>NC_088830.1:14752124-17658290 GCF_904066995.2 Poecilia reticulata
AATGGTTAAATACAAGGTCTTAGTAACTATTTGAACCCTTTACAAATTTAATCTGGTTTTTTTTTGTTTGTTTTTCAGTCATATGTAACCTTATGTGAAAATGCAGTTGCATTTTTTGGGGAAGTCATAAAATAAGTGCGATCAACAACAATTTTCTGGTTTGGTTTTCCGAGCCACATCCACAGCGTTTAATGAATGGCTGTACTGTACGATAAAAAAATCAGTGAAACAGAAGTTGTCTGACAACATGAAGAACACTAAAGGATATCAAAAAGAAAAAAAAAATCACTAGGATTTTTAAAGAAATTCAAGAACAGACGAGAACAAAGAGAACAAACTACTTTGGTAGGAGTTGCCGGCCTACCAAAGTTTCTCCAAAGGACGCAGAACATTTACAGTGAAGCTGTGACTCGGCTAAAGTCACAGCTTCATATAGAGCTAAAACCAAGAGATGGCATCCATGGGCCAAAACTACAGCTGACCAAAAAGAAGACAAAAGCCCATCCCCCCTTCCTCCAGCAACATTTTAATGATCCCCAAGACTTACAAGAAAACATTCTGTGGACTGACAAGATAAAAAGTGGAACTTTCTGGAAGGAGTGTGTTATTTTACAGCTGTTCTAAAACGTTTCAGGAAAAGAAACCCATATGAAACACACCAACAAGTCCACATATGAAAGGTTTGGGGGGAAAAAAATGAAGGAATCCGAGCCTAGACTTAAATTAGATGCTGTTGCACGACTAGAGGGATTTTCATTCTCAAAACGCCTCCAGTATCGCTAAAGTCCAACAAAGAAGATTGGATCAGAATTCCTCTAAAGTGACGTAAAAGGCTAATTATCAGTCCGCCGTTGGCCCAAGCATTTTGATTAGTTTTAGGGGGTAGCTGCTATGGACAGGCCGGTTTGGACAGCTTTTCCTGGCATTTTGTTTTCATTCGGGTCATCTTTGTCAGAAATTTAGCTTTGTGATTATCTAAAACATTTAAGTGTAACAAAAAAAGCAAAAGCAGATAAATCTATAGGCAAATACTTACCACACTGTACATGAAAAATGCAATGCTACAGTCATAATACAAACTTCTGCAAATCCAGGTGATATTTGAAAAAAAAAATCACAGAATGAATCAAATGATTAGTTAAACATCTTTTAAAAAGAGAAATGATCCAGCTGAAATGAAGGGACTGCTTCCCCTTTCAAGTCCCCCCAACACAAATAGACCAGACTTTGCAGCATTGAGGTGGAAAAGAGATAAGTAGGCCGGGTCACATTAGAAAATCTGAACTTTCCCAGGCAAATGGATGGGCAAGCGAAAACTGTTTTGAAAAAAAGAACAAAGCAGACTTGCAGTCGTTGCTGTGCGGCTACATGTAGCGAGGGCTCTGCGTGCGGCAAACTAAAAGAGACTGAAGGTGAGGAGGAAACCCTGAGAGCAGCGTGCAAGCTCGTTTGGGCAGACCCACATCCTGTTGTTATTATGGATACTGGGGTTTGAATCTGTGTGTGTGTGTGTGTGTGTGTGTGTGTGTGTGTGTGTGTGTGTGTGTGTGTGTGTGTGTGTGTGTGTGTGTGTGTGTGTGTGTGTGTGTTTGTGTGCGTGTGTGAGCGGTTCAAAGAGAAGCAGAAAAACATGATAGAAGTAAAACGAGAAATATTTTGATTTTCCACCAGAACACAAAATAAGAAAGCATTAATTGTAGCCCTAAATAAACACAAGAAGAAGAAAAAAAGCATATGACAATGGTCATGGCCCATTTACATTTGCTTGTGTGCATGATATCAATTTCACCTCTACAGGCACATGATTATAACCTGGAAATGAAGGCATGAGCTTAAAATGTCCACATACTTCTACTTTTGATACATTTTTTCCACAGTATTATGCTCAAGTATTAGACAGGGACAAAACCACTACCCAACACGGAAAAAAAAAAAAAAAACCTGAAAGAAACAGACATCTATGCTGGCCAAGGCGAAGGGAGACAGAGTGTAAAATTTTAAAGAGGTCAGACTCACCAAAGTAGACAGGCTTTCCACAAATTGGACAGTAGCCTACCATGGTCTGTAATTATTTATCGTGCAGGTACAAAGATCATGCGTGTGCGTGCAAGTGTGAACTGAAAATTCGACAGGAAAACGGTTTAACTGCAAGTATGTCAGCATCTTGTGAAGTCAGATCCGGATGCGGTGGGCCAGACGTCACAGGAAGAGAGTAAAGTTTGAGATTTCAGATTTCAGAAGCTGGCGCCAGTGGAAAAAAAAAAAAAAGAGTCAGGTGGTGTCTCTGATCACATCCTGCACTCATTCTGAAAGACATCAAAGGGTCTAAAAACCTGATATTTTACTCTATGGCTTCTCACCAATACACAGCGATGATGTTGTAAAGAGGGAATGAAAGAGGGGTGAAGAAAGGAGGAACAAAAACCAGCTGTCAGCAGCTCAGATTCCCACCTATCATCTCCTCTTTCCTGCTCCTTTCTCCCTATTTTCTAGATTCCAAACAACGAATTGAGCTTCTGAATCAAAATGGGAAACCTAATACTTCTCCCTTTCTTTTTCTGTCGGCCCATTGCCTCTCTCTCTTTCTCTCTCTCTCTCTCTTTCTCTCTCTCTCTGTCTCTCTCTCTCTCTGTCTCTGTATGTCACATACTCAAACACACACACAAGCACACCGGCTGTGTAATGACTCACACAGACACAAACCACACACAAAGGCTGCACTTCTCCTCAATGACGTCACAAAAAGAGGGTGAGGCACGGAGAGGCCGGGTTGGTTGCAGGGACAGATGGGGGCGGACGGGGGCGGCGGTTATCCCCTCGAGACAGGTGATGGAGGCAGACCTGGAGAGAGGGAGGGTGAGGTAACAGTAGCCAGAAACAGCTCAGCTGGGAGAGAGCGGGTGAACTGTCATGAACTTCTGAGAAAAAAAAAAAAACGGAGTGGAACAGGATCGGTGAAGTCAGTGAGGAAGACCGACAAATGTGCTTCTGGCTGGTTGCATGAAAACATAGAAGACACCATGGAGGAAGAAACATTCAGGAGCTTTACTTTAGTGAAAGTGATATCACTTGGTAGGATTACTCCAGCAGGTAATATCCCCCCCACACCCCCCCCCAAAAAAAAACAGCTGCCAAGCAGGGCCTGCCCAAGGGTGGATGAGGTTCTAAGCAGGAATCTATTTGGGGGCCCATCTCCATCTAAACCCACCAGCAGCTACAACAGCGCTGACTTGACTTCCCTTTTAAAGTGTCTATGATTTATCATTATAGAATTCTCCATGAACATATCTTTATTTTTTTTTTAAGTGCAAATTCATAGATATGAAAACGGTATTGTGAATTAATGGCCTGGAAAACAAGATAAAACATGACTGGCTGCCTTACACGTGTTTGGCATCTCAAGACGGTAGACAAGAAACGAGAGTCTTGTTATTAAAAATGTGTGATTTAAGATTAACGCTTTAATTTTACTCGCAAGCTTCTACTGCCTGGAAGTTATATAAACTGACTTGAATCAAATTGGAAAAAAAAACAACTTTACACGTAGCTAAAGTTTATGATGATGAGAAGAAGGACTTCCAAACTCATCCACTAGGAGCTCGTCTCCAAAGATGAAGGTCTGAAATATTTGTAAGCTTGCCGGTAACAAGTTTAAAACTTGAATAGCTTGATGTACATTTGAACTGTTTTTTTTTTCTTTAAATTGTTTATAAACTATATACCAGGAAGTTGACAGGCTGAGAATTTTCTGAAGTTTTGTCATGTCAGTGGTGCTGTGGTGTTGTGGTTTGGAATTTTGCAGCATTTGGCATGCAGTATTTTACAGTCATTAAAGGTTTTCTTTGAGTAATCTTAACCTTTATTTGGGCTATTTTTGTGGGCGACGTTCACATAACATTATACGCACCAGGGTATTAAAACGTGCATTTTCTAACCCTTTATTTTTTTTTTAAACCTTCCATTTATTTTGCAGCATCCTATACTGAATACATATCATTTCTGGTCTAACCATGAATTTCAGCTGATAGCCCTAACAATTACAGAGCAGAACAGAGGCCAAAAGTGGAATCTCAAATTAGAGATCTTCTGGTTGCGACTCTTTAGACAGGAATGTTGACACGCAGCATGACAGCTGTAAACTTTTGCAACAGGGGAGAAAATGAGATTGCAAACCATATTCAAATAACAACAACAATAATAATAATAACATAAACAATACTGTTTGGCTGTTGTCATTTACAGGATTCTAGTGTTTATATTATTAAAATGTTTGAACATGACAGTTACTCCAAATAAATCAGCAACATCTCAGTTCCAGGCCAACAAGAATTGTGTCATACACCAAGCAGCCTATAATCTCCAGACCTTTATTCGACAGAAAACATTCAGAATGACATTAACAATTATGTTTCAGAGATGAACATAACAAATGTGGAGAAACTGTGGAAAATATAGTCTCGTAGCTCTGTGCTACACTGCACACAATTTAAAGTGAATCCCGTTCCCCAGTTATCAGACATGCAAATAAACCTTAGAAAACTCATTTGGGGTACAACCAAAGAACTTACCTTTTCCTTTTTTCTTCAGCGCTTGTGGCGCCCCAAGGCCTTGCCGCTCTGGGGAGTCAGTCATTTCACTTAAATGGAATGTTGAGTCAGGGTTACACAATAATTAACAGTGCAGCGATTCGCAAGAAAGCTACATTTTTCAAGTATGTTCAGTTATTACTATGTTTGCAAAGGAAAACACAGACATGCAGTTTCTCTGAACAGTCAAATATTTTCTCCGCTCGCTCTCTGTAGCTCGAGAGCAAACCAGCATAATTTCTTTTTCATGACTTATATAATTTCAAATAAAACTTTCAGTTTTTCCAGAAATAAAACCTGCAATAAGATTTTTTTTTTTTTACTTTATCCACCTTTTAAAACACACTCCTATTATTTTGTACACATCAAAAAACATGTTCTAGATTTTGTCCCCCCCCCCAGGTTTTCTTCCAAAAATCCATGTGGCTCTCACTGAACTTTATATATCCATTTGATATATACAGGATGTCTTCATTTGCATATTTGCCAACATCCTTCTCTTGTGTGCCATGCTTTGCAGAGGAATAGAATACCAAGCAGTTATTTCATCTGACCAGGCTTCCCTGAAGGATAACCTATCATGTCTCTCCATCAGCATTCATTGTGTGTGGACAGGCAGCACTTGGAGAGCTACATCCTGAATCGCAGGCGGCTGATATGCATGCACAACTCACAATGATTTTTGATGCAAATTATGATGTTGGGATTTAAATAAAGAACAGCCACTGAATATGCACACAAAATAATAAGCGACCGGTCCCGTTCGAGAGAGAGAAGATTTCCACTGGTTGCTTTCAAATAAAATTGAAACACAATTAAGGGAATAATGAGAAAATCAAGAAAAAAACCCTCCCAAAAAACAAAAGAGGAAGCAAAGCACTGAAAAGGGGACTCAATGCAATTGTGAAAAAAAGAGAGGGAGCGAGAGAGAGAGAGAGGGAACGGAAACAGGAGGAGAGAAGAGAGGGGGCGTTAAAACCACATTTCCCAGTGGATCTTTAGCCGAGGCCGTGTTGAGAAAACTGCCAAAACTCTTAACAGACACTCCCGCACTGGCGCTCACTTACACGCATGGTTCACTTCTGCCAAGTCATATGAGAAACACCAACACCAACTGGATGGAGAGACATGGGAAAAAGGTGTCGGCAGGAACTGGAGGGATTTACAGGCGACTGGTGGAAAAGGAGGAGGACAGACAGAGAGAGAGAGAGAGAGAGAGAGAGAGAGAAGCTGCTCTCCCCTCCTCTGTGTCCTCTGGTGTGGCTCTGAGAACTGCATGTGGGCTGGGAGGAGTTGAGGGGTTGGAGCACAGGAAGAGGTTCAAGAAAGAAAACGGCTGGAAGGATTCCTTCTTCCCACACACACTTTGAATGTATCACATGTGCATGCACATGAATGTTCACCACACACACACATAGCAGAAAAAAGGCCTCGAAAGGTGTCTTTTTTCCACCTTGCACTCACACAGTCACGAGTCATCCTGTTTCAACTCTTGGCATCCTCCTTACACCTCGGGGCCCAGAATATGACACTGCTTTAGGGTTTCGTCTCAGCAACACGCTCGCTGTTGCGCTCACAGTACGAAGACGTGCGGTGGAGAAAATCAAGCGGATGAAGATAACAGGAAACCATGTGAAGATTTACTTTTCAAAACTTTTATATCATGTTCGTTTTTTTTCTGTATTTTTTTTAAATTAAAATTTTTCTGTGTTGCATTTACTGCCCTCTTTGAGATGGGATTTTTTTTTTAAAAAGAGAAATTTTATTACTACATTATGTTGCCTCCTTACCACAAGGCATAGCTCGTCTCTGTTTGCCTTTTTGATGATAACTTGCCACGGTCAAATGAATCTTTCTTGAATTCTGTATGTTGTGATGTGGTGACCCATATTTGGGATGGGTATTTTTTTCATTCCCCCGCCCCGACAAATCTTCCCCTGCTGTGCTAGTCTTCCTGCAGTCAGATGGTCCAAAGGCCATAATCCTCTACTGAAGGTATCAATGAATAAAAGTCAGGGAAATAATTCCTTGTTTTTCCTGTATTAATCTAGGAAAGCCCCTAAGTCCCCTCATGCTTCTGTGGAGTGATATGATTACAGCATGGCAGCCATTATTAGACGATTAGCAGTCATGAGTGGCTGAGTCAGTCCGATTGCATTATGGGACATTATGTTGTTTTGGAAGGTCTGGACAAAAGCCTGTGGATGAATGTTTTTGTTTGTTGGTGTCTGACAAATATGCCTCTGTTTTTCTGCTTTTTGTGTCCTGATTTGGTCAGATGTAAAGTTTAAGTGAAGGATTAGGAATGATGTCATATTTAAGTTGGTTTTGGATGAAATCTACAAAGTGTTTAATCTCAGTTTAGTCTGTTTTTAGGGGTGGAAGACTGTGTGCAAATATGACTGAGTCTGTGTATCATAGCAAGGACATTTTCTATCACAATTGTTACAAACAAAACTATTAAAGTTATAATGCAAACAGCTACAGGCCGAATTTGGTGGATGAATGAACAGAATTGCATTTTCTTTTTGTCAGGCTTTCTCTATTATAAACTCATAGAAATGCCACTGTTGTCACAAAATAACATTTTTAATCAATTGCTTCAATTGTTTTATTTTTGCAAGAACATAAACAACTTCTGCGTTGTTTATTAATCATTATAAACCACTTCAATCTGCCATAAAGACAAGCAGCAACGTTACTGGTAGTTTTGCATGGACTCCGTTGACCCAAATGTTCTTTAGAAACCGTACCTCCTTCTGTATTGTGAAAGTCTGATGTTTTGCTTGATCTACAACCTAAAATATTTTTCGCATGTATTTATACACCTAACTTTGCAAATTAGAAGTTGTGCTTCTTCGACTCGCCATTCTGGTTGCAGCTGGCAGCTGTGGTTTTAGGTACCCCAGCATATGAGGCCAGATAAGAAACAGCGTGACCACAGCTTAAGCAGAGAAGATGACAAGCTGAGAAATTTTTCCACATTCTTGTCATGCCAGCAACAACAAGTTGGTTTGGTTCAGGATGAAAAATCTCGGAAATGTTCCATCATCTGCTTTCTTGTATTTTACAGACATTTGAAGCTTTCGCTAAGCACCGTTAAGGACAATGACGGAGTTCTAGAGCTGTAGGTATTAAAAACATGCAATGTCTAAACATGTATATTTCTCTTCTTGAATCGATATCAAATAATCTTAATATCAATATGCATTATCAATTCTGCCCTATTCATGAATTTAGCTCCTAACTCTGACAATTATTAAAAAAGAGTCAGTAGGCTAAAATGTTTACTTTAAGCTGAATGTAGCAAGACTTACAACTCCAGATCTAATTGTTGTTAATTGGAAAAATATGGAAGCAACCCAAAATATTATGAATAATAATAATAATAATAATAATAATAATAATAATAATAATAATAATAATGCCATATGTGTGCCTGAAATGATGCTTAAATGTGTCATATTTCCTTTTGATTTCAGATGAAAAAAAAGAAAAAAGCCTTTTATCTACTTTCAAGCTTCTAATGAGATGGAACAAAGGAGCCTTATATCATTTATTAGGGGATGTTATGCTCATTATACAAGAATCAACCCGACTCACTCAGCAGGGTTCTGACTTTATAATGCTTGGTTCTCAAGGTTGCTCCCACCTATTGTTTAGATCTGCTTGGGGAAACAGAGAGGCAGGCAGAAGGAAAGAACCCAATGTGTTACTTCTTGCTTGTGCATTCTTGGCATAGCTTGTTGCCCTTTTCATTTTTTAACTGTGATTTTCTCCCCCCCACCCCCAGCCCCTCTCCCTCCTTTCCTTGCTTTAATACAGAAGCCAAGGGTCCACAAGCAGCCAAGTCCCACCGCTCCAGTCTGGCTAAGCCACAGAAAGCTTGGCCTCCTCCTCTCTTTGCTCTCTCTCTCTCTCTCTGTTTTATTTCTCATGTTTATGCACTCTCCTCACTATCAGTCATGTGATTCTTCCCATCACAGACTTTTGCATGTGTCTTTTTGTCTCAAGTGTAATTGTGTTTCCTTGGATTGGTCAGCCTGACTCTCTGCCTCATTTTCTCATGCTTTTTTTGTTATTCAAACACACACACACACACGCACACACACACACACACACACACACACACACACACACACGCACACGCACGCACGCGCACGCACGCACGCACGCACACACACACACACACACACACACACACACACACACACACACACACACACACACACACACACACACACACACACCCTCTGTATTCCCCTGCCTGACAGTCTGTCACAGCCAGCGATTGGTTTAGCAGGCAGAGTTCAACTGGGCTCCACAAACACATGGCACTCAGTCTGCCTTCCTCTGTGTGCTGGAATTATATTTCAGTTTACATTTTGTAAAAGCTTTTCTCTCGATTTCGTGTTCAAATGTAGTCGATTGTTTGAAGGCTTAAAGACAACAATTGATCTAGATCTCCCTACAAATAGGTCAATTGGGTGGTTCAAGATTTTTCAGGTGGGGTTCTTTTAAAAAGTAGGTAAGAAGTTAATATCTTACCCTCACGAGGGAACTCCTTAGGTGTCTTTATTTTGCATGATTCCTGATTAGCTGGACCGAGAGGCTGAAGCTGATGTCTAGTCCGACAGAGGACAAGACCAAAGTGGACTTGCATAGTCTTAAAAACAACTGTAATCTCAAATATATCATGGTTTATATGCTAATGCTATTTTCTGAACTTTTAATCGTTGTGAGGTTTGCAGTAGGTGGTTATTCACTCATCGTTACTGTATTCTCTTTGTATTTAAATATTGGATTTCCTGAGTTTTTGGTGGGAAGGTCAACGAGAACTCCGTCTGCGCGCTGTCAGAATCCTAACTAGGAAAGTCTGACTTTGCTCAGCAACATTTCAGTGTCTTACATAACAAGGAAAATGTAAAGGTTGTAGGTACAAACAATCAATTTGCACTTTGACAATTTGCCTGGTCTCTACAATCTCCGTTTTCCTGATGTTCCTTCAGTGTTTAAACACATAAAAAGGAAAGAAATGCATTATTATAGGCTTATGCTGCTAATCCAAGTTAGTGGCACCAATAGACAAGAAAAATCACAACTTTGATCAAACACTCTTTACTATTGTGTGACAATATTCTTAGATTTGAGTTCTGAATTCTGAGGTAAAGTAAATGCAACATATTTAAATGGACACAGTGGGGACAAAAAATGTCAAATGTTTCTGTTCAGAGTAGCACAACTATCTAGAAAAAAAATAAGGCAGTTTAAAGATCAGGAATAATTTTCATTCAAACTGCTACAGCATTTTCTTTTACACTACTTTACTTGTATGTAAAACAGTTTCTCTGCCTGGAAAATGCTTTATTTTCAATGTGTTTCCCACAGCAAGATCACTACCACTGCATCCCACCTTAACCCTTTCATGCATGAATTATGATCCTTTGTGTCAGGATTTTTTCAACCTTTTTTTTTTATTTCCTCAAGGCATAAAAAAAAGGTAGAAAAAAAATGTTTTTTTTTATTCTTTTATTTTTTTTAGGTGATCAATTGTAATTTTCTCCAAATACAAAGTTGTTATTTGAAAATTACATCAGTAGTATTGTTCTTTAGGGGTTATCTGATGTCACAATATTTTTTTCTACCATCTGCAGTAGGAGGGACCGGGTCAGTCGGCATGCTTTTTTGTCTGTTGGCCATATTGGATTTAACAAAAGTAGTTTATTGCATTTGCAGCTGATGGCCAGTAGTTGACAGTGTATTTTATGATGCATTAGTGTCCACTTCAGTGGTCTGTGTGCATTTATAACATAAAAATCCACAAGAAGCTCAAGAAAGTGGCTTTTAGACAGCTGGCCACTGTAGTAACCACTATACATGAAAGGGTTAAATTAATAAAATAGCATTCACGGAAACTGCTTAAAATGTTTGGAAGTTGGAGATTTTTTTAACATGATAAAAATTGTTTTTGATAATGGCCCCTCTCAGATTGGTGATGCTTTGGCCCATTCTTCATACCCTGGTAGTGTTGGTCGTTCCATACCCAACGTTGTTGGGTTTTTTTTTTTTTATCTAAAAACCCCCCCCATACATTTTGTACTGACGATGCATCTAGTGGCATCTGCCAGGGGAACATTTAAATCAATTTAATTGTCTACTCTGTGTTGCGATGACTTTGCTGCCGGATGCTCAGAATTAATATAGTTTTATCAGGAGTCATGTTTCTAAAGTGGCAGACAGTTAATGGAAATAGTGGGAAAAAATATTATTTACAGAAGACAGTATAAAATTATTTCAAATAATACATGAAATTTGAGGAGCTATTTTACTATAATCTGGGTGAATTCAGTGTAACACTTATGGTTAAGAACACGGGTAAATGGCAGAAGGAAAAGCCCAGACAGGGTACATACTGACCTGCAGCCTCCTCAAACCAGTCCAGCCAATTTCGAGGAAGTCGAGAGAGTCAGCTACTGCAGGTAAGATATTACGTGAAGATAATAAATTTTTAACAAAGCCTCTCCACAATCCTTTGACATGGATCGTTTTAAAAGACATTGCTATTGTCACCTTTGATAACATCTTACATTACATTGAAGCAACATTGAATTTAAAGTGTGGGTTTCTGAACTTCACCGAGAACTTTTAACTGGAGGAAGAATCGGTTTTGAAAGACATTAGCAAATTACTCTCTAGGCATATATACAAGACATGCTGGTAAACAAATAATCCCAATTAAAGATCAATAGCTTCTCGCAAACAAAACGCAAACTTGTGCGACTGTAATAAAACCTACCTCCTATTGTAATGTATCTTTTTTATTTTTTTGTCCCCAGTAAGATCCCTGCCATTCATTCCGCCACTCAGACAGAAATCTAATTAGAGCAGAATATCAACATTGAAGCACATAACCCGTCACCCCTCCTTCCTCTCTCCCTCTCTTTGTTTCCCCGCTCTTCCCTACAGCTGGTGAGAGTATGGTTTGTGGCTGCCCCTCCCCCAGCATTTGAACAGGCCAATAAGAGAGCATGTCAGCTAAATAACCCCCACCCTCCTCTCTTCCACACCATCCCTCGTTTTTCCCTTACCATCTTATCCATTCCCAATACCATCCCCCAGAGCCCTCAAAACACCCATCCCCCTTCCAACTAACCCCTAACCCACTTACTCATCCTGCCTCCACCCTCCTACACACCCACGAGATATCCCCACCCTCGCTACTTTCTCTCCCGTGCCTCACCCTCCCTAGTAACTACTCCCCCTGCTCCTCTTCTCTGCTCTTCTTCCTCTTCATCCCACTCACCCTTCTTTTTGGACACACTTGCCTCTCTCCTCCTCGGGCCCTCTCCTTCATTCCACTCACTTATTAATATTTTTTCTCATCCCCCTTCTGCGCTGTTCCATTCTTTTCTCCCTCCATCTTTCCGTCCCGTCTCCCCCTCTCTATCTTCTGTGGCCTTATCTTATAAATATCGGTAGCACACTGGGTGAAAAATTGATCCTCCCCGCCTGTCTGTGGACGCTGCCACAGCGCATTAGCCTGCATGTGAAATGTGTATATGCAAGTGTGTGTGTGTGTGTAGAGGCTTGTGAGAGAGAGGAAGGGTGGGGTGGGAGGAAGGAAGGTGGGAGGGATATTTGCATATCATCAAAGTAGAGAAAGGGAGTGTAATGAGGAGAGAGAAAGTGTGTGTGTCTGTTGGCTGTACGTGAGTGTTATGAGTGGTGTTGATAGGTTCAGGGTTGAGTGTGTATGAAAACAAGAACACTCTTCACATGCAATCAGTTCTATAGATACACAAACATGCAAAGAGCACTGGCACTACAGGTGCATTTTAGAAAGAAAATATATCTTTGAAAATTTGATTAATTTCAGTAAACTGAAAAAAACGAAACACGTTATGTAGATTATGCATTACACACTGAGTGATGTACTTCAACTGTGTAGTTCTGATTATTATAGTTTACAGTTAATGAAAACACTAACAAAAAAATAAATAATGATTTTTTTTTTTTTTTGTAGAGAAATGTTAATGCTATTGAGCTGACATTTTACAGAGCAAATATTAATGTAAAGTTGGGTGTCAGGAAAAAGTTTGGTGGAAATATAGTGATCCAAAAGAGAAAGCTGTACAGCTCTTAGAGAATCGGAAAGCAAAATCCACTCAAGAGTTTGGGGCAGATTTACAAGGTTTGGACTGCAGCTGGAATAAGTGCTTCAAGAGTCACACAAACTTATCCAAATTTTGCATTCCTGATGCTAAAACACAGAATCCTCTCACCTGAGCTGAGGAGAAAAGCCACTGACAGTTGTTCAGTGGCCTAACATCTTTTTAGACAAAAAATAAATTTTGCATTTAATTTGGAAGTCAAGATCTGAGAGTTTGGAGGAAAAGCGAAGCGACACAGAGTCCAATTTGTTCGGGGTCCAGTGTTGATAATGTCTAAGGTCCACACAGCTATCAGCTAAGAACTTGAAGAACTCTTCATGCTTTCCTTTGCCATCAATCTTTATGGAGATGCTCATTTCATTTTCCAGCAAGCTTTGGCATTTCTCTATAAGTGCTTGATTTAAGGAATAACTATTTTTGAAGTGACCAGCAACTCGCCTGACCTAAACCCTTTAGAAAATCTATAAGGCATTGACAAGTGGAAGATGAAACACCAGAACCAGCAGTGAAGATAACCCACAGCAATGGGCTTCCTTAGCTCATCAACAAAGCCAAGTACTGCGCTGATGCAGTACTTCATACAAAAGGAGCAGCAAGTATTGAGCGTGTATACTGTAAATGTACAGTATAAATTTCAGTGGGCTGACATTTCTGTATTTAAAAATGTTTTTACAGCTGTTTTTTTTATAGTCCTGAATGAAAATTAACAGAAGTAAATATTCTTAATATATTTCTGTGTAATAATTCCTTATAAACATTAGTTATATTTTCTACATTTAACCACTGAAATAAATGAACTTTTAATTATATTCAATGTTCTTAATGTGTGCAATTTGGCTTTCACAGGGCAACAAAGCCATGGCACAGGCAGGTAAAATAAACTAAAAACAAATGCATAAAAACAACCAAAAAAAAGTTTGAGCACATCGTTCGAGTGAAGAACATTTAGATAAGTATATATTATCTAGACAAGCAACTTATGTAGGCGAGAAGATAAAATTTAGTGAATGAGCAGTTTATTACACTTAATTTAGTTTACAGTTTAAATTCTAACTTAGCAGCTCATAAAGATTTGCAAAATGACAAATTACTTTATCATCAGTCCCAAAACTAAGTGTAAAAGGATTACACCGATCTTTAGTTTGATTGCGAATGTACAAACCCACTGGAGGCAGATAAATGGTGCAAATTGTTCTCTAGTGTTACATAAAACAAAACGTACATATACTTCACACTCTGTGGTGGATCCAACCCTCTTATATTATGTCTACTGAGAAGTAGTTCACATATAACTTTTTGCATGAACAGCAAAATACTTATTTTGAGGCGAACTTTCGGCTCCTGAGGAAACAGCTGCAGTGGGTAGGCTGAGCAATTGTAAATAAATAATTTAAAGCCCCTTTTAGCCAGCCTCTCTGCTATCCAAAGCTTCTGATTTAACAGGGGAGATAAATCAATTACCGAACTCAGATTCGATGTTTTACAAAAAAACCCAAAAAGAAAAACGTGCAGCATAAACGTCAGAACAATCAAAGCATAAGTAAGCAAGATAATTAAGATGTGCACTGATTTTCTTTAAGCATAACAATTGTAGTGGATATGGGAGCGGGGAGAGAGAGAGAGAGACTTCAAACACGATCGTTTTCTCTGGCATCGATTGGTCGAGCGTCGTGAAATCCGTCTTGAGCGTTGACGGTCTGTCACATTTCACACTGGGCTCATACGCTCACATTCACAGGGCTCACAATAATATCGACAGATAGGAGCGCGTTGAAGGTATGACTTTTCTGGTAAAGTACGTACTCCAGACGGGGGAGATTGACCTGCTTTCAGCGGTGTTCTCTGAGGCGGGGTCTTATCTTTTGACCGTGTTAATTTTAGCCCCGGTTCTTTCTTTCCAATTCTAGATTCACCACTTTTTTCCTCTCCAATCTTTCTCTCAGCGCTTCGCTGTTCGCGTCTTCACAGCTGGGGGACTCACCACCACCCGGCGATTCAACGTAACGCCAAGAACCCAACTTAAACCAATTTTGGATCATTTTTTAAACGTTTTTCTACCAGTTACCCGGCGTTTTAAGGGGATTTGTGGCGTTGCTCGTTAGCTCCGGGATTTTTTTTCTCTTGTGCTGGTCGCTGCTGGAGGAGGGGTTGGTTGGTTGGCGAGGCTTGCCAAGCTAACGAGCGACATTACGCAGACTGGCTAAACAAGTTTAAATAAAGGGTAAAGTTAATGTAAACTTAATTAAGGAGAAAACACAATGATGACTAGGTGAAATGGTATAGAAACGCGGTTGTTTAACTGGCTAGAAAATAGTAATATCGCATTTATCTCTGCGCACTAACCCTAGCATCTCCCCCAGCGTTAGCCTCCCCCGAAGTTAAACTCCGATTAAGTAAACGTTGTCAATGAGCGATTGGATAAATGTTGATTCAAAGCGGGTGATTTTACTTTAAAACATTACATTTACGCATATTTGTATTAAATACGAAATTGAGGATCATGTCTGTGTCAAGAGTTTCTGTGAAGGGGGTTTATCGCTAGTTGTTGAACCAGTTTTGTTGTGTGTGTAGTGGGCGAAGTGCTACTAAGTATTAACTTTTCTTAACATACATTTTTAACTTATTTCATTCTCAAACTTTTTTTCTCTCCCAACAGCCCCTTAAAGCTGCTGCTGTGGGAGGAAACGAGAGAAAAAGCTCAGAAAAAAAAAAAAAAAGAAGTAGAGGAAATCCCCCGAAAGGAAATGCCAATCGCAACCGCTGGACAGCCAGCGACTCAGGAGCCCAGAGTTTGCCCCCGGCTGCCCTCCACCCCGGAGCCTGTCCCTAAAGGGGCTGATTTATTCGAGGAGGCGGGGGCGGCGGAGTCGGCGGAGCGTACAGAGTACGGGGCCGCCGAGGGGGGCAGAGCGGGGTTCGGGGGCTTCAGTTTCAGCCACAGCTTTCTACAGCCCGGTTCGACCAGCGGCTCTCCGCCGCAGTCCCCGACCGCCGCCGCCGCCTCCTCGTTCCTCCTCCACCTCTCTCACCCTCACCAAATGACTATGGAACCCCCTCGGACTCGATCGCGTTCTCGGTCTGGATACTACCAGCAGTACGGGGTTGGGAGTAACAACACCGGAGTTACGGTGTCCAGCCACCACCAGCACCAACAGCAGCAGCAGCAGCAGCAGCAGCACGGAGCCGGCTGCGCACCGCTCGGAGCTCACAGCAATCACCCGGAGAACCAGCAGCGAGCACCGGGAAGCAACGCCCCTCCTGGCATTCACCGGCTCCCCTCGGTGCCCGGGGCGCACCACATCCCGATGACAGGTACATGTCCCCACTCGACTTTTGTCAGTGAAAGAGAAGTCTCACGTTTATTGGACTTTTGTTTTCACACAACCTCTGCCTTGAAGGGATGCATGGCAGTCTGGGGCGGGGCGGGGGGTGTTTTTAGAGCCAAATTGAAACAGTGAGGGGGTGACTGCCCTGTAGGGCTGGCATGACAGTACTGTTTGTGTATGTGCGGAGACGTTTGATGTGCTCTAATTAGACGGGGTGTTACATGGGCTTGTCTGGGCGGTGCAGAGTTAACACTTATCCAGTAGTTTAATGAACAGCAGCGGCATTTTTGTTGGTGTGTGTGTGTGTGTGTGTGGACTGGGGCAGCCTCAAGTCAACAGAACAGCTGAGAACAGGATGTAAACCTCACTTTGTTAAAGCGGTGCAGCACCTCCACATTTAGTCAATTCTACAAATACTTCTGTAGCTAGGTAACAAGACTCGTTGTGCACAGGCTAAAGTTTGTCCGAAGTAGGCATGGGGTTTTTCCTTTCTATGTGGAGTAAGACTATTTGTTGATGCGGTTTCTAACGAAACAAATTGCACGATTAGACACTTTACATACTGTATTAGCTTAATTGAAAGTGTGTAATTGAAGATTTAGCTCTGGCTATGATGCATTCAGTTTTGTTTATGTCCAGGTTTACAAAAAAAAAGTAATTTTCACTTGCAGTTTGTGTTGGCTCTAAAGATGCTTGGAGTTATGTTTTTACCAGCAGCTGCCTTGGTAACTTATGTCTTGATGTTTTCCTTTACAAAGATGAACTTTGAGTGTGGGGTTGTTGCTGGGTGTAGATGCAGGGTCACTCTCAGACAGCAATTCAAGTGCAGTGAACCGTGTAACATAGAAACACCTCGGCTAGAGTTTCACCTTCTCCAAAGCCTGGTTAACGATTCGTTTTTTTTGTCTAACGCAGACACAAAACACTCCAAAAAAGTTATGAGGGAACATATTTCACCAAACTAAATCTTGATGCTACGGCTGTTAACTAACTGGTCATAGAGATAAAGCTTTAAACTATGTGTTTGGTATTTTTGTGTTGTCATATTGAACTCTATTCATTTATTTTAAAATTCTGCTTCCTCAGTCATGTTATCCAGCAAAACAGCACTCAGCTTACCAAAACTTCCTATTAAAAAATGAAATAAAATCAGTCTTTGAAGGTTCATTAGAATAAAAACAAAGGCACCTTTAAACAGAAAGTGCTTGTTGGTGTGTTCAAAGAACCCTGCAGCATTTAATTGAGACTGGAATTACCTGTCCTGCAGAGCCAGACTAAAACAGCTGAACCTGTCTAAGCAAACAGGCCCCCAAACCGTGCACATTTTCTGAGCAGTGTCATGCTTACTGATTGGCTAGGAATTGTCTGTATTTCTTTAGAGTGACATGGGAGAGAGATTGAAAGACGATTAAGGACTTGCCATACCAGCCTGCATCATTCACGTCCTTTTCGTCATCAGAGTTAGCAGCCTGTAATTTCCACTGTCAAAATAGCTTATTTATGACATGTGGGATTGCTTGAATCAGTGGATGGAATGAATAAACTGTACTTGGATCAAAGCTGAATTCAGTTGAAGGCATTGCAAGGATGTTTAGTGAGAGTATCTGAGCTGGGAACCAGAACCTGCACACAGGACGACTGCACTTCAGTCTTACCATAGCTGTGACTCAAATAACACAAATGTCTGCAGCATTTAAACCTGATTACCTGTGTCATTTCCTCCCCTGGTCTCTGTTAAAATCTCTTTACGATCAGCAAGGGAGACGATCACTCATTACTGTCTATTGTAGATGTCTTATAAAAATGGTAGCAGGGCTGTTCTGGTCAAGGCATTTTGTCTGAAATTAGGATTATTGAAGTTTGACTGTATATTAAAAAGAGTGATTATTTTATTTATATATATTTTTTGAGTACAGTAGAAAAGACATTGTTCTTTTTTGTTAGGTCTTTGCAGTGCTACAGATAATGACTCGGACATGGAGCTTTACCATTTCCCCTGTGTGTTTGGCTTGCTTGCCTGGTCCATACAGCGTCATGCAGCATTATATGTTTTAAAGAAAAAAAACAAAACAAAAAAAAAACATCAGACTAACATAAAAACCGTCTTTAGTGATTGAAATCTTTTTTCTCAGTGATGTTTTTTTTCTTCTTTTTTTATCTTATCACTGTTCTGTAGAAACATATTTCTTCTTTGTGATGTACACTTGGTTGAGTGCGGAGGTTTGTTAGAGGAAGTTCATGTAGTTAATGCCTCTCGTACCATTAATCAGAAACTTGCCTGCTGGCAATTTTCATACAAAGCTTTACCTCTGGTTAGCCGCTATATGGTGATCACTGCCAATGAAAACAGGCCTGAGTTCATATCCCAATTTTGTATTTAAGATCCAAAGGGGAGAGCCATTTAGGGAAACTGACAATATTAACTTATATTTTCTATGTGGTGGGAAAAGCTTTGACTTCCCAATATAACGTTTGTCCATCTCTGATTTTTCTTTAAGAAGCATAATATGATAACAAATCCCTAAAACCAAACAATATTCAAAATGTAAGTTAAAGAGAACCAACTGTGAAACAGGATTTCAGATATAGACCAAATGCAAAATGATTCCTACTTACATTTTAAGCTATCTTTAGGATAACAAAAGGAGGTTTTCATGTATATATATTTTTAGGAGAATGTAGAACTCTGGGGTTTCCAAAAGATTGCCAACATGTCACAGATTGAAAAAAAAAATCAATAAAATAGAGCAACTTCGCTTTACAACCTTCCTGTTATCTCCTAAATGTCTTGTTCTCTCTTGCTGCCCGAATGAACCGTTGATGTAGTAGACAATATTTCCTTGTTAAATAGCTTCTTGCATTTCTGTTTTTTCCTTTTGATTTGAATACCTCCCATGTTAACAGTAACTAACCTTTAGTCCCCTTCCCTCAGTAGCAACTTCCACAGAGAGCAGTGTTGTTGTCTGTATGACCTATTAACGCTTGGTGCTAATTAGCATTTGTCTGTTGAGCTTCTGACATCCGTTCATCGGATTGGATAGACAGACAGGACCGATCAGCCTGAAAATGGTTCTCTTGAGGTAAAAAAAAACATTTTTTTGTTGTTGGTGTGTTTCTAGTATGTCGTAATAAAAACAGGGGTATTCCCAAAGCACAGTTTCCCCATCATGTTCTGGCTCTCTGACAGAGCTCCCCTCCATCCTTTTCCTCACATTACTAACAGGCAATATGCATATAAACAGCAGCTACAGATTTGTCAACACATTTTTACTGAAGCCTGCATTGCACACATATGGAAAAAGGGAAACATTACTAACTTTAATAACGCTGTTTTTCTTTTCACTTAGCATTTGAAACTTCTCAAATTTATTGCACAGAGGGAGGGCATTATTGCTGAGTAATATCTGAATCACTCATTTGACGATAGAAATGTTTCAGGATAATTAGGAGTTGAATATTCTTTTAGCAGAGTAAAGCAGCTGGTTATCTGGACTCTTCCCAGAACAAGACTCCTTATTAGACCCTCGCTTCATTCCCAGAATCAGCCTTCCTTGTTGGCTGAGCGTGAAAGAAAAGGAGAGATACTTAATCCATCCTTCCCATGCTAGTCACCTGCATTGGACATGAAAGATAAAGCTGTCCTGTAACTCTTCAGTCCCCGCCCCGCTCCCTCTCTCCTCTCTTCCCTTTGTAGTCTGCTGTAATTCTTTTGGTCCCTTTTTTTTGTCCTCTCTACCTCATTTGTTCATTCTTGTTTGTCTTGAGTGCTCCCTTTTTTCGTTGACAGACCGTCTTGTTTGCTGCACACACGACCGTGCCCACCTGGTTTTCGGATTGTAACGTCCATTGAGATAAGTGTCCCCAAAGTGTGCAAAAAGCACTGCCAGATTGATCCGAGCAAAAAAAAAAAAGGGGGAAAAAAGCCCAAAAAACACTGTCTGTAGCATTTGATATCCTGTCCTGATTCTGTCCCACCTCTGTCACAGCCTGTCCTCTTTTAGCCACATTCCCTTCTCCCTCCCCTCCGGATCGTTCAACCCTTTCTGTACCCCTCCGATCCATTTTCTTTGGCCTCCTCCCTCACATTTGTCTAATGGAGGGATCGTTTTAATGGATTGCCCAAAGCAGCAGCGAGGCAGACACTACAGCCACTCTACATCTACCTCTCCATCCCTCTGTCTCTGACAGTACTGGAAACATTCACATTGTTTAAGTTCTTTTTTTTCTTCTTCTTTTTTTTTTTACTTTCCTTTGTCTTGGCACCCAGGCAACCCCCTGCAGTGAGAAGAGAAACCCTTTCACTCTGATTTACCAACTAGTAGGGGTTTCGTGATGCTCTTTCACTTCAAATAAACAACAAAGAAGTCACTTTGGTCAGGAGGACAGGATTCCTGGAAGAGTGGACTGGTGACCTTAAATGTGGCCTAAAATCTAAGAGATGGGCTTTGTTGTGGTTTGGAAAAAGTACTTCTAAGAGGGAAAGAATGCCAAAGGTCAGTTGAAGCCTTAAGAAATGTCAATATAAAAAGAAGAGAAAGGCCAGTAAGAGTGCAAAAAATGTTCCAAAAAAAAAAAAGAGAAAAAAAGTAGGGTTAGTTTAAAAAGACGTCATGTGTGGGATTTGGCAGGTTTACTGGAGTTGCGAGGAAGCGCAGCGCGTATTTTCTGTTTATAAAGGAAGGGTCAGGTGCAGAAAGAGGTTGAGGAGAGAAAAGGGAGAGCTAATTAGATGGAGGCCTGGGAGTATTAAGAAAGGGAGCATGTGAGCAAACCTCACGAACCGGAGCTGGCAGGAGGAGGAGGATATCACGGGCAGCACTGTAAGCAAAGCACAGAGAGGAAACCCGACTTGCAAACAGCCTCTGAGCTTACAACCTGTAGAGCAGCCCCTGACTGAGCGCCGAGAGGAGGAAGAAGGATGGACAGGCGGTGCTGTTTGCCCCGACTGTTTGCATGTTGACCGGCTGTCTCTGTTGATTTAAGCAGGCCAGTTGTTCAGGAGATGAGGCCTGGTTCTGTCATGGCAGCAAATCTGTTGCTTTCTGTTCTGTTTGCTGGAGCTCAGAAGGACGATGACTGCAACATCGTGTGAAACGTCCTTTTTAAAAATTTCACTTGGGTTTTATAACCCTATTCTGGGAAACTTATCTCACAATTTCCCAATGTTGTCTAAACCAATTATGAAACGGGAGTGACATTGAGACTTTTTCAAAGATTATTTAGCGAGTGTGATATCCAAGTTGATCTTCAGGTTGTAGAAAACCAAAGCAGTCCTAGTTGAGCATTAGAATCACTTCTTGTAGTGTTGGCAACAAGGCCCGTCATGACAACAAATTGTCCCAGAAATCATTGTGATAAACAATAATATTGTTGTTTTGAGACCATTTTCAAGTAATGTATTGATAATGGCATAATAGTGCAATTTTGCTCTCTCAAAGAGCCATAAACTTTAATTTTGTAAAGAATATATGATACAGGAACTGGAAGATATTTTAAATATTTCCACCACACCCCCAAAAGAACAACCATAAAACCATAAAAATGGGGGAAAACGCGCAAATAAGATCAAAAGAACGCATAATTTTCCTTAGTCTTCAAAATTCTTCAATTCTTTGTTTGAAGGTGTAAAATATACCAGGTGTTTGTCTGTGACAAACTGTAAGAAAGTTCAAGGGGTGTGAATAATTTGGAAAGGACTCTACTATTCAAGCAAGTTCAGTAGAGTACTTTAAAAAGTTAGTCAAGTGTAACATACTCTTCCTTCTCCAAACCCTTCCTGTATTATGATCCATGGCCAGGATACAAGGTAAATATAGTTATTTCAGTCATCATCTTTAAGATATGGCAGATATCATCCAGTTTAGAAAGTCTTAGAAATTTGTGTTTGTATTGTGGCCAAAAAAGAAAGGAAAAAAGTCAGCTGAACATACTGTGCATATGGCACCGTATGCTGCAGGAATGGTAGAGAACTGTCACTAAATCACAAGTTTCCAATTTATAACCTTTAAAACCAGACTGTTACGGGAGAAGTTTATTTTTTTCTTTTACTATTTATTTCATGAATTCATACAGCTACCCCACTTTTATAAACTATCCATTCATTTTTAGAGAAATTCAATCTGCAGTGAGGTCTCATGTACTCAATTTTAAAGCACATAAATTGCGCCGTGGTATAAAAATACAAACTGAGACTTCGACACAAGTTCAAATTATGTTTTAACGATAAGGTCAAAGTTAGTTGGGGAGCACTTCTTTTTTTGTTTCAGCGGTATCTCCACCCCACCACAGCCATCTAAAAACACAGCTCATCAGCTGTTTTATATTTGTATCTATGGGATAGAGAAGGACGATTTTGGCTGTGAATGCAGAACATAGAGTGAGTAATATCATATGGTTTAAAGGAGTGGTTAGCCTCGTGCGTTTCATGCGTCACAAACTTCCTCAGTGACTTACGCTGTTGGGGACTGTCAGAAACTTGTACTTGCAGGTTGTAAGGCTTTGCTTCTAAAACGGTCGTAATGGCAGATCTCTGAAAAGATTTCAGGAAAAGCAGCAGCATGTTGCACTTAAATTCATAAGTTCAAATGGGGGGGAAAAAAATCACAAATGACAGGTGGAAATACCGTCATGGATTTTCTTCTGAAGCTGGATGGGCCTCGTCATGCATTTCTGGCAGGGCTAGGCTTTGAGTTACTGTTAAAGGTGCTTTCTAAATTAAATCTGTCATTTTTAGACAGGGATTATTTTTGATTTGTCAAGAGCAGTCGTCACGAAATTACGCTTGTTCATGCTCAAATACATCGTTTCTGTTTGAATACACAGCGTTTCCAACTTTTAAGCATAAAAGTTGGCTCCAACTTTAAAAGTGGTATGGTGTTGAAGCATATTTAAAGAAAAAAACTGAATTAAGTTAAATTAGCTACTGTTAGCTAGACATGCTCAGAGAAATGGGCTAGTCACAAATTCAAAAATCAAATCTTTTTCCTGTCATTGAAGGCACAATATGAGCTGACAACTGCTGTTCTGTGTAGATGCTGTTGCTGAGAGAGGAAGACTCAAAGTTGGCCGTTTTCAGCATCGATCAGGAGTTCAAAATGAAGTTGGTTGAAGCACAGAAATGTAAGAGGCTATTCTCTGAAACACTGAGACCTGACTGTGGTTCTTTTGGGCTGCACAAAAGTGCAAAGCAGATAATAGGAAGGCTAAATGAAGTACGGTTTGAGCTGCTCGGTTTTATCCTTTTGAGATCGAAACTTTTCAGTCATGCTGGATTTGGAAGTGTTCGTAGCCTTTTTTAAATATCGGAGTTGAGATGAATATCTGTGTTCTCTAGAAAGTGCACACAAATACCGATGTTTTAGTATTGGTAGCTGTGCTAACTTTGCTAATTATCAGGATAAGATGCTCAGAATGGTTTAAAATGTCAATTTTGTGATCTTTGTCTTTGCTTAGAGTAGTAGTGGGCTCACACAACTGATTAGTGCTTCCCTGTTGACTTTTTTTCTAAATTGGAGAGTGATATATATTTTTTTTAATCTTCCCTATAAATGGGTTTGTGCGCTAGCTTAAAGTTGCTACATCTACACTCAGGCTTCTCAATATGAAGTGTACAAACTTCTGCTCACAAGCATTTTGTTTAATGTTTAATTTTACTCCTAAGAGCCAGAGACCGATAAGCAACTTTAATGTGGCAGCTAAGACGGGGAACGAAAGGAACATGGTGACGGTGGAGATGTTACTCGACAGGAAAACATACAAAAAGCGGAATGTGCACACACATTTGTGCCATCAAATATTCAAAACAAGCATTATCTGGGCAATCTTTACCAACATGCTCTGTGACAGCTTTCCGCTTCAGTGTGAAATGTGCAGTGACATGTGTTCAGGAGGCGGGGTGGTGTGAGAAGTGCGTGCATGTATGTGTGGGTTTGTGTTTCACATATGTTCAATTTTCTTTAGCAAGCGCTGCATCAGTCGGTGTTCGGTCCATTGGGCTGTTTTGTTCTTACAGTACAGCTGCTCTGCTTCTTATCTCGGCTCTTATCCGTCAAACCAGCTGCTCTCTCCAGTGGTTTTGTCGCCCGGAACGGGAAGAGGTAGTTTACCTTGGAGCGCAAAAGGGGGGTGATGGGGATCACGGACAGAGATGGCGCGATAGGGCAAGGACAGGAAATGTGGATGCTGTGTGATAAAGCGGCTGGAATATATGGGAGACAGACAGGTTGGCTGATAGGGAAATGGATCGCTGGCAGGGAGGGATGTAATGAAGGGATGGAAAGTGTGAAGAGGAGGAGGCGTACGAAGAAGGAGGGTACCTTAGCCAGTGCAAGGATAAGAAAGGGAGGGGAGAAGTGGAGGAAATGGATAGAAATAGCTGATGCACTCCGAGTCGTACAGAAAATCAATAGCAGTCAAGAGCAGAAGCCACAACCCCCACTCTGCTCCGTCTGGCTGTTCCCTCACCCTCCACTGCCGCTTTTCCTCCAGTCGTTTTCCTCATGTTTGTTCCTCCATTCCACGTCCTTTCCTGTCAAACTTTCCTCCTCGGAGCTCTCACACTTTTTTAATGTTCTCTTACATCCATTTCCTCCTCTTCTTCACCTATGCTTTGCCCTCTTCCTGTCACCAGCGTTTTCCTTCCTCCACAGCTGCTCTGCATCTTCTGCTTGCAGAATGAAATCGGCAGTAGTTTAACGTGCAGTTAGAAAGTAAAATCTTGTAGGCAAGTAAAAACATATTTTTAAATTGACTTTCAAAATTGAGAGACTGGTGGAGTTTTTGACATATAATAAATAGTAGGCTTCCTTAAGTATTTCCACGTTGATTTCACTTGTTCATGTCACTCTGTGATAACACGACTTGGATAGAAACTTTTTAAGCCACTTTGAATAATTAACTGAGCTTACTGTATTGGTTGAGCACTAGAATCAATTGGGATTTATGTACGATTGAACTGAAATGTTTATTTTTTTGCGAAGTGCCTGAAGACGACATTTGTTGTGAATAGGTGTGATATTAATAAAACTGGATTAAATTAAACATTTTTTTCTGGCTGGAATTTGTACCAAGTTTAAACTACTCATTCGCTACAATACAATGTAATTGTTTAGTTCACTGTACAATCATCAAAGAATTGATTAATGTTTAATGACTTTGGACTAGATACGCTTTACCTCTCCGCCAAACAACTGGGTTGTTTAGTGATTGGTGGGATAAAAGGTGGCAATAAAAGTCCAAGCAGGTCATTTTTTGTGGTCATAAAGTCATACAAAGTGAAGGAAAAAATAGAAAACAGACTGAAAGTAAAAATGCTGCATTTTGAAGTGGAAAGTTTGTGATCCACACACACTGAAGCACAAGCAGACATATCTGCTGCTGTTAGGTCTTATGTTTGAGGTTGACCACATGGACCATGTTGTTCCTCCTTCATGTTTTCTTCATGGACCAGCTCTTGCTTTTTCTTCTGTTCGCCCACAAATTACACCCAAGACAGACAAACGGGACTATTTTGTTGTTGTTGCTCTTGACGTCTATCTACTTTCACCAAAGTACAGGCGATTCACGAAGCTCTAGTTTTGTGCTGACTGTGTTTTCTGCTTCTTTTGTTCAACTTTCTTAGATTTAGGGACAGAACTGACGGTCTCCCCACACATTATAATTGATACTGCAGTCCTATTATTCAGCTGTCCTGGAGGCCCAGACTGCAGAGCTAAATAGTGTGTCGTCTGTTACCCCAACAGCGGGTATGATGTCATTCAAACATGTTCTGTTGCCTCAGTGTTGCGCTCTATAGAGTGAGTCTAACTGAATGACTCGCCTCTGACTCAATTTACAGGATTCTGACAATGTGTGAGTGAGACCATATTCAGGGAGGAAGCTGGTTTTTGGCCCATTGTGATCAGTGAATGAGTGCTGCATGGAGGGGAGCTGTGCAGCCGGCGAGTCCCATGAATGCTTCGTCAGTTCTCCGGCCCTAAATTATCTCACTGGATTTGGGCTTTTAGCTATTTATTTTTTCTTATATTTTTTCCTCAATAATAAAAGCGTTACGTTATTTATGTTGCTTCCCATCCAGATAAAAAAAAAAACGAGAAGAATATATTTTTTTTAGCGATTGAGGGCTTCTGAAAACCTTCACTCTGTCTGCCTCGTCTTTCATTTCCTCTACATGCACTACTTTGTTGTCAGTCAGAGCTTTTCTTCAAAGACGGAGACTAGAATCAGGAAAGAAAAAAAAAAAAAATCCTCACTAACAACCGATAGGTGTAAAGCTCTTTTATGAAGGGCTCTTCTCACATGCCTTCTAGGTTACCTCTCTTCATTTCTATTGTAGAGGTTGCTTCGCTTGGCGTGCCCTTGGGAGCGTTTACCCTTGGAGCGCGTACCGGTGCCACCATCTGTGATCAGGACGTACCCGACCAAAGATTTGGCCACCGCAAAAGGAAAAAAAAAAAAAAAAAGAAAAGTCAAAGCAAATAGACAAAGACAATAAAAAAAAAGATGAAAGGATTGTGGTAAAACAAAAGAGTAAACGTCTTAGCGGTGATGCAAGCGGCAGTATCATCTGAAAGCTCCTCTAATCCTGGATTACTCTGTTTGTTCTGTTTGTGTATGTATACGTACTGAGCCGGGAGAACACCATATGTGTTTCAGTGACTTTTATGCCGCATACGTGGTCAGAGGCCTTTCTCGCAAACATGTTGTCGTTGTTGTTGTTTTCCGGTTCCAGGTGGCTTCAGGAAAATGACAACAAAAGGATTAAGTAAGCTGCAGATAAACAGATTTTACCGCACAATAACTGGGTACGCTGATCTATCAGGTCCAAAAAAACACAAATATTTTCATTATTTGTATAGTGCCCCTTACAGTAATACCTCATTTTATGGCTCATTTTTAAGTTTACAGTCTTGCATAGATGGGGGGGAGGGAGAAAGGGCATTCAGTTATCATGATTCTCAGAATAAAACTCCAAGATTTGTATGCAATCGTCATAAGCAATCTGCAAACTATATTTTTTATCTTGTTTGAATCATTATATCCCACAGCTCATGACCTGCTTTGTTTTTGTTATGTGCAGGGGCTTCTGGTGGAGCGTACCACTGCCACCCTGACCATGCATATGGAGAGGAGAGGGATAAGGTAAGCCAACACTCACTGGTTGTTAAGGCCAACATTATTCAAAAAAAGAGGTTATCGTTAGGGACTATTTGGGTAATAAATTATAATATGGACAGTAAATCATGTCATGGTTGTTGAGGGAAGAATATTTTCAGGAGAATGCTGGAATTGGCATTTGAGTAAAGAATTAATCTGGAGATTTTACCTTTTTTATTCCAAGAGATTGGTCAGTGTGCATCACAACATCCCAACTTAAGCAAGTCCTGCCTGGCCCAATCAAATCACTAATTACAAAGTTTTAACCAATCTTTTATGAATTGAAAAGTGGGCCACTGAAGATTTGGCTTAAGTGTTTGATTCTGAATTGGTAGATCAAAGGAAAAAGTAAAACAATTGTCTGATCATGTTTTACTCAAGGGTGTACAGTTTATATGGTAACGTAAAAGAATCAGACTGAGGTTCACAGGTGTGCAGTCTGTGAAGTGCTACAAAGGTTATGGTGCTGAAAACAAAAAGTGTTTGCAAAGAAAGCCGTAGATGACAAATAAATACCTGAGTAGTCCTAAATATATTGACAGATTGTTTACGAACATGATTGTTTGCTAAAGCCCCATTACCTGTGACGATCTCAAAAGAGCAAAGTAGTAAATTATGGTAAACAATACATTTAATATACTGTGTATATATATATATATATATATATATATATATATATATATAACATCGACATGCTGGTTATCGTAACTGCTTGACCTGGAACGTCATTCTTTTGAAAACGACAACGCCGTCATGAGAGGATCAGGTTTGACGTTGCCAGTAGCCTTATGTGAATTTCCTCCTGCAGTTTCCACTAATAGAATCACAGCACTGCGGTTTAGTTACTCTATATCAGGGAAGGTGCTGAGATTTTTTAGTTACTTTTAGGTTTTTAAAAAATAAAGAAAACATTGTTTCAAAGCATGTTTGACCAAAAGCGTCTTCAGAAAAAGCCTGCAATGTATGTTTGAAGGAGTTCAAGTAGAACTCAGTAAATGATTTTAATAAGCACAAGCGAGCACCTTTTAAAAGCATGCATATATTAACAAGAAAGTAGAGAAAGTGGAGAGGCTGGACACTGAAGTGTTGCAGAAAGCTTGAAGGGAAGAAAGGGGAGGGGTGTTGCTAATGATTTCAGTCTCCAGCTGTGGAACTTGGTTGGAGTGAGAGAAGCAAAAAGCAGGATGAGGAAGGAAGGGACAGTGGTGGAAGAGCCAAAGAGGAGCTTTGAAATCGTCTTGATTAGCGTTACTGGAAGCATGTCTGTAAATATTAATGACTCTCAAACAGAAAACGGCCATATTTGCTCAGTGTGCGCTTTCATAAAAGAAAATCGACTTCCTTGAAGAGACAAAAAAAAAAAAAGAAAAACATGGACTCGGTTGTTGTTTTGTCTTGCATGATCTCGGCAGGCCTTCCCGGCTTTATTTCGGTTCCAAGCAACATTGGCGAAGCCACAACAGCTGGAGGCCGGAGTCGCTGTCTGAGAGGGTCGATGCAAGCATGTACGCCGAGTGGGGATGTTGTGAAATAGAATGTGGAAGGGTGTGTCAGGATATCTGACCCGCCTGGTTTCTACATGCACTGAATACAGTGACGGTGAAGAGAAGTGGATGGATGGGTGCGTAGTTTCAAAGACTTGCTTTAATATCAGTCAGAGAGCACTTTAGTTTGCTTCTTCTGGTTTAGCTTTTCATCTTTTGTTCTTTTTTTTTTTTTTAGCCTTGTGAAAATATGTTCAAACACAGCAAACAAACCCGCAGTTTGGAACATGAGGCCAAATTATAGCATATCGCTGGAGGACATGTGCACTCCTTTGTCTGATGATGTTCCCCTCCCTCTAATGGAGGGAGACAGGCCCATCAAACTTTCATACTAATGGGAAATAGTCTGCATGTCTGTGGAGTGAACGTATGCATTTGTCCTTCTCAACCTCTCTTGTCCCCTTCAGAATTCAAGTCCGAGTGTGGGACAGGTCAGAGATGGACACAAGGGGGGGTGGGGGAAACAAGGAGATGGAGCAAAAGAATAAGGGAGATGGGGAGGTAAAGATGGGTTTAGCTTATCTGATACAAGGGAAAGGGGGTGGGGTGGGAGGAGATTGTTGAGCAGGGTAGAGAGAGTGCGCTGGTGAAAGAGTCTGGCTCAGATATGAAAATGGGCACAGTACATGTCCCAAGGGTTTTGGGGTTGGGGCCGAGGCTGGTAAGAGGTTGTGGGGTGATGGGGTGGATAAGAGGAGCCAATAAGGAAGAAGAACAGATAGGGGATGCAGTTTCATTCTGTAATGGAGAGGAGTAGATGTTGTTTTCTGGACTGACTGTAATGAAATCACCCTGAACAGGTGTTATCTGTTCTTTTACAAAGTGCTAATTCATTTCCGATACCGTTACTTTCTTCATCATGTTCACCAAAGCAAAAATAGGTCATTTAGCACAAGTTGAAGGCGTCACTGAAGTTACAAGAAGGCAAACGCTTTGCAGGTTTGGAGACCTGTTTCTTGATTCTTGAAGAAAAATGTTTTAAAGGAGCAGTTTTATAGTTAAAATTGACTTTTTGAGGTTTGTATAACCTTATATCATTCTCTCATTGAAAACATACCTGGAGTGTTGCTTTGATTCTTTCAATCCTGTTTGAGGAATCCTTGATTTTCCTGCTCTTAGAAAGTGCCACCTATTTCCACAAACCTCCTCTTTGGAGCTGCTCCTCCAGACTAGTGGCAGCAGCAATTAGCAGGAAACTCCTGGTGGAACTGCATACCTGCAAGTCATCTCATCATAGAAACTACTTCTCAGTCCAGGGTTTCTAAGAACTGTTGTAAATGACGAAATGAGAACAATTGTTGTAATGATGTGCTGAAGGGGGAGTCTTGGGAAGAGCTTCTTAAAGAGACAGAGGCCAATTACAAGGTGTCAAATTTATTTTAAGTCATGTTTGATATGTGCAACCGTTCATAACAAATGAAGGTAACATAGCTACTTGATGTGCCTGGAAAGTACCTACCGCACCTTTAAGTGAAAATAATAATAAAAAAACTGAACTGTTCTGTTCTTTCATGCATCATCTTTAACTTCACCCATCCTGACAGGTGAGCGGCAGGCCTGAAATTCAAATATCCCTGAACGGTAAACTCACCATACCTTAGCTGTACTCGTTTGCACTAACCACAACACTCTTTAGTGTGAGAGCGGCTGCTTTAGGAATAATACTCGATTGACTGGTTTCAGTGGGTTATATAGCTTAAAGAGGGGGGAAAAAACGTGTATCTTAGAAGCTGATGGAAGCTATTTAAGAGGAAGGTTTCTACAGAGGGATGCCAGCTGCTAATTTAGGGTGGCAAAACATAGACACTACTGATGTTGCTCATTTTACCCACGCCACTTTGTGTTTTTGGAGGGGTTTTTTTGTGGCCAACTTTTTTTAGATGCTAAAAGTAGCCACATGCCCTGAAATGTAATTTTACAAAGTGTTTCTTAAATTAGAAACGGGCAAATTGTCCTGGAGCTTATTTTGTCTTGTTTAAAAACAGTAAAACCGTCTTTTACAACCACTACTTACACACACAGTGTGGCAACTGCTCACAGCCAGAAAGGCTTGAAAAGGTCTCTCGAATGTGATCGTTACGTCTCCGACCCTTACCTCATGTTTTTCTTTTCTTGTAACTCAATCCATCTCTAAATCTTTATATTTCAGTACTTTCCTAGTTCTTGCTTTCTGGCCCCAACTGAAGGAAATCGCTCTCGTTAGTACATCCAACAAAGTCTTCAGGCTCTCATCAAACCACAGCACTATGACTAAACTATTACTGTAAACTCTTCATGGCCCCACAGTTCAAACACATTAGATTTTTTATTATTTTTTTGCCTCTGCAGATCTTCAGAAGGTCGTGTTTATGGGCTGCAGAAACAGTGGCAGCTGCTCATGTGTGAATTTGCGCATGTCTGCAGGCGTTTCCATAACTGCGTGTGTTTCTGCAGTCTGCTCTCCAGCTGTTTCCTGTTAGCTATCGTACTGCTGCTCTCGGGGCTGCTGAACTGTACATGTGTTCGATCTGGTGCAAAAAAAGTTGCTAGCTGAGTCACTTAAAAAAAATAAAAATAAATAATACTCCATAGTATGACTTTCCTACTTTAGAGTGAAGGTTTGTTGAAATGGGCGCCGTTCGGGGAACATGAGTGAAAGGTAGATGTAGAAATCATGTGTGCGTGTGTGTGTGTGTGTGTGTGTGTGTGTGTGTGTGTGTGTGTGTGTGTGTGTGTGTGTGTGTGTGTGTGGGTGTGTGTGTGTGTGTGTGTGTGAGAGAGAGAACCTGGTTGTCCTGCTGAGTACCGCAAGACTCATCGCAAGGGAGAATGAGTAACAACTGAAACACGGGCAGGTCTGTGTGTGTTCTTGCCTCACCATGTGCCAAGTGTGAGAGTCACCGGCTGACTGTAAGTGACGTGACTCACAGATGAGTCGACGGGATGGAAACGCTATATGATAGCTCTTGAGTCAGTGATAACTGAATGACTACACACGCAGCTATTTGGCCGTGTTTGCGTACATTACCGCCTTTTTTTTATTATTATTATTCTGACTACACAAGAAAGTACATGTCCAGCTGAGGGCGTGTTCTTGCGATTGGCACATGGGCTTGTACGCGCTTGCCTCCTGTTTGCATTTCCTCACTCTGAGAGGAAGTAACTTTGAACCCTCTGGGCCGCTGTGTGCTCACGGTGTAAAAAGCTCCCCTTCGTAGATGCAGTAAACCTGGAGAAAGACGCGCGGTTTGGACCATACAGGTATGCCACAAAGGGATTTTAGGGTCTGACAGTATGAACTGTGCCCCAGAGGGACAAAGAGCGGTGAACTAGATGTATTTGATATGAGTGCTCTGGGTCACTAAACACAATACTCATCTGTTTCCCCCTCCCCTCCCTTGTGCAGAGTGAGGAAAGCCCCAGTCCGAAGCGCCAGAGGCTGTCCAGTCAGTCCGTTTTAGAGCAGCTGACCTCATCTGCGCCGCTACCATCTACGCCGTCACCCCCCATCCGCCCATGGGAGTCAGGACCTCCGAGTCGGCGGCAACCTCACCCTCACACACACTACCACCAGGAGAGGTGCCTCACTCCTCCACGGCTCAGACGCAGGTAGAACCTTTTGTTTGTTTGGTTTTTTTTGTGCCACAGTTTCCTATGTACAGTGTTTTTCCAAAAGTATTCACAGCCCTTAAGCTTTTTTCCCCATTTTGTAACATTGACGTTTGTGGATTTTAAAGTATTTTATTGGGCTTTTATTTGATACATCAACGCAAAGCAGAACATCATTTTGAAATGGAAGGCAAATGATTCACGGTTTTTAAATTGTACTGCAAATGTAAATCTCTAAAGTGTGGCATGAGTTGGTTTTCATCTCTCATTTTCACTATTATCCCTAAAAAAACCCAATTGGCCTCAGTAGGTATTTAATGAGTAAATCCACCTGTGTGTACTTCAGTTTCGTTACAAATCCAGCTTTTCAGTGAAGGAAACACATATTTGTCAAATGAACACAGTAGAAGTAAAAGTTTGAAGCAGGGTGAGATATAATATCTCAAGCTTTGAACATCATTAAGAGTTGTTCAGTTTATCATTCAAAACTATAATATGGTACAATTGTAAACCCATGAAGACATGGCTGACAAGCTGACAAACCACACTTTTTGGGTTTAAAACAAGTTTGAAAACCGTGTTTTTCCTCCTACACATGTACTATGTTCTGCGTATGTAGCGTCACAAAATGTGCAAAATCTCCAGCTGTGTAAATATCTCTGCAAGTCTCTGAATGGAACGAACGATCTGCTGTCCCCTCTTGCAGTCCGCCCGCGAGGCGCCAACGCGGCCGTCTCCCCAGGCCGTCCCGCCATCCGCCTCTTCATCACCATCCCTCCGCTCAAGGACCTACGCCTCGCCCATCACTGTCTGAGCGTCGGGACGAAAACTACCACCACAACCCCCTTCCCTCGGCGCATCAGACGTACCCAGCACACACTCCAAGCACTTATCCTCAGCCCCCCACAGCCGGCGGCGGAGGCCGGGGTTCTGAGGAACCCCGGGCCTTCCACCCCCCCACGTTATCGTCGCAACTGTTGCACCCGGCCGCCCATCATCACCCCCATCATCACCATCCTCACCATCAGCAACAGCATCATGCAACACAACAGCAGCAAGGAGCCATGGTGTTGGACTTGCACGATCGGGTTAGTTTGCATCTGGCCAGCTGTTGGAGACATTTACCTGTGTTAGTTAGTGTGTGTTTTTATGTGAGCTGCTTGTGTTCTCTCCAGCTGCAGCAGGGCAACATACCCGTCTCCTACACAGTGACCCCTGTCCCTCCACACGGCCTGGCGGCACCTCTGTGTAGCGGTCAGCACATCCCCCCCTCCTGCTCCTCTCAGCAGCAGGTTCCCACCTGTAGTGTGGTCTTCAGCGCCGGACAACACTACCATCCGGTGAGAGAAACTCCTCAGTATACAACATGTGGCGTTGTTTGCACAGTTTGTTGCAGTTTCCATGGTTCTGCGCTTTAAAGGAAGTGGCTTATCGTGTGTTAACGTTTCCCAGTTTGAAGGAGGAAGTTGGTTTGCTAAGTCACAGCCGCCACCTTGTGGCAAAGGTGGCACATTACAGTTGATATAAAAAAAAAGAAGTGTCTTTTTTTTTTTTTTGACTGACTTTCTTTTTCTCTTTCTCGCCTCTTTTTTTCCAGATGTTACAGGCATGTTCGATGCATCATTTGCCGGTTTCCTACGCCTTTCCCTCACTACTGTCTAGTGACCCTCAGTTCCTGATTTCTCCTCCACCTCATCTCTCCCACCATCCGCCCCATCTGCCCACACAGTTCTTGCCTTTTCAGACTCAACAGCCAAGATCGGTATGCGAACAATCTGCTACTAATGCTTACCCTTTACATTTGCTTAGCTTGTATAGTTTGAAAAAAGTTCTAAATGACAAAAGCCATGCAAGAATCGTAGTGTACACCAGGGTAATATGACATAACCGTCAAATAAATTTCACTGCAGTACTTACTTTTTGCTCAGATTTACCACAAAAGCAAAGCAGTGTGTTCCATATTAATGCATATTTTTTGGTTTTGTGGATATTCATCTCAGCCCTTACAGAGGATTGAAAACGAGGTTGATATAGTGGGAGAGCAGCTCCCCGTCGGAGGAAGCTTCAGCTACGCCCACCATCACCACCACCACCAGCCTCCCTCCGCCCTGCCGCCTTCCACTCCGCTCCAGTTCCTTTCACACCATGATCCCCTGTCGCAAGATCTTTTCACACTGGTAGGGGGAATATTTTTTTTACTTTTGTTTTTAAATCCCACATCGATCCAACGATTAAATTGTTGCTTTGCTTTTTATCTGTTTTGCAGCCGTACCCCCACTTTATGCCTCGGCGATTCGCCAGTCGCCGTTACCGCTCGCAGCAGGCTGTGCCCCCGTCTCCCTACCACCCCAGCTTTCTGCCTTACTTCTTGTAAGTGTTCTTGCCCCCCCAGTCCCACTTCCTCATGTTAAGCCACGTTTTGGGTGAACGCCTCATCGTGACTACCCCAGCAGCATATTTTGATCACCGTTTTTAACTCGCAGGTCAATGCTTCCTGTTCCCCCGAATGTGGCTCCTACCATCAGCCTAGAGCTGGATGTGGATGACGGAGAAGTGGAAAACTATGAGGTAGGACAAACTGAGTTCTGCCACTTAATGTATTTGTGAACCAGAAGATGAATATTTACTTTCTACATGAAATCTTCAGGCCCTGTTGAACCTCGCCGAGCGGCTGGGGGAAGCCAAACCCAGGGGTTTGACCAAGGCAGATATAGAGCAGCTTCCATCATACAGGTTTAACCCCAACAACCATCAGTCGGAACAAACACTGTGAGTAGCTTCATTTTTTTTTTTTTTTTTTTTTTTTAGTGCTTTTCCGCTTGTCCCATCAGGCGGCAGTTTTAACAGCTTTTTTTTTTTTTTTTTTTTGCTGCAGATGTGTCGTTTGTATGTGTGACTTTGAGTCCCGCCAGCTCCTCAGAGTTCTCCCCTGTAATCACGAGTTTCACGCCAAGTGTGTTGATAAGTGGCTTAAGGTGAGTTGTGTTTTCGCTCTCATAAAATAAGAAAATCAGTTTTGAATGCAGCTGTCTTCAAAGTTTTTTTTGTTTCTTCATGAAGTCATAAGTTTAATTTCTCACCGTTGGAACGTCCTTGTTTTTTTTCCAGGCTAACCGCACCTGTCCTATCTGTCGAGCCGATGCCTCTGAGGTCCAGCGGGACTCTGAGTGACCTCAAACAACCACGATCCCCAAACCCTGTTTTGGATGCGTAGACCATAAAAAGTGAACCGACTCATTCTGTCAAAACGACTGGGACCACTGCACATGAAACAGCATTCAGGTGTCAAAACCTGCTGCTTAATCTTGCTTACTTTATACCTGGACTTCTGAAGCCTTCTGTTTTGTTTAACTCATCTTCTAGTCTGCCATCTTCTGACGGTTGCTGTGAATTACCTTCTTAACACACCCAGCTGCAAATCCGTTTTTAATGTCACCATGAATACTTTTCCATGTCTGAACAGAGGACCTACGTGTAATTGTTTTCAACAATGTCTTTGTTAAAAGTCGGTTTTCTAAGGATTATGACAAACCATAAAAAGTGGTTTCGTATTTTGTTGTGGAAAAAAAAATGCTGTTTTAAAATTTTGCTCTTTGTAAGGGAGTCGAACTGAACGCAAGAGACTTATCTCTCGCTATCCTTGTTTTCCTGACGTTTAAAGCAGCCTGTTTGAAACGAAGATTTATTTCACTGTGTGGAATGACGATAAAGTACTTTGCATGGACACTTTGTTCTTTCTGTGCAAGTCAATGTGGTTCCATTGATGAAAAGTTCCTTATTGGAACGATTCATAATTCAAATTCAAAAATACTTTATTGATCCCAAAGGGAAACTAAATAAACCACACTTGCAGAATTTGTTTTCCCCTCTCGGATTGATTTGAACTTAAATGAAGTCGAGAATACTTTGGAAAATTTTAGGAAATTTCTAAAGTGAGATTTTTGTCTTCTGGGAAGTTGACTTTTCTTGTTTTGTAAAATCATAAACTTTAGCCACACACTGACGTTGCATCTGATAGTAAAATATCTTCAGAAATATTAAAATTGAAGTTGAATTTTAAATCAAGCTTTCTTTTCTGCAAAAATCTTAATTTATTCTCCGTACGGTTGGAGCGAGTCATTTAAGTACGTTATTGTGTCTGCTGGTCGCCTTCTGCGCAGGCGGCGATAAAGTTCATTTTTCTCACTGTCTACCAGGAACAACTTTGACACACTTTTCAGGTTTTAATTGGCTCCACTTTGTTTCACTGGCAGATCTAGGGCTTCAGCACTTTACAGCGATTGAATTCCTGCGTTGCTTTCTTTGCGTTCTGAACAAACCGGTTTTGAGTTCAGTCACCTGCAGCGACGCAACCGATCAAAGTTTTCACCTTCTCTTGAGACACCTGTTTTTATTTCTGAGTCCTTTTGGTTGATGTAGTGACATGTTCTGCTTGAGATGCAGGCAAAGGGGTTTTAAAGCTGAATCTGTCCGAAAGAGGTGAAGTAAAAGATCACGCTGCGTCCTTTTGTTGGTAACAGTTCAGAATAACTCAGCAGCAAAAAGAAAAAGAGAAGTATTTAACTACAAAGCAGTAGATTGTTCAGATAATTTCTTTCTATGCACATCATCTCACCTTTTGAGGTTAGATTTAGGAGCAAAAACTGCAGATTTTTTTCATCCCACCCTTCATTGGAACATTTTGGGGTTAATCTACTTGTTTCCCGTTGGGCTTTTCATCATAATAGAAAAAGATGTTCCATTCAAACTACTACTGTTAGGTTGTATTCGCTGCCTGTTTCATCGTAACGCACAACATTTGCAGGAGACACTGCATGAAGTGCTCTGAAAAGTTTGTTGAGCCACATTTAGAGGCCTGCATCCGAAATGCCTTTTCTACCTACGCGTCTTCTCTGGGTCCAACTCGTATCGTAGGACAACCAATGCATTCGAAGCAGATGCTTTTTTTGTATTTTTTTTTTCTTTCCATCATGTGCAAACTACAGTAATGTCTAAATCTGTTATTTATGTACGCTCTTCCTCTGCGTCGTCCGTTTAGGAAGAAAATCTAGGGAATCAGTATGGACTGCATCGTTTCTAGATGTCGTATGTGTGATTTTATGCATCCTTTTTTTTTTTTTTTTGTCGTACGATTGCATCGTTTTGTTTTCTGGTACACTAGCAATTACCTCAGTCCCACTATTTTTTTTTATCTACTAGAATATGGCGCAAATGGTATGATTCGTGCTTTCATTCTGATCGCTGGGTTGTTTGAGAAGTTTTTCTTCAAACTCTGAAACTGTATTATTCAAATGGTGTTATATTAGTTTCATTATGTATTATGTCTGTAACCAAAACCATTTGAAGGCTTAAGATGATGATGATGATGAAATTTTTAACAAACATTTGTACATTTTGTATGAGAGTTACTTATGGTAATACTTTATTAAGTAGTGCAATGATTTTTTTTTAAAACCCTTTACTCCCCCAAACCCCCATCTTTTGGATTTCAAAAGCTGGTTCAATAATAAATGTATAACATCCTCTTCTAACTTTGTGCTTGTTCAGAATTTTGTCTGGAGCTCATGTTTTGCACTTCATCACCAGTAAAGGTTTTCGAAGATGTTAGTAATTTCACAATGAGAGCTCTTGGTGGCAGTGTAGTTCTGTCATCCTGAAAGGCTCCCTGTAGATGCCTCTCAAAAAGTTTAGACATCATAGAAAACTTAATTTATTTGAAATGCAAAACTCATGAATTGCTTTGACCCACAAAACTACTGTAAGTGGTTTTTTTTTGGGTTTTTTTAAATGAAAGCTTTAAGGAGACGACGAACACTGCAGTATTTTTCTCTGCTTAAGAAACTGTAAAGTTAATGGCAGCAGCAGCTCCTTGTGTGGCTTAAGGATCGCAGTTTAACCCTGTAGGTTTGACGGATGTCCAGCAGGAGGTAAAAAGCTTTTACAAGGAGGTTAAGCCACAAAAGTGCGCCGCTAAAGAAAATAACTGTTCATAGTGTCGTGTTTAAATACAGTAATGGAAAGCTGTGTGAGAGGAGAAAGGTGCTCAAATAACCTGGACAAGCACAGCCTTGAGACGATTATAGAGCAAAAATCCATGTAAGGGCTTTGAGGAGATTCATAAGTCAAAAGATTAAAGAAAAAAAATGGAAAGAGTGGAGCAGCACACAATCCAAGGTACCTGAGATCAAGTCCAAATTCAGAACTTCATGTTTTCCTCTCCAAGCTTTATGGAGATGCTGATCGTATTTTAAAGCAGGACTTGACACATGAGAATCCAAGGCAGGGATCTTCAACTCCAGTCCTCGAGGACCAGCGTCCTTTAACTTCTAGATGTCCAACACACCTGAATCCCAAATGCCTGACTCGCCTCCTCAATGTACAGCTCAGTTCCTGCTAATGACCTCATTATTTGACTCGGGTTTGCTGAGGCAGAGGCAAATATAAAAGTTGGAGGCCTGGAGCTGAAGACCACTGATATAAGGATTAGCATCAGTAGATTGATCAGGGAGACACCAGCCCAATGCACTTCAGAGATTTGTTTCATCTGAATCTGTTCAATAAATGAGTTTCAGTTTCTGAAATGAGGGATGACACAATATTGAGATGTGCCTCTGTCTGTGCGTTTTAGTGCAGTTTTACTAAAAATAAAACATCATGCATTTAATTGTGAAACGGGCTTTTGTCTGGACGCCAAGTCATTGTGTTTATCTTAGCTCAGGTCAACCAGAGTTATAAAACCAGGAGGCTTGTGCTCAAATCCAGCTAAACAGCGCCATCTAGGAGAACGTTTTTGTTTTTACTCTCCTATAAATGCACATTTAAAACCTTCTTGTGTTATAACATTTCTTTTGAAAATAGTTTTTTTTTTTACTTTAAATTAAAATTCTTCACTGATTAGTGAAGAATTTCACTAATCAGTGAAGAATTTTCACTGATTAGTGAAATTGATGACCAATTGATGACCAAATCACTTGATGACCAATAATATTGGTCATCAAGTGATTTGATGACCAATATTATTATTGAATAATAATGAATAATATTATTCAATAAAATATTTTATTGAATATTATTTGTTGTATCTTCAGTTACATTTAAAATATATTTGAAATACAGTCAATAAAGAATGTGAACATGTACCATAAAGTGAAAATTTAAGTGAATGTGTTTGGAATGAGGATGCATGGACTGTTTTTTTCCCACACATTTTTATTAAAAAATGAAATGAAATAAAGCCTGTTAAGCTTTTTTGACAAAACTTCTGCTGTAGAAAAAAAATTAAATAAACACTACATTTACAGCGAACCCTTGTTTTTCGGTTGCGTTCCGAAAATAGCCCGTGATAGGCTTAATCCGTGAAGTAGTCACCTTTATTTTTTACAGTTATTACACAGCATAAATAAATACTTTTGAAACCAAAGAACAAAACCTGTTTTCAGATCAGCGGATGTGCGTGTGCATCAATCGGGCCTTATTAATGTGATCCGCAGTCATGTCATTAAAGCGTCTCCACCAACCTGCCCTGCCAGATTCACAGCTGTATCTACGGCAGAGCGACGGATCTCATCAAACGAGCCTCCGGTCGGGTTCTGCTGCCTCTGGCCACAGTTTTCTTTTTTTTCAGCAGACATTGAAAGTTTCAGTTTCCATCTCCTGAGTGGCCAATCTGTATTAAACACCGTAACGTTATTGGCACTCAGGTAGCGCGGAAACTGTTTTTACCAATCACATGGTCAATTAGGACGAAGAACACTGTGGGAAAAAAAATGCACAAAAAAATCTGCGAAGCAGCGATACCGTGAAAACTGAACCGCGTTACAGCGAGGGTTCACTGTATATGACATAATTTATAAAAAGCAACTGAGTAATTTGTAGAATGGCTGCATATTTGAGTTTATCTGGGTGAATCTGGGACTTCATTCTCATGCCTGGCCTCATAATGCCTCAGCATTGAAAAAGTGGATTTATTTAAATAAGACAGTTTAGTTAAACATATGCGGCACTTAACCTGCAGAACATAATATAAAAGTAAACTAAAAGTCAGTTTCAGCTGAATTGGGGTTCAGATAGATTAAGTAGAAACTGACAAGAACCGGATGAAACGACAAAAATGAAAACAAATTTATTTTCCAATATAAGATCAAAATGGTCCCACACTGCGGAAACATTTCCTTTGAAGCTGCTCCATAGATGACAATGTAAAAGATCAAGAATTGGTTTGGCAAATGCTTTTGACAGATTCGCTTCCTTATAAACACAGTTTGGCATCCAGTGACACTTCGAAACAGTTCCTGTATTGGTCACGTGACTTGCTGAAACTAATACGCGCACGGACACGGTCTGTGGGCTTGATGCATGCCCCGGCGCGTCGGTGTTGCTGGACTCATCACTATGTATTACTATTCATGTATTTTACCGAATTCAAAGTACCGGCCATTTTTTCAAGTCAAACTGAACTGGGCGCGTGAAAGCTAAATGTTCATGGCGTCATGCTACTTATGTCTCAAACCTGCTTTTTAAAAATATCAAGCTGCAAGTTGTCTTATTTGATAACATGATTTGATGTCCCGGTTGTTAACATAAAAGCAGGTGGCCGTTTAACTTCGGTAAATATACTTTCAATGTCAAGTTTGGGGTTTTAGAATATGGGAAATGTCGCGGGTGGTGAGTATGGTGGGGTCGAACGACGAACGTAAACTTGGGGGGAGCGGGAGAGACGAACGAACGTAATGTGGGGGCGGAGGGAAACCGTTAGACCAGGGGACGATGTTGTGTATGATACACTAGGTCAAATAAAAATAATATTCAAGCAGATAACTGGAGATAGCACATGGCAACGTTTATTCAGGAACGGGGAACTTCATCTTCATCTCTGTTACATGTACAGCTCACATCTCATTGTGCACAGCAACAGCGCCACCAATGGCGATTTGTTATATTGCTTTTATCTTCACATTTACAACCAAACAGCCTCCAACACATAGGAGCATAATCATACTCAAAAATGTGCAACAATCTTAAATCTAGAGGTTTGTTCTTTTCGGGAACACCACAGACGACGGTAAGACTGGGGTGGCGACGGCTCGTGTTTCAGTCAGCGTTAAATTTGTTGCATGTTTAGTGCTCTAATCAGGCATGTTGAGATTAGGTTATGTTGATAAACTGTTACAATGGGTCAGAAGCTTCTTGCCTCATATAAATTGTAAGTTAGTGGATTGTACATACAGATAGTTAATTTTCATATTTCTGAAATAGGAACAAACATCACTGAGAGTAAATAAAAGTGACGTTTGCAAAAAAAAATATTCCAATTGGGAGTTTTTACTGAAATGCATACTTGCAAACTCGTTATTGGTTATTGCAGCTTAGCTTAAAACTATATAAATAGTACTGTTCCAAATTTGTTGTCGGAACAAATTATTTCATTTTATTATAGAAAAAAACAAAAACAAAAAAAAACTAATTGATTTAATTATTGGAAGACTTGCATGTTTTGGTGTTTATATTTATTTCTCCTTGTATGGTTATTTTGTTTCCTCTCCTCAACAGCTGCATCCAGACACTCCTGAACTTTTCCTGGAAAGCAACAAGGCATTTTTAAAATAGGTGTATAAATTTGTTTTTGTTTTACTCAACCTGTTAAACCTTTAGTTTAAATTAAGAAGTAGGTGTTTTCTACAATAACATAGGCATAATGTTTTGTTAAGTGTCTTTCTAATAATATCTAATGCAGCACTATGTAACTTATGATACATTTTTTTTACATATATGTTGAAACTGTCACTGTGGTGCTGCTCATCCCACTTCTCCCTGATCTCTTGCATTTGGCTACGCTGCAGCTAACGGAACCTGTCATGAATGTTAAGGATGAATGTTAAGGCTAGTTAGCATGGACACCAATGACAGTGGATAAACGGTTTTCCTGTAATGTTAAGTTGATTGACAGCATGAAGAGGTTGATTGACTGCGCTAAGACTATCCTCCTGTCTCTGATTGGTTGGTTTTGGTTGGGAGTGGTGGATTTCTTCAGATGAAATAGTAGCTCAGGGGAAATGGAGGAGTTTTTATTTTCACAAATTATACGTCTTGTGACATAAAATCATGACATGGTGACTTTATTTTAATAAATATGCAAAAATCAGTGTATGTTTTTATTTTCAAAAGAAAATATTTGTGTATTGTGTATGTTAGGGGTGCACCAATAAATCTTCCCCAAATCCTTAATTTTGACGATTGGTGATCCGCCAATACATGTGGAAGTGATTTCATCCACTGATCTTTTCTACCTCAGCAAAGATCTAAAAATCAAACGCTTTCCTCTCCTGTTAGAGACGTTTGACTGATAGACCAGCCCACCAGGTCATGTCTCCATGTTTGCAGTTATCAATAGTCACCCCACTGTTGCCAACCCACTGACGTTTTCTGCATTTAGGAATATTCAGACAAGACGATCAGTATCGGCCAAAATCAGAATTGACAAGTCAGATTTTTAAAGATTGGCCAGAAATCTGCAATTGACACACTCCTAGTGTAGATTTTTTAAATCAAAATTACTCAATGTTGTTGTTTGTGAAAGAGAGATAAGCAATTGGTGAGACGCTGATGAGAAAGGTGATATGCTGCTGTAATGTAATTTAGAAGCGTTTTGTAAAAAGTATGTTTATAACATGAAGTGTTTCTGTGTTAAACTTGAGTATCCATTCTCTTTGTTTATAGATTTTCTGGGCTCAAACCCTGAATGAGGTCGACTGACATGACGCAGACGAAGGTGAAGAAGCAGCTTTGCATTCCAACCAGATGGTTCAAGTCCCTTAATGAACTGAACGACTGGGAATCCATGGAAAATTTGAGCCTTTTGAAGTTTAAACGTGATTGGTCATCTCATCAAACCTGGTGCACCAAGAACTTTTGCGAAGCACAAGAACTGGTCAGACAACATTTCAAGCTCTTGGTAACTGGACGTAAGAGTTGTATTAACCTTTTTTTTGCAGAACATAAACAAACTGAACTGTTTTATTTTATGTTCACAGCGACTAGAAGTAATGAGATAACACACTCATGAATCCAGTGTCTTCCACTGTCGTTGGCATTAGGCTGGGTTTATGTAGCATTTGATTTTTAACTAAATATTTATGCTTGTATTTCATTTATTTTGAAGTATGTTGGTCCTGTTTACAACTACCGTGTTTCCCCGATAGTAAGACACCCCCAATTGTAAGACGTTTCGGGGGTTTCAGGGGGGTCGACTAATATAAGCCGTACCCCGTCGGGGAAACACTGGGGTATTGCCGCCTCCCTCTCATCTAGCTGCGCGCCGCCTCCTGCCCACGTCCGCACCGTCCCCCTCTCAATACGTCACCGCGCCGTCCCCTGCACTTGTCACTGCCGCCTCCTGCTTAAAATACGGTAATGCACACAGGAGACTGTGATACGGAACCACAAGCAGTGCTTATACCGTATGCTATATTTTTGCCCCTAGACATGAGCGCTTCCGGTTCCAGTGGTAAAAGGAAGAGTTACACCGTGGAGTATCCTGAGGATGATGACATGGTTGTCATGGAATAAATCTGTTTTATCTTCCAGTATTCCACTGTTCGTTCTTACCATTTTTCATTGTTTTACATGTTATGCAATGTTGTAACAAGACATTCTTGGCACTTCCTTTTATAAAACTGTTTTGTGGTGAATACAATACTGTTCAGGTTGTTGATAAATGTTAATTTTCTGGTTAAAACAAAAAATTTGACAATTTTTTTCCAAAATAAGACATACCCCGAAAGTAAGACATAGTGGGGCTTTTGAGGATTACTTTCGGGGAAACACGGTATGATTTTCATGTTCCAAAGCAATTTTTTGTATGTTCCATCTTATAGTAAGTAATTAACAAAACTGTTTGACTACAAAGTCTAGTCAAGATTGCTTTACATTTAATTTATATGTTGAAATTTGTGTAGTAAAATGCAATAAATTAGTTGTGATGTGCAGAAGATAAACATTAGCAAGCTCAAGAATATGTTTAACTCTTAATATATAATAGCAAAGGTTAGTTATAAAGACTAGATGACGTCAATTTATGGTCTTAAATTGCAAAATAAAGTCTGCAAATTGATTGTAGAATGGTTTCATTTTTACATCACTTTGCATGATGAGCTACTTTCAATCTAAGTGTTTTGTGTTCTACAACTACATTTACTGTGGACTTAGAATTTAGTTTTGTTTCAAAATTATGTTAAGAATATATTAAATACATTAACTTTAATATATTTTACACTATAATTAATATATGGTATAGAATACAGACTTCAATGGTTTGGAAGACAAAAGTATTTGGAAATGTCCTAAGTTTTAAAAAAAAAAAGTTTGTGAATATATCACAAAAGAGTAAAAAGACAGAGAATTTCAGTTTTGGGTTAACAAAATATTGATAAATTTGACACAAAAAACTGTTAAATTATGGAAAATATTTTGATGGAAATTCTGAAAAAAAAAATACAGAAAATGTCCTGGTAATTCTCTGCCAGGATATTTTCCAGTGTTTTTTGCAGAATTTCCATCAGAAGTTTCCCGTAATTTAACAGTATTTTATTTCAATTTTTTTCGTAAAAAAACAGGGAAATGTCCTGGTAATTTTCTGCCAATACATTTTCTGGGTTTTTTTTCCAGCAGAATTGTTCTGTAATTTAACAGTTTTTTCCCCCGTAATTTAACATAACATATACAAACTGTTAAATTATGGCCCACCACCACTTGAGGCGACATTTCCCATATTCTCAAACTCAAAGCTTGACATGTATGGGGCAACGTGAGAGTTCATCTATTAAACTGACTGAAGATTAATACATAAACTAAAAGCCGGATCATAGACATTTTTAATAAGCGTATTTGTTAGCCTGCCTCTTATTATGGTAAATTGAAATAAATTTTAGATTTTTGTGTAACTTGTTGTCAGGTTAACTTAGAAAGTGAGCTGTTATTATTACAGGTTAGTTTTCTAAACTACAAAAAAGTAACTGTTAGGGAAGTAACACTGCTGTTATGCCAGATTTACCAATACTTTATTTTGTTAAATTTTTTATATGATTACTCGATTAATCGTAAGAATAATCGATAGATTATTCAATTACTAAAATATTAATTTACAATAGCCCTAATTGTATAAATAAAATAGCATTTATGAGGGGATCGGGGGGATTAATGTTTCTCCTTCGCTCCCTCCTCCTTCACTTCCCCAACTACCCCTCTAACGATACGTCAGCCCACCACCTTTACTATATAAGAACCACCTTCTTCGAACCCCTTCTAATTATACTCTAGCCCCCCAGTCCGCAGATTAACGTTTCTCCTTCGCCCACCTCCTTCTACAGCCAGACCTCCTCCCCCTTCTTGCAATACGCCGTCCGTCCAGCCCCCCCAGCACTCAACGGTACGCTGGACCGGCCCCACCCTCTTCGACCCCTCACACTTCTAATGGTGCACTAGCCGCCCCTCAATGTCGCTCCTTCGCTCCCTCCTTCTTCGCTTCCCCCACCCCCACCCTTCTAACAATACGTCAGCCCCCCACCTTCTCTCCTTCTTCTTCGAACCCCTTCTAATTATACTCTAGCCCCCCAGTCCGCAGATTAACGTTTCTCCTTCGCCCACCTCCTTCTACAGCCAGACCTCCTCCCCCTTCTTGCAATACGCCGTCCGTCCAGCCCCCCCAGCACTCAACGGTACGCTGGACCGGCCCCACCCTCTTCGACCCCTCACACTTCTAATGGTGCACTAGCCGCCCCTCAATGTCGCTCCTTCGCTCCCTCCTTCTTTGCTTCCTACACCCCCACCCCTTTAACGATACGTCAGCCCCCCACCTTCTCTCCTTCTTCTTCGAACCCCTTCTAATTATGCTCTAGCCCCCCCAGTCCGCAGATTAATGTTTCTCCTTCACCCCCTCTTTCTACAGCCAGACCTCCTCCCCCTTCTTGCAATACGCTGTCCGTCCAGCCCCCCAGCACTCAACAGTACGCTAGACCTGCCCCACCCTCTTCGACCACTCACACTTCTAATGGTACTCTAGCCCCCCCTCAATGTCTGTCCTTCGCTCCCTCCTTCTTCCCTTCCCCCACCCCACACCCCTCTAACAATACGTCAGCCCCCCACCTTCTCTCCTTCTTCTTCGAACCCCTTCTAATTATACTCTAGCCCCCCAGTCCGCAAATTAACGTTTCTCTTTCGCCCCCCTCCTTCTACAGCCAGACCTCCTCCCCCTTCTTGCAATACGCTGTCCGTCCGGCCCCCCAGCACTCAATGGTACACTAGCCCCCCCTCAATGTCTCTCCTTCGCCCCCCTCCTTCTTCGCTTCCCCGACCCCTCACCCCTCTAACGATATGTCAGCCCCCCACCGTCTCTCCTTCTTCTTCGAACCCCTTCGAAGGTACTCTAGCCCCCCAGTCCGCCACCATTCCCTCAGCCCCCCATTCTGACTCTTCGGTACACTCTTCCCACGTTGCTCTGACTGTAACAGCAGATGACTAAAGTTTGGCTGAAGAAACGCATCCAGTTTTGACACTTCTGACAATGTGTCACTCCGTTGGTGAGAAAAAATCCTCAAAACACCGTTAGGCAGGCCCTGTCTCAGAGGTCTGTCCAGACTCGGAGGCAGGTCCTGACTCGGAGGCAGGTCCTGTCTCAGAGGCGGGTCCTGTCTCGGAGGTGGGTCCTGTCTCGGACGTGAGTCCTCACTCGGAGGCGGGCCCCATCTCGGAGGCGGGTCCAGACTCTGAGGCGTGTCCAGACTCTGAGGCGGGTCCAGAATCTGAGGCGGGTCCAGATTCTGAGGCGGGTCCAGAATCTGAGGCGGGTCCAGAATCTGAGGCGGGTCCAGACTCTGAGGCGTGTCCAGACACTGAGGCGGGTCCTGTCTCGGAGGCGGGTCCAGAATCGGAGGCGGGTCCTTTCTCGGAGGCGGGTCCTTTCTCGGAGGCGGGTCCTGTCTCGGAGGCGGGTCCTGACTCGGAGGCGGGTCCTGTCTCGAAGGCGGGTCCCATCTCGGAGGCGGTTCCCGTCTCCGAGGCGGGTCCCGTCTCGGAGGCGGTTCCCGTCTCGGAGGCGGGTCCCGTCTCGGAGGCGGGTCCCGTCTCGGAGGAGGGTCCACACTCGGAGGAGGGTCCTTTCTCGGAGGCGGGTCCTGTCTTGGAGGCGGGTCCTTTCTCGGAGGCGGGTCCTGTCTCGGAGGCGGGTCCTGTCTCGGAGGCGGGTCCTTTCTCGGAGGCGGGTCCTGTCTCGGAGGCGGGTCCTTTCTCGGAGGCGGGTCCTTTCTCGGAGGCGGGTCCTTTCTCGGAGGCGGGTCCTGTCTCGGAGGCGGGTCCTGTCTCGGAGGCGGGTCCTTTCTCGGAGGCGGGTCCTTTCTCGGAGGCGGGTCCTGTCTCGGAGGCGGGTCCTTTCTCGGAGGCGGGTCCTATCTCTGAACCGGGTCCTGTCTTGGAGGCGGTTCCTGACTCGGAGATCGGCCCTGACTTCTTCAAGTCAGTACCGACCTCTGAGCAAACCAAACTTTGAGGCCCAACTATGTGTGGACTAAACACAGCGTTGGGTTCTTGCCTCTCTTCTTCCTCTGAAGCGTCTCCACAACACGCAGCCTTTTTGATGTGCCCCCATGCCTTTTGGAGAACGGTGTCTTGGAGAATAATTTTCCGCGGTCGTGCCAGGGTTCTTTGGAAGCATTGGACAACCTTATAAATAACAATTGGGTTGTCGCTTTTGATCAACTTGAAGAGCAGTTCTCTAACTGCATCCTCATTGCCCCAGAGAAGTTGCAAGATGTCTCTGCAGATTTTTTTTTCCATTTTCTCAAAAAAGACGAAATCTATGTCCTTTACTTCTTTCCAGATTTTTGGAGCAAGCTTTCTCTGGACAGGTTCGGTGTGCTTCCTTTTGTAATGCCCATAGCTAGATCTGTAACTAGACTTATAAATTATTCTCCAAAGAATATTTTCCACCATAACTCTCCTTTCGTCTTCGGTTCCTCGTCTGAAACCCATCCTGTTTGCGTCCCTCAAAAACTGTTCAGGGTCCATGGCTGCCTGAGTATAATCCTCACTCAGGCAGTTTTCATCTGCGTACAAGTCTTCAGTAGGAAAAAATGTCTTTCTGAACTTTCTTTTTGTAGACGCTAACATTTTCTCTTTAGGAACAGGATTCTCCAGGTGCTTTTTGAATTTCTCCACAATTACTTGGTGTCCTACTGGGTGTTCAAGTAGTGCGATTAAATGCAGTCCACTGGCAAAGTGGAATGCATCTCTCGCAAGACTCTGGAAAATCCTTTCTCCTAGCTCTTCTGACACCTCGGAGAGTACGTCCACGTTTAATTCTCCAGTTTTTCTCAATAGCAAGATCAAAATTTTGCTGTGTTGTTCCTGAAAGATTTGTCTGACAAGATGCAGAGTTGGTCCATCTGCAGCCTTTTCAATCACTTCCCACAGAAGTTCACTGAGAAAGTTTCTCTTCTTGTAATCTGGGCTTCTTTGACCAGGGTGAACTTTGTTGGACAATGTTTTTTTCACTTTTGTCCAAAAAGAGACCTTAGGCTTTACATCCATTTCTCTCTGTGGGCTTTCGTCGTTCATCTTGTTCATCGTCGTTGTGCTGAGCTAAAACGTCCAAATGAATCTTGTGCTGACTGACTTAACTGATTTGTGTTAACTGATCAGAGAATTAACTGATCAGTTGGTGATGTCATTGCCTCTATGACATCACAAAGTCAACCTTAGAAGGCCCTCATGACACAGACATCATTTGAAGTCATGCTGATGACATGACTTCAGCATGGCAGCAGCATGGCAACTGTTGCTCGGCATAATAATAGCACGCAGTGAGCATGTGCTATGAAAAAAAATAGAATCTGTGGGCACTAAATGCATTATTCTCTCAAGTCTGAACTGGCAGTGATTTGCGCAGCGTAACAGGACGGTCAGGGAACCATTGACCCCTTCACTTTCCCGCCCTACCCATTTTTATTTGTTATTTGGGGAAAAGTGTCAATGGAACCGCTGCATGACCTGGTTGTTTTCTATGTTAAAAATTTAACATATAAAAGCTGTTAAATTACAGGAAAAAATCTGTTAAATTACGGAAAAATTTCTGCTGGAAATACCGTAAAAAAACAGAAAATGTACTGGCAGAAAATTACCAGTACATTTTCCTGTATTTTTACGGAATTTTTTTTACTGTGTAGCTTTTTAAAAATTCTTACTTCATTGAATGAGCAAAGATGTTTAGACAATAGTCATAAATTTGTATTTAAGGTTTTTATATGTTATTTCCATCGTTAAGTTGATCGATGAGTCACTTTTTATGCTTTTAGGTCCTGCTTAACCTTGTAATAACTTAAAACTAAAGCCTGTAAACTTCAGCTAATGCTCCTAACTCCATTGTCTTGAGCAAGTAGAGATAAAGGATGGATGTAAACTTTTTGGGCAAGTTTATTTAAAAATAAATATGAGCAGATTTCATTATATTTTGATAATATTTCAACAAAACTGCGATGTTGTCTGTGCTCAAATCAACTGTTCTTTATATGCTTTCATTCATGACATCTAAAGAAATGTCATCTCATCCTATTTGATTGTTTTTTGTTACAGTACAGATTTATTGACGTAAAACACCCACGAAAGGCTCTGATTTGTGGACAAACACAGTTTTCACTTCTGGCCTCAGACTGAACCCAGGCGAAGCGCACAATAACTCTGAAAGTATTGGAAATATAGGCCAACAGATTAGAGGGGAGGGAAAATGAGATTGTGGTGAAAAGTGTGATGTTTCTTTGCAGCATCTGCTCCGCAATAACTAAACGGGGTTTGAAGAAGCATGTCTTCGGTCTTCTGAAGCTGGACAAAAACGTGTTAGCGATGATGGCGCACCTAGACTCAGGGTTTTATTGCGTTAAAATCCATATTGTTGCAAAAAAGATTCAATAAAATCAGACTGTTTCCAATTAGGCAACTTGCAGATTCTAGAAAAAGTTGACGTACTTATTTTTGTGTGTTTATTTTTAAAATGAAAAGTACTTAACCTTGCTCTAATTCAGCTTTATATAAATGTCATGTGGGATTAACTGAGTTAATCATCAGTGGTTTAGTTCTGCCCTCTGGTTTGGCCTTTTCAAAACCATAATTTTCCTCAAATAAAGTCATTTTAATATGGATTTGGATAAATGCTTGGACTCACCCTGATCTGAAAACAAATCCATCTTCAGCTTTCGAGCAGACACCTAAAGTTTTTGGGTCAAAACTGACCAGCATTTGCAACAATAAACTTTAAGTTTACTTTTATCAGTCCACTTGGTTCCCAAAACCGTTTTTCCTTTTTTGGAAGAAAAAGTTTACAGACCCATCTGATGACTGAGAATATTATTGAAAGGTTAGTTCATTTCAGTAGCGCCATTCACAAAGTGAAACCCAAACTACTACGTAATAACTTCATAGAGAATCTTCTAGTAGTCATCTAATAGAAAGAAAGGCATTCTGGGAATCTGGGATAGTTGTTTTTATCCTTAACAGAAAGACACAGAAGTCTGGTTTCTGGAAAAAGTACAAAAGCAGCTCTTGTGTGTTTTTCTCACTTGTCACATATTGGAGAGTCTAAGCCTTAGAGTAGCCTTTTGTAATGAAAAATGCCAATCACACTAGTAAGCTCGATTGGATGAATGCCCAGCCAGTGCATGTAAAGTCTCTGGAGACGAATAAGTGGGTGTCATCTGCCAGGCCTTTCAGAATTAGAGGGATAACCAAAGCATGCTCTGGTTAAATTTGACAAGAGTTAACTAAATCAAACAAGATCAAATTTAGATACCGATCTAAAACTCCTGGACACCAGTTTCTTGTTTCGGGAGGGAAAAACTGTAATTCACTCAGGGGGGTTTTTAATGTGGTAAAACATCTACAAATGTTAACTAGTGGACAATGTTACAAGGAGTTACTGAATAAATTAAAAGATTCAACTAGTTATTTTTTTAAACGTTGGAAGTGCTTTCTTGTGTAGGTAAATGTATTAACTTTTAGCCTTGAAATTTGTTTGTTGTGGGTGTTTTATATTGTCCCTAACTTAGTTGCTTGCAAATATTTGTGAATGAATTCACCACTTTTTACCTGATGCATCTGTTTGCATTTAAGACTGCTGAGGTTCAGTGGCGTTAGTCTTTTAAATAAATCCTATCTGCCTAATATCTGCCTATTGGTGCTTGGAACCACTGCGCTATAATCGGCTTTTCTACTCAATTTGTATCCGGTCCAATTATTTAGTTTTCAAAGTTTATATATATATATATATATATATATATATATATATATATATATAAATATTGAAAATGTAAACACGCAGCAGAGGTTTGGCAGCAGCTCTGCCTAAAATTCAGAAATCAGCCAAGCTGCAGCCCCCCACACAAATGAGATACATGCTGATAAACAACATAAAAGCTGGAATCTAATTCACTGATGATGGATGGCAGATCTGTATTGGTACAGTTATCGTGTAGGTGGGGGTGGGAGGGGGGGACGCTTAATTCCTCTCCGTAATGAAATCCATCTGCATCTTCAGTTTGTCACAACATCCCACTCCTGTCAGCGTGTCTGTGAAACTCAAATCCACATTTCCACATTGCAATCTCCAACCCTCGAACTGAGGCGACGTCCGTCGCCTCAGTTCGAGGGTTAGCTGAAATCATCTCAGTTGAGATGATTTCAGCTAACCTGAAATCATCTCTAAACAATTAGCAGGTTGACCTGCTGCTTTTAAACTCAGAGGGACTACCTTCTGTGACCAACAGCTGATTGGGGGAAAAAAAATAAATAAATAAGGAATGACAGAAGAAGGAAAATACTTGTGGGCCGCACAGTGGCGCAGTTGGTAGAGCTGTTGCCTTGCAGCAAGAAGGTTCTGGGTTCGATTCCCGGCCCGGGTCTTTCTGCATGGAGTTTGTATGTTCTCCCTGTGCATGCGTGGGTTTTCTCCGGGTACTCCGGTTTCCTCCCACAGTCCAAAAACATGACTGTCAGGTTAATTGGTCTTTCCAAATTGTCCCTAGGTGTGTGTGTGGTTGTGTGTCCTGTGTGTCTCTGTGTTGCCCTGCAACAGACTGGCGACCTGTCCAGGGTGTATCCCGCCTCTCGCCCGGAACGTTAGCTGGAGATAGGCACCAGCAACCCTCCTGACCCCACTGAGGGACAAGGGTGTCAAGAAAATGGATGGATGGAAAATACTTGTGTTATTACTGAATTGTTACGGTTTCCCAGGTTGCTTTAGCTGCAGCCTATGTGAATCAACAACAGTTTACATAGGTTTTTGCTTTGCATTGTTTTTCACGGTTGCTGCTAGGATTACTACTTGTCCACATTTTTTTCAACCGCACCTTTTTCTTCCACCAAAGTTTTTCATTACGTCTTTTATGGATAACCCCCCTGTCACATAAAATGTGAGTGACAGAAACCTGGAAAGCTGCAAGGTCACCGATTTACTGCTCACTTCTGTTTACCATATCGAAAGTCGTCGGCCTTCTGTAATATTGCGATTTTTCTAGAAACTGTAATTTGTTTTTATAAGCTGTAAGCCAAGATCATCAAAATGAAATAAACATTTTAATTGTGACAAATGAATCCAGAAAACACAATCTATGGAGATGAACATCTGTTCACATATAAAACTATTATTGTATTTACAACAGAAAACAGAACCCAGACAGAATAGACCAACTAAACAGAAAAAAAGACAGTAACAAACATAAATCGTTACTGTTGTAGCTACTCACCTGTTTTATGTATTGATTGGTGGCAAATGCATTGTGTCCCGAGTGCAAGGCGACAGAAATGGCTCGTACTATCTCTGCTCTTATTTCTCACCCCCAAAATCTGCACGGATGAGTGGAAAGTGGAAAGTGATGATGGAGAAGGAGACTCAGTGAGTGAGTGCGCTGTGAGCTGCTGTGAAATGTGGCAACCTTGTGCCAGTTAACTTGACTGAAGCAGACACGGATTTCCATTAAAGCAGATTGAAATCTCCACTGGGCCGTGTAAAGGCTGGTTATACGGCCTCATCCGTGATGGATGCATGCACATGCAAAACTACGTCAATAAAGTCACCCAAGTAAATCATCTGTTTCCTGATCTGAAGGTGCGAATCCCGTGTTTCCATTAGAATTAGAAAAAGAAGGAAAATTTGAGAAAATCAGCATGAAAACAGACCTCGTCATCAAGACAAGCCTGTACCTTTGAATCCGAGGTGTTTTATCCAGGAGTCGCATTTGCAGAAAAGGTCTGAAGAAGGTGCAGAAAGTTCTGGTCTGTCCAGCTTTGTGCCTCTGAGCGTGCTCAAAGGGTGAACGCTATCACGAATCTCCTCAAAGGCTCCAACAAAGAGTTTAACGTATGAGGAACTGGCCCAGACGTAACCCTGCCTACTGGCTCAAAAATGAGGCAACTTCTGAGGAAAGAATAGGACTCACCTTTAATGACTGAGTTCTGAACAGTCCTGATAATGAACCTCCCCCCAAAAGGGAACCAACCCTTCCAACTATTGGCAAATGAATCCAAATGTCTGTCAAGCTCCTATCAGTGAGTGACATAAGCCGGCACATAGATCAGTTAGTCCCACATGCTGTTTTCACACCAGGACTTCAGAACTTGGACTGCATGGTGGTTCTAATTGGTAGCACTGTTGCCTTGTAGCAAAACGGTCCTGGGTTCAAATTCCAACCCGGGGTTTTTCTGCATGGAGTTTGTTTGCGTGTGTTTTTCTTGTGTGAGTTTTTCTGGATACTCTGTGAATACACATGACTGATAGGTTATTTAGTCTGTGTAATTTGTCCCTAGGTGTGTGTGTGTGAATTGGTTGTCTCTTCTGTATGTCCCCTTGGTCGACTGGCCACCTGTTCAGAGTGTACTCTGTCTGGACAAAGGCACCTATCCCTATTCATTGATGCATGAATGAATAGATTAATGGAGAGAGGGAAACTAATTGCTCCAGAAACAACTTGTTGAGCTAAACATACTCTGAACTGCATTGTTGAACCTTTATCAAACAGAAAAGAGACTGATGTGAGAGAATATCAACCCATGTTGATTATTTGACTGGTTCTTTTTTTTAGATTTGATGTTAATAAATCTAAAAAAAAATTACATAAAAACTCTGTAGAAGTTAATCTAATTTGCAAGATTCCTTGCAAATGTCAAAGTTGTAAATACACACACACACACACACACGCACGCACACACACACACACACACACACACACACACACACACACACACACACACACACACGCACACACACACACACACACACACACACACACACACACACACACACACACACACACACACACACACACAAAACCCTAAAAGTCAAATGGGGACTCTGCTCATTCTGAATGAGCTCAGTGAGTCTCAGTGAGTTTGACTCCAAGCGGTAACAGACGGATCGCCAGTGATAGCTGAAGCGCGCTCCCGGTGCGCGCCGCGGTTCCAGCGGGAGCGCGTCAGAGGTTTCATTAGAGATGTGCAAACTTCCGCCGGTTGAAGGTGGGTCAAGTCACAGAGAGAGAAAGAAGTTTGCTTTTGAAATTTCTGGAGACAACAGCGACGCCAAAGTGGATCTCGTCTCTGAATGTTTGATCTGGATCGACGTTGTGACAGTGGCTGCTTGCGGCGGAAATTAAAAAAAAAAATCAAAAAAAGCAGCGTGGCTTTTGACGCTCTGAGATAAAACGACTACAATGTGTTTTTTGACAATCATTATTTAGGCTGTGAACCTTTTTGTCTCCATGTTCCCGTGTTTTCCTTTTTAATCTTCTGAAAAATTCAAGCATCTAAAACCGGACTAGTTGCTCTGAAACTGTGGGAAAGAAAAATCCTGTTTCATCGCGATGGATGACACGGAGTGAATTTTGTCATTAATTGGACTTAAATTTCTTCTTTTGAAGAGCAACGTCGAAAAGTAACAAGTTTGTGCAAGGAAGCGGGGAGGAGATGACACCCAGCCCTTTATTCCTGGTCCTCATTCTGTCGCTTACAAGTAAGTCATGTTCAATTCTTTGCGTTTATGCCTAAAACTTTACGATGAAAAACATACATTTCGATTCCAGTGCGTTCAGAGTAGCAGCGTTTTAGTGGAGAATTCATTCAGTGCTGTGATCCGAGGGAGGAAATAGACGCTGTCCATGGTGCTGATGTCAATGTAAGCACACAGATCTCTGGACTACTTCAGATATGACCGTCGTGCCTCCCCCCCTCTGCACACACGCACACACACACACAAGTTTGTACATGAACGATGTTCGGGTTCTGTTTCTTAAAAAAAAAGTACCGTAGCCTTGATTTGCACAAAAATCCCCGACTTTGACTGAGTTTTTGTCAGTTTTTACTAATAACAATAAGACACTGAGGCACGCATTATAGGACATATTGTTCAGTTTTGAATTTCTTTCTCTTTCATTTAATAACTTTTTTGCACTTTCTCATCCTTTTGGCTAAAGAAACGTTTTCAGCCACCAACTTCACTATTCGGCCATTTTTAAACACATTGCCTACATTCCAATTAATCGATTATTGCTGTGGCATCATTTCACTGTGAAAAAAAATCTATATGGTTTATTTTGTGTTTATTTATTCTCACTTTGACAAACTATCCTTTAAACAAAACCAACCCTGTCTTAAAAAAAATCTGTAAGCCAATCCATTATTTGATTTAATAATTTAATCTTAAAGTCGATCTCTGTGGATAGAAATGTTTCATTAATAACCAACGACCATCTTCCTCTGTGGGGTATAAATAGAAAATGATGCAGAGGTGAGTTTCTTTTAGCCTCTGGGTTGGAGAAGCAGTCACAACACACCGTGCCACCAGGCACTGAATGAGGTAAAATAAATACCCAGAGCTCATTGTAAGAGAGCATGTACAGTAATGTCATAAAAAATGTTTTTTTACCCTGGGACATTGTGTTTAATCAGGCAAAACGAAGATTAAGCTTTTCAGTAAGAAACACTTCACGTGAGTTTGGTATAAAACAAGGGATGAAAATGTGTAAACACCTCATGTCCACCATTAACCTGGTGAAGATGCTGCAATGGCATTATGGCCTCTTTTTTAAGGCATTATGAGAAAAATATTTTCATACAAACAGGATCATAAGCTAACGATGCCATTAGGTCTTTAAACAGGATTGTGATCCCAAACAAAAACTTCTTTGTCACCCAGACCTCCTCAAAAAGACTTTAGCAGAAATAGATTGAGTGATTAATCTTGCTAAGTGTTGTCCTTTTGACAAAAAGGGATTCGCACAAAGTATTAGCGGCAGACTTTCCAACGACTCTTAATGCGACGACGTTACTGAAAACAATTATCTCCTAACTTCACTTTTAATTGAAACTCACGGTTGGGTAACATCTGTCTCACTCTCGTTTAGAGATATTTTCTTCTGTCTACCTGGAAGGTTGGACAGTTGTTGTGTGCAGACTCTAAAAATATTCAAAAGTAAAAGCAGATGGGCTGTTTGAATAATTCACCGAGGGCTACTTTTGTTCATGTATCCAAGAAAGCTCCGCGTCGCTTCTCTCAGAGAACACACTTGAGTGGCTATCTGTTTAAAAAAGAATCTCTTTGTTAATAATCTGCCCTGGATTCTTGTTTTGTGGAGCTTTGTGTTTTTTTGGCTTCTTTTATCACTAAACTGACACATTCAGCATTTTCCTCTGCGTCAGAATCAAACAGTGAGGACATTTTTACCAGCATCAATGAATAAAATAGGCAACTCACTACAGTTGATACACTCAACAGAAAAAAAAAAACATGGTTAAGTATCATCCTATTGGATCCATCAGGATACATATTCTCTGTAAACAAGGTTTTAAATAATTTATAGGATGCAATACTGTACAACTCAGAGAGACCGAGCAGCTTTCTGTGTCCTTTACAGTGTTGCTCTCTGTGTTTGCATTTCCTTAAAGGCCAGAAGATTTGTGCTGGATTTGTGTTACGTAATTGTATTTGGCAACCAGTGCTCATTCAAAGCGGATGTGGCGTTTAATAGCAGCTGTGGTGAAATGCACAGATTAAAAACGGCAGCACTAACTTCACTGATTCTGTGCTTCTGTGCTGCTTTAAGGCATTTGAAGCCACATACAGCAGCGTAATAAGTACTGAACAAGTCAACATTACATTTTAATCTACCTTATGATACAAAATTCACAGTGGATGTCTCTAACAGCCAGGGCAACCAACAAATAAAATAAAATCAAAACAAGTAAGTCCACAAATCATGTGTTTAATGGAACAAGGAATACATGCTGAACATTTATTTATTTAAATTTCTCAATATTGTGTAATTCAAAGTAATTTTTCTGATGATGACTTAAAAAAAAACCTACCATAAAGATCAATGCATCGCTCAGGTGGGAGTTTGACCCGATCTCTAGAAAATGTTTTAATCCGGGATGTTCTTGGTGTGTCTTCTTTGAACTCCCATTTCAGTTCTTTTCATATATTTTAAATGGGATTCATGATGGATAACCAGCTGGGCCGTTCACTTTACATCAGGCTGTTAACATTCAACACAGAAAGTCTGAGAGAACTTTATGGCAATTATTTCAGTAAAAACCTCTCTGGGAATCACATTGTTGTTGCAAAAGTGTTTCGTTTTTTTATACGTAGGTTCAGTTAAAGAAATGAGGATGATAAAAGTTGTGCAAAAAACAAAAAAAAATGTAAAGATTGAAAGGGCATCTCTCTCCATGCAAACAAAATATAAAGAAATGGGAGATAAATCAGCTTTTGCACAACATGTTAGGATAGAGTCTAACTTATGTCATCCTTAAGTTTAACCCAGCTTTCCCTCTGCAAGTGGTACAGCAAACTAGTTGTCCTCTTGGGTTGAAATAAGCTGAAAACTGGTTGTTTCATTTAGCTTTAATGCATTTATTCGCCCCATTTGAACTGAAACAAATAACACCCAGTCTGACATAAAAGTCGTAACAGCATGGTGCATCTGTAACAAGAACATCTGCTCTCGCTGCACGTAATCTACTGCACAAAAAAAGAAAGGAGGCAGTTTATGTGGCACAATGAAGCAAGCCATCTAGATATTTAATGCCCGCTTTGCTTTTGTAAGTTTGCTTGAGAATGGAGGCACGATGACGGCAAATGTCATGAGACGAAAAAAAAAAAGAAAAAAAACATTTTGCCTCCAAGTTATTCTGGGCTCTATTTTTTACATAACCAATCATTTAAAGCTGTGCAAACACAAAGCTTTGAGAGGTTGTCTCATAGGATGCATGTCTGGATTTCTGTTTGTTTTTTTCTTCTCTGAGTCTGCAAAATCCTCAGCCAATCACATTGACAAAGCAAACTAGAACATGGTGTAATAGTGATATTGTTAGGCATTAATAGCTTTATTGTTCACATCCAACTGGCATCTAAACACATGAGAGAACCAAAGTCAGTTTATTTTTTGTAAAATGAAGCTTCCTGACATTTTGGTTCACCGCAGGACGAGCAAATGGCATTTATTCATCACATTAATTATTGATTGGCTGATGTAATGTTTTCACATGAGTTTGTATCTGTTTTTCTAATGGCTGATTTATCCAGCAGCCATGTGAAATTAAACACACTCGGGGCGTGTTTGCTGCTCGTGCTTTTCTGCCCGGCAGACAGCAGAGCAGAGAATGCTGAGGAGCGGCTGGTGAACCACCTGCTGGGACAGGAGCGCTACAACAAGCTGATCAGACCTGCAATGAATAAGAGCCAACAGGTCACCATCTCCATACAGGTTTCTCTGTCGCAGCTCATCAATGTTGTGAGTATATTTTATGATCCGCAATAATCGTCAAAATTGGGTTTTGGGACAAGTTTCAGTCATACATTGAAGACCAATTATAATATCCAAGCATCCATTTTCTTTACACCCATGATGGATGCTGGTGCCTATCTCCAGCTAACATTCCAGGCAAGAGGTGGGGTCACCCTGGACAGGTTGCCAGTCTGTCACAGGGCAACACAGAGACACACAACCATGCACACACACACCTAGGAGCAATTTGGAGAGGCCAATTAACCTCACAGTCATGTTTTTGGACTGTGGGAGGAAACCGGAGTACCTGGAGAAAACCCACACATGAACAGGGAGAACATGCAAACTCCATGCAGAAAGACCGGGGCCGGGAATCGAACCCAGAACCTTCTTGCTGCAAGGCAACAGCTCTACCAACTGCGCCACTGTGCAGCTGATCCATTATAATATTTCAATTGTAATATAAAGATTTTATACAGTGCTTTTGCAAAAGTTTTTATACCCCTTCAACTTTTCATGTCGATATTGTGAGATTTAAGGAAAACAAGTTGTTTTAGACATGAAAATTTATGGTGGCTCTTATTTAGCAAATTTTTTTTATCATGATACCTCTAAACAAAATCTGGTGCAACTTAACAAGAAAAACTGTCTCATGAGGAACAAAGGAACCTCAGACAGGTTAGAGACAAAGCTCTGGAGGAATTTAAAACATGCACTGAAAAAAAAAAGATCATGTGGTGAAGTAGATTTAACAAAACTGAATCTGTGAAATCAACAAAAAAAAAATTCACATTAGTGTATTTACACAAATATATCTAGTATTAAGGTCCAAAATATTTATTCAAGATACAAATATTTTTCAGAAAATGCATTAAGAGCCTATCTTAACAAAAAACAATCTTTATGGTTTTTCATTCAGTATTTCAAAACACCAAATACCCATAAGACTGTTTCAATCAAGTATTTTCTTTTTAAGCGTTAAGGAATTACAACAAACTCAGATTTATTAAGTTAACTTAAGATTTTACAGCGTACTTTGCAAATTTCATTTACTACATTAAAAACAGCTTCATAATTTATACAAAGTTCAGCTTTGTTTAATCTACCTGACAAAATTAAGTTCACTTTACTTGGATTTTCCTTTTCATGTCACAACATAAGTAAAAACTTTGAACAAAGAAAAGATAAAAAACCATGAATAAATTATGCAAATAGTTGGCTTTTTTTTAAGTAAAGGGCAGAATATTTTTGTCAGTGTGGTTTGGTTATGAAACAACATCTCAAGCTGTGGACAGTTCTCAGAGAGCTGCACAATCCTTGTTCTGAAAAACCTCCAAGACGTCACTGTCTTGACAGACTCAGCGCTCCAATGAGACCAGAAGCCAAGAGGCCATTTTAATGCTGCAAAGTAAACCAGTGTTTTGATATTTAAATTTGACATTTTTATTTTACTATTCCTTAAGTCGTCTTTAGGAATGGGCGACCCTTTGTGAAGGAGCTAAACTTTACTTCAGTGGATCCAGATTTTTCAACTAGAGGCGATGCTGGGTCGAAAATCCAGAAACTTGGGCTTTAATTTGGTAACATGACAGCCGATCCTCTTATATCATCCAACATTCTTATGTTGGATGATATAAGGAGCATCGTGAGCAAACTGTAGCAGAACTGTAGCTCTGCTGTTTTTATTTTTTATTTTTAAACCCCTTTGGGCTCTGAGCAGACAACTTCCCAGTGTCTCTGACGCCATGCATCTTTAATCAGCTGCTCTCCCTGAGCCCATCTTACGCCGAGCCACTTGGACCCAGAGAGGCTGCTGAGCGTCTAATTTCCAGACGAGAACTGACTGCAACGTTGTTTTTGCTACTAAAAACGTGAACTTTCTGTTGTTAACACAAGTAAGAGAGAAGACGAATGGAAGCAGATTTTAATCGGCTCTTTTACACTCTTGACTTTGGTGGAATCCTTCTGGGGTTTTTTTGTGAAACAAAACATCGAACTGAAGAAGTATAATTTGATATTAAGATGATAATTCATCCTCCCACTCCATCATTACACCATGTCTGATAGATTTCTGTTTAATATACTGGAAAAGCACCTTACCCGACCACTAGAGTTTCTGTTGTTTCTCAGGAGGCTCCACTGCATTATGAAGAAGAAAAAACGTCCACAATATAAATTATGGTGTGAGATGAGTGTTTATGCAAAACTGACTTGGGCAATATCTTTAGTATGACATAAAGCTTCGTTAACAGACTCTGTGCTGCTTTACTAGTTGTAGTTGATGAGATCTCTGTAACAAATTTACACTGTTTCTGTATCTGACTGCATAGATATTTATCTAATATTTAATAATTTTCTCTCTATAATAAACTCATTTGATTTAAATAGCTACATGGATTTCATGGCATAAAATCTAACCACTGCTCCATCACCTGAACCCCCTGTTGCATCAGTGAGGGTCATTTACTTGTTTAGAAAATACGGTTACGTTGCATTAACTGGATATTTCTTAAAACACACACACGCACGCACACACACACACACACGCACGCACGCACGCACGCACGCACGCACGCACGCACATAATCATTTCATCACAAAAAAAAAAACAGTAAATAATGACGGAGATGTGATGTGATCATGCAAACATTCAAACTCTGCATCACAGGGTCTCAGTAAAAAGGCTCGCGGGTTAGATGAAGTGACAGCTTGAAGTCGCCGCCGGCTGGGAACAAGTGTGAGTCTTCTTGCCCGTCTCTCTGAGTCTTTCCGGTGATACGTGACTGACGTGTCGAGGTCGAACAGCTACAGCACCATTTGATTTTCGAATGGGCTGCAAACTCGATGCAGAACAAGAACTTGCAAGAATACAAGGCAGAATTCGCAGACACATTCTTTTAGTTGGATGTCCGAGTTTTTGTAAAATTGAATGAATCATTGATGGTCCATCTGGGCTGTGAGGTGGCTATTTTATTTTGAAACCTTTTTTTTTTTTTTCTACCAACCTTGCTCATCTAGAGATTACATTTTCTGCATGTTCCTTTTTTGCAAAGAGATGAGATTGGATGGAGAACTTCTGCTAACGGTGATCTTCAAGTGGAAAGTGAGACCCTCTAAATCAGGGGTGTCAAACTCCAGTCCTGAAGGGCCGCTGTCCTGCAGTTTTTAGATGTGCCACAGGTATAAAACACCTGAATGGACTGGAGTTTGACACCCCTGCTCTAAATCATGAACACGTTTATAGGGCCCAAAGAATATAATACAGACTACCTGATGCTGCTTCTGTGTTCCTTGTTGGGATGATGAGCTCAGCCTAATGTGCGGAATAAGATTCCTTTATCCAAAATGCTTTGCATGCAGATCAAATAGTTCAGTTTTTCTCTCATCTGTTTGATTGTCTGATTACCTGTGGTTGTAATGTACAAAACATTAATTAAAAACCAACTGAACAAGAGCATTAGCACAAAGTGTCCGCAAATATACTGTCTTCTTATTTTTAATTTCTTTTAATAATTAAGGAAATAATTTATTTTAAGTTTGAGAAATCATTGCCAGATATCATGGATGTTTCATGATTCTGACCTAAACTTCGAAAACAATTTCTATGAAACACAGTGAATAAGCGTATGGTGAAGTTATTAAAATCTCTACATTACTCTATTAAACCATTGAAGTATTGAAAAATGTGGTATTTTGGCGTCTTTCACATAATTTGCTAAAACGTCCTTAAAGTTGACCAGATAAACTAAAATATGGCAGAAATCCAATCAATGTTTCTTTGTTTCTGCAGAATGAGAGGGAGCAGATCATGACGACCAATGTGTGGCTGTTTCAGGTACCCCGCAGTCTTTCTCCAATTCCCTGTTTGCGTCTCAATTCATATATTTTTTGGTTCGCTGATAAGAGTGTTTATTCTTTCCGTAGGAATGGAATGACTACAGACTGAGATGGGACCCGGAAAAATATGAAGGCATCAAAAAACTGCGAATCCCTTCCAAACTGATCTGGCTTCCTGACATAGTGCTTTACAACAAGTGAGTAAGGTGGAAAACGTAAACTGATTTTTTTAAAAAAAAACGACCTGAAGGCGCAGAGAAAAAGTGAAAACGTTAGATAAGCATGGCTGTACTGTTGAATCGACAGATTGCCCACTGTTGAATATTCATGGCCCAATCTCTAAACGTGTCACAGTGCCGACGGTGTGTACGAAGTTTCCTTCTACTGCAACGCCGTGGTCTCCAACACGGGCGACATCTTCTGGCTCCCCCCAGCCATCTACAAGTCCGCCTGCTCCATCGAGGTGCAGAACTTCCCCTTCGATCAGCAGAACTGCACGCTCAAGTTTCGGTCCTGGACGTACGACCACACGGAGGTGGACCTCATCCTCACCAGCGACTTCGCCAGTCGGGACGACTTCACGCCGAGCGGGGAGTGGGACATCGTCTCGCTCCCGGCACGCAAAAACGAGGACCCCAGCGACATCACGTACCTCGACATCACTTACGATTTCGTCATCCAGAGGAAGCCTCTGTTTTACACCATCAACCTGATCATCCCGTGCGTGCTGATCACGTCGCTGGCCATCCTGGTGTTCTACTTGCCTTCGGACTGCAGGGAGAAGATGACGCTGTGCATCTCGGTGCTGCTGGCCCTCACCGTGTTCCTGCTCCTGATATCGAAGATAGTGCCGCCCACCTCTCTGGCGGTGCCACTCATAGGTCTGTGAAGTTTGTGTTTGTTTGCTGCTCACGGGGATACAGGGCCGGACAACACTTGTTTTTCTGATAATTGTAAAAACCAAATTATCATTTGGTGTTTTATAAAATGTTTTTGTGAAAATTTGATGTGTAAAAAAAGTAATCTGAAAAAAGTAAACTTTACATCCTTATAGGTTTTTAGAAGCACCAACTTCAGCAAAGAGAAACCTTATCCATTTTTTACACTAGACTAAGCCAACACCACAGTCTTACAAGTCTTTCAGAACATGGACGGCCTTTGCAGTCTTACAGCGGTGGTTTCATGCATTTTTGAGGCACATATTCCATTTTAAAGCACAGTCAAGTAACTGTTACTGTCAGTTGTTATAAAAAATGCTGTACATAACAACCGTGACTTAGAAGAAATTTGACTTTGTAATTTGACACCTTGAAATTGGGCCTCTGTCTCTTTAAGAAACTCATGCCATTTTTAAAAAGAGTAGAGCAAGAGAAAGAAAAAAAGCTCACCAATGTTGGAAATGGAGGCACATCTGATTCTTAAAGAGAAATTTAAAACATCCTGCTCCTGACCCATAGAGGTTTTTTTTTTTGTTGTTTTTTCTGGAAAGCATCAGGGAATTATTTTCTGCAGTAATTGGAGAAAATTTAACATTGTCACTTCTTAAATACTGAAATGAGATTTTCTAGATTTCCCAGAATCAATAAACTTTTACAAAATAATGAATACTGTGGGACAGTAAGAATAGAGCGTGAAAGGAACCAAACAAGCTGTTTCATGGGGGCTGTGAGAACGGACACCGCCCTCGTTTAGTTTGCAATAACATAAAATCAGCAATTTCTTGATGACGTTGCATTTAATGAATTAGGAATGTAACAGCCTCCAACATAAAATACATGTCAATGAAACATGGACTTATTCTGAAACAGGTTCTGTGTTTGTTGTCAGGAAGCTGCAGCTGGCTTTGTAGACGTAGTTCATATTTCCAAGGTTGAGATCGGAAAGTGTCATTTAAAATGACTTGTTCATTTTAAATGAACAAGTCATTTAAAATGACTTGTGTGTAGCTACACACGTAGCTACACACGTTAAGCTACGTGTGTAGCTTAACACACGTAGGATTTATGTTGTTAGAGATAATTACTTTTTAATTATGTACGTATAATTCATGTTTTAAAGTCTTTGAATTCTGTCAGATAGGAAAGATGCGGTGTGGGTTGAGAAGCTCAGCCCTCGACCCACACATTAGTGTGCAGTAGATGTACTAATATGTCTTTGTTTTGCCCCTTTTTTCTCTTTTTCTGAACATTTTCAAGGCAAATACTTGATGTTCACCATGGTGCTGGTCACATTCTCCACCGTCAGTACGGCCTGTGTCCTCAATGTGCATCACCGCTCCCCGTCTACTCACTACATGCCAGACTGGGTCAAGCAACTCTTCTTGGTTCGCCTCGCGACCTTCCTGCTCATGAGACGCCCGGGTTCCTCCAGCGTCCACAATAAGCTCCGCAAAAGGCTCACCAGCAGGAGCCCCGTCAGCAAAAGCAGCTTCCACAGCGGCGCAGGCAGGAGGCAGCATTCCGACACCAGACTGGGAGGAATCCCCACAGACTGCAACTCTTTCTACGTCAACGAGGACTCGGCGTACAACTGCTGCTGGAAGACGGGCGACGCCCGGGACTCCCCCGACTTTGGGAGGCCGACGGCGGCGCAGCTGGATGCAGAGCTGGAAGAAGCAGTGGATGGAGTGAAATACATTGCTGAACACATGAAGATGGAAGACGGCAATGAAGGGGTGAGGAGCCAAAAAGTAGAGAAATAAGGAGAGAAAGAATAAAAATCATTAGCTCATTAGCCCCTCTCTTGATGTGTGAGAGGGGCTGAATGAGAGAAGAAAAAACTGATTTTGATGTGTTATATATTAGATCTCTAGAAAAAGATTGACTCTCTAAACAGTGTTTACAGTGCCTTGAAATTATATTCCTACTTCCTGAACTATTTTTCATTTTTTTTACATCACAGCCTCAATGTATTTATATGGGCTAATAAAAATAGTATTAAGCAAAGTTGGGATAGCTACATCTAGCATTTTTGGGGCATGAAGGAGATTTTTGAAATATAAAAAAATATATACATGGGAAAGTTTAAAGAACGGTTGAATTATAAAGTTAGAGACAAAATCCAAAAACGTTGCTGTAATTTTAGCAAAAAAGTAATGAAACGACCCACAGAGGCTGAATCCAAAAGCTTGCCACACACTTCAGGTTTTCACTTCTAAACATTTTGTAACGCATGTGTAATTTTCTTTTCACTTCACAAATGCGCCATGTTGTTTCAATCTATCACATACAATTCCAATAAAATATCGTCATAGAATGGTGGTTGTGGTGGTGAGGAGAGACGCAGAGAACCAGGTTGTGAAAGGAATGATGGATTTAATGACGAGAACTCAGACAGTCCAAATACAGGCGGCACGGCAGAGAGTTAGCACACGGCTAATTACCGGTAGCAACTGAAAGACAAAGGACTGCAAACGAGAGTGGAACCAACACAGAGCTTAACAGTGCGACTGAGTGGCAAGCAGACAAACAACGACATAAGCGGCAGGAGACAAAGACAGCAGGTGGACTTAAATACATAGGGAGGGTAATCAAGGAATGAGACACACCTGGGAAGCAATCAACGGGGAAGACGCAGAGACAGAGACTCACAGTAAGGAAACTGAACACACAAAACCCTAAAAATAAATACACAGAAACACGGAATATGACAAATATATCTTTAACATAGCAGTAAAAGGTTCAGAAGGCATCAATTTCTTTCCAAGATGCTGTAATTTTGTTGTTTTCAAAGTTTCGGACTCTCTGTGAACTTTAGTTTTAATTTGGAACAGTCAGAAAGATTAAAGTGACAAATAAAAGTAGAAATCTGGTTTTTATCACATCTAAGCTGACTTACCAATACACTGACCCCTTTTTTGTGACCTTGGGTTTTTTAACTTTCCTTTCATCCAGCATATTTTCCCGTCACAAAGTTGTTCATGACAGCCTGTTAGGATCAGTCATATGTTTTAAGGTTAAAAATATTTTTGGCAACAGACCTGAAAGCCTTCATAACATCAGATGTTCAAACTCCTGTTAGTCTGTTCTTCCAATCTTATCTCCAAAGGGTCTTTAATGTTTCAAGCGAATATTTTCCAGTTATGCTGAAAACAGACAAACTGTTGGTGCAGACATATATTAAAAAAGTGACTTCAGGGTGATCGGTTTAAAACATACAGATTATGGTAAAAATGAACCTGTCACAATTTTTGACTTTCCGTTATGGCTTCCAGATCATCGAGGACTGGAAGTACGTTGCCATGGTGATAGATCGTCTCTTTCTCTGGATCTTCATCCTGGTGTGTGTGGTGGGAACTCTGGGACTCTTCATGCAGCCTCTCTTCCAGAGCTACAACACGCCCACAGCTGATGACACAGAGTAAGTCACACAATGACATCATTTCTAACTAGCAAAGGCTCCAGTGAAAATGACTTAAAATCACGTTAAATAACTAAGTGTTTTGACTCTTGAAAGTGAGCAACAGTTCATCATTAGATTTAATTTCCCCACTGATTTATAAATATTTATTTCTACAGATAAACCATGTTATGACCGATGTGGGTGGTGGTATGAAGAAATGAAAATGACTTATAATAGTTGTAAAGTTGCATATGGATGGACTATGAATGCATAACGATGAATTTAACACGTGGTTTCCAATATTGTTAATCATTTCTTGTCGGCCATCTTCAGCGCCTTACCAAAGTATTCGACCTGTTGCTTTTTTCCACACTTTGTCACGTTCCATACGCAACATTCGATGTGTTTTCGTTAAAATGTCATGTGATGAATCGACAGTCTGTATTACACGATTGTGAAGTAGGATCAAGGTTTTACATAAAACAACAAAAAAACATTGATATATTTAGTTGTCTTTCATGGAACAGAGGCAGGAGGAAAGCCGCTGACAGAGAAACAAAACAGACTCAATCTAATATTTGCAAGAAGTTATGGAGTGTGTGCGATAAAAGCGAAGTACGGGATGCTTTCAAATTAGACAAACTGGAACTTTTCATCCCACATGCCAAACAATACAGATGGAGGAAGGCTAACACTGCGCCAGGCTGTGCAGATTCTTTCCTTCAGCTTAGACAGAAAGGCTGGAGAGAGAAACATGTTAGATAAAATATATAATCATGTCATTCAAGGTCCAGACCTAAAGCCAATTGATGTTGACAAAATATCAAAGCAGTTGAAGAAGCAAAGAAGAACGGTCTAAAACATATAATGTTTTGGTAGAATCAAAAGTCTCGCAGGTGTAATTGTCACATTTAATATTTAATTCACAACTCAGTAGAAAACATTCAAACAGTACCATCCAAGACATTTTTTTTATATCAAAATACTCCCAGGAATATCTAACTCAAAGTGTTTTCTTTTTTCTTTTTTTTTTGCATAAAATGTTTTATTTATAGAGACACAAATGAATTCATCACGCTGTGTTTTTCTCCCTGCAGATATGGAGACTTCTAGGATTTCTGTGGCGCAGAAGTGAAAACAGTCGAATCAGCATCAAAAGGAGAGAAGAAGCTGAACATTTGTCAAACATAATTCGGCTGCTGCTGGTCAGATCTGATGTGCATTCAGCCTGACCGGGGCAGCATGCTGCACTTGTTGAATTTGCAACGTTGGACTTTAAATGCGAAGCAGTGCTTGTGCGAGGATTGAAGCAGCTCGATCGCACGTCCAGGAGGAACGACAGACTTTACAACTCTCTTCTCTGTCCAATTGATGAATACACCTTCACGACTACTTAAGGACAAATTTTGATGTCTTTGAACCACTGTGAAAGTTTGGACTGGGTTCAAGTCAAAGACAGACTAGTATATTCACACTGAGGCTCTTGTGAAGCCATCTGCTGCGGTGTTCATATGGAAACTCTCTGAGATGACGCAGCGGATAGTTATTTCTCCTCTACCCACTCCATTCAAACCAATATTTAATGACACACAACTCACTGTGTCTTTTTCACCTTTCTTTCTTTCTTTCTTTCTCTCTTTCTTTCTTTATTATAAAACTATTATTCCACCATCCCCTTAGTGAGCGCTTCATTTCCATCGCCTGTCCTACTTTGGATGTTACTTGTTCTGCTGTTGGTCTCTGTCACTGCGTTTTTTTCTTCTCTGCTTAGGTTTTTTCTTTGTCTGTCTGTTATTTTTTTTTGACATGCTATATCAAAAAGCCTGTCAGACAAACTCGGAGAGGACTCGGGAAAACTTCCCCGAAAGACCACATGACAAAAAGTGATGTAAAAGCAGTGAAAGAATGATTGGTTGCAGCTGCCATGCCCACAGAGAAACATGTTGGAAGCTGATTTGTGATTACTTTCTTCAGATTGAACTGGGTTTTTCCTCTAGGTGGATGAAACCCAATCAAGTTGTTGTTTTTTTGTTTGTTTGTTTTTTTTACCCAACATTACAGATTTCAGCCAGCGAGTTTAGGAATGAGCAACTTTAGCTTTCAGACTTACAGAGACTGAACGTATACATCCAAACAAAAGTGACGTGTCCATCATCCGACAGAAATAGAAAACCTGAAAGATGGCGTGAGGGACTGCTGCCACATCAGGATGTTTTACATCTACAAAAAGAAAGAATGAATGCTGAAGCTGAAACTACAAAAATTATGATTTGACGTGTGTGCGGCACATTCTAATGTAGCAAGTTGTCACATTAAAGACAGAAGAAGGTCTATTCTGTTTTGTTTTTTACTTTTATAGAGGGTAGATCCACTTTTTTGGAACGATATCAAATGTACACTCAGCAACAATGTGATGTTACACGTGTAAAATAAGATGAATGAATTTTAAAATATTTTCCACACTAACTGTGTTCTAATATAAATATGTTGAATAAAAGCAAATCTGTGTTGAAACTCTACAATAATGTGCTGACAAAATGTTTTGACTTTATGTCAAACTCAAGCATGACAGATTTTCATTTAATAAGATTTATGATTAAATCACAGTCCCTCTTTGTGAACAACACTCCATCCAAACATGCTGTGTGACACATGCAGAGTTTTTTTATTCTTCAGGTTTCACATCTGCTGACACTTCTGTGGTGTTAAATATTGACAGCAGAGTAAATGTCGAAGAGCTGCTGTCACATTAAGAGCCTGGGGGTGAGAAATAAGGGCACATTATGTCATGAGGTAATTTCTACAGACTCTGTAAGTATGAGTTGTGACAAGGTGACATTAAACGATGTGTTCAGTGCTCAGGGGGGCTAACGAGGTCAGCAAAAAGTGGCTAAAATACATTCTTACTTTAGAAAATGGAACATTGCGACAAAAATGAAGGCACGTGGTTTGCTGCCTTTAACATTCCTGCAGTTGTTTTGTGCAGGTTTTGACCGAAAACGTCAGCGTCAGTCAGCCTGTGTGTGTGAAGGTTTATGAATGTGTGTAAAGCTGTTTTCTTACTGTTAATATGCTTTGTGGGTTTGTCCTGCTCGGTCTTTAGGTTCAAAAAGTGTGTTAATGGCCGAGGCGGTGAGTTGGAATCGACAAAACACAATAAATGCTCTTCGCTCCGTTGAAGCCGAGTTCCTTTGTGAGTCTGCGAGCGTCCGTTTTCCAATTCATGAACCCAATCGGCTAACCAGGAGGCACTCTATGGTGAAAATAGTGACACTCTCTATCTGAGAGCACCCCCTGAAGACAGACCGTTACTTTTAACGCACTATTGCATGGATGAACACACACTCACACACACAATGGTCCATGGTAAGATTTAAAAGGCCCAAATTCTTTATCTCAGCAAAAGTGGAGCACTGATTTCTGACCTGAAGTCAGCACATCAGCAAAAAACTACGAGTCTCTGCTCTGGTGGACAGTTATCGACCAGCTGCATATTTACTGTGGCCCCTCTAGGTCTGTGTGTTCGTACATATTGTGTGTGTAAGTGTGTTTGATATCAGCATAAGGTTGGCAGGGGAAGGACACTGACAGATCTTTGTTGCTGCGTGTCGGTGAAGGACAGATTCAGACGCTAGATTGTTGGTTTTACTACGTTGCGATTCTGTTTGAGTTGGCAAATTGTTGCCTGGGTCATTTATCCACGGAAATAAGGCGTGTTTTCCCACACTTGTCTTCTTTACCATGAAAATGTTTGAGCAACTGGATGTAATAATAGTTGGTTGTCTGTGATAAGTCAGTTTTGACCTGTAACAGCAGAGGAAGCCACAGTTGTTCCAACAAGACGCAGAAGTACTTCTGGCATTTCCTCTTTAAATCATTTAATGGCAGGGATTTTGAATAAAATTGTTTATGATTTGTCTTATTGGAACCTCTAAAAAGCAAGGAAAACTAACAATGCATGTTTTTTTTTTGTTTTACTTTTTAAAAGATGACTTCAGCCATAAAAACCTTAAACATTGTCACTCTTCTGGGCATCTGCAGCACAAACAAAAAGTGTCATGTAAGTTTCTAAAAAAAAAAAAAAGGTTTTTGAATAATTAGTTTCTCCAAGTGGAAGCTAACAAATCTCAAAAGGATAGACAAAAAAAATAATCTCCAAGTTTTCAATAATATTAGAAAATCACTGATCCAATTTTGAAACTAAGGAATTAGAGATTTTTAACTCCACATGAAACAATACATAAAAGTGCATTTTAGTGCTTAAAGTTTAAAGTAGAAAAGCCTAATTTGTCTTCCTTCACATGGCAGGAGCTGCAAAACAGGGGGCGGATCTGATGCTTACCTCCCTTCAGATGACTGGGAGGAGACACTACAGGTTCCTTCCAGCATTGGACTCATCTTGCGATCTCCAAAATAAAAAAAGAAAGAATATTACTGAGTCTGAGGTTTCATTCTGGACCACTCCTAAAACAATGTCCAAACAGAATTACAGATAGACGGCAAAATTCTTTTTGCTTCAAGATACTTTTCTTGCTCTTCTTCTGCCTCGGAGTCGATGTTGATGCTTGATGCCACACAACGACCAGGAGATTTAGATTTCCATGCCTTCCACTGTGTGTCAGTGTGAGCTGACGTCTGAATCACGCTGGGTAATTTAGATCCCCATGCTGCTTACGTTGGCTAAGGTTGCTCTCCTTAATAAGCAGGGTTTTGGACCCCTGCACATACTCCCCTCCTCCCCCCCCCCCTTCCCCCCACCACACACACACACACACACACACACCACCACCCACACATCCTGCGGTAAACCAGAGGGCGCGTCAGATCTGTCAACCTGCACACTGCCTGAGGGTGGGAACAGCATTTCCTTCACACACTCCACAAAACTTGAACACGTGCCAGATTCCATCTTTGCGATTCATTTTCCTTCCCATCTCTTTCTACCCTGTATAACATCGTTCATTCCCCCCGCCCCTCCGTCATCTTCTCCTTTTCCTTCCTCTTTTCCTTTCTCCCTGCAGTTTCCTTCTGCTCTTTTGCGTTCTTCTGTAAATTGTGTGTGGAGAAACGGGGACTAAAAATATGCCTGTGATAAACCCAATTATCTGTCCTTTGTCACGCTGCACACCCAAACAGCTGAAAACGTGGGACAAGCTGCGTGCAAAATCTGAACTCTTGCTCATTTGTGTGCATGCAGATGTGTACGGTGGTGTTCAGCATGCGGACTGCAAAGTTTCCAGCTGCAAACTGATAAAAGCGGGAAAGGGAAAATGAGAAATGATGCGGCACTAGACGTGCAGCATGTACACTCTAGTTTCAGATGACAGAAACCCCTCTCCCCCTCTCCCTCTATCTTTATATCTCCCTCTCTATTTTTCTCTCTCTCAGATGAGTTTTTGTGTGTCTTTGTGGCCCCTGAATATATCGCCAGGTTAGCATGATGACTTATGTCAGTGTTTCTCTGGATAACCCCCTTCCAGCTCTACTTGGCATTTGATCTTTCTGCATGACAGCATTGTGTGCGTGGGGGGGGGGGTGCGTGCGTGTTTGTGGGAGTGTGTATCAGGGTTGGAATGATGTATTCTTGGATGACCAGAAAGGACAAAACACAGCTCTGAGATGGAAGTAGAGAAAAATCTCATTTTCTTTGAACTCTGGTCAAATCCCAGTATGTAAAATTCTTCACTATTCAAAGCGTCTGAAAAGTCCTACAGGATGTATTTGTTATATTTGTCAAGAAAGTTTACATTTGGACTTTAGATGTAACTTTAGTTCAATATAGACAAGTTAGGTGCTTTGGTTATGCTTCAGCAGCATCTCTTTCACAAAATGCAACCATCAAACAATTTCCAAACTAATGAGCTTTAGTTTAGTCCCAATGAAAAGCTCAGCAATTTCTTTGCATGTTCATGTGAAGATGATTACGGTAAAAAAACAAACAAATTTGGTGTCACCAGTTTGATTCACTACCGTTAAAGTCAGAGTGAGCAAACCTACATTTGGACAACACATTACAGGCGTCATGACATTTTACTGTCCTGAGGGAAATTCAAAACAAATACAAAAAAAAGGAGAGGAAGAAGAAGAAGAAGCACTGAATCACAGAAACATGAATGTCCATGGGTTCGGGTTGGAAAATATGGTGCGTGCTGCTGCTGACGTAAATCATTCTTATGTACGTCTTTACTTGGGTCTGCACAAAGCGTCGTAAGAGGCAATAAACTTTGTATAGGCCTGCGTGGGCAGAGACAAACAAATTATTGCTTTATTCAGTCAAACAGATGAACATATGCCTGTGTGTGTAGGTGTGCGCATCAGACTGTTAATCCTCTTTTCAGGAGCGAGATTGCTACAAGTGTTTTTAATAAAAACACAAAAAGTTTTGACTGAGCTTAAGCAAGAGAAAAATAAAAAGTCAAACTTTTTAAACCGCAGGGGTCTTGAACGAGTTTAAGACACAACAAAGGACAAAAATCGGCCTTTATTCATACCAAGCAGCAACGACTGAGACATTTATAAAACCAATTTCATTTGGCTTAGAATGAAAAATTTGTTTACATTTGAGATAAATGTCTATATTTTTTGCACCATCAAAGTAACAGATTTGAATGTTGGTGTGGTTATAAGTAGGAAGAGACTGTGGATGCCATGGACTACGGACAATTGTTTGGATGTTGATGACATTGTCTTGGCTGTTTGCTGCAACGCTTTCTTTCCCTCTGGTTTGATTTCATTCATCGTGTTTTCCGCCTCCTTTTCACGTCGGATCCTCATTTAATTAACCATCAATGCCGGCACTGTTTTTATGATTTGAACCCTGACTGTGTACAGGGTCTCACTTTGTCCTTATCAGTTCTTTGTTCCGGTTTTGCTATTTTAATTTACCAGGTTTTCTTGCACGTTTTTCTTATCTCCTCCTCATTTTCTTGGATACGGGAATTTCTTGTGCATTTTGAGAGTTTTTGCCACTTTCCTTCTTGGCTTGTCTCGAAGTGTTTGAAAACTCATCATCTGCCGATCCAAGGCCTCTCGAACGTCACCAGGGTATTGCTGAATACTAGCCCCTCTTGTGTCCCACTTGTTTACACCTAGTATTCATGTTGAGTGTCCAGATGAAGTATTTTCAGATCTTTGAGCCACTTCTAGCTTTAAAAAAAAAAAGGGTCCACAAATCTAGCCAACAAGTCCTGAATAAGGTTGAGGAAATGGAAAGACATTGTATTTCAAGGAGCCAAGAATTAGTAGGGAGTGTGTACACATGTGAGCCAATTTAGTCATTTAGGCAAAAAAATACTTTTACACCCAAAATGTGTTTTTCAAAATGTATTCAAGTTGCTTATTTACTCGTGTTAGTTAAGTGAACTGAACAAATTGCTTCTACATTTCAAAGCGTGCTCTAAAACCTTTCAGTCGCCTGCTGCATTTTGTTTTGTTGTGACTGTCAGTAGGATTTCTTCATCCTCCTCTTGTTGTCAGAGGTTGTTTTCTTCCTGCAAACTGCATATCTGCCATTTGTTGCATCAGATTGCAGCAGTTTGCAGGAGAAGACAGCTGTTTGGGTTACCTGATATGATGTGTTGAATGGAGCACTTTTGATTTCTTTTGAGAATCACACTTCCTGCTCTCCCTGTGGCAGCCCTAACCCTGTTTCTTCACCACTCCAATCCTGACCTTCATAGTAGGGTCTAGATATTTACATTTCTGCCTCCTAGAAGCTCTTAGAAACCCCTCAGCCTTTCACTCCATTAAATTCTCCTCAGTGACACAATCATACCAGGGGGGGATGAAAAAATAAAAAATAAATAAATAAAAAAAAACACCCCATCTGGATTTCGTTGCTTAAGGTTCACAATAAAAGCTCTTCTCTGGGTCATGGGGATGCGGTGGAGATATGAGGATGTGAATAATTCAGCATGGGCTAAAAGTTCCAGCGAGGCAGATGGATATTTTTATGTGTTGTGTTCAACTAGAGGAAGAAAGATGGCACACATTTGAGCTGAACGAACGAGAGTGGGTCCAGGAGTGTGCCGCAGGTATGCAAAGCGAAGGGAGATGCACGAACTGCAAGAACATCCGGCGAAAAACAGGGGATGCGAGGATTCGGGACTTAGCTTTCACAACAGACGTGAATTAAACATTTCATGACAGGACAGGCTCTGAGGCATCGTGTTAAAGAGTCCTGGCAGAAACACTGATTTTGAACCCAGTTCCCCCCCTCTTATTCCGCTTCTGTAAGGTGGCTGGCAAAGATGAGTGTGTCATGATGCCACACTGTGAACACAGCGTTCGTCGGGTGGCAACGCAAGAGACATCAAAAGCACATTATCCATGTTGCGCTTGTCCTGTTTTTTTTTTTTTTTTTTCTTCATCTGTCCTTTTTGTGCAGCTACCGTCTCACTGGATCAGACTGCGTAAACTGATTCCTGCTGAACAAAGGGAAAGTGAAGACATTGTTTTGATAGTTTTGGCTGTGTTGAAATGAGAAGAAATGGGCAGCTGGCGAAGTCCTCAAAACGGGGAACGCTTAGCGGTGACAGATGTGTTATGAATGAAGAGGTCTGTTTCTGTTCACTTTTCCTTTAGTTCTCATTTATTTTGTTAGAACCTCATTTCATGTTTTTTTTCATCTTTGCACCTTGGTTTCTGTCTGAGTTTTGTTATATAATATAATATAATATAATATAATAGAATAGAATAGAATAGAATAGAATAGAACCTTTTCTATCCATTAATGTGGAAAATTGCCTTTGACTAGGATTACGCATAAATGGAGCAAAACAAACAAATATACAACAAAAGGGTACAGGTTGGAAGACAATAAAACCAGAAATAAATGCTAGTCTTATTTGTGTTAGTATTGTATCACTTCTTCTTCCAAATACCATCTACTCTGATTGTATTTGTTGCATTTGCTGTGATTCTTTGTTTTGATTTCCAATAAAGGTGTTCAACATTCTGCTTCAATCTCTAATCTCTCTCACATTTGGTTCTTCTCTCTGTAGTTTCACCTCAATGGGCCTGTAGTTCGCAATACTAACATTTGGGAATCAAAAATGTTTCTAAACCACAACCTTAAAGGATGTTAGAGTTAAAGTTGGAGTGTTTTCTGGAGTTATGGATTTATTTGTGCAGATCTTTAGCCGTTTTGTCTCCAGAGGTCTCAAGAGTCACTGAAAAATATCTTGCTGTCCATCAGCAGCGTTTTTTCTGTCCATACCAAACTACAGCATGCAGGTGGAAGAGCTTTGCTTGTTATATAAATAAATAAAAAAAAGAAGCGTTATTGTTTCAGGAAATCTCTTTTCATATTACAGTGCTGTTTTTTTCCCACTATGTCCATCTTGAAGAAGTGATGCCGTAATACCACTAGTGAACGTTCACCCAGGATTTCTGGGCTGAGTTATTATTCACGTCACATGTGAATCAAGAGAGTCAACTTTTACTGGAGGAAGATGACCACAGGCTAAATTATTCATTTGGAAAATTTGGAACATGCCATTATTGAATCAAAGTGTGTGTATTTATATTGGTTACATTTTGTCAGAATTGCCTGTAACTCACTAAAGTTCAAATGTTGTTTACAATGCCTTGCAAAAGTTGTACACATGCTTTAAAGTTTCTCTCCATTTATCTCATTACAAACATAAACTTCTTTTTTTTTCTCTGGGTTTTTAGATAAAACCATTACAAATGTATTTGTATTCAGCTCCTGAGTAAAAATACTTTGTAAAATTTCACTCACATCACAGCTGGGAACTGTTTTTGGGGTGTTATCTCTCTCAACTTTTCACATCTGGAGAAGAATATTGCCCTGCCCATGATGGCACTTACAGATCGGATTTATTCTCACTCAGGTAGTTTGATCCAAACCATCCCATTGTAGTTCTGGTTCTGTGTTTAGGGGAGGTGAACCTCGGTACCAGTCTCAAGTTGTTGCAGCCTCTAACAGGTTTTCTTTCAGCGTTATTATTCAGCTCCATCCATCATCAACTCTGACCAGCTGCCTTGTTACTGCTCAAGAAAAGCATCCTCACAGCGAGGATGGTGCAGTTTCCTTTTTTTTTCTGACAAAACTTAGTTTTTCTTACAAATTAAAATAGTGACGATGTCACTTGATTGTGCCACTTGAGCACACCTAAAAAAAAACACACAGAGCACACTCTGTGTTTTTTTTTAGGTGTCAGATAAAATGGGGGTGAATTGAAAGTTCACATGTTTAAAGTTTGATTTTGTTTGAAACAAGCAGTAGAAGCCATGCAACCTTTTCCTTGCAATTATGCATTACTTTGACTTTGTCCTATAAAAGTACACTAAAGTTTGTGGGAACTTCACAAAATGTAAAATAATAATAACAATAAAGAAATCTTTAAAGATGGGGATATTTTGTCCAAGGTTGTTAATGTAATGTTCAAGGATAATATTTTCAATACTTCTGCTAAAAGTATTTTCTGAAAATGGTTTTAACAGTGTAACGCAGTCATTCTCACATTTGTCCCCCCATCAAAACGCCCATTACTTTTTCTCCCCCCCATTTTCTCATCGGCTTGGGGTCTCATCTTGACTGAGTTTAGTTAGATGACGTTAAACCGAGCGTGTGAGTCTGGGGTTAAAATTAGCCCAATCAGCCTAATCTAGGAGCTTGTAAACAGGGGAGCTCACAGCGAGCCATGAGACGCACAGCCTCCTCTGCGCAACGCGGCGCAGTGCTGCAGTTTAGTGGCTGGGAACAGACACAGCACTCTTCATTAAACCTCAGCTTGTGACAGTTGTGACGTGCGATGATTGTGATATTATTAATTACCAATGGCAGATGTGAAGTGAAAAGAAGTTCAAAAGTCCGTCCGCAAACCACAAACAGCGGTCGTTTACACTCGTTTCCATGGTGCTAAACAGAGAGCTTTTTTATTTTATTTTTTTTCTCTGCTTTTACAAGTCGTCAAATTTTAACATCTGCCATCACTTTTTGGAAGAACTCGATAGTATCAGAAAGGCTACACTTTAGAAATGAATAATATTAACAACAACAAAGATAACCAGATAAGTAATTAGATTTTTTTTTACGAAGTTTTTTTTTTCTTTTTAAACAAACTAACCAATCTTTTTTGTTGTTGTTTCGTGACACTCCTAAATATAAACTTAAAGATTTGTCCGCTCCCGGATCTAATTTCCTCCCTGTGCTTCAAGTCGGAGTGGATGCGCCAGAGGGGAGCTGAGCGCTCATGAGGGAGGGACGAACCAAGTCAAGTTTGGATTCAGGAGCGCACGGCCACAGCGAGAGCGACGGCACCAGGGGAGACACGGAACATCTTCTCATTCTGTTCCATCTTATTTATTTCCCTCATTGACTACACTGACTGCTGTCCCGGTCTTTTTTTGTTGTTGTTGTTATTTTTGGAAATAAAGGGGGATCCTTGATTGGGCACACAGGAGGACAGAATGAAGCCTTCCATGGGGTTGACTTTGATGTTTCTTCTGATCGATTTGCAGACTCAAGGTAAGTGGTCTTTGCCCAAAGTAGCACTGCAGATCGGCTAGATTTGAAGCTTTTAAAAGCGCGATCACGATTTCAGATTAAATTGATCGGGTTAATAAGCAATGGGTGACGCGCTCTGTGCGCTTTTGAGCCTGTTTAGCACGCATCTTTTCTTCATGCCCACGAAGAATCCCTCCTCTTAAGTTTTGTTTGAATCTTTCAGTTGCTGGAAGTTTTAGCCTCTTGCTTTGCGTTTGTTCTCAAATCACCACGCACCCAAACAGCCCCATTTAGATCCTAATTATGAACATTAAAACTGCTCCCATTGACACAAACTGGGTCACTGAAATGGAATACAGAATGGCAGTGAAGGCAAATGAATTTTGATGAATGCAAATTTTGCTCCGAGGCAAGATTTTACGAAGCCATGCAGATTAATAATCTCTTTAGAGGACGTGTGCCCCCCTCCCCCCTCCTTGGTGAGGTGCTGATTTATACAGGGCACATTGTTTACTCTGGCAGAGGGTAGATGGGATGTCTTCAGTCAGGAGACTGAGTCAGCTGAAGGCATATGATATAAAACCTTCTCACAACGCTGAATGTCACCGCATAAATATGATGACCTTAGTTACTCACAGTTATGGCTAAACTATAAAAATAGTTTTCGGAAAAGATGGGAGTGTTTGCACATAGATTTTCAAGTCATTTGGATGTGTACGCACAGGTTTTCTTGAATCTTTTGCGAAATTATTCGTCATAAGAAGAAATGAGCTGGTTTGTTTTCAAGAAAATTGAGACTTGTTGGGGGGAAAAAAAAGAGGGCCAGAAACATGGCTTCGACTGAAGGAAGACTAAAGAGTCAATTAAGACTAAAATAAATGAAGACTATCTGGAAAAAGTCATAGCATGAAAAAGGAGCAACTGTCAGGAGGAGTGAAAGGAGGAACAAAAAATAGACTGATGATGCCAGGTAGAGATGAAGAGAGGGATGAGATCAGTGAGAAGAAGTAGACAATAAATTGTCTCATCAGATCAGAAATGAAAGGGGATGAATACGATTCGGGTGTGGTGAAGAACTTTAGTGAAAAGGTGGGATGTAGGGAAAATGATCTGAGGCTCCTGGAAACCAACCAGAATCCTAATCGCTGACCACTGTTGTAGAAAACTTGGTTCTGACCTGCAGGAATGTTTGCAATGTAGAAGCATGGCTTATCAAAGTCTCATGGTAAACATTTACTCCTGGGGCAAAAACAGCAGATGTCTGATTCACCATGGTGGCATCATGGTGAATCAGAATCTTCTGGTTTATCATCTTTCACATAAACCTTAAAAATAATATTCACTCCTCCTTTCTCTGTCTCCAATGGTTTGGTTCTCTCTTTTCTCTAGAGAAGAAAAGAATTAAAAGAATGATTCATTCATCGCCGTTGTGTTGTTGGGGATTTTTGTGGGTGTCTATGTGTGGGGGCGTTCCCTTTGAGAGGTGCAGCCAGCTGCATGTCACGTGGCCTTCAGCGACAGAAAGCCAGAGTTCGATTCATTTTACCCGTGTGTTTAATCAATCCAGTGCCATCTGCAATCATCTTTGTCTTGACGAAGCATTGTAGGTACGTTGAGTTTAATATATTGTTGTGCATCATTATTTTTATATTATTTCTGGTTGTTTAGATGTAAAATAATTTTGGATGTTTATTGTTTGCACAACTTTGCTAATTCATTTGGGACAGTATTTAATTTAGCTATGTTAAACTTATATGTACATGTTTACAAAAGACTGAAAGTGATGTATTCTTTTTTTGTTTGTATTTTAGTTTCACACTTCCTTAAATTCAATAAACCTGTGGATAAACGGTCAAGCTTCTTCAGAGTCTTGATATAAGGAAGAGTTTAGCTGTACTGTCTAGTTGCATTCTGTATGGCGAAGGCAGTATAGTGAAACTACAGCTTCTCTACGGACTAGACATCGCAGTTCAAGCTGGAAGACTCGAATACACATCGACGTACCCAGCCAGTGAATTATTATTACAACGTTCACGTCTCTAAATCACAAGAAAACAAGTAATTATGACAGAGGAAGCTGCTACGTGGGAGACACGATCTCAAGCTTCGTGTTCTTCAGTACAGTCAAGAGCGTCTACTACAGGGTCTGCTGCTGCTAAAGCAAGAGCAAAAGCTGAAGCAGCAAAAGCACGCCTCGCCTTTGCCGAAGAGGAGGCTAACTTAAAACTGCAAAAGGCTAAATTGGAAGCATCAATGGACATTCTGAGCATAAAAAAAGAAACAGCTGCAGCTGTCGCTGAAGCCGAAGCACTTGAAGCAGCTGCTGATTTGAAGAAAAATCCATCAGGTAACCAGCTTAACTGGGAAATAACTTCCTTAGAAGCCACCAAACGAACGAAAGAGTACGTTCTCAACCAAGGTCAACAGTTGGATGCTGATAAACAACTCACGCTTCCTTCAAAGCCACAGGTAGATGCTGATGCTTCACCTATGCCTGAGAATCTTATGCCAGACGTTAAGCCCTTCATTCCAAAGAAAATAATTCTGGATCCCAGTTATTTTGCCAGACTCCACAGCAGCAACTCACTTATGAGAAAAGCACAATTCGACCCGATCATGATCATTTTACTCCAATACGTCCCTCTACGCCACAAGTGAACGTCAGTGATCATCCCCCTCATTCATCATTTTCAAATCCTAAATTTGACGATTTGAACGTGAATGACTTCGTTCGCTATCTGGCTCGACGGGAACTGGTGTCTACGGGTTTACTCAAGTTTAATGATAAACCTCAGAACTACAGGGCTTGGAAACGATCATTTCAGTCTGCCATCCATGGTTTACGTTTGACATCCAGTGAGGAGATGGATCTTCTGCTGAAGTGGCTAGGCAAAGATTCAGCCGAACATGTGGAGCAAATTAGAGCAATCCACATAAACCACCCAGATGCAGGACTGGCTATGATTTGGAACCGGCTTGACCAAACATATGGCTCTGCGGAAATTATAGAAGATGCCCTCTTCAAACGAATTGAGACGTTTCCCAAAATAACGAACCAAGATTTTTCCAAGTTAATCAAGTTGAGTGATTTACTAAGCGAACTCTTGGCAGCTAAGGACGAAGGAGACTTACCTGGACTCACTTTCCTTGACACGGCAAGAGGCATAAATCCGATTCTGCGAAAGCTGCCTTTTAACCTACAGGAAAAATGGGCATCAGTAGGTTCATTGTACAAGCAAAGATATCAGGTCCCATATCCACCATTTGGTTACTTCGTGGACTTCATCAGTCAAGAAGCAAGCATTAGGAACGACCCAAGTTTCAATCTCAACTCTCAAGAGGACATTGCTCCAAAGGCTGAGCGGACAGCTTGGAACTCGAACAGATACAGAGAGGTTTCTACTCACAAAACCGAAGTTACCTCAAACACAAACGAGCTCTTCTCAAAATCTGATGATTGCAACAAAATGTGTCTTCTGCATAAAAAGCCACATCCTCTGCGCAAATGTCGAGCATTTAGGGAGAAGTCCATTGAAGATCGTAAGAACTTCTTGAAGGAGAATCATGTTTGTTTTAAATGTTGCTCCTCCACACTGCATGTCGCAAAAAACTGCACAGCTAAGATCCTGTGCGCAGAATGCAACAGCGAAAGGCATCCCACAGTGCTTCACCCTGGGCCAGCACCTTGGGCAGCAGAAGTAGATCCTCCATCAAGGCACGGCGGGGAGGTTGAAACCCCTGTTCAATCACAGGTCAATACCCAGTGCACTCAAGTTTGTGGTGGAGATCTTGCTGAGAAATCATGCTCTAAAATAAGCCTTGTAAAGGTTTATCCATCTGGGTCTAGGGACAAGGCTACGAGAGTCTACGCCATCTTAGACGAACAAAGCAACCGTTCGTTAGTTACCTCACAGTTCTTTGAGGTCTTCAGTGACACAAGTTCAAGTTCTCCTTACACCTTGAGAACATGTGCTGGAGTGAAGCAAGTATCAGGAAGAAGAGCTACCGGCTACGAAGTGGAATCTCTGGATGGAACTGTCCGTCTCCCATTACCAAGTCTTATAGAGTGTAATGACATCCCAAACAACAGAGACGAGATTCCAACTCCCGATGTAGCACTCCACCATCCTCATCTTAAGTCACTGACGCACCTGATCCCAGAGGTCGATCCAAAAGCACCAATCATGCTTCTTCTGGGCCGTGACATTCTCCGTGTTCACAAAGTCCGCAAACAGGTGAACGGCACACACAACCTGCCCTACGCACAGAAGCTGGATTTGGGGTGGGTGATAGTAGGCAACGTATGCCTGGGCAACGTGCACAAACCACCAACAGTTTGTACCTTCTTCACCACTGCTTCTGATATTGGACGTCCAACACTTTTCCAACCATGTCCAAATGTGTTTCATGTTAAGGAAATATATGGTGGATTTCCAGTCAACGAACGCATTCCAGCATGCTCAGAGGGTCATCTGTTTGTGAAGCTGACCATCTAGGATGCTCGGTGTTTCAGAGAACCAAAGATGACAACCAAGTAGCACCTTCGATTCAGGATGGGTACTTCATGAAGATAATGCAGGAAGGACTTTGCAAAGACCCAAGCAATAGTTGGATAGCGCCATTGCCTTTTAAACATCCACGCCCACGGCTTCCCAATAATAGGTCTCATGCGCTAAAGCGTCTCACATCTCTCAGACGCAACCTTGACAAGAAGCCTGAAATGAAAGAGCACTTCCTGAGCTTCATGGACAAAATGTTCAAGAATAACCATGCTGAGTTAGCTCCTCCACTCAGTGAAGACGAAGAAAGGTGGTATTTGCCCACATTTGGTGTTTACCACCCAAGAAAGCCAAAACAAATTCGAGTTGTCTTCGATTCGAGTTCCCAGTTCAATGGCATATCCCTCAATGATGTGCTGTTAACTGGTCCTGACTTGAACAATACACTCCTCGGAGTCCTGATTCGCTTCAGAGAAGAACCGATTGCCTTCACAGCAGACATCGAGCAGATGTTCTACTGTTTTCTAGTTAAAGAGCAGGACAGAAACTTTTTACGTTTCCTTTGGTTTAAAGACAATGACCTCTCCAAAGACATTGTTGAGTATCGTATGAGAGTCCATGTCTTTGGCAATAGACCGTCTCCCTCAGTGGCCATCAATGGTCTGCACCAGTCTGTTCGAGGTGGTGAGTTTCATGTCGACAGTGATGTTCAGCATTTTGTGATGCATGACTTTTATGTGGACGACGGGCTGAAGTCTCTACCCACAACTGAGGCTGCCATCAGCTTGCTCAAAAGAACACAAGACGTTCTCTCAAAGTCAAACCTGAGACTGCACAAGATTGCTGCTAATAGCAAGGAAGTCATGGAGGCTTTTCCACCATCTGATCGGGCAAGTGATTTAAAAGAGCTAGATCTTGACGTCGATCAGCTTCCAATGCAACGCAGTCTTGGACTCTGCTGGAACCTCCAGACAGACTGTTTTCACTTTAGTGTCTCAAAGGAGATAAAGCCATACACTCGACGTGGCGTCTTATCTACAATCAACAGTCTGTACGACCCTCTTGGTTTCGCGGCACCAATCACTATCCAAGGCAAGGCAATCTTAAGAGAGCTCACAGCAGGTAGTGGAGATTGGGACGCCCCTCTACCAAAGGAAGGGGAGGAAGCTTGGATTGCATGGAGAGCTTCTTTGACCGAACTTTCTCAACTTCCAATTCCCAGATTGTACACCAAATTGTCACCTTCAGGTGCTGACAAGAAAGAGTTGTGTGTATTCTGTGATGCGTCAACTAAAGCTATTGCTGCGGTTGCATATTTGAAAGTCACAGATGATGAAGGTATCAATCGGGTTGGGTTTGTCATGGGAAAAGCCAAACTGGCCCCACGTCCAGAGCATACAATCCCGAGACTAGAGCTCTGTGCAGCGGTGCTGGCTGTTGAGCTAGCTGACTTAGTGTCTGCAGAACTGAACTTTCAGCTCAACGATGTATCTTACTATACAGACAGTAAGGTTGTTTGGGCTATGTTCACAACGAAACCAGGCGGTTCTATGTATATGTCAGTAATCGTATACTACGGATCAGAAGATCATCGAACCCAAATCAATGGCACTTTGTACCTACAGATCAGAACCCAGCAGATCATGCAACCCGGTTTGTTGTTGCTGGTCAACTCATGCATACCAACTGGTTGGCTGGACCTAAGTTTCTCTATTCACCTGAGGTTGTGGTCTCCGAAAGAAGCTACGATCTGGTTGAGTCAGATACAGATCCTGATGTGCGACCTTTAGCATCTACTTTGAGCACAACAACATCCCCTGATCATCTAGGTTCCCAACGATTTGCTAGATTTTCTTCCTGGAAGTCACTCACCTGTGCAATGGCCCGCCTTGTTCACATAGCACATCTTTGTCATCTCAAGGCAGCACGAAGCAACTCCTGCAGAGGCTGGCATTACTGCGAGTCACATGTCAGTGTTGAGGAGAGAAATCAAGCTTCAGCCATCATCATCAAATCAGTACAAGAGGAGACATATTCCCAGGAAATGAAGTGCATTCAGGAACAGAAAAGGATACCACAAAGTAGCCCTCTAAAGAACTTGGATCCTTTCATTGCCATGGACGGTCTGCTAAAAGTTGGAGGTCGCCTTCATCAGTCCAACCTGGGTCAAAGTGAGAAAACTCCAGTGATTATACCAGCACAGCATCATATTGCTACTTTGATCATTCGACACCACCACGAGCAGGTACATCATCAGGGCCGACTCTTTACTGAAGGTGCCCTTCGGTCAGCTGGCTTCTGGATCATTGGTTGGAAGAGGAAAACAAGCAGCATTATCCATCACTGTGTGATCTGTCGACGGCTCAGAGCTCCCGTTAGTGTTCAGAAAATGGCTGACCTCCCAGCAGCTCGCCTTTCTACAGAACCTCCTTTTACACATGTTGGACTTGATGTCTTTGGTCCTTGGATCATCTGCGCACGACGGACAAGAGGTGGTCTTTCACATAGTAAGCGCTGGGCTGTAATATTCACCTGTATGAGTGTGAGAGCCATTCACATTGAAGTCATTGAATCCCTTGAATCATCTGGCTTTATCAATGCCTTCAGACGATTCATTGCAGTTCGTGGACCAGTCAAACACATTTACTCGGATCGTGGCACAAACTTTATCGGTGCTTGTAAAGAGATGAAAATACCTTCTAACATGGACAATACCACCATACAAACCTACCTGTCAGATCAAGGTTGCGTGTGGACATTCAATCCTCCACATGCCTCTCATTTTGGTGGGACATGGGAGAGAATGATCGGACTTGCAAGAAGGATTCTTGACTCTATGTTTCTCCAGATGAAAGACAAACTTACTCATGAAGTCCTGACAACTTTCATGTCAGAGGTCGCAGCAATCATTAATGCTAGACCTCTAGTTCCTGTGACCACTGACCCTGATGATTCATTCATCCTAACTCCTGCTGCTTTACTCACTCAGAAAATAAATGTTGTTCCAGTACCTGCAGGAGAGTTTGGAGCTTCAAACCTTTACAAGCGTCAGTGGCGCCAGGTCCAACATTTATCTAACACTTTCTGGGACCGATGGAGGAAACAGTTTCTCCCAACACTGCAGCCACGCAGAAAGTGGCTGGTAACTCAACCAAACATTACACCAGGAAGTGTTGTACTCCTCAAGAACATTCAGTTGGCAAGAAACGAATGGCCTCTTGGACTTGTGACACAGACTTTCCCGAGCAAAGATGGCAAAGTCAGAAAGGTAGAGGTCAAGGTCTGCAAAGCAGAAGGCTCTTCACTCTTCCTTAGGCCTGTCACAGAGATAGTGCTTCTCTTCTCTCCGAATGATTAAGGACTGTTATGGTCTAATGAGTGGCATGGGAGCACGCCAGGCGGGGAGTGTGTTGTTGGGGATTTTTGTGGGTGTCTATGTGTGGGGGCGTTCCCTTTGAGAGGTGCAGCCAGCTGCATGTCACGTGGCCTTCAGCGACAGAAAGCCAGAGTTCGATTCATTTTACCCGTGTGTTTAATCAATCCAGTGCCATCTGCAATCATCTTTGTCTTGACGAAGCATTGTAGGTACGTTGAGTTTAATATATTGTTGTGCATCATTATTTTTATATTATTTCTGGTTGTTTAGATGTAAAATAATTTTGGATGTTTATTGTTTGCACAACTTTGCTAATTCATTTGGGACAGTATTTAATTTAGCTATGTTAAACTTATATGTACATGTTTACAAAAGACTGAAAGTGATGTATTCTTTTTTTGTTTGTATTTTAGTTTCACACTTCCTTAAATTCAATAAACCTGTGGATAAACGGTCAAGCTTCTTCAGAGTCTTGATATAAGGAAGAGTTTAGCTGTACTGTCTAGTTGCATTCTGTATGGCGAAGGCAGTATAGCCGTGGTAACTGAAATGTTGTCCCTCTGATTTCAGACACGAGTCCTCTTGGAGTAATTCAAACCACAAATTATTTCATTTGTCGGTTGTACTCTATTGTTGTTGATTATATAATGAATTAACAATACTGATGGAAATCAGTTGCCTTCGCTTGTTTTAGCGGTACCAAAAAAAGAGTCCCACTTTTTCACATTGCGAGTAAAATTTTTGTGATCTAATATTTGTTGTCTTTTCATATTGTTAAGCTCAGTTTCAGGCAGTAATTCAGAATTTCTTTTTGCCTCTCATTGCTTGGTTTCATCCATCCATTTTCTTGACACCCTTGTCCCTTAGTGGGGTCGGTCGGGTTGCTGGTGCCTATCTCCAGCTAACGTTCCGGGCGAGAGGCGGGGTCACCCTGGACAGGTCGCCAGTCTGTCGCAGGGCAACACAGAGACACACAGGACAAACAACCATGCACACACACACACACACTCACTCACACCTAGGGACAATTTGGAGAGGAGACAGTCATGTTTTTGGACTGTGGGAGGAAACCGGAGTACCCAGAGAGAACCCACGCATGCAAACTCCATGCAGAAAGACCGGGGCCGGGAATCGAACCCAGTACCTTCTTGCTGCAAGGCAACAGCTCTACCAACTGCGCCACTGTGCAGCCCTGCGTGGTTTCATCTCAAACTTAGTGTTAGTGTTCATGTTTTTTTTGTTTGTTTTTTCCCCAAGGGATTTTATCGCTTTGCATCTATTGATGGGTTCTCTTTCATTGCAGAAGTCTCATGTGGGATCACTTCACAGCCATGTTTTTTTTTTGTCATAAATTTAGTTATATTTAAAAAGTGTTTTGTTTTTGTTAGTTTTTTTTACTCTACTGCCTTTAGTATGGAGGTTTAAATGTGTCTGAATGAGCGGATGAATGAATTGCTGAATAAGTAACGGAGCAGGTTGACCCAGAAGAAAACATGATACGCATCATTACAGAATCCCAAAGAGAGAGAAAAAAAATTATTTGAATAATTTCTTCTGACAAAAGCAATAAAGGTCGCAGTAATGATCCACTTATTTAATTACCGGTAATGACCACAAATGAATGATTAACACTCAGAAACGCAGGAGCTGCTCTTCAGAGTTAGGGGTGCTACAGATACATTTGGAGTAACATTGAGATATTTTCTTTCAGCGTAATCTTTAGCTTCCAAGTATAGAAAACAGACAGCCCCTCATCCTCCGCAAGCAGAACTTGTGCACTCAACAAACTTTTTGACCGCAGGAAAATGTTTGTGCAAGTTCATGGTAGAGTATGCCACGCTCATGTATTATGCAACATCAGACCACAGACTGATGCACTGCGATTGAGCGATCGATGTGAGGGTTGTTCCTTACATGGAAATAGACATCACATCCTTTTCTTCACAGCCCGATGCAGACGTGGAGGATGTTTCATTGTGACTTTTATGCACATTTAATTACAAAAACAAACAAACAAAAACAAAAAAAAAACAGAAACAGAATATCCATAGATGGTGCAGAGTAACGACGCCTGAGGTGATTTTAAAGTTAAACAATGTGGGCATGTTTGTCTAACTGCTCATTGTGTTGAAACAGAGGCATTCGGATTTAAATGCATGACTGATGATCCGGTGAGCTGTGGTGTGCGTGTGTGTGTGCGTGTGTGTGTGTGTGTGTGTTTGTTCAGTTGTGTGGTAGCAAGGTTAAAGTCACAGTATTTATAAAGCAGCAACACAGAACAAAAGGGTGTGTGGTATTTTTTATTTTTTACAAACTGAGTCACAAAGGTATATCCTACTGCAGCCCTCACAGTTTCTCTGCCACTTTTCGACTTGCTGCTTACATCAGTTTACATTTTAACACAACTTCTCCAGATGCCACATTAGAGGCTGGTTTGACTTTGCAGATAATTCTGGAACCAAAGAGCAAAGATTTCTGACTCATATAAGGTTTGATTTAGAGGTAATGATCTTCCAGGGCTGCACAGTGATGCAGTTGGTAGAGCTGTTGCCTTGCAGCAAGAAGGTTCTGGGTTCGATTTCCGGCCCTGGTCTTTCTGCATGGAGTTTGCATGTTCTCCCTGTGCATGTGTGGGTTTTCTCCTGGTACTCCAGTTTCCTCCCACAGTCCAAAAACATGACTGTCAGGTTAATTGGTCTGTCTAAATTGCCCCTAGGTGTGAGTGTGTGTGTGCATGGTTGTTTGTTCTGTGTGTCTCTGTGTTGCCCTGAGACAAACTGGCGACCTGTCCAGGGTGACCCCGCCTCTCGCCCGGAACGTTAGCTGGAGAGGCACCAGCACCCCTCCCGACCCCACTAAGGGACAAGGATCTTAGAAAATGGATGGATGGATGGATGGATGATCTTCCAGTGGGAAAAGCAAAACAGCAATATAACAAGAAAAAAAAAACATACAATGCTTTAATGAAACTATTCAGCTAAATCAGCTTATGTTCAATTTCAATTTGTCATTAATAATTTATGGCATTTAAAAAATAGGTAATTCTGACTGATCTGAAACAAAAGAAGTTTAGTGTGATTTCCCTTCACATAGTAAGAAAAATATCATTTATTCACTGCATATAAACATTTAGTTTCAACTGTAAGCTTCTGAATATGAAGAAAGTAAAACACAAATTAAAAAAAATGCTAAAGAACTCTCTTATTATTATTATTATTATTATTATTATTATTATTATTTTTATTTTTATTTTTATTTTTATTTTTTATTTTATGCATTTAACCAAAATCAAACTATCTAATGATTTCCATACCAGTTTCATCTTGATAAGAGAAGCAGTGTTTATCTTTGAGGATCAGAAGAGAAAAGCTATTATGGACAGCTCTTCTTGGAAGGATATAAAGAGACTAACCTGCTGAGTTTGTGTGCTGCATTTATTTAGCTCCTCTGTTTCTTTTTACTCTTCTTTTACAACCTTAAGAGCCCAGCACAACACTTCACTCACAAGTCTCCGAGGTTCAGAAGCTGTCGTCTTTTTGTTCTTCAGCTTTGTTCTCTTTTCTTCGGGTTTTCCTGCACAGCTGAACCCCTTGCGTTTGCTACCGGCGTGTTTTTATCATAAATATGCATTGTTTTGTGAGAGATGAAGACCTCCTCATTTATGCCCATCTATGTTTCCCTCCCTCTGTGCGTCTCTCTTACTCACTCTGCTTTAAAAGCATTTGCACGCTCAGGGGAGAATGGAGGCCAAATGGCTCCCTAACGCAAGCCTTCAGCACGACCCATAAAATGTTCTCTTGTTTTCCGTCACTTGCTGCATCTCATCCCCCACTTCCAAATGTCAGCGAGACTGTAAACCACGTTTTCCTCCCAGTAAAAGCTCCAAAGATGCAGGAGGATCTCCATACATTAATCTCTCCGGGTCAAGTTGAGGTCAAATTGGCGCTGAAAACATTTATTTTCGCTTTCTAAAATTGGAATGTTAACAGCATCTACTCAAGGATGCAGCACTTAAACTATATGCTTCTTATAATTGCTGCCTTAACTCTAGCGTAACATTTTCTTGTCTGTATCAGCTGCTCATGAAACCTCCATAACTTAGATTGCCTTTCTACTCTGGTTTTGACATTGCCTGCATGTTGAGTTGAATAATTGAAAATATACAGTGGAATGCATTAATTGTAGATGCTCTGGATTCTAATTTGCCACAGCTCTGGTCTTCTCACATCTCCTGTTTCATTTCTCTGCATCTCCACTCATTTCTTTTTTTTTTTGGTAAGATTTACTTGATCTATCTCAGCTAATCCCAGGTATCAAAAAAAGTCTGGATACCGATGCACATATCTGCAAATTTAGTGTAGTCTAGAAAGAAATTGTTATTCCACATGTTGTAGCTTATATCAGGGATCTGTTGCTTATCAGACAACATTTTTTTTTTGTTTTTTACCAAAATACAAGTAGATAATCAAGATTCAGGACTTTTCAATGTATGCCCCATCAGATTAACACGGGTGACACAAAAAAAAGACAGCTGCAATTTTCACAATTACACAAAGAAACTGAATTTCAATGGAGGAACTAAATAACTAAAAACAGAAACTTATTTGTCTTGTTTGTTGAAGAAGAGTGGAAATTACAACTAGGTTTCCTTTCAGACAAAGATGTGTGTATCTCCGTGTTTTTGTTCCAGCACAAATGATTCAAACGACTGCGTGCCATCATGTGCTGCAGAAGCCTGTTAATCGCCCATTCCTGTAAGTCTGGTACAGATACAATGTGAAATAGTTCAAGAAATAGAGGTTTTTTATTTTATTTTATTTTTTTGTAAAACACTACATGTATAAAAATTGATAATTAAAGTTTAAGGGCTCACACATGGTTGATGTAACATGCTAATTTGGGGGATTTTTTTGCTTAAAGTAAAGGTCATAAGAAGAACCTCCACCATGGCTGGAAACCAGAGTTTCATTAGAATCATACACATTTATGTAGAAACGCATAAACTCCACGCAAAAGGCCCAGCTGCAATTCAATCAAAGAGTCTTAACAGTGGTTCATTGGCTCCTAGCTCAAGGTTGTGTAGATACATGATGTTTGTCTGGAAACATTTAATTGATTTAAAGTTAGACACTCATGGAATCAAATGGAAATGCATTTCCTTGACTCACTAATTACTCCTCCACATATCTTTTCCACAAAACATTTTCATCCTAATCCGCCTCTGAGCTCCTCATGGCCATTAAAAAAAAATAAAAATCACAAAGACAGCAGTGACCTGCACAGTTTTAATAATGGCAAAAACATCAACGCTTTCCATACATTTTCATTGAAGGCAGTCAAACTTAGTGCAGCGATCTTATTTTTGTTACTCAGACAAGCTGATTGCTGTCTTTTCACAAAACTCTTCTCTCTCTATCTGTGGAGAAACTGTCGATTATGTTAAATAAAACAGATCAAGTCAAAATGTATGTAATTTGTATGTTACTAGACCAACTAAATAACATTCATTGGATGGTTACTAGTTTTGTGTTTTGCAAAGTGTAAGAAATGTATTGTCATTTCACAAAATTTATTTTGAATAATTTCTGTAATATTTCATCCTAGTTTAAAGCAAAGTTGCTTCTCTTGTTTTAATGCAAAAGCCTTCTAAGGTATCATAAATGTGCTCATAACGCTCCACAGTTTTAAAAACACACTGCAATGATCCCGTATGGAAAACTGTCACAAATATAAAACGAGACAGACATAAAATCTGAATTTTTGTGAGGCATTTCTTTGTCAAAAGCCATTTCCAGACACACGTAGCGTACGAGAAAAATCGAATGAAAACTGGCAAAAATTATGAATTGAGAAAAGAACAATTTGAAAAACTTGAGAAAAGAACAAACGCACATTGTTTGTTTTCATCTCAGCTTTTGAATTGTTACAGATCCGTATCTATATACCATTTCCTGCTTTTGTTTTTATTCCCCTTCAGCTTTTAAAGCAACATTTGTATGTGGAAAGTGCCAGAGACTGTGGCTGCTTATGCTGTGTGAACCGTTCATGCTTCCTTTGCTCTGCTCCCTCGATCGCCTCTTCGGCAAAGGAAAACAAAAGCTTGATGAAATTGATTTGTTCAGCAGCTGAACCATGACTGGTTGAGCTGTAAAGGAGGGTTAGCGAGCTGTCAGCTGCTAACTTCTTCAGTATAGTGGCAGGAATACATTAAAAGCAGTATTCCTATTTTTAATGTTTGCTTACTGGCAAATTATTTCACATTTCAAGTGCTTTTGTGGATGAAATTACTTTCTTGTTAAAATATATATATACTCTTTATCACAACATGTGTGTTTATCTAGGTGTAATAATAGATATTTAAACATAATTACTGATGGTAAGAAGTAATTCACCTGTGGCTGATTTTTGATTCTCCACATGAGAGACATCCTGCCGTGTTAAATGTTTTAAGTCCATATGATGTGTGTGGATTTAGTCAGTAGAAAGTATCTCTCCTGTGTTAAAGCAAAGATTAGACATCATGACAGCATTTTTATGTTTTTTGATTTAAAAATACAGGATATCTTCTATTTTGTGTCACCTTATAGATTCTTTTCCTTAAATTTATATGACAATTTGACGTTTTTCTCTGCCTCGCTGGAATCTCCTCCGAAGTTTCCCTGCTTTTTAAAACTCCATTTAAAGCAGCGCTGCCAAGTACTGAGCATCTATCAGACAGCAGGCTCAGAACTCTGGATTCAAATAATCTCCTGAGTGACATCTTAAGAAGGCTTTGCTTTCAGCTTCTCTCCTCTCCTTTTTCACTTCTTCTTCTTTTCATCTAGGTGTTTTTTTATTTTTTTTAATTTTCATTTTTATTTTTGGTTAACTCTCGTGTTGTCTCTGGAGGCCTGCCATCGAGAGTTCATCAGCAGCGGGGTTCATGGTGTCATTGTTGTGTGCAGCGTTGATGAGAGGTTATCTACTGTGTCTGAAGGCGGGAACTTGATGAAAAAAAAGGATTGGCAGGATTTCGTCAGCAGTCCATTCCAATTAACTCTGTTCTTTTTGCTTTTATCTTCCCCAGTTTAATTTAGTCAAATGATGATAGTATTTTAAAAGGTTTTTGGAGACAAACACTGAAAGCGACCCAAGATTTCTTTTCATATCATGCTTCCTATTTCATATTTTTTTTTAGTTTTCTCTGCTCTTTGCTGCCCATCGTCAAAGGAACAAGCCTTTCAAGTCCTTCCACCAGTGTAGTTTTTTTGTTATCAGTCCAGAAATAATGGGGACACCAATGCTTTACACAGTAAAACTTTACTTACAATATGGATCATTTGTATGGAAACCTCTAAAAATATTTGTGCATGTGCAGAAACAAGAAACTGAATAGAAACGGGGTAAAACTGAAGTGACAATATGCATTATTTTGGCCTCAGGGGGGTTAATTAGAGGACATCAGGGCATTAAACAGATGCTAAAACTAAACATCCACAGATACCTTCACTGATGATGAGTCACCGTTTGTACATTGAATATCACTTAGAGAATATCACAGCAAAGTTCAAATTTCATTGGGACTTTGTTAACTTTGTGATGTGAGCTATAGTACTGGAAGAAAAAAAAAACCTGTTTTTATCGGTGGCCAATAATCTTTAACCCCTCACAGTGATGTAACTTAAAACTGTAATGACAATATTTTCTCGTGTAGATCTGCGTCATTGATTTTTACTCAAAAATGTCCAGCAATAAGATAAGACCTTGACAGCCCTTTGAGTCAATTCTGACAGCTACAGAGTAGTTTAATAATTCACAATCCAAGAGATTACCACGTTCACAGAGCGGTGTTGAGTTTGGACAGCCGACAGTGATGAATGCCTTTAACAGAACAGCAGAGCCAATGAAAGCCTTTTCACCAAACCCGAGGCCTTGCAGAAGGAGGAATGCAGCACTTGTCAATTGCTTTAATAGTCAGCAGAGACTGAATCAGCTGGCTCTAACATGGTTTTGTTGTGACTGCTCCTTAGTAGGTGAAAAGTATTTTACCCTTTTCAAGGTGGAAAAGCTCTTCTTCCCCACTTTGTCAAAATGCATGAATACTCTTGGATAAAAGGAGCAGAGAGGAGGGTCTTACATAAAATCAATCTTTGTTGCTTTCACCAAGTGCCGCCTCACAGAGTTCCCATCCCCGTGCCTCTTCCACTCAACTCCTCCTCAACTCCTCCAGACGGTGGCAGCAACTAGCAAACACCTGGTGGAACTGCATGTCTGCTGGTCTTATCATACAAACAGTGCAACGCTCCTAAGGATGGCTGTTAACTGCATAATGGAGGAGCATTGTTGTGATGACGTGCTGAAGGCAGAGTGTCACCTCCTTTAAGAGAAGGAGCTTTTTAAAGAGACAGAGGCCAAATTTAAGGCATTTAAGCTTATTTACGTAGAATATATTTAACATCTGAAGGTATATAGATACATAGGGCCTTTGCAATATACACCAAATACAAATTTCAGATTCTCAAGTTTGGTATTCTTTTGAATGGTATTCTTTTGTTGAGCAGCAGCAGGTTTTCCTTCCTTGAATATCAGGGGTCCTCAAATCCAGCCCTCGAGGGCCGGTGTCCTGCGACATTTAGATGTGTCCCATGTTCAACACACCGCAGTCAAATGGCTGAATCACCTCCTCAGTACGCAGTCATGTTGCTGCTAATGACCTCATTATTTGACTCAGATGTCGAGCCAGAGACGCATCTGAAACCTGCAGGACACCGGCCCTTGAGGAACAGTTTTGAGGATCCCTGGTTTAGAATCACGTTCCACAGAAAAGTCAGCAAACAGGTGAATCGGCAAATATAGGCAGGTATACAGTGCATTGTGAAACAAATAGCTGCACCTAGCATTAAATCCACAATCACTGACATTAGTCCCTTGCATGGCACAAAAAATGAACATTTAAATTACTTGTTTGCATCTGACTTGGCCAAATACCAAAGACCAGTCACCTCTGATCCCCGACGGACATTGTGATATTAACGCAGATATTTAGAAAGATATATATATATATATATATATATATATATATATATATATATATATATATATATATAAAAGATATACATTTTTTAGATATAAATCTAAACAAGCTATCGTGTTTAAAAAGTGCAGGAGTGATCCCTAACGTCATTCAGCTGGATTCCGTTGTTTTTGCAGTCAATTGTAACACTCACGTCTTTTAGATTTCTATTATTAAGCTTTTATTTGAGTGTTTATTTCATTTTTGCACACATACAAGTTTTAAGCTTTGCTCAAAGAAAAGCTTAGTAACAGAAATCTAAAAAACTTTGCGGAAAAAAACTTGAGAAAGTAATTGGTCCTCTCACCTTCTATGCCTGCACCAAAATAAGAACAATATTTCGTATCTTATCCACAGGCTATAGTCAACGTCTCTAAACTGGGCTAAAATAGCTTCTTCCCCTTGGTTGACATCTTCACGTTGTCCCTCAGGCAACCTACGTCAGGACAACTTGTAAATACAACTGCAAATATGTTCTTTTTGCTAAATGTAGTCATGAAATGAGGCATCCAGACAGATACACACCTATATTAGGTTAATAGTGAAATATTTGTGGCTCAACTCACCGTACAGGATTAATCAGGGGAAGAGAGCAGATATGCTTGTCAGAGCTTATTTCACTTTTATTTACTTCTTTTGTAAATACTAATCCCAGGTATTTTAATACCTGCTCAAATAAACATATCCAAGAGTTGATGTGTGCCCACGCAGGGCAGAGTCTCCTGGTTTGACAGGGTTTGTTTTGGAGCTGTTATGAAGCTAGAGACGGAGGGAGAGAAGAAAGCAAATGTTGAAATTAAGAGGAAATACTAAGCAAATTTTAGGATAAATACTCCATTAAATCTATATTGGTATTTATGGGCCATGGGTGAGGCGATAATTTCCCTAAGCGTGTTCAACAAAATGAAAACAAAGAAAGAAAATATGTCTTTATTCGTTTGGCCCTTCAACACTGGAAGTTTTCCCTCATCTCAGACTTGCTCAAAGAAAACTTCTTACTCTGATCTCAGCAGCGAAGAGATACTCTAAAGAGAGAATTTTGCAGATGGTTCATCGAATGTCTTAAAACATTAACGGCACAAATTCAAAAAGCTCATTAATAAGAAGCTGCATCAAAATTAGAAGGAGACGAAGCCTGGCTTCCCCCAGCTCTCAATCAAAGTCATCCCCAACTCGACTGAATCTGATTAGACGGGCTGTAGAGGATGGCTGCAACCAATCAGGTTCGCCTTGAACTCCCTCTTTTCTTTTCTTTCTTTTACACTTTTGGTCACATTTTTCTCTCTCTACTCTTTCTTTCTTTCTTTCTTTCTTTCTTTCTTTCTTTCTTTCTTTCTTTCTTTCTTTCTTTCTTTCTTTCTTTCTTTCTTTCTTTCTTTCTTTCTTTCTTTCTTTCTTTCTTTCTTTCTTTCTTTCTTTCTTTCTTTCTTTCACTTCAGACTGTGTCGCATCCAAGGCAGAGGACCGGCTCTTCAGGAAGCTTTTCAGACGGTACAACCAGTTCATCAGACCAGTGGAGAACGTTTCTGACCCTGTTACCGTGGAGTTTGAGGTCTCCATCTCGCAGCTTGTTAAAGTCGTAAGTTTTTCTCTTCGCACGCATTTCAGAGAATTCAGTACATCCATGTGTCATATTTTAACTTATTCTTTGTGTCAAAATCAGTCTTTGTGAAAAGGAATGTGTTTTCCGTGATCGTCACATTGCCCAGCTTTTGATAAAAAAAATAAATAAATACAAAAAAATAAAAGCCTTTTTATAGTTCGTCCAATTTCAGAGGCTTATGCGGCTCTGGAGTTTGCTATTGCGATTTGTGACTTGTTGGCTGTAAGTTTGTATCTGAAAGCACGTTTTTGTTCAAATCTCTCAAAAGACAATCTTCAGAATAGGAGAAAAAAAAATACCTGGGACAAACTTTTCAGATTGGACTCACATGTAGTTACACGTATCTGCATGCTCAGCAAGGTGAGATTAAGCTGAAGGCGAGTGTATCGATCTGTGTGTGTGCGTGCTCTGACGAATGTGACACACATGTGGGTCTGTGGTTCAGAGTCTGGCTGATGGGCTTTTTTGGGCGGCTTGTGTAAAGTCGTGAGAATCACTGGACTGTAAATCAAACCTGAATGGTCAATACAGAGAACGGCAGCGAGGCGGTGACACACCTGCACCTCTTCGTATTATTAAGTTGACCTTTTCAGCTGAGCAACTTCTGCACCAGAAAACACAAATTGAAAGAAAGGATTGTCTTTTTGTTCACTGTAAATTAATAATAATTCCCAAGGTTGTTGTCACAACAACAACATCTAACTTTCCTATTCTTCTCTGCTGTTTCTGTGCAGGATGAGGTGAATCAGATCATGGAAACAAATTTATGGCTCCGACATGTGAGTTCACAATACACAAGGATTATGAATGTTTTTGCCACGCACTGTAAGTACAAAAATATAAATAAATAATACCATTTAAATATGCATACCCTTTGAAAAAGTACCACAGCTCACCATTAAATAGGGGAAAATTGAACTTTATGATGAATTGAAATTTGCATCTCTAATTACTTTTTTTAATCTAATTTATTTAGATTTTTCAGATCTATTTGTTTTCTATCTATTTGTATCAACTTTGTTGGTGCTTTTTTTTTTTACACAATTTTACAGCATTTTGTTTGAATCTCAAGAAAAACACCAACTGATTTCTGTGTCAGTAAATTTGCCTTTTGATTGAATCTCTAGGGCACAATAATCTACAATACCGCAGCCCATCGAGAATTATCCCGGCAATCATAATGCAAACTCGGTGGATGGATAAATGGAAAAACCAGTGTAGCATGAACTGGTTAATTAAAAATCTTCCAGGTCATGACTGAGCATTAATCCGTCTCGCTAATGAAAAAAAAAAAATCATCTAGAGCGACATCCAAATAGCCAAGACTAATGGATCCACAGCTCATAAAACGTTACCTGCAGGTATTTTGGCAGAATAAGTGAACGCACTGATCTGTTATTTGCCAGTGAAGAATTTATTCATGCTTTCTGAGCTACTCGCCGTACAAGCATGTCTACTGTCGGTAGCTTCATTCTTTAAAAAAAATTGGAACCAAGAAAATCGTTTTTCACAAGTATTGCAGGGGCAAAAGAAAGAGTGTTGATCAGTGAAATTTTACTGCATGGTGTTGTACTTACATGCCTTTCCACACCAGAGAAAAAGTTCTGATTGCAAGTACTTTTTTTTCTCATTTACAAAGAGATGCAACGTCTTCAATAAACAATAAACAAATTAATAATGTGTATGGTATCAATATTATCATTTGGTTTTGTGAGAATGTGGTTTGGGACTTCCTGAATATGTTTCTTTTGTGAAAAACAAAAAGTCTCTCACACAGATTAAAACTTGTCAATTTTTAGGCTTTTCACTGGTTATATAATCTTCAATGGATCTTCATCTTTCAAACATTAATTATACTTTATATCCTAGCATGTTTAGCTGCTTTGTCAACTACCCTGCTTCATATGAAGACCGGCAGTAAAAATATAATTCACAAATTATCAAAGAATCCTAACACTTAAAGGAGTTCCTTGTAACATCATTTTAGGAAAATTTGTATAATTTCTGGAATTATACAGCCGGATAAATTCCCAAAGCAAGGTGTTGTACTGCACATGTCAAGCCAGAAGTTGCTAACACAATCTTGCAGCCACACATTGCCAAAAGAAAGGTAGAGTATTAAAAAACAGGAAACAGCCGTGTTTGATTTCTCTCTTCCAGATTTGGAACGACTACAAATTAAGATGGATGCCAGCAGAGTTTGATGGGATTGAATTCATCCGAGTTCCCTCAAACAAGATTTGGAGACCTGATATTGTTCTCTACAACAAGTGAGGCTTATCATCATCATCATCATCATCATCATCATCATCATCATCATCATCATCATCATCATCATCATCATCATCATCATCATCATCATCATCATCATCATCATGTTGGAGTGACAAAGAGCTACGTGTGCATGAATATTTCTTGATTACTATTAGGAGCAAAAGATAAGACAGTTGTTCAGTGTTTTGAATAATTTCAAAACATCTTGATTCTAATTTATAAAGTTAAAAAAAGTAACTGCAAGTACAATAAATGAGACCTGAAGTGCTTCAAAAGTTGGTGACAGCTTAAAATTTGTTTTATGTCTAAAATATTTCATACCAAGTATAAACAGAGAAGAACACACTCAAAAGAAACTCAAATAAAATGATAAAAATAAAACAGATAAAAAGACAAATTCACTGGAGTATGTTGATGTCAGTTTAGTGGTTTAAATTGGTGAGGATGATGTTATGGTCAGTAGTTCAGTTACTTTGTGCTTTGTGTCCTGCAGCCTCATTCGGTCTTTATTGCTGCTTACAGTAAAGCAGCTCATTCCACACACAAACTTTTTCTAGCCTAACATTTCTTCTTCTGTGCCTCCATTTCCTATTTTTTCCTCTTATTGTTTGTAACAATTCCCTTTCTCCCATCTTTGTGTCCTGCTTTAACCTCACTCGTGTCGTGTCCTTTGACGCCCCGGTTGTCTTGGAAACGTGTTGATACTGCAGTGCTGTGGGTGACTTCCTGGTAGAGGACAAGACCAAAGCCTTGCTGAAGTATGACGGTACGATCACCTGGGTTCCTCCTGCCATTTTTAAATCCTCGTGCCCGATGGATATCACCTACTTCCCTTTTGACTATCAAAACTGCTCCATGAAGTTTGGCTCCTGGACTTATGACAAAGCCAAGATTGACCTTGTACTCATTGGATCCAAGGTCAGTACGTGTGTCAGTTTCCAGTGTTATGTTATAGGAATTTTTAATGATTTCTTCTTTTTTTTAAAGGGACTCTTAAGACACACATTTTTGCTCAACCACAAAATCCTTCAGTTTTCCTTTCTAAATGCTGCTGCTGCTTTACTTTCATTTAATTTTTCATTAGTCTTCAATCAGCTGTTGACAAAACCTCCTTGTTAAAGGTTCATAAAATTATGAAAACTAATTTCTGCAGTTTTAATCTGAGTCCAGCGTCAGTGCAGTTTGTGAATTAGAAAAATAAGTTGATCTGTTTATTTTAAATGCCAGCCTCTGACCCCGGGCCAATCACTTACAGACTCAAAAGATAATTTGTTTTGCAACTCTTTGCATGACTTTTCACAAGACCTATGGCTTATTCAGTGGATACTCTTTGATCTTACTTTCTTTTTAACATCCAACAATGTCAAACTTTTCTACGATTTACACCGTTTTATAAACGAGCGTCTGTTGTCCTCATAGTAGATCATTCAGCTTGGAAATCCTGCTCGCCTCCTAGGTAAATCTCAAAGACTTCTGGGAAAGCGGGGAATGGGAAATCATTGACGCGCCGGGCTACAAGCATGACATCAAGTACAACTGCTGTGAGGAGATCTACCCGGACATCACGTACTCCTTCTACATCCGCCGCCTGCCGCTGTTCTACACCATCAACCTCATCATCCCCTGCCTCCTCATCTCTTTCCTCACAGTGCTGGTTTTCTACCTCCCATCTGACTGTGGAGAGAAGGTCACGCTCTGTATCTCCGTCCTGCTCTCCCTCACTGTGTTCCTGCTCGTGATCACAGAGACCATCCCCTCAACATCACTGGTCATCCCCCTCATCGGAGAGTACCTGCTCTTCACGATGATCTTCGTCACCCTCAGCATCGTCATAACCGTGTTCGTGCTGAACGTGCACTACCGCACGCCCATGACGCACACCATGCCGTGCTGGGTGCGGTCCGTGTTCCTCAAAGTGCTGCCCAGGATCATGCTGATGCGTAGGCCGATAGATGAGGAGGGTAGGGCCGGGTGGTTGGACGGCAGTGGGGAAGCAGGAGGAGCTGGAGGGGGAGGAGGAGGCGGAGGAGGGAAAGGACGGAGGAAGAGGAAGAACAGCTTGATTCAGGTACGGAAATCTGACCCAGCCGCGTAGAAACTTGTTTCTCTTGAAGTTTCTCATGCATCATTTTGGGACTCGTCAGATTGTGGCACCGCAGTACCACCTTCTGTTAGAAATAATAACAACATTCCCCTAAGCTAATTTTTGGTTGAATCTAAGGTCATGTCAGTTAAAAAAAAAAAAAAGATTTGGTGACCTGTTCAGAAATATTCACATTTCAATGTATTTGAAGAAAAAAAAAGTGATTTAAATGGATTAAACACAAAATATACTTATTGACCGTGGCCATCGACTCGGACCAGGACTTTACATTTATTACTTCCATCATGTCATTGGTGCAATACCTGGTTTATTTTGGCTCACTGGATCAACATACATGTTTTGCAGATGGTCTCTTATTGTTCTTGAGCAGCCTATGATGTTAAGCTGCCCAGGTTGGTTGGCTTCAGTAAAAAAAAAAAAAAAAAAAACTTAATTGGAGATTTAAAAAATAATGTTTTGCTCAATGTTTAACTCATCAGAAAGACCGGAAAACTTTATGAAGTGTAGCAGGAATCTCCCCTTCTGAATTTTCACCAGGAAGTACCTACAGATGAAGTTTGGACCAATAATCTTTAAAGAGCCATAACCAGTTTTCAAAAAACTGTCACAAAACAGGGAATTCATGTTTAAAGACAGACTTTTGAATCTTATTGTTTTCCTGCCGCAGCTGGCTCTCCCCATCGTCCACTTGCACACCAGATCCCCTCGTGTCGGGTGTGATCTAATCAATGAGAATGTAAACAGTTTATCAGCATACAATGAATCAAGCTAAAGCCCTGACTTTCCAAGACTCTTTGGTGTTTCTGTGAAACTGAATCAGCAGGTCGATTCTTCTTGTGCGGTGAAAGGTGTGCACACATTTTCACGTCATTAGACGTTCGGCCTCTTGTTTAATAAAAAGTGTGTTCTGCATTTCATTTAAATAAATTAACACTTTTCGCAGAATATTCGTGGGATAAACATAACATGTAAATGAAGGATTTCTGATAATGTGTTATTCTCTGTTTAAGCAGAAGACATTGGCGGGAATAGTTTTCTAGGGGTATGATCAATAAGGTTGTTGAGATGGCTCTGCTTATCAATCTTTTAGAAAAATCTGTTCTTAAGATTCCCCTGTTGACGCTGTACAGCTGAGGTGACAGTGTTACGTCGTCGTTTTGGCTTTACCAAATCTGAAATGAGTGACGTGTCGTCATCCAAGATCTTTCCCAAACAAAGTCTAGTTTCCGGCTGTGCTTGTGTCCCCTCCAGCAGGTCGGAGGAGGCTCTCTCAACTGTCTGGAGGTTGGTGGGGACAGTAAGCTCGCGGCCATGGAGGGCTGCACTGGCAAGAAATGTCCCTGCCCCTGCCAGCACGTGAGGGAAACCCCAGAGACACCAGAGTCTGGGAAGGTGCCTCGTCAGCTGAGTCCACAGAGCATAAACACGGTGATGGCCTTCTCCGTGGTGTCGCCCGAGGTCAGACAGGCCATCGAGAGCGTCAAGTACATAGCTGAGAACATGAGGAGCAGGAACAAGGCCAAAGAGGTGCCGTGTTTTTCCAGCTTTTCTGAATTTTTTTTATTGACATTGGATTTACTATTTACTGCCTTTACATTTTAAGTGGTCTATTGTTATGGTACAGTAAATTACAGAAGAGACCGTTAGTCCTATGTGGGTTTATAAACTGGATGAGGAGTCTGTCAGTGGACTTATGAATTTGTGTTATAAACTTTGGACATTCCGTTTTTAAAGATAAACAGGAGATAGTGCTTTGCTGTTGGACTGGTCTATCACAATGCAGAAAAACAACTTGCATAGGATGACATAGTGCTACAAAAACTATTAAACAAAACCACAGATTTGTGTCAAAATAGTGTTTCTATCATAGGTTTATTAAATAAAGTAATTCATATATGTTTTACCGTCTTGTATTAAGTACTCCAGGATGTTAATTAATAGGCTACGAACCAATTCAACCCAGAGATGCTGATGAGGAATACAAGAAAACAGTGTGTAAAGCCATTGCATCATTTTATTTCTGACATGTAGCCATCTTGCTTTTTTCACCATTCTCTGTTCTCTCTACAGGTGAGTTCATTTCACGTTTTTTCTCACCTTACATTGTAACATCAATTATTCTTTACATATGCCAGTTTCCTGCTGCGAAACTGCACCGTGTAGATTTTATAAATAAATCTTAAAAATGATGCAGTGTAGGAGAGACACAGCTTTTTCGATTGTTTAAATATACCTTTTGTATGTACAAGGCAGTAGAGAATAAACACACTGCAGGGGTTCTTTTGCATAATGCATTTATGCAAAAAAAACACCACATTGGCACTGAAGGCCTATGGGAGAGCAACATTCAAAAACTTCCCTAAATTGATGCAGAACCTAAACTGCTCTGAGTGTTCACAATGGTTCAGGTTGAGTGTTCGCTTAAGGCTTTACTCCCCCGTCTGTCGGCTATAGAGGATGGAGTCTCCCGATGGGGAGCAGAAACGCTTTACTCAGACGGATTTCTCAAAGTGCCTGTTGCTGTGGTTTGAAATTATCATATTAATTAATTCATGTGTAAATAATGTATCAAATTTATGTTGACTCATGAAATTTGTAGAAACTTTCTCTTCTTTTTCTTGATTTGAACATTTTCCGTCCTGATTTAAAGTTGGTATTTCAATCTTGAGTCACCTGGTTTCTGCTTACTTCGCACAACAGAAAAATATATATACACATTATTTCATGCGTAATACCTCAAGTGTTTTGTTCTTTTTTTGTCTTCTTCTACTTATAGGTAGAAGACGACTGGAAGTACGTTGCTATGGTCATCGACCGAATCTTCCTCTGGGTCTTTGTGACGGTGTGCATCCTGGGAACCATGGGTCTTTTCATCCAGCCCCTCTTTGGTTTCGTCTCGTAACTGTTGCGAAACTCTGGATTCTCAGCCACATTGTGATAACCAACACTAAGAGAACTCTCCTTTCTCTGTCGACTCATTACTGGATGCAGTTCTGAGCCTTAAGGCATCACTGGATGTGCGCTGGCTTTCCTCCTTGCCTTGAAAAGTTAAGAGAGAATTTTAATTTAATTAGTTGGTGTACTGCAATATGGTAACAAAGATTGTCAGCTGAGCTGATATATAATCTAGGTTGTTGCATTTTAGTTCTGATTTATACGTGATGTACATGCAGGTAAATTGATTACCAGAGTAAAATGTGAAAAAAAAACTGCTGCAGAAAACCCACAGTCATTGAATCAGGGAAATAATTTGTGCATTGTAGAAAACATACACAGAAAAGAAGGCTGCAATGTTTTAATGACTTGGTCAAAGAAAACAGAGCCACGTTGCTCTCCAATTAGCTCTGTTTTTGGGTTGCATAAAATAACAGGTTAGTGCACCAGCAACACGACTTAGAAGTTCTGTTTTAATGGAGGCCTCTGACAGCAATCATGCAAAATCACAATAATCAGGGATTCATCTTGTATTTTAAATGAGATACCTTTAAACAAATATGAATGATTTTGCTAGATGATTATTCCGGTTTGGGTTGAAATCAGCAGCACATTCAGTGATACTTAGGAGTTGAACATCATCCAGTATTTGCCAGTGAACTGGAAACTTTCAAAACAAGCACATGACACAAACTCTCTCTAACCTGTCAAAGTCAACCATGCGTCCACCATCCAGTGAGGTACACAGCTGGATAGCTGTAACACAAGCTGCTCAAAACTCTGCCGTGAAAGGCAATTCTAATTATTTGTGGTTTTGCATAATTTATGTTCTACTTTTAAATTTCGGGCATTACCTGCAGGACTTTTTTTTTGTTTCTGGCTATTTATTTATTTATTTATTTATTTATTTATTTATTTATTTATTTATTTATTTATTTATTTATTTATTTATTTATTCATTTATAGTAATTACAAAATATGTCATTACTGATGCCATGTCTGGTTATTGTTTTATAAGCTAATTGAATGGCCTTGTAAATGCTCAGTGAAATTATGCTTGATTAGTTTCTCTTAAAATAGCAGCCCATTTATGATTCCATCAGAGGGCTCTTAATGCCCAATTCCATGGCTAATAATTAAACCTTTTTTTTCATGTCACTCAGGATTAGTCTTATTACTGAACTCAAAAGTGTATAAGATGCATGCATGAGAAAAATGACGAATGCTTTCACCCCAGAGCTCGGTGATACAGTGAGTTAATGATTACTGTAACTAATAATAGCCCAGGATTAGCTTTTTCTCTATGTGTGAATATGTTTGGATTTGTACAACAGGATGTGCGTTTCCAGTTAACTCTGCAAAAGCACCAAAAGAGAAGAGAAATTAAAAAGGCAATACAATCAGGAGCAGTCACAGGCCATTTTAGTAGGTCCACCTTTCCATTTGCTTACTAGAATTAGCACAAATAAAGCATCAGCCAGTCACAGAGACTCAATGTGTTTGGGGCTCTAGATGTGAAATTGACTTGCTAAAAGATCAGCATCCGAATGGCGATTAAAGGGGATTTTAATTACTTTGAGGGTGATAGGTCATTAACAACTATCTCTCAAGTTTACAAAGAAAGAGAAAATATCAAGAAGGCGCCATTAATGTCGTAGAAGAACATGAGAAACTCAGGAACGAATGTTCAGACTGCTTCCTGATGACAGAAAGGTAAAGGTAGCTCTGATAACCCCCTGCAGCTACTAACGGATGAAAACTACAGTCTCTGAAAGCACAACACCTTGACCCTTGATGCAGATGGGCGCCAGCTAAGAAAAAGAAAACAGAGGCTAAAATTCACACAGGCTTACTGGAATTGGACACGATCGACTGGAAAAGTGTGGGCTTGTCCACTGAATCTTACTTTCAGTTTTCAAAAGGGAGTCCAACTTGGTCCTGGCAAGGTGTACCTAATAAATAGACCAGTGAGTGAATTAGCTGCAAGCACAAAAGTTTGTCAAACTAAGTTTTGAAAAAGAAAAAAAACGTTTTATGTAAAAAAAAAACAAAAAAATAAGTGGTTATTTTTGTAGAAATGAGTGAAACCTGAAAACAGTTTCTACTAAATAAAACATAATGTGATATGAACATAAACATGATTTTATAGTGTTGACATATTTGTTTTATTTTATGACATGATGGACTTTTGACATTACTGCCATCTGGTTTTTCTTTGACTTTTCTGGAAAAGTTCAAGAAGTTCAAGTTTTATTGTCAGTTTATTGTCATCTTTCAACAATGCTGATCATTCATTAAATATTTGCCGTTCTTTTTTTTATTTATTTATTTTTTACATTTTTTAACCAGGATGCATTTTATGTTTTTGAAAATCCTACTGCCAATTTCATCTTCCATAATAAATATGGCGTTTTTCTCCTTTTTTCTTCTTATTGCAGTACATTGTCAGAAAAATTCTGTTGATTAATACATTTTCTGTGCATAAACCTGTAGGCACACTTAATAACTATAATCAGAAGGTGTACATTGACAGCTTTAAGCCATTTGATCTATAATTAAGCCTCCATGCAAAGGTTCTAATAAAACACTGGACATTTTAGACCTACTCAGCCGTAACATCTGTGCTAAAATAAAATCCATCATTAAATTTGACATTGCCACATCATCATATTTGTCAGTCAAAGAGGTCAATTTCCCAGCTGCTGTTGTAGTCAACTATCGCTGTCTGAAACGTAGGAGTTTTATGATTTCTTTTTTTCCTACATTTCATTTTTTTCAGTGAAATTACACAGTTGCAACAGCCGACGTAGTTACATCGCTCCTTTGTTTTTACACACATTTCCAAACACGTTTTAAGATGCTATCACATTGTTCCCTACCTTTCCGTGTATGCAGCTGTATTAAAAAATGAGCACTACATGGCTCTAAACATAAGGAAGTGAAAGCCGTTATGTTGAACATCAAGTCCTATCACGTCTTTGGAGCATGCGGGTTGTACTTGCTAAGCCTCCATTTTGAATAATGCATGTGCACTGGAATTACGGGAGAGTAATTCAGCGTGTTCTGCTGCGTCAGGATGGATTACGTTACTGTTGCCACAATGTTACATTCCTGCTTCAGTTATTTATTTGTTTGTTTGGCATATTTAAGAATGAAATGACCACCTAGAAAGATTCAGTTTGGGGTTACACAAGTCAGATAATTATTATCCTAATAATCAGACCTGTTTCATTTTCAGCTTCAAGCTTCTGAATATCCAAGGTGAGTGAAAATGTAACCTTCCAGAGAGGACAGTGATGCTAATGTTTTTGGTAACAGTGATGCACATGTGAGGTTTACATGGTGTGTCCAAAATCACCTGAGGTGAGCCGGTGCCTCTCGACTGGCGAGAGGCGGGGTACACCACACACCCTGCAGGTTGCCATCCCATCGAAGGACAAACAACAACTTCTCTAAGGAGAATTTAGAGAGACAGTCTCATTTTTGGACCGTTGGAGGAAGCTGGAGTACCCAGCTTCCTGCAAACTCCATGCAGAAAGAGCGGGATTCAAACCCAGGACCTTCTCACTGCACGGCAGCAGTGCTACAGACTGCGCCACTGTTCCTGGCTTCATGTTTTCCTAGTCAGTTGTAAAGAAAGTGAATCCTCAATAGTCTGACCAAGGGTATTACAGATGCTAAAACTTTTAATTGTATTCATATGTTTTTTTTTAATTAATTTTTCAGAGTTGCAGTTCTTTTAACCATATGTAAGCTGCACAAGCAATAATATAAACAATAAACACAGATATTAACATAAAGATCTCTTATAGAAACGTTGCTGAGTTCCTTAAGTGATAGCAGCTATAAGAGCTGAGTAAGACTTTGCAGCATGCTTGACATTTTGTTGCAAATGGGTGAGACGTTCAATTGCTTAAGACTACGACTGATATTGACTCTGTCTGACTTTATTAATATTTTCCCTAGGAAGCGAGGTTGGATTGTTTTCCAGACCAAAGAGCTCTATTTTAAACGCTCTGTCCATGTAGGCAGGAACGACAAACATACCTGATGCCGAGTCCAGCTCCTTCAGTTTTCCCTCCTCTGGAGTGTCTGACTGACGTCTCAGTTAGACTTGTGATTGATGGCAGTAGCTTGTAGCTCGTTCAGGTCTGTTTCTCCAAAAAATATCGTAAGCTTTCCAGCACCTGACATCTTCACTCTCCGCTGGTCTGATAAATGATGACTTTACCACCCCTTTCAGTGAGCTACTTCTTCCTGCCTGAGTTTATTTGTGATGTTTTCTATCAATTTCAGCTGTTTGCTCGCCTCCTGTCAGCAGGCTGGATGTTTGAGCAAACCCACCAGGCAGACACTTCACCTTACTAAGCAGAAACTGGCTTTCTTTTGTTCTGAGGTACACAGAAGGCAAAGGACTGTGAAGCAGGAAGATAGGGTCAGAAAAATGTCTAATATCTTAAGCCGGGAGTGGGTACAGTTAGGATTAAATGATCAAAATTACAAATAAAGTTGAAATTTTGAAAGATTTTTTAAATAGGTGTGGAAAAATCACATTTTTGAACCACTGCGAGTATCAGCTCGGGTCTGGAATCAAATCAGACATCAGACTTCATCATGTGGGGATTTTTTTGCTTGCTAAGCAGATTTTAGGCAGGTGTTGCAGTGGAAGGCTGTATTTGCCAAATAGGAAGCTAAAAAATATTAACCTCTCCACCATTTTATATTTGTTGGAGATGTCATTTGTTCTTTACGTTTGTTTTTAACACTGAAGCATGAATCTGAAATGCAGAAAAAAAAAAACTGCAAATTGTTCTGTTATTCATGGGACAACTTGCTGCATGCAAAGTCTCGGGACAAATCAGAGAGCAGCTTGCCTCGCTGCGTAATCTTCTCCACGCTAGGTTATGGTGCCATCAGAGCATGAAACAAGTGACAGCTGCCCAGAGGCTGCCGAGGCTTCAGCGAGCCGCAGAACAGGGACAGCAGAGCTCAAGGCCGCATGACGGCAGATCTTAAAAAGATCATGTGGCTTCTGTACATGGCGACACCGATAAATAGCTACATTATACAACACAGGATCGCTTCGTGACTTTAGAGGAAGGAAGTTTTTTTTTTTTACTCTGAAAATTAAAAGAAAATATGTCAGCAGAATCACATATCAGCTCTGCGGTTATTTTGATTTGATTAGAAAGTTCAGGAGAAAGCTAATAATACGGGTTCACTTGTGTAAAAATATGCATCAGATTAATGCGGTGCAGTGATGAAGCTCCACAGGAACGTCATCATGTGCTCAGTGACTCCGCCGGCTAAGCTGAAGACTAAAACATTGTGCTGCATAAAATAGGACTAACTCAATCTTATTTCAACAAGAACAATAAGCAAATACCTCCGAGCGAATTGTGTGTAATGACCCAGAAACACATAGCAGATGAATAGTTTTATTAAAGTCGACAAGACCAAAGTTTATTGACCTTAACTGGCCTGCAGTGAACAGTCAGGAATTTTTAATCAAGTTTCACATTAAACAAGCCTCAAACAAAAGCTGAGTTTTTCACAGGTTTGGTTTTGACTTAGCATCAATTCATATTCTTCTTGAGTCATACAATTAATGGCTTTAGACTCGACTTATTCAAACTATGAAAGACTTTGGATTTTCACAATCCAAAGTTTTAGATCCGTGAAGTCGATGACTCCACATCGACTTGACCCCTTTGGCATATTGTAAATGGCCTCTGTGTGTTTAGAGCACCCCAAAGTGCTTCACACTACATTCATCATTCACTTACACACACTCATGCACTGGACTCAGAAAGACTTGATATCTTACACACCAAAGAAAAGATGTGTTACAAAGAAGAAATCTTGTAATGATGGAACCGTGTGCCCACCCAATATTTGCCAATATTCCCTCTTGATGCCACAGTAAGTATGCAGCGCCTGGCATGCTTTTTACTTATTTGCTTTTCTTTTCCATTCAACAATGACTCTGACAGTGACAGAGGTCTTTCATCCAGCGCTATAAGGGAGGTCAGTGGAAAGTTGGAAAGTGGAGAAAAAAAAAGCTGCATGCAGCATCACCTGAACAATGGCTAAACTTCTGTGTAGCATCATCTGTACCATAATGTACATTCAGTCAGACAGCAAACATTTCAGACCAACTCTTATTTACAATACAGGAGACAATGACGCTAGTGCTGCCACTATTGCACCGACATTTGTAATGGGTTATGCAAAAGCATCGGTTCTAAGAGATGATGCTTTATCCTGAATCAAAAGGCCGATTCCCGTTGAGGGAGATCCGGCTCCCTTATTTTTTCTTTCACTGCTCAGCTCTCACTCGCAGTAGCTCCGCCTTGTTCACAGCAGCACTTTGTTTCGATTGGCAGTATTGTGGCTTGTCTCCTTTGGAGACAGAGTCTCTTAAGAAACAGACCAAATTCTAACTAAAAGGAGAAACCGCACCAGCACATCCGATCTGAGGACAAAGTTTGTTCCCGAGTTTCATTCTGTTTTTGTTGAGGTTCCATTCGGTAGATTTCTCAGCAGTGTTTGTTCATTTAAAGTTTGCTTGAACTATTACTCAAAAATACGAATACCTGCTTACGAAAAAAACACATGAAATTAGGAGAGCATAAGGCTTCCCATAAGGACACTAAAGGCCAAAAGATTTATCATAAAGAATGTTAAAATTTGCCAAGGTCCAGATAATAATAGTTTAAGAAACTTCTGTGCATTTTTCAGTTTTTTATTTGTAAATTAGATTTTCTTTGTTCTTCACAATTGCTAACATTAAATTCCAATGAAATACATTTACGTTTATGGTTGTAATGTGACAAAATATGTAAAAGTTCAAGGGGCATAAATATTTTTGCAAGACACTGTCGATTAAAACTTACAGACGCATCACTTCTTTATTGTTTGTTTGCTCATGAGTTTAGCACCTTTCAATTCCTCGATACAGACAGCCTGAAAATCAAGAAGCCTTGTGCTTTGTGACCTTTGGTTTGGAGATTCTCTCTCGACAAAACCCCAATAATTCAGACCTGCAGCTGGATTTATGTTTTATGTTCAGTGATGCTTACTTCGAATTCAAGAGTGCAATCCTCCAGTTCATAACACTGGCAGAATTATAATGAAGAGGCAACTCAAAAAGGAAACATTAAATGAGCTAAATGTGACTCAGTGCTAGAAAAATCACTTCGTATAAAAACCTCTCAGCACCTATGAGGTCAAACAAATCTGGTTTGTCATGTGAAATTAGAATTGCATTTTATGTGGTGAGTCTTTTTTTCTGTAGGATTTGTACAAATGGAAGGAGCTCAATAGGAAAACATTAGCATATTTACAGATGTACACATTTATATCTGCGCCTTCCAAGAAGATTGCCTTCCGTGCTGGACTGCCATAATAAATAATGTAGCAGGCCTTTACTGAAAGCCAAGTTATAAGAACAGATGAAGCAAGCATCCCTGCGCTTGGTTTAGTGTGTCTAGTGTAATATTTATGCTCATAATTACTTTCTTTAGGCTGACGGGGATTTATAATTTATCCACAGAACTTTATTTGAGGAATTGGTTTGTAGAGTGAAGAGAGAAATGTTTGATCATTTGAGCGAGAAGAACATAGGCAATGTGAAAAATAATGCTCGTTTTCCCATTCTACCTCGTAACACAGCACATAATCAAAAGGTTTTGCCTGAGTAGTCTTAAGGTTTTGTTCCTCTTAGACGTATTGCTCATACTGAGACGCTGATAAAATGCAGAGAAAGAGTTTAAACAGATGAGCGTCAATTCCAAGTCATTGTTTGTGGTTCTCATGCTTTTAGAAACACAGAATGCCATGAGCTGTTGCCTGAAAAAAAAAAAACAACAACACTATATTTAACCGTTTCTGCTGAGTCATTTCAGCAGTCACTTTAAATCTATGACTTCAGTTTATTTGAACTTCCTACAGGGCTTGTGAAAAACACTTCATGAGACGTTAAAGGCCGTTCTCGAGACGAGTCCTCTTCTAGTTCTCGGTTCTTCCTCAGCATTTAGTTGATGTTAACCAGGTGTGTCCATCGGTCTTCGTCGCTACCAGAGTCAACTTGCCACAAGTTGGAGATCAGCCATCTGTCAGCTTTTCCCCTCTGCTCACCCAGCAGGTGCCTCACATAGTGAGCCGCAGGCTTGATGATGCATTTACAAAATCAATCATCGTCCTCCGGGGTGAATGACTGAATCCCCTGGATCGCACTTCTTCCTTCTGGTCACAATCTCCTAGAAGGACTTGTTGTAATTCAAGCTGATGCTCATTGCAAAAACGTATAAACAGTCAGAGCCTGCTCTCTCAGCAGCTTGAAGCTGTAAAGAGGAAGTCATCCCACTCCCCAGGGAGAACTGCAGGCACTCGGCTCAGGGCTTGTGAATATCCCCCCAAAAATAGTCTCACCTGGTTATGCCAAGGTAGGAGAACGTCAAGGCCTTCTCGGGGTGTAGGTTGAAAAAAGCCCGGCATGTGGAGGTGAGCCCAACAATTCTCTGCAAGTGAAGCAACTGTCTGTATCCATACAACCAATTCATAATGGCAGGACATGACAGGTTCAAGCCCCTTTTTTTGCCTGCTAACCAGCTTACACTACACACCCCACCTCAACATCCCCCTACAAAGAAGGAGGTTTTCTGTGACCCAAGGATCCATGAGCCAACAACATATAGTCAGACACTCGCTAGTAAGCTTCCTCAGTCCTGAGAGAGCTAGGTTTCTTTTTATCCCAAATTGTCCTTCATTTTAAAGCATGTATGCCCTTTTGTTCACTTTAGAAACAATTGCACATTTGATTAAAAACAAAAAAATGTAACATATAGCTAATCTGTTATTTACCAGGCCCTAAAATCATTTAGGATCTGGTCCATTTGCAAATTGTATCATATTTGCAAATGTCACATATCACAGAGTCCAAACTGTTGTAATCAAGCAAACAAAAATGAAGCCCAAACGGAAAAGGTTTGTAAAAAAAAACTAAGCAGGCGCCTTAGGCGCCACATGTGAGGTTTACATGGTGTGTCCAAAATCACCTGAGGTGAGCCGGTGCCTCTCGACTGGCGAGAGGCAGGGTACACCACACACCCTGCAGGTTGCCATCCCATCGAAGGACAAACAACAACTTCTCTAAGGAGAATTTAGAGAGACAGTCTCATTTTTGGACCGTTGGAGGAAGCTGGAGTACCCAGGGAGAACATGCAAACTCCATGCAGAAAGAGCGGGATTCAAACCCAGGACCTTCTCACTGCACGGCAGCAGTGCTACAGCCACTGTTCCTGGGTTCATGTTTTCCTAGTCAGTTGTAAAGAAAGTGAATCCTCAATAGTCTGACGAAGGGTATTACAGATGCTAAAACTTTTAATTGTATTCATATGTTTTTTTTTATTAATTTTTCAGAGTTGCAGTTCTTTTTACCATATGTAAGCTGCACAAGCAAAAATCTAAACAATAAACACAGATATTAACATAAAGATCTCTTATAGAAACGTTGCTGAGTTCCTTAAGTGATAGCAGCTATAAGAGCTGAGTAAGACTTTGCAGCATGCTTGACATTTTGTTGCGAATTGGTGAGACGTTCTATTGCTTAAGACTATGACTGATATTGACTCTGTCTGACTTTATTAATATTTTCCCTAGGTTTGTACTCAGTAGGTAAAACTTTTAATTCGAAAGGCATGTGCTTTCATTTTACCAAGGCCTCCTCTAACCTCCTTTCATCCCTACATATAAATGCATTGCTGACTTTCCATTTTTATAAAATCCACTAACTTGTGGGATGCTTGAGGAGGAAGATGGAAAGGAGAAACAAAGATTGGGCCGTTGTCCACCCAGCAGCTGAGAGGTGTTCCTCTGAAGCCTCGGTGGAGGCAGGAATCCACAAGATTTAATGTTTGATGTTAAACTGAGCAACACTTCAGACGGAGCAGTGGGAGGGAGCTGTGCAGCACCGCTGCATGTGTGGTGTAGCTGTTTTTATTGATAGTTTTACATGGAAAATATATTATTCGGAGAGCTGTTCTGGGAACAAAATTGCAAGGTGTTGCGTCAAATGCAATCATAAACTCACGCACAATATCAGAAGAAAGTATTAATGTTTGAGTTTGTGATAATGAATAACAACCAAGTGCCATTTATCAAACAAAGCCTTTTTGGTTCTTTAAATTCTGATCATGTTATCACTATCTGAATTCCTTAAAATCATTGCCCGTTTTTATTTTTTATATTTTATATTCAGTATGATAATTCCTCTTCTTTAAAAGGTTCTGTGTTAAAAAAAAGAAGAAAAAAAAGATCAACATTCACTTTCACAGTTTATTCCAATTAAGAATAAATGTTTAGCAATTTGGTTTTCACTTTCCTGGATGTTTGTTATTTGAGCTAAATTCTCGATGCGCAGCACTGCTACACAGATTCTTCCTTTTACCCTCAATCAGAGAGTCTAGAAATTAAAATAAAATACCAGAAAGTCTTCCAAGAACCCACAGAAATCAAAACAATACTTTCAGCTTCCAGTATGCATATACTCCATAATGTTAGATCGTTATTTTGTGAAAGCTGCCGCTGTCAGGTACTGCAGAGGCTTCAGACAACTCAGTTCCAGGATAATATTAGAATAGATTTTAACTGCATGTGGGTGTGTGTGAGAGTGTGTGTGTGTGTGTGACAGGCATGCAGGGACAGAAACTTATTGTAAGAGGTCATACAGTATGGCACCTGAGTTGCTGCAGTCTGAGTCAGATGCAAAAGACTGAATCCTTGTGACAGTCTAGTGTGTGTGTGTGTGTGTGGGGGGGGGGGGGGCAGGGGGTGCGTGCGTGCGTGTGTGTGGGTGTGCGCGCGGGGGGGCGTGCGTGTGTGTGTCTTGCATGAAGCAGAGATGGGTAAAATAAGGCAGAGTGAAGAGTCTGATTGTGTCTCATGCTGACTACCCATCCAGAACATTTTTTGTGACAACTTCAAAGGTGCAGGATCTCTGCAACTGTGCAGGTCCATGTGAATAAGCATGTGTGTGCAGGAGATGCATGTGTTCGCACGTGTCAAGGTACATGGTGTGCACGAATACAGACAGTTAGTCGCAATGAGTCAGATCCCTACTGCTCTCTGAGAATATTTTTGTGACAGCTTCACTAAAACAGACAGGCAAGTGGAAATAAAATGACAGAATTGGTCTTACTTAGCGCCAGCTCCTGTCCCTCAGCGTTGGGTATTTGCATCTGCGTGGAGGTATTGTGTGGACTTATTGTTTTCCTGTCGTGCTACTGCATAAAACTGAAAAGTTCTCCGTTTGACAATAAGTTGGTCACTTTAACTTTGGAATGCAGAGGAAGAAGCATTTAGTTTATCTGTTGAAGCTCCTCTTCAATGTCGCTACATTATATTTGTTCCAGAGCTCGCATACATTTGTATCACTGTGAGAGCCTTTTAGCTTTATTACAGCCCAAACACACGGTCAATAACTATTTGAAAAAAAGACCTTACATTGTAAAGTTAGGCTACGTGAAATAAATTACAATAAAAACAATAAATGAATGTGTTGTCTGTGAGTTTTACTGTTTGTGGTTTCTTTTTCCCTATTTGATTTATAATTAGTAATTTTCAGGGATGACTTTGGTTTCCATGCTTTTCCCACCTCCATTTTTTGCTGAAAAAACACACTATTTCCATCCATCATTGTCTAAGATCTGCACCTGGGTTTTGCTCCTGAACGCACCCCACCTGTTCTTCATTAATCACCAAATACATATTTTACCTGAAATGTTTTTTTTTTGGTTTTTTTTCTTTCTCGTCTGGATTCTATTTTTATTTCTCTCACCTATTTGTGCAGTGGAGGGTTTATTACTCTGGAAACTTGTGTCAAGATTTCCTGAACTCCCAACTGTAGCATAACTAGGCGAGTGCTTGAGCTTATCACAAAAACAATATGGGATATTTTTACCTGAACATTTACGGTGATATCTGTAGAAGTGTCTCAATATCTCATCAATGTAACCAAAGTAACAATCACATGGATTATGCTAACGTACTTATAATGCATTCTTTTCTGCATACATAGTTTTATATAGTGACATGTCTGAAGTTTGATGCCTTTTGAAAATGAATCATTCCTTCACATCCTCCATGTCCAGTAAGCTGGGATAATGTTATTATATAAACATGTTGAATCATCCTCTTTACAAAGTTTCTCTTCTGTTAGTGATTATTGATAAAAGCACCCACAATTTTTCTTTTATCTATTCAGACGAGTGAATTATGAACCTTGATTTTTGCACTTTCTGAGTTTGCACTTTCTTAGTTGCAATTTTACTGACGTAATAATGTTGCCTTGGAAGAGGCATTACCTTGAAGGCCAAAGTCGGGGAACTAACATTTTTGTGCAGAGACTGTAATCAGGTGAAGTGTTGCCGTGCTGTTGCAAAACATAAAGTGCAAAGTTTTAGATGGTTTACAGAAAATGATCAGAGTACAAGATGGCACAGTTACCTTAAGAAATAATTTATACACAAATCCTTAAATAATATTGATGGAAGGACGGTTCTGTAATAAATTGCAGAAAAAAACTTTATATTTTGGCGGCCTGTTTTAGAAATGCACAATCCTTTGTTATGAAGCAGGTAATTATTGAAAATGATGTTATCTGTGCGTTGTAACTAGTTTTTACATGAGAAGCTTTATAATTACATCTGAGTTATCCAATCATGTGAACACACTTCCTCCTAAGTGACAAAAGATAGTTTTTATCTAAATTTCCATCCCTTTTTTCTCTTTCTTTTTAGGTTGTAGTACCTTTAAGCATCAACTGATGCACAAAAACATATATTTTCTCTCAGTCTGTGTGCCGCTTGTCGTAGTCCCCCCCCCTGAGCACACTCCTCTGTGGCCCTGCAATGTGCTGGGCAGCGGGCCCAGCAGGATCTTCCTCGCTTTTCCGAATCATTGATAATCGACCGGCTCAGGGAACGGAGGAGCGCAACAGCGGATCGAGTGCTATCCTGCCACTGCAGCTGCTCCTGGCTGCCACGGCAACTGGGGCAGAAAATCCGACTTATCGCTTTGTCATAATCAGCATTGTGGTTTCCGGTCTCTGTGAACCTTTGTCTCCATGTTTTTGTCTGCCTGTTTCTTTGTATTGGTGGAGTTTTCTTCTTCTTTTTTTCCTAATCTGGTTGACTCACACAGCCACACTAAAGAATTACTTACCCTCCACCTTAACTCCTCTTTAATGTTTCTACATATAAATGTATATATATATATATATATATATATATATATATATATATATATATATATATATAGAGAGAGAGAGAGAGAGAGAGAGAGAGAGAGACTGGATGCCTCACCTCATAGAGAGAAATGAACTTTTCGTTTCTCAGGTGAGATTTGGAGGAGAAACTAAATACTTCTTCTGTCTGTTCAAAGAAATAACAATGTTCTCAATCCTCCATCTTCAAAGCAACAAGGGAAAAGTGACATTTGCTCAGTCATCCAAGCCTTTATTGGAGTGCAATAAATGTTATATTTAAGGTTCAAGACCTGGAGGCTGATTCATAATTTCCATTCAAATGTGTAACTTGTACTCAGATATGAATATAAATATTTTTCTAACAGCTATAATCATTCTCAGTAAGTCATTTTCAATGATGGTGTGACTTATTCCAGCATGACCTAGATTGCCCATTTTCCTCCCTTCCTGTCTTCTGTGTGTTTCCTCTCTCGTCCCCATTGCCAGTTGGATCATAGCGATATGGATTCAGGTTCAATTAGAGTTTTTTTTTTCTTTTTGATTTTACGAAGGAGATGTTCCTTTCCACTGTGGCCACATTCTTCCTCAGATGGAGGGATTGTTGCACAGTTGCTGCCCGTGTTCCCATTAGCGTTTTTTTGATGGATATTTTGAAGTATTGCATTAGAAAAGGTTAATGGAAAAATTTAATATAACTTCCTCAATTTTGAAAATGAATTTTCATGCTTCCTTGAGGTGGATTTTAGGTTTCCGACAAAGGTAATGCGCTGAAGGGGAGATGGAAACACGTTTACTAAATAAGTTCTAATGTAGCAAACATGACGTGACTAATCAGCTGTTTCCAATGTTGTAATCATTAGAACTGCATTTCTATCTCTGCGTCTTCAGGAGGCCATTGCCAATCTTAGTTGACACGAATGAACAATGGCAACTTGTCTGACAGCAACACATTTCTTAATAAAAAGTGTTGCAATCAATTCAGCTTCCTGAGTCGTATTGTCCATTGCTGGTTTGCAAGCTCTACTTCCTGTTCATCGAAGCCCTGCGTCAAGAGAACACCTGACTAAATTACTCTTTAACTCTGGTTAATTTGCTCCAAACCAGTAGATGGAAACGCATCTAATTCACATTTTCTTTTCCTTTTTTGTGACATTTTAAAAGTTTGCTCAAAATTTGCATGACAGTTGGGTGGAAATTGATGAATTTTTTTTTGCAAATGTCTTGGTTGAACAGAAACAAATGTAAACCCAAAACTGCCGTGGAACAAATAAATTTGGGCTTAACTGTGGATTTAATCAAACTTTGCCCAACGAGGAAGAAATAAAAAAAAATACTTGGAAAAATCAAACAAATAAAAACACCATGAAGCCCAAAAAGCCACACAGAGGCTCCACACTGATCATTGTTTATGTTTCCCTAGCGGTTCTGAATCCAAAGGTCAGTGAATACGCGGCCACACTGAGAAACAGAAGTGGAACTGACTACAATTTAATTGAGTGCATAAAGATTGCCCTCTGTGGGGTGAAGGCAAGATGTATGCGCTCCACATCAGGTCGTTATGGTCACAGCAGCAGGGAGAGCACAGTGACTGAGGTGACAATCAACGTGAATCATCGCCTCTTCCTCAGGTTTGCAGTCAATTGGTAGACTCAGAGTCAGGGACAAACAGATTCACTTTTAAATTTCTCCACGCACATCTACTGTGTTGAATTGCTAAAGGAGAGACGAAAAAGGTGAATCAAAAAAACAAGTGAAAATGCAGGAGAACATGCTGAAAAATGAAGTGAACTAATTAATTCTGCTGCCTGAATCAATGGTAATTTCACATTGAAGATGTGGGTTTGTGCATGTAATTAAGTCAGAAATCGCTCTCCCTGCCTCCCTTCAGCTGTGATGACCCTAATGTGAACTCATTTTCTTGATTAAATTGGACTTTAAGTACAGTGAGTCTAAGAGCAGAATCGCTCTGCAGCTTAAAGTCCATAAAAAAATAAAAAAATCCTCATTTTTACCTTTTGCATTAGGAAATTATTTGTCTTGACTCAATCGCGTCCAGTTTGTTTGTACCGTCGCAAGTATGGTGCAGCCTCTCTGAGCTTCAAGTAAGTAGGAAGGTGGTGTTTACTTGATATGCGTGTGACAGATTCCTCCCTGAACTCAAGTCTTGGCAATAGACGAGCAACAATCAGGTGCTTGTGTAAAAGAGCATTAAATCAAATGTACGAATCCCACCCATAACAGCCAAGTGGCAGACTGTCAACCGTGCTGCCTGCCTGTGTGTGTGTGCGCGTGTGCATGTGTGTGTGTTCTGGGTGACTGTGAATGATCCATCTAATCCCAAGCTGCTCCGTGTTTGTGAGTGGGTGAGGAATGATTCACCTTTCAGCTCCTTCTCCGACTGATGTTTGCTCTAACTTAATTAGGAGAGAGAGAGCGAGAGTAATAGGCTCACTACTGCACCAGTCGGTCTGAGTTGTGCACAAGTCCACCGATTGCTAATTTGATTGCCTGAATAAATGACACACAGAAGATGAATCGGAGTGCCCTGCTCTCTAAGATGATCTTAGAGAGCATGCTCTTCAATAAATCCACCTTCGTCACGCTGTTGTGTCCTCGTCTTACATGACATAATGCATCATATATCACCTGTGCATTCATGTAGGTCCAATTTTATTTTTGTTACCTCCTAATCACCCTGTAGAAGGAGGAAACCCGTCCAAAGGAGGTGGACATTTCCCTGTAAAAAAAAGTAACTGTGTGGGATTGATACCCAGATTAGCTCATCTTCCTCACTTTATACAGCCTGCGCTGGAGTAGCAGCTCATTTTTGTGCCTTTGTCAGCAAAAGATGAAAAAAATCTGTACTTGAGAACATGGTAATACCCCTCGCCAACTGAGTTCAGAGGCTAATTACTTCAATAACGTCACATCCAACCCAATTCTAGCTTTAAGTCATGTTACTAACTAAGCTAACTGGTACTAGTGATTCAAACTTATAGCAATGTACTTCTCAGCATTTTATGTATTAAAACACCATAGCAAAACTTTGAACTGATTAACTAAAAGTTAAACATTTTATCAGTATATTTTGAGTGTATGGCTATTTTGGTGAGAAGTTGTTGAAGTTAATCTTCACCGCTTCAAAATTAGAATTTTTAGATTTTATGTTCATCGTCAAATTGAAATTCAAATCTGAATCTGAAATTCCAACGCCCCAAACTTGCTCAGCAGCGACAGAAACTATTATCTTTATGCGAAAATTGTTATTTAACTGCTTTATTTTGGGCATTTTAATTTAAACCTTGCTCCCGTTGTGGCACAAAACCCAACCAGAATAAAAGAAAAAAAAAAACTATTTTTGTTGGGTCTCGGTGCTTTAATGGAAAATCTCAAAGAAAATAACGACTAGAGAACCAGTCCCACACGGCTGCAGCTTTGACAGACTCAGACGTGACCCAAGGGTCAGATGTCAGAAACAACAGTTCTCTCATCAGATGCTCTGATGTATCCAGGCATCTGTTGGGGTACTTCCACAGAATATTTCTAAAAAATAAAACCACATATCCATCATGGACACACAAATCTTTTTATACAGCCATGCATCATGTCAATCACATCTTCTATCTGCCAATGTTTAGGGTCAGGTATTCTCAGGGCGACGGATTTCAGATGAATGCATGAAGTCTCACATATCTCTTGAGACAGCAGTCTGCCACAGAGGATGTTTTGGGTGAAAAAATGTAAGAAACAGACAGATTTGAAACTCATAAAATTTAGTTTTCTTTAGATTTCACAAATGATACTCAAGGGAGAGTTTTCAGCAGCAAAGTCAGTTTGATTTCTAGCAGGCAACGGGAGGGTGTGCCACTGAAAGAAACAATATTTGACTTGACTGTTAAAAATGTTTGTTTTTGGAATCTATGGTGAAAATTAGGTTGTGGTCTTTTAGCTGTATTTCCTAATTTTCTTTTTTGACTTATTTGTGAATGCCTTCATATTAAAGTAAACAACATGAAAGAAAATTGTGTCAGTACTTGGATCTTGCGATTTTGTTTTTATGTCATTGCTCTTGCTTGCCAACAGTTCTGGTTTGGTGAGATGTTTTTTTTCCCCCTACTATTACTCTCTATTTATCTCCTTAGAAAGGAAGAAGTCAAACATTAAATGCTCATGCTACTCATAGCATCAACAGAGTAATAAGAGAGCAGCGTGTGGGGCATTGAAAGACGCGGCATGGCGTTGGGATGAAGTGCATGCATGCTACATTAGTCTCAACCTCTCTGGAGATTTATGGTGATGCATGCCTGCATAGCGGTGCGAGGGACTTCATTAAGGAAACCTACAGATCCCTCCTTCCTGAAAGATAATGCCAGCCATTAATTTTAATGCTTCACAGCATCTGGAAACATTGTATATCTCGTAATGCAAACCTTATAGATTAGTGGAGTCGCTCATTTACTGAAAGGGTCTGAGGCTCAGCAAGACCTATGCCGAATGTCGCTTATACAAAGTCATTCAAGAAATGTATTTTCTCAGCAACGTTGAAGAAACTGGAGGATCTGAAAGCCAATAGCAGTCAACAAGTCTGGCCTTTATAGAAGATCAGGTTGTGAAAGGAAAGCCATTTGAAGTTCTCTCAAAGATATAAAAGGGGCACAGAAAACATATGGCAGGAAGTGCTACATAAGTAGAATGTAGAATGACTGAGTTAGTAACCTGTGGCAAGACTTGAAAGCAAGTGTTCACAGTTTCTGGGTATCAATTAAGTTTTCAAGAGTATTAATACTTTTGCAAGGCACTTTATTTTTGGCATGACAAGTTTTCATACATTTGTGAGTCCCAACCAAAATAATTTACAAAACATAGATGAAAAACTCTTTTTAGGAGCAACAAGGTTTTTGTGTAGCATTGTGTTTTCTCACAGTTGTATTGTCATGTATGCCACTCAATTTAGTTAACTGTACTGAAACGTCCTGTTTTGCGTAGTGGTGCACCGATTTATCGGCCGGCTAATTTATCAGAGCCAATTTCCTTCATTTTGGGAGATCGGCGATTAGCCGATACTTTCATGTGAAGCCGATCTTTTCCCCTAATATGTATCTCAGCAAAGGTCTAACAATCAACCTCTGTCCTCTTCTGCTCACCTGTGGGAGAGATTTAAATGACTGACCGACCCACCGGGTCATGTTTACACATTTGCAGTCACCAATCACTGTCTCCAACTCTGTGACTTTCTTGCTCTATTTTATCAACAAAAATGGTATCAATAAAAAAAATTGGAATTGGCAGGTCGGGCTTTTTAAAGATCGCGGATCGGCGATAGGCCAGAAAACTGCAATTGGTGCACCCCTATAATTTTTGTTTGATGTTCCCACAATGGTTCCCTCATAATTTATCAAAGGAAACCAGGAAAAATAAAATAAAACGAAGGTTCATCGCGTCATAACTAATAAATCAGTTACTCAAAACTTCACTTTCAAAGTGATCGCAGCTCCAACTTGTTTCATTTCTTTGCACGTTGATGAAAGCAATCCCCCCTTTGGATGTGGGGCAGATCAGATGTGTCCTCCCTCCACACCCTGTGACTGGTCTGTCCCGCCTCCAGCCCATCGGCTCGATCGGCTCCGGAGCTCCAAGCTGCCTGGACTCACGCAGAAGAAGCTGCAGAGAAGCGCAGCGGGCAACGCAGAGCGGAAAGGAAAGGACGGACCAACACCACAGCAGGAAGGTGGGGCGCGCTGTGCAAGAAGCTACCAACAAGCTGCCGTCCTTCATCATTCATCATTTAAAGCGGGATTCACCTGGGGGGGGTCCCACATGGCTGCTGAGGAGACGCAGAACGGCAGAACATTCTGATCCATTGTTGAAGACGGGACAAAGCATGAAGTTTGCGGCTGCGGTGCTGTGGTTCTCTTTGGCTCTTGGAGAGGCTGCTGCGCAAGGTGAGGAATCTGTGGAGCGCGTCTTGATGTAAACCGGTGATGGTGCGATATGACATTACAGCAGGCACGGTGCCGAGAACGACTTGGAGTCGTTTTGTGCGACAACAAGCGCAAAACGTCACGTCGGCCTCGTTATTAAGTCTAATTGGAGAGTCTTTAGCACGTTCTGCACACGGCGCACTATTGAAGAGCGGGGTTTTATTACTTGGCGGGTCGTTTTATAATTTCCAGAGGAAATTATACTTTATAATCGAGCGGGACAAACTGCTGGGGTCAGTGAACAGGAGCGCATTCATCATTTATTAAAGAGTGAGTGCGCAGCGCCCCCCTTGGGACGCGTGGCACATGATGAGCTGCGAGGAGAACAGTACGGAAACAATAAAGTATGTAATAATACGCGCAGGAACTACGGAGGGAAATGAAATCCCTCATACAATAAAGAGATTCATCTCTCAAAAGCTTTGTTGTGGAAAGTAAAGAGAGTCGGTTTTCTCTGCTTTAGGAAGGTAGGCTTGCTTGTGTGATAAACTAAACTGAGATAAATTTTATATATTTAAAAGAAATTTCATGTAGAAAACTGCAAATAGGGATATGTCTTTGAGAATATATTAATGTACCTTTTCTTTTATTACCATAGATATAAACTTTCTTATTAATTTAGGCTTAGTCTTGTCTTGGTCACCTTGCTATATTGAATTTACAGTCAATTTTATAATCAAATATAATATGTTGCTGCTCATTTTTTCTGTTTGCCCTAGTGTTGACATTTTTTTTTTTTTTTTTTGCGTTAGCCTAAGAGCGGCTGGTTACAGACTCTGTGGAGAATCTCGATCAGATGTGGCCTCTATACGTCTGTTCAAGAAGATCAAATCTCATTGACTAATTTAGATTTGATTGAAATTCATCTGCCTTTAGCATATGTCAGCTTTTGTCATCGTTTCCTTCTGTTTGTGTTCTTTGTACACTTTTGCCTCATCAGGGATCAAAGGTCGATCCCAAAAACTACTCCTTAGTTATTGGACTAAAAACTAAGGAGTGGTTTTTAGTCCAAAAACTGTGTTTGGACACATCATAAATATTCAGTTCTTATTGCAAAAGAATGTTTACTGTTTTATTTACATCTGGAAAAAACATGATTGAATGGCGGGTAACCACCTTGTTTTATGTGCACTGAAGATAACAACAAAGATCTTAGAAATAAAAACAGTACACCCTACGACTAATAGTTAGTGTTGTCGTTGGCCTAAGTAACTTCAGTGAGATGTGTATTGTTGCTATTTCCAGCCTCTCACATCAGTCAGATTAGGGCTGTAGTGATACAATAATCTCACGATACGATACGATACACAATATGCTGCTCACAATATGATATATATATATATATTGCAATATTCAGCAAATGATACAATTCAATACACTTTTGTGATTTTCTGAAAGATTTTAGAGGGACAGAGTGATTTTGGTGACATTTTGTGACTGTTATAGAGTTGGATTGAATTAATTTAACTGAAAACTGATTAAAACCAGCAACTACACAATACCTGGCTCTGGTTGGACATGGACACAGACTTAAAGTCAACAGCTGGACAAAATGAATCAAAGAAGTGGTGAGAAAACATGTTTCTTTTAATTGAAACAGTACAAACTGTAGCTTACATGCATTTGTAAAGTAAATAAAGTGCACCAAGTACCTGCTCTGAATAGTTTGATACCTTTTAAACCTCAACACTTAACATCTGAAGAAATCACTCTAAGCCTGATGACCTAATCACTCTCCCGGCAAAGCAAGCAGTGAGTGAGCAAGGTGACAGCTGGATGTTACGATACTTGCGGATGAATATTGATTTTTTTTTCTAGCAAAGAAAAAAAAAAAAATATATATATATATATATATTGTAAAGTAAATAAAGTGCACCAAGTACCTGCTCTGAATAGTTTGATACCTATTCAGAGCATATATATATATATATAAAAAAAAAAAAAATTCCCTTCTCACCCTCCTCGGGTGGTCTGTTTCATCCTCTGAGCTCGGGTCCTCTACCAGAGGCCTGGGAGCTTGAGGGTTCTGCGCAGTATCTTGGCTGTGCCTAGAACTGCACATTTCTGGACTGAGATGTCTGATGTTGTTCCTGGGATCTGTTGTAGCCACTGCTCCAGTTTGGGGGTGACTGCCCCGAGGGCCCCGATTACCACAGGCACCACTGTGGTCTTCACCTTCCAGGTCTTTTCCAGTTCCTCCCTGAGGCCCTGGTACTTCTCCAATTTCTCATGCTCCTTTTTCCTGATGTTGTAATCACTTGGTATTGCTACATCCACCACAACGGCTTTCCTCTGTTCTTTATCCACCACCACAATGTCCGGTTGGTTCGCCATTACCATCTTGTCTGTCTGGATCTGGAAGTCCCACAGGATCTTAGCTCGGTCATTCTCCACCACTTTTGGGGGTGTTCCCCACTTTGATCTCGGGGCTTCCAGTCCATATTCTGCACAGATGTTCCTGTACACTATGCCTGCCACTTGGTTATGTCGTTCCATGTACGATTTCCCTGCCAGCATCTTGCACCCTGCTATTATGTGCTGGACTGTCTCAGGGGCCTCCTTGCACAACCTACACCTTAGGTCTTCTCTGGTGTGGTAGATCTGAGCCTCTATTGCTCTGGTGTTTAGGGCCTGTTCCTGGGCGGCCAGGATGAGAGCCTCTGTGCTGTCCTTGAGTCCAGCTTTCTCCAGCCATTGGTAGGTTTTCCTGACATCAGCCACTTCAGTTATTTGTCGGTGGTACATCCCATGTAGGGGCTTGTCCTCCCATGATGGTACTTCCAGCACCTTGTCTTCTGTTCCCCATTGCCTGAGACATTCGCTGAGCACATCGTCCGTTGAGGCTTTGTCCTTGATGTATTTATGGATCTTGGATGTTTCATCCTGGACAGTGGCTCTCACACTCACTAGTCCTCTGCCTCCTTCCTTACGGCTCGTGTACAGTCTCAGGGTGCTGGATTTGGGGTGGAATCCTCCATGCATGGTTAGTAGCTTCCTAGTCTTAACATCCGTGGCCTTCATCTCTTCCATTGGCCAGCTAATTATTCCGGCAGGGTATCTGATTACTGGTAAGGCATAGCTGTTTATTGCACGGATCTTGTTCTTGCCATTGAGCTGGCTTCTCAGGACTTGTCTTATTCGTTGGAGGTATTTGGCTGTGGCTCCTTTCCTTGTGACCTCATTGAGGTTGCCATTTGCTTGTGGTATTCCCAGGTACTTGTAGCTGTGCTCTATGTCTGCTATTGTTCCTTCTGGGAGTGAGACCCCTTCTGTGTGGGCGACCTTCCCTCTCTTTGTAACCATCCGACCACACTTCTCTAGTCCGAATGACATCCCAATGTCAGTGCTGTAGATCCTGGTGGTGTGGATCAGTGAGTCGATGTCTCGCTCGCTCTTGGCGTACAGCTTGATGTCATCCATGTAGAGGAGGTGACTGATCGTGGCCCCATTCTTGAGTCGGTATCCGTAGCCAGTCTTGTTGATGATTTGGCTGAGAGGGTTCAGGCCTATGCAGAACAGCAGTGGGGACAGAGCATCTCCTTGGTATATGCCACATTTGATGGACACTTGTGCAAGTGGTTTGCAGTTGGCTTCAAGGGTGGTTTTCCACAGCCCCATCGAGTTTGCAATGAAGGCTCTTAGAGTCCTATTGATGTTGATGTCTCTAAGCATTCAATGATCCAAGTGTGTGGCATTGAGTCATAGGCTTTCTTGTAATCAATCCAAGCGGTACACAGGTTGGTGTGTCGGGTTTTGCAGTCTCGGGCGACTGTGTGGTCTACAAGGAGTTGGTGTTTGGCTCCTCTGCTATTTATGCCTATGCCCTTCTGTGCCTTGCTCATGTATTTATCCATGTGCCCGCTTATCTTAGCCGCTATGATGCCTGACATGAGCTTCCATGTTGTAGAGAGACAGGTTATTGGCCGATAGTTGGATGGGACTGAACCCTTCGAGGGGTCCTTCTGTATCAGGATTGTGCGCCCTTCAGTTAACCATTCAGGGTGAGTCCCATTTTGTAGCAGCTGGTTCAGTTGAGCTGCCAGTCGCTCATGGAGGGCAGTGAGTTTCTTAAGCCAGTAGGCATGGATCATGTCAGGTCCTGGTGCTGTCCAGTTTTTCATACCCGAGACTCTGTCTTGGACATCTGCCACAGTGATGGTTACCGGGGCTTGTTCCGGGAGGTTGCTGTGGTCCTCTCGTAGAGAGGTTAGCCACTGTGCATTGCTGTTGTGGGACGCCTCCCTTTCCCATATGCCTTTCCAGTATTGTTCAGTCTCCAGCCTGGGTGGGTCTGCTCTGTTGTTATTACCCTGCCATTGAGAGTACACTTTGGCTGGTTGGGTGGCGAAGAGCCGGTTAATCCTCCTGGCTTCATTCTCTCTCGTGTATCTCTTTAGGCGGCTGGCCAAGGCTTGGAGCCTTTGTTTGGCAGTTTCGAGTGCTTCAGGTATGGGCATCTGGCTGTACTTCTTGGGTACTGATCTTTTCATTGCACCCCTTTGGAGCTCTGACAGTTGACTCACTTCCCTCCTTGTGATCTTGATCTTAGCCTCTAACCGTCTTTTCCATGGTGGGTATTGGGTCTCATGGTTGCTCTTATAACCAAGCATGTCAAGGATCACTGATGCTGAGTTGTATATCAGCTCATTGGTTTCTGTTATGGTGTTGGTAGGGATCGTTCTCAATGCTGCATTCACATCTTCAATGAGACTTTCTGATGGTACTTCACTCAGCCGTTGTAATTGGCGTCGGGGTTGTCTGGTGTTCATTCGGGCCATGATTCTCTCTCTCAGGTCAGTTGCTGCCTCGTTCAGCTCAGATGGTTCGTTCATTACTGGGGCTACATACCCAGTCTCTGGGTGGGGAGTTGTAGCATCCTGGCTCCTTCCCGTAGCACTTGTGTTGTACCTCGTCAATCTCAAGTTGTGACAGCAGTTGCCGTTTGCGGATGTTGGAACACTGAGCTACTAGTTGTTTGGCAGTTAGTGTTGACTGGGGATGTCGAGCTAACCATTCCTCCCACAGTCTTTGCATGTAGCCCCTCTGACTAGGATTACTTGAGTAGTAGCATTCCAACAGATCCATGTTTTCACCTCTCGCCCATTTCCGTCTTGTTCCAGTAGCCCACTTTTCATCAGGGTGCTCTGGTTCCCCAGCACCTGACGCAGACCTTGTTTGACCGGGCGACGTCTGAGCCGGCATGTCGTGCTTATTTGTGTCTCTCATGGTATGAGGTAGGCTATATAGCTCCAAGGGTCTTGCCTAAGGACCCACACTGACAGCTCAATGTCACCGTTGTAACCGTTTGCCCCAGCCCCCAGCCTGGCCTCGAACCCGGGTCTCCCGGGTGGAAGACTGGTGACTTTACCTATTGAGCTATACAGTCAGCTATATATATATATATATATATATATATATATATATATATATATATATATATATATATATATATATATATATATATATATATATATATATATATATATATATATATATATTATATATATATATATATATATATATATATATATATATATATATCGATATTATTACACAGCCCTAAATCAGATACAACTTAGTCTTTGTCTATAATGTCCAGACTTTTGATTCTCAACGGTTTCAGTTCTGCTTTCAGAAATCGTCCAGCCTGGGCATATTGGCTGTTGAAAAGTTGAAAAGTTCTTAACCGTACGGCTGTTTTCTACAACATGAAATGATGAATTTTAGAGTCTTTAGAGACTTCATTAAATCCTGCAATTTGTCCTGCAGTCATCTTTTTAAAGGCACCAGAAAGCTCCACAGTGTCTACTCTGATTTAAGCTGTCAGCAAGTTAAATGTCTATTTGGGATTTAAACAGGGTAGCCATCGTCAAAATGCTTAATTATGGTATAATCAATTACATCTTATACTGGTGTTTGATTTTAGCCATGTTGGGCTAAATTCAGGTGTTTTTTCAGCTTTTATGGTCTATTTATTTTAGATTTTTCTTAACAGGGTTTTTCTTAAACTGATATTAAATATCCATATGCTTGTGCTATAAAACCAGGCTTTCACAGATGTCATAATTTCTCCTATATCGTTTTATATTCACTATATATAGTTTAGATATAAGAAAATTTACTCAATTTGAAATATATATTTAAAATGCAACATATTTTCATTTGGGGACTTTCTGTATTTTGTAAAAAAAAAAAAATCTTCAAATATAGTTAGATGTAAACTGAGGACTGTTGACACAGCGGTAAAGTCAAGTTCCAGTTGCATCAAGCCTGATCAATTATTTTTATTTTTTAATTAAAAATGTTTTGGACTGTTTACAGAAACCGTAAAGATTCAAATGCAAAAAATGTATTGATTTTAGGCAAAGTCATTGCAAAATGGAGGTTCATTTACTAGGGTATTTGTTTCTTTTTTTGTTTTAAGCCACTTAAATTGTGACAAATAAACCATGTGGACATAAAAAGAAGCCTAAAATGTATGCATGTATTTTTGTTTTAAATCTTTGTGTAAATCCTCTAATAGCGTGTTATGCCAGTTGCCTCACACCAATCCACGCCTGGTCGTCAGTCACTCTGTGTGCAGTTATAGTCAAAATGGACTAAAACACAACGCTGAACTATTTTTATGCCTCCTGACATATAAAATGAAAGCTGTTCTCTCTTACCCCTCTCGGTGGCGCTTCCCGTTGTGTTTCCACTTGTAACAGATGTGGCAGTGTCAAGGTGATCATGCTACTCTGTCCCCACATGGGGTGTTTCAGATTGAGAAAGCAGGCAGGGTGCGCTTGTGCACGCTGGGCCTCTCCTGCATCTGTCATTCAGCAACGAAGCCTCGTCCCTCACAGACGCTGCCAAATCTCTGTTATACTCCTGCTGAGGGCTTTCATGCAGGAAGTGGATACAGACAGTCACGCTTTAATGCATCATAATTTTCCTACAGAGATTCAGCCTCCACCCCCCCCACTCCAACCATCACAGTGCACATTGCAATCAATACCCTCTATATCTCAGCCGTGCACACACACCGCATTCGCTGCTATCTGCCTCGATCTAATGGAAAGAGCTGGCTCTTATGGAGGAATGCAGACCTGGGACTAATGGGGCTACCGCGTTTTTGTTTACGAGGATCCTGAAACAAAGCTGCTTCCTGTGTTTTCATATAGAAAGAAAAGTGTGCAAAAACCCAATTTTAGCTCTTTGCAAACTCTGTGTGAATCTGATGCAACTGAAAGAAACGCAGCCTGTGTTTTCACTTTGCATGCTCCACACACTGAACAGGAAGCAATATGAATTTTGAAAACTGATAAAGGGTCCATGAATGTTTTACTTTTTCTTGAGGATTATTTTTTGTTTTGTTCACGTAAAGAATAATTAGCAGAGATCCAGTTGTGGCTGTTAAAATAATGGAGTGTACTTAGGTTCGTTTTTTTTTTTTAGCACATATGTTTCATTTATATTTCTCTGTCATCTAATAGGTAATTACATTCATCTGAATACTTTTTTGAACTTGGAAAACATTAGATTGTTTACTTCTGATATCGAAATTAAAATTTGTCATTTAAATTATCTTCATTGAGACACCTGCTGATTTTATTGTCTTGGTAAATCTGTGGGGAAATGTACAGGAACACACATAATGATCTCTGAGACTTACTGTACATTATGCAAAAGTTCAATGCGGATCAAAAGTTTGCATACACTCACCACTGGCATAAACTTACACTTTGTGTCTACTGTCTTTGCATCATTGTATTAAAAATAATAATAATAACTGACCAAGTTTCAGTTGCCACAGCGTCACCATCAGATGAGGGGAAATTGGATAAAATTACCGATGAGATATGAAGTAAAAAGTAATTTCAGAGCTTTTTTAAATGAGTTAATTAATTATTCACACCTATATCACATTTCTGTCAAATAGAAATATTTGATACATTAATATAATTTTACATACAATCCCACAGTCTGTTCTAGGGTAAGCTATTTTTTTTAATGCCCATACTTGGGATTCTGTTTCATTTTTATGCTGTCAGGATTTCAGAAACTCCACAATAAATTCTCAGTCGTTCGTCTAGATCTACTTCTTAATGTATGGATGTATGAAAACCTCTGACTGAAACTATTTGCACATTTTTCATTCTCTTTGTTATAAAGTCCTTAAACCCAAAGTTTGCTCCCATGTATGTTATCGTGGACAGTATAGACTGAACCCACCAACAAATCTACCCATTCATTCAACACCAGGTGTATTAAAAAAATAAAAGCCCTATTTGGAGAATTCATTTATTTTATCACTTTAAAATAATTGTAATAGTTTTTTTTCAAGATAACTTCTGAGCAGCTGTTGAAAAGCTTCATTTTCTCTCATTCACTTTGCATAATGTTCAAAACAACAGACATCTGCATGCAGCTGATTGTCTTAGGTAAAAAGCTTGGAAGTTTGGTGATCATGTTAATGAGTTTAATGATCTGACATGTTGCTGATTATATTTCTAATTAACCTACCGCTGCTTTGAGTGCCGTTTGTCTGTTCGTTTGTCTGTTTGCTTCACGTTTCGCTTTGTCAAAAGACGTCTGTAAAATTTGTCAAGTTTGATATTGTCAGAGTTTTAGTCTGAATGTAAAATGGACTGCGTCGTAAAGAAACCTGGGGGAGGGGATTCAATATGTCATTGACACCTTTATCTGCTTTAAGATATATGGAAAGCAGGCCTGAATCACTGAATCCCTCGGCTCGACAGATTGATGGAGCCATTCAGGTTTTATGCCTCCCGTCTGAGATTAGGCTTCAGACCTCAGTGGTTTGCCCAAAGACACCTTGGTCTCAGCACCTGAGCCCCCTAATGCGTTTTTTTTTTTTCTTCTTCTGAAGGATTTGGCTCATAAAGTGAAAAAAAGAAGTGTGTCATATTCAACGATAGAGGAATTACTATCAGTTTTGCAGTCTGTTCTCCTTCCTCTTGCCCCAGTTAATGTTTCTTTCAGCTTCTCTCCTTCCCTGTCTTCCTGTTTCTCTCCGATGCTGGAGGGAATTGCTCTGGGTCAGTCTGTCTCACCCCCTCCCCTCTCCTCCTCCCTTATCAGCTCTCACCACTCCTCTGATGCATGGCCCTTATTTGAAAGGCTGTTGAATTAAAGTTCCCCTCTCCTTTTCATTGGCCTCTGTTGCAACGCTGCACCACAGGCCGTGCCAAACATCACTTTCTTATGTGGACAAATGCCCCGAGCTTCCAGCTCATAAACCCACTGCGTTAGCATTGAAGGCCCATCTTGTGTGTGGGTCATGTTCAAATGCCAGATACTGCTCTGAGCGACCGGCGAATGCCACTGCCATTTTCATCTGAATTCTGCGTAATGAGATTTTTTTGTTTCACTATTAAACTATCTGCCAGACCTCGCCTATGTAAGTAAAAACATAAAACACTTTATGAATTATTCATAAAAAAAAACATAAAGTGAAAAACTGCAGATAATGGTGTCCTCAGTTTCCATTTGATACCTACATATTTTCCTACTTTCAGCTGATCAGTGAAGTTGCCCGAGGTAGAATTACAGAATGCTTCATTATATTTATGCAGGGTGCTCCCTGTTAGTGCCCACCTCTGGGATCTGAACTCTCGCAGCTGTTTGCAAATGAATGGTGGCCAGTGAAGCGAGAGCGCTGCGGCTTCCGTGCTCGTCTTCCCAGCAGTGCGCGGGTGTCACTTTTTACTCTGACAGTCATGTCTTGTGGCTGACTGCACCGAACGCTCTGAGCTCTTTTTATCTCCCCTGGCGACGGATCTGTCTGAGGTGATTGTGTCAGCGTGATCATTTTGCTGCTCTTGGGAACTTGGACACATCCGTTTGGCCATGAACAGCCATGAGTCTGATGTTGATTGTTGATGTGTGTGTGTGTGTGTGTGTGTAGGTGTGCGTGTGTGTGTGTCTATGTGTTGCCAGGCTCATTCTAAGGACATGACCTCATATCCTCCCACTTACTTGTGAAGGCAAATAAAGAGTTGGTTATGTTAATTAATGTTTGCTGCTCTTCCATCACTCATGTTGTTTCGCAAAAGTTCAGTTTGGCCTTTTCCTGACGATGGGGATCTTCTGCTACATGTTTTGCTGCGTCTCCTTCCTGGCTTGTGGCAAAATGCACACAGAGCCTTTTTTCAGCTCCGGCCCTGATGCTGACCACTATCTATGAAGGCCAAATTTGTGGAGTGAACAACTGGTAGTTTTACTGTGAACAGGTTCGATCTCCTCCATATTAACACCAAGCCTCTTGGCTGCTTCTCCAGAAACTTCTGTTTCACTTTCTCCCAAACTTGTCTGGTGTATTCATGGGTCTACATGTTGCTATTTGTTTTTAAATCGTACTCTGTTTTTAGCAGTCAATACCAAAATTGTTCTGAAATGCAAAAAAATCTCAAAAAAACCCCAGCTCCCTGACATAGATTTGAGATACTTTAAATCCAGAAATATGTAATAAGTTAAGCATTATCATATTTCTTGCTTTCCTTTTTACAGCCCCGGAGGACTTTGTGTCTCTGGCTCAGAAGGAAGATTTCCTGCTGAGAAATCTCTTCAAAGGTTATCAGAAGTGGGTGCGGCCCGTCGGTCATGCCAACGACACCATCACTGTTCGCTTTGGACTGAAGATCTCGCAGCTGGTTGATGTGGTGAGGACTTGGCATTTAAAGTCAATTCCAGGTTTTATTCACATCGGACAGTGCGAGGCATTTAACTTTTATGAAGATATATTGCCCTGTCTAAGCAATGTACATTTTATTGCTCTATGGTGAACCTTTGCTCCAACAATCAGCATTTCTAGGCTACTTTGAACAGACTTTTTTTTTTTTAAAATTAAGACCTCTAATGATGACTGTGATCTCAGTTTGCGATCAGCTGCTGAGTGACACTAGGAGACCCTCGGGAAGATTAATTGAACTCTGGAGTCGCTCTGTTCCTATGCGACGCTGCAGCAATGTTAACTTAGTGGTAGATTCAGCAGACAAAAATATTTCTGACTCCTACCATAATAATATATTTTTAAAAAGCAAAAAAATTCAATTAATATTCGGACAAGTCAGGTCCAACTTGAAAACAGGACTTAAGAGCTTCTGAAGTTAAATGTTAAAACATCAAGAATCTTCTTAAGCAGTCTGTAGACAATTTGAAGTCAAATCATTATTTCAGAGCAACTGGTAGCAAAAGAAAACATCACCACGGGTGTCCTAAATTTTTAATATCACACTGTTAATATTTTCTTTGCTAAATTTATCAGTGTCAGTGTTGTATTTAACTCCAAATCCACGGTTGGTTCTTGTCTTTCTTTTATCTTTGGACAAATGAAACAACTTACTGACAAAAATGAATGAAAAACAACTGGCAAAGCACTGGACAGTTTAAATTTTCTTTTATGCCATGAACCTTTATCAGATCCCAATTTGAACTCCTTTCTCATTTATTTTTACAGAACACAGTTACATTATAACTTTGGTAGATGGCAGAGGAAGAACACAACGTTTACACTTGCTATGTAAAATCACTCCGGCTGTGGATAAAATTAGAAACTACGCAAACTCCACCCTAAAATGCCGTATGTTCTATTCTCACTAAAAACTGTCTTTGTCAGAGCAATTTAGGTCAATTTAATTTATTCTGTCAGCTTTATTTCCCTTCAAAATGTGTCTGGGAGCAGATTGGAGGGCGGGGGGGAAATGTAAACAGACCACAATCAAATTCAAGTTCAATTTAATCTGTTTTTCATCTTGATTTATTGCCACTTCAATTCAAGTTTAATCAAATTCAAAGGCAACCTCGAACGGAAAGTGTCTCGGGAATGCCAGCCCTCTGTCTTAGCAAGCTGCAGGGCGGGAGACTAACAAAGAGAGACAAACAGAATCTAAAGCACAGAACCAGACATACTGGCTTTCAGAAATGCAATTAAAAAAAGAGAAAAACACAAATTTAATCTGTTCCATTGATATTAAAAGAAAGTAAGAGTACATTTTAAGACAGCAGGGTAAGGACAAGTCAGCAGCGCGATACTGAGGTTGATTCGCTAAAGAGGCAGCCGATGACCTTCTCACATCGGGTGATTCAGTTGTTTCTTAAGATTATAAACATTTTTTGTCTGAAGGCATATCAAGTGCGTTGTGATCTTCATGTCAGACATAAATGCTGTCGAGATAGATAGATAGCTCGGTAGATATTTACTGTACTTTCTGAGGTTAAAGCAAAACAAGAACATAAATTAGTCACTTCTAGGCTTATAAGCTCCTTCAATAAACTTCACTTTGTTCCAGCTTCTAGTTTGCTCCTCATTAGCCTCTCTTATCGTTTTCAGCTTTATTAATCTCCTCTAACTGGGCTCCTTTTTTCTTTTCTTTTTTCTTGCAGGACGAAAAGAACCAGCTGATGACTACAAATGTGTGGCTCTGGCAGGTGATGATGAGAACTTGATTGACTCTTTTTCAATAATTTGATTCACAAAAATTATTCTTAAAGTTAGGTTTTTAATTCCATTTATGTGGATTTTTTTTTTAGCTTTTCTGAATATGGTGATTATGATAATAGTACAAGAAGTTAGAGACCCTACAGTGAATCATAAGCAAGGGGACTCACCTGTACAATGCCTGCTGGAGTTTTTAGTTCACATTACCAGGACGTAAATGACCAATCATCATAGAGGATAGTGATACTTGCTAAGCAACATTTCACAGCAGATCTGTAGCTTATTACCAAACACTGATTCAGTGAGTTTGATCATTGCTACATAGAGCCAAAGTCATGTTTACCACATGGGCTAGAAACTAATCTGGAACACCTTCTGGATTATGATGCAGCTAAATGAATAGAGAATAGAAAATATCAAAGGATATTTTGGGCTTCACCCAATGTGAGATTGACAGCAAAAACACACCTTGATCTTCCTAATCTCAACACAAGCAGTGAGCACCAACTCCCCACTGACTATCTTTGTCGCGAAGAAAATAATATTCAACCATCCTCCTTTTAAAGTCACAAGAAAAAAAAGGGGTCACAACTATTTGTGGTGTAAACACAACTCTGAATTTAGTTTCTGGTTTGAAGCAGTCGAATCAAAAGGCACGTTGCTTACTTCTGCTTGAAAGGAAACAAAACTGTCTTGTTAACATCATTTAGATGACCTCAGACACATGCATGCTAATCTGACTGACAGTGGTGGAAGCTCAAGAGTGGTACATGGAGCATTTCAAGGGTACATCAGGGGTAAATCTTAAAAATATCTTCAGTCTTCATTTACAATTAATGTAATGTATGATCACAAGTATAGTAAACAGTGTAATCTTTTTTATCCTCCAGCCTGTTATTTTTTTCTCCTTTAAATAGAAACTTCCTGGCATAAATGATCCATGTCACATAACGTAAACACACGTATCTTCAGTCATTTGTGAAAATGCATATATTCTCACTTAGAGGTAAAAAAAAAAAATACATACAGTATATGTTAGAGCTTAGTTTCACATCCATACAACTGCTCATCCAACTCAGTTAACACTTTAATTAAAGTCATGTTCTCCTTGTAAACATAATTTGTATTTATTGCTTCATATTTCAACAGAAATCAGATGCCCAATTCGGGAGGGTTTTTAAATGTCACCTGAGTGACAGCTTTCATCCACATAGTGGAGAATTTATGACAATATGACAAGTAATTATTTTTTAACAACAGACAGCAAATGAACTTGAGCATTTGCCAGTTTTTATGTTTTTGCCCCAAGCTAAGACAGCAAATTTTCATTCTTTTTTTTATTTTTTTTTGCAATTACTCTTGCCAGTCAAAGTATAATTAGATTTTTATTGTAGTTTTTTTATTTTTTTTATTTTTTTTTTATTGCTGGAATGAAAATCCAAATACTCAATTTAAATTTGCCCTCCATCGACTCCTCTGACTCAATGTGACGTATTGATCATTGCGTTGCGTATTTCAACAGGAGTGGACTGACGTGAAGCTGAGGTGGAACCCAGAGGACAACGGGGGCATTACATCGATCAGAGTCCCTTCAGAGACTATATGGCTACCCGACATTGTTCTCTATGAAAAGTAAGTTCTACTGGATTCTGCACTATTGCAAGATTAAAGCATTTGATTTGATTTGATCCTTCTGGGCATGGGCTGTTGTGAAGGTATATCCAGAGTTTTAAAGTGTCATTTATCCAGCCGTGCTTTTTATGTGGCTTACAGTCTATTTAATGGGATGCCAGAGGAATTGGCTCAAGATTTCTTTGGCTGTGTGGAGCAGAAAGGGATAGAGAGATGAATAATGTTGCCCCCTACTTATTTTCCTCCCCCTCATTGCTGCACACTGCCTGACAGCTTGCTGACCAAAGGAGACTACTACACTCTTCGTTTACTTTAAAGAGAGAAAAGTCTGACTGTTTAGAAAGATTTCTGGAACACAAAAGGGCATCACCATCACTTTTATTACAGAAACTCTGTTTTGAAAGCATGAGTAGGCCAGCTACGAGCGTCATGTTTGCAGACCCCATTCACTGAAGTAAATAACACATCTAATTAAACTATTACGTTTCACATATGTTTTTTTTTCTCCCATTTCTCAATAGCTTAGGTCTAGCTTTGAGAATAAAAATATATGCATATCATGCTTGCAATATGCGTGATATGTATAAATATTTTTCAATGCTATTTGAAGCAAAGTGCTGAGGTCATATTGCATATGTTTGTTTTACATTTTTGTCTCAGCGCAAAATTATATCGTGAATCCGTAGAATTTTATCTCTCGGTTAGCAGACAGAAGCTTGTTTAGACCGATGCATAATCAATGCAACTGAAAACAATCATGTCTATTTTTCATATTCTCCAAGTGCTGACGGTCGTTTTGAAGGTTCCTTGATGACTAAAGCCATAGTGCGCTGGGATGGCACCATAACATGGACTCCCCCTGCCAGTTACAAATCCTCCTGCACCATGGATGTCACCTTCTTCCCCTTTGACCGGCAGAACTGCTCCATGAAGTTCGGCTCGTGGACCTATGATGGGCACATGGTGGACCTGGTCCTGGTGGACCACCATGTCGATCGCAAAGACTTCTTTGACAATGGTGAATGGGAGATACTCAACGCCACGGGGATGAAAGGAAGCAGGAGGGATGGAGTGTACTGGTACCCATTTATCACCTACTCCTTCATCCTCAAGAGGCTGCCGCTGTTCTACACGCTCTTCCTCATCATCCCGTGCCTCGGCCTGTCCTTCCTGACCGTGCTGGTCTTCTACTTGCCATCAGACGAGGGAGAAAAGCTGTCCCTTTCGACATCAGTGCTGGTGTCACTCACTGTATTCCTTTTGGTCATAGAAGAAATCATCCCTTCATCTTCAAAGGTTTGTACAGGAAACTATTCTCTCTCATTTTCTACAGTTTGAAATTTAGCGTGCCGTTTTGGTTGCTCAGTCCTGCTGCTTGTCTAAAAATGCTGAACGCCCTTATTAAGAAAACGGATCATAGCAAAGGATGCCTTCTCTCCTCTCCTCCAACAATAATGCCAACACAACAATTGGCATTATTGTGTTTTTAAAGCTGCAGTATTTTTTCCTGAATGCTTGAAAGGAAGAGATGAGAGAGAAATGTTAAGTTGGTATGTTTTCATTAAATAAAACCTTTGTCATGTCTTTTGAAAGTTGCTGTTTAAACGGGATTACTAGTTTTCCATTATAAATTATAAAACAGTGTGATCATACATTCAGTTAACAAAACAAAATAATGTTTCAAACTTCCTAAAGAAAACAAGATCTTAAATTTTTTTTTTTTTACAGATAGAGTTAAGATCTCAAACTGCAAATTTTGTTTTACAATTTTTGAATCTATGTAGAATTATTAGTTCAGGTTTGATATGTGTTTTGCTGTTCATGTTAGTCTTGAGCTACCAAGAAAACCTTAAATGAGCTCTGAAAGCTTTGAGTTTCAGCAATCTTTGCATTTGGAGGTAGAAATGATCAAACTGAGTAAAATAAATATACATGAATTCCACAATCTGAAAAGGAGATAAGATATGTTCCCTTTAAAAAAATACAAAATTGATAGATATTCAAAGGATGTGAGAAATAAATAAAACTTGCTCTAATGCAAAACTCGCTCCACATCATTGTTCCGACTGCAGATTTAGGCGAGTTAAGGAGTGTAGCCGTCTTCTTTCAGTCTTTTCTAAAATCTTGCGAAACAGAACACTTTAGATGAACACCTTGTTCTCTTGACTTTCTAATTTTAAAGAATGACCAAAGGAAACAGGCCTCTATGTCACACCTCACTTAAAACCTGGGGAAACACAAAGTCATGAATTATAATTAAAAGTTTGTAGACAATCTTTTAAAACGTAAAGCATAAACTGCAAACTGAATAACAAATAATAGTAAATAATAATCCTTTACTGTTTCTAATTCTCTGGACTGTTTGGCATGTGTAAACAAAGTTATTAATTTTGTCTGACCCAGTTTTGTATTTTCTGCTTTAACAGGTGATCCCTCTTATTGGAGAGTACCTCCTCTTCATCATGATCTTCGTCACCTTTTCAATCATTGTTACAGTTTTTGTTATTAATGTTCACCATCGCTCCTCTGCCACCTACCACCCCATGGCCCCCTGGGTAAAGAGCCTGTTTCTTCAGAGACTGCCCAAGCTGCTCTGTATGAGGGGCCACACCGACAGGTAAACTTAAATAGACTGAACTTTTTTCTCTTGTTGTCTTGGTATTTACACTAAATAGTAAAATAACTCTCTGAACATGACATTGTAGTCCAGAGATGTCAATGGCAGACTTTTTGTTACTACATAAATCAAGAGAAATTCTTACAATTGATGTAAATTATATGTTTTTTTTAAAAAATAACTGGTTTGGGTAAAGGTAGTTCTCCCAGACAAGAGTAATTTTTTCTATTACCGGGTTCCTACACAGTGTGAAAAAAAATTGGAAAATATGGAATTAATTGATCATTTTTCAGGCCTAGTTGAGTATGGAAAAAAAAATGAAATGAAAAATATTTGCATTTCCTCACTGTGTTCCCTAATTTTGTTAATAAAAAATCGTAATGTCTGAACAATAAAATACTTTAACATAATTGACATGTTAAAGTATTTGAAAAATGATTTATCAATTACAATAATCATCTTTCAATTCCAACATCTTGATATTTTTTTTTTTGGTAAAAGAATTGATCAAATGGGTTTTTACAGAGCACCATCAACCTAGTAATGTGTGTGTGTTTTTTTTAAAGTATGTTTAATTTTTTTTTCTATTCTGTGGTAATAATTTAGGTAGAAGAAAACATACTGAAATCGGAGATGTATTTTAGGGATCCTAACACTCCTTTGAAAAATAAAAAGGACAATTTCTGGCATCGTCATTTTCTTACATCTGAGTTTTAGACTAAACTGTTTTTATAACAGGTTCTTAGCTTAGGCATTAAACAAAGCGCAAAAACAAAATAAAGCTATCGTATATGAAAATCCAAAGAAAAGATCTCCTTTGCGAAGCTACTAAAGCCAACCTCAACATGATGCCGTTTCCTGATAAGTAGAACATAGAGAAAATAAAACTGAAATACTTAACTTTTTATCTATAAACGAACCTGAAAAGTCACAGCTTTTGAAATAAAAACTTAAATAAAAATCCTGTGTCAGTCTCATTTCGCAGCAATAGCGTCGATTCTCTAAACCCACTAAAGTAATGACTGTAGTTGTTGCCATTGCCCCTCAGATATCACTTCCCAGACATTGAGATGCGAAGCCCGGAGCTGAAGCAGCGCAGAGGCGCGGGGAGGAGGGCTGTTCCCGGCCACGGCGGCAGCCAGCAGAGAGGAGCGTTCGGAGGGAAGGAGGACGAGAACCAAGCGTGGCTGGCAATGCTGGAGAAAGCCACGAGCTCCGTTCGCTACATCAGCCGTCACATCAGGAAGGAGCACTTCATACGAGAGGTGCGGAGGCAGGCAGGCAGACAGCAGGGAATGTGGCTCCACGCATTAAAAAGAAGCTACATTTGAGCTTCAGCCTCCTGTCTAAATAGTAGCAAAGTCCAGACTGAGTGTTGTTTATGTAAAAGAATGTGATATTTGGGAACTAAATTATGTGTTTTGTTTCTTCCGTGTGTGTTTGCGTCTGCAGGTTGTTCAGGACTGGAAATTCGTGGCTCAGGTGTTGGACAGGATTTTCCTGTGGGCCTTCCTCACGGTGTCAATCCTGGGAACTATTTTAATCTTTACTCCTGCTCTGCAGATGTACCTCAGCACACCTTCGTAAACTCAACCTCATAAAACAGAAAACCTTCTCTTGTCAGGTTCTATGATTTATTCAAAACTTATTACAGTGTATTCCTATTGTATAAAAAAAACAAAAACAAAACAACAACAACAACCTCAGGCTCCAAGCTTCCCATTCTTACCAGTACGGTTTGCAGCCTCAAATTACACCTGAAAACTGTAATGTCAGTCAACCTACCCTTTATTCCAAGCTGCATGTTCAGGGGTGTGAAGAGGTAAGAGCAATTAACAGGTCAAATTAGTGTGAATGAGTTAAGCACCTGTGTTTATATGACTGTATCGTTGCCATTGTAAATGCAATAAAATGCACAAATATCATTTCATTTTCTTTCTTACTTGCACTTTGTTGACAACCCATTTGTATCTGTCTGTATGTTCTGCACAATGATGGGATTAAAATAAAGCCGGAATCTGTTTTGCTTCTCTGCCGAGACCCATTTGATTACAGCAGCAAAAGTACTTAGTGATGCTGATCGAGTCATATGAACCTATGCAGTCAGATTGAAACAGCAGAGATCTTAGACTACTTCTCTGTTTTGCTGGGGGGGCGGGAGGGGTTGTTAAAAGAATACTGGCATCCTTCATTTGTTTTTTCTTTGATGAGTACTGAAAGGGAGCAGGAGGACAGATTTGGACACGTAAACGTTGTTGCAATAAAAGCTGGTTCATTTCATCTCCTACATTTCACAAAGTGAAGTGATTCCTCCCTTTCATAGATTGTGAAAGAGCCATTCCTGCCTTCATTCTATGTGAACTTGACTATTATAATAGTCTACATTGAGGTGTCATGTTTGTTGAGGGTTGTTTTTTTTGCAAACTGATTGTAGTTTATTCAAAACTCTGCAGAACAGCTGCTAACGGATACGCACAACTCAGTCTTTAAAATGATTTTAGGATTTGATCCCTGATAGAGGCTCTAGATCAGCCATCACCCGGGGTCGTCTTTGATCTTATTTGTGTTCGCACTCTTTCAAGAACTCTTTCAGTTAAGAGAGCACTCCTACTCTGTCTGTTCTGAGGTCGAGGTTGAAACCCCAGGGAGACCGGACCTTGGCTGCCGCTGCAAAACTATGGAGCAAATTGCCCTTTCACAACATCAGACACTTTGAAATTCCCCTTAAAAGCAGAAATTCACCTTTTGTGCCTTTTAAATCAGAATGAATTCCACCACATTTTAATGGTGCTAATTTTAATTTAGATTATTCTGCTGTATTAACCCGTCCATACTTCCAGCAGTGACTTGAGTGTTGCAAAAACTGGTCCCAAAAACTGACTACATATCCTTTTCAGTTTTTCACTCTGAGATCACAGCTGGGCAACTACCCATAACAAAAACCATCTTAGGAAACCAGTGAGCTGCTGGTAATTCTTGGGTTTTGATCGGTTTTCGTACTTCGTATTCTTTGTTTATTTGTATTTATTCTTCCTCAGTTGAGTATCATGCAGGTTGGAATTATTTGTGTTTTTATTTAAGTCTGTTATTTTGAGCCTTTTTCAGGTCATTTATAGTAAGTAATCGTGCTTTGTCAAAAATTAATTTGATTATTTCTTCATTATCGCTTTCAATTTTTCTTTTTTGATCAACATGTCAATTTACGTTTTTAAATTAATTTTAAATACAGAGTAAACAGAAATCTCCACATTTTGTTAAAGTATGCAGTAAATTATTAACTTTTCAGATTGAGAATTTGTGACAATGGTTAATTTTTGAGTGATAATATACTGCTCAAAAAATAAAGGGAACACTTAAACAACACAACATAACTCCAAGTAAATCAAACTTCTGTGAAATCAAACTGTCCACTGATTGACCCGACGAGGGTCCCCGTTGTCAATCAGTGTTGCTTCCTAAGTGGACAGTTTGATTTCACAGAAGTTTGATTTACTTGGAGTTATATTGTGTTGTTTAAGTGTTCCCTTTATTTTTTTGAGCAGTGTATATCTTCATGTAGTTTTAAGCTCATTGTAGTTCACAAGGGTCAGCACAGTTTGCGGGCGAGTTCACCAGTCCCCTGCAATGACACATCATGACCACTAGATGGGAGCAAAGATTTGTCATTTTATTTCAAGTGAGAGCGCTTGTGGTTAAAAGCTGCCTTCCATGAAGACGCAGGGAAAACAACCTAATATTTTTAGGTTATATTTTATATACATATATATACCCGGTGACCCCCCACTCCTCAATGATGTCAGTGTCTTGACCCAGTTCTTTTGGCTGATAGTTTTTTTTTCTCTCTCTCTCTCATGATAAGACAAAGACTTCCTCATACACTCACACCACATTTGAACAGTCTGACCTCAGTCTGCTCTTCTATTATTCACATCTCCAGATCTGAGTCATGCAGACAGGTGTGGGTCTGCGAGTTCACACTTATGCCTGTTTGCTCATACGATGTGACAGAAACACTTTGGGACAGAAGATCTGATAAATATGAACAAGATGTCTTTGAAATGTGGGAAATATTTTAGTGTAACTGAGACTGTCCTTGAAAATTTCTGGTTGTTTAAGTGTTTTCATTTTGTTGTTGTTGTTGTTGTTGCTTTCCCCCTCAGGCAAAGAGAAAATCAATTATTTAAACTTTTTAAACTAGATGACAAGAAGCATCAGTTAAATGCATTCGAAATGCAAAATCCTGTGAATTGTGGTGTCAAAACCAAAACCTCTTGTGTAAACTAAAACTCTTATGTAAGCTTAATGAAATATAAAAGAGCTGACACACAATTGAATCCCTAATTCTGAGGCCGAAGTGAAACGTATGGTGTTTGTTATAAAATCCAGACCTGATGACTACAATTTCCCTGTAAAAGGAAAATTTATTTTTCATCCACCGAACAAAAAATTTAAGCCAATGCTTCAGCTGCATAACGAAACAGAAGATTTTCTGAAACACAAGAAACTTAGTGTGTCTTTGTTTCGCTTGGTTGAACTTAAGAGTTGAAAATCAGATACCAGAGCTCCAACTGAGCTGTTTTTATTCCTCACACAATGTCCTGGCCCTGCTCTGAAAAAGAAGACCGACTTGAGCTACTAAATAAGACTCCTGCAGATCCTCATTCATCCAGAGTAAGGATTCATCTCTGCTTGTGTGAGCTGGAACTGTGCAGAGAGTTTTCTCTGATGCTGCTGTACAGTTGCTGCAACGGCAACCAAGAATAGATTGAAGGGGAATCACACTGATTTCTTGGGGAAATTTCTGGACGTACGGAAACGCAAAGCTTTCTCTCCTTTTGATGTCAAATAGCTCTGCGTGTGAAGTGTGATTATGATAACATTAAAATTGTTGTTTCAAGTTTCTTGTGTTGAGAACAGCATGTATTTTGACTCGTCTCTCCTTTCACATCACAACAACTTAAGGCACATTTTACTTAACTTGACAATCATATCAGTCACTACAGATTCTGGAACAAGTTCTAAAATATTTCCTGGCACAGATTTTTGGAGCAGTTTAACACTTGTTGCCAAGAAAATAATGAGCTTGAAACTTTGGCTGTCTTTGCTTTTTAGCTATAAATCATACTTCAGCTTTTCAAACATTGATGGACTTATTGATTTGAAATAGATTTTTTTTCTTCAGATTTCTCACTTGCATACACCTATGTCCTGAGCAGAGCTGCTTATTAGTAAAGTTCACCATAGCAGCAGATTCTCCCCAACAGTAAGGACATAGAGCTATGACATAAACATGATGGTGAGACACAATCATGAAATTTTTTTTTATTAAAAATTACAATTCGGTTTTCTATTTTTATGAACTGAACAGTTCTGTTATATTTGTTGGTGCCTCTTGACCAGGAGTCCCTTGAAAAAAGATTGTTAATTTCAAGTGGATTTTATCTTGTAAAATAAAGATTAAATAAATAAAAAATAATACCTTATTTTACACAATAAGTTTATAAAAATCCCTTTTAGAGAACAAGACCTTGAACGAGGAATTGGCATGTCTTTACTACATGTAAGCAACTGTGTGGCAGTCATGTGAGGAAAAAAAGTTTGTTCTGTCCTACCAACACAAACATAAATAGTTTGATAAGCTTTGCTGGAGCTTTAAACTGAAACTGTGTGCTGGTGAGATGAGACTAAGTTTGAACTTTTTACACTAAAGCTGTACAAAGGTTACGTATCTCTATCATGAAGTATGGTGAAGGGCTTGTCATGATATACAAATGCTAATGTTCTAAAGGCCTTGAATGAGGGATTGGCAGGCTTAAACTCTTTGAAATAGCAGAATGTGTTCAATTAAAATCTAGAGGTCTCATCAGTACAACTTAAAATACATTGCCATTGAGTTTTCTTTAACAAGATGTGACCAAATCAAGACAGAAATGGTTTAGAAGAAAAAAAAAAGTTGAATGATCTTCTCAGACTCAAATTCTAAAACTTGTAGGATTCCCTGACATAAAGAGAAAGTGACAACGCTGATCAAAGATGTGTCCGTCTTGTGAAATGTTAAAGACTAAGTTGTATATTGACAGCAGAATAGCAAATTCCATTCAATTTGATCACTTTTACAATAAAAGTAATTGAAAATCTGGTATTTAGTTTTTAAGAGGTAAAATATATATGTTAGTTTGATTTTTAATCCTTCTGCGGTCTGTTTTTTTGAGGTCTTATACTCCTCTTTACAAGGGTTGCCAACGCAGCTGAATCATGAAGGTGCTCCGGAGGGCTAGATTTATAACGTGAGCTCAAGGCCAGCATGCTACTTGATTACAGGTGTGATAAAGCAGGACAGAGGTCTCTTAAATCACAAAAGACAGCAGACACACAAGTCAACAAAGTAAGTAAATAAATAAATGGTCACAAAAGAAACAGTCAAAGTAAAGCCCAGGCCCCCTCAGGCTCAGCTTAAAGCATCTCGCAGGGCTACGGTGACAGAGCTACACACATTCAACGCGACTCTCAGAGAGCAACAGAAGCAAATACAGTAGATGGGGAATATGGGGAGATAGAGGATTTGTAAACTGAGGGAAAAAAGGAAGCAGGAGATGGTGGGAGCGTCAAAAACGCTGCAGGTGTTCCTGTATTCATCCAAGGTCATCATCAATGCTTCCAGGCAGAGCTGCAGGAATGCAGAACAGAGATGAAAAGGAAACAGAGAGATGCAAAGCTGTGAAGGAGGGAAAGAGAAAACAAAAGCAACAGGTACGAAGCAAGTGTGAGTAGATAAAAATAAAGTATGTGAGAACGTCTGAGAAAATGAGGGCAAGCGAACAGGGGAAAGAGACAAAAGGAAGGAAAGGTCGACGTGGTGCACAGGAGGACAGAAGCCAAAGTAAGAATGCTAATAAGGGCACATAGCATGATATCATATACATAATCATATACATAATTTATTTTTTTTTCTCTGAGATTTCTTTAGTAGATCTTTAGTAGATTTTCCTAAGAAATACTGAATATTCTGGAACAAAATCCACAGCAGAAACATGTGTTGTCTTTTGACCCATCTGCGCTGACACATCGTATCGCAGCTACCTGTAGGCATTTATTAAAAATTTATGTCACAATGGAACCAGAACCACAGCCTCCAAGCCCGTCCTCTTGATTTAGATCACTCCCAGACTGCTGAAGCTTCAAATTCTAGCTGACCAGAGTCTATGGAGTAGGTTGATGTTTTCACACAGGTGTCCTTTTATAGCACAAAGATTATGTGACAATCAATGTAGGAACGTAACGTCTGCTACAGTTTTTGCTTTTGGTGTCACTGACCACGATATGGGGTCACCAACCAGGAGAGGAAGAGATTGAACAGACTAGCTAACTGAGTTTCATTTACAGCTCTGTGACAGATTGCTGACCTGGACAGAAAGCATCCTGCCTCTCGGCCAAAGGCTCCTGGTGACCTTGGATTAAATGGGTATGAAAAATGGATGGATGGATGGATGGATGGATGGATGGATGGATGGATGGATGGATGGATGGATGGATGGATGGATGGATGGATGGATGGATGGATGGATGGATAGTTTGATTTGCAATAATAATTTCAAATAAATCTTCACCAAGTGTACTACAACATCTTGAGGTACACTTCCAACAGAATCTGCATCATTCAAGACTTTACCTTTATGTCATTTAAAACTTAATTCTTATTTTTCCTTTAGTTTCTTTTGAAAATCCTGGACGGGTTTTGCATTTGGGTTCGGGCATATCTTTCCGTGTTTGTGTTTCATTTTTGCTAGTGGCCTGACCACTTTCCTTTACTCTTCAGGTCCTGCTGTACCCATTGATTCCTTTGTGTTAGTTTCTTTGTTTGTTTTTATGCGTTGTTCTTTGTGGGTTTGGATTTAGTTTTCTTAGATTGGAGCTGAACTTTTCCCCTTTGACTTGTTGTTTCTGTATGTGTCAACTATTTTCCAATGCTCATCATTGGTCTCTTGTTGCTGTTCCCTGTCTGCGTTCCATGTTCTGTTCTCACTGTGATTCCCTTGGATCACTTGGATCCTGTTTCAAAACTAAAAGTTTAAAGTTTATTGTAATAAACTTTGAACTGTACATTTTCTTACAGCCAGTTACACCTCAACATTTCTATGATGGGAGGATCTGAAAAGTTACAAGAAGTTTCCATCAACATTAAATTAGACATTTACTGTACATTTTTGTGAGACAAGTGTTTTTTTCACTGTTTTCTGGACAGTCATTGCATTACTTGTTGTTGCACTACATTGGGTCACACAAGTTCTATTTTTCGATTGACTTTCCAAGAAAAAAAATAATAGTAATTGGCGGTGCATGTAGGAAAGACTAACCAAATCTACTAAAATGTGGGTGTACCTTTTTAAACTTTATTTCTCTCATTTGCGTTAAAAACATAAAATATCAGATCGGCAGCATAAAACAGTTCAATTCTTCCTGGTTTTATGATGAATCTGGAGCATGAGTAAAAAAAAATAAAAAAAAATAAAAAAAGTTTCAAGGTTAGTTGGACTGAAGGGGCGTGGCCTGCCCCTCTCTGATAGAGAGCTATTGAAATGATGCAGATTCAGCAGCGCTCGCTCTGAAAGTCACCCTGCATTAACGAGCCTAATGTGACCGGAGGTGACAAACCTGAGGAAGTTTGCAGGATTTCGCTCAGCTCCGAATATCTGATATGTAAAAAAGATAATAAAATAAAATCTGAGCGCAGGAAGAGAGAGAGAGAGACAAGTGGGGAGAGAGAGAGAGAGAGAGAGAGGGCAGCTGGATTCAAAGTGACTTTTGTAGTGACAGTCGACCCAAACACGAGAAGACAGACATCCAGCGTGTCCGCGTCTGCCCGAGCATCCGACGAGGAGGACCGACACCGAGCGGAGGGAGAGCAGCACCAGCAGTCTGTCAAGGCTCCTCTCCTTCCAAGTTTGGCATTTCCAGCGGGCTCCAGGCGGGGGGGCGGGGGGACGACTTCCGATCTGAAGCTGCGATGGAGCTTCGGAAGAGCAATGGACCTGTGTTGGTTGGAGTTTACCTGTGGGCGACGTTTTACTATCAAGGTGGGTTGCTGTCTTCTCTTCAGGCCACGTTTGTTAAAATGCTCATGTTTCCCTGTTGTTTCGCCTGGGTGGCAATGTCTCTGAGAGGTGAGAGCTGCTGTCTCTCATGCCAGATGTGGCCACATCTGGCATGAGCGACACGTACCCAAGGGGTATCCTGTGGGTTTTTTCACGGTGGATGGTTTTGTCATTGTTTTTCAGTCAGAAAGTAATTCATTGGGTCCCCCCCTCCCCCCCACTCTACCCCCCGTCGTTCTTCATTGAATTTAACTCTATAGGTTTCCACAGCTTAATTGTTGAGAAACAAATGTATTAAGTTTGTGGATCAGTGTGCTTAAAAACCAGTGAGTCCCCCTTGTTTCCCCGCAACATCTGCCTCTCAACATGGAGGACGTCCCGCAGGTGCTTAGGGTTCATGAGGTCTGTCGTTATGATCTGCAGCTGCAGACTCTGTTTATCCGACTCAAAACGCTTTACCACAGGCTACATCATAAAACTAGCGTTACTGCCATTGCACAGACAGTAACAAATTGTTAAACAGAAATAAACAGTCATACAACCACACACAAACCCGAGCATTCTGAGACACTGAATGTTTTGGTGTGTCTGGTACAACTTGAAATAATTATTAAAAATATCATGAAAATATGGACAATGAAGGTTGTTGAGGTGATGGGGGGACGTTTAGTTAGATGTTTCTAGAGGCTAATCTTTCACCTCACTGTCCTGTTCTTGATGCAGTCCAGTTAGTTCGTTAGATGCAGCCACTGCAAAAAATCTGCATGTCTGACACAAAAGTGATAGTCTGGATTTTAGGTGAAAATGAAATAAGAGTTTTTAAATGCTGCTTTATTTCATTTGAATACTGATAAAAACTAACTATAAAACTCTTCAATAAAAGTGGAATATAACACGTCAAAACGTTTTGTTGTTTTGGTTTACTTGCTTATACAAAACCAAAATGAGATCACTCTGAAGTAGAGCTGTGTGGATCGGAGTTTTTGTGTTCAGTTTTCTTCTTCACATTTTGACCTTTGGTAGTGATTTTGACTGACTTCCAACTTTGGAGTGGTTCTTTGGCTCACTTAGTTTGCTGTATTAAGCAATGAAACATCGCTTTGTTTTTGCTGAGGGTGTTTTTGGAGATATTTTTTCAATGACTCTATGGAAAAAAAAACAACAAAAAAACCAGATCTGGACTAGAGCCGCTACTACATGAATTTACATGAATGATAGTTCATCCTGTGTGTCCTTGTGTGTCCCTGTGTTGCCCCTACGATGGACTGGCGACCTGTCCAGGCTGTACCCCACCTCTTGTCCAATGACTGCTGGAGAAAGGCCCCTGATAGTATTAGTGGGTATTTAGAATGACATGTCAGTAAATTCAACAAAAAAAATACTTATCATTCAGAAAGATTTGATGGTATCTTCAAAATGATGCAGTTAGGATACCCTCTTTATCGTTCAGTGGTCCAGGGGTCTGGGCATACAACTCAGCAAAACACTTATCCACAATGTTGATTATGAAACTCTTAGTAAGTACATTTGTAATTACTTCAAGTGTTACACAGGACAGTGAATGTAAAAGCACGTAATCGAGAGAAAGCTAAGATTGTCTACTAGTGTGATTTGGATAATTGTCCATGTTTGCTGATTATTAATTGCAGTGTGGAATAGTTATCATCCGCTTCAGAGAAATGCACAACTAAAGATATTGTCAGGCAATAAACCCTCTGGAGTTATTTACGTGACTTGAAAATGATGGGGATTTTGCTCAAGCTATAATTAAAATATTTTATCATAAATTTTGAGTCTAAAGGGGATCAAGAAGTCAAAAAAATTGGAATGCGTAATTGTGCTCCCTGTCATATTCTGGACTGAGATTGACTTTTCAAAGCACATTTCACAAAACGGCACGCTTTAATTCAGTATTAAAACTTGACCAAGTCTCCTCTATGCGCAGATTGCCTGAGGCTGATCAATATTCAGCCCGTCTTTGTAGAAGGGGATTCCCCCTGAGCAGAACCTTTAATTTTGGCTGTCCTGAAATGAAATAGAACGTCTTCAAAAGGCTGCTCAACAGACTTTCTTTGCGCACATCTTGAAAGAAGTAGCATTAAAGATTTTGTAGAAATAATCCTGTGAAAAAATTAGCTTGAAAAATTCCAGCCTTTATTTTTTTTGTCAGACCAAAAAATTTTACTTTCAAGAGACAGATAAAATTGGACTGTCAGTCTGCAATTGCCAGACTCCAGTTTTAATTATCCCTGTCAGACGTTCAGCTAATGTCTGTCTGACCACAGATTGTTTTTCAGTTGTTCATGCGTACTGATCCCAGTTGGTGTTGTGTTGCAAGTATATTTACTGTTTAAGCTAAAACTGACCTGCCTTCTGGGATCCATTAAATATTCACTTTACACAAGTCCGTCTTTGGTTTACTGGTATGAAGTGGCCGCTTTTTTTTTTTTTTTTTTTGCTTGAAGCTTCAAGCTGTTGGAGTTCCCTCCTGGCCATTGAAAGCTTTATGCTCATCTGCTAAAATGGGGGGAAAAACTGATATGTTATAAAAATCTTGTGATTTTGCTTAAGGGTTATAAAGATTTTATCTTTTTTTTTCTTTTTTTTTTACAACTGTTCTATGTTGATGTAAAAGCTTTTCCAAAATACATCTCGTGAAGAGAGGGTGTAGTTTTGAAAAGTGAGCAAATCAAGATCACCATACTAGCATTGATCAAGTTCAGTGTATCAAAACCTGTCCACTGAATTCACAACACTTATTGAGTCACAATGGGAAGGCATTTCAATTCGGTCACTGATTTAGCATCATCTTGACTTGATGCCTGAAGCACATCGGGTAATATGTTTTTTTCTTTTTTTTTTCTAGTGGTCAATTTAAAACCAAGCCGCAGTATGACTGTGTTGAATTTGTATGAGGGCTTAATTTTGAGAGTAAAAGATGATGAAATTATAGTAAATTTTGAATCTATCAGCTTGCAGCACCAGAAATACCTAGGATAGAGTTGTGATTAGTGTGTCTCTCTGGTTAAACAGGCTGTTTGTTTTCTCCGAATCAAAATGTGTTTCTGCTTCGGGGGGTTTTGCCCCATTCATTCCTCTCTCAGCAGGAGAGTCTCAGTCTGCCACTAGTCACTCTGAAACAGCAAGCAGTGCTGCTTTCTCATGGTACATCTGGAGGTTGCTCACCTGGGTTTGGAGCTAGTGGTATGCTAAATAAAGAACGCCGAGGGAAAACATATAGGAAACCAGCAAAAAAAAAAATAGTCAGGAATCTAAACAGTAGCAGAGCGGACGAGTCAAACATAGACATAGATCACACATGTCTATTGAGAGGCAGATTGGGCCTGGGGAATGCTTTGTAGCAGGTCGAGAAGTATAGAACGTAATGGATTGTCATGAGAGATGTGAGGCTATGTGGTCAAGAAGAAATAAATCATTTTGTTTTCAGATCATGTTTGGTGTAATAACTGTCTCATCACAAAGATCTTTAATGGGGTCACTTGTGTCATGTTGGATTTCAGTTTCCTGACCCACATGCAAGTTCACACAACACCAGAGAACACTGTTCAGTGAAAGTTTAATGCATTTCAAAACGGTACAGTCTGATTATATTCCAGAGGATGGGTAGGCCGGTCAGCTCAGGTTTGTTTCTTCGGAGGGTGGCAGCACGGAGGGAAAAGGCTAGGATCCGGGAGCGTTCTTGATCAGTGATGGAGAGGGGAGGAGAGCGGCAGGCGGGGATGTCCGGTCTTGGCAGGAAACGCGTTTGTAGTCCAGACCTGGTTCTTGGCTTGATTCCTTCGGTACCTCGGTTTCTGAGGGAAGACCAAAATGTTACTTGAAGTCATTTAACAGAACATCCTCAACATAATTTCTGGTTAGACTCTGACCAACAAGTGGGACCATCGAGCGATGAGTGACGGCTCCACTGCTTCTTAAAGGTCCACCAGTCAATCACTCGGAATCCGCTGCCGGTGCGTCAGCCCGTCAGAACTCTGCCCCGAAGATCCTCTATAGGAAAGAGTACCCACACTAACCCGAATCCTAACAGTACCCCTCCCTCAATGACCGCCACCTGGCGGTCTGGACGACCCCGAATCCCTGGAGGCATGAAATCTTCTAAGAACAGACTCATCTAAAATAAATGACCTAGGAACCCAGGAGCGCTCCTCAGGGCCGTAACCCTTCCAATCCACAAGGTATTGGAAACCCCTGCCTCGTCGACGAACATCAAGTATTTTGTTAATGGTGTAGGCCGGGCCCCCATCGATGTAACGGACAGAAGGGGGGGAATTAACAGGGGGGCAAAGTGAGGAAGACCTCACTGGCTTGAGCAGGGAAACATGAAAAACCGGATGGACTCTGAGAGAAGATGGGAGCTTGAGTCTAACCGCAGAGGGGTTCACAACCGCCTGGATCTCAAAAGGACCCAAAAACTTGGGAGACAGTTTTTTTGGTGCAGCTTTGAGGGGAATGTCCCTGGCCGAAAGCCAAACCTTCTGACCTGGGCTATAAACAGGCGCTGGTTTTCTTTTTCTATCTGCAAAGCGGCGGTTCTGGGCAGCAGTCCGATTTAAGGCTGCAGTAGCCTCCTTCCAGATGCGCTGACACTTACGGATATGATGTTGAACCGAAGTGACAGCATTCTGAGGTTCGTCTGAAGGGAGGAGAGGAGGTTGATAACCCAGAGAACACTCAAACGGAGACAGACCAGAAGCGGAGGAAATGTGGCAATTATGGGCATACTCAACCCAGGGCAGATGGGAGGACCATGACGAGGGGTTGGAGGAGCACATACAACGAAGCGTAGATTCCATCTCCTGATTCATGCGCTCCGTCTGCCCATTAGTCTGAGGGTGAAAACCAGAAGACAAAGACACCTTAGCCCCGAGCGCGCCACAAAAATCTTTCCATACCTTGGAGATGAACTGGGGCCCCCGGTCAGACAAGATTTCTGTAGGAATCCCATGGAGCCTGAAAACATGTTTAACAAGCAAAAGAGCAGTTTCCGTAGCCGTGGGCAATTTTCTAAGGGGCACCAGATGACAGGCCTTGGAGAAGCGATCAACAATGGTAAGTATGACTGAGAATCCCTTAGAAGGAGGCAGGCCAGTGACAAAATCAAGAGCAACGTGTGACCAAGGACGGCCCGGAACAGGTAAGGGCTGCAAGAGGCCACTGGGAGGTTGATGGTGAGACTTGTTTTTAGCACAGGTGGGACAGGCTAAAACATAATCCTTAACATCCTTGTTAAGGGATGGCCACCAGAAGGAGCGTCTGATTAATGCTGTGGTCCGACTGGTGCCAGGGTGGCCAGAAAAACGAGAAGCATGGGCCCAATGAATTAACCGGGAACGAACAGAAAGAGGAACATAATTTCGGTCTGAAGGACCGGTACCCGGATCAGGATCGGACTGCTGAGCTCTGAGGATCAGGTCGGAGATATCCCAGGAAACCCCCCCCCCATGATACAGGATCGCGGCACTATGGTGTCCACAACAAGGTTACCCTCGTCAGAGGAGAACTGTCGAGAGAGGGCGTCAGGTTTCACATTCTTTGAGCCTGGTCTGTAAGAAATGAGAAAATTGAATCTCGAAAAAAAAAGAGACCATCTAGACTGTCGAGGATTCAACCTCTTGGCCGTCTGCAGGTAGGACAAGTTTTTATGATCTGTCCACACCACGATCGGAAGCTCAGCCCCCTCCAGCCAATGACGCCACTCCTCAAAAGCCATTTTAATAGCCAGCAACTCACGATCCCCCACATCATAGTTTCTCTCTGAAGGTGATAGCCGGCGAGAAAAAAAGGCACATGGATGCAGTTTGTGATCAGAGAGCGAGACTTGAGACAAGACCGCTCCAACCCCCGAGTCAGAAGCATCCACCTCCAACGTGAACTGTTGAGAAGGGTCTGGTTGGATCAGAACAGGGGCACTAGCAAACTTCTCCTTCAGAGCCGAGAAAGCTGCTTCTGCTTCAGGAGTCCAAGTAAACTGGATCTTGGTGGATGTGAGACTTGTCATGGGGGCCGCAGTCTGACTGTAGTTACGGATAAATCTCCGATAAAAATTAGCAAACCCCAAAAAACGCTGTAACTGTTTGCGGGAGGAGGGGGTCGGCCAATCCAGAACTGCGCGAATTCTCTCCGGATCCGGCTTCACCTGCCCGCTCTCCAAGATGAACCCCAGGAACGAGATGGAAGGTACATGAAACTCGCACTTCTCCGCCTTAATGTACAGACTGTTCTCTAGAAGACGTTGTAGAACCAGTCTGACATGCTGTTTGTGTTCCGTTATGTTCTTGGAGAAGATCAGGATGTCGTCCAGATAAACAAACACAAACCGATCCAGAAAATCACGCAGCACGTCATTGATAAGAGATTGAAAAACCGCTGGAGCGTTTGTCAGACCAAATGGCATGACCAAATATTCAAAATGGCCCAACGGAGTTTTAAACGCGGTCTTCCATTCGTCACCTTCACGGATGCGGACAAGATGGTAAGCATTTCGTAAGTCCAATTTAGTGAACACTGTGGCGCCCTGAACCGGTTCAAAAGCTGACGTGAGAAGGGGAAGAGGATACTTATTTTTAACTGTGATCTGATTGAGGCACTTGTAATCAATACATGGTCTGAGGGAACCGTCTTTCTTTGATACAAAAAAAAATCCGGCCCCTAACGGAGACGTAGAGGGGCGGATAATGCCTGCAGCCCGTGACTCTTTAGCATACTCTCCCTCTCTGGCTTAGAAATGTTATAAAGCCGACTGGAGGGCAGCGGAGCGCCCGGAAAAAGATCAATAGCGCAGTCGTAGGGCTGGTGGGGGGGAAGTGAAAGCGCTTTATTTTTTTTAAACACCATTTTCAAATCATGATAGTCAGAGGGCACTTTGGACAGATCCTGGGCGTCATCTTCGTCCTCCTGGGTGGTGTCAAGTTTTGGATTTGTCAAGGCCGACAGCAGGCAGGTTGCGTGGCAGGTTCTGCTCCATGATTCCACTCTTCCCTCATACCAGTTAAGGTGAGGATTATGTCGTCTCAACCAGGGAATGCCCAGCACCAAAGGGCTCTGTGGAGAGGGAAACACATAGAAAGTCAGAAATTCTCGGTGATTGCCTGAAACCAGAAGTTCGACAGGTTTAGTCTGTTGTGAAATTGCAGGCAGGACTCCTCCATCCAGGGCCGAAACTTTGATTGGAGCGGGAAGAGAAATTGTAGGTATATTAAGCTTCTTAACCAGTTCCTTATCAATCAGGTTTTGTTCACACCCCGAATCAATTAGTGCCGAGAAGTTAACTGACCTTTGATTGATGCACAGAGAGGCAGGAAGAGAAAATCGGGAGATCAAACTGGAACATCCACCCACCAGGACTCCCGTGCTCACTGGTGGGCTTTCCCTTTTAACCGAGCAGGACATGCAGCGACAAAATGACCAGCAAGACCGCAGTAAAAGCAGGCTCGGGCTTCTAGCCTACGTTGCCTTTCTGTGGGGGAAATCCTGGTGCGGCCAATCTGCATGGGTTCCTCGGGAGGGAGCGTATTCGGTATGGTTTCCATGGCAACCTCGGGAGCGAAACTGCCTGGGAAGAACACAGGTTTAGTTCCCTTTCTCTCTCGGGACCTCCCTCGCAGTCTATTATCAATCTTAATAGCCAAGGATATTAAAGCCTCCAAATTGGGTGGTTCGTCCCGGTAGACAAGTTCATCCTTCAGAGTCTCATTTAGAGCCTGAATGAAAGCCCCTTTTAGAGCCTCGTCATTCCACCCCGACGTAGCTGCAAGGGTGCGAAAATCAATTGCGAATTCAGCTGCAGAACGGGATCCCTGTTTCAAGTTCCAAAGCTGATGCGTGATTTCTGAACTAGACTCTGCATAGCCGAATGTCTGCTTTAACTCACTTAGAAAAGTAACAAATGGTATATGAGAAAGAGAGGCCAGATTAAATTTAGCTTCTGCCCATCGCAGGGCTTTCCCTTTCAATAACCCGATCATATACGCTATCTTGGCAGCGTCATCTGGAAAAGAGTCTGGAGCTCTGCTAAAAACGATGGAACATTGCAAGATGAATCCTCCACACTTTCCAATCTCTCCAGAATAGTGATCAGGTGTCGGAAGCGGGATCTCACGACCTCGGTGCGTCCCAACAGGAGTTGGCTGCATTGGAGGTCCCGGGCCGGGTGGAGGAGCGGCGGCAGCGGCAGCGGCTGCTGCTGCTGCGCCGGCTGTATTAGGAGGCTGAGGATTTCGTTCCAGTCTATCTGTCAATTCCGAGACTGACGTTCTCAATTGATCCATTATCTGCCCCTGGAAATTCTGCTGATCCAATAGAGTACGAAGCATGGCGTCGTGACGGGCTAGGAGTTCAGCTGCGCTTAGAGCGGGTCTTGTGTGAGAACCTGCTGGGTCGAGTTGGCTCGATGGTTCTGTCATGTTGGATTTCAGTTTCCTGACCCACATGCAAGTTCACACAACACCAGAGAACACTGTTCAGTGAAAGTTTAATGCATTTCAAAACGGTACAGTCTGATTATATTCCAGAGGATGGGTAGGCCGGTCAGCTCAGGTTTGTTTCTTCGGAGGGTGGCAGCACGGAGGGAAAAGGCTAGGATCCGGGAGCGTTCTTGATCAGTGATGGAGAGGGGAGGAGAGCGGCAGGCGGGGATGTCCGGTCTTGGCAGGAAACGCGTTTGTAGTCCAGACCTGGTTCTTGGCTTGATTCCTTCGGTACCTCGGTTTCTGAGGGAAGACCAAAATGTTACTTGAAGTCATTTAACAGAACATCCTCAACATGATTTCTGATTAGACCCTGACCAACAAGTGGGACCATCGAGCGATGAGTGACGGCTCCACTGCTTCTTAAAGGTCCACCAGTCAATCACTCGGAATCCGCTGCCGGTGCGTCAGCCCGTCAGAACTCTGCCCCGAAGATCCTCTATAGGAAAGAGTACCCACACTAACCCGAATCCTAACAACTTGAGTATGTAACTCCAAGGTCATGAAAACATGTCATGTCTGCGTGGCATGAGGTTGCTATAGCAAAATCTACAAAGCAAGCTCGTTTAGAATCAGCCAAAAAGTGGTTCTTGCATTTTAAAAGTCAACTTTGACATGTTTGTGTTCATTGCAGCGATGAACAACTGTCACATGTGAAATTATGAAATGTTTCAAAAACATACAAAGACATGCTCTGGCTATTTGATGATGATCTAGCATGTAAATTTTGGCCCAGACCAAAACATAGGTTTCAGTACAGATGGATTTGTTGCATCATGAACGTGTCTGGTGGTAACATAGTGATACATCAGATATGCTCCCCGTCATCTGGCACTTGTGACAAGAAATTCAGATGACAGCTACTTCCTTAAAAATGCATACTTTAGCGTAGTTTCTCTCTCTCATAAAGCATCCAGTCTAAATCTGGTTTTAAAAGCTCATTTATTGACTGTAGTAGTGAAAAAGAGAAATAAAAAAATCAGTGAAGCTAAAAAACAGGGAACCCACAGTTTACACATGGAGTTTTAGTACTATTCCTCGTTACTGTTTGTTAAAATTGCTTTCCAGTTTCTAAAAGCTACAGCAGGGTTTTTAGATGTGACACACTAGATTGCTGTGTTTTTTTTCTTTAGAAACAAACACTGACAGTGTATTAAGGCTATGTGAAAAGAAGAAAAGGTAAGAAGGAAAACAACTGTGATTGTCACTGTGACAAGCAGAATGGGAACAGCAGGGATGCCAAGAGTGTAAATAATTATTTTGAAGGCAGGATGTACCATGAAGAGCGAAAGACTCTAACTATTTCTTTGTTTTACTTGCAGTATAGCTGCACTGAAGAGAGACTTCTTTTATGCAAACCTGCCGTTGTCCTACAACATCTCAAAGTTCTGCTTTTAACATGTAGGCATCAGACAAGCCAAGTGTTCATTGTGAGGAATGCATTTTAGATTTCTGTCAAAATTCTACTATTTTGAAATATTTTTAAATGCAAAATAAATCCGACACATCTTCCTTAGCAGCCCCATGGAAACCTTCCTAGTTGTCGTCAGGAAACTGGATGTGTGAAGTGGATGTGCCGTCTTAAGCCTCATTTTAAAAAAGGAAGAGTTAAATGGTGGGATTTAGAAGCAGCTTGCTTCCAGATGATTGCTACCGGCGTTAATGATGCACAGCTATTGTGGTTGAATAACGAACAATGAGATCTCGCAGTCGCTCTTAATCTGAACATCATGCCCAGCGCTGCAAGCAATGTGTCCTGAAAACAAGCATTAAACCTTTGCAGGTCAGTATTAAGTGAAAGGCATGACTAAAATTCCCATTGAATTCAAAAGGATTCTTGCTACATAAAATTATCAGAGGGTGCATAGGAAACACTTATTTGCTTTTTGAGGAGCATGTCTGCCCCTGTTTAATATTTCTAATACAAATGTTTTTGATGGTTTTGGGTTTTTTTTTTTAGAAATGAAATAATGTGCACAATTTAGACTTTTTTCCAAAACCTGCACTAATTATTTGGTGTAATTTGTAAAATGAGCCTCGACACCTATCACTCTGTCGTAGCAGCAACCCAGTTCATAAGAAAAAAATACAAAACCAATTTCCCTTAATTTGATAATCAAGGAAAACAAAAGTACAGAATAGAATAATTATTCCACTTGAAGACTGTACAGTATATGTTGCCTGCCAATTAGATGTGTGTATTTGTTTTGCCACTGCATTCTGACAGGACTGTCTGCTACTCAGAATGTCTTTTCTTGGTTCACTCCACTCCAGTGCTTCTCCATAATTCGGTTGGCTTACATGCTCTCCTATTATGCAGATTTCCTTTCAAACCCAGATTTAGGGATACCCAATCTGACACTTGCCAAAACCTTCGCACACGAATGCGCGGCGAGGCATCTTTCTTTACTTTTGCTTCATTAGCTGATAAGCCAGCCACACAGTTTTGTGGCCACACAGATATATTGGTTGTCACTTGGTAATTGGTAAAATATGTTGGGACAAGAGCTAATTTGGATAGGGGTCAGTGGGAAGACGAGAGCTGAGACCTTTTCATTTGCAGCTAAAATGTGAGTCTGAGGGCTGAAAAATTTAAGAAGATAAATGAATGTTCTCCTGATGACAGTCCTGAAGTGGATTGTGGTCGTATTTCAATTTTATGGGATTTTTTTCCTTCTATTCTTTTCTTGCTGGAAGGTCTTTTTTGTTTTTTCAAAGGCAGTGTGTTTTTCACACAAAAGTTAACTTAAAAAATAAGGGACTGTACATTAAGGGCAAATTAACAGCTGTTATTGAAAATAGCACATTTGAATGAAAAGATATGTGCAAAAATGACAACAAACTACTTAGAAGATGTGAACAAAATGTTCAAACAGCAGGGTTTACATCCCTGCAAATAACAGCAGCAATGTAAACGGTTTGCCAGGAGTATTGATGGTTATAAAGTAACACTGCTTTGTGCAGTTAGGATGCAGCAGATCTGTCACTGTTGTTCACCAACAGGTTTATGCACAAATAGTGGGAGACTAATGCATGTCTCTCACTACCTGCACATCCTAGCATGGATGTGGTAATGTTGATGTAAGAGGGCCAATCACAATGAAGACGAGAAAAGCAACCTGGCCTCCATAAATTTAAATTAATCCAGCAAACTATCGTTTGCCATGGTTTAATCTAACGCAATGACAACTAAATGTCACTTGCTGGACACTAGAGAAAGTTTCCTTTTCTTTCAATCTCTGTGTGAAAATCCATGATGCTTCAAATATTTGGACCAAATTATGTGAAAAGTTAAAAACTATTTTGTGTGACCTGCAGCGATATTGTACAGTTTCTAAGTGTATAAGTTTGTTTTGTGGCATCCAGATTCCATTATTTCATTAAATATTTTATGGTTACTTTGAGGTTTTTAAACAGTCTTTTGTTAATATGCAAGCAATTTAAGTAACATGGTGCCAAAGAGAATTTATGCTCATTCGTAAATAACTGAATTTGCTTTGCGAAAGGAATATACAGTGCATCCTTCCTGATACAGATGCACGGGTTGTTTGTTTTGTGAAAAACACTCTTTCGAGATCTGATTAATACAAGGGAGATTCAGTCAAACTACAGCCAGCAAATTAAAGTTTAGTGAGTTTATAATGGGCTCATTACAATATGCTTACTTTGACTTAATTCGTTCTTCTTTTGAGGGTTAGTTTTGCAGAAACAATGTCAGAAATACAAACAAGCAGGCAGATTGGATTACATACAGTAAATTGATAAAGTTTACGTTTTTATAAATGATGTGGATAACTAGACATGAACGTTGACGTTTATTTTTGTCTCTTTTCACAGTTGTTATCCAACTCTCCATGGTTTTCACTTCTACTCTATTTGGGTTTATATTCTTTTCATTTGTGCTGCTAGTTATGATCAGCCTTCTTTGTAAAGAAAAGGGTTTCCAAAACGGCAGACATCTTTAGTCTTTGTTTGAATGAATAAAACATGACAAGTAAGGACGATTGCCAAATGAGATTTGTGTTGGTGTTTTTACTCTTGCTTCTTGTTTTGCACTATAAAACCACTTTGCCTTCTAATAGTTCTCTTTTCTAAATTGGTTCCCTGCCAGATGTCCTGCAGTAACTGTCCATCTGTCCCATCCAGCTTGTCACGGCGGAGTGTACCAGAGGAAGCTGTACCATGAACTGATGCTAAACTACAACCGTCTGGAGAGACCAGTCCAAAACGACTCTGCTCCTATTCTTGTGGAACTTGGCCTGACCTTGCTGCAGATTATTGACGTGGTGAGTTTTTGTTAAATACAATTTACATTTTAGGTAAATGCAAAAAATATTTTTTAAACCAGCATGTTTAAAGCTGAGAAGCAATCAATTGCTCTGTGAAACTCATTCCAACCCAGGCTGACTGTACTCTTGCACATTTCCATGGCATTTTGCATGCATTTGTGCCCGAAAGCAATGTCAATGCACACACCTCATTAATCTCTGAATTTATTATAAAATTGATTATCAGAAGAGAAAGTTAGTCTTTGAAACAACAAGTTGTGTTTTCCTCCAAGCACTTTTAGTTCCACCTGTGTGTGGTGAGAAAAGACGTTTCATTTTATTTACAAGTGCAAAATTAGAAGATTTTGCACTTGTAAAAGAACTTATTTCTTTGGAGTTTCTCCAGTGTTAGAATTAATAATGAAAACAATGTTTCATCTGTCATGATGGACATTTTTTGGAATGGAAAAAAAGTTAACATCTATCATGTTTATATCACGTTTTTATTTCCTCCACTGATTAAAAATGCCACAGCTTTAGCAAAAATGAAATATTGGACACTAATGAGTCTCATACAGCCTAATGAGGTAGTAGAGCTTTGGTTTTACCCTCTTCTTAAAACCAAGACGAGGTATAAATTTTTCTTCGTCTTGATTTTCACAGTTTTTAGGTGCTTCCATAAAAACACCGTACCTTTCATTTCCTGTGTCCTACATTCCATTTCCTTGAGCACCATTAAATATAAAAGGAATCACATTGCCCAATCTTTTTCATGTCAAGCTTGCAGCTCTGACAAAGACATATCTGTATCTTAGGTAGCTGCTCTGACATCCCTTATGTTTTATTCTATCAGCTGCTCTTCATTATGTTTTTCCCCCTGTTCTCCATACCGTCCATCTCACAGGACAACACACAACCTCCTGCTGCTTAGACCCACCACTTAGACAGACCAAAGGAAAAAAAAAAACAAGCTGACACACCGTCACATCCTTGACCCAGCCTTGTCTTAAGACATCTTTTTATGCACGCCGTATAATAGAAAGTAGCATATGCCAACTTGCAATGTAGACTCCCTAATGCACTATTAATGTCAGCTCACAACTTCTTAAGCAACATTTTAGCTAATTGTTACAGCGCTGTAAAAATACAAACTGGAAACAAAAACTAATTAAGTGAGATGAAGGTTTCCCCTTTCATTTATCATATTATGTAGCTACTTTGCCTCATTTTACTATCATAGATTGTTATTTTGTAGTAGCACTTGTCACAAACCATGTTTTACATATTTTCCACGTGTTCAATATTAAGCACGTATAGAAAACAGAAAGATGTATTCCTTGTTATTAGCTATGCGGTTTGATGGCACCATACATAATAGATAAGCCGGAAAAAGCAAATGAATGAATGCTTTGTGGACAGCAGTGAATAATGTAAATCTCGCTGTTCTTGTGGGTTTGTTTGTGTGGGATGGGGTCTCTGATTTCTCCATCTGCTCCCATCGTACTCTGTAACCGTAAAACTGGGTCAGGTTACGGCCAACAGATGGAGTCCAACACCAAAAATGATAACAAAAACCCAGACAGACGCACACAGATTTGTCACTACGCAATGTCAGCAGAAGTTTAACTCCAAATATAAGTCAAGTTGAATTTTGTTAAACAGTTTACCTACATGTTGAACATTTGAGCATTTAATTCACCATTTGATCCAAATAACATACTACATTTGATTACATTTGAGATATTTACATATATAAACATAAAACATAAAGACAGGCGCAGAAAAACTTCCATATCCCAGTGGGATCTTTCTTTCTATATCTAAGCAAACCTCGCTGTCTGAGTGTTTCACAGTGTACCAATTTTTATATTTCCAAAGAGGGCAAAAAAAGCTACGAAACAAGATGAAAGGGAAGGGATAAGGAAGAAAACCGTTGAGCAGTTTTTGTTTGTAAGATTTTTATCGCAGTCAAATAAAACAAGCGGGTTGAGCCGGCTGCATTAGACTGTTTTTTCATCATGGGTAAAATATTGTGTGAACAAATCGCATACAGTGCAGCTGTGACCTACTAGACATTAAACAGATAACATGCACTCCAATCACTTTTAGTAACTTTTAAGTGTTTTTGCTCTTTAATATTTTTCAAGCGGCACCAGGATGACTTATTTCTGTTCTCGTCTTAATCCAGCTTCCTGGATCTTACCTCCAGTCTTCCCAGACCATTAGCTTTAGTGGTCTGGGACTTTCTGCTTTCATGACAAAAAAGTTCAGAAATCTGCACTCGCTCGCTGAACCTTCTGTAAGCCACCTGTGTATAAAATGCTTTCCTTTGGTCGTTTCATAATGTGTAATTTTACTCCAGCTGCTGCATTGCTCAAATGGGCGTACGCATGGCATTGCATTAAACAAGCTGGAGTGCATCATTGTCATTCAGAGAACACATCAGCTCTGACTCATCTGGGATGCAGCTTTAACTTCACAGCCAGTTATTCTCATGATCTCACGAATCGTGTTTACCAACCTTGCAGAGTTTTTATTTTATTGTTGTTGTTTTCTCTCTCCCCGGCCCGTAGCATATTTTCATTTACTATCTGTTTACAGCCGGTTCTACTTCCAGCTGACAGTCCTCTCTGTCTTCTCTCGTTCCCCTCTAGGATGAAAAGAACCAAGTGTTGATCACAAACGCGTGGCTGCAACTGGTATGTCTCTTTGCTCAGTAAATAGTGTGTGATCAGTGTGATAATTTTATGTTCATTTACATTTTAGTTCAAAACTATTTATGCCCTTGGCGGGATTAGATTTAAAATTGTTTTCATTCAACCGAGACGTTTGTTTGTGTTTTAGAGGATGAAGGGATCAGGAAAAGCAGCTCTGCATCACTGGCAGCTGATGTGATGCGGAGCTGCTTCGTAGGTTTATGCGCCTTATTGTTTCAGGCGTTTCATCCTTTGCTGAAACTGTAGGTGGTCCAACAATCAAGGTAGCACGGGCTGTGTCAGGGTAAATAATCATCTGTTACTTTTAAAATAAAAGTAAAAGTGCAGATAAACAACACAGCAGGCAGAGTCGGTGGAGAACAAAGCAGTTGCTGTAACGCCAAGTCGTTCAAACTAATCTGCAGTCTAGAGCGGTACAGGAACAGCAATTGGGAAACTTCATATTCACAGCTTCACAAATATTTCATAGTTGATTTGGGGGGGTCAGCAGTCCACACTTCACCTTCAGCTGAATCTGGACTAAAAATCAGTATTTGGTTTTTTTTTTATTGCACTTGTAGTTGAAAGCTAATGGGCAAACTTCAGTCTTACCAATCCCACCAGTTCTTGACCTCTGTACCCAGAATGAACAAACGTCTTGAGATTCTTTTCAGAAATCAATTCGAAAGCAAAATAAAAATGTTGACATTAGATACAACAGAACAAGAAGGTAAAAGTAAAATAAAGCTGTTTATCCTGTCATATTTCCGTTTAACTGACTTTGTTGTGTGCCCCACTGATTTTGTGGGCTGAATGCTGATAAGTTTGGGCACCAAGTTACCACCTAGTTAATGGGTATTGATGTGATAAAGATGGTCTGATTCTCATTGAATAATAAAGAAAAAAAACCTATTTGGCAGGTAGAAGCATAGCAGAGTTAAGTTTGCTTTACACAGAAAATAATTTGACAAATTTTCCAAAGTCATGCTGATCAAAACTAGCTGGATTAATTTAGATCCCACTAATGGGCTAATCTGATGTAAAAAAAAAAATAAAACAAATAAATAAAAAGAACAACTTGTAAAATCCAGTCCAGGTTAGCAGCAAGCATGGAATAGAATCATAAACAATTCTTGTGTAGAAAAATTATCATATCTGCCCTCTTAGGCAGTATGCTCAAGCATTCTAGATAGATATTGTCTCCTGCAGTAGAGAACATGCGTGCGCTGGGTGTAGACGAAGCCTGAACACATAAATATGAAAACGCAAGATCTGACAGCAAGGGATAAGTCTTTTGATGGTTCCACCAGCATGCGGCAAAGTCCTCAGATATGATGGCCGACGGAACTGCTTGATACATCTGCAGCTCTCTTTTGACACTATCTGCTTTTCTTCAGTAAAAAAAACTCCTTCAGTATAGTCTTTCTGGGCAATTTGTAGGCTGGCAGTTACTAAACAAACCACAGTTTCTTCAGTATTAAAATAAAAAAAGGGAAAACATCCAATATAGGGATTAAAGATTAAAGAGAATCTATATAATTTTAAGTATAGCGCTCTTAGGGTCTTTTCACGTTTGATTCTGACTCTACAATCTGAATATCACAGCAACATTAGCACGCATCATAAGAAAACAATTTTTTAATTTGCTGCATAGAAATTTTGATGAACCTGTTACTTATAGCCTCAGTTTTATGTTTCCATCTCGTTTCATTCTCCTTTTTACATCTGGAGCTCATGACATTCCCATGTGCAGTTAGTAATCACTTAAAAAAAAAAAAAAAAAGCCTGTCCCTTTAAAAAATATTTAACCTAACGTCTTACACATGGGACATTGGGTTCCACTTCTGCATGGAGGATCTTAGCTACTGTGGATTTTATTTTAAAATAAAATAACTAAAAATATGCTGAAAGAAATATTTACTACCTTGTGTAGTAGTAAGGAAAAGTGTTGCGTTGGTGGAACCAGGCATGTGGAACGTCCTTACATCCTTCTCTTTATTATTACAGCAGATCCAGTCAGAACAACCCATTAGAGATGATACAGTCAAGGTTGAGTTGGCTGCTGACTGCCTTACAGGTTATGAATGTATCAATTATTCAATAAGCCACCTCTTTAATACATCATCTACTTTGGTGCAGTAGCTTATGGGGTCTTTGCAGATGCAGCAGGACTGCGAGGAGACTTGAGGATTGGATTATGCAGCCAGAGACAATCAGTCAGATAGTCGGAAAAGGAGCGTGTTTAACTTAACTGCGTCTTGGATTATATTAGGATTTTTATGAAACATGTATGATCGACAGAGAATAAATTACATTTCTTGAGGTGAAAATTTGTAATCTGATTAGCTTTTGTTCATATCTGTGCTCTGCTTTTCTCTCCTCCTCTCACAAATGATAAAGATAATTGCAGATACGTTGCATATCATGCACTGCAAAAGAATTATGGAATTATTATAATAATAATGTGTTGCGTTTTAATGGCAAATAAAAAGTTATGCTTAATTGACAAGTGAATGAAAAATGATACATAGTTTAGTTTTTTTTTTTACAAATAAAAATCTGACAAATATATTGTGCATTTGAACCCTCCCGACCCCACTGAGGGACAAGGGTGAAAGAAAATGGATGGATGGATATTGTGCATTTGTATTCAGTCTGTTTTACCTTTTTTACCCCTAATAAAATCCAGTGCAAGCAGAAGTATTCTGATTAGAAAATAAAAAGATGTTTTCTGAAAGCCTCAGGTTTTTTTTTAAGCGAATGTTAAGGAATAAACTGCACTACAGACTTCCAAAAAAAGTAGAAAATTTAATTTAGAGCAAGATTAGGTTATAAACAGATATGAACGCCTTACGGAGAACTAATAAATTCTGTGTCAGGGGGAATGAAAAGAGTATGGCACAACTGCAAACTTACCAGTACATGGTGTCCTACTTTAAGTAACAGGTTGAAGAAGAAGGAGAAAGTTAATCAAAGAAGAAGCCAAAAAACCATTGACAGTGATAATAACACCATAGACCAGGCATCCCTTTTTCTTCAGCAAGATCCAAGGCAACGCTAAAACAAAACCTGTTAGAGGCTGCAAAAGATCTGAGTCTAGGACTGAGGTGTACCTTAAAGCATGACAACAATCCTAAACATACAGACACAATTATGAATACAAGTTGTGTATGCGTATTATAATGGTCTGGATGTAAATATATATTGATAGTCTTTGGTGACATCTGACCTTTGATGTTCATAGACTGCTATTTTGAAAAGGGGATTGGGTAAAATGTTTTACTTAAAAAAAGAAGAGAAAACATGAATCATTTCTACTGCTACTTTGGGAGTGGTCCATCACAAAAAGTCCCAATGAAATATACTTAGGTTTGTATTTATAGAGTGACAACATGTGAGAAGATACAAGTGATATGGATGGATACCTGTCAACCTGAAGGACACGTCTGCGCCAGACAAAAGTATTTTGGTTGCACTGCTGTGCACCACCAATCAAATTCCACTCATGCATTTTCTGACGGTGAACAGAGACACCGCGAACAAAAATACATATTTCTGCACCCAGATAGGTTCCCAGAATCTGTTTTCTGCTGGTTTGTGTTGAAGAGGCTGAACAGTGAAATCACTCCTAAGAGACGAACATCAGGAAGACGCTCACATCACCCAAAAGACAAGAAGCAATCAGTGCCACATATCAAATTATTTTCACAGCTTCAGCCGCTGTTTCCGCTGGATTTCCAATTTGTTCCGTTTGTGTCTTGTGCTTTAAAACAACTTGATAGTAATCATAGATTTGCAGAGCAATTATCACACTATTTTAACTATGGCTGTCTCGAATTAGTGATGCTTGATACTAATATTCCTGTTACATAACTGCAAAACTATTCTTAGACAGATGCTGCCTGGCATTACGGATGATATCCGCCTCCCTGACCAAAGAGCTGAAGGTTAACTGCTTTGTTGTGCTTTCACAGCCAAGGAACATGAAAAGAAACATCAAACATGTCAAGGTTTAGTGATGGCAAGTGTGGTATAATTAAGTCATTAGCCTCCTCAGTGGAGACATATGTCAGCAGACACGAATGAAATGTTTCAGAAAAGAACATGGTTTTTATTAGTAGGAAAGACATTTTCCAACTAATACGAGGCAAAATCTTACTAAATGTAGGGGAAGAATACTCTCTGCATGCATGCACGATTACGCACGAATATAATGTGAACTAAGCAGATGTGCATCATATACAGTGGCCACTTTAAATGTAGGACTTTGGTTATTCCACGGAGAAGAGGCCCTAACGGTTTAACATGTGCCTACATCCATCTGCCCGACTCTTATACAAGAACGTTAAAGCAAAACGCGCTTAAAGGCTAAAGCACACAACATTCATATAACTACAGATGACAGATTAACTTGTTACTTGTCATAAATAATAATGATTTTTTTTAAAAAAGCAGCAGTGTGTGCTTTTAAAATGCTGTGAAGCTGGACTCACTTCACTCTTTGCTGAATTGAGCCAACCTCAGATGGGATTCCGGGGAGCGGTGCCAAATGTCGGCTTGGCAGACTTTCAGTGGCAACGTTCATTATCTGAGCTGGAGACAAAGTGTAACAGCCAACAACTAATAGCCTGTGTAATAGGGAAATGTTTGACTTTTGATGGCCTCAGGTGAATCACATTTAAAAGGAGAGGTTTTTGAGGGATTTTGATCTTTCAATACCTCTCTGCGTCAGCATTTATCATAAAATAGGATTAAGCAGAGGTGGTGCATCTGCTCACGAATCAACATTTTAATAATGACCAGAGCTGAAGATAGAGAGGTGTTGTTTCTGTTAAATGTGTCTATGTGAACAGCATCAATAGAAACCTAATGTTTTTGTTTTGTGGGGTTTTTTTACTTTTGCATCCTAATTGTGAAGCAAATTCATTGATCTGCTTTCTTATTCTACAGCATTGGACGGATATTTATCTGTCCTGGAACCCAGAGAACTACCCCGGGGTTCAGAATCTCCGCTTTCCCTCCAATCTGGTTTGGGTTCCAGATATCCTCCTCTACAACAGGTAATGTCTGTTTGTGTCTCTTTTCTCATCTCCTGCATGCTTTTTTTTTTTTAACTCACGTCATGCTTTATGCTTTTCATATTATCGGTTGCTTTTGACTGTCTTGATTTATTGTGTAAACATTGTCATCTCTTGGGTTTTCCTGTTATCCTGTTTTATTACACGTTTTATTTTAAATCAGCTTCATTTTATGGGTTTGTTTGCACCTTTTATCCATTTTTTGTCCCTTGCATTTTGTCATTGTGAGATTCATCTGATAGCCACGTTTGTAACTCTGTTCAGCTCACTTACAGGTTCAACAATCACCTTGATTCCCTGAACCACTGTCTCCTGTGATTTTGAAGTTTCCATGTGTTGTGTTTTTTTTACCCACATGAGTAAACATCCTGAAAAAATTACAAAAAATAAAAAAAATAGCCAGTCTTTTGGCTTCAGAATGACCTTAATTTTACATCATAAAGAACACAAGTTTTGAAAGCGTTTCTCAAAGGTTTTGACTTATAAGGCATAATATCAACAGAGTTTCTGCAGAGTTTTCATAAGAAAATTAACACACCACCACATAGGATTGTGATTTAGTGACTGTCAAGGCTATTGGAGTACTGTCCACTGAAAGTTGAATATTTTTAAACTCTTTTGTGTCGTGTCACTAGCCTGCATATGCACATATTTGCAAGCAACAATCGCTCCATACCGCAAGCTCAATAGAGAATATATGGAGGAGGGAGAGACGTCACCTCCCATGTGTCGAGCCCATGAGGAGGATTGAACTCTCGCATCAGTTACTGGCCAGGCTCATGGTCTTTTATACCACAGAGCAAACCATGACATCCCTGTAAGGAAGAGCATGCAGAGAAAAGCCAGTGTTTCCCTGATTTTTAAGTCAGGAAAACACTGGCATAAAAGTCAAATGTGTTTTTGGAATAGCCGGCTGTACGCCACAAGCCTTACACTATTTCTTTGAGTGTTGCTAGCCAGTGTTGGCATGAGGTTGTCGCCTGGACACAATGCCAGCATTTGAAATGTTCTTACAGGTTTTTTGTGCATTCTTCAATTTCACAATGGACAATGGGCAACCAGTATGGATAATTGTAAAAAAAAAATCCACCAAAAGGATTTTTAGCATCCTCTAAGCAGTAAGGGAACTCCCACAGTTCAATATGTTTTACCTGAAGTGTGATGTTCTCTTGGTGAACCCTGTAAAGCTCTCCAAGACCCTGTTTAGAACAAACACATTTGTGGTGTGATAACGTCCAGTGTGACATTGAACTTCCATCTCCTTTCAGATACAGACTGAAGTTCTGAACAAATATCCAATGAGCTTCCAAGAATACCAACAGACCCTGATCATGATTTGCATCCTTGATGTTTAAATCTCTTTATGATGTCAAATTTCTCCCTAAGAAAATATTTTTTAGACTTCTGTAGCATTTATACAAAGCTGCAAATATGATAAACAAACACAGAGAGCATTTATCCATTTGTGAAACAGCTGTGCCTCTGGGATACGCTGTGGTTTTATCTGGCCCGTGTGAGAATGTTACTGTCCCAAGGGATAATCGGAGGAAATCAAGCATATGCTTGCCTTACGGAAAACTATTCTTGTAGATTTAATACAAACACATTTAAATATTTCAGAGGACTGTTGACAGCAATATTAGATGGACAATCATATAATTCGTTTAAATGTTTTGAGATTTTTGCAACCACTTTGTTACTTATAAAGTTCCTGGATATATATTGCGCAAAAGGAACTCCATTTGTGTTTCTGGAAAAAGTCACTAAAAGAGATTCTATATACATATTTTTTGTCCAATCCAAGTTATTTGGAATTTATCCCTTACAATCTTCCATATCAACAGACTAATCACAGATGCTGTGAAAATAAAATTACACAATAGCATTAAAATGGTTTTTGATTATGCAAAAAATATATATAATGTGATATATATCTTGTGATACTCTACTGAAAAGTCAAGCTAATCTGGCAAACCAATCTGTTCGTGTTTTATCCAACTAAACCCGATTCATTATCAGTAAGAGTCTCACCTTGGTTGGGGGGAGAATGGAAAAGAGAGACATGAGTTTTTGCTGTATAACAGAGATAGCATTAAACATTAAGCCGCTTACGGAGAGGACCACAAATCACAAACATTAATGACAATATTTCTGATGCAGGCGCGGGTTGAAGCTGATGTTCTTTATGCTTTGAGGATTAATCCTGGGTAAAATTTTGGCTTCATTGTAATAATAAAGTAAGCCTGCAAGAGAAGAGATTAAAATTACAAGATTTTAGAATTTCCATTAGAAAATTAGGTCATGATAAACTTGAGCAAATATGAATATGGGGGAAACATTTTTAAAACAAGACCAATGCTTAAATGTACAGTTCTGCAGTTTGCGTAAGAGGAGATTTTTGAAGCCATATGTCCAACAATAAGATCGTGTATGAATCACTTTCTCACATATATTAATTGCTGCAAAACTGTTTTTCCTCTGCATATGGTGCCTGTCAGCATTATACACCTATACACAGTTTTTCTACAGTTGGTCATACCTTGATGCAGTTAATCAGGAATCAGGATTTTCAGACCAAAGCAAAGTTGTTGCAAAGTAGAAGGAAACTGATAGATTACTTTCAACATTTTGTAAGTTTGGCTTTTATATCTTGCCCCCTTTACTATAATTAAACAGTACTTTAGTGCAACCAATTAATTTCAAAACTCAGCAATGAGTAATTTAATCCGAGTACAAATCCAGCTGTTCTGTGAAGGCCTCAGAGGTTTGTTAGAGGACATGAGTGAATAAACAGCATAATTAGGCCTTGAAAAACTTATATATAAAGCCACAAGTGTTTTATGAGACACCTCCCAACACATGCACCAAGATGATCTAATTATTTGTGATCAAAACCCAAATCTATGACATAAAAACCCCAATATATGTAGTTGAAAAATGGCAACAAGGAATAAGGATTTAAAAAGATGTGACAATGTTAGAGGTGTCGTTTTGCAATCCAAAAGTTGTGGGTTTGATTCCAGTTTCCTCCTTCGCCCAGCCAAGGTATTTAACCCTACGTTTTCCTACCAGTCGACATGTCATGAGTGTGTGCGCTTGTGAGCGAATCTCTAAAGTGAAGCAATCTGAGTGGTCAGTATGACTTGAAAAGCCGCCATATAGATTCAGTCCATTTACCATTTATGTGTTAAGGCTTTGATCCTGTCTGTCAGGCTGCATGTAAAATTGAAACCTCTGGAGTGCTGAACTGTGAAAATCTAAAATTACTTAACAGAAAGTCATCTGTCTGCACAGCTTAGAGGAGTTTAGACGGGCACCACGCATCATAAATCCTCAGGCTCGGTGGTGTTTGAGGTTTATTCTGTGAAGGACCTGAGAGGGTGACATCCTGTTTCTGCTTGTATGTATAGGAAGAAAGTCACTGCTGTCACGAGAGTACTTTTCTTTGTGCAGCTTAAGATCAGTCTCTTCAAACCTAAGATCAGTCTCACAATAACTCCGCTGGTAGGAACATGTGGTACGAGTCTGTAGGAGCCTTGAGAAATGGAGGATCTTGGACGCAACACAGTCGTCCTGTTTGCTCCATGGCTCATTATTTCTCTAAACCCAGCAGGAAGAACGTTGAGAATAGTTCCATGTCTCTAAGGATTTCAAACGCTTGACAGTTTAATGCTTTGTGTCTGTGTTAGCACATCAACAACAATGCATCCAGAGTGATTTGAGAGACGATGAGGGGTGAAGAGCCAATCCCTATAGAAAATCGAATGGCTCAGATGCAATGCCCCGGTAAAACACAATCTCCTGATGTGTGTTGATGTGCAATAGATGTGTGTCTGTGTTTAAATAAGTTTCTTTATGGACTTGGTAGACTATCTGTGACTTTATCTGGTGCTACTTTTAGAATATATACTATATTTGGGTGCAATTACCATCCAAATGCAAAAAAAGCGTGTTACTTAATGCTTTTTTGCGTGTCTGGTTTTTTTATTCAAAAGCCGCCTTCCAAGAAAAAATATTACTATAAACAGTAAGCAATTTAGTCTAAGAACTAGTTCATTACATGGGGATTCGACGTATTCATCATGGCTTTATCAGGAATCTCTAAGATGTTGCTTTTTCTGTCCCTTAAGATCTTGGAGTTCAAATTCATGCACTCGTGTGTGTGTGTGTAGACTACTCAGACTGCATTTACTGGTACTAAAGCAAAACCAATCTCTAAAGACTTCACTTAAATCAAATTGTGACTGCCAGACTCCTCACTAATTTAAACAAAAGGCTAAATTTAATCTTAGTTCTACTTTTCTGTGGGCTTCAGTTTAAAGCTTTAGTTAGAACTTTTAAGGATTTGAAATTGCTCCTCACTGAGTACATAAAGTTGCCGTCAAGCTGATCCTTAATTAACTTATCATTTGTGTTGCTGCATCTGAAAACACTATGTTTGTTCAAAGGTGAAGAAATTAATGATGTTTTGTAAAATATGAAGGATTGTCATATAAAACGTCCATCTATGATTTATGATGGATGCCCATTACTAAAAGGTTTGCCATGGAATGAAAGACATAAAAGCATACAGAGTGCTGAGGACAAAGTTACTGCTTGCTGTGAAGTCACCATGTTCTTTTTCCCTTTTCTTTTTTCCTGCCTAATAATGACCTGATCAACTTGAGTTGAGCTCAGTGATGCACACGTCTGAGTTGTGACACATGCTACAGAATTATTTTTGACGTGTCCAAAAGATCCTTGGCAACCTGAGCCGGCTGGAGATTACATTACATCTAAAAAGGATGAGATCCTCGAAGCACAAAGCAGAAATGCCCCAACATTCTTAGTAAGGATTTGGTCTATTCATTAATCACTGACAATCATGTTCAAATTCAGCACTGCTTATTTTTTTTTGCATCTTTCTTCTTTGGTTTCTGACTAGTTACTAAACAGCTTCCATCAGAGCCTTAAAAAAGCATTTGTTTTAAGAGACAAAGTCCTTAACAGATTAAGTTAATGCTAGTTTTTATACATGTGATATGTGTTTTAATACTGGCTATATTTGCTGTCTACTTGTCAACTGAACACAGGAGGAACAGGACTATTAGAAAGTTCCTAAAAATGAAAGAGATAATGTTATTTCCTTCATTGCTGTAGAAACTGAAGCTTTTCTGAGCTTTAAGTCCCTCATAAACATCAGAGTGTCAGACCTTTAGATGCTTCACAATGTTCTAGTGTTACTCAACCTTGTTATCACCACTCTAAGGGCTTGTAGATATTTATTTGACTTCGCTGTTTGCTTGAATCGTTGACGAAATACGCTTACATTTTGTACATTTCTGTTTGGCATTTTTGCCTCAAACAAAAAGGCTCCTCTCTGGACATATTGACCTGATATTAGAGTCGTAATCCTTAACATGTCTGAATTATTGACTTTGATTTAACTTTATCTTAAAAATGAATTGTTTTCTTATTGGTTCTCTTGAAATGAAATGTTGATTAGTTTATTTTAACCTAAAGGTTAAAATAAAATGTAAATTTGGCAAAATTTATATATTTTGGCTACATACTGATAACATCTGAAAAACTGCATTTACAATAATTGAATATCACAATATTCTATTTTGTATTTATTTTTTTACCTTTAGCATCTTGACCAGGAGTAACACACATACCAAAAAATGAAAGTTTATCAAACCACCCATATTATAAGCATGGAAACTCTGCCAATATTCAACTTGTTTATGTTCCCAGAGTGACTGCAAGCTGTGCAACTAAACATTCAGCAAGGATTAGTTGCACAAATACCTATAAATCACTATCTGATTCAATTCATTTCCTATTTATCTATCAATGTTTGCAGTAATTATAAGTCATGAAAACCAAGATTTATGTAAGATCCAAACATTCGGTACTCGGGGGGAATAGTTTGATCTACGATAGCATTTGTAATCTGCTGTGTTGATTCTAGTTTTATTTTTTATTTTTATTTTATTATTTTTTATTTTTTTATTTTATTATTATTTATTATTTTATTTTTATTTTTATTTATGTGTTGATTCTAGACTTAGTTTAATTTTAACTGTATTTGGTTCTGCTCCTGATAAAGTGGCTAAACGCTCTCATTGCTTTCCAGTCCACACGTTAGGAAAAAACATTCAAAATGCCATTACAAGGCTAAAACCTAATATAGCTCATTCATTCGGGACGGTAAATGAGAATGATGGTAGTAGTTTCACTGCTCTCTCTCTCAACCTCTTCGCCTTTCAGCCCTATGCTAGGTGAAACAAGCGATTAGATTTAAATGATAGATTTAGAGGTCGTAATTTGATGTTGAGCAAAACCACATGACCAAAATTGATGTTCTACCTGTCGGGCTAAAAGCCTTCAGGGAGAGTTTAAGTGCGGCCATCATATTCTTTCGCTGCCAGTAATTGGTAGAAATATACTAACAGACAGTAACAAATGATGGGTTGAGAGGCAAGCTAGTCTCTGGATTTGGATAAGCATTCAATCATTGCTTGAGCTGGAGTGCTTTCAGTCATCACCATTTTTTTAAGTTTTGAGTCGGAGCGCACCACTTGGAAAAATAAGGCTTTACTGGCTGTCTACCTCTGTATGCAGAGGTTAGGTTTTCTCCTGCCTATTTGTCTGGAATCTATTGACATGATGTGACATAATGGGAACATACACATTTTTCTCTTGTTACTATCAAAATCTGGAAAAAATAATAATTAGATGTTTGCATGAATCTGTTCAAGTTTTTTTTTTTTGCTCTGCTGTCACTAGAATCAGGAAATGACTTCATGTGAAAGAAGGGGGTTATGAAATGCTGTGAAACTCCTCAAAAATCAACATTTTAACAATCCCATGTTGTCTAAAATGTCACCAGTTTCAGTTTAACATTTTTTAAAGTTTTAGTTTTTTTTTTCCCACAGTCTACTGAAACCACGGTTCAACTGAGGCACATTTAATTGCTCATATTGAATCAGAAGTGGGCAGCAGCTTCTTTATAGCCTTTATTATTCACTCCTTATGTGGAGTCGCTTTCTGAAATGTCAGGCTATTCATTTTTTGAACAAGCCATGTCTATTTTATTTCCTAGGCTTGTATTGATTTGCAGATGCCCTGCCAATAAATGCTGCAAGAAGAAACACAAACCGCGGCTGAAAATTCATCACGCCAAGGCCCGAGTTCATCAGGTGTCATCCATTTATTTAATATGGTACAGCAACGACACCAGACAAGCCGCTGAAGCTGCAAATGTGAAGATGTTTTCTTTATTTAGGGTGAATGCATTCCAGTCAAATGTCGGCTCTTTTGAAACCGGGCTTGGTGGCTCATTAAAAAAAAGTTAAAACTTGAGACTTTCAGGAAACACTTCTGACATAATGTAGTGTTAAGCTATGATTACAGTCTGGATAATTGCAGCTTCTGCTTCCTTTTAGACTCGATCTGAAAAGAAACATTGGCTGTTTTGTTAGTTTATGAGACATCCAATCTTTGCCTTTTTCCTCTGTGACAAGTGGCTTTAAAGCACTCTGCAATGTTTTGTACTCATCATTGTAATTAAACACTGCATATCTGTAGCCGTGGTAATCCTCCTCCTCCCCCTCATGTCACCTTCAGACTCGCAATATGGTTTTTTTGTGTGTGTTTTTCTTTTCTTTGTGTCTTTGACTTTGCAGCTTACTCATTATTTTATCTTTCTCCATAATGTTGTTTCCTGAGTTGCTGTTCAGACTTGCAGTTGCCATTTAAAGTTGTTCCTAATTTGTCTTCTCTCACTTTAGTGCCGATGAGAGATTTGATGCCACGTTTCATACAAATGTGCTGGTTAACGCATCAGGAGCCTGCCAGTACATCCCACCAGGTGAGATATTCCACATGTTATGTTATGTATGGCCTGTCTCTGAGTTGTATTTATAATCGCAGATTAGAAATTTAAATGAATTATATTACAGTGCAGATTTATTAATACTGAATTTTTACACAATCCTTTTTTTCACTCTGCACTCCTGGGATAAGTTGAGAGATTTTTTTTCGTGAGAGTTGGAAGTACATTTTTATTTTAACTTATTTTCCTTTAAATTCAGAGGTTTCAAATTTAATCCCAGCATACAATGGGAAAACACTTAAAAATGATTATTATTATTATGATTACATTATCCAAACCTCTTCACTTATAAAGTCTTATATATACTGCTCAAAAAAATAAAGGGAACACTTCAGTGTTCACTTCAATGTTAAAGTGTTCCCTTTATTTTTTTGAGCAGTGTACATCTTTAAAGTCTTATATACATCTCTGTCTCAGTAAATTCACATATTGTAACTTTTTACTTAGAAATTCTGTTCAAAAGCTAAAACTAATACATTATTTAGCAAATGTTATCTTAATCAGTTATAAAATTTGTACTTAGTGTAACAATCAAGGGAGGAAAAAAAAGTGTCACATATAAATTTTTGCTCAGTGAGAATTATATCCATGTATTTTTAAGTTGAGTCACTTACTAATTGGTCAGGACTCTTTTTTTTTATTAGTTCATCAATGTGGTATGACATGGCATAAAGGCAAAACGCCAAACCAGATGGGTAGGGGTTAAGGAAACACATGGCGAATTCTGCCAGCCTCTCCATTAATGCTTGTCAGCAAAGGGCACCACGACGTGCAATAAAACTTCCTGGTATAATGGCTTTATACATTATTGACTTTGGAAACTTAACACTGGACCTCGAGCAACATGGATTCTGGCCTCTCCTTTCTACCTCCAGCCTCTGTGGTGTAGATCTTCAATACAATGTTATCTGAAAAGGATACTTGGTCCAATCAGTAAGCATTTAGTTTTCTTCTGACTGTTCACTCAACTTCCCCTCAATAAGTTTATTTCTTGATGGCTTATGATCATTAGTGACAATCTGGTGATCAACTGAGACAGAGGTTTTCTCCATGATTGAGTAGGTCTTAAGTTTCTGTATTGAACATCTCTTTTAGTTGGCCTTATTTAAAGCAATATTCTAAGAACTTATTAATAAGCAAGTAATAACCATTCAAATCAAACCAAACCAAATAACTTTTTTTTTTAATTAATAAAGTTTTTTTTAAACATTCCTATTTTATTGAGCTCCATCTGTACTTTACAAAACAAAACTGTTTAAGTGACATTTTTAGCGCACTGTGCAAAAAAAAAAACAAAAAAACTCTTGGGTGAAAAATAAAAGTACTGTACTTACTCTTTTCAGGTATCCTGAAGAGTACATGCTATATTGATGTCCGGTGGTTCCCATTTGATATCCAGAAGTGTGACCTGAAATTTGGCTCTTGGACCCACAACGGCTGGCTCCTGGATCTCCAGATGATGGACGTGGACATTTCTACATACATACCCAACGGCGAGTGGGACCTCGTAGGTAAGAAAAGCAAAAAAAAAAAAAGCATTCAGTTTCTCTTTTATACCTATTTATGCATTTTTCTTTTTTTGAGGAAGGCATTTTGAGGGGAAGTTGGATGTTTACAAAAAATTATAAAATAAATAATAAAATAAAGAGAAATAAATGTCGTCGCTCAGATAATCCAAGTAATGCTGTCGACAGGAAGTATCTCCAGTAGTAGCCGGCCTTGCAACAAATCTGAAGAGGCCTCTCACTGAAAACATTTGCTGAAATTACATGATTAAATTTGATGTTGAGTGTAATTTAATTATACTCAACATCTGAGCAGCAGAGACAATATTCCACATTAACGTGTCCTGAATGACACCATCAGTTGTAGCCAAGCAAGCACTGCTAAACCACAGCATTTGTTTTCTGCTGCTCCTCTTTAAGTCTGCCTGGCAATGACATTAGAAAGCTGAGCAGAGACAATTTAGCATCTTTGATTGATGGAAGAGATGGTTTGAATTTCCTCCTTCTCCGTCTGTTCTTTGGTCCTATTCTGCATACACGAAGCCTTTTTTCCCCAACTCCTCTGGGATTTGGGGTTGTTGTTCAGGTATCATTTGAATGCTCTGGATGCTACTTGGTTGCTTGCAGTTGAAAAAAGCAATACTTTGTTGCCACCACAACTGTCCAAAAATGAAACATTAAGAGCAAAAATCCATCCAGCTGCACAACATTCAAAACCAGAGGGAATAATTGTCCAAACACACACACAAAAAAAAAGTGAACAAAAGTGGAAAGAGAACAAATCAGAACTAATATAGCAGAGCTACTTCAACATGCTGCCCCCCGGAGCAGCGCAATTCTAATACTCAAGTACAATAAATAAATATTTTGTTTAGTACACATGGCTAACGAGACTTTGACTGTGATTTTCAGCCTTCACAAGTAGTTTCTAGCATCCTTTAAGTTGTGAGATTTCCAGTGAGTATCAAAGAGCTGAAACAGTTCTTCAGACTTGCTCTGCCTTTAAGGTAACCCAACAGATTGGACACAAAGGTTCGAAATCTTCATTATTAAATTAAGAGGGACCTTCAGACAAAATGTTCAGCCTGTCTTCAGATATTGTTTTGACAACCAACTGCAAAACCTGCCAAAAATGGAGAGCTACCAACTTGCAAAGTTCCCCAGCCCCTGTTCTAATTCAACCAAAAGCGATCCACACGTGTATAGTTTTAACAACCTGGACAGTTTTCTTCCTGTATTAATTTGTTAAGATTTGCTGCTTAGATCTTAAACTGATTCTGTTTGCCTTGGGTGGAGGTTGCATAGCTTCCTTACAGATAACAGGGGAAATATCGAAGCCGTTGCTTAAAGGTGAAAAGGGGGCGCCAACTGTATTCATAAAAACCTTGGCGTCTTTCCGCAGGGTTATGTTTACTTAGTTTTTAATTACTAAATATTTTGTCAGATTTGATGAAGTAAAAGCAAACGTCGAAATAGCACAGTTCTCAAAAGATTCCTATGCAAGTGTAGAAAAACAAGAAATTACTTTTAGTGAAAACAGACCATTTCCACCCATCATTCATCAAGGTTAGTCAGGAATCTATTGCATCTCAATATTTTATCAATTTTTAGATTGTGTGCTTGGCAATGCTCATGTAACAACCAAACCACCACTCTTAATAAGAACCTTTTGTGAACATAGACCCTGAAATTGTACCAAAGTTTTAGCTGAAACTCTTCTTCTCTGTTCTGCAACCAAATCGACACACGGCAGGCTCTGTAAATGCAGAGTGACGTGTTTAAAAGGCAGATCCTATTCAGCAGTCCTGTTTACCTTGGCTGTGACACACTGTTGTTAACTCGGCTGCCTTTTCTTTCTGCCATCTTCTCTGTCCGTGGGAAATTAAAGATGTCACATAATCTCTTCCTCAATTTTTGCTCATCAATGGCCAAGAGAAGCAGGACAAACAAAGATGCAAGCGTAGACTTGCACACAAAGTGAGATCACCTAGCAGGCCCCGGAAATGTGTGTGTGAGTGTGTGGGGAGTATTTTGGTTTTTATGAGGTGACAGCTGGCCCAGCGATGGTTCACTTAATTCAGAACAGTCAAGGGCCAAACTTCCCAAGAACACAAATCATCCCGGTGCTTCAGAACAAACCACGCCAGAGTCAAGGCCGGCAAACACACACACACACACACACCCCTGCGCACACACACACACACACACATGATTATGTATAATCAATCTGAATCTGCAAGCCTGCAGTCCATCAATTTAATAGGTGGTGAACAAAAGCTACATCCTTTCAGAACCAGGTGACAAACTTTGAACGAAATAAAATTACATCTATTCAATTTATTTAAATTTCATTTCTGAAGGAAATCAGTTCTTTTAGCAAGAAACTTGAGTTCTGTTTGTGCTGCTGACTGTTTCAGACGAGAGTCTTTCTCACAAATAGAGAATAAATATTAAAACATGAGAAAAGGTTAGAAAGTGTTGATATGGGTGGTCTGTCATGCCCAAAACATAATCAAATCTGCGGCACTTCAGCTTGATTTTGATTCAAAACTGATTGCTAATTGTTGTCCAGACAACTTGTCTCAAAAACACACACACACACCCCTACACGCACGCACGCACACACTCACACACACACACACACACCCGCACACGCACACACACACACACACAGACACTGATTAATAGCGAAGTGATTAATACGCATAGTTTCATTATTTCACCATCATTTCAAAGTGCAATACTTGTACTGTTATCTTGTTCTTTTGATTGAAATTGGCACTCAGAATCTACACACTGTTGTTGCGCAACACCTCCCCCCCCTTCTCTCTCACTCTACTTCCTCTTCTCAGAGGAGGGAGATGTGCAGCCAGCTCTCCATCTAACGGGTAATTTGAGTTTTCTAAATCTGATGGGATTTTACCCTGTTCAGAACTGAGTAAACTCTGTTTAAGCTGGCGTCGAGAAAGACTAGCCTGGTTTCTAACGACCTCCCCCTCCAGATGTCCCACCCTTTTTCACCCTGTGAATTAGCCAGATTGAGTAGCTTGCAACCAACTAGCTTCACAGAGCACACCTGTTAACGGTCGCTCTTTCTCTTTTTTACAACTTGCACTTGTTACTGAACCAGGTTGGTTTTAGTGACTCGGGCGAGTCCCAAGGGTGTTGTTTTAGTTTTGGCTAAAAGCAACCTATAAAACATTTCTACTTTTTCCTCCCAGAATCAAACTTCATTGCTATTTCACAACCATCAAAGAACTTTAAGGTGACTCATTAATTGAATGTCCACAACATCATTTAGATTTTCTTAATGCTAATTATTTTATTAGTAAGGCCATTTTGCAAGGGTCAGTACAGCTTAATTCAGTAGCAGAAATAATCAAATAAGTAAAATCAATAATCTAGCCTATCTTTCCCTAATGCTGACACTGAGAACTAAAAAAGGGAAACTTTGAGAGAGACGGACAGAGTTTGGCATTTTGAACCCCAGAACTGGCCTGATGATGAAGAAGGTGTTGCAGCAGCAGGAGGTTCCCAGTACAGGAAGAGTACTGACTTAGAGCGGCAAGTCTCGGGCATCAGGGTGACTTCCTCATGCGCGTAGCGGTCCTCAGCTTCTTGTCTTGCAGCTCTGTAGCTCCCTTCTCCTCGTCTCACGATCTTTCTGGTCCCACGGAAGGAACACACCAGTTCTTCCTCTTTGCCTTTGTTCTTTGCCTTTGTCTTTATCTTCATTTTTGCCTTGGTCTTTGTCTTTGGGGGTCTAAACCCAGCTGTTGAGAGAAGTGCGATTTGAAGCCACATGTTGCGGGGCTAACGGGTTGGTCCCCATGTGCAGAACAGTCTTCGGCTCTGTGGCCCCGGCTCTTCTTCAGCTGCAGAGTTCTTTGTCCATCTCCGTCTTGGCTCGAAGCTGCCTGAAGGATCCAACCAAAGATTCCTCTGTTGCACCCACCTTATAAAGGGTTTATCCACCTTTTGGTGCATTTACATTGGCTAGCTTTGTTGCTGTGCCTGTCTCATTGGCTGACTGCTTGGACAGATGATCTCATCTCCATCACCCTGGAGACCTTATGACCGGATCTCTGTTCTAATGTCCCCAAGTTGCTCAACAGTTCCTCCTACCTCTGTTTCCTGCCCAACCTTTTCTTAGGCAAGTTGAAGTTTAGCAATAAGGCTTTAGTCTTCTCCGTTCTCCTATCAGTTCCTCTTTCCCCTGACCTTTCACCTACCATCTACCTTCAACACAACATCAGTGACCTTTAATTACAGTTACAACATTTTACACCTTTTCAAGTTCAATGTCAAAATCACATTTATAACCTTTTTGATTTAACATTCATTTATAATGTTATAATAACCATAACTTATTAGTTACTCTTATTATAATCATAATGTGAGTTATTACAGACACTTCTGAAAAGAACCCAATAATAATCCATTATTGTAATTATCTGATACCAAATTACAGTTACTTGTTTCACCTTTAAGTACTTCCACAAGTGTAAGAGTAAGTGTAAATATTCTTATAATCAAACCAACATCAACCACTGGTTAAACCAATATTAATTATTGGCATAATTATAAGTAATTATTTTAAATATTTTACTCTGGGTTTTATCCAATCTCTCAAAACGTTTATATTTTATTCTTTAAAAACCTTTAATGCTTTAAAATAAGGAATGGTCTGAATTATTTTTAGCCTGATGCAAGAAAGAAACTTCCCCTTTTCTTCAGAAAACCAGCTCTTCCTGTTTCATGACTCTCTTTCTGCCTGACTTTGATTTTTTATGATTAAATAGAAAGAAGTAGAATTAAAGCAAAGTTTGCAGGACACAATAACAACACACACAACCAGATTCATTTTATTACCGTCTGACTCTACTGTTGGGTCTTGATGTCACCTATGTCATTAATTTGAAGGTAATTTTATTTATTATTACTATTAAACTAAAATCTCCAGCATGGGGAAGTGGGATGAGCTCGACTTTTCTCGACAACACACACACACACACAGTCTCTAACTAATACAAATTCACAATCTTGTTTTGATACATGTGTGACCATGACGAAGTCATTTTCCTTTCTGTTTTCAAGTTTGACAAAAACACAGATACATTATGCAAATGATAATCTACAAAAGAGATGGACACTTTCTACCTGATAATACTGTCACTGCTTTTAGTTTGTGTCTGCTAAAGATGATAATATTAAGGTTAGCAGTATGCTACGCTCTGAGCAAAGGTGGTTACAAAGTCTTGTTTAACTTTAAAAACATCACTACAGGCAAACCTAAAGAGAAAGTTCATCCAGGACCACCAGCCCCAACATCAGAAGCTGGACTTTGGTGCAAAACCTGTATAAGTTTTTTTTTACTTGTTATTACCTTCAAATAAATGCTTTCTTTGAAGCATTTCTGTCTGTAAAAGGTAAAAGAGAACAACATTCTGACCTCTCTGGCCCTTCTACAGTCTTTCTTCAATGGATTCTAACACGTCCAGTTTGTTCAACCTCCGACATTTATCGCCTCCTCATCTTTTTGTCCTCCAGGTGTGCCTGGAAAGCGCAACGAGTTGTACTACGAGTGCTGCAAGGAGCCCTACCCTGATGTGACGTTCACTGTCACTATGCGACGCAGGACTTTGTACTACGGCCTCAACCTGCTCATCCCCTGTGTGCTGATTTCTGGATTGGCCCTTTTGGTTTTTCTGCTTCCAGCTGACTCTGGAGAAAAGATCTCACTGGGTACAGGCCGAGACACCAGCACAGCCTTAAACGCAGTGAAACAATCCTACACTAACACAAGAGGAGACAGACTCATAAACTTAGACTAGAATATACTTGTACATCTTCCCTGCCTCAGTACTAGCAGGTCTCAGTGGTGTTTCAGAGCCATCTATTTGTCGCTGTGCTATGCTAATACTGGCATTAAAGATGTAGATTAGCATTCAAGGTGGCCGTTCATTGGCAGATGAATAAAAAGTCGATCATAAACACAGCACAAGATAATTATGGGGACCTGAAAATGCCAGCTTGATTTTAAATAGCACCTTGTGAGACAGGGTCAAATTAAATGAAAACACAAACACTCCAAGATAAATATACCTTCTTTTTTTTTCAAACCTGTGATTATGTCAGAAGTTGCATTTATTTTTAGGTCTTACAAGTTAATAATTAGCAGAAACGCGGACAGACGATGACAGCAGACCTTCAATGTGGTTTCATCTTCTTTCTCTAGGTATTACTGTGCTGCTTTCTCTGACGGTGTTCATGCTGCTTGTTGCAGAGATCATGCCTGCCACTTCAGACTCTGTTCCTCTAATTGGTAAGACATCCTTTGCCGGTAATTAATGCTCATTAAAAGAAAAGGGAGGTAGAAAAATGATATGCAAGTGTACCACTTTCCAAATTAGTGAATTCTCACTAAATAGCAATCATTAATTAACCTAGTTTGGTAGATGCAAGGAAGATTTTGAAAGATAATCAAGTTCATTAAAAAAAAAAAAAGTTAAGAGATGTGCCAAGCAAGAAATTGCTCGTTAGTCATTAAAGCTATTTAAAAATGAAGTCAAAGGAATCATAGATTTAGGAAAATATTTTCTATGACAAGGTGAGTCACTGACTGTAGTTGGTCTGCTGCAGAAAGACTTATCATAAAACAGCACATTTTCTACGTTTATCTTTTTGAGATTTCCACATTATGTTACGTAATGGATTTGGTGAGTTTGACATTATCTAGGAAATGTACACAGAGACGTCCAAATAATGTCATCTATGTATTACTTTTTTGACTTGTCTTTTGACCGACTTGGGAAGCAGATAAATTTGTGACTGGAAGGTCGAAAACATTGTAAAAACCACGTGTAGGTAATCTACCACAGAACTGGTGATTTCTTCATCTCCAACACAATAACATTTTACTCCAGATTTTTTTTTTCTCTCACTTATTTTTGAGTCTCTACAGCCTAGAGAGCGCCACAACAATTTTTTTCCCAATCAGACTTATAGATCTTTTGTCACAACAGTCTAACAGAACATTTTCTATTTTTTCCACTGAATGATTTGTTGTAAGCGTGGAAAAGATGTGCAGGTGTAAGGTGGATGTTTTATTGTCTGTGCAGTATCTGAAGATTACGCTCATTGCTGGAGACAAACATTGAGTTGCGCCGTGTAAGGCTGTGCTGCTGACGCACACACGAGCAGACGGGACGGCGGGCTGAGAGATGAGAGGGAAAACAGCAGATAAAATAGTTGCTCTGCATCATCTGGTAGCTCGGTGATGGAAAACTGAGCCATTATCCAAGTTCCCTTCATGATGTGTGAGCTCACTGCAGAAAAAAAAGTAGAACTGATGCTCAATGGCAATCCAGTTCCTGCTTGTGGTTTAATATGGAAATGTATGATAATTGGATTAGTCTGGACAGCTGTGAAACAGAAGCTGCATTAAATGCACGTAGACAGGGTTCTGCAAATCAGCACACACCTATCATAATCTATTTAATTTCTTTATATCTCTGTCTTCATGTATTTTGGATAGTTTATGATTTTTTTTTACATATCCACAAAAATCCCTTCAGTATGAAATTGTGGTGCTAGTTATAAATTATATTAATGGCATGGTTTTCATTACCCTTAGAGGGATGTATGATGTAAATGTTTTGTTTACTTTCAGCTCAGTACTTTGCCAGCACCATGATGATTGTGGGCTTGTCTGTGGTGGTAACCGTCCTGGTTCTTCAGTTCCACCACCACGATCCCAGAGGGGGGAAAATGCCTAAATGGGTAGGTTAAACGTGCTTTTCAAAGTAAATAGATATGAAAAGTCTAAAAGTATTGCTGCCTCTCTGGAGCACCTTTTGTGAAGGTTCTGTTCACAAAGATTTGAGTCACTCAAGATTTCTAGGTTTTATTTCTCGTCGTGTTTCTGCGAAACATTTGGGAATTATTGAGTCGAAGGGATGGATAATTAAGATGCACATGATATATCTAAAATAGTAGTTTTAACTAGGAAACATTTCTATGCTCTAATTAACTAAAGTGAATATTTGGCACTTCTTTGTTGCTGACTACTCAAAGCATTTCACAAGTTACAGTTTTTTCTATCCACATCCATACATGCACTTCAGTATATTGTTGGAGGAGCCTGGAATTAAACTCACAATCCTCCAACAAGCCAAAACTAATCCTTCCACTCAGCCACGGAGAGCCATAAAATCTGTTTAAAGCCATTTTCTACCTCGCTTTCTTCTCTTTGCACTAAATCCCAACATATTGACCGTGTTACTGCGAGCGTGACCTGTGCTTTGTTGCTCTGGTTTCTTTTTTGATGTATGCTTGGAACAATTTTGACAGACCAGTCATGATTTTCAACAAATGTGGGCATGATGTGCTGCTTTTTCTACCTTTAACCCTTCTTCGTGTTGACAGATAGGTTCTATTCAAGGGATTTCTTGATTCCACATGTTTTGCAGTAACCAGAACTGAGAGCAGTTGGAAAAACTTGAAGGAGAAGGACGACGTAAAATCAACTTTTAAGCAAAACAACATAGACAATCATAGTTAATTTAGTTATAGCTACCAAATCAACAGTCAGTTTGATTTGGTAGCTTTTTCCTCCCAAATAAATTGAATAACTTTTAAAAATCTGGTTTATGTATTTACTCAGGTTGTTTTCTGATTGCATAATTTTTTGGAACATAAACATTTTTATGCCTGTTTTGTCCTTTCTTTAAACTCTCATATTCCCGTCAAGCAGATCCGTGTGATTCTACTGAACTGGTGCGCTTGGTTCCTCCGCATGAAGAAGCCCGGGGAAGAAAATAAACCAGCAGTGAGCTCCAGCAACCCTCCAACGTACAAGTACTCTCACTCTCCTCCACACCACACCAGCGCCACCAGCATCCAGATGAGCACGATACCAGGGCAGGCCCAGTCGACAACCAACGGCAACATGAACCTGTATTTTGGCTACCACTCCATGGGAACGGACAACCCCGCCTTCCCACCGAGCACCGACTCGGGCCTGGTGACGTGCGGCATCGGCGGTGAAGGAGGCGGAGGGAACCACCTGAGTGGTTCCTCCCAGCCCGACATCCACTCAAACCACACGCGGACGATGATGTTGGAGCAGATCCCGGAAATCTCCCTCATCCTGGAGGAAGTGCAGTACATCGCCAGGCGCTTTCGAGACCAGGACGAGGGGGAGGAAATCTGCAGCGAGTGGAAGTTCGCCGCCGCTGTGGTGGATCGCTTATGCTTGGTGGCCTTCTCGCTGTTCTCCATCATCTGCACCTTCACTATACTCATGTCCGCTCCGAATTTCATCGAGGCCGTGTCAAAAGACTTTACATAAAGCTAATCTCTTGCCACTCTGAGAAGGAAGAGGAAAATTGTTTCAGAAAGAATCCAAATATGTTGGTATCTATACTATAGAAAGATCCTGAACTACTTCTAGTTAAAGCCTCACAAGCTGATACACTCTGTATATAAGATCTTATTGTGTCGTTGAACTTTTCTTTGTGCATTTTTTCAAGATTTTTTTTCTCTTTGAGGTGGCTTTCCTAACATTATTCAAACAGTAGGATGTTGATGCTTGAGGCTATTGTTAGTGTAGAAACTCACTTTGATGCACTTTTCACGTTTATCCCTAAAACTCCACCTCGTTTACCTGCCACCGCTGTGACGTCACGTCCTATCAGAGTAGCCTCCTCACAAACCTTCATTTTTCTCTTTTTCACTTTTTACACAACACAATGCTGTTTCATTTGTTGAGAATAGATCCTTATTTTTTGCTGTTTGTTCTGTAAATTAGGCTGCAGCACCATGTTAGTTTCTGCTTGAATCTCCCTGTGAATTCCTTAGCTGGTAATTCAGTCAGATATTGTGGATATATGTATTATTTTTATTAAGTGGAATTCCTATACATTTTTTCATGATCCAAGTTAAATTAGTATCTGTTCACATTTGGCAGTTGTGTGTACAGCACAGCGGTGAACACACTGGAGATGGATTCTGAAAAGACCCACTAAGACCCCTGTTGGAGGTTGTCTGGACTTTTGTAATTGCATTAGTTTGGCCAGTCCTTACTGGGACAAACTGACTCAACTCATACATAATATATTTTTATCTTACTTCTCCTAAATTGCACCTATTACGCTGCATTATTGAGCCCATCAAGAGTTATAGCAGGTATAACTACCCAAAAATGAAACTCAGAGGATTGCTGACCATATGGATGCCTGAATAAAATAGTTGTTAGAGTGACTGAACGTGTATGTCACAGAAAAATAAGCAGACGTGCTGATGCTCTTTTTCTTGCTCAACGATATTTACACTTTTTTTTTTGTAGATGTTTTTCTCTGATTTAATAATGTAAGACATCCTTTAATCCCAGGTGTCATTTTCATCTACTCTGCTTTCAGCAGAACCGGCCAGGACGTACGATAATACCGGGTCCGGACAGCGCCCGAGTCTCTCTTGACTAGCACATCAGTAACGCTGCAAGTTAATTTAAGAACCTTGAAATTACTTCCAACGTCTCTCTCCCATATCACTGCTGGATTTTTTAATTTACTACATCTCCCTTTGCATTTCTAGTCCGTCTCATTTCTTTTTTAAGTATTAATCTTTTGAGTCGCTCTTTGAGCAGCTCAAACCCAGGTTCTGTATCCACAAATGTAATGAGAAGAATTTTATCAGTGTGGGTGAAAGTCATGCTTAATTGTGACTCTGCAGTTTTTCAAATTGTGAAAATATTTCTTTTTCAATCCATTTACTGACTATGTTTAGTGCGATTAGCTGAATCACTTGGTTAGTGATTTGCGTTTCTCACTAAGCCTATCCCCTGAAGGTTGAAGTGTTTGCGCATACTGTGTTATATTTTGTCATATGCTGTCAAAAACTCATGATATAAAAGAAACAACTTTTGACTAAAAGACAAGATTTTAAATGAGTTCTGAGGAAAGGTCAATCCCATTGACATCACATTTGGCCTAAATCTTTTGTTACAAAAAGCAAAAAAAAGCAAACCCTTTGCTAATCTCTCGCAACAACATGCAACATGGATTACCGGGTGACTGATGTAGAAGATTTCGAGTAGATCCGATTTTGTTTTTTTATTATTCCCCAATCGTCCTCTCTGATCCTGAGTGGCATAAGACAAATATATTCCAGCTTGTCATGCACAAAGGTGAAACTCGGTTGTGGGATTTTACCCTGACTGGAGACGAAAGCGACACCGATGAGGAACAAAAGCATCGTGACCCAGCACAACTGCTGCAGCAGTAGATTAAGTACCATTACATTAAATCAATGGACCAGGAGCAGACAAAGCCTCGCCACCTGATGATTAACATTTATGCTTGTTTGGATTTGCAAATGTGCTGTCCTCTCTGCCAACAACGCACACACTGGAATTGTGGAGATGTGAGCGTTGTAGACGGCCATGTTTCATTTTTGATGTGACTTTAAAAAACGATGAAGCCAGTTGAGAAGGCACTTTGAATTTCTTCTGGAAATTTAAATATTAAAATCTTTTAAACGTAATTTAGGTCAGAATGGCTCAGTCTACAAGCAACCAGCCCAGGTTTTGTTTCTCACTGCCAGTTTGATGACAATAGAAGCAGGGTAGTTGTGGAGACATCAACTTTGGCTTTGGAATATGTTTTTGCAACAAAAGCATAGATTTCATCCAGAGTTTAAGTTTATCTTCAACATGAAAGAAGGCTTTAGGTAAAATAAATGGTTAAAGTTTGAGATTAGAGACAGAAAATGCTGAACTGCCCCAAGGAGGGTGATATTATTTAATTGTATGTTCAACCAGAATTATATGTTGTTCATATTGTGTATTTTTATTTGTAGCCGGTGCCTCTCTTATCAGTATGCATAATTCTCCTTAAAAGATGTTCACAAAACCTCACTGTACATGCCTATTTTATGAGAAATAAACAAAAACTGACAAATAAAACTATTATGTGGCTTCATTTTGTGTTTCAAGGCAGCAAACTGATTTTTTTTTGTCCCAGATCAAAACATCTGGGTTATTAGCTCGTAGCTTCTGTCAATAGTTTTTTTTTTTTCTTTTCCGCATAGATTGTAAAGTCACAGAGAGCCTGATCTTAAAAGATTTGACATAAGGTATGTACAATCTACAAAGATCTCGTGCGCAATTGATTATACGTGCAAAAGTGGTGCGTTCCTTCCTATTTAGATTAGGATTTTGCATGTGCTGCCTGTGTTAATGGAAAAGAAGCAATACGTGTGTGGTAAATATGTTCCTGACGCCAACAGTCACTTCACACACAGTGGCTTAAATATTGCAAACAAGAGAAGTAGGCTTTCAGTTTATCCAGGTTCATACTAAATCACTTTTATATCTTTCTCGTTTGGACCAGTTAGGGTTGTGTGTGAGTGGTCTGGCTCTTAAGGCTTCCAGCCCATGTGTGAGGAAGTGTTTGACAAGAGTTTCTGTTTTCCTGCTGTGTCTAATGTTGGATTTGTGTGTTGAGATACGTCTTTTGAATGAGTTTCCTGCTTCTCCCACAAGACTTGAACTCTGTTCTTTGGACCTATCTGTTTTAAAGATCATCCACGCCCCGTTACTTCTGACTTATTACACTGGGATAGAGGATGTGTATATATCTATGGGGGATGATAAAACATTGTTAATCAGGTTTCAAAGTGATTTAGGCATATAATCTCATTTACTCCTTTAATCCTTTTCCACTGCAACATTCTCCTTGATAACGCTGGAGTACATTTGCAGTTATTTGCAGTGTGTAAACCTGGTTCATAAATGTATTGATTTGCAAAATAAAATTTATGTTTTAGGCATTTATTAAGGGAAGTTAAGGAGTCAGTTGAATGAAAACCAGCAGAAAGTCACTTATGTGATTAAGTATTCATTGTTGGAAATTAAGTGTAATTAAAAATCAAGTGCCCAGATGGGTTGTGAAAGGCTGATTAAAAAAAAAAAAACATTTTAGAGTGTGCTATTTTTAGGTTTTAATTATTTTTGCGAAGATGAGATTATGAAACCGCAAAATTTCACCTTGTAACATCACAGCTAAAATGAGTTTTAATGAGGCAATCTCAAAAGCCTCCGAAACAAACGAGTCACCTCTACATTGCTTTACAGAAACAGTTACATGACATGTGCCTCCTCCAACAAGTCACAGCTGCCAAATCTGGGTAAAAATAGAAAGTATGTAACAAAGAAAAGTAGAGCTGAATGACTAAGACATGAAACAAGTAAGATGAGAGGAAAATGTCAGTTTTACTCTTTCATCTTGTATAAAATGATTAAAACAGATCATATCTACTTTGTGTTTTACCCCTTCATCTCATATAGAGTAAAACATTATTCTGATAAATGAGGTAGAACAAAACAAACATATTTGAACACATTTTTGTGTCCTACAGGAACAATTATATTTAACCCTTACTGCCTGAATTTATTTACAAATATATAAACCATGACTGAGTTATGGTTTCACTGTCAAACTTTTTTTTTAAAATTGCAATCTGAAGCCCTGTTTGCATTCATAAGCGTTATCCGGGGAACCCATATAATAAATAAATTGCTCCGTATTGACTGCTTTTTTTATGGTGGATTCACAGGGGATAACTTAAACCTTATTTTGCTGAAATTTACTGACATCTCCCAGATATGATAATACGCTGCAAAATTAACTGTGAATTGACTTAATTTCATTCAACTCTGAAATTATTATGCAACAAATATTGTTATTGTTCATAAAACATAAGATTTCTTCTGCTCTTTTGAAATGCATCTCATCTTATGCTACTTGCAACTTAACAAGAATTGTGCAGTTGGTGAATTTTGCAAAAAAGTGACATTTTTTTCTTTGTCATTGGTGGTAAATATATTATAAAACAGACATTCAACACGGAAGTAAAAATCAGATTTTTACTTTGTAGCAGTCATCAGAAAACACGCTCATCACTTAACACCAAATTAATGTTATTGCTTAGAAAACATAAGGACAGATCTAGCAAAGGTTTGCATCTGGGGTAGAGAAGCTCTGGTGTGAAGGTCTATTCTTGTGCTTAAACAGAAATTAGATTTTTGGTGAGCAACTGGTCATAATGCTTTGAGGAAAGAATAATCGAGATGAGCAAAAGATTCGGGGTAACCATCTGTAATTCAGGCACGGTAAGATTAAAATTTGAGTGATTTTTAAATAACAGTTTTGAAGTGCTGCTCTCCATCTGCTTCAGTACATTCCAAACGTTATGTTTCCTGTGGGACCTGAAAGCGACTCAGTGACCGAACTTGTGCACTGTGAGGTGAATCGTCTTTGTGAGGATGCCAACTTTGCATTCTGACTGAGCTGCTACCCATCGCTTTATCATCTAATGCAACTTGACACTGTTTGTTTTGTGTGTGCCTGTAAGACTTTTAGGGATTGTGCAATACACGTGTTCAAACCAGTGTTTCGGAAGAAAAGCTTAAGTCAGGAGAAATGAAGCAAATGCTGAAAGGGGGCGTACAGGGAGATGGATGAAGAGCATCAGACAGAAGGAGGGGGAGACTTTGGAGAGATGTTCTGTGCCTCGGGGACAAACAGAACTCAAATTGCTGAATTTTGACTTAATGAGAGAAAGTGTGCAAATCAAATACAGAAAAGTGCTGGAAAGTACAAAATATAAAAATCAGACAAGCTTCCACAGTCAGATGTTGACATTTGTGAGTCAGCGATGCAAGAAAAACTTGAAGTGAATAGTAGTGCATATTTCCCCCATGTTTTTAATTCATCTGTATTTAATCTTGATGCCTTTTATTAGACAACTTACATCGAGTCAGTGTGAAAATGTTTTTTGTTCTTTTTCTTTGGCACTTCGACTTGGTGTTAAAAAAAAGTGATCACTATCATATTGCTAGCGACATGACACTGTTTCACTAGATGACTTCATGTTCTAGAAAAGAAATTACTTATATAGCACAGTCTTTTAAAATGAAGTTTTGGGCCTAGTTAAAGAGACAGAGCCTGAATGCCTGGGACCTACTGTACAATCTTGACTCCGATGATGATAAAACTGCTGTGATATTGTTTTCCCGTAGTGTATGCTTGAATATTGACAAAGAAAAATAAACATTACATGAGTCCAAATGTGATGAAATTAGATTTTTTTCATGTAAAAATCATGCAAATCATGTTATGTTTCTTAAGTGTGTGTGAATAGAGCTGGAATAGTGTACTGGGATCAAGGCTGTGGAATTAAAGTGTTCACTTAACATCAGTGTGGAAATCTTTTACTTTTGCTCTGGTGTCTCCATCTCATTTTTTCATATGTAAACAAATCAACTGATCATGGGAATGACGTTTCATTGCTCTGTGAAGTCTTCACAGGCTTATAGACATCTGACTAAAACGCGTATTGGCGAGAAACCTGACTAAATCTTATTCTGTGTTCTGATTGGAGGATCTCATCTTAACTGCAAAATCTATCTGAAATTTCAAAACACTTCAATTACTGTCACAAAGACACAAAAAATGCATTGACCTGCAAACGTTTAGATTAGTTTGAAATAACATTGTTAACATATTTAACACTGAATCTTTCAAAGCAGATACACAGTAATACTAGACTTTTAAAATTGAAAATAAAAGTTCATAATAGTTTCAGATTCAAATGTGCTTTTAACATCTGTAATTTAACGTCTTTCTTTTTGCTTAGGTTTGTCATTTTCAATTTGTCTTTCTTTTGATGTCTTGTACAGCACTTTGGATTGCCTAATATAGGAACGGCGCCATATAAATAAACAGACCTTGCCTTTAGAATATTAACTGTAGCCACTGTGAAGTTAAAGAATGCCTTCTTAGTCCTGAAAGTGAGGAATCACTTCTTAAATAAAATCAAATGCTCTAACATGCACAGTTTGAGCTCTAAGTATTTCTTTTAAATAAAGTGCAGTTCTGGTCTCATGAACTGGCTTAATAAATTATCAAACTAATAACACAGTGGTGTGATAACAACAGAGAGACACATCAATTTAATGCTGTGCACTGCTCTGCGACTGAACAAAGCTCATAATCAGTTGGATGTGTAATTGAAAACCAGATTAGGGAAACAAATGAACTTTGGAGACACAACATTGCACAATGTTAATGAATGGCATGCCTTTGCTGTATATATATTACCTCTAAAGAGGTGTAGGGAAGCCCAGAGGACATGTTAATAAACTTGCATGATTAAATTTCAATAATACCTAATGTGTGCTTTGTGCACCCTGGATAAATGAGACATTTCAAACAGTTTTTTATGGTGTCTCGCAGAGCAATTATACAAATCAAAGTATTTCCTTTAATATCCATCATGTCCTCATGCTGGGGGGGTGATGTATCATTTTGTTTTCAAACCTGTAAAATTGAAAATTACAACTCCAAAGCTAACCTGATTAGATAAGAAATACACTAAGGCTGCATCTTCCGACTGAAACAGAGTTTATATCGTAAAATTTAAACTCACATGCACTAAGCACAGCTGACAGGGCTTCACTGATATGCTATGGCTTGCCAATTATGTAGTATTCATGATGTACGTGTAACTGGGTCTATAATAATAGTTTTATATTTCCACAAAATGTGTTCTTTTATGTATTTGTCTGCTTCTACTTGACTGTTGCTGTGTTCCTCTGTGTCTACTATAAGGGGTTTGGTCCTCCAACTCCGCCTTATTTTCTTCTTCTTTTGTTCAGGGTCCTCCAGGACTATTATAAATATTAAGTTATTAATTTCCTCTCCCCTTTTGTTATTCGTTCCACTGGGGAGAGGCAAGTTTTATCATCTATTGTAATCCTTTCATTTATATTGTTTAAATGTTTATTTTTCCTTCTGTATTAATGATAAGTGTTTGGATATTTTCATTTGAGTTGCTTTTACACCTTTATATAATTTGATGCATGCTAACTATTATTTTGTATAGATCTGGTTGGAGAACTGGAGCACATGCTAGGTGCTAATGCTAATATCTCCCGATTGACAGATTAAATAAACGGAGACCGCCTCCAAACCCAGACTTGATGTCTTGTGGTTTGTCTGATCACCACACAACACACACAACGCAGAAATCTACCGGTCACATACGCAAACTGTCCTTGAAAAAGGCTCCATGGTTTCTACAAGCACATCTGGCCTTTAAAAGTTATGATCCCTTCTATTCTAATAAATGAATTTAGGCTGCCGGAGACATGGCACCCGAAGTAATACTAACAGTGTAGTGATTATAAAACTATTTTTGATAAGTAAAAGGGAAAACCAGATCTAGTGATCTGCGATCGATTATTTTGGTCTTTCACGTTCAGCGCTACAGACCAATACAGTAAAAGGTTGCCTAAGTTTAAAAGGTATTTTCTTTAATGTTACTTTTACTCTTACTTACTGTTTACTGTTATGTGTTATATACTGTTTGTTTATAATTCTTGAAGAGTTCAACCTTCTTATATTTTAAGTTTTGAGAGTTTATCTTTTCGAGTCTCGATTGGTTTTGTCTGGATTGATGTAGATTGAACGCAATGCTTCTGGTCCTCCATTAGAACACTGGAGATGACAGCAGTAACACATCGTGTCTGTGTGTTTTCATTATTCCCCTTCACAGGGGAATAAGCTCTATAGTAAGGGTTGAGGGTTAGCAGAGCATGTTCTTTATCTCTGCCATTGAACTCATAGCAGATGTTCCAGCCCACTGAACCAAATTTCTTCCTGCCTTTTATAAGCAAGAACACAAATCAAAGCATAAAGAGACAACAAAGCAAATGCATATGTTCTAGGGAGTGCGTTCGCCACAAACTATTGTAGTCATGTTAGCTATGGTCGAGATTATATTCCTACTTTGTAGAGGTATAATCATTTAAAACAGGGATAGAGCATTTTTAGTGTTTCCATAGGCTTATATTGTTCCCATAAAAACAGAAAATGATGGCAATTAGCAGAAAAACTAAGACTCAAACTCTTTCTACACTTAAAAAGTCTACAGGAAATAAACGTTAAAATAGTACATCTTTTGTCTTTTTGGGCATCAATATGATACAAAATATAAATATGAGAACAAAGATATTACGTTTTTTTAACTCATAAAGAAGCAGATGACCTTCAGTTTCTTCAGACTTACTCAAGCAAGTCAGTTACACTTGCTTGATTCATTATAAAACTCAAAAGTAAAACGCAGAAGTACATGTTCTTGGTCATACAATTTCGAATATCTGAGTGTCAGACCTGGTTGAGTGTCTAAATATATGTTAGCGGTAGCCGCAGACTCCCTGAATCTCCTGATGAACACTTAGTGGCTGAAATCCAAGAGGAAGCCAGATGGTATTTCTAGAGAAAGACATTGTCCCCATTTTTCATTGTTGCTTATATCGTCTCCTCTGCTACAGGCTCCAGCCTTGGCTCAGGAAAATGGAGTCAATCCAAATAAATTGAGAAAGAATGCATGCGTGAATGGACTTCTGCTTTTATTACACTGTTTTTGATCAGCAGACTATTTTTTATGTCAAAGACAAAAATAGATGTAAATCATTAACATGATTTGCCACAAGATTTAAAAAGCTTATTTTCACTATTTGCACTCATGCCTAATTGCTACCGGAGACGTAGAATTAAAAATAAGTCAACATGAAGAAGGCTAAAGGAACTCAACAGCAACAGGTTGTGCTCTGAGCTCAAGGAATTAAGCAACATATGAATTTCAAAATCAGTTTCACCTCTTGGTGCTTCTTTCAGGTACAAAATGCTTAAAGACGTAGCATAGCATACCATACCATTTTATTTACAAAACACATGTAAAAAAAGTAATTTCATCAGACTAAATGGCTTTACAATAAAAACTACATGTGCTGAGGAGAATAACTGTTGGATGGTTTGGAAAAATATCTAATAAACTTGAAGGTTAATCACAGCTGTTGGCTTTGACTAACCAACAAGAAGAAAGAAAGTTGTCCCTTTCGGTCATCTCCCCAGTGTCAAAGTTGCTCAGATTTCTTCATCGAAGAGAAAAGTTCAGAATCTGAGAAAAGATGGTGTGAAAATTACATTAATCAAATAAAACCACTAAAATATGAGTGTTTTATATCTGAAATATGTCCTTTTAAAGACCACACAAAATAACTTATTTTCTTTAGTATTCATCTTAAATTCAAGTTTGCATCATAGTAGTAGATTTTTTCTGCAACCAAAATGTGAACACACCAAGAACTTTAAAGAAAGGTTAAAATAAGGGTGGAGTACACGATACAAAAATGAACTAAACTTTCAATAGTCAACAATAGTAAAGAGGAAAATAATATAACTTCATTTATTAAAACAAACAATAAGATGAAACCGGTCATAGCAACACAAAAGGAGTTAGCCACAGTCTATTAAAAGACCATTTTGAAACATGGAAGTGGTAATGCTTTAAAACATGTAGCCGAAATCAGAATAATTAATTACAAGAAAGAGCACCAGGACTGGGTAAATTAGGGACATACTGGTTAGATATGAGTTGGTTATAAATATTGTGCCAATCTCTGTCAGAATATTTATTTATACAAAATCCATAAACGAGGCAAGCTCTTGAAGCTACTTCAGATAGTCATCTCCAAATGAGCTGCTGTTTCAAATGTGATCTTTCTCCAACTCTGCAGCATGCATCAAGCACACCTAAATGATTTGGTCAGTCTACTTAGGCTGCTGCTTTCTGCATTTCATGCACTGATGGCTGCTACTGCTACCCAGTGTTTACTCGTTTTCCTTCAGTCCTAAAACCTCCCTAGAGCTCCAAGGTCACAGACTCTTTCTGCTCATCCTGAAATGGGGAGGAAATGTTGAGAGAGTAAAGATTGCGCTCGTCTCTTCGTAGCATGTCTAGGAGCATGTATACGGAGTGATGAGAAAATAGAAGCAGGAAGTAAAAATTTATTGAAACGTCTACCTGTGAGTTGTCTGACTAGACATAGAAAATCATAGAAAACAAAAGTCAAGACCTAAAACCTGTGTTGGATGTGAATGACCTTTAAGCGCTCAGGTAACACAGCATGAGAATCTGTCATGCCAATTCAATCAATACTTTGGAAAATCATAATCAATCAAAGTAGTCTGATGCTGCATTGAATAAGTGGTAATAGGTGAATCCTTTTTGTTCTATTTTCAGGTAAAATGGTGTCAAAATGCTGAAAAAGAAAGAAAATGAATTTAGGACTGGTTGAAGGTGGCCTTTCATCTTCATAACATTCATTCCATCAGCTGAGCTAACAATGACAAAAATAACCTTTGTCAATATGATGTCAAAATTAACTACAGGGTATTTGGCATGTCTGTTGAAAAATAAAGAATGTTCAACAATTATTTTGGAAAGACGACAGTTCATTTGTCTGGAAAGCAGGATGTAAGAGGAAGTGTCATCCAGTATAAACAACATGCCAGTAGTAGGACACCACCAAACCTTAGCAGCTTCTCCATTTTTGTCTAATCTAAAAAACGTATTTATCAGTTAAAAGCAAAAACAAATAACTCTTATTATAAAACCGTTTGCAGAACTTTAAAAGCCAAAGCCATTTTTGGGGGTTTTTTCCCTTTAAAATTAAAATCTGCTCTAGCTGCTTTCCTTTTCTGCACAGAGATGCTGGATATTTTGCGTGTGTCAGGCAGTGAGGGTCAGTCTGTGACTTTGTCCCTGACTGCATGTGGCAGAAATTTCTATTTTGAGACATATTTTTTCAGTTTATTATGCTGGTACAGCTGCCATGTAAACAGTGATTTAAATCAAATGAAACTGAAGTACAAAGACCATGAGAGTGGTGATGGCATAATTTCTTAGGTTCTTTAAATTAGTTTGTATGCTTTTGTAAGAACACCAAAATTGGAACTATATCTGAAACCAGAAGAAAAGGACATTTAAAGAGTATTTGTTACAACTTTTCAGTTGTGTAAAGAGGTGGCAGCTAATAATTGTTATATTTATTTTCTGTTTTCGCAAGTATTCACTTCCTTCAAGACTGTATTTAGCAGATGCAGTAACAGAACTGGGTCTTACACTTCAAAGAAAAACGAAACGACATCTACAGTAACAAGATTATATGGAAATCTGAATGTTATATTTGTAATAAACGGGAATAACTCTTTTAGAACTGCTAAGGTTGAATGCTACACTATCTCTTAATATTTCAGCTGACTGTAGAGGGAAATGAAAGCTCTGTGGTACAACATGCCGACAGCTGGCAGGAAGACATTCCCCAGAACATTGATAATCTCTTGCTCAAACAAGGCTCCACCTTTCTCTCAGCATGCCTGCTTGTCACCTTGGGCAGATGTTAGCTTCCCTGTTCTCATTAATCTGTCCTGTGTTACAGTCATGGTTTTAACTTTGGAAAAGGAAAGACAGGGGAAAGAAAGGTCAGGAGGAAAAAGTCTCAGATTTCCTTTTTCATTTGCTTCCACATTAAATAATACCGAATAAATAAGTAAATATAACACTTAAATTGCAGATTAACACATAAACCAATGCAGTGTCTTTGTATGTAAAGGTAAAAGCGTTTGCTACATGTACACTACATGTCTCTGACCTATGCATGCTTTGACCAGCATTTGGACCTTTGAGAATACTGACTTAAAGACAAATAGCTCTGCAGCTTGCCCAGATTGATCCACAGACCTAAATGCTTTCTCTGCCTCAGCAACAACACAAACACACTTTAATAAATAGCATCAACTAACAGGTCCTTTACAGTTTTGCAAGGACCTGTTAGTTGATGCTTTCCATGTCAGAGTTTGTCATTTTGCATGAATAAAGTTGTTTCAGCAAGTAATAACTTGGCACTTGACTAGCCAAGGCTGCAAAAAAGGGAGAAATATTTTACGTCATCTTGTAAAAACAGCAACTCTGTTCTCTTAGAAAATACACTTATGATTAAGCAAAATCTTAAGACCACAAATCCAGAGTTACATAACACACAAATGTCTAGTTTTCAAAAAATATTATAAAATACTGTGATAGCGCTATATAGTATTTAGGTTTGGTGAATTCACTCTTTGAGGCTGTGGGCTCCCCACGAATGGTTCACAGCCCGTTTTAGGTACCTCAAAGGGTATGCATTCTCACTCGAGATCAAGAACCATCTTGGGCAACAGGGACTATCTTTTATGGTTGGTGTGTGGTGTTTACGGTGTGCTCCAGGTCGCCACCTTTTGATTTGTATGCGTTGTGTGGGCTGCGTAGAATATGGCTGGCATATTCTGGTGGGTGCAGTTGCTTCATCTGAGTTGTGTTCAGATGGAGCTTGTAGTGAATAGATTATGTTGGTGTTCATAATTCAAGGAATTAGGAAATTGGCAGTGGCAAGGAAGACTACCAGAGTTGTAATAGAAAAAAGAGATGGGGGAGAAGGCAAAGTTAGGTTTAAGTTATAAAAAAAATTCTGAGCAAAAAATTATTATAATGGGGACATTGAGTCTGAGTGGACCATGTTCTGTGCCTCCATTGCTGAGGCGGCTTATCGGAGCTGCGGCCGCAAGGTTGTTGGTGCCTGTCGCGGCGGCAACCCTCAAACCCGTTGGTGGACACCTTCGGTGAGGGATGCTGTCAAGCTGAAGAAGGAGTCCTATTGGGCCTTTTTGGCCTGTGGGACTCCAGAAGCAGCTGATGGGTACCAGCGGGCGAAGCGGCATGCGGCTCGGGTGGTCGCTGAGGCAAAAACTCGGACGTGGGAGGAGTTTGGAGAGGCCATGGAGAAAGACTTCCGTACGGCTTCGAGGCGATTCACGTCCACCATCCGGCGTCTCAGGAGGGGGAAGCAGTGCAGCACCAACACTGTTTATAGTGGGGATGGTGCGCTGCTGACCTCAACTCGGGACATTGTGGGCCGGTGGGTGAAATACTTCGAAGACCTCTTCAATCCCACCAACATGCCTTCTGTTGAGGAAGCTGAGCCTGGGGACTCTGGGTTGGCCTCTCCAATCTCTGGGTACGAGGTCGCCGAGGTGGTCAAAAAGCTCCTCGGTGGCAGGGTCCCGGTGGTGGATGAGATCTACCACCAGAGCCTTAAGGAGTTCCTTAAGGCTCTGGATGTTGTAGGGTTGTGTTGGCTCACGCGACTCTGCAATATCGCATAGACATCGGGGGCAGTTCCCCTGGATTGGCAAACTGGGGTGGTGGTCCCCCTGTTTAAAAAGGGGGACCGGAGGGTGAGCTCCAATTACAGGGGAGTCACACTCTGGGGGGTTCTCCGGGAGTATGGGGTACCGGGCCCTTTGATATGGGCTGTCAGGTCCCTGTATGACCGGTGTCAGAGTCTGGTCTGCATTGCCGGCAGGAAGTTGGGCTCGTTTCCGGTGAGAATGGGACTCCGCCAAGGCTGCCCTTTGTCAACGATTCTGTTCATTACCTTCATGGACAGAATTTCTAGGCGCAGCCTAGAAATCCATTTTGGTGGCCTTAGGATCGCATCTCTGTATTTTGCGGATGATGTGGTCCTGTTGGCTTCGTCAGATCGTGATCTGCAGCTCTCACTGGAGCGGTTCGCGGCCGGGATGAGGTTCAGTGCCTCCAAATCCGAGGCCATGGTCTTGAGCCGGAAAAGGGTAGAGTGCCTTCTCCGGGTCAGGGGTGTCGTCTGCCTCAAGTGGAGGAGTTTAAATATCTGGGGATCTTGTTCACGAATGAGGGAAGAAGGGAGCGGGAAATCGACAGGCGGATTGGGGCAGCATCTGCCGTGAAGCGGGCGCTGTACCGGTCCGTCGTGGTGAAAAGCTGAGTCACAAAGCGAAGCTCTCAATTTACCGGTCGATCTATGTTCCCACCCTCATCTATGCATCTATGGTCATGAGCTTTGACTCATGACCGAAAGAACGAGATCACGGATACAAGCGGCCGAAATGGGTTTCCTCTGCAGGGTGGCTGGGCTCTCCCTTAGAGATAGGTTGAGAAGCGCTGTCATCCGGGAGGGACTCAAAGTAGAGCCGCTGCTCCTCCACGTCGAGAGGAGCCAGTTGAGGTGGCTCGGGCATCTGGTCAGGATGCCTCCTCGACGCCTCCCTGATGAGGTGTTCCGGGCACGTCCCATCGGGAGGAGGCCTCGGGGAAGACCCAGGACACGCTGGAGGGACTATGTCTCTTGGCTGGCCTGGGAACGCCTTGGGGTTCCCCCGGAGGAGCTGGAAGAAGTGGCTGGTAGAGGGAAGTCTGGGCCTCCCTTCTGAAGCTGCTGCCCCTGCGACCCAAGCCCGGATAAGCGGAAACAAATGGATGGATGGATGGATGGATGGATGGATGGATGGATGGCAAATAATTGATATTAGGTACCGGCAGCGACGCTCTTTCCACTCAGGAATTGGAGAGAACGCCTGCTGATCACAGAAAATGCCCTAACGTCCCACCATCAAAAGTCCTTTTCAGAATAATTTTTTTCCAAAAGCAACACTGCTGTGTTAAAGTTAATTGATTTTCCTTTCCAACGATACCAATTTTATGTATGCTGAAGTAAATAAAACTCTTTAAATTTCCCAGTAATTTTCATAATTTTTTGTAAAAGCCGCATTATTTATGCTAATTTGAAAGCCCCTCCTGAAAGGCGCTGAAACATTGTCCAAGAAAATCGGTTCGGGCGTCACGAACACATGACGAAATGAGCCAACAGTGATATCATATTAAACCTTAAACTATAGGCTTTCTATACATACCCGGCTTGTCAAGGTTTATCTTTTTAGTTTTTTTGTAAATCATACAAGTATCAAAACTTTGTGAAATAGCGAACGAATTATAAAAAAAATAAACCCGACAAAATGGGTATAAAAATAAAGGTTAATTTGTTAGCTTTAATATAATACTGGAACCACACTTGCAGAATCAATGTGCGTGACGCCCCACGCATATCAACACACGAACGGACTCCCCCCCGAGTCGCCCCTTCCAGCTTTTCGTTCCTTCTGTAAGCTAAAAGTGGCTACGTGGTGAAGCTAGCTAAAAACGAATAACCGGATTTTTAAGCCTCCGGTAGTTCTAAGAGCGGATCGAGTGAACCCTTCCTGAGCTTTTTTCCGTGTGCACGGTTCTAGCGGGGATGCTGCTTTAACAAGTTTTTTTTTTTTGGGATTTTGCAAACTGAAAAGAGGACGGACCGCCCGGCTGGCTGATCCTGACATCTACCGCGCTATACCGAGCTCCACAGCGTTATAACGCGATCTGCCGGAGCGCCGGGCAAAGACTGCGGGAGGAGTTAAATCTAAAGTTAAATCTAGTGGAAACTTTTACAAAAGAGGAGAAACTAAGCAAACATGGTCCCTTCACCTCCTCACCTGAACGAGGGTTTATTCATCCTCCTCCTCCTCCACAGGTATGCTTGGCTTCCCTGTCCTTATTATTTAATAATAATAAAAAAGAGGATTATATCCGCTGTTTTTATGGGCCACGGGAAATATGCATGATGACCTGTATTTGTGTGGTTTAGGTTTGTGCTGCTTTTGTGCGATTTGTGCAACAAGGACATGAATCGTGTTAGCAGACATGCTCAGCGGCGGTTTCTGATATGGGAGGCATGGGCAACCGCCCAGGGCATCATTATGTGGGTGGCAGCATGATGAAGTGACTGTATCTATACTAAAATGATCAATTCTAGACACTTTTTTATTAAAAACTGTACTTTCTTTGGCACTTTTTCAGATGGTCGGTAGCAGGAAATTTTCCATAAAAAAACAAATCTAAAAAAACACTATTTTCTGCCAACAATATAGAAAAAACTACTAAAGATAGCCATAAATAAATGTTTTTATATGATGCTGCTGTATCTCTCCGGCTCTCCCTCGCTCTGTCAAGGGGGCCACATACTTTGTCCAGATTTTTCTGCACAGCGGGACTAAATGCTGCCCTGAACAGCTTCTGAAGGAGCAAATGGAACATCACATGTAAAGTCATCCTGAGACTCAGAGGCGGTCCTGCTTGTCCATGGTTGGGTCCAGTGATTAGGTCTTCCACCATCAGCCCCCAAGTGTCAAGCTCTGCTGACAACGCAGTCCTGCTGTCCTCAAGCTTTTCTGCCACCGACAATCAAGCATGAAGCTTGGAGCCCTCATGAAACTTCATTTAGAAGTGCCATGGTTGAACCCAATACCTCAGAGTGTCTGTTTTATACATTTTTACAAGTGTATTGGTAAAGCCCCTGACCGCACGTCTGAATATAGATGGCTGCTCCTGTGGCTGGTCTGTAACCGACTGGCTGTCTTCATGGGTTTCCTCTTCAGATGGCTGCTGGTTCTGCTGCTCCTCTCTGTCCCTCAGCCTACTGTTCAGCTGTTCCATTTCAAGCTGCAGTTCGGTCCTCATTTGCTCCAAGACGGAGTTTTGCTGCTCCAAGGTGGTGTTTTGCTGCTGTAAAGCGAGGCTTCTCTGCTGCAGGACGGTGCAATTCACCTTCAGGGCGTCGTTTTCTTCCTCCAAGATGTTGTTTTCCTGTCCTAGGATGTCGTTTTTTTCCAGCAGCTCGTTGGTTTTCTCCAGCAGATTCTCATAATCCTTCTCCAGTCCAGGGAAATCCTCTAAAAGATTGGTGATTTCCTCCTCCAGGGCGTCCCCTTTTTCTGTTGCCGTCTTTTACTGCGGTATGTATTATGGTCAGATCTGTGATGTATTTATACGTATTGTAGTTATAAAATGTATTTTAAGCAAATATATTTATATACCGGGTGTAATGGACAAATATTGCGATGTTTTGTATTTAACCTATAATGTGTATTTTGAATTTTACAAATTTTAACTGCTCCTCGGGAACCATGTATTTTATTTAATGTGAAGGGGCAGAAGCTGGTGAAGTGACCAACTTAATTTCCTCTCTTGTTAGAATAAATACGTTGAACCTGAGTGCATCTGTCGTAAGGTCGACCTGAGACGAACATAAAACATGGAAATGGATGGAAACATGGATGGAAATGGAACATATTTAGCGATCTTCCAGTTATTCTCCAACCGCAGGCATCTTAATAACATTCTCCTCTTAAGAAGATCGAAAAGAAAGAGAGCCAGAATTTTGGCCATGGCATTTTGTGAGGCAGTGGCAGCTACATCGGTTCAGCGCAATGTGTGGGCTCGGACTCGAAGTCAGGAGTGGTGGGAAACAGAAGTAATTGGCGTTGATGACATCAATTTCAACCAAAATTTTAGAGTATCAAGAAAAACATTTATGTACATATGTGAGCGTCTCTCTGACACTCACACGTGCAGCCACACATCTTCGGCAACCCATACCAGTGGGAAAAAGGGAAAAAGGTAGCCTACCCCCTTCGAAGATGGTTGTTGAAAGGACATGCAGATACCGGAACTTTAACAACAGATCAACGCTACTTCAATGAGCGCCACAGCAGAGCAAGGATGGTTGTAGAATGTGCATTTGGCAAACTCAAGAGTCGATGGAGATGTCTAAGCAAACGGCTTGATGTGGAGATCTCTGCCGTCAACACTGTCATCAGTGCATGTTGCACACTTCATAATATTTGTGAATTGCACGGTGAGGCCTACCTAGAATCTGCACCTGTCCTTCCCTTCGAAAGATTAGCAGAAGGAGGTTCTTTACCTGATATACAACCTGCAAGAGTCAGAGAAGCCCTCACTGAATTTTTTAGTAGGCAGCGTTGAATTAATAGCTGTATTTGTTGTTCAAGTGTTTTAACATGTTATCACGTTTTTATTCACAAAGTTCAACTGTTTAGCATGTTATCACATTTTTATTTATAGTGTTTTAAGTGTTTTAAATGTAACCACATCGTTGTTAAATAACAAAATTACATTTTCAATAATCTTATTTCTTTTTAGTAGAAGAAAAACCTGTGCCTCTGTGTATAAATTCTGAACCACCTTTAAAAAAAAAAATAAAAATCATAAATATTTTTAAAATTTGTTTTTGAAATCAGAACAAAATATTTTACAAATATTGCTCATCTCAAAATTGCATTGCAACTGAGTAACATTCAGTGAAAGTGCCTGCTTCAAAACAAATGTTAGTACTGTTCAAAAATACTTCAAGTTGGTTTAAATGTCATCCTCATCTTGAAACTGAAAGGGTGGAGAATAAGCTCGCATATCAGCTGGTGTCTGGAAAAAGGGCTGAGGGAGATTTTGAGGATGTGGATGAGCATTGTTGAAGGACAGTGGTGAACTTAAGTCTTGAAGATAGGACACAGCAATGGTGGGAGATGGAGCAGAAGTCATAGGAAACGGGTGAGGAATGGTGAGCAGGATGCTGTCCTGGGCTGTAAGGCTGTGAGGGCGGCATTGGAGTATGGTAAAATGGTTGCTGTGGAGGGTGGTTTGATCTCTCCAAGAACTGTGATAACATTGTGAACATTTTCAATTCATGCTCATGCTGAGCTGCTTGCATCTTCAACAAAAGATCGGCATCTTCACTTTTGAGGGCAGTACTGATCTTGTCAGCAAAAACCTCAAGAGTAGCCTCCAGCTCTGATTTTCTTTTTCTGTTCTTGGCAGAAGTAGCTGTACTAAGAGAAAGATCAGATAAACCATTACATGTTATCTTTTTGTATTACAGTTAGAAAAACTTTAAAACTGCAATCAATTCAAACTATGATATTTATGATAATACCAAATATATTTTAAGCACCCTTAACAAAATATTTCCTCAGTTTAGTTAGTAGAAGGTTTGTTTATAATTGGACAAAATAAATGGTATCTTACAGCCAGTGGATTTGGAAGATGTACCGCTATTAAAGGCTGTATCTTCACTTCTTGTTGAAGAACCTTACTCTGAGGTAGAGGCAGGTGTCGACAGTGAGGCAAGTGTCCCATCACCTTTATAAACATAATATGTGTATACACATGAGATCATGATATGTAAAAAATAAATATATGTTACACCCTAGAAGTATTTAAATTATTATAGGTTATGGATAAAACAATCTTTTATTCATTTATTTAATATATCTTATTTGTCTTATTAATGTTATTGTTTAAGACATTCTGCCTAGTCTTTATTCAGGCACAGAAGTTTTACAGAATCTGAGCTGCGTGTTGCATCACTGTTTTTAAAAGATAAATAGCGTAAGTTGTAAAGTTGTAACCAGAAGAAGAAAGTTTGTAACAATTTTTTCTGTAAGTTAATACCCGGCTGCTTCAGACAGAAACATTCCAAATTCGCATGATTCCAAAGGATAAAGCCCAGGGTAAATAAAACTGCCAAAACTGAAGTAGCATTCCTGTTTTTTCATGAGTGCAATATAGTCCTCTGTGTAAATCTCTCACCTGAACCGGCGCTAGCGCTGCTAGCTGGACTAGCTGTATTAGCTGCAGGACTTGGGCTCATCTCCTCCTGCTCCTCTTCGGCACAGCAGCTATCCAGCAGGTCCGAAGGTTGAACGCTGGGCTTGTCTCCTAAAATGCGGTCCAACTCGTAAAATGGACAAGTAACAAGTCCACTGCCGCTTCTTTTGTTTGAGTCTTTAGCCTCCTTATATTTTTTACGGAGGCTCTTAATTTTTCTTTGGCATTGGAGCCAGGAACGTCTATACCCACGCACGGTCATTTCTTGTGAAATGCTAGTGAAAACCGCCCGGTTCCGATAAGATCCCTCCAGTTTGGACTGGATAGACCTATCCCCCCATATATTTATTAGGTCAGATACCTCGCTTTCTCTCCACTGACTGCTTTCCGCATTATCGTCCGCCATGGTTGTCATGGATACCAGGGTTGCCATGGTTGTTTTGTTTCTTCCTGCACTCAGAATAGTGGCGTTTGTCCTGGAAGTTAGGTCGCATTTGAATCGGATACGTATCGGATATGGGTCGCATTCTAAATAGAATCCGACCTGTGCTGTTCACACTTCCATGAAAAGATCGGATACTGTCGCATTACGTCAAAAAAATCGGAATTGGGTCACTTCAGGCTGCAGTGTGAACACACCTAGTGACATCAATTCGCATGATGTCACAAATTGATGTCACTACCTCAGCAGAACAACTAGAAAACTGCTAAAGTTTGAATGAAAACAAACTTCACGGCTGAATGCAGCTCTGTTTAGCTGATGGCAATTGGAGACAGTTCAACTGGTAATTGTTAAGAAAATAAATTTAAAATATGCTAGTTTTAAAACTTAACATGTCGTGCTTAAAATAGCCAAATTATAGTTTTCAGATTAATAACTTATTCTGCCCTATTGACCTTTATGTTACCTGTAGTTATAGCAGATTGTTTGCCAAGATCTTTTTAACTGCCCTTCACACTGATCTGTGAAAAGCAATAAAACAGCACAAGTCCAGGCCAGTGGAGGAAAAGCTCTGCTTCCACTTTGTTTAGATAATGGTGACAACTGGTGTTTGATCTTGAAAACAAATTGCAGGGAGTTTCTAACTTTAAAGAGGGTCAGAGACAGCTCCTGGTTGGATGACCAAAGATATGCCTTATTTGAATAAATTCAAGACAAGAATACGCCTTTACTATAAAACTTTGTACACAGGAGTAACAAATCAGATTTGCTCTTGCAATTCTCCAAAGACGTCTTAGCACATCTTTGGCAAAAATGGTCAAGATGGTTAACATAACAGTTCTTGGTAATGAACTGCCATTTATCCATCCATTCATCCATTTTCTTACACCCTTGTCCCTTAGTGGGGTCGGGAGGGGTGATGGTGCCTCTCCAGCTAACATTCCGGCGAGAGGCAGGGTCACCCTCGACAGGTCTCCAGTCTGTCTCAGGGCAACACAGAGACAGACAGGACAAACAGCCATGCACACACACAAATCTAAAGAGAATTTAGAAACCAATTAACCTGACAGTCATGTTTTTGGACTGTGGGAGGAACCCGGAGTACCTGGAGAGAACCCATACATGCACAGGGAGAACATGTAAACTCCATGCAGAAAGACCCAGGCTGGGAATCGGACCCAGAACCTTCTTGCTGCAAGGCAAGAGCTCTACCAACTGTGCTACTGTGCAGCCCAACTGCTATTTACGAGGTGAAATAATGAGAATAATTATTTCAATTCTCATTAATTGCCAAGAATGGTTTTTGACCCTACAATTTTTCATTCTGACAAAAACGTCTTGCCAATAGCCCACAATCTCCATGCGCACGGCAGTACTAGGTGTCAATAGCTGTCGAAAATCCCACTTTTCATGCAGTATAACATCTGAGGCTACAGGGCCACAGCAGTGCTGTTTGGGAGGCAAGCAACTAATTTATGAAATGAACCAGAAGTGTGTCAGAGTGAGGTTGCTCCACATTGAAGCAATTCCAAGATTGGATCAGGTGTGTAACATTTCACAGGACTCTGTCACAAGTAATTTTGCACCAACATTGCCACCAAATAGAGCAAAAAGTTTTTACCCCACTTGCTTAAGCGGTTTTACTTGCATAAACACCCAGGTGGTGTTTTCTATATGAAGATCAGAGAAGAAAAATGGCAAACTTGGGACAGATTGCAGGGAAGGGAGGAATGAAGGCATTGCCTCTCTTTGCATGTTTACAAATACTAGATTTGCATTTGCATGTCTGTTCACAAGGTCTGATATAGAGTGGAGCACTTTCAGCCACCAACAGCTGTCTGTGTGTGGTGGGCCTTGAGATTGGATTTGGCCAATTCAAATGTGTCATCACTCTGCTGAGAAGCATTTAGAGTATGTGTGGTGTGCTCCGTTTTTTATATCTATGCTTGCGTGTGTGGAAGATGCCAAATGTATTGCCTAAAATCGGATCCGCTAAGGAGTTCAAGTCGCATCTAACTTCCCATGGCTCATGCTGGAAACTGAAAAAATTAGCTCAGCCACACTTTCTAAACTCTGTCTTGCAGAGTTGGTGCCATGCACCAACTATGACACTAGAATGGGGAATTAGGAGAAGAAAAATTTAATTTCATAACATAACACAGCAAAAGACATATTACATCCAATTCGAAATAAAACGAAGTACAAGACAGAAATGATGTGAATATCCTCCTTCGGCCTGTGATTTACCAGCTTGGTTTTTCATTTTGCATCTGGAAGAAAATATATATTTAAGAGTTACATTGACTCCCCTCATCCACAGCACTGATTATGTGCTTGGTAAAGAAATAATCTGTACAGTCACTTGACGTATGGCGCATATTAACATGGACCTAATAATATTGGTACAGCGATCCGCTGTGTTTTCCCACTTTAGCTTCAATGCTAGTTAATACACACACTACAGAGGATTACACAGCAGTTTTTAACACGTTTCCTCCAGATACATTTGGTATTTTCCACGCTTAATGCCGCTCGACAGAGGTGTGGTGTTTAACGAATTCAACATAAAGACAGGCGAATATTACACAAACCTAGTTTATGAACTTTACCTTGTGCTAACATTAGCTAGCACAATATGCTACCGGGGATCGTGGCAGACAAAATATGTGACTGTTGTCATAAGTTGTGTAAGATTTATTCTTTGAAACGGAGTGGACACTTTAGTAGCTGCTAAACCAGTGTTTCTCAACCTTTTTTGGGCCAGCGCCCCCCTGGCCTTTATCCAGGTCCCTCACTGCCCCCCACCAAAGAATTTGTAGGCTACTTTGCACTGACCATTATTTTATAATTAATATTACTATCACTATTGTAGATGTTTTGATTTTTATGCTTGTTTCTGTGTATTTATCATCAAAAATAATTTCCCAGAGAAAAAAAAAGTCAAGGGAATAGAAATTATTTTCACAGGTGTCTATGAAAAATGCAATGAACATTCAAGTTAAAATCTGTAGGTCTAACAGCAGCCAATCAGAGTGGAAAAAATATTCTTGTTCTTTGCCATTTTCTAGTTGTTAAATATTCCACAAAATGACCAGATAAAAGATGTACAACATGCCAGTTTAAACTTTGATCTATTTGCAAAACGACTAAGCTCTGCAACATTAAAACATGGATAGAACTGTAACTACGTTAATCATAGCTCTTCTTCTCTTCAGTGTTTGTCAGTTTCTGGTGGTGCAGCTCTGTGCTGCCTTCAGGAGAATGGGACATCAGAGTATCATCCATAAAACTTCACCCACATGGATATTTTATGGATATTGTTCAAACCAGAGCTTTCAGTGGAAAAACAAGGTTCCAGATCCTTTTAATGCCATACAAATATGAGACAGAAACATGGATTATATCTTTATATAGACCTGACTATTGATTTATAGATTAATAGTTTTACTGGACAGAAATTACAAAGAACAAATCTGGTTCTTAATCAAATCCTAATGAGTCAAATTGAAAGTGTCATCGAGTCATCAGCCTCATGACATTAACACTGACATGAAAATAATATTGAAGAAATAAATATATCAAATCTAATTAAAAACATAAGTAAGTGGTAAGTACTGTTATGGTCTGTAAGATATATTTATTCTCAGTACTAGATGTGGCCTCAACAAACTCATGGCAGTTCAACAATATTATTTTACCTTTTATCTGGAAATAGTTTCTGTTTATTCTTGCCATACAGTCCTCTGTATTACTTATTGCTTGAAAGGTCTTGCCATAGAAGTTTATTCCTCTGTATTTAGTTAGTTTATTCTTGCATTTTGTTCTTCATTCATTTCCATTTTATTTCCTTTGATTAGTATTGTCCTCTCTTGGTTTATTGTTATGTCCACTTTAGTTTATTTCCTGTTCCTAGATTTATTTGATCATTTATCCATTATATGATGGATATAAGACGAATAATCTTCACTCATCACCTACTGCGTCATGTGTTTCACGTCATTTGTTGATTTTTTCACTGTTCAGCGTCGGATTCTTTGTTTTTATGCCATAATTCACATCTAGTTCGTCGCTCCGTGTTATGTCCCTCTTCTCCTGTTTCAGAGTTTTGCGCAATGTGCACGTCTTTTTTTTTTTTTTAAACTCCCTAAGGTGCAGGGCGGTTGGGAAGCGTATCGATGGGGAAAAGGCAGACTGACAAAAACCTTTTAAAACAACGGAAACAATTTCTGCATTCTGATTATTGAAATTTAAAAGTGCTGTGTTGTTCTATCACACCAGTTTCATACCGGATCACTTACAGCACCGTGTTAACGCTATAAAATGAACGCTCTCTATCGTGGTATCACCCATGGAGGGATTTCTTTATTTCTTTATTTAAATGGGTTCATTTTTCAGAGGGATACACAGTGAGGGTATCGTGATTTTAGCTACCAGTAGCAGGAGAACGGAGCTGCGCTAAGAAGCTAACAGAAGCTACAAACACTGAATAGAAGAAGAGCTGCCATTGATACAGTTGCAGCCAAGCATGGTTTAATGTTATACAATACAGTTTTAACAAGTTGCTCAAAGTCTAAACTGGCATTGTTGTGCATATAAGGTGTAAAGTTTACCTTCGACCAAACGCCCCCAGAGGCATTCCAGCGCCCCCCTTTTGTAAAAATGTCCTCCAGCGCCCCCTGCCGTCCTCTGAACGCCCCCTGGGGGGCGGCACCGCCCACGTTGAGAACCGCTACCATAGACCAACACCCGTGTCGGTGCGCGTATTGGTTTCAGCAAGTCACGTGACCAATACAGGAACTGTTTCGAAGTGCCACTGGATGCCAAACTGTGTTTATAAGGAAGCGAATCTGTCAAAAGCATTTGCCAAACAAATTCTTGAACTTTTGCATTGTCATCTATGGAGCAGCTTCAAAGGAAATGTTTCCGCAGTGTGGGACCATTTTGATCTTACATTGGAAAATACATTTGTTTTCATTTTTGTCGTTTCATCCGGTTCTTGTCAGTTTCTACTTAATCTATCTGAATCCAAATTCAGCTGAAACTGACTTTTAGTTTACTGTCATATTATGTTCTGCAGGTTAAGTGCCGCATATGTTTAACTAAACTGTCTTATTTAAATAAATCCACTTTTTCAATGCTGAGGCATTATGAGCCAGGCATGAGAATGAAGTCCCAGATTCACCCAGATAAACTCAGATACACAGCCATTCTACAAATTACTCAGTTGCTTTTTATAAATTATTTCATATACAGTGAACCCTCGCTGTAACGCGGTTCACTTTTCACTGCATCACAGATTTATTTGTGCAGTTTTTTTTTCCACAGTGTTCTTCGTCCTAGTTGACCATATTGTTAAAAACAGTCTCCGCGCTACCTGAGTGCCAATAACGTTACGGTGTTTAATACAGATTGGCCACTGAGGAGATGGAAACTGAAACTCATGAGGCATCATGAGTCGAAACGCCTCATGACGCCTCATTTACCCATCACTATCATTCACATTCTGTGAGCTAGTGATTAACAGTTCAATGTGATAATAAACCAAAATTTACAAGAATAAATGACGGCCAAAAGGTAAAGGTGGGAAAGAACCAAAGAAAACTTTCTGCCTCAGTTTCTAACCTCCATCTTTTTGTACCTGTTTTTATGTCACGTTCCTTCACTTTCCTTTCCTTTTAACTGAAAAACAATGTTATTAAAACAGTTTTTATCTTAGACTTTTTAATACAGAAATAGAATTATTCAATGTAATTCATTAATTTTTCACATTACTTTAATATACACGCCTCAGTTTGCAGCGTACCTAGCCATCATGACCAGAAAGCAGTAAAAAATATAAATTATTACACAACTGTTACATAGAGATAGTAGAATATAGTGCTCATGAAAAATATGAAAACGTGAATATCACTCGTTGAACAAAATGGAAAGAAGAAAAAACGATACAATTGAGAATTTCTTCATTGTGTTAGCAAACCTTGAACAGCTACAGGTGCACACTTCAACAGCAGGTCAAGAGAGTACTACATGCTGTAAAAGTCTCCACTGCGAGCTGATGTCTATTTCTGTTGATAGTCAGGTAGAGCCTAGAAAGAAGTTGCAAAGCTTATTTCGAGTATTTTCATGCAATAATCATGCCTGCTGGGTAAACCAAAGGAATGTAGAAGCAGATAAGAAAAAGGGAATGAAGAAAATGTGAGGCAGAAAGCACAGACAGGGCATGTAAATGTTAGTAATTTGCCTTGAACAGATAAATTATAGCTGCATGTCATGCTGTGGCGGAACAAAGACTTAAACCGTGTATCTGTTGGTGTCCTTGACAAAGCCAGAGTTAGTTTGTACCGTTCAGGAACGAGCGGTGGAGGCTATATTCTTTTATGTGTGAAGCAGCCGTACTCCCTCCACCGAATGGATTCCTACATTCAGAGTCACAAATGGTAGCTTTTGGGAAAAGGAGAAGATATTTCAACAGATGTGTCTCCTGTGATAATCAGAATGTGTAAATCAGCAGTTATGTATCTGAGCAGCAATCATCTCCGGCTCTGGCACAAAAGTGTGAACGTGGTCCGTGTGCATGATATAGCAAGTCCACACCAAATGCACGTTGGAGCGGGAAAACCACAAAATCTTCAAAGTTGGAATCTGTTGTTTATGTAATTGTAAAATCTACCTTTCTCAAACAAAAATAGGCTATTAATCCATCAAAACCGAATGTGCATCCCCAGTTTTAATATACTTATTTGAATGTGTCGCCTTTTGTCATAATTAACCCCGTTTGTGCTTCAACTGGCTTACAATTTTTGGGAGCTCCTGCAGATTAGATCATTAGACAGTGAAACCTATCTGAAATCAGGAGCAGATTATATACATGTATTACTCTCCTAGGCTTGTTTTTATAAGATGTATTAAGTAAACATCCCAGCACAGCCCAGAGGAAGCAAAGGTTGTAGCAGTTCATATCCAAAAAGAAGTGTAAGTTAGGAGATTTAGAGACTGAGGAGGATACTTTGAGGCATGACAGACAGGAAAACATGTTGGCTCAAATGTCCTGTCAAGAACCAGACAATCTGAGGCAGGTACTCTTTTCTATCCACTCACTTAACATGTGATTTTGAGTCTGGGCTGGCAAAGCAGCAATGAAATGAGTGTTAACCTTTCAATGCCTGCACTGGAATTTCCAATCGAATGAACAAACTCAACGAGCGTAATGAGCCTTTACATATTGTGAGGCATTGGACGAATGTTTTGCTCCTCATTTGAACCCGTGTTTAAGTTCTGAATGTGTCACCAGGCACGCCAGGCTTAAGTGGCAAATTAATCAGGGGGATGGCCAGGTTGTGCTCCCCCACCAGGAGGTCCGCATGCTGCTCCAAGGTCAGCTAATTTCCATCAGGACAAGGCAGCATAAATGAGGTGGGGATTATGGAAATCAAATCAAAATTAAAGGATTATGTGGTTTTAACCACAATAAGTCAATAATCTGAATATTATTTACAAATGAAGATAGGCTCTTAAGGTTCAAGAGAGTCTCACAAAACTATGTTTTTAAGATAAATGCAGTTTTGTTTAAATGGCATCAATTTGAGACACATTTGCTGAAAATGCAATTTAGTTTCTTGCTTTAATTCAAGGGTTTTATCATCCAGTTTGAATGAAGAGTATGTGAGAAATAATTATTTTTTCTAATTATCTGCCCAGAGCCCACTTTAAAATGCAGTCTAATCTAATTTAATTGGATAATTGGGATAAAAGCTGTTTTAATGACCATATGTGGTCTACCTCCTGATTATGTATTGATCGATTAATTAGATAGGATGTCTGGGGCCAAGTCCAAGTGTTACAGTGTATTCAGAGGCTCTTTAGTGCAAACGCAAAACATTAAAGTAGGTCTCACTGCAAGTGCAACAGACCGCCAAGCCAAAAATAACACAAATACTAAAAAAAAGGTTAGCTAACACAGATAGATAAAAACTCAAATAAGTTTGTGCTAATAAAAAAGATTGATGCATTATGGAACAAAGAGAAAGCAAAGATGAGTTTGGCAACATATATTACAAATAATGATAGATTATTTAATCTATGATGGTTCAGAGAAGTTTAGATTACTCCTAAATGTATAGATATAATTTTTTTTTTACAACAATCGCAGCTTGTGTACTAAAAGAACACCATCTTAAAAACAGAAAGGTTGGATCGAGCTCACAAAAACAGAGTGGAATGGATAGCATAGATCAAAAGTTTAAAAGATAACCAAAGTGTCAGATGTATGTAAGTTCATCTAAGGTTTCTAATTTTAAAAATGTGACCTGAATTTAGTAATTATTAAAAGTCCTATTTTAATTCCTAATTTTCATAAAGTTTCTGTGAACAAAATGTATCACCATAAATCACAAAAACTGAAAAGGTAAACATCTAGCATGTGTAATGAGAGCAGAGCAGCTGATTTTACGTTTTTCATAAACTGCTATAAATAAGAGTGCTGTGAATCAGACAGATGTGTTTTTTTGTTGCTGACATGGATTTTTAATACCCTCAAACTTTTCAGCTGGGAGTCACTTTTCTGGAAAAAATTTCACTGTATTAATTCGAAAATAGCATCTCTTGTAAAAAAACCAAATTTTAACAAGTGTGAATCTACATTTTTTTTTGACTGCTCAAAAATCTTGCATTAAAAAGAATCTTAGTGAATGCACAGAAAAAGTGAGGGATATTCTAAGTGATATTCTGATGCTCTGAAATGTTTTGATTATATTTAGTTTTTTTGAGTAAAATTGTAATTATTTGCGCTAAAAACTAATTCTGGTTCCATAAAAAGGAAAGTATTTCATTTTATGTTTTATGCGCCATAGAGTCTTTCCAGAAGCAAACAAAGCCATCCAACAGAGATCAAATAGAAGGGATTTGATTTATGTCAACTTGGTAAATTGTCTGGATGCCCCACTGAGCGGCAAACAAATGCAGCCAAAAGTTTAGGCAATGGTCTGTTACACGTATTCACACGCTGCACACCGTAAATCTGTCTTTTGTTGTTAGGCCCATTAAGAATCATCTTATTGGTGCCAAAGAAAGAAATAATAATCTAACTTGACCTCCAGTTATTGCCACCAACCTACTTTGGATTTCCCTGCACTTTGTTTTCTAGGTTTTGAATTGTCCTGGTTTTTTTTAGTAAAAATGTTTAATTTGCATCTGCTTGCCTCCTTCCCCCTTCTTGGATTTGCCAGGGACAGCGGCAGATGTTAAAGAAAATTTGGTGATAATAGCGGCAGTTTACACCATAATTCAAAAGACAAAGTAGAGTTTAGATGAGCCAAGTTAGAATATTTAAATAAGCGTGTTCAAATCTCTCAGTGGTGCCTTTCAGATGAATTCAATTATAATTTCGTCCTGAAAAAAGGCACTTATCCACCTTTTGCCTGAGATCACCGACTATTTGGAATACAGTCACTATCAATAATAAATTTGTGTGGCAGGCAAATTTTAGACTTGAAAATATTTTAAGAACTTAGAAAGATAAAATTAAAATCTAAACCACAGAGCGCAGAAAAACACAAATGAAGTTTTTGTTTGCTTCACAGCATCTTGCCGTCAACGCAGTGTTAATCTCTGTCCACAGGGCATCAACAGAACCGTCACAGATCAGCCAGTTGTTTGTGTGAGTCGTCAATCCCAGTTCTAAAAAAAAAAAAAAGTGCTATTCGCTGGGCACACCAGTTCAGGGTCAAAATGCTAAACTGTAGTTTCAGCATAAAAAATACATTTATATTGACAGAGGCAAGTAAACGAAGCAATTCTAGCTCTCAGTCACTTGTACAAAATTCATCTCCTTGGAGCTCTCCCACCAAGTCAGATTGTAGATTGAATATTTGGTTTTGACAGGCTGATGAAATGGGTTGTCTTCATGCCACCCTGTCCAACGAAGAACCTGCCAAATGAGTGTAAACAGTGGGCAGACCTCCACCCCACCAGCACAACACGCTGCACCAACCTCACAGAATGACATACCTGGTGGATAAAAAATGGGACCAAAGCAAAACTCCAAAAAATAAATAAAAATAAATGATGGACACGCATTGAAGTGAATGTTGTACCAAGTATTCATAAAGACGCTTTGCTGTATGAATTTAAATGCAGACTGGGGTTATAATAATGTGTTACTGAGGTAATAATTACTTTGTGAACTTACAAATACGGATGTAATGAAGAGCATAGGAGGCTAATGTGTACTTATAATTACATTTCACACTAGCTACTTTTCAAAACAAGCAGGCTTCACTGGATTGTAGAAACATTAGAGGCAGTAATGCAGGAGGTAATGAAAGTCTTCTCAGGGAGTAAAGAGCAAACGCAGGGGGAGTAGAAATGAGCTACAAACAGATAATGACTCATTTGCCAGTTACAAGAGTCCTCTAAGCTTTACGTAATAATGATCACAAATGAAGATTTACCGTGTATGGTGAAGATAATTGTCGAACAAGAGAAGGAAGATGGTGCGCACAACTCCAGCGTAAGAAGGGGGGAGAGAAAATGGATGCCCAGTTCTAAAGAACTACGAAAAAATAGGGATAATCAGCACACAGGTTTATTCACAGGTTTTTATAAGGGTAAAAAATGTACCTTTCCTCAGTGCACACCAAAAGCAGACTACAGAAAGCTATCTTAAAATGTTGGTTGTCGAAGCAGAAACTAACCTTGAACGTGCAACACTGAAAAAGATGTCCTGCAGGTGAGATTAGATTACTAGCCATCTTTTAATTTCATTTATTGTTTGTGAAATCGTCCAAAAGACAATAAGCACGACCAAGATGCTTATAAAATATTTACAACATTGTGCAAAATGTAGCATTTCTAAAAATAACTATCATTTGGATGCAAAAGTTAAAACTCTCAACAGCATGTAACTGTGTCATTTTCTGTTGCTAAAAATATTGTCGACTTTGAATCCTTGACATCTGCTTACAGTTCTTATAATGTGTCTCTGGCATACTCTCCCTCAGAAAAGTAGCCAAATCTTTTTTCTTAATATGTACTCCAGACAAGTCAAAATACTTTCATGATTTCTCCCAGTGTTCCTGAGAGCCGGGTCACAGGTAGAAAGAAATAGAGGGAAAAGAAATTGGTGGGCAGAGACTGATTAACTGGTCAACATGCTAAACCCAGAACCTGCGCCCAGTCGAGTCAACCGCCATCTTTAATTCCCTTGTTTAAAATCTGGTTGCATCCTTTAATTCACCAACATCTCCTGTAGTAATACCTTAAGGTATTTAATTGCCTCCAATTTGTTTCTGAAATCCATAGAGAGGAACTTGCAAACCTCCACCACCTTGGTCAAGAGATGAACACACGCAGTGGAGAGAAACATTGCAGTCGGGCCAAACAAACGTTGTGGTGAGATTCTCCATCCACTTAGCCGAGGTGCTGAAAATTCAAACCCACAAGTCAAGAGATCTATGGTTTTGAGTTCAAGTTGCAAAGAGGCAACACACTGAGAGCCGATGCCTCACCATCGCTGTGTCTCAGGCTGTTAACGGACATCAGTCTCTGGGACCTGGAGTGGAATCTCTCTGGTGAGTTATTTATCTCTTTTCCAAACATTCCCTAAGGTTAAGTCAGTTATTTAGAAATAAAAAAATTTAGGCACATAAACTTTGAGTTCACATTTAATGGAGACAACCCCTTTATCAGCCAGGAAACCTGAACTTTTACTCTCCAACTCTTTGGAGAGACCCTTTCAGTAGTTAAGATTGTAATTTTATTTGTTCACATCTCTCTGTTGATGATTACTTTAGATGTGGTTTTTTATTATTGATTCTATTAGTGACAGATGCAATATAATCATTCAGTTTAGAAGCAAAATAGAACTGTTAATATCTCGAATGTGAATATTCCTCTGATATCTTCAATTTAGGCTCAGTGACAAAGAGAAGTTACCCTTTAGAAGGAAAAGATTTGAGAATAATTAAAATAATATATTTTGCTTGATTAAACTGATACATCTACCCATAGATCATGTTTAAGCTCAAGTAGTGAGACATTTATTCCCTATTACAGTTCACCACAGATGCCCCAAAGATTTGAAACTATACCTACTGATATTGGAGAAGCTGCTCCACTGAATATTTAAAGAATTTTAAGACCTATTTTTTGCTACAACTTTCCAGCTATAATGTGATTCTATGAGTGATTATCTTAAACTTTATCCTGCTTTTGTTTCCCCTCCCCCCCCCCAACCTTTTTTCAAGAAATTTTTTTCTCCTGCTTTTGATTATTTTTACACAATGTATTATTGCCATATGTTTTATTCTATCTTGGTACTTGTCTTGATTTTTCATTGTTGCTACTCTTATTATCTTGTTCTTAAATTGACATACTCCCTTTAAGAGACACCACTTAAGAGTACCCCCCTCTCTAAAGAAGATGGGGATTAATTTAAACACAGTGTGCATAAATAGACACTTCAGATGACAAAGATGCTAACATTATAAAGCCAAATGACATTTTAAGTGATTTTTACACTTTATAAAAACAACAACAAAAAAAGACATGGCTGTGCAGATGAACATCCATTTGCATCTTTCTATCTTCAAGAGGAAAATCTGTATACTTCATTTTACCTGATTTATGTCATGTTTGCCGCCTTCTTAGCAGACAAAATGTCTTTTTAACCAGTCCTATTTTGATTCGCTTGACTTCTGGCATGACTTCTTTTGTAATAGTACCATCTTGTGGGGCTAACATGTAACTACAAAATGGAGGAAAATATATGTGTTCCTGGAAACGAACAAGTTTAAACAGAAGCTAAATGAATATTTAATGCAGGAATAAGATGGGAAATTAGAAGGGGGGCAACGAATATTATAGTGATCAGTAATAAATGTTGATTGTCATTTGACATTTTTTTGTACATACTCCTGGCTTGTTGTGGTATTTCATACACAGTTTGAATTTTATTTGGTTGAGGTTACATTTTTTTTTTACAATGACCTACTTACATTGTTGCTTGTCCAAAGTACTTTGTGGGATGAAAAAAAGTGTTCAGTCAACACAGATTATCATTATGGTGCGTTGACACATGACTGGCCTTGTCATGTCCATCAAACCAGGTAAAAACCACAAACTGGACAGAGAGGGGATTTGTCAAGTCTTTGGTGGTTTTAAATTTGTCCCACCACTGCTGGCCCAACAAGAACCACTCCACCATAAAAAGAAGCATAAAAAGCCATAACATGCTTCAGTTTGTGCTACAATCTCATGTGATGATTACTTTCATTTTAGAGAACTGGAGCTCAGTACAAATGATTTAGCACATTGTCATTTATCCACATTGCTCTTTACTTAATATCTAACAGACAACATCCTGAAGCTTTCTTTGGAAAAAAAAAAAAAAGAAGAAGATACCTGTGCACCAACACATTTTTAAACAAAGTTATATACCACTTCAGTTGCTAAAGATTTCTTGTCACCATGAATTTGCAATGGATGGCAAAGAAAGTGAAATACGAGGGTGAGATGTTCTGAGCAAGTTATGTCCTCATAGAAAATAGATGTCTATTGTCAATACCCACTTCTGCATGCGGGGTTGTGGTTGTGGGGGGTGGGGACCAGTGCCTGTCTCCTGAGAGCAGCCCAATATATTTTACATCATTTTAATATAAACATAGACAACTGACTGAGATTGCAGGTGATTCATACAAACAGAAATCATGTAGAATTCAAATATCTGCTTTTCCCACAGTAAGTGTACAACACACTGTCAAACTGACAGCAACTGTGCTGAAAAGAGCCGTTTCCTGGAAGAAAACATAAAAATTATGAGAAAGAAAAGAAAAAAAAAGAGGAAGGGTACAAGAGAAGGCGCTCTTAGAGAATGAGCAGAATCAATATAATTCCCTAAAAGCAAGTGAACTATAGCCTTACGCACAAGTATGAATGTGTTTGTCTTTTATTCCTAGCCACTAGGGGGAAGTGCTGTGTAATAATTTGAGAACAAATCCAGCATGATTCAAATCAAATCCACAAGAAGGAATGTTTGGAAGCTTTTCCTGCTTGTACAGAAATCACTGGGAGCTTTCTAAGCTTTTAGCAGAGTCTAATTAAACAGAGCCAGATTTGTCTGCAACTTGACCATTAAGAAGCTGTTGACAGTAACATGGTGTTAAAATCCTCCATAAGCATCTTCACAGTAAAAACAGACAAATGTCCGACGTCTGATGGTCAAACACAATGCCGTTCTACGAAACGCTGCGTGAGAGCTGGATGGTAACACTTGAGTCCCACCAGTTCCTCTCAACATTCAGACGTTCCAGAAGTCAGCGTGAGACATCGTTCTATGCATCGCTCACCTGCAAGATTCATTACAAGCTGAAAAATAAAAAGGTGGCCTAAAGTAACAAGTACTAGGTCCAGTTGTGAAGATGCATTTCTCAAAATAAAGTTCGCTCAGCATCTGGAAGGACAATGTTTAAACCGATGGGTTTGAAACAATAGGAACATCAGATCACAACAAAGATACGTTTTGAAAAAGTGTTCTTCCCAAGCCTCCTTTACTAGTTTTAGTCAGACACTGATTTGCCATTACACCATCAAGCATGCATCCAGATGTGATGTTTCATTAGGTCAGTCTTGAGGAATGGCATAGAAACAAGACACAAATGGACACAACAAAAAGACAATCTGGGATTGTAACAGTTAATTTAAAGATGTCAGCTCCTCCTAAAGTCTCTCCACACCAAATCCTTCTTCTGCTTATTTTGGACTGCGAAGGAAGAATGATTGTTCCAGGAAAATGAGAAGATATTATAGGATAGGAAGTAGTACCATATTTAAGTTTAGGTCTGTTTTATTTATTCATTTCCTTTAGCTTCGGTGCTTTACCTTATTGCCTGTTCACTACTGTAAGCACAACTATTGTTTGTGAATGCCCTTCCACAGCAATGGTTAAAAAAATGGTTCTGTTCTTAGCGCAAAGTGTGTGGGCCATTCCTCATTTCGGTGATGTCCTCATTTTGCTGGTAGATTTTAAATTCCTCCACCAAAGTTTAAAATTATGTGTTACAACCTCCTCCTTTCGCAAGAACTGTGTTCTCTACACTCCCACACCATGGTTGCAATCCATTTGCCAGAGCAGATAAAATATCAAAAACAAGGTTGAAAATAAATGTGTTTAATAGAACTGTTAATTTAGCTGCCTTTAATATTGTGATAACATTCCTACCAAAAAAATAATTTAGCTCGTAACTCTGTGTTTATATTTCTAATATTTTCTTGAGTCAATAGATCCTTTCATCAGCACCTGCAAATTTTTTATTTATTTTTTTACCTTGTTTACTAAATCTGACCAACAGAATAAAGCTGGTAATGATGCTGGTAAACGATGGTTTGTAAATCTGAACCGTTTGCCTGTCTGTGTCTATTCCACCTGGTTAATTTACAGGTTAAGGGTATTTACAAACTTAAGGAGTATAATTAAGATTCACACATGTACTTACACACAGAAGTGAAATAAAGATTGAAAAAGGGCCTAAGTTTGCTAACTCAATATCTGCAGTATCTCTAATCCATATGAGAAGACATCATGCTCCTCCAGTGTGGCAATAGTAACTTCCTCCACATCCAGAGTGGCGGCCACTAAATTCTCCAAAGACACCCACCGTCCCGGCTTCAAACGCAAATTCAACAGATTACCGATGACAGGCACCTGTTGAAAAAGCAGAATCAGCTCTCATAAACTCCGATGTCAACAATCTCAGCCCCAAGTTAGAACGACATCACCCAAAGCGTCTAAAAGTTCATCCGTCTAATTTGAACTTTGTTCTACCTACCTTCTGTTTCATTTTTTCCACCTTATTTTTCAAAACCACAACTGAAGAGTTTGGAGGCAGGCCCCTCTCTAGCTGCTCGACATACTGGTTGAACTTGCTGATCTGCGAGTTCAACTCCTCAATGTCCATTTCCTTCAGTTGGGTCTTTGGAGAAGTCAAAAAACACAAACGTACAACATAAGGTCTCCCTGCACATAACAAAGAATGTATTTTTAGGTTTATATGCTCAACACACTAAAGCATCTGACCTGCTGCCATTTATTGTGTAGATCATCAAATTCCTCTAAAGAGTTCCAGAGAAGCAGGATCAGCCTGAATTTTGCCGCCATCTCCTCCAGGACATCAAACTTGGTAAACTCCAGCTTTACCCATCAGAGCAGAAAGAGTTAGTTACCTTGGAGTTTGGCTATTTGGGTTCACTAATAAATCTGCTCCAATTTCCTTTATTTCGGGAGATTGGCTAATATAAAAACCGATCTTATCCACCAATGTTATCTACGTTCCCAAAGGTCTAAAAGTCAGCTTCTGTTCCCTGTCGAGAGGAGGTTGACTGACAGACCCACCCACCCACCTGGTCACGTCTGCATAAGTGCCATCAACAGTCATCCCCCCCCTGTTGCCAACTAAGAATCTTTGTTGCTATATTAAGAGACTTTTTAGACTAAAACAAAACAAAACAAAAACAGTATTGGCATAAATCTGACTCCGCAGGTCAGGCGTTTTTTGATCAGCGATCACCGATCTTATCCACCAATGTTATGGTGGATAAGATCATCAAAAACTACAATTGGTGCACCCCTAGTTGTGACTGTCAAAACTAAATAAAAAATTCACTGCAAAGTAAGATTCTGGATTGCATCTTACTTTGATGCAGTTCAGCATCACAGTAAGACCGTGTTTACTTTGATATCACAGTATGTATCTGAAAAAAAAAAAGAGACAAAAAGTAGCACCTTGAATCTAGTTTCATAGAAATTACAGGATGATGCCTGGGCTTCCAGCCTGTCTACAGCAATCTGGATCTTCTCAAAGTAGGGATGCAATGACGAGGGGTTTACTCTGATGTCCAAAAAGTCTGGATTCTGCACATAGAAGAACACACCTCAACAAGTCAGATTTTTACAATTTCACACTACTCCAGTAACCGATTTCTGAAAACTCTAAGACATTCTGGACATTTGAGAACAAAATATTAACCTCAAATTGCTTTAATAATACTAATCAGGTCTTAATATCTTTAGGTTCCACTAAAAATAAAACAAAACAATCATGAAAGAGCGTTTTATTTACTGGGTTTTGATATTAATTTTATTGCTTTTTTTCTGCTTTCTGATGTACGAACAAAAATAAATCTGCTCTATTTCAAAATCTATAACTCCTGGACTTTTCATGGTTTGCCCATATAGATGGGAGTACCCTACAATAAACACGTGCTTTTTTTAAAAAAGCAGTTTGCAAACATATTTCTTTCTGTAAAAAAGTGTGGGTGGTTTGTTTGAAATTTTATCCAGTCCCAAGTTATTAGTTTTTTTCATACCAGATCTATAAAATGAAAAAACGCACACATCATATTCTTCTCTACATTTCAATGGTGTGTATAGAAGCCATCTTTAAAGGGCAGCTATTTGAAAACCACTGTAATGAGTCATTTGTCTGTAAGTTCTAAATGCATGTATAATGTAAATTGTTTCAGGGAGGTGTAATTGTATTATGTTTGTTATTTCAATTTACATTCCATTCGTAGTATACAGGGTTAAAGCCGAAAAGAAGCAGAGTATTTACACACATTGTACCTGCAACACTTGTGCCATTTTTTTGATCTCTTCTTGCATTTTATTTTCATCCGTGACCAGGGAGCTGACGAATCTCTCCATGCTCGACTCCCTGTCTGTCACAGCGTCGTCAATTAAATAATACAACAAGCTGATGTTGGGTTGCAGTGTGACGAAATCAACGAGGTCCTGAGACGGTACGGTAACAGAGTACGCTTTGAACAGGCTGTACACCTTGGAAACATTGTCGTGCTGCTCCTGTACGTCCAAGATCTGGTGAGATGGAGAAGAAGGGTTATAAATAAAAGAGGGGACAAAAATGGATTCCTATTTATCAATTACAGCAAATATTTATTTTGACATCGCAGCTGTGATTTAATGCAACAAAGGGAAAATTTGCTTCTCACTCCGTCCTCAAACTCGTCCAGGAATATGAGCTGATCGCCCATCTCCACTGTTGTGGAAGGATATGACTCCAGTTTAGTTTTGGCTTCACCGACTTTAGTCAGGAGGTCATCGACTTGTTTCCTAGCCAGCTTTATGAGCATTCCATGCGATTCCTAGAAAAGATGAGAAACAAGAACTTCTACAACACACCCTTGACTTGTGTAATAAAAATGTTAATTTGACCTTCGGTTGGACTGGAAAGTATTTCTCTAATTAAATGTCTTCCTGTGGCATCGAACATTGCTTACAACAGAATGTCAGCTGGGTTTTATTTAAAAGGAGAGAAAAAAAAAAAAAGAAAAATGCCTCGTAGCTAATTTGTCAGAATATTATTGTAGTGAAAAAAAAAGCATTACTGAAGATCATTTCAGTACCTAATGTTTACAATGGAAATTTGCGCACGGTAGGTTGCAAATACATGGGATTTTTTGACCACATGAAGCCAATAGAAGTTGATTTAGAGAAGAAAATGCTAAAGTGTTTCAATGGATTACAATGCAGTTGGATAAAATGTCTCTATATTCATGATTCCATTAAAGTAGTTCTGACCTCCAGAGAAGAGAGAGTAGAAGCATTAAGCTGCTGTTTGAGCAGTAATTGATCCACCAGCAGTAAGCCAAGATGCATCTTGTCTTGGATAGCTATGGCCTCCTTATATTTACCGTGGTATAACTCCAAGGTCTTGGCAAAAAAGCTCAAATCTGTAAGACAAAGACAACAACAAAAAAAAAACTGCTACTTTCTATATGACTTACGAATACATACTCAACAGGACTGTGACAAAGTACTTGGTGCACACTAAATTTCTTTGTTTTTTTTCTCGCAACATCTAAAGGTTTCAGATCATCCATTAAAAGTTACAGTAAAGCATGCAGATTAATGCATTGGCCACTTCTTTCAGCAACATGTAACTATTTACAAGCCAGATTAAAAATGAACTGTAATTAAGGGGCCAGGTTAGTTTGGATAACTTTCTTCCCGCAGTAAATGAAACCAGCATTCAAAAATGTATTTTTCTATTTACTCAGGTTATCTTTGTCTGCTTTTTAAATTTGGTTGATGCTCATAAACATTCATGCGTCATAAAAAAAATGACAGCAAATGCTGTTTCACAGCTGTTTATGTACCTGAAAATGTATTATAGTGATTCTCAACTTCTGTGACCCTATATGGCCTTACACTCTTGGCTTCATTGTATTTTTCTTTTATTTTTTTACAATATTATATAATACCTAAAAACAAATTTATTACAGAAAGGAGACAATTTGTATTTCCGTGCATTATTTCCTAATTAAAAATGACTGATTTGGGGTTTTTAATATATCAAAACATGTCTACACAAAAGTATTGCTAATAAAATATCATGATATCGAAGTGTGAGAAATTCCCTCTGTGACTGGCAGTTTTCAGTCTTTTGGATTGAGTCATAGTGTAGTAGATTCCTACACTTGACATAGATTACAGAGTCCAAGGTCGAGAGTGTTATGTGCATCAAAATATTGTATAAAACGAAACGAGTGAGAAAAAATGTGAACTTACTGCAATGTGTGTCTTTATTCCAATATTCAATAAGTTTGTAGCTGCATGTCATTCTTCAATTATACAGTTTGTTTTTAAAATGCGTGGGAAAGGATTTAAACAAAAAAACTAAATCAGAACATTACCAGCTTTTTTTACTCAAATGCCATACAACGTGTAGATCTAAATCTCACTGTACATATTTTTACTCCGTGTTCTACATGAAAAAAATCAAGCTTAAGGCTTTGACACCAGATTGGCAGACTGTTAACTGCTTGTCAATTTTTTTGTCAATAAGTTTGTCAATATTTTACTAATTTTAATTTCTTACTATTCCAACAATTTATAGACTCGGCACAACATGCGAGTGCCGACGTAATCTTTCCCAACTTTTATTTTTTTTTTACATTTAATGGATACATCCAATGTGTTTTGTTGTTGAAGACTTGATTTGAAAATGTGTTTCCTCAACAGAAAAACAGAAAGGTTAGCTAGAAAATCTTAAGAATAATAATATAACCTTATAATTAGTACAAGCTACTTACAAAATGAATATGGACTTATGGTGTCTATAGTGTAGATAAAAATCATGTGCAAAACAATGGACATAGAAATTTTTACATCAATTTTAATAACACTGAAACATTATTAAAATTAAAATAAAATAAACAATTGTTAACAAAAGAAGAAATCTTTAAAAATGTTCCCCTAAAATGTAATCAAAAAACTGTTTGTTGACTGTAATTATTTTGTCACAATCACCTGGTTCTGTTTGTTCCATTGCAACAAGTTCCAGATCTTTATTCTTCTTAGCGAAATCCAGAAAATGCTCAAATGCGCGTGAAGAGACGTGGGCTAAATTAAAAGCTAAATGGAGTGAATCCTGAAGGGAAGGTAAAAAGCCCCCCCAAGCATTAAAAAAGTGGATGTGACTACATAAGAGTTTAAATCTGAACAAAAAGACTCCATTGAAAGAAATTGTGTAAAGACCTACCATGATCTTTTTAATGATACCTTGAAGGTGGATATCTTCCTCCAAGACAGTGTTCAAAGATGGACCACCCTCCAGTTCCTCCTTTAAGTGTCAAAAATAAACACATACATGAGAGAAAGGAAGCATTGAACACATCAATGGTTTTATCAGACAAGAAATAAGGCTATTGGCATCAAATTCACACCAGATCTCAATAACAACCCCAGTAATCCACACATGCAAAGACATGAAGTCAAGTAAGTCCATATTCAAGTTATGTGTAGTAAACTAGGATGAAAGAATTAATAGTGGATGCACATCTTGAATTGTATGCGTTGCACGAAGCATTTAAAGTAAGCAAGGCTTCAAGACATCCTGCATAGAAAAATTAGCCACATGCATTGATGTCACACATTGATTCTTTCACACAGATGGCATCGATTCTTAAAGACACTCAGAGCATATTCTAAACATTATGATCCTTTCAAAAAATTTCAATTGCAGTCAAGCTGGGTGTTTCACCATTCCAACAGCTTCATTTTCTTTTTTTTGTAAGAGCTTTACTGACTATTTGGGATTTATATCTTGTATAGAAATATTTACTATCCCTTTAAGTTATTAGATGCTGGCACCAGGTCCTGAAAAACAGCTCCACAGCAGAATGTTTTCTCTTCCAAACATTACTGCAGACAAGGTGTTCAGGGCCTGATATGAAGTTCCAATCCTCCTCCAAACATGATGTAAGCAATGGAATTGGAAAACATAAATTTTGGTGCAACCAGAAAATACGAATGCAAAACTTTCTAAATACTGGACAGATTATGACTATTTTATAAGCTTTCTATGCCCTTCTTAATCTTCATGTTCAATAATTATCCTGTCATTCCACTTTTTTACAAAGAAGTTATGGACTACTTTCAGTTTTTAAGCATCTGTATTGTTACAGAAATATGATGTGCATTTTATGTCAATATTAGAAATATATTAACTGAAAACAACGTCATCATGTACCGTTATTATCTTCAACATAAATACAATTAACTTTACATTCAACATAATAAAAGTTTAAAAGAAATGTCTGAAACATTTATAGGGGTAAACTTATGTCTAGTCAGAGATATGTGATTAAATTCATGAATATTTTTACCATCACCTGTTCAAACTCTATCAGTGGAACCATTTCAGGGTCTCCTGTGATGGGAATCAAAGACATTCCTGTGTTCTTGAACTCCCTGATTAGGGCTCTAATGGCTTTCTGTATATATAAATTATACTTTAAATATATTACATATGTGTATTTGAAATGTGAAATATTACTTGTTGCAGAACATACTAAACAGACCTTAAAGTCTTCCTCGGAGGGCCTGAACGTCAAAACATTTAACTCCAGCAATAGCTCAGTTGTTAATAAAGGAAAGTCAGGAAGAACCTTTGAAACACAAACAAGCAAAAACAAAACCTCAATAACTTGTAACAATGTTCAGTATAATCTGAAGTAGATAAGAGTGGTCTTTGCTGAAATAAGTTATGAAAAACTGTCCTACCTTCTTTTCAGATTCCTCTTCAGAAGCAGGCGCAGGCTGGTCACTTGGGGGGGGAGGAGTGATTTGGCAGGGCATACAACCTACCTGTTCCTGGAACACAGTCAGGATGATATCCACTGCATTTAGCACCATGGAGTGCACTGTGTTAAACATCAAATGGTCAACATGACGAATGAAGCTGGGAGGGTTAGAAACACGGAACACCTGCATTAGATTTGCCTCAATGAATGATAAGACATCAGTGTTGCAGTAAGTGAAATTAGGCTATCATTACTGCTATTTCTGATTGTGGTATTTGACATAACATGCACTTTTTTTTACTTTTGAATAACTCCACAACTTTTGTTTAAAAAGTTCATTTAATGTATTTAATATAAGAAATATGCATTCAGAAAATATCACACAAACGAAGCAACAGCAAGAGATGTATTTGCCATTTGATATTTTTAAAAACGTAGCAAAAACAAAATTTGTTTCTCTTGTCCAGAGTTTATGTCATTCACACAACAAATATCACACATGCAATCTGGACAAAAAAAACACATTTTGTTTTTGCTATGTTTAGTTTGTAGAAGACCAAAATTACAGTTAGAAAAAATGTGGTATTTTCTGACATGCATCTGATGCTGTTCGTGTTTGTTGCCCTTACTTCTTGGTGTATGTGCTATTTGTGTATTAGAAACTATTAATACTCTATCCTGCTATACAATGTATAACCATCAGCTGGAAAAAGCACTGGCCAACTCTAAACTGTGGCCAGCCGGAAGCTCAACCCATCCTCACTCTGTCAGCTCATGTAGATGATCTGTATGAATATCTAAATGTGAATTTAGATGCTCAGTTGATCATGAAAGTCTTTGACCACAACAACATGTCTGCTATCTTCTGAATGTGATCTAATGTTATCACAATCTCTATAAAAAACATTGAAAAAACTTGCATAAAGTAAACTCACTCTTGCCGAAGCAGACGAGAACATGAATGTGCAACAAAGTCATTTTGAACTTTCGTGAACTTATCCTATTTTTAAGTGGTTTCATAATAATTTTTTTTGTAAGTGAAGAAATCAAGTTGAATAAATGCATATTTACACTGTTTGATCAATAAAAAAAAATAATCTGATTGCTAACATTGAAAAAAATAAATCCAGAAAAAAAACGAAAAGCTTCTTATTTTAATTGAATGTTGGATTTAAATTACTTGCTAACCACTTTTAGTACATTTTGCAGAGCATGTTAACTTTGTGAAAGCGAAGTTGGACACAAATGGTAAAATTAAGAACACAAACGAAGAGAAGAAATTTGACTAACCAAGTCATCCGCCTATAAAAAGTCGCATTTAAGACGTCACTGTTAAAACTCCTCGCAGACGTAGCTTTATGCTCCAGGAGGTATGCACGTCCAGCACAAACTGTCACCCCCTTAACAGTCTCTCGAAAGTGCAGAAGGCTACTCTGTATCTGACCAAACAAACACAAGCAAAAGGTTTCAGAAAAGGCCAACAAAGACAAAACTTGAAATGCGTACAACAATTAATTGTGACGCATTTGTTCATGAATGCACTGCTGCACCTCATGTTGTTGTTGGACCTGGGACTCGTAGAACTTTGTCAATGTGTATGTTTGGTTTGCTATGACCTGATACGTCCCCGTCTCAATGAGCTTGCATGAGAGTGTCCTGATTTTCATCAATGCCTTTCTTAGATTCTAGAAAACATATACATGTTAGTAACAATTCATTGTGAAAATTACACACGATTCTTTTCTATATCCCAGGTACATTTTAATAACTCAAAATATTATCAAAAAGTTTAATTATTAGCTTAACACATTATCTACATTAATGACATGTTATTGAATGGTCTTTATTGCACACTTCTGACAAGGCTGTAGTCAATCCATTTGTCATAGAGTCCCTGGAGCTGGATACAAAAAAACTTTTCCATCCAGCTTCTTTAGCGATGACATTTTTTGGCATAGAACACCATCCTCGTTGGCGGTGTCAATGACTAGATAACTGTCCCATGAATGTGCAAGGAATAACATAACATTCCTGTTTTAAAATCCTTTTGTGAAAGATTCAAATTTTCAAAGAAACTGAATTTTAGGTTTTCATTAGCTGTGCACAATATTGTCTTTTTTTTTTAAATCCCAATCTGTGCAATGAATCTACTCAATATATGAGTTTCACTTTTTAGACTTATTTGAGTATATTAACTTTTTCACGAAGTTTTTTGTTATTGAGATGTACCTGTGACTTGTGCTTGTAAGGATTTCTGTGTTACAGTTGTCCACGCTCTGCACAAAACATACCGGGTCCAGTATAAACAGGTCGGTGTTGAGAACCGTCTTGGCGACGTCACGCTTCCTCTTATACACCTCGCTGTGCCACAGAGTAAAGGCTTTCGAAAGTCTTTGGGAAGTCAAGGCTGCAGCGGATTCGGGATCTAACTCATAATATTCTCTTTCTGTCATGTCTGCCAATGGTTTATCGTCGATCACTGATAAAGCTGGATAACTGTATGCCCTTTGTTTTGATGAGGGCGTAGTTGACTGGGTTTGGTTTTCTGTAAAAAGCATCCGATTGAAGTCCCTTATAAGTTGGAAGTTGGTTGTTTTTGTCACCTTTTCCTGTTTCTTTTCATGTTTTGTGATCTTTTCCTGTTTCTAGAAAAAGAAGAGGCAGTTATGTAGAAAAAAAAACTACTACAAATGTTTTTTTTTTTATTTGTTTAAGGAGGTTCATAGATGACTTACAGCTTGCTCAAATTATGTTCTAAACATTGAATCTAAAGTGTTTCAGTCATTTTTATGAGTTTTTTAGCTTTATGGTTTGATCTTAGCTTGTCAAAATCTCACCTTAAGCGAAGGTTTTAGAAGAGTAGACTGTTGTGGTTCAGGGACCGTCTGTGTGCTTTCTGGTTCCTTTTCCTTATCTGCGGGTGACGGGGTGTACCAGCCTAGAAATATCATTTTCTCACGGGCCTTCAAGTGTTGCACACTGGGTTGTTTTCGTAACACAGGTCTCTTTAATACAGCCTAGATTAAGATGAGGAAAATGTCTAAAAATGTGCTGAGAGTGTAAAATTTTAACAAAGCTTTACAGATATATTCTGAGACAGCCATTCATGGTCTGCGCCAAGTGGCTTTTACTGAGCATAAAATTGGAAGTGTTTATTTAGTACTCGACTCTGGAGGGATGTTGTTAGGCAGAAAAGCACTCAGGCAATATAACAAAGGTAATGCTTCAGTTACTTTAAAATCCTTCAATATTGCGGTTGTTTAAATGTAACATCTATCTGCACAGATTACATTACATTCAAACATTGCATTTATTTTCTTTCAAATGATTAAGAATCACACAAAAGTCCTGGCATTCAAGCAACTAAAACAAGTTGACTAATCTGGTGCACAACTGCCAGCAAAACAGATACTCAATATTAAACAACAGCAATGTCGGCCAACTGGGGAAAAAGTAATAAGACATTTAAATTTTTCTATATCTAATTTCTAAAGTAACTCAATAAAGCTTTTCTGAGCTTTAGACATTCCTTTGCTCATATCTTTCCTTTACATGGAATATATAACTCAAAGAATTTTGGAGTCTGGTAATATTTTCTTCTTGCTCGTTAAAAGTTTAGCATTGTTTGTCCTTACTTCAACTGTTAAATAGAAAAACAGAAACGCAATGGTTTCAGAACTAAAGCTAGCATATCTTGATCATGCTACAGCGAATTCATCTTCTACATGCATTAAAAAAAACAAAGGAACACATTAAACAAATGGATAATGAAGAGCACTATGGGTGCCACTGGCCACTGTTGGATAATAAACTCACCGTTGCTCAGTGATAACTGAATTGAATTTCAGTTTTAGCAGGCATTCTTAATAAATTTTGAACTGGGAACTCAGAACATGTTTTACTTTGACTTCAAAGTAAAAAAAATAAAAGAGTGAAACAAATTGCCAAAGGAGAAGTTAGAAAAACAATAAGTTACTTTACTCTGAGCAAATGCAATGTTTTTAAATAACTTAAAAAAAGGAAAATAATTACAAAGATATTTTTAGTTTTAAATGTAACTTAAACATTATAAACGAGTGTGATGAAGCTGTTAATCAGAATGTAAAATTGGGTAATTTTTCTTTTTTTTTTCCTTTTATGGAAGGATTGGTTGTGTTGTGTGATTTTGTCAAAATAACATCCAAAAGTCCTGGATGTTAATATATCAGCTTAGTATGAGTACAACTTATACAGTTTTATACCTGTTCTGGGTGAATTCCAGCTCCTTCGCCCCTTAAGTAGCCACAAAGCTTAGACCACACCTCCCTCTGTGATTCATGGCATATTTTTATGAGCATAATGATTAGATACACTTTCTTTAGGCCTCACCTGTGGATGTACTTTATATTCAGGTCCTGGTGGTACAGTGGTGCACTCCACTCGATTGATATTGCGTTCTACGGCAAAAAGAAAGTTTACTACCATTATGAAACGGGCTAATTACAGAAGTATTTAACTGTCAGAGCTAGGAAATAAATTCAGCACTATCTTGTTAGAACAAAATGCTAAACTTGCTTTAACCAAATAAATTTTAAATCCCATTAACACTAGAACTGTTGAGCTTCTTGTTTTCTGATTAAAAGTACCTAGAACAGCTTCTTTCTCACAGAGCGTCTGTCTCGAAGCCTGTGTTAACAACGTTTGTAGACCAAGTGACCATCGTAAATCCATCACTGAAGGAGCACCCAAGCACAGAGGTGGCCTCCCGGATGAACTTATCTAACTGCTTAAAGCGTAGAATGCTTAAGGTTGCTGCTCAAACTTTAGAAGATTTCTAATGCCGTCCTAGTCAAAAAGGTCTTCAGTAGCATCCCCAGCACTCCAAAAGACTTCAGCCTCCTAAGCATGAGGAACGCTGACCCTTGCTATAACCCAGCCAGCATAACTAAGTGGGACCCATGTGGGATAAATGAGAGCAAGAATATGGGTCCCAGAAGGTTTTGTTTGCGGTTTCCAAGGAGGCCCCTACATATTTGTCCTGATATGGGCCAACCCAGGGATGCTGGCTGAGAAAGAGCTGCGACAAAGTCTAGTTAATTATTCAGATGAATACCAAGGTACTTAAGAGTCCACTATTTATATCCGAGTTCCCTGGATACTAACTGATGTCAGTGCAAATCTCTACAGGTTTAATAGTTCAAACAGAGGTGGGTAGCGTACCCAAACATTGTGCGTGAGAGTAGCACTAATTCAAGATATTTTTTAACTTGAGTAAAAATAATAAGTAGTCCTCCAAGAAATTACTCAAGATTAAAAAACTACTTAAGTTTATCATATCTAATTGAATATCTTACAATCAGAAAGACACAAAGAACATTCATTTATGTGCCAGTTCTGGTATTTTAAAGACTAAAATGAAAACGAATACAAATTTCATTACAAATTCAGGCAAATCAAATATTTTATGAATGGGTCTGTGCCTGGTGTCTTTTTGATTAAAATATGTTTGTCCTTCATTCAGTGAAACTACTCACAGTTGTATACAGGAATGAACGGTGTCATCATATTAAAAAGTACGGCGCAGTATAACTTCTAAAAGTACTCCCCCCAAAAAAGTTACTCAAATAAATGTAACTAGTTTCTACGACTAGTTATGTCATTATAACGAGAAAACAATAGTTCCTCTGACAGCTCTTCTTGTACGGCCATAAAGGCATATATCCCATCTGACTCACACTTTCTCACTGTTAAGAGCATATACATCTTGTTTAAAAAATAAAACTTTCTCGTTATAACAATATAAAACGAGAAAAAGTTTTATATCTCGTAATGACAAGGTGCTGCTCCTGAATATTTCCTAGCTTTAGAAGTTAAATTTGCTGCCGTAGCTAACAACCCATGTCAAAATGTCTCGTTTTCTTTGCGTTCAACTCCTCTTTAGCTACACCCACCTTCACCTCGGAGTGGCCCGTCCTTTATTTGCTTTGAAACGTCTCGGGAAGAGGACGACGACGATGCAGAAGCCATCATCTCTGGGAACTACAGACGTTGAGACAGAAACACTAGTAAAGCCCGTGGATAAAAGAAACGAACTGCGGCGTAACGCAAGTATTATAGGGGCGAACAGAGTTTTTAAAATGTGAAACCTGGTTTCGACAGTGTTCTTGAAAATGTTTGGGAAAAAAAAAAAAACAACCAAAAAAACTAAAACACACTTAGCGTACTTTAGCGTCGTTTTCCAACGAATTCTCCAAAGAGTGCTCTCCTTTACGAACAAATCTTTTCGCGTCTGTTTTATGGTTACAAACATGAAACTAACGCTTAGTTACCTAGCAACGGAATTCTTAACCTTACTTACAGATTTTATCCAAAAGGCTTACCCATTAGCTCCCCCTGCAGTTTGAGTGGAAGCAGACCAAAAACACTGGTTTTCTCACTTTTTATTCATTTATTGAAATACATACAATTCCTTGTTAGAAAATATGCTATTAAATGCCTCAGGAAACACAGCAACAACCCAAACTATGTGAACCTAAGAAAGAGTTATCAAAACATATGGCTATTTTATTATTTTCCCAAAATTATGGCCACTTGTCATAGAGTCCCTGGATCCACTGTGGCAGGTTTCCTTCGCTGTGATGCGAACATGTTCAGCTGTAAAACAAACAACATGGACATACTGTAACTACAAATGTAATCAACTTAAAAATATATGCATCTCAATGGGAGAGGTGTGTAGGTTTATCCTGTGTAGAAAAAAAAAAATGCAGCTACCAGTACCTGATGCGAAGCTGTAGTTGCCTTCTGTTCAGCTTGTGTCAGTCTTCTCTGGAGACGACTTGTCTTCTCTTGATATTCTGCAAGCTGTTTCTCATACTGAGCAAACACAGATCAGTTTGACACATGGGGTGTAGCACCAAAGTTTCTATTTAAGATTGTTTTCAAAGCACAACAGTTCAGACAAATAGTGCAACTATCTCTTATCCTTAAGCATAAATTAGAGTATAATTAAATATTGCATTTATCGTATTGAAAACAACTGAAACTCATATCTAACATACATCTGTGTTCATTTCGATAAAGGCTTACAGCGAATAAAAACGCAAAAAACAGTTTGTCAGAAATTACAATTTAACATAAGACCAATTAAAAAGGATTTGACTGTCCTCAAGGAGGTTAAGCCTCAAAAGGTCATTGCTAAAGAAGCTGACTGTTCATAGAGTGCTGTGGCCAAACATCCATCTGTCATTTACACTCGCTATATGCTTAGTAGGGTCAAGAGGGGTCTGGTGCTCATCTCTGGCAGCTAATGGGTAAGAGCAGTGGCACACTGTGGAAAGGTCAGCAGTCCATCACAGGGCAACACAGGAAAAACAACTATGAACACATATTCTCTCTCACCTCCGGGCAATTTCAGATGACCAATTAACTTTGCATGCAAGCTTGAGTCTGTTTCACTAAAGTGGAGTATCCATCCAAAACCAATGCAGGCCCGAAGAGATGATGCAAACTATAGACAGAATGACGTCGGCTGGGATTTGATTGAAAGGACTTTTGTGCTTGAAGGTATCAAGGCTGCACATTTTGGTAACCATGTCATTTCCTGGTGCTGGTCCACTGTGTTTTGTCAAGTGCACAGGTCCTATATATCTCTGAAGTTCTACAAGAAACTTCATTTGGGGTTTTCATTAGAACCAAGCCAAAAAATATAAGTTAGCCAAAATAAAGGGTATAAATGCATGACGGTGTGTCGTTATTATACGCAATATGAGTTTCACTTTCTCAATTAAGTAAACTTCACAACATTTTCAACTATTTTCTAAAATATTGAGAACCATCAGTGTCATTTAACAGTATTTCATTCGCTGATATCAACTACGTGATCTGCTAAATTAAATCGAACACTAGTTTGCTCTCGTTTGCGAGTCGCACACACCTCAGATATTGTGTTATGGTCCGTTTGGAGCTGGATCTCTAACTCAAGCGAGCGTTGTTTGTGCCGTTTCAGCTCTGCCCTGAATACATAGCAAAGACGAAAGAAAGAAAAAAAACAAAACATTAGAGCCGAGGCTCAGCTCAAAGACACAACAAAAACATTTATAAAGCTTTGTTTTCCCACATTTGCACTATTTCAGATGTATCTCGGCTATTGCTCAGAGCAGAACAACATCAAGTGTCAAATCAATTTTTGTATGAGATGTTTCAGCACCTTTGATAGTGTTCACGGCAAAACAGATGCAATGAAATCCTCAGGCAGCGGAGCTTAAAAAAAATAAGGGTATTTGTTCTTGAATAATACACTGTTTTGTACATAATGAATCACAGTATTAAATATTTATGCAGTTCATCAATTTTAAACATCCCCTTTAAGCCGTCTGCCAGTTACTAACTACTTTTACATTAAATTGTTATGGCTCAACACTTCACGTTGAGGGCTTTATCTTGCAAAGAATGTGCCGGCTTTTGTCGAGCGCCGCACAGCTTTCCATTTTTTAATGAGAAACAAAGAAAGAGGGGGGTAAAAAGCAAAGCATTTTGCATCGAGTGAAAGGCACAGGTGCACTCAGATATACCAATAGACGCTGCACATTTGTTAATGTGATTTGCCAGCCCATTTGGATAAGTAGTCAGCTTAGTCAAAGGCTACAAAGACACTCCAAACCGGAGTGCCGTCGAATCAGACGAGTGGCTTGAGGAAAACGGTAATGGTGTAAGAGTGACAATGCCGGGATGTAGACCTGAACCCAGCAGAGCGTCTCTGGAGACATGAAAGAGCCGCGCGCTGATGTTTTCGCTCTTGCTCGATAGGTCGTGGAAAAATGAAAGAAATCCCAAGAGTGAAGCTGAACCACACATGTAAGATAACCGCAACAAAGATCTTGGGGGGGAAAAACTGGCACCGAAAGGAGCTTCAGAGACCAGAGACCACCTTGGGGCTCAGATTAATACAGATCATCACTCACTACTAACAAACCCTAAACACTTCTAATAAAATTCTATTCCACTTAGAAATATTTTAATAATCCCAAATGGAAATTAGTTGTTGTCTCAACTTTCATGTATTGATCTCTTGCATCTTAGAACTGCTTAGATCTAACCTAATACATTTGCCCTGTACAGCATGCTGCACACAGACCTTACATAAATAAACGTATTCTCTTCCTCTTCAAAAACACCAGAAATACATCTGTGCATCTCTTCCTTTCCTTAGAAATGTTAAAGCCCCATCTCCACACATTCTTACTTGAGAGCTGTGATTTTAGTTTCAAAGGCCTGCGCTAGGTTCTTGGCCTCTTCCTTCCATCGCTGAGTGCTTTTCTGCTGTGCTGCAAGGAGGCGTGTCAGATCGGCGCTGGAGCTTCGGCTCCTTTCCTCCAGTTCCTTCACCCGCGCGTCGAGTCCCTGCTCTTTGAGGCTGCATGCTTGCTCCATCTCGGAGACCTAAAGCGGAGACGGCCACAGAGGAAGCTTGCCGATTAAAATGCTTTTAAATACCCAGTTCCTTCTGTACAATTAAATAAAGTCTGCAACACTGACCCTGAAGTAATAATCATATGCATCTTTTGAATGAATAATGTACGTATGATCAAAATCGTCTGTATATTGTAAAAACTGACGACAAATTGTGAAGAATCCTGTGCAATTTTCTGAAATAAAGAGCCGCCCTCTTTAAAAACACTGAATTACAGTCGTGTCAGTAATTACCAACGTTACCTTTTTTCATACTTTCTAAAAATCTTTCCTGGCAGTCAGTATCAGTAAATCGCCAAGAGGCTCCTCTCTATCCGCAACCTTATTTGAACCCTTTTTCTTATTGCCTTCATGTCTAGTATTGTTTAGTTATTTAGGCAATAAACACTTTATTGCCCGAAATGGAGTAACATAACTTTACTTTAGTGAATGCTTGATCATCTGTAGTAAAGAATGCGTCTGCAGGTAGAAAATGCCTCGTCAACATGTGAGAAGCTCAGTTCTTTCTGCTCGACTTATAAATACTCAGTGGGTTACAATCTGTCGACTATTTGTTGCATTACCCGATTCGTAATTGGGTAAAAAAAAAAAAAGGTGCTTAATAGAAGATTGACTTTTTACAGAATTTGAAGCCAGATGATGTCAATTAAGTTTAGATTATTAAAATGACATATTAACTGACAAAGAAGGGTTTTTTTTATCTTACATCCAAAATGAGGTCTTTGTTTGAGTCTGTATACTCTAGCTAACGACTAATCAATTACTAAATTAGTTTTATTTCAATAATGGATTTATCACGATTAATTCGACTAATCGTTTTGAGCCCCATTACTTTCTGCTTGGCGTTTCTTTGGATCTGCATGCTGGCCTTGCGCAGGTCATCCATCTCCTTGCGCAGCCCCGTGTTTTCCTGCTGAAGCTGAAGCCGCTCGTCGCTGACGCCGACGCAGTCGCTCCGAGCCGCAGCCAGCAAGTCCTGCAGCCGCCGCACCTCCACCTGACACCGCGACACCTCCTCGCTGTAGCTACGGTGGACCAGATGAGGAGGATTCATTTCCTGCCCGCTAAGCAAACGAGTCACTCGCCTACAGTGACGTGCACGATGCCACTTACTCCATCTCCATCTTTTTCAGCTTGCTCTGAGTGCTTTGGAGAGTGAGGCTAGCGTCGTCCTTCAACCTCTCTGCATTCAGACACCTCTGATGGAGGGCCTCGATCTTCTTGAACTCCGGCTCCGCCCTGCCTTCCTTGTACACCTAAACAAAAACAGATCCCACGTGCCCAGTTGTAGAGCCACGTAATCAAACGGCGTCAAAGTCTCTGCATCCGACCGCAGCAGAGAACTTGCTCGAGTTGTTGCGAGTACCTTCTCCAGTTCTTCTTCTACAGCTTTCCTCTCACGCTGGGACCTTTCGATCTGAGCCTCTTTATCTGCACACTCCTAGAAAGAGGGAGGTGTGAGGGTTGACATGGAAGACATGAGTTGAAGACAGACACAGAGAGACTAAAAGGGTTTAGTCTCATTTTGAAAGGAGTATCCTCGTGAGAGGAAAGGTTTGTACCAGCTGCAGTGCAGACAGTTCTTCTGCCATACGATGGATTTGGATGTTGCACTGCTTGCGCACGTTTTCCACCTGTTGGAACGAAAAGAAACGGAAGAAAAAGCAAAGAGGACTTCACTCGAGCGATTAAGGAGTTAACACGGCAGATGGAGGAAAATAAAAATGAATCGAGTACTTTTGTATTCAGACTGTGCCTTGAATATTTTTCCTTTCCAGGAAGCACAATTAGATGACTCAAAGTACGAGCAGAAAATCTTGCAGGAGGCATAAATGAGGCTTAAAAGAAATGGAGATTTAAATGCCGAGATAAATAAATGACCCTTCAGTCCCACACAAGTAGCAATGTGAACACAACATAAGATGATGCAAAAGATAAAGGTTTTCTTTTGAAAATGTAAATGTCTAAGGAAATGACAGCCATAATTTACAATAACAACAACTATTTAATGGCTGAAATATATTTGTGACTGATGTTTTAGTTTGTTTCAAGGATGAGTAGTGAAAATACACCAACAGATTACTCAGAGATTGGCCTTGGACAATTCTCCTTCGATCAAGTTTACTCCATTTTTAAACAAAAAAAAAAGAAATTAGGAACAAAACTAAGAATTTACACCCATCTTTGGTCTATCCACACTTTAACAAACAGCACATAGGTTAAGGATGTAGGCTTTGGTGGATAAATGGGAATAATATTGAGATTGCTTAATTTTTTATGGTTTTAATACCATAGAAAACCATATGTCTAAAAAATGTCTAAAAAAAGAACTTGAAGAGTTTTGTTTTTCTCTTTCATATATCATCTAAAAAAAATTGAACAAAAAAATAAATGAGCTAATGTGACCTCCCAAGGAAGACACTGTCAAAATAATACAAGTTTTTTTTTTGCAACTACTAATGACGGCTTCTCAGTTGATAATTTTCATGACTGCTAAGCTCATAAATGCTTTGGTGAGTCAAGAGAGAAAAGTCAGGAAAGGACATGTTTAAAAAAAAAAAAAAAAAAAAAACAGAATGAGAGAAATGAAAAATCTGAGATATGTTCTTGGACTTATTGTAGAGAATGTTCTTCTCTTTAACTAAACAATATAAACTCATCAAAGTGAGCAGCCTGCTTCGTTCCCTGCTTTCTGACATCTCACATGCATTTCTTCACAAGAAACACTCACATAGCCATTTTAGGTAGATTTTTACACCTATTTACAGAAATACATATATCATACATGTTCTTTGCAGCTGTGTTACTGATGCAGTTTTGGTTCAGTTTCTTGGCACACGATGTTCTCCAAATGTTCATCAGTGAAATCGAGCAGAGCAAAAGTATATGATATATTCCTGCATATTCATAGCTAATGTGTTTTCTAAAGATACTAACAACCAGCAGAAAGTCAGAAATAATGCATTGACACCCTCCATGTTTAACAGTGCATTAAGAGGACAAATTTTCTTGATGCCATGTGCAGACCCAGGCAGATCAAGATACATCTTCCTTGCTTGTGATCCATACTCTAGTTTTTCCCGTTTTGAAGAGCAGCTTAGAGATTCTGCTTCATGTCCTAATCACACCCCGGGGGAAACTTATAGCCGGGGATAAAAATTAAATGCTTCTCAAGATCTGATCGACTAAAAAAAAAAAAAAAAAAAAAGTAATACACAAATTTAAAGAATATGCGTCAACATTCAACTATAAATTAATTTTACAGTGGTGCAGCTGAGTTTTTATTTATTCGTTTTTATATAACTTGCTTTTTCCTCAATGAATAAACATTTTCAAATTAAAGATTAACCAATTCTATTTGTTTGTGTTTGAGGAAGTAAACTACTGCAGGAAAGAAAAAAAAAAAAGATTTTTATATACTGAAGTAACATCTTTCCCAGGGACACATATGAATGTAGGGGATGTTCTGGAAGTTTTCCCTCTAATGCTTAACAGTCTGGGCAATACTTATGTCCTCAGAGTACAAAGTCTGGCTAAAACTTGTAGGTAACCTGGAGATTAATTCTTCATTATACATGCTTGTCTTCCCTCTGAGTGGCTTTAAAAGAGGGAAAGGGGCAAAAAGGAGATTAAAATGGAAAAAAAAGTGTCTTGCTCTCAAAGTAATATTTAAAATTAAGTACCTGGAAGGTAAAACAGTTAAATATGCATGTGGGTCCTTAAATGAAGAAGGTCCAAGGCCTCAAATGTCCTCCCTTGACATATTTTAAAAGAGTAGGGACATAAATAAATGCGAGCCAGTGCTTCAGCCATGTTTGGACATGGAGCTCTGCAGTGACAGGAACACAAATCACTATAACTTTCAGATTGCACAGTGTTCCTATGTTTCATGTCAAAATTGCAGAATTTTTCAGACTCTTCTTCAGAGTTTTCTGCGTTTCTTGAAGTGTAAATACAAACATTAATATTTATGGAACATCTATGCACAATGTATGGGTTTTTGACTCTATGAGTTGCAGGAGCTAACTTGCACAAATAACAGGTTTTTTTTTATATATTCACAAAAACTACCAGTGTATTGTGACAGTTTAACATGAGACAGATAATCAGCAAAAAAATAAATAAAAAATCGAGCATGAGAATGTACCAATCTTCCATCAAAAGTGTGATGCCGGTTTAATCATTTTTCTAAATGCAGCATTTTTACTTCATAAATGAACCTCAGCTGGTACTTTGCAATCAATGGCACAATTTATTCTGCTAAAACAAGAGAACTGTTTATCCAACCAGTTCCAAATATTGTACCTCTTTCCTGGTTCGGACTGCAGCCTCCTGGATCAAGAGCTTGATGGCCTGCGTTGTCTTTTCAAGCTCCTCTGTCTTCTGCTTCTCTCTTAAAAGGGACTGCAGGGTAAAATAAAGAGAGGGGAAAAGGTGCACATTTCAGAGGTGGTATTTCTGAGAGAATGTGAAGAGTTGTCAGGGATATGGTGCAGCTGAGCAGACTGAGAGGACGACTCAAGTCAGTACAAAAAAAGAGAAAAAGAAAAGATTTGACGGAAAGACGAGGAGAGACTGGGGGGGGTCACCTGCTCCTTCTGCAATACAGCCTCTTCAGCTACTTGAACATTCTCTCTGACTTTGGACAGAGCCTCGAACTTTTCCTCTTCCAGGGCGGTGCAACGCGCCTGGAGTTCCCCCACCTTTGTCTCCCACACAGCTTGCTCTCGACGAACTGCCTCCGTCTCCAGAGATGCAGCCTTTAGCCTGGAAAAGGAGGAAAACAGTGAGAGCGAGCAGCGGAGAGAGAGTAAGCGCTGCCGTTTGGCCTTGTGACACTTAAAGCTCAGATGTGGAACTCGATGACTTCCCATCAGATCAATATTGCAGTATACTTTAAAAAATATATATATATATAAAAAAATGGACAGAACAGTTCCTTCTCGCCCGTCAGACCTGTTATAAGAAGTGACAGGTGATTACTGGTGAAGTAACAGCAGGTTAAAAATGTGTTCACCGGGTTTCCAGTTGGCTCAGGGATGACTGAAGCTGCTGGAGTCGTCTGTCTGCTGCGTCCTCTCTGGCCTGAGCCTCAGCCATGTCCTCCTCCTAATTACAAAAGCATGACTATGAGTCGTCGACCGGAATCTTGTAGAAATATATTCGAGAAGTAGGTAACACATTGGTTATAACTCAAACTTGGGGAAAAAAAAAGGAACAACATCAAACAGCATCAATACTGGTAAAGTGTCATACACACACACGCACACGTTGAAAGGCAAAATAATCCGCCAGAGTCAGATCCACAAAATTTCCCCAACAATTATTAAACGGATCTTTTATGCATCAATATTTACTTAGATTTACTCACTTTTCGTTGCATCTGTTCCTGGAGGTTCTCTAAAAATTTGGTCATCTCGTCCACTCTGGCTGTGGCCGTCCTGAGTTCAGCTTTGGCCTGCCTAACCCAGTGCAGAAAGAGTTTATGGTTTGAGCACAAAGCATTCGACTTAAGAGAGAAAACCAGTGGAGGCAGGCACTAATAATTCTTAATTATTTATTCATCGCAAGTCAAATCGGTGTATCGCAGCTTTCACCAATATTACCAAAATCACACATTTTCCTAATATCTCACACCCTAAATTTGCAGAGGTCTTATATTCACAGCAGACGCATTCAAAATTAAAAGCCACAATAAAACACTGCAAAGGTTTGTGCGTCTAAAGTCTCTTCTTAAGTCAAAAAGAATTATGCTTGAAAATTACTAATTAGCTTTGAAAAACAATGGAAGGATTTTACTTTATGTGCTTTAAACTTTCTAGATGACCCTTTGGGTTTTCTGGCTCTCAAACAACTTTTGCATTTTGATGAATATAAAGAATAACAAGTGCAGGTGACGCTCTGTGTCGACAGCGGAGTTTTCTTCTAAATCTGATGCCTCTGAAGAGTGACTTTCTTGAATACCAGCTGGTTTCCTGGCAACCTGACACTGACAGCAAGACCTGATGAAGACACTAATCCTTTGTTGGCAGATCCTTCATACACAGTGTACAATATATTCACTGTCAATGCTGCTTAAAAGTTAACTTCTAACTTGAGGGCAAAGTCAAGAATTTAAATGTAATCTTTAAAAAAAAAAAAAAAAAGCCAAAACTGCTTCAGTAAAAAAATAATGCCGTGCAGAGGGATTAATTAGGGCAATTATTTGCTGTTTTGAAATAATTAGCATTGATTGATTATTTTTTTAACAACTGCCCGACTTATGATCCAATTAAACGCATAATTAAGGTAATAATTGTAACGTAATTATGCGGGCACATTTGCTGAGGATTCCTTTTGAAGAGTACCTGAGGACAAACAAAGACAATACAGACATAATAGTGTTAAGCAGATGTTAATTTAGCTGCTTTTCTGTGCCCTTGTGAACAGGTTGCAGTTAATGGAAAAGAAAAAAAAAAAAAAACCTTTTACACTTATCTTTATTCCACAAATTGGATGGGAAATTGTTGTCAAAGGGGTACAAGAAGGGCTCCGGCATGAAGCCTCCCTTGTGTTGTGCATCCATAATGAAACAAGACCCTTTGGCAGCAGCAGCTTTAAAAACGCAAAGGTGTTGTTTTTTTTTTTTCTGTTACCTGAGCTGGCAGTGCAGCTCCTCCATTTCTGTGCTCTGCTCTGTCACCGTCTTCAGGAGCTGCTGGTTCGCCTGCGTGTGGCAGGAAAGACAAGAATGCCAATTGTGAGGCATAGCTCCCAAACACGCCGCTCCGAAAGTTTCTGTCAGAAGCAACTTTTCAGCAAAACTTCTCACTTAAAACTTTCCATGTCCTTTCAGAACAAACCCTAAGGAGCCCTGTATCAGTCATTCACCGCTACAAAGTAAACTGCTCTCATATGCAGCGGGTGAAAAAAGGCTGCTTGCATGAACAGTCAGAGAGGGGGGGAAGCCCAGGGCTTAACCGCACATTAAAAATGCATTAGGAAGATATAGTATTACTATACTGTCTCTACACGCACTGAATGTTGTGCAAAGTAAGCACATGTGTATTTTGTTAAGAACACGTCCGTAAAGGGCGAAGCTCGGTTTGGTTGTTTGAGACGCAGCCGTGATCAGCGCGGTGGCTGCTGCGTCTGTGATTTCAGGTGACGGAGAGGAAGTCGTATATGGCGCCATGTGTTGGGGGGGGGAGGAAGGCGCGCGAAAAAAAAATGCCAAGATAGTTAGAGGATTACCGAGTAAGCTGACAGTCCATTATACAACAAGACATTTCTGGCTCACTACCAGTGGGATTTAGAAACCCATTCACTTAGTTACAAGATTAATTATTAGAGCAGGGTTCATTTTAGAAAAGCGCAGAGCATTTCGATCCCACGGCTAATTGGAAGCCAGTAATTTAACACACTTTTAATTAAGCATTACTTACAGATTCCAGCTTCTGATTGGCTGCTTGGAGTTTGTAAGAGTGCTGCTGGAACTGAACAAGCTGATCCTGTGATGGCAGAAAAGAGGGCATTCAATAGCATTTAAGAGCCAGTAATTACCTCCAGTACACATCAAGAATTACCTGAGACCAAACGACTCTAATTAAACCTGTTGCCAGGACAACAGCTCCACCTAGGGGTGAGGGCCGCATCGCAAAAATGGTACAGTTTTACTAAAGTCGGGTCAGAAATGTGGACATCATTTACTCTCGAGTCCGTTTTGTACATTTTGCTACAGTACAACCACAAACTTTGACGTGGAGCTCATGTAAAAAACCAGCACAAAAGACACATAGTTAATTCACTCATCTGAAACTGATAAAAAAATAATAATCTAATAACATGATCATACGTTTATATTACTCTACGTTTCCAGTCAATGTAACCACCTTCAACGTAACAGTAAGATTTTTTTAAGCATGTCTCCATCTGCTAGAGACGATGACGATTAATCTCGTAATCGGATAAAACAAATTGTCGCATTCTGCAGAAAAATGCAGATAAGAAATAACGTAATTCCTTTTTTTTTTTTTATAAGAAAATAAACATTTTATTGGGTAAAATGCGACAACATAACATTCCTAACAACATGTGAAAAACTCGGCCCTTTCTGCTTTCCTTAACAGAAAGTTAAATAAAGCACCTGCTACTTAACTTGAGAGGTTAAGTAGCAGGTGCTGATCAACCGATTAGGGCTAATCTGTTGATTAACTTTGATGAATAATTATTATTTGCTTAATAACCCCTTTTTTTTTGCAGAATTTGAAAATCGTGAAATAAAACTAATCCTCTTGAGAAGTGCTGGGTAGAACAAATTTACAAACGGTTTATTTGTTTTATCTTAAATGCAAAATGTACATTATTTGTACAGTTGTGGCTTAATTACTGCTCTGATTATGTTGTTCTTTCAGCAAATGGTTTTCTATTGAGTCTGTATAGTCCAGTTAACAATTAATCGATTAATCAAGCATAAGTTACAATTATTTCAATAATCAATTAATCACAATTAATTGTTTCAGCCCTAGTTTAACTTGGTGTTTCAGAGTAAAAGGTGAGCTGAATACAAGTGCAAAACACACTAATCAGATTTCTATTTGTAAAAAAATGGAATTGAAAATCCTGTGTTTTTGTCTGCCAATGCATTAGCATTAGCTTGTGAAGGTCTAGCCCATAAATCCCGCTTAATTTGTGGCGGAAATGTGATAAAATGAGAAGAACCTTGAGGGTTCTGAATACTTTTCCATCACACTGTGTAAAAGTTTATGCTTCTCCCTTTTCTGTGCTTGCAGAATACGAAAGTCCTGCAAGCTGGTGTGGGAAAGTGAACCTTGAGCTGCTGTCTCTGAGCGTTGTGGAGCTGCCCGTCAGAGAGGGCCCTCTGGTAGACCTGCTGTAGGCGCTCCAGCTCCTGGGCCGTCGTGTGCCACAGCTCCGTGGCCTGTTTCCGCTCCTGAACTCACGCACGCACACGCGCACACACACACACGCATACACACAAATAAAATCCACCCACATTTATTCTCATAACTACTGTGTTTGTTTTTTCCTGCTGCCACCCAACAGACGAGGAAAAAAAAGATTTCAGGAAGTATCTCTGACGAAGCAGGAGCGGCGCGTTTCCTGGTGCTCACAACTGAACGCAGAGATCAAAATTATATTGATCGTCTAATTTATGTGCCAGTCACGACAAATGCTCACGGCATCCAGCTGCATCAAATTTCTGTGGCTCAGCAAAGCTTTTGTTGCAATTTTAGAATCCGCAGGAAGTGTTTCAGGGAGCGAGCGTTGTCGCCATTCACTGTTCACAGAAATAATGGAGTTGAGTTGTTTTGCCAACATTTTTGCCATTAGTTTTTTTCTGATATTCGAAGCTGGGAATTAATATAGAAATATTCGTTCTTCCCTTAACTCTTCTTTGTAAACAAAACATTTTGATTCTGTATTTCTGTTTGAGTCTTCTATCTGGATCTCAGCAGGTTAGGAATAACTGCTGCTTCACAGATTTAGGATATAATCTCTGGGGTTTTTATAAGCAGAGGATGGTTTTTATTGCTGGTTCTATTCAATCATGGCCTAAGTAATCTTTGTGGCACTAAAGCCACATTCGTAAAATCAAAATCTATCATCATATGTAGAACTCTTTTTTTTTTTTTTAAATCAAGTAAAATTTGACTGCATGATATTTTCAAAAGAAAATTATAATTCTGAATTAAAGTAAAATTACTAAGCAAGCTTCTGTGGATCGATATTGCTTATTTGACTGAATAAATTACCTTTACCCACAAATAAACCGTTAGCAGGTTATAAAATAAATTGGGCATTAAAAAGGCTAATGCAAAACATGAAGTGGCATAAATCAAAGAAAGCCGAGAACAAAAAAAACAGCAGAACAATTAACTGGCGAAGAGGCAAAAATTCACCAGTTCCTCTTATAAAGTCCAGGACAGAGATTTGTCAAGATATTGACCTAATATAATACAATCAGGTCCAGAAATCTAACAGAGTAACGTCTCATCTGCTAAATGTTTGATAAATGCTCTGTTTTTATGGAGAAACGCAGTACAAGGAGATCAAAAGCAAAACTAACTGGTGTTTTAAATATGGCATTTACAACATTTTGATTGGTTGCTTGTCTCCATGACTCCACTCCCAAGCTCCTGACAAGTACCGTTCTATGATACCAGGTTATCAGATAAAACCAGAACCGTGTTAGCATTGGCTTGGTGAGAAAGAGGGTTTGCAGATTCCATTCCTGACTGATTCAGATCTTTTTTTTCCATAAAAATTTTAACATATGTCGACACAAGAAAAAAACTGTTCCGGGTCCTTTGAGAGAGGCAGACGTTTAAAAACAACAAAAATGTAATAAATGTAACAATACCCAAATTTAACCATTGAAGCACCTATTCTATCCGAAAAATACAAGCTGAACGCTACTGGTTTATGCATTTATCGACCACAAATTACAGCAATCCTTCATTTTGATGAAGGATTGCTGTAAGGAGAAATAAAAACCTTGGCTATTTCAGTAATTGCCCTACAGACATCCCGACAAGAGCTGATCAAGGGAAAAATATCCAGTTCCAACCTCTCATTCATCGATGCAAAGTAATCAAATATCAGTCAAGATTTCTTACTCTCTATATGTAAATAGTTAAGTGGTCTTCCATTCTCTAAAAAAATGGCTTTGAGGACAACATACAACGGATCTAAAAAAAAAGAAAAGGAAAAAAAAAGTCACTATAATTGTTATTCTTTTTGGATACTTTGACAAATCGAGTCAAAAGACAGAAGCCTACAGACGCATTTTATGAAACTTTAAACAGCACATGGTATTTACGGGCACATTTGCAGACCTGTTCAGACAGTTGAACTTGCTCCTGCAGGTTTCTGAGGAAGGCCGTGTCTTCTGCTGCGCCGCCCTCTGCTTCTGAGCCCATGGGCAGGGACTGGAGCTGCTTCTCAATAGACTCCCTCAGCTCTGTGTGCAACCTGGAGGATGTGATGAGTGTTGGAAAAATTACATTGTAAAGATCATTTTAAAAAACAACAACTTTTGAACCGTAGGCCGGGGAACCTGATTCCTGTAAAATGTATTCTGGCGGGGGACGCCGATACAGTCGATGTCATTTCTTAGAGATATTTCAAGTGCTATATGACCGGTTATCATTTCAACACGTCTCTGATGACAGAAAATGGTACCAATTTGACTTCTGTTTTGCAGCTCAAGCCCACCCATTGACAGGACTAAAATCCTTCTACCTTTCATTTTCCTCTACAACCTTTTCCAGCTTCAGTCTGACGTCTGTCATCGTCTCCTGTGAAGCAACAACATAAGTGTTTTTCAAACAGGTAAACAAGAAACTTTTACCATCCAAGTCCATCTTTTTAGATGGTCTTTAGCACCTCAGAAGCAACCCTTTCCCAATAGAGCCAAAGTTTTAAGTAGGAATATGAATTAAGAACATGTCACATAAAGGTTTTTTTTCTACCTGATATTTCTGAAGCTTTTCAGTCATTTCGTCCATGTGCCGGTCATACTCTGCTATTAGAGGAGCCATTATCCTATAACACAGAGTAATAATTACAAAAAAAATTGTCTAAATAAAAGCAATTGCTTTTCCATTTTTTTTTTTACCTATAAGAATTTCAAGCGATAATAGGGTGGTTCTGAAATGTGTTAAACTATTAGAAAGAAAAGAAACATGTCTGACCCTCTGTCTGACAGCCAGGGTGGAGGAGACTCCGCCTGCTGTGCCTCATCCAGCTGTCAAACACAAGACACCCAGCAGGACAGATTAGCTTTGTGTTCCCCAACAGTTCCCAAGATCCAGCTCAGTCAATTTGTAAGTCACAACATTAACAAAATGCTCATTTATTTTAACTTAAAGAAATGTGGAAAGTGAAAAAAAAAGCAACATACACGCCACAGATTCAATAAAGACAGTATATAGTTTTGTTTACTCTAATGATTATAGCTTAATGACTTTATACCAACATCTTATGTGCTGACCAACACAATCGTGAAAAAGACTGATGGTTTGCCCAGCAGATAGCCACTCAATCGCTTCACAATGAGGTCAGTGTTATGAAAGCTGGCTTCTTACAAACTGCAGTAAAGCCAAGCAAATGAATGTAAGGTTGAGTGGAAGGAAAACGTGTGGTGGAAAAATCATTTACAGACAAAAGGGAAAATGACAGTCTTGATAAGTACTGAAGCAAAGTACATTTGGTAACTTGTGGGAGATTCAGAAGGAGGGGAATGAAACTGGAGTCAGCGTCTCAAGAGCCACCACACACTGAAAGTAACTCTTGAAAAAACACCAGAAGCTTCCTACCTGGTCTAAGAAATAAAAGGACAGGATTGTTGCTCAGTGTCCTGAAGTCTATTTTTTTCCAATCTAAATATATGTTGCACCTGATTTGGAAACTAAGGCTCCAGTCTGCATTCAGTAATAACATTTTGATTGTGGATTACTGTGGGGAAAAAAATAGCGATATTATATTTATTGAGATGCTCCAGTAAACCCATTTCTTTACTGACCATATCAAAATGCAGATAGAAACTTTAGAGTCCAATGCAGAAGTTTTAGGCATGGTTTTGTGCATTTTTTGCATCTCACCCATTCAAACCAAAAGTTGCTGAGGTTTTGCTTCTGCTCATCTATCACACTCCGGGGACAGTCAATAAGTGCAGTTTTCGTTTAAAATTCAGAACATTTTCCCTGTGACTCTGTTGAATTTTCTTAAGAGTTGTTTTTAATTTGAAACTGACAAAAGCATTGTTGAATAGCTGACATAAAAAAATGTATAGTTCAGTTCTCTCTCTAGGACATGCAAGTCGAGGAAGCAAACACGGCCCGCAGAGCAGTGAAACAGCTGAGCTAGGAAATGACTAAGACTTCTGCCAGGAGGATTTCAAAACGAAGCACACAGAGCTGGATGACCACGAGGCAAAGGCAACCTGGTGGGAGAAGGGCAACCGCTCATCATTTTTTAAACTTTTAAACACATTATCTCGATCAGAATCTGCTTACACATATAGCTTTGCAGGAGCTGTTCAGATTCCTTCAACTTTTTAATATGTTGTCAGATTATAGCCACAAACTTTGATGCATTTTATGTAAGAGACTAATAGAAGATGCCGCATCATTTTGAAGAGGGAGGGCAATGATAAAGTTACATTAAAAGTGTATTAAAATGTATAAAAATAAAGATCTGATAAGACATGAAATTGTAGGCAGTCCTCATTTATTTTGATTTCCCTTAAATAAATATAATTAGTAGATAGAATGAACCTACTGTTCTTTTTTTTCCAATCTCAGTATAAAGCTGTTCAGTTAAGACCTCAGATGATTTTTGGAGAACATCAGTGAAGAAACAGCATCATGAAGATCAAACATCACAATAAATAAGTCAGGGGTAACAGCAAACCAGGGCATGGATGTCCACCTAAAAATAGTTGGTAGTGTGGGAGCTACAGGCTCAGCACAATCTGGGTGAAATACTTTGCTTAGCAAATATCTACTGGTCATGCATTTGGCAGTTATGGAAGAGGGTTAACAAGCAAGCTATTGTTAAAAGAAAGTCCTAAAAGTCCCTGTTTGTAGTTTGCCACAAAACATGTGGAAGGAACAGCAAACTTATAGAAGAAGGTTCTTTTAAAAAAAAAACACCTAAAACTGCGAACTAAACAAACCATCTCTACAATACAACTTGGTGGTAGCAACATCATGCTGTGGGGATACTTTTTTTCAGCACTGACAGGGAACCGGAGATACAGAGTCAAGCAAATGCATCAGCAAAGTAATTTACTGTTTAGAGACCCCAAACCATCATGGACGTCCTAGTCAATAACATTTTTAGATTTGTTTATTGAAAATTAGAATACTATTAAATCTGACTGAACAATTTCAGCGAAGAGGCATTTAGATTTTGTTTTTTTAAATTGAAATGTAAGATTTAAAGAAATTGGCAATTTTATTCTGTAAAAAGGAAAAGACTGCTCTTTGTTGTTTGATTGCTGTGTTAATATCTGATTTGTTTGAGATGGGTTATTTTTACAAATACATCTCAGTAATGACATTCACCTTCCAGCAGAAGGGCAGCAGTAAAAATACAGCTACAATGGAGTGGTTCAGAACAAATCAAATTTCTGTGCTAAATGAGACAATTAATATCCAGACCCTTGTGTAATGGAGAATCTGCGGCACAAGTTGAAAACTGATGTTCACAGACATTTTCTATGCAGTCTGACTGAGCTTGAGCTCTTTTCCAAAGAAAAATAGGCAAAAATGTCCGTTTCTTGATGTGCTGTTAGAGATGCATCTCAAAACACCTGCCACCAGCAAAGGGTGGTTACCAAAACTAGTGACTCAGATGGACTGAATACAAATGTAAGCACATTTTCAGATCACAAAAAATGTTTGTATTTTGACAAACCGGGAGCGTGGATAGTTTTGCAAGTCACTGCACCTAACTTTAAATAATGCTTGTTTCCCAGCTTTTGATTAAAGACATATGAACGCAAATTGCAAAGTTGAAAATAAGGCAGATAAATATTATCATCACGTTATATACTTCACATTTAGCTAGGCTTGATGTATTACCTGAGACGATGTGACCCCCAGCTGATAGCGGCTAAGCGCAGAATTTAACCTGTGGACTGCAGACGGGACAAAGCATCAGCTCTTAGTTTCCGAACAGAATTATTTCTGATGGAAAAATGTTTTCAATTGTAGTTAACGTCCACAACATTTCTATTGTTTGTTCGTAATTTTGGGGAATACAACATGTAAAAAAAAAAAAAAAAAGGGATACAAAACAAATAGAGAGTGGTGAATAATAAAACTGCCCTCAATTTGCTCTTACCTTGATCTCTCAAAAATTCAATTTCTGCCTCCATGGTGTTCTAGAATGTAGGCAAAAGTAAATAAAGTAGTGTTGTTAGATATAATTACATAAACGCAAGAGGATTTTTCAATTTTAACCTGCGTGGAGGCAGGTTAAAATTGAAAAATCGACTGAGAGCTACTTTTCAGTTGCTGCCTCTGGAAATCTGCAGCTAGCTACAGCAGTGAGGCAATCACGGGTAAACTTAGCGAGATAAACTAACGTTTGAATAGCTAAATCGGAAGTGGATTCAGTAGCTTTGTTATATTTTACCAACACAATGTGTGTATTGTATTATATAATACAACAATAATCGGATTTTTACTCCAATCTGCGTTTCCGCCGTCCGTTTTGAAGTAAACAAATAACAACCAATGGCGATTAAGTTGTGCGCTGCTGAAGTCCTTCCGTCTTAAAACGCTCATAAGCACGATAGTTCCTCTTTGAAAGATTTCGAAGGATCAGCTCATTCAAACAGGAAATACCGTGTTTTTGTTTCATTTTCATTTAATTTGCAGTCTTTTTTTTTACACCAAGTAACATAACGTTGTTTTTTTTTAATCTTTTGCACATCAAGTCATAAAAGCGTTAGGTTAATATTCACTCTTCACAAGGAATACAGTACAGACGTCTGGAGAACAAATATTGAAGTTTGGCTGCTGACATAAGGCTTGCTGAGCTATTGGAACAATTTCTGTATTGTGTTTTAAAGTGTCCATTATTGAATGCCAGTGTGCCCTCCAACAACCTTATCAAGTAAGCCTATACCTCAAACGTTTCTCTATCAGAAGGTCAATCACCGTTTGGTTACTGAGTAACAAACATTTATTTGAGGTGAGATTTAATTGACCAGGAGCCTGCTTAAATAGCTGAACAGAGAGCACAGCTAAACACACAGTGAACTTCTGTGCAACATATTGATTCAGCATTGAGTGAAAAACCTTTTGACAACATGAGGGTCTCACTTCGACTTCAGCTTTTAACAGTAGTCAACATTCTCCTATGCTGTGAAAGTTTGTAAGTAGTTATGCAACTGTGTTTTGTAGTCATGCAACACATTCCCTCTCTGACTAAATCACATCCTTTCAGGCATTTCAGGAAAATGGAGTTTGCGATCCAAAACACATGGGACAGCAACCCTGTTGACCATGACCCCATCAGAATCTCCTTCTCTGATGGGAAATCAGGACTGAGAATGGAAGTGTCTGGTCCATTCTTCAATGACCCAGAATCTCCTGCAGGTGAACCCGGTATCCCGTTCCCTGGACTCTGGGATTACGAAGGTAAAGAATGATTTTTTTTCTTTTTCACTGTGCTATTGTCTTTGTTCAAAGACTTTCAGTAGTTTTCCTGCCACTTTAAAATATCCATCCATTTTCTTGACACCCTTGTCCCTTAGTGGGGTCGGGAGGGTTGCTGGTGCCCATCTCCAGCTAACGTTCTGGGCGAGAGGCACGGTACACCCTGGACAGGTTGCCAGCCTGTCGCAGGGCAACACAGAGACACACAGGACAAACAATCATGCACACACACACTCACACCTAGGGGGAATTTAGAGAGACCAATTAACCTGACAGTCATGTTTTTGGACTGTGGGAGGAAACCGGAGTACCCGGAGAAAACCCACGCATGCACAGGGAGAACATGCAAACTCCATGCAGAAAGACCCGGGCCGGGAATCGAACCCAGAGCCTTCTTGCTGCAAGGCAACAGCTCTACCAACTGCACCACTGTGCCACTTTAAAATAAAAGTGTAGGGCTTTAAAATAAAAAAAATTAAAAAAGTTAAACGTCGACAAATATAGCAAAATTACCAAGCATTTTGCCAGATGTAACAAGTTTACACATTTTAGAAATTAAATAATATCAAAAATCATCAGCATTTGAATATTGTTGCCTTTATGAAGGTAAACTTGCAACCCAGTCGTATGTCCTTTGTCTTGTTCTGTGTTTAGCTCCATCTGATCAGCTTCCTTTTCTCTTCTAAAGCATGATGTTGCAACCACCATGCTTCATGGTGGGGACAGTGTGTGCACAGTGACATACAGTGCCAGTGTTGCACAGACATAAGGCTTCCCATGCAGCCCAGCAATCTCACTCTTGATCTGACCAGAACACAGTACGCTGTATGTTTGGTGTGTCCCTTATAATGCTTTTGGCAGCTGCTGGCTCCTTGTTAAAGGTGAACATTTTATTTTATAGTATTGTTGCAATTATTAAATAACATTTCACTGCCCCACATGATTGAGAACAAACCTAATTAGAGACGGTGTACAGGTAGGCCTCTTGAAAAAGATTGCATAATTCTGCACAAGGACGGTGTTAGCTTTTTTGTCCTCCATCTTCCCCCCAGTCATCAAACCAATGCTGTGTCATTGTTCACTTCTAGATTCACTAAATGAGTGTGGGCAAAGCTGACTTAAGCTGTATTTAATAATGTACATCTATTCCTATGATTTTTGAGAGGCGGGGTGGGGGGGACGGTCTTTGTTTATGAGAACACAGTGGCTCCATTATCATTATTATGGTAATACATTGCAATTAAACTTTGTAATGAGGTTGAGTATTAACAATCTGTTCTAATTGACCTTAAAGAAGTCAGATTTCTGGTTAATGAGGCCCCCATATTTGGCCTCATTATTGTTTCTTAATAAATAGGAAACCATTATAAGTGTAGGTAGGTAATGAGCATGTTTCGAGGTTAGCAGGGGGCCTGTTACTCATACTATAATTCCTGTGTTTCTTCTCTTGTATTTTTATGTTGTAACAGTCCAAGAAAAAAAATGCAGTCATTTTATTCCATTACTTCTATGTTACAGCAGCTGATAATGTTATCAAGAAGTTTTAAGCATTTCTTAATGTAAGAATTAAGGTTTCATCCTCATTTTATTCTCTTTGTGTTCTATTGCTAGTCGTGGAGTCCTTCTTCCTTGACAGCACAAAAGAAAATTACCTGGAGGTGGAGCTTTGCCCGTAAGTTCTAAGCAAAACTTTTGTTCTTTCCACTTCTATAATGCTACATAACCCGTCAAAGAGACGTGTTCATTAACGGCTTTCATTTGTTTTCCACTTTAGACATGGACAGCACCTTGTACTGCTACTGTCAGGAGTCGGCAATGCATTTTACGTAGGTCAAAAGAGTATTTCGCCTATTTTTTTTCCCGAGATTTTGTATGCATCTTGGGTAACGAGTTATTCTAATTGCCTCCTACTCCAGCAACAACTTCCAATCGATTTTACTACCACAAAATTAGGGGACAGATGGACTGGTGAGGCTGTAATCCCCTGGACATACTTCCCTCCCAATGTCGACAAGATGAACTCCTATGCTATTCATGGCTCTGGGGCGGCACGTACATATGAGGCTCTCTACCCCATCCCCAAAGCCGACATAGTGGAAGGCCAGCAGCCAAACTTGTGAGTATGCTGCCTTCCGTAGTTCATCTCAGACAAATCTTTCCAAAACGGTTGCAAGCAGTTCCAGGGAGAAGCTTAGATGCACTCAAGGGCATGAATATCATATTAATTAGTGACTTCTATGATTTACTTGAATTGCTCTTTATCTGGGTGAAATAATGATTCATCTTCAATAAAACTTCAGTTTGTTCACAAGCTGGTTAAAGTTATGCATAAACTCTTACACTTCAAGTACTAACTTAGTTTTGCAGCCATCAACAATCTTCTGTCAAGCCATTTTTCTGGCTTGACATTTGACTGCTCTTTAAGGCAGAATTGTTGAAATTATCCTAAAATGGGTTTTTAATGGCATAAACCCAGCATCACAGTACACAAATAGTCAATAGAGGTTAAGGTTGGGGCTGTTGCTGCCACCTTGTTTGACAGCTGTTGAAGTCTTCTTCAGTTTGAAAGCCTCACACGGAGTCAGACAAATTAACTTCTTGTAGTTGTGGCAACATTTCTCCATCTTTTTCCCCATAACTTTTTTTTCTTCCTTGGAAGGCATGTGGGTTACAGGAATGGCGGCAAGTTTTGGTCGAGCTTAACATAATTGTGCACCCTGTTCTTGTTTTTGAAAACACAGTGCGATTTATGCCATTAATACATTCCAGCCTGTAAAAGCACAATTTAAAAACGTAACTAAAAGTCCAAAAGTTAGAATGACAAACTTTCTCCTCCTGAGTGCATTTACATTTCTCATCAGAACTGTATGTGAAAACTTGCACAAGAAAAATCAAGAACAAATCACTGTCTGAAAATGGTTCAAATGCGAAAACCAAGAAATGATGTCACCCTGAAACAACAAAGCACCAGCCTCGTAACAAAAATACAGCTTTCGCTATACTACAAAGGAACTGTTTTAAATCTCATAATTACAAAAGCATCACGACCCCCAGCAAAACAAGCTTTGATAACAAGGGAATGAACAAACTCAAAACAACTGATTAAAAATGTAATTTATGGCCAGACTAATCGCGACCTCAACTAAACTGCTGACAGAATTTTCACATAAAAAGGATAATTGTACAGACGGAGATAAAGTAGTTGCTGCCACAGTCAAAGAAACCAACTATCTTTTCCCACATCAGTGCAACAGTAATCTCTGAGCTGCTTAAGAACACTAAAAATACACGCAGAGAGTTCACTCTTTAGATATGTCATGATGAGGAAATCTTAAGAGTGTTTGTTTTTCTCTTTAAATCTTGTGGATTGCTTGATAAGAAAGGGAAGTTTAACCAAAAAGTTCCTCTAACATTTCCACTTATCATCCTCTCAGTTATTCCGATCACTATGCGGCAGCTCTTGATCTAACTTATATAACTATAAATGGTTCTACACTGTGTGATTTCAATTGACTTCTCTGGCTTTTATCTTCTTCGTGGACCGTAAAGATATCATGGAAAATATTTTGATAACATCCTCAATGTTATCCCTCTTTGCTAATTTTTTTCAGACTTTGGATTCTGTTTTACAACCGTTCGTGGAATAGTTATGCAACCGTTTTCTAGCTGGAAAATTAATAGTTTACAGCTATTAGTTTTATGAGTATCTGCTAGCTTATTTATAATGGCAAACAATAAACCAGGAAAACAAATACGCTCTCTCAAACATGTCCCTAACTTTTCATTTTAAAAAGTACCGTATATGTGAAGGTTGATAAATATTTTTTTCCTAACAAACATTTTCAACCCTCTGTCTCTTAGCCATCGCCTGGAGTATTTCCAAAACTTCCGCTTGCAGAGCATTATGGGAGAAGATTGGGTCCAGCCTGAATCGGATCTGTGGAAGGAAAAGGCCTGAGCTGTTTATGAAATGCTGCCTCTCTGTTTTTCTTTTATTAACACAAATGTTTAACGAAATCAGCAGTAGGACTGCAAGGAAAAATGTCTTGCAACAACCAAAGGGCAATCATAGTTTATTATTTATTGATGTAGAAAAAAATGCCATCAGCTTGTCAAGCTGTGTTGCACATCACACACACGTGTGTGCAAGCACCCAGGCACATTGCATAATACTGGACATCCTCGGCATAAATTGCACGAGCATAGTGTGACCTACGATTTCCATGAATGTTAATTTTGACATTCAGCACCTGTAGCCAAAATGTTTTTGCTGTATTAACAAACCGTGCAGCAAGTCCAAATGATTCTTTCTGCTGCTGTTTAGAGAAGACATTAATATATGATCATGCACAGCTTACTTACGTGTTAACTCTGTATTTCAAAAGTTTAATATATTTTTATTCGCCTGTCAAATAACATACGAAAATGAGGATAAAGGAATATGTTGAATTAAAATACTTCACTATTAGACACACTTATAGTTAATTGCCAGAGCGATTAGATAATTTGTCTAGTTTACCTCTTGCTTTTCCTTAATCAATTGTCACACAAATGTAAGGTGTCGTAACTCTTTTTGTGATAAATAAAGTTATGGTGCAATATATTGTGTAATTTCTTTTTTTCCCTTGTTATTGGATATATTTGTATGAATTTGTGAAATTTAACCTTAATAAAGAGAAAAAGAAGCTCATCTCACTGTCGTTGATGCTTATTTTCCCTTCTAACAATATATTCAATTACACAAAATATGGCAAAATAAGAAGAAAAGTCTGTATTCTGACTTTGACTCTGTGAATATGAGCTTGCTTTTTCATCCACGCTTCAAGCTTAAAGTTCTTTTGATGAGTTCTGTGTTATAGTTCCTAAATTGTATAGAGAGGTCTGGGTAACATAACATAAAACACACCGCAACAATTAAGCTGTTATGTAACAAAACTCATTACCTACTACACAAAAAAAACATCCTAAAATGCTGGATGCAAAATGAAAATGAGTCCATGCACCTCACCTGCATCCAGAGATGAACATGATGTTCATGCCCACAGAACGAAGCGTTGAGGGAGATTATGTAAATAAAGAATGATATTGGCCTGAGAATAAAAATCCTGGTGAACTCCACAAGGAACAGCGGCAGATGAAACAGAATTACAGAGGTTTAAAGAACAGCCACTCTAGTACGGCACTTTTTAATATTCCACTACTGAAGTGGCAATAGTGTCAAAGGGCCTAAAAGAAGAGTTTCTTGAAGCTGTGACAAATAAAAGACCTTTTAGAAACTGTAAGAGCTCTGAAACCGCACTAAAATACTTCAGAAATGATGTAAAAGAGGCAGTAAAAATGTTTTTATTTTATCTTAACAACCTCATTGCTATATGAGCTCTTCAGTATGACTGATGATAGCATAGCTTGAGGTAATTAGAAATGCTACAAGTCAAAATGGATAAGCACTCTGAGGCTTTAAATTTTACAGATGCAACCATATTTTACTTGCATATAAAAATGGAGCTATTAGTTGTATTTCAACCATTCTATTTTCACTGAATAGAATGTAAAATTGATTAAGAAATCTTTAAGAAGCCTCTTGAGACTTTTAGCATGTTTTATAATGCCAAAGTTTTATAATTCAGCAGCAACTCGATCGCAGCTAAACTTAGCTGGCTATAAATATGATCATTAATCAGTTTCTAAGATTATCATGCAAGGAAACTTTGAAAAAACTAATTTATTTCACTCTGTGGCTAGTGAGTAACAGGATCATATTCAACATTAGACCCATTTTAATAAGAACTTGCTTAAATAGTTGAAGGAGTGCAGCAACACGGGATGCTGGAAGACTGGACATCATGGCGGTCACTTTTCAGCTTCTAGCACTGGTCCACATACTGCTATGCTGTGAAGCTCTGTAAGTATTATTTTATTATACTTTCTTTTCTTGTCATTCAACAATTTCTCATTCAGACTAATTTGCATATTTTCAGTCATTTCTGGAAAATGGAGTTGCAATCCAGCACACCTGGGACAGCAATCCGGTGGATCATGAACCCATCAGGGTGGCCTACTCTGATGGAAAGGCGGGGTTGAAAATTGAAGTGTCTGGTCCGTTCTTTAAGGGTTTTCATCCTCCAGCTGAACCCGGCCTTCCAGACCTCTCGCTCAGGATTTATGAAGGTATGAGAGCCACGCAGTTTGGCGTGTTGCTACTGTCCTAAGAGCGTATGAACAGATTTGCAACGAAGAAAAATAGTGTAAAAAGCGAGAATAAACTTACAATGTCACTTATGTAAATACAATATTCAAATTTTAATTTTAAGAGGCAGAAAACACAATTTATTGACCTGGCTTCGGTGGTGAACCGGTTTTACCTAATTGTAGAATTATTACTACTGACTTCATCCACTTAATCTTCCTACTCAATAACTAGCTGCACTTTCCCCAATTCTATCATTTACGAGATAACCCTTTCTTCATTCAGCGTAATGTTCTTTTACACTCCAAGTTCAAACTTGCATTTTAAACTCAGTGTGTTCTCAAACAACAAGCAAATCATTCCTGACCTACCAATTCCACATACCATACAAGTAATTTAAAATCCAAGTTTAAAATCCTTCCAAAGCAAGTATTTACAGCCTGATAGATTCCACGTGAGAACATGTACGGCTTTAATAGTCCCCACTGTACCTTCGTCACTCTAAGCCACAAGTAGAGCAGTAATATAAATTGGAAGACTAAGTGTTTAACCTGATTTAAAATTTCACATGTATTCCAATGAGATATGAGAGACATGGGGCCTGTCAACGTTATGAGGCCATTATAGTAACAGCGTTTTCATTATTATGGCAATACAAAGCAATTAAACTTTATAATGAGCATGAGTGTTAACAGTCTGTTCTAAATGACCATAAAGAAGCGTGATTTCTGGTTACTGAGCCCCCCCTACATTGGCCCTAATTAATACCACTTAACAGATTGGGAACCATAATGAATGTATGTAGGCATTGAATATGTTGAATATGGGAAATTAGCTATTGCACATATTCAGGTTTTGAGCACACTTTAAAATTGATCACTGATTTCTGTAACAATTAGGTTGGTTTTAAGAATTAAGTTTAAAAATGATTCATAATTAAGGTCTTTGCTTTTGTTATTTTCATAGTTGCGAGCTCAGTATTCCTTGATAGCACAAAAAACAATTACCTGGGGGTGGTGCTTTGCCCGTAAGTTAGTTTATGCCATTTAAAAAAATGTTTTTTTTACTTTTCATGTCTATATGTTTGAAGACGGAGTGAACATCTCTCCTGTGTTTTTACTTTACAGATACAGACAACACCTAATAGTTTTGAAAGCAGCCGGATATCCACTCTATGTAAGTTAACATTATCGTTGCGTGTCAGGCGCTTGTTTTTGTGCTAATCATTCATAGTTTCCTCATTATCTCACTCCCCAGCAACTACTGCCAATTGAGTTCACAACCACAATCACGGGGGACACATGGCAGGGTCAGGCTTTAATCCCATGGACATACTTCCCCCCCAATGTCAACAAGATGAACTGCTATGCCAGCCATGGCATAAGAGAGAACCGGACACACGAAGCACTATACCCCGTCCCCAAAGAGGACCGAGTGGAAGGCCTGTACCCCGATGCTTGAGTAGGCCAACTCGAGAGAATAGCTTGACTTTGATTTTTTTCTGGGAAAGCATCGTCAAATGGGAGCGTTTATAAGATTTAAAGTGCATGACATTGATGAGAGAAAATAGACAAGTAAATGAACTAAGAAGGATACAGTGTACACAACATAAACTGAAAGTAAAATCTTTATTTCAGTTATTCAGTAAAACAAAAAAAAAGAAATAAATAAATAAAACACTTCATATGCTCTCTAAGGTGTGTAAGGTTCCCCTAGACACCATGACGTCAGGGCCATTAGAGAAAGTATCAGCACTTCTGGGAGTGTGAGGAGGTGCCAAGCCTTGCTGCAAAGTGAAATCAGCATCGCCATAAAACATGTCAGCTTCTCTACTCTTTCTCTAAAGAGAGTGCAGTCGAACAGTCCTCCTTTGCTTAAAAAGCTTCCAATATCTGGGGTTCTGAAGTGACTTAACGCGAGGAAAGCAACAGTTGTTGTGTGGTAATGGCTCTTGAAGCGCTAACTCCAGCTGCAGCCCCAGCCATTTGAATCTCCTCCAAATGTCCTTTTTAAATGTGCTTCACTTCACAGTTCTCTCAGGGCTCCAGTTATCCCTGTTGCTTGAGTCCATATTTTTATTTTCTTTACCCCACATACCTGGGAATGTTAAGATTGCAAAAACATATAACGAGCAAAGCAAAAACAAATAGGTAGAAAAGGTAGAAACACAAAAACAAACGAACAAATCTGCCTCGAAAGGACAGCTGCACAGGCCTACATGCTGTATCCGTTATCTTTGCCGAAACGACTGCCCTTTGAAATTCCTCAGCAGCAACAACTGCTGATCTGCTTGAGTATGAGATCACTAATGATACATGCAGTGTGTATCCTCTTTAAAGAAACTGCAAGTAATGATGAGTAAATTTCACAAGGAGAAGTAGGCGATTTGTTTGGCAAGACGCGCAAGTTTTCTTAAGGAGGTCAACTTATTTTCTATGTGTATTAGTAGCAGCAGCTGTGGAGAAATATATTATTAATGTTCCACCGACTCCTTTCTTTGTAGTTCGTTTTTGAATCCGATCTGTGGAGGGGGAAGGCCTGAGCTTCCAAAAAAAAAAAAAACATTATTCTTTTCTGTGTTTTCTTGTCTTTTGCACACACACGCACACGCACGCATACACACACACACACACACACAATCATCACAAAAGCAACAGGGCGACTGTGCAAAACGCTCTCTGACAGCAGCCAAAGGACAATCAATCTTTATTACTTAATGATGTAAAACAATATGACAGAAAATATGTTATCAGCTTGTCAGACAGTGTTGCACTTCACACACATCTGTCCAAGCATCCAGATACACTCGTCACATAATATTGGGCATGAGCATAAATCACATCAGCACGGTGTGACCTATCTACCATTCTCGATTGCTTTGGTGATAAGGACTGCTTGTGTAACCTGAGTTTCACGCGACACTGATAAGCAGCAACGAGACCTAATAAATAAATAAAACATTGTTTCATGTAATCTGTGTTTTGTCCCTGTGATTGTCTTACCAAATAACAAAACAATTATGTTACTGAGGACTTTTTGCATATCATAAGCGCTCGTTCATTTTTTCCTGCACAATTAAATGAGTCGGTTTTAATCAGCTAGTTTGTTTCGCAGTTGTAATGATGACTACTTACCTTTACCCTGCCTGATGTGAAACATAAGTCATAATGAGCTTGTGAAAATCTAAATGAATTACTTTGACAAATGATACTTGAATCGTTGAGTTGACTCTTCATAACCCTCTGCAGTTCATTTCCTTTAATATACATATATTGGGATTCCAGGTGACAAAACAAAGTAATGGAAAATTGTGAAGTGAAGGAAAGATTTTAAAAGGTTTTAAAATGCCTGATGAATTAAATTCAGCCCCCTTTTCTGTGACACCCCTTAATAAAACTGACAGCAGCCTATAACAGAGGAAACCTTATTACTAATTTAACTAATGTCTAATTTAGCATCTTCAGGAAAATTTGATAATTGTCCATCAAATTCAGCAGAGTTTGCACATCGTCACAAATTAAATGGGGCAAAAAGTTGAGCAAAGTATGTTTCTATGAAGTATTTGATCAGTGAAACTCTAAACATACCTGTACACACTCTTTAGATGTCTTTTTTGAAATGTACTTTTTAGAGTGGTGAATCATAAAAATGTAATAAATAAAAGTTTGTGATTGTAATGTGATAAAATATAGGAAAGTTTATGGGTGCTAATCTTTTTACAAGGCATGATTTATGGACACTAATCTTACTTAGGAGTCTAAATGTCTTGTGCTGTTTACTCTGTGATTACCTCACCAATACCTTGTTACAGGTCCTAATAAAACCAGCATTTTTTTTTTATTAGAATCTTCCGTCAGATCACCAACAAACCACTTCTCCTGACCAGAAGACAGAAAGGTGAAAGATTCTCGTTTTGCCTGTGCTGCTCTTTACTGTGGCAGCCCCAAAGCCCGTATTGAGCCCTATCAGTTTTAATTGGCATTCTCGCCTTTGAAATGGAAGCTGTGATTATGCCTAGAGAGCCGACTGCTTAAGCCCCCTCCTTATCATTGCCTGTGGTGCCTTGCCACCACACAGCACAAAATTCACCTAGACGAACACACAGAGACAGAAAAGCGGTCACGCTGCATTCCACCATGATGTCTGGTTCTAATAAAATATGACCTGAAATTATGTTTCTCACAAAAACAGAATCTTCATAAAAGCCTTTGATGAATGATGACTCCCCACACCTACCTGAGAGCAGCCTGAGGATGCATGTCCCCACTAAAATTCAAACCCAGTTCTCCCTAATTAGTGTGAAGAGATGAGAGGGGAGAGCAGAAGAGCTAGCTGCCTTCCCTCTACCTCCAAAGCCCCAGCAGACATGCAAACACAAGAGCTGTCTTATTTCCCTCAGTAAGAGAGACCAGTCGGCTCTAAAACATTCAGCATCAGCTTAGGGGTGATTCTCGGTGTCAGAAACTTTCTGGTGATTACACCAGACCTAGTTCTTTTGCTCGTTTTCTTTTTTATTTCCCCCTTTTTTTTTTTTCCTGTCCGAGAGATGTGCGTCTCATTTCCTGAAGTTAAAAGAGTGTATGAGTGAGGATAAAGTTGTGATGAAAAATAGAATGCAAGGGATGAAGAAGTGATCCCGCAGCACAAAACGATCGAGCGTAGTGGAGAAAACAGTGATGACTGTGCCTGGTTTCAGTGCTTCTGTGACAGAGGCCTAAATGAAAGATTTACACCAGAGCTAATATGAAACAATCCATAACTTTTGCAAGCTAATGGCTTAAACCCTATCAGATTGCACACTGTGAGAGAACTTATCAGCTTTGTGCAGTAAAAAAAAAATCATTTTTTGGCTGGCTTCCAATATAAGGCATCGAACAATGAAAAGTAAACTTTGATCTGTATTTATGACAGACTTAATCTTACCTACAGAGACTTTCAAAACTGTTCATACTCCATCAGCCTTTTTAAACTTTGTTACATAACCACAAATGTTAATGTATGTTATTCAGATTGTTTATGGTAGACCAACACACAAAATACATATTTGCGGAGTGGGAGAAAATTACTCTCAGAGTGTTTCCACAGCTGACAGTCCGGTGGACTCGGTTCAACTGGGGATCAAAATTGCAACATTGTTACATTTTCAGCTGGTCCGGTTCGCTTTCACACTCCACGGTGTCAAATGAAAAAAACCCTTGAAAAACGCATTTTCCCCCTCGCCTGTGGTAGCACTGCGCTGAAGGAAACAACACACAAAAAAACACAAAATCTCTGAAGAAGACACACTGACCACAACTTCCGGTAACACTTTATTTGAAGGGGTGTGCATAAGACTGACATGACACCATCATAAACATGACATAACACCTGTCATGAACATAAAGAAGTCTTTATGAATGCTTATGACAGTTGTCATGAAGTGTCATTCAGTAAATAATGACGTGATTTTGTAAATTATGATAATTTAATGCAAAGTTGGCATTTTTAATGGACTTTCAATGCAACTTTTAGAGCAACTTTGCATTAAAAGTGTCATTATTTACCGAATGACACTTCATTACAACTGTCATAAACATTCATAAAGACTCCTTTATGTTTATGACAGGTGTTATGTCATGTTTATGACAGTGTCATGTCAGTCTTATGCACACACCTTCAAATAAAGTGTTACCCAACTTCCTTCTTTATGGCATTGTAAGCAAAAATGGAGTGGTGTCAGACTTTAGTGATTGTAGGATATCTCTAGTGTGTTACAAAAAAAAACATTTCTCCCACTAGCACAAGACTTGTGCATTTATTTTGGTAGGATTTAACCAAAATGCTCTGCGCTATAGTCCGCTTCCTGCTTTTGAAACAGTCTCCAGTTTGTTTGGGATTCACGTAGCATTCGAACCGCACCAGAGTTCACTTCAACAGAACTCTGACCTCGGTTTTGAGGCGGAGCAGAGTTTGCTTTTTTTGGTCCACATCAGAGTTCGATTATGCATTCATACCTCCCCAAACAAACCAGACTTTCTAGGAAAATAAACCAGAGTTTGATTAAAGCGGACTAAACGTGACTGATGTGAATGTACCCTTAGAACAACCGGGCTGTGTTCAGTAAGATTATCCAGGAGAGTGTTTCCACTGCCAGATAGACTCTATACTAGTGGAACAACAAATGTCTTGTGCTTGTCACAAACAGCGCCGTTTTTCTGTTCCTTATTTAATGGACTCTGTTGAGTGACGCCAGCAGCTCCACCCTGACCATACAGTAATTGTCATATAGACCTACAAATGATGGGGACCCAGGAATGGATGACTGCTTAAACATCTTCCAATCAACTCTGACCAACCTTGTTGTTACTGATGAAGAGAACACATCCACACAGCATGATGCTGCCACCACCAGGCTTCATGGTTGAACTGCTGTATTTATGGTGTTAGTTAATTTTGGTCCCATTTGCTTGAATTAGTTTTTTCCTCATCTTTGATTTACCCCCCAATAGTATAGTAGCTGTGCTAAATATTTGGCTTTGTTTTCAACAACTTAACAACCTTCCCATTTGGCCATAAATGCCAGATTTGTGGATTGCACAACTCACTGGTCAGGTCAGCAGATTGTCTCACCTGAGTTGCGCATATCAGCAGCTCCTCCACCACTACAAAGGGACGTCATAGCTGCTACTCTGATTAAAACTATCCTTCCTCAGCCTGTCAGTTTGGATGGATGGCCAGCTTGAGATATTATTTCGTAACCTAACTCTGCATTATCCTTCTCCACAAGTTTTTATCTCTGACCAATCTGGTGTGTTCCTTGGTTTTCGTGGTTATTGTTCTCTAACAAACCTCGGAAGTCTTTCTCAAAAACCCAGTATTTGTAATACATACACCTGGAATCTAATAATCAGATGACTTTTGATTGGACTAGATTCTATTTAGAAACGCAAAAGTAAAACTGCATTCATAGCATTGGAAACTTTTGAGATTTTTAATCTGAAAAAACACCCCAAAACATTTAAAATCATGCATAGCTTTCCTTCAACTTTCAAGTTATGCATTACTTTGCGTAGGTCTCCCTTGTGAAATTCCAATTCAACATATAGACTTTTCTGCCTGCTAAAAGGCAAAATATGACAGCAACACGCAAAGTGTAAATTAGGCCTGAACTTTATGCAACCTTGTCCTCAGTTTTGTCTCCACACATACACTTCCTTCTCGAGCTGAGTTGTCCCAGTGTTTGCCCTAAATGAAGGCCTTCTCTAAGAGAACATGGCATCCTAGTGTGTTTCTGCTAAACAACTGAATGCTTAATAAGCCAGTCTAATTATTGTCCAACAAGTCCTTCATTACTTAAAAGACTGCAGGGGTGAAGGATGGGAAAGACGGTCTATGGCATGAAAAAGATCTAGCTGGAAACACTTCTCCAGTGTGTGTGTTTGTGTGCGTGTGTGTGCGTGTGTGTACGCATTTGCAAGCGCCTGACGACATAAGCACTAATTGCAGTTGAAGCCTGCTAGTGTTTTGTGTACAACAGTTGCATGGTCAGAATGTGGGATGAAGCTGTAAGAGGCTGGGGAGAGGAAGAGAGAGTTGCAGAGCCAAGCGGATGCCAAGGACATTAATGAGGGCCAGACGAGTTCTTCTTCTCAAGAGCTCCGCAGCAAGCAGGAGGGGAGGTGGGGGGAGACAATGAGGGGGAACAGATAAGAGAGAGCAACAGAAGGGGTTCATTACAGGAGAATGCTAAACTCGCATTTGCAAACTCGAACAAACAAGGCTCTTTCACTCACATTCAAACACCCTGAAATATGCAAACACAGTTCGCGTCGACATAAAGAAATTTAGACTCAAACATATGCGCGCAGATACAACGCGCATGAGCTAATTCCAACACGAGAACGAACAAGGAAATACAGAGAAAGAAAGGCCTGACGCCGTGGTTATTTGTCACAAGATGCGGTGTGGGATTTATCAGCTGTTTTCGTACAAACATTAGGAAGAAAAGAAGGGAAGGGAAACTAAATTAAGCTTTCTTTGTTATCAGCTCCGAATATAAATCACGAGTGTTTGCCTAATTGATTCCATTACATTCCCACCTGCCTGCTGACTCTCTCATCCATCCGCATGTTGTTTATCTTCATTTTAAGCGAGGCGGATGAAAAAAGGGCCTGTTATTGGATGTGAAGACCGCTGGAATTCATCTGTATTTTGGAGGCGCATTAATTGCCAATTAGATACAGTGCACAATTATCAGGAAATATCCGTTCGTGCGCGATAAACAAAACAAAGACGCAACTCCTGATGCCGAAGTTTACCCGTCTGAGAGATACAGGATGGCGGTATTCATTTGTTTTTAGTAGCACACAGGCCACTTTAGGCTTGAAGGTAATTTATGTGCAGCTTGATATTACCGGGCGTAAAGTGAGCAAGTTCACCAAGTCTTAATTGGGAAATAAATCACAGTGTCGCCATAGCAACGAACACTCCAAAGGGGTGACGGCAAGTGGGAGCCCGCTGATGGTGTCTCGGCACGTTGAGGTGTTGCTTGTGGGTGTGTGCGCGGGTGTGTCCACTCATGCATATGTGTTTTCAGCTACTCCAGCTCATTACCACAGAACCTTGTTAGCGGGGCTTGTGCTGTGTACTGTACATGGCATGCTGTACTGTTCCATTAGGTCTTGTTTAGTTCAATTGGTTTTTACAGCAGGAGCTATGAGCTGAAAACGTTTAAAACTACAAGCAAATGTGAAAATAACAATGCAGCTAATTGCTATGGAGAACCAATGCCTAAAATGCCTCTGCTGTTGCAATTATCTTTTTGTTTACATCCACTGAATTCTTCAAAACAAGTTGCTCCTTCTTTATTCGTTTTTTAATCTCAGTCTTTTTGTTATTGTTAGTCCATTTTTATTCAGGCTTTGTTATGGCTTTTCATGGTTCCTCTTAGATTTTCACAGCTTTGTTTTTCTCACTAAATTTCAATCCAGAACTATAATGTGTCTTTGTCTTTTTTTTTCCTCTTCCATTTTTGTGGAGCCACTTAATTATGACTTATGAATTGTTTAGAAGTAAGACGTAATAATGTTGTCAACAACCTGTCAAAAATGGCACCTCATTACCACCAGAGTCTCATAAAAGACCCATCTTGTTTTCGTTGCTTTTATTTAATATATATAACATTTTTTAAAATACAAACAAAAATATTTCGTTACATTCTTTGCAGTAAATCACATTTGAATCAAGTAGTAATATCTGATACAGTCAGTGTGTTGTGTATGAGTGGAGTTTTGAGAACTCTGAGTTGAACAATATCGTTTCTTACATGATGAACTTAAACACATCTCATCATTTTCCTGACTTCATTCATCTGTGCTTTATTCTGGGATTTACACTGTGTTTTTTAAGGGCACCCTCTGGATATGTCAAGCAGAAGAGCTGGAACATTTTCCCTTGAGGCGAGCACTGAGTTATTGGTAAGTGAATGCGCACATGTGGGCAGCAGATATGAAGTTCAGACACAAGTGAATCATTTTTGCCATTTCTCACATTACTCGTATTGATAATACAGACTTATGCATTTTTGCCTGTTATAAACGGGTCTGTGTAGCCTTCAGCTTTTTTTGCACCGCTTTGTTTGTTTTTTTTTTCTTACATGCTCAACAGCAAAGTTGAGCAATGAAACTGAAGCTTGGAGCAATTTTTTGGGGGGTAATTCAGTCATTACAAGATACAGTTTCAATGAGCTGTACAGATTACATAGCTGATGTGGTAATTTCTAAATGACATCTATATTTAAAAATTGAGACAAGAAATGCTAAATGAATGAGAATTATTTCATATTGCAGCAGTTAGCTTAGTGAACAGTCTTTAACTGGTGAACTGTGAACATGTATTTATTCATTTTAAACTGGCTCAACAGAATCTAGAGCTAGTTTTTGTTAAGGTTGAAGTTGCACAACACTGGATACAGTACCATTAACCATTTCAGTTCAGGTACATTTTGGTTGACAATTGAAACAATATATATATATATATATATATATATATATATATATATATATATATATATATATATATATATATATATATATATATATATATATATATATATATATATATATATATATAGTCGTGCGTCCAGATCCTCTATACGTAGCAAAGCATAGAACAAGGGACTGGTTTTTAAACAGGGTAATGTGGAATTATACTATCAATTTTATGGCACAGACCAGATCCATTGGCATTACTTTTCACAGTTAACAATCAATGGAAACATATGTATGACTGTATTTATCCATTATATAGTCATTTTACAAGCAGAATGTCCTAACGTTATTGTGAATTCCCGTGCATCATGCTGTGATTTTCTGCCCTTCAACCAGTCTAAAACCAAGACATATTTCCTATTTAATTAAATTGGCCGGAAGTAACTGTGATTGTTGCTATTTGCTTAGCAAGCTTTTTTTGTATTCTCTGTGTTCCAAAAAAAAAAAAAAAACAGTGCTGCGAAAGCAATGAGAAACAGCTGTCAGAAGCGGTAACGGTTTTCTGCTAGCTCGTCATCCATGCTCTGCAATGAGCTTTTCAAACCAGATGATTTTGACAGGACAGAGACAGTCAGGATCAGAGCTGGAGAGCTTTCCTTTAGTCCTCAGCTTCACAGCTCATCTCCACAAGATTGCAGTGTAGCTCTGCTGTATGTTTTCCCCTTTCTGAATGTGAAGGAGTCAAGGATGTATTTTGCATTGCACTGCTGGATCATTTCCATCGTTTATCCTTTGAGAGAGTACAGGAGACCCTCTCACTGGACTGTGGCAATGATTTCAGTGTAACTTGAGATCTAAAATTTTAATTGAATGTTAAATCTCAAAATTTAATTAGAACCTCTTGACAACACAAAGCCATAAACACTCCAACCAGATATTTACCTGCACCAAATAAGGACACAAACAAGTTTTTTTGTTCTCACTGTGAAGTTAAATCCAGCCAAACTTTTATTGTTTTAGCTTAGTTAGAATTACCTAAATTATCTCTATCCTCACTGTATGTTGTCTTTTTATTGGGTGTATGTAAATATCTGGTTTCAACTGTATGTGGTTCAAAGTTGAGTTTTAATCTCAACTTCCCACATCCACAAAGAGATTTATTCATGCTATTTGAATTATTTTCCATGTTAGCTGTGCATTTTATCCTGTTTTAACAGCACAGAGTAAAAGCTGGACATGTCCACATCTATCGTGAAAAACGTGTTCCAATACTGCTTCTGGTGATTAGTGAAAACAAAACAAAAAAATCTTTAGCAAGGCAGCCACATTAAATGGCTGCTATTCCTTCTTGCCACGGTGGACGGGCTCTGTGGATACCAAGCCTGACCTTAACGTCATGATGCTGGACATGCTAAAGGAAAGACAAGACGAAGACCCAGCTAAATATGGTTGTGTGTGTCTCATGTTGGACACCTTAGACATTAAAAACATGTCCAGTACAACCCACATAACAAAATTTGTGGATGTGGGACAGATGTTGCCACTGAAGCTCTTCTCCTATGGTGGTTGGCCAACAAAGGCTGTTGGAAGGCCCTGGTAGCTTACTACCTGACTGAGAGCCTGTCGCCAGAAACTCAGGAGGTTCTGCTTGTTCATCCATTGGACGAACTGCACACATGTGGTACACGAGTGGTATGTGACTTCAATGGATGGGCTTGTCTATCTGGGTAGCAGCTAAAGGGAAGCCACGTTGAACCCTTCAAAACATTCTTGGTGACAGGGTGTTTGTCATGATGGATGCTTGCCCCATGCTAAGGTCGGCACAAGATAGGCTACAGGCTTACAGTCCACTAACAATCACCAGTGGCCGGATCAACTGGAGATACATCATTCATCTGAACGATGTCCAAACATAAGCTGGGTTGCATGCTGCCAACAGGGTAACAGACAAGCGAAGTTTGATTCGCAGAAGATGAAGGTGTCCCTTGCTGCACAGACTCTGAGTCGCTCTGTCACAGTGACCGTCTGTGTGCGCCGAGGGACCTCGGCCATTCACGGTTTCAACAGTCTGAAGCAACAGCTGAATTCATTGAGGTGATACTAACATAAAATTACAACTATCATGCTAGGACTCCAAGGCCACTTGCAATCTGTAATACAAATTTTTTTTCTTAAGAGTGGAGATCCACTAATCATCATTTTCATAATTCAGAAAACAGGCAGACTCAGAGGAACATGTTATTGGTTAAATGGTGATGATTATTGTGCTTTCTGTTATTTTGCTTTTAGGTAACTGACAGCTCTTCGACACAACGAGGAGCCGCACTCTCCATGCCAAAGGGTCCCCAGCTCCTCTGGGTTCTGTTGAATTGGGCAGAGAGAGTAGAGTTCTTGGTGATGAATCAAAACGAGGAGTAAAAGTACCTTTTGAAAAAAACGGTGGCCTTCAAGCAGGTGCTAATACTTTTCATGAAGCCCACATATCTGCTTTAGAAGTTTAAATTGGTGTGATGTAATATTATGATCTTAAATGTTTTTTTATTAGCTCTAAGGAGAAAAACATACTTAATAGAAAAAAAGGCTTGTAGATATCAGTTTCTGTTTAATTTAAATATTTTACTTGATGCATTTCTCTACTGAAATAAATGGGTTTTTTCTTAAAATTCTAACTTATTTAATGGGTCTGTATGGTATTGTACTGCACAATAGTAAATAGCTGGCCTAATGATAGATCCAGCTCATGAAACAATACATGAAAATGGGTTAATAAAATTAGAATAGGATAAAATGCCCCCTTTTTGTTTTTTTACGAATGAATGAAAAATTCACAAATCTCAAACTGTATTCATTTAATCTTCATATAAACTCTGAAGCAGATGCCGACTTCAGCATCATCTGTGGCTACTGGTTAGTCAAAGTGTGCTCAGGAATCGATTCTTACAAACCACATCTTGTCTGTCATTATGTCAGTGTTTGTTTGTTTTATTGCCACCAAGGACCCAGAATCCTGACACACAAACACTTAAACGGGGTCGAAGGCTCTTCACTACCAGTTGAATAGAGCATTGCCAGTAAGGCCAACAATATTTTTACAAGGGTTATGTTAACACAACAGGACAGCAGCTCAAACACTAATTGCTTTAATGCTTTAATAGGAATTTCAAGCAGTGTTGCGCTTGAAACGCTCCTCTCCAAGGCTAGGATTATAATAGCATTTCAGACTTTTTTTTTGCCGGGCAAACTCACATGCTGTGGCAGCAACTGGACAGCACTTTGCAAGACAAACTCTATGTTGAGAGAGGCCATGCTGATAAAGGGGCCAGCAACACACTGTTGCAAACAGCAAAGAGAAATTCTGACAGAGTGACAAAGTACCAAGAAATTGGCCATTAATCACTCTGAAATTAGCATCTGCTTAGACTTTTCTTTGTTTTAAATGTAAATGACCTGTATTGTATAGCGCTTTATAAAGTCAAGAGGACCTCAAAGCGCTTCCTTCACGCTATTTTCAGTCCTTCATGCACGTGGTGGTAAGCTACAGTGTAGCCACAGCCGTCCTGGGCCAGTCTGACAGAAGCGAGGCTGCCGGCCCTCTGACCGCCAAACTTCGTCATCACACATTGAGGAGACATTTTTTAAAATGCAGCTTGAAATATATGCACATTTTTAAAACTTTTCTCAGAATCTGCTAAACCATAGATTCACCATATAATTAGACATAAATATTAAGCACAATATCATTTGAATAACTAATGTATTATTGGACTGCAGTGTATTCTACACTTATTACCAACTGTTTAAATCACAGAATGGGATTCGTGAAATCTACCTTTAAGAAAACTATTTATAAACTCTGTGTTATTAATATGGCTCAACTGCAACATATAGTTTAACCTTGACCCTTTTATTCTGTCATCTGATTTCCTAATTTCTTACGCTGTCATTGTCAGATAGAAGGACTCGTAATTAGTTTAAAAACTAGTAAAGGCAAATAAAATATGCAGACATTCAAAAAAACCCAGTGTACTTGAGCCAGGCAAATGTAAGCAGCAGCTTTACGTAGGCATTGTGAACATACTTTTTTATCTAAACAGTGCTGCATATTTTTGGTTTAATTTTAATTTCTTTAGCGACCTTTCTATCTTGGGTCTTCTAAAAAAAAAAAAAAAAAAATCATTCCTCTGTTTCTCCCTGAGGAATTGTCCTCCTCTGTTACCCCTCATGAAATAGATGAAGGCAGTAAAGCACCAACCCAGATGAATGGATAGGCTGGTCCTAACACAATCTGGCCCACTTCAGTAGACAATTTAATATGAAGTCGCCCACACTGCAGTTACCCTGCCAGTGTGCTGCACTAAATCACACTTTGACTCGCCACGATGGATATAGCTTTGACACATCGAAACACTGCGTGCACATGCTTGTCTGTTGGCATGTGTGCAAATACGTGTTTGTGTAGGCATGATGAATAAGACAGACGATTGGCAAACGGGTGAGCTGTGAAAGGCAGGAATAATAATTACAGTATTTATCTAAGTTTTGTGTCATGGCTGCCGTTGCCACATTATGAGCAGATAAAAGGCTGAAATGTCTTTCACCGAGTTCCATCAGTCCAGCACCTGCACCTCACTTATTAAGGGGAAACACTATACGCTATGCAAGAGAGAGGTGACACATATAATTTACATGTCAGTCTTTTATTCAGAATGTCAACTATTATGTTCTCTATCCATTTTTTTCCCCATGTGTTACTTCCTTAAGCAGGTCATCTACTGACATTTCTTGACAAAGTATGAATCTATCTTTGGAGTATTTCCAAAACATTCTGACCATGCAGAGGTTGCATACACCCCAAGGAACCGGCAGTCACTTCAGATGCATCGCAGCTAATGAAAAGATTACTTTTCCACTTGATGAGACTTCCACTAAAATTAGTAAAGATGGATCAGGTGCAATCAGTCTTCAGTAAAACGGCAGTTTGAATAGTGTTAACTAAAAACAACTCTAAGCAAGATGCACTTATTTTAAAGTGTGCTTATCTCACAACTGCAGGAGCGACTACAGGCACGGTAATCAGGAAATTTATCTGTGGATGTCATGTTTTCAGGCCGAGCAGCCCTCTGCTGCCTGCAACATAGAAAATGCTTTATTCTGAAATTGCACCCAGTAGGGCTGCCTATGGTCGCTGTTGTTCAAGTGGCAATGTTCTTTGTGGCAATAGGGCACAATCATGAGGCACAGTCACTCATCCTGTAGCACACTGTTGAAGGTTTCTTTGCTCCCTGAAACAGTTGTAGTGTAAAAAGAGTTGGATAACACCAACTAATCACAGTCTTGATGCAGGATCACAGCCAAAATAAGTAAGTAAATGTTAAATGTGACTGGTTAAGTTCAGGAATTTGCACATTTACTGGTGCAGTTGTCAACTAAAATGCATTCGAATGGAAAAACCCAAAGTTAGTGGGTCAAATAGTTTAGAGGCTCAACCTACAGCAGTAAAATACTTTCTTGTTTTAAAGCTGCTTACACATATTCATTGGGTTTTAGATTAGAATTAGAATTACAAATTCTCTTTCTGCCTCAAGAACCCTGAATTTCCCATCACAGTTCCTTCTTAGTCACATTTGATAACTAAACAAATATTGTTTTTACCAGAGATCAGCCTCATCCTTAAGTTAGATACAAAAGCTTAAGTTTGAATAACTAGCGCTACTCCCCCCTCACCTCCCACTGCATCTTATTAGCAAAGATAAGGGACAAATCAATTCTTGCAAAGTCACCGGATCATCGGTGCTCAGCCATTTATCTCCCCTGACTCAATTAATTGTGCTTCCATTATTAGGCAGATCAATCCACTTAACAGAGAGCTTTTCTTGGCGACAACTTTACTAAGAAGCCTCAATTATCAAACTCCATCTTTTAGTATGTTAAAGTTGATGAATGTGAGATAACATCTGATCGCCACGAACAGCTACTGTGAACATAAGCATATCTTTCAAAGCACCTAGCAGCTCTGTTATAACTGTGTCGCATTATGTGTTTTCCCACCTGGTCAATTGGCTGTTTCTTCAGGGTTTTCCCATTCTGTTGATTTCCTCACCTGCATCCATTATCATTATTTTCTCCATCAGCATTTAAGCACACTGGTTTTCATTATTCGTCACTGGTTTCTCCCGTTTGTCTATCTGTGCTCCATGTCCTGTACTCCTCATTCTACTGCTGCAAGTTCTGTACGTTTAATTTTTAAACCTCTACTATGATTATCAATACAGAAATCAATCAAACAGCTGCAGCTGATCCAGAACGCTGCTGCTCGTGTTCTCACTAAAACCAGGAGCACATAACACCAGTTTTAAAGTCCCTACACTGGCTCCCTGTAGCTCAGAGAATAGACTTTAAAATACTGTTGCTAGTTTATAAATCACTGAACGGTTTGGCACCACAATACATTAAAGATCTGTTATTGCTGTACCAACCGTCTAGACCCCTCAGATCTTCTGGTTCTGGTCTGCTCTGCATCCCCAGAAGCAGCATTCAGTTTCTATGCACCACAAATTTGGAACAAACTTCCAGAAAACTGTAAAACAGCTGAAATACTGGGTGCCTTTAAATCTCAACTTAAAACCCACCTGTTTAGAGTTGCTTATAGCTAAATTAGGGTTAGAGTGTGGGTTTTGATGTCTTTGATGTTTTTGTTGTATTTTTCTTTTTATTTCTTTAATGTTTTTATATCTACTTTTTAATTTATTTTTATTTCTCTTTCTCACTGTTTCCGTTTTAATGCTTTCTTAAAATCTCTTTCCCTCTCTCACTGTTTATTCAATGTCACATGCTGTTTTTATTTTAATTATCTGAAGCACTTTGAAATGCCTTGCTGCTGAAATGTGCTATACAAATAAAATTTGATTGATTGAATTTGATTGATTATCCCATCCTTCTGTCTGCATTTTGGTCCAGCAGTAAAATCGCATTTCACGACACTTTGAAATGACAAAATAAATACTCCAAACGTTCAGAATTATTACTGATAAATTGTGGTGTGATTGAGTGGTGAAACAAATCGAGCTCCTCTGCCTTCTCCCAGTGCTCCCAGTACTAACTACAGAAATACACAGCTGGGTCAGAAGCAACCAGTCACAGTCAGCAGGAAGGGCTTAGCACTGTAAGTCATCCATGCTGCTCACATCCTCCCTTGCTCTCTGCCATGCTGGAGCTTTTCCTTGTCAGCAGAGGCAGTCATGAATGCTCAGGTTAGTTGGCATGGCCACTGATGGAGACATATAAACGTCTTTCCCTGGAATGGTCAGCTGTTTTTCCACCAGTAGCACATTTAGCAGCACATGCACAAGCTCGATTGACAGCACTAAAACCTTTCTTCTGGCTCTGATTGGTTGTTTTTGACTGGGAGCGGTGCATTTCTTCAGGCAATAGTAGCAGTGGAAGAAGGTGAAAGATCGTAAGATTGAACAGATTATCTGTCTCCTACACTGTCACGACCTGGTGGCAGTTTTAACACATCATAACAGTTGCATAATTCAGCTTTAAAATATCATGGACAAGCAAAATGTATCTCCCTTCCTGGACACTTAAATTAGCTATTTTGCATTTAAGGGAAAGTCTGTCCATACTTTATGAAAATTACAGCCAGACCATATACCTTCAAGTTTTCAAAGACTCGTACCACAGAGTTTGTGTGAACAAATCCCTTCTGCTGAAGTCTGAGTGTCGTTTTGGTTCAAGAAGAAAAAGAAGAAAAAACACAAACCTTTTGTCCGTCTGGCTATAAAAAACTTGGGTCAGGGAGTTCAGGGAAAGTATCCTCTCTTCTAGAAAGATCTGACGAATATTTTTGCAAATAATTTCACTAATCGATGAAAAGGTTGTTTAGCTTTTTTAGATGTGCAACTCTGACCTTATGATTGTGAAGCACTGCAGATTATTCTTTACACACATAAACTTGCAGAATTTAAATACTTTAACTGTAAAAAAACAAAAAAAAACAAAAAAAAAATTTGTATTGTAATTTGGGTGAGGCACATTCAAGGAATAACTTTACATCCTGCCTAATGAACAAATATTATGATATAATTACAAATGTGCAGTTTAGTATAGTATATCTGTACAAACATCATGTAATGACTTTAGAATATGGGTATAAAACAGGTGCAAAAATGCAGGAGATTGCTGCTTCATGAAAACTCCCAATTTTTTTAACTCTAGAAAAGAAGATTGTATTTAACCATTCAGCTCACTGATGTATGTTGTCTTCTTTAAAAGAGAAAGGACAGAAAAGAAAACATGATTAATAAGCAAGTCATTTTCTGTTGTGTTTTGTTCTTTTGTAGGTGATGTGACATTCATTGGAGCGTCACAGCTGACATCTTCAGGTTAGTCAGCATCCAAACATCTTCAATTTGGACAAACTGCAATGGTTAGGTAACTGTAAAAAACTGCAAAATATGACCTTATGCCTCGTGACATCAACTGAAGAGGAAACATTGTGACACTAAAAGAGAAAAAAAAAACGCCTCCATTCTTGACATCCAGAACACTTCGTTCACCATGGCAAGGACGAACATTGCGTCCTTTACACTGCAGCAAATGAAACTACTCTACCTAATGTGCAGATGTTGGATGGGATGCTTTTTGCCCAGGAGTTTGTTGTTCATAGACACTTTGAGTATAGCAGTCAAAGAAGGTTCGTGGAGGGAGAAAGGTCAATAATGTGGGATGTTAATATTCAGCCTGGGCTGCAGAGCTTTGAAAGGATTATAAGCAGGTTTCATCACTTGAAAGTAGTGGTTTCTGGAGGGTTGGCATCTTTGATATCAAGATGTGATCTGAATTTCACTGGAGCAGGACAATAAAGTGCAGCAGAGGGGAGGGAAGCTGAGCAAGGAGGCACTATATGAACTAATGTAGAGTGGGAGAGCTGAAAAGCACAAGCAGCACAGAACAAAATGGGAAATAGATAAAAGCAACAAAAACTCGTGAAAAATGGAAAATTTGCGAGGCAGTTATGGAGGGCAAACATGTTTGTAGACAGAAATAAACGCAAAAAGTCGAAACCAGGCCTTCTTGTACAAGAACTGTGCGGAGGAGGGTTTTGAATTAGCAAAAAGGAAGCCAGTTTGTTTAGCTTCTATTCTTCATAATTGCTAATGTTTTTGTGTTGGCAACAAGTCAAAATCCTCTGAAGTTCTGAACTGGATCTTGATGAATGAAGAAGATTCAGCGTCTCCATTTTTGCAAATAAGAAAACAAGAAAATCTTTTTTCTTATCCATCTCTAGTTTGTTTTTTTGCTCTATTTCTTCCCTTCTCTTTCTTTCTCTTTCATCACTTATTCCCTCCTGTTTCGCAGCCTCTTTTCACTTCTCCTTCTTTCTGATAAAGCCTCTCTCAAGCTGCCAGTCAACTCCAAAGCAAAAAAAAAAAAAAGACCCTGATAATACACTGACACCCTCTGCAACTGCAATTAACTAACTCTATCTTCTTCTCTATTATTCTTTCTTTTTCTACCGCTCTGCAACACCTTGCAAATATGTCAGCATACATCTTACTTCTTAACCTAACAGCCCAGGAGCAAGGGAAGTCAGATTTACCCATCTGCTCTGTGTTCTGTTTTTCAGGGCTCCTGTCTGTTCCTGTCTGCTTGAGCAGTTGGGCTAATCTCATCTCCTAAAAGCGGACGGGGGCATTTAATTTTTGTTAGCAAGTACACGTTGGGCAATGAGTGAGTGAAAGAGGATGAACTGTCACAGCTGCCGGGCTCCTGGCCGACGGTACACGAGTAGCTTGTCCGCTGCAGCTAATGGCCGATTCGCTGACTCCAATTAAAACACACAATCACCTAAGCCGAGTGCGGGGAAAGGAGGCGGGGCTTAGCGAGATTTATGAGAAGATGAAAAGTGATCGGATGTGAAGTTTGAATTAGGCCAAAGCGGTCCGGTGTCAGACTCTATGAAGGTGACTGACTGCGCTGGTGAGCGGCTGATTCTCAGTGGACCGAATCCCATCCAAAAGCTGTCTGTCATATTAAGGTGATAGGTAGGCCCCTCCCAACAGTCGCGCGCGGGCCAAAAAAACTCTCCAGCTATTAATTGAGCTGTAATTTCAGTACCTGAGTATGTCCTCTTTTGCTCTTCATGTGGGTCTCAAATCATCTCCTCAAATGAATTATTTGCATTCATCTGAAATAAATAACGTCCCAAGAGAAAACATGGGATTTAGCTCATTCAGCTTTCATTCATTATATATACCAATTAGCATTGTCTGTCTTGGAGATCAAATATGCTATCGGGGTGTCAATGAAGTCTGTTTTGTTTTTTTTTCTGAACACTTTTATGAGGATGAACCATGTTTCTTTTGTTTGTTTGTTTGTTTGTTTTATTGCAGGTTACATTAACCTGTTGAAAGATGCTCCAGCTAACAGGTTCTGTGAAAGGGTCATGGTCTGTGGCATTCGCTGGCTAGGTGGCGCAGTTCAAGGCACACAAACACACCATCAAAATGATGTAACATAAACTTGATTACGCCACATCGTTTGACATTTTTCTTTTGGTGGTCCGGGGTACAGTTTAATTACTGACTTTTGTTTTTTGAGCTCTGCACAAAGAACATTATATAAGAAAGAACACACTGAAAGAGTAGCTTCATATAATCTAGTAAAGAACAAAGAGGACCAGAAAGCATTCAGAGGGAGGAAACGTAAAGGTACAGAGAAAAGGTTAGTGCCAATCAGTAATGTGATCAAAAGTGAACAAGAAACAGGCTCTGCAAATTAAAATGTCACGCAATCCACAGAATACAGAAACAAGCCCAGGAAAAGAATAAGTCAAGATTTTCCAGATAGAAAATTGCAAGACATGATCTTAAAAAAAGAAGGCGACGGTTCAAAAAACATAAAGACAAATACATTAAAAAGTCAACAACTAAAACACTCTCAAAATTAACTATTTTAGGTTTAACCGTAAGTTTTAATGGCACATCTCAAAATTACATTCGTTAACAGAACGAGAAAAATGCTTGTGCCTTTCAAAATAGGCACAATTCTAATTATAATTTCCTAATTAAAGGAAGATTTACCATAGTGTAGTTTGCAGTTAATTGGTCTTTTGTGGCTCTAAATCTCATCTGAGTCCACACTCCGCAACTTTTATTGTTTAGTTCTGAGAGGTCAAGTTGCAAAAACAGGGTGAACGGGATTTATAGGGACAATTTGGATTAGTTCCCTGCGGCTTGCCAAATAAAGCGGAGCTTTGCATCATGGCTCGTCTCGTTTATTTGATCCAGTCGAGTTAAATCAAAGAGAGGACAAGGCGTAGGAGATGGAGGAAGAAACGAGAGGAGGGATGGACTTGAAAGTGGTGAACACGCATGCTTAGCGCTTTGCTACTGTATAAAGATCAAAAGATTCTGCTGAACGTATAGGACTTACTATTATCCACAGGATTTCCGGTCAAGTAACTAGTGTTTTATACTGTGGTTAACACAAACTTACTTTAGATTCTGTTTGTCATTCCCTTCTTCAGGAACACACACATGCAGCTGAAATTAAACTCCCTTTTCAGAAAAGTGCATCTTTAGAGCTGCTGGGTGAGGAGGCTGGTGCCTCTCCAAATGCCAGAGGTTAAGAGGTAGGGTATGGCCCAAACAGGTTGCCATGACATCACAGGGAAGCATAGAGACAAACATTAACTTAAGGGCAATTTGGAGTGGACTATGAACCTGACATGTGTGTTAGTAGATGGTGGAAGGAAGCCATAGTACCCTGAAAACCACCAAGCTCATTTCACATGGTCTGAAAAATTCAAATTTTTACGAAAGCTGGCTATATTTAGAAAAATGCTCTTTGATTGCAATGGTTGCTTTATGTTAGCAACTATGGTGTTGGGGACCAGGCTGGGGTAGTTGTTTTCTTTTTCCAGGTTTATCCACCAGAGGGCTCCTTGTGGCTACGTCTTTTCAGAGGGTGGGCCAACGGGTCTCAGTTGACGCACCTGCAAGAAATTATCATCACCGTGAGGAGTATATGAGCAGCAGGCGGCCAGTTCCTCCTCGCCAGAGTGTTTGCCAGCATTGGTACACAGAGCCCTCATTGAGTTGCCTAACAGCCTGTAATTTGATTCATAGCCTCTTTTGTGACCTAACCTGTCTTTGTGGATCCTCCCCAGGTCGTTGCCAGTTTTCTTTGGAACCTTTTCGTGATACCCGAGTTCGGAGGAATCCTCTCCTGCCGCCCCTGCACCGTTCCCTCTCGGTCTAGCGGGATAGACCTACCTGTCCGCCCTTCAGCCCTGCGAACTACCTGGTCCACCTACAACCTGGAGATAGCCTCGCCTACCCGCATCCGCCTGCCTCTCCCCGCTCGCTCTCTTATCTCCACTAAGCTGAAAATAAAACCTTTAACTAGACCCGCTCGCCTCTGAGTGTTCCTGCATGTGGGTCAAGAACCTCAAACCCATCATGACATATGGCAATTAAAATAAAGAACACGTTCCAGCACGAATGTTTATAAAATGAGTTTCAGCAAGAATACATAATTTCTTGTTACTTATCAATCTTTTTTTTGTGTATTTTTCTACTAAAATTGTGCACTTTTTGCAAATCCTCACATCTGTAGGGTTATAAAATTATTACCTCCCATCTTTTTTCAGTAATATCCTTTCCTCCAAGGCAAGGATGTTCAGTTACAAACATAAGGTGCGTAATGGCAAAATCAGGTTCATCTCACTCCTCTCATACTTCACATTTAAAGGACTAAACCGAATACGTAGGTTAGGTCAAAAACCTGGAGAAGTAGGAGAAAACTGCTTTTCTTCAATTTGCTTAAAACTTACAAGCAAAATAATTTATGCTGTATTTGTTTGTGACCCTAAGCCGCTTTCATTTTTAACAAGAAAGTGTAATCCATCCATCCATCCATTTTCTTAACACCCTTATCCCTTAGTGGGGTCGGGAGGGCTGCCGGTGCCAATCTCCAGCTAACGTTCCGGGCGAGAGGCAGGATACACCCTGGACAGGTCGCCAGTCTGTCGCAAGAAAGTGTAATGAGCACTCTAATTTTAGAAGTGATTCTTAACTCAATCTACTTCTAATCACTTTTTATGCCTCAACAAACAGCCACTTTTTAGAGACAAAAGAAGTATATGGAAAATGACTGAAGTGCAATAAGACACTGTGTCATGAAATCACAGAGCTGGACCAGATAGAGAAAAAGCTTTTCTAGAAAAGCTTTTGTAAAAAAAAAAAAAAAAGTGACATGTCTTCAATGAACTTCCCAATTCAAGCACCCTGTAAAATTAACTATATTTTTAAAATCAAAAATATAATTTTATTTTTCCCGAAATAAAATTTTAAATATTCTGAATTTCTATGGAGCTGCACAATGGCAAGGTTGGTAGAGCTGTCGCCTTGCAGCAAGAAGGTTCTGGGTTCAATTCCCGGACCCGGTCCTTCTGCATGGAGTTTGCATGTTCTCCCTGTTCATGCGTGGGTTTTCTCCGGTTTCCTCCCACAGTCCAAATACATGACTGTCAGGTTAATTGGTCTGTCTAAATTGCCCCTAGGTGTGAGTGTGTGTGTGTTCATGGTTGTTTGTCCTGTGTGTCTCTGTGTTGCCCTGCGACAGACTGGTGACCTGTCCAGGGTGACCCCACCTCTCACCCGAAACGTTAGCTGGAGATAGGCACCGGCACCTCTCCCAACCCCACTTAGGGACAAGGGTGTAAAAAAAGTCGATGGATGAATGAATTTCTATGTTTTAAGAAAGAAGTATTCAATTATACCTTCAGTATGTAATATTTAATAGAAAACCAGAAAACTTTTAAAGATCTTGAAAACGTAGTTTTGTCTAAGTGTTTGTGTAGTTAAAAAAAATGTTTTCAGTGAAGACGTTTCTGAGATAAGAACATTTCAGATGTAAACTTAAAATTCAATCTATACTTGATTAACAATTGATGTTTTATCTCTCTGGAGTTTCTGGACTGCCCTCTCCAACACAAGGTTAATTGGGTTTTAGGAAGCTGCTTTAATGTTCTAATAATCCTTCATCAAAATGCTGTGTAGCCTTATCATATCAGTAAATGCTCATTGCATTCTCCTAAGGGACCGTGCAGAGAGAAGTGTTTGCTGTGGCTAACTCCAGTTCCCCGGCTCTTTGTTTTGATATGCTTTGTTGATAACCGAACTTGTAAAAGGTTTTGCAATTCCAATTACTCTTGCGTCAGCAAAACATACAGGAAACGTTGTTCTGCTGCTTCATAAACTAGGTGCTGTGCTTTAAATGTTGTTATTGTTGTTGATGGGTTATAGCAGTGATGCGTTTTGCTCAGATTTCTCCCACAGTCTGAATAACTATCACTCAAGAGATAAGATCATCCATCCATCCGTCCGTCCATCCATCCATCCATCCATCCATCCATCCATCCATCCATCCATCCATCCATCCATCCATCCATCCATCCATCCATCCATCCATCCATCCATCCATCCATCCATCCATCCATCCATCCATCCATCCATCCAGGGCCCTATTACAGGTGTATCCATGTTAAGTATACACTCTATCCTTAATACGTATAGGCTGTATCCATATTATGAGAACTAAGTTGTCTATAAGGGCAACTTGGACTGAGCAATTAACCCAACATGCAGATTTATGGATTTTGGGAGAAACCTTTAACAGTACCTGGAGAGAACCCAAGCATGCATGGGAAGAAACTCCACGGAGAACGGACCGAGCTGCGATTTGAACCTGAGAATTTGAGGCAACAGTTTTATTTTAACAGAGAATCGCCGATATGAAGCATGCCAGTTTTTTCTTTCATGTAGCAACCATCTTCCAGTGTAAAGCTACATATTATGTACGAGTTCCAGGCACCTTGACACCACAGCGAATGTCAGCACTTGTAACCACATGGGATGCCCATAAATGCAAAAAAAAAGAAAAAACTCAAAACACTTTACTCTCAATCTTCTCATCTTGGTCTCCTCCTTGTTTTTTCTTAATATATGTTGTTTTTAACTTCTTTGTACAAGCACTTTGAGTTGTCTCTTCCTGAAAGGTGCTCTCTCTCTCTCTCTCTCTCTCTCTCTCTCTCTCTCTCTCTCTCTCTCTCTCTCTCTCTCTCTCTCTCTGTGTGTCTCTTTCTTTCTACATTCTGTTTCTCTTATGGATGTGTGCACTCTCTCCACTTCTCTAAAACTGCTTCAAAATAAGATTCCTTACAGTCTCTTGCGACTTTAATTTCTCTCCCTTATCCCTTCAGCCTAATTATTGTGGTGAATGCCGTCACGTAGCAATGCAGTGGAGATCTATTTTGCCAAGAGGAGAGGAGGAAACAAAAGCAAGCAGGAGAAGCAGTTAAGCCAGGTAGATATCAGGAGGTGGAGTGGTAAAGAAGAATAAGAGGAGAAAAGAGAGAGAGGTAATGTGATCTTACTGTGGGAAGTGTGGTAATATATCACCTGCCAGAGTTAATAAAATGTCACAACTCTGTGCCTTTAGACAGGAAAGAAAGGTTAACTGGAGCTCCGTATGAATGTACTTCAACATGAACAGGTGGGTGATATAAAGGCTCTGAACACACACACACACACGCGCACGCACATGCACACACACACTCACATGCTCTTGGCAGTTGCACAAGCACACAAGTTTCAGTGTAAAATAGGCAGATGAGCTCATAAACTCCCCAAAATACCAAGAGCCAGTTGATCCACGTTCAGACATGCCTACAAATGTAGAGAAACGTGTGTGGGCAGAGACCAAATGTGCACATTTTGTAACACGCATATCAAAGTTTTGGGAAACACAGGCCGTATACGCGCTCAATCACTCTGAGCCTTTTATGCCGGTTGTAATTTTTATTGAGGGAATTTCGTTTTCATTTACACCCTTTATCCCCATCTCTTTTATTTATTTGTTTTTTTTCCCTCTCCCATCTGTTTTCAGAATTTTCTTCACTACCGCGCTCTCAGTCTCTCCGTATTCCCACTCCTCATTTTTCACCTCCCTCTAGCCCTCACCCTCCACCTTCATTCTTTCCCTGCGCTCGCCACATCCCTCTCTCCTACTCCTTCTTTCGCCCCAAGGATATCTCCCCTCCCACACGGGCTCGCCTCATCCCTCTCTATCTCTCCATATATTTATATCAATGAGCAAATGTCATCCTTTCATCTTCCTCCAGATGAACAGACTCTGCTGGTGGAAGAGGACAGACGAAAAGACAGACAGAACACACAGGAACACAGCTCCTCTCAGACTATAAATTCAGCCGTAGCGAGCGATGCTAATGTCATTGTTTTCTCGTTTGAAAGTAGGACTGTTTCGATTCTGTGGATATCTTCAAGCTGAAATGGAGAAATCTGGGCTGCATTTCAAGATTTAGGAAATCAAATTTAATCTATAGACCCTACAAAGGCACTTTGCAATACAATTTGTTTCTGCCTTTTTTTAAAAAACGAATACAAAAAAAAACGTCTGTAGACAACACTGTGATTGGCAATCAGCCCCAAACAAATGTTCATGTTTTTGCTGCTCATAACCTTCAAATAAAAATGTGATTATTTTGAAATTATAGTACGCTTATAAAGCAACCGTGGGGCATATTAGAAACGGATCATAACGGGATGCTGAGAAAATCTGTCTATTATTCAAATTAGACTTACACTCTTGTTTTTCTAATTTAAATTAGGAGACCATAAAACTCAGTTGTACTAAGACAATTGATTTCACACACTGTGTCGGGGTTCTAGTCTTTAAAGCTGTAATGTCTGATCTGTAAAAAAAACAAAACACAAAAAAAAACAGACACATGACCTGACTAAATGTTGCTGCTTACTGGAAAAACATATTTATAAGCAGAATATCAGAAGCCTTAAACGTCAGGAATTATTTGCGATACTTGCAAATGTATTCAGATTTTTTTTAACCTGTTGACAGATGAGTCTTGCTACTTTCACACACACACATTACACAAATACAATGTAATTCACTCCAATTTTATATGATGCACCAACACAAAGTAGAAACTGCACAGGTTATTACAGTTCACCTGGCTTTTCTTAAACAACCATGTCGAAAGACACATCTTACGGTTGTTGAAAAGATGTTAGTCTGTTTAAGATGGGTCAAATCTTTGGTCTGCATCAAGCACAGAAAACATTCAAGGAGCTGCAGAAACTACTAAAACTAGCACATTATTAAAACCTGGAAGGAAAGTGAGTAACAACAGTCTTGTGGATTGGGGGGGGGTCCTAAATAAACATATTCACCGAACACTTAAACATTTGGTGAAATCAAATGTTTCAATTGTTTGAAATCACATCAAAAGAAAAACAATAGTAAAACTCAGGGGTATGTTTTTTAGTGAAAGTAAGAGTATTTCCACACAAATTCCTTAGGTGATTCAAAGGGCTGGGACTAAACAGCTGTGAAACATCAGGAAACTAATAATCAAGGAGGCTAACTGGATAAAAAGGCTACATTTTTCAATGACTTATAGGGACTGAACTCTGGAGCAATGGAAATCATGTGGTTTGGTGAGTCCAGACTTACCCTGGTCCAGAGTGACGGGCTGAAACTTGTGTGCTAAGAAAAGAGGCAGATAGAGTGATGCACCCATCATTGTTATTATTGTTTTAACAATATCTTCTTGACGTTTGGACAATAAATTTTCACGTTTGTAAAATATGAATAACATCCAAATATGAAAAAAAAAATGTTTGGTACAATAATGTTTTTGTGTTAACACATATTGTTTTACTAGTATTTTTCATAATATCTCTCTGGTGTTTTTAATTTTGTTGGCATGGAAGGAAAGTTCCTCTAATGAAAATATTATTCAGTGGTAGACCACGACCACCACAGGATGCTCAGGTTTCATACATGTACTAAGGAAGTAATGCAGCTTCATTTTATTGCAAGTTTGACTTATACATATATTTCTTAAAATCAGGTGGTGGGTTAACTGACTCCATATCTGTTGGGATATGAAATCATATCCATTCATCTCGTATGACCTGGTTTTGTAATTGGATTTTCTTGAACGCTATAGAAAGGAGTAGTGCTTCTCCAGCGTTGTCTGCAAGCTGTAGAATAAGAAGTGTCCTTCGACAGACAGATGTTAAAAATAAGAGACCATAACGTGACCAATAACCTGCACAATGCAAACACAATACCAAAAGAAACATGCCTTAACTTGAGCCCTGAATGAGACCTAATTTAATTTTTTAACAGTTTCTATAACCATTTTCTCTTTTTTGTTATTCTTAGCAAGAACATGCTGAGAGTCCTGGTAGTTGTCAGGGAGATGAATATAAGTTATTTTTCTTCTTAGCCTTCTTCATACGATGCACCCGCCTCTCTCTGACCCACATTAAAACCACATCTCCGCCCTGATATGCACTTTGCGGGCAGAGCGGAGTCATTCCTGACCCCTCTGATTAAGAGAACGGACATTGGTGCATCAGAAGCTACCAGCAGACTACCAAGCCAAAGGAGTCAGTTTCCTGAATTTGTTGAAAAGCAGGTAATTGAACACAATGTTTCATCAGATCCTATCGTTAACATTAACAGATCCCCCTCATGTTTGACAATTTTTAAAGAAATGCAATTCGTAGTCACAGACTGTACTTACCTTGAAACTGTTGCTTTGTGTTGTGTTGTCATAACTTCCCAACATCTACCTTGGGAAAAGATACAGATTCATAAACCTGAACAAAAATTGAATGATAGCAGGTGTCTCAATTATGCAAGGCCAGTAGTTGTCTGGGAATCTTGCCAGGAACAGCTTATTCATTCTCATCAATGCATAAATAATTGTGTGAGATTTGCTAAGAGCTAATCGGACATTAGCTCAATGAAAACAATCTCATTTCTAAATCTCCCAGGAGTATGGATAATTTTGGACTTAATAGAAGAGCCAAATCAACACGTAAAAAGTTCACCAGGTATCAAACCAACTAATTTTTCAATGTTCTTGTGAATGAATACACCATTGTCTATCCATGAAATTCTTCTAAAATGTGAGAAAATTTTGAATCTTTTCCTTTTGTTTGTCACTCTCAGTCGCTTTAAAGCGACTCTTCACAAGAAAACAAGGACAAGAGAGCTGATGTGCGACACGTGTGTTGCTCTTCTGACTGGCGCGACTCAGACGGTAAAAATCCAACACTCTTGTCACCTGGTGGCTCTGTTCTCACTAACGCGACTCCTAAAAACCATGCATCGATGCACAGATTTGTGTGCACACTAACAAAAGCCATAATGGAACAACAAGCTCTCGCTAACTCTCTCCAGAGTTATTGCGGCAGACACCGATGAACATGGAATGAGCCGGAACACCTTTAGATTTCCATTAAACGAGAAGCTGTGAGGGAGGGGATGATGTCTGGACTCAATGGTCTGTGATGACTGCAGAGCCTGAACGAGGGAATGATACATGGAATTAGAAAAGGGATGATGATGATGTTACGGGGTATCCACAGGGACAGTGATTATATAGTCTCTTTTTTTTACCATTCTTAACTCTTGTAACTGTAAGAGAATTTCCATCTCCAATTTTTTTTTGTCACAGTCACAGTAGCTGACTCTACAAATATTTAACCTCCTTCACATTTTCTGCTTCTGTTTCTTCACTTTCCATCTTTGTTTTTTTTTTCTACTTTCTAGGCGTCGGTTACATTATCTCCCGAGAGCCGCATCAAAGCTAGATCACAGCAACTCCAGCAAAATCTGCCCTAACTCCAATCCTCTGCTTACCCTGACAACCCGCTTCCCACTGTGTCTTTGTTACGCCAAACAAATCTGAAGGCTCGCAACATACGTTAAGCAGCTATGACTTTGCGGGGAGAAAACGAATGAGCAAGGGTTCCATGTAAAGAATGCTTGGGTTAAAAATAAACAGACTTGTCATGCTGAGAAAATCAATACTTAGTGATGATCGTCGTTAAAGCCTCTTCAACGGCTTGCAAAGAAATGTGTTTAGATTCAGTATTCTGTCAAATCCCGCTGAAGGAGAGAAAATCATCCCTAATGCCACGGGGTATAAATGATTTAAAAATCCCAAAAGTGTCAGTGTTTTAGTAAATGGGAAAGCAGTGAGTGCAGCCTTCATCGACTTCACAGAAGTCTCTTTCACTTAGGCTCCTTTTCTCTTGCTTTTCTACCCTCACTTGGCTTCGCAGCATCTCCCCGGCTTGTCACTTGCTTCACCTTTCTCTCCAAATGAAACATGTATAATTAAAGCCCATGAAAGATTGCTTTTGCTTTCACAACTTTTAGCCGCTAACTTCCTGTGGCTGTTGAATATGGGAATGTGTTAGATGAATAAATGTGTGCATTTAAGCCTCAAGGAAAAGAACTCACCTTGTGTGCCAACCTTGTGTGCTGACAACATGTTGAGAGTTCCTGCTCTGCTGTGTTGCCTGGGGTGGCTAAAAATAACATGATAATTGGAGAGGTTCCTGGTTTGCTTACAACTGATAACATCAGTCATCACGGTGGTTTATTATGTTCTACGCTGCTGAATAGAAGTGGGAGACCAGCACAACACATGGGGAACATCAGTGACGTATTTAAACGGAACATGGCTCAGATGATGACTAGCTGCAGGGTGCTGCAGATTGGTATGCATGTTCCACTAAATTGCGCTGTTGCGAACCAGTTCAAGATTCAAGAGTAAGAAATAATTCATCAGCTGTCACAGTCTTTAGCAGCATGGAAATGTGTTTAAACTTCTTGTTTTTTTCCACACATTTTTGATAATAAAACCACAAACTTTAATGCATTTTATTGGAATTCGATGTGACATCACTATCACATCAAAAATTATATTGGGGTTTCAATATTCTTTTTTTTATAGGTTTTGTTGACTCTAGTGGCCTTTATTTGAAAGTAGTTAGACTTACTTTATTTAGTAGTTAGACTACATAACAGGGTAATGAGAGAGGAGAAGGGGAAGACATGCAGCAAATGTCACCAGGCCGGGAATTGAACCTGCAACCACCGTCATGAGGACCAAGACCTCAATATTTGGGTTGTGCTTTGCCCCTGCGCCACCACAGCACCTCAATATTCTTTTTAAGTATAAATTTGGAAACAGTGGAAGAGTCCCCCTTTATTCTGATATCCCTAAATAAATCCAGTCCAATGTCATTCAGAATTCATCTAAGTGATGAATAGAATCACCTGTGTGTGATAACAAGCAAATATCAAGACAAGACCACAGTGCTTTTTTCTGCTTGTTGACATGCACTGTGCTTCACCTTAATGAGTGTTTGTTAGTAGGACTCTAAGTGAAAATGCATAAGTACATGAATGTTCTTATTCTAGATTTTTTGCTCATTTTGACAGAGATCAGCATTTGTGTCTCTCATTTTGGAAAGTGAAACTCACTATACAGAGTGAAATATTTCAAGCTTTTATCTCTCATAATTGTGACTTGCAGACAACCCAAAATTCAGAGTCTCAGGAAACTGGAACATTTTAAACATTGATGTCAGACTTTCAAATTTATGTTTGTGCATGGCTGGGCCTCCTCTTGCATGAATTACTACATCAATGCAGCACGGCATGGAGGCAATCAGCCTGTGGTACTGCTGAGGTATAATAGCGACAAAATAGCTTTGATAGCTGCCTTTAGATCACTGGATCTGGTGTCTCTCATCTTCCTCTTCACAACGTTCCATAGATTTTCTGTGGAGTTGAGAGCAAGCAAATTTACTGGCCATCCAAATACAACAACTCCCATGGCCAATAAACCAGCCGTGTGGGCAGCTGCTGGGAAATGAAGTCAGGTTCTCCATGAAAAACATCAGCAGCAAGAAGCATGAAGTGCTGTAAAGAATTTCCTGGTGGATGGCTCCACTGATGTGGACCAACACCACCAGAAGAATCATCACTGATTGTGGAAACTTCACTCTAGACTTTAAGCAACAGGTGCTTCTCTGTTTTTCCTCCAGCTTCTGGGACCTTGATGATGTCCAATAAAGACGCAAACTTTACTGTCATGTGAAAAGAGGACTTTGGACCATACAGTCTAGTTATTTTCAGATAAGATGGTTCTTACTTCTGGTTAATTTGTGATTTGACACTAAGATTGTGACATTTTTAGTCCAGGTGTTGGATTTTTAATACATCGCCTTGTCTTCATTCATGCTTGTTTATGAAATTCATATTACTTTTTTTTTTTGCTTTTACTTTTGGTTTATTTTCTCTAAGTGAGAAAGCTTATGTGTTTTTCAAGAGACACCTAAGCCATTTTGAAGCTCAGCAGACTTCTATTTGACTTAATAAGGACCTTTCTCATTTTTAACTGCGGCTAAGAGAAATGGACCTATATCTCATGTCGAATTTATATCAAAGATTAAACGGGATTTCATGGATTATTACTGTGAGGTCTATTAAAACTGCAAAAAAAAAAAAAAGTGATAAAAAGTGAAAAAAAAAACTGCTTCAGTTGCAGTCATTGACAGGAAATGTCAGGGTGTTGAAAACTTAATTTTATGTAAACAAACTTAATATTATTTCTCAGGTTGGAAGTTTTTTTTCATCACTGAATACACTTAAATGCTATGTTTTATGCATTTTACAGTGTTTCAGATGTCCCACTGTTATGTGACACTTACATGGTTGGTGCTGTAACTAAACTGGGAAAGTCTTGGGAGACCGAAAGAAAAATAATTTTCAGTAAATGCCACTCTTTTGTTTTCTTGGAGTCTCAAAACTCATGCTAAAAACACAGAGGAATCATCAATACACTTCTGAGCCTTTCCAGCAAGAGCAGTATGTCAGCTGTTTGCGAGGCTTGTGCAAACTGGAGGTGAGAGAATCTCTAAAAGGGTTAAGATTCAGCAGTGATGCTCTAATGTTAACTTACATTACATAACTTCGTTCCAGGAGATCCGGGGGTGTTGGCTGACGAGTCGCCTGGGGTCCATTCAGGTTCAGAAAGTACCAACAGATGATGAAGGGGTGATTTGAAGCCACTTCATACCCACAGACCAAGAGAGTGGCAAGCACTCACCTTTGGATGAGAGCCATCAATCTAAGCCACTGGATGACATTTTTGGCTGCAGTGTGACCTTTTGGAAATTCACAAGTCAACAGGAGGTGGAAATTAGGGGCAAATAAGTACCTAAAGTTTTCTAGAAACTTTCTGCATGAATCATGGTTTTAACACTTTGTGTAAAACAGTAACTCTCCATGGAACTCTACTTTCCCCTAATAGCTAACATGAGTAATGAAATAATATAGAAAAGTTGCTAATAAAACTAGTGAAACAAAAAAAAAAGAAATCATGATGAATGTGTATAATTCTTTCCCCTTTTAATATATATTTTTTTGTTTTCTTCAGTTTAAGATATAACATAATTGATCAAGTACAGCAAATAAAACTAAATTTAAAGCCTGACATATTTCTGTATCTCTCTCCTGCAAACTCACCATGCACCTGTGCATTATAAGGACTGCACAGTCGCTGATTGCCAAGCTATTTGGACTACATATTACCATATCCCTGCTGGGAAATAATGTATAACATTTACATTTATAAGGATCACTCAGGCTTTTCCAAACATCTGTCACTGCGGTATTAATCAATATTCTGAGACTAATAAAGCGTCAAAGGACGTGTGATGTAAGAGGTGCTGCCAGTAGTGGCGAATCAACAGTGAATTGTTTCTTGGCTCTGGTGTATCCTTCAGCTTTTGTGGGGCTTTTTCTACATTTTAGTTGCCCGTATCAACAGCTTAATTCCTTAAACTGCTTGTCACTGTCAACTAGATCAAGTCTTAAGCCTCTGCTGCATTATGACAGCTTAAATAAATTAAGTTTTATACCAGTAGTCCAGCACACAATAACCACGCAACCATGATGTGATGACCCTGAAATGTATTTAGGTCCAAGACCATTTAGTACTCCATAGGTCATCCAATAGATTTCAATTATATCCTTTTACAAACAGGGTAGCCAGAGCATTGATTTATGTACTGCTGTAATGTGATCTGTATTCTTCTTATTTTAGATTAGCTGTTTTGAACATTTAAGACTTGGTTTTCTTGTTTTGTTTTTTGGGGGCAAAGGGGTTTGTTGGAGCCTTTGGGCACCAAGCATGTGGTCTTTGCCCATTTTAATTTCTAATTACCAAATAACCAAGTACTTCCAGTTTGCCAAATAAAATCTGAACTAGATTGACAATTCTGCTTGCGTTTCCAAGTGTCAAGCACAACATGAGCAACGGTATGGGATCCAGTGAAACCCGTACTGTTTCATTGGATCATTGAAACACGGAGACGTATGTTTTTAAAGTCTTTACCAATGCCGTCTTGAGTTCTGTGTTGTGGTAAAACCTGATTGCAAAGGCTAAAATAGATTTTTTTTAATCTAAAAAAAGACTACATACTACATTTGTTCAATAACTGTCTTTTAAATTACCTTCCCCAAAAGTCTTAGATTAGATACGGTTGTTGTAATTACTTATGAAGGCATTTAGATTAGTATGTAAAAAAAAAAAAGTTTCATCACTTCAGTTTTTAAAGGCTGGTGGAATGTGACCCAATTGAGTAGAGATATTCCACATCTTGTATTTTCTTTTATGTCCAACACACATCAGTGTGATGATGCAAAAAAGTAAATTAAACTCACTTTCAACAAGATCTTTCTAAAATAATAGAAAATATTCTAACACCAAATTCATGTCGGTCATAACAACTGTAATACAACTAACACAAACAGAGACACAAAAAAAATCTCCACATGTGAATAAATCTGATCATTATTTAAAAAATTCAGAGAGCATCCCGCTTAACAGAGCACCGTTTAATCATGCCTGTGTGAAGTTCACAGAAAAGGCCCCCTACGCCGAGGAAGCATTTTAACAAGACCCGCTGTTAAACTGACAACGGTTCCACCGAGTACTGCTTCCTTCCAGTACCTCGGATTCCAACTAAAAATCAGGGAATGTGAAAATTAAAAGAGATTAACAAGGAACATATGCTAAAAAGGGAAAGAATCGCCTGCGGCTTTTTGCGGAGGGGATCTGAGTTGTGCTGTGAGACGGTTCTGTCACCTTCTGATAAGAAACCGAGGCACAAAGAGCAATGGAATGGAGAAGGGTAAAAACTGAAGTGCAGTTTGGAAATGACAAAGTAGAACACAAGGCAAGGTAAAAAAAATAAATAAAAATCAACTTGGAATGTGAAGTAAGCAGGCTTTTAACATGTCGAAGCGTTTCAAGCTGACATGGAATTGTGACCAGAGTTCGTTCAGCCCTTCTTGATTCTGTTCACACAGCTGACGAGGTCCAGGTGCCTCATTTCCACAAACACCCCACGTCCTCCCCACCAGCACTTCAGACAACACACACAATTCTTTTCTTTTTTTTTTCCTCCTGGTGTGAAAAAAAGCTGTCTAACCTTTCAGCACCAGCTTATTAATATGCGTCATCGCTAAAAGGCAAGAAGTGAAAATGTCTCATTTAAATTTTTCAACGTGGAGGAGATGGATGTGGGCTTCCATTAAAGGCACCTTTCTCTTCTTTATAAACACACAAGTACACGCTCGCCATCGTACGTACAACCCCTGGCAGAGTTCCACGCAGCGACGCAGGACTCAGTGATTAAAAGGGTGGCAGTGAATCTCAATCTGAGCACGTTCTTAGCAAAGCTGACATTTCAACTCTTTGCTCCTCTCCTCTCTGCTCCTGCTTCTTCAGTGAAGTGCTAAGTGGCTATTGGAATATCTTAGGTTTCTCTCTTTTTGTCTGTTATTCCTTCATATTTCTACAGTTTTCTTTCAGTTTTTACTTGTGAAATTTCTTGACCTCTTACCTCGTTTCTTTTAGCAACTGCTTTGTCCTCGTTTGGGGCTTAGACATTTTGAAGCTAAATCGTGCTTTGCTAATATAAAAAGAAAGGTTATTCTGTGAAAGTGGATGGAGATTTGTCTATGCTTGTAGTCATTTCATACCAAAAAAAACAAAACAATTTTATACTTTATACTTTATATTTGCCATTTCAAACTGTCGTGTCCACAAAAGTAGATATGAGTTAAACCGTTGAACATTAAAAGTAATAGGAAACATTTTTTATTACAACTGGAATTACTGTCTGAGTAAAGAATTGATAAAGCTTGACTGTTTGCTTATTTAAATTGAATTACACAAGTGTATAAAACTAGAATTTTATTTGATTTATGGTGTTGATTTGTGAAGATAACTAATATCCTAACTACTCAGGCTTGATGACAAGAGTAAGATGTAAAAAGTTTCATGACTACTTTGAAGAAACGCTTTGGAGATGGAAAGGAAGACGTTTCCAGACTGACAGAGCCATCTCCTCAGAGAAGCACATCAGGACAAGAAAGGAAAATGACTGAGGGGTCCAACTTGAGCTGTTGTCTTTAGAAGGACCATTGCTAACGCTCCACAGTGGATAAAAATATTTATGGAGAAGGATGGACTTTATATACAAGTACACCATTTAAAATTTTTATAAAAAATAAAGTGAACATGGGCTGCACAGTGGAACAGTTGGTAGAGCTGTTGCCTTGCAGCAAGAAGTTTCTGGATTCGATTCCCGGCCCCGGTCTTTCTGCATGGAGTTTGCATGTTCTCCCTGTGCATGTGTGGGTTTTCTCTGGGTACTCCAGTTTCCTCCCACAGTCCAAAAACATGACTGTCAGGTTAATTGGCCTCTCCAAATTGTCCCTAGGTGTGAGTGTGCGTGTGCATGGTTGTGTGTCTCTGTGTTGCCCTGCGACAGACTGGTGACCTGACCAGGGTGACCCTGCCTCCTGCCCGGAACGTTAGCTGGAGATAGGCACCAGCGACACTCCTGACCCCACTAAGGGACAAGGGTGTAAAGAAGATGGATGGATGGATAGAGTGAACATCCACTATTTTCTTGCTATGGTATTGTTGAACAGTGTGGAATTGATTAAAGTATAACTAAAATCTTTTAAAGCTGCTGTTTATTCTCATAAACCATCATGTGCTCAAGTTCTTACAATTTTAGTGGGGATGTGAAAGGCTTGTTTCCAGCCACAAGGTTTGACCCAAACAGTAGTTAGGTTTAGCAGGCCATTACACTTGCCTGCTATGTAATTGCAGGCAAATGCAATTACCTGCAATCAATTGGTTTGGACATCCCAGACTGGTTTGAGTAGGCTTTCTTCTCTTCATAAAAAGAAATAATTATTTTAAAAAAAGAAACAAAAAAAACAGTACTGCATTTATATTGTTAGTCTGATATTACAATCTTCTGATAAGCTGAAATATTTTGGATGCAAAACAAGTAAAAATCGTAAAACAAGTGACCGTTCCGTTTAGACGTCAATAAGAAAAACATCTACACATCTAGTGAATAGATTTAGCACGATTTAGCTTCAAAATGTCTAAGCCTTAAAGTAGGACAGAGCAGCTGCTAAAAGAAACGAGGTAAGAGGTCAAGAAATTTTACAAGTAAAAGCTGAAAGAAAGTGTACATGTGTGAACTCGTTTTCCAGCTTGGCTAACACTGAGTAGAAATGATAATGAATGAGATTCCTGGTGTCTCCTGAAGACGTCACATAACTTGTCAATACTCATTAGGCTCCGAAAAAATGATAAATGATGAAGTTTATAAAGATTAGAGTCCAAGAAGCTGAAGTCAGATATGGTATTTAAAAAATGAGGAAATTCAAGGAAAGGGTTACACTTTGAAGGAGTGAGCAACCACTAAAGATCACTCGAAATAAAAAAATAAAAAAAGCGTAATGTCTGAAAGGTTACAAATGAAAACAGAGTAATCGTTTAGCAACTGGGCCCATCATATATCGACTAATGTTAGCATTTGTGAGTGTTTATTAGAAGTGCCGTCCTCGCCCACAGCACTCACTGCACTCTCTTTGGACGATCTCTTAACCGCAGTGGCAGACTCACTCTGCTGCAGCTCTTTTATCTGGTGTCTCTCAGCTCTAAATATTGTCTGTCAGTTTCATAGACATTAGACAATCTGCATAAACAATTTTATTTTGCTTTTTTAAATTAATAGAGGAGTGCGATGCATATTTCATTTACTTTACCAACTTTAATTTATTGAGTATTAGATTCAAGGTAACGGTCCAAGTCTGACGGAAATCTCCACAACTTCCTTTAAAGCCTTTCTCACTCTTGTGTCTGTTTTAAAGAGAGTCTAATATATACACATACATATTTATTTATTTATTTTATCTGGTTTTGTAAATATTCATTTTATTCAACAGCTTTCATAAATTTAAGCTGTAATATGATAGATTTACTGTATTGTATACAGCAATATATTTTCAGCATTTATTTGTATCAAGTTTTATGGGGAGTTTTTTCCATTACAGTTTGCATTGTGCTACAAAAATGTCAACCTACTGATATATGGTACAAGCACTCAATCTAAGCCTGGTCTTCTTTTGCATGAATTATTGTATCAAAACGTGAAAGTGATCAGCATGTGGCAGCATTAAGGTCTTAAGGTTTTCTTAAGCCTGGGAACCTTAAATAGCTACCTTTAGCTCGTTTGCATGGTGTATCCAGAGACTACCCCATTGATTACAGGTGATACTTAGGTCTGGTCACTTTGTTGTCCAATCAACCATAGGGATGCCGTTGTAATTAAATCAAGTATTGGACTCTGGACAGTAAATGTAGCATCTCCATAAAGCTTTTGGCAAAGGGAAGCAGGAAGTGCTCTAGGATTTTCTTATGGATAGTTGCACAGACTTTTGACTTTAGGAAACACAATAGATAGACGCCAGAAGATGACATGGCACCCCAAACCATCACTAACTGTGGAAACTTCACACTGGATATTAAGCAACATTGATTACCTCTCCAAACTCTGGGACCTTGATTTCAAAATTCAATACAAAAAAAAAATAAAAAAAATAGGAAAACTGAAAAAAGGGCATTGGACCATTGAGATAGATTTCAAGAGTCCAGTCTTTTTTCAAAATAGCCTATCAGTAAGACTGTTTTGACATTGTTGTAGCCGAAGTCTACATCTGTGTGCGGAGACTCTCAACGAGTCTTTTTCACAAAACATTTCACGATAGAAATGTTTTGTGAAAAAACCTGTTAATCAAGCTTCCTCTGAGCTCACTCTGGCAATTCACAAATCACAAGGAACAGATGTGAGCTTTCAGAAATGAAGTCAGCAGTGTGGGACAGCAGGGGATGACAGGAGTAGCACTAGACATAAAACACATGTGGAGAGTCTCCCATTGCCTTTCTTATTAAAAAAATAATGGCAAACAAACTCAGTGATCCTGCTATTGGATGAGCAATGCTTCAAATTGATATTAATTTGTCCATCCCTCACTTGTATTATCAGAAATTATTTATAATTCTTGCTTAAGCCTTTAAACTTTGCAGCTGACAGATCTCACATGTTAGAAATGTTATTTTAGAAAGTCACTCAGCACATTAGAGGTGTAACAGAGGAGGGCTGACCTCAACCCCCTTCACTGTGTCAGTTCTTTCACGCAGAAACGGGAGAGAAGATATCTTTACAGTGTTTTGAAATGTTTTGTGAAAGGGGATACTGAGTCCAGTAGCCCCTTTCACAGCCATGCCTTATCAATCTCCACCAAATAATGCTCTCAAAGCTGCAATTTCCCTGTTGCCTGTGCACTGTTTTTCTACAACACCTTTTTTTCTTTTTCAGCTTTCTGACAATGTGCATGAACATACCACTGTGACAAGTCAGCTACTAGAGGCCTTGTGTGCCATACTGACCTTTTGGATGGTATCAGTGGGTTTCTACTGGACAACTCTCGGGTCAGCAGTCTTCCGATGCTTTTGTAGGCCATAACATGACCATAGCACAATACCTCTCAATTATGATGCCCTTTCCATTGGTGCCATGCATAGACAGGTGAAAAAGAGTTGTTTTAAGTAATGAAAAGACAAAGTATAAAAATAGACACCCCAACATTATTTTTTCTTTTTTTATCCTTAATTTATTGCTGTAATAAGTTCTTTAGTTTTATTTCAGTTATTCAGTGCGGTTCACATACAGCCGCTAGGGGGCACTTGTCGCATTGATGGCATAGAGAAGGTTGGGTATGGAGGACACAGAAGAAGAATAATGAGCGTCTCACCCTTTCTATAATACAGGTCAGTAAAAATGTACTTTGATGCATATGTATCGGTAACTTTTAAGAGTTAAGAGATTATTGAATCGAGTGTCATCAGTGAGTGATGTTATGCAGTTTGTGACTAGTATTGTGTAGAAAACGAGGCACATTTCTGGAGACTAATTAATGCTAATGCTAGCGACCTGTGTTGAGCTAGCAGAGAAACGGCTGAAGGACTACGGAATTCACTTTGAACTTATTCTATTTTGCACTTTTCGGAACGGATCTCACAAAGAAGACATTGTTTTGATGTCTTTATTTATAAAATGGACATTTCTTTATTTTATTGCAAAAACCAGAGAAACCATATTGTTGCATTCAGTGAGTAATGGGTGTAACTTGTGTGAAGCTTAGTGAAGAGACAACATTAAGAACATTACACCTTTTTGAGTTTTGTAGATAGAGTACAGTTTGTGTAAGAGATAAAGTGTTATTCTGTTAAAGCAATGGGCACAATTAGAAGCTAAAATGCTTAAATATTTAAGTATGTTTTATTTGTATATTCATAATGGTAATTGGAGCATGTCAAACAAATTCTCGGTTTAAAGGCATATTGTGGCCATTTTTTGATGTACTGAATCTGATGGCTAGCTATTACAGTCACTTGGTGATACCTAAAGCATTTGATATGAAGTACTGTATATTTAGTTCATTAGATGCTAGATGCTAATGGATGCTCAATGTGAGTCTCATCTTTACTATATGACAGCATCACACGTCGAGAGAACAAAATTACCACATTACCCTCAGTTCATCCAAGGTTGCTGTGAAACGCATGCAATGTTCATATTTTCTGTAAAATAGAATTTTCATTAGTATATGAACATAATTGCAATTTTTTTTCTCCATTTTTTAGATCAAGCTTTGTGGGAGTTCACATCTGGTACAGAATTCCAGTGATGTGCAAAGATTGAGAAAACCTCATGATAGAAACATTTTAATAGAGATTGCTCAGTATATGATTTTGTTTTTGCATTTATTTAGTCTGTTTCTTGCCGCCTTCATGTAGGATTATGGTTGTTAACAGCACATTTGCAAGAGCACAGCCTTTGTTAGAACATGTCAGACCCTGCTGGTAATGTTCTGCATAAATGACTTTTTTGTCTGCTCCACAGCCTGAGATCTCAGTCATTCTTTTGGACAGTTGACAGCTCACAGCTTTTACAATCAGACCAAACAACCACTTGCACAGCTTTCGTCAGCAGCACATCTGCGTCTAAGGGTCACTAATGACCTCTTGATACATGCCAGAGCTGGTGAGTGCACTACATTAGTGCTGCTTGACCTAAAAGCTGCATTCAAGCTTCTGACCGTGACATTCTTGTTGACAATCTAATCCATTCCATTAGCAATTGTGGTACAGCTTTGGATCGGTATTTAGCTGATATTTTCGGGTCGCATTATGCCTTGGGCTATTATGCTTTGTCACACTGACATGTTAAATATAGTAAACCACAGAAATTAGTGCTAAGCCCGTTTTGTTGTCTGGTAATCATCGCTGTTGTTGCTTCCATTTTCCATGAGCTACATGAATTTTCATTTGCCAGTAAAATATCATTAACATTTTCACTGTGAAACCTCGCTGCAAATAACAAAATCAAATAAATACAAAATTCTTCAATTAGAGTTTTATTTAATAAAATACAAGACTTAAATGCGGACCTTCATGTTTTTGGAAAACATGAAGGTGGCCATTGCAGCTATTCTGAACAGATGAGCACCGCAGGCCTCCAAGCCAGGCTTTTTTAAAGATATTGTTTAATGTAAAATTAGTAAAACTATGACTGTATTAGTGTTAAAATAAAAAGTGTGGAGTGTGTGTTCTTACTACACACACTCCACACTGAAGATGTGTAAAAAGGCTTACTGGGAATGTATAAATTTTTTACAGAGACATATGCTCACAATGGAAAATTTAGAAATATTCAACTGTTAATTTGATTACATTTATTAAGTGAGGAGAGAATTTAAGCGTTTACAAAAATAGTTACTGTAGGTGCCATTCCTGTTGTTATTTGCACAGCTTCCCTTTTTGAGAATATGACAGCCCTTAGTCTTGTTATCTAATATAATATTTCTCCAGACTGGAGCATACGCATGCGTTTAGATCACCCAGCACTGGTTTCTCTCCTTTACTATTTCTGTTTTCCATTCGATTTAAGTGTGGTGATTGAGATAGGAATAGCAGATGGATAATTTGTGTCTGGTGAAGCATCTCTGCATTTATTTATCTGTATGTTTGGATCGTTATCCTGCTGAAAACACAATAATGAACCACATTCCATTTTCTGTTCATGGTCAACAGGTTTTTATTTTAAATCTCCTCAGGTCTTCTGTACTTGTGAGTTTGTTACTAAAATTTGCCATATGTTGCAATCAACAATACTGGGGGGGCCAAAAACAAATCCAGATGTATAAAACTGTGCTTACAAATGGAGTAAAGCACATATCATGTGCACATGCATTAGGAATGGAGATAGGTTCTGCTGGAGGTTTCTTGCTGTGAAAAGTTTTTCTGTAGGGATTACTACAAACAGTAGTAAGGCTGGGTAACTCCAATACTGAAAGTTTATGCTGATTTACTATTTCCAAGCCTGGTAAAACCTCTGTTAATAAGAAATGTAATAAATGTCAAAATCAATAAGTATAATTATGCATTTATATAAATTTTGTATGAATTCAACCCATACTTGTGCTCCAAGATGTTAATGATGTTTGATATTCAGCAAACCATTGTTTGAATAAGGACCTGTCTGAAGCCGGATTCAGTTCAAAGACGGATACATTTATGTATTCATTTTTACTTCCGTATTCTATATTACAATTTCTTAATTTTAGATCATATTTATCATCTTTCCATAATTTCTTAATAGATATAACGCCTCCAATTACAAAAAAAAAACATGAAGTCATATATGCTCATGCTGAAATAGATGAATGACAAATGAAGACTTTAGATTGACATATTTTGACACACCAGCCTGAATACCCACTGTCATCATTTATTTTTCAAAAGCTGAGTAGTCTTCAATTATATCCTCTCACCTCGTCACTCCTCCCTCCAGAGTTCCATCGACATAGTCTTGTTCTGCTGTTGCCAAAAAAAAAAGCTTATCCACACTAATATGCAACTACTAAAGCTATAGATGAACATTTAGGCGGTAATTATAATTTGTTCTTGGGTTAATGATAGAGAGCTGCACCTGAGTGTTGAGCTAATGGTGTATAAGAGAAAAATTTTTTGGTAAAAATAATGCTGAGTAAAAGTGTCAAACCGATAGGGAAATAAAGTTTAGCAGTAGAAATAAAATCTTAAAACAACAAAAAACCCACCATGATGGGACCAAGTGTAGTGGGCATCCATAATGTGTTTTTCTTTGTATTTTTGTATCTTTCTGAATGTCGAATTGCTTTGGAGACTTTGAGATTTTTTACATCCTGGTTTCGTAGCTGCCTGTTGCAGGGATTTTGTTGATATTTCTACAACTTTGAATGACATTTTTATTGATTTTGAGTAGCCATTCTAACGAGTGCAAGCAACAGATTTCAAAGCCCAGCAAACATCAGAAATATGACCCCAGGTCCCTGACAGGTTATAGGGATGTGGTCAATGGAGAACAGAAGCTGAGCTAAGATCAACTAGTAGAAAACTGAACTACTTATTCCCTGATTGCTTTAGGGAACGTGAGGTCTTTGGCAGACAAAGTGGGAGATTTTGGAGCATGGACAATATTATAATGGGACTATAGGAAAAAAGTAAAAAAGGGTTCTAATGAGACTTGTTTGCCGGAGCGTATCATGGACAGTGCTGTTCTTTCCAATATTTAAACTTTTTCAGATGGAAGAGGCTGCAGACACCTTGCCAAAAATGATGCCGGAAGCATTGCAATTCTTAACAACAGATGGTGTTACCCCCAATATGTTACCATGGGATGGCTGCAGCTCCATGATAGAGTGGTTGTCTGATGCTTCGAGGATTGAAGGTTCAGTGCCTGTTCCCTACTTCTGTTAAAATGTTCTTGGGCAGATTGAACAAATGAAACAGTTGCAAATTGGCAACACAAAGTTGCTTAGGTAAAGAAAAACACAAGCGTAGATGTCGTTTAGCTCAGTTTAAAATAACAGTGAACACACACCTGGATAATTATGGGTAATATTTGTTTTGAGCATTACAAATACCCGAGTCAAATCCTCCTATGAAAAAAATATTCTTTGAATGAAGCCGATAAGGATCATAAATGTGAGCTAACTGTAAAACTTAAAAGATTCGGCAACAGATTGCCATAAATCAGCAGCATAGTTGGTGGAAAATTAGACTCAGCTGCAGACTTCTCCAGCACAGTGGGAAGCTATTCGGTAGTAAAACAGGGGGAAAGGAAGAGATGGGCAGATGATCAACTTGAGCCTAAGAATTCTTCCAAATTAATTACTATGTAGCTGACAATAAAAGTCAATCTGGAGTAGCTGTCACAATGCCCCGATCTGGAAAAAAAATATAGGAACACACATTGCCGTGTGATTCCAAGAATAGTTGCATGTTTGACAAGTTTTGCACAAGTGACAACTGATTTATTTATTAGTAGAAGATAAGACAATGTCTGAAACAACTAGATGCCTTCTTTTCTACAAAACACACAATTTAACTTTTTTTGGGTTAAATTTGATTTGTGTACTAAATTCAGTGAGCTGAGTCAGAACTTATTTTAGCACTCCGTTATATAAATGCAACTCTTCATAACTAAATGTTGAAGTGATGGTACTTACTAGAGTTTGCTGAATTTGATCAGACACATTGAGGCTGGGAGTGACAAATCCTGTGTAAAAGATTATTTAGAATAACGATATTTATTTTAAACAAATGAAAGATTTGTTGTATGTGTGACTGACTACTTGTGTATATGTACCAATATTTATTTTGATTGGTTAAGCCTTAAATTTAGCAGGGTTTCTTTTTTATTCAGCTTAACTTGTTGATGCACATACACAATTTTGTTCATTTATAAAGAGCCCCCTTCACACCAGAGCATATTCAATGTATGTTGTTCACCATTAAATGTTTATGTTTTTAGTCTGCCTTTCTTGTCAATAACGTACTCATAGTTTTGCTTGTAACGATTCTTTATATCATTCATTTCATATACCAGCATGTCTGTCAGTGACTCAACATCCAACTTGTCCCTTTTTTTTTTTTTTGCTGCTTTTTCTTTCTGTCAGTCACCATGATGCTTCTCTTGACTTTTACCTCCTTGTTTTTGCCCTGCCTCCACTCCAGGGAGTTCAGCGAACACACAAGCGGGATCACAAATTATTAAACAACAGCCTGAACATCACAACACTTCGATAGACGAGGAGTGCAGATCAACAAAGAGGAGGATTACGTAACTTGCACGGGGATTAAAGATGTGGTAAAGCAGACAGGTGCTCTGAAGTTGAAGTTTTAATTTTCAGATTGTTTATATGTCATGTATTTATTTATTTTTTTTGTAAAAAGAAAAGTACGAGTGTAAGTATAAGTGTTCGTGAATATACTGACTGACAGTACATTAGTGGGAGGCTTTAAATTTTAAACCCAGCCAGAATCCTCCCAGGCAATTAAAGGTTGTGTTCAGAGCCAAGAAGTCCAAATAAAATAACACACATACATTCAGAAACAGGGCAGATGCATGCTTGCACACACACACACACAGGCACGCACACACCCCGAGGATGAGGTGAAGGTGGCAAAACCCTTCATATCGCAGTGTGACTGTGCCTCTGTCTCTGTTCATGTATCGATAGACACACCATGCCCACACGCCCCCCCACACACATACACACACTCCAGTGTTTGGCTCACAGTGGAAACACGCTACAACACACATCCTCATGGACTCAATAAATCACAGCTCTGGCTCTCTATGTCCAATTACTGTAAGTACCTGCAGGAAATATGTGCTGGACAACTTTGACAGTGTGCTACTGCTTCCTTGAAAACAAAAGTTGCGCGAGAAAGTTGTAAAATGCGTGTGATAAATTCAGCTGGCATTTGGTAAAATGTTCAGTGACTCTGTGTTTTTTATTTTTCCCCATTAACTTCCCCAAGAATTTAGTTTAACTAGTCACAGCCAAGACCATGAACAGATGGACACTAGGAGATGTTTTTTTTCCTAAAAACCAAAAATGTTCTCTCCTGAAATACCTTTTTCTCTAAGTGTATGGCCCAAGGCAGCATTTCTGGATTAAGAACCTATAGTACCAGTGCCCCACGTTTTTGTAATTTTGACCGACTAGGCCCTCCACCTCTCCTCCCTTGCCTTTTATCTCAAATACAAAAGTTAAAATTTCACTTACCTCAATTTTGTCTAAACAAAAGCAGACCAATCAATTACATACCTTTCCCCACTATGGCCACCAATAGTCACCAGGAGATGGTTTAAAATGTTGCTCTTAGATTAAATTGGAAAACAAAAGTTATCCATGTGTCTCATAGATGTAGTTATGACATTTGCTTTAATTGGCAAATTAAAGCAAATGACTTCTAGTTGAGTCACATTAAAAGCCAAACACTACTGAAAATAATTCAAGTAAAGCTCTAAAGTTAAAGTGGGGCATGCAGATTAAATTGTATTTTCTATTTGTGTATGTGTAGTAATTGATGTGATGATTAGAGTATTTTAATATATAAAAAATACCCGAAAACATCTTGTTGTTGTCACAGCTTATTGTTAATCTTGTTAATGGTAAATGTCTAAGAAAAAATTTGTTCATATATCACCCTGGCTTCATGCAGAGGTGTATGATTCTTCCTATGGCCATGTACTATGCTGTTGGTTTCATTGTGAAGCTGGAGATTTGGACATGAGTACGCTAGGATAATGGAGGACTTAACTACTAGCATTGCACTTAAGTATATTATACTGTGAAGATTTTGTAGCTCTTTTTCTAGAATAGTTGATTAAAGCTGTAGTCTTTTGTTAGATTTATGAAGATAACTCGATTAGTTTGACCTACCTAGTAGATAGATTTTTCAGGGTAATTTGCTTTGCTACATTATATGCTGCAGAGGAGATTTTGAGATAAAAGTGCAGCATGATGTAATGAAGACAAACACATGGTGCTCAGCATGTAAAAAATAAATGAGGGAAATGTAAGATTCACATTTGACTCCAAGTTCAGCTTAATAGCTGGTTGTGAGTCAGAATTTCACCTTTTAATCAATCTATAATTTTGTTGTTTTATTAATCCTAAGAATTTTGTGAACTGCAATTAAAATTCATCCTTGTTTGGAGTTTTTCTTCCAGGCAGATATCATCAAACATCAGGCACCACATGGTTGCAACACAGTGCCTGAATCATGGACGTTGAAATTCTGAACAACTCGCCCTAGAAAAGAAGAAACACACGTTTTCTTAGAATCTAGGAAGAACTTTTTTTCTTTTTCTGTTGGTCATAAACGTGTACAGCTTTTGCCACAAGTCTTATGCCTGTGCCTGGGGTAAGAACATTTCAATTTCAATTAAAGTCCTTGTTTGTGTTTGAGCGAATCTGAGTTGCACTGTGGGGTGATGCTTAGCTTAGCAATCAAGACCTTCAGTTTGAAACTCTGACCTTTCTGTGTAGATTTTGAGCCTCCTCCAGGCAGTCCACTTTTCTCTGATAGTTCGAAAACATACATCTAGAGTCAATTGGGTTTGTCAGTATAAGCATGCATAGCTATCTGTTTTTCTATTGAGCCTCTGACAGAGTGGTAACCTGAGACCCACCTCTTGGCTCTTGAAAGCTGGCATAGGCTGTGCACAGAAAACAAGGGCTTTAGAGCATTTATTTAGACATCTGAACATACCACAAACTTAATGCCTTATTAAATGAAAAATGGGCGTCTTTGCTTGGTTTAGTCTGAAGTGAAAATGTCCATTGGGCAGAATTTGAAGGAGGAATGTACAAAACACTGAGTTTTGACTCGCTCCTCTCATTCTTGTCTCCGACATATATAAACTCTTGATTTATCTTTGCATCTTTGTAGCATATTTGCATCCACAGTCATTTAGCCCACATAATGAGCTAATGATGTCTTACCCAGCTCTTACACTTTCTTTCTAGACAGGGACATTTGATTCATGTTTGTTTTTGTTCTTTTTTTTTTTTTTAAGTCTGCATTGTAGAAATCAACAATTCAGTTTTATGGTTTTGTAACCATCAAACATATTCTTAAACCTGCCAAGACACAGACTTATTACTCTTTACTTATTGTACCTTATACTTTCACCTTATATTTTTGCACTTTTGTCAAACGTTTGTGTGATAAATCTTCAAGTAATTTTGCAGTTTGACGTAGAATGCAGCATGGCAAACAAATTGACGTTGATGTTCTTAGAAAATTGACTCAAAAACTGACCATTTTGGTCTGCGTACAAAAAACAAAGTTTGGATTAAAACTAACACCCTACCTCATTGAAACACACCATATCCATTGTGTAACATGGCAGTGGCAGCATAATACTTTGGAGATGTTTTTTCTTTATCAGGGACTGGGAAACTGATTTGAGTTGAAAATGGGATGTAATGGGAAAATGGATAAAGCTAAACAGACAACCATGGAAAAAAAATAAAAAAATCAGCGGCTCGAAATGACTTGGGAGTGCAGCAGATAATCACTTTCCAGGAAGAAAACTATGTAATTATACAGACAGAATTACAGCCAAGGGCTTTTTTTTTAAGGGATATTCATTTGTTAGCATGTCCCTGAAAAAGAATAGACCTAAGTTCAGTTTAGAAATTGTGGAAAGGTGGAAAATTGCTGTTCACAACCTGATATTAGGTTATTTTGGCAAGCAATTGTCTAGATAACACAGACTACTTGCAGCTGATATTGAAGACAAAGGTGATACTGATTAATAAGGCCTGGATGCATATGTATTTGAAAATGTGTCATGTTCCCTTTACTTCACAATTAGAAGTTAGTTGGTCTGTTGCATAAAATCCCAATAAATTATGCCGAAGATTGTGGTTGCAACATGTCAGAATACTGAAAAGTTTAAGAGAAATAAAGAATTTTCACCGGAACTTAAATTATGTATGTATTATGTTTAGTGTTTTTTTTTAGCAACCAGCAGCTACAAAATCAACCTATAAAATCCTATTTTATGTAATTGTTGTTCTCCTTTATGCATCACCAGTGATGAAATAATTTTAAAATGTTTGTCAAAGTGGGATAACAATCACATTCATTCATTCTTTGATATACAAAGGTTTTATTTTAAACCATGAAATGTGAAAGTCGTATATATTAAGCATAGAAAGTCGTTGAAATGACACATTTTAAGTTACATGAATTTAATAGCGTTTCACTAGAATCAAACTTTTCCATTTTATGACAGACATGAAAAAAAAAAAAAAAGAGAAGGAACGACTTGTTTTCCCAGCATTCATCCTTGGAAATTTCAGTTTGGTTGCTACCCCAGTAAAGGAGTTGACGTGAGAACTTGTGAGTTTATATCCGGCTTCCATCACTGTAGAAACATTTATCACCACTGATGAGGTATGAGAGTGGATGAAGACCTAAATGAATAAGATTGAGAAAGTAAACAGGTAAATGAGTGAGCGAGCAGCTGACTAATCAAGTGAGGGAATGAGTAGGTAAGTGGCTATGCAGCTGACTGATTAAGCCACCAAGCACTTAAGCCTACAAACCAGTTGATGCATTTTATATGCTAATGTGAAGGAGAGGAAATTGAGGAAAGAATATGGTGTGAAAAAAAAACGAACAGGGGAGCAAGAAGAGGTAGAAGACACGTGGAAACGGGGCAGAGAAGGATGGGAACCATGGTGGGATGAATATGGGGAAGCTGAGAGAGAAGCGTGAAGCACTGGAGTGTGCAGGAGGTATGGGGAGAAGGAGTTACGGTGGCCGTGGAAGGTGGTGGTAATCAGGGGGCAGCCATGGGTGGTCAAGCTCTGTATATGTGCGAGTGTGTGTTGGAGCCGCAGTGTGACCAGTGCCCTGTGACAGACGCATTGCTGTGCCCTCAAAGTGTGTCCGTCTGTGCACAGCTGTGTGTGTAAGCTGTATTTTTAATATGGGTGAATGGATTTTCAGATGCTTTTTCATCTCTCCTACCTATTTGCCGGGTGTCTCAACGGGTCGAGCTCCTGGACCAAGCAGTGCGCAAAGAGGCAAAGAAGTTGCATCAAGCTCCTGTCCAATTCGCAAGAAATCTTAGGTGCCTCAATAATCTGTCTTTTAAAACACAATGCAGTTGTGTAAAAGGCAAAAAATAAATATCCACTTGCTACAGATGACTTTTAGCTTTGTGGCATGAAGAGAGTCTTCCCACCTTCAAAGTTTGTCACATTGCAACCACAAATTTTATCTGACAGATCCACAAAAATCATTGCATAATTGTAAAATTTAAAGAGGTGTTATAATGTAAAATCAACTTTTATTCGTTTTCCATCAAGGACTCTTATCGTACTACTGGCTATTTATTCATTCTTGTTCTGCTGGAAGTGGAACCTTTACCACAGTCTCAAAGTCTTTTCTAATCCCCAACAGGAATCTCAGGTCCTCTTCAGTGCCGCGTTTGTCTTTACATTTTTTTTTTCACCTGCTTCACTGTCCCTGCTGTCGAAAAGCACTCAAACAGCTTGATGCTTTCACCACCGTGTGCACTGTAAGTTTTGTGCCACACATGGCATTTTGCATTTCAGCAAAACATTTTGGGTTTTAAAATTCTTTTTTTTTTATTTCCTGCATGTTTGCAGAAGAGCAATATCCTTTCATGGCTTATTTGCAAATGTAAATCCCATTCTTGACATTCTTTCATAGAAGCTGCATTTGTGAAACGTGCAAATAGTTGTTGTTAAAAACATAAAAGTCTCTTAAGATTCCTCCCGTATATCTTGGTCCTCCTTGTTACTGTTCTAATTATTCGTGTTCGTTCAGGTGGAGGGCCATATCTGTACATGTTTGGCATGTCGCTATACTCATTCCAATGTTTGAATAACAGATTGGACGGTTCTCTGTGATGTTTTATACTCTAAGCCTGATTAAACCAACTCCACCACATTACCTCTGACCTGTTATTTCCATGGATTTTATAGTCACATTCTAATAAACCTCTTACCTTTTACCAAACTGCAGCATTTGGGGTGAAATAAAATTATGCAAAGTTGGACTGGATTTAATAATTAGGTGAGGTCTGAAGACAGTTGTCAACGGTTTCCATTTAGACATACCAGTGTAAAGGGACCTCAAAACAAATGCAGATCACATTTCTTCAGGGCACTGTAGATAAGTACAGTTCTAACCATTATAAAAAACATTAAGTAATTGGTAAGTAAGCAAAACAAAATATTATAGCCAAATGTTCTGCATTTCGAGAGTAGAGTACAGACTATCAGAGCGAAAATAAGAATACCACCAGCTGTTTGTACAGTGAATAAATCTGTTTACACATGCTGCATAACTGAGGGCAAAGTTTATCAACTGAGACAACTGACTTCCACAAGCTCCATTGTCTCCTGCAGCTGGCCCTAAAAGGGCTCACCACAGCTGAAAGCACAGCTTTCTGTGCCAAGGCCAAAATAAAGTTCAAATTACATCATGAGGGCCCTCCCAGGGGCTTTCCGCCATGCAGAGTTGTCTGTTAAATGCTTCAGATTAAGCAGGCAGGCAGATCCTCACTTAGTCCACCTTCTTTTTGTATTTCTAAAGCTCACTTGCTCTCTTAAGTTTTGCTTTTGTTTTTATATACTTTTTTTAGTCAGTTTCTACCTAGATTTTTTTACATGAGAGTGCTGCATGTTTTTCCTGATCTTTACCCAATATTCCAGGCTTACACTTTTGCGCTAAAACATTTTATTAAAACTGTTTGACTTAATTTACTCTAATGTGTTATAAACATTTTTCTAGCTTTGTGGCACAGAAAAGCAGTAAATCTTGTGAGCTATTTGTTTGTCAAATGCAAATTATCAACTTAATTTTGCACGTTTGTTACTCAGCTGAAATCTCGAAGCCACATTCATGTTGGTTTTGAGATTAATACCAAAAGTCAGATTGTCCGGTTAAATTGGGCATTGTTTGAGCTTACAGTTGCAAATGATGCGATCAGAATCCAGGCTTTATGTCAGTTGTCAGGAAGCAGAGCACCTGACATTTTTGTCTACATTATTGATGGCAGTGGAGCTGGAAAACAGTTTTTGGCATAGAGAAGATTAGAACCAGCAGGAGCTGGAACAGAACAGTTACAGCTGAGACTACCTCTGAAATTAACCAAAGTCAAGAACAAGGAGAAGAAGGAAAAATACTTGCCAGATAGAGCTGGGGAAAACACCAGGAGGGTTTCAAATTTAGTCAATCACATTACAGCAGTAACAACAGCTGACAGCAACAATAGGTATTCCACAACAAACGTAGTGTTTGTCACCGCTATAAACCATGATATCCCACAACTAAAATGACACTAAATGATGCCTCAACATAAATTCTTCATCTTCGTCCTTTTGTGTATGCACCTATTCCAAATTGCTTGCGGTGGTGTTTTATGTGAAAAAAAAAAACAAAAAAAAACTTGAAATCTCACTTCATTAACGTTTGTTAACACTTGCGTACCTTTATGTGTACAGACAGCTGAGGGCGTGTAAACACATGGTATTACTTCAGATACACCACCTGCTGTCAGGATGCCTTGATGTGTGAATTGGATTTCCCTTGAGTAGAAAATATGTCAGTTTGCAGCCTCGAAAGGTGAAGTTTGGTGTTTGCTGTGAGGTCAGGTTCAGTAGTCAGACAAAAGACGTAGAGCAAAAATTTAAAACTCGGAGTCCATCAGAAAATTATCCGTCCCGCGTTCGCTCTGCATTCTGATTTACCCACCATGTCTCACATGAGTCAAAAGGACAAAATGATACTAATCAAACACTGCTCTCAATATGGATGATTGTAGACTGATGTATATAAATGTATAATGCAAATGTACGTAATGAGTTTCCTAATAATGATCATTAAGAAGCGGCTCAAACACACTTGGCTCTAACATCTGACTCACTTCTGTTATGCTAGTATCACATTTAAGTAGCTCTAGATTTAACTTATTCTCACTTCAGCTTAGCAGAAATATTGTTTTCAGCCATTCAAGGTTTGAGACGTGACTTGGACATGGAAAAAAATTATACTGGTAGTGAAACTACCCTCTAGCTTGAAAACTGCAGTCATTTAGACTCCTCGAAAACACACTTCAACAATTGTAAATGTTCCTTTTTCATTATCTCATTGTAATTGAAACGTGTTCTTTTTCTAAATGTAAAGTAGTTTTTGTTCTATTACGTACTCGTTTTGTTAATACAACCAGTTTGCAATAATAACCAAAGTAAAAATGATAAAATAACATATATTTCTGTTCCCATAATAAATAAAAAATGCCAGTCGTCTTAAAAACATTTAAAAGTAAGAAGTCAGCAATTTATGTTTGTAGTGTGCTTTTGAGTCAGTGCTGCTCATTTTGCCACCTGCCTATTCAGATTCTGCCTCAGTCATCACCTGAGGTATTCATGCCAGCTACAACAAAAAACAAAAATCACTTTTCTGACATTTTGTGGGTAGCAGAGACTGAATTGCATTTAAGGCAATGCCACAATTTCTATTTCTTTATTTTGTTCTTAGGCTTCCCCTAAAGTTTTGTGATGCAACACCACTGTCATAAAAAAACAAGCTTCTGTCAGAGCCCTGCTGATGCACAGTCCCACATGTGAATTTGTTGTCATGTTGAAGAGGCTGGCAGAGACACCACCTCAAACCACCAAGAGTCAGCTTGACAATTTCACAAAACAGAGGAGAACCCAGCGGGACTTTAAGTTTTATACACTGGTATACTGAAAATCTATATAACAAATATTACTTCAAAGGGCCATTCTAGTCACTTTTTAATGGGCAGAGGAACAAATATTATGTTCAAGAGAGAAGCAGATACACGTTTTACAAGACTGACTTTTACATAGATTTGATGTTCTTTTTTTTTTACTTTCACTGCTTTTGGGAACATAACCCTCAGATTCTTTGCATATCCAGTGGAAAGAAGCACGATTCTATCAAAGGGTCTTTACTCAATCTCACATCTGTAGTTGTCTCAATGCTTGTCTCAGCAAAAGATGCGGTGATACAGCTCATCACTTCTGTCATTGGGGCTTATTGATTTACAACATTGCTATGTCCTCACAGCCCCTAGTTGTTGTCCTAATCATTGTAATTGGTACAACATCTTAAATGTGGTTAGTAATTTCCTTCTTTGACGTTTACAGCCTCTTTACTAATTTCCTGCTGTGGTCACCAAAAAAAGTCTAACTTGTGCATAGACAGGAGGGGAGATGTAAAATGTTCAATAATGTTGTTTTGATACTAGTCTGAGCAGTCCTAAAGCTAGCTAAACCTTGTTAGTACTTATCCCCTTTAGTGCCGTATTTTTCGGACTATGAGCCGCTACTTTTTTCGCACGTTTTGAGCCATGCGGCTTACAGCCCGGTGCGGCTTTTCTGTGGATTTTTCTTTAACCACCAGGGGGCTCTTTAGCAGAAAGTGAATCATTGGAAGTCAAAAGTGGAAATCAAAGAAAAGTGCTCATTTTCATTTAGAACAAGCACATGCTAGCAGCAGGCACGACGGAGAAATGTTTTCAAACTCATGATGCAGCTTTTAAGTTGGAGGCTATCGATCTGGCAGTACAGATTGATACCTGCTGCACGTAAACTCGACGTGAACAAACCCATGGTTCGGCGTTAGAGACGCAGGGCTGTGTCCTTAATAGCAGATTTATTAAGCCCTCTGCTGGATCCTTGTGGAAAACCGAGAGAGGTGGAGATACCAGCGGCTTATAGTGCGAAGCGGCTTATAATATGTACGTTTCCAGTTATTTAAATAAAAACTTTGTGGGTCGGTTTACAGTGAGGTGCTCTTCTGTAGACCGTCATTTACTATGCAGGTGCTTTTCCTTGTGGACATCACAAGGTGGGCGATGGATGTTAGCTGCACAATTAAAAATTATAAAAGCCCCTCTGTTTTTGTCCATTATTACTCAGTTGTCCCATTGGCTGCACTTTGTGTTTCTTTGGTAGGATAACAGAAATTGTGAAGCAGCAGAAAAAGGATATATGGTTTTCAACATTTCGGACATGAAAATTCCTTGAAAATATCATGCTTATATATTCAACTATCTTTACTTTGATACCACTAAATAAAACTCAGCACAAACAACTGTCAACCCACCCCCATCTGCCCTCTGAAATAATAACTGGGGTCCCCTGTAATTTATTCTCAGTATGAATGCAATGTGAGTGAACAAACGGCTTCATGAAGCCCCAAAACAACAACAACAACAACAACAACAACAATAACAAAAAAAACATGAGACAGGTCAGAGCACTTTGGAAACGTTTAAGACAGGGTTAAGTTGAAAAAACAACAATCTAATCTTTGGACATGCAAAAGTGGAAATAGTATTGCATCACGGCAAACCCATTAGAACATGACTGTCCACTTAAACTGACAGGCTTGGCAAGGAGAGCAATTAACCAGAAAAGCATGCATGGTAGCTCAGGAGGACTGCAGAAATCCATACCTCAGTTGGAAGATTAGCTAAAAGAAAGCCAAAGGAGTTCCTTTAACATTTTTTCACAAGACAGAAAGATTTCATATTTGCCAAAAAATGTGAAATGCACCGTTATCCAGATTCTGCTTCTTGAGGACCTCAATGACTTGCCAAAACGTCATATCTTGTTTACCCATAAAATCCCCAAAAATAACAATGTGATGAAAAGATGAACAACATTCTGATTGTGTGATTGTGCTCAAGCTTTACACAGCAGGACAAAAAGCCAAAGACCATCAGCTTATCTACCATTAAATAGATTCAAGAAAAACATGCTAAATATCAAAGTTTGACTCCATTTGGATTGAGATGCCATGACATGGTCTTAAACAGGACATTCATTCTCCAAAATACTTCAACGATGCCAAATTTAAAAATAAATTTTTGGAGCAAGACGAAAAAAAGAATAATTTGTCCACTGTGATGTAAAAAGTCTTAATTGCCAGTTATCAAAACTTTGTGATGGTAGTTGTTGATGCCAAGGTGGGAAAAAATAGTTATCAGGTATAGAATATAAATTGTCTTTTTTTCAAGACTTTTCAAAGCAACTTGAAAGTCGTCCAAGTCACGTTGGATGACTTTCATCCCTTTTAATGAAGTCAGTATTTTGCATTTACTCAGGTGATTATTGCTAATAGAGTTTGTTTGATTATCTGAAACCTTTAACATGAAAGTTGGAAGAACTCTGTGATGGAACAAATACTTTTCCACTGCTTTTTTGTGGCTCATTTTGAAAGACACTGCTTGTGGGGTTTTGTTCTTGCAGTTTCTGTGTCATTTAGTTGTTAACATGCTCTCATTAAAAAGTGCTCACCTACAGTACGGAAGAAAAGAAAACTGAACAGCGCTTTCCCAGAAGTGTCTTTGATTTTATCTTATGCTTCTATATCTGGTCACTGTTTTCTGACTAGCTGAGGTTTTAGATCTGCTTTTCTGTGATCATTGTACTTACTCCTGTGTGGGTGGATAAAAAAAAAGTGATGTAGGCAAAGAGAGGGAGAAGGAATAAAAAAAATAAAAAAAAACTTTTTTCTTGCCTGTGTCATTCCCCTCATTTCCATTGTTACTGTTATGCTTTTATCTCCACTTCGCCTGATCTTCCACCACTTCTTTCTTCACTAGAATCTTCTGTGGACACAAAAAATAATTCAGTCATGCGTGCACGCCATGTGTGTACACAAGGCTGCCTTCCCAATAGGATGGAACACTGAGAGAAAGACACACACCAGTGCTGCCCAGTTTGAGCACTGATATGGATCACCGATGATCCCTACAGTGGATCAGTACCACTGTGCGCGTTTGTTGAGACAAATAGAAAGTGTTTTCAGTGCTCTCTGCTTGATGAGAATCACATCTGTGGACATCTGGACACACACACACACACACACACATTATGTATTTCCATTTCTCCCATATTTCCTTACTCGCATCCAGTGTCATCCACCTCCTTTGTTGACATTTTATTACTTTCACTACCAAAACAACATGTCTATTCCTCTAAATAGACTCATTGTCTCACAGACATATCCACACCGACACACACAGAGAAAACCCATCACCACACTACTTTACATTCATATCTTACCTTGGCTGTGCTTGTGATTAAATTCCCTGTCTCCAAGGACAGCAGATGCTATTGTTTCCCCCCTTGGCTGCTATGAACGGGAATGAGACTTGAGATTCCCATTCTGGCCCAAGCGCCTCGCAGTTGCACTGCATCTATGAGCTCCGACACATAGCGGGATGAAACTACAGGGGTAATATATGGTTGCCATTACCTTAAAGCCTGCTAGCTTAACCTCTCACATAGATCTCCCAGCTGAATCTCCTTTTATGTAGTTTTCAGAGTCAAGGGTTTGCTCTTTTAAAACCCTACTTTTCGTGCAGCCCCGGCTTAAGATGGGTCCTCCGGTCTCGTAGACGAGCCTTGTTCACATATGTATGAGCATGTGGTCGTTATCTGTCCGGTTTTATGAGCAAAACAATAATTCATCCAGCACAGGCATCCTCTGAGCGACGTTCTTCTGATGTCAGCCAACAGGTGGCACTGCAACTCTTTATTTTTCCAGTCTGGAGGGGGGGAGAGGATCTGTCCGTGGTGCTGAATGTAAATCTCTCTGATCTGCCGTTCCAAAGGGAGAGCAGAGGAAAGGGGGAGCGAAAGGAAGAGATTCAGAGAATCTAAATACAACGAACATGATGAGAAGAAAAAAAAAAGAAGAAAAACGGAGAGTACAATTTAAAGGCGAAGAAGGAAGGGAGAGGCACGTTGCTAAAAAATTAAAGAAAAGAGTTTGGAGAGAGGTTTTGAGAGGTAGAGCGTAAAGATAGAGGGATGATAATGATTATAGTAATGACAAATGCATAAGTAAATGGAGGAGTCAAAAACAGCAGACATAAACAGGTCTTTAGTAAAGAAAAGAAAAGAAACAAATCAGAAAACAAAGTGAAAGGAGCATTTACACCATACTTGGCACTTCTAAACTAATAAAAAAATGCATTGCAGGACAGGAAGATGTGAGAAGAAATTGTGGCAATCCAGGAGAGATATGTATCGTGATGCTGGAAAGATCAAAAGATATTAAAAAATGGATGAGACGAGTTTGGGGGAAAAAAAAAAAAAAAGGCGTGGAATAGAAAAAATAAATTGTGTGTATATTGGTGCTTGTGCCCCTGCTCTTAGTTGCTGGTGTGTGTTACCATGTTTGTTTGCATCTGCCAAAGTGAAAACAGTGTTTATTTGGGCATCAGAGGGAAGAGTAGAAGAACAGACACAGACAGATGGGGCTAAGAGGGGTGGAAGACATTAAGTGTGTTGCGTCCGTCTGCGAGTGTGTGTATGTCTGTGTTTGTGTGGGTGAGCACAGATGATCTCCGATGCAGCGGCAACAGCAGTACTGTATGCATGACACAGATAGGAGGATTTATGCTGTTCACAAGACTACAGATGGTGACAGGGGAAGCCTCTGCTTCCCTTCATTTCCCAAGTATGACACTTTTTTTTTTCTTCTTTCCTGTTCTCAACCAATCACTGCTCTTCAGCACTCACCTTCTGCATATATTTGCTTTGCTTTGTCACAGTCGTGATGGGATCGTCAAACTCTATCCCCGTGCACTTGAGGCCTTTTTGAGCAAAGCTTTCAAAGGATAAAATAGCATTGTGGTGAAATGTTTACCACTCTAACATGTCCACTCATGACGTGATCGAAGAGGTGCTTTATGGGTGACAGTGAATTTGTATATCAGTCAGTAAATCAGGTTCTAATTTTAGAGCAGTTGCCTTACTCACCGAGGGCGGCACTCTGTGCTTTCATAGCTGAAATAACAAAAGAAGAAAACAAAGTTAAATAAAGACGTGGAAATAAACTAATAGCACAAACAGAACGTGAAAAGCTGAAACGTGTCATGAATAAAAGCGATTTTGGTTTGAAAGACTAGATTAATAATAATGATGATGATGTGAGCAGAGTTGGGTAGGAACTAGTTGGATTTATTTGAGTAGCACATATGAAATTCTGAAAATGTTTACACATTAAAAAGAGAATGTAAATAAGAATAAACAAATGATTAAAAACTAAATTAGGAACAATCGCTGAAGTTAAACAGTCTCCGCTTCCCTCAGCTCTCGATAAATAAAACTCCACAGATGAGGGCTATATGAAATCATGTGAAAATAATGACTCACTGTTGGTTTTTGCTTATCTTATGGGTATAATCAATAAATACTTTCAACTTTCCATGAGGGATCTGGATGACTCGTTCAGTAAAAGAAGCTGAGAAACATGTACATCAGTACCAAAAAGATTCAGTTAGAGACTTCTGATTGAGGTTTTAGTCACTATTTGTATAGCTGAATTTTAGAGTTGCTGTAGATGGGTTGCTTACTTTTTAGAAAGACTAGAAAGCAGAATGTATCAGTAGTGTATCCTGCAAACCATTAAAAAGAATATTAAACTCTGCACATTGGGACAAGAGAGAAATGGTTGAACTCAGTGTTTTTCAGGTAACATTTACTCAGAGAAAAGAAACTGAGTTTGTAGTTTTCCTCTAAATCTCGTTGAGAGTTAAAAAAAATAACATATTTGTCCTGAATGAGATGAGAAAAAATATTGGTTATCCATGCTTAATATCTTGAAATCAATTAAAATGCCATAATTGATTGGTATTAGGTGGCATGGCAATGTAACGTTGTTTCCTCCACACAACTGTGAAAATTGCTGCTTTTTTTTCTTGATTACCAGCGAATTGTATTAATTGAAAATTGAACTTTCTGAAACTCCATGTCACACCGTTATATGTTTTGATGGCGAGTTTCACGTGCGTCCGACAAAATCTTTTTCTATAAAAAATGATTTAAACCTCCAATAACAGTTCTGGAGACACAAACACTTAAGTTTCTGAGCTTCTGAGATTTGAGTTGAAAAGATTCTGCTTGTTGAAATTTGGTGTTATTGGCCACTGAAAGTCGTACCACTGTTCAGTTGGAGGGATAAAATAGTTACTTCTCAAGATTTACTGATAATCATGTCTGATATCAATGCCTTCTTTTAAGAAAGTTAGATTATTTCAATTTCCTGAATAAGAGAGACAGGCTCACACAGATCTTAAAAGAAGCTGTGGCATGCTGGGTCTTACATCTGGTCGCTCCTGTTGTTTCTCAATATCGTGAAAAAACAAAGAGTACACCATGCAGATTTTTAGGATCAGGGAATATCATTTATGTTGTTTCTTCCTTTGAAGCATTATGTTTTGACTCATTTACTGGAAAATCACTGTCTTGCAAACATGTTTTTTTTCATGTTGTAATCACAAACTTCTACATATTTTATTGGAGTTATTACACAAAGCAATGCATAATTATAAAGGAGAAGGAAAAAACATGTTTTTTTTATTTTCTTTATACAAAGAACTGTTAAGCACAGTCTGATATTCCTACCCCTAATTTAAAGCCAATGTAACTAGTTATCTTCAGACTGTTAACTTTAACCTGAACACATATTGCTTTCCCTGAAAAATGTTGTCAACAGCATCAAGGGGTGGGGATCCATTTCTTTAATAGGCTGGAGTTGATGGGAAGATGGAGGGAGATAAACGGATAAATAGCAATCGATTAGAAGGGACCAGTTAAAGTCCAGACCTAAATCTAATTAGTCTGAGGAATGTCTTTAAAAGACACTCAGAGATGCTTGATTTATTTTAAAAAGACGAAGGGACAAAGCGAGCAGAAACAAATGCCAAAAAACATTCAACTTATTTTTTTTTGATAGAACCAGTTTCTACAACGTATTAACATAAAATAAAAACCATGTTGTTTCTGCTTCACAGTTAAACTACTTTGAGGTGGTCCACAAAAAGATCCCAATAAAATATATATTGCAGTTTCTGGTTGTAACTTGACAAAATGTGGTAAAATTCATAAGTTAACACTTTTGAAAGGCACTGTCAGATTTTTGGGGGAAGTGAAATGTAGCCGTTTGCTTTCTGCTTTGGAAAAGCAGCTTGTCGGCTCTACAGTTGGTTTGTGGAACAACATTCCCCTTTTGCCTCGAGGTGAAAGATAAGCACAAACACCGTGACAAGAACCTTGCTCTGCCAATACTTCTCTCTAAAGGTCTAAAGTTAACCGTACGTGGAGATGTCTGCTATCTGGCATCCCTTTTACTTTACTATTTAGTGATTTCAAAGTACAAGAAGAGCAGAATTTTAGACATTTTTTGGAGAAAAAATGTTCTTTCTGTTCTCATAACGGGTCACTAAAAACATACCTACTGTGATTTTCCTTTTCTTAAATTTACGAACGTGTAATATATAAATTATAATGTTTATGTTGCTGTTTTTTTTCTCAAAGTATTGCTGCTGTTCCAGATCATGAAATGCACATTTTTGCTGCATGTAGTGGGTGGGTTGGCTTCACTCAGTTACATAATGCATAGGCTGTCTTGGAAAAAGGCTCTTTTCTTTGTAAGGCTTCTATCTTTGTAATTTTATAAGGTTCACTCAGTTTGACTTGGGCATCCTCAGGCAATTTTTGATTTAAGGAGATGCAGAGATGAGCTGATCTCTTTAACAGCCTATGTTGAACGGCTTTACCTGTGATCTAAATAATATCTAAATAATTTGTGCTGTTAACTTTCAACACCTTCATTTTGCTTGCCTTGGAAACAACCAAATGTGTAAGCTGTTTGCACATCTGACGGGGATCAAAATATTCTTTTCCAACACTGAAATCCAAGGTGGGGGTGATGAAAGAACGTGCTACGTGTGAATACTCTCGTTATTATTGTAATATTCCTCTGACTTTATTTGTTTCTCCTCCGTTTGACTGTTTTCTAGTATGCGGTGTTCTTTGTGTCTTTTGTCGCTGTTTTATCTCGTTCGAGTTCCTACTTTGAGGAGATTTACCTGTCTTCCCTACCTTTTTGCAGTTTTTCTTTCTACCATTTGTACACACACACACACACACACACACGCACACACTCTGATTTGTTCTGTCTTTCTCGACCTCTTGTTGTGAGATCAATGCCTCCCACAGGTAGGCTGAGTCTGAGTGTAGCTGCCACAGTGTGGGAGAGTTAAAAGGCAGACCAATGGCATATTCAGTCAAATTTGATGAGCACCTTCACAGCAGATCCTTGCATGCTTGCTATATTTGAAAATCTCTCAGACGAGGCTATTTCTGCTATCCAAAAGAGATCTGAGAGACGCATTTAATACTGAAGAGGCTCTAAAAGAAACAGTTTGCCTCGGAAGTAAGCATAGCAAAATATGCCTAAATTTTTCAGATGAAATGCTGAACATCGGGAAGCTTTAAAAGTTTAGATTGCTTTGACATGTTATCAGTTTTCTCCCTCTGACTTGCAACTAGGCCTGTCACGATAACAAATTTTGCTGAGCGATTAATTGTCTGAAACATTATTGCGATAAACGATAATATTGTTTCAGTACCTTTTTGACACTGATTTAATGGAAATGACTAATAATGTACGCTATTCCCTGCCATAGATAGATACACTTTATTTTCAAAAGAACACATAACACTGGAACTGATAAACTAAAACAAAACAACCAAAAACAAAAATAAAATGGATTCTCAATCTCCATTAACAAAAAACGTACTTGAATAAAAAGTAGACAACATAAAGCCAAAGTGGAAATAAATACGGCATTTAACCAAAAGAGGGCAGATTATGAAGTCTGTATACTATGCCCTTCAGTAATCACTAGATTTAAATAGAGTAGATGGGCACATCCGGCTACCTAATGCAATAATTCACACTACACGATTTTTTGCTCCCATTTTCCCCTTAAGACAATCTTAGATCGGCCAACGCTGGAGATTTCGTAACCGATCATCCTGCAGTGTGATTTAGATCGTTGTGGCCGCTTCGATCTAAATCAGGGATTTTCCCCGACTGGGAGCTTAACGCTGAATGTGACGGGTATCCAATCAGAAAGCGCTGATTCTCAATCAATCAAATTTTATTTGTATAGCACATTTCAGCAGCAAGGCATTTCAAAGTGCTTTACATAATTAAAATAAAAACATCATGTGACAGTGAATAAACAGAAAGACAGAGAATTTTTTTTTTTTTTTTTAATTTTATTTAAAAAAAAAGAGGTTAAAAAAGATAAAAACATTCAAACCCGCACCCCTTATAGGACTTCAGTTAAATGTCTTACACCTCAGAGTTTTAGTTAAAATGTCATTTAACAAGGATTCTCACACCCCTAGATATAGATTCGTTTAATTGGGACGTTTTCCGGGGGGGCTTTACATAAACGCTGTGAAAGAGAAATAAAAAGAAGATAACTAGATGAAAAGTAAAGATAAAAACATGGAAGACATCAAAACCCGCACTCTAACCCTAATTTAGCCATAAGCAACTCTAAACAGGTGGGTTTTAAGTTGAGATTTAAAGGCATCCAGTGTTTCAGCTGTTTTACAGTTTTCTGGAAATTTGTTCCAAATTTGTGGTGCGTAGAAGCTGAATGCTGCTTCTCCTCTGCGCTTTCTAAGGGGAAATTACGAGAGGAATCCCAAACAGCTGACACGGCGCAACCCGAAGTCCAGCTGACATTGGAGATGATATGTGGAAACAACATTAATATTTATTTAACATTTTGTGCAAAGAATATAGAAATGATGAGAGGAGTTGGAGCCAAATTACTACCGCAGTTAATAAACCCGGTAAGTTTTCAGTTGTTCTTCGTTAACGTGACATAAATAGGTTATAATGATTTTCATTCAGTCAGGACTTAACGCTGACACTAGTCACATGCATCACAGGTAGATTCTAATAAAGCATTGATTAATGCCTGATATTAAAATTAGTTAACTTGTCTTGTAGCCATTATTTTGGGCTACAAGTCCAAAATAATGGCTGTGTGGCTGGACACCACACGGCACGATCGAACCCGATCAAACCGTTATACCTAGGATTTCTGTCGGCTAATGTTTGATCTCTCAGGTTTTGAAAATGGGCTGACAACTCTTGTCGTGTGCGCTGGACATTACTCTAAGGAAATGAGGACGGAAGGGTCAGTGGAGAGCACTGGAGTTTAGCCTTTTTTCATTCAATGTCATCAAGAGAAAGAAAAAAAAAAAGGCAGGAAGAGACGATAAAGCCGATAATTAAAATGAGGTCGATAGGTTTAATTTATCGTGCCATTAATTGATTTATTGTTTATCGCGACAGGCCTACTTGCAACAGAACAAGTTTGTGTATTAAAACAGAAATAAAGTTGCACAATTGCTGCTTTAACAGTACTCTGACCAATTCAGACCAAACCAGATTAATGTTTGGCTCATAAGTGCATCTCCTTTCTGAATAGTATGTTGACTGGACATTTCCATGGTATTTATAGTTTACTATAGTAGGTTGAACAAATGAATGAGGTTGTATTTTATTCACCTCCTTTTCCCCTTGTTGATATTTGCTTATTTTGTCACAAAGATTTGAAGTTTTATTTGCATGTTTTTAGCCATTGTTTTGCTTTATCTTGGTGTTTCCCAGAAACTTCTTGTTTCACCATTTTCCTTAGTTGCTCTAAGATTCCCACTCCACTCACAGCTAAAGCTTGTTGTGACCATATACCTGTTTTCACTTCAATAATTAACCATTCCTCACGGAAGCTCCTGGTAGCTCATTATCATTTCCTTCCATGAAGTCTGTTTATTGGAGATCTTCTTGTCGTCAAGTATTATCACTTGTTTATTTCAGTACTTAAACCTTTTTTTCCATTTTCTACCCACTTTATAATTCACCACTACCTACAGACAGCTAAAATGGAACCCTCAGCATGATACTACCGTACTCAATCACCGTGCTCAATAGTTGTTATAATTTTAAAGCCTTAAAAAATTGTAAACCAGTTGCACAGTATGTATCACCTCACAGTAAGCATTTTTTTTCCTCCAGAAGGCTTATTAACTGTCTTTATTGTTCCTATTTGCAGATTTGTTATGTAAAGCTTGTAATTTGTAGTTTTCAGATTACAATTTTTTTTTACCTTTTTAATAATCTGTTTTAGACATTCTCTACGTCTTTATATTTTGCTCCATTTTGTTCAGTAAGTAGGCCACCTTCACCACCATGTCGGTGGGTAAACTGATCCCAGTGTGAAGCCACATCATCTGATCAACCATCTGTTTTATTTCCTCACACTCAAGAGATAAATCATATTTAAATTTCTGTATCTGAAATTCACTTCCATGCCAGTTTGTTTTCACAATTTTTATCTGAGTTTAAGTCTTATCTCATTTCCAGTGGAAGGGTTGGGAAGGGGGGCAATTTGTGATAAACTGTAGATGAAATGGCTTCTAAACAGAGTTGCTGTGTTAGCAAAATGATTTAAATTAAGATAATTAATTGATTAATTATGCAGCTTCAAACTCTTTAACAGATCATTTTAGGATTTCTCACACATTGGCTTCTGTGTTGCCGTTTTAGGCCACTAGTTTCTTATCATGACTTTAATTCAAATATAGCACGACTTAAATTAATAGCTTTCAATCGCCTTTTTTCCTTCATGTTGAACAGATTGTGAAGTTACAACTGACGTGATGCAAGTAGTAGAGTACTGCCCAGCTTCAGAAAGCTGTACTTCCTTATTGAGGTAGTAATTATACTAAAGAACAGAGCCAAAACAGAGATTCTGTGTTCTTTTTTTTTTTTACTTAATTTAATGTTTTTGTTGGTAACCAACATATTCTGAATTCACCAACTACAACTGTTGCCTTTCTGTATATCTGGATAAACACAGAGAACTAACTTAGTTTGTTTAAGTTGTTCAAAGAAGGAAAGAAACAAATAACTATTCTTTCAGCAGCTTCTCCCCATTCCTCCCTGGGACTTTTTAACATTTTAATATCCCACAAATACCCAGAGAAATGAATGTATGCAAATACATGTGTTTTCTTCCACTGCTGAAAGGATAAAAACAATCCTAACAGATTGACATAACACAGAATGAGAATTTATCATTTCAGAGATGTAACTAAAAAAAATAGTATTATGTCCCCACTATGATATATTACAGGGCTTTTGCTTTTATAGTATTTCTATCTTGCAATCTGTAGTGGCAAGGACAGACTTTGGGGAAAAACAAAAGGAAAACCCTAACACAAAATAATTAACTCATATTATTGTCAACATTGTTTCTGTGTTTCCCACAAGCTTTCAGATTGTAGAAGGGATTGTTTGCTGGAGATGCAATTAAAGTAATTTAGCGGATGTTTGCGTTTTATTATTGTAAGACACCAGGATACCCTGTCTGTAATAATCTTTGTTGTTATCACACATGGTGATCTTTGATTTATGGAATAATAAGTATGACGGCTAAATAAATGTCCATTCATGTATTTATGTTTAATGCAATGACATGTCAGGAGTTACTGGAACAAAGATCATCCATAAGCACTTCAAACTTAGGTTCAAGTTCTATATGTCATTCTAAACCGAATTGGAAATAAATCAAACGTACCTTTCGAAGAAAAATAAAACTTTATTCATTTGTTTTTTGTTTTTTTTATGGTTTGGCATTTTTGTATGTACAAAATCAGCAAGACAGGTAAAATTTAATTTAATACTTTTGGAAACTAACTAATTTAATCATATCAAGCATTTGAAAATGAGAATTTTTTTAGGTCCTGGGTTCAAATCCCGGCCAGGGGTATTTTTGCATTGAGTCTGCATGCTCTCCACACGCATGTGTGGGTCCTCTAGCTTCCTTCAACAGTCCAAAAACACGACTGTTCTGTTAATTGGTTTCTCCAAATTGTCCTTATGTGTGAGTGTGTGTACAGGGTTGTTTGTTCTGTGTGTCCTGGTGATGGATTGGTGACCTGTTCACTGGAGATTGGCACTCGGCCCCCTCCATAGATATGTTTGTATGGACGGACAGATAATCTCAGCATCTACTGTAAATAAATTTTAGGAACTTTTCATTTGTAGGAGATCTCTCAAAGGAGTTATTATGAGACTCACTGATTGGTTTATAACCTTTAAATCAAACGAGCTTTAGCTTAAACACAATATCTCTGTAGAGCCATCTTTATAAGCTTATAAATACATTTTTAAAGGAAACATCTCTTAAAGCAATCGCTGACTGCTATTTCATGCTAAGAAAATCTGATTGCACAGCTGTGCTGTTTTCCGCCCACAAACAACAGCCTGTTGTGCCTTGGAACGATGCTAATACATGGGAAATAAAAATACAATTTAAAACTGTATTGCTGCCATAAACCTAAACATAAAAACATGGCAAAAAATATGAGGCTCTAGCAGTTTTCGTTAGTTCTAAATTGCCTAATTAAGGCGGTATCTATTGGGAACAAAACACAAGCTTACTGTTGAGACTTTGTCCTCGCAAGCATCACTAGGCTGTATCCCTCCGACACTGTTCAGGAAGAAAAAGTTGTTACTTGGATATAATTTCTTCATATTAAGTGAGTGAAACCTAAATGTATTTATGGAACTAAATTAGGAAAAACAATCATGCTTTCTCATTTCATGGCATTTTAACCCGCGTTGCTATTTGTGTTTCTTAAAATCCACATTAGGTAATAAATTAGTTACTTGGTAAACACCCGTTCTGGCTGAGTCAAAATTGTAGGCTTCTGTCAGTTTGTTTTTGAACAAACACTCAGAACCGAACGTGGCAGATTGTCCTAAAGCTGGAGCTCAAAGCAACAGACAACTCTAATTTGTTTTCGAAAGGTTTATCAAGCTTATTTGCGATGTCATGATAAATATTAGATTTCATTTGAACTTTGACGAAATTACTGCTGCTCACTCCGTTTCAAACCCACCGGGGGGATGCAGCCTGGGGAGATGTAGATGCGATAGCGTGGTGGGGTATATCTGCCTGGATTGGCACGCTGCTCTGGCTGGCATAGCGACGCAGTCACACAGCTGCAGGTAATTGGGTCGTCACTGTTAATGTCTATTTATCGTTTCTGCAGTGAAGCTTCTGCCTTGCTCCCTCCATGGTGTCTTTATGCTGTGAGAGAATTTCTTCCTGGACCACAAGATGGTTTACCATCAGCAGAAAGCCTTAATAATACAAAGAAAGAAAATCACCAATGAGGCAACAACACCCCTCCCAGGTGCCTCTTATCTGTAATGCAGGTATGAACCATCTGTTGGCCATCTGTTGGCCTTATAGCCTCTAAATTTGTTTAACCAGAGCTGCACTGCTTCCCGTTGTGGCTATAGATAGGCTCACATACTGTACCTCCAACCTGCTAAATGCTTCATTAACTAGTACATGTGGTCCTGGGTAACAGATCGTGCTTGTTCAACAATTTGTTTAATGAGGGGCTTAATTTGTCTCCATGACAGTTGGACATCATTTCTCATTTTGGTGACAGTCGTCATGACACAGATTTGTTTCACTCTCCATAATCTGCCAGCTTCAATTGACTTCCAGGCAACATACAGGTGAATCTCAATTCATCAGAATTTTATTAAATAGATAGTTGATATAGTATCAGCTATCATACCTGTTTAAGCTTTGACCAGATGTGAAAGCTTTTCGTCCTTGTTCCAGCATTCCTTCCTCGCAGGAATAAAGTTTGTGTGTCTGTGTTTCTGTGAGTGAGAGATGGTAAGAGTGAGCTTTGTTCACCCTCGGTTGTATTGATTGAGTCTCCGGAGCTAGAAAACAAGATATCACACAGCAAGCCAATCACAGCACGGATTATGTCACATTTTTCACCTTAGCTTTTCACTCCTCTAGTGGACAGATCCTTAAGGTGAGAAGAAACCCATCACACATCCAAAGATATCAAACTTGCATTTAATCCCACCACTCTGGTTTTTAGTTTCCAATTATATATGATGCCCCTCAACTTGGTTGACTTTGAAAAGTCATTCGTTGCTAGAGAGGTCGATACACTATCATAAATAACTAGCCTAAGAATAAGGCCTTGTGTAAAGCTGTAGCAGCACACTTGTATTTGTGTTGCCAGCTCTCCAAAAGGCAACGCAAGAGACCTGCATGCACAAACTTTACCCTTCATGTCACTTATTTTTTATTTCTAAATGGAAGAAAGCCACTCGTGCTTGTGTTTCATGGGCAACCCGCTCTATTTGCTTTGTGTGTAAGACAGAACCCAGCAGCAAAGCCTGGTTGAACTTTGAAACTTGTATGTGGCCATATGACATGAAAAGGGTGCTGCAAAGTCTCTTAGCTTTTCAACGGGTAAAGGTAAGCAACTCGATGTACTCGTAGTAAAAAATATATTTGTTGTTCTAAAACTTGCTGTGATGATGGAGAGTTTGTTGTTTTTCTGTATTGTTTTCTCTTTCTCAAGGGCCCAGCATCGACGTGCGGTCATGTGGTTGAGGGACATTAGGTTTCGCAACCACCCTTCAAGGTCCATAAGACATACCGAGCAAAGCTCTGAAATCCTTCCCACTGCAATGTCCGTCATGGTGTTTTATCATGGCTCTGGTTTACAACAGTACAGTAAACACAGTGCTCACGGCAGAAAAGATTGACCTGTTATCAGTTCACAAGTTCAGAGGAGGAATAAATAATGGTTGACGAGATGCAACATCTCATTTTATTTGAAGAACAAAAGGCATCGGTGTAATGTTCACCCATTGCATCAGACCAGAACCGAGCAGGGCAGGTTCAGTGTTTTGGTCCAACAGTACGTACTTCTTCACGGCCTTGGACAATTGTTCCTTAAAACTGCCCGTCCTGCTCTCTGGCAGAAAAACCAGCTCCTGGAAGTTGAGTAGTTGGGGCTGTTTTGTGTATAAACAAACACGCCCACAAAATTCTGACCAATCACAATTTGGATGTAGGAGGAGTCTAAAAGATCATCCAGGGAGTTGTGAAAAGAAGTGGCGGCCGACATAAGGCTGAGAACAAAATGACAAGAGTTTGGTCACAAAGCTGCGACAATGAAATCCAATTTCGGTGCGTCAGCTTGACCCTGCTGGGCCCTGTCCTCCTCCTCCTCCTCCTCCTCCTCCCTCTAAGTGTTTCTGATACTCTGAGTTCCTGCTGTCCTGTTCACACACCTGTAACCTATTTAGTCATCAAGCTATTGTATAAAATGACCAGCAGGATTCACAAACATTGACAATTTATATATCTTACATATATTTTGAGACTGAAAATCCAATATAGTAATTTTCTGCAACGTTTTTACAACTGATTTCAGAGATTTAAAAAAAAAGCAGGAGAGGAACAACAACAAAAAACAAAACACTGAAAATAAATATCGAGGGGACGCATTAAGAAATGGGTAATCAGAATAACTGGCTGATACTTTGGCTGACGCAGGGAACAAGAGGGAAGCTAAGGTAACTGGTTTGGGACTGACTCCAAGTAAACACACAAGTTGTGTCAAGAACTAAACTAATGGGATAACAAAATTATAATGATGGTAACTTTAAGCTTTGTCTTACTATAATGTTTCTAAGTCTTGCATAAATAAATAGTGCCCACATTTTAAGTCCACATTCAAGTTTTTAATTATTGCTGCATTATGTGCTAAAGCTTTTTTTAAATTATTATTTGCTTTCTATCTTTAATTACATCCGGAAGAGGCCTGTATGCACCTTGTTTTGAAGGTGGCCACCGCAAAGCTCGACTGCAAAGAGCTGCCGATTGTTCAGCTTTATGTATTCACTAGTTTGCTGCTAACTGTGTGTCTGATGTGTGTGTGGTCCTCAGAGGGGGAGAATATAATGGTTCCCTAAGGCTACATTTATGATATTGATTGTGTGAGATGGTTTCAACCTCAAACTGCAAAGTTTCCTGGAGAGAAAAATGTATTGGTGAGCTAAAACCTACATTAAAGGTTTTGTAAAGGAGCATTTAGTTTTAGCCCACAGTTCTTCATAGGCTAATTCCTTTAAGATCTCACTTTCAAATATAATTTGGTGCATCGTAAGACATTTACGTCAGAAGTCGTGTGAAGCTGCTTGCTTTTTCTGTTGGAAAAACACTAAAATCCTAAGGGATATATTTATTTGCCCATTTACCAATTCGATTTAAAAAAAGATAAAAGTCAACAGGCAGCTCTCTCCGTATGAGCACAACATACAGTAAATGCAACCAAAAAGTGTGCATGCTAAATGTAAACTTATAACCCTAAAATAACTTTGTGCGAAGTAAAATCTATAACTACGACAGAACAAACAACATGTGAGCAACATAAAAGTGGAAACAAGAGTCGGCTCAAAGGCTCACTGTCACTACAAGGCAATGTGATGTGACTAACATTCCTCCTATAAAAGAGATGTCATGTTGTGAACAATTAACATCATAAATAATGTATAAGACATTGTTTCCTGTGGGGTTTTAAGCTCTTGACGGCAGAGCTGTTTCACATGGCTTAAAAATATGATGTTGAATGAAACGGTATAAAGTAAAGTATGAATGTCGGGCGTTTATCAAAATGGAGGAGATGTCATTATGCGTTCTTTAAGGAATAAAACAAATCTCCGTGTTCGAAGTAGCTCAGCCTTACAGAAGAAGGAGTTTAAAGGAAACCATCTGATCTCAAGCTCTGCTTTTCATTGTAACCGGATAAAAGATATTGCTGTAGATTTGTGTCAGAGTCCACAGCGGTGCAGTTTGAAGTAGCAATCTCTGTGTTGGCGGAAGCACTTTCAAAAAGTAATGTAAGTCTTGCATATGAAAGTAATGAGGCAAACGCTACCGACAAAAATCAAAGGCACTCTTCCTCGTTGCCACAAGAAAAAGATATAATTTATGACATGAAAAGAGAATCAAAATGGAGTGGAAAAACTGACGGAAGAAAAGGTGCCACAGATGGTCCAGAGGTCACTGTGAGGATAAGGTAAAACATGCTATGCGCTTTCTGAAGGGCTACACCTATTGGATGAATTATGACATATACACGCAGACATGTCAGTTTTTCTCTTTTTCTCATTTTTTGCAGGAGAGGGACAATGATATTTTTATTTAATCAAGATCTCATTTCGGTTTTCAGCAAAGTCTCGGTTTAATAGGATTTCCTTGAATATTAAAAGGAAAATGAAACTATGTTAATATAATAAAGTAGCTTCCTTCTGGCTCATATGTGGCAATAATTAAGTCCCAAGAGTGGTGCTGAATGTGTGTGTGTGTGTGTGCGTGCATGGATGTGTGCGCCTGCATGCATACTGTAAGCACATGTTTAATAAAGCAATGTCATTTGTTAACTACTTTTAATGAGTTTTTGCACAAAGCTCTTCATCTTTTTAAAATCCTAATTCAGTCATCGCTGTCTGTCAAGTGGACATATTTTGACATGGACCTGCATATATGTGTGTGCGTGTGTGTGTGCGTGTGTCTTCAAGTGAAGTGCGAAATTTATGCAGACTTTGCTTGCAGCAGCACCTGCAATTAATGGGAATCAATGATGTGCCTGCTCCAAGACTGCAAGGGGAGAGAAGTTTTAAGTTAATTGCCGTCAAGAAAGTCGCCACTGGTCGTAAATAGAGCGTGGGATTCTAAAGCCTATAAATATGAAATCTGTGACAGAAACTACAGATCCAGAGGCAAAAAAAGAAGAGAAATGTGGTTACACCTTAGATTCATAGATATTGCAAAAATAATCTAAGCTCAGCTTATGTGCACCACTTTCAAAATGAGGATAAAACTGGTCATGCATTGGCAATCCCACCTTAATTGAAGCTGGGCACAGTTTTAATGTGGCACACATGGTAATGATCTGTGAGCTTGATTATGCAGATGGGGTCTTTCAGAGAAATACTTATTCTATTAATAAGTAGTATAACTTAGTAATTTGCTTTGCAAGGAGTGTTTAACTTTCAACTGAATAAAATCAATTACGTAATGAGTTTTCCATGTCAAAGAATGATATGAAAATACTTTTTTTTTTTTTTCAAGGGATAAATTGACGATAAGAGTTCTTGCCTGCCTGCAATGGTTTGCCTACCGTTCAGGTTGTTTTTCCATTTTCATGAAAGCGGAAAGTTGTAATTTGGTTGCTAATGTGTGCAGCAGGAGCTTGTCTGTTGTAGTCAATTCAGTGTAGTTTATTTATATTTCACAACACGTCACCTCGAGTGCCTGGAGATGACAATATGGTTTTTTTTACGGCATTATTGTGGAATTCCTGATAGTGAAGAATTACAATAGTCCAGCCTTGAAGTAACAAATGCATCGGCTGCTTTTTCGGCCTCAGATGTGTACATACGCTGAGTAAAGAGACCCACAAACGCTTTTTCTCTCTCTGTCTTAAATCAAACAAAGAATTACCCGCTTTTTATTCTGTTTGTGTAATAATGAGAGAATGTGCCATAGATTTAATTGTCGGTTTCCTGCAGGTGTGCTAAAAGCAGAGGAATAATTTTCTATGTCAGGAAAACTGTTTATTAACCATCATCTGTGCGTATGCTAACTAGGCTTAGCATGCACGACAGGATTCTGTAGCAGGGAAGGAGCCGGAGCTCAGCAGAGTCCAAGTGGGAGGCTTTGAGCAGCACGTAAAAAAGCGTGATTGTCAGTGCTAAGACCCTCCTCCTGACTGATTGGTTGTTTCTGACGGAGCGGTGTATTTCTGGACATGGCAGTAAGACCTGAGAGAGGAGGCAGAGGAGCTGGCTTTTTAATGAATGAAATTAATGTCACATGTTAGATGAGACAGTTTATGGACATGTACTGGAAATGGTGAGGCATGTTAAGTAGAATTTACTAGAAAACTAAGTCGATACAAAGAAAAAGAAGCTGGAAGGAAAAATGAAATTATTCCCTGACTTCTTAATGGAGAGCAACGCGCATACTGGAGAGTACTGGATTTAGATTTATAAGATAAATGATCTGATATTTGGCCGCTAATTGAAGTAAAAGGGGAAAGTGTTTATAAGTTGTTCGAAGACATCAACACAGTTCAAGTCAGATGCATAAAATCAAGTTGATGGTTAGCAGCTCTGTCAAGGGTGGCTCTTCTCTTGCTACTACCTGACTTATTCGCTGTTACTGCGCTTCGAGGATCTCAAAATGCAGGGATTTCTCACAAACAACTTCAAACATGTTTTTCGTATAAAGTCGAAGACACTTGACTGATTTGTTAAATCTATTCTCATACATAAAATACTCCCATAAAGAGTTCCTGAGAGTTAATATCCCACCATACTGGCCCTGAACGCTAGTAGGTTATCTGAGTTCTAGGGATGTGCAGTAAATCTCGGAAGCTGATTTTCTGTTGTTAGCCTCCCAGATCTTACAGCTCCTGTTTTCCTCTTATCCCAGAAGCAGAGGGGCCGTTTAATGCTAAGTGCCAATTACTAGCTCTCAAGGTTAACGGGCCAAGCAAGCCCACTCTTTCTGCACTTGAAGAAGAATATCCACCTGGTTTCTGACCAGACAGTCTTGTTTGCTTTATTGTGTCTTTGTTTTTCTTGTTGTATTATTGATGTTTCTCCTATGTTTGACTCCTTGTTGGTCATCCCTTATGTCTTCACCAAAGTCGATTTCTCTTCACAAAGCTGCAAACAGAGGCTGCACATTTAAAGGCACAATAACATTTGTGTAATCCAATAGATCCTCTAAACATCCCAAGTTCATTCACATGGGTGCATGTGCGTCAGTGTCAGTATTGTGGTTGGTGTTTATGAATGCCGTCAGTGTATGTGCATTTGAGAGAATCTGGTGTTTTGCAGGAATAGGAACCTTCTCTTCCATCTGTGTGTGTGTGTGTGTGTGCGCGTGTGGGGGTGCGCGTGTGTGTGTGCGTGCGTGCATGCGTGCGTGCGCGTGTATATGAGCATGTATGTGAGAGAAGCAGCGATACGGGCCGTATGCTTCCCCTATGCGATCAAATCAAATGGGCCCTCATCTCCCAGTGAAGCTCATTCAAAAACGACAGCAGTGACTGACAGTTGCCGTGGGCGCTGAATGCAAACACAGAAGCACAAAACCAGAACTCAGATTTATCTGTCACAGAGCAGCAGAACAGCATGGCTGCTAGATGGATCTCAAGTTGGCCAGCTATATGCACTCAAGCATGGTTATGCTCATAAGTGGCAGAAAAAGAAAGGAGTCTGGCTTCACTAAGAGTTCATGACACTGGTGATCCGCAGAAGCGAGATGCCGATCTTTTTTTTTTTTTTTTTTTTTGCAAGCACGGCCTTTGTTTCCTGTTTTTCGCCAGACAGGATATGACCTTGTTAATAGCAAATTGGGAGCTCTACCCTACTAGTAATACAAGATTATTGTAATTTTGCAGGTATGACTACACAGAAGCTCATTTCCATTAACAGGCAGACAAGCCAGTATGAAATTGTGTGGATGAGATTTTAAACATCAGATTGACAAATTTTGTTCTGCTGTGTTAAAACCTGGGGATCTACAATGTCATCGACTTCTATTTGTTTGTTTGTTATCAATCATTTAAAAGAGTCACACATATTCAGAACGCTTAACAAGTTGTTTAGGAGCAAGTTTCACATAAAACGACATACTCTTCAAAACAAAAGGCCCATGAGAATTAATGCTTAAAAACAATATAACTTTTTGATTGTTGATGCATTTAGAGACAACAAATGAAACTAATAATGTGCTTGGCTGGGATTAAATACACTTTTAACTCATAATTTATTTTCAATGTGGCTTATATTCCTCCAGCTTTACTCCTCAAAAAGGCCATCAGGTGACAATCAGTGCATAGATATATCTTCAGTAAAAAAAAAAGGAAAAACCTTCAGCTTCAGCTCTTACAACTAGAAACTAGAAATCATCAGTCCTGAAGTCCGGGTGTAGTGATGGACCCTAACCTGAACATTCAGAGCCACATAAAGACAATTACAAAGATGACCTTCTATCATCTGAGAAACATTTCCAAAGTTAAAGAGCTAATGTCCCAAAAAGGTCCTGCGAACCCAATCAGTGCGTTTATCTAGTTGAATTGATTACTGCAACAGTGTCTTCACAGGCCAAGCTGCTGCTTGATTTCTTACTAAAAATTAAGAAAAGACGACACATCAACTTTCTGAAGTCCTTACACTGGCTCTCCCAAAATAATGCTAAAATACGATCTATTATTATTCTATGTGAACCAGTATGAGATGTCAGTCGATTTCTCAATGTATCAATTTGTTTTAGTTTTTTTTTTTTTATATATATGAGAAGTCAAGTGAAAATGCTTAAAGCATACAAGTCTCCTGTTGCTGAACCTCCCTGATCTTTACAATACAAATGTACAATTATATATAAAAAAGGAATGAGAGCATAGGTTAAACAACCATTGATTTGAGTTGTTTTTTGAAGTTGTTCTAATTTAAAATTAAAATAAATTTCTATTTATATGCCATGTTGAAAGAGAAACTCTTTCAACAGAGAAAATGTATTAAATACATTACATAGATGGTACATTTTCATTTGTTACTACAAGGTTTATCTTTCACGCAGAATACTTAAATCAATTTAATTTTTCAATAAGTCATTTAATCTACCTCCAACACATTCTCCATGACCCTGAGATTTGAGAAGGATCATACATACAAGCTCACTGAAGGATACATGAGTTAATTATGCAAATATGTTCTGAAAAGAATATCGCTATATCTACAGACATTGGCCACAATAAATACATAAAGCTGCAAATATCTTCACACAGCTTTAACGAGGGGAGAAATACGAATTGAGTAGAGCTTTGAGAGCCATCATACAAATAAAATAAACTTCACAAATGTTTCCTGTGTCAAAAAGAAATTCAGTTGAAGGGGATAAAACTGGCATCACTGCAGCCCTGATGGCATGTGGAACATCAGTGGTGTTGAAACATTCAGCTCACAAGAGTATATGCTACACATTGAGTTTATTTGAAATGTTACATTAAAACATTTTTGATAAAACTAAGAACCCCCTTCACATAACACAAAAGACTGTTTCGGGATAATTTTGACCAGATCTGGTTTCCATAAATGTTTTGGACTGACATGGAACTGATACAAAAATATTGAAAATGCTCATTTATGTGTTTGTTCAAATTTACAAAAAATATATATATCGTAAATCTCAAACTATGTTTTAAAGTACTGTGCTGCATGATCAGTTTCACTGCAGCTAGTTGGATTTTCACCTGATTCTAAAGTCTGGACCTCTCTGCTTATGGTGCTGCCTCTGCGACCTTGTGCCTCTGAAAAAGTGGACGATAATGGATGGAGCCAGAGCTGATCAAGTATAATTCAATTGATGTGATTTACCAGAGTAAATCACATCAATTGATGTGATTTTTTAATGACAAAAAAAAAAAAAAAAAAAGACAAATTCTGGGAATACTGAGGTTAGATGTTCCAATTTGTGCTCCACTTCTGGCCAGCATTGTTACTTTGATGACTACGAGCATCAGCTATGCAGTTTCTCTGAACAACTTTCAACGGAATACCCCAATATTATGGAGTCATGCAGTGATGCCACAAGTCTCATTTCACTGTACATAGTCATAGTTACAGGAGCTCAATTCTACTAGCAAAATGCATTTTCAGGGAGAGTCTGTATCATGTCATTCAAAATCTATGTTTGAACACAAAATAACATTGGTTAGTCCTAAAAAGTCACTTCAACTGGGAATATTGAATGCTCACAAAAAAACAACAACTTTCTTGACAATTCTGTGGAGATACATATTCTTTAACTTCGCTGCAGTTAACTGTATACTTTCACTGCAGTTGTTTTTTGTTTAGAAACATATTGATTTATGCTAATGTGAGAGAGATGCAAACTATATAGGCAGGCAGAATTACTAGAGGAGAAGATGTTTATTTTTACGTGACTTTGAAGACATCTGAAATTCATAAACGCCAATACTCAGATCTTTTTTTAAATTTTACTGGCAAATCTACTTTCAAGTAAGCAACATTTAATTATAATATCAATATATCATATTGCTTGTCGTACCAAATTACAAGCCAGGTTACTTTTATACTTTCTTGAAAAGTACTCTAAAGAAAGTATATAAGTGATAAGGATTAAGATGATGCCGTTATCAAAATAGTATGATTATCTATACATAATCATGACTCAAAAGACTGATTTGGACACTATAACATGTTAGCATATGTCTTAAAATGGAATAGTATGTATCTATTATCTTTCTACTTGGCTTTAATTATATTGTTGGATCTTTGTACCCAAAAGCATATTTTTGTGTTTTAAATAATTTGTGTTCTGTTTTTTTGTCTTTTTTTGTTTTTTTGTTTTCCTGTATCCTTCAGTACAGAAGAAATACAATTCTGAATATTAACTTTAACATTTTTCCATAAACACACACAGATACACGCACACACACACACAAACACAAAATCCACCAGCTTCAAGTTGAACTGGCTCCACATTTAAATTCTCCTATGAAATTAGTTCCCCCCCACTGTGCTTAAACACCCTCTTTTCCCAAATAGCCTTCACATTTGGGCAGTGCACGTGCTCAGTGTGTGTGCTGTTTTCACACACGCTGGTGAAAATGCATCAGCCAACATCAGAGACTAAATGAATGCTGCAGCAACAGATTACACGTTTCCTCGTCCTTGTGCACGCATCTCATTTTTTTATTTGTCCATTTCACTTTTTCCAAGGACGGTTTGTGGTCATTTGTTGCGATCGTGGCTGGTTTTCCTCGCCCCCTGCTTTCCTTTCTTGTACTGTCATCTTGTTATCATCTTGGTGCCAAAATATATATTTTTTCCTACCTACATGTAACAAACATTTAATCAAGAGCCTTGTAGTGTCCAATAGGAAACATTGTTTCCTCTCAGCTTCTTTATGAGAAGTTTCCTTTTATATTTTCAACAAGCTCTTCTCCTGAGCAGATATGGGCTTATTTCAAAAGCACTTGTTACTTTACACTGATTATCCACTTTTCTCTCCTTGCACCTAATCCTTTGCCTTGTTCTTTTCTCAATTTAAGAGTCCCTGAACTTCATGAAGTAGTAACATCTGCATTTTTCAATATCTCATTTTCAATAGAGAAAACTTTCTTTATAAGAACTGTTTTTGCAATGCTCTTGACTGGTGAAGGTCTGTCATTCAGGTGAGCGCAACATTGGTTCTTGCCTATGAAAATACCCTTGCTTCATAGGAGTACTTTGCCATTTTGTAGTTTTCTTTTATATCCTTGCCGGATGCAACGTATGAAAAGCAAACACAAACAATGACAACTGATTGTACAAAGAGCATAGAAAAAAAACTGCTCTGCCTGGTTTTTGAGTTAACGGAGCAACTCAGCTGTACCTGGAGTTTTAAGTAGCGTACGGGAGCAACCTAACGGCTCACAGCAGTGCTTTGCATTTTACAGGTAATTCTCTTTCTGAATGTTCCAATATCTATTAATTAGTAATAAAAATGAAAGGGTTAGCAAAAGCAAACACGGATACCTCTTGTCAGCCAAAGGCCATTATTAAAGTTAATTACACACTAAAATGTTGTACTGAATAATGTCTGCACCATCAACCTTTTAACACCCACTCTCATTCATCTGTCAAAGAAAACTAAAAGCTTGAAAGCTTTCAAGTTTCTTAGTTTTTTTTAAAATTTTTATTATCTACAGAGGTACCATTGTTTTGTGAAATACATTATAAAAGTCTAAGCTTTTGAATTCACAGTCAAGTGAAAGAGTGTAATTGCATTTTTGGTCAAAAAAAAAAAAAGTCCTACAAATTAAAAACTAACAAATGTTGCTTGCTGGCAAGCTGGCTGCATCATTATGTGACCCAAAATATTTAAACAAGAACAAACTGGAATCAAAAAGCCTCATCTCCAAAATGTATTCACAGGTAAAATAAAACTGCTCTTGCAAACTTCTACTTTAGTGGTAAAACAATTGTTTAGTGGAGCTGCATTCATTCATCACACTAATATTGAATGACCATTAACTAACAATACAGGTAAGGTCTGGCACATCTGGGGATTTAAATCAGCTGAAAAACAAACAAACAAAAAACACTTCACTATGCACACATGCAGAAATAAACATTCATTGAACATATAATTAAAAGTGCATGCGTTTTCAAAAACGGAACTCAACTTGCAATAAATCACATGCAAGAAATGAACATCCCACCCTAACTCCATGCCCCAGAGATCCATGTAAAGGCTCAGTTGGCCATTACAACTATGTAGGCAGAACAAAACAGTATTCGGAAGAGAAAAATATATATATATTGTTTTGTTTGTTTCCAAGTTTACCACATTGTGCAGAACTCCTGCAAAGAAAGAATCTGGAGAGAAAGATAACATCTAGCAAGTCGCATCTGCCCGAGTCGATGACCATGGGATAAACAAGCACATGTCGACAGAATCCTTTTAGCACATTCCTGTGAAAAGCGCAACGCGTGAACTCGGCGTACACGGGTAAACTGTTAAATGATTATGCTCAGACAAATGCACACGCAGCCACACATGCCAATGTTATGTGGTCCTGCTGAGAGGGATGTGTCGAGCCGCACATTTCCATGGAGCCACAAGCTACGATCGCTATCAGCCAGCCTGGCTTTGATGTATAAGCCATCATTCCCTCCAAAACTCTCTCCCCGTTTTGTTTCGCAGTAATATAGATGACTACCATTCCAAAGCTTGACAAAAACACGGCCGTGCGCGCGTGTGCCGGCCAAAGGTTTTCTGTTAGTTGTGCCGTCTGTGTGTTTGAGTGTGCAGTTATGTCTGTTTCTGTAAATCTGTTTGTACTCTGAGTGGAGATAGAGGCTCATTTGCAGTGTCATTTCGTGATTGCGCAGCGGGTTTGACAACATCAAAAGACCAAAGACAAAGCCTGGTGGCTGGAAGAGCGTCTTCATCCCTGCTTATCATTGTTTAACTTAACTGCTTTATCAAGATTGAACTGACGTTTGTTGAGCCCATTAGATGGATTGAAGCCACAGCATTTCTCTTCCAGCATGCCTGTTTGCTTTATTTATTTGTTTTTTTTTTGTTTTAAACAAAGATATGTATCGTTCCCCCTCCACCCACATACATCTGCAGATTTAAAAGCTACTCCCGCTGTGACCAGTTCACAGCAAATGTTTGCAGATGAGATGGCATCAAACACTTAGCACATCACATTCATTTATTGCAATTATTCAAAGTTACAGAGATTAAATTGTGTGAGACCAAAGCTGGCAGCAATAAAACACGAACACTTTTCTATTGGAATGGACCTGCAATGTAAAAAAAAAAAAAAGCATAATATCCACTGATATCGCAACATAACTTGGACTTACACACCTACGGCATAACGGCACACACATTTGCAAAAAAAGTGCTTTGACACTAAAAAGTAATTGAAGAAGTAGAACTAAAAGACAAAACAATAAAAAAAACTGACGGCAAAAGGTTACTATGACCACACATAGTAACATTAACAAACATGCAAGTTTATGATTTTTAAATGCATCACAAAACTTTATGAGAATAAATGAAGCAAGGATAAAGACTAAACGGATCAAAGCAGGACACAGAAATCTAGTGATACACCCAAATGACAAAGATCTCAAAGGCATAGCGTCAGAACAAAACCAAAGTTCTACTTGATAAGAATCATTTTAAACTGTAGGAGAAACCCAGAACTCTAAAAGCCCACTGGGAGAACAGCCAAACCAAAATCTGTATGACCTTATCTGATATACTTGCATTGCAACAAATGCTTTTTATTAGACTATTTGGGAAAAAAACAAACAACAAAACCTGAAATCAGAAACATTTTTATCTTTCAATACTGCTATTAAATCATTTTTGGTTTAACTTGGAATACTATTTTATGACTTGGGCTGCACAGAGGTGCAGTTGTCAGCACTGTCGCCTTGCAGCAAGAAGATCTTTGGTGTGTATCCCAGGCTGGGGTCTGTGTTGATGTCCCTACAGAAAGGAGGACATGTGGTTCCTCCAACCATCCAAATTCTGTGTGTGTGTTCGTGTGTATGCGTGGTTGCAGGTCCTGTCAAGCTGTGTTGCCCTACGATGGGCTGCTGACCTGTCCAGGACGTACCCCACCTCTCACCCGTTGACTGGTGGAGACGGGCGCCGGCCACCCTCGTGACCCTGCAAGATAATGGACGGATGGGCTATTTTATGAATGCTTGTCATGTTTTCTTTGGATGGTTGTTTACATTACACAGGAAGTGGGAGGAGGGGAATAATCAACATGTGAAGCATTTCTGGACAGAGTAACTCAACAGAAAAAAAAAATGGCAGTGTAAAAATTGCAAAGTAGCATTCGCTTTTTCAACACTTCACATTTATTTCCAACAGTCAATCTGAGCAGAAATGCCTCACGTGTTTCACACAGGAAGACCGTCATTCCAGTGTAAACATCGTTTTCTTTGTAAATAACAGCACATAAACATAACAGGTGACTAAAGGTTCATAAAATTACGTTCTTATGAAACAATATGATGACTGAAGATTGGATTTGTTTTAATGTAAGTTGTTAGCTTGCAAGCTTATACTACATGAAGTTGCCAAGAGGATTACTGCAGTTAGGATAGAAGAAGGTTAATATCTTAACAGAATCTCACTTAAAAGGTCTTGGTTATTACTGGTGGTCATTTTGGGATTTAATTAGATGTCTCAGAAGGGATCGAGGTCACACACCCATTATTCTGCCACGTGTTCCTGAAATTCTACTCATCCTTCCCATGGCACTGATCTTTATGCTTTATTTACCTCTTAGTTTTGTTTACAGAGAACATTTCTCACTTGCCCACATGGGGTGTATATTTCTCCCCCCCAACACATGTCAAATTAATAAACATCTTGCTGAATCTTCATTTAGTTCTGCCAAGGACTTAATCTTGAGCTTTAAATGTTGAATTTGCTTCATTTGCATTTTTTAAAATGATTAACTTGAACTCCTACAACTCTGCTTCCAGATGTTCTGGACACATTTTAATTGCCATCATGCTTTTTGGATTTGTATTTTTTTTACTGATATTTCAGCCCTCAAAGTATTTTCTGAGCTTGTGGAATTAAAATGTAAAAATACTTTGCATAAGTAAAATGTATTTTTAAAATTTTTTTTTGAAGATTTGCGGATGGAAAGCAATCACTCCAGCGCATACGCCAGTGTTCCTCTAAGAACGCTGCAAGTTTGCTCAAGACACCGTTTTCGTGTTGGATTAGTTTTGATCAATGAAACCACTACTTACACCTATGTAAACAACTTAATTTTTTTCTTGTTCGATTCACTTCCGCCGACAGCATCTTTGAAAACGACAAGCAGTCACGCAGCGTGCAATTATCAGGAAGCACTTTGCATTTGATGTTTATTTCATACAAAATGTAATAGCTTTCTATTTGAGTATTCTCCAATGTAAACTAAAACCCCGCAGAAAGATAAACAGCGATTGCACTTCAAAAAGAAAGCTGTTGCAGGAAGTGTCTGTGTGTTCTCATATTCCTTTAGAAACAATAAACACAATCTTTTAACTTTCAAACTCTCCACGGTGGCATGGCAGCAACTCACTCAGCACGGGCAAGGCAAGAAGCTTTGAAGGAGAGCGAAAGGAACTGAAAGAGACGGCGTCTGAAAATAAACATTTCTCCTGAGATGCATAGTTTCTGTGTATGGATCATTTTGATGACAACAATCCCTTTGAATCTCTGTGTGTGCTTTCCATAGCGCAATATTTTGGTATCTGTGCCATTGAACTTTGTGCTTCCATCAGAACAATCTTTTTCTCAACGCTGGTGCAGCTGAGCTTTTATGTAAGGAAAACCTGATTTGCTCATTATTTTAATACATCTTTCAGCACAAGGCTTACTGAAATCACAAATTACCTTTCTTTGAGTCAGATCATGTCGTATCCACGCTTTAGTTATGGACTTATAAGCAAGAAACACTGACGAGATGAGCTTTGAGTTCCAGCAGAAATGGATGGTGAGATATCTCTTGAAGAGAAAGTGGAGTTTGTGACGCTCAGATGGGCCTCTCAGGTATTTTTAGCAAATTTTTGACACTGAATTGAATACGGTTTTTACCATTTGGATGGTAAAGATTGATCCCAGATTAGTAGCACGCTGCAGAGGAACAGGGCGGCTGCTCATTCTTGACCCTTTCTTTGCAAGTTGATGATTTTGTGGACGGCTTGGTAGGTCAAGGGTGTACATGTAGTTACCACGGGCCATTAGACTTTATAGTCTTGTAACGGGTGGGAGGGGGAATTTACAGAACAGGAAATGTCATGTCTTGCTCCCTCTTGTTGCTGTTGTGGTTTTCTTATTGCACAGTTTTATTATCGTTTTTATTTATTTTTTTTTTTTAATCTAGTAATTTGACTAGGCTGTGTGAGTGGCCACCATGCAACTCAATGGTCAGTCGGGCTTTCTGGTTTAGGGCAAATCATTTTAAATATTATTTATTTTATTATGTTTTGCTAAACTGCTTAAGTACTAACAAGCTACTAAATCTGATATAAATTAGTTTTTCATAAAGTTGATGACTTGTAAAGAGTCCCTTCACTCTGGAAATGAGTGTATTCTTCTTGATCAGTGTTTTGCCTTTATCTCCTCTTACGAATCCATATATATGTATGTGTGTGTGTGAAATTGAGTACTTTTTTTCAAAAATGCTTTGCAGTTTCCAACTGATCAGTATGCTCAAAAATAATTTGTCAGCAAAAACATTCACAGCTTTTATGCTTGTAAAAGACAAACAGCACAACAAATGTATCACACTAACACACGTCAAACTAGTAAACTAGTAATTTTAAGATTTCCTTTTTTTTCGTTCAGTGATGATATATTTTTAATTGGAAAATGCCATGACATCCTCCTGATTTACTGTTTTTGTTGAGAAGAAGTCAAACAAAAATAATAAATATCATAGCACATTTCGTGATGGTTGTTGTGACAGTAACACATTCAGAACTACAATGCTGTTGCTTTTTCCCAGATACTTGAATAGTCTCCAAATATAATAAATTGGAAAGCATCGAACTAAAATATTACGATGGTTGCTGTGGCAGAATTTTTTTTTGAACATTTGTCGAGTGTATTTACAAATGCAGCTCATATCTCTTTGTTTGCAGAATTTCTGTTTAAATGCTGCACCCATAACCTTCCCCTTCGCCCTACAGTACCAACACAACCCCCATGTCCCCTGTTATAAATATGCAGAATGTGGAATTAGTGCTCAAGTAGAGAGAAATAATAAATTCAAATATGTACACTGTCTTCGATATAGTGTCATGTTTTATGAGCATATTGACATTGAGTGAAGCTAAGATTAACCAATTCCAGAGGGAGACTTGCTGCAAATAAGGAGGTTCTCCAGTACCCCACCTTTACTTGCCTCAGTTTTTGATTTTTTTATCAGATAAGAAGGTCCCAAAGTGGTGAGAAAAGTATAAAACAATTTTTCTTGTCCTTTGTATCAAAGTTTGTGGCCTGAAAGATATCCAGCCACAAAATGTTATCCATGGTAGTATTGTAATGGTTACTTGGTACAGTGTTAGCTCCTTTCAAGAGAACCACTTCACTGCCATAGTCTTGAGTGTCGCCACTAGGGCTCTTGTAAACGATTATTTTAGTAATCGAGTAATCTATAGATTTTTCTTACGATTAATCGAGTAATCGGATAAAAACATTTATGAAATAAAATATTGGTAAATCTTCCATAACACCAGTGTTACTATCGGATATCAACATCAGTCTATTTTTTCGACATTTGAGCTTCCCTACCAGTTACTTTTTTGTAGACCGGGGGAGCAATACGGCATATTTACGGCTCCTCCGTTCAGAAACTCATCTACCAGCCATGTTCCGCCTCCCGTTTGTTCAGACCGGGATGATATAAGTTTATTCTGCGGTTCGTCCGTAAAGCTGCACTTACCCTGTAAGCATCAACCTCAGCCGCCCGCCGTGTTCAGTCTCTCCGCTCACCTGTATAAATCCTCCTCAGCTTCTTCCCGCCGTTCAACTAGCAGCTCCGGAGCAGAAAGGCTGCCGAACTCCCGGCATCATTTTAAGGATGTTTATTGGTCCCACAAAAACGATGAAAACCCGGAATTATCACCAATCAGTAAAATCCCCGCGGGCCAAACTTGAAGATTGGACGTTATGCCGCTAACACGTAGCTTCCGTCAACAACTCAAAGGCGGAAGTCAGAGCTCCGCGCAACGCAAATAATGTTCCAGCTGAAACATGGTGCGCTAAATGATAAAACATAAATTAACGAAGCTTCGAGGCAGGTCAATTTTCCTCGAGGAATTTTAATAATCGAGGTACTCGAATCACTCGAGGAATCGTTTCAGCCCTAGTCGCCACTGACCCTGTCCGTTTATTTAGACCCAAGTGTACCTATTTGCTGATGGCCACACCCAGTGGGATAATGTTCCATGTCACAAAGCTCAGATTACCCCTACATGGTGAGCCTCACAATGCACTTTAAGGAAGATCTCAGTCCAGTAGAGCACCTTTGAGACTCAATGCGATGTGAGATTCCTGTTACGGAGGTGCAGCTGACAAATTTACTGCAGCTTTGTGATGATAGCATGTGAAAATGTTCCAAAATCCAGAAATATATTCTACCTTTAAATCCATGCATTAATATAATTCAGATCTGCAAGAAAAATTGAGGGATTTTTAATACCCTTTTTTTATTCTTTCTTGAAGGTTTTTAGCAATGGATTCAATTTTGGTTAACAGCCCGCTTCAAACTCTTTAACTCTGCTATGCATTGGAATTACTCTGTGTTGGGGGTCATGGGCATCTCTTATTCCTTTCCACATTTTTGCCTTCCTGTTTAAAAAGTTCCTTGTGTGATTTCTCTGTGCTGCGTATATTTTTTTTTTAATGAGAAATACATTTTCTGCATTTTTGTTTTTTTTGTTTCTGTCTTTAAATTAACTTGACCCTAGCACCATGAAACAGAACAATCGTCATTCTCTTGCAGAGTGAAATATAGTGAAGTAAACAATTTGCTTGTTTGTTTTTGTTTCTCTTAACTAAAAGCATCCAACTTAGACCATTTAAAGTAACTTCACGGTCTCCATCGACATCACTTCTACCTCCTCAACTCCAAACAGCTTTCATGTACAAGGTCCGCTAAGCATTTTGAAGTCTGCATGACATTCCATCAAAGCATGTTTTGTGCCTTGGCACTAACTGCCAATTCTTGTGTTGCATTTGCCTGTCCTTGACAGCATGCAAGTGTCAAAACAGAGAGAGGGAAACACTTAAAGATAACCGTGAAAATCAAAAAAGCTTGAAGGGGGGAAAATTTGGCCCAGCCTGTAAAAGTAAGACGCCGAGAAAAAAAAAAAAAAAAAGGAAGACAACATGAGAGAAGATGAAGAGCAGGTGACATCCATAACCCCAGCGTTGGGGAATCCTGAGTGCCTTCTTTCGACATAGGCTGAAGGACGTGAACAATGTGAGACTTGATTTGCAAAACTTTTTTAAGCGAACAGGCACATGAAATGCCAAGCTGTTTTGCAGGGAGTTGCCTTATAATGTTGTGATAAATGCTATGCATTGTGTGCGCTCAGTTAGGCATACCTAGCCTTTTAATGGCAACATCACATTTCTTCTCCTCATAACCTCCCACAGGTTGGGTCTGCTATTCATCATCTGCTTAAACATGTTTTCTTCTAACAAAAGAGGAAAGTGCATGCTGTTAAACAAAAAAAACATATATTTTTTAGCCTACTACCTGTCTGTAACCATGGAAACAGGTGACTGAATAAGACAGCTGCTTTTGAAACTTGTTTGGGTAAGGTTATGTGCATTACCATAGACCTAGCATTGTGTTAACATATCTTATCAAGTCTGAAACGATGAAGTCCTCTGTACTACAAAGTCACAACAAACATTTGTTAATACTGAGACTCGCATACCATAACCTTCACAGTAATTAACTTCTCACATTCTGATTTTGCTACAGTGAAAATAATTAGGATTGATATACATAGTGGTCCAATATATACATATCATTTAATCAAATGGAATCAATAGATAAGACCCTTTTTGTATCCTTTCCACACAGTCGATGAATAAGATTTCCGTGTTCGTGCTGCTGAAATTATTTGCATCCAGCTGGATCTAAGACATTTGTTGCTGCTGAAGGACACGTTTTCAAAGAAATCTTCATGTTACTGATATTATTCACTGCTGAGGCTCATAAGCAAGCAAGCAAGCAAGCAATTGAGAAGAAAAGTAATAAGAAAAAAAATGTGGCTTAAATTCTGTTGGTGGGATTCACTTCACTGTATGTCTAGCATTTCTCCTTGCAAGAAAATATAGAATTGCAGAAACATATGATAAAAATGAGCCTTTACTGCCCTGCAACCTTGGTCCTTGGCACGTAAATGTACCAGATTCATAATGCGTGCACGTTTTTGTGCTGGTTTTGGATTGGTTATTGGACAAGCTTTTGAAAGAGGGAGAGACGGAAAGAAAAAAAAAACTTCTGTAAGTTTGTTTTATTTGAAAATGGTGTCTTTCAGGGTTTTCTTTTACTAATCACCATATTTTGGCTGTTCTTGAACTTGAACTGTTCACTTCCAAATTTCTCTTCTCTCTTAATATGATTGGACAAGCAAGGTTGACCAATCGAGACATAATGAAGTCATGTAACCTCTCAAGTTTAGGAGGAGAGACGTTGACTAGGTTGTTCAGTGAGGGAAAAGAGTTACATGAGAAAAATAAGGGAGAAATGTCAGCCCTTCATGGAAAATTCTTCCTGTGAATTTAAGGTGTTAGTTTGACTTTAATGCTAGTACTTTTTATGTTGCAGTGTTCTAGACAGTATTTTGATATAAGTCAAACACTGTAAGAGAAAGTAAATTGTTCACTGACAGTCCCTGGAGATTAATGGTGTCTAAATGCTGAAAGATTAAAATTTTTTTCCATGATTTTTTTTTTTAGCCTTTTACACCTCATTTTGTTCATATTTGATACACGTCCCTGGTGATCCCACTTTATTACACATAACCTACGTAATGACCTAACTCGTGTTGATGTTTTGTTGTGTTTCATGTCAGGCCCAATAGAAATCTACCAAGAAAGGTGATACGTTCCATACCTACTTTCCTCAGAGTGTATCACAAAGAAAAGTTGGCTGGCGAAACGGCTCTGCTGATCAGACAGGAGAAAGTTTCAGAAAGAGTGAGTTCTGATCGCTACAAGGGGAGTACACAGTAGTCCACAGCAAGATCCATAAACACTAACTGGCGAAGACTCAGCTGGCAGATATTCACCAACCTCCACAACTATCAACACACACACACACACACTCCCACACACACGCACACGCAGTGGGAAGTGTCCTAAGGACATGGATATAGGTCCTCCCTGCTAAGTAACAGGGGAGGTGGTGGCCACCACACTGCCTCATTGATTTATCCAACAGCTTGCTCCTGTTAAAAACCCAGCTGTCTCTGTCAACTCGTGCACACACGCACCCACGTTGCATGTCTCCAGGCACACAATTCACACACACAAATTTTGCTCCGTTCACGTTCGGTCCTTTGCTGATATCCTGCCAACCGCTGCTTCTGTCACTCTACCCCATCTCATCTGTGCTTGGCCTAGCGCCAGTGGTGCAGTGAGCGTCTGTGTGTGTGTGTGCGTGTGTGTGTGTTTTCGGGGGAACACAGCGATGAGTCTGGAGCCTGTTTGTTCTTAATATCTGCCAGGAACCATTTTTACCTCATGCTGACTCTGTTTATTATGGCTGCGTGAGTACACACGGGCTCTACTGACCCATCACTTCTGCTGATGGCCGTTTTTGATGGAAAACTTAACTCCTCTGTCGGTTCCCATCTGCGCGCTGCCAACATTAAACTGCTGAGAGATTTGTCTCTCGTTTCTAAGTGTCTACCACTTTTTTTTGCATTTAAAAAAACAAAAAAAAAATTTAATTTGGAACTGGTTTCATTTTCATACTTAGAAGATGTTTACGAGGGTCTCTGCAGCAGCAACACAGAAACACCCTGCCTGCATCCACCCACAGGGAATAAGCAATCAACAAATATTATGAAATATTATCGCGTTAAATATGGAGGCCTGTGGCAACGGTAACCTACAGGAACATTCTCCTGTTCCACATTCGGATGCCAGGTTAGTCCTAATCATGTTATGAGGATGTGAGATCGCCAAGGTTGCTCAATTATACATTCTCCCCTGCCTTTCATTCGTTCTGCCACCTCTTTTTCTCTTTCTTTACCTCTATCCCGTCACACAGATTATGCTCTCTCACTCTATTCTCAGCGGAGAGGCAGGAATCACACGCTAAGCTTTGAACATGAAAGGAAAAGCTGAAAAACAACAACAAGGACAACAGATCACTGCATGTGTCTAGGAGTGTTTGTGTGTTTCTGCTAACTTGAAGGCATTTTTTTTTTTTACTCGCTGAGGAATCTTTCCCTCTAACGCGGGCTTGTGTGCATATTTACGGTGTTATTTTGGATGTGTCTGAGTGTGTTTGCGGGGGTCCTGACTTTCATGCTTAGCTTTTGCCTTTACCTGTGCTTGCTCCATCAAGGTGCATGTAGATATGAAAGCATGTATCATTGCGTATTTGTGTAGAAAAGCTCTTTAACAGGTTTACAGGCACCTTTTTGCCAAAATATCTTCAGTGAAGTAGTTATGCGACAGTATCAAGTCATTAAAACTTTGGTTTTGCTCAGCATGCGTCTGAAACCAAGTAACAGGGGGAAACTTTTTCTTAACCCCAAATAGTTGCGCTTTTTGAAAAGAATCGAGAAAACACACAAGTCTGTACCTTAAGTCTATCTGCACAAGGTTGCTTGCTTGCTCGGTCGCTCCTTCTCGAGGATAAAGCCCTGAGTGAGCATAGTTTCAGGGGAGACTGGAGGTACAATGCTCACAATGTAATTCTAACATTTTTGGTGCACAAAAGAACCACCCAGCAAGGAGTTAGACAGAATAAAGCCAGTCATCAAATGACACTCCATGGGATGTCACTTAAAATGAGCCGCTGGATGAAAGACGAATGTAGATAAAGAATGCAGCGCACACCACCAGCTCAAGTAAAATGGCTTTGCTTTCTCAAAGTGACACAATCATCTTTTAGAAACCCTCAAGCCTCAGTGTGGATCCAAACTTGAGTTTTGACTAAAAGCAAGTGTTGAAAGTAGATGGCCCGAGCAGAGACAAACGTCACCCATGTAGCTTAATTTCACCAAACTCTGCCTCAGAGTACGCAGGGAGGATTTCAGAGGCTATAGAACAACAATCCCCACATTCCACATGAAGATTGGCTTTGGAAATTGTGTGAGAGGTGCAACTTTTGTCAGGAGAAGTTGATTTTCCAAGATAAAAATGCTCAGAATGAAAAACAAACAAAAAAACCTAAACATCTTCACTATGAAAGATTAGAGATGATTGGTTTTGAGTATCTGGTGCTTGTGAGAATACAACTTTTTTGGTTTTTACCTATGTGTCCTTACACCGGTACTTAAACATCCCTCGTATCTGCTCTGTTGTTACTCCGTAATATTGATGAAACATTCAATTTCAAATAAAAAATTGGATTTACTGTGGTAGGAGTTTCCCTTGTAGTCAGTGGGTTGACGGTTTGAATCCCTGCTCCATCTGCCTGTGTCCTTGGACGAGACTCTTCATCCATGTTGGCTGCTGGTGATGGCCAGAGGACCTGATGGCACCACTGCATAGCAGCCTTGCCTCTGTCAGACTGCCCCAGGGCAGCTGTGGCTACAGTCCAGTAGCTTACCGCCACCAGAGTGTGAATGTGTGGGTGAATGACTGAATGTAGTGTGAAGTGCTTTGGGGTCCTCTGAAGACACCCCAATACAAATACAGGGCATTTAACATTTTCTTGGGTCGTCCAATTTGAATTTATTGTGGATTTTCTCTAATCCAGGCCAGGCTTTAAATGTTACACACAGGCTAAAACATTTAAATATGCCCACATCAAATAATCTGTTCCTTCTCTAGCTGCAGAAAAGCCACATAAATCCTTTGTTCAGAATTTGTAAGAGTTCATCTAAATTGCACAATTTTCTGGCACTAGCAAAGCTTTTAAACATAATTCAAAAATTTCTAATAGCGAATAAGGTCAGGGTGATAATGAAGGTTTACTGTTATCTTGCTTTATTCAGTTCAAAACCAGTTTAGATAACTTGGATTATTGTTCTGTTGGATCACTCAACTGTATCAAGGTTCAGCCATTTAGCTGTTGATTTAAGAAGCTAAAAACCATTATGTAGTTTATCATGATATCCACCGTTTATGCAATGCACCAGAAACACCGGCATCTAATAAAACCATAAGCATTAACCTGGCAGCAAGGGTCCTCAAATCCAGGCCTTGATGTCTAGTGCAATTTTTAGATGTCACTGGTCCAACACACCTGAGTCAAATGGCTGAATTATCTCCTCAGTATGCAGTCCAGTTCTCCAGAGTCCTGCTGGCGACCTGATCATTTGACTGAAGCAGAGACACATGGCCTGGAGTTGAAGAGGCCAATATAAGCCTTACTTGCAGGGGAGAAAAGCTGAGTTTTTTTTTTCTTGTCTGACCATAACACTCTGAGTCTTACGGAAATCTTATTTAGAATTAATGGGATATACTTAAAACCTAGGTCAATGCCAAGAACTGCCATTTCTGACAAGAAATGTGGTCAAAATCCAGACAGAATTACATCCAAAAGCTAGTTGACGACAACAAAAACGCATTTGAATGAGTTTCAACTGGACGGGGAATATTTAACAAAATATTAGTGAAGCTGTACGTATATCATTCCACATGTATGTGGGATTTCTATCCTGTGTGGAGAAAAGAAAATGCACAAATTGAAATTTGCACACAGTACTTCATTTCAAAATTATTTGAAGAGTTATCTTGCAATTCCCCCCAAAAGATGATTCATGTATGCTTCTGATGGGCTCTTAGTAGCCTCCTTGTGACATAATTTATATGCGCCAGAAAAAGAAATCTAGAAAACCAAATATACAGCTAAACTTTCGTACAATGGCCATCTGTGATATCACATTTGCACATCTTGTTGTAACCTGCTGACAGTTGAAGTGAAAACTCATCAGCCATCATGAGCTTCACAGGCCCCTTGTTGATACATCATCAACTCTCTCATTCTCAGGCTTCTTCACTTCTACTTCTTGCCATTTGTTGTAAAGCAAGATAAAACTTGCTCTTGCGCAACTTGTCAATGAGGCCTCTGCAGGAAGAAAAGGGAGTAAATGAACAGAGCACAAGGAGAAATATAGATTTATTGGTACTGGGGCACGTCCTGCTGTCATCTGTGGACACATCGTTGTCGTCGAGTGTAATTTATTATGCCGCACAGGCGGGGGACAGTTTTAGTTTTACATGTAGTATCAATCACAGAGGCTGTCGTTTGGGTTTTAACTCGGTTGCGCACATAAACAGGCACATAAACGTACACATGCACCTCCATTCACACCTCCATTCACAGAGCCTGCTTTTAGACGGAAAGCCAGAGCTGAAAAAAAAAATGAATGCAGCACACAGCCCCATCCATCAAGCCGGCAAAATAACAGCGGCGACACTGAGCAGATATGTATAAACCCCTGCAATATCTGCAATCCCCCTGAGTACACAGACAATCAGCAATCACTGGCAGACCTGCACCACACTGCCTTCAGCCAAGCTTTGCAGAGAGTCTGTTCCAGTGTTGGCCTGAGCTTAAAGGTGCCCTGCTGGGTCAAGGGTGGGTTTACTATAGCCTTGTTGACAAAGCTCCCATGAGGAATTGTGGAGGAACAAGCAGAATTTAACTTGCTGTTACAATTTTTAAAGAAAGAAAGTACTTTCTCAGGATGCATTTTCCTTTGGTGGTTTGTCTGCACCCTCTTTTAGAGTGGGTTAGCTGTCACAAATACAGGGCCTTAACTGAACGAGTATTCTGTCAGTCCGACAAATTCTCTATGATAAAGGGAGCATCAATGTATTTGGCATGACTTAGGCCACTGGCTGATAACACACGCGGTTCTTGCACATGTTTATAGCTGTAAACAAATATAGTTATTTATAGTTATAAATAGCTATAAATAATTGCTGAGGCCAATTATCAACAACCAGCTGAATAAATAGTACCTACTGTAGCTTGGCTAGTGTTTAGACATTTGACATGTTTTTTTGTTTTTTTTTAGGAATATTTCACATAGCTGGATCCGAAGGAAGAAAAGCAAAACTCTGGTTAAATGGAATAGGCTAATGTTGCCTGATTAAAATGACTTTATCAGTCATTATCCTCAAAAAACACTGCTTATGCCAGCTGCGGTTTTCTGTACATCCAAAAACCCAAGCACAATATATGCCAAGTCTGGGATGGGACGATAGAGCCACGTAGGCAGTGCTTGTTAACCTAGTCCTGCCGCTGGGCCCCAGGTAGTCACTGACCTATTCCTCCCCACCAATTAAAAACATCTGTTAATTTGATTCCATCCTGCACTAACTTTTTCAGTTGACGTTTTTCACAGGTTTTTCAGCTGATGTGCTTTACGGAGTAAAAATTAATGAGTAAGTAAATAACACATTCCAACCGCTGGCCCATTCGGCCTGGAGCAGACCAGCCAGCCGGGATACCTCTTGATCCACGGCCAGCCCGTCCCTAATTGTGGGATTAATCGTTCTTATACCAGTCTCTTAGTTCCCTGTAGTACAGTCCTTCAGAGCAGGAGGCACAACATGGTTGACTATTATGTGATAAGAATTATTAGCAGCCTTAAACCCTCTGGGTGAGAATAAGCAGCTTCAGATTTAACTGACAGCAACAAGTGGCATCATAATCTCAGCACTCTGTGTATTCCAACCTGATTTGCCATAGTAACAAGCTCAAGTCACAGATGGTGCAAAGCAGCAGCTAAAAATACCTTCACAGCTGGCGGACAGCTGTGTGGCTGTTGTGGAGCCAAATTTATTTGGAAAGCTCCTTAGAACCCGGCCTTTTCCCCCCAAAGACTCGCATAGTATGAATGATAACTCCATGCAAGCCGCATCCCTGAACAAAAGTTAAGAAGTAATCTCGTAATTAAAACCAAAAAGGATATTTTTTACAATGTAAAACTGAGGTAGTTAGAAAAATCGCAAAATGTCAAGAAAAATCACTCCAAAAATGTGACTGAAACACTAAATATTGTCTCTCACAAAATGTCACAAAAATGCTTAACATTGTTTTATCAACAGTTTGTCACTTTAGCATAATTACATGCTGCATAATCATCTACATGTTTCTCATTAATTACCTGCAACAGCTGATTAAATCCACTAGTTTTGTATATGATATAACCCTAACCCTTCTACATAACATTTCTCATAAAAATGAAGACCATTTAAAGCTACTATTATGAGCTGCAAACATAAAATTGTTTTATACTTTAAAGTTTACACACTGAATTTATGAAGTAAGTAAGGAAGCAGATCTTCAGTTGCCCTTTCTGATGGCCAAGTCAGCTGTAAGGGATTCTTGTCAAGGTGGCTGACTAAGTAGAAAACAAATGGCAGGTCTTTTATACTGCTTGCTGGTTTTGAGTTTCACCTAACAGTATGAGCCTTTTTTTTTTTTAACATCACTTTGATTTGAGTTGCTGTCAGTTTAGGGAATAGAAATTACTTCATTAAGGTAAGGTTCAAAAGCAGGTACAGTTTTTGAAAGCTGCAACCACATAGCACTTGGTATTGGTCTAAATAAAAGGATTAATCTTAGATGTAAAGGAACTTATTTTTAAATCTATTTGAATATCCTACACCATGAGAAACGAGAGCACAGAGTGCATGCCAGACAACTTTATACGAGTGGGAAGTGAGAACATGTTTACAGAGGGCCCATGCCTCTTTCTGGCAGTCTAACAAGGAATGACGAGAGTGATTTATGATTTATAATTTAAGCGTGGTAAAATATAAGGAATATTTGCGTAGTGGTAAGATGCTTTGGATAATGTCAGTAAAAAAAAAAAAAAAAGCATGATTTGAGTTCATAAAAATGTACTGCTGTTTATGATGGCATAGATGCTATTTGAGACAATGTCAGTCATTAAGAGATATTTGACTTAGATTTGGGAAAAATAATTGACCAGCACATACAAAAGCATTTTGAGTTTCATTATAATACCACACTAATCAGCCTTTACTGTGACTATTGTAAAACAAAATGTTTTCCTTCTGGCTTCCTATTTTGACAGTTACACATCAAAGCAATTAAGTGTGCAAAACGGCCCCGATATATGAGCTATGAAGCAAATTCACCATTTATTAGCCACAACATCCTGGACTGCTTTTAAAAGAATATTTCGCCCAGCAGAAAATAAGCTCTAAAATGACAGTCCTTCAGACCAAATCTTAAATCCCATGGGCACCTATGTGACACCATTAAGAAAAAAATGTCAGCTCGCTGATGCTCTGGTGTGGGTGAAGTGAGATCTTTGTTGGCTGAAACATCGAGGAAACTGTCACAGCAGCTATTAAAGAATGTGCTGATCCCATGCACAGACACTGTCAGGCGGTTATGCAAGCAGAAATGTGGCACGCCGAACAGTGAACCATCTCTGCCGTCATGTGTAAGAGACCAGCTGCGCTTCATCATTTGTGTCTTTTAATGTCATGTGATTTAGAACTGGTCTTCTTTGCTACATGTAAATGATGTGTTACTTTTGTGTGGTTTTAGTGAATTTTCTACATTTTAGGCGCCCTTAAGGCGCCAGAGTAGCAGTGAGAGTTACAAATGAAAGCACTAACTTCTATACTTATCACACAGCTGTAGCATCACATGCAATTATTTTTCAGTTTCATCAAAATGTCCAAACAGCTCTCCCAAAACAGCTGTCCCACTTCCACAACAGCTGTGCCACCCTTTCCTAATGGCAGTGATTTCCCCTCAATGTCTCTTTTTTCAGATATTGTTTGTGTTCCACATCAATAGTAAGGATTGGCATTGTCATGTACTTTGTACTTTGTATTTTTGTTGTAGTTAAGTCAAATTGGTACGACCTGTTTTGGATTGTTCTTGCAGTTTAAGTGTTTTGACATTTATCAAATAAATGTACTCAGTGGAAGAGTAAGGTTTTTTGAAAGTTACGAAAAAAAACCCGTGGCTCAGTTTTGAGGAAAGGTTCGCAGGTTTCTTTATTATTCCACCATTTGTTTGTCGTGTCACTTATTCAGTGCACATTCTTGCTTCTCTTTGCATTTTGTTGGTTGTAATAAGGCTGGGTAGTGTTTATGTGATTGACAGGGGGTAGGCATTCTTTCTCAGCCAGCGCTCACGGCTGCACTGATGGATTCTAAAATAAACAAACTTGGAGCATCTCTATTTTATTGAGGCAGGACTCACAGTCAACAAGCAACACAATTAGGCTGAAGTTATCTTGCAGGAACCCACTTATTGCCACATTTTTAATTATTATTTTCTCACTGCAAACTTTTAAGGCAAATCAGGCAAACCTCTTGGTTTTTTTTAATTGTTGGAAGTACTGTAGTCCCTACATAGATCCCAGACAGTAAAGTCAGCATAAATATCAGTGAAAGCATCCCATGCATGTAATATAAGGATGTTTTAGTTATGTATGAACTAAAAGAATGATCCTACTAAAAGCAAGCTTTATTTACGAGTAACTACAGTAGTATTGAAATAGTCTTTAGTGATGTGATATGATTGATGTTAGTTACGTTAGTGTTTCGGGGAAAATAGTGATTTTCATACTTTATCAGGTTGAACAAAGCATAAAATCTGTCAGTTTTTATCTAAAAACTTCTGAAAGCAGTTCTTAAAATCCATTTGGCACCCGCTAAACGTAGCAGTGTTGCCACATTTAGCTTAACCATTAACAGAAGCAGTGGCTAACAGGCAGGGCACACCCTGGACAGGCCAACTATAGTTCATGAGGAAATGCATGTATAAACGTACACCTGAGGGCAATCAAGAGTGGCCAAATTAAACTAAACATACAGGCTTTATGGCAGTAAGCTGGCATTAAACCCACATATACACAAGGAAAACATGCAAACTTGCACAGAAAACTGTTGGCCAGGATTGGAATCAAGGTCCTTCGTGCTGCAAGTCAAAAGGGCTAACAACACACCGCTTGTAGTCTCCACAGTTTCTCTCCATATAAAAGAGAATTTTTTCCAAATATCAAGCAGGAAAATAAAATGTTTGCGCAAATCTATCTATTTACAACTTGCATGTCCACACAAATTGGTAAGCCCCACTAATGGGATCAACCAGGCATGAATGCTTCTCAATGCCTTCAGGCTTATTTACTTCCCCGAGTAAACACAATGGTGCAGCATATCAACATCAGGAAACCCTAATTCTGTTTAATAGTTTAATGTTTGAAGTACGCTTATTTCTGTATGTTGTAAGGATCAGTGGAGACGAACAGCATTCATTTATAATGATGTTTACATGTTATGCTTTCTATTCCGCTAGGAAGGCGTGTTGAAGAGCAGCATTTATTTCATTTTCTATCATTAATTTAATCTCAATTTTTATATTTTTTTTTTTACAAAACAGATCTTATGAAATAGTCACGTGATTTGATTGTGTGCATTTTAAAACTGGAATAGAATAATTGGTTAAGAACTCTACAAGTGGTAGCTGCTGTTCAGATTGTACATCTGAATTATGTGGGTTTAAGCAATTCTAATTCGTGACAATTCTGTCACAATTTTGTCTTTTTGTCATTGTGTAACAGAACATATAAGGAATGAAAATAATTCACCAATCCTTTCTCTGTATTAGTTTATCCTTGCACTGTAATGTGTCTTGCTTTCATCATGAAAAACACTTGTCTTGTTGCTGGAATGTGCTATAAAATTTAACTTGCCTTACAATGTAGTCGGATGACGCCCATCTCAAGCAATCCTTAGTTACACCCTGGAGAAGTCACAAATCTATCACAGTTCACCACAGACACACACAGGCCAATCGATCTACGTGTACACACTAACTCCTATAGGCAACTTAGACTGAACAGTTTTAACCTCACATGTATATTTTTTTGGACTGTTGAAGGAAGACGTGGCACCAAGAGGAGAACATGTAAAGTCCAGCATCTTCTTGCTGCTTTCCTTCCTCGCAGCAGCAATTGCTCCTCTGTGCAGCACAGAATCGACTTTAGTTTAAATCAAAATGCAGTCTTAATCAGTCGCCTTTTATTCAATATTGTACGGTGGATTAATGATGTGTCAAGAAAACAGGAACATGCAAATGAGAACATCTCAATTTGGAATTTGGCAGTAGTCAACTAGAGGAGAGCGTAGGTAAGCAGAAAGACTGGATGAAAGTGTTGTGTTCATCATCTTGTTGTGCCAGGCAAGATGTGTGTAAACTGTGTTTTTGTAACCCTATGTACTGAGTCTGGTGGTCATTTAGAAATAAAAGATAAAGAGAAGTCTTTTTTTTAGGTGAAATGTTGTTGAACACTGTAGAAGTTAACTTCGCAATGGAGGAAAAACACTGTCCGCAAACATCCAAGAAACAATTGTTTGCTATAGTAAAAGAAGAAGAAGAAGAAGAAAAAAAAAGATAGGCAAGGGTTTGTGTACAGCAGAACAAAGAAGAGTAACCAGACAAAACCCCCTTATGGAGATAAAATGCAAACTCCACTCAGAAAGACTGAGATTGGCTGAGACTCAAACTGGCAACCCTGTGGCTGTGAGGCAACCGTACAAACCACAGCATGCACAGTCCCCGGTTTGAGACCAATTAAATGAAATCTGTGACCATTAGTGCAAAATGTTGTCCTTGTCAAAGGTGGTTGGGTATGATGCAAACCTGTGAAATTTAATTGTGCCTTGATCTATATAATAAATTGTCTCATCAACTATACGCTGCCAAACCGAGGATGATTTTTACATCTGACTTTGTCCTTTAATTTGGCAAATAAAGCAAGCAAGGTTCCATCGAGGTGAGCTGTTTAATGGTACTTTCCTTTTCTCGTATTAATCCTGGAACTAATTGGACTAAATAAATACTCTGTGGACTAATTTGATTCAATTGTGTTTTGTGTCTGTCAATATGTCCGCCCTTCAGTTGCTTCCCAGGCTAAATTTGTCTTGTTAGCCTGGGGTCTGTCTTTCCCCGTGGGTTAGTTGACTGATGGAGACCAGCTAAAGAAACTCTTTTAAAATGAGGCAAAATTAACCAGAACCAGGTGTTTTTTTTTTGCACAGACCGGCCAGAGAGGAGTTTTATGCTGTCTCTTCTCTCTTTCAAATAAGTTTGCGGGAACAGACACAAACCAGTAGGTTTGTACATATACATGCAAACAAATCCACATGCACACATTCAGTGATGCAGAAATTGATTCCAATTAGTTGTCCGCTGGTCTCTTTCCTTCCCTCATCAGTGCAAGAGTGAGAGCCTCATCATTAAGAGAGCATGTTTAATGACGGCAGGCCTAACCCATCCTGATGCGGTGGATCTTTGATATTCTGGAGGTGATCCGGTACACCTTCCCTGTGCTCACCACATCAACTAGTCTTTCCATCTCTGATATTTCTCTTTCCCTATTTACTTCAATATGTGTTGGATTTTTGTTTTAGAAGTGTCTTGGATTTACAGTGTTGTGAAAAGGTATTCAAGCTACATTTTGTCTGGTCGCAGTCAAAAGCGACATTGTGTTTTAATGCATTTCTAGGGAATGCAGTAAAACTGATGGAAAACGATTTGTGGTTTTAAATTTGTTTCGTACAACAGTCTGACAGGTGAGTCAGCCCATTTTACTTTGGCAACCTTGAGGAAAATATTGAGTTGAGTCCAGCAGGTTTTTAAAGGCCTCAGAGGTTTATTAGTGAGCATTGGTTAAGAAATGGCATCATAAACGTAAGAAGAACTCCAAACAGATCAGAGATAAAATTGGGAAAAATGCTAAAATAGGGTTATGATATAATGTCTTAACTTTCAGAGAGTCATCCAAAGATAAGGCAAAGCACAACTGCACAACTCAACACAGCTGACAAGTTGGGCAAGGACAGCATTAATCAGTGGTAATTGTGACCAGCAGGTGAAGATCTTTTTAAAAGTTACGAGATGCACCCGAACACAACCTGAGCAGTGCACACTATTTTATTAAACAATTTCCTTAAAACATTTCTTCTTTTAAAAACGAGGCTTCGGGCCTACTACTCGGTCCCTGGAACATGTGAAACAAATGACAATTTCAATTATTCCAAAAGAAATAAAACATGCAATGCAAAAAGAAATTAGTAAATCAAACCCAAAAAAGAAAAGAAGCAAACAAATTAGTAACTTCAATAATGCAAAACAAATACAAAATGTAAAAGAAAACACTTCTCAAACAATGGAACAAATTGTTGTCGTCGTCCAGTTCCAAATGCCCTTCAATGGGGCCAGAGGCGTAACGCCCTGCCCACACAGCCTGCCCAAACAGCAACAGGTTTAGTTGAGAGCGGCCCAAACAAACAATGACAAGACAAGACAGCAGAGCGTCTAAAGCGCTGCAGCTCCAAAACACAATCAGGTGCCTGAAACAGAAAACCCATTAACAGTGGATCCAGATAAAATAAATCAAAAGCTAAATAGCAGGTAGCTTACCCAGAGGTGGAAACACAGCCTAACCCAGAAGGGAGCGGGTCAGCAGGTGAGGACCAGATGGAAGCCGCACGCCACAGCAACCCCCAGCTGCACCCGGTAATGCCAGCAGAGCAACACTACAGAAACGCACGATAGCTGTAGCACCCAAAACCACGATCCCAGCCACGGATAGCAAAACTGGCACTTACGATCTCAGACGAGCTGATCAAACACACAAGCCAACATGTAGCCGCCGATTGTAGCGACAGTGGGAGAAACAAAGACATACACACCTTGCAGTGGCCTGCCCAACTATAAAGGCATCTGCCCCACCCACCAATCAACAGTGCACTTCTAGCTGCACCCGGTGCACAGAGTGGGGGAGGGTGGAACACCATCCCACCACAGTAACTTGGTAACTCTGGAGGAGCTGCAGAAATCCACAGCCCCACACCAAGATGGAAGAACCTGCTAACATGTCAACCGTCTGTGGGAGAATAGAGTACGGATGCTTTGCTTCTGCTTAATGCTTTTCTTTTGCAGAGTGAATGGGAGGATTAATGGAGCTAAACCCACATCAAGTTTGGGGAAAGAATCTGTTCAAGAATGCCAAAGACTTTAAACCAGAGTATAGGTGATTATTGCTGTAGGCTACACATACAGCCAAGGACACAACATTTTATCCAAGACCTGACCCAAATCGGCGGTGAGATTTAAAAATGAATGTTCACAGATATATTCTGTTCAATGGAACTAAGCATCTGTGATTTTGCAAATAATTAGGAAAAAAAGTTCTGTTTTGAAATGCAACTCTATTTGCAACTGTAACTACAGCAAAATCTGGTCCTGTATTAAATTGGGAGGGCAGAATACAAACACAGACCACTTTTCTCCTACCAAAATATAGCTTTCTCAAAAATACAGCAAAGAATATCCACCTCCTAAACAAACAAAAAAAAAAACAGATTTCCTTTGCTTTTTATTATTCTGAAGACATGTATGTTTTGTCTCTTAACCTTCTGAAGAAGGTTCAAGTGCCCATTTTGCACATTTGTCAGGTGTAAGCTATTTGTTTTCATGCTGTACAAGGAATTGTGATGCTATGATTGACATCTTTCATTGACAGCTGCCCCTCAGCTATGCAGCGCAGCAGCTTTGTTTCCTGCAGCTGAGTGTGAGCATCTGTCAAGGGGAGATGAAGATAAAATGTATCACTCTTTTTCAACTTTGAATTTTTTTTCTAATTTGCTTTTCTAGAAATTGAACCGGCTTAAATTACTGTAGTACTAATTAGTAAATTCATACTAGCAGATGCAGTATTTGATCCCTTTGTAGTTTATGAATGTGCTCCCTTACAAACAATAGTATTCTCCCTAAATTTTATATAATTTAATTTTAATGTAGAGAAGCAAATTATCAATAAAAGAACTAAAAAACATGAAACCAAAGTTGATTTGAATCTCATTAGGTGAAAAAAGCTTAGTCTTAGTTTCTTAGTCTTGTCAAAAATAATTTAATAATTTATGGATAAGGCTGGTAAGGGCTGCAAATATCACCTAACACAGTTCCACTGGCATATTTTCCCCTTGCTTTAGGTGACCAAAATCTACTGGATCTAATACTTTTTTCAGATATTACAGAATTACTGACTAGAAGCTCCTACATCTTACTGAAAAGTTACTTTTAAGTTAGTATTTTCTTATTGTAATAAGATATTTGGACTGGAAACTAGACAAGCAATACTTGTCCCAAGTTGGAACTGGAAGCTATGTTATACAGTGTGTGAATTTTCTGTCTGATTCTAAAAAAGAAGAGCTACAGAAAAGGTGCAATGAATCGCTGAAGAAATACAAGAGATGTTGGGACTCAGCCTGTAACTCAGCCCTCTTGCCAATCAGTGACCAACACTCTTCTGACATTGCATGTTCAGCCCGACTCAGCACGCTTGGAAGCCCACAGCAGAGTAGTTTCTAAAGATAAAAAAAAAGAAAAGTTAAAGGGGAACATAATGTACGAACAACACTTAAATATTAACACTGATTTAAAAAAATTATAGTGCAATGGCATCACTCTTTGGTGTCATACATTTCAACAACCGATAGGAGAAGAGTGTAAAAAGAAATGCAAACAACTCTAACTGCAAAGTTTGCAAATGGACATGTCATGAGCAAATGCTCACTATGCACATTTACCAGTCCAGCCATGGCCGTACTCGAGCAGACAAAGTGACCTGCTGACAGCAGCTGCATGGCTCTTGGTAAACAGAACTTTTTTAAATATTGTGAGTTATATAACATTTGCTACATCCTTAGAACAAGTTAGCAAACTACAGCTTCCAATTTAGAGTAGAGAAATATGGATGTTTTATCACCAAGGCCGAAGCTAGTTAGTTTATGACAAGTTGCCTTTGGAAAAATAAAAAAGAAAAATCACAAATCAAGAAATTCTGCCACCACTATCTTTTTATTCTTTGTTGAATGCACTCAGTGAGTATGTAATTGTTGCGCACACTTTCAGTAATCTACCAGAAACTTTCTACCCACCATTGATTATGAGTGTCATTTACTGTGGCCAGCTCGAGGAACAGCACTAAGGTCAGAGATGACAGCGGGATCAATAAACTTATTCACACAGCGGGAGGCAAAATTGGTCAGAACTTGGAGATGTTTTCTTTCAGTTAGCGAGGAGCAGGAGGTCACTAAACAACCCGCTTTAAATCACGAACAATCTATACCACTTCTTCCGTGACTCCCTCCTGAGATAGAGGAGCTCACTCGCCAGAGGACTCACCCAGGCTTTTGGAAGCAGTAAAGCTGTTCTTGGTTTTCTACAAAATAGAGCATTAAGGCTGAAATGGGTTTTACTTCGCACCTAGTTTTAACGCTTTGTAAACAGACTGTTGATTGTTTCATTATTAGATTATAAGTTTGTTTGTTTTTATAATCAGATGTGAGTTTGCCAATTTATTGGTCAGCTTTAAGTCCAAGAGGGTTTTTATGAATAACATATTTTTCATTTCATGAGCTCTACATTATAAATAACTCCTGGAAAGTAAAATAAACATCAAAATTGATGCACCTGGTAATTTAAAACTGTAGGTGCCAGGAAACCTTAAAATTCAGGTTAAGATGGGCGAATGGCTCATATTCAAATATAAGCATAGAGACAGTTGAGGGTCTACTTGACCTCCTATCATGCAACTTCCTGGTCTTATGACATTTCCTCTGAATGGTCCCTTGCAAGTTTTTTCTTTTTTATACATCATATAATTTGGTTGAGTTGTTATTAATAGCTTGAGGCAAAGAGCCTTTGTTATCAAGGTCACTGTGGTTTGAGCTTCAAAGTTGAATTGCTTGCGTTCTTTTTTTTTTCTTTAAAGAATTATCCAGATAATTATGTCTAACATGTGCAAATATGAACTTCATCCATTTTCTCTCTACCGGATTTTCTCTGTGAATCCGGTAGATTCACAGAGAATCTCTACCGGAGATTCTCTGGACTGAAGATTTCAAAATCTCCAGTTCAAACGCATAAAACCTAAAATTCACTACCCAGTTTAAATAGTCTGTTTCTACACACGCTTATGTTTGATATATTGGTAAAATAAAAAAGAGAGGTTTGTGCCAATAAATCAGAAGTAAAGTGCTGGTTCAGGATACTTTTATGTGATTAATCTGACTGTAAAACAGAAACTAAACATGCATGAAACCACCAATTTTACTCTAAACGTACATTTGGAATTCACTGCTGTTAAAATGATTTTCTTCATGTTCACCGATGAATGCAGTGTGAAATTGACTTTCTGTCACGTTTAAATTGGGTCACACTTAACTAATAAATGTTTATGTTCTCCACTAAATGTAGGTCTTCAACATTGTAACATATGCTTCATTGAAACTAGTTCATCGTAGTTCTGGATGTGTGTTTATAGTCCTAACAGGATTTTTTCCAACATAATCCTGCAGGAATCTTTCCATCAACTTTGACTAGTTTCCATGGGTACTGTCACTTTTGCAAGCAGCGCAATTCTTCACATTACCTTTCTGATTACACAACAGGACTTTTTAATGAGTAGTTTTATTAATGTCATTATTTTTCTTCTCAACAGTCCTACACCCTTATTCCACCCATTATTCATGAAGGCTTTTACACAACGTTATATTCCTCGTCTTTGCTGTTTTCCATTGCATTTATATGCACAAGTTCCCCTGAATGTTACCTAATAAATATCCACCCTTCATTATCTACAGAATTACCTAAATGAACAACAAAGCACATTGCCGCAGTATCAATTTTAACTTCCGACCTAATTATGAGTAGGATTAGTAAAGTAATGGCCTAGCCGTCGACAATCGGAGAGCTTTGTTTCAGACTACTGCTTTTGATGCACTGAGCTGCTTAAAGTAGCTGGAACAGCAATTTCAGATTTTATTTGAATTGTGGATCGTAGCATTCAACAGAGAAGCCACTAAGACCTTGAGAGAGAGTGGCAGCAAGGATAATTAACACAGCTTCGAGGCTGAGGAAGTAGACTTATAGACACAGATACAGACAGGCTTATTGCTATGGATCATGGATGGATATGCTCAAATGTTCTTAAGGGATTTACTTCACATAACTGTTGTTTCAGCAGCCAATGTGTGCTACATGTAAGACTTGGAGATTTTCTTTGTCAGGGGCAAAAAAGTGTGTGTATGTATATATATATATATATAATGTACAACCCTGTAGTATGTTTAACAATATGTTGCAAGGGGAAAAAAGCTTGATATGTGATGGTTATTTGATTTTTTTTTTTCATTGGCATTTTAGAGAGCCATGTTTGTTTTGTTTGCCATGTTGTCATTGTTTTGGATACAAGAATATAATATTCTCTTGTTAGGGAAGGTTTACTGCCTTGGACAGCTGTCGTATGTGGTTTGCGGAAATATAAGTTTTATCAGCCAGAGTGAAATCGGTGACAAACTTGGCAGATTCCCTCCATACAGAATGTATCCAGACAGAGAGAAGTTGGTTCTACAAGTGGGCTTTTAACTTTCGACCTGGTTTGCCCTTGGGAATCCACAACTCGAAGGAGGATTGATATACATCTTCCATTACGATTACAATTATGCAGTTTAGAAACCCTACTCTTACTGTGTGCGAGTTTTGTAATAACCCGTTTGGCTTTGGCTCTCTGTCTGTAGAAGAGTACAGGCCTCAGTGGAGCATAAACAGCACTTCCTGTATTGTCTGGCTAATCAGAGCCTCTCGGGGGATTAGGAAACTGAGAAACAATAACCAGCTACTAAGTTTTATCCTGTAGCAATTAGAGCAGAAAATAGGCAAGTTCCCTGTACCTAGCCGTGGCTTTCCAATGGTCACTTATTTTAGGAATTATAAAAACAACCAAACGCCAGTACTTCTGAGTCTGTAATTATCTCTCAAAAGTTGAGCCCTTCCCAAATGTTGATGTTAATAGATGTTTTTAGAGGCTGAATGTCCCCCTCGATGAATGTTATGTGTTTCTCTGGCTCGTCCTCTCTCCACTGGCGCAGTGCAGATTAGTTAGCTGCTACCAGTTGGTACAGACTGGAGCTCCAAACGTTCACTTAATGAATTGGCAGTCATTTGTGTGTATGTATGTGTGTGAGTGGGAGAGATGGAGGGGGAGCAAGACCAAGGCAGGCCAGTGAGATGCTAAATTAATAGCAGTCATCTTTACATGCTTCCCTCTGCTAGCTAAGCCTGCTAATGAACAGACTTGGACGCCTGCGGTTAGTATCACACAAAAGTGCACATACACACACCGATGTACTTAGAGGTTTCAAAAAATGCCTGTGGATTTGATAATGACGCCAAAGACACACAGATACACACGCGCACACACACAACTCGTTGACCTGCCACTATTGTTTCAGCAAGCAGGGAAGTGTTTAGCTACGTTTAATTTGTTTTAGCCCTTCGCACCTACGTTTTTTGTATCAAGTATGTTTTTCTTTCAGGAGTTTTACAATGAGCCACATCACCAACATAAACACAACAATGCACTGGAAACACGCCGCATGCTTTTTGTGCAAATTACGCCTAGTAACTTCAGATGTTGCCTCTCTGTCGCATTAAATTAGCACAACGGTTACCTGCGTAACATATATTTTCACCCAAGAATGTTGGGGGGGAAAAAACATTGTTGAACGGGGACGCCACTAGGGTGCTATAGGCGCTAGAAGACGATCCCCAGCCGCTTGCCATTTCTTCCCGGTCATCCCCTTGGACTGACTGCGTGCATCTGCAAGTATCTTCTGGTGTGTGAAGGCAAGATTGCAGGGTTTTCACAGGGGGTGTGATGCAAGCCAAGCTTGTGCTTTTGCATGTGTGTGTTGTCCCACTGGATAAGGCTGAAGCCAACTCCAGGAAATGGATTGGCATGGAAGGCCTCAACAGAGATTGTGGGGTAAAGATGAAAAAGTTCCTTCACAGAAGCAGAAACCCGCTTCTCCTCTTCCACCTTTTGCCACTGAACGCGCTCATTAAAGCTGCAATTTGGTATTCAAGAGCATATGTTTGCATGATAAATGTTAATTGGGGTAAAGCATTAACAGAAACAACAGCTGGAATGATGCTACTCCTTGTAATGAATCTATATAGAACGCTAGATACACATTTAAAGTTGAATTGGTCTTAGAAATTATTACAAGTTAGCTTCTTTTTGGAAATAAACCGTGTAAATGTGCCCCTAAAGATGCTACATTTTATGTTTTTGTGCATATTTTGAAGTAAATTTGTTTACTTCTGCAATATGTTACCTCCTGATTGATGCCTACTGTGGTTTTTCTATTAGTTAGAACCACAGCTTGGTTAACTTTCACTAGATTTGTCGCTAGTCACTTATTAGAAAAAAAAGTCACTATAAGGGTCTGAAAAGTAACTAAATATAGTAACGAAATTGCTTCATTAACAGCAGTGCTTCTCTTTTCCCCTTAACCCCCTCTACTCATGCCCAAGCTTGACCACGCCCCTAGGTGTATATTAGCTCCGCCCACTTTGTTGCAATTAGTTTGAATTTGCCAGGAGTGGGGTTCTTCTTTTTACACACAGCTACGCTTCAAAGAATTTGTGCATTAAAAAGAGGCTACAGTTCATCTGCCAATGAAATATTTTCAGCTTGTTCTTGTAAGACTTATGAATAATTCTTATCCAATTATTATTATTATTATTTTTTTTTTTTTGTTCATCTGTTTTATAGGTGTGAATTCCTGAGGTGAGGGGGAATAGTCAAAATCTATTTCTGGTTTATTTTTTGGCCCCTCCAAATGACATGTTTTGACAGAACTGGATGGGGCTGTTTGCATATCAGATACTTGAATACATGACGTGAACAACAAGTCATGCAATTTATTTTCGTGTGTGCATATCTGTGAGTAAAAGTTGTGTACTTGTGTCTGCTGTGTGTGTGTTTTTTTTTCATGATTGGCATGTAAAAAGGCACTGATTATCTTTTAGATAATTACTGCTGTGGAACAGCGAATGTTCAGTTCTTTGATTGGGTGACAACACCAAAGAAGCACTGAACTGCATGTTTTTTTCCTTTCTTCCCATTCTCCCCTCTGTTTTCACGTCACCTCTTCATTTACATGTGCATTTGCGGCGCATTTATGTCCTGAACTAGAGATGATAATACTCTTCAAGTTTAATAACTATCATTAGAGCTGGTAAATATAATTTAGAAGTAATTCCAGCAGTAAGCCTTTGAATTTTTCAAGCGTGTAAAATTGACTTTCAAAATGAAAACGGTAAGAAAATGCTGCTAAAACCTGGTACCAAGCTGCTATGCACATTTAAAAATGTGTGAGGCGTTTTGTATGACTGTGTCTAAAATTTAGTAAATGGCATTGCCTTTTTGTTTTAGCATTTATGTGTAGAGGCCATTGGAGTTTTGTTCCCTTTCTTTCAACCATCAAGCTCGCCATTTCTGTACCACAAAGTTTGTGGGAAGATAAGGCCACTAGTTCAGCAGGTTTGAACTTAGATAAGCCTGTTGTTTGTCAAGTGACAGCTTTAACAAATAAGTAAACATATTTTCTGGAAAAGTTACCTACTGCAGTTTTAACACTTTAGTCCAATTGGAAATCATCACCGTATTTAATGTTTGGATTCATGTTACCATATAGCATAAAAACACTTGCTCTGTTTTTTTATCCAATACATTTATATTAGCTATATATTTGGGAACTTTTCATCTGCCGCCATTTCTTAGTGGAATTATTAAAATAACTAATTGTGTGACTGAGAATGTCTAGCAAGACACTATATTTTGAGATATGCTCACATATCAGACCTAGACAGGTTGCCAAGTCGTCAAAGATGCGTGAAGATATACATTGTTTATTGTTTATTGCCTTTGTTTGCGTCTTAATTAACATTCCATTTGTACATTATTTCTGTAAGTTATTGTGACACTTCAAAAACCTTCTTATCTTTCCTGACAAAAAGGGAAACAAAGTCCTGAGTACGTGCATGTGAACACGCACACAAACACGCAGCTTCTCTTGAGACAAAGCTGGCAGACACAGAAACTTGTGCAGATGGCTTGTTTGGGACCTGTGTCATGAAGTGTGAGAGATGCAAGTGTTAGCAGCCCAAACTAAGATAGTGTGTGTATTTGCATGCAGAAAGTCAGCTCAGACAAAGAATATGTTTGCTAGCTATGAAAGCTGCGGCCAACTTACAGCAAATAAAAACAGAGATGCATCCAGTCTGTTATCGGTGCTTAGACGTTTGTTGCAACAGAAATGGGGCATTTTATAAACATACAATAATGCAGTGCCTCAACAGTCCCTATGACTTCTGGCAAATTGCAGAGGGGGGGCGTCTTAATGGCCTTCCTTTAATGACCTTGATTTTCTTTCATAAAGAAACATACTGGTAAAGTGCACAACACATAGTTTTGCTATCACCAAATTTTCCCACCTGAGCTCTGAATCTCACCAGTTCCTGTAGTGTTGGCATAATCCGCTTGACTTCTTCCCGTTTAAACCCCTTAATTGTCCCCTCTAAAATACTTATAGGGAAGTCAATGGGTCCATGAGGACAGTGGTGTCCTCATGACAGATTTTGTGTTTTATTATGGTCTTTGTCAGACCTGCAGGTTTGTAGTTGTGCCATAATGTGTTCATTTTTAGATTATATGTCATGTAAGATGTTCAAAGAACATAAAAGAAAGGCAATGTCAATAAATTATTGTTTAATGACATTATCCTGTTTTTGCACAACTTTTAGTTTTGACCTGTCTGGGTGATGCTGTTTGTTTGTTTGTTGTTCTCTGGCATCCCTCTGACATCTGCAGCTTTTCCAGCATTAATGTGGAGCTTTTGACCGCTTCTCTGAATAAAGCTTTCTTTGGACAGTCATGTCTTGGTGGCTTGGACAGAGATCTTCACAGGAAATCTCTACTTACACAAATATTGGGTCACCCTTGAAGGCAAATGTTTGGAGTGAGTTTTAATTCAGGTGTTAAAAAGGGCACTTTAAATAACATGCCGCTTTTTGTGGGCCCAATGCAAAAATGTGAGAGAAATAGTTTTGAGTTTGAAAAGAATTCAGGTTGTACTGACACTTTTGCAAAAATACCACAATGCCAATATAAAAGAAAAAAAGACATATCTTACTGTTTTGGTACTGTGTTGGCAGACTGAGAAAGACATTGTCTAAGACTGACGTGTACGGCAATCCTACAAAGACCAATCCACACTTTATTCTGCACCACCCACTGTAACATAAACTGGCCATCGTTTGAAGTCCACACAAGCAGACTTAAAATATTCCCACTGAGAACAAGGCAAAGAGAAGAAGAACACAAACAAATCATGAAAGTACTGCAAATCTTTTCAATACTTGAACTGGGCCTTTGTCAAGTCAACAAAAAGCAGAAGGAAAACACCACAGCTTCTAAGAAGAGGGGAACAAGAACAGGTGCTTTAATATTGGTATTTGAAAATGTGTTGTTCAGACACTATGAAAAAAAACCTCTCCAAAACATCATATCCTGGTGTTCTTCAAAGAGCCAAACCATGCTTCCTGTAAAGATAAACACCATAGCATAAGTTGCTTAGTGTTGTATGCAGAGGTTGGCGCAGTAAGCAGAGAAACGTGTGACCCCAACGTCTATGAAAGGAATGTTCCCACAACAACTAGGCTTGAAATCTTCACACACAACCGGAGCTTCCAGATTTAGAAAAACAACAGAGTAGCAGTCTGAATGTAGCAACAACCCTTGTAAAGCATTTCACTTGAGCAAGCAAGAGTGCATATAGTTAAGAATAACTTTTTAATCCTCTTTTGGTGACCATTAGATTGTTATATTAGTCTGTCATTCTTTTCCTGTTGTAAAGAAAGCACATTGAAAAAAATGCCTCACAATGTACCCATTGTGTTAACACTTTATTTGAAGGGGGGTGAATAAGACTCATGACACTTTCAAAAACATAACATAACTCCTGTCATGAACATGAATAAGCCTTCATGAATATTTATGACTGTTGTCATAAAGCGTCATTCGGTAAATTATGACACTTTTAATACAAAGTTGACATTAATCAAAATGTATTAGTTATGACAACTTGACATTAACCCAGAAATCATTACTGTTTAAACTTTACCTTTAATAACATAAAGATACCTAATTTTTAAAGTGCACTCAGTAATACTTTTATAACATATTTATATCAGTAATGATTTCTTGGTTAATGTCAAGTTGTCATAACGACATTTTGAATAATGTCAACTTTGTATTAAAAGTGTCATAATTTACAAATTACACTTTATGACAACAGTCATAAATATTCATGAAGGCTTATTCATGTTCATGGCAGGTGTTTACGACAGTGTCATGTCAGTCTTCAAATAAAGTGTTACCCCAGTGGTCACTAAAAACAACTACAACTATATAAATACTATTAATATCAGTTGGTCACAATATATAAAGGCAGCTGAACATCTGTCAGGACTTTGGACTAATCAGTTACACACCAATATACAAGGTCACATGAGATAAAAAATCTTTGAGGGAATGACTTGTATTTCAGAAATTAACTGAGGCTGCAGAAATTTAACACCATGATGGATTGACGACAAGGAGTGGTGGTGAGAAGCAGGGTCTGAACACCTTACAAGGACATTTTACATTGAACAGTCAATCAAAGAACACCGAAATACTGTCACACACGATTTCCACTGGTGAGGTTCAGCAGAAATACCAAGGGAATCTGTCATTCCTTCTCAAATCTTCCCCCAACAGTCGGCAAAAAAAAAAGCACAGCTCTTCTTACCAACCTTGTGATTGGCTGACAGTAACTGTGACTTTTGATAGATCTATTGTCCTCTGGGCTTGTGCGATCAAAGCCACTCTCTGGAGTTGACAACCATGAGACTGCACTCGGCTACAATTCAGCCCTTTTGCCAGCTCAACCTTATTCACCAACATCATCGGTGAGCTGGATGACATACTGCAGTGGTCTCGACTCTTTGTCTGAGCTGAGGAGGACTCTGTGTGACCCACTTGAGTCAGGAACTCAAGGAAACTGCACAGGCCGCATCAACTTTTTTTCAATCATGTTGGAAAATTCAGGCAATTGACACAACATTCCTTAATGTGGCAGATGGTGGAAAATACACACTGGTTTGAAATACAAATAAGCAATTCCACACTGCTGTCTTTATAAACTAAAAGCTTTACTTGCTTCTTTTCTTCGATATTTAACAGCAGGTTTTGTTCAAGGAAATGCCAAAGGTATTATTTAGTCCAAATAAAGCCATGTGGAGGCATATGAAACAGTAGTGTGTTTAAAACTGATATTTGTGCTGGCAGCCTAATTAATCCGTCTTCCACATGTCATGTTGAATTTGAGTTTGCAGTGATATTAATGTAGATTAAGCATAAAAACACAAATTGGTTCCTGAAAAGTGTCCTTCAAACCAAAGTAACTGAACTTACTGTACTGTTTGATAACTCGGATCAACTTGAATGAATGTATACATGATTGAACCGGAATAATTTTTGTAAAATACCTCAAGAAAGGGGTTAGTTGTAAATTAGCACTATAATAATAAATTGAATTGAACCTGTTCCTGCTAATTTTGGTGTTACATGGTTGTATTGTATCATAGATACATATGTGTTAGCCCACAATGATTCCTTTGTGCTAACTTTGTTGCAAAACTATTTAGCTTGTTTTCCAAAATAACGCTAATTATATTAAAGGCACTCTTCCAATGAATGGTTTCTTAAATGATAGTGCTGTTAAATTTTGACTAAATTGAACTTGGCATCAAAGTCCTGTCCAAGTAATTTGCTGTATTTGTGTGTCTTATTTAGTGCAATTAGGTAATTTCTTATCTTTTGTCTCACATATGAGAATTTGTGAACCTTGCTCCATTACCAGAGTTTTAATTCTGATTAATTGACAGTGCCCTTCACATTTTTCTGCAACCTTGGTAAATATTTTAAAAAGCTTTTAAGTAATTTTTCTATGAAAATGTTTTTGAAAAATTCACATTAAAATATTTAGTTTTTAATAAAGTCACTGATGTCACTGAATCAACTTCAGACTTTTGACAAACATTTAACTTCCTGATTTCCAGTTCTCCTTGGTTTGTGATATAACAAATTGTACCAATTCTACAAGTTGCACTCAAAATAATAATAATTAAAAAAACTACTATAGAAAGTACTACTTAATAAATAATTGGTTTTCAAATGTCAGGAGACATTAATAAAAACAGCTTCTCTTTCTCATTTCTACATTAAGTTTATCTTTGATGGAAAGGGAGACAAAAAAAAGTCTCTGAAGCGCACTCTCACAAAACCGGAGAAGATATTTGTGAGATTATGTTATGGCAAACAAACGATAAAAAATGAGGTTTTAGCACTTTTCATTAGCTGAAGTGGAGATAATTAATGCACAGCCCAGCCTCAATTAAAACATTATTTTTCAACCTGGAACAAACTTTTTTTTTCATACTAGAAAAACCAACACACAGCTGAAATCTAGATATTTACATGAACAAAAACCCGTACATTTGCTGGTTATTTACATCTGGTTGCAGCAGTGGACAGAGTTAGACCCTACTGAGGTGAATTATGAATTTTCATAATTAGAAATGATTTGTGATCTTCCTGTTACCCCTGTAACAGCTGTGGTATTGAAAAAAATTGTATTTGAAATGGCTTATTCTCTGGCTTCTTCTTACATTTAAGTTCTTTGTTTTGTTGAGTTGCCCATATTTTCTTTGAGTATTACCACTTTAACTGCTGTGCTCTTCTTTTACAATCTTGCTGATGTCAGCCACCACTCTCATGTTTTAGCTTAAATCAGTTTATTTCTAAATTTAGCATTCAAAAGTACATGGAAATAAGCAGTGTTGGGTATGTGTACTCTCAACAGGTTTCCTCTCCTCAGCAAGACCCATGAGTGTTGTTTTATATAGATCTGTCTGCCGTGCAAAAATTACTCAGTTCTGTGTAAAAGGTGTAATATGAGACACTGTGAATCGCTTATGACAAATAAAATTCAAAATAAAGCTATCAACCAATATTAACAAACATCTAGAAAAACCCACACCTTCTAAAATTTCTGGCTTTTGCAAGCCAGGCTAATATCTCCTCTGCTTTTGCCCTGCTCCTTCTAATATGCTTAGCTGGGTAATTTATTTGCTATACTTTATTGTCCCCTGTAGGGCAATTGATGTGCAGCATATAAAGTATGCAAAATCTCCACACAACAATAACTTTCATAAAAATGAAACACAAAACAAAGCACACATTTACAAAATTATATCACTCCAAGCGACACAGTTCATCTTTAATGGGTTTGCAACACTCAGCTCCAGAGATGCAGATGGTTCTGTGTTCACAATGGCCATAAGCTTAACCGAGGACTAACTAATGTTTTTAAATGTAAACATAATAACTAGGACAGGGGTTTTCATGCATTAATTTTAATTAATTACATAGATTTTAATGTTAAGTTTCTAACATGATTGATGTTTTTTTTTTTTTTACAAGCTCTGATTACCCGATTATGACTAATATGTACAGATAAGACTCACAGATGTATTGCGACTCTCAAGATGCTGTTTCATATAATTTCAACATTATTTCTGTATTTTATTTTATTATTCATTTTTTGTGTCATATTGACGTTAAAAGTCTCACATAGCTTATGTGACATTGAAAAACAATAGTGAAAAAGTGCTTCTGTAAGCAATAAATGTTTAACTTTATCACAACCAAGCGCCATTGTAAGCAGACACTCTGGAGTTATGTGCGTAATCGTTATATTCAACATAATTTTTATGAATATATCAGTTCATTGTTGAATGCCCACTGTAAAAGCAGCACTGCAAAGCAGAGTTTGACGGGTGGAACAAGCACACAAAAACAAATGCTCTCTCTCTCTCTCTCTCTCCCTCTGACTTTCTCTCTCTCTCACAGTCTGCTGACGGTTCCAGCTCGTGACATTTCTGAGCATGCCACAGGGACAAGTGGTGGAAGGTTGGCGGCAGGCTAAGTGTCTGTCTGTAGGCCTGAGATAACGCCTGTCACCTCACCAAGTTGTCTCATTCACACATGCACTGATGCACACACAGAAACAGAAACACACCAAAATATGGTCTGTCTTGCTTCTTTTTTTTCCCCCCACACTGGTCCACTATTAAACCATCCATCCACTGTGACAGTGAATGCTACTCAGCCGTCCATTCAGCAGCGCTCAATATCAATAGAGTCCCTCAGTCTCTGTTTTGCACTCCATTGTTGCCTTAAAGAAATGGGAATAGCTTTAACAGTCGGTAGAAGTACATGGCCTGTGAATAGCCGGCTTATGGCTGTGCTTATGCATTGTTTCGCTTTCCTGTCGTCCAGCCCGAGATCCTTAAAAGTGGCAGAAGCGGTGATGATGTATTGTTTTTCAGGCCATCGAGATTGCTGCATGCAGCATGTGTGGATTGTCTTTCCTCTGAGCATTTGCATTGTACTTCATTGTGTCACTGGCTTGTTTTGCTGTGCTATGATATGCATGTACGCGTGTATGTAGTAATGTGCAAATAACAAAGGAAAGAGAGAGAAGACGTCCAGGAATTAGGTAGAGGTGGAACAGTCATTCACAGGAATTTTCACATGACAGCAGACACACGGCTGCAACTTTCTTCTAATGTACTAACCCCCTTTCTTTCAAAGTTAATCACTTTTTCTCATTCAAGCATGAGGTAGGACGGGCACACAGTGAAAGAGGGTGAGGGAGGTAGAGAAAAAGACCGAACCACTGGAAGAATAATAGCAGTTTCTGGGCTTCATTGATTTCAATAAATGGGTACACATTATGGTGACTGTGGCACGATGGGGAAATATTCTGACAAAAACGTATGCAGAACCATTTTTGTTGCATCTGCAAGGGAAAATGGTGTGTGTGGTATATCTGTGTGCATTTGTGTGTTTGACTGTGGAATCAAAGCCTAAAAGAAATAGCGACGCACTTAATCAGCAAAAAACAGTGTAGCGCTCTTTTTTTCATTGTACGTTTTGTGTTTGAAACTGCATCTGCATTTCCAATGCAGGGCCATTTATCTGTGAAGACTATAATTAGGGGAGCCAGAAAACCCAGAAACAATCATAGCCTGTTTATATGCTTCTGCATCCATTCTTACATATCTATTAACACCGACAGGTATCTATTTTGAAAAATAATTTCAGTGTCCTTCATTGAAATGTCTCTCACCATGACTCTCAGTAAAACAACAAAAAAAAAGACTTCATAGTTATTTTCAAAAATATTTTGAGATGTGCCAGTTTTGATAGGGATGCAAGAAATGCTCAGGTTTTGTGACTCAGCTCAGGGATTCTCAGTAGGACGTCAGTGTACTTAACAGAACGTGATTATATAAATATGGACTTTGCGGATTTACTGCTTATTGTTTAAGAAGTTCATCAAATGGGGAAAGATTATGACCCTGTCATGGTGAATGTAAGCTGATTAATTCAGTTAAGAGAATGTGTACCTACCTGTGGCTGCATTTTCTAAGTTAAATATTAGTTTGCTTCAGTTTAAAACAAAGAAGTAATTGACCGTTTATCTATTAATTTTTTGTGGTGTACAAAATCAATGTCTTGAAATATTTGTCAAAGTTCTAAACATTGATCTTGGTCTTGTGATCTTAGTCTCAGAAGAACGGGTTCCACTCCGTCCCTGACACTTTAGGGTGTGTCTATTGGGGAACTGACATGCACGGTGGTGCATGTGTTGGCACTGCCTTGCAGCTAAAAGACACTGTGTTCAGTCACAGTCTGAGCCTTTTCTATACTCATATGTTCTCTCATGTATGCCTGGGTTCTCTCAGGATGCTCTGGTTTCCTCCCACATTCCCAAAACTAGCATGTTAAAACAATTAGTTACCTTAACTTACCATTTATCTGAGTGTGTGTGTGTCTATGGTCATTTGTGCTGTTCATTATTGTGTTGCCCTATGATGTACTGGTCTCTCCCACCCATTGACAACTGGATACATGCATCAGCCCCACATCCTTGCAAGGACAAGGGAGTACAGAGAAAGGATGATTGAATGTTGCTGCTCTAAATCTTTTATTTTCACTTAGATTTTTCAAAGTTGAAAGCAACTTGAAAAAATCAGGATGTAGAATGAGAAAATGTTGTTTCCAGCTATTCGACTTATTAACACCTCTCTGTCTTCATCCTGCCATTGACCAGTGTAGACATGTTTCAGACAATCACAAGTCCAACTTGTCTCATGACCATTTTTATGCTTGGATCTACACATTTTTGATTGCTCTGAGTCTTTTAGGCCTATTGCCAGTTTGTACTCGATTTTGAATCTGCACATTTTTATTTCATCCCTGTGTACTCCATTTTTTTACCCATAGTATTTAAATAAATTATGGGAATTAACTAATAGAAATGCTTAAGCTTGACATGCAATATATTTAAATTGTATAGCATTACCTAAAAACTGTGTGCGGTCTTTGACATTTCAAACATACCATACACAGAAGACGGTTGGCTACTTGCGCCCCCCGACCATAGCCACCTTCAGCAAGCAGGGGAGAAACCCTTTAAGCTCCTAACGCTCCCAGTAGACCTTAAATCTTCACCGCAACCAGAATGTAGACAGACAAATGCAGGAAAGGAACATTACCACCCTACCTGCTGAGATAGCAGGAAGCCCAGACAGAGCCACATTGGACACCCGGAGAGATCCCACAATCCTGGACTGGGCTTTTTAAACCAAAGAACTAAAATGTCTGGGTGCTAGATATTATTTAATAGTCATGTAACGATATTTGCTTACAGTAAAATATTGATAAAACACAGAAAATGATTTTCAATTTTTAGTTGTCAAAGAAAGACAATGTATCTGAGATGAACAGACTTGGGTTGGTGGTAAAATTATTCCTTAGCTTACAGCACTTTTTCATACACAAAGTTGAGTGTAAAGTGACCAAAATAGCAAAGGTGCAAAAGAAGAGCATTGAACAACATCCAATTTTGATAAATGAGGCTCATTGTGTCTTTTTTACACCCCACCCACAACCTACAATCTCTCAGTGAGCACGTTCCTTCTTCTGTTTTTGCTCCCTAATTCATTCACATCCCATCCGTCCTTATCATTCATCCCTCCTCTCCCCACTATTTCATTCTGACTTCCTTGGCTCCACGAATACAGAGCTGTCTTAGAACTCTCAGGTGGTTCAAGTCCATTACTTTGGGAGATAGAAAAACAGTGCTGAGGTGTTCTGATTGAGGCCTATTAAAATTCATAAGCTGTGGAATAAGGCCAGATAAAAAAAATGCAGCTGCAGGAATGAAAGGCAGGATGGTATATGGATGTTCATGTGTATATGTGTGAAAATTTGTCAAGTGCTTATGAAGAAAAGCGAGAGGCAAGCAAGGGAATAAAGAGTGATAAATGCACTGCGATCCCATGAGTCCCTTACCTCCTTAATTTATCTTCATACTTTTCCTCTCTTTTTCAGTCCTTTGTATTTCTCTCCCTCTCTTCAGTTGGTCAATACCTTTTGTGTACCTTCACACCTTGCCAAGGTGCATGGTGCACAATTTTTATTATTTCTCGCCATGCATCTATGTATTTTATGTAGGCAGCCATCGTCCTTCTTAAACTCTGATAAAAAAGGAAATTCTGCACTGTTTTTGATGGCTGTTAAAGATAATCAAACACATTTTACGGACACACAAACATCTGCAGCTCCCTGTTTTCCTCTGTATTACACACACACACACACGCACACGCACACACACACACGCACACACACACACACACTCATGGCATGGAGTACATTAAGCGGATGTGGATCGATAAGGAGCAGAGGTCAATAGAAAACGCGTTTAGACTGATAAAACTTACATTTCTCTGGGAGACTGAGACTAGCTCAAAGCTAGCCAAACCCCTTCACCTCTCTTCTTTCTTCTTTCTTCTTCTTCTTTCTTTTCTCATACTATCACTCTAAAATAGACTCGTCTTGTATCATTGTCACTTGGGATAGATTAACACAAAGGCAGAAAAGAAAGCAGGTATGATGGTAGTCAGAAAATGATTTAGCTGACTAAGTGAAAGTGAGGCCAGCACTTGAAACAAAAGCAACTGATGCAGTCAGTGGTGCAGCAACACCAGATGCCACTTTCTAACATATTATAGTACGAGCCTAGTTAGAAGAAACACACCTGTTTTTTTCTGTGTGTGTATATGACAGTGTGTCTCTGTGGTTACATACTGTAAAAACACTGTAAACAAGCACTTGACATCATGATTATCAAAGCATATGTGCTTTTTGCATTATAACATACTGAGATAACAAATTTTGCAAAATCAACTTTGTTATAATGTCATTCGCACATCACAAACACACACACATTAATTATTCTATTACTGAACAGTGTCCTTCAATCATTGCTAGCATGTGAGTTAGCTTGGGCTGAAATAATATCAGATTTGAACAGTTATTACGACAATGTTTCTAGTGGTTTGCATAACAATTTCTGAAAGAGTGTAGAATTAAAATTGTACTTGATTACCATGCTGTTCAGTACATCAAGTGAATTATTTCCAATTCTTTGCTGCTGACACCAGCTAGAAGGTAGTGAAAGCAAAGGAAACAGGTCTTTCAACCACCCAGGTTGAATTTAATTGATTTTAATATTTTTAATTATACAAGAAAGGTTTTTGTTTTTCCAAAAAGAAGAAGAAAAAAAACATGAACCATCTTCTGCCTCTAGCTAGCAGCCATCTCCAGCTAATGCTAAGTAGTGTTAATTTGAACCTGAAAATATGTCTTTAGAAACATTGTATCAGTTTGTGACATTATTTCATGCACAAAAATCTGTTGATTACTTGTGGTGTAAAAGTTCTACAAATTATTGATTTTTACAACATAACCGGTACATGGCCATCAGAAAAAGGGCTGTCGGATGCATGTTTATCTAATATACATCAACTGATTGAATCTTGTAAGTACTACAAAGGGTAAAAACAACTCTTTGCTGAACTCGCTTGGTGGACCTTGGTTAATTGAACTGGGATTGCAAACGACCACTCTAAAAATACATAGGCAAGTTCTGCAAATCTATAAGTTAGTTCCATTGCTTTATTATTATTAATAATAATTTCTCTTTATACAAGTTATCTCATTAAAACAGGCTGTAGAACGCACAAATCGATTAACTCTGGCCTTAGATTGCTGACATGACAGCATAGTGATTAAGCAGATGCCTTGTTTGAGATAAACTGTTAGCTTTTAAGAGGACAGTAATTTAATTCTCAGGATACACAAGAAGTTGCAGCAGTAAATATGTGAGCCATAACAACAGGAAGATCAAGCTAACTTGTAAGTCAAGGGACTGGCTATTCAGATTGCTATGTTCTGACATTCCCATTAATTTTGTACATTTTCTGAGATGAACTTAGCATTTTCTGGGTATTGAGAAGATACATTTATTATCTGTGGTGACTTGACATTTTGGGAATTCATAATCATTTTTAATTGATCTTTTATTACTACTGTGGCCTCCAAGATAGCAGGTTCCTAAAATGCATGCTCTAAATCTAACAGGGCTTCTACAAAAATAATATGGCCTTTAGCAATGGTAGCTTACAGCGCAGAAGAAACAACATTGCTTCTCTCCCCTGACAAAGCTCTGTGTCTACTCACTTCTTTGTTCCAAAGTACTTACTGTTATTTCTGAGGGTAACAGGAGAGCTTGATTATATCTGCAACTACACCCACAGCATGTATCTGTATAACTGTCGAGCATCCACGAGCTTAAAATGGAATCCATAGTGACAGTTAACGGGAAATGATATAGTAAGAAATGTGACAGAAACTGCTTGGTTTGTTTAAACTCACACACATTTTTATTTTTAATTGTCCAACAAAACTAAGCAGCGGAACATTTTGGCACACTTCCAAAAATGCACCCATATAACAGGCAACCGACCAAGAAATATAGGTTTGGGTGTTAAAATAATGGTGCCAGGCTCACAGGCAACCTGCAGCAGATAGAATAAAGGCCTCACTAGGTACCTAGTAGATCAGAAAAAGGACCTTTGTGTGCTGTGTTTGGGGTTTGCTGGTGAAAAAGAGGAGGACAGTGCAATTGCACCATTGGTTGGGGGGAAGCGTTAGGGGAGACACATTTCTATTGTGTCTGAATATAAGTATCTTTAAAACCTGAAAACAAAGTTGTGCACAAAATGGTCAGCTCCAATGAAGAAAGAGAAAACACACAGGATGTCTAAAGCTAAATTTCTCAAGAATGAGTGGGAGCTGCTGAAACCGTCTTCCAGCTCGTGTAGCACTGGAAGTGGTCGATTAACGGTACATTAAAGTGAAACACATTAGAAAACAAAAACACTTCTGTAATAGGGTGAAATACTATGATTACTCCAGGTACATATATTTGCATTTCATAAGGCACAGAAATGCTCATGATCAACTGTAAGATTTTAAAATAAGTTTACGTCATAGTAATCGACTGATTTAGTCAACTGTTTGAAGCTGAAGATGGATGAATATGTTCAGAATTTAAGAAGTTCAGATAGACTCAGTGTGTTAGGAAAGAGTTACTAGATAATTGGAAAAGTAGTTCAGATGTCATGAGTGAAACTCCTGTTCTAACCCACACAGGAAAGATGTCTATCAGATTTGAAGGTGAAATTAGGATGTTTAGGAAGCTGTGTATTAGTTAGCAGAAGGAAGTGAGAAATATACAGGGAGATGGAATAAAATGACACAAGTTCTTGGAGAGTAGGCATAACAGCAATAAAAGAGCTAGCAAAAGAAAAATGATTATAGTATGAGAATCTGGACACTAAGTAGAGGGAAGAAAAACTTGTATCAATGACCTAGACAGAGGCAGATCAAGGTAGAGAGGTGCAGAAGGATCATTATTGGAGATAAAGATGGAAATGTACCAAGCAATGAAGAGAGTGTGTTGAAAAGACAGGAGGAGCTCTTAGAGAAAATGACAAAAGATATGAAAATGAGAGCGAGACAGGAGCTGACTTGGAAGGAAAAAAGTGGCCCCTGGAGTTTCTGACAGACTGGCCGACCTTCAACTGCTCAGTTGAAATTTTAAATATCTCTCACCTTTTCAGTGCCACCTTTTGGTTTTGTAGTTTGATTTTGGTGCTCTATCTTCACTGCCAATGTAGACTTGTTTAATGTTACCTATAGGCTCAGTGATTCAATTCAATTCTGTTTATTTACATAGCACCAGTTCACAGGGTCATCTGGAACAATCAGACTTTAAAGGCTTTATGTGAAAGAAGAAGAATCTGAAATTGTGTTCTGGAATTAACAAGGAGTAGGTGAATGGAAGCTAAAATAGGGGAAATATAATATCTCTTTTAAATCTTACAAACACAAAAATTAAATTCATGTGGCATTAGCAGGAACAGAGGAGGCTCTACAGTTACGTGACTGTAGAGACCTGTATGCTGAGATCGGCCCGACTGAAGTGGCACTTGATAGGATGCAGTTTCAGGCATTGTGTCAGAGCAAAACATCAGTGACTACAGAGTGACTATGGGGCCTCTGACCTACTGGGGATTTCCCTGGTATACCAGTCTACCACTGGAACGAGGACAGATGGAAAGTTGGTCAAATATAGTGTATAAGATTAAGGGCAACTACGAAAAGAAGACGGAGCAGGGAAACGTGGGCGGTCCAGACAGCATACTTGTGCTCCCCTCTTTTTAAGATGGGGTTTCTGCATTCCTATTTTTGACCCAAAGAAATCTCATCATTCCCAGTGATGAGATTTTGCAAAGTTTATTTCTTATAATGGTAGATGTATTTGTAACCACCTGCCTTCACCTTAGAGTTCGTTCTATTCAACTCAACACACACAAGTCACTTTGTCTCAACATGATGGTTTCACTCGGACAGCTTACAGCCATGGTTAGTAAAGGTAAAATTAATAAAGTCGCTATTTGTCGAAGTGCATCTCTCTCACTCACCAGAAATCAAATGAAATACTAAAAAAAAAATATTCTCGGCTTTAGCGGTCGAGTTTGCAGGCTGCTTGACCCTCGATCAATCTATTATGAACACACACGTAGGTGTATTTTACTGCTCACCAGTTGTAGAACCAGTGACTGTTCCCACGACTGTACGTGGGGTATTTGCTTTGAAATTATTGACTGAGAAGCATAGAGTGAGTGAGACAGAGCTTCACTGTGTCAGTAGTGTGTGACAGGGTGCCAAAAAAAATACTAAGGATATGTGTAAGAAAATGTGGTCTGGTAAAGGAGAATTTAAGGGTGGTGAAGATTATGAACAAAGACCTTCAGACACTGGTGAGGCATCTGGTAGGAGAGACGTGATAACAAACTGCAACGAGAGCATGGGTATTAGAGAGCCTGCCGAGAGAGGGTATCCTGTGAAGAAGAAATAAATGAAAACTCTGTACAAAATGATAAGTATAAAATTATGCAAGTAGGATCAACCTTGCAAGACAACAAACAGTGCATGACTGAGACTTTCGGGATTGGGTGGAGTCTACAGTGATAACAATTAGGGCTGTAACTAAAGAAAAATGAGGATTTACAAGATGTTTGTGAGAACTACTATGATGTATGGTTTGGGTGTGGTAGCATTAGCAAAAATAGAAGAGGTGGGGCTGGGGATGACAGAGCTGAAGATGTTAAAATCTTTATTACTAGAGACCAAAATGGAAAAGGTTGCAAAGGAGCCGGGAGGAGAACTGGAAACGGCGTTACTGAAGTAATGCTGAGATGGATTTAATGTGCACAAAGGAGGGTGCAATTACTGGTTGAAGGATGGTGAAAATGGAGCTCCTGAGGAGGACAAGAGAAAGACAACAGAGAGAGGGATACGATCAAGGCTGATGTGAATGAAAGAATGCTAGGGATAAGGTGAGAAGGAGGTAAAAGATCTGCTGTGCTGAACCCACGCAGTCGAAGACAAGTGTATAAAAAACATTTTCTCTTCTCACATGATGCTATTTAGAGCTAGCAAACAAAGTGTGTCATGCTAACCTTTTACATTACTTTTTAATGGAAGGGTTTTTTGTGCAATGTGTGCAGTTTTTTGGCACATTTTTCTCGATTAAATGTTTATTTTAAAAGTTCTTTGCTAAATATATTTCAAAAATGTCATGGTCAAATTGATGTTGGTAAATTAATAGTATCGCCACCTACTGGTGTGGTGTTTTTGTTTTTTTTCAGGAGGTTTTCCGAGGATAGCTTTTTTTGTTTTCAAAATTGAAGAACAAAATTTGTTTTGAAAAATATATGTTCTCAAGTCTTCTGTTGGTTTATTTTATTTTGCTGGTTCATGACTCAGTTTTTCCCTTAGACTGCCTGTTTCTTGTTTTTAGTTGCTAAAGTCCTTCTTTGGAACATGCCTCATACATTTATGTCCTCTCAGCCCCATTTCTTAGCAAAATGTCCTGAAGTTTTTTTAATCTAGTATGCCGCTACACCGACTCTGAAAACCTTGCCATCTTGTTTTACTGACTACGGAAATACAGGCGTAACTAACTTCTTTTTTTTTCATCCTCTACTTTTTGGCTCAGTTGGTCTTAGCCCTCCATTTATTCCTCCACAGCAATGGCATCACGGCATCTGGGTCTGACACATACATTTGTTTAGTCCCCATTGTGCTAAGTGGATTCATGTGGAATGGAGATTGCCTGTAATATATCGAAGGAGAGAAGGGCGCATAGGGGGAGGTAAGATGAGTGAATGGGAGGAGAAAAGACTCCAAAGAGGAGCAGGGAGATTAATGATTGATCCAAATAGACCCCAGTAAAACAGTGACAATAAGAGAGTGAAATAGGGAGTAAGGAGAGTGAGATGGCAAAACATATGCTGCTCTGTCTACACCATCAATCTAAAGTTGTGAGCTCACCTGGAAATTGTCAAGCATTTACGTGCTTGTGTCACTATGTGTATCTGTGCGTGCATGTAAGTGCCTGGCAATGACAATGATGAGTTTCCTCACTTACAATATACATATTCAGAGAACGCATGCCACTCCATCATCCCTGTCTTTACTCTGATCACTGCTGCAACTGACGTTTATGTTTGACATTTGAGCTCACAAGTTTGCATTGTGCTTCCCAGTGTGCTTTCTGCTGTGCATGTGTGTGTGAGCAATTTCTATAATAGCCAATTTACTCCTCTTACTGAAATGGTATCACAAATACACAATCATAAACACTGTCAGTAATGAAAAGAGATATGCAGCATTCAGTCTATCATTGCTCCAATTAAGCATTTTTAATATGGGACAATTATAAACAGTCAAAGTGGATCTTTATTTTTTGGTTCTGTAAATCGCCTTGAACTCTTTCAAAGCACCACTAAAAGACGGTCATTTATTTCACCACAACAACACATCCGAACATACAAAACTTTGCGTGGTTTTATATATATATATATATATATATATATATATATATATACACATATTTTTATCTGCACAAATAAAACAAATAATGACTTAAGCACATTTTATTAGTAGTCAAAGCCCTTTACATTGTCTTCCACAGCATCTTTTACTTATCTGAGTCTGGGTTGCCTCAATAACAGGTTCAGGAGGGGAACCAAGAGATGACTCTCTTGAGCAATTTCTCGGTTCTCTTTCTTGAGTGGTTCGTTCAGAAAATCTTCAAATGTAGCCAGAATGGAATCTTGATCGATTGCCTGAAAGGACCTCAGCTGACCCCTTTCGATGCAAACAAACAGCGGCTCTGCTCCTAGCCTTCCCCTAGATGACGGAGCTCCTCGCCCTAATTTTTAGGGTGAACCTGGCCAGTCCAGATCCAAAGATGGTTTTAACTGCTTGAATTCCAGATCTTGTTCTTTTGATCATACTGCATATGCCATGACCGTAGACGAGTGTCAGAATGTACAGATTGGTAAATCAAGAGCTTGATTAAAATATGTTCACGTTCTACTTTATTCTTAGAATGTGGACAAAGCTCCTGCTTTGGGTAAACAATGGCTAAGTCGACAATGAACATTCTGATGTCATCTACTTCCATTTTTCCCTCATAAAATGCCATTGGGAATGAAATCATCAGCTTTCTCCCAACTTGCAATAAATAGGTCCAGATGTTAGCTAGCATGAAAGCCACAGTGCACCACTGATCATGGCCCTTATCCTTTGAAGGGTAAGTATTGTGATCCTTCAGTTGTTGAAAGAATATTTCTGGCCCCCTTGATATTTAGACAGCCACCAAGGAGTACCACCATATCTCATTGAATCTGCATAGTCAAGTCAAAGGAGAAAACAATATTTTTCCCATTTAATTCAATTTGCTTTGCTGTGTCTCCATGAAAAATCCAATGAGTGCAAATAACTTAACCCAATAATGATGAAAAAAGATAACGGCCCCCGAATCAAGCTGCTGTTGTAAGCTAAAAGCTCTTTTTTCATTAAAATCTATGATAACCCGACCAATTAAAAATGACTCAGTTTGTCGTGTTTTGATTTCATAGAAGAGGGGAAAAGGGAAAAAAAAAAAGTGAGGGGCAATCGAAGGAGAACGAGCAGAAAATCTATCATAATTAAGCAACAACATTAAAAATGGAAGTGTGTGTCTTTTTATAGATGACTACTAATTGCACAGAAAGCAAAGCGATGATTCTGTTGAATATTAGCTTTTAATTATCCTAAACGAAAGCAAAACCCACATGAGTGTGCCTGTTGCAGACACACATACACACACACACACACACACACACACACACAGCATAGCTCAGGCATTAAGTTGTGCACACACACAATCACACACATTTACACATACTTTATTGGAGGTTCTAAGTCTCTAGACACCCCAGTTGTAGCTTACATTTAGTGTATGCCTGTCCCAGACAAGATCATTACTTTGCTTCAGAGGCTTGCGTGCTCTGAATTTTTCCCTGCTCATTATTAAATATAGCAATGTTTAATAGCTAATTATAACATATTTCATATCACTTGCTGATGAAAAGTCTGGCTGAAGTTAAAGTGTGTTGCAATTTTCTGCTTTAGGGCCCTCTTCTGATGCAAGCTCGAATTTGTCATCTTATATTATTTATTTTGGCCTAACAAGTCAAACTCCACCTGCTGAGAGGAAAATCAGCAGTAGCTGATAGACATTCATTAATTCAAATGACAACATGCCGCAGCAGCATCTGGTGAGAAGCTCAGTGATTGACTGCAAAGGGACGTCATGATTTAAAGGTAGAAATTGAAAAGACTGCGATAATCTCTGTTTTTCATGGCTGAGGAGCTTCAGTGGCACATTTAGACTCGACACACGCATAAAGATGGGTTCAGTAATGTGAAATATGCATTTTCGCGAGTCATTAAGTGAGGATTTGTGAAGATGCAGAAATCCCAGTTAAAGTTGACCCATGTCTTCAGTGGTCTTACCAAGGACAATAATCAGCAGCTTAACCTGCATACAAACTACTGTATTTTCTTATCTAGAGGTTGGCAGCCAGTGAAGCGCAACCTGCCCTGAGGTATAGTATGTGGTGTACACACTGGCACAAACCTCATCTCTTGCTTGCTCTATCTCTTTCCTTTTTTACTCTCTAGAGTTATTGTCAACCATCAGGCATCCCTCTGCCTAGATTAGAAGTCTGTTATGAGAGCCCAGACTCATAAAATGGCTGATAATACAATATGCAGCCCGGCTCTGACTCCATAGGTGGCCAATTAACCTCTATGTCCTCTGCCATTCATTGACAGAAGATTTCCCTGAAAGGCAAGGGTAACATACAGGTACTCTATGCGCTCTATAACTTACTCGATTATATGAGAAACACTTTTGCGACCTTGGCAACAAAATTGCAAAGTTTTCTTAATGATGCAAGTGTTCTGAAAAGAAGTGCAGAAAATTATGGGCTGATTAAAATTAAGAATAAACTGACCGGTCACTTTAATATGTATGCCTTACTGCCACTGGATCAGAGCGCCTTTACCCCCATCTTTTACACTCACAACTGCCTCTGCAGTAGGCTATACACTCAATGGGGTGTTGAGAAAATTTGTCACAGATTTTGGTCCATATTAATTTGTTGAGAAAATGTATGTACCTCAGATTTGTAAGCTGAAAATCCACAATTTGGACCTTCTACTCCACTACATCCAAAATGTGCTCTGTTGGATTGAAATCTGGTGACTGAGGAAGACATTAGAGAACAATGAGTTCATTATTATGTTCAAGACACCAGCTTAAGAAGACTTGTGTTTTTTTTTTTTTGGTATGTTATCAAGCTGGAAGTAACCTTCGGGAAACATAAAAAGGATGGACTGGGTCAGTAACAGCATTCAAGTAGGCAGTGCAAGTTGTGATGAAGATTTGCTTTAAGTGTCTCAAACCATGACAAAACATATCTTTAAACTACCATAAGTAGCCTTAAACATTGATGTAACACAGTATGGACTTTTGGTGCCATTGGGTGAGCTTGCCCAAATTGTAGCATCAATTTCCTGTTCTTAGTGTATTACTGTTTGTTTTTCTTGGGTGATCATTGTCCAGATAGCAAGATAGCAAAAGATGGTGGCTTCTGATGGTTGGAAAATATGTTCTTTAATTGACCTTCATCTGCAAATGTCATCGGTGCAAACAGGTGATGGCACATAATATCAGGAAAAAGGACGCTGTTAATCCTTGTGATGAAATAAATACTAAGCGCTCAGGAAAATATTGAGTTTTCTTAAGACATTCGAGCGGTTTGGAGTGAATCCTGGTGCGACTGTGTTTGTACTGCCAAAGCCATATTGGACCTTAATTAGGTTAACACCACTGAATGACTTTCAAGGACATATTGATGAGGTGCTTTAATAAAAGTTTAACCATTCTTAAATTGTGTGCATTAAAAACCTTGGCTTACAGTAAAGTGTTAGTACCGAGTGCCTTTCCGCAAGTAGCAGCCACAGCAGCAGTGCTGAATAAAACACTACGGCCATCTCTCTCCACTCCAGTGTTCGAAGGCCACATTCACTGCTACAAACACTTTGCTAGCCCAGTACTTAATCATCACAGTGGTTGTGTCATGTTTTCAATTTAAAAATGCATATGCTCCTCCCACACTGCAATCATTACACACACACACACACCTACACTTAAAGAGATGAACAAAATAGCATTTTGGACACACAGATCTCACAGACTTAACAACCATGCACACACACACACACACACACACGCATACACGCACACCCCCACACACACACCCACCCCATTGCTGATGCTTAGAGTGGACACATCCTTTTCAATATCACAGTTATATTTTGTGGAGAGGCCATAATTTACCACGTATGCATAAAGAATAGTCAGGAACCTAAATGAATCCTTAGTGCTCAGTGCTCCTATTCAGCTAAGTCCATTAATCATGTCACTGATAAACACAGGCATAATCTGACTGTGTAATAAGGTACTTGTTTGCTATGAATTGCACATGCACATAACAGCACCCAGTGTTGCACCACTGATGCACATGTCCACTCCCACTTGACACCCTCTGAACAAAATACACAATGAGCAGCAATAGAATAGAAGAAAAATTATAGTACTCAAAGCTCTTTCAAGTGCATTTATTGTTTTTCAAATAATTACTGTAGGTTTAGAAAATATATAAAATGGAGAGTCAAGGATGTTGTTGCAGAACACACAAATGTACAGTAGTCCCTTGACACAATAAAGAAACAATGTGCCCACTGTTTATATTTGTTGTCTTATAAGGCCCTGTAAAACATGTAAGCAACAAATTATATATTTTAAAGATTAGGATAAATCACATAGAAGTTAGCTTATTAATTAGTTAGCTTAATGTTATTAGGTAGAATTATTTTTGATAAATACCAACATGCCACATGCAGGTGAGATTGTCACAGTTAAGTTTCATTTTTAAAAATGTATTTATCTAACTTTTCCATGGTGGTGGTTTTTATACATTTAGTCTGGGCATTTTTGTAATTCATCCAAAATGGTACATGAAGTGGACTAAAAGCCTTTAAGTCAACACAGAAAACACTGAATGGCATTCTCATGTTAAGCTTTTATAAGGAGTGTTTTTACAGGATGTAGTTTAGTTACATATGGTTGATGAGAAGAGGCAACACAGAAAGGTGTTTAAAATAAATTCAATAGATGTGATAGATGAAGCTAATAAGAAGTAAGACGCAACTCATTTGAAATATTCTGACAAGGAGTTAAAATGATGAAGCAGAGAATAATCGGTTTGAGCAAAAAGGGGGAAGAAAGCAGAATGGTATACGTGGAGATGTTTTGCTTATTTCTGTCTCAGATTGTAATAGGATTTTTTTTTTTCACCTGAACCACTGAGACCAGCCCAGATCAGCACCTATTTCATATGATGGGATTTCTTGTGGATGTGCTCCCCAGTGGAACAGATCCTTCCTACAGTCGTTTGATTTAGGCTTTGATAGAGAAAAAGGGTGAATTTTTCCCCTCAGCAGGGGAGTTAAATGGATTAGTAGAGTTCTATGGAGAATAAGAAAGCAGGAAAAACTCAGAGGTACGTGCTTCGGCAATGTACGACTTTATCTGATGAGTTCTTCATGGACTTCACATGGCGTTGCAACATACATGGTGTTTAAAAGAAAAACACAATTAAATAGACCACAGAAAAAAGAAGGCTTGGAAGGCACAGAACATGAAGCATGAAAGAGTGCGTCAAGAGAGCTCATTTCCATGGAAAGTGATTTCACATCAAAATAGAAAGTGACTTTGAGTATGCCTGTCACAAGTTACAAACACATTTTCTAAACAAATTTAACCTGCTGTTACATCTTTAATGCTAACAGGGCAGAGCATCTCGCTACATCTGAGCAAACGCAAGACATCTACACAACAAACAAGTTCTTTTGTTTATCTTTTTCTTTCCAATCTGTACCTGCAATATACAGTAAATCATCTAATATTTTCTCAGTGCCTCAACCAACTACTATCTACTGGTAATATCAGGTGCTGATATTACTCTATCAAAATGTGAAAGCTTATTGCTTTATTGTTTACAGCTGCTGCGTTTTATTGCCGTCACAGACCGAATGCACTAGATGCTAAATTCCAGCAGTTCAAGAACAATGTTTATTGTCACGCTGATGTGTTTTCTCTAATTTAAAGCAACACATTCTCTCATTATTAAAGAGTGTCCATCAATATCAGTTCCAAAGGAAGAGTTCAGAGTCTGGGAGCTGCTGATGAAAAGGAGCGGTTTCTGTTTTTTTTTTTTGTCTCTATGATCACAGGACCTCAGAAGCTTGTTGGGGCTTTGTGGATGAAGACGTTCTTAGATTTAATCTTGTACCTCCTTGTGAGGAGCTTCTCAAATAAGTACAAGAATCTTAAAAAGGATTCTAAAAGGCTAATGTAAATGTGCCAGCGGCGAAATCACTTGCGAGGACTTGGATTAATTTGTGGGTGTTGCCTGGGAACTGGATTTTGAACAACTTCATGACGTCAAAGGGGCACTTTGCATTGCATTGACGCAGATGTGATGAAACGAAAACATAAGTAGCTATTTCAAGGTCAGGATGTGACACGACAAAATGATCTGTAGAAAAAATTCACACCTTCATTTAATTTGGTTCCCTTTCACACTACCCTTCTGTAAAGTGATTATGCCACTTGGTCAGGCACAAAGCCACAACAGTTGCTTGTTTTGCAAACTATTACAAGAAGGTGTTTAGTATGAACAGCAGGCGAGGCATTGAGCCATTTAACATGTCGCTGTGTATAGATGAAATGAATGCAGTACAGCGATGACAGCGTAGTAGTGGCATATGGTCTATGTGACCAGGATTCTGCAGGATTTGTGAGAAGAGGTGAACTATATAAATTAAATTTGGAGCATTTACTCAGCTAAAACAGGATGGCTACACTGAGCCTGTGTGTCATTGTGTTAAAAAAAAAATGGTATGAGGAAACTTATGCATTGCGCTGATGTCAATGTGGCATGACACATCCAGCACTGTTGGCTATGCTTTTTCTACACCACAAGGGGTGAACTGGTCCTTTAAATATGTCATGGGCAAACATTAGCAATTCAGTAAAATTTAAAACCTGAGTGCATGCTACTTTTTATAAAAGCTCTAAAGAAAATATGGATTACATTTTGATGACATGACATACTGTATGTGAGGCAATCTTTTAAAATCAATTGAAAGCCGTTTTTCTTTTCTATTCTTTCTTTTTTTTATATAGTAAAAATCATCAGAAAATAGAATCATTCATGTGTGGTGATGCCTGACTTCAGAGTGTAAGCCAGCCCTGTACATCTCAGTTCTCCCCATCTTATCTGAGTGGGATGCCAGGTTACGCACACCACTGGGGGATCAATTAAACCTCTTTCGCTCTCCTCTTTACACCTTAAATCAGAAGGGGAGGATTTCAAACGATGGGCATGTACCTCCCCAACAACCACAACCACCCCCAACTGCACCCAATTAAGACTATCTTCAAACGAATGAGTTAACACCTGTAGGGGGATTGGAAGATATAACTTCTTTCTGGGATTCTCGTATTGTCTCATATATATATGCTGCTTACACTTTTGCCACTAGAGAAGAGTTCCTGCTACGTGAAACAGTCCAGAGTAACATCGCAAGACTAGAAATAATTTTTGTTTTGGGGATTTTTTTTTTTTCTGGTCCCCAACCATGCTGGAGGCAGTCCTAGCTATCCATCTGGGTAACTATAGTGTGAAGATTGACAAAAGCAGTTTTTTTTAGTGGTTTGACATTTTGAATAATTATTTTTGCAGGGAGTAATATATCCAGAAAGGACAAAAAGGGACAATGACCTTTTTGAGTCACTTTTTATATGGTCTGTTTTATAATGTTCAAGCTAAACTTTTGTGCACTCAGGAAACTTTACATGGTTTATTTAACAACATGCATGTGAAATGTAGCGTGATACGTAATAAAGAAAAGTAACACGATAGTTACAATCTTGTGCCTAAAAAGATATTTTCCTTCTTTAGACAAGAGAAATTGATATATATATATATATATATATATATATATATATATATATATATATATATATATATATATAGGAATCAAATATGCTTAGGTTCTTATTTTTATGTTTTTATTTTCCTGGTTGGATGAATCATTATTATTGTACTGAACACATTTTTATAATGTTATTTTTAAATGAACAAAAGCAGAGTACTGGCTCTGCTTTGGGGAGATTCCAAAAATATTAAAATACTACATTTACTTGTTTAAAGTTCAATAATAAACTAAATTACAGCCATTACATAAACCTAAAAATCTAAATATGTTTAGTTTTTGTTAAGTTTCAAGAATTATGCTTGGATTTGGCTCATATAACTATTTTGTTGATTTTCTAGTCTGTTCATGTGTGCAGTCATACTCTTTGATAATTGCTGACAATTGCTTTCTGCTAATTAGGTGACAAGTGTCTTCTTCCAGTTTGTTTTTTCAAATTAACTTTTTCTAGAGCTCCACTTTATCATTGTTCTAATGTTCCTTGATGTTTTTGCTCTAACAACTTTCTTTTTAAAGGAAAAAAAAATGCTATTGTGTATCATCCTCATTTTTTATGGCATTTGACATTTTTGTCTCTAAGAACGTAGGACAGAATTTCTGTTTTGGCATGATATAAAAAAAGTGATATAGACAGGAATGAACTGATGGTTTTATGCTCGTTATTCCAAATTGTGCATCATCTGAGTGTCTCAGCTGAATCTGGGCGTTTTGGACCAGACAATGTTTTTCCAAACCGTCATGGCCCAATTTTGGTTAGTCTGTGCATATTGTAGCTTCGGTTTTCTGGTTTGTATTAACATCTGTATAGAAACACACACACATATATATATATATATATATATATATATATATATATATATATATATATATATATATATATATTTGTTTTTTTTGTTTTTTTTTGTTTTTTTGTTTTACCTGTATTCCAGCTGCACTACTAACTCTACTTTGAAGCGCACCCTGCCCTCTTCTTTCCCCTTAACTCTCCCTTTTTCTCTCTTTTACCATTACCTTTGTGAGTGTCGAAGAAAACGCCACAGCAAATTCTCAAAGGGCCATGTAAATTACTTGCACGGTCGATGTGTGCAATGGGCCATTCACATACAAGATTTATACCTTTGGTAGTCTTAATTATGTCTGCCTTTTATTTGCTCTGTAAAGCAAGAAGCACACAGGCCTGTAACAAGTCTGCCTTTCCTGTAATAAATTTGCAGGAAGAGGCCGGTAGTTTTAAACTTTGATGCCAACAACTTTATCTATTTGTTCTCTTTCTTACTTTTGACTCTCCTCATATTATCTCCTTTGCTTTTAAATAGAATTTGCACCGGATTATTATTTGGATGTTTATATCGTGCACTCTTTCTTGTCACATTTCTTTCATGTTCTCTTTAAGTTCATTCTTCAATGCAAGCCTTGCTATTGATTAAATAAAAAAAAAATGGTAAGGTGTAAATATGTAAGTTGCATGATGGTATTTTATCGACGCTAACATTCCCTGTTTGATTCAATTAAGTCCTGCCTAGACTGGCTTCGAACTTATGTGAATTATGGCAACAGGACCTTTAACACTGACTTTATTGAATGGTTGTGACATCATTAGCCTCTGCTGGCAAATATAATTGTGTGTGAATTAATCACATTTTCATAATGCTGCATATATTGCTGTCTCAACTCCCATCCAAGCATTGGACATGCTGGCATTTTGCAAAAAAAAGAAAAAAAAGTTAGAGTTGAAACTGTTTAAATAGCCTTGTATTTTTTACATGTGTATTCCACATATTATCAAATTGTGCTTAAGTGTTTATATATAAAGTCATTCTCTGTTTTTTGTCTTCATCAGTGACTCCTTTCACTTCAGCTGTGCTGAGATGATTTATCCCATATTTCAGGTTCACAGCAGAAAATGGATAAGCATATTCATGATTAAATAGATCCTTAACAAATGACCATCATTCAGCATGCAGTTACTGTCTCCTCGTCGTCTGGCTCAGCTGCCTGGCCGCAATCTTATAAACCTGTATTTGGAAGCACTTATTAGCAATAAAGATGTCAGAGTTTGTTTTTGTCATGATAATCCCATTAACAAAACAATCTCATCTCCAGGTCCATTTATACGTTATTAACCCCGTTTTACAAACTGTAGGCAGCAGAGTTAGTCACAACAGTGAGCTGCGTTAAGAGAAGAGCTGGATCAAAGGTAAGCGGCAAACCAGACACTAATGCTGATGAGAAAATAGTTAGGCTCCTTAAGTATAGTTTGTACATAAAGCTGTCAAACACAACTCTTTTTGCTGAAAGCCATGCTTTGTCAAAATCCAATGCCAAATCCCCGAGAAACAAAAAAAAAACAAAAAAACCCTAACATAAACAAAGAGCTGACAGGCACCCACAGCATGCCCTCAGAATAATAGATCAATGTAATTTGCCATACATGCCTGTCAACCATCATTACATGAACGCACAAGAGGACTGATTTGAAAGACGGGTAGAAGAGCTCTAAACAAAAGGGATTTGAGGGGATTTAACCAAATACAGCAACAGCTCATAACAATTAAAATATGGGATGACATAAAGTTCCAATTGAATTTATTTTATGTTATTTTTGGCCTGTGGGCACCAGTGTTTCCACATCACGGTGTTTGTCTGAACAGAACTGGAGCTGTGGCAGCTTCATATAGTTTGTCTCAATGCATGCCGTACTATGTGCATACAAATCTCTATACCATAATTCTGTATTTGCCTAGACAAGATTAAAAAAAGTAATATAACTTCCTGTTTTACTTGGAGGGGAGAGGGAGTGAGCTAAGCACAAATGCTAGGAAACATTTTTAGAAGTCTTTGATTTTTGACATGACACACAGCAACAGCTTTTTACCTCTATTTTGGTACTAAAAATACATTTATGATGGAGTATCAATACGTCGCTCATTGCACATATGTACTTTTTGCTGGAGTCGGGTCAGTTAAGTGAACGGTTGCTTGATTTACAGTGTAACCAACAAGTATTTGACACAGACTTATTAACTGGGTCATCATGGTTATATTTCCCATTACTTCACCAAGTAATTGGTGAACAGTTTTCATGATCTTCATGCAAAATTGTGAATTGTTTTACTGTTTTAAGCCACATGTTTAACGCTATATTGTACATGCCAATGCAATGCATATAACATACAGTACATGCCAAAACGCAAAAAGATGAGTTAGCCTATTGCCTTCTCCATTAACTTTTGCTATACAAGGAGGAAAGAAAGAAAGAAATGCGAGGAACATAAAAGCTTAGTTGTTGTGTTAATATGCCGCAGAGCAGTGTGGTCTGTCTTTGAAAAGAGGCTATGCATTTTAGCGTTGTCATCTTTACTGAAGATACCTATTTTCTCACCTGGAAAAGTGCCTCATTACCACAGAGTACCACTTTCAATTGCTGCAGCAGAAATGTTGTCATCTGTGTTTGCCTGTGTAATTACCAAAACACAAAAGCTGCTATTTCAACAAAATGGATTCAGAGAGCTCTACACATGAATGAACACATGAATAAATATGAATTTATCTTCATGAGTGACCTCTGCTAAAAGGAGAAACGGGAGGATGAAGGAGGTAGAAGCTGAGCTTCAGGGGTGCTGGCGGTGAGGAGGTGGGGCTGCGGAACGGATAAATGAAGCAAGATGGAATAAAAGCAAAGACTTCAACATAGTTCATAAAGGGTCAGGGCATAATTACTCACAGAAATGCCTGCTCAACGGGTGGGCACAGAAATGCATTTAGCGGTGCTTAAAATTTTAATTTAGCTATGAAAGGGCACTTTTCTTTTTTTTCCCCTCTCCTTTCTCATCTCTCTCTTTTTCCTTTCATTTGTTATTGCTACATATTAACACCCTTCATTTTGATCAAAACACAAAAGAGCTGAAATTCCCATTAGGCCTTTTGAAAAATTTTAACAGGATGTTTTTTCTTCGCAATTTTCAATAAGATGTGCACATGAAAAGAGAAAGGTCTGTGATGGGGTTTTATCTTTATGTTAATCAAATTGGCTCAGTGTGTATGTTATTCACAGGTTTTTCTTTGATTAAACGCTGTCCCGTGTCACACTGACTAAACTATTTTCGGCGGCTGTGTTCTCGGCTTCCCGGCAGCCCAAATTGAAAGTGGTGTCATGATTTCATTTTTGCATATTTGTAAAACATGTGCAGTTTCTCTATTGTGATGGAAAACAACAATTTCAGAAAAAAATAAAAAAAGGTTTGAAAGACTTGGTGATCCAGAGAGATGAGAAGCAACAACAACAAAAAAAGTACTAATTTATCAGAGTTTCTTCGACTTGAACAAATAAAATGAAAAAGCATCTCCGCCAAGGAAGCTAATGAACAGAGCACATAACCAAAACCGCTATGCATACCTGATCTAAAATATGTTTAAAAAAAAAACAATCATTTAAACAGTCTTCAAATAACTGCATGTTTCACAAAAAGATTTTGCTACGTGGAGAAAAAGGCTTGGTGGTAGATGACGTTGAACAGCTTAAAGAAAAGAGTTTGTAGATGTAGTGGTCTTAAGTTTGTAGACACAATTTTCCCACCTCTAATGTGTATGAATCATGTGGACTGTGCTAGTTGCATCCAGAATGTAAATCTGTATTTTGTTCAGAATTACCCACATTTTCTAAGATATATAGCTGAAACCAGATATTTAGACACAATGCATAAAAATACACTCTTTCTCTGTCTGGCATTGTATCAAACCAAATCTTTCCTGTTTCATGTAAATAAGCACCGAGGCAGGTGAAGTGTCTGTCTTGCACTGTGACTGAAATGGACAGAGCAGGGGCTCAAGCAAAGCCAGCAACACAGCGGATGTAGGACAGTTTCCTACCCCTTGAGCCGCCGTCACCCAGATGTATTATAATACACGTCTATGATCACATGTCAAAATATATTGTTTTTTTGAACGTTGAACGCTGATGTGTCTGTGAATGCATGTGGCTGCCAAATCATCATTTCCAGCAGTCTATTCAGTGTCAGAAAGGCCTGTGAGTGACAGTCAAGACAGTTGGATGTCTTGTTTGAACGTTGTTGGAGATTGAGGGAATAAGATTACTTTTTTTTAATGATTTACTTTATGATAACACAGTCGGAGACAGTCTTCCCACACACACATAAAAAAAAAACATTTGTGTTATTGTTATGATAATGTAACAGCCCGTGAGCACAAGGGAAATAGAGTCTTTATCTAGTTTTATGTGAGGACCGTGCATGCTAATACATGCAGTTTACTGTTGAGAAAGGTAAGCACTGGAAGCCAGAAATTTTAATTTAGGAGACAAAGGATTCCCGGCGGGTCTTTGTGGATTGTCAAAGATGACAGGTGAAGGTGCACAGATGTGTCAGCTCTCAAAATAAAAGCCTGACATCCACATCCAAGTGGTATAAGAGGGGAATAAGGATGAAGGGAAATGTGGACTGCACCTCAATTTGTGATTTCACCAATGCAGTTTCCCAGTCTTATGTTTTTGGCATGAGCTACCAGCTGCCAGGTTCTTTTCAAACTGTCACACTGCCCAAATGCTAAATGAGAGGAAGCCTCAAAGGCTTTTCTTTATGAGAAAAAAAAAATCAATTAGGCTAAAAGGGATTTGTTTCTATGTGCACATGACAGAGTTTGAACATCAGGCTTTTTGACATATCTGCACCAACACTGGCCCAAACACATCAAAGAAAGTACAAAACACCCCCCCCCAAAAAAAACCACAGTTGTACTTCTGTTGCCAGAGGCACGCATATGAAGCTCTCTGAAATTATGAATGGCTTTAATGTAGTCTGTACTCTACCTCATACATTTAGCTGTGCATTTCTACGTTCAATACAAGAGGAAATATTCATAGAAAGAGCACACGCTGTCTTTTTAAAATAATGAAATTGTTGAAACAACATGAGCAAATAGAATAATGCGTATTTCCTTCAACGATTGGAGTTTGATATTATTAAAAGATTCTCAGTATGTAATTAAGTGTCTGATTCAGAGTGTAATGGTACTTAGACATTGCATTGTTCTAAATTAAAAATCTATATCTGTTCTTTGTAAACTCTAACTTTTACATCCTGAGAAAACACACCACAGAAAAGGCTTGAGTTCTGTACTGAAAAAGGAGATGTGTTAGCTTTCTGGGTGTTAATACGTTATTAATTTCCAAGTATATTGCTCTGTATTGCTCTGAATACTTTTTTTTTGTATGTGCTACAGCCATAAGGTTAGCACATTGGGTAACACTTTATTTGAAGGGGTTTGAATAAGACTGTCATGACACTTTCATATACATAACATAACTCCTGTCATGAACATGAATAAGCCTTCACGAATATTTATGACTGTTGTCAAAAAAGCGTCATTCGGTAAATTATGACACTTTTAATACAAAGTTGACATTATTCAAAATGTCTTTATGACGACTTGACATTAACCAAGAAATCATTATTGTTTAAACTTTACCTTTAATAACATAAAGTTACCCAATTTTTAAAGTGCAATCAGTAATACTTTTATAACAAATTTTTATCAGTAATGATTTCTTGGTTAGTGTCAAGTTGTCATAGAGAAAAATAAGTGAGGGCCTAATCAAACTTATCAAGGTGGGATTATGGCGTTTAAACCACAGTTTCATTGTTTCACAATAACTTTTTGTTTTTGTCTACCATCCAGTATTTATCCATCATGCACCTGGCACAGAGGCAATCCACTCGATTCAGCCAGATGGCTGCAATTTGTTTCACAAGTTCAAATGTGAAAACCACACAGAGATCCAGGGCGAGAAGCTTTGGTGACCAGTTTGAGGAGCTACTTGCCTGGGAAATCAGCTGTGTGTTGAGATACTCGGTATCAGAGTGTGGAGAGTGATAACTGCACCTGCTGAGGTCCACTATCTGTTCCAGAAGAGAAGTGACACAGCTGTCTGCTTTTATGGCCAAAAATTATTTTATCCCAAAACACTTCTGAAAACATGTCTGGAAGCATATTTTGGGGTTTTTTTTGTGGCGGTTCAGGGTGGTCAGACGTGATAGAACAAAGGTGCTTCACATGGAGCTTTTTTTTACTTCCTTTTCATCCTCAAAACTTTCCCTCAATACCATAAATGTATGATATTGAAGGAAGACTCTATACAATATTTATCCAACATAGACTTATTGAACTGCAACACACTCTTACTAATTATTTAAGTATAATCTGTGCCAGTAATATGAGATGATGTCTTCGTAATTCAGCAGAAAATGTTTATAGAAGAACATACTCCTAAACATTTACCAGCATTACTGCATATTTTGTCATTGGTATGATTAGTGACTATCCATCCATCCATTTTCTTACACCCTTATCCCTCAGTGGGGTCGGGAGGGCTGCTAGTGCCTATCTCCAGCTAGCGTACTGGGCGAGAGGCGGGGTCATCCTGGACAGGTCGCCAGTCTGTCGCAGGGCAACACAGAGACACACAGGACACACAACCATGCACACACACACTCACACCTAGGGGCAATTTGGAGAGGCCAATTAACCTGACAGTCATGTTTTTGGACTGTGGGAGGAAACCGGAGTACCCGGAGAAAACCCACTCATGCACACGATTAGTGACTAATTAAATAAAAAAAAAATATTGACATAAATGTTTCTGAGAGTAAATATATACTTTGATTTTCTTTCCACATCCTCATATACACAACCCCAGCTCAGATCTTAAGTCTCAAATGCCTGCCAAGGTGGGGTTTGTACAATTTTCACAGTTTCTTATTTTCTTCCTGCTCACATCACATGTAACATTTTACAGATCAGATGTACTGAAAAAGCTGTACATCATGGGGTAAATTGGCCCACGGCTATCCAGAGGTCCGTTCTGGAACATCCACCTTTAAATGTCATTGGGTATTGCTCTACTAACCAAACCAGTGCATCTTCTGACAAGCCGTGAATCACTGCTGTTCATAGGGAAATGTTTATTTTCTTCTCCAGCTCTTTACTTCCAAAACACCGTATGATTCTGAACTATGCTTACATATGTGTTTATATTTAGTACTGTACAACTGACATTGTATCAAATCTTGATAGCTGAAGTACAACGCTTAATTTGTATAATTGGTCACCATTTTTGTTTATATTTGAATTGGGAGCGTGGCTTGAGACAATAATCATTGCAGCCAAGGTAAGAAGAATATCATCTATGAAATCACAAAACTTCTAAACTGGAAATAGTTCAAACTACATCAGCAGCAGGCCACATATTCAGTGGATAAAAGGAAACTGAGGCCACAATGCAGACACTCTCATTAACATTGGATAACTGCACATCGGGAAAGCTTTGCCTGGTCCAATGAGTCTCAATTTCAGCTCTGATACTCAGATGGTGGAGGCAGGATTTGGCAAATACAACATGAAAGCATGACTTCATCCTGTCTTGTTTCAGCAGTACAAGCTGGTGGTGGTGCAGGCACATTTTTCTTGGCACAGTGGGGGTGGCAGTTGAGTGTTGGTTTAAATATTACATCCTACCTGAGTACTGTTGCTGACCATATTGATTCCTTTATGACCACAGTGTAGCCATTTACTGGTGGCCACTTCCTGCAATATAATGAGTCACTTTCACAAAGCTCAAAATATTTTCATGAACATGAAAATCAGTTCACTGTACTCCACTGGCCACTTCTGTCACCAAATTCCTGTCCAGTGTTCCACCTTTGGGATCTGGTGGAACCGAAAATTGTGTGGACAATGAATCTAAAGCTGACAAAGTCTCTGAAACGGCATCATACCATCATAGCCCTGCTCATTCTATGCCAAAATGAATTCAACCTGCTCTGAAGACAAAACCACATCCATCTTTGGTAGAAGGATTACCAAATAGAATGAAAGCTGACGTTATTGTGCTATTTGCATTCTTGTCCAGTCAGTCTTATAATTCATCGTATGGTGACATGGAGTAGTGTAGCGAATCATGAACACTTCAGTCAATGAACTGGCCCCCAGCCAGTGCCATCTCTCCCTGCACTCTGTCCAGGTGCCTTGGTGTTATTTCTCCAATGAGTATCTCCTCGCCTGGAAGGGCAGAACTCGTCTTAGATTGCAGCTGACGATGCTTGTCATTGCTCGGCTTTCTGTGAGATCCACTATGAGATGGAAGGTGCTTCTAACCAGAACCTGCAACAATTCACAGAGGAAACACGGGGAAAAAAAATACATTTTTTGCCAGTTGTGAATGGCTGAACATGAAATCTGTCTCCACGTGAAGAGTCTTACTGGAGAGATAGATACATTGCTTAGCTTTCTTTTGGCAGAAATGTAACTAATTACTATAGTATATTAATTGAGCATTATATCCAATGTGTATAATTTTCGAAGGACGGATGTGTTTCCTTCAGAAAACACATGCAGAAATCCTCACCACAGAGGTACAGTCGTCGCCGACACCTGTTTCCTTTGCTCTCGCAGAGCGGGTTTCCACAGAATATAACAGGAGAGTTTAATGCTGTCTCACTCATACACACAACTTACACTAATAAGGAACTTCAGTATTTCACACACATACACACACACGCACACACCCCGCCACAAACACGTGTGCAGGGCTCTCCAGGGCTGCAGTGTCTGGCGGGTGTCCAGTGCTGAAGTGGTTCTGCTCTAGAGAACGGCAGGCCCTGTCTACAGCCCATCAATCAAGCCCTCCCCGGCTGCCCCTCCCCTCTCTTCGCCTCCACCATCTCCCGCTCCCAATGCTCTGTTTCACCCTCTTCCTGCCGTCAGCCCCCTCCATTTCGCTGATAAATCTACCATTCTGTACACCATTTCTCATGCACCACCTCACCTTTGTTAATCTCCCTCCTCTTTTCTCTTCGCGCTCTCTTTGAATCTTAAAGTCCCCGTCTCTCCAATCTGTGCTCCGCCGTCTGCATATTTAAATGCTGCTGTACAGTAGATATTCAACCAGCCCCTACCCCTGCACCTTCAGCTCCTGTTCCTGTCTCACCCCACTAACTTGTACGTCCCATCGCTCGTACTAGCTGTCTCTCTCCTCCCCTATGTTTCGTCCCCCATGTCTCTTCCTCTCACACTCCTGACTGATGCAAGCAGACGGTCTCTATCAGTGTTTTATACATAATCCAAATAAGATATGCTTGTGCCTGCATTTCTGAAAGTCCTGGCTGGTCTCTGACACGATGTGCTGACAGAGGATATGTGAAGACTTACACAGGCATATTTGTATATGTCTACGCACAAACGCTAAAATTCAAACAAGCGCACACGCATGCACACGCACGCACACACACATGCACACAAGACAATTGTCAAAGGATTATTTCCCAAAGTTATGGCAAACAAGACAAAACGCTGCATGTGGTTATGTGAGGAAAAAATGTGAATATACGCATGTGGCAGAGTGTGCATATATTAGAGACTGAGGCAGAATGTGCATTTAAATGGCTGTGTTAAGTAATGCTGACCCATCACTTTTTATTCTGCCATGTCCCATACATATCAATTCAGCAAAGCGGAATGCAGGGACCGAGACTACCTCCCAAAACAGGGCTAGTTGTTTTATCTAAGGGGCAACCTATTGGTAAACATGAACGCTGCACATGCATCCATGTTGACTACATGAAGGATTGTTAAAGTTTAACCAACACCCGTGACCTTCCTGACATTAAAGCTCTTGATGGCTATTACATATTTGGCTTGGGTAATATTGTAACGTCGACTTTATCAGAAACCGCCACCGGCATCAAAATATGGGTTGTTAATACAGTGTAAAAACAATACAGTCAAGCTTAGGAGACATAATAATTATATACAATTATTGGATTTATAAATACCAAACAAGATTTTTTTAGCAGTATTTCTGGAAACATATATTTTTAGATCAGTGTTAAGTGCTTTGGATTTTGAATTAGAGATAAATCCCACTGCAATCCAGACTCATTAAAAACTATAAAAGTATCTCTTGGTTTTACCAGAGACGGGAAGTAAAGATGCAGTTGCAGGCGTAAACCTCTGAGATAACGATTGACCAGTTGGTCTCATAATACTTGATGAACAAACAAAATCTACTGACTAGCTCATTGACATAAGTGATGGGAACAAAGTCTCACTTACAAGCCGTTTTTAATGTCACTGAAGGAGACTGAGAGCAGACACAAGGGAAGGAGCGTGGCAGATTACACCTGCAGTGCTCATTTTCAAGCATTGCGTGACACCATCTGATTTGTCTGCACTGCCTCCACAAATTGCTACTCAAATGACACTTTTGAACTTGTACCTTATGCTGTGTCAACATGAGGCAATTCAGCAACTGCTTTATTTCTCAACTCACAGTTAAGAGTTTTAAACTTGAATAAGATGTCAAGCATTCAAGACTCGCCTTTTAATCCAGAGGCCTTTCTTACATGTTGGACTTATTCCACCATGGAATCACATGCTGGTAGCCACTGGATATCGACTTGCAAGACAAAATAATTTTGTTGAAGAATATTGTGGTGTATAGTTATGATCAAATCTCATGCAAAAAGATTTTGACATAGCCCTGTTAATAATAAAATGAAATATACAGAAAATGCAGCTGGTAAATGTTTTTTTTTTGTTTGTTTTTAGTGCCGCTCAGGTATTAGAAAACGTCTCCATTTTATCTCTGACTCACACTCTTTCTCTTGAGAAGATGCTGACTACATCTTTGGATGGTGCACATTTAAAGAAAAGTGGGCAAAGTTAAGGAATGCATTGCAATATTAGGCTTTGGTTGGATTTAGGTGCTCTTGAACTGCACATTAATAACAAATCCCTGAGGTTTTCCTGATTAAGAAGAACAGTTATACAAAGGAAAATGTAATTTATCTAAAATAAATGGGAATGTGACTCCAAAGACCTTTGCTATTACTTTGGGAAAAATGTTGCATCATTTTGTCTATTTGGAGATGAAACAAATATTGTCTGATCTCTATTCAACAAAACATACAACAAATATAATGTTTTTCTCAATGTCCATATGATGGCAAACTTCAGACGTTAAGAGAAAAAAAATATAGCAATGTTCATCTTCTGGGATTTTACTGTCCCCAAATGGCCATTAACCCTTGTATGTAGAAATGGAGTCCAAATAACCCCACACACATAAAACTTGTATCATTTGCCATAGTCCTCTATGTTTGCCTCAGTTGTCGTACGCACAAGGGTTAAAATTGCTGAATTTCTGGCAATTTCAGTACAGTGCATTGATAAAGTATTTCTTTGGAAAGATAAAACATTAGAAAAAGTGGCCTTCAGAACTTCTCTGTTTGTCTTTCAAGTTATTGCCGGCGAGTTCCTTTCTCTTTATTTTGGTCATTTTTTTGGTCGATGTTTTCATTTAATTTTAGTGGCTAGCAAACACATTTTCAAGAACAACTTTAATTAAAAATATTTTCATGCTTCAGTTTTAACGTCATTGTCTGCACAACAATGTCGCGGTAAACACCAGAGTGAGATTGAGGAACCTTTTTTAAACCAGCAGTCGAATTGCTTTGCTTAGGTTTCCCGTCTGAGAACTTAAACCCCAACCAGTGCTGAAGTGAAGAAAAATGATACATGGGGATAGATAATAAATCATCTTTCGGTGATAAAAGACTTTTTCGTTTAGCAATACTTATTACCTGAACATTAGTGTCATGGAAAGTGATGCAGAGGTTGAGATAAAGAAGCGAAACTCTAGAGAGAGTGGATTATATCAAGACATACAGATTACACTAATGAATAACTGAGCATTAATGTATAAACTTGGACCTAAGGGAGTCACGCTGAGTAATTGAGCAGTCTGGTATGCCTGCCACCAAAGTACTTTCAGCATAACACCGGTAGCATGCGCACATGGTTCTCAAAGTGAACACAATTTAAATAAACCCACTTATATTAGAGCTCATGTTTTAATCGAGCTGACAGCCTATAATTATGCCCTGAAGTATTGTTTTTTTTTTTTTTTCAGATGTACAAGCTATGTTTTCTTGTTGTATGCTGTTTGAAAAAGCTATTGAATGTAGAAGCTGAGCTTCTGCAGCTATGTTTTAATGGAATATGAAAGCTTCACCCTGAAATCTTAACTTGCTTCATAATTAAAATGCTGTTTTGGGTTTAATCTGTGCACTGACAAAGAGTAAAAGTAGGTTTTTTAATTTGATTTGTTGTACATGTACCTAAACAGAACCAGTGTGTTCTTTCATTCTTGTAGTGCAAACCTGCCACCTGGAAACTGATTGGAGTCATGCAAACAAGTTATATGTATTAACTAACACGCTTTAGAGCCATTAGAAGACACTTTTTAAAAAAATTTATTCATAAAGTAAAGCTAGAGGTTGCTTTGTTTACATTTTAAATCTCAGCTAATTGGACTGAGTGTCTGCGAAAGAAATGCACATTGGAACCAAGCATGGCAATGAAATGTATCTTTTTATCTTCACTTAATATTTTTACTTCAGTAACTACAAACCTCAAAACGATATTTAATAAACAGAATGGGAAAAACTCAGTTTTTTAAATTAAGAAGTAACTCGGCAGTTAGCAGAAAAAACATGCTACTATCTAAAGAAGCAAGAGGATGGAGGAAGAGGCCGCAAATTGAAGGAGCATAACTTTGAGGGGAGAGATTATACTACACATTCAAACTCTGTAAGATTTAACATGGCTCATATGCTCAAATATCCAGGTTAGATGCTCTAAATCTTTTTAAAGCAAGCCATCAAAGGAGCATTGGACGTTTGGTTGAAAGGCACTCTTTAAGATGTATTGATTTCCTCTGTGAATTGTGAACGCCACCAAATGCAAAGACCTATAGAAGACGTAGGTTTTTGCATGTTCTGACCCCAGTGTTTTAGATTTGCACTGCGGGGTTCAGCCTACCGTTGTTGTTTTCCTTTCCTTTTACCTCAGAACTCCAAATGACATCAAACCAAACAACTTGTGTTCGTTAAATCAAGCCACATACAACTGACAACAAATAGTTATTTCTGATAACATGCATTCAAACACAAAAGAAAAAAAGAATCATAGATAGCGTTCATTTTGACAAAGTAAAAACAATTTGAAGTGCATTTCATTTTTTTTGCTACAGCTTTCATTGTCCTACATAGTCTTGAGGAATATGATGAGGTTATAACTTCTTATGTTTCCTTTGAGTGCACTGTTGTGATTTGTATTTAGTAATATTCCTGTGCTTATCTTGTTCAGTTATTTCCCCTGTGTTTATTTGCGGTGTTTACTTCTTTCCAGCCATTTTCCCTCAGTTCGTTCTTCCCCACAGGTACAGCAGGTTTAGTTCAGTAAACTTAGTGATTCTTTTCTCTAGAAATAATTGGCCCAGTATTCAAGATCCCTGTTTTGAGATACTTTGTAGAACTTATTTTTGTACATTTTTGTCATGTTTTATATTTCTAATGGTTCCAATTGTGCCCATATTTTCATCTCTCGTTTTTGGATCTCTTCCTGGCTTCGTCCCTCAAAGTTGTAAGTTTTGAACTCTGTTTTAATTAAACTTCACATTTCACCCAGTTGTGTCTACCTCTCACGTGTCAGTTTGAGATTAATCCATCCATCCATTTTCTTTACAGCCTTTTCCCCCAGTGGGGTCAGGAGGGTTGCTGGTGCCCATGTTCAGCTAACGTTCTGGGCGAGAGGCAGGGTACCCCCTGGACAGGTCGTCAGTCTGTCAAAGGGCAACACAGAGACACAGAGACAGAACAACCATGCACACAAACACTCACACCTAGGGACAATCTGGAGAGAGGCCAATTAACCGGACAGTCATGTTTTTGGACATGACTGTCCAAAAACATGACTCCGGGAGGAAACCGGAGTACCCGGAGAAAACCCACGCATGCACAGGGAGAACATGCAAACTCCATGCAGAAAGACCGGGGCCGGGAATCGAACCCAGAACCTACCTACCTACCTACCTACCTACCTACCTACCTACCTACATCCATCCATCCATCCATCCATCCATCCATCCATCCATCCATCCATCCATCCATCCATCCATCCATCCATCCATCCATCCATCCATCCATCCATTTTCTTCCGCTTATCCGGGGTCGGGTCACGGGGGCAGCAGCTTCAGAAGGGAGGCCCAGACCTCCCTCTCCCCAGCTAATTCTTCCAGCTCCTCCGGGAGAACCCCAAGGCGTTCCCAGGCCAGCCGAGAGACATAGTCCCTCCAGCGTGTTCTGGGTCTTCCCCGAGGCCTCCTCCCGGTGGGACGTGCCCGGAACACCTCACCAGGGAGGCGTCCAGGAGGCATCCTGACCAGATGCCCGAGCCACCTCAACTGGCTCCTCTCGACGTGGAGGAGCAGCGGCTCTACTCTGAGTCCCTCCCGGATGACCGAGCTTCTCACCCTATCTCAAAGGGAGAGCCCAGCCACCCCGCGGAGGAAACTCATTTCGGCCGCTTGTATACGTGATCTTGTTCTTTCGGTCATGAGTCAAAGCTCATGACCATAGATGAGGGTGGGAACATAGATCGACCGGTAAATCGAGTGCTTCGCTTTTGGACTAAGCTCTCTTTTCACCACGACGGACCGGTACAACGCCCGCTTCACTGCAGATGCTGCCCCAATCCGCCTGTTGATCTCCCGCTCCCTTCTTCCCTCATTCATGCAAAAGATCCCCAGATACTTAAACTCCTCCACTTGAGGCAGGACGACCCCCCTGACCCAGGGAAGGCACCCCACCCTTTCCCGGCTCAAGACCATGGCCTCGAATTTGGAGGCACTGAACCTCGGGTGCAGTGTGTAACGGGCAGCAGCCGAGGGAGGGGACCCTGGCGGTCTGATCCTCGGCTGCAGAAGCTAGCTCTTGGGACGTGGAACGTCACCTCTCTGGTGGGGAAGGAATCAGAGCTAGTGTGCGAGGCTGAGAGGTTCCAGCTAGAAATAGTTGGCTTCACCTCGACGTATGGCTCTGGTTCTGGAACCAGTCTCCTTGAGAGGGGCTGGACATACTTCCTGATGCGTACCGGCGGGCGTTGTGAGGTTGTAGTAATTTTTGTAATCCCAAAACTAAAATAAATAATAACAATCAAACCAACATGCCCCTGTGTGAAAGTTTCAAAATCATGGGTTGATCTACAGTTTCCAGTTTACCTTGCCTGTCCCAGCTGAAAGTTTTAGTAGCACTGTTAAATTCATTTTGATTAATTCACTTTAAAAACATTTTGCCTCTTTACTGACTGAAGTGGTGTTTTTCAACAAACATTCCTCCTTTTTGGGTTGTTGTGACGCAGGAATGGTGGTTTCCTTTTACTTTTCTAAAAAGTCAGCTCAGTGACAATTTTGCCCTGACATCCAACAACATGAAGCTCTCCTGGTGACCCACCTGAGTAAGCAAACTGCATTCCCTGCTGGAGATGCAGTTGCCATATTGCTGTTTCAACAAACCCACCGTCATCTGGACAAATCAGGTAGCACTGTGAGCATCATCTACATTTTCTTCCCAGCGCAACTCAGTACGTTTCACCCTGTTTTATTTTGTCAGAATCTCCCAAAGACACAGGTGGAGGCCTCCACAATTGCCTGAATCAAAGACAAATAGGTTACACTTTGTGAAAGTGAAGTGTTGTGTTTTTAATTAGGAGGTCTGCAGCATAGGAGCGCCCCAGGGGACTGTACCCTCACCATTCCTGTTCACTCTGCACACCTGACACCTTCAGTAAAAAATAAAGTTCCATCATCTGCAGAAGTAGTCCTAATGACTGTAGTTGTTGAGTGTGTAAAAGACAGACATGAAGTTGAGTACAGAGAACAGGTGGACTGTTTTACCGAATGGTGTGGAAACAATAATCGGTAACACTTTATTTGAAGGGGGGTGAGTAAGACTGTCATGACACTGTCATAAACATGACATAACACCTGTCATGAACATCAATAAGTCTTCATGAATATTTGACTGATGTCATAAAGTGTCATTCGTTAAATCATGACACTTTTAATACAAAGTTGACATTATTCAAAATGTCTTCGTTATGACAACTTATTAACCTAGACAAAATTGTCTTCGTTATGACACCTTGTCAATAACCAAGAAATTATGATCTGACATAAACTTAGAGGACTGTGGCAAATGATACAAGTTTTATGTGTGTGGAGTCGGTTGGACCCCATTTCTAAACACAAGGGTTAAGTAGTGCAATACACCATCTCCACCAGTGAGAGGCAGCAGTGCACGAACAGGTGTGCAGTGTGTTGGTGAAGACAAAATCTTCCATATTGTGGGGCAAATCCAACACAAGTTATAACGGCCAGACCTCCTGTTTAAAAAGAAGCTGAAATTTGACACCTAATACATATGAGGTATGTGTCTTATTAACTTTATATTTTCTTTGAGAAAATAACATTGACGATGTTCTCTTTCTGTAATGTTGTAATGTTAGCTATGAGCAATTCAAGCCAATCCGACCTTGCTGTAAGGATAGACATTAATACGTACATGATGTCTGTGGGAGGGACCATAGACATCAATATGTAGACCCCTCATGGAGCGCTGAGTCGTACGTAAAAGCGTCCGCCATCTTCTATGTGGCAGCAGAGCGATAGGAGCTCCTTAAGTCCTGTGCTGTGTGGACTTGTTGAAACAACTGAATTCATTAGGATTACCTTCCCCAGGTAAGGATGAAAGATCAGAATTACTTGACTTTGCAGCCAGAAATTCGCTTCTAAACAACCAGAAAATATTTCCAATGTAGCTAAATTGGCCCGAAATAACCGCTGATTGTTAGCATAGCAGCTAACGTTTTGTTGGCTAATGAAGACATGCTACGAGTGTGGAGGATGATGATAAGGAACAGCCACCAGAGAAAGAAGTTCCTGTTTGACCAAAGAGAAGGAAGCAGATGAAATATGCCCCAAGAAAATTAGGTAAGTAATTTTTGTGTTAATATTTTCATCATGTGAAGTGGGGTTGGACAGCCAGGTAAGTGCGGAAGGGAGAGCAGGGATCAACATTCACCAGTTAAGTTAATAGGTTACGTTTTAGACAACTAAAAACTGGTGTTAAATCTATTTATTTATCAATAAGCTTCTTGCAAACAACCATAAGTTAGAGTATGTGGTTAGAAATAATTCAGAATGCTCACTAAGTAAAAAGATACACGTGCCTAAAGCTATACATTAAATGATGCATTCTGAATAACAGTGGCAGTCTGTCTGAACTTCTGCCAGACAGAATAATTTTGTTCAGCTCCAATTATTATGCTGCTATTATGCTGCTTGTATTAAGAAATAATTGTATTGCACTTTATAACTACCAGTCGTGTTAAGTAGGCATTTGTCTGCCAGTCTACCATTCTGACGGTGAGCAGCAAGGGACATTTTGGAATGGTATTTAAATAAATGCTGGAATATGATGACATTGTTCTTTGTTTTTGTTCTTTTTTTAAGTGACCACAATGAATTGAGTCATCACCGACTACGAGAATGTCCAGAAGAGAATCACCAAGTTTGAATTCATGAAAAGGCTTTCACCATGATTAACCATTGCAAGAACAGCTGTAATTTCTGAGCATTTCTGGACACCTTCAAATAGCTGCTTCTGGGAAATGAAGACAAGAAGTAGATCTCCTGTTTTCAGAGCATTACAGGAAGGCTATTACGATGGAGATGGCTGACATAATCAAAGCAAAAAGTGTTACTGTTGAAAGAACCTATTTTCTTAAGTTAAAGAATAAGTAATTCTGTTTTAGTTTTTCAATCAGTATTTCAGAGTAACAATATACTGACCAGACGTTAAACCCTCTGTTAACTTCGAACAAGTTATATTTTGTTTTATTCCAATGTACAAAGGGTTTGTTCTACAGTTATGATGGTAGTTATAAGTAGCCCAGTATGTTTCACTTCATTTGAGGTAAGACTTAATATCAATGACTCTGTTAGCATAGCATTTGACACTGTAATACTAAATTACATCTTTATAATTGTTGCTACTAGCTTCAATTTACTTGAGGTAAGTTAATATTGATGACACTGTAATGACACTTAATGAATTTGTCATAACTGTTACTTGCTTCACTTTACTTGAGGTAAGAGCTACTATTAATGACAATGACATTTTCATAACTGTTACTTGTTTCACTTTACTTGAGGTAAGAGCTACTATTAATGACATCTTCATAATTGTTGCTACTTGTTTCACTTTACTTGAGGTAAGAGCTACTATTAATGACACTGTAATAACACTTAATGACATTTTCATAACTGTTGCTGCTTGTTCCACTTTATTCGAGGTAAGAGATATTAATGACATTGTAATAATACTTAATGACATCCATTTATTAAGCCACTTTAGTTGATGTAAAATAAATTGTTAATGAGTCTGTTATTAAATCATTTGACAGTGTAATAAAGCTTAATGAAATCTTTATTGCTTGTCCTACTTGTTTTGCTTCATTTCAGGGAGTGAAAATATTAATCATTGTTTTGTTAAAGCTTTTGCTAGTGTCATAATTAAATCATTATGACTACTATTATGACAAATTTATGTTAGATCATGATTTCTTGGTTAATGACAAGTTGTCATAATGAAGATAATTTTGTTTAGGTTAATGACATGTTGTCATAATGAAGACATTTTGAATAATGTCAACTTTGTATTAAATGTGTCATGATTTACCAAATGACACTTTATGACAACTGTCATAAATATTCATGAAGACTTATTGATGTTCATGACAGGTGTTATGTCATGTTTATGACAGTGTCATGACAGTCTTATTCACCCCCTTCAAATAAAGTGTTGCACAATATTCTCATCTTGAATATGAACAAAGCACAGAAAATGATAAATTTCAGGAGAAACAGGAATGTATTTTCTTCTCAGGACAGAGATGGAGGTGAAGGAGTTTTCTAAGTCATTGTGCAACAAGATAAGAAACTAGATTGGAGATGAGAGGAGTATTTTTAGAAGTTTTTATTTATTTTAGCTACAAAAAAATAGTATGCATTTGTATTAACTCAATAGTGTTTAGCTCAAAAATAGGATGAGCTGCTCAATAGTTCATACATATTGTGACAAAAAAAGGAAACTTAACTTTATTGTTGTAACTAGAAAATTGATTAGTCTGTAAAAATAAAACACATCTAAATATTGGTTTTAGTTGAGGACTAAATGTGTGCCTACATTTGCACATGTTAAAAAGTCCAAGTTCCCAAAAATTAGAAGCCAATTGACTTGAGTTCCAACATGTTTCTGCATGACAAGTACATCCTGTTAAAATTGCAACGCCTAGGAATGTGATTATATTTTACACACTTTATGACTGGAACGTAGATAAAGTTAGTGAAAACTGTACAGGTTGTTTAAGCAAAGCTGTTTATAGCTTTTAGTTTGACATCGCGTAATAAAAGAATAAACAAAGTTACAACAAAAATACATTTAAAACAAAAGCAAACAAAAGAAGAACAATAGCAATGTACATTTACACATTCGCTTTAATCTATGTCGAAATTAGAGTTAACAGTTTTGTATTTTGTCAATAAACATGAGACAAAAAGAAAAAAGTCTTAAAGACAACACAAATTAGAGCTTAACTTCTACAATCATGTTTGAAAAAATGTTGATAATTTTTCTTTGTCTTTTTTTTTCTCCCAGGAATATTTTTCTTTTAGGTTGCAATGACTTTTTGAAAATAAAGAACAGTCACTGCAACTAACTGCAACGTTATTGTGTCATACTCACATGCATAATCTCTTACCATGATTTACAAAAAACTTCAGAAATTGGAACAAAAATCACTTCAAATCTAACCCACACATCAAGAGTTCTTAACTCACTATGACAGAAACCCAACCGTCTCTTTGAACACCAAAACAGAGAACATTATGTAGGAACAACAGGCAGCTTGTGCTTTGGCATGATAAAAGAACATCAATATGAGAGATGAAGTGTATTTATTTGTTTGCACATCTGTGTGACTTTATTAAAATAAATAGCAACGGATGGATATAATTGGAAGGCTGGCTGTGCGACCAGCCTACAAAAAGTAATGCACAGCCTTGTTTATGACCACAACAAGAGATATATACATATACAGCAAACACACAGTTTCATAAGACCAGCACACCAAGACAGGATCTCATAAATCACTGTGGCCTACTCTTTCAGTTCAAGCAGCTCTAAACTTTGCCATTGTTCCTTCCTTGGCCGCAGCAGGTCAGCCTGTGCTAAATGTAGCACAGACGATATGCACTCTTTTATATTTCTCTGTCATACCCAAAATAGTTGTAGTAGATCTTGAGCAATTATATCCCGAAGATATCAGGATCCTGTATGGGTGAGTGAATTTCTCTGATTACTACTTTTGTTGTTTATTGGAAACAATAATCACTAATATTCATCCAAAACCCCAAAATAATCCCACATTAGAATTTTGTATATTTCTTATCTCCTATTTTGTATGCTAAGATGTGCATTTAGTATTAGAAATATTTTATAGCTTAAATAACTTCACAAAAATTTTACTTTTAATTTAACTGTAATCTCACAGAAACATTACAACACATGTTGACTGTTCAGCTGACAGCCCATTTTATGACATGGTCATTTGTTTATTTGATTACTAAGTAAATGAGATTTGATTACTTGAGATAAATTGTACCTCCGGGTGTGAATGGGTCTAACAATAACATCAGGCAGGCGCCATGTTGAAACCAGGTGCTATCAGAGCATAATGTTGGGTGTGATGGTTACCTTACGTGGCAGGTATCAACACCTACATTTAGTTTTTTCTGTACTGATGTAATTATTTGTATTCATGGTTTCTTTCACATCTTTTGTTTTCAAATGTTTGGTTTCAGTAGTAGATTTCTTCCTGGTGGCCACACATGTACTTGTGTTTATCACTTACTTCATTCCTGCCTTTGGCAGATTCACCTTTTAATGAAACAACTGCTGTTTTTCCCATACAATACAAAAGGACATGTTTTATTAGCACCTTTAATTTAGCATGTTGAACATTTAGCATGTTGAACATTTTTTGTTCTTCATTTTAACATAATGTAAAGCTCAAAGTCGATTTTACATAATACGTTAAGACTAAGATTAGATAACCCTTTAAGAACAGTAAAGACTATTGATCGTGGGTGAACCACGAGAATAATTTGTGATAGAGAGGGTTTACAATACACACAAATAACCATTTTGGATTCATTTGGGAGCCAATAAAAACATATGTGTGGAGAAACCAAGAAACGTCAACAATTACAATCTACATAATCAGGCTGGGCTCCACAGGGGCCACAGTTACTAGCATTATTGCCTCACAGCAAGAAGGGTCTTGGTTGAAAACCCAGTTAATGGTTGTCTTTGAGTACCATTAACTGAACATGTCTGTTCAGTTAATCGGCCACTCCAAATTATCGTTAGGTATGCGTGCGTGCGTGCGTGCGTGCGTGTTCATGTGTGCGTGTGTGTGTTCACGGTCGTTTATCTCATGTTTCACTGTTACCCACTAATAGTCATTTTGGTAGGCTATTTGAAACATTTGGTAACTTCAAGAGTATTCACAAAAGACAATTTGTCAGCATTAGTAAATCTTTATTTTAGATAAGATATTAGGCACTATTCAGTAGGTAATTACAGTCTAAGCTTCATACTGTACAAAACCAGTTAATGTTAATTGAAGCAAATGTATTGATTTACCAACTTGCCTACTGTTTAATTACCACTAACATCAATGTTGCTGCTAACAGATGAAGAGGAGGATTGAACCAGCAACCCACCAATTATGGGACAAACTCCTATTGCCACCGTCACCCCAAATTCTAAATCTTTCTGAGACATTGTTGTGACTTCACACAAATTCATATATTTAGACATATCTATTATTGGATTAAAGTGCACAATGGGGACTGAGTTGAGATTTCCCTTTGCTCTGAATTTTAATGTGGATATTTGCAAAGTGTTCAAGATGAGAACTTCTGCTTTATGAAAACTGCTTTAGCTAGGATCATAGTCATGCAACCCAAAGTTTGCAGAGCTCACATCATTTTCTGTCTCTGGTCAACAAGCTGGTAAGGTATTTCAACAATCAAGGCCAGTTTCACCAGCCCTTGAGTTGAACACATATTGACCTGAGAATATCCAATAGTGTCTGACCCAGAGCAAGTGTGAGAGGCCACTAACTACATCATTAGAACCAGATTATCTGTAACAGAACCTATTAGTAGCCATTAGGAGAAGGAAGTGACCCTGACCCCTATCATTGGTGTTTAACTTTTTTTTTTTTTTTTTCTTGGAGAGGAGCCTGAGAAAAACAGATAAGGATCTACTTGAATTACACCAACTAGGCCTGGAATACAGGGGGTTTTAAGATAAGCACTGACACTCGCTCACTCACACAAGCACAAACAAACAAAATATACACAGCTCTGTGGGGAACAAGTCAGATGCATTAAATCCAGCTTCTAAATAGATGGTGCTGCAACATGTGTGACTTTTAGATTAGTACAGATATGATTATGCAAGCTCAGGGCTATAGATATGGAGCAGATAGATGTTTCAATTTTAAATACAACCAAGGCTGGTCTCTATGTACTGCAGCTCCCTTGCAACTTGCTGACAGCAGAGCTTCACGGCCCCTCCTACTTCCAGCTTATTGAGAAAGAAGTATATCCTGCGATGACCTGTGTCCTCTAACAGTCCTTGGCAAACATACATGCTAAAAACACACACCATTTCAAAATGCGATGTGTTAAAGTGGACCCAAATTCCGGCAAAGCTCCAGAGACAAACAGGTAAAAATAACAGTTCTTATTAATCATCAGATAAGAGAGCTACTGGAGATTTCCACAACATAATCTACAAGCAATGCTTCACTTGGGATGAAGAATCACACAATGGTGAGGAAATGGGGCATATTTATACATCAAGTTAGCAGGTAACAAATTGAATCAAGGTGACTCAAGGTGTTTGGGTAGCATAAGGTGAAAAAGAGAAGACATAACCTCTTTTCACAAGACACTGTCAAGACAAACCTGAAAACCTTGTTGTCTCGTTGAGACATTTTGCAGTTTTGTTAAAAGCATAAGTCACAGTCTACAGCTGTCAAAGGTAAATACTCTTGTGAAGGGGGCAGTCTCCTGGATAGTGAATTATTAGTCAGTAGTTATGGACATAATGTAAATAAACTGTTGAGGTTTAGCATTAATACTGTTTACTAATGTGTATACTAACGAGCAGAAATCTGTCACAAAAATATTCGTAGCGCCATCATTTGTTATCAGATATATCTATTAAATACGACTTAAAATAAAGAGGAGAAAACTGAAAAATTCTCCGTGATACAAATCTATAAACAATTTTGTTTCTGTTAGTTCTGTCAAGATGCAAGAAGGGGCAAGTTTCTCTTATATTGGTCAATCATTTTATTTTAAATATGCTGTAGGAGCCGTAGTTTGATGATTAGTTCAGTTTTTGTCGCTTGTTTAACTTTTAGGAATTGCAGCGGCTGCAGACAGTGTCCCACAATAAAGCTGATACAGGTGAAGAACCAAACACCACTTCTATTCTGCCTTTTCTCGCTCTGTGTGTCGGCTTTACGCGGACCCGTTGCCATGGGAACCGACAGACAACGGTTCAATGAGCAGAGATTACCGATCAGGGGAATCAACACCAAAAAACAAATGTTTCCCACACAAAAACATATCAAAAACACTAAAACAGAACATTCAGTCTGTTACATTATGCTGTCAGGCTTGATGTCTATATTGTCATTATTAATAAGTTTTCGCCTGAGTACAGGGGTGGTTGATTAGTTGATTTAAACAGCTGCTCTACTGATGACTTGGTGTGCGGGTTGACCTGTTTTAGTGCTAACGGAACCAAAACACACCGAACTGCGCAGCACATGTTAAGGTAATCAAAGTCAATAGAAAGCTAGCAACAGTTAGGCTAGCATAACTGACCCACTGCTCACTTTTTCCTCATATTTTCTTTTAAGTTAAAACTTTTTCCTCACCTGTTAAATCTGAAGCCCTTGTTATCTAATTCATAGGGTTGAATTAACCGCTAAATATTGCGTCCATTTTTCAGATTCTTTGCGTGACTGTGGTATTTTTCTGACCACCCATAATGTTGACTCAATGGACAGCAATGGCGCATGTGTGGCGCACGATAAGTCACGTAATGTCCAGTCCAGTAATTTATATCCATCCATATCAATGCTGCTGCCTCGCGCTCTGTACTTCTCTCGCACTTCCCGCTACTCAGCAGTTGGTGTCAGGTTGCACTGTGTTGCATTCAATGTTGTCGGAAAAAAGAGATTAATGCGCTTAATGTCCAATTTCCCATAACTATTTATTGAATTCATAGTCACCTGCTGGGGTGGCAAGGCTCTCATTTGGGGTGGCAACTGCCTCCCCATGCCACCCCAGTAGATCCGCCCCTGAGTTTATGGATGTATTTATACATATTAAGAGTATGTGGAGATCAAAACATTAGTTCCCCATCCTTTTTAGTGTGATAAAAATTCAATTATTCCTGGAAAGCTTTGGTTTAAAGTAATTGCCCCCAATATGTTTGGCTTTGGTATTAACTGCATGTTTCAATGACTTAAATTTTCTTTTTGGAATACGTCTTACTCTGGTTTGGTGGTTGGTTGTTACTAATTTCCTTGTGGCCAATTAAAAGTTGCCATTCGCCTGAGGAACTTGAGATGTTTCACCGGTCTCGATTCTCTGAAACCTTGCATTCTCACAGTTCAGCCTCATCAGGTGTGATTAACCTCCCTCTTGTTGAGGCAAATTGCCTGTTTTGTCCATTATAAGAAGGATTTTGTTGCTTTTGCAGCATCGCCTGAATTTTACATGTTACTTATGTAGAGGAGGTGTCTCTCTACAGTCATTGTGTCACAGTGGATCCAGTGACTGAAGCCACACATGCGATGAAAGAGTTAGGGACTTTAGGCTTGCAGAAATGGACAAATGACTAAGTTGTGTTCATCCCACATTTGATGGTAGCTTCTACAATTGCCTCAAACACCTCTTGAATAAATTTACCTTTTGTTGGCATGCTTGTTTCTAACATTGGTAGTCCATTGAATAATACTGCCCAAGCATCAAGAAATTCTCAGCCATAATTTGACTTATTCCAAGCTGCTTCTGCTCACAAACAAGTACTTCCAAATTTGTTTTTAAACAAATTTAATTTAAAATCAGCTCAGTTAAATGAGGTCATTTCAGTCACATTGGTTCAGACTCCCTCTGTGTTCTCAAACTAGTTCAAAACTTCCTTTGTGACTGTATCCAGTATGAGTACAAACAGCATTGAACACATCACCGCAGAGTTTACTTCCCTCGTCTTGCTTCCTGTTAATTTTAATATGAATCTTCGCATCCTGTAGCTCACATCGAAAGCTTTAAATTGCTTTGTTCCTAAATGCAGCACGATCACACTGACCTGAATTGTATTCTCCCATCCACTTACTGGCTTTAAAAAAAAAAAGAAAAGACTTTCCAGATCATAAGACCTTGACTTTCATACAATGTGCTGCCTACTGGCACAGTCACACACCGTTAATTTCTGCATGAACACCTTCTTATCACTTCTATTTAGTTCCCGCTAAATCTAGATTTAATGGCCTTGGGTTGCCACGAGGAACTTAATAACAAGTGAAAAATGACTGGTTTTATTACAAAACTGTTTGAAGAAATATATAGCACTGAAAATTGGCCGAAATAATTATCAAAATTACAGTTCACGCCTAATGCCAGATGAAAAGAGAAAAAGGTTAAATGCATTTACGGAAACAGACCCTGTGAACATACTGATGTACAAATACTACACGGGGAAACCTAATCCCATTACGTACAGAAAAAAACATTCAATTAGTCAGTGTAATAATGACTATGAAACACATCTGTGGTGGAAATGCTTGTGTTGCTCCCTCCAAGCTGCACTGAAACAACTGACTGAGGATTTATAAGGCAATTGGTGAATGATAATGCCTATTTCTGTGTGTCTCTGTGTCACCCAAAGTGTGTTTGTCTTGTCCAAGCATTTGAAATTAGTGTTCATTTCCAGAACAAATGGTCCCTCTGTGGCTAGAGCCACACGACAGTAAAGAATGATTTCACTTTCCTTTACAAATGTTTGCTTGTAGAGTCAGCAAGCTGGTGAAGGAAAAGAAAAAAGTTCTAGTAAAAGCAAGGCAAAACTGTACTTTTGCAGAATAAACACAGGTAAAGTCTGTGCAAGTAGACACTGTGTGTAGGATCAGAGTAAAAAAAAAAAAATCCAAAGTGACTGATCTATCAAATAACAACCAATTCTGATTTATTAAATACTGATAATCTTTATCTTTTGAAAGATCATATTTGATTGTGTTAGTAAAACCTACAAAGCTAGAGAGTACTTGCATATTTAGTTGGCAATATACAGTGTGTTTCCACTGTCTTGCAAAGCAGATAATTTAAGTTTCTGGCACAAGAAGAGCTACTTACTTCTAAGACGGTGAGGAACAACCATATTTGGATCTAATCACAGAGCACACCTGATTATAAAATGAAAAAAGATTTTGTCACAAAAAACATATTTAGAAGATTTGACATGCATGTGTATTTGCTCATCAGTAACAGTAATGTATGGCGTAAGTATGTTTACATTCTCCAAAACTCCTGCTACAAACGAAAGGTGTGTGAAATTTATGAAGTTAAATAATCATCTCCTCCTCCACCAGAAACTGTGTATTTTTGCATGACTAGTGGTGATATTCTCAGGTTAGTTTATGAAGGCATGAATTCAACACTGCAGGATAGCAAACACTGCCAAGATACAACATAAGTGCAAACAACTCATCTTGAAAATATGAGAATTTATTAACACAATAGACCTTTTTTTTAAATATAAGTCAGTGTTTTTCAACCACTGTTCCGCGGCACACTAGTGTGCCGTGAGTGATCGTCAGGTGTGCCGTGGAAATTATTCAATTTCACTACGGTACCGTATTTTCCGGACTATAAGCTGCTACTTTTTTCCTAAACGTTGAACCATGCGGATTGTAGCCCGCTGTGGCTTTTCTGTGGATTTTTCTTCAACCACCAGGGGGCTCTCTAGCAGGAAGTGAATCATTAGAAGTCAAAATAGTAAATCAAAGAAGAACGGCTAATTTTCATTTAGAACAAGCACATGCTAGCAGCAGGCACGACGGAGAAATGTTTTCAAACTCATATCATGCAGCTTTTAAGTTGAGGGTTGTCGATCTGGCACTACAGGAGGGAAATAGAGCCGCTGCACTTAAGCTCGGTGTGAACGAAACCATGGTTTGACTTTGGAGACGGAGTGCTGCGTCCAGCAGATTTATTAGAACGCCGCCCTCTGCTGGGTCCTAATGGAAAACCGAGAGCAGCTTCCAGTTTTTATTTTATTTTATTTTATTTTATTGATGGTGCTAGTATGGTGCGCTCTATAGCCCGAAAAATACGTTAATTGGTTTTAAAAGATTTTTTGAAAATGAATTGTCTGCAAATAATGCCATCTTCGAGTGTCTGCTGTAGCAGTGACTAGCGGCGTAATCATGTAATTTTCTTACCACTAGATGGCAGTAGGTACAGAGCATTTTACATTAAAACAAGAGAATTAGTGATGCACGAATGTTACAGATAGCGGTGAGAGCACTGAATCTAGAAAGACTGTGACGACAGTGATGGAAAAGACAGTGAAGCTCAGCAGTAGTTGGAAAGAGCATGAGTCCATTTCCCACAATATATCTGTGTGAAATTGAGCTTCTCTAGTCTGGTTACTATAAAAACTAAAACCAGAGAGACAGAGATGTTGAGGAAGAGCTTTGTCTTTCTTCAATTTCTGCCAGGAAATCAGATCTGTTTTCATCCAAACATGCACAGGTTTCACACTAGGTGGGTAAAATATACAGATATTGACATTTTGTACATGCAACTCTTCATATTCTAACAGTGAATATGAAGTGAAATGTTTCCCAAATATTATTGCTTCTTTCAGAATAATAATTATTTTCTGTATTCTGGCTATAAGATGCTTGTGGATTAGTTTGTAAAACACTTTGAAGTTTTCTACAACTTCTTTAAATTTAACACCACAGTGTTGTGGCTGTACAGGTGTATTTTTGAAGTGGATGTGTTAAGTGCAATTTGAAATAAGAAATGTAAAATGTGATAAAAATGCATTTTTGTGTTTGATTCCTATTCAAGAGACTTTGATAAGAATGACTATATATAGGCAGCTACAGAGTATCTTTATTTCCATTTTTAGTTGGTGGCGTGCCTCGGGATTTTTTCAATTAAAACAGTGTACCTTGACTCAAAAATGGTTGAAAAACACTGATATAAGTAGTATATTACAAGTTTGCATGTTCTTCCTGTGCATGCGATGGTTTTCTCCAGGTACTCCGGTTTCCTCCCACAGTCCAAAATCATGACTGTCAGGTTAATTGGCCTCTCCAAATTGCCCCTAGGTGTGAGTGTGTGTGTCTCTGTGTTGCCCTGTGACAGACTGGTGACCTGTCCAGGGTGACCCCGCCTCTCGCCCGGAACGTTAGCTGGAGATGGGCACCAGCAACCCAGATCCCAGTAAGGGACAAGGGTGTAAGAAAATGGATGGATGGATGGGTGGATGGATAGTATATTACAAAAATAAAGCCCCATGAGAAACTCAACTTCCTCCTTAAAAGCCATGAACGAACTGGTGAAGGAGGAAGTGACATCACATGTCAAATCAACTTTCCTAAAATTATTACATACATTTTATTTGAATAATAATGTCAAGAACAAAAACGAAAAGCAATGAAATAAAATTAACAAGAGAGGCAGTGTGTTGTCTTTCTTCCATGCTACACTTGCATCATTTTCTCAATTTCTCAATTTGAGTTTGATCTGGATATTTTTTAAGTTTGTTGAGAAATTTCTGTTTTTACATATATTTATTTGTTAATTAGATTAGTCCCCATGACACCACCCAAAAGCAGTGATGTCCCCTCACAGGTGTTTTCCTTCAGCAGTAGTGGAATGCAGGAAAATCTTAAATCAATAGCGAGAGAGCAAAAAGGAAGACAGCAAGGGGCAGGCAGAGTGGCCAGGGCCAGCGGCCGGCCTAGTGGGATGGCAACCAGCCGCCGCAAAGAAGGAAAGGTGGACACAGACTGGCAGAGGCAAGAGGACAGCTATAACAACCATGTAAGGATGACACAGACACACCGGCAAAGGCAACAGGCAGGAAGGGCAAATAAAGATCAGCAGCAGTAACTTGTTAGCAATGTTGTGATGGTCTTTGATCCTAAAACTTAAATTAATTATTTACCCCAAAACACAAACTGTAGCAAAATCAAGAGCACAGAATTAATTTCAGTAATATTGGAAGGAAGAAATGCAATAATTTTTGGCATATCATTGAAGTCATTAACTTTAACAGGAAGCCAGGATTCATAGAGATCTCAAATTAACACGTACCAGATTATTTGATGAATTATGTACTTTCAGAATCACAATCCCTTCTTTCGTTTCCATACTTTTCTGCATTAGATAGTGGCGAAATTACAAAATAACTTCTGGGTTGCTCTACGGTACAGACACTCATAACATCATAAGAACTTTTGAGGTGAAACATTAATAAATGTTGACGCAGTGAATGGTGACCATAACTCAGAGCATATGAGCCTTGACATATGACTAATGAAATTTATATTTGCGTGTAAAGAACATCTTAAAGTGGTTTTGTATGCATAGTGTGTTTGTTTTGTACAAGACTTCAATCTATCCATTTGCAGGTGCCTTTACCATAACTAGATTGCAAATAAATGTGACCTTAACATGAAACCACAGGCAGTAATACCTTCTCTACCTTTTCCTCCTGCCTCTCCTCCTTCTATGTGTCATTCTCCATTTCAAAGAATGTTAAATGCCGTGCGACTGTATAAAGCTAGATAGTAAATATACTCTTTTTCCCTCCCTCTCACCTTGCATCATTCTGACAGATAGAAAAGCTTTGAATCACACAAACAGGCACACATACACATAGATAAAGACAGATTTACAACAGACCTTCTTGACTGAAGTGGTTCTTGTTGCAGCTGTTCTCTGTTAGCAAGCCATCCGTACGGGCAAGAAGAAAAAAATCACAAGAGTATGTCGGAAAAAAAAACCCCAACAACATGAGAGTTGAGGAAATGAAGGACAAAGAAATCATTCAGGTCATAGAAGTTTTGGATGAAAGATAAATAAGGCCAGTCATTTTAAAGCTGCGGTATACAACTTTTATAAAAAAAAGAAGAAAAAAATAAAATTATATATATATATATATTTGTTGAAACAGTCACTATGTTGTGACAGTATGGTATGAGACAAATAATCTCTGAACACACATATTACAGTGAATAAACAGTTTTACTGTGGCAGTAAGTTGTTTCTCCACCATTAGCGCATGCAGTAGCATCCTGGCTCTGATTGGTTAATTTGGTCAGGAGTGGTGCATTTCTTTAGACAGCAATAGCGGCTCAAGGAGGAGATCAATCTGTTCACAGATTATCTATGGCTGTCACTGTCACATAGTTCTTAAAATAAAAGTATTTTGGGTAAATTGTACTTTACTTTGTCTTGATTTGTAAATAAGAAGTACAAAATTGATATTAACAAGGTTTGCGTTGGTTTTAGGAGGGTGAAAGGATGTATTATTCAGTTTGAACAGAGGCCTCTTTTTTCTCATTTGGGTCAAGGGAAGAAAAAAAAAACAGCGTTTTTATATTTTTCATATCTTGAAAGGTTTAGGAGAGAGAAAAAAACGCAAAAGGAACACCAGCTGAGAGAGATGAAGACACCCGGTGTGAGAAAAGGCAAGATACCAGGAGAGTAAAACAGCAACACTGGAGGAAAAACATACACACACACACACACACACACGCACAGGGCTGTGGGGGCAGTAAAGAGGGCATTATGGGTGAAGCAAATGAGGACATCGCTGCATGGTCCAACATAAAAATTTCTTATCTTTATGAATGTCATAAACAATTGAAACCAGATATTTACATTCACCACATAAAAAGACAGACATTTTTTCTCACTCTCTGAAGTTAAATCTGACCAAACCGCACTTGTTTGAGGTCAGTTAGAATTACCCAAATTATTTCCACTTTGCAAAAGCCAGAAAACTTAGCGAAAACATTTTTTTAGACATTTTTTGTAACTTTCCTTGAATTCAAAAGCTTCCATACATTTGATCAGTATCAGGAAGAACTTTCTTAAAATGTATGACTTGGGTCAAATATTTTAATCTGACATTTTCTTAGTGATGTAGTGGGTCAGGACACAGGGGAGGCACAGGTGTGTTTTATACTCTGGACGATCATTTGTGCATTTCTGTATTCGTCCTGCTATAATAACAGCACAATTGCAGCAAGCAGAACTTGCAGTTTGTTCTTTCCAGGTCTGTGGTCGCCTGATATTTGCTCGGTTTTCTTTATTTAATTCCTTAATGGCAGATGGTGACGATGGTTTCAATCACAGACATTTCCCCAGGTTCCTAAACAGGCTACACACTTTTTCTCGTGATATTCTGACCTCATATGCCCTTGTATGTCCTCGACATGGTAAAGATTTCAGTGCAGATTTCCACTGATAAACCCTATTATCAACTCGCCCAGTCAGATTAGATAAAGATCTCCGACAGACACTGTTGTTGGTAATTACAGCAAAATTGATTGCAAAAACAACAAAAGGAGTCGGGGGAGGAATGGCATTCCTGTTCTTTTTGTCCTTTGTTTTCCAGAAACTGTTTCAATACCAGGATACGGCAACATATAAAAGGTTTGTGCATGTGGCTGAAGAAAGTGTTCCTATTCTCCATGTTCTCTATAAAGTTTGTATCTTCAAGTAATCCTGCGCTAAATTATCTCCCTTGGACTGCAGCAAATTCAAATAGCACACTGTGGAACCGGTATGAAAAAAAGAAACAGCTACAGACATCAGGCAGATTGTATCTAATAATCAGTAATCATCTGGTTTTAGTTTAAATAAAATATTCTTTTTCCATGACTTTGGCGAACCTTTTTGAATATTTATGGTTATTTTATTTGCTATAATTTAAACTCCTTTCCCAGTTTGACCTAGTTATACATTTCTTTTTTTCTGTCACTATATTCATTTACCTTCAAACGAAAGTATCTGCTTAACCCATTTGTCATGAGCTTACTCACCACCTGTACTGATAAATCCCCTCTTGCTTTTTTAACTGTGCCACTTATTGCTTTCCCATGCTGTAGTCACACTAGATGCATCACAAAGACAAATCTGAGTGTCGGCAGAGGTCATTGCTCCAGATATGCATGCATTTTAAAGCTGTCTTTCCTTATTAATAATTAGTGCACACGTTGTTGGCTGCTGCGCTCTTTGATGTGGTTTGAGTTGCTGCATGAGAGAGAGGAAAACTTTTCAATGGAGTTGGGCTCGACACTAGATCATGGCACCCTCCAAATGTACTCTCTGCAGTGGATGTCTGAAGTGTTGACACAAGTGATACCCCTTAAACTACGTTTATTTAGCTCAAAATTCTTAGTTGGCCACTTCTTTAAGTGAGGTAGGGTTAAATGTATTCTGACTTTACATTTATAAGACCAAAATAATTACGTTATTTACATCTCTTTATGATAAAAACTTCAGTTTCTATATCAAGTGATATTGCCAAATAAATGACTGATGCAAATCAATGCAGCTAACATTTTTTTAAAACTGTATTACATTTAACAGTTTGCAATTAAACTTTTATTTGCAAACTCTATATTGCCAAGATGCCCACAAGCTTTTTGCAGTCATCAAACTATTTCAGGTAAGAGTTCAGCCACTAATTTTGATTTTGTAACACAACTCTAGTGTCTGTCTCTACCATTGTTTTTATTAACAAGATAAATGGTCATCATAAATGTCTGTCTGTTGTGTACTTCAGTCTGTACACGTTGGTCTCTCGAAAAAAATTAATAAAAAATCTCCATCAGGTATTACCTGTATTAATAAAGGATATGCTAATAAAGAAACATTTTGTTCAAGTTGTTCATTATCTCCGGTACATGAAAAAGTAAGTTTTTCTTTTTTGTACTGCAAATAAAAGATGGATGCATACACTGTACCTTAAAGAAGCTCTGTTCAGCTGTTGACCTCATTTCCATAAAAATCCACTCCTAAAAGACTCCAGGCTACACTTGCCCTCCAATCCGACCCAATGTTTACGGCTCTGTTTATGCAGCTCAACAACCCAATCTTGTCAGAAACAACAAACACCAACGATCACATTGAGCCTCAGTAGCAATTAACATTAGAGTGCCCAGAGACCATACTACCATGGCACAATAAAGCAGAAATTACATAATAAAAATTCAAGTTTAATTGAGCATGCATTAGTATGCACCGAGCTGAGTAGATAAGACTGCTCCTGCATTGCTTTTGTGTGTGCGTTTGTGTATATTATGCCCTTCTATCCACTGACTTCTCATTCTTCCCCTGAGGGCTCCGTCAGACAAACAGGGAATGTCTCACTGATTTGTTCTCTCTGATCAGTGACTAATCACTGCTGGTAAAGGCAAATATGTAATCACATGACCATATCTTAGAGAGAGCACTTAGAAGATGCATGAACAATGAGGATATGACTTCCTATGCATTTGTGATGCCTATAATTTTTTTACTTAATGTATTTCATGGCTGTTTATTGCTTAGAGTGTACATAAAAAAATGTATTATTCCGCTGTAGTCCTCTTGATGATGCAAATGGCTTTTTAAGGGTATGAATTTGATATTGAAGTACGCTTAAGGAACAAGCGATGGTCTTAGATTTCTTCCATCTATGTTAACGTTGACTTTTAAATGTCAGTAGCGTTAACAAATAATTAAACTATTCAGATCTAGCAGTGATATGACTGTAGAAGCAAACTAATGGGTGCAGGCGAACGTCACATGGAGCAGTTTGCATGTTTCCATCTGCAGGCTCATGTCAGAATGCTAACTATCTTGTGATTACTCAACTGTTAACAACTGGTTACAACTGCTAACTGCTACTGCATTATGCTTTCTGTGTCAGGCTATCAGAACACATTTTCTTTTATGGAAGAAAACAGTTGGCATTAAAACTGACAAATGCAGCCATGATTGTAACGTTACATGAAAAAACAGAAGGTGACAATACTTTGGGCATTCTTCACTTTGGGGTATGCACTCAACAGTGTTTATGTATTCTGCCTAATCGGTTAGAGCACTGCTGTATTATTTATTATTATTTCACCCAAAAATAAAATGGTTTTTGGAGGCCTAAACAAATGTGAAAACTCACCAAACTTGAATAGTCGTGCATGAAATGGATGCATCTGAAGGGTTTTGTAAAAGTCAAGAGAGAAATAGCTCAGCAGCGCCACTGCCGACTTTCGGCCCTCCTTCTTTAACTTACTTTAGAGCAGCGATGGACTGCAGTCCTTGACTCAACTTTGGTCCTCGAGGGCCGATGTTGTAGAACTTTTAGATGTAATGGTCAAACATACCCAAATAAAATAGCTGAGTAATCTTTACATGCAGTCGGGTTCTCCAGAGTCCTGCTAATCATGTAATTGCGTATTTCAGAGATACATAAGTCATCACCCAGATTTCTGTCAGAGGTTGCAATACATTTTCTCAATATCTGTCATTTCGACAGACGTTAAAAAATCCTGTCAAATCCCGTGGTGAAATTCCTCACCACGCCATTCCTTTGGCTCTAATTTCCACAAAAATCATCTTACCTGAACCAAATCCAACATCAGACATATTAGTCCAACCCCTAAACAATACTTGTGCTAAAATGTGTTGTGTGTGATCTAATTCCTGCACAGTGCTTCCTGCAAGCATTCAAACACTCACAGATTTTCAAGCAACTTAGATGTGTTGTGATCAATGCAACAACTAGTTTGACGTTAACTACAAAGAAAGTGAGAAAAACGAACATAACCACAATAGTGAAGCAGAAGAGAGACTTTCTACTCTGATAAAAGGAAAATGGTCAGCTCACACAATTTCCAAGTAAAAAACAAAAGTAGCTGGTTCATATGTTTCAGAAGAACATCAAAATATAGATAACAACACTCTGTATTATTTATTTTTTTAATCTAGGCAAAAATGAAGCATGTAATTAAGATAAGAAAACAAACACATAATACACAGACCAAACAAACCAATCAGAAGCAGATCAGTCAATCAATCCAAAAAGGAAACATCAGTAACAGTCAAAATACAATCAACAACACTGAAATTGTTGTAGTACGCACCATCTCTTGAAACACAAAGCCATACAAAGAGATAAAAAAAAGACTCAAAATTGGAGAAAGCATGCAATTCAGAGAAAACCGTTCAGCTCCAACTTCTCATTCAAACCCTTGGGGTTTACTGTTTGTAAAGTGTGAATCTATCTCTTTTGACAGCAGACACCATTTCTAAGCGTGCTGGTCATCTACTTTCTGTTGTTCTTCCGCTCTGACTTCTCAGATGTGGGACTCTAGAATTTTGTATGAGAATATGATTTCGATCTTGGGTGTGTTTACTAACATTTAAAGGTTAAAGTTCATTTAAAACTTTTGCAGTATAAATAAATAAGAAATACAGTAACTTCAGGTGTTTTAAAAACCCAATCAAACACGACTTAAAAGAAATCTGTCTTTGCAATTTGACGCCTTAAATTGGGCCTCTGTCTCTTAGCTTAGCTTCTCCTCTTTCCATTCTGCCTTCAGCATGTCATCACAATGCTTCTACAGTGTCCCATTTATAACCGTTCTTAAGAGCGTTACTTAAATAGTTATTATTGTGGGATCATCAGACGTCACTTTCACCAGGTGTTTGCTGATCACTGCTGCTGCTAGTCTGGAGGACGTGAGTGAGGAAGGCCCGGAGGAAGGGTGCTCTGTGAGACAGAAGCTCGGCTGGAGACTGCAGGAGGAGCTTTGTGGCGTTATGTGCATGACAGAATCAGAGCGACTCTTGAGGAGGGAATAAAATTACAATATGACATAAAGCTCAAAACAGTAGATTGTACTGCTAAGCACTCTTAAGAGGGCCTTGTGAAAGAATAGGAAATGTGTTTTATTATATATCACTAACTTTTATTCACTTGAACGTAATTACTGTATACATGGGATGAAACAATATTGATCAGTCAGTACAATGGTTATCTCCTGATGCACTTGTTTATTCGTAACTCTTAGCCAATCTGCGTGTCCTACATTCTTTCCTCCTTGATCCTTCATAACCCCTCTCTCTTATCTTGATCTTTTTGTTTCTGCCTTTCTGCCTCTTCTTTCACTCACCTCTGCATTGTTCTCCATTTATCTATGTGTGTTGTCTCCCTTCTTACCCTGTACTGCTCCTAACCATCACTCACACCTTGCCCTAGTTTGCTACTCCCAAACTCTCCTATATGTGCCCCCTGCCGTCTCATCCCCCTTTGCCTTTCCTTTCCTTGGCCTCCTCTTCTTCTCTCTTTTTTTTCTTTGGACAGAAAGCCAATTGGAGCTGTCTGAACAAATGAGAGTTGTCTGAGATCATTTAAACAGCCATAAATAACATCAAGGGGGAAGGCAAATAATGAGTGGACATCTCTCTCGAATGCAGACACACTCAAGATTATACCGTACACATGCACAAACGCTCACAGTCACACACACTCTTAAGTGGACTCTCTTCTAATTTGTCTGATAGTATGTTATAGGAAGATAAGCACCTAGGCAGGAATCTGGCCTGCCCAAGGTGCATTAGCACACCTTTTCCTGGTTTCATCAGTCAGCCTATGGGGGTATGCTGCATTGTTTGCTAATTTGCCTTTTTCAGGCATTGTTTGGGAAGCCAGTGGTGCTATAACTGTAGGTAATGGGCTCTGTATGATTATGCATCCCAAGCGGGAACCCAGAGTCTTGATAGAAAGATCATTCTGGGTAATGGGTCTCAGAGATAGTGAATGATCCTCTTTGTGTTGAGTTAATGCTATGCTGCACAGGTCTTCACTGTCGCTGTTCACTGGTCTAAATCCAACATGAATGAAGGCCAGACGTCATACACTGGGAAGTGAGAGGGTAGTTGGAACTCAATTGATTAAGCCCATCTGTGTCTTGCACAGAAGAGGACGAATGGTGTTTCTTTTTTTTTTTTCGTCAGTCACTGGCAAGCCTTGACTCTCCTGGTTTCTGACAGTGCTGCCAAGTAGGACATTAAATAATAAGCTTCCTCCTTCTTTTTGTCTGTTTGTGTGTGTCTACTGTTGCACATGTGTGTTACTGACCGTCTTTCTCTGTTATAAATATTTAGGGTGGAATGAAACACTGTCAGCTTTGTGTGGAGCCTGCACACACGCACACACACTTACGCAGCGTTTCTCCATCAGTACCCCCCTTAAATACTACAGATTTGGCACTTATTAGAACCCTCTACACATCAGGCCAAATCCATTTTACGAGTGCCAATTTCATTCTTGGAATGTAAAGCATCTACACATCAAGGTCAAAACATTCCAGTGAAAGCCGGTCTTGCTCTGTTGAAGAATTTGATGAAAATGAATGCTGTTTCTGCTTGTTGAAATAGCCATCATGTTTCACTGGTTTCCACAACACAGCCTGGCATATGCTAATATGTAGAGTAAATATCCATACAAGCCTGGAACTTGTGTATAAAACTGGAGTTTGTATATACTTTTTCAGTTTTTATGTTATGTTCCTTTGGAAAATTATATTTTCACAGGTATGCAAAGGGGCTGCCCTACCTTGGCATGATGCATGTATTTGTATATGGTTTTGCCTCTGTGTGTACATGTAATATTTCTGTCGGCAATGTTTTTTTTATGTTTTTTTTTTTTGCTTTTGCTTTTTTACACAGAGATGCCACACATGAACAGTGCCAGAAGGTGCAGTGGGAGTGAGAATGTGGGTGTTTTGTTTTATATATACCAGCTTTGAACTCCTGATTATGCTTATGATGTGTGTGACAGACTCCCTCTAGAAGTGCTTGAGAGAATCAAAGTGCCCTGGAGAAATAGTGTGTTGACGGAGGGGTGGGGGATGGCAGAGAAACGGACGGATGGAATTTTAGTTAGTCTTTGTCATAGGTCCATGTAGTCCGTGTCCATGCCTGCTTTTCAGAATCTAAATCCCAGTTGCAGCTGAGCTGGTTATGGGAGACATTTCTTTGTAACTATTCTGTGTTGTGCAACAATAAATTGGTTTGATTATTTATTGCTATTAATAGGTGGCACAGACATTTATTAACAAAGTTAACCATTTTAATCCAATTAACAAATCACAGCATCACCTAATTATCAGGAATTATTAGCCAAAGACTTATGTTGTTAGACAGCGCTGTTTGTGTAATGTGTACAGAAGTATTCCACTTTGTGGGAACATTGCACATTGCTTCTTATTAGATGAGCCTGGAAGTTCTATAGTCAGATGCTTTGCATGTTAGGCACACATGAGAGTATGAAAAGAAAACAGGAGGAAGGTAGATAGCGTAGCAACATCAAAGGGAGCATTTATTTAAGAGGACAGTATTATGTAAAAATCAACATTTTTTAGATTTATGTTGTGCAATAAAGTTATTCCCTCATCAAAAACAAGCCTGAAGTGCTGCCTTGGTTTTTTTCATTCATGTTTGAGACATCCTCTTATCTCCCATGGCAGCCGTTCAGGAAAAAGCCTATGTAGACCCAGCGCCGCCTTCGAGACACAGCTCCTCCTTTTAACTGCAGTTTCCAAGCTTCCGCCTCACAGAGTTTACCCTCCCCTTCGACTCCCCCGCTCAGCTGCGTCAGACTCGTCAGCAGCAATTAGCAAACACCTGGTGGGACTGCACATCTGTTGAGCTCATTATGAGTTGCTTTTCAGTACAACGTTGATAAAAACGTTGTTAAAAAGTTAATAGAGGTGCGCAGTTGTGACAACTTTCCAAAGGCGGAGTTTTTAAAGAGGAGAGTCCCATTATATATATATATATATATATATATATATATATATATATATATATATATATATATAATTTTTATAACAAGTGAAGGTAACATTTATACTTGAATATGCTACAAAACGGTACTACGTGTCTGGAAAACGCATAATACTGCTCTGTAAATATGTTTGTAGAGGCCTGTAAAGGCTCTAATGTAGAGTACCAGACTTTACATAAAGTGAATTGAAATTTCAAAAAGCTGCATTATGTTGGAGAAAGGACAAATGTTGGAGAAAGTTTCAAGCACAGTTATGTTGTTTGATAGTCATTTCCCTTCTGAAGTACAATTTGTTACATAATTCAAAATAAATGTTCAACAGACATGAAATTTCTATCAACATTTGTAGGTTGAGTTTTGTGGATGAATGGCATCGTTTGGAGCTTTTATTTGCCTACATCTGAAGCCATTTGACGGATGACATCTTAATTGAAATGACCAATTAAACTGCATATTTGTGAGCTACCAGGAGGTACTTGACCTTTCACATTTTAACTACTGCAGTTGGTTTTCCACCCTGAACAAGATTAAAATGTCAAGAGGCTATAGGGTGTTGCCTTTGTAGAATTTCTAAATGCTGGTATATGTCTACTATGATTTTATTTTGTGTGTGTGTTTGATTTATCTTTAATGACATTTAGTATTTACCTTGATTTTGGATGACTATGATTATGGAATTACTTTAAAACTACAAACATTTCGTTTTCCAGAATTTAGTTCTGGTAGTTTTTTTTTTTTTTTTTTTATCCTGAGGTTAATTATAGTTTTTTTTTAAATTATTATTTATCAAACAGACAGCGAGATGAAAGCTGACAGTGAGCCAGGGATGGGAGAAATGTAGATTATTATCACTGCAGAAGGATTAAAACGTCCTGGAACTCTTTGATGCCTCAAGTCTTTAGCTGCCTCTCCTGTTTGGCCCACTTCTCTTCTGTCTCCCCCACGGTCATCCAGCTCTGTTCTCTGTGTATTGTTGGAAATGGGGGGCGGGGGGCAATGGAGAGAGAGAGGAGAGATGTGGGAATGTGTTAGAGTAGCAATCATCTCTCCAGCTTCTAAGAGGCTTTCGGGCCTGAGGTTCTTAGTTCTCCACTCGTTTTCACTCTAATGGTGCCTTCCTTTTCTTTCTCTTTTCCCCAATTTCCTCTTCATCCTAGCCCCCTTTTTTACTCCTCTTTCATTCTTGATTTCTTCCTTCCTTTCAGCCATACTTAGCTATTCCACTCTCAGCCTTTCCATCCCCCCCCCCACACACACACGTTCCCTCTGCATCTCATTCATTTTTGCACAACTGTTGTCTCTTGCTTCCTCTCTTTTACTTCAATCTTACCCGCTCTCTTCTCTCAGGCCTGTCCTCTTAATTCTCTCCCCCTGCTCGTCATAGGGACAGTAAATCCCTTGGTGGTTAGAGCATGGAGCCACAGAGCACTTTGATCGTTTGTAGGGAACCGACACTCTGACTGCCATTCCGGACGGGCTCCGTCTGGTGTCTACTCAGGCAGATGCAGAGGAAGAATTGCTTATTTCTCACTCAAATGTGTGTCCTTGCTTACCCTACCCTTGCATTGGCTTCTGTTCATTTTTCATTTATTTCTACAGCCTAACCCTATCTCTTACCTGAAACCTGACCCTTACCAGTATATGCCTACCCCTAAACTCAACTCCCACCTTAGTTGTGCCTCTTCTTGGACCCCACAAGCGCAGTTGTTGGAAAACAGGCCTGACAATGTCAGTAATGCTAACACACATTTAGTGAAGTATTGAGCTGTGTGTAATTAAATTTCCTTGGTGAGTTAATAATACAACCAAATCAAAGCCCTTAAAATGGCTGTCATGAGTTTCTTTCCCTGGCAACAGTTTCTTATCTTTTTTTTTCTGCTCTCTACTCAAAATGCTTCACAGATCACTTAATCTAAAATATGCCGTTTAATCTGGAAAAAATTGAAATTGTCATCAAACAAGAAATATGCCCTTGTGAATACTGATTTAGCATGTGCTGTTCCCTTGCAATGGCTCGAAATATAATGAAGTGATTCAGTTGTTTATAATGCATGAGTGCACGGCTTGTAATCAAAGAAAATTGTGTTGTTCACTTGCCGGGGAAAATGAAATAATGATAATGTTCTTTAAAATGAATGCTTTGTGGGATTTAAATTCCGTAAAAGTGAGGTGGGTGAAATAAACTCATTGCCTGTAATGTATGATTTAGCTTCAATAAAGGGAGAGGGGGATTCACAGGCTGTAATATTTAGCAACTCGGTGGCATTCGAAAAGAGTGGATTGAAGCTGAAATCATTCATGTAGACACTTGGCTTTATGATTTCTGTGATATCGAGTTTCTCTGTTGCTTCTCTGGTCCCTTTATCGAGCCTGTTCCTACAATCTTTGATGGTTTGCGTGATTTACGGGTACCGCTTTCTGTTACTGAAACAAAACTGCTGCATAAGAACTAAGTTAGTCTTTGTAATAAATTAATTGTCCTTGATTACAAGTGTATCAAGTAGCTACATTTGACAAAATAAGCAAAGTTTTTCAATTTTATTACAACGGTGCCAGGACGAATACGCACACACAATGTGTATTATGATGATGTGGAACAACTTTTATCCGAGTTAAGTGGAGACTGGAGTATCGTCGAGATTCTGGTGTGTGAGGATAGTTTTGTGTATGTGTGAATCTTCTCTTTAAACAAAGGATCCCTCCCGGAGAGCGTGACTGGCCCCGCTGCAGCCTGCACACCAGTCTGCAATTCCCCTCATCAAACGACTGCAGATTTAAAAGGGAACAGGACATCTACACTGTACCTGATGATCAACCGTGTTGGTAGAGTCAAGTCCCCCCGCCCCGGGTCCTCACTCTCACTATGCCAATATGTTTCTTGTAGTTTCTGATGAATCTATATATATTCCCTGACCAGCTTAACCTTGCGCTCTCTCTGCTCCCAGGTTAAAGTTGCCACAACTCTAAATTTTTCCAACAATATTTCTTTGACAGATTTCCTTTCCTTCATTTGCATCATGGTTGCCCACTGCAGTTTCGTCATCGCCAGTCGTCATCTGAATTCCCATTCTCCAACCCTCCGAGTACCTGCCTTTTGGACCCCAGCACTCACTGTTCAGTCTCATTGAGACAACTCCATTCTCGAGCATCAGGGTTAGGTTTCCTCCTTCAACTCTGTCGTTCCGAGCCAGTGGGCCATCCTCATTTCAATCCCTACTATTTATGTATTCTTCATCCTTGTTATTCCTTCCTCAATCAAACTGCTCCTGTCCTAAACTTTCTCATTCTTTAGATTCTCAGGTTTGAGGTGTTGACCTGAAAAATGGCCTCTGGCTTTTCTGCCTCACAGTTACAGTATTATGGAAGCTTAAAATATACGTTTTTATTTGTGGCTGATATGGCAATTCCCATGCTTTTAATTCTTGAGAGAACTTTAATTGAAGTAAACTCTTAACATGTCCAACAGTACAGAAATGTGGAGAAGGAATTTACCATAAAAGGACATACGCCACTTGCCAAGTGGAAAATCACATCTGGAACCCTCTCAGCTGCTAATCCTTCACAGAAGCTGTTGTTTGTTCTCTTGTAATCAGGTGTGGTGCAACCCTCTACCTGAGCTAAGAACTTTCCTCCATTGGCTAATTGTTTACAAAAGAAAGTCATCCATATCCGTCTTTATTCCCTCTGGTGGTAACCAATGCAAACTGAACACCAATTCCTATGGGACGACTGATTTAAGCCCGTAGAAGCTCAGACAGCAAGTGTGGGGTAGCTGTCCCTCTGAATGGTAAACCTCCACCCCAGTTTTGAGTTTTTTTCAGTCTTCCAGGATTGTTCTATGGCATTTTTGATCCATCCATCTTCCCATCAACTCAGATCAATTTCCCTGCCGTTGCCAAAGAAAAGCACCCTAAAATTATGATGTTGCCACTATCCATCTAACACTACAGGCAGTCTGCTCAATTAAACATGGGAGTTCTGCCTGTCAACGATCCAGTCATTCCAGCCAGATGCATTTGAACAAAGAACCATCTAAAACTCAAAACATTTGCTCACTTAGTTCATATCGTTTACCTCTGCTGTAACGTGTTGCACAATATGCTGCCATATATAGCATTTTGCATTTCACTTTTGCTCTCATCTAACCAGACCAACTTCTTCCAAAGTTTAACATCTACCCTTCATGGCTTTTGGCAAACCACAAATGGGATTTTTTGTGGCTCGATCTGTGGATATCTGCAGAGTTACCATGGACCTGTTAGTTGTGTCTTTGACAGTGGTGGGAAGTAACGAAGTACAAGTACTTCGTTACTGTACTTAAGTACAGTTTTCGTGTATCTGTACTTTACTTAAGTAGATTTAATAATGGGGACTTTCTACTTTTACTCCACTACATTTTACAGTAAGTATCTGTACTTTCTACTTCACTACATTTCTACAAAACTGTCGCGTTACTCGTTACATCCAAGTCGCGTTGCTCTTTTCTTCCGTTAAAATGTGAAGTTCAGGGACTTAAGGTGGCGCCGTAAAATCCCAGCAGTAACGTGACTTAGTGTCTGTTGTCACCCATCGGCTCCACCTTTACTCGCACGCGGAGCTCCAGACATGCGCAGTGGTTTCCTCTGAGCGGGAGGAGATGTTTGTCTATAATATAATAGCGCTGTATAAATTGATATGGCGACATGTAAAATCAGCAGCGCTTCGCTTTCACAGACAGTGGGAACTTCGTCCAACTTTTAGCGTCACTTGGAAGGAAAGCTTAAAGAAAGGTAAGATCTGTGCTAGCAAAGCTAGCTGTACTGAAACACATGTTGCATCTGATGAAAAAAAGGTTGTCACTCATGCGCTGAATTACTGTGTGGAGGTGTTGACTGAGGTGTCGCATTTATGGGACAACGCTGTGACCAAAGTGCAATATAGTGATATGACATTCAGGAACGATCCGATCTTTACTAAGTCCTAAGGACTGAAGCCTCACTGAGAGCCGTTCTTTGTTCTTGTGTACACTGCGGTAGCTATATATATATATATATATATATATAGACATTCATTTAATCGCTGAATAAGTAAAAGTTGAACGTTGGACAGTGTTCATAGTTGAACGTTATTTACCGTTAATTGCGATGTTTCAGTTGTGGTTTCTGACATATGCAATATGGGCAACCGCCCAGGGCGTTATTTTTCTAGGAATAGCAGGAGACCTCTGCGGATTGTAGCACAGCGATGAAAGCAAAACAGAATGAAGTGAGTTTTAATTGATACTGGTTAAATATATTTCAGCTCTAAGTATTTAATATCTAGGTGTTTTTATGGGAATGTGGATCTTTCAGATCAATCTGAGAACCAATTTTGATAGGTAAACTTAATGTTATTGTGTCATTTAGCGCGGGGCGCTGGTCTTGGTCTCGGGTTCGGTGGTCTTGACTACAACTCTGCTGCATGGCTCCTTGGTTGCATGTCCTCCACCCCGCCCACACCTTCTTTACATCCCCTTTCAGTTAGATTTCTTTCTAAATAAATGTGACTAATGAAGTTCATGCTATGTTAGGACAGGAGACAAAATGTTTCCATCCCTGAAATTATGATTCATAGAATCACATATCTAAGACTAAACTGTTACAGAGAATAAACACAATAAGAACATGTTTAATCTGTGGTAGTGTTAATTAAAATGGCACATTTCTGATGTATTAAAATTAAATACGATCGGCACACTTAATGATATTAGCGATTAGGTAATGCATTCAGCGAGTACTTTTACTTTTAATACTTAAGTATTTTTAAAAGCCAGGACTTTTTTACTTTTACTTAAGTAAAATGTTAATGTGGTACTTTGACTTTTACTTAAGTACATTTTTGACTGTGTATTTGTACTTTTACTTAAGTACATTTTTTGAGTACTTTCTCCACCACTGGTCTTTGATGATGAATGGGTTCCTCGCCCAGCCTGTAAATTTAGGTGAAGGGCATTGTTTTAACTGCTTCTGTTCCATGTTATTTTGCTTAATTGAGTATTTGCTTCTCCATGACACGTTTAAAGCTTGGGTTATTTTATTTTAACCTGGCTTTCAACTTCTCCATGGTTACCTGTCTGCTCTGCAATTGTAAGATTTTTAGAACAGACACAAAAATCATTTTAGCTGACCTTCAAATGAGGTAATTTAAATGGATTATTGCTCAATATAATGCTATGGAGGGATGGTATTCTGTCTCAGCACGATCTAGAGAAACTCATCCATGCTTTTATCTTTAGCCGCATTGATTACTTCAACAGCGTCTTCACAGGTCTGACTAATAAATCAATCAAAAAGCTGCAGCTGATCCAGAACGCTGCTGCTCGTGTTCTCACTAAAACCAGGAAGATAGAGCACATAACACCAGTTTTAAAGTCCCTACACTGGCTCCCTGTAGCTCAGAGAATAGACTTTAAAATACTGTTGCTAGTTTATAAATCACTGAACGGTTTAGCACCACAATACCTTAAAGATCTGTTATTGCTGTACCAACCGTCTAGACCCCTCAGATCTTCTGGTTCTGGTCTGCTCTGCATCCCCAGAACCAGAACCAAACAAGGAGAAGCAGCATTCAGTTTCTATGCACCACAAATTTGGAACAAATTTCCAGAGAACAGCTGAAACACTGGGTGCCTTTAAATCTCAACTTAAAACCCACCTGTTTAGAGTTGCTTATGGCTAAATTAGGAGTAGAGTGTGCGTTTTGATGTCTTCGATGTTTTTAATGTTTTTATCTTTACTTTTTATCTATTTATTAATTTCTTTTATTTCTCTTTCTACGGATGGAGACCTTGTCCTGTTAGGCGACGGGGCCTGGATAATGCCTGTGTTAAACGGACGGCGGAGTTCGGCGACGACAGGCGCTTAAATTCTGTAACAAAAGTATGTTTCTATCTTTTTTTTTTTTTTTTTTTTTCAAAATCTCTCTTCCTTACTGTTTATTCAATGTCACATGCTGTTTTTATTTTTTCTTTAATTATGTAAAGCACCTTGAAATGCCTTGCTGCTGAAATGTGCTACACAAATAAAATTTGATTGATTGATTGATTGAAAGATGCTTTTTTCATTTTTTGGGAAATTCAACAAAGAGAAGCAGGTCTCTTAAATAATTTTTCCTTCTTACTTTACAATATGTATTATCTCCTTTTGCAAATAGAATAGAAGGAATGCTCTAAAGTACAAAACAATCCTTCATCTTTCATCAGTCTAAACTTTCTCCTCAGAACTGCTTACAAAGGATTTGGAGATAAAAAAAAAAAATAAAAAACTCTAAGCGTATTGTATCTGATATGGTTATCCCATCGGCTCATGAATGCAATATTTATTTGAAGATATTACAATCCATCTGTATTTAGCACTTTGTCTCAGCTGTCAGCTATAGAGATAAAATATGAGTGTTCAATAATTGGGGCTCAAACCCCTCCAAATCCCTCTGCTTTAATATGACATTTGGTTCAATGCTCTCATTATTACAGCATTTAACATGTGACAAAGCCCCCCTCACGTGCACATGCACACACACATATTGGCACACACACCAACTGGGGAAACACCCCCAATTTCAGTGGGGCTTTCTGGAAAATGCATGACACATGCACACACTCACATGCACGCCATCAATCCTTCAGTTAAGCCTGTGGAATTGATGTGCCCTTAAGCTTGCTTTTTGTTCATGCATTATGCCCCGAGGAGAGGGCTTCTGAAAAGCAGTGGCTTCTAGAAAATAAGCTTGGGATCAGACTGAACGGTAAACACACACACACAGAAGGGGAATGAGAGTAAATTTAATGGCGCAAATGCACAATTTCAGAAAGGAAATATTTCTGAGGAAAAGTCATTTGACTGCACAAAATCGTTCTCTATCTTCCTGCCTCTCTCCTGCCGTGGAGCGTAAACACTCACCTGTAAGCTCAAGGATGAAACCTGCACAGTGTGTCTCTGCCTCATGCTGGCTTAGCCACAGAGCTAAAGAACAGTGAGGGGGATATAAAGTGTGGATGAAGACGTATGACAGAAAAGCTCTGTAAACAAGCCACACACAAAGGCACATACTTTCAAGCACGTGCACTCAAAGACACAGATGCACATACAGTTGGCTCTGCTACACTCTTGTTTGCCCCCCCGCCCCCCTTTTTTTCCCCCTCAGCTGCAGGAAGGTGCAGCTCTTCATGTCAGACTGGGTGTCCTGTGCCATGTTTGGGTCTCTGTTCTGTTTTCTGTTCGACTCTTCGGGGGGGGCACGGGGGATGCAGCGAGGGGCTGCTGCTTGATGTCAGTTTACTCTGAAGCAGTGAAGGCTGGCTGAGGCGCTGACTAGTACTCTCTATAGGAGGTGTTGCTTTGGCTTTTCAGATGGCGCTAAACCTCTCAGACCTTTAAAACCTCTCCTGCACTGGAAAAAAAGCAGCTAAGCCCCAAAGGATGTGACACATCCTATTTGTTAGTGGGGTTTTCAGTCTCGATCCTGATTACAAATTCCTCAAGTGGAAGAAACACAAACACAAAGTTTAGTAGGAACATAGTGTGTTGTTCAAAGTTTGCATGGGAATTACTTGTGGTTTGAATTAAATCCCTTTAGAATCAATTATGCTGAAAATGCCAACTTTTGCGCAAATAATAATTTTGTCAGAGAACAGTGAGACGGATAAAGCATAATTACGGAAGTAAATGTTGCTGAATGAACTAGAAAATATGAGGTTCTTAATTAGAAGTCACTCAGAAGTGATGAGATTGACTTTACTTATTAACTGCGTCGAAATGATATGCTTCTGTTCCCAAACAAAGTGATTGTTTCTCGTAACTAAGGCTTTAACTGCATCACACGTCGATGCTCGGTATAGAAATGCTTTTTATTAAATTAGATTAAGAGCATTGAGGAGAATTCAGGTAATTTTAGCCTTAACATTGACATCAACGAGCAAACACCATGTTTTAAATTAAATAAACAATAGATCTGAAATGTAATTCAGATTTAGAAATGTGTCACACAGGAACTAAAGATAGATTTAAAAGACTAGTGGATCCCTTCCTCTATTCTTTCACTGATTTGAAACAGGCTTTGATAATCACACAAAAAGGATCAAAAGGTTAGATAGTGGATTTGTGTGGACATGAGTATATAAGAATTACAATAATTGTTACATTTTCATCTTGCTTTTCTGTTGTGCAACTTACTTAATTTTGTTTCATCATGTAAAATCTAACTGAAACCTATTAGGTTATCTTGCAGTAACCTGACAAAGAAATATGGAGAAGTTCAAAGCCTTGTCACTGACTGTTATTTTACTCATATGTTCTTGACATTTATACTTCAAGACTGTTGGGTTCGGAGAGAAACTGATTAAACACTTTCAAAATGTTTTTAATGTTATGTTACAGGACAAACTGGCTTGACAAATCCTGCCTTATTGCATCCTCAGTGCTCATTTTAAGCCCTTTGCTGCCAAGGTTGATTTATTTGTCTTTGGTTTTATAATTAAAGGCAATATATTTGAATTCATAACATGTAATGGAGCAGGGAACAAATTCAATCATTTTTTTGGCCTAGTGTTATAATGGGATCCACTTTTATAAAACTGAAAAATCTGTACTTGGCTGGCTAAACCCCCAAACTCACTTTGTCGTATGCCCTTCAGAAAAAAAAGGATGCTTTAACAGAACTCAAGCTAACACATGGATACTAGGCAATACATGAGCAGCACCAAATTCTCAAAATAAAATAAATAAAAAACTCAGAACAGAAGTATAAGCAACATGCCCACTGTGCCTAATTGGTATTAGTATGATGTAACAGTGTAACACTAACAATGTAACCCTATGATTTAACTACGCTATTTTGGAAAACATCCTAAAACTGTTTTTTAAGCAAGATTTTCATTTTAACTCTATTTGTAAAAAAAAAAAAAAAAAAAAAAGAAGAGTCAGTCAATTGGACATTAGGATGCATTTCTTGCTCCTGTATGGAAAAAAAAACAACAACAACTAAACTCTCACTTCAGAAAGTGAAACTCAAGACATTATTTGGATTTATTATAAACACAGTGAAATACTTTAAGATGTTATATCCTGTAATTTTGCTGAATATGGCAGCCAAAAATGATTTGTCTCATAAAATTAAAATATTACCTACCATCAACAACAGAAGGATATTTCAAATATAAATGTCAAGCTTCAGAGGATAAGCAGTCATTACTCAGCTGTGCCTCATCTTGAGTGAATAACTGCATTAATGCAACGTGGTATGGAGGTAATTAGGATGCGGTTTGGCTAAGGTCTAATAGAAGTCCATGTTGCTTTGAAAGCAGCCATCAGGTCATCTACATTGTTGGTTCTAGTGTCTCATCTTCCTAATGTGAGTTTTTTGTTTGGCCAGTCAGGCACAGTAACACTATGGTCATTGAACCAGATTTTGGTACCTTTAGTAGTGAGAGTAGGAACCAAGTCCTGCTAAAAAAAATGAAATAAGCGACTTCAGAAAGCGTCTCAGCTAAGGAAACCTGGAGGGTTCTGAATTGTCCTGGTAGATGGCTGTGTTGATTGTGTCCATCAGTGAAACGACACCAGCAGATAACATTGCAGCCCCTCAATTCATCACAGACTGTGGTTTCTCCAGGATCTGGATTTCCAAATAAAATACAAAATTAGAGAGCTTTGGATTACTAAGTAACAGTCCAGTCTTTTTTCTCCCTTAGGACCATGGAAGACACTTCTGACAGTGTTTCTAGTTTAGGAGTGGCTTGACACTTGAAATACAACATTCGTAGTACATGTCTACAGTTTGTCTGCACTGTCGATGCACTGACTCCAGCCTCAGTCCACTCCTTGTAAAGCTCCCTCAAATTCTTAAACTGATTTTTCAGTTTAATTCCACAGTTTTACTTTGTGAAATTAATGACACAAATGTTTGAACTTCTTAACGATATTCACATTTTTTAGTTGTGCTTGTATGCATGTAGTCCCTCAGTTTAATTAGGAAGAACAGTGAATTTTTTAATCAAAAAGATGAGAGTACTGATCTCTATGTAATGCATGTTGATTTTAACTAAAACTAAAACTAAGTCTTTGCTTAAGAAGCCAATAAAAGTCTAAAAATTTGACTCAAATCTTCAGAAAACTTTCACTTTTGAACCAAATACATCCCAGGTTTAGCCTAGAGGTTTACTCTCAATATAGACACTTTTTTCACTCATAAATTCCACTTTTGATACAAGTCAAAAAATAACCATTTTGCTTAAGGGTTATTCTCAGTATTAAGCTGAAGTGGTAGGTATAACAGATACCTACATGAAATAAAACAAATGCTTTAGATTTAGGAGACCTCATTCTGCCCATTTGACATAGATACACTCAGATAATGGTCAGGCAGGCTCTTCAAAAATCAGTCACTGTTATGAGTGTTCAAGAGAAAGTGCTTTGTAGAAAACAAGATAATTCCTTTTAAGCTCAAACACCATCGATCAGTTGTAGAGGAAGCATGCCCATGTGTTTGTGTTTGTGCGGGTGAGGGTCTACTTCAGAGCAAAATGTGAAGTATTTCTCTTTTCACTTTATTAATGAAAGCCTAGGTTTTCCTGCCAAGGCTTTCCAAGGCTTTCTCTCTGACCTTCACGCTCGGTTTCAACACACTTGCATCACCCTATTCCAGCACAGTCCTTCGCCATTCTTAAATATATGTGTATGAAAAAAGTCAGTGCAATGAAACAGAGATGAGGATTCAACGTGTGAAGCTCACGAGTCCCTCGCTTGTCTAGCTAACCCCATGTTAAGACTTGTGCAGTTTTCTATTATTGATTCTTGAAGCTTTTTTCGACACTCGTGTTTTCTTTTGCGCTTTCAAGACAGCTACTTAGCTTTATTACGTCAAGTCCTTTAAGTATTTATGTCTATGCTGGTATGTTTGTGCAGGATTTTGGTCATGTAAAGGAAGAGATCACCAAACCTGTTAAAAAAGAAGGTGAAACAGGCAGGTTAACACTAAGATTAAGGTGAAAGATTTATTATTTATTGTAATTCTATATTCAGTTATACATACAATTTAAGGAATTGCATAGTATGTCAGCAAGGAGTTGGTTTAGTTATGTTATTTAAATATATTAGATTATTTTTGTTGGATGGTAAATGCAAATGAACTCTCAAGTATGAATTCAACAAGTTATTCTTCCTTAAAAATTGGGACATAAAACACCAGTTAGAAACAGCTGTGACAATAATGCTTTTAGTTTAATACCTGAGCATACGGAAAACCTCGTTCAACCCACATTATTCAAATAAGCCAAAGGGGCTATATTACCACATGCTTGTGAAGAGGAAAACTTATAGGAAAGATGATTCCTTGGGGAACAATGGATGAAGACTAGGAATTGAAAATAATGCAAAATTACCACATCTGGTAATGTAAGTCATGTTAAAAGGGACTTTTAAAATTACAAACATTGATGATTTGTGACATTTAGATTCACAGCTGGGACAACATTGTGAAGGGTGCCAAACAAAATCTGACTTGGGTGCTCCTTTCAATGTAGCCACCACCTACCATAGGATCACTAATGTGGTTTTAATGACGTCTCTGCTTGATTCAGTCCATGTTTTTTTTTTTTTTATTAATATAAGACTTTTTATGGTTACCTAATGAGTCAACAATTAATCTGACATAACACAGTGTCCTGTGCTTGACAGAACCAACAGTCCACTTACATTATGTGCTGAATAAAAAGCTCTTTGGATAAAATGTTTTACAGCATACATACTTGCTACTCTAATTGCACTGAAAAATGTCTCTACAGAGCATAAACTGGGACAGACCGAAAATATATGCATACCAATCTCTCCCTCTCTTTCAACATATTTATATACGTGAATATTCCTTTGACTTCACTGTCATGCATTACTTTGTGCTGCTGATAAAATCCCAATAGCATGTGTGCTTTTATAATATTCAAAACACGAAAAGGGAATTAATTCTTTGACTTATTGTGCTACAATAACCCAAAGAAACTAAAAAAAAAAAGAGAATAACTCTGAATTTTGCTGGTTACTGTCATCAAAACTCCTATGGAATTATTAGAGTTAGTTAAATTGTGCCGCCGTATCCCATCCGTTTGATTCAAAACACTTTCGCAACAGTTGCACACTTGTTCGAATGCTACAAAGTAATCTATAAAATGTATATCAGGTCTTATTTTATGTATTGCCTTTTACATTAGATGCTGACAGACTGCTGCCATGAAGTCATATTTTAGGTTCAGACATTCTAGTAATACCAGTGATGGTTTCTGAGTTACAGGACACCGGTCTGTGAAAGCTGGAGCGTACAGGGGTGGCTATAACAAAGAAATATGAGAGTGGACTCCTAAAATGGAAGCTAAAGTGCAACTTGAGAATTTGTGAAAGCTCATAGAAAGAAATGCATTCTCTCAGTGGGGTCAAATTAGGTTGTACTTACCGTTACCGGTAGATCTCTACTTTCAAATAAACTGTTTGTGGGAGCATATCTTAAAAATGGCTTTCACATCCACACCACATTTTTGGGTAGTAAACCCAACTTTAATCAGAAGAAATCATATTTTAAAGGTGCAGTATGTGTAACTTTTATAAGGAGGAAAAAAAATCAGTTTTTTATATATTTGTTAAAACGATCATTGTGTGGTGACACTATAACACGGGACAATCTTTTCAGTCTGTGAAAAAAGATTGAGTTCCTTTGCCTTCTCCCTGTGCTCCAAGTGCTAACTGCAGAAACACACAGCTCAGTCAGAAATAACCAATCAGAGCCAGGAACAGGGTCTTACTGCTGTCAATCAGGCTTGTGTATATGTTGCTCACATCCTCTCCCTTACCCTCTGCTTTGTTAAAACTGTTTCACCACAACAGTCTGCCATGAATGCTCAGATAAGTTAACATGGCCACAGACGACAGTGGATAAACTGTTTTTTAGAAATTGATTCTCTGCCATTAGCACGTTGTTTGATATATTTCAACATATGCACACCTTTGTCCTTTTGGTGAAATTTCATCATTCAGTCTTGCTTGGAGTCCATCAGTATCCTACATTTTAATTTTGCAGCATTTATACCTTGGAAAAAATTACCCAAATGAACCATATTGTTGGGATATCTATTGTTCACACACCTCTTCAGGTGATCCGCACAGGTTTTCTGTTTTCAGGCAAACTTCTGTGCTTTGTCTTAACTCTCCTGAAACCTCTTTTCTCTTATGACGTCATTCATTTATTTTTTACACACAACGTAATGCTAAAAAATTAGATCAATAGTAAACATCTTGACCTTTTAGGCCAAATCTAAGTAGTACTTGTGATGTATTTTGTTCAACTTGTTCTAACTCCATAAAAAACCATCAAGGCCACTACAACAAGTAGTGATAAAAGAAAGTGATCAAGTGTCATGGTGGAAAAACGTCCAGTGCTTTGTCTACTTAAAGAACACAAAGGAATCTCTGGGATAATGAATATGATGAGAGATCTGCTGTATCATATTTTGCAAACACTTTTCCAGATCTGGAGAAAAAACAGGCTTCTCTCCACATTAGTTTCTTATACTTTTGCTCATGAGACCAAAGAAAAATCATCTTGACGTCATAATTTTCACTGTGAGTTTATCAATGACACATGGGATGTTAAAGGTGTCAATACACGAGGAACAGATGTAATCACTGAGCTGAACTGGTGAGTGTTATATAAAAGGCATGCAGTGCTTTCACATTGATGAGCCTGCAATAGAACCTTGATGCTTGTGAAAACCCTGCTGATCTCGCGCCATGGCGCTGAAGATGTGGTTTTATATAAACATATTTTAAAAAAAAAACTTGGATTCAACTACATGTTGAAGTGCCTTATTTTCTTAAACATTTTTAAAAAGCCTTTTTTCGAGAGTAGAATGAAAATGTGTGACAAGTTTTTGTTTGTATACACGCTTTGTTCTTGCTAAATGTAGAAAACATCTTAACAGCGTCTTTGCTTTTGCCATTTTAACGCTGAAGGAGACGACTAGCTCAGACAAACCCTTGCTAAAATACGTTCTCATTTCTTTTTTCATATACACTCTGTCTTAAAGATTTGAATTGTCCTCTCACTGCCAAAAATGTGTGATGCTGCACGATATGTAAAGAAAGAGACGATCTCCATAGATGGAGAGATGTTGTGCCAGGAGAAAATAGCATTAACATTGTGCCAGCAATCTTGTTAAAACTCCCACCCTAGCCCCACCCACAATGCTACCACTCACACTATATAGTCTCGCTCTTGCCAAGCAATCCTATTAAACAACGAGTGTGGCATTTAATCTTTTAACAAGGGAGGCTGGGGGCTGTAAGAGAGACAGGAGCATTAGCTCTTTCACTACATATCATATTCTGTTTGGTCTCCGCCCTTCATAAAGCATGAAGGAACATCAAGTCGTCTCCGTTACAATGTCTCATTATCATCTCACTGTGTTCAAGGTGTATACAAATTGATCATTTACTAGACTTCCTCTGAAAGGAATTTCACAATAGGCATAGCTTTTTGAATGACCCTTGAATCTTCTAAAATGTGAAATAAACTGCTAAAGCTTAAAACCACCACATTATAAATAGTCTGCTATTATTTCACTGAATCCAATTTAAAAGACAAACCTTCAGGTTATGGAAAAAATTTTTTGGTTTTTTTCAGAGATTCTATTAATATAATTTGCATTAACATTTCTCCAACTAACTTTTTCGGTTTCTTTTTCCTCAGTTGACCTTCAAAGGTGTTTTTTAGTAAATCTGGAGAGATGGCTGATTTGCAAGCAGATGAGTAGAAAATACAATCGTTTGAATGTGGCTTTTGACTGTGAAGTGCAATAAAATTGAATTATTAGGGGCTGTAGTAGCTAACAGCAAAATCACAACAACAACCTTAATGTGTTGGTGCCTTATTGTGGCTTTTGTATGTTTTCCATATTCACATCCTTGCCACTTTGTTAAATACTTCTGTTCAGTTACTTGAAAAGACAAAACATAGCTCAATAGTCCCATGGCAGCAATTCATTGACATGGTTAAGATGATGTGCGGAAGTTCAAACCATGTATTAGAATGGGGGTAAAAACAGAGTAGTATTTAGTAACTTGGTGGAAGTAACCTTAGTTTGAGAGTGAGGTTGCAGAGCGCTGAGACCCACGAACGGAACGACGACTGTAACCGATTTCCTCAAAAAGAACGACAATGAGCACTGTCAGCAAAAACATAAAAATGCAAGGCACAAACCAAGAGGGGGCCTGATTACCGCTCATTGAGATGAAACTGACACCTGCCTCTGGGAAATTCACTGCTCTTAAGCTCCTCCTGATTGGGCCTGATGAGCTTAAGCTGTGGGAGAGCACCTGCCAGTCACACGCTACAAAGAGAGGAGGCAGGAAACAGACACACACCACCCAGTGCACTGCTCTAAGGACATGACCCCTGGTCGACAGTGTTAGATTGTCTGAATATTTCACAAACTGATGATGAACTGGGATTTTCAAGTTTTTAAAGAATGCTCAAAAAGAGAAAATATATTGTGTGGTTCCACACAAGAACCACACAAGATATTGTGAAAAAAAGTCACAATATCTGTGAAAAAATAAAAAATAAAAATTGATGTGAGATGTTAGAGCAGGATGGGCAGAATAGCTTGGAGTGGAAGAAAGACAACAGGAGCCTAAAAAAAAAGAATAATCATTACAGACAAGGTATGCTAATTATCATAGTTGAACTCACAGCAGAACCTTGAAGCAGATGGGCTACAACAACAACAACAAAAACTTCTGACCACTCCAGTGACACTCCTGTCAACTAAGAATAGGAAACTATGACAATAATTTCTTAGCGTCAGCAAAGTTGGACAATAAATGTTGAAAAATGTTGTTTGCTTTGACGAGACTCCATTTCGGCTGTGACATTAAGATGGCATGGCCAGAATTATACAAAAACACTGATGCTTTGCATCAACAGTTCACACTGCTGTCGGTGCGACTGTGTGGGGGACGTTTTACCTGCACACTTCACTTCAGGATTTACATGTGATTCTGGAGCAGAAATAAGTTTCATAATACATTTATGAATGTCAGGCATCCAAATGTGTAAATTATTTCCCACAAATCTTTGTTTAATTTTGAGACAACATTGTCTGTCAGGTTAGTCTTGTCGTTTGTGTGGGTGGGTGCTTAGCTGATTGGCTGACAGTGACTTCTTTGGAGGGGAGCTAATTCTGCACCTCAAAATTGAAAATTGTTGACTTACAATAGAAAAAATGCTTTCGATTTTGGTTAAAAATAGGAGAGTCACATTGATTCTGTGCTCTCCAAAAATACTCCCATCAGTATAATTATAGTTAGATCCATCAAAAGAAAAAAAAACAACAAAAAAAAAAACAGTTTTTACATTGTCTATGATGCATTTGAATCGAGGCACAGGGAATTTTCACATTCTGTGTAATGGCTAACATCTCTAGAGCCTCGTCACGTTCTGCAGCTTTACAGAGTCGTGTCATGCTTAAGGGTTTTTTCACTATAAAAACACCTAATAATGATCTTGGTCTTGCAAGAGGGTGTGACAAGACATATTCTCTCTTATGGAAAAAGAAAGAGTGGCTAAAATAAACCCTTCTCACCAAAAAGAAAGTTTGTTTTATTCTGTTTCGTTCATCAAGTGTGCAATGTGTCATATTAGTTGAGAGAACTACTCTAACACTTAGCACCCTTCAGCTAAAGCAAGCTGGCTGAAGTTAGTGTAACAAACGGACTCTGATCCTTGAAATTCACTGAAATTCACAGCAGAATAATTTCCCTTGGGACTCCTGACCGCTGCCTGAAGCAAGTCAACCAAAGTGACATCTGTCAAAGGAGTGACAGTGGAGGAATCCTCTACCAAATTAAAAATAATCTTAAAGTACTTGCAGAGGATCATGGCTCAAGGGACATTGGGTGAGATGGTTAAGCAACAATATTCGCCTAGGACATGAGATATGAGTTTGCACAGTAGAAGTTGCTTCATATATGGTTTAAATTGGTGAACGCGCATTTATTAGGTTTCTGATTGGCCTTCATAGATGTGAAATACTTTAGAGATATAGGTTAATACTGCTTTGCTAGGAATAAATCCAGACATATGTTATTTTTAAAATCAGAATATTTATTTATTTTTCAAATCAATGCATTCACTGATTTATTCCGACATTGGAAGGATTAAAACAAAGCCACATATCTTCCTCTCCGACAGTAACAAGTATCAGTTGTTCAGACTAATTACTCGGGGACCAAATGATTCAAGCATGCATTAAAATTAGATTAGATTAGACTTAACTTTACTCATTACTTAACTTCTTGAAATTGGGCCTCTGTCTCTTTAAGAAGCTCTGCTCTTTAACTCCACCTTCAGCAAATCACCACTACAATACTCCTCCATTATGCAGCTACAGTGATTCTTCAGAGCGTTGTACTGAGAAGCAGGTCGCATGATGAGCTCAGCTGATGCGCAGTTCCTCCAGGTGTTTGTTGGAAACTGAGGTTGGCAAAACCCACACCAGTGCAATAACACGATGAAGACAGCTTTCAAGACCGTGCACATTTTTCTACAGGATCACATATTACTTGAAAATGAATACCACGGGAACAACAGAATCTCAATCGGATAAAGTACAGAATACTTATGCTAATTCTTATGCATTGTTGACTAAAGCGTGATGCAGATATTCAGTTCCAGTTGGAACTGTGCATCTACTGAGCTCCTAAGAAAATTGAGGGGAAGGAGAAGCATTGATGTGTTGATGTGCTGAAGGGGGAGTGTTCTTAAAGGGGCAGAGGCCACTTTTAATGAGTCAGATTTAACTATGTAAAATCAAATTTCTTTCAAGGTTTTTTTTTTATACATAGTTACAGCTGTAACATAGTTACCTGATTGTACTATGTGCCTGGAAAATACAGAATGTCACTCATTTAAGTGGCAAAATATTTTAGAGAGAAATCTGTGTAGAAAATTTTGCTCATGGATTTTTGGAAAGGAATTTCATTACAGTTCATATTTCCAGTAATTGTAATAAACATTTGCAGACAGTTTCAGCAACAAAATAGTTTTTAATTAAGGCTCAAAATCGACTTCAAGGTAAGTTACAGGCCTCCGTGGTCAGATGTTGGAATTCAGGTTGAACTACAATTCAGAACATATTGGAAAGACAGAAATATAAACTAAAGTTTTTTAGTAATAAGTAACAACAAAAACAAAGTTGCAGCTGGGAAAGAAATCCAAAGAATATAAAACAACCTGATTTTAGAAGGGTAGATAACCAGCAAAACAAACAAGAGCAGAAGTTGTAACCTGCATGAAGAAACAAAGAATATTGGCTGAGATGGTCAAAAAGTCTCCCAAAGAACAAACTAAATCAAAAGTACTAATAAGGACTGACTTGCAGCAAAGTAAGAGTTTTCCAGCTGGTGCTTTGACTAGAGTGATACTACTGGGTTGCAACAGTTGTTGCATTTGGCTCATTAAATTTAACAATGTAAAAACTATATAGATTAGACAGATACACACAGTGGATCCAGCACAATCCTGGGAGAAAATCTGCTAGGTGCTGCAAATGATTTGAGATGCTGATAGAGGTCTAGACACAGCTGGAGGTGCAAGAGAATGGTATAAATTAAAGCCCATTCACGTCTTGGAATGTCTCAGTTAAAATCTCAACTTACATCCAATTCGATGCTCTCCATCCAATTTGCCTGAGCTTGAGCAATTTTACAAAAAAAGACTAAGCAGACATTTTAGTCAAAAAGAGTTTCAGCTGTAATTACCTCAAAAGTTGCTTTTATTACCAACTAAAGGGGGGTGAATGCAGAATGCATGCCACAGGTTTCATTTGTTTTTTCACAATGAAAAATGCAAAACCTACATTACATTTTCCTTTGACTTCAGAATTACCTGTGTTGATCTATCACATAAAATATCAATGAAATACATTAAAATATGTGAACATAATGTGGCAAAATCACCATCATAAAATGCATTTTAGCTCTTCCTTGTGACCTAAATTTGTCTACTATAAATGGCAGAAATGTTTCATGAAACTGAACATGTTTATTTAGAACAGTTTTTTGTTTCTTGTTCTTGTCAAGCTATTGTCTCTATGATTTCCCCTTTCTTTTAATTGCATTATTGCTGCAAACCAGCAAAAACATTACCTGTCCCTCTGAAGAACCTCTGCTGCATTCGCTCATTTCAGCATGAAATTGTATATTAACCAGTGGCTAGACTTTATTATGTTTTCAAGAATACAAAGCTTTTGCAGACAGAAATTCTCTTAAAATATTCATTGGCCTGACATACAAAAGGATATGCAAGCATTTCTTCAAAGGATGAATGCATAATAATCCACAACACTTTGTTTCCTTGTTCTTCCTTGGAATATTCTTCTGTATTCCCAAAAATGTCATAATATACTGGCAAAGAAAACGTCATGTAAATCCTATTAACAACATGCAATAAATCTCTCAAATCCCACACTTCTAACTCTAATCCCAGGTTGGGTATTAAATTAATCCAGTGTTTAGATGTAATCTGCTAGTCCCCTGGGCAGCCAAGGAGACAGCCACGGGTGTAATGATTGAAACATCTCCTCTCAAAATTGTAATAATATGCTTACTAGTTTCACCAAATGTGTTTTCGTCAATCATATCCATCTCTCTGCTCACTTTCTGTTCCATTACCTCTTTACTTCAAATCCACAGGGAGATTTCCATAGGGAAATATTCAGAGATGTAATTACGCAGTCTGTTTTTCATAATTTAAATGTTTACCCTTGATGGCTGCATCTCTCATCTTTATCAAACAAACACAAACAAATCAATTAAGATGGGATATCATCTATGCTTACTTCGCCAGCCGACTGTTAAAACTTTTCCGGGCTGAAACTTCCACCTGGCTCCGTCCTCTGTATTTTTGCCGTACACCCAACATCAAATGTGAGAGTGTAGAAAACACGCAGTTTTTAAAACATGCTAAGAAAATAACACATAAAAAGACATGCAAAACCATGTGTGCAAATTACATAAACTCACTAGCACAAAGTTAACAAAGACACCATTGTGTTACCACTAATTGCATCAGTTCCATCAAGCCAGTTTCACAGAGTCACAAACATAAATCAAATTAGCACGTAGACTGTCGAGTCCCCTCCCTCAGATCCTCTAATTAGGCCACGGCTAAGGGACTAACTTTGTGCTCAGGCAAATGCATATTTTGGATGGTCTGGGGGGGTATGAGCAGCAGACATTTCTGAAGTCTGAGTGTTTTTTTTTTTGTGCGTGTCGTGATTAGATAAACTATGTGTGCAAGAGAGTTTGGAGAAGATAAGGGAACAGTCAGAGATAGTGATGAGTGAAAGAAGCAAGGATGGGTCTTGAGAACACACTGATGGAGCTTGTTGTCAGAGTCACACATTCAGATTTGGCTCATTAAAAGATTCAGTCCCAGAAGGCTTTTGCATGCGCTTGCCTTATTGGATCTTGGAAGCTGCTTCAATGCAGAGATTGTGTGTTTCCTGTAAGTAATGTTGTCATAATGAATTCAGGATTAGGCTGGTGGCTGGCTATTCTTGTAGCTGTCTTTGGTGGAAAGCTTATACAATACTAATAAAAAACAAACAAACAAAAATCCTAGAGAAGGTAAACTGATGCTGTAAATCTGGATGGTTGGGAAAATGCTCACCAATCACATTTTGTGAATGTGGAGATCTAAGTAGTTGAGGAAAAGAAAAGAATGTATCCTCATCACTTAAATCGGTATAAACACAGAAAAAAATTTGAACTGGAAAGCTAAAGGGGTAGTATTGTATAAAATCAACTTTTTTTGAGCTTTACATCATGTTACAAAGTTATTCCCTCATCAAACACATATCATTGTGCAGCGCTTTTATTCTTTCTTGCATATTTAATTAGTCCTTTAATAAACTAGCGTGGCAACCATTCAGCTGTGCAAAACGTTTAGTGAGCACCGCCTTCAAGACCAGTTCCTCCTCTGATCTGTAGTTTCTGAGCTTCCACCTCACAGAGCCCTCCTCCCCTTTGTTACTCCCCCTCTCATCTCCTTCAAACTAGCCAGCAACAAATAGGAAAAAACCCGGTGGAACTCCACATCTGCTGAACTCTGTCAGAAGGACCAAGAGTTTCTTAAAAGGACAAAGGCCCAATTTCAACGTGTTAAAGTGTGAAGTCAAATTTCTTCTACGTCATGATATATACAGCGTTTTTATAATAATTGAAGTAACATAGTTACTTGATTGTGCTATATAGTGGCACTATGTTGCTGGAACACATAATACTGCCCCTTATAGTGATTTTTTTTGTCTCCTGCCTCCATGTACTTTCGACAATGTTTTTTAGTTTTACACTAACTTGTTTTATTTTACTCTTTATCTACTCTATCTATGTCTTACTACAATCTTGAAGACATCCAAACTCAAATTTGAATGGGGGTTAATTGTGAAAATACACATTAGCATTATACATATCTAGTCTAGGTTTCTTCCTGACATTTGACAGTTGCTTTGACTGTGGTCATTTTCCATAACCTCCTAATAAACTGATGTAGGAAATTGTGGTGATCCAAGCACGACTGAAATAAATGAATGAATGAACGAATGAATGATCTTTACAAAGCTAATTGATGGAATGTGGAACTTTACTATGAAACTTTTAATGGAAGAAAAAGCTCTTCATTGTTCCTGATTTGCCAAAAATAAAGTTACTGACAAAGATATGTCTAAGAATCAGATGAATCAAGGACACTACCAATACTCTTCAAGAGATCTGGTTGCCCAAATATGTTTTAGTTTTATTATTGTACAAGTCAAAGAAGTTTATTTCCATCAATATTTATCAATCCCTAAGACAATCTTGCAAGGCAAAAAGAGAGTTATGACTATTTGCTAGGATGATGAGTTAGATTTGAAGGTTGTTGGCAAAGCAGTGGGAGTCAATATGAGTTTTTTTTGTTTTTTGTTTTTTTAATAGATTGAAAAGGAACGATATATACAGCTCTGGAAAAAGAAAGAGTCCACCGCTCTGAACCCCCATCGAAAATCTCCTGATTATTCCATCCAATACTGATTTCTGAACTCTTCCTGTGTTAAAACATTAGTATTGTTGTTTCTAAATGAATATGAACTTGTTTTTTTTGCATTATTTGAGGTCTGAAAGCACTGCATCCTTTTTGTTATTTCTCATTTTCTGCAAATAAATCCTACATTTTTGCCTGGAATTTCAGAGACATGTTGTCAGTAGATCATGGAATAAAAGAACAATGTTCATTTTACTCAAACATAAACCAGTGAAGAGGGAAACAGGAGAAGCTCCGGACATCCACAGAGAAAACCAGCAAGCTCCAATTAGCTCATCTCATTTGCTATAAAGAGTTTGTGAACAACACATCAGTATCCCAGACCCCTGGAACATCGTGTACAAAACTCCACGGGAGGGACAGATGTTAGCCCCTCTGGCTGAATTAACTTTTTAGGAGTCCCACGACCCCTTCGGCAGCTCTTTCAGGGATAAGGATCTGTTCCACAGTTTCAAGATTGAAGTGACACAGCTAAACACAACGAAATCTTTTAACTCACCAGAGTAAAGTTCCCAAAAAAAGCAAAGGAAGTGGAGAACTGTGATCCAAATCAGAGACTGTTGCATTTCATTATATTTTTGGTGATGCAATGTGCATGAAGTTAAAAAGGCAAAACAAAGCAATTTTGAAAAAAATATGGTTTTATTTGATTACATTTGATATGATAGAATATGCACAAACAATAGTTCTATCCAGTTTGTCCACAGACACAAAAGTGGAATCCTCTTGATGTTTCAAATATAGTAGAATACAAATTATGGCAGTAATTGGGAGTCCCTAATGGAGAAGTGTAAAAGTTTATTTGTAGATATAAAGCCTTGTATGCACAAAATATGAGTCTGTCTTTTGATTTGAGAAGACCCAACTCTAATGCTCAAGGTTTCCCTTCAAAGCATTGGAGCAGAATACAAACAGCCCACAGAGAACACCAAGCTATTGCGCCCAATGTCCTTTATCATGGCCAACAGATGTGCACTCCGAATATTAATGACTGTTTGTGTGCTTGTGTGATTCATTGCTGAAATTTTACGACAGGCATTCCTTTACTGTTGTTCTACCCGTTTTTCCCAGATACATTTTTATATTACTCAGTTTTTTGTTGTTGTTGTTGTTGTTGTTGTTTTGAAAGGAGCCATGTCTGCTTTGGTGTACTTTCTACACATACCTAAATAACAATGACGTGTGGTGAGGTTTATGCCTGGTGAGACACTGACTCCATTGGAGTTTGATTCAGTCAAGTCATGTTTATTTGTACAGCACATTTCAGCAATAAGGCAGTTCAAAGTGCTTTCCACAATAAAAACATAATAACCAATTATGAAACATTAAATGGACCTTTGATAAACACTTACATTGTCTGCTTTTATTGCCATTGTTCCCATTTGCCCAGCAGCAAGGCCTCAAAAACACTTAATTTTACTTGTGTGCGTATCCATTTAAGCAGGGGTTTAAAAAGCATCAAAAAAGGCTCTGCTAAGGTTTACTGAAGAATTGTCCTGTTTGTCCAGAGAACAATAATGCAGCAGATGGAAAAAAACCTAAAGTGTAGGTTAGTAAATCTTTGCTGACCAAAAAAAATAAAAATAAACGAGGTTCAGAAAAATCTAAGATATTCAACACTTCACCTTAATATAGTTAAAATTTCAAAAACTTTCAGGTGTTTTTTTCTGATTAAGGAGACATGAGTCAGATAATTCTTCTCCAGACCTTTATTAATATTTATTATTCAATCTAAAATAGAAGCTTATTTCAGTCTTGAAACATTTAGATCGTTTAGAAGCTCCTAATTATGCTTTAATTAAATGTTGTTCAAAAAATTGATAGTAAGAAAAATAAAATACTTAATTTAGGTAAAATTAGACATTTTAAAATAACATTTAATTAAATGTTTTCTTTGATTAACCTCTCATTTACTTGTCTCTAGTCTTCTTTGAATCTTTAAAGGTCTACCAAATCTCCTATAGGCCTGTTGCAGAGAGTACAATCTTGTGCCACCATTTGTTGGGGCGGCATCATCAGATCCACTGACATATGTATCAACAAGTTGATAAAGAAGGCTGGCTGGGTTTTTAAGATGGCTCTCGTGCCTCTAGAGATGCTGAAGAATGTTGCTTCATAAAATGAGAAATATTAAGGACAACCTTGAGCTCAGATATTCCATTTATTGGCCCTTTAATTAAGCAGCATGGCTGTTTTAAAAGCATCAAGCATCAGTATATCTCTGGCAGCCTTGTGAGAGAATCTCAAGCTGAATAGATCTTAGGTTCTTTCATGCATGTAGAATGACCCAAAAATAGCAACCTTCACCTTACAAAATCTGTCCACACAAGGCAAAGGATGGTCTTAAATGGGCTTCTCACATGCCAACCCATGTCTAAGCTGCATGCAGGATGTGCGAGATGAATATCTACATGCTTTCTGACAATAACCGCTTCTTGAAGTTATAAGCATTGCTAAAAACCAATAAACACTGGAACAGTAAAAGGTATAAACATAATTGCTGTGTTTAAAAATGAATAGATTTGTTTCTATGGAAAAAAAAATTCTTGTAAAAACTAGCAGAAGAAATTCAAAGTGATAATCTCCAATAATTAAAAACAGTGGAGCAGGGCATATGGACTTTGCCACCTTGGAATAAGGCTCATAAAAGGTTTGTAGTTGCCAGCACAATGCCTGGGCTCTATGTAGTGTCCACATTTTGTTATGTTTTGCCAGACCTTGCACCTCCATTTTAGACACTTAGGGCTTTGGGGTGGGGGAGCAACTCTAGGCCTAGGAGGTGCGGGCTCACCAGGTGCGATGGTAATGTGTCCACCTTACCTCGGTCTTTTTGAGTTCTGGCTGTTGTGGTGTTGTGGTGCTAGGTGGTCTTGCTGCAGGTGGCTGGTGAGGGTGGACTCGTTGATAGAGTGGACATGCGAGCAAGCAGTGAAATACCCTCTTCAAGTACTTGTGAAAACAGGAATAATAGTAACCTTATAAGCTGATCACGTTTTTTAATGAGAATAGTTGACAGAAACCTATCTCACTCAGCTCCTCAGCCTGCCTTTTCATCTTTCCTTTAGTTTACCCCTTGTCCCTGTTTTGTTATGGGAAACACAAACTAGCTTTGTGTTTAATAATTCATGAAACAGACGTGAAATAGCTTGTGCATCAACTGTGGGAATTGTTCTCTGTGAACTTGTGCCATCCACCCATTGTTTTCTTCCTCTTAGACTTCTTCTGCTAAAACTGCACCTGTTTCAAAGTATCACATGCGCACGCACACGCACACACACACACACACACACACACACACACACACACACACACACACACACACATCCTGAGCCTTAAGGCAATACGTATGTTTTACCAAAACACAGGAGACCAATTACAGCAACATCAAAATATGTGACCCATGAAGGATTACTATTAAAGCGCAGGAAGACACAAATTGTCAATTAAAGGTACAAAGCTAGCACAGAAAGTGTACATATATATTTTTTATTTACATTCAAATCATGTTCATTACAGTTGTTACATCTTCTCATAGCTTGAATATTAGCCATCAACCAAGCAGGAAAGACTTCTTTCAAGCAAGAATCCTTACTTTTAGGGTTAGTTAGCTTTATGCCTTTATTAATATGCAATCATACACAGAATCATCCTGAAGAACCACAAGAAGCCAATCTTTGAGTGGCACAGATGAAAATGAAGGGAAGGCTTGGCAGCAGCAGTGGGACAGCAGAACACTTTGAAGTGAAGGATTTGGGGAAAGGTGCCTGCGATTGATTTCATGCAAACAGTTCTGAAAACTTCAAAAGGCGAAAGAAGGTTCCCCCCTCGGCCTTGAATGTAATGCACACTCTGAAAAGCCGTGGCGATAAGACCAAGTTAGGGGAAGAAAGTTATGCTCCAGTGCAGAACACGAGCCTTTATATCATCAGGTGCATTGACCTGAAACTAGACAAAACATTTATCAACAATTATCAGGTCTGGAAAGTGTAATACCCAACCCAACAATTGATCTACAACCTTAAATGCATTGCACTCAAGGACTACACCAGTCACAAACATTAGAAACACAGAAGAGAACAGTCAAATGAACACACACACACACACGCACGCATGCACACACACACACCCGCACACCCCTACGCGCACGCCCACACACGCACACACACGCACACAATACTTGGATTTTAGCACCTACATTAACTGCATTGCAGGTCCGGACTTTCTAGCTGCCTCAAACGGCTTTTGTGCCTGACAAGCATGTCAATGTATCCATCCAGTATGCAGCCAATGAAAAAAGTGGCCCACATTACCAAAGCCTCTGAAAGCATGGATTATAACATAAACCAGAGGACCTTGCCACTCCTTTGTGATGGATTCTTACTCAACTCCTCGGCTTACCTTCTGACATCTAATTATTTCACCAAACTAACTGTTTTTCATTGGTGCATTTGCATTTAAGTCAGTGCAGATAGTCAGTGCAGGTGTATGACATTCTTTTTTTCTCCCAAACATCTCAATATTTAGTGATTTTAGGGGGCATCGGTTAAAGATCATTTTTATGTTAATCGTTCTGTTGTTCATTTGGATTCATTCAGGACTAATGCTTTTTTTAAAGATCAGATGAGCTGTCTTAGGTTTACTTAGTGATCATTCGAGTGCTTTATTAATAGATAATTCAAATTCAATTAAGTATTGTTGTAATTCGCATTAGTTCAAGGTTCTTGTTGTAGCTGGTAATGGCTAGGAAAGATGTCCTGTAGCAGTCTGTATTACAGCGACTCTGAAGAAGAATCAGACTGAGGACTGTTTTTCTATGACAGTTTCATGAAGAGGATATGGTTGCCCCTAATTTTCTTGATTTTGTGTAAAATCCAGTTGACTTCTACAATTTAGGATTGCAATGTCTTAGATGACTGTAAGTCTGCCACACTTTACACAGCACCTCCATTACATTAGATAACAAATGTTTAAAAAGTGTCCCAGTATCCCTATAGTATTTGATATTGTGATCAATTGGTGTATGTATTTTTCCAAAAACAAAATTGCATCTTGGGGACTAAGCTGTACTTATCAACATTTGTCACTGAAGGTGGTGCTTTTCAAGCCAATCCAAGCAGTCAACAACAAACCCGAAATTGGGCTGACTGATGGCTTCCACAGGGACAAACCTAACATCCGGAATCTGAATATCAGCTCTAAACAATGTATCACTTACTTCCAAACTATCATTTCTATTTTTATAGGCTCACACATGCAGGGATAGACTCTCACATAAACTTTTCTCACTTTCAATCTCCTTTGATTGCCTCTCTCCCTCTGGTCTATTTGACTGGCCGTCACTGTCTCTGTCTCTCTGTCTTGCATGTTTCTTTGCAGAAGAGAGTGTCTTTTTTTTTTTTTTTTTGCTTCATGTCTGGTTTCCCACTGGACCTTCTCTGCACTCCAATTAGGTTTGTCACTCAACTTCAGTGAATGGGATTAAGAGAAAGACAGAACAGAGGGAGGGAGCTGAGGAGGGAATGGAAGAGAAAAAAAAGGGAGAAAGAAGGACTGAGGAGGATAGTAAGGTGGGGTATGGCAGCATTTAAAAACAAAAATGAGAGCCAAAGCTGTAGAGAGGGGTAGGTAGACCAAAGGGAGAGAATAGAAAGAGGCACAAAAAAATAGCAAGTGCAAAGGGCTACAACTGAACAGCTGGATTTACCCTGAAGGACTTGTGAATAATGTGGTTCCATTAAAGCAGAATTCATAAACCCACTGACTTTCCTTCTTCCCGTCTTGCCCCACTGCCTATTTTCCCTGTTTTATCCCTTTACTTTAATATTCCCATAACATGCATTGTGGATAGTTTTGCATATTGTCAGCTGCAGATTTACTGGTAGTCAAGCCACATATGGATAATAAGCTTCAAAATTGCATCATACCCCTGCTATTCCAGTACGTAGTAAAATTGACAAAGAGGTGAATGTTTCCTATGAAGATGTAAGATTGTGTTTGCTTTAGGCGGCCCTGTAAAACATAAATATTTGATGGGTCAGATGTTGCGTGCATATTACATTGATTATGTTTTTGTTGTGGAAGCAAACAAGCAGCAGAGAATCACCAGGACAAACAGAAACACCGGCAGCTATCAAAATTGTCAGAAAGATGGGAGTTGACCTGATGATGAACTTTGACTTGGTCATAAAGAAAATCTGGCCAGTTTAGGATTAAAGTCTCTTCTGTCTAAAATAAGTACATTTAAGTTGGTACTCATAGTCCAATGTATATACTGCAAGCCAGCTGGCTGACATTGAAGACATTACACCAAGGAGAAAGTCCTCATTCATTATGGGGACTCCTCCTGCATTAAATAAATCAGAGCAGTAAAACTCAATGGTGATTTAATAGGTTTTAAAATTATACTGTATGCACAACATGTCCTCATCCTCACGATTAGCTGGACTGCAAGTTATGTCAGGCTGTACAAGAACAGCGCTCAAGTACCAATGCTACCATCAGCATAATGACAATGTGCATGTTTTTTTTTCTTAGTCAGTTGTTCCCTTAGCAGAAAGCAACCTTCACTTAAGGCTGATAGAAGTGCCACTAATTCTTCTAGTAACAGCTCATGAAACAAACACAGAAAAGATCCATTTTTTTAAATGATCAGGGAACACAATGTAAGGTGAGGCCATTAAAGCAGAACAGAACTCACTGTTTGCGCAGCCAAACAAGAAATCATGATTGTTAATTGTGTTTGAACAGCAAAGTCCTGATGAAAGGGGCTGGTCATTTTGCCTCTTTGGCATTTCATATCTTCATACTTTAGAGTTGGGTTCTTCAGCTCAAGGCCACGCGGACCGGTGACCTGCAGCAGTTCGATGTGTCAGCTTTTGAGTCCAATAGGATGGAATAGAAATACACTTTATTGTCTCACAATGAGAGAATTTATGTCAGGGTCCTGGGTTGTTTTTTTTTTGTGTGTGTGTGTGTGTTTTGATTATTTGATTCTATTTTCATTATTATTGCGTCCCTTTGTTTCTTTTTTGATAAGATCAGCCTTGTTTCTATCTTTCTTTAATTCAGTCCTTTCTCAGTAATTATAGTTTATTATGCTTATTTAATCTTTGTATCTAGTTATACGTTACTCTTAGATAAATTTTTCTAGTTCCTAGTTTGTGTACTCTAACTCACCCACTGTGCGATTTTCTCTCTCTGTTCAGTCGGCTGCTCTCTCCTCTCACACCTGCAAACCGTTTCTAATCAGCCATCTCTAATCAAGTTCCCCAGTATATATATATATATATATATATATATATATATATATATATATATATATATATAAATATATATATATATAAATATATAATAAATATATAATATATAATAAATATATATAATATATATAAATATATATATATATATATATATATATATACTGGGGAACTTGATTAGAGATGGCTGATTAGAAACGGTTTATATATATATATATATATATATATATATATATATATATATATATATATATATATACACGACTAATTCTCAGTCACTCCTTGCTGGTTCCTCCTGTGCTTTCCTCCCTCTTTCTTTCCTGTGTGGATTTGTTGGCTTTTTGGTTCCTGGTTCCTTTGTTTTTGTTTTACTCTGGATCCCTGTGATTTTTGTAACTTTGTTTTTTTTCATATTTGTTTCCATTAAATAGCAAATCCACTCATTGCCTTTGCATTTTGGGTTTACCATCACCACTTCTCCACATTATGACCATTTCTGTACAACAGCAGCAAAGTGGTAGGCAGTCAAAGCAAATAGACTCACACATATGGAAGTATGCAGTATATAAAAACAGAATAAAGACTAAAACTTTCAACATAAAAACTGTCTAGCAATAAAAAAAAGTATTCCCGTCCAAAGGAATGTGTAACTGGGTGGATTCATTTAAAAAGTACAACCTTCAAGGTGGTGCAGTCTGTCAGAAACTCCCATGCAACTTTTTCCCCCCAGTCCGTCCCTGATCTATGCTGTGTGCCAAGCTTAGCAGTGAACTTGGAAAAACATTGGAGACTGTCAAGAGCATTGTTAATTTTATACTCTTAACTTCCAGTTTGCAACACCGCCTGTTCCAAAAGTAACGTGTCAGGGCATCTGTAGAGCACACAGACCTCCTGGTTCATAATGGTGTCAGATGGCTCAGCAAAGGAAGGATTTGGATTGAACTCCATGAAGAGACCGTGTCATTTCTCTGAAAATGTAAAAATGCGAGCAGCAATGAGTTTGAACTGCAGGCATGATCAAGAGTTTATACCAAAAGTGTACTTTGGATTGACATTTTTGGACATCTTAATGGGAAAGGTCCATAGCTGATGTGGACATCATTTTGCGCTTTGAGGGAAAAAAATACTACAATAATTTCAGATCTTATGTCTTATAAAGTGCACCCCACACCTCTATGCCCATTTTCAATTTGGAACTGGGAGTGGTTTCTCCCTAAAGAGTTATTGCCATGCTCTTCCGAAGGCATTCTTCAGGCGGAAATTGTGAATTTCCAGTTGTCTTTTGCTTTAAAGCAGCATTTTCAGTTGGATCGTGCAGATATCCTTTGGGCTAAACATGTTAGCCAATGTCAATACCCGCCAGCAAGAAAAATGACCTTGATCACACAGTGTTTGGATCTGTTAGTACATTTACATGTAAATCAATCTTTACTCATGTGAATGCCATTAAAACAGGGGCATGTTTCACCCTGACTGATGAGAAGTTGCATGAGTGCCTTGGAATTGCTTTTATCACACATGAGCCTAATTATACAGAATTAGCTAAATCAGTGTAATTTTTCTCACTGATAGGAAAGTATGATATGTGTGATAGTCACAGCCAAAACCTTAATAGCAAAAAAAACATGTTATTTTAGCCACAGTATAATTCTTACAATCAAAATATTTAACCTGCTACAGTTGTTTTTTGTTTTAAAATGTTAAATATGGCACTGACCTGAAGCTTATTGTGTGAGATTTGCTTTTTTGCTATTTCGAAAGTAATAGATCACTTGTAAACATAAACATATAAACGTAGTATAAGAGTCACTCTTATACTACGTATAAGAGTGACTTATACGTAGTATTCCGCTTTACATCAGAATATGTGGTCTCAGTGGAACTTCTTTATTGATGTTTGCAATAGTTACTGGTGTCGTGTCAAGGTGTGTTACATTGTTAGTCAAAGGGTTGCAGAAACCATGGTTTATATTTAAAATTTCAGAAATATCTGATAGTTTGCCAGATCTTGGTTGGATGTATCATGTATACTGCATTTGTGAAGGGATACCAGATAGAGATCTTAAGACTAATCTGCTATTAAACCAGGTGGTGTTCATTTGGAAGCTGTTAAAAATCTAAAATAACAAATAATAAAATGAATGTAAAATGACAACAGAGTAATAGGGGCAAAACTGATTCTTTTATGAGTTTTATATTTCTTATTTTCAAAACATATTGGGTTTTTGTCCCTTCTTCCTCTTATAAATTATTCCCTATGACCCTCAAACATATTTTTTTTATTTGGCCCTTTTACAACTGAAGTTGAATAGCCCTGGTCTAGAGTTAGTAATATATTTTTTAAAAGTTTTATCTCTATCAGTGGTAAGGTTAAGAGCTTAATGTTTTTTTTCAGGATTTCTTTTAGTGCCTCTTATCCATTAAAGCCCAAGGTTGTTCGGTTTGGCCTTACAGGTGTGGAGTGGTTACAGACTGAATGTGAGGATCTCTTTTTTTTCTGATAGAGGCTTCATAACATTGCCTAAGGCTTGAGTGCTTAAGTTGTGAGAAATGTGTGGGGTATAAGGTTTCACTTTAAAATAAATTTTTATTTTAAAGCCTTTTTTCATTTTTAGCTTGAGATTGCATAAAGTTTTACTTCTGCAGACGACATTATCTGTACCACTATCTAAAAAAGATCTAATCTTTCATCCCATTGTGGGTATTTAAGGACTTAAAGAAACGTCTTAGTTGACTCTAAAATCAATGGTTTTATCAGGTTAGACCACTTTATGTGTACCAATGTTCACAAAAACTTTTGAGCTGTCTCAGACAAGACATTTCTGAGAGATTAATTTTTTTTTTTTTTTGTACTCATCAGTGGGCTGGACCAAAGACACCCATGGACTCAAAGTGTCTCGTGGAATAGCCCTACTATATAGCTTTGTGCTGCTACCCTAATTAATTACTCACCTGACTGTCTGCTAGCAGCAGTAAACCTCTAAATCAGTTCTAGATTAGCTCTATATTGTACCTCAAAAAGGGAAAGGACCATGAGAGTCTCTGATTGTTTTATTATTGCAATAATTCATTTTTATCAACTTTTCATTATCTAGTCTCTGATTTAATTTAAGATCTTTGGGAGACACAGCTAGCTTACGAAAACAGTTTAATGTACAGAACCTCATTTTGTTAGACATGCTAGTTGTAGCTGATAGTGGCTTGTTCAACATCTCTTGATTATTTCTGCATTAGTTGACAGGGTCTTCCGGCATCAATTCCATTTCTGAATCTTTTCTGGTAATGCGACATTGCAGACTGGTCTGAACTTAGGAAACTTGTGTCAACTTACATATTAGTCAGTTCCATAATCATACATTGTTAAATGCCATACACCTTCAAAAAACTATAAGTCTTATGATTGCAAACTTTTTGAGTCACTGCCTCTAAAACAGGAGGGCATAATCATATATCGATGATAAAATAGCTTCTTTAATGGCATCAGGGTTAGTGGGGAAAAGTGAAACTTCCACAATCACTGTACAATTTCTTTATTATGGGACATTCTGATGACATTTGTTTGGAAACATCTATAACCTTAAAATAGACTATGCTGGTCAAAACTAGAGCATAAATTGCAATGTTGAAACTGAATGATGCTAGACTTCTAGTCCTTCAAATAGTTTTTGTCCCAAGGAATAATTCTCCACAGTAGCAAATTACAGGCATACTGAGATCACTACAAGACTTTGAAATCTCCCCATTAACTACTGCAGTTTTAGTGTAGATTGTTTATCTTTACATTACATGATTATAAAGTCTGAAAAACACTTATTTTTTCTCCTTGCTTTTGATTTTTGTGGATTAAATGGTGAACATAAACAGATGTGAGACGTATATAACTAAAATCACCAGCACCGGCAACGATATTTACTTTTGTGTCATGTAACGGAAGTAATTCTTTCAACATAGATTACAAAAGGTCGCAGCGTATTTAAAAGGCAGATTTTCCTGGTTTAGCAAACACAAGAAGGTGGGTTGAGAAAGATTAGGCGAGTTAAAGCCTTACCACCAGTTGGTCTCCCCCTCTGCTTTGCTTTGACAATCTTCAAAAGCCTCCTCGTTTTCCCTACTGGAAGGTTTAGGTGTATTTGACAGCATATGTTCAGGTGCGGTAAATATTTCTTTATCCTGGTTTTTATGCCGTACCCGGAGCCTGCACGAGAGATAGGCTGACCCACTTTGAAGTGTATAAGGTACTCAGTATGCGTAGGTGAAACTGTAAATGTGCTTATCTCGTGTCAGTGTTCGTGTGTGTCAGCGAGAATTTGTGTGTCTCCTTTGTGTTTGTGCGTGCAGTTCAACTGATAATAGGGTATCCTGAATGGGCTGAGTAATAGCATTAGGTTGCGAACAAATTCATGTGAGAGAAGTGTTCTATCAGTGTGCCTGTGTCTACAGAAATAAGTCGCTTGTACTGAAAAGTTTTATACAAGGAGCACACTCCAAGGGACAAAGATGTACAGGAATGCGTGTGTTTGTGTGTATAAGATAGAAAAAGAAAAGTGTGAGGAGACTACTCGGTGCGAAAAACAACCTTGGTTGAAACAGCATGAAGCTTTTAAGCCTCTCAGATTTCTATCACAACAAAGTATTCAAGGGCAATCATGAATTACACACCCACCTACACATGCACACACACGCAAGCACACACACGTACACACGCCAAAACCCATTTTGTTTGCAGCACCTCCTCAAAAACAAAAAGAATCACTCCATTTGACATGTGGCCTTTTCACCTCGTTTAACCTCTCAACCCCATGACAACCTTCACGCAAACCAAGTTCTGAAGGCAGCAACTGAAACATAAAAACTCACTAATGTGATAATCAATGGGGGAAAAAAAAAAAAAGCTTCTTAAACAAGGTTCAATCAAGCAGGCCTAAGCAGAAGCCTTGAACGAAGGGAAGGAAGCAGCGAGGAGGGTAAGAAACGCATAAATGAAAGAAAACAAAGTGGGAATGCATGTGAGGATGCGAAGCAGTGGTGGAAGAAGAGCAGCGGAGGGAGACACAAGGCTAGATGAGGGTGGGAGAGGGTGAGAAAGGCCCGGTGGCAAATCTCTCAGGAGAATATGATGTGATTTATGGAGGCCATTACACCGAAGGACAAACAAATGGGGGTTATTAGCAGCATATCAACAGATGTGCACGCGCTCATGCACACACACATGCAGTATATAAAGGCTGAATGGCAGACATTAAATGGTGTTGAAAAGTCTATACGTGATGAATGAGTTTGGGAAAAGCATGCCAGAACTAAAAGCTGGCTTTTAGCAGATCCTTTCAACATTTTAGTGTAATTACACAATTTGTTTGATTTGTGAAAAGCTCTGTCTGTCCGGTATTGCGTTACAAACCAAGTGTTGGCAACAAGTGGAAATGTTGTAATTATGTTTTTAAACCATCTAAAAAATCCATCTACAGTCAAAGCTTTTCATATATAGCTCATGTACTGAATAAAAGATGAGTTTATGTAGTTTGGATGTTTTCTTGGTTATGTTCAGAGGGGCACATTTCAAGCTTTGAGTAACCTACACAAAACAGAAGGAGCAATAAGATACTTTCAACAAAAAAAAAAAAAAAAATATATATATATATATATATATATATATATATATATATATATATATTTTGAACATTTTTTTTTATGTTAGGGTTAGGGTTATCCAAGTACTCTAGAACAACTTCTCATTTACAAACTTGAGCTAGCCACAAGGCTTTAGAAATTAATTAAATCAAAATACACAGCCACATAAATACTAGCACATACAATCAGCAGTGAATGGCAGGGATTCAGCTGTCGATGGAGTCAAATGCCTTGGCGAAGTCAGTAAAGGTAGCAATACAAAGCTGCTTACAGACTCACTGTAGTTACATCGTCAAGGACCTTTGAGATGTCTGCTGCCCTTCCAAAATCCAGATTACATTCCAGGCAATGTTTGACTTTACTCCAGAAACTAATTTAACATTTTTTTGGATGAGCTTCTCTAGAACCTTGGCTAGATAAGGTAGGAAGGAAATTGTGCAATAGCAATTTGGGCCAAATCCAGAACCACCTTTAAAGAGGAGGGGTCTGATGGCGGATTTACAGTCAGAGGAGAGCTGTAGAGATGTCTCAAAACATCTTGGGAAAGAAGCTGGTGACTTTAGGGACAGACTCTGCTAAAATCTCCATCAATACTGGTTTGACATTGACGCTGTTTGGGTTGCATTTACAATGTGGTTAGAAGTGAGTCCATCTGAGGCTTTTCAGTAATACTGTCATAAATGTTATTTTCCAATACCATAACTGCTTTAGAAATAAGAAGAAGAGCGAGCAATTATTGCTACTGATGTCATCCACTGTGCTGGTCGGTTAATACCAATTTTAATGTGATAACTCACCGAGACTTCCCCCAGAGCTATATTTTCAGTGCTCCTGTCCTCAAAGTTTCAATGCTGAATCGCAGAATGTTCCCCAGACGTATGTATAAATTCCAAACAATTTTAATCATTAGAAATCCTCTAGTTTTCTTTTCATAGCAGCACATCAAATCTTCTCCGTCTCTCTTGGTGCAGGGTGCTGACAGATTTGTTACTGAAAACGTATTAATAATGCTATAAAAGTGACAGCAGGAAACAAAAACTAGAAGTGCATTTTGTCTGCTGGGTTACACATACATTGACTTGTATTCTTCAACAGCAAATTTACTTGCAAAGGTTTGTTGTCAAAATGTCTGTTAGAATAGTATGGGGTCTAATGAGCTCTCATTGCACAATGCATTAAATTGCCATATTTCTCCTCAAAGTACAGTTATGTATAGTGTTTTTCAGTTGCTGAAATAAGTAATGAGAATATCATTACAAATTCTCTTTATGAGGGAGAGAGCTTTAAGCTTGACACAAATCTCTTTCTCTCTCATTATATACGATATATATATATATATATATATATATATATATATATATATATATATATGCATAATCTTAAAGAAGGCAATTACTTTTTCAATGTGCTATACTTACAAAGTTTGAATTTTGCCTAACGTCTTACAAGATGATTACAGGGTGTCATATAAATACAATTTAAAAGAACTTTAAAACTATTTTAGAGCGTCAACATCCAGATGTTGATTGTTTTTCGCCCTTCCTTGAATATTTGTAAAAAATATTAAAACAAACCTCGGTTTAACTCTTCTGTGGTTTGAGCTCACTTCACCCCCTTTTTTCAAATATTGCCTCCATTTCGTATCTTTGTTCTGTCATTTTGACCCTTCCTGCATCTGTTTTGTGTCTAAATAAACTATGGTTTACTTGTGTACTATATGATTGTGTATTAGTTTGTTTCCTTTAGTAGTTTGGTACTTTTGATTAACTTTGAGGAGTCATTTGAATTAAGTTGTCTTTGTAGTGATAAGGATAATACTTTTCTGAACTTTGTTGAAACAGACATGCATTGTATATACAATAGTAATCAGAAATTTGATGAAAAAAAAACTTTATATTATCAGCTCAGAATGTGTTTATAAAACATTCCCAACAAATCCAAAAAATTGTATGAAACTTCCTGTGGAACATGGTTACCTTTTTTTTTTTTTTACATGAAAATTATTTGTAAAATCATTCAAAACTACAAAATGTATTAAATGCCCAAGCGGTGAAATGACCAGCAGCTCTATTTGCTCATTCAACCAAATAATAAAAAGCTTGGTTTGAGTAGTCATGCCCAGGCGATTGACTGTAAAAATGTATATGAACATGCTTCTGTTCACAAAGTTAAAAGCATTGTTGTTTTGAGTGCAGACATACATCACCATGCAAAACTGACAGCAGCTGACAGTGAAGGAAGAAAAAAACAGACAGCAAGAAAGTAAAAGAAAAGAGATGGGGGAGGACAGAACAGAGGCATACATACAAAACAGGAAGAAAGACAGAGGCGGACATACAAAGCAAAGAGAAGGGATGGGTTGGGGGGAGGAGGGGGAGAAGATAGAGAGAGAGAAAGAGAGAAAGAGAAGAAGGAGTGCCAGTTTGCAGATGAGAGGCTTGGAAGCCAGAAGGCAATTTGAACAGGCTTGGCTCCCTCTCAGGCATGACAGACTGCTCATTCCCCATCCTTGCTCTCACTGTCGTGCTCTCTCTTTCCCTCTCTCTTTTTCTCCCACATGCGCGCGCACACACTTGACACACACTGGTACAAAGTCATCCATGCATGCTGGAATACAAAACTGGTAAGAAAAGTTAAACAACCAGAAACACTCAAGAAGCACAAGTGTGAAGGCAGTTGTCACATACAAAAAGTACAAAAATGTGCAGATGCATATGCAAAATGTTTGAGCTTTATGGAAGTGTGAACTATATAGCCACACAAATCCCCTCAATCCCCTAAACTCTGCATATATACCCAAATGTGCGTGCTCAAGCAGAGGCACACGCATATTCAAGAGCTCGGGCAGACATGACACCAGCACACACATCACCGTCATCATTATTTCACAGCTTGAAGCTGTGAGGAGATTCAATCAGGTATTATATGGTGTTAGACATAGCAATACTTATTAAAAATCCACTTTTACTGCACTCCTACTTTGTCAATTTGGACAGGCTGCCACCTATCAAAGTCCCACAGATAACATGAATTTTCAGTCTTTCTCTACAACTGCACGTTTTTTCTCCTGGAAGACCAAAACTTAGAGCTGGATTCTGACTTGTTGTCACAGTAGTGGTGCTCCATAAACTTTGGATTTTTATTAACTAAAATACTTTGGTCAATAAAAGTATTTTATTGACCAATTATTTTATGTGTATAATTACACATAAAATAAGACAATCAAATAAAACAAGTCCAGAAAATGCTTTGTTAATTTTTGTAATTTTCGGTTTGTAAAAGAGTGTTTTTTTTTTCTACTAAGAATACTTTTATATTACAGACGGGAGACTGCTGAATCTCTTGGATCCATTCCTTCTTCCTCCAAAGAGCCATTTGAAAAACTGGAGTAGTTTTATATTTATTTACTTTTATGAAGCCATAATATCTTTTTTTTATCCTGAGTTTTGTGAGATGAATGGCAAGCCATTTTAACTTTTAGCAGCCAGAATGGGATCTTCAAGCCAGATATCCATAAATTTATTATTCCAAAAAGGGAAATATTTTAGATTGGTCAACTCTCAGGTTATATCTCAAACATTGTACAACTAACAGGTGCAATTTGTCGTGTTACAAGTGTAAAGCCCATTTGTTTCAGAATGGGCTTTACCCTTTTGTATTCTTGTTTGCTGGAGATCAAACATTTTAAATCGGGCACCAGCTGAGAAATGAGTAATGCGAGTCTGATTTGAAATGCTTGATAAAATTCCACATTGCTTTAATGCAAATTGGGCCCCATTCTATTATCTTTCTAAACATATTTTGTTTTGTAACAATGCTTGGTTGTTATGGCTTTAATGTTTGCTGTCTGAACTAAGCTTCCTTGAGGGAAACCATAATAGCACGACTTTAGTATTCTAGTCATGATCCATGTATGTTTGGCTTTTGTTTGTGTTCATTTTCTCATCATTTGGGTTTTTCTTTCCTCATATTTATTGTAGTTAGATTATATCTTATTATTTAATTCTTTTTTTTTTTGCTTTAGCTTCTTTGTGGCTCACGTTTTGTGATTGTGTATTTTAGTTTATTGTTAAACTTGTTCTCTTTTTAGGCTCTCTTTAAGTTTATTTAGTCTCCCTCCCTCAGTCTCCCTACTTTTACTCTGCATCAGCTGTTCTACATTTCCTCTGGTTAAGTTCTCCTGGTTCCTAAGACACTTCTGCGCTAGAGTTAGTTAATTTAGTTCAGCTTAAGCTGCTTGTGGACCTTTGTTCAGTTCTGAATTCTTTCAGAGTAGGTCATCTTTCAAACTTTTCCCCTCACCTCAAACATAACAGTTATGTCATCAAAAATTGGACACACTTTTATACTAACCAGAAGCTATATTTTCTTCAAACTACCTAGATTTAAGACTACAGAAAAGTGTTTCTGCTGGTTTCCTGATGGGTTAAAATTTTCAGAGCAAACATTAAAGATTGTAAGACCTTAAAAAAATCTTCTTTCTGACAATAAAGACTTAGCTTGATGCTAGGATTTATTTTATTCTAAAAGACCTCAAAAGTCTATCTCGTCATGACGCCCACTTTAAAAACACATGTCATTTTTATCTTTCCGCCAAACAATGTTTTTCTTCCCATTGTTGAGTGCAAAAACCTTTCTTTCAATTTACACGGTTTACAAGTCAGGTCTACAAGTTCGCTTGTAAGAATTGCCATTTTTTATTTATTTTTTTTAGGAAATAAGCACCCTGAATTATAGGGTATTTTTATTTGATGGTTGAGTGACAAGGTCACAAAGATAAACCTCATGCTGTTTCTCACAACCCACAAATCCTATACTGTACTCCTGCACGTAAAAGGTGGCATCACATAACTAAAACAAAATCATGCACTACAACATGGTGACAGATAGCTCTACACATAAAATGTTTGCTATAAACCTTCCTTTTACCATTCCTTTCAATGCAACAATGCTAGATGAGTGTCCTGTTCTTCATTAGTCAAATACATCCTGCATTATATTCCATATTGCGTTATCAGGTGCTGTTTTCCAACAAGATTTAACTCTACTTCTTTTTGGAAATTATACTTTTGGAATATAAACCTTGTGTCCCACTCCTCAGGCTGTCTGTATGTGATCAACACATCACCAAGCCACAGTGGCAGACATTTTGCCATCTATTCCCAAGTTATCTTTAAAGCTCAGAAGCATAAAGGAGCATCAACACTCAAAGCACTATCTATACATGAATGTATTATGAAATCAACATGTTGCCCCCATTTAGACATCGGTCAATGTTAAGTCCATACATAAAGTATGCCTTTTCATCTAAAGGGTTCTTAAACATGCTGCACAGGCTGCTCTCTGAAAAGGTGCTTTGTGGAAATTAATGGTGAAATGTTCACGTTCATAGAGCAAAATGAGCTGTTGAGGATGAATGATCATTTCCAACTATAACCACTACACTCCACATCAGTAGCTTTTCTGTGGATCTTACACTTCTTTATTTCTAAGGTTAGATCATTTTCACACCAGTTTGCCAAAGGCTCCAGTAGAGTCGGACCGATGTCGACGTGTCAATGAGCGATTATGTGGTTTTTGTATGTTGATTTTCACACAGACCTTTCGTGGTCTACAAGACTCACCCGGCCAAGACTCTCCACCTGCTGCACTGTAGGTCATGGCATTTTCCCCTGTGTGTGGTTAACAACAGCAAAGTATAACACTGCAGTCATGGCAGAGAGGATCGGCTATTACGAGTGCACAAGTTCAGAGGGGGAGGAAATAATAATTGACAGGCTGGAAAATTTATTTTTATTTATCGATATAAAAAAATAAAAAATACTGAATGGAAGTGAAGTCATTGGTGACCCATTCTCTAGCTGCATCAGACCAGAACCAAGCAGGAGGAGTTCAATATTTCAGTGCTTCCTCATGGTCTTGAACGATTGCTCCTCATAATATGTTCTCTGACTGAAAATCTGGTGTTTTATTTGTCTGGTGTTTTATCTGTCCTGCCTTGTACAGCTAGTCAGATCAGCAACTCATGGAAGTTGAGTGGCGCTGTTTTTCACATAAATAAACACATCCATGAAATTCAGACCAATCACAATCATTTCGAAAGATAAGAAGGGGCAGCAGACACGAGGCTGAGAACAAAATGACGCAATTAACGTCGCAGCTGCAACAAAGTAACGTGATTTTAACAATTTGGTTCAACCGGGCACAGCATGTCTAGTCTTTAGTCTCAACTTACACAGAATACGTAGGTCTCCTGATACACTTACCCGATACTAGTAATAAGAATTTCAGAGCTCAGAGCTTAGGCAGTTAGCAAAACAGATATCACTGTGGTAAGCTAAATTTGTCAGAATAAGCATGTTAATAATATTGTAGCCTTCCATCTTAATATTGATGTGGTTGAAAAGGTTAAGAGATGTCATGCGTTTGACATCTAAATGTGACTGAAAGTCGATCGGGGTCTTTTGACAAGATATATGCGTTACAGAAAAACAAAACACATTTCCTCTGGTCTAAATAAAGACGAGAACTGGCTGACCATGAATGTTAATAAAAGATATCCAGCTCTAAATATGAATTTGTCATGTACTTACATACCCTATCTTTCACCCTGCTCAAAAAGACATCTGCTCGTTTTTGTTTTAGTTCGCTGTGCTACAGTAGCCTCTAGACAGGCATTATGCAAATGTCTCATTGTGTTGTTGTTTAGTAAAGCAAGAAAAGCTCCAACTACAAACAAGGCATTTCAGACAGTTTTGGAACTGTGTCCTCTGTGTGAGAAAATAATCCCCATGGTGTGAATTTTGAGCTTTGTAAATTTGCAGGCTTTCAACATGTGCAAAGAACTAATATCCTGACTCTAATAGTAAGGCATTTATATATATTTAAAAAATCCCAGGTTTCACCTTGTAATTTCCTTTAACTCCGACTTTGAAATAAAAACAATATGTCAGCATAGTCCTCTAAAACAACAAAACTGTTTTCTTGTAGTCAACATTTAATAGTGTTCATTTTGTGTTTTTTTCCCAGGCTATTGCAAAGACTTATAAACAAACTGTATATTATAAAAATGTTTGAATATATGGCTTAGTTTTTGGCAGATTGATATATGTGCTTTTTTTTTGTTTGTTTGTCTCATTAATATAAAACTACTATTTCGGGGTGTTATAAAAAATCTCTTCATGCACTTCCAGTGTTATTATGTCTGTCACAAAGCTTGGCAATAACAAGTCAGGCCTTGCAGAAAAATATGGCTGGTCAACCATTTTACATGTCCATGGACAGATAAACTCCAGTCATTAGGCTTAGATGGTGCAATTGAATTTCCGTCGCGTGCGTGTGTGTGTGTGATGGGAGGGTGGGGGGCATCTCAGTGAATTTGCAAATACTGCATATTCACAGTACACTAACACAAGGGTCTTCAAGGTTAATAAAAACAGACTCCTGATATATTCAGATGGATGGCATGAGGATGGAATTATGGATTATAAGTGCTTGACTGGCTGAAAAATCACCTATTAACATGTCTGGCACGTTGTTGGAGCGCCTACCTCCCCAGCACTTATATGCTGCCATTTACCCACTTCTGTGAATAACTGCTTGCCCAATTCTAGTTATCTCGCAGGTGCTTTCTTTAAACTTTCGTGCTGCTTTCTCTCTGTCTCTTTCCAGTTGCCAACAAATACTTAAGACTTGCTGACACTTTTACTTCTGCTTTCACAGAACAAACCCTCTGGTAATTTATTTCAGCATATATGCTGTACATGTGAAAAATTAAGAGTTCACTGCACTGAACCCCCATTGAAAACCTCCTAGTTATTCCACCAAATATTGATTTCTGAACTCTTCCTGTGTAAAAACATTAGTATTCTTGTTTCTACATGAACATGAACTTGTTTTCTTTGCATTACTTGAGGTCTGAAAGCACTGCATCTTTTTTGTTATTTTGATCATTTCTCATTTTATGAGATAAATACAAAGTATTTGATTGGAATTTCAGAGACATGTTGTCAGTCGTTCATAAAATAAAATAACAATGTTAGTTTTACTCAAACATATACCTATAAAGACTGAAATCAGAGAAACTGATCATTTTAAGTGATCTCAAATTTTTCCAGAGCTGTATGTACTGTACAGGACATGTCTTTCTGTAGATTGACAGCTCTTCCTTAAAAAAGAAATCTAATATTTTACTATGCTGAGATCTGAATTTGGGTGTTTGTGGAATCTGTATAAAACAAGAATATTTTATTCATTTGATTTCCTGAAATAAATTACCTTTTTGATCATAATATGCTTTGGGCATGTATTGGGAGCTTTGATAATAGAACAACATGAACATTTTGTTTGGCAGCTGGATGGCTATCAGAAATAACCACCAGCCCAACAGCTCTGCTATAAGCACTTGTTTACTCAAGTGCTTATAGTAACCAATTTGCTGTATCTTTACTTTGATCATGCTGAAATAATTCGCTCTCTGTGTTTCGACGCAGTTTAACTTATTGAAATTCCCTTGCACATTTCTGTCCCCATCACGGCCAATTTTGCATTAATCTGCTCTTTTTGTATGAAAATCCACAGGTAGTCTTAAAACCTCTTTCCATTGGTAAGCCTCTCAGCTGTAATGCTCTTGTACTGAGAGCTTCTTTGTGCCTACTAAGCGTGTGTGAGAGTGTGTGAGAACGTAGGTGTATGTGCATTCATGCTCTATGTTGAAGCTGCATTTCTGTGTCATCCCCACACATTGTATTGGCGCAAGTGTGAGAGAGAGCTGTCAGTGCTGTCTGATAAAGCGCTGCCACGCCATGTCGATGCCAAAAACCTTTCAGAGGCCTCTTTACCTCACCCAAAAGCAGTCCTGTGTGCCACCCTTCATTTGCCTGACAGTTGCCATGGTGACCATCCCTACACCATAGAGACAGCAGTGGGAAGCTGACTTGGAGGGTGGAGAGGGGAAAGGAGCACTTAGGGATGAGAGAAAAATGATGGCAGGTAGAGAAGAGGAGGGCTGGTGCAAAGAAAGAAGCGAAGGAAACGGTGAAGGAGATGTCACAGGGGCTATTCAGGTGCGGCTTTGGTGAGACTGAGGAGCTGATGGAGGTGAGGGGAACTCTTCCAAGAATGAACACGGGGTTGGAAGAGAGACAAAATCAAAGACACGCTGTCAAAGAAGGGGCTTGGAAACCTTAAAAAGCTGAAAACGAAAACTAAAATCCATATTTAGGTGATGTGTATTTTCTACAAAAAAATAAATAAAAAATGGACCTCAGATGTGAAAGTGTGTCCTTTTCATCGAATCCCAACCTTGAAAACTATTTCAGAAAAGCCATTATTCATCTAACCAGCCCCCAAGTTCAATTTCAAAAACCTTACTCTCTCCCACAAGCCAAGCAGAGCACTGCATCACAAGATGAACTCCAGAGAAAATATTGCATTAGCTTTATTTACTGTGCGCTCTTTCAGGAGACAATTACAATCTGGGCCAAGAAGGGGCGAGGATGAAGAGGAGTAAGCACCGAGGAGAGAGAGAGACGTGGAGGAGTGGAATGCAGGTCGCTTTGGCACTTACCAAAAAGCTGCGTTTAGTCCAGGTAAATTACAGGGCCTAATTTTCGGAAAACTATTATGAATGCTCCAGAATCTCTTTGCCTCCTTTTTATGCCTGTGGCTCTGTGGAACTATGTTTGTCACCGCGGTGAAAGATAGAGAAAATTCCCGTTTTCTAGGCGTGCGCTTATTCGTGCTCGTAGATTTGCATGTCTGTCTTCACATGCCGCCCACAAATAAACCTCATATACACGCCAGAGGGCCAAACATCAAGGCGCCGTTGCTCCTTATTAGGAGTCCCAGTAGCTTAACAGAATTAGCGAAGAGAAGCGAGCAGTGCCATGCCCTCAGATGAGCTGATCCCGACACTGATACCTGTCAAATTTAAAAGCGTCACTCGGCACACCGTAGAGAATCAGCTTTATATATGCAAAGGGCAAATGTGTTAGCGGAAACACAAACCTGTCAGACGCATTTCCCAAGCATGCCATGACAACAAGGGATGTAGAGAGAGGGAGGATGGGGAAGCACGTTTGTAGAGAACAAAAACAAGTTTTTACCTCAAGGTTCTGCTTTAAGATAGGAAACCATGTGAGCACAGGGAAACAAAATAAGGCGAGTGTGTCCTTTTTTTCATTGCTCCGGTGCAAGTTTGAAACTACTGATATTAAGACACTAAGGGCGTGAGGTAATGGAAGAAATAAATCTTTAGTTGGTGAGTCATATAAAACTGCTCGTGGAGCCTAAGTACGGCACACATTTGTCAGAGAGAAGGAGAGGGGAAAACAAGAAAAGGAAAGCAAGGCTTACTGAGACCGATGACAAATATTTCCATCTGTGTGGATTGTGCCTCGCTATGTTTCCTAACAGACCAAATCATCTTTCATTCGCTGAAGTTAAAGTGAGAGCAAGAACTTGGTTAAACAGTAGTTATAAAATATCCCTCAGATTTGTAGTACCTTGATAAAAAATGTGAGAAAACCATGATTGACTGTGGAGATCTTCTGCAGCTCGAAAAGGCTGAACGTTCATTGACAAAAAAAAAAAAAAACAGAACATGTTGTCTGTTGCTCATTCATGGAGAGTGAATAGTGCAAGATAGTCACTTGATGGTTTTCTTTGGTGTAAAACTTTAAAACTAATTTTTAGGATAAACTGGAGATTACTGCATCTTTTGTGACTAACTTTGAAACTGTCTGTATATTTTGAATGAATTGACCTTTATTGTGAAAGGCCTTGAGGCAGCATTTGTGTCATATCAAGAAACTGAACTGAATTCCCACATTTCGACTGGGAATGAAGGTTTCACATTTGTGGCTATGTTGGGCCAAGATATTGCTTTATCTTGGTGACATTAATACAGCCTAATATGAAACACAAAATTTCTACAGTAACATAACATGGCAGGTCTGTCAACTGCAAATGCCTGATGTGAATCTCAGGATTCACCACATCGCAAAGGTGCTCTATTAGCCTTAGATCTGGTGGTGGATGCCAATGGAACAACTGACTGTCATGTTCAAAAATACATTGTGAGATTATTTAAAAATATATATATATATAATTTTGACGTTGGGCATCATCCAACTTTAAAGTGAAGATTTGAACACAGATCATAAAGGGATCGGCTTTATTAGCAAAAATACTCATTTGGGCTATGGAAATTAAACAATGCTCTGTTAGTACCAAAAGGCCAAAGTGTGCTGACAAGATCTCGTTCACGATTACATCACCACCGGAAGCCGGAACAGTTTGCTACAAGAAGAAGTGATCCATGTTTTCACACCTTTTATTCTCACCTCATCATCCTCACTTCTTGGACGTAGGGAGTGGTTATTTAAGCTTCTGCTGCCTTTCTGTAATCTCAAACCAGTCTGTCCCTTCTCCTCTGACCCTCTTTAATCCATAGAACTGCTGCTCACTAGATATTCTGTTTTTCAGTTTATTCTCCGTAAACCTAAGTTGGTGGTTGTGCCTGAAAATCCCAGTAGGTCATCAGCAGTTTCTGAAGTACTCACACCAGCCTGTTGAGCAACAACAACTATGTCATCCATAAAGTCTCTTAAATCTCATTTATTCCCCATTCTGGTTATTGCTTTGCACTTCAGCAAGTCCTCTTTACCACACAGCCTAAAAGCATGGAAATGCTGCTTTCTTATTAGTAATAAGCAGTAATTTTGTTAATAAGCACTTGAACAAATGTAAGATCAAAGTTTAATTTGACTTTTCTCAAAAAAAAACAGACCATGATAAACCCTTCAATGTCACAGTACACATCGGAAAGAACATGCAACGCAGTTGGGGACAAATCCATTATTTTTATTGATGGTGACATATAACCAAGCCAGTGCTAGAAACAGTCAGTCTGCAGATGTTTTCAGAATGATGACAGATTCACATGTCTCCTGCTCTCACAATGACAATTAAACGTAAAGTATGATTTTGCGTATGTTAACGACGACATTTGAGAGGCAAAAAGAGGGTTACCTTACAGCTCCACATGGTGTCACAGGAAGGTAGATTGACAGCAGAGGCTATGTGCAAGGTGTCAATTCGACAATGTTATTGCAAAAAAAAAAGGAAATAATTTGACAGGTGGGAAATGCTGGTTTAGACCCTATGTGTTTTCAGCAAGGAAGGATGTGTCACTGACAAGTCAAACTGATGCAATCTGAGGAAATAGAAGATGAAAAGCACACTTCCTGTGTGGCCTAATCAGGTTCTTGCCTGCCACCAGTGCTACAGACAAAGCTCTCTGTAACCCTATTATTTCAGACACAATAATAATAATAAAAAAAAACAAGCCTGAAAATAAACCGAACAGTGATTTGAAGAAAAAGAACAAAATCTTAGCCTCCAATCTTTGTCCTTGATACCCCCAAAAAGTAAAGATAAACGTACACCATTCATTATTCATTCCGCTAAGTTTTTTTTTTTTTTGGTGAAAATAATGATGAAGCAATCAAAGTGAAGTGAGCAATTTTAAAAGCTGAGCTAATGCAGCTGCCCGCTTTGGGTGATTTGTCAATAGCGAGCAATTCATGCCTCTGCTCTGGTGCGATGCCCTACAGGTAAACAAGAGAAACAAATGAGAAACGTTCAAGAGCACTCTTCCTCTCCACCACACACCCACACACGCAGACACGCACACACAAACACCTTTTCAGCCGTTGTTGTCAGCATGTTAATCAGGCTTTGGTACTGCTGTTACCCTGAGGCGCTGTGTGATATAAACACAGAACGAGTAAATATCTTTTTCTAGTACCTTTAAATGACTAACTTTCTGTTCTTCCTCCCAGATGTCTCTCCAAAGACAGTTTATGATTAAGTATTTATGATGTTTGGTGTTCAGCATGGCCTGTTTCTCTCAGATGCCTTGACATTAGTCCCTAAAACGGAAAAAAATAAATAAATAAAAGGGTTATACTGCACAATGCACCGCTGTGCGCGCTGGTGACCTTTCTGCAAGGGGGCTGGTCATCATACGCAGCTGGCATTTGAGACAAGATCATTATGGCTCTCACTTTAATTGAAGCCTTTATCCCAGGTGTAATCAGGGCTAAACAAACAACGATAGAATCATCGAAGACTCAATTAGGCCTATGGGGAGAACTGTGTGAGGAGCTGCTACGTACGGCTTCTCTATAATCAGCTGAAACTAATAGTTGATGAAAGACTGTGATATCTCTACCTGTCTCTGTGACTAATTGTCTGTAATTAGTACAAGGCAGGGGTAATTGTGAAGGTTGATGTTATTATTATAAGAAATTTCTCTGGGAACAATATTCAAATTTCCTATTGTGTGGGTTTGAACACTCTCCTCCTGAATACCTCTAATTGCAATTTTAATGGGCAGTTTCACTTGGGAATATTACATCCCATCGGACATACTGGTGATGTTTGAGGAATACCGCTCCTAATTACAGCTGGAATTGAAGTTTCGACAATAGTTTGCACGTGTAGTGACAGAGAACTCCAAATGATTCTAAACCTTGGTGGCCAACAGAATCACAAAAGTTAAACAGAAAATAAATTCGAGTAAATCCATTTTCTAGTTAAAGTAACAAAGTAAGCTTGGGAACCTCATAAATCACATTGCACATCAGAGTGACACACACTCACGCATACGCGCATACACACCACTGCTGCCATGTAACACATAGACTTAAAGCAATCACCCATCTTTAATGAAATCATGTGAATTAATGCCATAACTCTTTCATTTTATGAATTTGCCTCCGGTGTCCAATGCACCAGGAAGTCCATGGAAATTATTCAGCTGTTGCTCTGCAGAACAAAGTGTGTGTGTCAGCACATGCCTAGAAGGAAATGGCAAAGTAATAGGACAAAGAGGGATGATGCAGTTATGCCTAGATAATGCAAGATAGTAAGTATAGGTGTGGTTGTTATTTATTAATATCTTAAGTTCAGCTACAACTGTTATGCAAATTCGCAGTTATTTAATAACTGCAAATTTAGATTTAAAATGGTTTTTGATTTTGTTTTTCAAACCTATGAGCCAAAGCCTAATATTAAAGAGGAATGAAGCAAAAACTGTTCATAAGTTTTTGAGCAGACTGAAAATAAGCTTGAACATCCTATGTTTAATTGTGTTAGTGCGGTTGTAACTGTAAACCCCAAAAATCACACCAAAGAAGTCATGTGATTGTCTGACTTTAGGCTGAGATTTTTCATACTGTTACTCTCTTAGTGCTCCAGTGACCTCTTAATGACCTGACAGTCTTCATCTGAAGTGCCGAAATCGGCTGTCATTGAAACTGACGCGTGACAAAAATTGCGTAATTTTGTGTGCAGAGAGAAATCTGTCTGCCAAACTCAAAGCCAGGCCCAGGTCGATCTATTTCAACAGAGGTCTGTGCCAAGTCTTGTCTGATTGGTTAGAAGTTTGTTGCTGTGCTTTATGCAGAAATAGCTTAGACAGCAATGTTGATATTTTGAAATTCAACTCATCCGGTTTTTGAACATGAATATTTTTAGGTCTGTTTTTTGATGCTGTAAATAATAACGTGCATTCTTCACTAAATTACTACTATAATAAGAGGACTGAAAGATGGTTGATAACTCCTGCATGGAAATTGTAAAGTTGTTGTTCACAAAGGAGGCTGTATGCAGAAAAGAGAGGCGCTAGCTTTTTGACCGTATCATAACAGAGGAGGCGGGGACAGACGGGGGAACCTCTGCAGGTAGGTGTGTGACGTACACAGAAGCAGGAGGGGATTTCCCCCAGCTGGTCAGTGCCGTTGTTTGAAAGGTGTGCAAATACAAACAGTCCGCAACCACGTGTGCGTCGACCGTTTGGCTTCAGATGAAGCATGTTTGGACCTTTAGTCTTACTCCGTCACTCCCTACCACATTTGAAGGTGTTCAGTATTTTACAAATAAAGACATTTGTGGAGACAAAATTCATGTGGTTATATTATGGACCTTTATTAAGAGCCTCAATGTAGATTTAATCTACTTTATTATTACATATTGTATCCTTGGCTGCAAGGATACAATATGTATGTGATCTTATCTCTCAGTATTTTACAAAAAATAAGCATCTTCGAAGAGAGTGGTGGCTGTGCAGCCTAATTCATTGAAAGAACAGAACCAATCTCTTAAAAGCATGAGGAAGTATTCAGGAAACTCAAGGCAATATGAACTTGGCTTTCAACCTCCTCCCCCCCTCCTTAGCTCTCGCCTGATCTTGTGATTTGTTGTAAATGCACTGAGAGGCCAGTCAATGTGGGGTTGGCTTTTTATGGCGAGAGATTGAGAGTAGCTGTGGGTGTGATAATGATAAAAACCAAAAAATGTCAGCAGCTCATCTGACACACAGCAACATGACTTGCAATCGACTCACCTACAACCCCTTAGGGGTGACGTTACCATGCTCTTTGTTAGCTAAATGTCAGTGCCCCATCTGGCTCATATCATACACTGTCTGATATCCCCAGGCAGAACTTGGCGATACTGCAGAGGTCCAGAGGTTCAAACTCACTTTCAGTGAGCTTTAAGCCAAACATAGTGTTGTGAACCTATCTGGACAAGGCGAGGGTGAAGCTTTCCTTTCTACAGGGTAAGCTATGTTCTTACAAGAAGCGATTCAGCAAATCAATGCATTGCTTAAGAGTTTTATCAGCAACAAGATAACATGTTTTTTAATCCAAAAAAAAAAAGAAAAAAATATCAATGGGGTATCACGTTATTATGCAGGTCATAAAGCAAAGCAGCAGTTTGTTTACCTGTAAGGGTAAATAGCAAATGTGGCCATTTGTTTTAGATGAACTGGACTCTTGTGTAACTGAGCTGTACAGTGTCTATCTAGCATAGAGGTTTGAATATGTTTCAGTCAAATGATACAGAACAAGAGTGTTTTATAACTCAAGTGATTATTTTTCAGTATGAAATCTAATAGCACAAATTTGGAGTGTTTTAATGAAACTGCATGTCTACTAAAATGTGTGATAGTTATTGTTGAGATTGTTGAGTGCCTCTTCACTGAGCAAAACAGCGGTAGCCTACGTTGCGTTGGAGGTAGATTGAAAGTGTTTTGGATGAGTATGTTTTTTTTTTTGTTTCATATTTCCAAAATCCAAATATAACTAAAGGTTGCATGATTAGCCATCAGAATATAATACATTTGAAGCATCTTTGTATTGATAAATGTACACATCATCCTATCTACTACTATACAAGCTCTTAATGTCTGTCTACCAAATAAACAATGTCCATTAGGTGACACTTAAACCCTTTGTTAGGTGTGTCTAAATTGTTTTTAATTACCTTCTATGCAAACGCAATCTACTAAACCTGCAACCATTCATAAGTTTGCTTGGGGTGGTAGAGCCTAGCAAGACAAGGCAAATAAATAAATAAAGATTCATGTCACTTGTGTCCTTGTAAGTGTGCAAGGTTAAACTTGCACTGAATTAGTCTTCAGCTTATACCGATTCTTTAGAATTGTTTTAGACCTTTGAAAAAATGATAATTTGTTTTATTTATTTTATTTTTTTCCCAGAATGGCCTTGCAAGGGGAGTTGATTAGTGCTAAGCACAAGTGTGAGGTTGGTAATACGAGAGCCTTTCATGCAACACAAGTTGTGATGGCATACTTTGAGCATTTGTGGTAAAGTAAAAAAATCTTTTTAATGTAAATTACTCTGTTATTTATTCACTCCAGTACTATCTTGTGTCATGTTTTGACTGTTGCCAGTGAAATGACAGCAACAATAACATTATCTTTGCTTAGAAATTCAAATTACTTCCAATATTCCTTTGAGGAAGATTATAAATTAGATCTTAAAGCTTTATTAGTCTAAACTAAATATACATTTTACGTTCTATTTGTATCAGCTGTTCTGAAAATATACAGAGGAAATGTGCTTCACAGTGCAATTACTGTTTATATTTCCTGCATGACAGGAAATTGCAAAGCAGCTGATGCAAAAAATGTTTGCGTTCATAGATCAGAGGTGTCCAACTTTTAAAACATGTGCTTGAGGATTGACTTTGCTCACCAATGGTCATCTGGTACTTCTATTTACATGAAAAAAAAAAAAAAAACTGCCAGCCTCTCAAATGTTTTTACGCACTGCTCAACGTCATGACCTTCCTCCCGTTTAGGTGTCATTGTTTTTCTCCAGCCTCTGGGCTTGATCAACACCTCCCCTTCCGGTTGTCGGGGAAGAGGTGAATTCTGCTGAGACTCACCCTCTGCTCATCGTTGCTGCTGCAAATCCTTTCTAAGGATATACATTTTGATTTGCATCTGGTTCACTCAGGTCACACTGGAAGCACTGTTGCAGCAAGCCAGTAATAGAATCCACATCTGTGGTCACTGAATGCACCTGCTCCTTCCCTAAGGGAACTCCTCCTGAATTCACCCTCCTCCAGATAGTTCTGTGACACATTCATCGTTTGAACTTTGATTGTGCTTTTGGTTCAATGTTAACTCCTACTATGGTTCATTTCCTACTACGAAGCACATCATCCAAATTTTGACATCAAATGTGGAGGTTTGTTGTTGTTGTTAAGCCCTCAAACAGGATGAAAAGTCAAGAAGAGAAGCATATGATGAAAAAAGGCAACATTTTTTTTCCAAGCTCTAGATATTTTGTTTTATTTTTAAGATTTTTACCATCTGTCACCAGCATCAGTTTCTGGCACTAAAGTCGCAGCATCGGCAGTTCAGTCATGAATGCAGCTTTTCTGTAAAAGAAAATCCACATCACACCCAATTTCTACCTCTTACTTCACTTTAATGGTGGTTGGCAAACAACTTAAAGTGCATTGCCACCATCTTCTGAGCTGGAGCGCGGATAGATCACTTACATCCCCAGTCTTGGTTAAAGCTACACTATGTAACTTTTATGAATAATATATGTTTTATATATTTGTTGAAACGGTCACTTTGTTTTGACAGTGTGTCACAGATAAACTGTGAAAAAAATAAGGTCCTCTGCCTTCTCCCATTGCTAACTAGAAACAACCAATGAATCAGAGCCAGAATGAGGATTTTTGCGCTGTCAATTATCTCTGCACATGCGCTACTCATCCTCGCTTGTATAAATAAATTCTTTAAAAAAACAGCAAAAATTACAAACTTATCACATTTAGCATTTTAAAGTCTAGATAGGAAAAACACACACTTAACCCTTAACACTATTTCTGTCTGCTGCATCAAATTAGTTTTGTTTTTTAGATCATTTAGTATGTGCATTGAACAGGGGTGTTAAAATAATTTTTACATTGGAATTCTGGGCCACATCAAGATCATGAATGTCCTCATAGGACTGCTTGTGGCAGAATGTAATGGTACAAATACATACTAACAAAAGATTTTACATATCATACCTTTCTCTGCATTTGATGAGTACTATTGCATGTGGATAATATTATATATCTTAAGAAAGAAGCTATAAAAGCTTCTTATTTTTGTGCTTTATTTTGTTCATGTCAATACTATGATGCTATTGGGCCCTACACACAAAACTGATATGAATCAACTTATAACATTTAAGCAGACAACTGTCATCTTGAACTTCTATTTATATGGACCTTTAGAGTCTTAAGTTGGCCTGTCACGATAAATTTTGCTGGACGATAAATTGTTCTAGAAGTTATTGTGATAAACGATGATATTGTTGTTTTGAGATAATTTTTAAGTAATATAATGGTAATGGCAAAATAATAATGCAATAGCACATTCTAAAAGATCCGTAAACTTTAAGTTCTAATGAACATTCAACACTGGAACTGGAAGACATTTTAAATATACAAAATAAGTAAACAAAACAACAAATAAAATAATTTTTTAAGTCTCTGTAAAAAGAATTGTCCTTCAAAAAAGGAGACCAAAGCACCAAACTGGAGACTTTTATCATCCAGTTTTTGGTAGAAAGAGATGAAAAAAGGATAGATGATAAATCATGCCAATGGAAATAATTGAGTTTGTTTTAATTTATCATGTGATTAATTGATTTATTGATTATTGCGACAGGCCTTGTCATGAGGGCCACATACAGTTATGGTGGGACGGATTTGTCCATCTTTTTATTTTCTGAGGGAAGCTTATGCTTCACTTCCTGTTGTGCCATCTACATCTGTTTTACATGAATGCACACATATCCAGATTCATCAACCTTGGGTTGCCTCATTGAGTTTCTAACCAACGTTGTAGTACCACTTAAGCTGTTGACATACCTCTCTGTATCCACAAACACAACACATTTGAAGTCCGCAGACAAGCACGTGCAAAAATGTATGCTATTTTTAACTTAGCCAAACAACTGCCAGCCACTCAGATACATAGAGTTTTAACAGCCTTAAAAGGTAATAATGTACTGTTTACCCAGAAGGGGAAAAAACTACTAAGAAGGAAGAAAAACTTTTATCATGGCAATACATTTTTTGTGTCGTATTGTCTCAAACAGATACATTATAAACAGTGCATAAAAATCCTCACTTGCTATAATTCTTTAGAGCAAGTCATTTCTTTTCTTCTGCTCCTTGTGATCTGACCCATCAGTTATTTGCTGTGTGTTTACTGTCTCCCTCTGTCCCTGTCTGAGCTGTATGCGGATGTCAGCAGAGTCATGGTGGACCCTAGTGGGAAGGTACAGAAAATGAAAATTACATCAACCAGGCTTCATAAACTGGGAGAAATGGACCAGGAATGATTTTTGTTGACCTAGGTTCTTTAGCTGGATCACTCAAATAAAGTCAGGATGACTTAAACAGGCTTAGCTACAAAGGATGTTTTAAATTTATAGAAATTATGACATCCAGAAAAAGTACTCAGCCACATATACAGTATTTTGTCTCTGCAAATAACTTGCTGTTCCCTTTCCAGGATACTGAGATGCTTTCAGCATCTACCATTTATGTGTGTGTGTTTTTTTTTTATTGTATTCAGATTTTTAATAGGTTACTTATATTGTCTCTTGTCACATTTTGCCATGTATTACTCACTACTTGTACTTTCCAACACTGATACAAATAAACATAGAGACTTATTCACTTATAGAAAATTAGAAAGCACATTTGTTTTATACTTGCACCTACGACCAATACAATTTGCAGTACAATTAAACCTACTAAAAGTCTGTGAAAGGCCTCAGGCCAGATGTTTCACTAAAAAGGCATTCTGGAGCTGCCTGTTTAGCCCTGAGCCTTACTGTGGAGGTAAAAGGAAAGAGGTTCAGACCGGTGATCCATGGCCAGCTACAGACTCTACACGCATTGCTGTGTAAAGGTTCCAAGAAAACAAACCTGAAAATGATCTGCGAGCCCTTTCCAGAAAAAAATCATAATTCAAAAGGGGCCAAGTCCATAATACATAGAGTTTAATATAAGTTTTGTTTGTTTGTTTTCCGTATGTCAATATTTTTGGCAGTTAGTGCAAAAAGGGGAATAAATCAAAAGCCACTCGGCCATGTCAGATGTTCTTTCATGTTTTGTAAAGTGAGTGCTGCCTCTCTTTCAACATCCATGAAATAGAGAGCTAGGAGGAAGCCACTGTGGGGCTGCAGTCTGTTCGGACTGACTGACTGACTTACCGAATGACTAGCTAGGAAAATGAGTACACTTCATGCCGCTGGTCTCGTCCTCTCTGCAGCTTCTCCCATTTCCAGCGTCTCCCGCTGACTCTTACTTATTCTGTGTTTCTTCATTCATTTTGTTTCATTCGCACACATCCACACGTCCCTCAACAAAAGACAGAAGGAAAAAAAAGTGTAAGAAAGGCCATTATGGTTGAGGAGGACAGAGAGTGAAACACAGCGAGAGGGACAGCTTAGGAGATAAAGCAGGTGAGATGAAACAAATGGAGAGACATGAACAAAAGGTAATGAGGCAAAAAGAAAAGAAGCAACTGAAAGGAGCGTGATTATAAGATAATGTGCCTGTGCTAGTGTACTTTTGAATTCAAGCAAATGGCCTTTAGCAATCTCAACAGTTTTTCTTTTATGCTACATTGTTTAAAAGTCAATGTCAAAGACTAAGTTCTTCTGTGCTGTGAAAACGTATTGGCTCCCTTGCAGATTTCTTCTTTTTGCTATTTTGGTCAATCATTAATGTTTCAGATCGTCAAACAAAATGTAACACCAGACAAAGACAACCTGTGACGGAAAGTTCGGCTCGCCTAAGAAATCATGGCTTTTTTTTTTGGTACAACTCCCAAAGAGATTATTGGCTCTTTCGGCTCTGAAATAGCTCTTAATTTATCATTTGTAGCTTCACATTTTAACTTCAATTGGCAAATATGAATTACTTTGTATATTAATTCCTTTAGAGTTCAGTGTTTTTATGAAAAGCCTTATACTTGCCTAATTTTTTAATGTATTTAATGTACATAAGTGGGCATTCTTACTTTTGTGTAATATCTTAATCAAACTTTCAATATTTATTTAACACACATACACAAAAAACTATATATATATAAAAAAAAAAAAAAAACACTGCTAACAAATCAGCCAAACAGAACTAAACTTAACCAAAATATGTCCTCTGTGCAGGTTGGCTTAAAAAAAAAAAAGGAATTCCTTGAACGGGCTGATGCGCTTTGCCCTCTTAGTCTTTCCCCTATTTCTAAGACTCTCTCCAAAGGAGACAACCACAATGAACTAATCAGAACAAAGTTCTGCCATGAGGGATTAGCCACTGAGAGTGAGAGCTGAGCAGACTCTCACCAGATGGGAGGTAGCTCTTTTGATTCACTACAAAGACTTTTGTGGATGACATATCACTAATAAAAATAGAAAATACAATTTACAAATGATTTAATTTACTCAGGGAAAAGCTGTACAAAACAACATGTCCTTGCTTGAAAAAATAATAGCCCCTTAAAAGTGACATAGGAGGGCTTATCGTCATGGTGGGACTTGGCTTTCGAACCCACATGCAAGAACACAATCAGACAGGCGAGTAAAGTACAATGATGGTTTATTGAAAGAACAGGAAGTGGATAGTGAGTACTGGATCAGCGGACCGGGTCGTCTAACTGTCAACAGGAGACAGAGTTAGGGGGAGATCAGCGGTGAATCTCAGGGAATAACTGATGAGTGCTTACTTGGAAGGTAGGTGATGTAGACGGAGTGGAGCGAAGGCAGTGAGCTTGTATGAGAGCGGTCAGGTAGCTTCACCTGAAAGGACAGCCTGGAACTAGGTCCGTCCGAGTTTGTTCTCCGGGGGGTTCAGGCGTGGGTCTCCAGACCCGTGGCGTCCCGAAGGGGAATCCACCGGAGATGGATCAACGAAGGGGGAAAATACGCACACACACACGAGGAGTGGCGTCTCACCGGCAACACCGACAGCGTCGAGGGAGGACACAGGAGATAGGCACACACGAGGGGTGGCGTCTGACCGGTAACACCGACAGCGTCGGGAAAACACACAAGAGGCTGATGATCCACGAAGGGGAAAAGGCACACTCACTCAGAACCCAGCGACGATGGATCACACCAGAGCAACGAGGAGGCGGCAGGATAATCTGACGAGGAAGACAACAAGGGGTTAGACTGGAGCAGATCACAGAAGGCCTATTTCTGGAACGAATGTTACCGATGTAAGCAAACACTCAGGCGATGAGAGGAAGAGGTGCTGCTGCTTATATCCGTCGTCCACGCCTCCTAAACGAGTCGCAGGTGTGAGTACGGGTTGAACCTGGCAGCTTCTCAGGGGTTGTGTGTGCATGTGCCATCTGGTGGACACCAGGCGTAACAACGGTTCCATCCATAATAAAAAAAACCCCCAAACAAACAAAAATAAATCCATTCTCAAAGGCACCTGAATCAAAACAATAGCTGATTACCAGACCTTATAGAGCTGAATGCCTGCTGATGAGGGAATTCAGTCAATTCAGGTGTGCAGGAAAGGTGAGCATCTAAAAGCGGCAAGTTGGTTGATCTCCAGGATTGGACTTGACCTTAGACTTTTGCCTAGTCAATGAACAGATGGGTTTTATTTCCAAAGTCTGGAACTCATCAAGACATTTTTTTTGCCAAATGTAAAAGGGCTTTTGTGTTCTTTTTGGTTAGCTGTGGTTTTGAACACAAAACAGCGTAATGGACGCCACTCTTGCCAGGTCTCTTTCAGTTTGTCGTATCATGACCACTGATATGAAGTTATTCCTGGAGGAGCCATTAATTCACTCCTGGAGTAATTCTGATTGGCTTGCCGAAACTGGGAAGGTTTACCACTGTTCCATGTTTTCTCCATTTGTGAATAATGACTTGCGGGAGTCCAAAAGGCTTCCAAATAGAAGCAAAAAAAAAAAGATTTATTGAAGATATATTCTATGTTTACATTGCATTCTTTTTTGATGAAAAGAAGCATTTTGGTGTCACAGCATGAAAACAAAAACTTAAGATAGCACACACTTTTTCAAAGCACAGGTGTGTATGTCAATTTGTTGTTGCATCATCTATAGCAGCATTTATCATAAGTTCCTGTTGGTAATTAAACCCTGTTATGACTGTCGGCTACATTTGGGTTTGCAACATTCCATTCATAATTAGACACTGCCCAAAATGTACTGTCTTCATGGTGCAATGCACAAACATCTACATTTGCACACATCCTCTATTACTCCAAATAATGTGTAGTGAGCCACAGACACTCATTTAACTATGTTGTGAGATTATCCCCCACCCCAGATGCCCTAGTTACTTATTCCATGGAGCATGGACATGGGGACGTCTTTAGGGAAAGGAAACGCTCTCTGAAGTGGGGAAAAGACGATACCCAGTGTCCCTGGTGGCCCCAGGGAAAGACCACGTCAGTGCTCTCTCAAGGGAGAGCCGTTGAGGAACCATATTGTGTTGCTTTTACAGTGTGACGAAAAAACACAGCAGCAACTAAAAACAGCATTCTTCTTTTCAGAAATATCATATAGTGGAGCACGAGCAAGAGCAAAACTGAAATTATTATGTCATTTCAAACGCTTTTCCCAGGTCGTGGCATTTGAATTGTCTAAATATGATGAGGGATCAAAATATTATTGAGTTTTGTAGACCAACTTCATTCATTTATTGTTTAATTCTAGACTTAAAGCTGGTCAAGTGTCTTCATATCTCTAGGTATATCCCATACTTGTTCTGTTGTTCAAATAGTTATTCTATTTGTAAATATAAAAAAAGATTAACTTGATGCTTCTTTGATAGTGTAGAACCTTCGATTTAGGTGACCATAAACATCCAAATAAAGAGATATTCATTAAATTAGAAGCTGTATTTCAATGAGGCGTGTTTAATTTAAATACTACCAGATTGTATTTTTTTCCATTTTAAAATAAAGATAATCCACAGTTTAACTGCAAGGACGTACCTGACGACTTTGCAACACATCTTTTATAACTCGGTATATTTGAAAGTTACTTTTTAAGACAAGAATTGTATGCTTCATAGAGTATGTCATCTCCCATATTAACTATTCTTTCATCTGTTTCTTTGACTGGAATAAACTCCTTCAAATTTTTATATCCATTTATATTGCAGTGCAAATTTTATTTTACTTTCGCATGGCAAGAATTCAGTAACTTTGAAAGAAGCAATTAAAAAAAACCTTGTAGAGTCACAAGAAAGTTGCATGTTCTGAATTGGAACATTTTTTTAAACAACCTTTGCAAAGAAAGTATTTAGTCTGATCAAAAACCAAGCTAAATGTTTTGAATGTTTTTGTGTATTTCATCTAAAGTGTCATCCAATCCCCCAAGATCAAGATCTAGCAAAGCCTTTTAGGAGCCCCCCCACCCCAATGAAAAAATCTCATATCAGCCATCAGAATGTTTTCTTTGACATGCAGTATTATCAGCTTTCATTGCAATTCCACTTACCATTTGACATTTCCCCACTTCCACATAAGGTAAATATAACTTTGTAATTGTCAAATTACTCTGGCTGTTGACACCAACCTTTCCCCTGTGATGGTAGTTAATTTGCTTGGCATGACTCATTAATGGCTCGTCGTAGAATCACAAAATTAATAATTAACCAACTGGCCTGCTTCGTAGTGATCCGTCAAAACTATGGTTCTGCTTCTTACGATGTGAAATGTTTTCTTTGCAGTAATTTATTCAGTACATCCTTTCTGTCTCATCAGTTTTTTAGCTTGATATAATTAACAATGTTCACTTGGACTTTCTCCATCGTCCATTTTGGGCATCGTCAAGTCTCACTGTAGGTGGTTGATGTCTGGTTTGGTTCTCGTCAAGTTAAGAATGTCTCCATTGCAGCATGTTTCTTACTATTGTCGCCGCGTCTAAGGGCAAGATCATTGGAAAATTGGTGGGCCGTGAGGAGGAGCTCTGATTAATCTCTAATGTTTATGTTGTTTGCAGAAACAATAAGCAATGGAGAACCTCAAGGTTTTGGCTTATGTGGACTCAAATAAACCAAGATATTTAATTTTGCCTTGATATGTACTCACACCACACATTTGGTCTACATTCAATGGATCAGAGTTTGTTTCTGTTGAAAATGAACAGTGTTGCTAATGCTACAACTACATGATTGTGATGAAATTGTTCCTGATCCGCTATTTCTACTTGCTATTTCCTCTGCTGTCAGATCATCAATCTCATCGCATCTAATCTTATCCAACTTGACTAAACCAAGTACAATCAAGTTACAGTGTGTATATTTGAAAAAAAAAAATACAATCTGACTTGTGCTAAGTATTTAACTATCAACATAATAATTTCAGCCTCCTGCTGCCCTGTTGGTAAATCTTAACACTAAAGTTTCAGCGCCTTTCTAGTTATTTTGACTTTAAAGCAAGTCATATTTATTGAAAATACCCAAATCTCCAAAGCAAAATATGAAAAATATGAAATATTTCCACAGGTTTGGGGTAATGTAGCATGTGAAAGACAGCACCGCATACTAAACACATCTGAGTAAACAGATGGCACCGTGTTGGAATGTTAAGATTTCACACTGTGTATAATTTACAGCTCCAGTGATAGCTTGTGTCAAACAGCTAAAGCCCTTTAGTGCCGCAAACCCAAGCACAGACCAATCTGAAGGCATAAAAATACATATTTCTTTCCAAATGTTCAGCCATAGAATATTTGTCAGCTGCTTGTTTTGTATGGTTCTAGAATTCCTTGAGGTTTGTTGGAAAATGAGCATCTAAATTTTATTATGGAGCTTTCTTGTCATATTAGCTGCCAACACTGCCAAACATTTCAACTTCAAACAGCTTTCCTTCTCGCTAATGAGCAAAGGATACATCCTGTTTTCAAATCCACCGAATGCAATGCCTCTTTGAAATACATTTCCCTTTCTCTGCCTTCCAACCCACCCCCTTCTTCCCCTCAACCCCACTCCAATTGAACTCTGAAGTGCCGCCATGTAAATCAAGCATTAATCCATTTGAAGCTGACAGGGCATCCTGATTACGGTGGCAGCCTTCTTCTTCATATGTCCCATCAGTATCATCTATTCAGAAACACATGGTTAAACATCAAAGAGCTCCCCAGCTCTATTAGCTGATCAATTGTTTGTCAGATGTGCCAACAAACTGAGGGCAAATTGTCACATACCTGAGACCAAGAGTTTAATTGATTAGTCACACACTCAAACACAGGCAAGAAGTAAACAAACAAGACTCATTTATAATTATTACGATTTTTTTTTTCCTAAAAATTCTAAACACATTTTGATTATGTGGGAAAGAAAAAAAAAATGGCAGACAGAAAAAGAAGTTCTTCAACTTACTCCTAATTCAAAACCAGAGGGAAAAATTCTTAGAAAAAAAGTCATGCCTACTCCAGAAATAGGAGGAATAAATGTTAATCAAGAATTGGTGGGAAAGTGAGAAAGAAGTATTTTTCACCCATTTGAAAAATTGTTGATCTGAATAAATGTAACAGAGCTACTTCAGCAATCTGCCACCTTGAACTTTACAAGTCGACTTTGTGTTTAATCACACAACCAAAATATGGACAGAAACAGCTCCCCAGAAAATGTACATTTGCATCTTCCAATGAGAAAGTTGCATGTGGATAATATTATATATCTTAAGAAAGAAGATATAAAAGCTTCTTATTTTTGTGCTATATTTTGTTCATGTCAAACTGTTTCCTTTATGTTGTGAGTTTGATGTCTGTCCCTCACTTTGTATTGCAGCGCTGCTGTTTTCTGCCTGGGTTTTTAGTTTGATGACATTCACCACTGGCCTCCATTTAGCCCGCTTTAAAATCTTTTTGGCTACATTCTACTCAGCAGTCCTAATACACTTAATATAAACAGTAATATTCAAGCATTGATACCTTTAAATGTCTTGATTATTGTGTGCTATTAATTAAAAAATCACTTCAGGGTTAAACACAGCAGGTGTTGCTATTGGTTTTAATTCAAACTCCTTGTTCGGTTACAGAAAACCTCTGCATAGCTGAAGTCCGTCATTCTCTACGTGTCACAGCATTGACTGTATTAATGTAATCAGGGCTGGTTTGGTTTCCCCCGTAGTGGCACCAGATCCTGCTACACAGAGCTCTGAAATATGTTTTCTTGTATTTTATCATGTGCGCAACAGTAATGGTTTGTTGTACTACGTTCCCGCCTCTGAGTCACAATCCTCTCAGCTTGGATGTGGCGTCAAGCAGCCAAAAGAAATACAGACCTGTTGAAGAAAGCTGCATCATGGAAACTGATTGAAATCCTAAATTCTCTATTAGAAACGCAACATTCGCCACACTGCACAGCGCTGCAGTTTTCAAAATCTTTTTAAAATGGCAATATTTGCAAGGTCGGATGATTTTAACATTCTCGTTGGAGAACACTAATTCACGTCGGTAATGTCCGATCGGTAATGTTTTCCCCAAAACACCGGGACTCTCCATTCCATTCCTCTCAAGTTCAAAGACATACGTTATGTTTACAATTTGTTTTCTTTATAGCAGTCTCACCCATTTAACCTCACCATTAATCAAGCATAATGTAGGATGTTGAAAGACATCACAATGGTCCTCCAACATCTCACAGCCATTCAACACCATTTTCTTTCACACATATTCCCAAATGTGCCATCACCAACTGGTTTGATTTCAAACACTAACTGGCTTTTATTGCTGTGGCTCATAATTAGCGCTGCGAAACACAATTTTTCCTCACCCTCGTTCTCGCGGCATTACTCCCCACCGTCTCATCTATCTACCACGTTTCCCATGACTCAGCTCATTCTCAACGTTTTATTTCCAACCTCAAGCGCCTTCTCTTTATCTCACTTCTTTCTCACCTCGCCTCCACTTCTTGATGAATTCCAAACTGTCTCGCCGCACTTCATCTTCTCTTCTTTTACCCAAATTCTTATTTGCACCTTTGCCTCTCATCTTTTTTTTTTCTGTTCCTTTATGAGTCGTCTTCTCTTTCCTGTTCACCTTTTCTCTCTTTCCGTCTGACTTTCTTTGCTGGCATGAAGTCGACGAGATCAAAGGGGAGGAAAGATGGAAAAAGGCAAACTTAACCCCCACGCATATATCTCCCCTACACTTTCAGCTCTTCACCTCTCCTGCGACTAAATCTGAGCCTGTCTCCTCCTAAACATCTCTGTCCTATTCTCATTGTGTTTCTTTCTCTGGTTTTAATGCTTAAGTTTTTCTCCTCGCCATCTTCCACATACTGTTTTTCACCCATTGGCACAGCATCTACATTTACTCCCTTTTTCCTCTTGTTTTGCTGTGCTCTGATCTGAATGTGTCATTACATGTGACGTCATTTCATGAAATCCTTTAAAACGCAGTCAGTCACACAAGGAAAACACAAATTTGATGCCTCTCTCTTTGATAGATTCACTAGATGGCAAGATGAAACAAAGAAGAAAGGGATGAAAAGAGAGAGTAGAGGCATGCTCCCACATACGTAGGGATTACCAGCTCCCAGAGCAGCCAAGGGGGCCACACATCTCTGTTCTCTTCATAATTCAAAAGCCCTATTAGTGTCTCTGTATTTGTGTGTGTTATAAAGCAAGTAAGTCCTATGCCTTGGCACACACACAAGCACATTCTCACATAAAATATAGCTAAATAAAAGGAAATGCAAGCTTACGCACCTACAGGATATTGAGTTTTCGGGGAGTTTGACACAACTGCATATTCAACACCTACATAAAGTCAGACTCTCTATGTTAATAAAGTCCCCGTTGGTTTTCTTTGTTCTCCAAACTGCTTTATCCATCTCTTTGGAGTGTTCAACTGTCTCCAGATGTGCAGTGTGATCAAAAGCATAAATGTGCGCATGTGTATATTCTCAAGGGCCGCACGGGAATTTTGCAAAAACTGTTAGCGCTGCAGCGATAAGCAGAAACTTAGAAGTCAACATTACAAACGGCTCCATTGTGTTATGATTCTTGAACAACATGACCTGCTCAAGAAAAGTCTGTGGCCTGTAACATTAACTTTGTTGTTTTACTGAAGACATTTTAAAAAAATAAGACTTCAGTTTGTTATTATTTGACAAGCTGGCTATGTCTTGCACACAGGTATGAGTTTAAAAATAAAAATCAATCCGGTATCACCAAACCAAATTGACATGTAGTGGACTTAGGCAGGGCCAGAATAGAGGATTACACAGAAAGGTTACTAAAATTTAAAGCCTGAGGCTTCTTGCAAGTTTCCTTAAACATCAAAGCTACTAAAAGAACTAAGCTCTTTTATTTATGTCATGAATCCTGATAAAGCCGATCGTGGTTGAAACATGAAAAATGGTGAAGAAATGTATAGAAACTTTTTTTAAGCAATGCGTATTGTTCCACCTGTTTGCAAAATGTGATGATGTCCAACACAAGACAATGCTGGTAGAACACACTGAACAGCGGAAAGTCAAGGCTTGGCCATCATGAGCTAAAACGATGATCTCATAAAGGCTTCTGATGGAAATGGATTGTGAAAGATTGAGGAGACGTGTATTTTTAATGAAGGAAGCATTGTGAGTGCATGCTGACACACACGCGCGCGTGCACGGGCCACACACACAGACACACACGGAGTGTTAAAAGAAAGCTCTTATTCTAGACAGCCTCTCTTTACCTGCTGTTGTTGCTTGCCTACAGTCGTTAGCTTAGTCAAAGAGAACAAAGACTCAGAGTGGTAAAAAAAATAAATAAAAAATCGGAGGGGGGGGGAGTTGAAAAAAATAATACTGCCCAACAGTTTTATTTACCAATATTCTCCTGCTCCCCTCTCTCCTCCTTTCATTTTTTTCTTTATTTCCAATCAAAGTTTCAGTACGCAACAATAAGACTGCTTACTCTCTCAAAAGCTGTTTAAGTGAATTTCACTGGCTCACTGGGGAATCGCCCCACTGAGGCTTTTGAAGGCATTGAGGCAGGGAGAGAAAGTAATTACTTTTTTCCCTAAACAGAAGTGGGGCGCGGCATGGTGTGTGTGTATGAGTTTGTGCCTGTGCAAGGGGATGAATTAGTTTGTGTGACTTTCTATCTGTGTGAACAAGTGAATCTATGTCATGAGTTTGTGTGTATGGCTGTGCAATCTTCTGTTTTTGGGTGTGAGAGACTGAGGGGCACAGAGGAGCAGTACAACAAGGTTCTCGAGTTTAGAACAAAGCATGACAACATCTTTACTATGATAGCGTGATCACAGCATTACATGAAAGTATATTTTTCTGAACATGCAGATTTTTTTCAGAGGGTATTCAAATTGGATTTCAAAAGTGTTTCTGGATTTGCATTTTGTAAATACAAATCAGACACTCAAGGAGTGTCATGGAAAGGTGCACTAGGGGCAATATCACCACCACAAGTACAAAGAATCGGACAATATCAGCACCACAAGTACAAAATGCTACAAATATGACTGCTGATAACTGTGTTTTTCAGGTGGGGGATGAACTTGAGGGCAAATGTCTCAGTTTTTAAATAACCCAGATTGCAGTTTTTTGTTTTTGTTTTACGTTCCCCTTAATATAGACCAAAATAATTAGATCAAATACATCTAATCTACAGATCTGTCATTTTAAGACAGCATCTTTAACCTCTTAAATCCTGGGCCTTTTTTAAAATTTCTGTTCAAAACTGACATTCTCCAAATGAATTCAGTAAGCTTCAAGAACTACAAGGTTTATTTAAATTGTTCTGGTAAAATAAGTAACACTCCAAAGAATATTTCTGAGGTCTAAAAATCTATATTTTAGTTACTCAGTGAAAGTAAATGAATAAGGAAAATATTCTGAAGATTCTTTTGAATGCTCTACTAAATGAGCAAAACATAAGCCTGTATTAACACACAATAATGCCAAGCTGGAAATCCAGTTCTTGTTTATAAAGATTGAATATATATATTTTTTTTGTTACCAGTCCAAAAAACAAATGTTCAAATAAATAATTTTAAAAAAGAATATGGTTTTCAAGCCAATGACGACTGCATGTGAATTTCACATCAGAATCAACATATACTATGCACTTAATGCGCTGCATTCATTTCAAAATGATCTGAAGAAAGTTTCTTAGCTGAACTGAGATCTTGTATAAAGCCATCTCATGGCAGCTTTCGTCTCTCCTCATCACCAGAACTGTGTTCAGGCTGTTCTTAGAGATTCATATTTCCTATGTAAATCCACTTGATGCAACTGCAGTCTTCAACACACTTCTTTTTCATTTCATAAGCCATGGCCCTCACATTAACCCCTTTTTATTTACTCCTTCTTTTTACTTTCATTTCTTGCTCTAGGTATTCATTAATGGTTTTTATATGCTTTTTAAGTTAATTCGGTATTTATTTTACATTTTGCTGCAATGACTTGTCAGTGAGTGTATTTTTCAAAGAGGTTTGAAAGAAAACAGTCCTTGAGAAGAGGATCATAATTATGTCAGAAACAAATCTGGCAGGTGACCAGCTTTCTATGCTAGGAAAAAAGAGAAGGAAATCACTGACACCACATGACGGCACGCAATCTGAATGGGGAAAAAAACAAAACAATTTGTTCAGATGTTGAGGCTTCGTTCTCCATATCTCAAACACATTTGCCGCACATGGATTTGAAACAAATACCTGAAATCAAACCTGCAATCCTGAGAAACCTTGACTGTAATGCATTTAAATATTTTCAAAAGAATATTTGAATTAAGACCACAGCTGGCTGGCATGGTACTTGAGTTCTATTCAGCTTAGAGTGAAGCTCTATGCTTTGTTGGAGTGAAGGCTAATGACTCTACACTTTCAGCCGTGTAATTGTTTAACATTATGTATACTTTAAAATGATTATGCTTTTGAGTAAACAAGAGACATTTCAACTGATATAGGGAAGCAGTGACAAAGGGAGGGGAGAAAAAAATCAGGGCATGGTGAAACCTAGGGTGGGATTTCAAATTATTTCAGCCATCGGGATGATTGAATCAATCTCCAAATCAAATTAAACCTTGACATAATCCAGAGAGGACTTGTTTTGTCACTTCTCCTAATTACTGATGGACTGCATCGCTTGAGACACTCCTGTTTAGAATTATTCCGTTAATCATAATTTTACTGTAAATTTTACTGTATTACCCTAAATGGTTAAAAGAACTTTGACTATTTCTATGTGGATATGGGATTTATAGCTCAGCAAGAGCAGGGGAGAAGAAGAGAAGCAGGAAGCATCAGCACACAGACAGAACATAAATTTAGCAATAACAGATTTAATTTTCAAATTTTAGCAGGTTTTTATGCTCAAGCATATTAAAGCGGGAGTGTTTGAAGATTGTGATTTATTAGGATGTCTGATTTTCAGATGGTTAGAGGATTTCAATTTAACACCTTAAACTGGAATGCTTTTTCAGTTAGCTTTTTTTTTGTTGTTTATTTGTTCTTATTTATCTCTGTATGCGTGTGGGAAACCATGAAGTCATATTCGACACAGTAGAATATGCCTTCTGACGAGGCTCATCTGTCAGATTAAAAACACCTTTTGAAAGCTGACAACCGTTAAGCAGGTATTGATCACACATTTCATTAGCACTACATTTCTGTATTAAAGATGTTTTTTTCTCTTGGTTATTGTAAATGTCTTATTTGAATTACTTGTAAGTGGAAAATCGTCAGAAATAAAGACTTTCAAATATCCGTCTGTCTGTAAATAAATTGGGTTTTCAGTAATCATTCAGTCATTTATTGTATGGGTCCATGTTTTCAGCTATCTGCTTTTCACAGATTCTGTTGGGGGTTTTTCATCTCCACTGATAAGCGGAGACACTGCATTTACAACCCAAAACTCTTTTGTCCATTTTCTACTATTGTCCTCCATTTTCTTCCATGTCTTTAATATAAGGGACCCACACAAAGAAACACGTAATTGTGAAGTGAAAGGAAAACAATTAATCGTTTACAAATGTTTTAATGTTAAAAATAACAAAATAACTGGTGTACAATGGTATTAAGTTCCCTTAAATCAGATTCTGCTTCATAAAATTCACCTGCATGTGTGTGTATATATATATATATATATATATATATATATATATATATATATATATATATATTTATTTTTTTATTTATTTATTTTTTCTTTACTTTGACCATTTCTCATTTTCTGCAAATAAATACTAAATTTTTGTTTGGAATTTTTGGAGAACTGTCATCAATAGTTCATAGAATAAAATGATGTTAATTATATACTTATAAAAAACTAAACCAGGGAAACTGATCATTTTAAGTGGTCTCTCTTTTTCCAGAACTGTATATATGACATGAAACATTACGTGCTATTATTTATAATGACTCCGTAGGTTTACATTTTGTTACAGCTCTATGCCAAAATGCATAAGAGAGAACTAGCTCTAATGTTTACAAGAGTGAAAAGATGTCCTGCAGTATGAGGCAACAGATGTCATATTAAGCAACTTTGTGGAATCGGTAAACCAAACAATATAGTGCGAATGAGTGCAATATAAATTCAGACATGATAAACTATCTATTGTAATTACCCCCAAATCTGCATTATTATATATTCCTGCATTAAATTTGCTCTTTTGCAAGATCAGTACAGCCCATTAAACTTTCTGACAAGTTTCACTGAAAGAAAACTGCGTGGCAAAATTATATAGACAATTTTAGAAACACACATAATTCAAGGGCAGTGCATGCTGGGTTGCAAACTCACTTTGTTTGAGTAGTTCAAACTTAAGTCATAATCGATGACATAAAGCCATGCACTTAACCACACTCCAGTTAAGTCTTGCCACTTCAACCGTATGTTTAAAAAAAAAATAAAAAATCTCTTGCTCGGCTTTCCTTCTACTCGTCTCTTTATCATCACCCTGGAAAAAAAAAATTGCCACTCCTACATTTTCACAGCATGAAAATATTCACACCCTTATCTTACTTTGACAACGATGACCTGTTTGCCCCCCCCTCTGCCCTCCATTTATCTAAATACTTATTTCCTCTCTGGCTGAGATCTGTGCCATCCTAGTGGCATACTGAAAGGCTAATGTTAATACGGCTGGTGAGTGCATGGAGCCAGAGACGGGCGTGGAGACAAAATCAGTGATAGTGACGAGTGCATGCATATGTATGAATACACACACATATGCATAATCTTAGAGAGGAAGTGCTGTAAAATTTGCACACACATTTCCATGTCATCATGCCACCGCACAGTGTGTGTGTGTGTGCACATCTTGAAAAAGTGGTAAGGTAGAGAATGTTGATGCTTACATTTGTTTCTCTGCCAGTCACCGTTTCCTGCAGAAAGCAACAAAATGTGTCTGAGGGAGATTACACACACACACACACACACACACACCCACACACACACACACACACACACACACACACACACACACGCTTCTGTTTTCCATCATTAATGATATGAGCCCAGGCTACACATGTGTAGAATATTTGTGATGTGTTTATCTGAGATTAAATAAAAAAAAGTTTGTTTACCATTTCATCCAGTTTGTGCATTGCAGTAGTACTGGTCCTACTCAAACTGCAGGATGCTAGGATGCTGTTCTTGACAGTTGGTACAGTTTTTGTTTTTTCTTTTTGAAAGTTTGAAAGCCTGACCATTACCTCCATACATACATGTTACTAATATTAATTGGCACACTCTTTATCACATCAGACCGTAAAACCCTTTCTAAGAAAGGTTTTGGAATGCTCATGTTTGTAGCTGTGCTGCTTTTGTTGTGTTGCCATGCCTTCACTGCAAGGGTGTCAATTAGGGAGCCGCACCACCATTTGATATTCTTCTGTTTACTTTTACCTTTACAGTCTTTGCTTTCATAACAAGTTCTTTTGGGACAGAATATGTTTCAAGCAAGCAATCAAGAGAGACAGAGACAGTGGCTTTACTCTTAAAATGGCAAAGGTTTGTGATGTAAAACAATGAGGCAGCATTAACCTGGATATTCACCCTTTAACTAATGCTCGTGTTAATACATTTTAATTTGATTTGAGGATTCATTCTTCTCAAGCTTGCATCTTCCATCTATTGCAATGAATCATTTTAAGCTGAAATAAACTCAACCTGTGTTAGCAGGATGTTTCTATCTTCAAATTTGCAGCTTTTACTTAAAGATGTAGTTTGCAGTGAGGTTACAAAGAATCAAAATCTCACAAGAACAGGCCTTTAATAATCAAGCTCCATTACACATCAGAAATCTGATTGTGCCATAGTTTCCTAACAGAGCACTTTATTCCCAGACTGCAGGTTTACTGGTGGTTCCAAGAATTTCTAAAAGGAGAACGGGAGGCAGATTCAGCTTAAAACTTTCCGTTTTGATAAAGCTTACAGTTAAAAACAGAGTGACGTTTTCCCAGTTGTTGGCCGTGTGGGACAACAGGGGAGGACGAGTGATTTATTGAAGAAAGATGGTTCTCCCTGGTTCACCTCAGGCCTCATTTTAAGGGCTTAAGTTATCCTGAGCTACCCATGTACTTCTGCTGCTTTAGGCTTAGGGACCTGGAGGTCCACTCTTCCTCACTCTGCTGCTACTTTCTTCTTCTACTACTTCTTCGATTCAGCTGTTAACTTTGTTATCTCAGTTTTTTTTCTCTCTCTCTATAGTCTGGTCTGGGGTTCTGTTTGGCTGTGATACATTTCTGGAGGAGACCATTGACTGAAATAATGCTGCCAACAACAAAACAAACTTTTTACTTTAACTTAAAAAGTACTGGTACATCAGTTTTTTCTGTTTCTTCTTGCACATTCTGCACTGTCTTCTAAAACTCCCGGTCGGTCATGAAAGATGGACACTTGTACTGAGCCAGGTTCTGCTGGAGGTTTCGTCCTGTTAAAGGCACAGGTTTTCCTCTGGACATGCATGCACTGTGTGAGGGATTGATGTAGAGTTGAGAACGCAACAGAAGCAACAGTCTGCTGTTGCTCTGTGTTAACACCAATGACTTGGTGTGATCAGATGGTTTTCTTAGATTTAAATGACTATCGTAACAAACGATGTGCTGTAAATTAGTCCTAAATAAATAAACTGAACTATGTGAATTGGCTTTATATCTTCACAAACCTTGTGGGCGGTCATATTGTACAAAACTTAAACCTCGTGGCCAAAGTTCTGTGTATCCACAGTTACTTTCCTTTCAAGGAAACTGGGGATTTTGTGAAAGTTGGTGAATTAATTAGTCCCAAACATCTATCACAGCTAAAACAAAATCTTCAGCTGTCTGCTGGAAATTTGAGGTTTTAAGATTAACTTGTTCTAAATCAACAAAATAAACTTTATTAAAAGAAGATAATTTGGTGAATGATTTAGACAGAATCCAGAAATAAATTTAACATAAAATCTCTGAAGGAGAAGAAGAGATGTCTCCACAGTATGATGGACTTAGAGTAGAACTCCTTAACTGCTCTGTGCATTAGTGTCTAGTTCCCATTTATTTTAATACTGAATGTGTTGTATTCCCAAAGAAAAAAAACCCAACTCCACAATGGTAATTTATTCATGACATGAACAACACCTCCAGTTGCCATCAATAAGTGGAAAGAAGTGGGATTTAGTGTAATAAAGGAAACAATGGTCTCTTTCATGGCGCAAACAGATGTGAAAGAAAAGAAAAAAAAAACAATCATGAGCAGAAACAAACCAACTTTTGGCTGTGATTGCAATTTAAATCAGCCTCACTTTCACTCTGTTTGTAGTTCTCTTAAGAGGCAAATCTTCTCAATCACTCTGTTCAATTATAGGATGATTGTACTGCTTAAATGACCTAGACCTGATTGTGCTCTCTCTCTCTTTCTCTCTCTGTTTCAAATGCTTTCATTTATTTTTTTTCTCCGAGTTTTATTTACTGTATAAAAACAACGTACTGTAAAAATACAGCACACAGCATGTTTTACATGCTCTAAGTGTGCAGCTGTAGCATTCATATGTTTGGAAATCAAATTATTTTGTGGCCTTGAAAATATTGTTTTCCATTTTATTTAAAACATTTTTGTTTAGTTGCATTTTTGTTGTAGAGTTTCCCTAGCAGGTTTACCATCCTGTTGTAGATGTACTCCTGTAAATAAAGTTTTAGCTGTCCTTATTTACTCTGGTGCGGTTTCCAAATATGCTCGTGCCATATTTACTTATTTAATGTTGTGGCCCAAGACCAAGGCTCAGATTTTAACCTATTCTGATTATCTATGGTTTTTTTGAAGAAAGAAATAAATCTTGGCTACACTTTTTCTTTTGCAGCTCAAACATGTCATTCTCAAATTTAGAGGAAAATGTATTTGTTGTGTTTTAAATCTAAAATTTTAATCATTTGAACACATTTTCTAGATCTTTAAAAAAAATAGTAGTTCAATAAAAAAAGCTTAACTCCTTGTTTTCTTTTCAGTGGTCTCAGGTCATCTGTGTGCCACTTAGTGTGTGTTCACCTCGTCTCTTCAATCGGGTCAAAATCCAAGTCGGATCAAAACAACTCAAATGATTAGTGGCTGCATCGAATGTGTCACCCACGCCATCGTTGATCAGATTTCACCTTGCTTCCCTGTCTTCTCTTCACCTTCAAATGAGCCTCACTCCCACTGGTATTCCATATCAGTATTCATTTACCTACTTCCCTCACTCTTTATTTTATCTCATTCACTCTACCCTTTCTCCTCTACTACCCACTACATTATCTGCTAATAACCCGAAATTTGTTTGTCGCCGTAGTGACACAGAGGGGAACTGCCCATCCTATTACCTCCCTCCCCTTCTCCATCAATGCTGCCTAGCTTATAACACCTCTCATCAAGTTTGATCAAAAGTCAACCGAATCCCAGTCAAATATTTGTATTTCCCCTCGCCTGTTTAATTTAACTGCCAATGTTGTCAATCGTGCAGTCGGTGCTACCTTCCTGAACCCTGCAACAGCTCACTGCGCTGCAATCTACTTTCGAGATTTACTGTGTAACAGCTTCTAATGACAGAGAGTCCCCAAGTCCCCAAGTGGTGTATTCAATGCTGAAGCAGTCAAGGTCATTTAGAACTATAAAGCTGAGATTTGTTTGAACAATGGGCCCGATTGAACGAGCCTAAACCGGTGTGCATAGTTTACAAAAACTAACAAGTAAAGTCACTTTTGGCTTGGAAAATGTACAATTATGTCACAGAAGATTATTTTTCTGTCACATTTTTATTATCTCTAAGCCAAAAACACAAAAATCACAGTAAATAAAAACTTCAAAAAATTTTGCATCTTGAAAGATTCTAAATAAGGAGTGCTAAACTGCATGAGCAAAAAATAAAATGTACACCTCCAGTAAGTGGGTATGTTACATGTATACATACAAAGTCTACAAAGTTTGTGCATGCGGCTGATTGCTCATGAAAAAGTGGCAAAGTCTGTCTTTGTGTATGCTACTGCATCTCATAATAACTTATCGTAACAGTAGCACAGTTGGTAGCACTGTAAGAAGCCCATGTCTGCACTGGACACATTTCATCCACTGCGGATGATGACCCAACCTCACCAGCTTCTGCCAGCATCTTCATAAGTTCTTTGGCTTTTGTTCTGGGGTCAATCTGCACATTTTAGACCAAAACACATTCATCTTTGGGACACAGAACCTGCCCCTTCCCAAGCACTGTAATGATTGGACATTCTCATCATGTCCATACTTGTGCATAATTATTTTAACAGATGTGCCTTGAAGCATCAGTAAATTGGATGAAGCACACTTATGCAGCTGCAAAGTTCTCTTCCTTTGCACGCTCTTGGAAAAAGCTGAACAAAGGTTGTATACTGGCATATAATCCTTATTTCTCCAACTACTTCTCAAGAACATTAATAGCAAAATCCCATAACTATAACTTAGGTCTAAATTAGAGTGTCCGAGTTATGAATGGTCCGCATCTGTTTCTTTTACGAGAGTAGATGTATCACTGTAGTCTATTACAATCCAAACTACAGAGGAATGAAATTTAAAGTCAGCCTGCACCTGGTGGTACATGATTCTAATGTTCACTGGACTTAAATTGGGCACAGAAAAAGACACATCAGAGACTTACACGGATACACTGAAATACACAAGGTGACAAACGCATGTACAGGTTGAGATGTGCTTTTTCTAGGGGATGACATTGTTTTGTTTCCTAATAGCTAAAATATCAGCATCACGTCTCACATCTGACTTTAGAAGTTTATCATATTTCCTATCTGTTGTGAGCCTGATCTCTGTTAGATGTCTCACATTTGTAATACTTGTGTTCTCATTCTAGTCAGAATGCTTTTTAGCTATGTTTTTCATTTCAATTTTGTGCCAAAATGTCTCTTGCTCACCATCATCATCATCATCATCCAAGCTTTGTAAAGCACTAAGTAGAGCTCTTACGTGTTCAACTGGACTGTTCTTTTCTTAGAAATGTAATAGTGAGGCACTGGTTCCAAGTGTAGCCTTTTCTATCATTAGTCACATTGATTACTGCAATAATGTTCTCATAGATCTGCCTAAAAAAATGAAAAAATAAATAAATAATCAATCAGACATCTGTAGCTGATCCAGAATGCTGCTTCTTGTGTTCTCACTAAAACCAGATCTCCTGGTTCTGGTTGTGCTCTGCATTCCCCAGAAGTAGAAGCAAACATGGAGTAACGGCATTCAGCTTCTGTGCGCCACAAATCTGGAGATAAACTGTGTTTCACCTTTAAATCAAGGATCAAAACCCATTTTTTTGTGGTTGCCTTTGATTAGAAGTAAGTAAAACTTTGATTACCCTTTTTAATGTATATTTTCTTGATGATCTTCATGATATTTGACAAAAGGTAATGTTTATTGCTCGTTTCATAATTGATGTTTTTATGTTGCAAAGCACTTTGAAAGACCTTGTTGCTGAAATGTGCTATGCAAATGAACTTGACTTGAAATCAGCATTGAAGCAAGACAAGGCCCTTATGATTAGGCAGATGGTTTGGTTTAGGGCAGTGACAACTTATTTAGGAGGTTGCTGTGGTCTTTTCCTGCCCACAGCTGTCCTTATAACTTAGGATAAATGCTGCCTTTTGGTTGTTTACTTTTTTTTTTTAGCAAACACATATTTTTTCATTTAAAAAAATTCTGCTAAGTCTTCTTTTAGTTTTTTCTCATCCAAAAAACTATGCCCTTCTTCACCTTTTTGTGTTGGTTCACTCTGACTTATACTGTGTTCCACACTTTGGTTTTGAAATCTCTTCAGATAGACGTAGCATTTGATTCAGGATACATTCATGGAAAGAAAAGTCAAATAAACTAAATGAATTTGTTTTTATCAGTGGTTAAATGGAGCTACATCTCTCTCACCTACAATGAATCATGTGGAATAGAGTGGTAAACTTTGCACTCTATAGCGCTATGCAGGTGGAGACTCTCCACTCATCCAAGTACCATGAAATCTGTGTATATTACAATTAAATTCCACCATTATTTATAGAAACACCATTCTATCTTAACTCTGTTTAGTAAAGATTAAGAGGGACCAACAGACTTAGACATAGAGTTACACAATTTTGAATATCGACTGATTGAAAAGGAATGCATATCATTCCTAGAAATTCAGACTGCATTATTGGCTAATTGCCACTGATAAAACATGACCTCTGTTCTCATCCTGACTTCATTCAAGAAATCACACTACCAAGTATAATTTGCTGTAATGATTTGCATAGGAGTCCATCATAAACTAAATTATAAATGTATATATCTATTCAAATAAATTTCATCATAATTATAGATTTTGTATCAGAAATAACCGTTAAATTGTCCTTTTTTTGCGCTGATGTTTTGACTGCAATTATCCGTCCATCCATTCATCCATTTTCTTGACACCTTTGTCCCTCAGTGGGGTTGGGAGGGTTGCTGGTGCCTATCTTCAGCTAACGTTCCGGGTGAGAGGCAGGGTTCACCCTGGACAGGTCGCCAGTCTGTCACAGGGCAACACAGAGGCACACAGGACAAACAACCATGCACACACACACTCACACCTAGGGGCAATTTAGACAGACCAATAAACCTGACTGTGGGAGGAAACTGGAGTACCCGGAGAAAACCCACGCATGCACAGGGAGAACATGCAAACTCCATGCAGAAAGACCCCAGGCCGGGAATCGAACCCAGAATCTTCTTGCTGCAAGGCAACAGCTCTACCAACTGTGCCACTGTGCAGCCCCGACTGCAATTATTGACAGAAATAAAAATAAAATTATAAGGAAGCCATTTTGTTACTGGATTCATTTGCGATGTCCAAAATGATTACATTATTCATAAGTCAAAAAGTATTGGTCATTATTATATTTTTGGGACTCTTTGAACTAGTTGAACATTGTGTAATAACTATAATCTACTTCAGTGTTGTAGCTGACTTTCTGCATCCTTTTGTGACACAATCTATAGCTAACTGTACTTCAACGTCACTACATCTCAGTCTAATAGAGCACATTTGGAATATGGTGGGAATATATACTTCTATAGTGGAAATATTGTAGAAAGTTACCATGGAGGATTAAGGCACTTCTAAAGACAAAAGAGTATCCAGTCCTGTACAACTAGGTACGCTTAAAAAGTGGAATGAGTCTAAAAACTAATGAGGTCTGTAATACAAACAATGCAAAATTAATTTTCCAAAGCATTTAACAGTTTTAAAATAATAATTAGGTATTTAATATACCTCCATGGAACTTATTAATTTAGAAAAATGACACAATTAGAAACAGCTCTTGCAAAATGATTTAATTCTGTAACTAATTTACATGAACTTAATTGTTTTGTTGTTGTAAAGAAAAAAAAAACTAAATAAATTTAAAAGAAACCATGCCTTCATACCAGTGAAAAATGATTTACAATGCAACTGTTTTCATGTGGAAGAACAACAATAAAAATTTAAAGTGCTGGAACATGGAAATGCAGATTAAATGTCCCTGCTCTAAAGGCAATACTTAAGATTAGCACATTTAAGATAAGAGAATAATAATAAACAATATGAAACTAGTTTATATTTTGCTAATAGGTGGAGGAGCTCATTATACCAAGAAGAAACACAGTTGAGTACCGTCACAATCCAGCTGCTGGAGGCAAATAAATGCATCCACTAGTTAGACAGTATTGCTAAGGTTACAGATGATTTGTGTTTTGTATTGATTGATTTATTGTTTTATCTACCGTTTGATAACAACCAACTGAGTTGACCGAAGCACTTTACAGTAAAAATCCCTGTAAAAAATCATAACACAAGAACAAAAAAAATGAAAAAATGCCTCTATGCTACATGGTATATTTTTGACTGAAAAAATAAGCCTTGAGTTTTGACTTGGAGACGTCTGGGTCAGACATAAAGCGAAGGTCTAAAGCGAGTTTGTTTCAGAGTCGGGGTGCTGCCACTGAGAGAGCCCGGTCACCCCAATGCCTTAGCTCAGTCCTTGGAACACCTAGCAGATATTGATTTGATGACCTCAGGGATCTGCCATGTACAGACGGACTTAAACGTTCAAATAAATAAGGTGGGCTAAGGCAATTAAAGACTTTAAAAGCAAATAATAAAACTTTAAAATCAATTTGAGAATTGACAGGAAGCCAGTATAAAGAGGATAAAACGGTGGGGCGGGCAGGATGTGCATAGAGGTATTGGTTAAAGACGGGCGGCGCGTTGTGGAAAAGTTGAAGTCGTCAGCCTGAGGGACACCAATATAGAGTAATAACAGTGTTTGTGACACTACAAAATAATTTTACCAAAAAGTAAACAAAACATTCTATACTTGCTTTCTCGTTATGCTTCTTAACGTAGTAATAGAAAGTCCTCAAGCGTTTTAAACTTGTAAAAATATATCTTGGTATTTTTATTTCCTTAGCCGGGGTTAACCAGCATTCTCAAGAGATCTGGGTCTGCATGGATTTGATCCAAGGTGAGGCCTTTATCACAGTTTCAGGGAGTCTGTGGAAATCTATAATTCCAGGTGTTTCTGCATCACGGTCAGCAGTGTTACCAACATTTATCACTATGACAGCACTGTTATTGTATGGAAGGTCCACAGTTATACATAGTACCATACGCTGCAGTGGCTAGCCATGTGTCACAAAGAGCTGACTTTCACTTTAACTGATCTCCTCAGCAGGTTATCCTGTTAAAGGGTTCTTCCCTGCTACTTGAAGGAGTGCCAAACAGTCGGTAGATACTTTGGTTGTAATGAAAACCTGCAGACAGCTGGCTCAGTGTTTGTTGGCACACAGCTTGAAACCCCAGGCCATATATTATGGTTCACAGTACCCCATCCACTTAGGCAATAGGCTGTGCATTTTGAAACCAGGGGTTCAGGCACCTTCCTTCACCCTCATATCTCAAAGTGTTTCTTTTAAATGGAAACAGCAACAGGTTTTATGATGCAATAAAAACGTTTCCATATCATTGGATGGTCAGTTTGTTAATGTATGAAGCTCGACAGTCAAAGTCCTTACTCTTAACATTCCCCCAAAACACCTAAACATATCAGACAAATGCACATCTGAAATAGTCTCTCTGTAAAGGGAACATGCTTTATAATTAACCTAAGCAGTCAAACCTTTGCAGCTGTAATTACTCTGTAGGCATTGAAGTTGGAACACATAGAACAAAAAAAAAATCCCTTATCTGGATTTTTTTTGTTTGTTTTTTATGTAACTGTACACTGAGAAATAGAGATATAGACTCAGGAATCAAATGAGAAAATGGATGCAAGTCTCACCACTATAAGATTATGATCATGCAAAATATTACTTTTCTATGAAGGTTTGTCTGCGAGTATTTCCACTTTTGGAAAACACTTGAACATATGAAATTCAAGAAGCTATACTTCCTAAAACATTCAACATAAAGTCAACATAGAGCAAACTAAAGGTGTTAAGATTTCTGGGTTCTGGAGCAGCAGATAGGCTGGAAGGTAGAAGAACCCCTCAGGTGTGCTCCTACACACCTGCAATTCATCAGATCATCTATAAGAGGATAAGAGGAGCTAGCCGTCAGTCATCTAATGACTGAGTGGTAACTTCGATGGCTACCTCAAGCCCTCTGTGTTTTAAGCCAAATCTCTCCCTCCAAGGTAACTGCCAAGCTTCTTTCTGGACTCGTTTCTTCATGTTGTGTCCTGGATCTCCTTCTCCTAGATCAAACCAACACTAAATACTGGATCTTCAGCTTACGCCTGGCAATAATAGGACTCCTCTTCCTCTCCACCTTCATCCTCCACACAGCCTGTCTGCCCAATGACAAAAACTTCTGCGTCTGAATCCGCTGAGTCAGCAAGCAATAAATGTGCCTGTTTGGACTGGTCCTCCTCTAAAAAGTTGCTGTCCCTTGTGCAGACAAAATGTACCGATCTCACGTCATCCGTGGCCACGGCAGGAATTTCATTGGCTACACTCAGGACTCGTATCACATGACCTGGCGCGAGAACTGACCGATGCAACTCATCAAAATGAGTTGCATCGGTCTTCTGTTCTACTCATGTTCAATGGCAGCTGTTTTTGCTCAGCAATGTAAAAAAGTTTGATTATTATTTTTTCCTTAAAGCAAAATTTACATTTATGCCGGTCTCCGTCCTGATTTAGCTACATCAGTCTTTCGGCCGCTGTTCATATAAGTGGAGAATATAATCCATTCATATTATTATTTTGCTAAAATAACAATAATGATTGCGTGTACGTGTGTGTGTGCGTGTGTGTGTAAGAGAGATAGATTGTGTTACTAGGCCTGCTCTCACACATCCCCCAGAAACCCACAATGTTGTCCACCATGTTAGAAAACCCAGACCTGTGAATTATAACCATGTGGTAATGCTACTTATGTTTGTGATTATGTTTACTAGAACAGCTCCGACCTCTGATTCAGATGTGCCCCTGAAAAAATATTTTAGCAAGAGTCAGATACTAGTGTCACACAGCCACGTGTGATGCGCTTCTCTCTTATTCACCAGTTCCCCTCCATATGTATAAAGGCCAAACATATGGATAGGCCAAGTGAATGGGGGTAAAGGTTGAAGTGGGATTTAGCTTTGAAGTTCAATTCACTACTCCCTCATATTGAATAATCTCACAAGAGACTTTGCCCTAGGATATGTTGGGCCAAATAACCAACCCTGACATTACTTAGACCAGTCATTTTAACTTGAATTAGCAATAGTCATGAAAACTGCTTGTGCGCCTCCCAGAGCATTTTTACTATGATTTGGCATCTTTCCGACCTTTCCCTTTTTCACTGTTAAGAATAAATAATTCTGTGTTTTCTCTCTCTTTTAGCTATTTGCATGCTCCTATCCACATACATGCATTCACATAAATCACATGCGCGCAAAGCTAAAGCTAAAGGAAATGACACACTAGGTAACACCCTCTTTAGGGCGTAGCTTAGATAGAGGCTAACAAAGGGTATTACAAACTGTTTGATGCCATTTTGCTCTGCTAGCCCATAAGGATAGCAAGAACAATGGACCAGATGTATTTTGTTATTAATAAATGGAATTCATGAATTCAACTCACTGACTCTTCTTCAACCTCATACATCAAGAACCTAGCTGGTGAAAGGATAATTCTCCAAACATCATCTACCCCTTCTCATTTTAACTCTTCGCATTATAAATACATGGATAAAGTAATTATCAACCAATAGGGCACACAGGTCAACACAATTACACCATTAACATGTCACCTTGGCTGCCTGCATAGATTTAGCCTCTGCCACTGGCAAGTGGCACCTGGGCACTAATGAGTAGCTAGGTAATTAGAGGTTGACTTGACTCTACCTCCCTCACAAGCAAACACCCTCACATAAACACACATATAAACCTTTTCCACAAATGTATCAATTGTGTGTAGAGGCATGTCTCTCTCACTCTCTTTTAGTGGGACTGGGTGGACTAGCCATATGTCTCTGCAGTTTTGCTGCATTAATGCGGTAGGTAATATAGCTTAATGAGCCTTTTTTCAAAAAGAAAAACAGATTTGTTTCTTGCATATACATTTGTTTTAAACTGTAATCAACGCTAGACTTTCCAGAAGTGGGGGAGTAAACAGCAAAGAGCCCTATGTGACGGCACTAGGAAGTGTTTAATATGTAAAACAATCTTGAGTCGACATACGATGCCATTTCTTAAACACAAGTGCTGCCTGACACTTTTTGTCAAATTTGCCTTATAACTTGTCACTTCCTTTTTCGCATGCTTTGCCTCAGATTTTATAGCTGCAGAAATGGGTAATGATACAGTGTAAAATTCATTTACAACGTCTCTCTCCAACATGCCCACAGGCAATGAAAATCAAATAGCATCAAGGACAAAACAGTGGGGGTGACCAAATGTCATCAAAACAAATTGTATTAGTAAAGTTTTTTCACTTATGGTGACAGTTTTGTATAGCAGCCATTTCCATTGTCCTGTTCTTTAACTTTATTCATCTCTAAAAAGGAAACTACCACTATCAAACTAAAGAGAATTTATTTGCATAAAATATAGGACTCTGTGGATACTTTTAGCCAGATTGTGCTTATGGTAAGCTGGGATAGGCCATATAAAGCCTAACCCAAACTTAAATTTGAAAATGTAGATGTATTTATATATATTTTGAAAATACTGACGTAACATATGTTACTGATAAAGTATACCCCCCCATCACCACAGTGAGGTCTAAAACATTTGACATGAAAAATAGCAATGTTGTGTTTTATTTTCCCAGTGAACGTGCTGAATATTTATTTTTTTGTTTATGTTACTTTTCTATCACAATGAATGCCAGACGTGGCAACAAGGTTGTTGCAATTCCCAAACTTCACAGCTGGGATTCTGTTGTGTAGCTTGTAAGTTTTTATCTTGATATCTTCAAAAGGTAACAGCGGTTATTGTGGCCGAACAACAATTTTACATAGACAACAGAACATGTCTCGTAAAATGTAAGTCTTTATTCCTGACGGCATTAGTAAACCATATCCATATCTTTCTTCTTTTCTGAATGTCTGTTTAGTCCATGTTTGTAGATTACTTTATTTACTTGTGGATAATGACACTCTCTCAGTAATTTCAGCCATCATCCTCACAAAGTATTATGCTTCTATTCTGAGGTTAATACACAGATTTTGCACAAAAGCACCTTTACTTTTGGGACACAAACCCGCCTCTTCTGTGAGCAGCATAAGTGTCTGTGGATGCTGTTCATGTACTTGCATATAAGATGACTGTGGCGCCTTCAGAAAAAAAAAGATCGGAAAGATACAGTATGTCTACAAACCTATTATGTACCATATGATTGCAAAAGTTCCTTTGTCATGTATGGGGTTCCATGCATGATAAACCGTCACCAAACTTTAATCATTAGTAGTTTATTAGCTGCATGCACTAAAGTTGATGAGCTAATGTAAAAATATGGAACTTTCTATATGGGCAGCTGTCAAGACTTTTACTCTGCAAGGCCTCTAAAGCTTTTCCAATATTCCAATCAATAATAATGTATACATATGTAGACTGGCATGATGTCCTGCTCTATTGGTTTGTCAAAACAAACATACCAAACAAGACTGAGATTGGGACAAAATAGACACCCAAGATGCACTAACTCACACTTAAACTCACCCAAACTCAAAACAAAGACATTACATATTTCATAATAAGATGAAAAACGTCTATGTTCAACGCAAAAAATATTTTAATTGGCTTAAGGTTTAGGTCACATAATGACAGGAATTCATTTTTTTAGAAACTAAAAAGGAAAATACAATGGTCTTTGCCAGTTTTATCAAAAACAAAGCAAAACAACTGTAAATTAATACAGAAACTGGCTCAGTTTTGTCTCTAGAGTCCTTTCTCTGCGTTTCCATTTTAGGCTGTAGAGTTTAAAGGAACAAAAGAAAAAGATCCATACTCGAGGAAATGAGATGGATTTGTTTATTTTATTTAAACTCTGCTGTTCTAAAGCTGACTTCAAGTAGCTGCGTGTAAAACACAAAGCTTTGTGTAGTTCTGAAAGCATGATGAGAAGTTTATAAGGAGCTATGCTATCTGCACAGTATTCCACATTTATAAAATAAAATAAAAAACTTTTGTATTGCTGATGCAAAATGTCAGATAAATCATTCATATATTAAGCTTAGAAGTTAAAATTTTCCTTTTCATTCATTCCTTTCAAAGACAATCTGCATGTCACGTATGACGAAACAGCTAGTTGAGTGTCTGCTCAGAGACAGTTTCTCTAGTTTCTGAGGCTGTCACTTTTAATAAGCTCTGCTGGAAAGACAACTGTATTTCCCTGTGACACCCTGGATAAAGCATGATACAGAACATTCAAAGTGACAGAGAAGAGGCTGATTTAGACTCTCCCTAGTCCAGATGAGAGATTCTGTTTATCTGCTGAATGGATCTCAACATCTGCTCCCGATGAAAGAAAAGATTAGACGGGATGACAAACAAAGGGGAGAGACAGTGTGCAAAGTAGTGACAACACCAATTCGTCATGATGCCCTGGTTAATTCAGCTGGGCAACATGTCAACAGTTGCTGTTTGCGAGGTTAGCAAATAAATTAATTCAAAGGACGTAAATCTCTTCTTTTTTTTCAGTTTATTTATATCACAACTTTTCAATCAATGCCATATCTGTTTATACTGAAACTGGCAACAGAAAAATCTGAACAAATTTTATAGCACTCCAGTTCAGCCCAATTTATTTTAATACTCCTAAGTTAAGCAAACGTTTAAAAAAATTCCCTGATCTCATAATTTATGATATAGAACCTGTAGTTGATTGTACCCATTATTGTATACTGTAAGATATTACAATATCATAGTAATCCTACAATACTGCAAGATTGTTGCTTATAATATGAAAAGGTTGTTTATGATTTGTTGTAGTCAAAATGCAACGTCACAGACATAAAGCAAGATTAAAAGAAACAAATCTTGATCAACTGAATCCAAACAAAAATATTGATTGTGATTAGGGAAAGGGCCAGACCAAAGGATTTTGAGGCCCTGAGCAAATTTTCATTCAACAGCCCCCATCCAGCCAAGTCTTTTGCAATTATTGCAGACTTAGGAGAGTTGAATCGCACTTTGCAAAACATGCACCTTGCATGTTTTGCTCACAAGCAACCAGAGGGAAAAAAAATACTGGAATTCGGAAACTGCACGAAGCTTTTCTCAATTAGTGTCAAACACAAAAGAATGGAAGTAAATGCTGAGTGTAAAACACAACATCCCAGGAAGAGTACTCACCGATATGGTAATTAGTGACTCTGTGTCCAAACAAGAGAAAGTCAGCTGTCAAAATAGCATGAGATCATCCCAGTCTTCCCCTCACTAAAGATTCTTCCTTAGCAGCAAAACGGGAATATTTAAAGGAGTACGGCCTGCATATTATTTGTCTAAATCCGCCACACCTGCGGCTGCCTGCTCGCTTCCCCTTCTCTCCTGACACCTTTCCCTGATGAATAAGGACTGGATGAGTGACCTCTCCTGAACTGATCACCAAGTTTCAAGATCTGGATAGTTGGTCACTTTGCTCACTACTCTCACCAATTCCCTACCTGACATTCCAGCTGATGATATACTCTTCCTTTACAAAGAGGACACTGATGCAACAAAAGAAAGAGACTGGGCAGAATGGCCTGCATGACAGAGTTTCAAGACAAAAAACACTGCTGAGCAAAAGGAAGACCAGAGTTTGTCCCAATTTTTTTAGAGCACTTCTTTTCAAGACTTTAGGAGAACATTCTGTGTGGACTGACTAGTCAAAAGTTGAACTCTTTGGAAGATGTGTGTTTTGATACATCCGGCATAGAAATAACACTTCTACAGTAAATGAACATCATACCAACTGTAAAATATGGTGGTGGTAATGTGATGGTCTGGGGCTGTTTTGCTGCTTCACGACCCGGAAGATTTGTTATGATAAATGGAACTGCTGTCTGGTGGTCCAACCGGTTATTAGATTTAGGGAAGTCACTTTTTCACGCAGTGCCATGTAGGCTTGAATTTTTTTTCTCCCTCAACAGTAAACATCTTCATTTAAAAACTGCATCAAGTGTTTATTTGTGTTGTCTTGGACTAATATTTAAAATCAGTTTGATGTTCTGAAACGCTGCAGTGTTCCCTGGACAAATATGCAAACAAATAGAAAATCAGGAAAAGGGCAAACATTTTTCACACTACTATGTACTCTACTATCAGAGGCAGACAGAGGAAGCACTGAAACACTATTTGCTTAAACCATACATCTTTGTATGCTGCTGAAAGGGAATTGTGTTATGAGAGTAAAATTGTTTGGTAATTAAGCAACCATACAGATTAAAGAAAAAGAAAACAAACAAAAAGGGAATGATCTTAACAAAACCTAACAAAATGCCTAAAAACATATATTTTCTTAACTGGTTATTTTATTTTTTTATTTAAAAAAACTAAGATAAACAGAAAAGTTTAGAATGCATATTTTTACCATTATTATTAAAATAATTAATTATATAATGATCACATTTAAGCTTAAATAACCTAGTAAAAGCTACCTAAAAACACAGAGGGGAAAAAAAGCTTTTAATTTATCTTTGAAAATGTGTTGAGAAAGAGCAATATGAAGTGCCTAAAGCAGTGGTTCTTAACCTGGGTTCGACCGAACCCCAGGGGTTCGGTGAGTCGGTCTCAGGGGTTCGGCGGAGCCTCTGCCGCGGAGATAGACACTTGTGTAAAGACGTGCTGACGCGCCTCGCTTTGCCATCACTTGCTGCAGAGGATCACGTTACATTGCTTAGCCAATCAGAGCTGCGGAGGAGCTGAACTCAGCATGGATTTGAACTTGTGTCTTTATTTACTTCAGCAAAGCTCACAGTTTTTACCAAATTCTACAGTCTAAATCTGCTCCTTAGTCACATCTTTTCGGGGTTGCTACTGCCTCCAGTGGCGTGGGGGTGGTAACACAGCTAATGTAATTACATGACTAAATCAGAATACCGCCAAGTACTTAGTGTGTCGGCGGGGGAAGAAATAAGAAGGGTTCGGTGAATGCGCATATGAAACTGGGGGGTTCGGTACCTCAAAAAAGGTCAAGAACCACTTGCCTAAAGTAATTTAAACAAGCAAAACATGCAGTTTTTCTTTTTGAACACAACTTTTTTTCAGTATCATTCTTGCACAGTGGAAGTGACAGTAAAAAAAAATTGCAAAACAATTGTAGAACTCATTTATGGCAAGCTGAGTGGGAATAAAAAATAGGAGTTATCTAAATAATTGAAGTTTATCTTTAATTTGGAAGGATTGCCTGACTGAAAGTATTTTATCAAATCTGTTGTTATGCTGACATTCACATATTCACATATTCCCAGCTAACTTGTAGGGGCAGCAGACGCCACTGCTAAATGAAACTCATCTGAGATCCAGTGTTCTTGTGCATTTTTGTTCCTAAGTTTGAGGACTTCCTTTTTTTAACCTGACAAAAAATTGTCTCAAGATTAATTTATTTTTTTTTCCTGAATGTGTTTGCCATTAAATCTAGAAAACCCAAATCTTTCTCACACTTCATCTATATATCCATAGAGATCATTCCAGCCATTATTGTGAGTTGGAATTGTATATTTACCCATTAGTTCCTCTCCTGATTTATTATTATTTCTTGCCTTTTTTAATCACTTTTAGAAGTCACTGAAGTTCAGAGAGTTACTTACACCAGGAGAAAAAACCTGTAAAAAAAAGAATACACATTGCTTTTTTTTTCCGTTACTGCCAAGGGGTGTTTTGGATCACCACAGGAAAAAGGGATATTTGAATCAAAGTTAAATCTGTTTTGTTGCAAAAGGTTAAAGCCTCATTTCATGAAAGCCTAGAGGTAATGTAAAGAGAAAAAAAAGGATACGTTTCCACCCTGGGTCTTACCCTACAGGACTGAGGGGGTTAAAAATTTTTTACTTCTCTGAGGTTTAGAAGCAGGCTTTTTTTCGCCTCAGTGAGCCAGTGTGAGTGCATGATTGGTGATGAGTGTGTTTCCATCATGTGTGTTTGTGTAGGGATGAAACAGAGTGTAGCTCCCCGTGTGTGTGTGTGCGTGCTTGTGTGTTTCTGTCTGCAATAAATAGATGGATACTTGTGCATTGCCCCCTGGCTTTTGGCTTTAGTTCATTCCCTGACAATCTGAGCCCCCCCGCAGCTAAACATCCAACATGATCTGTTAATGCTGACACAGATGAATACCTGCTATTACAGAATGTATGCTTTCATAAAAACTTTATGATGGAATGAACTGCCTAAATATATGCATCGGTATTTTCAAAAGAAAAAGAAAAAATCCCTCAACTGTCTAAACGGTAGAAGATGTTTACTTGCACAGGAAGCATGGAGGAACATACTCCCCTGTGCCATGCTGTGATATGTAGGTTTTTTCTCTGCATGTAAAACAAGGGTGTACAAACTCTGAGGGGAGCCTCCCTAGGGGTGCGGAGGAAAGTTGCAGAATGTCTTTGAATTAGTACTGACACAGGCTCAGTCTGACCACTTTCTGTAACCAGAGTTCAGTAAGGTGATTGATGCAATTAGTACTAGAAAACTCCTGCTGCGATTCGAAAAGTCAGAACGAAGTCAAATCCGAATAAACACAACTTTGCTAAGATCTCACAGAGGGAAATAAGGAAAAAACAGGTCATTGTTACAGACCTGACCTAAGACGAGTTTCTAGGAAATATGTTGTTTCTAGGAAAGTTTTCTAGGAAAGGTCAACTTGAAAACCAAATAAAAAACAACTGCCCATTTACACCCCCAAAGAGACTTTACAAAAGTACATCAAACACACCAACCAAGTAACTGAAAGTAGGTAATTTGGACAATCTTGGGACTTTTAAAATAATTAAGCAGTCAGTTTGTACTTTCAAATGCATTAAATGACAATACAATTAACACTGCATTATGCAGTTTAAACATATTGCTGAAAGTACGTCTTGGCAAAATAAACAGCCATTTGAAAGTTAGTTAACTTTGTCAGCATAGATACAAATTACTCATTCTTCCATCTGAAGTAAGAAAACGACTTTGGCTTGGAGAGTAAAGTTTGATTTCTGTAGAAAGTTTTTTTTTTCAGGCGTTTTCTTTAGGTGACCCTAACTACTGTCTGCCCAATTTAAATCTGAACTCAAACTCAGCCATACTAGACTATGATATTTCTTCTGGTGAAGCTGTTTTCTTGTTAATTTGGGTGTACTCTACATTTGAATTCATTGTGATCTTGACCAATAAAATCCCTTCTCTCAGATTTGTTGCAAATACTTAATGCCAAACAGATTTTGGAACTGGTTTAATTTCATTATCTTTTACAATATTCACTTCACTTATTTGAAGGAATCCCAAAGCATGATGCTACCACCACCACTTGTCAAGGTCCTTATGGTGTTTCTTTGATAAAGAGTCCACATTTAGTCTTTCTGAATTGTAGCCTAAAATTCTAAGTTTGCTTTGATTAGACCATAACACTTTTTTTGCAAGGTTTCAGGAGACTGGAGAGGGTCTTAATGCCTCCTTTGGGAGAATATTATACTTAGACCAGTGATACTACCAAAACTTCCTGACAGTCTTTCAGTGTTGAAATCTGCCTGTTGGCAGCCTCTCTGATGAGTTTTCATTTTGCCTTTCTATCTTCACTCCACTCCATTATTTCATGTATTTAATACTTTATTTGCACTTTTCTCCTGATTGATACTTTTATGACCTCTCTGTAGTGTATGACATTAGCTAAAGGCCACAAAAAATTAAATGTCACAACATTCCTGCTAGTACATCTATGATTTTTAAAAGATGCCTTTGTAAAGTATTATTTTTAGAGGAGGGAGGAGAGAAGGAAGGCCTAACTTCACAACCAAGTTATTGTTTTATTTCTTGGATATAGTTGAGCTATAAGGATACATACATATAAGTATGTATGTATGTATCATAACTATTAATTTGATAAATTTATCATGTTGTTGCTTTTCAAAAAATAAAAACTGGAGTTTGTAACAGATGAAGGGCAAATTCATCTGTAACCTTATAGGAAGAACAAATTCTCCAAAATATAAAGAGAAATTTATCAAACCAATTGTATTATTGAAATGTCCTAAGAACAGACGTAATAATGACAGCAAAGTTTGCGTCTTTCCTGGCAACGAAGAACAACATTTCAAAATTGTGTCACAATGTGTGTAAAAAGACCCAGACACAGACCTGAATTACACGAGGAAGGCAAGTAAGACAAAAAATACATTTTAATTAGCAACTTTGTAAGGTAGTTTAGGCTCAAGGATCAGAGGTGAGCAGAAAATCAGGACCAGCCACCGCTTCAGTTTCTTCCAATTACTTTTTTTTATTCAATCTTTACTCGGACTTCTCCCCCAGCATCCAAAAGCGCACTGTTTTTATACAAAATTGGCACCACACCTGTGCTTGATTGGACACAGCCACCAAGGAACAGGTCAAACAAACATTTAAACAGAGAAACACAAAAAACTACAAATCAATTCACAAACTCCTACATAATGAAGTTATCTGCAAAATAAATTACATAATACAAGATAACTCAAAAGGTTATTTTTAAAGGAAAACAAACAAACAATACACAAAAGAAAAACCCTCTAATTGGTAGAACCCAATAAGGTAATCACTGACATCATCCAGCCATTTAACCAGGAAGTACTGGGCCGGCCTCTCCAATACTCTTGCAGATCTACAAGGACAAATGATGGTGAGTACAAAGAAAAGTAAATACACCTTGAAACAAATTCAACCCATAATCCAGAAATAATCATTTTAACCTAAACAGATAGATCTTGCAACATAATGCTAACACAAACAAACCCGGGATAGTAAGTGAAGCAAAATGGCAATGTTTGAATTAATTATTATAACCAAATATAAAAATAAGTGAATGAGAAAGAATAAGGGACAAGTGGTGAACACAAACTGAACCACTTTGTCACAAACTTAAAGAACGCCTATCAAATTTGTGAATACCACTCTTAACCCTTGTGTTTACAAATGGGGTCCAACCGACCCCACACCTGTAAAACTTGTATCATTTGCCACAGTCCTCTACATTTGCCTCAGTCCTCGCACGCACAAGGGTTAAAAGGCAGAAATATGTGAAAACTTTGCACGAAAAATAAGTTCAAACAGTGATAATAAAGAGAGTTTGAAAAAGGGACAGCGGAAACCCTGCGACCTGACTTGCGTTACTCTCCATTTCAGAAAAAAGACGAGAAGTATCATCTATTCCCTTGAGAAGATAATGAGTAACACAGGAAAAGCAGCATCTTAAGCAAATTTCTGTAGGCACTGAAGTCGGGGAAAAAGGGTGGGGGTGGATTAAAAATGAAGACTAACAGCAACAAACCATGCAGCCGAATAAGTGGAACAAATTAGCATGAAATCAATAAGAAAACAAGAATAATCTTAACACAGCCAAACACACAGTTGTGGGAAAACAGAAGACATAAAAATCAGGACCACATGGTAGCACAGTACACGACCAAATCCCATGGTGACAATATTTTTAAACAAATCTTGACACAGGAGTGACTCTGTGGTGCTGTTTGAAAAACTACTGAAAAGTGGTCTTATAACAATTTCAGCAGGAGACAAAAGGCAAGAAGGCTTTATAAGAAGATCACAGCATGAGCAGGTAATAATATTGACCATTACGCCTGTGCTTACTCATAGAAGAAGAAGCAGGTGAACTAGAAAAGTCCCGAGAATCTTGAAGTGAATCATGTGGAGAGAAAGGATTGTTGAGTATAGCTGACGTAAAGATGAGTAATCAGCGGAGCCTGGATGGACAAGTGGGTATTTTGTACAACTGACTGGTCATAGAAGAAACTTGAATGAGCAGGGAAGAGGATCTGTCACAATTTAACCAAGAATATGTGGTATACCAGCTGAGTTTAAAAGGTAAATGGCTTGTATTTGTATTATACATGTATTTGTATTATGCGCTTTTCACTTTAGGATTCCTTCGCACCAATTTCAGGGCTGCACAATGGTGGCACTGTTGCCTTGCAGGAAGAAGGTCCTGGGTTCGAAACCCTGCCTGGCATTGTTCTGCATGGAGTTTACATGTTCTCACTGTGCATGGGTGGGTTCTCTCAAGGTACTCTGGCTTCCTCCCACAGTCCAAAAACATGACTATCACGTTGTGTTCTTGCGATGGAATGGCAACCTGCCCCAGGTGTAACCCGCCTCTAGCGGCACCAGCACCCCTCACGACCCCACCAGAGATAAGCGTGTTGGATGAATGGATGGCGTAACAATTTCAAGCATTGGCAATGATTTGTTTCTAGGCCACACCTGATCTGGGTGTTGTTGCGGACTATGTTCATCTATTTGTGACCCATCTTGAGTGTAATCTCATACCTTTTTCTTAAACATGATAATGAGTTCAGTGTAATCATATAGCCTCTATGGTCACCACACTCCGATACATCAGAGTATCTTTGGGATGTGGTAGAACAGTTGATTTGCATCACATACAGCTGTCAGATCTACAGTAGCTGCACGATTCTATCATCTGGATCTATAAGAAATGCTTTCTACCCCTTGTTTAATGTATGCCATGACGATTTAAGGCAGTTCTGAGTGCTACAGTAGACGTTTTATTAGAAAACGTCTACTGTACTTAGAGTCACTGTAAATGTGTGGTAACTTCAAAATGCTGTATTACCAGATAGGATGTAATGGATGAGAAAATGACTCATTGTTTTTACTTTTCTCTGACAAATTCATAGTAAAGTAAAGAGCTCTGAGGGACTTGTGGTTATTACCTTAAAAGATTACGTGTCAATTTTGAGACAGCATAAAATTGCAGTCACTCTTGGAACATTGTTGATGACAATGTTCCGAGAGTACAGTAAATATATACATTACACATCTCCTTACATCTCAAATATTTCTTATATTTGAGTAAGAATTTAAAATAAGAATTTTATTTTGGCTTCCATTATGTTAAACAAGACAAACTATATTTTGTAAGCATTCTAGAATAATTTATAACAAAGCAGCCGATTTATCAAAAGGCAAGTGTGTGGTTACACACCCAAACCGTATACATGAGAATAACATTACTATATCTGCCTGTCAGTCAGAGGATTATCCAATCAGACAGTGACATATGCAGAGAAATAAGGCCTTTGTTTTCTGAGATCTAAAGATAAGAATCGTATTTCCATTAAATCAATGAGCTGTGTGCTTTACCGTAATGAATAATGCATAGCCCCCTTCAAACCTGCTTCTTGCGCTACAGTCCCCCACCCCCCACCCTTCTTTTCAGTATTTGCTATGCTTGCCATTGAACAGTGTCTCAAGTGTTTTCATACCTTTGCACTTCATAATAAAGTTCCTGCAAGTTCACCTCAAGTGCTCCTCCATTTTATTTTAATCACTCTCCTAGGATGACTGATAAGGAAAGCATCTGTGTACACCAGAAATGTCAGTAGTATGTTGTGTGAAATGGTACACAGTATGAACGACCATTATGTTTTGCAGAGAACACCGTGAGCACAAAAGAGACTAAAGTCCATGCGAAACAGTGTACTCAAACTATTTCCTCAAATTTGGGGGAAAATTTGTGTCACTTTCTGCATTAACCCACCTCACATGTCTATCTCTTCTTTAACGCCCCCTAAACTTCTTAGATCCATTAGCTCCATTACATCTCATTCACCATCCACCCTACTGTGAACTTAAACCAAGCCAACATCCTTTACATCTATTTCCTCTGCCAAGTCTGCCGGAGACACAATAGGCACAACACCACTTCTTTAATAACTCCCTGTATAGGTGTCTACAGGCGTGAGTAAAGCCTTATTGATTCCATGTGGAGAGGCTAGACTGTGTCCACTACGACGTGCAGCACTGACCTTGTCTTCCTCCATGTAATTAATTAAATCTCGCAGTAGGACTGACAGCTGATGGATTACCCTCTTGGTGATTGTTACAGTCATGGAAATCACGCACATTCACAAAGGTGTGCACACACATCCACAACCAAGGTGTTGAAGAGCAGTAGAGAGCACAACATAGTGAATAAATGTGTTTTCCTTGGTTTAAGAAAGCTTGATGGTTTATGCAGCATAAATGGGTGTGTACTGGGGAAGTAAATGCAAAAACCTACTTGCTGCCCATACACAATCCTTATGTCCCTCAAAGCGTGCATGTCTGCTGAATTCCTAATTCTTTCCACACATAGCAGGTCTACCTGTGTCTTTGTACTCCAGCTCTACCCCTCCCTTCTTCTCACTCAGTCAACCAAAACTACAGTGTGTCAGTCTCATTTCATCATTTTCTCTTCTCTTTTTGAATTCTTTTTCCGTATGCCAAGTCCCATGCTGTCCTCTTTAAGCCACTTGTGGAGGCACAGATTTGATAAGCCACTAAAGAAATATTGAGGCTGTAAATTTATATTGCGGATGTAAAATTTAACCTTTCTTCCAACAATCTAGTTCTAATCTACTTGTATTTATGCTTAAAATTTTTTAACAATAGTTTTATGGAATTTTAAATGTCTTCCCTGTCACTATGTCTGTCTTCATCATTGAGTACATTTTGGACTTCACAGTCGTATTGCCTTATTCACTTACAATTTTCTTTGCTGTTTTGATAAGATGATATGATGTATCATATCATACATCATATCATCATATCAATGTGCTTTTGCACATTTCCCAAAGCACATTGGGAAATGTGCTTTGAAGTAAACAAATGTGGCTGATGTGAAAAGAAACTCTTTCTTCACTTTGCTGTAAATCAAAGGTTTTCCTTCCCCTTGAACTGATGACCATTTACCAAGAAATTGTGAGGAAAACCATTGTTAGTCTTTCAAACTTGGCAATCCCTTGGAAAAGTATCCATAACCTATTTTAACTGTCATTTCCCTTCCACTTTACATCTATGCGCAATTCTGTGGTGGTCTGTCACAACCAATCCCAAGAGAACAGATGATTTCTACGGCTGAAACATCTTAAGACATTATCAAACATTATTTAACATTTGTTGTTATTTTTCAATGAACTGTTTAGCTGATTACAGCTATAACCCAATAAATTGTAAAACTGAGGACTGTGAAAAACCTTGTTGTGTTTGTCTCTCACGAACAATCTGCTGTCTGACAAGACGTATAGATTTGACCTTTTCCTTTATACTATTTGAATGTTTGAGTATTTTTGCACCCATCCCTCCCCCAATTGTGCAGCTTGGGTGCTTCAACTGAAAATTAAGTCAGCTGAGGATGAGTTGAGGCACAACGTGAAAGATAAAACACTGTGTCAACATCACAAGCAAGATTAAGAAAGAAGGAGCAGGCTGTGAAGTTTGAGGCACTGAAAGAAATGTGAACTCTCAAATAACTTATAATTAGGTCTCAGACCTCAATCAGCCTTTTAACATCACAGTCCATGTTTGAAGGTTAATACACGGCTATGAAACGTGAGGCAGCCAGGTAGTGAAAACCAAAAGGTTCTTTAATTAACTGAAGCAGAACAAATAAAGGGTGCTGCAGAAAGCAACAATTCACAAAAAGTTGAGAACATGCGTGGGCTAAAGTCAATCAGAATTTGTCATTAAAGTACAAAAACTGTGGTGCATATATGAACTAAAATCATGCAGAAGGGGTCAAACATCAAGTGTAATTTTAAATATATGTTTCTCTAATGCACTGGCAACCTGACAAAATAGTCATACACAGCATCCATCAAACTCATCAACCGACAGGCTACTTTGCTCCAAACCATAGGTCACATATCCGCTTTTCAATGACCCCAATACAGTTGTAGAGCCTTTTTGGAGCTTAGATAACACCTGATAGAGAAAGACTAATGCTCCCAGTCAGGAAATAAACTGTCTTTAACAAATCATTTAGCAGGGATTAATGTCACAAAAAGGTAGCTTGTCAAAATGTAACTTACGACATAGATTCAACCAGAGCAGAAAGGTCAGCATGTGTATATGTTAAGTGGTGTGATAACACTAAGTTTTGAGGAATCTGACCTTGACCCTTCCATAGAATTGCAGCCAGTCATTATAATGCAGTTTATAGCTATTAATGTTGTGTCAAAATGTACTACATTTAAACATGCAATATTTCATGGGTTAATCCCCTCCCAGACAAGACATTTATATAGAAAACAGAAGTTTGGAGATCATAGGAACCAGGCATATAATTCCCTGAATCATTGTTGTTATTACTAAAAGCAGAAAATCCTTAAAGTTTATGTGAATAAAGTTTGTCAACTTTATTGACAAACTTGTCAACTTTATTCACATAAAGTTTTTAAGATTTTAAGCAGATTTTAGCACTGCTTGATTGAACATTGGATAATTTCTCATGTATTTATTTTGGTTTAGTATTTATCATTTTTCAAGTTTTTCCCACATATTTGCTTTTTACAACTTTCTTTAATCTCCAAGCCTCCCTCCTATAGGGGGGTTGGAGTCATGGGGGCAACCTCCACAAAAAAAGTCCAAGACAATTTTCTGCAATTAACAAGAATTTTCAGTGACTCTTGAAACTCTTGTTAAATCTCAAGTGTCACCAAAACCTGCCTGTAATCTCACTTTCATACAGTTCAGAGTTAAGAAAGTTAAAAGGGAAAATGAGGTCATTGACTGGTGTAATGTTTCAACCTCTACAATCCTGGATGAAAAAAACAAAACAGACTTGGTTACAAATGCATTTTTTTCCTCGATGCAAAGCCCAGATTTCCATCTACCGGCCAATCAACCGTTCAATCAAAGCAATGGATCCCCTCATGAGTTGCAGCTACTCCAAGATTCCACAAACCTCTGATCTGATTCTAAAGGTCAGAAAGAAGAAGGTGACGAGGAAGCATTAGCTTTATCTGCTCCATCATCTGAATTTTCAGATGGGAATCCCACTGAGTATATCAAACCACAAAATATAGACTATGCCACATGTTCTGCTGATTTCCTGGCAACATATCATGTTCTACTTGTCTCATAAAAATAAATAAGCACTAGTAGGATTCCATCATTTTAACAGTGTTCACACCCACTCGGAGTTCTGCTTAAAAGTTGTGAACCGTGTGGAAGAAAGACTACAAGTTTAACTGCTGACAAAGTGGCAGTGAGGGAGAGTGAAGATGAACAGAATGGCGCTTGTTTAGAGACAGATGTTGAGCTAAAAAATCCACTGCCATCTCACAGCTTAGAGTCAATCTGCAGGTCACAACACCACTGCTTTTTTACAGCTGCCAGTAGTAGCCTGGCAGCTCTATATCCTGGCAATGGAGTGATTTTGGTAATGACTGTCTCAATAGCAATATGCATGAATCCAGTCTCTTGTAACATATCCTGATGCTGTGATGACATCCTCAAAAAAAAAGAACCTGTATCAGTAATTAAACTTAGTATTTGATTACCATGGAGAATAAACATAAATGAGACCAAATCTCTAGTGCTGGACAGATATTAATGATGACTAAGACCTTTCTGTGACTTCTCAAGCTTCCCTCTGGCGCTGGGTGTCAACAGATGTCACAGCGGCTGCTTTTCTCTCTTGTAATATATGATCTTCTACATGAGGGAAGTCTCTACTTATCAAGAATCTGACAAAAAATAAATAAATCCAACATTTTTGTCATGTACTAACAATTTACTTTTGCTTTATCAAATTCAAACAATGCTGCTTTGTGGAAATACCACTTTGTGTGAGCAAGCCTTTAGGCAAACCCGAATGGATTTTACAAACATGCTAGAAAAAACAAACAAATAAAAAAAAAGAAAGACTCCAGGTACATTTTATATGAAGAGACACCATAACGTGTAAAGATCAAAAAAGTAGATTTTATATAATAGCCTGCCTCTCTGTCCACCTTTAAATTTGAAAACAAAAAAACATTTTATCAGATATTTATTTCAACATCCAGCTGTATTTGTATCAAATGCTCTCCATTTTTAGATATCTTTTTCGAGTCTGTTCCTATTGCTAGGGATATTTAGGTTTAGATATGTCATCAAAGACCAAAATATCAACGGTGTTGCAACAACCCCACAAATTTGGGAAATAAATAACCATATTAGGATTTTAGATGTTTTTTTAGTAACCTATGACTATGACAATTATTATTTTGGACTGTGGTGCTTCTGTGTTCCAGAAATGCACAAACATTTGTCAACATGTTCACTATAAAACTGTTTAAATTCATGCCATTTTTTTAAACAGTAATTGAGTTCTTTTGTTTTATGCTAAGTACGGCTTCTTAATGAAATTCCATTTAGAAAATTGGTTTTACGTGCATATCAGACAATAATCAGGATACTTTATTTCACTGACTAGCTGCCTCTAGAAGGCACTGCAACAGACTGACCTATCAATAAACCAATGACACTCCTGGAAACTCTGCCAAGTTTTGTTCTTCTGCAGTTATACTCTGTTGCAAATATTACATCTGATGAAATAAAGAATTTAACCTTTGAATTCCAACATGTCTCTGAAAGGCATGTTGGTCTCAACTGTACAAACATTCTTCATTTTACTTGTTTTCAGCTGAAGAAAAGTTGAGATGATTGCGCAGTGTGCTTTAGTGATTCTATGTTGAACACATGTGAAACCACAACAGCACCTCGTCATCTTCCTCTCTGTCTTGTGGGAGTAGAGTTCAGCTAATTAACCATAATATCAGCAAGGAAACTCTCCTCGCTTGGTTGACACACACAACGGCCCCTAATTGACTGCCAGGAGTTTTGAGGCTTTAAAACAGCAAAGAAGCAAGCTGTACCTCAGTGATTATGAGGTTTGGGGATATATTGCATTACATACTGCACATTCTTGCAGAACCAATCCAGTGTCACAAAGTTCAAACGCAACACTGCTTGAATAAACAAAGATGAGCTCAAACAGTCATAAAAGCCCAGAGGAAAGAGAATACATTTGCCACAGAGGTTGGAAACTCAATGCTTTAGTACGTTGGCATATGTTCTGAATACCAACAGTCACAAACCTTATGCTGAATTAAATACCCTATCACTATGCCCATTAGCCTATGAATTTTTTATGCCCCTGTCACACTCTGCATCTTCCTTTTAACTGAATAAAATAATGATTAATTCCACAAATAATCATGTAACCTATTAGGGCATTCACAACACATTTAAATTTTATTCCAAGATGGTTTTGATTGTTAAATGCAAAGTAAGTAAGTCTTGCTTATGAGATGTTTATGTCATTACCATAGCCCAAATTGGAATATTTGAAAACTGTGAATTTTATTTGATCCCAATACTAAAATACCATTAAGAAATGGAGTGCTTTGAAGCCATGTGGTGCAGACCGAGCTGGACAAAAGATTTTTGAGAAATGTCTTGAGCGTAACATGAAAACAATTTGTCTAGTAAAAAAAAAGCCCTATCTTCTTTAAGAGAGACTAACGAAGTCATAGTTAGTGCTTCAGAGGTACCAATAACCAAGCAAACAACTACATTATGATACTGATATTATTTAAGTCACTGACTTCTCACGCATCTCTCTACATTTGGAAAAAGAAAAACAACTCAAGTTTTCTTAGACATTTTTTCCTACCATCTCCACAGCATAACCATGTCAAACTAGTTCACAAATACCAAAAATTCCTTATTGATAGACCTTAAATTTCAATCTTGTCATCCCTGTAAACGCAATTCTCTTCCTATAATAACAAATACAGATCAATTAAGTTATTTTAGGAGCAAGATTATGGTTTTTAATATACTTCTGGTATGACAAGAAGTAAAAAAAAACATATTTCCCTCTGATCTGTCCTGGCTCTGAATCCGGATGTGCCACCCCAAGTTTATAATTATTGTTTTGATGGAGTGGTCATTTAAGGGCTTTATGGATCTGGTGGATTTTGACTTTGTAAAATGATTTGAGCACGTTGGGGCTAAATTTAATATTCCCTTCAAAGATATGTGTATCTCTAGAGCTGTTATTTTGCAAGGTTTCCTTTGAGGACAGCCATGATATGTATGAAATTGTCAGAATTAGAAAATATAGTGTGGGCCAAGTCTCCCAGAGGACTGATTTGTAAGATTTATGCCTAATGCACCCCCCACCACCACCAACACGCCCAAATACCCAATTTAAGTTTCATAAAATCCCCTTAATTCCACAACGCTTAGACTCATGAAGCACAGTATCCAATACATGGAAAGATAGGAAATATTTTTGTTGCCTTACCTACTTGTCTTCAAACTTAGTTTGGCTGCTTAGCTGATTATTTGGACATCTAGAAGAAGTCCTCACAGGAACCCACTTCCACTCCCAACAAACACACAGACAATAAAGATTGATCAAATCTCATTATGCTAGCCACATAGAAAACAATTTCAGAATTGAGTGAGGCCATGTTGGGGGATGAGATAAAGTTGGAGCAGAGGGGAAAAAAAGAAAGGCTATTGAACATAAACAACTATTTTCTAACTGGGGCTTTGGGGTGGAGTAGGTAGGCACTCGAGTAATTTAGAGGACTCATCCATTTTTTAAAAGGAGTTTGATAGAAAGCAATTCTCCTTTGTGAATGTTTCAACTATATCATCTGATTGTGAGAGTGAGGCGAGCTGTCAATCAATCTAAATCGGTGCTCACATGTCACTTCAAGCCCAAATATGCAGCACGTGCACATACCATATAAATCAGCAGAAATGTTTCGCCATTGTAAATCTCTGTCCTATATGCTGGATTTCATTTTTCTTCTTTCAAAGAGAAAGAGAAGGTGGGTTGGTAATGGATGCGGCGCGAGGTAGTTCACCTGACCTTTTCATAAGAGCTGGTGCATGAGGCAAGGGATGTTCAAAAGCTATTTTTTCCAAGTCGAGTCTGAAGTTCTTGAAGAGCAAGTCCAAGTTAAGTCTCAAGTATTTTGCCCCAGTTCAGAATCAAGTGTCAAGTCTCTAGCAATTGAAATCAGCATTTCCTCATCACATTGTCTAGTGAATCTCTAACTCTCCATCACAGATTAGAATCCTAAACCTTTATTGTTTTTCCGTATGGCCAAAATTAACAAATGAACATATTGATAGTTATCGTAATGATAACATATTTTACTTAAATACACTCAAAAACACTGTAAATACAAGTTAAAAATTAGATAAGAACAATAAACCAACAAACCGCTGTCTGTCAAAAAGCAGGTTTTAAACTGAGGAAGGGAGTCAGTGTTATGGAAATCTGGTGGCTGCTGAGACTAAACTCCCTTTTGCACTGTAGGACTGTGCTCAGCACTGGTTCAAACCTGGGTCCGCCGTTTTTGCATAGACACTCAGATCTTGGTCATCCTACTGGTCCCTGGCCACCAAGAGCTATGCTTACATTTGGGGCTGGTTTGAAGTAATCCGTTGATTGATTCGGCTGAGGGAGTCGGTACATAAGTTCTCTTCCGGATCTCTATCTTGAGGTCAGAAGTTGCATTTGACTTTCTCGATGTCTGTAATTTTGACAGATGCCGTCAAAAAAATCCCATCATATTTTTATTTCTCAGTTTGTAAATAATAATAGTGATATAATCAAATTCAATTAATTTCCATTCAATTTAATTAATACCCGAGCTGAAAAGAGAATCCACATCATACCATGCACATCAAGGGGATTAACTTTTTCTTCACAGTGACAAAAACCATTGACTGTGGCACCCGTCAATATAAATAAACAATGACATTGATGATAATTGAAGGTCATGGCAAATGAGTAATTCATTTGCCATGCAATAATTATTCTTAACCAAACTAAATAACATTTACCTATAACATGCTAAGTGTCTTTCTTTATTAACACATTGTTGATAATGTGATTCTATGAATTTGATTTATTGTTTTAGAGTTGAAGGAAAATGTCCACCTTGATATTAAATAGTTTTATCTGATTTGTTCCTATTTATAAGACTCTACCAATAAAAAGTATTTCAAAATAATATGCATGGCACCATAAAAACAAAAATGTGAATTTTTGGTTATGTCTGTTCCTTCCTCCTATAATTGATGGAGATATATAGATATTATTTATAATGTATAAAAGTATTGTTTGTCATTTAATTAGCTCTACATCCTTAAGAAAATGAAAAAATATGGTGTTTTATGAGATCATTTATCTTTTACGGTGCCAGTAATGCCGAAATCATTAGTAAATAAAGACGTTGTGGTATTTTGATTTAGTAATGTAATTAGATTAGTTGTGTTACCACCCCGACTGCCTAAGGAGCAGATTTAGACGTACACCGAAAGCTACAAAATTTGTTTTAAAAAAAAAAACTGTGAGCGGAGTTGAAGTAAATAAAAGATTGAAGTTCAAATACACTCTGAGAGTGAAAATCCTTCCTAAAGGTGAAAATATATGACATATTTCAAAAGAAAATAAAAGCGGGAGGCCGCGGATAATACAGAAAATAGCACCCCCTTCTCTTCTGGAGTGCTATAGTCCCATTTCCAAATAAGGTATGAGGCTGAGAGTGGTCCGTTCCCGCCCCTTTCTGTTGCTGCAGCGAGGTCCTTCTCGCTGACAGGTGCAAATGCGCAGCAACAGATAAAACAGGCAATCAAAAAAAAAAGACACGCGCACAAATGAAATGCAGAAAACAAAAAAAGAGACGCAAACAAAAAAGAATACAACCACTAATGAAATGCAGAAAACAAAAAAGAGACGCAAACAAATGAAATGCAGCAAACGAAAGAAAAGATGCAAACAAAAAGTGCTGAAAACCGGAAGTGCTCCAGACCACTAGAGGGAGTCGAACAAAAAACATCTGTGTCCAAATTTAGGGTCTGCATCCTTCAGAAAAGCAGCAACATTACATATTACACTTAAAATTACACAAAATTATTTTTTACAATGTTTTTAGGCGAGAATGTAGATGTACTGTATAGATCTGCTCAGTTCATCAATAAATCACTTAATTACAATATTGCTCCGACGTTTTTCGAGATGTCTGCTCCCGCTGCATTAACAGCCAGCTCCCCTCGCCTGCTGTTAGCTGGCCGGGTGCTCCGGGTTCGGCACACCGAGAAAGAATCCATGTCTCCCAGCAAATTGTTTTAAAAACTCCTGATAGTTTTACCCTATGAGTAGAGGTGAAACACAGATATTAAGCCAGGTAATAGCTGTAAAATTTTTTGGTTCACTAAAGTATTTAATTTATTCCTGAGCAAATGGGTTTGACTGATTAAAACTAAGCCTTGCTGCACTTCATTTGTTTGGTCTCTCATTTTTTGTTTACTGCATTTCATTTGCTTTTTGTTTACGTCTCTTTTTTGTTTGCTGCATTTCATTTGTGGTTGTATTATTTTTTGTTTGCGTCTCTCTTTTTTGTTTGCTGCATTTCATTTGTGGTTGTATTCTTTTTTGTTTGCTGCATTTTATTTGCTTTTTGTTTGTGTCTATTTTTATATTTGCTGCATTTGCAGAGGAAACGCTGTCAATAACTTGTTTTATTTATGTATTGCATTACTGAATTGAACCGATACAATGGCATTATATAAAATCTGTCACTAAAAGGTGCATTCACACTGCCCTGTTTAGTCTACTTTAATCAAGCTAGTTTGTTTGCCCAGAAAGTCTGGTTAGTTTTGGGAAGTATGAATGCGCAAGCGAACTCTTATGTTGACCAAAAAAGCTAACTCTGGTCCGCCTACAATAGTGGTTCTTAATCTTTTTTGAGGTACCTAACCCCCCAGTTTTATATGTGCATTCACCGAACCCTTCTTATTCCAACCTATCCCCCCCGGCACACAAAATACTTTGCGGTATTCTGATTTAGTAATGTAATTATATTAGCTGTGTAACCACCCCCACATCACTAGAGGCAGTACCAACCCCGAAAAGATGCGACTAAGGAGCAGATTTAGACTATAGAATTTGGTAAAAACTGTGAGCTTTACTGAAGTAATAAAAGACAAAAGTTCAAATCCATGCTGAGAGTGGAACTCCTTCAATCAGTGCTCCTTCGCAGCACTGATTAGCTAAGCAATGTAACGTGATCCTCTGCAGCAAGTGATGGCAAAGCGGGGCGTCATCACGACTTTACACAAGTGTGTCTTTACCTCCGCGGCAGAGGCTCCGCCGAACCCCTGAGACCGACTCACCGAACCCAGGTTAAGAACCACTGGCCTAGAAACATAGGTCTCAGTTCAGTTGAAGTGAACTCTGTTGCAGTTCAAATGCATATAATGCCAAACAGAACGGAAACCATGGTAAAAGCAGAAAGTGGACTAAAGTGTAGGGCATTCTGGGTAAATACAACCAAAACAAAAGAGTGTATGTTTGGAGCTAGAGGGAGAAATGGCTAGTCTTTTCCAAAGACAAGAAAGATCCAGTTACTGCTAAAAATCTGGTGCACTCCATTTTTGTTTATATTTCTTGAAGAAGGAAGTTGGGCTCACTGTCTTCTTCAGAGGTTTTTGTGTCATTTCCTTCAGTGATTCTTGGTGCAGCGCCACCATAGGTGAGAAGTTAAACAGATTGATCAAAGGGCTTGGTTCATTTGACACACCAAGGCAGTGAAATGAGCTGGTCAGAAAAGGAGGCAATCACTGCATAACCAAACAGACCTCAAGCAGTGCACATCAGAAAGAAAGGTCAAGCTAAGACAGATACAGGCTGCTTATTGAGCTGTTTTAGTGTGACGGTATTAACAGCACATGACTTAGAATATTTATTATGGTGTTAGTCATCTAGAATTTGTTAAACAATAAAATGGTGGGGAAATAGTGAATGGCATTTATAAGTTATACAGATAGTGTAATGATATTTTAATTGCAAATTGTAGATAGCACCACTGATTGTCTGCTACCCCTGTTGTAGTTGTTTTTATATTATGGGAACATTAGACTGGAATTAAAAGCGTGTCAATACATAATATCCTTAGATATAACTTGAAAAGCTACATATATATTTTTTGTAAAACTCTCAACCATTTCAGAGAATTTACTGACATCTACTGGCGAAATGGCCATTTAAAATTTAATGACTCATCTGCCTTTAACTTCCATAAGAGCGAAGAAACCCACTGTTAAAAGGCAACAGGTTGCCAGTCCATCGCAGGACAACACAGAGACAGAGAGGACAAACAATCACGCACACACACCCACATCTAAGGAGTATTTAGAGAGATCAGTCAACCTTACAGTCATATTTTTTGGACTGTGTGAGAAAGCAAGAGTACCCAGAGAGAACCTACACATGCACAGGGAGAACATGCAAACTCGATGCAGAAAGACCCCGGGCCAGGAATCAAACCCAGGACCTTCTTGCTCGAAGGCAACAGTGCTACCAACTGCATAGTCCTGGTTGAATATCCAAGATACTTTATTGTATTTCTGCAAATAGATCCTTATTAATAGAAAATGGACATGTTAACGCTATTAAATTTAGAATTTTTTTGCTGCTCTGATTGACCCTATTATTTGCTTAAAGTCTCGCAAAGCTAGAAAAAGTGCATTTGTCCTTAATTGAAAGGCATATTGTGAGGTTGTGCCTGTGCATGTGTGTACATGCATGTGTATGTATGGCGGCTTGTCCAAGGTATACCCTGCCTCTCACCTAATGACCACTGGAGATAGATGTCAGCTCCTCCATGACCCTACATATAGGCGGGTACAGATGATGGATGGATGTTTACAGATTTTCTCCTTCAACTCTTACTGGACTTATTTTTCCAAATAAGAAGTGAAAAAACTTTCAGTCTCTTAAAACGACAAAAAGAGCTTTAATTGCAAAAACAAAAGAAATATAAACGACATACACCTTTTCTTTCCACTTAAGTAACATGCACGGTCTATCACATGAAGTGCTATATAAAATAAACAAAACATTTTGTAAACTTTACAGGAACTATTACCTAGTAATCCACTGGCCTTCATTCTGTTTAATTTTATTCTAATAATCGACAAGGCTTTATTTTATTTTTATTTTATTTTATTTATTATTATTATTATTATTATTATTATTATTATTATTATTATTATTATTATTATTATTATTAGTATTATTTTATTAACGAGTTATAATTGGTGACAGATTTAAATTTAAAAAACAGAATGTTCTCTAAAAACTATGTAGAAATACATGTTTCTACATAGTACTTATGAAATAAAAGAACACATTTTTTTTGAAAGGGTATGAATGTGAAGTATTCTTTTTAAAAGCCATGTGAAAAAGTTTTACCTCTTTGTTATTCTGAATTAACTTTCCTTTATCCCGTGTTTTCCGGTTTAAGGTAAGACGCAAGAGCTGAAACTACGGCTGACAGTTACTAATGTATTTACAGAAATGGAGATGGATTTTCCATATGAAAATAAACCAATTACTAAAGTAGCATCCTCCTCCTCCATTCCTTATCAGCACCATTTTCTGCTGTCATGCCCAGATCTAACCCTAGAGCCCTTCTCCACCCCCTCCTTTTTCCCTTCACTTCCCTTCAACTCACTTTAACACTTCAACCTCCTGAGGCCCCTCGTTCCTCCGTTACCTCTGTTCCCTCGTGTTTCCTTGCTCATTCTACACTGATGCACTGTCTGTTCTTTCCTTTGAGCCCCCATTTACTCCAACCACCCCCTCCCCCAGTTGTCTCCCCAACGCTCCCTTTTCTCTATCCCCCCATCCATCAGACTGAGTAATGGCCATCAGGGCAGGGAGTCACCCTGCAGCTGTCTGGGGCAGACACTGATCACATACACACTCACTTTACGTTGAGCACACAGCCATCCATTTGCATGGCCCTGTCAAGCTTGCTGCACACTGCAATTTTAAAGCAGGAGCACAAATGGTTCAAATGAGGGTACAAATGAGGCTGATCATACTCATCTGGGGTTAAAGGGTGAACATTTTCTGCTTTTAACGCACTATGTGTCATCTGTGTTTGTGCAAATCACTTTACACCCCTAAAAGATGTCTCAAAAGACAATGTTCAGCTGGACTGTTTTCAGGATTTTTGCAGTTCAACCATAAGAGCCGCAACGCAGGAAGGGCTGTGTCAAGGAGTGCATGTTTTCACATTATTCTCATATAACCAAACGAGATTTTCATTTTCCCATAATATTCCACAAATTTGGACCAATTTTTCAAAACAACGCACACTACCAAAGTGAACTGCGTTTACCAGTTTATTTGGCTGCAACTGGTTTCCAGTGGAACAGCAGTAGTTTAGTGGCTCATCAAAAAGCATTGTAAAAAGGATTGAGGTACTGCATATCATATGGGTGCTAACTCCCTTAATGACATCTTAATTGCCTTTTTGTTCATATTATGAAATTTTAATGGTCTATCGAGCTTTTACCTACAGACTGGGGTTTGGTCTGTTAGCTCTTCACATTACAGCTGGTTATGATGTCATTAGTCAAAAATGATGTGCCTTTTTTTTATTTTAGAGATACTAAATTATGAATGCATCAAGACTGGGAGAGGAATGACCAATACGCTTATGTTCTGGTGTATGAAAAATAAAACAAGAACAAGGCAGAGTCAAATGGAGTTCAATAAAATAGTATAATGTTTGAATGTAATACTTGCCATTTGAAACTCATAAGTGTTTTAGAAAGAACAATTTTTACTATATATTTTGTAAAATTTCAGCTTTGGGTTTTTATCTGTTTAGTTCCAATCTTTAATTTGGCTAAGCCCTAGAGTAAAAGTGATTCACTTTCTAGAGATGTATAAAAGCCCAAAAGGGGAAAAAAAAAATTAATTGTTCCACATTTAATATTAACTAACATGTGAGGTTAGTTTTGTGAAACTTTAGGATGGAGTAAGGCTAAAACACTAAACAAAACTATAATGTCTGATTTTTTGAAGAATGAACCAGACCACAATGAATAAAAGACAGTATCTTCTCTCCCAAACTCTCAACCTCGCAACCAATTTTACAGACTCACTATTTACAATGTAGATGTTCACAGAACCAAGACAATATGTGTCAGCATATTGTCCTGGTTCCAGGTCCTCTAACTTGTTCGGAGGATCTGGATGGAGTCTCAACAGCAGTGATTGTCTTTAGGTAACTTATCCATATAACTCAACAATCTATTGCAATGTACAGTTTGCAGTTGAAACCAAAAACTTACATGCACCAAATTAAAAGAACCGGTCTTTTTTGACACAATAAGAGTGTCAAAAAAATCAGTCAAGATATCAGGAAGAGAATTGTAAAGCTACGCTTGTCTGGCTCATCCTTGGAAACAATTCCCAGACAATCGAAGGTGGTGAGTTCATCTTTTCAAACAATTATATGCAAGTGTAGACAAGATGGGAATCGACCCCAGGATAAAAGCTAAAGACCTTGTGAAGACGAGGTCTGAAGCTGGTAAGACAGTGTCATCATTCACAGTGAAATGTGTGCTGTACTGACATGGCCATTACTCCAAAAGAAATATAAAAAAGTCAGATTACACTTTGTAAATGCACAAAGGGACAAAGACCTTCATTTTTGGAGGCATGTCCTACGGTCTAATCAATCATTCAAGTTTATTTGTGTAGCACCTGTCAGCAACAACGCAGTTCAAAGTGCTTTACATCATAAAAAAACAGAAATCAATTATTGAAACATTGCATTTTTCCAAGTGCCGTCATTACACAAAAAATGTTGGTGTTTTGTTTCATTTATTATTATACAAAGGGAACTCTAAACAGGTGGGGTTTTAATCAATATTTAAAGGAAACCAGTGTTTCTGCTGTTTTACAATTTTCCAGAAGTTTTTATTATTTTTCCAGATTTATGGTGCATAGAAGCTGAATGCTGCTTTTCTGTGTTTAGTGCATTGTACGTTGACTCTAGATTGCTCCTCTTTAGGCCAGAATTTCCTATTATTACCTGAGCTAGTGGAAGCATTGAATAAGAGGGGTCCAAGGTTTGAACCTTGGGCTACCCCTCACGTGACTTCTGTCCGCTTCGATTAGAAGTTACCTACTGAAACAAAGAAATCCCTGTTCTTTATGTAAGATCTGAACCCGTTGAGTGCTGGACCGGAGAGACCTACTCAACTCTCCAGTTGTTTCAGTAATATGTCAGTGTCAACAGTATCAAATGCTGCACTGAGGTCCAACAGAACCGGCACTGTGGTTCTTCCACAGTCTCTATTTATGTGGATGTTATAGAACACTTTGACAAGGGCAGTCTTAATACTGTGGTGAGCATGGAGACCAGCCTGGAAGACATCAAAGTATTTTGACACTAAAGTGAAACTTTTTGGCCATTAAGGGCCACTGTTACATTTGGAGGGAAACGTAACAGTGGTGATGGTAGCATCAAGTTGTGCAGCTGTTTGTTGCAGGAGTAACTGGCAAGCTTCATAAAATAGATGGCAACACCAGGAAGGAACTTTATATGAAGGAACTTCTAAAGATGAATGAGAAATTTATATGATATGGATTTTTAGTAAGCACATCTGCAAGTGTGATGTTGTGTTAGTGCCTCTAAGGAATGTTTCCTATAACTTGTGGAATTTCTATAATGAATAATTGAGACAGTTCTGAGGGAGGTCCAAATGGTACTAGCAAACTGCAACACAGTGGCTGCTGAGTGTATATTACCTAGGGTTTTAATTGCATTGCAACCTGCCAAAGCTCAACGTGAGGGTGGTGTTGAATTAGCTAACTCAAAGGCATATCTCACATTTATTTTGGACAGCCAACCCTAAAATGCCCCTCTGTTTCCTGAGAAGGTCCTTTCAACCTTCTTGGTTGATAAGAAGATTTGTAAGATAGGTTCACAGTCTTTTATTGTTAGACCTGCCCCTCATTTTTCGTAGGATATTCTGCACTTACCGTTTTCATCCGTGGACATTGTGTTTTATCAGATTTGGTAAAGAATAGCTTTCTTGATCCCTTCTGTGTCACGTCATTTTGCCTATTACACTGCCGGTTATCCCTACAGCAGCACGGCTACTTTTAAAAGACACACGTAGTTGAAATGGCCTTGCTGAAGTCACATAATTATAACTTCACTGAGGGTTTATATCTAATCAGCTACAAGGCTTGAAAGCACCTTTGTGCTGAGCTGTACCTTGAAAACCATACAAGTACTCTCCAAAGATCACAGCCAAAGTTAGAAAAAGAGTTCAAAAGTGAACCTAGGCTATTTAAAAATAAAACAACTCGTAATGGGATTTTACAACATTCAGATTCTGCTCTCAGGGACAAACTGAATGTGGATCAAAAATAATTCTGTAATGATAATTTGAGAAATCACAAATTGTCATATATTGCATTATATTATATTATATTATATGATATTATTGCATTATATTATAGTATTGTATCAATCGCCCTCCCCCCCTCCACTTAAATTTTTTTATGTTTCGATATGATGCAAAGACAAATTCAAATATATTTTTAATATATTTCAAAATATTGTGATAGACCAACACAATTCCAATCTAAAATAAATGTACTGCATTTCTTTGTGTGCCATGTTTGATAAGTGTGGCATGCATGTTTGATAAACAATTTGTAGAGCCACCTTTTGCTCGGATTGCAGCTGCTAGATCTCTGGGCTTCAGTATGTGTCTGCCAGCTTTGCAGTAACTGAAACACATGCCCTTTCGTTTTGGAAAACCACTCAGTCTTACTCAGATTGGATGGAAAACATCTGAAAACCATATCTCAAGCCTTGCCACACATTCCTGATTTTGTTCAGGTCTAGGCTTTGATTGGACCATTCTAGAGCTGCACCTTGACCCCAGTTTTAATGCCTGTAACAGGTTACTGTGGCAATTGTGCTGCCAAAGAAACTTCAAACCCACTGAAGTTCAGATTATCTTTACTGAAGAAGTCATGTATCTTTTTTGTTCATCTTCTCTGTTATGAATTACTTTGTGTTGGTCTACAACATGAAATGTTGGTTTGTGCTTGAAATGTAACTGAACAATACTTATTGGGTGTGAATACTTTTGCAATGTGCACATGTACATAACACTGAATTCAACCGTCATCCATGGGCTAAAGCTACTAAATAATTCTGCTTTCACACCTGTGGCCCACACCTGCATGAGGAAATGCAAGTTCCTCCCAGAAAATAATTCAAACTCAAGATCTTCTTTCTGAGAGACTACAATGTACTACTGTAATATTATACTTTAGTCCCATTTTCTCCAGTTAGACATACATATTGTTTCTATTTATTGTAGCTAATTTTGGGATCAGGCAGTTAAAACTTCATGTATATCCTAATTATTAAGTTTCTAACAATCAGCACCTTTTCTGTGCTATTTATTTATTTATTCATTTTTTTGCCTTATATAATGCTTAGTTTTATGTTCCTGTGGAGAACCCTTTTCCTCCCCAGGACTTTTTTATTTATTTTTTGTTCCCAGAGAAAGCGGACTAACGCCAGGGGGCGACGTTGATCTCTGTAACACTCTGACCGGGACAACGATGGAGCGCGCAAAAGGGGGGAAACGAGAACGCGCACCAGAGCGGGGAGCGAGAGAGAGAGTAGAAGAGAGAGAGAGAGGGAAGCTCTGAGATCCGACTCTGGTGTCAGCTCGATTCAGTCACACAGCTCCGGCTCAGACATGGGTGGAAATTCATCCAACGTGTCCTCTTTGTTTCTTCTGACTTGTATGGCAAGATGCAGAATCGTTGTTTAATCCACTACACAATGGACACGTCGTTTTGCATTATGGCCGCTATAGTGGTGCTCCCGTCTATTACATTGGGAATTTGAGACTTATGCTAATTAGACTCAATTATGCCTTTTTTTTTTGTCTTTTTGTCACCATCATCATCACCCAAACTGTTTGCAACTAGTTAGACTCCCTCTGTCCCATTAGCATATTTAATTTATTCTTTATGAATTAAATTAGCGGATGATGCAACTGAGCTATCCTAGGGCAGCATGTGATGCCGAGGGGTGGGGGGGCTAATGATAAGAATGGGGACAAACGGGGGGAACTAATAGGCTGCAGGGTATTAGTAACATGGTAGGGCTGAAACATAAACGACCCATTACACTGAATTAAAACTACCGACATGATCCTGCAGTGATGACATCTTGAGATTTGACTTTAGAGTATTTCATTCGTGCTCTGCATAAGGGGCCAAATGGACACTCGTCTAACAGAGTGGGAAAGAGAGAAGGATGGCCGCGCTGCACAGTGGGGTATTGCGTCACGGACCGTCTTTACTTGCGCAGGCATTTTTACATGTTTGGCTGTGCATGGGGATTCTTACTGCGCTCTGACTCATGTGTTGGTATCAAAGCAGCACTTTGATATCAAACAGCGGGATGATTCGTCAAGGGCAAACTCTATCTTTATCCGGTCTGACAAACTGAGAACTCTTTGTATAATAGGAGGAGAGAGGGGGAAAAAAACATCCTTCTGACACCTGAAGTCGTTTTAAATATATACATTTTACTGGTTTGGTAATAAACTCTGATATCCAACTTGACTAATTTACAGGGTGCGAAACACTTTTAATTCCCCTGCCACAACCGGGACTGCGCCTGGAGATGAGAGTGGAAGAGAGGAGAGGAAAAGAGAGGAAAGAGGAGCGCAGCGGCTCTTTAACTGGTTTTGTTATGATGGCCCGGCGTGCGCTCTAGCTGGCATCGCGGAGCCCCAATCAGGTGCCATTACACCCGATGTTTGAAGAATATCATTGGCTGCTGGGGAAAGGAGCTGTGCGCAAAACCAGCCCCGCCGCTCACACTCGGCTTCCAGAAGCAGAGATGAGAGCATCATCCGCTTTGAGCGCTAAGGCGCAGTGATTAAATCCTCACAGAGAAAGTCTCATTGTTCGTGCATCTTAAAAAAAAGAAAAGAAAAAAAAAGAGATCGAACCGCTTTATTTATTTACTTTATTTTTGACAATGTTTTTCAACACAAGGATTTTAAAAGTTTTTTTATGTTCTTTTTTCCTGACTTTTCAGTGAAGGGGGGAGTTCGTTCTGCGCACAAGGAATGTTGGCTCAAGCTTGCGACTGTGTGCGCTGATACCAAAAACTCATAGACCGGGTGCAGAATTGATTAAAACTAAGAAGCTCGGATCAAATGGCTGCACTTCTCAAAGCAGAAACGACTAAATGTTCCACTGACCCGAGGCAGAGGAGGAGATTTTTAGACTCGGACAGCCTTGTTGCAGCTTGTTTTGCTGTTTTTTTCCTGCCAGGGAAGATTGGAAATGCACATATCTTGTAGGAAAAAGGAATAACACTTTTTTTTTCTTTTTTTTCTGCATTGATATTCACTTGGAGAGTGAGAGGGGAGATGATTTGGTTAATACTTCTGCTCTCCATTCTGAATGGAGCTCTATGTCAGCTGCACTACTCCGTGCCAGAAGAGCGAGAGCCTGGCACCGTAGTTGGGAATATCGCAGAAGATCTAGGCTTGGACATTACCAAACTTTCCGCTCGCCGGTTCCAGACGGTGCCAAGTTCGCGGACACCTTATCTGGAGGTGAACTTGGAGAACGGCGCTCTGGTTGTGAAAGAGAAAATAGACAGAGAAGAAATCTGCAAGCAGACCATTCCGTGCCTGCTGCACTTGGAGGTGTTTTTGGAGAATCCGCTGGAGCTGTTCCGCGTGGAGATCGAGGTGGAGGATGTCAACGACAATCCGCCCAGCTTTCCGGAGCCGGACATTTTCGTGGAAATATCTGAGAGTGCCATACCCGGGACTCGTTTCCCCGTGGAGAACGCCTTCGACCCCGACGTTGGCACCAACGCGCTCAGCACGTATGCTATAACCAACAATAACTATTTTTCCCTCGACGTGCAGACGCAGAGCGACGGGACCAAATTCGCGGAGTTGGTGCTGGAGAAGCCGCTGGACAGAGAGCAGAAGGCGGTCCATCGCTATGTCCTGACGGCTGTGGACGGGGGCGTCCCGCAGCGGACCGGAACGGCTCTGTTGGAAGTTAAAGTTCTGGACTCTAATGACAACGCTCCCACGTTCGATGAGTCCGTGTACACGGTTAACCTGCGGGAAAACTCACCCGTGGGGACCCTAGTCATCCAGCTAAACGCCACGGATGTAGACGAGGGACTAAACGGAGAAATCATTTATTCCTTTAGCAGCCACAACACCCCGCGGATAAAAGACTTGTTCAACATCGACGAAAGAACGGGCAGGATAGAAGTGGCCGGCGAGGTGGACTACGAAGAGAGCAACACGCACCAGATCAACGTCCAGGCGAAAGATCTGGGGGCTAACGCCGTCCCTGCGCACTGCAAAGTGCTGGTCAAACTTGTGGACGTGAATGACAACACACCGGAGATCAGCTTCAGCACCGTAACTGAGTCTGTGAGCGAGCAGCACGCCCCGGGCACCGTTATTGCCCTCTTCAGCGTTTCGGACCGAGACTCTGGTGAGAACGGTCAGATGAGCTGTGAGATCATGGGCGACGTCCCCTTCAAGTTGAAATCGTCGTTTAAAAATTACTACACCATCGTAACGGACGGCTCCCTTGACAGGGAGAACACGGAATCGTACACCATCACAATCGTGGCCACAGACAAAGGTCAGCCCTCGTTGGCCACCAGCAAATCAATTAAGGTGCACGTCTCCGACGAGAATGACAACGCGCCCCGCTTTACGCAGGCTGTTTATGACGTCTATGTGACTGAGAACAATGTGCCTGGCGCTTTCATTCACGCAGTGACCGCCTTGGACCCTGATATAGGACAGAACTCTTTAATTACCTACTCCATATTGGAGTGTGACATCCAGGGAATGTCTGTTGACACGTATGTCTCCATAAACCAAGACACCGGCTACCTTTACGCGCTGCGCTCTTTTGATTATGAGCAGCTGAAGGAGTTCAGCTTCATGGTCCAGGCTAAGGACTCAGGTGCTGTCGAGTTGTTCTCCAATGCCACCGTTAACGTCATCATAGTCGACCAAAATGACAACGCTCCCAGCGTCATAGCCCCTATAGGTAAAAACGGCACGGCTAAAGAGCACTTGCCGCGTTCCGCGGAGCCTGGATACCTGGTGACGCGCATCGTGGCCATGGACGCAGATGACGGCGAAAACGCACGGCTGTCCTACAGCATCCTGCGGGGCAATGAGATGGGAATGTTTCGCATGGACTGGAGGACCGGGGAGCTGAGAACGGCGCGCAGGATCTCCCCCAAGCGGGACCCACAGGGCTTTTACGACCTGCTGATAGAGGTGAGGGACCACGGGCAGCCTCCTCTCTCCTCTTCCGCCAGTGTGAGCGTAATACTAGTGGACAGCGTGGTGGAGGGCCGCAGTGGGGACCGCGGCTCGGCCTCCAAGGCTAAAGAGACTTCTCTTGATCTCACCCTGATTCTCATCATCGCCCTGGGCTCCGTGTCCTTTATATTCCTCCTGGCCATGATAGTGCTGGCCGTGCGCTGTCAAAAGGACAAGAAGCTCAATCTGTACACGTGCCTGTTGGCCGGTGACTGCTGCCTGTGCTGTGGCTCCTGCTGCAGCAGGCAGAGCCGCGGCAGGAAGCAGAAGAAGCTGAGTAAATCCGACATCATGCTGGTTCAGAGCACCAACGTGACCACGGGAGTTGGGCCCGTCGGGCAGGTGCCAGTGGAGGAGTCTGGGGTGGGGAGCGTGGGAGGCGGGTTTGGCTCCCACCACCACCAAAACCAGAACTCCTATTGCTACCAGGTGTGCCTGACACCGGAGTCTGCCAAGACGGATCTGATGTTCCTTAAGCCGTGCAGCCCCTCCCGCAGCAACGACGCTGATCACACCAACCCCTGCGGGGCAATAGTGACCGGCTACAGTGATCAGCAACCGGACATTATATCTAACGGCAGCATTCTCTCCAGTGAGGTAAGAGAGCAGACACTGTGACCTCAGAATCAACCTAACGCCCATGCGTAAAATGTATTAAAAGTGTGGAAAACCGCATTTTTCACGGGCTGACCTTCCCAACTGCGTTTGCTTTCGGTTAAAGTGCGTTATCAATTCAGATCGCGCAAAGTAGAAGTCTTTTGAAAAAGGGTTCTGCAATTGACTTGGCTACTGTGCTCAGTGGCCTTTAATCATTGTTATGCGTAATGGTGATTGGACATGTCAGTTGTTAAATCTCAAGTGGTATTTTATAATCCAATAGACTTATGTAGTTTCAGGTTTTATACACCGCACTAAAAAGACTAGAATTTTAACTCATGACAACAACACATATAGAATAGACTGTTTTATTTTTTATGATCATTTTCTTTCTTGACAATATTAAAGTGTAGGTTTAGACATGGTTTTTCATTTCTTATCCTAAGTAAAATCAAACAACGCATGGTAAGTTAGTTATTTTGTGCAGCATTACAACAATTAGCCGGAGCAATGCAACAGGAAGGTATTGCTGGGGGAATCCAGTCTGTTGCAGCAACGGAGACAAGCTCAGGTTGGGCCAGGGGCGTATCCAGAAAGGGCAGGCCGGATGGGGACCACAAATAATCGGGTGGGCACATTGAAAATCAGAACCCATAACTGTGTGAGTTTTGTTTTGGTATTTTGCTATGCCACTACTATAATAAGTTTTGGGTGATTTGTTATGCAAATTCAGACACTTATATAAGCTTGTAATTGCTTACCTAACATTGATTTATAAAAGTTGTTATGCACATCATTTTACCTGTGAATGTTAACAGCAGTTAACATTAGTAATGTTTTTATGAACTTTTTTTATGAACTTGTATGTTGTACAAAGGCTTTATGACCCCCAAGAGTGGCACCACTTGTGCATTTTGCTCATGGATCTGCAGAGAGAGTTGGTGGCTTTTTTTTGTTGATTGCTTGGCTTGAGTTGAGCCAGACCAGCCAGTCACATCCCCTAGTCCTCTGTGTGTTAAGTATTCCGCGCACGACACAGCACGGCAGCACCGTGAACAAAGGTTGTTCAGTTTCAGCATCAGGCGTCTCAATCATTTACGCCTCCCTAATCTACTCCCCCCACCACAACCCTTGCTCTCATCTCCTCTTGCCGACTCTCACCAAGTGAATGCACACATAATCAGTAACCCATGTCTGGTGGAGAAGCTCCACCAGAGCTTCTCCTGACTCAGTCTCACATTCTATCTTTATAGTCTTGAACTATGATTATGCATTTGAATCATCTGCCTGTTTGCATCGGTTGTGATCACATCTGTGTTTCTGTTGGCTTTCCAGACAAAACATCAACGAGCAGAACTCAGCTATCTGGTGGACAGACCCAGGCGTGTCAACAGGTAGTGGGAAAACACACGATGTGATGCATGCATACACATTCATCCCATTTCACGTTGGCCTAGTCACCACCACGATGTCTTGTGATCCACCATCACAAGACATTCAACAGGCTGTCATTGATCCACAGTCTCTTCATGACACTGAAGTCAGTATCCAAATGCAGCGCTTGGCCGAAGGGCTATTTCGCTACATTTTCTTGAGTCTATTCTAGTTAAAAAAAAAAAAAATACCTATGTTAGAACTGAACAATATTATAATAGGTTCACTTTATATTCTATGTGTCTTTGTTTCAGTATTTAAATGATCCATAGCAATTTTGAGAGGATTTCTTGTTTCAGAGCATCCTACATCGGACTCAGCTTAAAAACCACGCTACCTAGAGCGGTCAAAGTTCAGCAACCTTATTTTACATAAAGGACAGCTTTTGTAAAATACTGTTTGTGAATTGTGAACCATATTTAACTTTGTAAAAAAAAAAAAAAAACAGGGGTGTTTTATCTCTTTTTTTTCTGCCTGGATTCCATTTTACATGGAGTCCATCTTAAAAGCTCCACCACCCAAACACAATTATTTTCCAACCTTTTATAATTTTTGAAATCTTTATTAAGATTGTGAAAACAATAAAGTATAATTTTAAATCTTTTTCCAGATAATTTTTTGAATGAAGTGATACTTAATAAGCTGCAAATGGGATGCTAACTTGTTTGGCGTAGTCTCTTCCTAAATCCTATAAAATGAACCAGAGTCAGCCTAAAGCATAAGTAAACAAAGGAGCTGCTTAGGGCCTCCAAAGTCTTCAGGGGACACCCAGGAGTACCAGAGCACGCACACACTATATATACATATATATGTAATTTGTAAATCTGCAGTCTTTTTTTAAATATTTTATTTTGTTGTTGAAAAGGTTAATGTCTTCAAAGTGGTATAACTGTTTATATGCTCCACCTTTTTATATGGAACAGTAATCCAACAAGCAAATAAATAAAAATAGAAGCTGCTATAACAGTAGCTACGTTAGATGCATAATGTCTGAGATTTAAACATGGATTATATATCTAAATATAAAGAGAACATTGTTTGGATTTGGTGACTGAGGATACTTGGATGGGTCCCAAATCAGGTTCTGCCTAGGGCTCCTGTACAGCCTCGGACCAGCTCTAACATGAGCACTACACCCATCAGTATCCACATCGTTAATTGCGGTTTTAAGAGCCTGCACTGTTCCCAACATATCCATAACGTTCATCTTCAATTTGGCATGAGTCCCATAACTGACACAGCGGCGTCTATTAAAGCTCTAATGCTGGATTTCATTACTTGCCATGTGTAACATCCAATTTAGGCTCTTGATGGCTACCGTGACCGCATTAACGTGGTCTTGACTTCTGATTCTTCCTCTCTGTCTCTTTGCCCTCTCATTTAATCCTCCTCCACACTCTGTGTGTCTTTTGCCTCACAACCATATTCATTCTTCCTCTGTCTGTGCTCCCCCCCATCCCCTCTCTGGACCTCTTTGTAGTTCTGCATTTCAAGAGGCAGACATTGTCAGTTCTAAAGACAGTGGTCACGGCGACAGTGAACAGGGCGACAGCGACCACGACGCAACAAACCGGGGTCACTCAGCCGGTGAGTTTATCCACATCTCATAATAATTACTCCGCCATTTCTGCCCTCACACATACACAAACACACGCAGACACACGCACACACACACCCGCACACACACACACACACACCTCCCTGATCCGTTTCAGCATTGTGAGTTTGCAATTGTGAATAGGATAATGTGAAGTTGTTGGTGCGGATCGTTGATTTTTTCATTTCCTTAATTTGCAGAATGTGCGGGTAGGCCCTGAGCTCAGAGGTTACTGGCTGGTATGAACAGGCCCCAGATGTGTTGATTGTAACTCACAGCCTTGCAAAAAGACTGGCAAAAAGAGTATCAGTGGAAATCTCTTCCCTCTGGCCTTTACTTCTTCAGCAGTGTGGTGCTGAAAGGACAGTGACTTGCAGTGAGGCTGTGTGGGGCCCACAGAGCTTTAGTTGCACAAATCAATAGGCTCAGTCAAGAGAAAATGAACCGCATGAAAGCTGAATTGATGTAATGAGAAGCATTTCAATCAACCCTAGAGTCAATATGTTGTACAAACGCTAAGCAACTTACCCATCCCTGCGTGCCTCCAGAGTTACAATGGCTCTTCTGGCTACTTCTCTGATTAATGCTTTTGGTGGACCACCATGTCGTTGTAGGCTTGCAATGGTATCCACTTGCCTTTTTTTGCATCTTCTAAAAACTGCTCTAGGCAAGACATTCAGAGCTTGGGGTATTGTTTTATAATTAATAAAGTGACCTCAAAGGAGAGCCTGTTGCAATAGATTTTACTAAGGGTCGACCGCCGTAAGAGAGAGTGATAACAAAAGCACATAATTTTTTTTTCATGATAATTTTAAAATATGTATTGTTTTTCTTACGAGTGTTTTATTTGACCTCAGACACCTTTAGTCTAGATTCAGCTTTTCAGGCACACTTATTTATTTTACACCCTCTTCTTTTGTTGATTTACCAGATTTTTGTATGTTCAGCGTGAGTTTAATAAAGCCAAAATGTCTGAATTAGCTTACATACCCCCACCTATGTTCTCACCCGGGGTTCATTTGCAGACCCTCATTCCTTATCTGCCCTTACAGCATGATGGATTTCTTTGCAAAGAAGGTTAGCGGATCTTATCTTAAGCCTCTCTTCATTCTCTCTAAAACTCTATTTAGTTAGTACCTGTTTATTGATCATGCTAGAGTCAGACAAAAAAGTGGAGCAATACAAAATCTAATTTCATATTGAACTGCCCTTTCTTTGTGAGGGAATGCTCCACGTGACGCATGTAAGACCCCTGTCTAGACCACAGCTTGCCAAATATCGTAGCGGTGCGGGGAATACAAATAGAGATGAGATCCGATAGGCGTTGTTAGGTAGTGAATGGGCCTCTCATTAGGCTCTGCAGTGTTTGACATTATTAATGAACTGAGCCTAAATAAAGAGTGGGTATGCAGCACTGGTGTCACTCCCTGCCCTCGCTTATAAAACAGGTTGGGAAGGTCAAACTATGCGCAACTGAAATGCAGCTTTGGAAGAAATCCAAGTCTCCTTTTTTTTTTTTTTGTAGGAGCTCATTGCTTAGTGAAATAGATGTAAAGGCTGATGTTTAAACATATATATTTTTTATGTGCTTAAAGATATTTTATGTGATAAATTGTTTCTGCATTGGCCTTCAGGACAAAAGGACTAAGAGAAAGTGAGGGGATAACAGGGAGAATATCTAATATACATCTTAACATGTCCTCCTAGCACATAGTCTCCAACTTTAGGAAGAACTCAGCCCTGACACGATTTTTCAAGACATGCCCGAGACTGTAGTATAACACTTATTTTAGGTGGAAAATTGTCTTGAATTCCAATTTGCTAGCTTTTGGAGCACAGTGACAGGCATTATACTTCTGAACCAATGACATGTTTCTTCAGCCTTTTTCTTTCTTTTTTTTTTTGGCTCAGTGCTTTGCTCATTTGGCACAAGCAGGGGAGTATACACAGTTGGTGCTTCGACTGTGTATTTCATACAAGGGAAATCAACATTTGTTCCTCATGTTGGATTTAGAAGAGAACAGCTTAGCACTCGACGGGTGGTAATACCACACGACTGGTATTTTGGAAAGACGGACACTTGAGTTTCACACACTTCCGTAAACAAAACCAGGCACTGTATGTTTGTCTGTGTGGGTGTAAAGGTATACCACCGTCTGATTTAAGGTGTAGGTGTGTGCCTGATACCTAAATGTAACCTGATTGTGTGTGTGTGTGTGTGTGTGCTTGTATGTGTTATGTCTAAAGAAAGCAGGTCTATGTGATAATGTCTGTATCGCAACGGCACTCTCCTTTGAAATGGTGCTCCGAAGGGGCCTGAATGTATTAAGTGTAAGAGGAGAGAGTGGAAGGTGCTGCTTGGAACTGTGCCTAGTATAGACAGTATTTCCATAACACAGACACTGCTCGGTTGTCTCAGAGTAATTTATTAGCAGAATGCAATGGGAATGTTGATTTTCTCAGAGGGTTTATAGCATATAGTACGTTGCTTTGCAAAACTACGCATATCTTCTAAACTTTTCCATAATTATTCTGGTTATAATTGCAAATGTCATTGTATTTTGACTTGCATCTGTCCCATGAGCCAATGCTTTATAGTAGCATCTGTCACTGTAATAACAGCTTCAAGTCTGTTGGTGTGTGTCTCAAGCAGTTTATAAAATAATACGCAACATATTTCAATTTTAAGAAATGCATTTTGGATTATGATGAGGAGTAATTTCTTAACTTAATAGAAAGTGGAGTGTCTTGACTTTCATCATAGAGATTGAAATGCAGTTACATTTAAAAGTTTCACACTTTTGTAAATCATGCAAGATAATTGCATATAAAATAGGCTTCTTCTATATTTTCCAAGTAGCCAAAAAGGCTACTTCTATATTGTATTAGTTATATATTCAGAGGTGTTCAACCTCTGTCTGTGTCACTCTTTACAGTCAGTTGCATTTTGGAATTTTTACCTCTCAGTGACTTAGAGTATTTCTTGACCTCTTTCTCCCAGTCTAAACAAAAAGCAATATAAGAACAGAAACAACATTTTAGAATTTTTAAAAGCATGTTCAGCTGTTTTGTTATGTTTCTCTTACTTTTTGGTATGTCTGATTCCGTCTTTGATATTCTCTGGCTTTAGATTTTAAATGTTAGTCCTATGTGGTAACAGTCGTCTATCAAGTTTATTTTTAAAAGCAGAGTTCGCCGTGCTGATAGTTGTCTTATCCTCCACTGTTGAATGACATAACCCCTGTCAATAAATGGCTTCCCACTACCAGCAAAACACAAGGAAAGGGCAGGATTACATAGCCGGTAAATCATTATGGGCTGCATTCAGTTGCACCAGTGAAGATGACATATGGATTTAAATTCCACAATGCAATTTGAATTGTTCTGTAATGCAATCTCAAAAAACAAATATTTAAATTAATTCCCAGCCATAATAAAAACCACTAAAATACATTGTATGCAATGTTTCAAAATGTACAAAAAGGCGTATTAAGACTTTTACAAGACACTTTACTTTGTCCTGACTGTGTTCTTAAGGTAACCAAAATGCAAAAGCTGGTATAAAAGAAATAACAACTAAATTAATAAATAAGTAAGTAAGTAAAACTTATCCCCATAAATAAATTAAGGAATTTTTGAAGTGACTTTTTGAGAAGGCAGACTGTACACATGCATAAGCTCAAATGTATTCCACATGAATATATGCATGCTCTCATTCTCGGTGTGAAGGTGCATGAGCTTGTCTGACACACACATATTCTCTTCCTGGTTTTCTGTCAGGGTCTCATCCTTCATTCTGTCTCCCTCACACGTTGGCTCTCTGTAACACTCCACTGATCAGTAATTCATTTCCAGATCCTTTGCATAGCAATTATCAAAGGAGGGTTACAGGCAAGGTTTCCACATGGGAACATGCCACACATTCTCCCCTTTTTGGTGCACCTTCGGAATATTTCAAATCAAGGGGGAAACCATTTCCAGTTGGCATATCATCAACTACACCTGTCGTAGCTTCCCGCTCGGCCGCTCGTCTGACACTTTAGAAAATAAGTCTCCTGATGTCGTTTTAAATCAAAGGGACACTGCCTGTGAGGCTGGTATACCTTGAAAATGTGAGCGAATGGCTTTTCTGAAAGCTGGTGTCTGGAGCGAGGCACCGCTGCATCGGGAGCCAAAGCAGTATTGATTGAGCGCCACACCTTTTACTTCTCCACCCTGCTTTTTCCAAAATTAGGCACCGTTTTCTCTCATCCTGTGTCTGGAAAAAGACAGCAAGGTGAGCAGGCAAAACAGAAAAATAGGTGGCAGATAAAACCGGATGAAGAATTAAGGTGGGAGAGAGAGAAAAAAAAATAGACGCCTCGAAATGTTCAATCAGCTGTGGAAGGCTGTGAGACGGGAAGGAGACTGGAAACGATCATTATCATGACGTTTGTTTTGGTGCGAACAACAGCCGTGACAAATGGTACAATTAAATCACTGTGGTAACGGTGTATTAGACGGCTGATTATGAATTAGTGGTGTGTACTGAGTTGCAGTTCCCCGTGTCACTACGCTGTCAGAGGAATTTAGGTAACAGGGCTTTGATACACCCCTTTTTCCAGTCCTAAAAGATAAAGAGAAGTTAAAGACAGAAACTAGGCAAAGGTATAAATATTTAGGTTAAAGTTGTGTGACTGGTTAAAAAAATGTAATTTGTAGCATTTAGGAAGTTGAAAAGCTCTAATTATTAAGAAGAAATCAAGAAAGATGTGAGATGATGAATGCATCCAAAATGTCTTATGACAGGAATAATGTTTCCAAACAATAAAATCTTTATTAATGATGGAAATAATAGGTATATTTATGCTTGCCAAGTTGAAGCAATGTGCCTTTAAAAAACTATGCAGAGACACTGAGTTTTCAGTTTTAAAGGGGGGAGAGGGTATTATGTGAAATCATTTTTTTGTGCTTTATATCGTGTTATTATCTTGTTCCCTCATCAAAAACATACGAGTGTTGCCTTGATGCCTTGATTCTTCCATACATGTTTGAGAAACTCCTGAATCCCACGTGGCAGCCATTTGTGTGTGCATAAACACTTGCTCTCACGCTTGCTGTGTGTATATTGGGATCGATGCTGTGGAATTCATAGTCATAAATGGGTACTGGTATGTTAGTTTTCCATGAGAATTTTATTTTATTTTAAATTGCATGATTTTTGTAAATTATAATAATTTAATGCAAAGTTGGCATTTTTAATGGACTTTCAATGCAACTTTTAGAGCAACTTTGCATTAAAAGTGTCATTATTTACCGAATGACACTTCATGACAACTGTCATAAACATTCATAAAGACTTCTTTATGTTCATGACAGATGTTATGTCATGTTTATGACAGTGTCATGTCAGTCTTATGCACACCCCTTTAAATAAAGTGTTACCATAAATTGTCCCGGAAATGACTGCGACAATGGTAATGTTGTCGTTTTGAGACCTGTTTTCAGCTAATATGATGATAATGGTGTATTAATGCAAGTACGCCCTCTCAAAGATCAATAAACTAATTTGTAAAAGAAAAACATTTAACACTGGAATTGGAAGACATTTTAAATATAGAAAATAAATAAACAAACCAAAAACAAATAAAATGGATTATGAAGTCTCTGTAAACAACCTCGTACTTTAAAATAAATTATTCATTAGGCTCAGACAGTGAAAATACTTCCAGTTAGGACTTTTGTGGAAAAAGTGTAAACTTACAAAACTGTGTGTTGGGTCTCAAATGTTTGCAGCATATATCAAAATGCTGGCTTTTCAATTAGATTACAGAGAGCATCTCTTTAGCAATTAACCAAACTGTCTTAGTGTGCGTCGTTTTTTTGCTGTGGCCGTTTTGAATGTTGTTTATTGACTAAACATCCCGATGATGGTGGAGTGTCAGGAAAACAGAAAGAACCCATGGGTTGTAGTTTGCTTTTTTTCAAGCTATGTGCATATGTGTGTGTCCAGTGTGTGTGTGTGTGTGTGTGTGTGTGTGTGTGTGTGTGTGTGTGTGTGTGTGTGTGTGTGTGTGGGTGTGTGTGTGTGTGTGTGTGTGTGTGTGTGTGTGCGTGTGTGTGTGTGTGTGTGTGTGTGTGTGTGTGTGTGTGGATGTGCATGTGTATATATTAAAACTTCTTGATGAGGGCAAGGATGATAAAAGGCTTCCTATGTACCCAGGTTAAATATATATATGTATACATTTATAGTGTCAATTAAGGTTGTTAAAATCATCATAGAATTGAATTTGTTACTTTTGGGTTTACAGGGTTTATGACTTTGTGTTTGCTGTTATTTGGGTAATAGAGCCTTTTAGGAAACAGGAAACAAACGTTGGAATGACTTTTCTTGTGAAGTGCGTCAAGAAGAAATTTGTTGTGAATTTGCACAATATAAATAAACTGAATTGAACTGAATTGTATTAAACCAAGCAAATCCTATATCACTGCACACAGGCTTGCTGCATTTATTGAGGAGTGCTATAAAGAACACAAAGCATGTATCAATAATCAATGGGCATCCTGAGCGTTTTGCTCTAACGGTATAAAAGAGGAAATATTAATCAAACTGACACTTGTACGGAAGCTGCTCTCCTGGCTCTCCCTTGGCTCAGATACTGGGATGCAGACAGTGAAAATTATAGCTGGGCACCATTTATCTGGCTGTCATTAGTAGATATAGTGGAGGCCATCTTTGTGTGTTTTGGTCCAAGGAGGTTTCTGGTTTACTCATTGCAGTTTTGCTGACCAGACTTCACCAGGAAGTTGTGCTGCTCCTTTGTTGTTGTCCAAATGATCACGTCTTGCGTCAGAATTATTTCTCAAGCTGTGGAAAACAAGATGAAAAGCACAAGTAGGGAACAAAAGACAAACTCTAACATGGGGGTAATTTAGGTGGGGATGAGGGAAAGTGATTAAAAGGGTGAAGAAGGAAATGAGTAGTGAAAATTAAATATGCCAGAAAATGAGACGGAGGACGTAAGAAAAGATGGACTGATACAGTTAGAGGAAGAAACAAACACAAACTGGGTGCTTGTAAAAAAAAAAAAAGATATCAAGATGGAGTTGATTTTTTTATTTTTTATTTTTTTCCCCTGAAATTTGTTTTCCCCTCATTTCCTCGCTCCAAGTCGTTGGAGGTATGATCAGACGGCGCAATTAGTCAAATGGCGCCGACATGGGATTTTAGAAACATGCAGAGATGTAATGTAGAAAATAAGCAAGTGGGGGGAAAAAAACCAAGTGCTGATTGCTTATTAACACACAGATTGTGTTTATAATGTGTGCTTTCGTTTGCATCTTCTCTTCGGAGACCGTGCGTGCGCGTGCGTGCGTGTGTGTGTGTGTGTGTGTGTGTGTGTGTGTGTGTGTGTGTGTGTGTGTGTGTAAAAAGAGAACAAGCATGTGCTCTTCCTGCCTGTTGAGGTCACGATGAGAAGAGACTGCTGGCAGGGCCTGTCATTGCTAGTCACTGTTTTGGTTGTTGTTTTTCTTCCTGCCCGAGGAGGAAAAGGTGCATCATGGGGATCAACAGCCACTCGGTTTCATGTGAGCACAGCCTGTCTGTCTGTTTACTCATGTATATTTACATATCCTCACGTTTAGGAAGTACTTTTCATGCAAGTGGGAGTTGGCTGCCAAACCTAGGTGTTAATAATATTTATTTTTAAGTTTCTCTGGGTAGAATAGGAGCTTTGATGTGACATTTTCTAAGTTTGATACTGATAGATGCGGAATAAATTTACAAATAAATGTGACTGTAAAATGTGCTCATTCAGAGGTGGCTTGTGCGCGGTGCCCTGGGCAAGCCCTCCCTTCTGCCGTCACACACACGCACACAAGACTGCCTCCCAAAAAAAATAGAAAGAATAAATTAAATAAAACAAATAAAATTGGTTATAAGAAATATCAAGAACTAAATGATAATCAACTGATAAGAATTATTCCATACAGATAGTTAGATATAGATTTAAATAATATTTTGCAATGTTCTAACTTGTCTAAATTCTTGGGGTGCCCTCGGCTCAAGAAATCCTTGAAAATTATTGGGAGTTTTTTAATGTCTTCACAAAACAAAATCTTCTAATTTAGAGAATATTTGTTCAGTTCAGAAATTTCTAGTTTAGGTTTCTCAAGTCTAAACACAGAGTCAAATGGAGTCTAGACTCCCAAAATGATGCCATTTAAGTCCTGAATCATAAGCTAGGAACTATTGTGTCTTTTTTTTTACAGCAATGAAAAAGGCAGTAGAGGTTTTAGCAACAGCTTTGTCACGTCCAGGTGCAAGTGTTCCTGCCTTCTCCACAGTTGCGTGGGCCTTTGTTAGTTTTGCACCTGTGCTTTAGTCCTTCTGCTGATTTGCTTCCAAATTTAGAAGAACACACACATTGCAGGTTCCAGAAAACCTTGGCAGCACAATAGCAAAGAGATGACAGGAGGACCCGAGGTCAATGTCCTCTATGTCAGGAGAGTGCATGCATTTGTGGGAAGCCTATAAAAAAGGCTAAAGGCCAACAGCTTGATGGGCATTACAGAAATGCAATGATTTATATGCATTCAACCTTTAAAGATGCTATAAATATACATCAGCATAAAAGGTGAATCAGAGTGTATGTTGAAGGAAATGGCTCTCAAAAACATAGCTGGCATTTACAAAAGCTGCCCAGAACAGCATTAACTGTGCTGATCCTCTTGGAGTTCTGGAGATTTCTTCATAAGTATTCTCCACTTTTCCAGCCACCCTTCTTTCTTCTACTGAGCGACATTTCTTGTGTGCTAGGTTGGGATGAAAACTAACGCACCCTTTGGCAGCAAAAGTCCTGATTTGTGCTGATTGTGTGGGATTCTCGGATGGGAGAAGGGCATACAAACTGAATATGTATGAGATGTCTTAAAAAAGTGAATAATAAAATGCAACATGTTGGGTAGACGAGAGACGAAAGCAACTGCCATCTATGAATGAGAGATTTTGTACATCTCCTCTTTTTTATGCACGTTTTACTCAAGTAAATAATAGAGAATTGTAGATGCAGGTCGTGGGTTCAAAGAGAATCTTGTGATGAAATAAGGAAGGTATGTCTTTGCATCTACTAGCCCCTAAGTTTTTCCATATTTTCTTAACCATTATAAAACTGTTACAGACAAAAGTCCAATATGTTTACAATACACTCCAAAAGTATTCACACCCATTGAACCATTTTTGTGTTTTGTCATGTTACTTCATTTTTATGAGATTTAATGTAGTACTGCAAAACAAAGTATTGCATGATTGTAAAGAACAAGAAAAATAATTTTCACAAAGCCAGCACTATGATGCTATAGTGTAGATCAGTGGTGCTCAACTTCAGTCCTCATTGACTGCTGTCCTACAGGCTTGAGTTATGTCCAAGATAAAACACAGCTCTCTCACATTTGAAACTTCTCAGCATGTCACCTGCACCTGCACATGCAGATGCCTGCTAATGCACCATTTATTTCATTCAGGCATATTGAATCAGGACATGGGGTACAAAGCGGTGCATTGTTCATGTAACTTACGAGAAGAGGTTGAGAGGAAACAAGTTTGTGTCTAGCAGCGTTTACAAACTCTCTGACTCAAAGTACAATAACAATTTTCAAGCAATGGCTGCACCACCAACTGGTATCAACGTATCTGATCGACCCATTGTCAGTGATTTGCAGTGATGGCGGTAGGAGTTCATCCTGTAATCAGCAGGTTGGTTGTTACGATCCCAGCTCCATCCACCTCTTTTGTTGAGTCCTCAGGCAAAACACTTCATCCACCTTGTCTGCTGGTGGTGGTGAGAATGTCTTGGTGGCACCGGTGCCCTGTCACACTGCACCTGGGCAGTTGTGGCTACTATCCAGTAGCTTGCTATCATCAGCGCGTGAATGTGTATGTGAATGGGTGAATGACTGAATGTAGTGTGACTCTGGAACTGATAAAAATGTACAAGTACGGGTACATTGACCATTTACCAGGACTGCACACCAGCCCACTAGAGAATGCCCCGTAGTGAGATATTTTTAACATTCTTTCATTTGAATGAAAGTCTTTCCTTGCTCTGCCCGCCTCTTTAACCCCTCTTTGATCGCCATCTGTTTTGATCTGACCATCACTCTATCCATCTGTGACCGCGCAGGTCTCCCTTCTCCTTCCTGATGGTTCCTGCTGTGTTGTCGCCTTTTTCCCGCCTGTCGTTGCTGTCTGTGAAATCGATGGCTCCCTGAGCCTGTTTGGCCCTCACTGCCTGTGAGCCGTGTGTCTTCACTGGCTCTATGTCCACTGTGCAGTCTTACTGCCTTTCTTGCACTCCGTGGGGGCCTCAATTAGTTGCCACATTAGATTCACACCAAGCACACAAACACAGAAAACAGAATCAGTCGCAGTGGCATTTCTTTGACACTGTAATGGAAGATAAAAGTGTTGGGGAATTGCTGAAAGATTTTTAAAATTAGAATGATCTAATGAATGTCACCAAGAGTTAAATCAAAGTTAATAAGTTCATTGGTTTTGCTTTGTGAAGATGTTCCTTTTTTGAACTTTTTAAAATTTTGTTTCGGTCTATTACTGTCTTTGACATTCAAGTCTGTGCTTGGATTAAAAAAAGGTGAAGCTACTTTGGATTACTGATGTTTTTACCCATTTGCTGATCAATATCTGCAGATATATGTACGTTAGATATAGTCTTAGGAGCAAAATAGGCAGTCCAGCAAGTTTCCAAACAGCTTGCGGTAAAAGTTGAATGAGTTTATTGTTTTGAGCGCATGATGGAAACTCCACACTCTCTTAGTTTGAAGCTTGTTAAATTGCCATCAGACAGAAGGGGCATGTCTGAAATACATAGACAAGCAGAGCAGTAGCATCCAATCTGACATAAGAAACAAAAGTGAAAAATTATTCAACGTGCACAATCAACCTTAAGGCAGTCTTATAAATTGCCCATTTTTCTTTCTCTGTAAGTTTTAATGATCTACAAATTTTTCGAATGGGGAGTCCAGAGTTCTTGTCTTTATCATCCCAACTTATTCAGTTATAATTAGTTATCAATCAAGTATTTTTTTAAATGCTTACAATCATGGCTTGCCAGTGATTGCTGGAGATAGGTACCACATCCCGTGTGACCCTGTAGGGAAAATGAGATATAAACAATGGATGGATGGATGATTATTTCTCAATTACGAATGCGAGTTGCTGTATGTATTGCAAAGCTATAGTCATTGCAGCAGTATTAATTCTGCAACAGACTGTTTGGAATGCAGTGAAATGGCTAATATACTTCAAATGATTCAAGTTCACACTACGCCTGCCAATATAGTATCCAGCCTATTGGGTAGAATGTCAATGCAGTAGATTCCCACAACCCCCAAATGTTACAAGGTCCATGATGTTTGAGGTCACAGAGAGTACTCGAAGTACACATGAGGATAAAGTTTGAGTGAGAAAAATCTATCGTGGTATTTATCAGAATCATCATCAGATGGATTTTATGATGTTGTGTTGCTGTGTCATAGCACTACTAGAAATGAAAAGTTGTAAAAAGTTTGATTCATGCCCTTCCATGTTTAACAAACATGAAACATTCACAGCTGAATCAGATTCAGTGAGATGATCACACCAAAGTGGAATTGTCTCCATTTGTATCTACTGCAACTGTTGATTGTCAGTATATTCTGACATAAGCTGGTGTCTGCATTTATTATCCATTCTCATCACATAATATGGGAATCAGTATTGGTGATTCCCTCATCAGCATTGATGTGAGAAGCTGCCTACTAGTATGTTAGAGTCTCAACTAGCAAACAACTACATCCACATTTTTACCCACCTAATTTCTGACAGTGTTGTGACAACATTTCCAGCAAGACAGCAAAAGGTGCAAAAAAAAAACAACTGTTTGTTTAGGTAGCTATTTCTTAATTCTGGTTTAATGTTTAACCATCACTTGTTTAAGTCTGTTTTAGTATTTACATGTTCACCCATGTAGCAGACATAGACTTCTAGCCATTTATGTCTGTTATTCTCTGTTTTTCCAATTTGCCACTTCTCTTAATTCTTAATTCTTTAACAATATTCTTCCCCATTCATGGCTCGGTGCTTATATTATATAATTTCAGATATTAATTTGATCATCTTTCTGTTGTTCTAATTTTTTGGCTGTAGCTTTTGTGTTTATTACAATCAGTCATTTTCTCTAAAGATGATTGACAGAGTGGAATTAAACAACTGAGTATTTTGTCCACTTTTGTGTCACATTTCCTTGCTGTGATTGTCATTTTTTTTAGGATTATGAAATAAGAATTCATGTTTTGTCTCTTGGTGTTTCACAATCAAATGAGTGTCAGAGGATGACAGATGAGCGGGGTGGTGAGGGTGGCGAAGTGCTTTCGTTACCTCGCATCACTTTGATTGCTTATTTCTTTCTAAATGAAAGGGGTGAGGAGAAAAGCAACAATTTCTCTTCATCAGTTCTTTAGTCTATCACAGTGTCTTATTCTTCCTTCTTTTTGTCATCTTCTAAACCTCAGTGCCAGATGTATAACGTTCAATCTTTATGTGTTTTGCTTCCACCTTAGACTGACCTGTTTGAATGTTCTCCGCAGGTGCTGACCTGTTCTCCAACTGCACAGAGGAGTGCAAGGCCCTGGGTCACTCTGACCGCTGCTGGATGCCGTCCTTTGTGCCATCAGATGGGCGCCAAGGGCCGGACTACCGCAGCAATCTGCACGTCCCTGGCATGGACGCCACGCTACCCGACACTGAGGTACCCTGCTCCGTCAACCTATCCGACCAACTCACAATGACCTCCTCCACCGCCTCGTCCAACGATAGGTCATTCTCCACCTTTGGCAAGGACGGCCAAAGATCACAGTCACACCACAGCCTTCAAAATCACCTCCATCAGCAACAGCAGCAGTACAGCTCCAGCACGCTAGAGAGGAAAGAGTATGATAGGGGGACCCTACCGTACAAACCAACCTTTCTCTGTGAGTATCAGTATGAAACCTCACTGGGACCCTACGATTTTGGTCTGGTCCAGTATAGAAACTAAAGGAGGGGGACATTGAATATACCTCTTGATTCTGATTTGGACTTTATATGCTGGTTATCAACTTTTATTTCTTCTGCTTTTGAAGGTGTTCAAGAATATGGCTTCATATTTTCTTGTATTTTGTCTCAGTAGGTTTTTTTCTTTTTGTAATATGATTTTTTTTCCAAGTGTAAAATGTATTAATTGCATACCCCCTTTCTCCAAAACCTACATAAAATCCTTAACCTAACCTCACCCCTCCATAACCCCTAAATACTGCCTGTAATCACAGGACTTATTTTGAAATAAACTAAAATGGAATTTGACTCGTGCTATTCTGCTGTGGCCACTTTTTTTCCCCCTTTCTCCAAATTACCCCTCTCTTTAAAATCCTTCCTATCTGATGCTCATATTAGTAAAGGTCAGCCACACTTGCATGAATCATGTGCAAAGCACACACTGACATACAAGATCATCTGAGTAAATTAGGCAATTTATTTCAGTAATTCAATTCAAAGACTGAAACTCATTATATATAGATATATTATACAGAGTAATATATTTCAAGTATTTATGTTAATTTTAATGATTATGGTTTATAGATCATAAAAATCCTAAAGTTAGTTTCTTAGGAAGTTGAGATATACTGCACATTTCCTGCACAGTATATGCAGTATATTATTATAGTTCATTTTACATGAAATATTGCATCCTTACAGCCTGGTAGAGAGGTGATCGGGCTGTGGCTTTGCTGTGATGTTTCTTTTTACAGTACTTCATAGATTCTGAATGGTTTGTTTGCTGGTCAGTCATGTCATTAAAGCATTTATTTGTACTCTTGGCAGTGTGGACAGATGTCAAGTCCAGGTACAAATTGAAGCCAGTCTCTCCATAAAACTTGTTAGCAGATGAAAGTGCTGGACATCGTCCTGGTTGATGTTTCCACTGATCTCTAATCAGCTAAAACATAGCGAACCAACTCCAACAGATGACACTGATAACCAAATCCTCACTGACTGGATTCTGGCTCTTATTACTCTTCCTCTTGTTTCTGGAAACTTTTCTAAAAAAAAAAAAAAAAAGTATGTTTTCACCTTAAAAAAAAACAAAACAGTTTGTTCCACCATTGATTTGTAGCAAGGCCCTGTGGTCAGCGTTTTTCCGTTTGGAGCTAGCATTTTCTCTCTTTTTGTTGGTAGGTTTTCTCCATGTGTTCAGGCTTCCTCCACTATCATGCCTGCTAGGGTACTTGTCTTTTCAAAACTTTAGACAAGTAAACTGACAACCTGTGCAGGGTATGCCCTTCTTTTCACCCATTGGATCCAGGAGATAGGCACCAACCCTTTGACCCAGAAGGACTAAGCCAGTGTGAAAAAAAATGGATGAAAAGAGAACTTTGTACCACTGGGTAACATTTCAATCCCCTTTTCTCCTCTAATAAGGTGAAACCCTTCTGATGACGTCTTCAGTGTAACATGTAGGATGCAACAACTGTAGCCCATATCTTGAATATAAATATGTCTGGTTAATATATATGGATCGTCCACACATTTTTAAATAGTCTATTTTTACAATTGTTCCAGAACTTCCCTGTTAACTCTTGTGACTTTTTAAATCACACTTTTGTCTTTCACTAATATGCTTAAACGCATAACTTTTGTACCTTACCCTTCATGTAGAGGGTGTCAGTAGCTGTCTGAAGGACAATTAATGAAAGTAGGCCCTAACAACGTCACATGTAATCTCTATTTTAGGTCATCTCTGTAATTAATGAGTTTCAAGTGTTGGACTGAACTACTGAAATAGAGATTTCTGGTTTCTTGAGATGTACTTTTACTAGAAGCTAAATACTTGATGCAGTTTGACTGAACACAAAGGAAAGGAAAAGAAGGACAGACTATCTCCTAATGTAGAGGACATCTATCTTCACTTTTTCATCATAATTTTTGAGCATGAGCATTCTGACTTCCCTACCGAATAGCTCAAGAGGTGAAGCGCACAGCCCACGCTTCTTCTTCTTTACAAGGAGTAAGTCCGTTTTGCTCTGAAAAGGAACCCAAGTGTCTATACTTGCTTACTTGTGGATCAATACCTGACATAGAGAGGGATGACGAGGAAAACTTCACACCACAAGTTCAAGATTTTCCAGCTAGAAAAGTCACAGACGCGCAATTTCTTTTCAACAATGTTGGAAATAAGCAGAGAATGAAGTGACTTCACTTTGCCAAGTGAAATTTATGGATGCGCATTGGAATAAGATTTGGATTTCCATTTCCAAATAAGCTGAATGGGTTTCATAAAAGGAAAAAAAAAGGTAGATGAGCAGAACATTTCAAGCTGCCTATTCTTTCAAAGCTCCCACATTACATGAATATTCTATTAGCTCTAAGAGTAGAAAATGGATTTGATATACACATTCAGTGGGGAAGTCATTTCCAGTCATCTCAACACCATGTTAACCACCATCATCCATGATCCTGCATGCTGGTTGTGGGCTGTCTCTCAGGTAAATGACGAGCACAATAACCTGTTTTGTCTTCTTTTTTTTTGTGACTTAACAGAGACAAGCGATTCCTTCACTTTCACATCAGCTTGTTTGAAAAGTAATTAGCATTGAGGCTTTAGATTCTAGGGTCTTTCTCACTCTGAATTAAAACGGTCTGCGCAACTGTTCATGATGTACGCTTTGCGGTGCGAAAAATTGATTCGTTTCATTCACCTTTACCTTATCTCTTATCTTTTTAATCTAGAATTTCTTCAGTTTTTAAAGGTAATCTCAAGCGGGACTCTGTTAACCATAGTCGTCATGTTTGCATTTAAAAATAGCTGTGAACGCTTCTGTGGTAATCCTTTGATCATCAGGATTCGCTTGTAAAAGGTTTAGTAAATGTTTAATGACCCATTTATTGATAATTAATGAAGCAATTAGAGCTCTTTGTATCTGTTACACATGCATTAAGCAACCACACGGTTTTGACAACTTATCCTGACTGATAGACGTGTTTTTGCTCCATTCCCAAATTAGCTTTACAGTAGCATACTGTAAGGACCAGCGATTAGGGTGTATTAATAACTTCACATATTCTTTGTGGTATGCATCCTTCTAAAGACAATATTTCTAGTTGATTGTGGCACTAAAAAGCCTGCAGGAAAAAAAAAAAAGGTTTCATTTGTCTTAATGAGTGTGTGTTCTTTTTTTTTTTTTTTTTTCAGCCCGCAAAAGGATTTGCTAGCTCATTCCACGTAGACCTGTCGGAGACAGCGTGAATTTATGTACTACACCATCAACACTGATGCTAATGACAGTGAAACAGAACAAAAACAAACGGCAACCTGGACAGCAGCAACCTTGGCAAAACTTCATTTTCTCGGGTGGCGAACTGTAACGAAACCTTGGCGGTGGCTGCTGAGGGAGGAAAAAGGAGAAATAATTACTGAGTAGCTGTAAACCTCTTGATACCCAAGGAGCAATTCAAGGCCTTATTTCTCTCAGCAGGACTGAGACCGGCATGAAACTCTTGACCACATGAAGATTATAATGGTACAAGATTACAAAGTGAAGGAATTGAAATATCAAAGTGAGTAAGGGGGACTAATTAAATTAGAGAGGTGTTATTTCCCCCCCTGCCCTCCCTGCCTGGGAGGGAGTTAGCCTCTAGAAATATGTGTGTGCCTGTTTACATCGAGAGAAAATGCTTCTGTACAAACTTCAACCAATGTCACACTGAACCCTTTAGCTCTTTCTACAATCACCACTAAGCCAGCTGTACAGAGACTGTTTTTGGGGGGAACAAGGAGACTGACAACAAGAGACTGAGCAAGCAGATAAAGCGAGAAAAAGCGTGAAGGAGTAAGTAATGTACAGGAATTAAAAAAAAAAAAAAAAAAGCAAACAAGTGCAGTACTATAGATTCTGTATCTCCGGTTTTTTGACTTGACTGTCTTTATATACCTTCTCTTTTTTTGTTTCTGTTGTTCTTTCTGTGTGGTTCAAGTGTGCAGACTCTAGAATATTCAAACTCACAGTTTTTAGACAGGAACTTGTGGTCCAGAGTTGGGCTTAGTCCTCTTTCAAGCTTAGCTAGCCACTTCAGGAAGGAGATTTGGACAAATCACTGTGTTAATGTTGAATCTCATTTTTGAGTTTAGGAATAAAATACCAGAAAATGAATGTTTCACGTTTGTTCATATTTTTCAAATGCTTCTTATCGTTTCTTAAGGTCCTTCCTGAGCTGACGGCAAAGAAAGTGTAATGACCCATCACAGAGATCTGGTTCTCTTGATGCCATTGGCCTATACATAACCAATCAGACACACTCAGTGGTTTTTATCATGTGTGCAAAGTGTTTACTGTACTATTTTAAAAGCTTATAAATGAATATAAATCTATATCTATATATATATAAAACTATATATATATATACAATATACTTTTTCTGAAAACTGTGTAACCATTGATTAGTTTTTACACTTCATTATGTCTCTCAATCTAATAATACAAAGTGCTACAAAATCAAGATGTGTATTGTTTTATTTAAAGGAGGAGTGAATATTCTAAAAACATTACGCCAACCAACAGTTAAGTTAATGTTTTTAAACGATTGTTACTTTTCACTGTTTACATATGCCAGGCCTTGTTGTGTGCTGCAAAGACACCGTTTAAGTTGTTTTGACTTGTATTGTATTTTTCCAAGCAGAATATTTGGTGATGTACAGGATGGAAAAAAAAAAAACTATCACAATCCAGCAAGATTTCAGAAGTTTTACAATCATATGAGTAAGACACATGCATTACACAGAAACAAGTTGCATACATAAATGAATATGGCAAATACACGCATAAACACACAAGAAAAAACACACGCACACACATACACAGATAAAGTGGTGATAAATAAACTGTGTCATTGAAGTTTCCTTAAGTGTGTTGTGTTCATCTTGAAAATGTGTCATGTATTGTTTACCCAGTTTCCAGTCAAAGTTTAAAATTCTTTTCGCAATTTATTGAACCATTACAACAATCCTAAATTATATTTTATATAGACGTGCAGACGTTTGTTCTTCTGTTATTTTTTCCATGTTCTTATTTTTGCAAAGACATTCAGATGTCCTGGAAGAATGTCATGGAATTTCAAGATGTAATCACCATGGCCTTGCTCTACTTTCCACATTCCCTGACCTCAATAACTCTTTAAAAAAAAAATAAAATCCCAATCCTACCCCTTCACTCCAGCGTGATCTTCAGATGGCCTGGCACATGCTTACAGAGATAAGCAGGGGAAGCAGAAGAAGAGAAGTCCTGGATCAGCTGCAAGTGAAGCGTGGGGTCATGTGGGAGACACAGCAATCCCACACTTGATGTCCTAAAAACAGAGCTGAGTTTGTCTCCATCACAAGATAGCCTTCTTTAAAGAGCAGAAAGATACATGTGACCGTTTCATATGACTGATGTATCGGCTGCCTCTGTGAATTAGGGCCCTTTGGGTTTCTGATTAAAACTTCACCCCAAAATAATTCTTTCAAGAGACTGGAAAACTTTCTTGAAGAAAGAAAAAAAAGAGGTCATATGCTGAACTATGTAACTGGGCAAAACTGGGTTGATATAAATGGGAACAGAAAACGTCTCCGTTGTTGAAATGATATACTTATCACTGCAAAAGGACTTTTTGGTGGCAAGTTAGCACGGTTACTGAACAAACCTCAAATTGGAACAACAAGGTGATTAGGAGAGTTAAGAAAGCAACTTTTGGGGTTCAGTTGTCATTTGTCCTTACTACTTAGCACTGATTTCATAATGTGCTTTATCTAAACTTGAAATCTTGTCTGAAAGTGTGATTCTAATGAGTTAATGTATTTGTTTCTTTTAATTTTACATGTGAGGTCCCATTTTCAAAATAGCTTGCTGCAGTAGTACACAATATAACATTTTCCAAGTTAAAAAAGTGCACAGAACATTACATTCTTCTGTGCATTTTAAACTTGCAACACATATGAACTGATCAGGTATAAGAAGAAAAAAAAAAGTCGAGCATAAGGATTTGAGGGAGCTTGGAAACAACCAGATTGTGGATAGAGAACTTGATGAGAGCATCTCCGTAACTGCAGCTATTGTGTGGTGGTGGGGGGGTTTCTTGATCTGCAGTGGTCAGTACTGTATGCATCAAAAGAGGTTCATTGAAGGAACAATGGTGTACTCCCAGCACGACTGTGGATTTCTATCGAGAACAAATGCTGGCCCGTGAGGTCCGATCCAACAGATTACTTCTTGTATAGCTGAAATTTTTGAAGAAAGGTGTGAAAGGTTTTCCTGTCGAAAGGTCAGTGCATAATAGCTTGCTGTGAATGGGGCAAACTGGGGTTGAGAGACATATCAGCGTAATCATCTTGTCCGTCTCATATTCTGAAAGAACAAGTGAGCTGACCTCACTCTCTGTCTGAGCTTGTGATCCTCTCTCTTCCTCTTGGGCATTCATTTTATTACTCCAACTAAACAGACTTTCCAGAGACCCCATTAGCCTCTCTGTCCTCCGGTCTATCACCTTTCACCATTGCCACCTCATCACACATCCTATTGACATGTGTTGTAAGACACTGCATGCCCATGCAAGGTTCCTCTTTTACCTCCTTATTGCTGGCTGCCACATCGGTCAGTCTGACACCACACACACACTCTCACACAAACACTGTTGTACTCTATTCCCCAACCACCTCATCAGACCAGAGCAGACAGCCATTACAGTGTGTCCAGCTATGCCCATTTCTCCAACAATTTTTTCTCCTTTTTTTCTTATCAGCAACAACCTATTGACCTGAGACACAGCCTTCCTGCCCTATTGACCCGGAGATATTCTGTGTGCATTTTACAGACTGCTTGCTATCTTTCCACCCAATAAACTGTGTCCTGCAGCTTCTCATTTAATTCAGCTTACCTCAGGCAGGTCTGACACTGTGTGTGTGTGTATGGGGGGGGGTGTGCGTGCGTGTGTGCGTGTGTGTGTGTGTGTGTGTGTGTGTGTGTGTGTGCGTGTGTGTGTGTGTGTGTGTGTGTGTGTGTGTGTGTGTGTGCGTGTGGGTGTGTGTGTGTGTGTGTGTGTGTGACACATGGATGGTGTGGTTGTTTATGGGCAAGCAGTGATTGGTTTGTGAGAGGTAGATGTCGTGCCTCAAAATAAATGAGAAAACATGACAGATAAAAATTGGTCAACTTTAAGTCATAGCTTGGCATCTTTCATGTATGATATCATTGGGACTGAGCTGGCTGGAAACAACAACAATCTACAGTGACAGAAGTACAAGCTAAATTTTAACTTGGAAATTGTTTTGCATTTGGGAGTTACAATGTGGTCTATTAGTTAATCCGTAAGTATGTTTTTGGTCATCTCAACTTCTAATTCAACTTCTGTATTTATAATTCCCCGCCCCCCGCCCAAAAAAACGTTTTTAAGGCCCCCAAAATATCTTAAGCTACAAACTCAGATTTATTAATGATAGATTATAGAAATTATAATGAAGGTTTCCCCCAGTGTATTATAATAAGCATGACAAGCTGCCTGGATTTACTTGCCAGGGGCAAGGTTGCCATGCAACGGTGCCAACCGGGCCCTCTGACCACCAGGAGCAGATAAGGCGGGTGAAGTGTCTTGCCCAAGGACAAAACAGAGACAGACGGAACGGGGTTTGAACCAGCAACCCACCGATCACAGAACAAATTCAGTGTTTGTCTGTAGTTGTTACTCTCAAATGATTAAGTCAATACGCCATACTTAAATACCACTGCATTTAAAAATGCTAATTAATTAGGGCATTTTTGAAATGTGTTTGAAACTTCTGAAATTTTAAAATAAATAGCTATCGTAACCATGTTATGACACAAGCTAATTATATCATACCCCAGATCAGGGGTCTTCAAATCCGGATGATGTGTCCCTGTCCCTGAACAGTCCCTGTTCCAATACATCTGAATCAAATGGCTGAATCACCTCCTACATCTAAGAGCTGCAGAACAACGGCCCTCTGGGACTGGATTTGAAGCATATTGTGTTGATATGTTGGTATGAGAGCCCACATGAAAATCTGACAAGGGCCCCAAAAATGCTTGGGCCTGCCCTGGACTACATTTTGGGTAAAGAGATTGGAAGATGAAAATGAATCCTCAGATTAGCCAATAACTCTTTCACATTACATGGGTAGTTCATTAAGACGTGTTCACTCATTTTCTAATTCTATGTTTTAACTCTAGGACTTTGTGGTAACATTGCTAAAAATTGTTAACTTTTTTTATTAGGTATTAAGTAAACCGTTGAGCCCGCTGCTTGTTATTTACTTCATTTTTCATTGAATGGCTCGCTCTTTAGATCATGTATAGGTTTCATCTGTTCAAACTGGAGGCTTTACAAACTCAGACCTCATCACCAAAGAAAATGATCAAAACACAAGATTCATACAAAAAGCTGGTCAGCAATTTCAAGAGAAAATGATCAAAAACGACACAAAACTAGCTATGAAAAAACATATTGATTGGGTAAAAGAAAAATAAACTATGTTGCGTGATCATTTATACATTTATTTTTTACATGATTTTGTTACTTTCCTGAAATATTGTAAAGAGGGTCGCATTATTATTATTATGACCATCATTATAATCTTTTTATTCTGAAGCCTGGATCTGCTGTTTTATTTATTTTTGTGGACAACACACTAGATTTGTCACTCTTGGAATCTGTCATACAATACCATAAAAATAAGAAGAAATATAACATTTGAGCTGGATTACAGTTGTTTTTTCCGAACTCCTCTTTACCAGTAACACAGCGCCTAAAATGTTTTGCCCCCAGCTACCCTCTCATTCCACATTCTGAACAGGAAGTGTTGAGTTGGTAACCTGGGGTGACGGAATCAGGCCTCTGAGTCACGCCTTGACCTAAAGGGGGAAACAACCCAGTGGAGGAAAGATATTTGCCTCCAGCACTAATGCAACATGGCTGTCAGAAACTAACAGGCGGACCACATAGTCTGGATGAGTACTATAGAAGAACAAACACTGCTGAGAGCAATAGTTGGCTGCCTACAAGGCAAAGACACATAAAAACAGGTCTGGTTTAATGATTTTTATGTGAAGAAGTGAACAGTTACAATCAAAATATTATTATTACTACTAATATTAATTAGTAATAAAATATTATTATTATTATTATTATTATTATTATTACTAATATTAATAATAATAATATAAACAGTTAATCCAAGAATAGAGATAGAATATAAACCTTAGTTCGATACAAGCAAATGTAATTGTGATTGTAAGATTTTATTGAAACTGAGACATGTTTGGCTCAAAAGAAAAAAAGAGAGAAAGCTCGGCCTGACGAAAAGAGAAACGCTCGAGTTGCTGACTCAAATTTTGGCATTCATCTCAGTAAGATGCGTCAGGCAAAAGGAGAGGGTGTTCATAAGGGCAAAGAGGTCTGCTGCAGGGTGGTGTAGCTACAAAGCTTGTAACCTCTGTGGACCTACCTTATCTTGTGCCTTCTCTCTGCCCTCTTTGCACCTATACCCACCCGGTGGACGCAGGTGCAAAGATGCCAAGAGAACATGAAAGTAAGCTTTTCTCTCCAGTCATGCCCCCACAGAAGGAGCACACCTGGTTCCCCTTGGCGGAGCAGATAGGAAGAAGATTTAGAGATACCTCACTTATCTGCATGCAGTATTCTTTGCCAATTTCTTCTGTTCCTCTTTCCTCGCACTCAGCCTCTTTCCCTGCATTTTCTCCACTCCCTTCTTCTTGTCTTGCTTCGCTGTCTAACTCTCAGCTGTCAGACTGAGAAATGGCAGGCGAGACATGGGTCTTCTGCCTGGGGAGAGGGAAAGAAAAGGACGAAGGCCTCCAGACACACAGTCTGTCATGAACACATGCACACATGCTCATGCAAATGTGCATGTCTGTCCATGTGTGGTCTGCACCTGCCAACCTGTATAAAACCTGTATTCTGTAACTGGCCCATATTTTGCAGCAATTTTTCTCAAAGTAAAAAAAATATATATATATTTTTTAAGGAGAGATAAATCACTTTCAATCCCATTCATTTGTTAAACATGTTATTAAAAATTATTTTGGGTGCACAATTAGGAGAGACCAGCCTTCCACATATTTCTGCTCAATTCTCATGAAGGGAAATGAGCAGAATACTCATTTCCCTTCAGTGCTCCATCTAAGATTTCTCCCATTGCATTGGATTTCGTTGGTAGAATTTAAACGGGGCCAATCAGCAAAAAAATAAATAAAGTAAAGGAGAAGTTGTGAACGATGCGCCAATTTTTAGAATTGTAGACTGCCTGTAGTTTTAGCAGTGCAAGTGGAAGTGAACAAAGCTGTTCAGAACGTGTTGGCAATTCTTTCATATTAACAACCATCTGGTTTAGCTTGGCACATCTCTCTTCGCAGTGGGGATTGTTGTTTACAGTGCAGGCAATTTCTGGTAAGCGTCATAGCATTGAACTGGCACATTACATAAGCCACACGTCGCCTAATGTTTGGGTTACCCAACTGCTAACACAGAAGTTTTACATTTTTAAATACGTAAAGACAGGGTTATTACAGCCCACCTCACACCTGTCAACCTTTGTTTAGCTAACTGTATAAGTATTAAATGTTGAAATTAGCTGGTGCAAGATGTGTCTTGAGAAGCTACATTTTCATTTGACATGTCATGTGACTCTTGCTATGTGCGTATCAAGCAACATTTGCATTTGATTGAAACAGTTACTTTCTTACCTCTGCATCTGTTTTGTCTTCACCATGTGAGGTGACTCTCCAGAGTGTAGAATTTTCATATTCTCAAGTTTACATACACACCGATTTTTTTGTTTAAATAAAGCTGTACATGTTTGGAGTATTTTATCAAATCTTTTGTATAGAAAGTGAGTGGACTTATTCTGCTGTTTTCATAGTTTTTACTTGGATCTCTGAAATCCAATGGGAATGCATCTTTCCCAAGAGGTTGTGGCCCTTTCATTATCACTTTGACATGCTGTCGAGATCACAGAAAACGTTCCATTCGGATCTTGAACTTTCTTTTCATACTTTTTATTTGAAGTTCAGATTCTGTGCGTTAGCCAGACAAGTTAACTGCTACATAATCATCAAAAAAGGAAGACCTGCCTCTCTGATGATATGGCCCTGTCGATACTGATGTAACCCAAAGCCCAAAATATATTCTTTCCAGCACATCAAAGTCCTCACATGATCTCAAGTTATTTTACTTTCACTTTAAATATGACATATTGATTTTGATGATATGTTGCGCGACAATCTTTGAATTCTGTCCTGTTTCAGGGCTGGGTGGTTTATAAATTTGCAGGACTTAAAATAGAGCATGCATACTGCTGTGTTGATAAAGCATTTTTTTATGCTCTGATAGTGAGTTTGATGCTGTCTTTCATACGCTTTAATTTACACTTGGCTTTGGCACATTTATATTGCTTCCAGATACTCTGCAGCAACAATGAAGCTACAGTAAGAGTGTTTTTTTGTTTATATCATAAAGATTGAAAGTGGGGGGTTTAAAGTTCAAGAATACACCTGCCAACAATTTCAAGGCTCATTAATTAACACACTGTCACTTGCTAAAAAAAAGAATGTTAAATTACATGCTGTGACCAACAGCATATAATTATTATCTCCTGAAACTAAGAACTCGTTGCCAAATGTGTTTTTTCCAAGCACAGTTATTCTTTTTTTCTAAAACTTTATGTCAAATTATCTTATGATTCAAACTGCTTAATATAATGACTTTTGATTCTTCTCAAAAATTTACACCTACACTGAAATGACAGAACATTCATTGTGTTTCTGAAATGACAGAACATTCCTTTACATGAACAGTAGTTTTTTTTTCTTGTTTTTCTGTGAAATTGTGTTTTTTTTTTCACAGACAGCTGTGGCTGTTACATGCTAAAGAGCAATTCCTTCTGGGCTTCTGGGCTAATAGCTCAGGGCTATTTCTTTCAATCCCAAGATGTTTTCATTGGGATTTCATGAAAGGAACATTTCGGTAAAAAAGGGGGTAGAACAAAAGAGGCATTTTACTTGTATTCTAGTCAGGTGCCTTAATATAATGAGCACTAAAAGGAGATTGACGTATATGTATCAGGAAGGTTAAAAAAAAAAAATCCTGGTCACCAACAAGAAAATTACAATTTTTCTGTATGAATGAGAAATGTGTCCTCTGAAATATGTGAAAGTTGAAAGGTATAAGCAGAGGAATAAATTGAAACCTAACACTGTCAGTCACAATGGGGAGGCCCCAGTGTGACACCCCTGTTCCACTTCACTCACACATTGTAGGAGACAAGAGAAAACAAGTCACATCCGCCCTCTGAGAAGGTGCCGGTGTTGGTCGGCAGCTGAAGTGTTGGAGCATGTGTGAACACAAAATGACACAGGAGACAAATAACACATGACAAACCAAAGTAAACAGCAAAGTTGGATGTATACGACAGGTCACACACACACATACCTTTTTGTAGGCCCCAACGTTACTGTGATTGAACGTATTAGTCACAGCAATAAAACCACTAAAATGCAAAATGAGGCAATGATGTTGATTTTGTTATATTGTTATAGTGGCACCTTCACCAATAGGTGAAATAGATTTTGCACCAAGTGGACAGCCAAGACAGTCTTGAAATTAGTATTGTAGAATGTGGAAACACTGTCAAGCACATGGTACGACAGCTTGGAATAAGCTACATTTAATTCAGCCAACAAAACTGAAGGCTTACTTGTGTAAAAGCTATACATCTTCTGAACATTCCTGAGAGAATTAGGTTTATGAGGACATGGTAAAATTATGCAGTTGTTGCAGCTTTGTCAGCTCTACATTTATGATGCAAATCTCTTGTTTCACCACTTGACAAGAACGATTCTGTTGAACAGAGATCTGATGACTGTGGAGGCGATTATAGTCTGGTGCGCTCATAGCCACCAGACTCATAGAAAAAAACTGGATTTATTTGAGCTTTGAGTCATGGTGCATTGTGCTGCAGAAAGTAGTAATCAGAGGATGGACACACTGTGGTCATAAAGGAAACTACAGAGTCAGCAACATTACTCAGGTAGACTGTATTCTTTAAATTATGTGTACTTCATATTCCAGGTTACACTATTACAACAGTAGCCAGCACACCAGGCGCATTAATGCTTTCATGATATTATGTCAATGTCCAGCTTTATTTGGATGTTTATAATGAAGAAACATTGGAAAAAAAGCCACACCTTTATGTCATTGTCCAAATTTGGCGAGTCTGTTCCTATTGTAGCCGTAGTTAGGCACGAAAGACCACTGCTGTTTGTTTTTTTCCTTACTATTTTCATAAAAACTATCTGGTTACAAATATTATTTACAAATGTATATAAGTATTAATGTTATATTACATATATTAAGTTATCCTGATGTACACATAAATATGTCAGTGTACAGTCTGTGAAGAGGAATGTGAGTCGCTATGAAGTGCAGCTGTTATTTACTTATTGATTGTGTCGGGAAACATTATGTATATATATATTTAAAAAAAAATCCCTTCTCACCCTCCGCGGGTGGTCTGTTTCATCCTCTGAGCTCGGGTCCTCTACCAGAGGCCTTGGAGCTTGAGGGTTCTATGCAGTATCTTGCATGTGCCTAGAACTGCAAATTTCTGGACTGAGATGTCTGATGTTGTTCCTGGGATCTGTTTTAGCCACTGCTCCAGTTAGGGGGTGACTGCCCCGAGGGCCCCGTTGACCACTGGCACCACTGTGGTCTTCACCTTCCAGGTCTTTTCCAGTTCCTCTCTGAGGCCCGGGTATTTATCCAGTTTCTCGTGCTCCTTTTTTCCGATGTTGTAATCACTTGGTATTGCTACATCCACCACAACAGCTTTCCTCTGTTGTTTATTCACCACCACAATGTCCGGTTGGTTTGCCAATATCATTTTGTCTGTCTGGATCTGGAAGTCCCACAGGATCTTAGCATTCATTCTCCACTACCTTTGGGGGTGTTCCCCACTTTGATCTTGGGGCTTCCAGTCCATATTCTGCTCAGATGTTCCTGTACACTATGCCCGCCACTTGGTTATGTCGTTCCATATATGCTTTCCCTGCCAGCATCTTGCACCCTGCTGTTATGTGCTGGATTGTCTCAGGGGCCTCCTTGCACAACCTACACCTTGGGTCTTGTCTGGTGTGGTAGATCTGAGCCTCTCTTGCTCTGGCGAACAGCAGCTACACAAGAAATGTGTAGTTTTGGTTGAATGCACCATGATGCAGAGGATTTTACTTATGTTTTAGTGGCGATAATGAAAACATTCAATGTTGCATGGGAAATGTTGGGTGTACTCTATTGGAGGAGGAGAGCTGAAGATCCATCTGCTTAGGAAGCAGCCAGCTTACTGAGCTGAAATAAGGAGGATTGTGGAGGTTGGACAATGGACAATCATAGCACAACAAAAGGACAACAAAGCTGTTAACTGAGCATGGCAAACGGCTAATACCTTTGACACAAGTAGATCACAGCTTTTCGAATGATGACTCGTTAGCATGCAGTACGTCCACCTACGTCAGCCGGGGTGTATCTTTAATACGTCCAGCTCAACAAATTATCATCCAAAGACAGATACTCTGCAGAACATTGACATACTGAGGATGTAGTAACTACAACCAGGGAGAGAACAAATTTTGCATATTATGTAGTTAAAATGTGTGTCTTATATTATAAATCTATTATCCATCACTTAATATAGTATCAAAGTTCTCCCCCTGGTGTTTCTGCAGAGGCCTGCTAGCGAGCCATCATTAGATCCAGGTGAGTTGAATCAGGGAGAGAACTAAAATCTGCAGGATAGTGACCATTAAGGACAGACTTTGGACATCCCTGGTCTACTCTGACACATATGTATGACATTTTTACAGCAGACTGGGAAAACATCACAAGAGTAGCAGTTTGGGAGACACTCTAAAAAGCATCAGAATTTGGCCCCTTCACATGACTTCAAATTCACATTCTTCCCCTTTTCTTCCAACTTCTATCACATCAACACTGAGAACAAACTGTTCTCCTGCTGAGTAGTATGTCCCACTAACTAACAGGTGACATGATGAAGAGGTGATCAATAATAATTTACTGTACCTGTCAGTGGTCATAATGCTGTGCCCGATCAAATCAAAGATGGTCTGGGCGCACTACCTCAATATGTTAATCCAGTACTTTAAATGATGAAGCTTATGCACTATTGTGTAAAGCTTACACAGTGCTATGAAGATTGATGCTAACAGCTTTCATCTGAGTTGATTTGTGATGCTACAAAAAGGTCCTGACAGAACAGTAGAGTTGGAATACTAATGTGTGGGTATGCGATACCACCATTGTCCTCCTTGAATTCATGCATTTATTGATCAGAGGGGGTTTGGTGGCATCAGAGGAACCTAAACAATATTGGGCAGCTAGATTTAATGTTGTGGCCGATTGCTGTTACCTGCAATAAATCAGCCAGTTAAGCAGAGAGAAGCTCTGCTGCTTGGAAGCAAAGCTGGTGAGATTCCAAGGAACATGTGCCTTAATATGCACACACACCTTATTGGTGAGGATGACACTCACCGAAAATAGTGTTTCTCACAGAGAAGACACGGCTTTTCCTTACGTTTCTGTTGCCTGTAGAATAAGGGACAACATGTGTGAAGCTTAAACTTGAATGTACAGTGAATAAGTCTTCATTTTCTCGGCCTCTTTTGAAGACTCGTTTCAAATACAAGTCGGGGCTTGTGTAAGTGTGTCACTGAGAGGACATTCAGTTATTTTATTCTCCGCAGATAATGTACTTTTCATTTATAGAGCACAATCAGTAGCAGTCTCATTGAAAGGTACTAACGCAGTCATCTCTTGCTATAATACATTTCTTGTTTTGTCTTTTTTTTTCTCTGACATAAGTGCTTGATACATGTCATAGCCTTTGTGCGCACATCTATTCAATGCAATAACCACAAAAGCTATAAGAAAAGGATATAATCTTCACCTATTTACTACCTCCGGTTTGCGTCCGACTGCGTAATTAAGTTTTTCAATTTTAACCATAATCCTTGCGAGCAAACTCCCAGAACTCTCAAATGAAGTCAGCATATCAAAAGCCAACTTTACATATCCTGCTGATGTTCTCGATATATTTCATGAAAAACATCTGCAGCCAAAAGAAAATCTTTAGTTTCATTGGGCTATACCTCCATTTTAGAGAATGAAGTTTTTAATGTAACAATATGATAAAAATGATGAGATAGGGAGCCATAATTCTTCTGGTTTTTATATAAATCCCCCCCCCCAAAAAAAAAAATATCTTCAAAAAGCTTTTTTTTTTCCTTTTTTTTGTGACTTTGTCTATGATTTTTTGTCTGTTCACAGAATCTGTTTTTTTTTTTTATTGGATTGAAAAGAAAATGGTAATCGTTTCCATTTTTCCCTCTTTGTATGTAACTCCACTCTGCCTTTGAGGTTCTGATGAGTGAATAATGGGGCAAGAGGATGAAAGAGCAGGCAACCTCAAATCTGTCCTTACCTGGCTGGCAGTATTTTGAAGTTCCACACATTGAGTCTTTTTTAAATGTAATAAAACACTATGTGATAGTGCTTTATATAATGGCAACTCTAGAGCACGGACAACCCAACAGAGGCAGTGAGAGCAAAAAATCTTTGAGGCAACCAGAGACGGGTCTCCAAGGTTACATGTTGTACTTAATCCCCTGAACCCCCACAGGCCTGATGTTGGAAGAATTTTGTTGATGTCTTTGGCTATCTAAAAGCTGTGTGTTCGTGTGTATGCGCGTGTGCGTGCGTGTGTGTGTGTGTGTGTGTGTGTGTGCGTGTGTGTGTGTGTGTGTGCGTGTGTGTGTGTGTGTGTGTGTGTGCGTGCGTGTGTGTGTGTGTGTGTGTGTGTGTGTGTGCGCGTGTGTGTGTGCGTGTGTGCGTGTGTGTGTGTGCGTGTGTGTGTGTGTGTTTACACTGTCAATTCCCTTGAGCCATGGTCAAACCCCAGTGACATCAGCAGCTATGCCTTATTTACCAATTACAAAGATCCCTCTGTAACTGAGTGCAGTGTTTCCAACACAACACATACTCTAGGCTAATTAGCACATGGAGATACAAAAACAAAAAAACATCTAAGACGAGTTTGGAACCTTTACTTGTTTGTGGATATGGTTCATTATTTAAGCATATATTTCTATGTTAGGAGAAAATCTTACATAATTTTCATTGTAGTTTTCAAACTGCCAACTATTTAACTTTGGTCACCTGTATTCAAGCAGCACCTGAAGGAGGTTTTAGGTCAGGGGCTCAGGTGTGGTTGCATGGCGTCTGTTGTGCTTGGTGCAGGGGCCACCATTGCCTTTCTGTGGTGGGGGGCCTGTGTGGCGGGAGATAGGCTCTCACCATGTGGGTGTGTTGTCATCAGCTTTTGGGGGTACAGAACTTTCCTGCGGGTTCCCCCCTGAGGAAATGAGATTCTTGGCATCTGTGCTTGGCTGGTAGCAGGTGGGAGGTGGGACGGTTTCATACTGGGACTGCTCTGGGTGTTTGACTTATTTGGACCACGTGGAGCCAATCTGACACTATCTCTAGATGGGGTCAGAGTCTGGGCCTGGGTCATTTGGGTGGTGCCCAGTCCTTGTCCAGGCTGATAGGTTGCTCTGCTTCTGTGGAGGTTTAGGTGGTCTGCGCTTCTCCACCCCATAATGAAGGGAACCACCTCCTGGGCCCAGGTATGGGTCAACCACATGTGTAACATTATTATACATAGCTCCTTAACTTATTTACTTTGAATTCTTTTTTTCTTTTGAAACATAATGGCAAAAGCTCTAATGTTTGTAAAAGTAAATCTTTTGGGGCTCACACCTTGACCTTCAGACAACAATTCACACACACCCACGCACACACATTGTATTTCAAAGAATATGTAATCAGTCCTGGGTTTGAGTAGTCCATATAATTCAATTTTCATGTTTATTTAATTCTAAGACGGTGCTGCCAAAAAAGAAAATAAAACAAAAATTCCAACAAATAAACCCTTTAAAGATATTCATGAAGTTTAAACTAAGTTTTACAGAATCTCAGTTAAATTTTGATTAATCCAGTTCAGTCAATGCATTTTACATCAAATCTTTTCAGTCTTTGGGTGTGGTATTATTCTACACATTTGTTTGAGCATGAGTAAACTATATCATTAAAATGAACAAAGAAAGCCAGACTGTGCCGCTGCCTTTTATGCTGACTTATACTCCCGAGTTCCTTATGCAAGGGAGGTTAGCTGCAGGAAAACAGCCCTAGTGCTGATAAAATAGCCTTTTGCGACATTCATTGAAATGAAAGCAGGGCAGGTACATGGACTTTACTATCAATCACAGTAGAAAGTATTAATCTCCTGCCCACAGGGGCCCATTCCCTGTGGGCAAAGCAGAACGTCAAACTTTCACACGAGTCTCCCCTGTGGGTGGGAGACTCGTAATGTTCTGTGGCTGCTTTTTCAAATGTAAAACATATTTATTCTTACTTTTCACTTTTCCACAGCGAGCGCTCAATGAATGGTTTTTGGTTTTGCAAGTAAAAATTCCTCTGGAGGTTTTTATTTTTACAAAATAACTGCATGAATCAATCGCAACACAAATTATTTATCAATTAAATGCCTTCTTCTGTTAAGAACTCACAAAAATGTTTTGATTATACACTGAGTTTTTAAGAAGGCAAATGGTATCCAATTAATTCTTCCTCCTACCCTTCGGCTTCTCTTCTGGCAATATGTAACTTGGATGAACGAGTACAGTTTCCCACGAGAACTGCATTACCAAGGACAGGTTGCCAAGGATGCTGTGAGCATAGCTCAGCAGATTATGGCTACTGAGTACACTAGTCCTTGCAGCCTGGGACTGGCAGAACAGGCTCAGGCTTTGGCTGCACAGAGAAAGGATCAGTGAATGTACAGCAGAAGAAGAGGTGCAGGAAGGCCAGTCTGCTCACTTAGCTAAAGGTTAATGTGACAAGGCCGGGTATTCCTTCTCTCTCTCTCTCTCTCTCTCTCTCTGGACAGCGTTTATCAAATGATGAACTGGACCAACTCCAGTGTAACTAAACCCACAAACTAAAATGAGCAATAATTAGACATTCACTGATAGAAGTCATAAAGCACTAGTTCACCACAAACGGTATCTAAAGGCAATTTACGAAGCAAAAAAGGGAAATACATATGCAGTTGTATAGACATATATGAGCAAACAAATATGATCAAAATATAGTATAGACAGATTCATCAACACTGTTATTAAAGAGAGCCATTTACTAACAAAAGAAACAAACATGAACAGTGTTATTAATAAATAATGAGTAAATACACAATCAAATAAATATCATAATGAAATGAAATACATATTTAAAAAATGTTGAGCTTATTTGGACATTTACAGAACATAGCATGCTATCATTCACACTCTGGGAAATAAACAATGAAAAAAGAAATTATATTTTATGTCATCAGTCAAACATTTTGCATGTCTGCACCTTTCATCCTTTGCAATAATCAGTTAGTCTTTGAGGTTTGAAGACCTTCCTGTCATTACACGAATCTTTAACCCCTTCTACAGGTCTCTGCACCAAAACCAATCCTAGGGTCAGTTATTTACCCCTCCAGCAAACCCCCTTTTTCCTCTACGTGTACGTGTGTTCTGATGCATTAACCCCCTGTGGTGACACAATACAAGCTGATTTAGTTTGTTGCCACTTAATTTGTCAAACAAGGTCAAACACCTCAGAGACATTTTTGAGGCTTCCTTAGCTGTTGTTTACACCTCACTCAGAACCAGACATTTCTTCTCACAAACACACAGGCAAAAAAAAAAAAAAACTCACAATCTGTTATCTACCAAACATTTACAAAGCTGTATGCGCCCCCCCACCAGCCAGAACCCAGCATGTCCTATTTATAAAGTCAATGAATTTCATGCAACAGCCGCTGCAAATTCTGGCAAACAGGTAGAAACGGATGAACAGCCCCACACTAATAAACCCTTAATCATCTCCATGAAAAATATTCACAGCAAGAGCCTGAAATCCACGCATAGTGGTGCAAAACCCCTGTCCACATTTCCATTTCACATATGCTTTCCTCTGCAGACAAATACATACCTGTAACTCTTCTATGTGTAGGTAGGTAGGTAGGTAGGTAGGTAGGTAGGTAGGTAGGTAGGTAGGTAGGTAGGTAGGTAGGTAGGTAGGTAGGTAGGTAGGTAGGTAGGTAGGTAGGTAGGTAGGTAGGTAGGTCGGTAGAACATAACTGATTCTTCACATTCTTCAGGGTGGCTTAAATGTGACTAAGTCCCTCACTCTGTGGGGTCTCCAACTGTGACTGAAGCAGAACTAATGAAGTTAGCCACGAATGTCTGGCAGGTGGAGCCATGAACGTTCTGCTTTACCTGTTTGCCCATCACACACACATTCAAGTCTGTATGCACCCCATCAATTTCCCTGGCGCTAATGGATAGGCATGCCTGCAAATGACAACAGGACACTATATTGGAAATGGAATGACGAGTGATTCTTTTTTTTTTTTACATGAATGCAAGAACTGAGGTGTAAAATTTTGTTTGATTTTGAACTAACATAGTCATTGTGCATGAACATATCAAAGACTTGGGGGCAATTGTCTGCACAGGTTGCAGAAAACGCTAAATTAAAAAATTACAAAAATGTCTCTTTACATCTGTACACGACTGTAGGGAAGGTTGTGCTTATGCCTAAAGCCAGGGTCAGAGCACTAGGGATAAAAAGGGCATTGGGGCTTATCACAGGCACACTCTCAGAGTGCTATGACTGATCGCATAAACTGTCCCTCTACCACTTTGTGTGATATATTATTAATTAAAGCAATGCAGAAGCCCAGTATATTTCCTTGAAGCTTTGGAAATATTGCTCAATGGGAGGCACGTTAATCTGGTGAGAAAGAAATTTGACAGCTAAACCTAACCTAGTCGATGGAACCCTCGTCTTAAAGGGATGAATAAGATCAGCAGCAATACGCAGGTTTTTCATGGTGTTTAAATGGTGGTAAGTTGCTACTAAGAAGCACACAGCATGCCAAGGAAATATCCTCTCCACCACCACAAGTCCGAATCATTAATACAAGGCAGAAAGGATCTATAACCCATGTCCTTTTCACTAAATCTGACTATACAATCTGAACGTTACATTTGAAATTGAAAGTCATAAGAACGGGCCACATTTCTCCTATCTGATCACAAAGATTAACCTTGAATTGCAGCCTTGACTTTATGGTCTCTTAGCTGACACCCGGCGTGTTCTTCTGCTGCCATAGACTATCTATTAAGAAGTGTGACGACTGACAGACAGATTAAACTGGTTAGTTGTAACTTGTGGTGTGTTGAGCTGCTGCTGATTTTCTATCGTCTCAAAATAGCTTGGCAATTTCTTCTTACTCCAGGTTTAACAAGGAATATTCATTCACTCAATCTTTCCTGATAATTTCTCCTGATAATTTCCTATAAACCAGAGAGGTGGCAGTGTGGAAAAATCTCAATAGGTTGACTTTTTGAAAATAATAACACCAACCCATCCGACATATTCAAGGTTTTGCATAGAATGCATAATAAATTACAAATACAAAACAAAAAAACACCAATATTTCCCAGTGTTCTTTGTCCTATATTTGTTCACAATAACTTTTTTGAATGCCTGATAATACAAATGCAGACAAGACATCAAAGTAGCTTTACAAATTTGGGGGCTCAGTCTTCACGTTGCAACCTCTGAATTAATTCAAAATGTTTTCATGCCAGAGTGCATCTGTCCTTATACTGAAAAGCTGTGTCTAGTGTTGCTTAGGCCGGCAAAAATAAAATGTAGAAAACAGCTTTTAGGCAAATGTAGAGCACCAAGACATTTTGAATCATCAAATATATATGTATAGCCTTGAGGGATTCATAACAGAAAAGCAATAAGGAGAACTGATAGCTTCATTCTGAAAAGCTTGACAGCTTTTATCAAGATATTTTACAGCATTAACAATGTAAAAATAGGGATTTTAGTGACCCGTCTATCATTTCTGTAAGAAAAATGGTCACTCTCAGCTGTAATCACCTGCGTCATCCATTACAGCCATTAACAAGATGACTGTCATTTTCTTTCAATGGACAGGTGACCCACATGAATATGTTCAACAACATATATTTTTATTTTTTTATTTTTTGTAGTTTCAAAATAGTTTCAACTTAAGAAGATTTTGATTGGCAAGATTTCCTGAAAATTCTATGCATTAAACAAGCATTCCTTCTCTCAAATTAATTACCTCTAATTAGGTGTCAAATTGGGTAATTATTGTGATGAATGTTTTATTGCTATAATAGTGAGGGGAATTAGAACAACGTTAAATCGGGGTTCGCACACTTAATGCAGAGCTGTCAGTTAGAGTAATGGGCATAATTCATTTAATGGGAGCAAAAAATACCTGCAGATTTTAATAGCATGGCCAGAGTAAAGCATTTGACTGAGGAAAAGAAAAAAGGAATGAACACAATCTAAAAATGCAGCTCGTCTCCTTCCGTCATGTGGAAGCCAATGAGGAGAAGCAGGAGAGCTTCTGCTGCATTCGTCTTGCTGGAGCACAGAGAGGAGAAGTCAGGAGAAAGCTTTTCCCCACAAAAGCATGAAATTGATTGTGAATAATGAAACTAAAAACTAGAAATTAATCACGCCCTTTTTCCATCAAGGCCAGTTATGTTTTATGTTTGACACAGTTTCTTCCAACTCACCAGTGTTTGATACTGTTTGCATGTAGTTACAGGAGGTACTGAAATAACAAGTTTATTGTTTATTATTATGTGGCCACTAAAAAGTCCTAACAAGAAGTAGGTCTCGTTCTGCCTGTATTTATTTATTTATTATGGAAAGTAATATCTTTGATTCGATTCCAATTTTGGGATCCCACAATTCAATTCAAAATTGACTTTAAACTGAAAATGATTTTATTCAGAATGATTTCTCCTGCAATCTGTAGGTGTGCAAAAGTTCATCAAGATCTTCTCCAGTCTGCTCTGCACACCAGAGCAAAACACGGAGACATTATAGAGTGTACATGTGTATTATCAAAATCTTTAATCAAGACCTTCCTACTGAAAAATGTATGATACCGTATTCGTTAAAGCAATTTCCCAGAAGTACTCTTACGCCCACACAAATAGCCGTGTTTTGCCTGTCATGGAGGAAAATTAGGAAAGGCAACAGACTTCATGTGGAATTAAAAGGAAACGAAAAAAACACGAAAGGACTCACGAACTGCTGGTAGAAGGAGACTTGGTTTGTCTTGTTTTCATGTGTTGAAGTAATTTGAACCAAAGCCCTAAATACAACAAAATGCCTGACTTTACAGAGGAAGTGGACCCATATACTTTGTTTTCCTGAGGAATATTCATTAGGAGAAACTTATTAAAACCCCAAAGCCTCCAGATCGTCTTTACATTAAAATTAATATTGTATTGGACAAAAACTGCACTGCAGAAAAACACTGCAGTGCAAAGTAAATCGTTTTTGTATCAAGACAGATCCAGCAGCCTGAATAATGTGATTGTGTCTCATGTCTGTATCATTTATTGTGCTAATAGATCAGTATAGTTACTTGTCATTTATGTTATTTAGCACTTTAGCCACAATCAGGGTCCTCTGACCAATAATTTCACTTCATTTCCTCAACTGTCATCATCAAGGCACTTATTTTCAAAGTGATCTGTCCCATATTTTGGAACAGATTCTAAATCCTTGCAGACGTCTCATTGGCTCTATTTTAAGACTTCAATATGGCCTCACTCCCACTCACGATGACTTGAAAGTCTTGTCAGATCAATCCTTGAGATGACTGGCTGTGCAATGAAATATAACTGTTTGTTTGGTTAAGTGAAGCCATTAGCTGGTCAGTCTGTGTGTATTGATCCAGGTTATTGGACATTTAGCTAATTTCCATTGGATCACACCTTCAAGATGTGATCGCTCTGCTTCAATTAATGTATTGATGGGCTACTCTGATTAACATTGCTCTTATTTAATGTGTGTAGGGAAGTAACATAAAAAATAATAAGTACAGTAAGTGCAAGGTAGCACTGAAAGTATTTTATACAGGTAAGAGAATAAAAATAACTTTTCACTTAGCCAGTTGTAATCTTAGCTTTTAACAACATTCATAATTTACTTGTTCACTGATGCGTATGAGGTAAAAAGTCCACAATGAGGAGGCCCATCCATCCAAACGTAATAAATCTAAAAGCTACATTAACACATTACACTGATGGTGTTCATCTCATCCGATTTGTCTGATCCCCGTCTTTCGAGAAACAAAAGTTTACCTTACACCTCAAATCCTTTGCAGAACAATAGACACAGCAAAGTTTGTTCAAAACAAGACGTGCGTAGCAAATGTCTTGTCTTCTGTGGAGGAGGGGTGTGCTCTGAGTTGTGCAAGGTTGCATGCACGATGGGATCATCTGTGAGGTCATGTCAGCACAATCTTTGTGCTCAGGCATCTCGACCTGACTTGCACCTCTTTACTGGTCCAAATAAGGTCTAAGCTGTCTGGCCTCACCATATGCTAGCTTACAACAACACTGCTGCCATCAAGGACCACAAAAAATCTTTATTTTAGATTACAAGGGCTTTTAAATTTAGTGAGTGCCATCTGTTTGCTCTGGGTATATTTGTTTTGTTTTCGTTCATTCCATCTCAATATTGTCCTTATTTAATGAAATATGTGATCAAGGCAAATATTTAACACAGCATCCTTAACTTAGAGAGTTAGAAAACCAGTTGTTCACAAAATAATTTAATTGCTTGCTTGCTTGCTTGCGGTAAGAATGAGCAAACTCTTAAAATTCCTTGTGATATATTAAGTCTGTCACTTCAGCACAAAATAATTGCTGCTGTTCATTAGCAGATTGTATATTTCCACACCCTACTAGTGTGATCAGTTCTGTCGTTAAACTATGATCAGAAAAGTCAGAAAAAATTGCTAATTGCAAAAGGATGTTTGCCTCAATTTTTACATGCATACATACATAAATTAGTGGTTTATTTCTGCAGTACCTGGCAAAAACAAATTGGGAAAATGACAATTCCTCTAAAATGCTGTGACCGTGAAAAGTGACAAGGAAAGAGCCTGAATACTTTTGCACATGTAAACACAAGAGAGAAACCATGTAAATATAGAAGTATTTATTGACGAATGCAGAGGTGTAGTATTATTTTCTTCATGTATACTTTGCTTTTTTTTAAGTTATCAGAGCTTCAGGTTTGTTAATGAGTTAATTTAATTTAATTACTCAACATGGCACAGAGGCACTATGCCATTAAGCCACTGTCCACTAACTGGACAGGGGCCCATATTTACCCACACACAGTGAATGAGGTGCATTTTGAGCAAGAAGCTCAAACATGTTGTGAAATCAACACAGAATTTGACCAGAAAATACATTTCCAGTGACCAGTCATAGTCCCTATATGTAAATGTTATAGAAAGCTGTAATAGTAATCAGGATTGAAGAGAGAGCTGAGAGAATCTAGAAAGATTATGCAATAAAAGATTGACCTGTATGGTCCAACCCTGTCAGTTATTGTAGAAGGGGTTGTCTTATAAATATAAAATTTAGTAAAAATATTCATAGCAAGGATACCAACTACTATTGGTATCCATCAAAATTAAAAACAGTACTTTTCTAAATTAATTAATGTGGTATTTTGATACTGTATTTAAAAAAAGATGGTTTACAATTAAGCTTTTGATAGATTCTTACAAGAGATACCATCTGGACCAGCGCACCACAGAGTAAATTGTAAAACAGCACTTTTGCTAAAATAGGTGTGCAAAGTGGACTTACGAAAGCCAGTGAGATGGTTTTCCACACATATATACTTAAAATCTAGAACATCAACATGACTCTCAAAATCTTAGTGCCGTTTTAATATCAAATCGGAGAGGCTAATTTAAAGCTGAACGCTGATTTCTATCAAATGTGTCCGTTTTGCTACAAAGCCAAGTGTAAGCTATTATGTTTTCAAAGTAACTTATTAAAAGTAGAAGTTGTGACCAGGATGCAGGAAAGGATGCGTGTGTGTGTCTGCGTGTGTGTGCGTGTGTGTTTGTGTGTAGCTACATCTCTTCATCTGGTCTTGGCGTTATGGAGTCAAGCTTGTTTTCTTTTTCCCCCTCCTTTGCCTTGCAAGTTGTTCCCACCATCTGGCGCCAGTCTTTGAAAATGAGGCCAAGTCTCTCCCACCAGAATGGCATGAAAATATACCCACACACCAAGTCTTCTTGTCTCTCTGTCAAGTCAGCCACTCACTAGGAGCAAAGATAACAGTGCTGAATAAAAAGCAGATTACTATATTGTTCAGTGATGCGCAATTGACACATTTTATAGAGTGAGTATAGTTATTGATTTTTAAGTTAGGTTGAAAGTGCTAATACTATCAAAATATTTAATCTTGTCTTCTGTTTTTTTTTTTTTTCTTTTCTTTTTAAGCTCCAGTTTAAACTTCCAGCAGTAAAAGAGAGGCAAAGAAATCAAATCTTTGTCAAACAGTTCAGGGAGAAGATAGAGCCATACAGAGTAAAGGAAAGGAGGCATTTAGAGCTCCACTGACTTCTTGGCGTATTTAACTTTCTGCTCCCGTCAGCGTGGAAGAACTCCATTGACTCTCTTCTGTTGGAGGCCATGGTCATTTGCATAACCTATTCCCCTCTCTTACTGCCAGGGAGCTTCAGGCTCTCTCCCAGTCTCTGTTTACTCTGTGTGACCGAGGCCATGTTGGATCACTTTACTGCTGTGCTGTGGCGATTTCCCTGTCCATGGCTGGGCTTTAATTGCTTTGGTTTTATGCTGGGTCAGACTGTGTGTGATACACACTATTTACAAGACCTCATTGTGACAATGACCTTTAAATTGTTCTCTCTGTCCCACCGACACACACACGCTTTCCTTCTCACAGATGCAAACACACTCACACAAGCACGTGTACAGATGCACGGAAAACGGGAATCGTTTGAGTTCCTTCAAGTTTACTTGGCTTCTCTCATTGCTTCTAGTCACTACAAAATTTTCCCATCAATTGAAATTGAGACATTTTTTTAAAAAACAGGCATATAGTAACAAAACTAAATATATATATATTGAATTGTGGAGCAGTAAATCAACATCAGTTGTTTATTTTAAGTGGCATGAGATATGTAGTGGAAATAACAATTTTTGGTGTTCAAACTGTTTCTATATCTAATTACTATGTAATAACTTTAACGAACTTAAAGTGAATATTAAAATCCATTTAAAATGATGATTTTTTTAAAATAGAAAACTACTATCCATATCAACTGGCCCTGTGAGAAGAAGAGGTTTGGTAAAACTTTGCTGCTTCAGGAACTGGATGAGTTGCTTTAACTGATGGAACAGCAAATTCCTCTCTAACAGAAAAAACAAATCTGCTGCAGAATGTGCAGCCATTTGTTTCTGACAGAAAGAGAGGAAACAATAATTTGCAAACGCTTCTGTAACAAGTGCTGGTACAAACAGGTTTTTTTCCTCTTTTTTTCTTGTGCAACAACGAGTATTTCAATGCTACAACTTAAGCAGATCTTCTAAAATGTGTGCATTCCAAATGTGAGGCAAGTTCATCATGATGTTTGGAAAGATGTGATTGGCCCTTGGAGAAAAGCCACATTTTGGAATTGGCAGACTTTAATAATTACTTAGCACAGGAACAGGTAGAGGCATCTGTGATTTCCAGTTAACCAGAACAGTCAATCCAAGATCAAAGAGAAAAACATCAACCAGGATCATGTGTCTGGAGCCCATTGCACTACTTTTCATTGTCTTTTGTGAGTCTGTGGTCTCTGTTTTGACTGAGTCAGATGAGGATGCCAAAACTAGCTTATAAATAGCTTATAAATAAATAAAAAAGGACATAAAAGAAAAAGACAGAGAGTTCAAGATGCCCAAGTGTTGCTTTTTGTAAATTAGGTTCATGTCCTGGAGCGTGAAGGGTCTAAGCAGTCTGACGAAGAGATCTCAGGTTTTCAACCATTTGAAACTGCTTCAAATTGCAGTGCCAGGTGTAAAAATGACAGTACAGAAGTAATTGTTCTTTACGAAACTCATTTGTTAATCTGAGACCAAAACAGACTGAAAACTCTGTGGGGAAATAATTTGTTTCAATCAGAATTTGATTCTAGAGCTGGATATGATCTAGCAATGAAATACAATTTTCTCTTCATAAACTGATCTCATATTAAAGTGGGAAATACGTAACTGCTGTATGTACCCTCATGTTTTGGTGAATGTCTATGCTCCAAACTTTGACAATGATCTGTTTGCCAGAAACATTTTCAGGATGATATCTGACATAAATACACACCTCCTGGTATTTGGAGGAGACTTAAACTATTGAACAGTACTAGTTCTAAAGCTCCATCGGTTTAGGTTTTTTGAAACTTTTTGAGTCAAATGGATAAATTTACCATTGGAGATTTTATAACCCTCAGGCCTGAGAACTTTTCATCTTATGTAATCTGACAATTTTGCTAGAAATAGACCTATGGCCTCTAATATCTCAAACGCAGAGTGTTTTCCAATTGTGTCAAATCATACCCCACTTATTTTTATATCCTCTTATATCACAAATACATACTTCTATTACTGTTTTCAGCAATCACTCAAAAAAAGATTGCTTCTAACTGAGAGCAGGATTTGGGTTTCAAATTCGGGTTGGATCATTGCGACAAATAACTGACCGGATGATTTGTACTTCATCATGTGCAAGACGTTTCCTTATTCAGCTTAATAAGACAGCATACAGACTTCATTTGTCAAAATCAAGATAGTCAAAAATATATCTAAATATATGTTTATGATCAGTGCAACAGTTGTAATACCATTCCTTTGTGATTTTTCCTCTACCTGTTACTTCAGACATACTGGTCTCTTTACTTTGATGTGCTCTCTGTGTTGCACTAAAATCCTGTCCACCAGTGGCCATTTTTGGTGTTTGCAAGGATGTCACTATACCCAATAACAGATGGGTGTTACTGCCTTTACTTTATTATTGTCATGATGCAGAATTTTACTGTCCTGAAAAGCTCGTCGCTCCCCAGCAGCAGGATGGGCTGAAGGATGTTATGGCCTTTTTTAAAAGGGAAGATTTGGCTCAGAGGAAATGCTGACAAGGTTTCTCAGATATGACAACCTTCATGGGTTCTTTTTTTGTTTTTTAGTTCTTTGGTGTGTTTCATATCTCTTTTGGTTGGACATTGGGTTTAGAATTGGGTAAAACCCATTGTTTCAAATTGATGACTTGAATTGTGTTGATTAGGTTGTGTTTTTTTTAAAGCCACTTGTTCTATTGAGTCTGATATGTCAAACTGCATGTTAAAATTAATAAAGAGAGGTGGAAAAAAATCATGAACAAGAGCAAGTAATGAGGCATTGAGTATTGTGAGTATTATCACAACAAAAGAAAAAATTGCTGTGCTTTGTGCTTATTTTTTTATTTTTTTTTGCCAGGATTACAACCACTGGGATTTGGGCTGGCGTCCCTGTGTTTGCACAACAACATATCCTTATTTCATATTGATTTTTCTTTATTATCAGATGAAATGATAAGCATGAGAAAGCAGGCAACAACATGTGATGCAACACCATGTCAACACAGGTGGGCTAATAATTGCTGTGGAAATGGATGGGACAAATATCCTATCAAGCCTCATAACGGAGAGGCAAAAGCAGTGAATTTACGCTGTGAAAAATGAATGTGATTACTTTACAAAGGATAGCACAATAAAAAATATGAACAAATAAATGTCTGAGAGAGTAGCACGTATCTGTTTACAGCTCAAGAGGAGTGGATTTATTTTAGAACCAGATAAATCAGATAGAGAAATGAATAATGAATGAAGAGCAGACAAATGCTGTATGGAACAACAGATTTATGTGTTTCTACCATTTATCGAATTAAAGTTAAACCAGATGGGATACGATTCAGCAGTCGATGCAGAGAAAAAAAAAAAAACGTTTGCGTGTATATACAGTGGGTTAAGTAATAAGTCAAAGTTTTTCTCAGCAGGGATATATAGTTTGAAATTTCTGTTGATGTGAAATTCGAGATGGCAGCACAAATCTAGTACCTTACTCCTCCTCAGCCAATCAGCAGCACATATGCAATAGTTTTCTCCTCTTTCAGTCCCATTCAGGTGGAGGCTGCTTCAGCCTTCTGTGTGCTGAATGAAAGTAATGTGCCGAATGTTATTGTCGGCACATGGTGTGCTAAAGATGGAAAAAGTGATTTTAATTAACGCCTTAAGTAATAACCTGGTTATTCCCATCACTGGCAGCAACACCCAGGGTGAGCAGGTAGGGGCAAAAAATGAACTAATGTACACAACAAGTGAATATTTACTATAGAGGTTTGACAATAATTACTATTAAAATCTGAGGAAGAAAAGAAAGAAGGATAATCAAACAAACAAGCTGTCTGCACTTGCTAATCTATAGCAATGTCTACAAATTCCACCAGTTGTAAAGCAAGTGGCTTCCCTTTAGCATGGGGATCAGTCCCGTGAATCCCTGCTGTGGAATGACTGCATGATGGACTTGTACTTCATGATCATTGTTGGCCCCTTAACCATTTACTTTACTGTTATTGGCCCAACAAATTACCTGGCACCCAAAGGTAAGGTTAAAAGCAAAGCTGAAAGTGCAAAGTATTAATAATAATAATAATAATAATAATAATCGCTCTATGACTAAAGTTGACTATATGGGGTATTATAATGTATCAATTTTCAAAACAACATGTGTTGAGGATTAGGCTACATATCTGTGCAAAGCTTTTAAGATTCAGACCATTAGACCCGAAGCTTCTGGTGATCTCAGCCACGCATCAACGTGCGATGCCATTAAAGGTTTGACTTCAGCTGTTCTTGTTCATATCAACTTATGACTTTATTTATCGCAGGGCTCACACTGAAAAATTTGATATGTGTGGATCAATTTGTTTTGTGTCTGTAAGGAGTGAAAATCTTTCAGCTGTCTGGCAGATGATGGGGTGTCTCAGGCAGTAACACACAGAGGACAATGTACTTCTATGCTGCAGACTTGTATGCATTTAGTAGTAGGCATTGTATTGATCTCTGACATTCACATATTTTACACTAAGAATTTGACAAATTACAGCCGGGGCTGTTGTGGTTACGGTGTCTACGATGACAGTGATGTGCCTGAGCTTTGATTAACAAGTCTTTGAGACCAACTGTGGGAAGTTGAAGGAGTACTGAACTGAATTCAGTGTCTTTTGACTAAAGCGTTACAGTAACTCCCTAGAGTTTTTAATATAAATCTGACATAAGTATTCATTGCTAATAAAAGTGGTTGAGGTTACTCTTACTGCTCCAATCCCAATGAAGTTAGGAAATTGTTTAAAACATAAGTACTTGGTGGGAGCAGGGCAGCCACGGGAGATGAAAGCATTTCTCAAACATGCATGAAATAATAAAAAGTTGGTTTACATAACAAACACATTGTAACTGTTAGAAAAACATTGGGAGAAAGTCAACATTTGTGATTTTCAAATATCTACTTAACTCTCATATCTACGATAGTTGTTATTTGCTCGTCTTTTACTCAAAATCAGAACGTAAAAACTCACCAAAATTTTTCGAAAACCTTATTTTTGGGGCTCCATTCAATACAGTCGTCCTTCCTGCTGGGAATGAATAAGCACTGTCTGCAGGGCAACTTTGTCAACATCATAATCATCTTTGATTGGTGTTTCGTGGCAGTTGGTAGCACAACAGCTGCTGCCTCATTACCCAAACAATCTCGTTTTGAGTTCACACATATGAGCGAATACCCAAATGCAAAGCGTTCCCTGGAAGTAGGCGTGGGGGGTGATTTGGTATTTTATGTGTCGCTTCGTTTCAAAATGATAAATTACATTTTTTGTGTATGTGTGTGTCTGTGTAATTCAGCGTGAAAAAAAAAAAAAAAAGTCAAAACAATGTTTATTTGAATAAAATTAAAATAAATGTTTTCTTTGTAAATTTTCTGCAGAACTCAACAGAGCTTCACATTAATGTGAACAACATGCCAAGTCAAACACCCTGCCTCTGACATGAGAGATGGAGGCGGCACACCCAGAAGTTCATGGATTAGTATAGATTTAAGAAGATTCCACTGTTAAGCTCTAAGCTAAGTGTGCATGCGTGCGTGCGTGTGTGTGCGTGTGTGTGTCTGTTTTTGTGTGGCCCATATCAAGCACATCCTTCTTTTAGATACAAAAATATATAGTGAAATATCCAGTTTATGCCATGAGACAGAAAGGGAGATGAAAGTTTGTTTCCGTATCCCCCTGAGTATACTCTATTGGCACAATGAATACTATAGTCCCTTATGCCTGCTGAATGTTTAGCCCTGAAACGTAGTCACACCTTTTTTTTTTCTTTTTTTTTATCATAACCTAATTCTAATCTTAACCCTAAAAAGAAGCACATACGGTAAAAGTATTACTTTCATTCCTAGAAGGATCACATTTTCATCCCCACACTAACAGAAAGTCCCTTTGCACGGTGTCTTGTCACATTTTGGCCTTATAGGCAGAATCTACATAAAACACTAAGGTGCTTTTGTGGTATTCTCATGTGAATGTGAATCTGATGATAAGCATGCTAGATATCTTTTGATCCCACTCAGAGAAAAAAAGGACAAGATTTATGACTCACGCCTTCAAAGATGCAAAGGTGTTCAAATAGCAAAGAAATATCAAGCAGTTGTATCCATCAGAAAAGCATCACTTAATGTATTTCATATATATAAAAAAAACAAAATGAAAAACTAAAAAAACACTTCCTTTGTGATTAGAAACAATGAAATTAAAGAACACCATCTCCTCTGTAGAACCAAAATCCATAATTGTAACTGTGAGGCTTTGTTGCCGCTGTGCAGGATCTGCTTTAGTAACTCTCAGCTGCAGACAGTCAAATTACATAAGAGTACGGCCTCACTAAATGCAAGCTATGTGGAACTTTAAAAATAGATCAATAATGCATGTGGTAAAGATTGCTGTAGTGCAAACGGGAAAGGCCAATTAAATTCTACTTAATATAATTTCTTTCCCTATTTGCCCTTTACTCTGTTTTGTTGTCGTTAGTCTGGATATTCTGCATGCGTTTTCTCTTTCTCCTTCTACAATTATGCCTGGATTCTGGAATCTGGAATCTTTGAGCTGGCTTTGGAAGAAATTGTGTTTCTTTTTGTAGGCTTGAGAACAACTCAAATGGACAGTGACTTTTAGGTAAAACATCAAACTTTATATTAGGTGTTACAAGAGCATAAAAAAATGGACACAATCAATCCAAAACTCAAAAAGGACACAAGACAGGAGGAGTGGTGACAATCTCCACTCAAATTAATTTGAGGACTATATCTGAAATCCTTGAATCAATGTGATCCTTGAAACTTTCCTCTGCAAAATGTAAACAATATTTATAAATAAAACAAACTGCATTGACCAGCTTTTATCTTAGCCCTACCTTATTTTCCTTAAACTACATTATTTTTCCTACAAGCTACATTAATTTAGTACCCCCGTATTGTGGATCTCTCAATAACCAGACCATCTGTGATTTCCACTTTATAACTGTGTTGGTGTACAGCAGGGGTGTTGGACCTATGGGAGATATGTGTGGCAAATGTGGGTGGGGGCGTATGGGGTTATGGTGGTGGTGAGGAGGTGGGTGCTGGTTGGGTAAGCTCCACTCAAAGCTGTTGTAAACACCTCTAATGCACCGCTAAACTTGGGGAATCTCGTGTGTGGGTGGGTGCGGGTGTGTGTGTTGTGTATGTGGGTCTACTGCACACAACGAGCCGACTAATCCCTCATAAACCTACATTTTATCGCTTACCACACCATTAGCTGAGCTGTGGCATTCTGCCTGTAGATGTCAAAACAGAGAGACTACGAGAGTCTGTGGATTTCTTTGTTGCTCTCTGCGTAGAATTCACATTTCCCTGGGCCTTGTTAGAGATGAAAAGAATTATGTCTTTCTCAGCAGGGAAACAATGTAATAGTAGCTGCAACCAGACTTTTCTTTTTTGTCTTTTTATGTAGCAAAAACTGTAAAACAACATGTAAATGTAGCAACTTTGAACTGTAGCTTTAGGAAATATACAGTTTTTTTTTTTATTAGATATCTTTGTCAGCTATTATAAAAGTAAGCAATATTGCTGACAATATGACTACTTTTTGTTCAGAGGCAGTTTATACTGACACTGACCAAAGCAGTTTTTCCTCATCCGTCGGAAATTGACTACTTAAGAGAGACGTTAAGTTTTGCATTAAAAGCTGCATAAGGTTTGATGAAATGATGTGAAATTTTCTTAGCAAGAAATTACCGTACTTTTTCTAATAACCAAGACAAACATGCTTAGTCAAAGGCAGCATGTAGTATGCTAGACTATCTACAGTGGGGCATGAGTGACAGAAAGCAATCACCTGTGAGTTGAAGAAGGTGACTGACCTGGCACTGTAACATCCCTGATCAACTTCATAACAGGAAAATGTTTGTTTATATGTGTGTGTGAGTGTGTGAGTTGCCTTCTATTTGATGCATTGTGAGGCCCATTTTCCTAACACATGCTATGTTGTGAGGACCCACTACTCCTTATGAGGTCCAAAACCAAGGCCCACTCAGAAGAAGTCATGTTTCTGGGTTAGGTTTAGAGTCAGGAATGTACTGGTAACGGTTAGGTTTAAGGAAGAGTCGTTGTTATGGTTAGGCTGTAGAAATGAATGGAAGTCAATGGAACGTCCCCGCAAAGATAGAGAAATAAATGTGTGCGTGTGTGTGCGTGTGTGTATGCAGAGACATGACCTTACCCATCACTGCCTGTCTTTTCATTTGCTTGTGAGTCACTTCATGTCACACCAGGTCTGGTTGTTTGAACACATCTGTGTGCTTTACGTGTGTGTGTGTCCGTGTGCATACAAAATGTTTCAGATGCCACTCTCATACATCTCACAGCGTTTGTTTCATGTTAATGAAACACATATTCTCACAGGCATAAAACCTTTGTTCTCTTTATATATATATATATATATATATATATATATATATATATATATATATATATATATATATATATATATATATATATATATATATATATATATATATATATATATATATATATATATATATATATATATATATATATAAAGTATTTACTATGTAGTCGACTTGGCATTTGAAAAATCTAAGATTATGTGATGGTTTAGGGTTTAGTTAAATATAAGTAAAAATATGTATGGCTGTCATGTCTTTACAACTTCAAAAGTGGCATTTATTGATCTTAGATGTTTTTCTAAAGAGCTAGTTTTAAAATATCCCAAATATAAAGAGTTTATAGGGGCTAAAATAATTATTGTAAAACAGATTTTTCTTTATCTGTCATTTTTTTTCATGACATATATGAACTTGAACTAATTAGGTCCCACCCAGTTAAAACAGGGAAACAAAATCTCCATGTAGGTCTTACAAAACTGTATGGGCAAAGAGGCAGCTTTACGACATGAATTTTATGATTAGAAAAGACAAACTGCGTTCTGTTTGATCAGAAATATACCCAAAGTTTAGGAAGAAGAACCATAGCATTTTGATTTTTAGTCTTATTTGAGTCAACAAACATCATCTGTGTTTTCATATTGCCAAATTAAAATCAAAGAAATTAAATTAGACACTAAGGAACAAAGCAGCTTCTGGCAGCATCATGCTCATAATTGTGTATTTCATGCTCACTACTTAACTCTCAAATTCCTAATTCCCATTAACTTCAACGACCCTGATGCTGTTCAAACATGACACATAATGAGTCAAAAAGTTAAGTTTGTAGTATTTGCAGCAGCAGCAGAGCAGATAACACACAAATTGTATTGATTGCTTCTGCCCACTGTCATTGTTTTCTTTGTGATGAAGCACTGCTCTAAGAGTACCAGTAAAAGGGTAAACAAAGATGCCGTCCATAGCTTTCGTGTGTTTTGTAATTGCCCTATTTTCCCAACAAAGCAAATTCTGAGTTTGATCAAGGTGCTTAAATATGCAAAGACTAAATATATTTCCTAGAGAGACAGAGAAAACATCCTCTTCATCTTGACCCATGAGTCCCTCTACTTAAAACAAAAGAAGACGAAAACTGGAGTGACTTGAGGCAAGGGTAAAGTAAAATCATAACAGCATTCTGCAGGTAATAGCAAAAAGAAAAGCAAACAAAAAAAAAAACAATACAAAAGAAAGAACATAAAAAAACATAAGTGAATGGAGTTTGCATTTTTATGGGGTCAGAATCTGATTTTAGCATGACACATGGTAGCGCTTACTTAAACTTTTTGACTTGGCTGTCAGGAAGAAATCTGGAATCAGCTTTTATATTTATGACTTTGAAGTATTTATATGTTTTTCTCTTTTTTATCTGTTAGCTTGGGCACCTTAATGAGTAATCAACTCTCAACCCTTGAATTTAGAAAAACGACTAATGTCACATTTTGATTTAGCATTTGCACCCATCTAGTTAATCGTCGGGTTTTTATGTTGAAGCAACTAAAATAGATTTGGATAAGAGTGTTTATGAAAGTATTTTGAGCTGCTTATGAATCCAATACCACCCCTTCCTGTCCCCCCCCAAAAATGTGCTTTCTTTCTTTTGTTTATTTATTTTTTTCCTGTCAAGCACTGAGCTCTTGTGAAGGTGTCCAAACATCATCGAGTCCTGACCTGAGTCAGTCAGGACTCCCAGTTACTGCCAGGGATCTTAGTTGCCATAACCCAAACCTTCTTCTTGTTAAGGCTTCTTAGAAATTTTGTTGATTACTCTCCATTTCATATGCTCTAGAATTATCAATTTGTGTCTACCTCTTTTCTCTACCATATCGTCATCCTTCAAGTCCTTGGTCAACAACATTCACATTGGAAACTCACCAGCCTCCACAAGAACTTGCCAAAGGTATGTTGTATTTTAATTAATACAGCATATTTGCCTATCGTACCCATTATAAACAACAACAGGATGGCCACAAGAAAATGAAAACGGTACTAGGAATTGAGCCATAAATCAAGCAAAGAGTCTGACTTTGGAGGTCCGATTTACAAGGAAGATCCAAAATGTCTGATCTTGAAGTTTGATACTGGAACGAGACAAACAGAACACTCACCATCACCTGCCTGTGCTCCGTCACGCTCGGCCACTCCTAGATTTACTCCTTCAGAGACTGTTATCGCTAACCTACAAGTTAGAAACATTCCTTAAATTGCTTACCCACTTCAATATCCCCAAAGCTGCACTGACTTTAATCTTTTCTCGTTCAAACCGTTTCCTGACCATCAGCTGATTGTGAACTCTGACTGTTTTGGTGCACAAGATCAATTTTTTAGCTCCCGTAATTTCATCTCTGTTAACTACACATTCAAATTCATCCTCTCTTCACCCATAATTATAGTCTCCAACATGATAAAGCTATGTCAAGTTATATATTTACGTGAAATTCTTAAACCCTTATAAAATATGTGAACGCTATAAGCACTCTAAATTGTTGTGGCCCACCAGCACAGCTTGAAAAATGATTGAAACAATCTATTCATTAAATGTACTTCCTAATTAACTGACTAATTAGCAGAAGTGCTTCTTTTTCCTTTGCACTCATTTATCAGAAAATATAATGCAGTAATGTAATTACATGTTAGATATCATGCAAAGGGGCACTGTGTTTTAAAAATAAATACATTTACTGCTTTTGTGTTTAGCTGACAGAATGTAAAAAAAAAATAAGACAAAAAGTGTATCATCACATTCCTAAAATAAAAGCCTAAATTTTGATTTTTTTTTTTTTTTATTATTTTTTTTTTTTTTAGCCAAAAATGATTTATTTTGCCTAAATATTGTGGAAAGACAGAAGTGGTGATTTATTTTTTATTTTTTCAAAAATAAAGTCTGGCCAAAAAAATATTTAGCAAGGTAACAATATGAAAAATGATCCAACAAAAGTTTCTACAATATATCCTTGTGATTTTTAATGGCTAATCCATCAGGAGAGCTCAGCTTTTACTCATACAATGCTTTGTATAAGTGCAGAGCATTTATGTGCACAAAAAAATACGTCCTTTCTAATATGCCATTGTGGAGAGTTAATAGAACAACCTTCTTCACTGCTGATAATCCAGGGTCAATATCAGTTGTGTAAACATTGTGAAACCCCATTCTCCACACACTCCTCAAAAGCAACCTGCAGGCCATTATCTGCTGGCAAAATCTATGAATGAGTAACCTTACCACCAACAGATTGATTTATGCATTATGTCTAACCGGCAAAAAGAAAAGGGCAAAGTTATTAAGACGCAAAAGCATTCAGTATGGGATGTTGTGACATTCACCAGTATAAGAAGCAAAGTTGATTTAAAGCCAAATGTGCATCCCTAAATGTCAACATGGCTCACACATGCTTTGCCTGATTTTATTACTATATTTAGATTCCAGACTTTGCAACAGTTGTGGGCAAAAGCTGTAAGCTTACTTTAAAAAGGATTAATATTCTTGAATCCCTCGAGCCTAGGTAATAACTTTATTGTCGGTATTGAAAAGGCTGCTAGATCCCACTGTGAACTCTGCTCCCTCGAGGAACACCAGCTGAAGAGACTGCAGTTGGACAGATAATGTTATCCCTTGAAATCCCCCATATTTGTTTGTATATACTTTATCTGCAGTTTTCAGCACTTTGAGTGCCAGGCTAAGGCAAAGACTGATTAATCTGATGCTGGTATTTGTGCATAATGCAGCAATGTCTATTATGCCTGCCATGTATGTGCATATTATGTCTTACAGAGATTACAGATTCTGGAATGGCAGCTGGATGTGCTACATTTAGGAGTAGGTTAGTATGTTTGAAGTGTTGCTGTTGACCCTAGCAACCTCATCCATTGGTCAGTTTCTGTACTGGGATTAATACAGCTCTGAAAAAAAATGAAGAGACCACTTAAAACCATCAGTTTCTCTGATTTTACTTACATAGTAAATTAGTAAAATGAACAATGTTCTTTTATTCTATGAACTATTAACAACATGTCTCCGAACTTCCAAGTAAAAATTTATTATTTATGTGCAGAAAATGAAAAATGGTTAAAATCACAGAAAAGATGCAGTACTTTCAGATCTCAAATAATGCAAAGAAAACAAGTTCATATTCATTTAGAAACAACAATACTAATTTTTAACTCAGGAAGAGTTCAGAAATCAATGTTTGGTGGAATAGCAATGAGGACAATGCAGTGAACTCTTAATTTTTCCAAAGCTGCATATAAATATATGTGTGTGTAGGTGTGTGTGCGTGTGCGTGTGCGTGCGTGTGCGTGCGCGGGTGTGTGCTTAATTTTGTTTTGTTTATCTTTGAGAAGATTTTTGATTTTTTTTTTTCACCTGTGAGAATATTTTTCTTCTCCTGCTCAAGACACTGTGCCAGCATGCATAATCTCCTTTACCCAGGAGAATGTTTGCTGTAAATAAAGAGACAAGGATCAGCAATTTTGTGCATCTTAACTGTGTGAGACTTAAAGTGCAAAGGAAAGCAAAGGAAAACCAGAAAAGAAACAGAGAAACAGAACAGCAGTTTAGAACCGACTCTTGAGAGTAAGAAGAAGACGATCAGTGTGCGCCGGAAAAATTAGGATTATTCATGTTGCCATTTAGAGTCATATGTGGCTACAATGAAGTAAACATAACAGTCAAACCAACAGTACTAATACAGAGGAACTACAAAACTCTCACTTCCTATCCTGCAACTTCAGTAACATCTTGGAAGAGTTACAGTGCTTTCACTAGAATTTAAAAAGACTTTTCCAAAGAAGATACTATCTTTATATAGCAAGTCTAAGTGAAAGAAAAGTTATTAAAGAAACATTTTTGAGGATGTATTCAAACTCTTAGGTCTTGCTTTGCTGAGGAAGCAAGGGAAGCAAAACAACTTGTTAAAAAAATGGATCAGTAGGTGAAACTCCCAGTTAGAATCAGCTCATGAGAGACAGAATGATACAATGGCATTTAAATTACGTATATCTTATATAAGCCAGAAATACTTAAGTTTCACTTGAAATACTGGCTAAAATTAGCGTAGCCTAGGGTCACAAACAAATGCAGACATAAATTATGTTTCTTCTGCAACTAAATTATGTAAAAGACATTGTCTAATCACTGGCTTTATTGCACCTTTGGCCTTACCTGGAAACCAGACATAAACCCCTGCTCTAAGCCAGATAAAATATATGGAGAAAAGCACCTTATTTGTTTGTTTGTGAAAAAGAACTTGGAAGAGAGAGAAATTTGTCATATTTTTGCTTAAATGCTAAAATTGTCAATTCCTCTCGTCAAATTTAATCACTGGCAGCTGCTTATGTAAATACCCGCTGGTTGGAACAGTGAACATTTCATTTATTCCTGTGTCTTTATGCCTTTCAAAACACTGGTTTTTAATTTAAGCTTGAGCTGCTATCACACTAAGCCACATTCAGTTTAGACGGACGGAAAACACGTTATCAGGACTTTTAGCCTTTCTGCAAAACAATCCTTTTAATTAAGACTGTTCAGTTGTGCTCCAAGCTCATATTTACATGGAGATGAGTTAGGGTGAAATAGAGAATGCAAGACAGAACAACAGAGAATAATAAAGAGAAACAAATCAGACCCAGTAGCGCCACCAGGCTCAATGCTATGTGGCTAAATAGCAAACAAATATACAGACATAAAAAAAAACTAAATGAAACAAGAAAACATTGAATCAACACCAGATTTCCCTAATTAGGTCAGCAAGATTACAAAAAGCAGTGACTCTCCAAACGTCATTACGTCTTGCATTTATATTTTTTCATTTTAAAATATGAATCGAAACTTACAAATATACTGTATCTCACATACACATGAGGTATGCTAAACACCGCTTACGTTTTTCTTTTTACTTATTTTGTTTGTTTATTTATTTTTACATTTTTTGGCACAGTGTCCAAGAATGTAGATATTCTAAAACATTACTGAAGATGAGTTTTTAGAAAGCAGATGATCATGTATGTAATTCCAGATGAGCCATCTGGATTATGGAGGGAGCCTTTTCTTTGTCAAGTGAGCCGACTGAGCCAAAGCCAAGGTATTATGGTATTAATAAGCACAGATTTCCTGTGGGAAAAGAGCAGTAAAAGCATCGAGCATACCAAGAAACTCCGTGGCTGCACATCGTTCGTTTCTGTGTCAGTTGACGCAAGCAGCGCAACTGTCTACACATAAGGACAAGCAGGTGCTTCGATTTTAATTTTTAAATGGAAACCGCATGCTGTCACAGTACGAATAAATAAATGTTGTAAATAATGAGAAATGTTTTTTTTTTCTTTTCTTACTGATGAGACGAGAGAAACTTGTTGAATTTAGGGTGACTATCAGCACATGGGGCAACCGGGCAACCGTCTTCCTTATCACTGTATCGATTTGCAATGGCAACGTCAGTCTGTTGAAGTTTCACGTGTTGTGAGGTTATTAGTCCTTCTCCATGATTCAAAGCTTTGAATATTATTTTATATTCCAATCCTGATGTAAACGTCTCACCAACTTTGTCCCTGAGTTTTCTGCTGGGTTTCTTGTCTTCCTGATGCCACAGTTATGAGAATAAGTTACATGCAGCCGGGCTGAATTTATTTATATGGGAATATTTAAAATCATTTAACTGAATTGGGTTTCATTGTGGTTTACCAGATTAAAGCAACCTGCAGAAATAATACATGTAACACTTTTTACTTTCATTTGTAAGTAAAAAAAAAAAAAGATTCCTCCTTTCAATGTGGCATTTCCTTACATTCAACTTTTTTGATTCAATTTGTATTGATTTTTTTTTATTTTTATGAATTCATAAAAACATAAATTGAGATTTGTACTTACAGTATCATGTGACAATAGTAGAAAACATTTAAGGAATAGGTAAATACCTTTTCAAGGCACAGTAACTGAATCTGAATTTCATCATGGTACTGGACTTCTGTTTTAAAATGGAGTGGACTGATTTGGATTGAAGTTGGATGAAAGATAATTCTGTATGATCGGTACGAATTGTTTTGTAAAGTATTGTGAGAGGATATTTGTTGTAATTTTTGCACAATTCATAATACGAGTGCAAAAGAAAAGGTGACTGTTTTATACATAAAATCTTTTTCTCTGAACCGTAGATGAATCATAAGAATTATATTTCCGACTGCACGCCATTGTGTGGTTGACTTTGATTCAAAGCTGTGTGTGAAATCGACAAAATCCAAATAAAGTTTGACAAGATTAACTCATTTGCATATGCAGCCAAATTAGCCCTGGATTCAGAATCTAAAGCCTCATTTAGAAATATTTTTAGAGGAGCTGGTAACGGCATTTAACATGACAGAGGCACACCCCACACCGCATAATGTGGCTCTGCAAAATGTGCTAATAGCGGGGGTGCAAGGAGGGAAGCAGTGACTGTTTAAACAAATGCATGCCTTTAAAATACATTTAGACCAGGGAGTGGAATTGGTTCTGGCTGCCCTGCTGTTTTTCAATATGAGGATCATAGGGAGATCTACACATGAGGGATTTTGAATCAGATCTTCTTTTTCTCTGCGACAAAGCAACATCTTTTTTTTTTTCAGGATAATTCTCAAACACTCTAAAGAAGAGCATCTGTACTTTTTTTTTTGGTGCTGTTTTAACATTTGTGATTTCTTTTTAATAACACCACCTAAGTGATTTAAAAATAATTGCTATTCAGCAAAACAAACAGTCTAAACCAACGTATCAAGGAAAACACTTGAGCAAAAAAAGAGAGTGACGGGATCAAACTTGCCGAAGAATACGTTTTTATACTGCATGCAGGAGATTATCTCAGTTTAAAGCAGCAGAAGAATAACTGAAAGCTTACACAGTAAATGTGATTACCACTGCTCTTTATAAGATTTGTACACAGATTTTAATTAGATCCATCAACAGTGTGAGCGCTGTGTCTGATAAACTGGGTCATTCTTGCAAAGAAGGCCTTCTCGCTTATAGCAAAGGATTCACCCCGAGGAAGAAAACACACAGCTGCTACTGCAGCAAGGCAGGAGAATCAGGAGGGCAGCGAAGGAGAGACAAGTGGACAAGAAAGCAATTCATGCTTGTTTTGTTGGTTAGACTTACAAGTAAACTTAAACGTTAACAAAGGTTCGTGTTGCACCACTGGAATTTCTTGGAACTGGCACTTTTAGAGAGAAAACCAATTTCTAACGTCAGCATGCAGGTGTCAGTGTGTACAGGTGAAGTTTATGTTTATTTATTTGCTTGATAATCAAACCAAAATTTCATCTTCGACCACCAGTGGTGGGAAGTAACAAAGTACAAGTACTTCGTTACTGTACTTAAGTACAGTTTTCGTGTATCTGTACTTTACTTAAGTAGATTTAATAATGGGTACTTTCTACTTTTACTCCACTACATTTTACAGTAAGTATCTGTACTTTCTACTTCACTACATTTCTACAAACTGTCTCGTTACTCGTTACATCCAAGTCTCGTTGCTCTTTTCTTCCGTTAAAATGTGAAGTTCAGGGATTTAAGGTGGCGCCGTAAAATCCGAGCAATAACGTGACGTAGTGTCTGTTGTCACCCATCGCCTCCACCTTTACTCGCACGCGGAGCTCCAGACATGCGCAGTGGTTTCCTCTGAGCGTCAGTAATATAATAGCTGCATAAATCATAAGATATGGCGACATGTAAAATCAGCAGCGCTTCGCTTTCACAGACGGTGGGACTTTGTCCAATTTTTAACGTCACTTGGAAGGAAAGCTTAAAGAAAGGTAAGATCTGTGCTAGCTAAGCTAGCTGTACTGAGACACATGTTGCATCTGCGATGAAAAACAGTTGTCACTCATGCACTGAATTACTGTGTGGAGGTTTTGACTGAGGTGTTGCATATATGGGACAACCTGTGACCAAAGTGCGATATAGTGATATGACATTCATGGACGATCCGATTCTTCTGGACGGATCTTGACCAAGTCCTATAGTGCTGAAGCCTCACTGAGAGCCATTCTTTGTTCTTGTAATGCTCTGCGTACACTGCAGTAGCTATTTTATTTTATATTTAATTGTCGAATAAATAAAACAAGAACGTAGGTACGCAGAGCATGATCATTGCTCTTTGTTTTCATCACCTGTCATGGTGGCAGACATTGCAGCAGGAGGGAGGATGAGAACAGTCACGATGCTCCTCCTGCTTGGTTACTTCTTGCTTATTGGGCCTTGGGCAGTGTTCATAGTTGAGCGTTGTTAATTGCTATGTTTAATGGTGCAGACAATTATTGGCAATATGGGCAACCGCCCAGGGTGTTATTTTTTTAGGGATGGCAGGAGACCTCTGTGTATTGTGGCACAGAGATGAAAGCAAAACAGAATGAAGAAGAGTTTGAATTGTCACTGGTTAAATTTATTTCAGCTCTAAGTATTTAATATCTAGGTGTTTTTATGGGAAAGTGAATCTTTCAGATCAATTTGAGAAGTAGTTTTGATAGGTGAACTTAATTTTATTGTCATGTAGCACGGGGTGCTGGTTTTGATTTGGTCTTGAGTTCAGTGGTCTAGACTACAACTCTGCTACGTGGCTCCTTGGTTCCATGTCCTCCTCTGCCAGTTGGATTTCTTTCAAAATAAATGTGTGGCAAAAAAAGTGAAGTTCATGTTATGTTAGGACAGGAGACCAGATGTTTCCATCCCTGAAATTATGATGCATAGAATCACATATCTAAGTCTAAACTATGTTACAGAATAAACACAATAAAAACATGCTTTATCTGTGGCATTGTTCATTAAAATGGCACATTTCTGATGTACTAAAATTAAATATGATCGGTTCACTTAATGATATTAGTGATTAGGTAATGCATTCAGCAAGTACTTTTACTTTTAATACTTAAGTATTTTTAAAAGCCAGTACGTTTTTACTTTTACTTAAGTAAAATGTTAATGTGGTACTTTGACTTTTACTTAAGTACATTTTTGTCTGTGTATTTGTACTTTTACTTAAGTAAATTTTTTGAGTACTTTCTCCACCACTGTCGACCACACACTTACAGGAAAATCCTGAAACTATGTTATGACTTCTAAGTTTCGGTGTGCCTCTCGAATTATTAATGGCCACTATCTGGTCACTCTCTGTGAACAATTCATATTTGACATTCTTTTTAAGTTATTTCCATGATTTTTTTTAATGTAAATATTTCCCAGTAGGGCTAAAATGAAACTTTACAGTTGTTGTTGTTTTTTTTTCCTATGTGTGACTGTTATTACAGAAGTACAAGAATTTGAACACATTGCATCAGTTTCTTCCTTTGTCTGTTGGTTAAATCTGCATGCGCTGCATGCGTGAAGTGCAGCCCTGCTTTCTGGGCATCGCATCCACTAATCAAGTCTAATCTTAGTCTTTTTCAAGCCTTCATCTTCATCTCTCTAAATGTGAGTGCGTGTGTCTGCGTGTTTGTGTGTATTTGTTGGTGCATTCACACTCATCTCCCTCAGACAGCTGCTCCTGAATAAACATTGTTTACTTCCTAATCGAGCAGGGAGAGCACAGAGGGCCTGAACTCTCACTGTTACCTTTTGCACATGTACACACACACACACACACACACAGATGAATATGAATCCCCATAAGCAAACACTAACTAATGCACATTCTTATTCACCGAATTAGAGAAAAAGAGCACCCAGGTATCCCTTTTATCAGATGTAATTATCTCCATATACTTCATTTGCATTAGTCTCACAGAGTTATTTGATTTATCAAGCAGTGATTGATAAGGTGTGGATGATTCATTATCTGGCAGGCTTACCAGATAATGGATTATTTGTTTGTTGCCGATCTAGAAAAAAATAAGACCATATGAAATAAGCTGAATGATTCTACATCACCCAACATTGCATAAATATGCAACAAATCTAACATAATAAAATTTGTCTCAAAGGAATATAGATATACACTTACACAAATGCAGATAAATTGATGAACATATGCCTAAATACAAACAACCTGGCTGCATTAGAGGCTTGGATGCACTTGGTTCTCCTACAGGAACAGATGGCCTGAACTCTGTAGGGATGATCACAGGGAGGATGGAGGTCAGGAACCAGCAAGGGAGAGACAGAAGGAAAGGGGTTCAGGGGAAAGGGGGGATGGGTGAACGAAGGAGAGCTAAAGCTGGAAGGAAGGGAGAAGGAATGATCAGAGCAGGTCAAATGTGATAAAAAAAAAGTAGCTTAAGAAGGAGTGATATTTTATGGGGAAAAAATTGAGGGTAAGAGGTCAACGGAGAAACAAAAAAGTTGAGAGCCTACACTCTAACGGCTTAAAAATGGAAGAGAAATAGTGATCCAAAGGAGAGTGAAGAAGGAGGGAGAAATCTATGCAGCAGATAAGCAGTTAGAACAAGGAGGATGGATATAACGGCAAAGAAAGAGGAATTGGCCGCGTGAAAAACAAGATAAGCTGTCTGAAAGTCGGAAACGAGAGAAGTATGGATCTGATGAAAGGATGGAAGTAAAAGACGTGATGGATAACAAAGACAGAAAAAGGAAAGATGGGATGGTGAGCTTACCAGATAACCAATTGTTTGCTGATCTAGAAAAAAAAAAAAAGATCACATCCAACAAGCTAGAGGTTGGTTGAATATATGAAGCTCAAATAAGTAAAACTGTTTGAAAAAAATATATATGTCACTGACACATAATGCCTTTTTCGTCATTGTCGCTTGATGTCATCAATGCACAACTGTGCGTATTTCAATATCCACGTGTCTTTTGTAATAGAAGATTTATTATTTCAAATAAAAGCTTTCCATAAATTCAAATGTTTTGATTGCAGTTGCCTTTTTTTCTTGCTATTATTTTCCAAAGCTGTGATGATCATTAACTTGACCTTTTCAAACCCTTTGAGGTGAAATCTTTTACATTTTTTGAACAGTGTAACCAGTGACTTAAGCATAGTTAAATATAGTAAGTATCAGACTAGATATGCATTTTAACTCACTTTTGCACCATAAAAAGTTTTTTTTCTTCAAATGCTAGAACACAATTCATTTAATCTTTGACCTCTACAGCCAACTGCTCTTCTGACAAACTTCATGTTAAATAATAGAATCCATTTGTTATTATTTAAAGAAAAACATGACACCTAAATATGAAACTCTCTTATTAATGTTAAACCAATGCTGTCGTTTTCAAGTTTTGAAACAATGTGCTTTTTCGGAGGATGAGCTTCAGATGCTTGTTGCGTGGACAGCAGGTTTGCGCCATGATCCCGTGAACATTCGTTTTCAAATGACAAGTTTTTATCTAAATATGACACCCTGATAATTCATAATTTTTTTTTTTTATGTAATGTGATTCTTATCCTCCAGAACTGGACTGAGAAACAAAAGCGTGACCAACCTGAATACCTTTATTATCGAGTCTTTTTCTGGGGGTTGTGGGGGGGTTAGTCTATCAGCATTCCACATCCACCATGTTCTATAGGTGATGCTCAGTGTTGTTTTTGTTTCAAGCATGCTTCTTGGAAATGTTGCCCAAAACATCAAGATTAGTTTCATCAGACTGCAACACACACTTCCTGTGGAAACAAAGAATTTATGTCAGACAGGAGATAAGGCTCCTTAGCCTTAGACATATGGACGATAAAGGAGACGGTTGTGAAATATACAACACAAGAATTCCTGCAAGTCCTTCGGCATTGTTGCCTGTTTGGTAGCCTCCTTCACATTTTCTCTCTGGGATTTCCAATAACTCTGGAGAAATGCGCAGTCTTTTGTAATATCCATTGTCGTCCGAGATCTTCTCCAGCCAGTTTACCGAGGTAACTTTTTGTGCTGCTCTCCTCGTTGATACATTTATTCTATTAGATCCTAAAAGTCCCAGAGTATGGCTATTTTTATAGGTTAATCAATTTGAAAATAAATGATTATAGGTGTGAAAATAAATAAATAAATAAATAAATAAATAAATAAATAAATAAATAAATAAATAAATAAATAAATAAATAAATAAATAAAAGTAAAGAAATTAAAGGCCCAGGGTTTAAATATCTTCAGAAAATATCTCCAAAATTGTCTATTTTTGGGCAGTATTTTACCAAAGGAAACTTGGTCAATATATCTTCCAGTCTCCACAATTAGCCTGATTATCTGGTTATCAATGATGTTCAATTTGATCAGTCAGCAATATTCTTGCTGGTGTCTGTTCACTGTTTAGATTTGGCCATGAGTGTCTCTTTCTGGTTTTCTTTTTCTTTTTTTATTTTGTGTATTCATTCAAGCCATACTTAGAGGGTCAATTGCTGGGTCGTTCCCTTTGCTCAGCCTATGAACATTGCAGACATGCTGAGTAAATCCCAACTCATCCACCTTTACAGCAGAGCTCTTTTCCTCCATCTTGCTTCCTCTCTAATCATCGCCTCAGGGGCCAATGAACATACAACTGAGGTTAACATTCCCCGGAGAAGATGAGCGAGTGTAAATGAGGCTGAGGTGAAGATGACCAGGTGAAAAAGGCAAATAAAAGAGATGAGGGACGAGGCAGACATGTGGATAGTGTGGCCTGAAGGAGATTGGCAAAAAAGATGGAAAGAAAGAGTGAAAGAGCAAACCTGAGATTTTTTTTGTCTGATACTGCATGATCTCTGTTGCTATGACATTTTACCCTAACTGCTCACTATTATGATCAACATTCACACAGAGTTATTATCTGCTTCCCTTTAAATGCAAGAGAAAAATAATTTGGGTCAAATTTGACTTTAAGATTGGGAAATATTTAATATGTAGTTGCAAATCAATAATCAGTGCTAATGTCTTCAAATTACTACATATCTTGATTAAGATATGCTTGACTTATGGTAATTTCAGCCAAATGCATTTTTTTTTCTTAGATACTGGAGAAACTAACATGTCAAATAGGCTATTTGTAGTTTTGATTCACGTGCATCAGTAAGTCACTCTGATTACTTCTATTTATACTGTAAAAGAAGTTTGAAGAAGCACCTAGTTGTTACGAGGTATAATGTTACGAGTTCAGCTTTAGAGGATTTTATTTATTTGATTGTTTATGTGTTTGTCTATTTGTTTAAGTTATTTGCTTAAGCTGACATGACTCAGCTATGGAAGTAGCCATAGTGTAAAAAGTGTTTAGACTCTGGCAAAAAATAAATAAATAAATAAAATACTTTTTTTTTTTTTTAAGAATAATCTGACAGCTATCAGCTGCTGCTGAAATACTTGTCTCCACACTGAACGCCTTTATTTTAAAAAAATCAACTTTACTTCTGTTTTTGTTTGTTTGTGTCCATTTACTCCTCTTGTTCCCTCCTTTTACTTTGAGAGGGAATAATTTAGAGAGCAGTTAAACTGTTGAATGTTTCGACCATATAAATCTGCTTTACTGAATTTAATATATCAAGAGAATAGCAAATGAATACTAATCACGACAGGTAGATATACTAGAGTGCCATGCAGAAGTGCTCTTACTTCTCGATCCTTATTTATTTGTTCTTTATGATTACATTTTTGTGTAGTCTTTCAAGGCACAGATCATGTCATACATCAGTGTAGCCTAACTTGGTCTTCAGTTTGTAACTGATTCCTCATGCCTATGAGGGTCACACACAGAGACACAGAGAGGTCTTTATACTCTATTTTCATCTAGTCCCATTAATGCAGTGCTGGCTCTCTGCATTTTAACGACTGACTTTCTTCCACACTTTACAGATTATTTTCTAAACCTGCTTTGCAACCAAATTACAACCTTCAGAAATTCAATTAAACTTTTGTGTTTAAAGTTTTTGGCACTCCGTATGGTCTCAGGCCCGACATGAAGATTTCTCTTGTATTCGAATACAAGAAAACAACTTATTACCACGAGTTCTCTCCATTTTACACACACACACGCACCCCCACACGCACACACACACACACATACAGTTTGTGTTTAGCACTATATCAGAGAAGTAATTATGTCAAAGTAATGTAACAGTCTGTTTTCTGACAATAACATGTATGTTTGCTTTGAAATATTAAAGTTAGTGTATGCCTCTGTTTTCAGACTGTGCATATTTCTGCAGTAGCACGGTTGCTGCGTGTCAACAGTATAATAATCCCATCCATATGAAAAAGCCCTGGGGCTGTAGAAGACAAAGTGCTACCAAAATGAGGCAGTCTCAACTGCTCTCATTTTAGCACAAAATGAGAATAGGAATCCCATTGTTTTGAACATACATAAATTCCTGCTAACGCATGTAATGGAGATGTACAACACATTAAAAAGTAGCAAATTAAAGAGAGGAAATGAGAAAAAGGGTGAGGGTCATTGCAAGAGAACAATGAACAGAAAGCATGGGGCTATCTTTAACAAGATGGCCTTTATTACTCTCAGCTATTTTAGACACTGAGTTTGTGTCATGCAGTGTTCCTCTTAACGTTTACTCCTAAGGGAGTTGAAATTGGCATTTTACAGGTTAAATGGTGTCTCTTGACTTTGAGAGGGGATAATTTAGAAAGCAGTTAAACTGTTGCAGAAAGTTTGACCATATAAATCTACTTTACTGAATTTAATATTTCAAGGGAATAGCAAATGAAGACTAATGGCGACAGCTAGATATATTAGAGTGCCATGGAAAAGTGCTCCAACTCCTTGAACCTTCTCACATTTTACAATATAACTAAGTGAATTGGACACAAAAAGACACTTGCTTTTCAACATTTTGACAAATAGAGTTCTGAAAAGTGTGGCATGCATATCTATTCATTCCCCCGGTCCCCCTTTGCAGATATAGCTATGGATATGCTAAGCAGAGGTTTGCAGAAGGCATTAAATGAATGATTACCATCACAAAGAGCATAAGCGGCCGCATCAGACCGGTCAGGAATAAAGTCACAAATGAAATTGAAGCTACAGCATGTAGCTTTAATAAAAATGTTAAAACTAATACCATGTTGTGAGATTATGAGACAGATAATCTGTGAAAAGATCAAGTTCCTTCACCTCCTCAGTGATACTATTGTCGTCTGAAGAACTACACAGCTCCCGGTCAAAAACAACAAATCAGGACAAGATGGAGTGTCTTAGTTCTGTGAGTCAACCTTTTGTACGCGCTGCTCAGTGTGCTACTGGCAGAAAAGTAACTTAAACATTGTACGAAAACTGTTTATCTGCCTTCATCAGTGGCCATGCTAACTAGCCTGAGCATTCATGACGGGCTCCTTTGTGATGAACAAGCTCTAACCGAGTGGCGAGAAAAGGGATCATATGAGCAGTGTGAACACAATGGTGATTGACAGCGGTAAGATCCTCCTACAGCGGCAATCTGCATTCTGATTGGTTGAAACATACTGGAATCTAAACTTCCTATTGGCAAGGCAGTCTACCTGGCTTCCCTGAAGGAGGCATCCCCATTTTATGTGGGTTACCCACACATGATCCCAAATCTCTTGAACACAATTCAAATAAACCACAGGTTTTAAGAATAGCACAGTTCAATGCATACCAATGCGCCAAAATGGACCAGTCAAAGTCAAGAGTAAATGGAATTGAAAATCTGTGGCGGCACTTGAAAACTGTTGTTCAAACATGCTCTTGATCTGGCAAGACTGAGCTTGAGCTACTTTCCAAAGAAGAGTGGGTAGAAATGTCAGTCCCTGGGAACGCAGCAAGTGATTCTTCATATTATTGACTCTACAGGGTGGTACAGCAAAAATATTAAGTATTTTTGGTCTAGTTTCTAATCGATACAACTTAGCAGGCACGTGCAGAGGGGGGTACTGGGGGTGCTTGAGCACCTGCCCTTTTTGCTCCTTGCCCCCAAGTGCCCTTTTGGTCAATTTTTATTTTTTTTATTTATTTCTTTTTTTTTATTATTATTTTCTAAGCCCTCTTGTGACACATAACATGTACTAAAATTATTATTATTATTTATTTTTATTTTTTTTTGTACAACATAATAAGCCCTCTGGTCACCTTGTTACCTTTGACCTTTTGCCCGTGACGCATGACGCAATTCCCTCTCGCGCAGTGAGATGAGGCGGCTAACTGGAGCTCATCGTAGCGAACGTTCCAGATTACAGAACAGTTTTTGGTGAAGAAAAAAAAAAGTTTTTGGTGAGTAAAGTGGAGTAGACTTGCTACTTCAGATGACGGAAAACGTTGAACATATTGTTTCTGCTTCAGCTCGGAGTCGTGGTTTAAGCAGAGAGGTAATGAAATACAACAGACACTGACAGGCCTCTGCGTCTGCCTTTCTCTGAAGAACTACTGAGCGGGAGGAGACAACCAGGTGAGGAGAAACTGTTCTTATCTACCGATTCAGTATTTCTATCATACAGACATTAGGCTGTTGTTCTTGTGCTATTAGCTAGTGGCTAGCTAACGACTTTGCTAGCAAAGCAAGATAACTAAAAGCTTCTTCCCTGTATCTTAATGATATCAGTCATTCTTCAGTATCGCTTATGCAATAAGGGCACATCGCCCGTCCAAAACCGATCATCTCCATAATGGATATATGTCCGATCTTCTAATTTCCTTTGCTGCATAATGTACATTTCATTTATTCTAGCATTAGGTAAATGTATCTTGAAGGAAAATAACACTTAAATAAAAGTCCAACAAGGATATTCATTTAGAATTAAAAATAACTCACCCTGATTTACCATGATAGATATAATGTATGTAATAAAAGTGACATTAATGAAGGGGAAAAAAACTCAACCCAGACTTTAAGTAAGTTTAGGGTCTGGTAAATTTTTTTCCCCAATTATTCAATGGGGGGGAACTAACCTCAGTTAAGTAAAATAAAATTGTAATCAAAACTTTTGGAATTGTAATGATTTCTTTTTTTAAAAACAAATTGTTTTGTTTAAAAAACTTTTTAATTAAATAACTAATTTTTGTCTTGTGAACATAAAAAGTTATTTGCCAAACATAAACTTTTATTTGCACACATCAGAAATCTTTTATTGCGATTTTGGGCCCTGCCCACAACTCATGTGAGAATCACAAGCAAAACTTTGAGTCACAAACAAAACCATAGAATATTAAGAAAAGATTTCTGACATGCACAAATAAGTTTGTTTTGCACAAAAAAAGTCACTTCATGAGACGAATGTGATTTAAATGTTTAAAAAGTTTTTTTAAGCAAAACTCAGTAGGTTTTTCTCATGGTGACATACATTAACAATTAAATATTTGCTTTTTTCTTTTTTTCTGCAGTTCCACGTTAAAGTTTGATGCAGCTCTGCTTTCCTGAATGGACCATATTCATCTCCACTGCAAGTGCAGCAAACAGGCAGCTCTTTTATAGATTACAGTACACTAAAAGGTTGCATTGTGCCCTTGTTTATATTTTTAATAGTGTAATTATGTAAAGACAAAATATGTCTGGTGGTCTAGCTCTGATTTACATATCTTGCTAAATTGCGGGTTTGAATATTGCAATACTTTCCGATAACAAAATAGACCTGCAGAAAGAAATTACTAATAAAATATCTTACATGTGCATAGTTGTATGCTCTATGTAGAGATTCTCCTTAGCTTTGATTGTACATCTCACAATTTTGTAATTTATCATTGTTTATTAAACTTTGAAAGCTGAGAGGCTTTGTTAATATTCTGTCCTAAAATACGTTTTTTTTTTTTTGAGCACCTGCCCCTTTAGTGGTCTCTGCACGGCCCTGCAACTTAGTACACTTGACATTTAACATAACTAACTTCAGCAAGCTGTGTTAGCTTGTTTTAGGTCAACAATTCTTCAGTATTGACACAAACGTCTAGTTATTTTATCTATTTATTTTTACTTAGAGCTTACAAAAAAATGCCATGCTTTCTTTATTTTTTTTACTTATTTTGACAAGGGTATATTTTGCAGTTGGTGTGATTGTTTATAAAATGACAGAACATTTGTATAATTTCATACAAATTTGTGATTTTGACAATACAAAATGTAATAAAGTTCAACGGATGAGAGTGGTTTTGGTATAACAATATTATATTAATCAAATCTCCATTTCAGATGAGCATGGTACGACTGACTATACTATCCCAACATAAACCTTCCACCTGGTTGTACGCAGGCCACCTGCAAAGTGTAAAAATAACTAACTGCTTGTTTTAATGGCTCACATAAAAATCAAATGTGCAAACAATCTGTTTCTTTGATTGCAAGTACATTCTTGTTAGCTCTTAAAAAAATAAAATAAATAAAAGGAAAACATCCCTCAGGGCAAGATGCTCCAAAAACAGAAGTAGAATGTGACTCCGTGACCTCTCCCAAAACTCACAGAGGTTGCAGGTCAAAGGTTGGAGCTCATCTCCATCTCATCTCTGTACTCGACCCTCATTGAGTGGGACATGTTTTGTTTTCCTGTGGCCCCGGGGCTTTCATTTCTCTGACCTGATATGCTGTTACATATCCTGCCTATATTCTCAAGCCACGCCCCTTGTATCCTGTCCCCCCTCTCTCCTTTATCCCTAGCTGCCCTCAAGCCATGCTCTGTCTAATTTAATTAGTCACACTCACCTTTTTTAAAAACTAACCCTACCATGAGTCTGTTCTGCATTTATGCAGGGTTTATTTTTTCTACTTATTGTTTAATCTTGTCCAACCTTGTATTCTGCTGCTTCATTTTAGCACACCCAAAGGAGCTGCTGCAACCCATGCACTAAGTAAACAAGAAAGTGGGATTAGGCATTTGGTGGCTAATGACGAATAAAATGATTTTTTCTCAGTAGTTTGTTTTAGTGTTTTCAGATAAGACAACAAGAACTGAACGAGGAGAAAAACAATGTAGATCACTCTCAATAAACGCGTGTTAATGGAGAGTTTGGCAGGATGGTGAATGATAGAGGAAAAGACACGTGGGTGTCAAAGTGAAAGACAATGAGCGCCCCCGTGGTTTTTGACATAGGCAGTTATTAGCTGTAAAATTTTAGTCATAGTCATAAAAGACATCTACAAGCATACATCGACACTTAGATTTTATGGGAACAGGGCAATTTTATTTCAGACAAGAGAAAATAACATGCAAAAAACTTTTTTGAATTCAGTAAAGCTCAATATTTTCTTTTCTTTTTTTTTTTCTTCAATTTTGCCCCTTCCAGCAAATTCCCAGCCAACACTCTGACATTGCCACATGATAAGTTCTGGAAGACAAAGAAAGCTGTCAGTCATATGGCTTATTCACTAGCTTTGACATGCATTGTTATTTGAAACCACTGTCAGACAAATTAGGCAGCACACATGTACCCTTTCTCATGCACACGTGCATGCACGCATAGAAATACACACACAGGGTATGTGTTTCTATCTTCAAAAGGATTTTCCATTGACTCCCATTTATTTTTCACTTATTTACACAGCCTAGCCTGTGTAAATAAGGCTACCCTATATCTAACCCCTACCACACCTAACCCAAACCCTAAACCATAATTCAATTCACACCTTAGTCCTAAACTGAAACCATAACCCATAAATTAATCCCCACATCGTAGTATGCGTTAGAAAAATGGTCCAGACAATATATCAAACACAAGGCCACACACACACACACACACACACAGTCTGCCTAATCATCTGACAACAAGGCACCCATTGTGCCATGTTATGACTTTGTACAGCAACCAACCACCCAGAGGGTAGCAGCATCTTTGAATCAAAGACAGATACGTGCCTCTTAGGAGCCAGATATCACAAGCAAAGCATGTGGGGTTGGAGGAATACAGCTGTAGCCACAGACCGTGTTAGTCAGCTGAGACATTCCTCTTTCCATCACTCCCCTTGACCTTCGCCAAGTGCCAGATGGATTAAAGTGATGTTCAGAAGTCACAAGATGATGTGAATTATTCTGAAAATTATTTCCTTCAAATTAACTCTGAAAGCTGTGATCCAAATAGCAAACTTTTTTTTTTCTGTCTCTCCTTTTTAAATTCTCCTAGACACGTTTTCAGCAAGTGTATGTATTCTTCTTTAATGAAGAATAGGATACACCACATTCTTCATTAAATTATTTCTGATCTCATTTACTCAATACGTAATCCTATTTGTCCACTCTGGAGTCCTAGCTGGTATTTGGTATTCTGACTGAAGGGCTACAAGACAAAACATCCTAGCTATGGGGCGTCATATTCTAAAAATATTTAAATCATGCAATGCATGCCGGTGGCAGATTTCTGTGTCGGGCAATTTGTGTAATGTGTTTATATTTTTCTAGTTTTGCTGCTAAAATTAAATCATTTTCCTGCCTTTTACTTTGCACCGTCCGTTTACAAACAGCCTGTCGAAAATTGGACTTTGATTTACATATAAATAAATAAAATAAGCTGTACTTTGTGTAAAAAAAATCACTCTCTTGCCATGTGATTGCTGAACTTGGGGAGAATGTAGTTACTGAGTTTAGTGCTTTAAAGGCAGCGCCCCATTATATTATGAATACATGCATTGTAACAACACAAATGACAAACGCAAGTGAACAATGCAAGACAAAAAAATAGTTCCTAATGGGATTTAGACTGAAGACTTGGTCTCAAATTGTGTGTAGAGTGTAGTGGTAGTTATGTCTGGTTCATTCATCCATACCCAAATGAATTTCGAACATTTGAAGTGTAAGTAAGAATTGAAAAATGTCTTTCAGGACAATACAGTTTTCCGCTTCCCTGTTAAGTAGTCTCCATCTTGAATATGTTAAGATGTGTAGCAGTGAGATCTACATGACAGGACAAGAACAGACACAAGTCCATTATCAGGGCCCATGAGCATAACAGTAGTGACTTCCACCAATGCTTTTAGCGCTATGATGAGCTCGGGACCTGCACTATGTGAATGTGTCGTTACTGTGTAAATACTTACACTCCTCATTAGTAACTATTTACTTAATTTTAGATAAGATATATTAGACAGAGGTCTGTAATTTATTAAGCCATCTTGATAGAGAGGATGTTTAAGTAAAGATTTAGAGCATTAAAAGCCTCCAAATCAGACCCGGTTTTCCCTAAAATGTTTGCCAATTATCAAGCCCCCAACATTCTTCATTTGATGACGAAAACTGCCGATCTCAACAGCAGGCCAGGGTCAAACTCTTCCAACAAAGCTCTGTGTGAAGCGTTATCTGATTGGTCAGAGATTTGTTGGTGTGTTTTATGTCCAAATGAGCTTAGACCAGGGGTGTCAAACTCCAGTCCTCGAGGGCCGGTGTCCTGCAACTTTTAGAAGTGCCTCTGCTGCACCACACCTGAATAGAATAATTAAGTAATTAGCAAGGCTCTGGAGAACTGAGGAGGTAATTAAGCCATTTGATTCAGGTGTTTTGTACCTGTGGCACATGTAAAAACTGCAGCCCTGAAGGGACTCCAGTCCCTTCAGGACTGGAGTTTGACACCCCTGGCTTAGACAGCCATGTTGATGCTGTCCACTTCCACCAAATTAGGTTATGTGTCAAGAAGAGCAACCAGATTTGGTAACAGACATAATGCACACCTGTATATTGAAATGCTTCAGACACCAAAACTAATTTACTTTGGACAGCACTATAAGTCTCAATGTCTGATAGCAGGTTGGGCTCAAAAAATGCAACACTCTAACAAACTGAACTAATTCAATTTGATATGGTTGTCAGCTATTGTCTTAGCAATCCAATAACACATATTTAATATGTACCATCATCTACATTTGTTTGAGCTGTGATTAAAAGCAACCACTTGTAAATCACATAATTATAGAAGTGATTATAATGTTTTGTGATGTGAGTTCCAATTTTACATAAAGGCACATCAATATGCAGTCTCTCACCAACTCCACTGGCAAGTTAATTGTCAAATCAAGTAAACTAAATAGGTTAGCATAGCCTTGTGGGGTGTATTATTGGCTTGCAGGATGTTGAATTTATTGGTGTGTGCTTAGTGGCAATGTGGAAAGCCTGTGTACGATGCCTGAAAAAGAAACAAGTATTCACACCCATGGATGTTTTACTCTTTTTATGACTTTTACAAATCAACATAATTTTGCTATTTTTCAAAACCAAAAAAAAAACGCCCTTAAATTTAAGACTGAGAAATGATGACAAACAGAAATAATTTACATATGTGACAACATAAATATTCACCCCTTTAAAGTGATAGACCTAAGTGAACAGAGGTCCAGCCAACAGGTGCCAGTAGTCACAATAAGTGGAACAGAGAAAGAGTCCAGTGACTGTGTCTCAAGTGATTGTAGTATAAAGACACCAGTGTCTGGGACGTCCATTCACTGGTTAATCTGTATTCTTGGCTACCATGAGAGCATGAAGACAAAAGAACATTCTGAGCAAATCCGAGAAAAAGGGTATTGAAAAGTTTAGGGATGGAAACAGAAACAGTTCTCGAGGCACTGAACATCCCCCGGAGTTCAGTTAAATCCATCATCAAGAAACGGAAATTTGCTTCTCACAAATTGAGTGATGCATGCATACAACTGTTGCCCACATTCTTCATCAGTCAAAGCTTTATAAGAGAGCAGCAGTGACAATGGAAGGAAAGAAGGAAACTGATATCAAAGCTAGTTTGCCAAAAGGCATGTGGGCGACGCTATGGTCAAGCGGAAGAACATTCTTTGGGCTGATGAGACCAAAAAGGAGCATTTGGGACTGCATATCAACAGAAACACACCATGGCCACAGTGAAGAGAATGGTGGTGGATTTGAATCTTACAAGTGGAAACGACAATGTGTATTATTCTGTTTGCCACCCAAAAAGAATTTAAATAATAATTTAATATTTATAGTGTAACAGTGTCATTTAAACATGAAGTCCATCAAAAACAGTGCACTACGATCATCTGTTCAGTGATGTGTGATCTTGCAGTAAACTATACAATTATGCTAACATTACTTTGACTATAACTAAAGAACACTCATAGCAATATGCTCTCCTTCAACATATTTTACACAATGTTGAGATGCTGTTTTTTTTTAAATTTTATTTACTTATTTATTTTCATGATCTTTGACACCAACTTTCATAGTCTACGGTACATACTCAGTGATTTCTCACGGGTTGGGCTCCAGGAGTCTGCTCTAACACAAGAACACATAAGTGATTCACAAAGACTGTAAACAATTTCACACCTTTTCGTCTGGCTAACCTGGTAGAAATAGAAGGACAAAACGGAAACCGTGTCAGTGTGTCCTTTTCCGGCAAAGAAGCTTTAGGAGGCAGGGGAAAGTGAAAGGGGTAAAGGAGGATGAAAAGACATTATGACAAAATGTGTGCTGGAGCTTGTCCTGTATCGATCCACTTCATTGAAAGCCACATTGCAGCTAAAGCTTTCCTGTTGGGGACCCAAAAGGAACATCGGACTGTTTATAAACACAGTGTGAAAGCTGGCTGTCTGCTTGGGTGTGTGGTTTCATTGCCATAGTTAGACAGCTGACTTTGCCAGTGCCCGTGGCCACTGCCAGTGTTCCAGCACTGTCAGATCAGCTAACAGATGGCCTTCAATGGGCTGGTTATTGCTGCAACGTCTTGAGAACCAGAGAAAATGCGATGACAAGTGATTTGAACTCAGACGCACAGCGACAGCAGAGAGGGGCGTGGCTCTGCAAGCCACGGCGAAGATATCAAGGAGATGTAAATGTATGATTTTAGCAGATTTGGAAACAAGAAGTGAACGAGAAATCATGGGTCGGTGGCAAAATGTTGAACAAGTTGGATGAAGAAGAGAAGTAAAAAAAAAAGTGACAAGATAATCGAGAAATTGTGATAGACAGGTAGACAGTGGAGTTGAAAAAGACAGCAGGAGACAGGTAAACGCAAAAATGGTGAGTGCAAAGGAGGAAAATAGACAAGTGCACTCCAGACAGAAAAAATGTGGAGGGGGGTGGAGAGAGCATGAAAGAGGTTATCTGCTGCTAGGCAGGGGAATGATTGACATCTGAGGGTTTGAAGCTTTGACAAAATAATCTGATACTGTCCTCTTTACACAATCAAACGTCTTTTATACATCTTCTTGGATTTCATGCTTGCCGGACAGCTTCTCTCTCCGTTGTACTCATCTATTGATTATCTGCCAGATATTCAGATCTGGCTGCTATGTCAGCATGGCAGATCAGGCATCCTTCTTTCCAGTCATTTCATACAAGTCTCTGTGGGCAGCTTTGAGAAATTCACTTGCATTATGAAATACAAGCCCAAATGTAAAAGCCTGCGCTCGAGCATGTACTAGGAATACTCAGGTCCCACCGGAGTGAAAAAAAATAAATAAATAAATAAAACATGTTGCTAGAACAAGCGGTTTCAATGTTAGTGCAGGAGGGAGTAGGCGTTAGAAAATTGAACTACAGCTCATCAACAAGTGAAGTGAGCAAATTGTGCTTTACAAACTAGGCATGAGATAAGTGTTTTACAAGAGTACTGCGTTTCCTCAAGCAAAAAAAAAAAAAAAAATGTTTCACTGGAAAAAGTCACGTGAGTCCAATTCATTTCAGTCATAGCAATGTTTACATTTAATCTAACAGCGTAATGTTCAGTTTGATTTAATAATAAGCCAATTCCAAACAAGTGCCAGTCCTGAGCATGGTCTGAAAGCAGAGAGGAATGACTCAGTTTTGAAGGAAAGGAGTGATACTGGGTAATCAGCCATCTTCCATAATTGGTAGGAAATATATAAAGAAGAACATAACAGACACCTCTACTTTTCAAAAATCATTGCTTTTTGAAATATAAACTCACCACTCACTTTTTTAGGTCCACCTGTTCAACTGGTGGTAAACACAGTGCTGTCTGGCCTCATGAATCTTGAATTTTTGCCCAAACAATACGAATGGTAGTGTTAGAATTCAGCATTTAACAACATGAAGGCCTTGATCCTTTTTGCCTTCTACCAATGATTCCAGCTGTCAGAGACAATGGCATAGTGGTGTGAATGTTTTTTTCTTGGCATACTTTGGGCAAAAGCCAACCTGTTCAAGCACATTGTACCCATAAAAAATAAAATAAAATAATAATCCAGCGAGTGTGTTTCTGTCAAAAAACAGAAGATACAAAATATTTAGCAGTAGTGAAGTCAACAACAATAAAATGATCTTCAACATAATAAAGATCAGATCAGTGCAGTGATCTTACAAGCCGGTTTCTTTTTTGTCCTACATGTTTTTATCATGTAAAGAACTATGACCTCCCTTGTTGCTGAAATATGTTTAACAAATAAAGTTGACTTAACGTTATTGAACTTGTCACAACCCCAGTCGAGCAATATTGTCAGGCAGTTTCTTGTTGCAGCTCCACCGTCCACTTTCACCAGCATAATTCCTTGAAGGAGCCAAGCCATGCCTATAATCCAGCCTGAAGAGAGGAAAAAACTAAGAAGATGGAAAATTAGGGAGATCCATAAATCTGTGGGATGAAAGGGAAAGTGAGAATGTTTCTTTTTTTTTCTCTAAAAGGAAACTTTCACCAAAGAGCTTGTCCCGCTCTCCATAGAACAAGCAATGAGCTCTTTCTCCTCCCTTTTCTTGCCCACCATCTTCTTCTCTCTTCCTCACAGCACAATAATTCTAATTATGTTCAGACAACTAAACATGCCAGCTCTAACGACGGCACAGATATGCTGAAATTGGCTCATTTGCACAATAATAAATGTAGGTTTGAGCCCATGGAAAGCCTATTAACATTTAAATGATACAAGGACGTTATCTGTAAAGTGTGTGCTTATCCAGGGTGGCTTTCTGCCGGGATGTGCAGAGAATGATCAAACAGCCATGTGTCTGCCTATCCCGCATTCCTCAGTGCAACACTGACAACCCTGCTGACAGCGCTTTGTAATTGGCGAGTAAACCGAGGCAGAGGTAGTTGGGAAGGAGGTGGCATAGAGAAGCACACAGATCGGCATCGTGTGGAAGGGGAGGGAGGAGGTGGGAGATCGAGGAGAAAGATACGGGAGATGTTAAGTTGCAGGGCAGAAAGGTTATAGCAAAAGCGTTAATAAAAAGAAAAGGAAGCAAAGGTCTTCTTCGTGTCTCTTCAGTGTTTAAAAGTCAGCAGAGATGTTGCTTGATATCAAGGATGTCAGGGAAACACAAACATGTAACATTTTGAAGTGATTGTTTGCTGCTGCTTATCCTGTTTTCTAAAATTGAACACGGTAGCAAGACAGTTTTCTTACTGAAATGCAAAATAACTTTTGTTTAACCCCCTAACAACTTTCTTTGAAAAAATAAAAATAAACATAATCTGCAACACCTAGGCAACAGCTGCTGTCTCTGTCTGTTCCAAACTGACCTCTGTAATTATGAAAGTCTGCATGTAGACCTAGAGACCCCTGGTATAAAAGCATTGCCATTTTCTTTGTTATTACTCATATGGCCTTTAACTTTCTTAAGCATGATGACATGCAGCAACTCTTGAAATGCCATGTATTTTGGGAAATGACACTAACAAAAAAAAAATACAGAATAGAACTTATTCTAAAGCATTATTTTGGTGTTATTGGAGAAAATTGTGAATGTAGATTAACATTTAACCCTGTTAGCAGCAATTACACGTGTTTCATACTTACATATGTAAAGTATTCCTTTTGCTTTAATATTGAAATAATACAACCAGAGTAGTGAATTTTGAATTTGAAGAAAAAGGTATATAGTTTTTAAATTATTATACAAATGAAAATCTTAAGTGTGCATTTATTTTGACCCATTTTTCAGTTCAGTTCAATTCCTACAAAGAAATTCTTAGTTCTTTTGTTTTATGCCAGTGTAAATTGAAATCATGTGAATCATAAATGACTGCTTAGAGGGAAAGCAAGGGGCTTCTGTTTTGAAGCATTAGACATCAAGACCCTTTTCTTCCCATTTTTTGATTCACCAGACAAAAGAAAAAAAAAGATTTTTTGAGAAATAATATTTCTGAATGATCCACATAGCCACAGCAGAGAGCGACAACCCTATGGCAAAGTAATTATGATTACAAAAGTAGTAACAATATAGCATAGCAGTTTAATTAAAAATACCTATATTCTGTGTTTTCATTTGAGGGATTTTTTCACTTTCTATGCTGTCACATAAACACTATCAAATCAAATTAAAAGCACTACGTTTAATATATGCCCAAAAATCTGAAATTGCTTTAATTAAAATGTGTGTTTTTTTTATTTAATCGCTGTCATATTTTAAGGCGCCTCAAATAAATTAGGTTGCTGAAACCAGGTGACAATTTGTTGCTGTCAAGGTGTTATGCGGTGCTGATGTTAATGTTCCTCACTGCGTTTTGTAGTGTCAGAGTGTCTGCATATAGACGTCGCTGGGTCAAATTAAGTCTGCATGCTAAAATAAGCGAAGGATTTGTGACAAACACACGCACACATACACAATGGTAGGCACACACATACTCTTTCTTCACTCCCCTGTTTCCCTGTGGTGGGAAAGCAGTTTACCTCTTCAACCCTCATTACCATACCAATAGCAAGAAGACACTGAAGGCTAGTTTGTCAAAGGTATTTTAATTACCAATTAGAAACTTGGCTGCCTGTGCATGAGGTTGTTCAATACCTTTTTTTTTTTTTTTTTGTGAAACTCGTACCACACACACACACACACACACACACCCCCCCCCACACACACACACACACACACACACACATATATAAATACAGACCAGAGTGCAAGGCTTCCTGGTGCCGAAGCCTTGATAAACAATGTCCTATTCAGCTCCATATGAATAATTAAGGGTCGAGTGTTGAGAAGAAGCAACACTTATTTGCTGAGAATAGCCTTGTCAATGGGAGTGTAATACTATTACAGAGATGCCAGAGGAACTTATGGTTTGACATTATCTAAATGGCACGGTTACAAAAACCATAAACAACACATAAAAATCCTTTGTGTGCATTGTGACACATTAAATGACATTCATAAATAATACACAAAGTGGATAAATACTGTGGTAAATATGAAATATTGATGTGGATTTGACAGGAAAGGCATGCAATGTCCCCATTAGTGCTGCTGTCGCGTTTGCAACCTGTAGCCTTTAGTATATTTAAAGAATCTTATCATATCAAGAGTCTACTTAACTGCACAAAAATCAGATGCTCACAAAAGACTACCAGGCATAGTAACAAATCTTCTCATTTATGGGTTGTCAGTCACTTGGTTCTGATAAGGAGAGTGGTTCTGGTGGCTTTGTAGGACAGCGTTAGAACCCTTCAACACAAGAAGTACACACCTCACCTTAGTGGAGAAAGAAGGTCAGTATATTTAAAATAGTTCACTCCAATAAAATTAATTTACTGCGAAATGGGTCAATATTCTTTCGAGGAAAATAGCATTTCAGCCTTCATAACACACATAATATTTTTACAAGTGCTTCTCTGGAAATTAAATGGCAGAAAAATACACTTCTCAGCTCTAGTGTTCTTTCAGTTCCATGAATGGAAGACTTTTTCAAAGAAGGCACTAACATATATATATATTTTTAAAAAATCCTTCGATTAACACTTTCTTAAATTTGCTCCCATCATGTCTTTGGCAGGAAGCTTTATGCAGAACCAGTGTTTAAATGTAGAGAAAAAAAAAACAATGATGTTTGTCCAGGTGGGCAAGGCAGGTGTGAGATGTCCACAGATCATCATAATAACTTAATAAAAGTACACACAGTATTTCTGACATATTCTTTTCCAGAACAATAACACTCAGGTCTATGGCAGGAGCTGCTGCATCTTTCACTTGTGATTAATCCAAAACTATTACAAATGATTTACTAAACCTGAAGCTTTGCAGCTATTGATGTCTAACTCACATTTTCTATTAGGCTTTTGAAGAAAGTCATAATTTGTCTTTTTTTTTTTTTTTGGTGATGCATTAGACATACATAATGCAGCATGGTTGCCTTTTTTATGCCCGTCTACTTTGTGCTCTTTGATTAGATCCGTCAGATTTATTGAGCATACTTTACCCTGTGGACTCAGGATAATCATCAGCATGTCAAGAGTCATTCAAGAAATGATTCCCCTCAAAGAAAATGTATCTCCTTTTCCATAGTGATGCATTTGGTTAATGTTGAAATTAAAATTGCTTGATTTGATCTGCAGTATTTATAAATCCCAAAGTCAGTGGTAAAAAAAAAAAAAAGTATTTGACTTTACCAGGGTATAGCCATAGGCAAAGACTAAGGAACCTGCCCTTAGGTTTCAGAAATTACTCCACCGAACAACAACAAAATCAGAGCATTGCGTCTAAAGGGTAACGGCTCACTTGTAGTGCAGCTGAAGTAAAAATATTCAAGGCCCGTATAGCCTGAAGCAGACTTTAAAGAGGCCATACGATGCTTCAGAAAACAGAATTTTGAAAATGCTGAAGGGCAGAAAACAGAAATAAACGATAAACATATTTTCGTTTGTCTTTTTTTTTTCTTCTTTTTTTTAGACATGGTCACTAAAACAAGCAGACGCAACCGTATTTGAATGATCACATAATATTTCTATCAATGTCTGGATTTCTCTCATGTTAATCACATGGTTTTTTATGGGCAAAACAGAAGAAAAAAAAAATCAGTTTTGTAGTTTGTTATGAACTTCAAGTCTTTGTCGTACTGATCACGATTTAATCTTAGTTTTTTTCTTTTTCTTTCTGTAGTCTGGATTTTCTTGTGCTCTAATTACTTTTTGTTGATCCCTGTTTCTGAGGCTTTACATTTTTTGTTTTAATATTTCCATTGATTTTGTAGTAATGGTTTCCTTGTTCAACATATTGTTTTACTTACTATTTTCTCCTCCGTTTCTTTCTTCAATTCCCTGCTCTCCCACAGCTGTTTTTCTTTCAGTAATTACACCGCTGGTAATCATCCTTTGTTCTCTTATGAATTTATATCTGTTTACTAGACCCCCTGTTTTTATTTCTGGGGTTATTTCCTGTGTTTTTTACCTTTTGCCTGCTGCTCACAATTACTGTGTATTTTTACGCTTCTAGACATTTCTGATATCATTAAATAAATAAGATTTTCCTATCAGGGGCCCTAAACAAGAACAAAACATTCAATAGTCTCCACCTTTGGGAGAAAAAAAAATCTGTCCATGGATTGTGTGATTTCTCTTGGAAATCCAGGGGAAGTTGTTCTCTCCAAATTATGAAACAACTAGAAATTTGGATTTAAGTGAAGGAACAACCTAAAGCAAGGCGAGACAAGACAACACACTTTACACTATGGCTACAGTAGATGGCTTTAGAAGAGTCAACAAAAACCTGAGTTCCACTTAAGAAGAAGTAACACCACCATCATCTTTCATGGTGGGTTTGGTGTCCTTTCATTGATGAGCGTTGTTGTGGTCCCAAAGTTTCCAGCTGGATTTATGGCCCGGAAGTTTAGTTTCGCTATCCAAAGGTCTGGTGAACCAAGCTGAAATCTCCCAGAACCTTCTCTAATTAGTGCCATAATAATTTCCATGTTGATCACTTCTGGGTTTTTTGTAATAGTCCACAGGTTTTCTGTGTTAATTATCGCTGCCATGTTAGTTCATTGCTTTGTGTTTAGTCATTTCTGAGGTTCAGTTTGTGCATTTAGGTTATCCTCTTAAGTTAGTCTTGTTTTTCCTTTGTGCTTTAGTTCAGTCCCCTCTGTGTTCTTTGTGGTAATTAGTCTCCTTCCCTCATTGCCTCAACATTCTCTTCTCACATGTTCCCCTGATTAAGATCACCTGAATCCAGTGTCATTGTCCACCCTTTCCTCAGCATGTATGTTGACCTAACACCCTTAAACAAATAGGTCTTTTTGATCCTGTGTATTTAAAAGGCACTAAAGTGGAAAATTCTGGAAAATCTGATTCCGATAATCAGATTCACTATAAGTCACAGCACAACTGAACCAAAGAGGACTTAATGCTGAAACTGACTCAAAAAAGGTGCTTCAGTAAAGATTTTAGTTAGGGGTGTGAACACAAGGGTTTTATTACAGGTTTGTATTTTTTATAATTTACTATGAAACAAATCGGTTTGTTTTTAATGATGTTATACAAGAAAAAAAATGACATTCAAGGTAGATAAACGTTTGAAATAATTTGTCTCGCCCTAATTATGACATTACAAAAGCCTGTCATTTTACCAGAGCTATTCATGTTTGAGTATGTTTGTATAATTTTGACCCTGTGTGTCAAACTCGTGCACCAGGATCTTCTTTTAATTAAAATGCAGCAGTTGTGTGCCATGCTATTAATTGTCCCCCAAACAAGAGTGTTAAAGAAAAACACATTGCAGTAAAAACACAACATTAAGTTTACATTCAATGTGAATAATACATTAATTGAAACATCTAACTGGAAGTGGGTTGAAAACAATTTATTGCTATTTGTCTTAAAAAAAAATTAATAAAGGGTTTTTAACACCAGTATTCCATCAGCAAACCTTTCATGAAATTATGTTTCCGAATCTTTTTTGACGTTTTAAACGTTCCGCACAGGCAATCAAGGATGAATACAGTCTTCTTGGCTGAGCTAAAGAAAAACCTCATTCTTTTTTTGCACACTATATCAAACTAAATAGATTCTCTTTGACAGTTTAGTCAAGAAAGTGCCACAACTTTTCTTCTCTGATCAAACAGAAACAGAACTCCAGCTGGGTTCCAGTGGAAAGAATGAGGCTTATATTCCAGACTTTTAAAAAAAACAATGCTTTTTATACATATATATATAAAATCCAGACACATAAAAATACATATTTTAATTGCTTTACATTTAGCAAGTTCAGTAAACTATTTTATTACTTGTTAGGGTGTTATTGTTATTTATAAAAATGACCTAAATTAAAACTTTAATAATAAAAGTTACTTCTGTTTATTTCCAATTGTTTCCAATTGTTTACCAATGTTCTTCTGGCACCCCAGCTCATGGTGTGTAACCTTGTTTTGTGTGTTTTATTGAACACTCATCTTTAAAATAGCAACAACATTTTCAGAAATGCATAGTTTGCTGTCTACCTGCTGCTACTTAGTTGAAACTGTCAGCTGTTGGATTCAGGTAAACACTTTGACTCACAAAATCTAAGATAAAGTGGTGAGTTTGTTATTTAGACCACTGACTCCCAGTGTTGTGGTCGGGACCCTGCGCATGGTCATGGATCAACAGGTGTGGGGTCTTGAGATCCTCTAAATCAAACTAAACAACACAAAAATTATGACGATGAAACATATTTCTGTTATGTTTAACGAGGTAAAAGCAGCACGAAGAAATAGACAAAACCAATGCGCTGATCAACTTTATTGAGATGTTTGTACGTTTGGGTCATGAGTCTGTTCTGCTATTCCTTTGCAGATCAGAAGCTGAAAAGTTTTAGAGCATCTGATTCGAACACCCTAAAAGCCTGAAGCCAATGAAAATGCCCACTGTCATCAAACTCAAATATGCTGTTGACTGATAAAACAAAAGAATGAGCTAACTCTACCCAGAGATGGCATACAAACATTTCGTTGGTCCACATCTTTCACAACAGCAAGCTACTCTAACAATCCACAGCTCTCTAAACAACAGAAATAAACAGAGATAAACTCATGTTTGTTGGGTGTTCAGCCCCCCTCCTCAATATTTCCCCCCGCCCCCAAAACAAAACAAAACAAAATCTATATTTGAAAAATCCTAAAATGGAATTTGTTGAAAACCTTGCGTTAATATATCAAGGCCATTTAACACCATACTTATTTGATATTAACATAAAGGGCTGTTTGTTAGCTCTATAAGCTTGGACCCAGTGTTTGACCAGTGTTTTCCTAGCCCAATATTAGCAGCACAAAGCTTGTCTTTTGTGCTCTATATACAGTTTGCACTGTCGTGTCATTTTTATTGCATTACAGTTGATCCGCTCTTAAATTGTGGTTAAAAACATATTTGAATAAATAAGCTCATGGTATGTGCCATTCTGCCAAGTATGCCACAGGAGAAAATACCAACTTGGCTCCCAGGACCACAGCACACCACACATTGAGCAACATTTCTATAACCCAGACGAGATTACCAACACACACCACTTACACACTTGCAACAATCCTTATCTTCCCATCAATCTCACTACAGTTTAATTGCACTTATTTGACATAAGCTGAGGAGGTCAAAAGGGTGGACAGATGTTTAATGATAATGCCTTCTGTGTGTTAGGTGGCTGATTTTAGTTCCCCCCTTTTTCTTCCTCAGAGTGTCTCTTTTCCCTTTATGCCCACAAGTCACAATAAATAAAATAATGTCATTCTCATTTTAGATCCAGTAGGCTTTACCTTACAGTGCTTGTATGTGTGTGTATGTGCAGATGTATTCATGAAAATGTAATTTGAAGTGTTTTACATAAAAACATAAAGGACAAATACAATGAAAGACAAGTTAAACCTGAAACGAATTGTAGCAACATTTAGTAGAAAAACATGTTAAATTCGCGGAAGGTGCAGTTAGCAGTAATATTTCGAGTCACTTGACTCGAAATATTACTTCTTCTGTGAAGGTGCCTTAAAATCAAATTCTCCAACTTGCCTTTAATGAGCTAAGAACTGGTATACAACACTAAAACCTGTTTAAAATGCCTACAAACCAACATCAAAAATTCTCCTCAGGGTTATAACTAAGTGTTATAATCCTCAGTTTGTTTCACATCATGTCAAATGATGACAATTTTACAATGTTTCAATAGCGTTACAAATCAGTAGTTCTTTCCCCACTTTTTTAATCCCACAATGAGGCTTCTACTTTTTTTTTTCCTGCTTCTGACGTTATCAGAAAATGACAGAAGAAAGTGAAAGAAGTGAGATGAAGTTCATGGCTAGAAAACTCAAGGAATTCGGTGACACACTTCTTTCACACTTATCCTTGAAGATGTGCTACATGATGACTGTTTTCCAGAGAGGCAAGATTGTTTATAGTGGTGTTTGTTAATTAATCGGCATGAATGCTGCACCAGCAGATGGCAGTAAGGATAAGGTGCCTCTAGGGAAACCGGCTAATCAGGTATGAGGAAGGAAAGGTGCAAAAAATGAACCAGTCTCCAGACTGCAGACAGGCGACCTCTGTTGCAATATGGCAGCCTTTGGTACATGCTGGTGGACTCACATGGTCCCAAAAGGGCAGGATTTGCATGCATCCTCCTCTGTGATAAAGATGTAAACACGCACTGCCATGTATGCGCAAACGGCTCTGAAATCCACATGTGCATGGAGTACACGTGCAAGTGCTGCACAGAGACTGCTCATCGCTCTCTCTTTTGTCCCTCCCCACTGGGCCGGTTGACTGTAGTGGTTTCCACGGTAGTTTAAGAGGAGTAGGGAGGGAAATTAGTGCTGCTTTGGGGGCCATCACGCAGATGGACGGTACCCAGCGCATATGCTGACAGAACATTATATGTCTCTCTCCACTTCACTGTGTGAGAGGCCTGCTCAGGTGCACAGGGGCCCAAGTGGAATATTAATGTTCCCAATTCAATTTGTACCAGCCGACACACCTTCCTGTATGAGCAGTGTCGACACTTCTGCGTAATGGATGATGAGCATCCGGGAATTGTGTGCTGTTGACATATTAACAAGATGAGAACAAAGAATAAACATTTTGGTAAAGTACGACTGTCAACAATGGTGTCGTGAAAGTCAGATGGGATTTTTTTGTTTGCTTCCCTAGTTTTGACACATGCTGTGTCTTGAGTACGTAACATAAGTGGAATAAAGAAAAGAGACCCACTGTGAACACTCTAATCCTCTACATCTTTCTTGGTCTTTATGTAGTTACCGGTGAACTAGCGCAGGTAGTCAACACAAGCTGTGCAGCCGCTTCAGATGTGGGGGCTTTGCACACTCCACAAAAGATATTAGGCACGCCTTAGTTGACTGGTCCATTAAAGCTGCAAAATGTCCTGCTTCACTCTGCTTTATCATGCATCGCTGCTGCCCACCTGCTTTTTTTTTTCAGGCCTTCCATCAGCCCAGCATCCACCGAGGTGAGACACTTTTCTCACTCATTGACATGTTAGGAGACATGTTCAGACAGCAGCAGTGAAAATACATTAATTACTCCATCATAATTTGAGCGCACAAGCCAGAGTGGAGAGACTACTAGAGCCTAGACGTCTAATATGGCCTTACATTTAATCAAATGTTTACAATTTCAATTGTTTTCAAAGCAATAAAAACAATGAAACAAACAGAAAGTAATGTTATTAAAGCAGGTTGTGCCCCTAATGACTTCCATGATGGTGGGAGCGAGTATGTTTGAATCCCAATGTTGGAGGAGCCACGTTATTTAAAGAATCTGTGTTTTCACAACCTTCACTATGATATTTACAGCTATATAATATTGACAAAGAAAAAAAATAACACTTAATGCTTTGTGTGTTCAGAATACAAATACATTTTAGTGCTTTGAGGATTCAAACAAAAAACATGACAAAAATAAAAGCAAAAGCAAATCAGGCTAAAATGGTGTTTTAGAATCTGGCTGTTTTTCAATTTGCTTTTGTCTTTTGTATTTACAATTTAAAATCGCAATACTAGATATTAGATTGTTAAACTACTAATAGAATATCATGTTAACAGTTACTGGTCGTGTTTTTTTTGAGGTGTCAGAAGGTGGGTGGTGTCCAGTGACCACGCGGCAGTTTGGTGTCTTCCGTTTAAAAGCGGCGTGGACAGAGCCATTCCAGTCAGGAAACTCTTACACAGATCAGACAGCAGTGCACACACACTGGACAGCGCTAACAGGCTAATAGGGATTAAAATGGCTGCTGGTGTTGCGTCCCTTCTTCCTTCTGCTGTGGTTTCTGAGCCAGGTCAAAACTATTTTCACCAGTCCAGGTCCAGCCGATGCACGGCGTCGTCACGGAGTCATTGCTGCAACATTTGGTTCGAGTTTGAGTCAATTCTGTGGCAGGGGTGCATACTATTATTCACCATATGACATCAGAAGGTGATGCTGCAGCAGTGTTGCAACATATCCCACAACACACATAACTGGTTGTGATTTATAACGTGTTGATCAGTGTAAAATAAAAAAAAGAACCTGTTTACTTTGTGATGTCTGTCTTGAAAAGTACCTAGAATTGAAGCTTGACTTACTAAAAGCAATCCCCAATGTAGTAACTTTTTTGTGCAACTTAGGAAGTTCTTTCTATTTTCCTTTTATTATGATCTTTCTCTAAACTCGCAAAAATGTGCCTGAGCTAATATTGATAGAAACACTTACACTGTGCTTAAGCAGGAGTTTAACCATGTTGGAGACAAACGGAAAACAACGTAGCTTTCATAAAATAAACAGAAGTGAATTTGCTGGAGAGACAGTTTTTTTTCTATTTCATAATAGACCGTATAAACACATACCAGCATACACCTGCCTCATGACTGTTTATTTTTCTTTACCTTTTAAGTTGCTTAATGAGTCTGTGTGAATTTGATGTGCAAGTTGAAACATTCGAAAGCTGCTGAACTGCCATAAATATGCAGACAAACAAAAACGATAATTTATTATCGCAAACATATTTATTGTATGTAACTGTAGCACACCAGTCTACATCAAGGTTAAGTGCGTTATTGGCTGAATAATTAGTGCATAATGTGTCTTGAATCCTCAGCTTGAAATAATGTTTTTCAAGTTGTACAGCCGTGCCCTCCTTCCTGCTCCCTGCTTGCCTTACACTTCATTTCTGACCTCCTCTGTAGCCGTCTGCTTTTCAAAAGGCCGATTTGAGGACTGAAAAGCAGCTCACTCTCCTTTTTATTTGTTTGTATTCTCAGGAAGTGGGACAATTCTCGTCATGGCCTCTGGGCACAAATTCACTTCTTTGGAAAAATCCCTGTTGATCGCCAGTTAGTAGAGAACACACAAACACTCCTTCAGTGTTAAAATATGACTGAAACAAGATCTTTCCCCTGCCTGTGTTGCAATAAATAAGCAGAACAAGCATAAATACATTTAGAGGACAAGGATTATCTGGGACATAGATCTGGAATTACTCTCATAAAGCAGCGGGATGGGGGTTGGGAGTGAGAGCCATGCAGATAACATTTAGCTTATCCTCATTGTAAAATCTTAGTCTTGGCTATAGCTACGCAGCTCTACTTAATAACAGTTTAGGCTTGTTGTTTCCATGGTAACCAACACTTGATTGCTTGCCCTAATCTTCTTTAATGTGGCTTAATGCTGTTTGTATCTCAGTTTTTTTTTTTTTTTTTTGCTTTAGTCTATTCAGCTCTCCCTGATGCAGGGCAGGGTAAATGATGAGCCGCTGGGTTAACAGGAAAGTAGGCCTTCTCTACTTAACTTTTGACCTGCAACTTTTCAAATTCTCCAAATGCATTTTTGGTGTCCCAGTTAAATCCTGCAGTGTGTTTGGTTGAGGCTTTATGCCATGTCTACTGTACATTCGTGTGAAAATCAGTGATAGTTACAATAAAGTAGTGTCATTTTACTGTTTTTGCACCTCTTTGTGCTGTTGACCCCCAGCCAGCTTTCTTTCGTTTCCTCTTTCTTTCTGGCTTCTTCTGCCTTATTGTTATTAGCATAGTGACTTCTTGTTGAAATAAGCCAAACATAAAATTCTACTAAGACCATTTCATGGAACATAATACTTCAGATGTTTTGCAACTACATACAAACAGAACCACCCAAAGGCCCAATTAAAATGGAGTTGAGCCCACAAATCTTTGCAGGAACCTTTATGAATGCTGAGATATCAAATCAATATTCTTATCTTTCAAAATACCCAAGCACTCCTACAGACAGGATCTAGAACTGATGATTGGACTCATACACTTTGATCCAAATTCATGCTGTACCTTATTATGTACATTGTGTTGATGCAAAACTAAAGAGATATGCAAACAACTAAATTTATATCAAAGACACAATTCTCTCCACCTGCCAGCACATGAGTTAATGTCTAAAGCTAGCTGTTTGCTAACGTGAGCATTATCTAATATTTAGCATTTGGTGCTGATAAATGATATAATCGTGTGGTTATTTGTTAGCATGCACATTCTTGTGGAGCAGTGGTTTGCAGAACTGTTCATATACTTTAAGTTTTTCAAGTGTTGTCATTTTTGCAACCACAATTGCAATCTGTGCAATACTTACAGCATGTGATAAACCATTTTGCATGATTGTGAAATGAAATACAAAAGGTGATCATTTGAACACTTTTTATGTATAAAACCTCTCCCTTACATTTATATTTAGTCCCTTCAGATTCATCTATAATGAAACCACTTTTGACTCCAATCTTAGTCTTAGCTTATGTAAAGACTGAATTGTTTCCTTTTTCTTAGTAAAATGGACAAATCTCCCTAACACTGAATAGACAGGACCTCAGATCATCACCTCTCAATTCTTTCCACAAGTTATTTCAAGTTTGGACTTGATTTTCACTTTAATCTACAGGTTTTTACTCGAGCTTCAGTTGGAGGATGAACCTGAATTATTTTGATGCTTTCTTTCATTAGTCCCATCAATATTTCTTTCACTTCTGTACCGCCTCCCTGTCGTTGCTAACCACAACACAAAGGTGCCTCTACCATGTTTTATTGAGCTGAATAATGCTCAGTAAGATGTTCAAACTTTGGTCTATTGCTCTGTATCCTAATCCTGCTCTAAACTTGTTCATACCTTCATTCCTGATCTGTCTGTGTCTTTCATAGTCTTTCTAATGCTGTTTGTTCCCTAATGTTGCCAAACATGCCTCCAGAAATTTGTTGCATTTATACTGAGATTACACTGCAATTTGCATTATGTTCTGATATGAAAATTTGAGCCAATATTGATATCCAGCATTAATACTGCTGTTATAACAGTACTTACCAATATTTGTATTATGCATGTTTCCCTACACTTTTGATGTAAAATGTTGATACCCCCTACATTTCTCCTCTGCTGCATTAATCCTGTTACATCACTGTCACTATAACATGACAGTACCAGTCACCCTCCTCTCTCCTCACCCCCTAAAATCCCCTCAAAAACTTACTGAAATAAAAACAAGATGGAAATAAACCTTGGTTTTAAATACTGGCCCAGTGTTACACATCGGATCATCGCCGATTTGCTAAATATGACTGTATTCCTATAGTAATTATTTCCATTGTAATTTATTTCCAGAGAATTTAAAGTCATTTTTGTACTTGTTGGCTTGTGAAGGCCTTTTGTACTCATTTTTGTAAGTACAAAAATGACTTTAAAGCCTATCTGAAGGTTTTTATTTAACTAGTCTTTCTAAACAAATTGAGAAGGCAAATTTAAAATATGTTAAAATAAAATGTCTTTAGGTAAACTGACTATAACGGTTTCAGGACTTGGTCTATGTTAGGTGCCACATAAGTACAAAGACTCATGGGAAGAGGGTATAAATTACATACAGGTGGGTAGGTCATATTTGTGCTATAATGAAAGCTGGAATCCGAATGTAAAACTGCAAAGCATCACGGCATTCAACTCAGGAAGGAACCTGTCATGTAATTAAAGCAGATCCAAGCATCTCAGGCAGAGGGATGAATATTAAGGAACCTGGAGACTGCGTGAAACAAATGTGTCATACATTAATATTTAGGTACTTACATGTACAAAGACAGAAAGTGAGTGTCTGCAAAAGAGTAACCAGATGGATGTTTTTCCCTCCTTATCACACGCACACCAAGCACACCCACGCACACATGCAGTAGACACAACCTGTCCTCTGAGCAGTGCAGATGTGAGGCTGGCAGAAGTGGAAGCCCAGCTGGCAGCGTGCGCATCTCAATGGCAAACTGGGGTTCTGTTGAAATTATAGATGGGGCAACAGATGTTTGGCAGCGATGTTATGATTGTGAGCCACGGTCTGCATGTTTAACTTGTGCACGTATGCGCATTTTCAGTGTGCGCTGGCATTTGTCTGTGTGTTTTACTTGTGTTGCTCTTCAAGTGTTTGAGTGTGCAACTCCATGTTTGTCTCTCTCCGTGGCTTCGAGATAGCGGCTGCATGTGTTTATGCAGGCGGGGTCCATGGAGATGAATTAGAAGGGATTTGGACTTTATGTGAGTGGTTGAACACAAGCTGCAGCCTGTGGTTTTCTTTGCAATATTGATAGTGCATTGTAACAGGAGGCAAGTGAAGCCCGTGGCAGAATAAAACAAAGGGGAAATAAAATGAAGATAAAAAGAAGAAGAAGGTGATTGAGGCAGGGAGGAAAAAAGACTGGAGAGTTTGACAGAAGGATTGAGGAGGATGAATATGGAGAGAGTAAAGTGGCACAAGGGAGTGGAAAGAATTAGATAGACAGGTTATATAATTTTATTGTATTTTCTTTAAAAAAAAAAAAACTGTAAGCATGGGTGGAGGTTGAACTATGTCAGGCATGCAGAAAGGCAGTCAAAAACTGTCAGGAGATTTTAGATAAGAAGTGGAAAACAAATCGCGCGAATATAAAACAGAAAAGCATAAACTACTGTAGCGTATTTTCCCTTTTTCTTATAATTAATAAAACCTGAACAATCATTCTGCCCCTAGACCTCCCACTGGCCTTTTCTTCTAATAATCAAATCAGCGATAATTTTTATTTTTTTTTCCCCCAAGTCCCGTCACTCATTTCCCACACGCATTGACAGCAGTGACAGACAGTGTAAAGCATGCAACAAGACATGGAAGAAGAAAAAGCCCCGCCGCCCCAAAAAAAGATGACGGGGAAGAGAGAGAAGGAAAGAGAATGCCAGACACTAAATGGGCAGGGAGAGGTTAGAACAGAGAGAGCAAAATCAGGGGAGGGGAGGGTGTAAAAACCGAGCTATCAGAAATATAAAAAAATACGAAATAAAGACACAGATGGCGAAGCTGAGAACTAGCGCTGCTGCAGTTTATGCAAGGTTTGAAGAAAAAAAAACAAAAAAACAAAAAAGAGAGAGTTGAAGGGGAGAAAAATAAGAGATGAACTTAGAACAAGTGAGAATGTGAGATGCGCAGGAGAGAATCTAAAGGGGATAGACGCTATTGCCATAATTAAAGCTGAGGATGAGGTCACTGCGGGGGACATGGTGCAACTTTAATAGCCCAGAGATTTGGCCAGAGTCCCATCGGCCCTTTAACTCTGCATTAAGCTGATTACTGCCACATTTAACCAAATATCACCACCCACTCACGCTTCTCGCTTAATAACACTTTAACTAAACCATTTTTTGGGAGTGGTGGGGTCCTTAGGGGAAAACAGAAACGCGGAGATGGAGATCAAAGGGCGTAGCATGAAATCCATTTCATCTGAATGTTTTATCACACAATGAAAGCCAACGTGTAACCTGTAGATCTCCTTTTAATATATGTAACGTTTCCGCGTTTTATCATGCATTTGTGTAATTTTTTTGTTTATTTATTTATTTTTTTTTTACAAAGTGCTACAAGTGGATCACTTAAACTACACACAATGTGTGTGTGCGTGCGCTTGCGTGTGTGTGTGTGTGTGTGTGTAAGCATGCATAATTTTCCTGAAATGAATGGTTGACTTGGTGAAGCACTCTGTTGAAAGGGTTAGGTGCATTAGGGTTTAATACCAATAATTGCAGCTTTCGGTGAATGAGTCATTGTTTTAATGCAGCTGTGGTTAACGTCTCAATAATCAAAATGATTCTCTGCATGCTTGTTTAAAGCATCAGAACACAGATGGATGAAAGGAGAGGGGAAAAAACTGATGCAACAAGGCTCACTGTATTTATCACACACGCTCAACACCTGTGCCAAACCGGGCACTTTTGATCAAAATAATCTTTATTATTCACAACGATTATAAAAACGGTCGTTGCTGTGAAAGCTCTGCAAAGTTACACAAAAATATTTAGTGTCCTTAAAAAATACATTCTAGCTAACCATTTCTGTTTTGCGACAAATGCATTATTTTGTTAGTTCCTCATTAATCTCTACCATAGTAACACCTTTTCCATCTGGGCTGCACACCACAAATATTACAGTTCCTCATAATATTTGTGGTGTTTGTGATCAACAAAACACCATGAGGCATTTGCGATACTAAAACACAGAAATTCTAATCAACCGTCTCAACAATTTAGCTGCATTTGCAATAAAAATATTTATGAAATAATTACTAATTTAAGAGCATACTTTTTTATATATACATTTATAGGGTTAGGATACGGATATGAAGTATTCAACATTTGTCTAATCTGAACAGATCTGATAGCGTCACAGAACAGATTTAGTGATAACGAAAATGAGAAACACCGTTAGAACGTTGATTAGGCGACAATTGAAGGCATTTGTTTGCACTGGATTGATTTGAGGGGTATCAGCACAATGCATGCACCAGTCACTTTCTTTCTCTCCACAATTATACCATACTTTATGTTGTTGTCACATAAGTCTGTTTTATTGTATTCTAAATAAACTGCCTCCAAATATATTACATTATGCCACAAATTAATCACCTCACTCTTCAAAGAAAGAAAAGAGCTATTGCTATTGCCTCACAGGGAAACATGCAAAGTAGGAGGGACTTATTGAGTCTATTTTGGAGGAGTTCGGAACATCTTAGCAGACAATAATAATAATAATAATAATAATAATAATAATAATAATAATAATAATAATAATCACAAAGTTCTGCTTTGGATTATAATCTGGCTGGCCCAAGTAATGACACATTTGTCACACGCATTTGTATAAATGAATGAAAAGACGAAGGAGTGGCGGAGTGAATAAACGCGTATTTGCATTTAATGACACACATCAGTGCAGCTGTGTCTGTGGCAGAAGCCTCGTGTTGGTAGCTTCCTTCCTGAACCAACGTATCTGCTGTTCACACTCGACTGAACCTGCAAAACCTCCTTTGTAACAAGCGAGCTTCAGGCTCTCTTTCTGTCACCCTTCTCTCTGTAATTCACTCCCTCTTTGCAGCCACAGGATTACCATTGCGGGATGGAAGCATTTCAGCAAAATCTCCTGTACCCTGCAGCACTTGTGCTACTTGGACTGCAGTGGATCGAAGCTCTCCACTTAGAAACAAGTCATAGCACAAAGTAGAGTGTGAGAAACAGGTCTGAAGTGCCGGGTCATGAGACACCTCTAAAATGCATAATGGGCAGATTAGCTTTTCCAGCTTCCCCAGCATGTGTGAAATGCTCACTAAGCTTCCTCTTGACAGTTAAAAAAAGAGACATCCATACTGGGAAATTTGTTATTCCATTTTTGTCTCAATAAGTACAGTAAGTATATATGTACTGCATAAAGTCTGATATTTAGGGGACTTCCTTTTTTTTTTGCAAGTTGATGCTAATGGTACTTCCATGTGTTTCTCATTCTGAAGTCTCCTCATTCACATGCAGTCATAAGCCGTGGCTAAGCACACTTCTCGTCTACGTCGTTCTCTTTCCTCTCTTCCTGATCCTTTGATAACTATGCCAACATCAAAGAAGGAGGCTACAGGGTTACCTGATGCTAATAGTCCACATGAAAGAGAATTCATATGAGGTATGCGCATGGAGGACTGCCCTCCACCCATCCAACCACTCCCCCTCCATAAAGCCAGATGACCTTTTGTGAGACTTTTTGTACACAAATACCTGCATGTCTTACAGCTAGTACACATGCCCAATAAAAATACATTATTAAACATAGGTACAGCATGAAGATATACATATTTTTGTTTCATTTATTGACAGTTTTTTATTTTTTTCAGGGATCTTTTTTACACAGATGTTCAAGATGGCGGAGGTTGGATCTATTCCAAAAGCCTAACATTTGCTTGCCTTACTTGCTCTGAACCCAGTTTTGTGGTATGATGGAGATCATTGCTTTAAAAACCAGTCCTGTTTCAATGACACACCAGTAAAGTTAAAGAAAGCAGCCCTTCACCGTGACTCTACCACCACTCTGCTTACCAGTGGAAACAGTCTTCCAAGGTTTGAAAGCCCTCTGCAGGTCTCTGCTCCATCTTCCATCCATAGAAAAAAAATAAATCAATATACCAGGCAGCGAAAGCCCCTCAGGGTAGCCTGATTTCCAGGTTACGCTGGTAAGCAGTTAATATCCTTACATATTATACCATTCTAAAGGTGGCATAGTCGAGATTAATTAAAGCAAAGGAAGCAAGCAAAGGGATAAATGACCAATTTAGAGCCTCACAAAGCTAAGCTGTTTCTCTGTGTGACCACCTTGAGAGAAAATACTGACACTTTCTTTCTCCATTCAAGGTTTTCCTGTAAAAAAATATGACGCAAGTATTTAAACAAATAAAATTCCAAGGAAAACAAGGAAGAGATTGAGTATTTAATAGAAAATGATGTTTGAACCCTTAACCTGTAAATATGTTGTGACCTTATTGGCTGCAACAAGGTCACAATGGTTTGTTTTTATGCATGACATGTTATTCACTTTGATCGTGAAGAGATTGCTTACTAGTCCACCTCTTGGGAAAAGATTCCTGGAGATAGGCACCACAACCCTATCTATCCCTCACAACGCATGGAGTAAGCATCTATAGGAATCAGGAGGGTGGTGGACTCCTGAAGGTAATTTATATAAAAGCAAGAATCCTTCATGCACACAAAAAAAAGCAGTATGAACTTTTCTATTCAAATTTCTGCACATTTTGTTCATACCCAAAGACCTGAAAATGCACTAAATGTGCCTTAAAGTTAAATCAAGGCGAGTATCAAGCTTTGGTTGCCTATACCATTTGTCTCCGTAAAGGACTTGTAATATGTTCAGTTATATGTTGCCAACTGACTGAAGAACGACCTTGACGACCTTTGCCAGGAAATAGAAAGCATGAGATACAAATAAAGAAATGTAAAACTCATGTAGACATCCTTCACTCTAAGAGAGGCTGAACAGATCCTGACCAGAGCAGCAAACACCTTCAAGGCTTGCGTAATTGCTTTTAACTGCTGCTCTTGGAATTGTACGATTCTTTTTCAAAGTCACAAATCACAAAAAGTGACTGCGATAGAGTGAAACATTTTGATTTCAGATCACTTGTAACGCATCTAACTATTCTGACTGATGCTTGAGTCAGGGCACCCTGGGTCATTTCTTGCCGAGAACATCAATAGTAAATCAGTTCTTCCACCTCCAGTGTGAAGGGAAGAGAAAAACTCTGTCGAAAGCAATAAAAAGTTCATTGTGTTTTCAGAATTTTCTTTTTGCACAGCTGAGGTCCTGAGGTTTGGTTTGATTCCTGATAGTGCTGCGGCTGCCTAAACCCTTTCGCTTGGAACATGTTCTCATTCAAATACGGGGCTTTGGTTAAAAACAAAGGATTGCTTATCTCAAAGAGCTGGGTTTCTTCGCCTCGTGCTTTGAAAACGACGCACAGTAAATTATGGTAAATAAATGTACGAAAGCGTCTCCTTGAGCTTATTCAGGGCAGCTTTCCTCAAAAACATTGCCCTACGATGTGCCTAACAGCAAAGTGTTGTCACACATGCGGGCACGACAACGCCCATCTCCGTTCGCGTGCCACGCAGTTTTTGCGCTTCCTTTCCCCCTCTGCCTAATTTTTTGCTTTGCAAAAAATCTGCAGCATGAATCAGCTGCAGATGGAGAAACTAATAATTTCCGACAACTACTGATAGATGGCTTATCTCTAAGGAGAGAGGACCTCATGCAGGCAGCATCAAGTGATAACAGCTTTTTCATGTTACAAATTAATTCCTGAACATAATAACCAGAGGCGGTTTGGTGAAAAGAGTATTTCATTTATAATTAAACAACATGCCACCAGTTGATATTTTAACTACTCTAAGCTTTTTGCCTGTAAAGCTCCATCCTCTGGACAACCACATGGAAAAATACTATTTTATAAGATTTTTTTTTTTTTTCTTGGGCTCTTGAAAATACTCCACTTGTTTTCGCCCTGCTCCCTTACCTAACCTTTTTTAACTCTATTCTTGGAAATCTTGGAAAGTAAGAGTGCTCCCTTACTTTCATTGTTTGAACGACGAGTTCATGCTATCATTCTATTTCTCATCAACGGAGGCAATTTATTTGGTGTCACAAGATTGCACCCCAATTTCGGTTCATTCTAATGTTAATCTTGTGACATGTAGTCTTGTGAAAAGGAGCTGCAGAGGAGCTCTCGTAATGGAATTTAAATCAAGCCATGTTCCGAATCTAATTCCGAATATCAGGAGGATCAGATTGAGATAATGACAGCCAGTGATTTCTGCCTATGTTGTTAAGCAGAATTTGTTCCCCTTTGTTAAAATACCTGCTTCTAGAGGCCCAGTTGCTCATGTCTGCCATTACATTACATCTAGTTGCATCATGCTGAACCCCTTTGAAGTCGCAGTGGCATTCCTTACCCCCTTATTCGGCTCCAACTCCTTTGACCTAAATCTAAAGATAATCTTGCTGAAAAAGAAGAAGAAAAAAAGAGAACCCAAATCACATGATCCCGTTTAAATCAATGGGTTTGCATAATAGATTCAAAACAGGAATCTATTATGCCTGTTTTGGCATAATAGATGCCAAAACCGGCATGAGTGTATCACTCACACTCAAGCACCTGTTTCTGTGTCCGATATGGCAGTTCAAGCAGAGTTGCTCCATACGGTCATGTTTCTAAAAGGCTGGTTGATCAGAGACCTTTTCATTCCCCCTTATCTGTCAGTTATTAGGTTCACTCTCAAATCAGATTCCAGGGGTTGGGGGGGTATTTTAGATGTTTTCTGTTTGTTTCGTTTGGTCTTGCTTTTTCAAATATATTCCCTATCTCACTCAATACATCATTTGATCTATTGTGCCTCCCATTCTGTGTATTTAATTTGTCAAATGCCTTCCATCCTTTCTATCACCCCATTCAACAAGTTTGTCGTAACTCTTTCCTTCCTTCCGCTGATGCTCCTTATCCTTCCTTTGTTGCTACTTTCTTATCACTTGCTCTGTGCGCGTCCTCATATTGACTCTATCTGCAAAGGTAGACATTGTGTGCCGCTGGTCTCCAAAGAACAGAGCCGGCTCATCCAAAGCAAACAAAGCTCACCAAGCAGGCATGCATGACATTAAAAGAAGGACTCTTGATTTTCATACTTCTGTTAGTTCACTAAGGTACAAACCCCCAGCTCTTCCTCCACACACACACATATATTCCAATGAGTCCTTCTTAGTTTGCAGAGTTCAGATTGCAAACATTTGTATGTAATCAGGACAGAAATTTTCTGTACGCTCACCAAGTGCCATAATTACTAACAGGCGCCTGCCAGCCCGAGTGAAAAGACAGCATTAAAGAAGTTTCCTTCTCTCTCTTGCTTTCAATATTTCTCACTACTCATTCCAATCTTCATTTCATCCTTAGTCAATTTATATTCTCTTTGTGGAGACCGAGGAGCCATTGCACATTGTTGCAAATTCAGTTGTTTGTTGAAACTAATGCATGCCAACTGAAATATAAAAGACTGTTTTGAATTTGCCAAAATGTGAGACGTACAAATATGCCCCAGAAAATTCAAATGAGGTAGTGATTCAGGAGCGGTAGGATGAAATACTGCCAGGACTGCTAGGCCAATGTTGCTTAGACCCTTCAGAATTCACTCTCAACTCATAACCCAACAGCAAATACATCAAAGTGACAGTCAAGCAAACTCAATCTTTAGCTCTTTCAACTCAGTTTTCTTCATGTTCACAGAACTCTTTACATCCTTTGATGGATATTATAAACATCTACATCAAAGCCTTTAAAAAGAGTCTATGTACTAAAATTAATACAAAATAAGGAACAAAAGGCAATCAGACAATTTCTGAAAAAATTTAAACATGGCGTGCCAAAGTGTGCCCGTCCATTGGAACCCAGCATTTTAATGCTAAAAATTTGTATCAATGCTAAAGTAAGCTACAATGTACTTAATAGTATTTGGAGAGTCAAAACCCATGTTGAATAACATAAACTTACTCCATTCAGTATGTTAAAATTATTGTATAAGCTAAAATTAGCCAAAATGCTAATGTTAGCCTAAATGCTGCAGGCGACATGTGGGGTATAACTAGCACGTTGTCTTGCATTGACTTCCTCCATTCAGTGTGCTAAACATGGCTAATAAATTTAAAAAAATAGCTTAAACGCTTATTTTAGAGAAAAGGCTACTGCTAATGTGGGCAGTGCACCAACCACCACTAGTGCTAATGTTAATACACTGCCTTCTGATTTTTACTTTTGCAAAAGTAAAAATCAGATGTTTACTTCGTGGCACTTCGTTCCCAGAAAATGTGCCCATCTCTTAGCAACAGATTAGCAACAAATATTGTTATTATTCAAAAAACATAAGATTTCCTCTGGTCTTTTGAAATACAATTATCTTATATTACTTAACAAGAATTGTACAGCTGGGGAATCTTGCAGAAAAGTGAAAATGTTTTTTTTTTTTATTTTGTTTGTCATTGGTGGTAAATATATTGTGGCACTTAGTTACCAAAAAACGCACTCATCTCTTAGCAACAGATTAACAACAAATAGTTATTGTTCAAAACAACAAAATGTCTTCTGCTCTTTTTAAGTACTACTTACTATATTCTGCTTGTGCAGTTGGTGAATGTTGCAGAAAAGTGAAAATGTTTCGGTTTTTTGTGTTTGGCAATAAATATATTATAACACAAAAGTAAAAATCTGATTTATACTTCGGTGCAGTTCGTTACCAGAAAAAAAACCACACATTTCTTAACACCAAATTGATAACAAGTAATATTATTGTTTATAAAACATAAGTTATTTTGAAATACTCCTTATCTACTTGGACACAAAAAATGTACAGGTGATAAATTTAGCAAATGTAAAAATCAGATGTTTACTTCATGGCAGTTACCAGAAAAGGTGCTCATCTCTAAGCAACAGATTAGCAACAAATATTGTTATTGTTCAAAAAGCATAAGATTTGTTCTGCTCTTTTGAAATAATACTTATCTACTACTTAACAAGAATTGTGTAGTTGGTGTATTTTGCAAAAAAGTGAACATTTATTATTTATTTGTCATTGGTGGTTATATTCTAAAACAAACATTCAACACAAAAGTAAAAAATCAGATTTCTACTTTGTGGCAGTTCATTACCGAAAAAAAGAAGTGGTAATCTTTTAACACCAAATTAATAACAAGTAATACTAGAACATTTCTGAAGAAATTTAAATGGGGCCTGCCAAAGTGTGGTAGCCTCAGAACCCAGTGTTCTGATGTTAAAAATTAGCATCAATGCTAAGCTTAGCTGAAGTACAGTTAATAGCATGTAGAGAATCAAAAGCATGTTGAATAACATGGACTTAGTCCATTCAATTTGGATGCTTATTTTAAGGAGAATGGGTAATACTTGCACAGCAAGGCAGTGCACTATTGAGGGGCAGTGCACTGCTGACAGATAGGGGAGCAGTGGCGCATACTTATGACATCACTAGCAAGGCTATCTTAAAGTGACACCACACAATTACGACTGTTACACAGTGATCTCTATTGAATACAGTGTTGCACTATTTTATTTCATGCCATTCTTCACAAAAGGGTGAGTGCAAACCGACATGTAACAATTTTGTGTTAAAATTCTTCCATATATTCTAGTATGGAAGAATTAGGTTCAGAAGTCATAATTTCAGATTTCCATTCCAGAAAAAGTTTTGAGAACTGGGTACTGCTACATTTTATTATGTTACACAATTTTGTTTTGGTTTCTAATTGAGCCAATCACATTCGGTAATAAATAACGTAAGATAAAAGTCAACAATAGAATTCTTGTGTTTTATAAATCCATGAGTCATATTTATACAATTGTTGAAAACCCTGGCCGTGATGTGTAGGGGCCTAAAATGTGTCTGCATGTACCTCAGAGTACATAGTTGTCCCCGGCTCACATCCCAATACCAATATATGACTTTTTTTTTTTTTCCATGTGATTTAACAGAGGATGAGTCTAACAAAAAGAATTTAAAGCTATAGATGAACACATATGCCGCACCTTGGATGCCTGTAACATTGCAAAGTAATCCATCTAATAAGAAGAAACATGGATAGAGAGTGAGAGGGAAAAAGAGAGAGAGAGACCTTGGAGTTGTTAAATGCCCATTTCATTATTGATAAGCATTAGAGGCAGAAGCAAGTCACCCTGTCTGATTGACAGCTGACTCTCTGCCGCTGATTTTCCACATGAGAGAGAGTGAGGTGAATCAACTCATGGAGTATATGATGATCCAATTTCACTTCAAATAAAGTGCTGAGTTAAAAAAACACGAGGAATGTAAATATTTATCAGAGCAAGAAAATGCGAGCTAATGTAAAGTGTGGGAATGAATCTTTCCCTGCAGATATTTGAATGAAAATATGCAAATGTAATAAAATAAAAATGATATGATAAAGAACCAATTAGATGTAAAGAAAGATAGTCATGTTCACATGTGACAATATGAACAGTGGCAGTGGGTTTATTAAAAAAGCGTATCTTAATGTTTGAAAAAAGTAGTAAACGTTAAGGTACAAACTTAGGTTTTCTTGTGCCGGTAGCTAACATAAAACACTATCATCATCCGATGATAACATTTTTATAAAAAAAACTTTGAAAAAGTTATCTTTCTTTTGAAACTTGTCTGTTCATCTGGATTCATCATGCATTACAAAAAAAAAAAAAAGCTATGCTTGTATCACATTTTCTGTAATAAAAGCCTGTGTTCAAACAGAGTCAGCGTCTAATGCCCAGTGCAAACAAATAAAGACCAGACACTAATAAAAGCTGGAAAACAAACCCTCTCTTCTGTGCTGATAAAAAATCTGGGATGCTGCTCAGGCCTGGTGTCTTTTTAGCAATAAAGAAAAAAACAATGTCAGCATGATAAGGTTCAGACTGGCTACTGCTAATGGCAAGTTAGCTGTGCTTCAGGCTTGAGAATAGTATCAGATGTGCATATTCTCCAAAGTGCATGTATATTAAAATTGTTATTTGCTCAGTCTAGTGCCGCTTTTACTTGTCAAACGATGATCATTTTGTAGAGAACAATCAATGAAATTGCATTACCCCATCTTCTCCCCCAGTCCATAAATAGCCTTATATCTTAACAATTTTTCTCATTTTATGCTCAAAATTTTCGGCTACAAAAAGATTACACTCAATTGGGTGTACAATTTATGACCATATCTGTAATTTAGGTGCAATCGTTTAATTTCAATTTATATGACGTTACTAGGGCCACAGTTAGCGATTCTTTCACTTCGGAGAGAAAGTTGCATGTATTCATCTGCTTGATGTGTGATGGCACCATGTGGATTCCCTGTTCTACTTGTTGAATGTTAGTGGAAACAAATGGAAATTAAATGCAATTGAATATGTCATTTTCACTTTAAAATGTGACAGGTAAAAATAGATTATGATGGTGTTTTTTTTTCTACGATTATATGTCTGTCAAAATGATGGACAACAAAAACGCCTGGTGCAACCTCTTTGTTTATTACGGCTGAAATTTCATCAGCATGAAACGAAATTCCGTTTTTCGTGGCCTTGTTGATTCGCTCCAAACAAGTGAAAGGAAACACGGCTAATTCACTTTTTTTTTTTTTGGTGACATTTTAAAGGTTCGCAAAAAAAATTAGCATGACAATTGAATGGAAACATGGCTTGTATGTTAAACTGTCATGGCCTTTGTGTCAGGACACCAACCTCTAATGACAACTTGGGCGTTTGTCAGGGAGACAAAAGGATTTCACAAAGCAGCAGCATTTCACGCCCCTGGGAATGAGACTTGGTTGTAAAGATCTCAGAGCATTTGGACTTTAGAATTCCTATCCAAAACCCTTTTCTTGGAAGCTGTATCAGAGATATTTTTTCCCCCTATTTCCCCACAAATATAACCTTCTTTGCCGGTGATAAAACGTTACTATATTCTCTTTAAACTGCATCCTTCTGTTTCCTGTTTTATTTTATGCTAATACAAAAAAGCATTACACTAGACCACTAAAACACCAGTCAGATAAATAGATCCAAGCTCTCAAGCTACTAAGAGTTTTAAAACAATAAAACCTGTAAAATATGACATTCATATTTTACAGATTTTATGGTCAATATAAATTACTTTACCAAAAAAATACCCATAATGAAATTAGTGCTGTAAAAATTTTACTTTTTTTTTTCTTTTTAGGTACACACACAAGAACCACTTTAGATTTTACAGCCTGAAGTGGACCAGCTGGCATGAACCTAACCAAGTTAAAGTTATGTCAAACTACTTCTCAAATATTGTTTTTCACATTCCAAAAGGTATCTCTGTTGCAGAAGACTTTCCTTTTTTTTGTCCCGGCATGTGAAAATTTAACTTCCTCATTCATGCATGATGCCTCTGCAATAATAATGAAATCAGCATGGACGTACAAATAGACAGCCAAGTCAGACTTCCGTTTGATACAAACGAACAACGAAGCATTGTCAAGGCCATTCACAAGTGGTTATAGATGATTTCACATGTGATGAGTATTGCAGGTTTGTCTCCCCACATCTGTTCGCCCAACCTTTAACCTGACCCGAAGCTGCTTCTGACTCCAAAGAACCCATACTGGGACTGGATGAAAACACGTCTACGTCTGCAGTCCTGACCTTTTTCTTCAAAACTTCCTGGTAGCAACAAAACCAACTGCTGAAGAGACTGGAATCTCCTTGAAGCGTCTCAGGTGCATGGTTGAATGTTTCTGATCTTACTGAGCAAGAGGGGGGGAAAGCCAGTGATCAAGGAAGAAATATTTAACTCTGAGATAGAATATTCAGAGTGGAAGCCAGACCGTTTTTAATGAGGAATTTCAGAATTGTCTCAATCTTTGCTCTTGTAATAAACAACACATTTAGACTAATAACCCGGCCTGCAAGTATACGTGCTTTGACGGAATTAGACAAAAAACGCTTTGACCAAAAACGCTTTAAAAACTACAAATATAAATGTTAATGTCTGAAAAAGACATCATGGGAAGTGAAAAATGAACACTGGCTAGGTTTTTACATCAATGGCAAACATTAGACTTTTCTAGCATATTCAGCAATCTACCTATATAAAGTATGTATGTTTCTTTGGAAGGTAATAACTCTCACAACCTGTAAGTTAAGATCTTATGTTGACCCATGTTTACTTTAATAATAAAAACTGTTTTGCAAAATCAATACCAACATTCCAGAAATCCCACATAAAAGGGCAAACAATGTGTTTGAAAATCAAATTCCCCCTCTGTATGCATTTGAAACCCTTTTCAGATTGAGTCATTTACATGCGTTTAAAATCTCTGAAATAAAGTCTGGTATTTTCTGGGGGAGGTTTTTTGGTTCACATTGACATCAGAGCAGGCAGCATGTGTGCTGCACAACAGGTTGAGATGACCCCACCAGATGTTCCTTCTTTATCCTCTTTTCTCCCTCAAGAGAATATAGTAAAACTCAGTGCAGCAAAACACAAACACACAGGTAGGAAGCGAGTGAGCACATCAAAAAGAGCTTTGCGGCAGGTAAAGTGACCTATGCAGCCAACATGGGAGCTGGAAGACAGAGCTTTAGAAGTTTAACATATGGCTTCATCATACGGATGAAGTCAGTTAACAGGGACTCACATCTGTCATGCTTGTTAAGATGGAGACTCCAGTGCATTCGACAATATTGGACACCAAGAAGCAGTTAGAAAGGTTTATTTGAAAACGTGTTCATTATTCTTGTCGGAATAAGGCAGAAGTCCAGGTAAAACACTGGGAGGAAAAGTGAGACGTTAATAGTGACCTGAGATGTTTGAAGGTTGAAAAAGGTAATATAGAAGGAGAGTAGATGTCTTACTGTGGGAAGAGGAGATAGTGTTTCAGGAGGAGGAGGTGAGTATATATGAGTGGCCATATATATACAAAACCGTGAACAAATCTACTTGGGGGACATTTTGAGTTATTACAGATTCTGAAAGTGTGGATTTTAAGCTTTTACAATGATGTTAAACACGCAGCGTTTTGGCTGGAACCAATAGTGAAAGAATGTGAATACGCAAACAAAGACGATATATTTATCGACTGTGTATTTCCCCACCTCCGGAAACAAACCAACTCTGTAAACAAGCTAAATTCAAACAAAACCTATCATTTTAAAACCTCCAAAAACAGCTATATATAGCATGGGGGGTCTCTTCATTACTTCAACTAGGAAAAAATATAAAAATCACTATTTTTTCAGAAATGTATGTATTTTTTATTATTATTATTTTAATTTTTTTTCTATTTCTGTGTTGGCAACGTGTTCCAGGTTTTCCTGCAGTGTGTTTCATATCCACAGGAGCTGAAGTTGGGATGGGACTGATGGATGTGTTGGTTAGTGTGTTAGCTTTGTTTCCAGGTTGGAGGCAGTGGAGTGGTGGACATGCTGATGAGGGAGGTTTGAAAAATCTAGCTATGGTAATTCCTGGACGGTGGCCAAATGAGTGAGGAGGGAATTTACAGAAGAAGTCCTGAGGAGAGACCCCCCAACAGATGGAGGAAATGAGGAAGCGATCTGCTAAGAAACAGGATTGTCAGAGAAGGAAAGATGCCAAAGGTAAGTACAAAGAATTCAAGTCATAAGGTGAAGTCGTAAGCCTGATTACCACTCGCATAAAAAGCAAAGTGGCATCTGCCTCGGGTTACCCGCTTGTCTTTAAGCTCCTCCGGTCACACCCTTCAATTAGGAGGTACGAAACACACACACATGCACACGCACACACATTCTCAAATATCAATATCATGTAGAATCAAGACATTATTACTGCTTAAGAGGCTGTGTTAGCTGTTCGCAATTAAACAATATAATATCAGTTACACCTAATGATTTGTTTAGAGACCAATACATTTTAACAGCTGCATGTAAGGGCAGAGGGATATAGGCATTTTATTATTTCTCATCATGATATTTAGAATATAGTCCTCTGCCCGCTCAGGAGTGGCTGGAGAGACATTGTTTTAATGGAAGTAAAGTACAGTGGTTCTCACTAATGCATTAAAATGGTTGTCAAAAGGCTTTCAGCTGCTGCACCACAATTAGGATTCTGTCACTGGCCGCTAGGATGGCTAGCTTCCCAAAGCACTGAATTACAGTGCTGTCAAGTGTCTAATATCACTTATCAGTTTGGCAAGCACATATCTGTTGCAAAATACCAGGGCTGGTACAGACAACGAACAGTTGACTCACAATATATTACAAATTCTGTTTGAGCCAAGTTGCAGTGTTGGCTAATTGGCGCATATCTACAATTACATCAAATTATACATATGCAAAAGAGAGAGAGAGAAAAAAAAAGAAAAGTTGTTACTTTCCCCCTCGATTTTGTCCTTTTTTCCCTTTACCCTCGGTAAGGTTGTCCACATGGAGACTGACTAACAAGTGTTAGTTTTAATAAAGTCGTATAACCATAGCTCATTAACAGCAGTGTCAGACTGTTGGTTCCTTCGAAACATGCTTTTTAATGACCCCCGTGGGATAGATCATTTGAATATGCATCAGTGATCTTTTTTTATGTAAAACAGCACAGCTTCTTGGGCTCCCTGTAAATTGGTGTCAAACATGCATTTTCTTCTAATGCAGATTCATATGCACATAAGCAAAATATGAGTGCACATACAGAATTCTGTTATGCCAAACAAAAACACGTCTAGTTGGAGTTAATGCCCTGGAAATGTCCCTCCTCTACACAACAGCTTAAAATGACACATACAGAGGGTTTACTCTCTAAAAATGTTTATGTTGTAAACATTCAAACCTCAAACTTAGGATTGTATGTGTAAGACTAGCTAAAGTGGTGTGTCATTGTAGGGTAACTTTACATCAACAAAGGATTTCTGATATAAAAAAAAAAATTCTAATAATAAATTGGAAAGTGTAGACTGCATATATTTTTTGTAAAATTTGTAATATCACCACTGCTGGTGTTTTAGGGAATGTCTGCAAGCTTTTGCTCCTTAAAAACAGGCCAAAGTCAATAAGATTGTCTTCCAACATCTTTTAATGGGCAGTAATATGTATGTTCAGCAATGTTATGTATTACTTTGTGCTATTTTATTAAAAAAATTCCTGAAGTTGGTAGTTGTGTGATGGGGAAATGTAAAGAAAGGAAAAACATTGGATGGATGGATGGATGGATGGATGGATGGATGGATGGATGGATGGATGGATGGATGGATGGATGGATGGATGGATGGATGGATGGATGGATGGATGGATGGATGGATGGATGGATGGATGGATGGATGGATGGATGGATGGATGGATGTTGGTACTCTTGCAAGACAAGTCTATGTGTCTGATGGCGACCCCTCTTCAATCCCCAACACCCACAAAAAAATGCAATGCAATTACTTTTCTTTTTTTTTATTATTAGTCTTCTGAAAACTGAGGGAGAAGCTGTGCTGTAACTGCGCCTTTTTTTTTGTTTCTATTCATGTACCATCAGTGGTCCCTCTGGACTTGGCAAAACCAAGTATGGTTGGAACCAAAGTGATATAAAGAAGTTACAAATTAGGTTTCCTAAAGATGTATTGAACCATTTAATAGACACCAATAACAACTGTATTCAAACAACTGCAGAGGCTTGCTAGATTAGACTTCCTTTTTCTCACACACACACATCGAGGTGAAAGAGTCCCATTTGAATGCACACACAGAAATATCTCCTGTCTTCTATTTTACTCTGCCAGGAAAAAACCTGTTAAGTTATTACAAGGGATCCTTTGTGTGTAGTTTCTACAGTTCACAGGAGAGCGCTTAATAGAACCGTGTGATGCCAGTTTGGCATGCTTTTTACATTTGGCTCCATAAAAAAAAAAAAAACATTGGGAGAAGACACAACATGGCACATGTCTCCTGAGAGGCACAGAAGAGGAGCACAGGCAGCCAAAGTGTAGGTGTTTAGCTGCTACGTACCTCAAAAGTCCCTATAAAGACAGAGTATAATCTTCCTGAATGTTATTGATCTCGACTCCCTGTTGCTATCCCAGGGACCAGAGGAAAACATGGTGAGGCGCCTCCACAATAATGGGAGCCTAAATATTTTTTGTAAAAACAACATTCAAGGAAGGATTAGACAAAGACATCGACATTGCTGTCGAGCTCTCCATGTCAGCCTTGTGTCTGTTTTGTATGAACATTCGTGTATCACAAATAGATACAGCTTCACAAAATGGGATGTCAGAAATTTTCTTAAAATACACGGCAGCAAAAAGAACGTCAAGAGACATATTTCCCATGGAAACCAGTAATGCTGAGGAAATCTTTGTATGATATTGTGCATTTGGTCCTGTCGAGTTATTTGATGTAATTGGGATGTAATTGGTAACAGACCCAAATTAATACTCTATTATTATTATTATTATTATTATTATTATTATTATTATTATTATTATTATTATTATTATTATCACTTCCAGTTATTAGTTATTTTACACCAATCTGCTAAAGGCATGAATAATTTAGGGAGTAACTTTAGGGTGTAAGATGGGACTGGAGATGGACACGGGTTAACTGTTTTCTATGTAGGGTTTGGCCAAAATGAACAATATGATAACCCTGATTCATAACAGAAATGCTTACACCATAATTATTTCCCTCGCCTTTGTTTCAGCCAGGGAAGAAGGGCATTTCTCAGGAATCTCAATTTAAACTGGTAGATTGAAGTTATTCTGCAATTGTTAAATGTTTTAAAACTTTAGTTTACCTTGGTACTCGTACCTAACTGCCATGGTTAATGCTATGAAAATAAAGGAAGCAAATGATGGTGGCAGCAATGATTACCCAGTGCACATAAAGAAGGAAGGATGGGGAATAAGACAGGCTCCAACCAGATCGAGTTGTCTTGAAAAGGGTTGTGTAATTGGTCAGGAAAACTAGTAGGGATGTCTTTTGTCTATACTCTAGTCTAGAGATGAAAGAATACAAGCAGACCTGTTAGAGAAATAAGAATACGCCACACAAAAGTTAGAAAAAAAAAGTGGGACAAGGCGACGATACATGTATATGTAGTATACATAGTGGCAAGAGAGGAAATAGAGGCAGCAAAGGTAGAGACAAAAATGGGTAAACAGAGGGATTGAGATGAAAGGATGTGCAAATTGTTGGACAGACTGAGGATAGAGATATAATTGAATGGATTAGGGTTAGACACAGGATATATGATGGATAAATAGGGAGGAAATGAGAGAATTTATGAAGAGAGAAAAAAAAAGTGATTGGTGCAGATGACTTACTTGTACAGTTATGGAGATGTCTGGGAGACATTTCCAAAATGTTTAACATAAACCCTGAACATGAGAAGATGATTAAAAAATGAAAGATAAGTGTGTTGGTACCAATGTGCAGTAATTTTTAAAGGACAAGGGTGATGTAAAGAGCTGTAATAATTATATAAAAATAAATGATGAGTCAATGGCTTAATCATTTATTACTGGAATTAATGAGACATACCAAGAAGATTTGGGAGAGAGTTTTTGAAGAAGAGATGACAACCAGGGATTTATAGTTTGGTTTCATTTTAAATGCAATGTTTTCTTTGGTAGTGTTGAAGAAGTGTACAGAATGTCACTAGGAACTGCACTCTGTCTTTGTGGATCGAGAGAAAACATAATTCTCTGGAGCTAAGAGGTAAACAGTGGCGCTTCATGGGAAACTCATAGATGGCAGAGATGCATGTGAGAGTGATGATGTCATAATGTTGGGCAAAACGGCAGGTGCAGGGAACAACAACAGGAACAGCAATGTTAAAAAGTTAGATTAGAGCAGAAAGATGAATATCTTCGAGACTGAAGGTGAATGTTGGATGAGATAATGAAGAAGGGAAGTTCTTATTGATCTCTAGAGAGAAGTGAATGTTTCCATTGAGATTGTGATTGGCAGGGTGTGGGGGAGTGGTAGAGTGGATAAATTGTGTCTCTGAGAGATTTGGAGAGTGGACGGGCAGGGGAAGGAAGATCAGCAGAGGTCCCACGTAAGTGGCCACACAGGAGCAGCCTGAAGAACAGTGAGGGGACTGACGATGAGATTCTAGAGGAGACTTCCTGTCAGCCACACCCTGCTGAGTTGGAAGGTAGGAGACTCATAGAAACACCCACTAGCCTTCACATAACCCTGTGGATGAGCCTTGACAGAGGAGTTTGAGGTGAGGGTGGAATTGCATCAAGAATTAGCTTGAGACATGTTTGATATTGAGTTGCAAGGAAAGATAAAGTGGAGAGATGGAGGACAATGGACTATTTTTCACCTAAACAAGTTAAATTCCAAGGATAGATCGAGTTTGTAAGGTTTATACATAAAGTACATAAGCTAATGAGAACAGACGAGCTTATATAAATGTTCTCTAGTTTACCTTGATTAATATTAAAGAAACCCGCCGTAAATTCCCAGTAGGTTTGTTTTTGAAGGAGTAGTCCTAATACATCCTTCCAGTTGCAGCATTTGTCAGTATAGTAGCCATACCTCTGAAAATCAGCAACACATAAAAAAAGTTCCCAAAGAAACTGCAAGAACGGAAGAACATTTGTTCTTGCGGCACTAAAAGAGGGACCAAATCTATTTGATCTTCTAGACTATGTCTAGGCCTTTAATCCACTTCGTTCACAGAACCTGAATGCACCAACAATTTAGTAACATTGATTGGATTGTTGGAAGTGTGCCATGTTCTGCATGCCTTTTCTCTTTCTCTTGTTTCTTACCTTCTGTTGGCAAATGTGTGAAAAGGAAATCCAAAAGTACTTTCTCAACCGAAGCTCCAAGCTTACTCTGTCCCAAACTTTATTTCAAATGAGCATTTAAGTAATTGGAAATCTTTGCAAGGGATCATTTAATCCAGTACATTAAAGAAGAGAAGAGTACAGGAAGTATAAATCAGTAAGATAAAAAAACGCACCCAACATTACTTATTTACATTGAGGTTAAGGGACATCAGTGCATATGCCTATTTAATTTTGCCACAAAAACATGAGATTACAAAAGTAGATCCTTTTGTGAAAAGTGTGTTTAATGTTATTTGTGGATCACATGATGTTAGTACAGTAATCAGTTATCATTGTGCCTTGTTTGCATATTTCACCTTAAAAGTTTTAAATGATGAAACTCTATGCTTCATTTTGAGAACATACTTGTTAACATTGTCTGCTGTTGATCAAATTTTTTTTTATAAGACCAGTCTTAGTAAGCGTGTGTTATAATACACCATAATCAAAATAATGTTTGCATCTAGAGTTGCATATAAAGAAGTACTTAGCTGTTATTTATAAATATACCCATCTTACCAAATTATTTTTGGCACTGTCAATACAGAAAACAAAACAACAACAAAAAAAAACTATTTCTGCATTAGGTATATTTAGTTCCCTCTGCACAAGCTTTATAATACTACATTTTTGACAATAAAGCTACAGCAAAGCTAGATTTGGTATTCATGTATGAGTTAAATGGGAAAACAATTTAATCCAGATTCAAAGCATTTAACATTCACTAATGTCAAAGCTAATCCAGATATCCAAATTTATCCCCAAACCCACATGTAAGCAATTCCGCTGGGGATTGCTTGGGGATGGACACTGTATGATTAACAGAATAGCTGTATCTACTTATTTGAGCTGTAATTCGACCGAATCTCGCTGTGAATAAAATTACACAATGCAATGTTTACCACACTACCTCTTAATTGTATGTTGTGGACACTGTGTGTTTATGATAATCCGCGAACATCTGTTTCTCCACAGAGAATATATTTGAATAAGCAATCGGTTTTGTTAAGGCCATTGAAACCAAACGGACTTGCAAAATCAAATGTACAGACAGAATGTCACAATGCAAGTGTCATATTGTTAGTGAATGTCTGTAGGTAGTGTGAAAAGTGATTTTAGCATGTGTATATAAACACACACACATCCCTGTTTTGTTTCAGCATTAGAAATAGCCTCCGTTGGCAAACAGAATGCACATTTCTCAGTGTAAAAGGTGAGCTCGTTCCCTCGAGTTTGTTTCTTCCTTTTCTAATGTTGAAGAGGAAACTGTTTGGAGTGGAATTGAAATAACAAATATCACCAAATGAGGGTGGGCAACAGCAGCTGTTCAGTGAATGGTGGGCCTGCTGGCTGCGGAAGATAAGCAAATAGGAGACTTTCCTTCTTGAAGTCGACTGACGGTCCAAACTGTGCAGGCAGCGCAGGCACCACAGAGTCTGTCTTCATTTACTTCGCACCCAATTGTTTCCCAGTTTCCCCATTAAAATTCAGAAATGGTTAACATGAATCCATTATTCCGACGCCGATAATACACACCTTGCAGTGCAGATAGCAATTTTATTTCTTATTGCACAACTTGAAATACTCGCACTATAACAGGTACAGCTTTAGGACACACTCTTATCATTAACTCATAAGCTCTGTCAGGTTTGATAAATTTAGGCAGTTTAAAAATTCCCAGATACTTTCAGTCACTGAAAGTTTAGAAATACTATTGCAGTGTCAAAAGTAAGACTTTGTTTCACATGTGAAGATATGAATTTGCAATCATTTTTTATGGACAATTTTGTTTCTCAACCAAGAATAACTCGATTACATCTACCCTAAAATACTCATTTAATGTTTAAAATATTCTCCAATACATAATTTATCCATAATGCTTTTTAACACTGATATCTTCATATCTTGATCTTGTGCATGCTTTTCTTGTTTTGTTTTGTTTTTTCCTCACCTTTCGTCCTTGAAGGCATGATGAGCAGGTGTGGCCTCCAGCTTTTAACTCTTACAGAACGTGGAACCAGGTGTCTTGGGCCATTTCCCACTGATTTGATCATCTACTCATCCACAGTTCACGTTAAACGTCCATCTCATCACTGCCTCCATTCAGTGTTTCACGTCTCCCAAATTAAATTAATTAAGACGCATGTACTTTCCCTTGTCTTGACATAAACACGAGCTAGGACAGGATGGAAGGAACCTGCGATAAGGTTACCTGTGTTTCTTGTCAGTCAACATAGTATCATGTCGTTGGTTTAACGATCAGCACCCAGTGAGTGACAGTCCGAAATGACATGTTATAATCTCAGTGCTGCTTAAGAACGCTAACAGTCATTCAAAGCAAAAGGAAGAAGTTGGCATTGAACGATCCGCATTTTATCCAATTGTCACAGCTGTGAAGACAGATGGTACTCAGCTCCAGTGGATACTGATGTTAACAGAGCTAGTCTTTTTGGTTCCTCAGCAAAATAGGGAATATATGTGTCAGAAAAATAAAAACTGTGGCATATTTATTTATTTATTTATTTCAGTCACTTCATGAAGGATTAACCTAAGAAGTCGTTTCACAAATTCCGCTGTCGGATCTGCTGAAAGCTAAACTGTTCAAACCTCGCTAACTAAAGTTTGAGAACACGTGCCCTGTTAAACAATCTTGATTGTCTTTACAAAAACTGTGCCAAAATGCAGAGGAACTGTGTGTGAAAATCTAAATCACCACATTTAGCAACAAGGAGTTGTCTTCACAATATCAGACGCTCATGGTATCGTGGAGGAGCTTTGGCACTTTTCAGAACTTCTTGAGATTTGCAGACAGGCACACTGTCAATGACTATGGCAGAGCCATCAGAGAACTTTTGTAAATGGCAGCCTGGGGAGTTGATGGAGAAGTCTGCAGTGTAGAGGGTGAAGAGGAACGGAGCCGGCGCAGTTCCCAGCGGGGCCTCCGTACTGCAGACCGGCCTGCTGAAGACACAGCCCTGTGTTCTCAGAGAGAACACTGTGGGCAGTAGGTGAGGTAGTCCATGATCCACTGGGATATGTGGTGGTCCATTCCTCCTGACAGCTCCAGCTTGTCCCTCAGAAGTCCAGGCTGGATGGTGTTTAAAGCACTGGAGAAATGAAAGAACATGATAATACTGTGCAATCTACAATTTAGTCGGCTCTTCTGCATTACTGCCTCGTTGAGGTGTGGCAAAGAGGTGATCAGATTATGACTCTCCCTCCACATTCTTCTTGATTTCGTGACCTTGATATCCAGAATTTACTTTGAGAAGACAGTTTTGGATCCTGTTTCTCCTCAGCCAAATTAAAATACTGTTGTGTTTGCGCTCTACAGGCACTGACCTGGACAGGACTTTGCTCCACTTTAGGTTGTTGGTACCTGTGTTTCTTGTTCAACCTTTTCCACCACACCTTTTTCTTTTACTCAACATTTTTTTTATTAATGTGCCGAGATAGCACACACCACAGAAACCTGTTTTACTCTCAGAAAAAAAAGTATTTCTTCAGAGTAGACATTCCCCTGATTGTGGAACCAATAAGACAACATTTCTATGTTTAAAGTCCTTTATCTGATTCATTTATGTAACAAGAATCTAACTGAAATAAATATTATTTTTGATATTCTTTTTTATTTTATTTTGCTGTTATATGATTGCCTGTATTGTGTTTGAATGCTCTCTCCATTGATTCGCATGTCTCAAAAAAAAAAAAAAAGAAAACGAATGTTAGGTCAGTGTATCTAAAATACCCTTACTTGTGTGTGTGTGTGTGTATGTGTGTGCGTGCGCGTGTGTGCGTGTGCGTGTGTGTGTGTGCGTGTGCGTGTGTGTGTGTGTGTGTGTGTGTGCATTGTTTTTAATCCTGCGTGTTTCTGTGTCACCCTGTGATGGAGCTGCAGTCTCCCTTTAAGCCAATGGCTGCTGGAGATTGGCATAAGTCATCGGAAGTGAAAAGTTTGTACAATAACCTCCATTTTAAATGTTTCTAGCAATTCTTGTATTTTGAAAACAACATCTACAAACTTAAGCTATTTATCTTGCTTTATTCTTTTTTTATTGCATATTCAACTTTGTGTGTGAGAGTGATTGTGTATAAGCTTTTAGAAATTTATGCATTTTAATATTCTTTTTAAATAATGGTTGTAAAAACATATTTTTTTAAATGTAAAGGAGGTTACAGTTTCCCATAGATATTTTATTAAAGAGACCAACAAAACTATCTGAATTAGCAGCAGAAATCTGTTATCTGAGCCATTTTGATTAACAAATCTCGTCAAGTTTATAAATTGATTCTTTGTAATTACATCTGACATATTACACAGTGTAATCTTATTAGACATTTTCTTCACTTGCTGCCACAACTTGACCCTTTCACTGGTAGTGTTTTGCAAACTGCTTCCATAATCACACAATAATGACATTGTCAGACAGCAGGAGGCAATCTGTTCTGAAACAGGTCAGCTTTGTAACCGGGGGCAACACGATGGGTGATTAAGGAAAGGCATTTTAGATTAATTGTAGACCGGAACACTGGTGGCAAAGGATATCTCTGCACTATGATGTGGACTAGACGACTTAGCCAATTTATGCTGTGGATGATTGGTAGCTTAGGTTCTTGCTGGTATTTTCTTTTCCATCAGAGGTAAAATAGATGAGCAATCGGTGTCTGGTGAAGATTGTGTTAGTGGAAATTGATGCTTTTGTGCCTGAAGGTCTCCCAGGTTGATAAGAGAAAGAAGAGGGGCCGTGGGGCCCAAAACAGATAGGGGGGGGAGTGAATATGGTAAATTTAATTAGGTAAAGTATTCTGAAAAAATAGGAAAACTTATTTCAAAAAGTACTGCTGAGCTGGATAAGCAACAGTGACGTTTGCACGGAAAAGTGCAAGATAGTAATCCGTACTGTAGATGATGATTTTTTGTTTTTTTTTTCAGCCTGAAGAAAAGCCGATATAAATTACTATTTTTTTAGGTATTTCAACTACTAGAGGCGGTTAGTCAGCGCAGAGCAAACGACTCAGTAGAGTCACAACAATATAGCCTCATGCCAGGCAGACCTGGGCAAACCCAGATTAAAAACAATAAAAGTTCTGGAAGTCACTCCAAGAAACTGAAAACTACTCCTGCAGACTTGCAGTACATGCCTCCGATCATTTAAGTAGTCCTGATGTTGTTTTCTTTTCAGAGGTATCTTAATGGTGGATGTTGTTATCTCTGAAGTAAAGATGTTAGCTTCAAGATGTCTGTGTCCTGCCGCTCTACTTCTGCTGCTAAAGAATCCATCCACTCTTTACGGCTGCACAGATAGAAAAAGGTATCTGTCTCTGGGCTAAATATAGGTGAACATTTGGCCCACACATGTAAACCAAGGCTGAGGTCTTTCTTTCCAACAATGTTTACAAGTTTATTGTGCCAACATGGAAAAGCCAAATGTATATCCTGCAAGCCATACAGTGTATTACTGCTGCCTATTAAATTGCCTGTTAAGATTATTTAGTTAGTTTTTTTTTTTTAATTGGGCAATTATCACTAATAAACATGGGACCTGCTGATTGTCTTGCTGGTGTTTGCTAAAGTCAAATTTTAGTCTTTATCTGTGACATATGAAAACAACTTTTAAGTCTGAAAGGTAATCACAATAAGTTGTTCAGATTTAATGTGACAGTACTCCTCATATATTCTTATATTACTTGGACAAGGTCTTTAATGCATGATTGGTATTTTTCATTTGTAGTAAAGTCAGAAAGCATGTTGACTTGTTAAGAAGAGCTGAGGAGATTTAAGTTTGACGAATTTTAGACAGAATTTGTCTGCTGACAACCACAAGTGCCTAGATGACTCTCCAAAACCTGGATTATCAAAGTCACTGATGTCTTTTAAGGAAGGTAGAATTATTTATTTTTTCGAAATAACTGTGGGCAGCTTGAAATATTGTCAGTGCTTGGTGACAAGTTCTCAAAACTAAGTGGCAAAGCACTAGAAACTCTTCAAAGCACGTCTGCGACACAAGCCTCTTTCCTTCTTTCTTTCATTTCATTCTGGCGATTTTTCTCAAAGCACAAGTAGATAGAATGCTTTTTTTTTCTTATCTTTGTAAAACTACCAGAGCTCACACAGAAGCTTCAGTACTTGTGGTATAAAAAATTATATAGAAATTCCATTTCATTGTGAAATCCGTCTCGTTTGTGGCACAGTTTTAACATCCTCTCCAACAAAGTTGTAGATAGTAAGAAGATCACAATGTTTTCAACCTCACTTGCAATGTTTAAAGTGATCTTTTGTATAATATCTAATATATCAGGGAAAATTCCAATTCACTACTTCTAAAATGAAATCAAGTTGCCTTTCTGTTATGTTTTTGATACAGAAGAGATTTTTTGGGTTCTGCATTTCACTTTTACTTTAGGTTTCCCGTCTATCCATTCCTGTTGGTTTATCAAAAATTGTACTATCAATTAAAGTTATGCTATTATTGAGCCATCGCTGCAATATTTGTGCAGCACCTATAATTTTCTTATCAATGGTGCATATATTTGGCATACATCTCAGATTTATGGCACTTAAACTGAATCTGCTTAAAAGTTCAAACTGACAGTGAATCTGAAACTGATGCAATTTTGACTTCAATTTATGTATATTATCCTGTGCTTTTGAAACAAATAATAAATACACAATATGGACCATTGAGAACGTTGCAGAAATGTTCTCCGTTTTTTTCAAACCATACAAATAGATGTATGGCTTGAATTTTTTCAATTTAACATCAAAATAAATTAATTTCATTTGGGACAGATACTGCTTCAGTTCAAGGACAGAATTCCAGGATTTAAAAACTGGACAGAATTCTTTTTTGCACTCAAATTAACAATTACTTTGTCTTGGAAAGGACTATGAATGCTGTCAAAGCCGCAATTCACCCACTCGAGAGCTGATAATGCATCATCAAGTGCAGCCCCAGTGTACTTCACTCAGTCTTACTTGATGTTAAAAGCAAGCCGTAATGGGTTTGAGTTATATTTTTTTTTTTTCCACACACGACTCTCCCTTACCGAAAACAACTTTGGCAGACAAATATGAAAAATGCTAACTGGAAACTAAATCGCTCAAATTCAGATTCAAGGCATGTTTAAACCCACACCCCCACCCTTCTGCTATTTGCAAAAAAAAAAAAAACAGCCCATAAAAGCTCGACCAGTCACCCAAAAAAGAAGAACAGAAACTATTCAGAAGCTTCCATCAAAAGCTCTGCAGACAAATCAAGTCATGGTTGAAAGACCATAATTTTACTCCAGCTTCTTGGAAATACTGCAGAACTTGAGTTTGAGGTTACCAATTCCTTTGGTGTGCAATAGTTAAACCAAGAAAGCAGGAATAAATTACCACCCGCCGTCCCTTAAATTGTTTCGGCGTGCCTCGATCGAGAGAGCTGGAGCAAAGGGTGGAATACAGTAAGTAACAAAGGAAATGAGAGACTTTCAAAATAGTTGAGATTCTCCTCCAAGAAATTCAGTTCTTTTTTTGAAGAACTGGCTTCAAAAACTCATGCCAAAGGACTGAAAGCACTAAAAGCAAAGTGCTAAAGGAGGGGGATAAGAAGATAAGAAGTGCTAATTTGGCTCAATGTTTTTTTTAAGCAACAAATCATGACATATGTAGGCTGAAAGTGTTTTTACTAAACATATATTCTTTCATGCACATGGAACGCGTCCTTTTATTTTCATCAAGGTTGCCAGGCAACGTCTGAGATTAATAGCATGCATCTTGATATTTGCGAGTGTTTCACTGGATGATGAAACTCGCTTTGCCCTATCTCACGTTCGTCATTTGTTTGTCACCGAGTTGATTATTACAAATGCATTGATCAACTCGCATTTCTCACTTTTCCAGTCACTTCCCTGCATCAACTGTTTTCACAATCCCTCCCTGAACCTTTGATTTTCCCTCATTTCCACCCCATTTAAGCTACCTCCCCACTTTCAGTTTCACTCTCGGCTTTTCTTTCTTCCAAATCTGTGACTGTTTTCACCCACTGATCCTTTAAATCAGTCTTCCATCCACTTCTTATTTTCCCCTGCCTAGTTTAATGTCTCCAATTTTCCTTTTCTTATTGCTGTTGTCATCTTTTGGCCTTTCCTGCCTTTTGCCTCTGTTGACCTTTGTCTGCCCTCGGTCTTTTAGCAGCTTTGTCGCCCCCTTATTGCTCTGCTTTTCCTGTAATCTCTTCAGTCCTCTAGCTTGTTACCTTGCTTCCTCTTTTACACTTCCTTTCCTTGGTGGCGTTCTTTATTTATCTGTTCTTCTCTTACTTGTCCTCACCTCTGTGTTTCAGGCTCTCTCCTTGTTCTCAGTTCTTTCTGAAACAGTAGTCTGGCCTGTCCAGGGCTCTTAACAACCACAGTAGAGCTTGTCATTAATATTGCATGCCACTGTCTTATCGACCACAACGATGCCAGGAATACAGAGTTGGCTATGAGTGGCTGGAGTGGACAAGCTTGCACACCCTAATGCAAGTGAATTCACATGCATACATGCAGAGTTTAAGTCTGACTGTGGCTCGAGTGGTAATGCTGTAGGGGTGTGTGTGAAGCAGATAAACTAACAGGTGCACAGATTAAGTTTCCTCACTGGAGAAAGAATCTTAGTCTTGAAAAATGATCGAAACACAAAGCACAAGCAAACCATCATGCAAACACATACGCACACCAGTGGTGGGAAGTAACGAAGTACAAGTACCTCGTTACTGTACTTAAGTACAATTTTCGTGTATCTGTACTTTACTTAAGTAGATTTAATAATGGATACTTTCTACTTTTACTCCACTACATTTTACAGTAAGTATCTGTACTTTCTACTTCACTACATTTCTACAAAGTGTCGCGTTACTCGTTACATCCAAGTCGCGTTGAGCTTTTTTTCCGTTAAAATGTGAAGTTCGGGGATTTAAGGTGGCGCCGTAAAATCCGAGCAATAACGTGTAGACAGCTTTGTCTCAATAACGGTGTCTGTTGTCACCCATCGGCTCCACCTTTACTCGCACTCGGAGCTCCAGACATGCGCAGTGGTTTCCTCTGAGCGTCAGTAATATAATAGCGCTGCATAAATAATAAGATATGGCGACATGTAAAATCAGCAGCGCTTCGCTTTCACAGACGGTGGGACTTCGTCCAATTTTTAACGTCACTTGGAAGGAAAGCTTAAAGAAAGGTAAGCTCCGTGGACGTGAGGCTAGCAAAGCTAGCTGTATTGACTGAAACACATGTTGCATCTGCGATGAAAAAAAGTTGTCACTCATGCACTAAATTATTGTGTGGAGGTGTTGACTGAGGTGTTGCACATATGGGACAACGCTGTGACCAAAGTGCAATATAGTAATATGACATTCATGGACGATCCGATTCTTCTGGACGGATCTTGACTAAGTCCTATAGTGCTGAAGCCTCACTGAGAGCCGTTCTTTGTTCTTGTAATGCTCTGCGTACACTGCAGTAGCTATTTTATTTCATTAAAATATCTTTATATTTAATTGGCGAATAAATAAAACAAGAAGGTAAGAACACAGAGCATGCTCATTGCTCTTTGTTTTCGTCATCTGTCATGGTGGCAGACGTTGCAGCAGGAGGGAGGATGAGAACAGTCACGGTGCTCCTCCTGCTTGGTTACTTCTTGCTTATTGGGCCTTGGACAGTGTTCATAGTTGAGTGTTGTTAATTGCTATGTTTAATGGTGCAGACAATTATTATTTCTGACATTGGCAATATGGGCAACCGCCCAGGGTGTTATTTTTTTTAGGGATGGCAGGAGACCTCTAGACCTCTGTGTATTGTGGCACAGAGATGAAAGCAAAACAGAATGAAGAAGAGTTTGAATTGTCACTGGATAATTTATTTCAGCTCTAAGTGTTTAATATCTAGGAGTTTTTATGGGAAAGTGAATCTTTCAGATCAATTTGAGAAGCAATTTTGATAGGTGCAGTTAATTTTATTGTCATGTAGCATGGGGTGCTGGTTTTGATTTGGTCTTGGGTTCAGTGGTCTAGACTACAACTCTGCTATGTGGCTCCTTGGTTCCATGTCCTCCTCTGCCAGTTGGATTTCTTTCAAAATAAATGTGTGGCAAAAAAAGTGAAGTTCATGCTATGTTAGGACAGGAGACGAGATGTTTCCATCCCTGAAATTATGATGCATATTATCACATATCTAAGTCTAAACTATGTTACAGAGTAAACTCAATAAAAACATGCTTTATCTGTGGCATTGTTCATTAAAATGGCACATTTCTGATGTATTAAAATTAAATACGATCGGTACACTTAATGATATTAGCGATTAGGCAATGCATTCAGCAAGTACTTTTACTTTTAATACTTAAGTATTTTTAAAAGCCAGTACTTTTTTACTTTTACTTAAGTAAAATGTTAATGTGGTACTTTGACTTTTACTTAAGTACATTTTTGACTGTGTATTTGTACTTTTACTTAAGTAAATTTTTTGAGTACTTTCTCCACCACTGACGCACACCCGCGCACGCACACAAACAAACCAGAATGTGCCCGTGCATGCCGGCAGCCTGCCTGGCTTTTTCCATCTGCTGGACCTATCACAGCTTATTATCAGCTCCTTTGAACCATGGGCTCAGAGCATGATTGCACTCTCAATTAATGCCTATATAATCTACTTTGATGGAGCGAGTAATGACAAGGTCCCTGCTAGTGTGTATGTGCAAATCTGCGTCTTGTGAAATTGCGTGTGTGTGTGTGTATATATATATATATATATATATATATATATATATATATATATATATATATATATATATATAGTTGTGATTATTATTATTATTATTATTCATACTTTAAATAATATGATTTATATATTAATGCTTATACTAAAACACTTTAAAATTAAAATATTTTATTACTTTCATTTTGAATGTGGGCTTCTTTAGGTTGACACTCTGTTGGTCCATGGTGATGTAAATCTGTGTAAGACTGGTTTTCAGTCAGTGTCCAGTGTGTGATACTCTTCAGTCTTGATTGGTTGCTAACCAATTTTTTCTTTGGGTAAAATGGTTGAGTCTTGAGCTCAATATATGTGATAATAGGACAACAATCACAAATACGTCTCAAAACAAATTTTTGGAATGACAAAAGCTGATTAATCCTAAACTTCTAAATTGACTTCAGGTTCAACCCTTTTAATTTTGTTTTTATTATTAAAATAAGTTGCTTTAATAAACCAACTTTTATTAAAGTTGTTTAAGGGAATTATTCAGTTGCCTAAGGTCTACCATTTCTGATAAGGAGAGAGGTCAAACAAACATCCAGCAAGAATTGTCACAAGATCTTGTCGATGGCTGGATGAAAAAATAGAATTGAACCACTGACCAATAGATTTTCAGTTGTTTTCTTTCAAGCAAGATATTTTTTTCTAATTGGATAGAAGAGCAGCATTTCTTTTCTTTTTTTTCTCACCAACCCAGGATCAAATATCTAGGCCCATAGACCCACCGTATATTTGGCTGGAACTTTAACCAATCTTACCGGAAATTGGTTGCCTCCTTTAAATTGTCTGGTTTACTGGAAGAAGCTGAGATATTACATATATGCACTAATCTGTGACCCCCATAACTTTAATCATTTGGTGGAACCGGTTTGGGCTAAATTGGGAAAAAGATGATTATTTTTTTTTTCTTTTTTTTTTTACATGCTTTTCATATTTGGTTCCAGTGCACACAAGATAGCATGTGGTGCACACTAGAGTGTATCTAGTCAGCAAACTAAAGTTTTGTTTTTTTTTCCTTCAGTGTCCCCTTGGCGACTCCATAGGTTTCCATTGTAAACTTTAATGTAGCTGCAGAGCAGCTGTAGATGTTTTTGACTATTTCATTGCAGCATCATCTCTGATGGGCCTAAAGATTAAACCTTGCACCGCTCAAGTTTGCTTTATTTATATTACTCAGAGGGAGATCACATTTGAAAAGTTTTTAGATCTGAGCTTTTCCATTTTTATTTGGCATGAAAATGTAAAACTTTTTACTGTAGTGTATCTGTGTGCATATTCACGTCCACCCAAAAAAGAGAAGAAATGAAAAAGTGAAGAAAGAAACGTGGGCCTAAGGTGATTTATATATAAATATATATATGAAGATGAAAGCAAAACGCCTGAAAAAACACAGAGCTTGTCACTGTGTTTTGCGCTGTCTCTGTGTACATGTTCTTCTAAAAACACAAATAGAGATGAAAGGTGCACTGTGTGCTTTCATTGAGCTGCCTACACTGGTGTGAGTGTAGGCCGAACATGATGATAGCCTTCTAACCAATCCCTTATTGGGCAATAACGTTACTTTTTATTTGTGGTGCCTTGCAAAGATAAACCCATTTACCAACCCATATGATAATGCTAAATTAGACACCCATTGATGAAAGGTTTTGTCTCTAGTAGTGTCCACTTCTTTTTATCGCTTCACATGTTTAAGTTTTTCCCCCCCAACTCTTACTACAGTTCCCTTCAAAAGTGTTCATGGGGCATTTGGTTCACAACTCGAGAGGAGCCATTTCTGCATCTTTACTGTTGTCTCCCATCGTTTTATGGTGTTGGACGTGCGCTCTATGCCTCTGTTCTCCTGGGTGACCCAGGACTTTTACCTCAAACCAGTTGTCCTAATGGAGGAATCTGTATGCAGATTCCTCCATAAAAGACCTTAGTAGACCTTAGTGTTTCTGGATAACTATTTCTTTTGTTAATATATATGTTTTGAAATATGCTGTCACATTCATGCAGGAGTGGTCTTACTGTGCTTGGTTCCCCGGGTGAACAACACTCCCCCTGTCTGATAGACTTACACAGCAAAATCAGTTGTTTATTGATGTGTTTTCTCCCCCCCCCCCCCCCCCCCCCCCTGTGACCATGCTAACATCAAAATGTATCAAAATGCATTTCGATAAAATGATAACCATTTACTGACAATTAAGTGATAGAGTGGGTAAGTGAAGAAGACTCTTTAAAAAGTATTATCAGATCTGAGACTGGTTGGTCAATTAACAGTGATTAAGATAAAAACCTCATGCAACTGCTGTTCTGAGTGCTAGTGTTGCAAGCTTTCTGCCATCTTGCTGCTGACATCAGTATTACAGTTCAGCATAATCCACTGTGGATTATCACTGGGCTAAATGCTCCCATGATTACAAGGAATTTTCCTCCTGTGGTTTTAATGAGAATCACAGCAGTGCAGTTCTGGCTGTTGTCATTTCGCTCCGTCAAACCAAGTACATTTCCATCAAGACAGTCCAATTTTAAGTGTGTGTGTGTCTTCTATTGTTTCCATTTCCTATTGTCTCATATTCATTTTCTGTTATAAACTGGAATTAAGATCAGGAATGAAGGTGAATATTTGCATATAAATGGTGTTCTGAGCAATCTAAAAAAAAGAATAAAGCATTCTTTAAACTTTTCAGAGGATTATTTAAAAGCACTCATGTAAAATAAAGAAATGCCTATGAAAAGGTAAGGGGACGTCTTTGTGGTTCATTATGTGTTTCATAAGAGTCCTAATTTTCTATAAATAATTCATCCTCAGCCTGATCCAAATTAAGTGTGTGATAGTCAAGTAAACAAAGGACATATTTCACTTGTGGTGGTTTATGAAAATAAAATGGGCGACAAGTTACTGGAAAAAACAAATTAAGTTACTGGCAAACTATGATTTATTGGTTTCATTATGTCATATGGATCTGGGAAGTAGAGGTGAGTGTATTGCAGTGTCTCTTGAATTCAGACGTTGCGAAATGTATTAATTTACAAATAAAGAATTTCAAACAGGCCAGTAATTATCACATAACATGAACGCTTCCTCATCGAATTTAAAATCATATGTATTGCATGGGATAACGCAGAACAAAAGTATTGGAGCTCATCCAACTTGTTAGCCTAAAGATCTCACGTTGTCCATCATGATTGATGGGAGAGATGGTTTGAACATCCTCCTTCTCTCTTTCATCTTTGCTTCCAGCTCTGCAAGTAATCTGGGGATTTGTGACTTCAGTTGAGCTATTATTTCATCTATTGCTACGCCCGGTTGTAAATAAACCACCATGTTTTCATGGCTATGTATCATAACAAATGACCAAAAGCAAAATAAAAAAAAAAAAAAAAAGAAGCTTCAGGAAAGAATCCTTCTAACTGCACAGCATCCTAAATTAGAGAGAACAATTGTCCAAAAAAAATGCAAATTTCTGCCGGAAACAGAGGAACTCAAAAAAGACCAACTGCAACTTGCTGCTACCTTGAGTGGCGCAATTCTAGGATTAAGTGATGATGAAAGAATTTTTTTCCATGTCCGTCAAGTAACGCGGTTCTGGTACTTTTATCATGTTTTATTTATTCCGGGGTCGTTCTCACGCCACTGCATAATTTGTGATTTTTATCTTTCATGTTGCGTGAGCGCCTTCCCTTCCTGTAATTTTACACTTCGTGGCATTCACACTTCCATATTGGTCTGCCCTTCACACTTGTTCTTTCAGTATGTCACAGTGTTAACTCAGACCAAGTCTTTGTCTCCTTCTCGGGTTTTGTGTTGGCGAATGTGTAGAGTGTTCATATGCGCCTTGGTTTGAGGTGGTGGCAGCGGTGCATGTGTGTTTATGTAATACATGCATGTCTCTGTGTTTCTGTGTTGGTGCACGTTTGTGCTTGCAAACCTGCGTGTGCCAGACTGGCCCCAGGGTCCTGAGCCATCACGCTTTATGAGGTATGGCAAGGTGAGAGCAAAACATCTGCTCTGCAAAAAAATAAATAAAAATATGCTGGTCTGGGACTCATTCTGGGTTGTGGCAGTGAAAACATGCACTCACTCACTGAAATTGAACAGAAAAATAACATAAAAAATATCTAGTTGGCTCAAACAATTGATACCTTAGAAATGAATGCCTCGCGTTTTGCAACACTCCCAGCAAATCTCTGTGCTTTTGAACCCCTTTCTTATCTTCAAATACTTATACATATTTATGCCCCCAAACATATATTTCAAGAATACAAGTGCCTTTTTGAGAAGCAGGTTAAGCTCTCCAATGTTTCCTCCCTAAGACCTTCTTCTCAGCTGTTTTTTTCTTTTTCTTTTCTGGTATTTCCCTCATGTCAAGGGCATTGGAACAATCCCTTAGTACCTGCCATTGTACCCACCGCCTCCCCATCCCTCCTCTTTTCTCTTCCTGCTTCCCCTCCTGTCTTCTTAGAACACCCCGGAGAGGAGAACTGCCATGTAAGGTCTAGTGGAGAAAGGATAGACACGGAGAACGTTCAGACTACCTCTGACATCAGAATCAGTGAACCTGCCCACATCTATTCTGTCCAACCTTGTCTTTTGGACTTGCTCTCTGCATGTCAAACGTGTGTGCATATTTTCTTCTATTTTTTTAAAACCCGTCTCTATGCAGAAGTTGGTTGACAAAGTAACTTTTTGGTGGTTTTTTCTGAAGAAAGCTACAGGAACAAGAGTCCAAATGGTGAGGGTTGCTTTTGACATACTGATGCATCTCAATAAATTGGAATATCATTAAAACATTTCAGTACTCTAAATAAGATGTAAGACTCACTTCTAGTTGCTATTCTAACATATATTAAGCTCCAAATGAAGAATTGCCTGTCGATATTTTGTAAATCTTTTATGGGCTTAGCTTCAAACTCCTACTGAAGTCTTCATTGTGATTAGGTACTTTTCCTTAAAGTTTTTCCTACCACTCAATTTTCCATTAAATTGCTTTGTGATTTACCCTCGTTGTGTGGTGTCAGTCAGTGACCGTTAGAAAATTGTTGAGAATCTTTTCCCACAGTTATGTTTTTTGTTAGCAAGATATTTTATTTTTATGTTTTAATGCAGTATTCATTTTTTTTAGATACATTTAATTGGATATCAAATCAATAGAAAAAACATTTGAATTTACATCTAAATTTAAATAATTAAGTTATATCATTTAAGTTTTACTTTTGAAATTTAATTTTCCCCTTATACTTTACTACAAAGGGAAAGATATAACTACACATGAATGCGTTTGGTGACATTACCTCCACAAACGTCATTGTTTTCTGTTTTTCAAGGTAAATACTACTGTCAGAAACATAGGGGTAATATTTGATCAGGTGATTAAATTTAATAAACAAATCGACTTTTGTCTTTGTGTCTACCATTTGTGTCTACTTTCTCCTCATAATGGTCTTTCTCTACCTTATTTATCTGAACCTTTAAGTCATTTTGTACATGGTATCCCTTGAGGTAATCAAGTCAATGTCATTAGATGTTCCAAGGACTGAAGCACTCAGGTCTCTGGGCTTTTTCAGTGGCATCACCCCAGCTCTAGAAAGAAACCTCCCTTTATACCTTCACTCTATCTCGGATGCGGGCATTTTTAAAGTCTGAGCTCAGGACTTATTTTTTCAGGCAGACTTTCAATACCATCTAATGGAGTGGCATTTTTTCCTATTTCTGTTGTTGGATCTTATCGCTTTATTTTCTTGTTTTGTATTTTTTTTTTTGGTACTGTAATTTTGATGTTGAATTGTTTTGGTCACCTTACTTTGTAGCTATTAAGTACTTTGTGAATTAACCAATCAATCAGCCAGTCAATCAGATAAGTAAGCTTTTAACAACGTTCAAATTCAGTGAAATGCATCTATATTGTCGGTGATTGTAGCCCTATAAGTAGCAAATTATGCAAACTGAATTTGCAGCTTTCATTTGGTCATTATTTGCCGCATCCTCTTTTGTCTTTCATGTGTTGGCCCGTGCGCCTTGTAAGTTGTAATTAAAGATAGCAACAGAAACACTGAGATAATATTCTTAATTATTAAAATTCTGCCTGTTACTGAAGTGGAGCAGGCAATTCTGTCCAAGTACTGCTGCCAAACGGATGTTGTCACTTTTTTGCTTTCCAAAAAAGCTGTTGCCTTGTTTAATATGCCTTGTCAAGTACCCCTGAAGAGCTTTGGCTAAATTACAGTCATCGGCTGAATACCGCTTGATATTTTTCATTTTAGCTACACTGAGTACAATTCCTTTCTGTCTTCCACTTGGCCTGCCTCCCTGTCAACATCATTTGTCTGCTCTCTCGGCTTTATAATTGTAAAACACTTGAAATGCTTTGAAAACGATATAAACAAATGGACATAATTTACAATTTTTCTGACCCAAATTAAGAGAGATAATGCTAGTTCATGAATGCAAAATTGGATTAAAAATAGTAATCCAATTATGTCAGACATATGTGCTATTAGTACAGAGTTCAGATCCAGTCAGTAAGGGATAGAGCATGGGAGTTTTTTTTATCTTTATTTATTTTTTAAGGGGCTGGTGCTCTATGCTAATGCTAACATTATAAAATAAAGATACTCCATAAGGTTGGAACAAATCTGTTGAGTTAATAACACTTGCGTGGGTTGCTAGGTGAGTTATGGCGGTTACTGAAATGGCTCACTTTTCAGACACAAGAAAAATAATAACTTCTTGCCCAAAAATGCCTGGGTATTTTTTGTCGGGCTTTGACTGTTTCTAGGTGCAGTGGAGCCCAGAATGGAAATTAAAAATATTTAAAAAAAATAAAAAAAAAAGTTAATTTGCATAAGTCCTTTCAAAGAATTTATGTTGTCAAAAATATTAGCAGCTTATAAAAAATATGTAGGCATGAAGTGCCACTTCTTTTGCTTGTAAGTTGTAAATATGAAATGAAAAGATTTTGTTCCTCATCAGATTTCTGATACCTATCCAGAAATCTTATTTGAACCTGTCAACATCCAGAGCCATAGAAGCTGCACATATAGAGATAAACACCATAGCTATGACTTTAAGTGCCCTCCTTTGTCTTTCTGTAGTTCATCTCACTTTATTTTTAAAATATGTAACTCATTCAAGCAGGTTCATTTCTATTTTTCACATAGCTCTGACTGTAAAATACAAGGCACTCACACACATCTCCATACACTCTCACAGGGATTTCCTGATATCCCCTGGTTATATATACATAAGGATCTTTAGCAATCCATTCCCTGAAGAACAATTTGTCACCCATCCAGGACTAAGACTGTATGAGAGCCATCTGATCCCATTTGGGCATGAATTCGTGACTGCGCAATTACACACACCAAGAACACAGAAAGCAAGAAAAATTGGAGCTTTGACATAATGAGAAAAAGAGAGCTACTATACAATATAGAAGGAGAGGTGGGAAAAATTGAGAGTGTGGCTTAAGGAACACTTAGATGTACAGCGTGGCTGTCACTGAGGTGGACTGCCAAGTTAAGTAGCAAATGCTGTAAATAAGTGGCTACTTGTTTATTTATGGAGAGGTGTGGGTGACTGAAGGTGTATGAGTGTGTGTGTCTATGTGTGCCGCATATAAAGTAGCATTAATGGAAATTACTCAACGCTACATTTTAACACAAAATTTTTACTGACTGACAGGAAAGGGGATTATTTAGCTCCAAATTGGGTGATGGTTTAATTTGTGCCAAACATTGTTATGCAGTTTCTTTCTGCTCCAGTTAAATCTATCTGTCTGTCATCAGCACAATTGGTGGCAATCAAATTGTACATAAAAAATGGCAAACAGTAAGCACTGAGAAAAATCTGGATTCAACATTAGGCAGCACACATGCTTCTTGGAGGCACTACATGTGGGCAGGGGAAGCAAGGCACAGGTGTTGGAGGGACTTCCAGACAGAGGCAGCATGAGGAAGAATGAAACTCAGATGTGTGATAAGTAAAAAAGAAAATTATGTTGAGTAGGGGCTACGGATGGGGAAAGTAGCTGTGGCTAAATCTGATGTAAAGCATCTCTTCTTTTTGTAAAGATTAATGTGTTTACACAATGTCCCTGCAAAAATAACTAAATAAATAAGATAGGGTGGAGCGGGACAGTGTGGGAAAATACTCAAACGGCAGGAAATTAAAGTAGTGCAGAAATTTAAAACATGATCGCTGTGATTTAGGCTTCGATTTTGGCAGGGGGAAAGTAATCACACACTCTTTGGCAGAACTTTATGAGATGGCACCTAGATTATCCAACAGGCATCTGGTGAAGCAGTTAGTGCGATCTAGCAGAACATGCTGGCGAGGGCCATATGCGCAAGAGCGATGGTAAGCGATCCATGTGTGTGCCACATATTTGTTGTTTGTGGGATTCTTGAATGTATACCATGTTTCAATTTTAGGGTTTCACATATTAGATAATAAAAGTAATTACTCCTCCCTAAATACAATGTAAAAACACGCATCAGTGTCTATATCATTATTAAACAAAAAAAAAAATTAATCAAACATTCAAAAACTAAGGAAACCCTATGATACTTTATGTCTAGAACCATCATTACAAGCAAAGTAGCCATTTTATGTAAGTCTTGATAAGTTTACGTTTCTAAGTTGTCATGGCGACAGGACGAGGTCTGAACTGCTACTAGACCATAACCCCATCTTGACTCTTTTAGGGTCCGGCCATTCTATTGTAGATTTTCTGCTGTGTTTGTACTTATTGTCCCTTAAAACAATTTTAGACAAAGCTCTTGGACAGGTGACCTGACATTCGACTCTAGGATATTTTCGTATGCGGAGGAGTTTTTGATCAGCTCGACAGCTGGGGGGTGCCTCAGGTACAAAACAACCCATTATCACCCCTCTGCTAAAATCCTGTTTCGCTTATTTATATTCCCAGCTGTTCTTGCGGTAGTTGATAACTACTCCTGCCCCCAACTCAAAAATGGTTCTTAAAGCTCTTTAGTAAAGTATCACACACTACAGACGGAGAGATGATAAGATACAAGGTTCAACGTGGTCCACCGCTTAGGGGGCCACTCCAACACTTTTACTCTTATGTGTGCAAGTTGACATTTCTAAAATAAATTTGCTTAATGGAAACACATACATTTCAAAAAAAGATTAACATTTTTGATAATCTAGGATGCTAGGATGAAGAGATTTGTTTTGACCTTATTGAAATTAGTGCATTTTGACAACATGTTTCTACTTTTGTCCTGACCTGTCACGTATGGGTAACAAAACTCTTTCTTGTACTGCACAATGCTTATTATCATAGTTGTGTTACCTGGTGGACTGTGTTCCAGTTTTTTATGAGATTTTCTTTATCCACAGTACATTATGAGTTTGCGTCCCTTGAACGCAAAAAATAAGAAGGTTGCTTATATTTCAAATCCTGGCAAAGAAAATGGGCAAAAAATTGTTGAAATAACTCTTATTAAAATTCTTGTCTCTTGTGAGGAAACATAAGAGTCAAGGATTCATACTTCTACAAAGTGAAGTATGAATTTTTGATGCTTATAGTGTAACGGTAATAGTAGTACAACAGAGGGTCAAAGTTTAGCATTTAGAGTCCTAAATTGGTACAACAGATACTTTCCTGCCTTTCGGACATTCGGGACCCCAATCTGCCCTTTAACCGATCTGGATCCACGATGTTTTTGCTTTTGGCAAAGGGCCGTGAACTCACAGGAATACTAAAGAATTTTCATCTACCTCTTTTGGCAGCTGCTACAGTTGACACCCTTGTTATTTCTATTCTGTGCCAAACAAATTGGGATGAACTCCGCTTTAGGTAATGTTAATATATTACCTAAATTATTCAGTCCAGTCATTTATAAGGTCACTATCAAAAGGTGGAAACAAAGGCAAAACAGAACATCAGAAACAGACAGAGACCTGAATTACAGTTACAGAGTGGGGGATTGGGGGGGTATAGGACATATAAGCATTTTTTTCTGTAAACGTACTTCTGAAGGGGATGTAGGGTTAAAATTAAAACCAAAGGTCAATGGCAACCCAAGAAATTCTCACATGAATAAATCCAAACTAATTAGTTCACAAAATTAAGCTTGGTCTAATAAAGTGGTATGATACATTTGTATTTGACATATTTACTGACATTTCTTTAATACATCGTTGAAATTCCTTTTTTTTTTTATTTTTATAGAATAAGGTCAAGGCATACTGTAAGCTAAAAAAAAACCTTAATTTAACTCTTACTCATTTTGGCCAACTTAGGCACTCTCATTTTTAGTTAAATTAGGGGTGATTGAATGGCTACTTCCATTTTTTTCCCCATGTGTCAGTTGTTTCAGCAGGTCAGGTATGTTACATGACGCACATACCATATTTTACTGCAGTTCACAATTAAACATTCACTTTTGTTCACCTACTGTGTTGGATTTTGTGAATCTTTTTGAGTGTTTTATGGCACTCTCGTAAGGAAAATAATGGGGCATAGTGAAAGAACGGTTTGGATCCTCCTACAACTCCAGCTAATTATTTCGCAGCACCTCAGTCCATATGTTGTGATGTTATTCCAGTTTCTTCAATTAAAAGGACTACATTCCCCAAAGCCCATACGAAAAATATATTCTTTGCATTTTGATTGTTTATTTTATTTGTTTGGTTGTCTCTTAACATCTGCTGGTTTCTTGCCTGTCTGTCCAGACAAAAAAACAAGCAATTTGAATGCAGTATCAGATGCAAAATACATGGAGAAGATAAAAAAAAGAAGGATGAAATCAAACTCCGACATGCACACACGCTCTCTCTACACACTTCTTGATCTTCACGCCTGCTGCCTCCGTATGCATTTGCCCAGCAATAGCTCAGACAAACCTCCATGGGACCTGCCTGGGTGTTGCCAAACAGCCTGTCATACAGTACCAATCCTGTTTTAAGCCTTGACACACAGTGAAGCAAAAATAACATGGCTGCACTTAAAAAGGCTCTGGGGGGACAGGAGGAATAGCAATCAGACCCACCCCTGTTTGTTTCTAATGGGACAACAGCATTAGCCAGCATTGTGGTTTTGCCACAAATCTATAGGGAGAAAACGTATAGTGCAGAAGATAAATTACCCTCCACACAAAAGAGTAAGACTCCGCAAGACACAGATTAGTGCCTGTGGAAGGACTTTGGAATTTTTAGAGTTCTGCTACTCGTTTACTTTGTTTTTGTTGTGCTTTTGTTGTTATGATCAGCTGTTTTATTGTTTATCTTTTGTTCTAGGAGTGATGTGAAGCCAGGTTGGTGAAGACTGTGCTGAACTATTTATTATTATTATTATTATTATTATTATTATTATTATTATTATTATCATTAGTTTTTTGTTAATTAAGAGATGTTGCCTTCCAGAAAGCATGCACTGTGTTACTGCAGAGAAAAGTAATGTGAGACGGTCTGGGACCTGAGATGCCTCATCTTGTTGGTGTGCAGTCCAATGTGTGCAAACAAGTAAAGCAAGAAACAAAAGCTTTTGGATTTTGATTCGCGTGCAAATGATAGAATGTTAATTGCCTGTTTACATGTAAAAGGTATGTTGCAAACTTCAGTGATTTCTTTCTTTCCAACAATTCTAGAAGTTGAGCAATGTTCTCTGGTCTGAGAGCTGACAGTGATTTTTCTTTAATTATGTCAGCATGTTCACGACAAACTAGACCAAAAGGACTGACGGGTACATTCATGAAGCAGTTCAAACTCTTTTCATTTCACTGTAGTGTTCCTACTATTTATTTGTGCTCTGGATTCATAAAGCAGGTTGCATTACAAACATCCAGATTTAATAATGCCCATCAAAACCATCAATTACTAAGTGACTGCTTGGGACCAATAAGGGAATAAATGAGTGCTTATCATGCCTGAATTGAAGTAGGCACAACATGATATGAGCACAGGGGACAAGAAAATGGGCTACCAAACTGTTTTAATCTAATATGATCACTACAAATAATTTTGGTTTAAATGCTGAGTCGACACCATGTAGGTGCTTATGGAGCATCTACAAAGTGTTACAAGCTACATACAACACAGATACAGCAGAAAGCATAAATATAGAGCATGTAAACATTTTCAGTAAGAAATATGACATTAAATAACCCGCCAATGTCAGCGACAACTCAAGTAATCCACACATACATAGAAATCAAAGCCAGTTACTTTACAAATTAATAAATGGGTAAACAACTGGAAGGACACTGCGTATAGGTACACAAAGCAATTCCAGAAATGTATAAAATACTTAGTGTAAAATTTTTTTTTTGGTAACGAGAACCTCAAGAAATCTCCTGCATACAGAAGTTAATCAAACGCATTGCACTGCACTTTCAGCAGATGCCTAATTTGTAGCTTTGGATAACTCTGATCTTACACTAAGTGCAGGTTCGGTCTATTTCGCTGTGCAAGTTGCCGCCATTTTAACCACCCCGATTTACACTGCTCTGCTGCAAAGCTCAGAGAAGCTCCAAGAAGCATCTGGGAAATGCGACATTGCATGTCAATGCCAGTGGGAAAAAAAGGATGAATGGTATTATATAAAGTTCTGTAGTTCAACTTAAAAATTATTCATCCATTGCTCTCACTTTGTCTGCCTTGACCAACGCTCCTACTACAACTTGAGTGAAACAAGACCTAAAAGGTTTCAGAATAAAATCAATATGTGTAGTTTGTAGTGTGTGTGTGTGTGTATGTATATACATAAATGATCAATTTTGACAGAATATATGTATAAATATAACCACATGTTTATTTATAAAGCTTGAATTTCAGGAGAATATAGTCTGTCTATGGTGAATTATTATTAAGCCTTGCATATGCCGCTGCCCTGCGGAGGTAGTGTAAATGCTCTCATTGACTATGACTGTGGAATAGTGTTATTCTCCAGAAGTGAAAGATTCCTTTTTTGTGTAGTTCCTCAGATGTATCTTATGTTTTGGTATGCTTATCAAGTTGTACCTGAAAGTTGTGAACTCTTTATTTCTTTTCTATGTAGTTTCACAAAAAAAAGTGAGAATTTCTCTCCCTCGTTAAATTTAGCTAAACACAACAAGTGGCCTGTTTCGAAGAGGATAATGTGCTCAGAAATAAATAACTTTATTCTAACTGTGGGGCTGAAATTACGTTGCTTGCAACAAATTTTAGCTAGGATAGCATTTCCGAAGGGATACGAGAAAGACATCTAACTGGGCCATTCCAGCAGTTTTACTTTCTTTATCCAAAACCAATTAGACATTTTCTGGCTTGTCTGGTTTGAAAATCCATACTCTCTGATCTTCACGGTCTTATGGAGAATTTCCTGTTGCATTTCTCTGTTCATCGTTCCTTCACTTATGTAGCTTGCTAGTACTGTGCACTGTACAACCATCTGCACCACGATGTTCCCACCTGCAAACTTCACGTTTGGCACAGTGTTCTGATGTGCAAAAATATTCTTTCTCCCTATCATGTTGTGTGTGGTCTGGTGTGACCATCTGGTGGGAATTTCACAACAGTAGAAATATTAGAAAATAATTATTAGAAAGGAACTTACAGAGAAAAGGTACCCGTATTCAATATTTATTTGTACATGCTGCTATTCAATATAGTGGATAGTGGTCACTTTGCTTGAAGTTGTTTTGGAAGACCTGCTTGCAATTGTCTCGCCACATCTGCCTACTTCGCAGCTGAGCTTAACAAATCGTCTAAGTTCCTCGCAGTCCCAGGAGGGGTCGAGTGGATCCTGTGTGATCTTTTTGCCCTGTGTGCGGTCCCGGAGGAGGTCGAGTGGACCACCCTCACTTCGTTTCATGTGCACTGAAGGGTCAGACTGACCCTGTGTAAGCTTTTACAAGTTGTTGGGTTTTTTTCGTGGCTACAGGACACCACCACTGCTTTCCCATTGTCCAGCTGTGACATCTGCCTCGGTGTAACACTTATCTGAAATTAAGTATACATCCATAACAAAACAGGATTAACCTCATAAAGCAAGATAAGTTATATTAATCTTTATCTGTGAGAACAGATGTTTTTTGAGGTTCTGTCCACCTGTGAGAAGGAGATGCCATGGCCTGAAATCCCGCGTGTGCGTGCCCACCTGCAAGTGCGAACCTCTCCAGAACTAAAGCCAAATGGAAACGTGGTGGAAGCTTTTTGCACCTCTTTGCACTTCTTATTTTGCCATGGGGGATCACAGGGAAGGGACTTGGATGGAGAGCAACTCCACAGACCAAGGGAAACAAACTCTAAATGGCTTTCTGAGGCATGCTGCGTGTAAGGACGCTGCAAGGACGTGCAAGATATTGAGAGTGGTGGGGGTGTGAGAGAGGTCCCGAGCACTAAGGGAAACAAACAAACCTTGATATACAGATGAAGATCACTATAAAAACTCACACAAGCACACAGTCATATGTAAACATTAAATCACAAATGCATAGTATTATACCATTTCTACAAGGGCCTGTTTAAAAGTAAGCTCAAGCCAATGCAGATGTTTTTTCTAGAGAACCTCAGTAGCGTACTGTATGGGGTCTGTTGTGTAAACATCTTTTGTTTCACACAGTGTATCCAGCATGCTAAACAGCTCTCTGCTATTGTCTGACAACTTTCTAAATGAAGCTCATTATGTCCTCATTGATTTTTCATATTCCTTCTCACCGGTAAATACCCCCAAGGTGCTCCTCATACACTCTGCCCTCCCGCCCATTGTCTCTCCCTGCATCTCTTTCTCTCTCCCTCTCTCCACGGTACCTGTGCTATCCATCCATCTATCCGCTGGTTTTTATCAGGCGCTCCCTGAGCAGCGGCAAACAGCAGAGCACTTAAGGGAGCTGAACGGTTTCCAATTAGCAAAACAAATACCTCCGCTCACACTCACCCTGTCACATAGTGCCTCAGAGATCCTGGGCGGCCATTACAGACAATTAGAATTTAATAAGCCCAATATGCTCACTGTACTAATGGAGGGGGAGGAAGGGAGGCAGTGGAGGGAAGAGGAGCCCTTATCTTTGCACTCTCTCTGTCTGATATGTATTTCCCTTTGCTTTCTAACTTAGTAGTTGCCCTTTGAGCTTGTTCTAAGCTGAACAGCATTTGATTGGTGAATCTTTGGCTCTTCTCTCTTTCTTTTGAGGTCTTGTCAACTGTTTTCTCACTTCTATTTCAGAAACCCAAGCATCGGAATTTTGTGGCTGTTTTTTTGAAAGTTTTTGACCTTTCGATCCCAATTTTACTTTAAGAACTATAATTACCTGTAATTGGCCAGAAGATATAAGAACAGCAATTAAAGCTATTTTTGTTCCTGGCCTTTCCATCACAAGTGGCCGTTGACATCTGTTATTACCAGGATTTAAAAATTATTACAAAAGACTAAATGATTCAGTTTAGCATTTTACATTAACAATTGTCTCAGCTGGCAATACTAAAGCAACAATTTTCATGTGTATTTCTAGAGACTGCACACCTTTTTTGTTTTAACTATGATATTTCCAAAAGCTGATAACATTTGTTATAATTTGCTCCATGACAAGGTGAAGTTTATTAATCAAAAGGAAAGAATTGAGCATATTCACTGTACTCCATCTCTATTTCACTCTTTCGTAGCCTGAACAAACTGTAGACACGTCTTGAAATGCTGCGCAACATACCGTTTCCTTTTAAACGGTTTCTTACATTTATGTGCTCCATCTGACTTAGTTTTAAACACCTCGCCCATACCGAGGATCATTACGTTTAACCCGCACAGGCTCTTGTAACTGCTGACATGAAAGTGTATATCTGTGCTAAAAGAATAAAACTGTACAAATGGAAACCTCTCCTCTAAAAAACACAATGAAGGCTAGTTACGATTTAGCCAAAAAAAGAGCATGAATAAAGACGAGTGCTTCTGGAACAATATGTGTTGAATAGAGGAGTGTAAAATTAATTATTTGGACAGCACCTAACAAAGAATATTGTTATTTGAATGGTTTCTTACATCACTGTGCTACAGTGAAGAATTTCTTTTTAAACTCTTCACTGATATAGAGAATAGTTACATTTGAGCCTTTTTTGCTCAGTAACATTGTTCACACTTAATTGTTTTCAAGGCTATGTTTTTTGCAATTAGATAAGGGGGATTTCTTGCTAAGAAAAACAAATTGAAGCTCAAGGGTTGGACTGGGAATCACCCGTCAATGCTGAGCCAGCTAAAAATCAAACAACCGTCCCATTTTTCTCCGTGTCATTATGTTTCTTTTCTCAAACCTCTTCCTTCCTTTTTTCACTCTTAGCCTCCACTTTCATCCCACTCCCCTCAACTCATTTTGCTCCTATTCATTGTGTCATCAAGTCATCTCACTTTGTGCCAGGTCTTTACTGAGGCTCAATTTTTCTTAAACTTGAATTTTCCACCTTACTTGTTTTAGCTGCGTTGGACTTTGGAACCGTTTCATGTGATTTCTTCCTCAACTCCTCTCACTTTCTGCTCATTGTTTTCTCATTCTCTTTCTTTCAAGCCCTCCTTTCCACTTTGCTGCACCCTCACTCAAATTTTTCCTCGTGCCTTCCATCTCCCTTCTCCACATAGCATACCATAACGTGCTTAGTCTCTGTCTTCTCACACTCTCCTATGTTTCCTCTGCGCAATAAGGTCTTATGAAATGAGGTGATACAAATGGCATTTTATGGGGCTACGCCACAAAACCAGGCCGAACACGGAAGGCAATCATAAAAACCATTGTCTGCTATGCATGCCACTTTTAATGTGTTCCATCTGATTTAATGCAAGTGATAGTTAATGTAGGGGAGCAAGAGAGGCTTCAGAGGGGTGAGTGTGAGAGAGAGGGACGTTAGAATGCAGATAAAGGCGATGAAAAGGCAGCGTTGGAGAGGAATAGGGTAGAGAGAGAGAGCATGGGATCGACAGGAGAGAGTGCGGTTTCTGCCCTGTAACAAGAGTCCTCACTTCTGGGTTGAAATAATAAGGGACAGCCAGGCTGATATCTAATTTCTGGGGAAGAAATGCCATTTAGAGTGAGAATGAAAATGGAATGCATGCAGGGGAGCAAGTTGAGTAAGAAAGAGAGATGTACAGACTGGGGAAAGTGAAATATTAAAAAATAAATGCAATATCCAATGCACAAAGTGATTACATTGCCAGAGGGAGGGAGAGGTGTGAGGATCCTGATGGCTTTTTTGTGCAGGTAATGCTGCTCATTTAAAAGAACAGGCACATTTACATCCAGATGGGGACCTGGTAGGTATTACCCATACTCTCAGCCCCATATGGGAGAAATATGTGACTTAGGTAGCTGCATAAATCTGTCATTAGTGTGCAAGATTGGATGAATGATTCAAATTCTAGCCACTTTTCTTTTTCAAAGGCTAGTTGTGTTCACCCTCTTAGTGGATAGAAAGGAGGTTTGAGTGGGTCACCGCGGTTAGTGCAAAGCAGCGCTCCTCGTAATTTTAATAACATACATTTTGATCAATAGCCCAAAAAGGAGATAAATGCCAAATTACACTCATTCTAAAGGTCAGTTTTGAGTCACCTAATAACCTAATCTGCTTCATAATAGACTGCACAAGGAAGTTGGGATACCTTTTCTGAAGTTATATAATGTATCTGCATAACAAAGAATATATGAATACAGTAAAATCTAAACTAGCTTTGATGGAGCAGGATTTCACAACTTTTTCCTCAATTAGAACACATATTTTTGGTGATGCCTTTTGTTCTTTACCAGATGTAACAGCTTCATTGAGACATTGACATGTCAAAAAAGTAAATAACGGAATCGGGTGCCCTGATTTTTCTCAGAACTGTACAGAAGGACCAGAGGTGATGTTATTCTATGTTTTTGAGGGAGCAGTGAGCTGTTCCTGCGGATAAGCATCCTAATATATTAAAATGAAAACGTTACTGCATAGTTCACATACGAAGCTGTCTTTAGCACCTTGTATTAACAATTGCAACACTTGCCATGGTTACTAACGACAGTCATTGTGTATTTCCTACAGAGAAAGTAGACCCTTACCTTATCTGCGAGATTTCCCAAAGACTGTCATTTGTTAATCGAACATATTTAGTGACAAACATTATTTGACTCTTAAAAAGGAAAAAACACACACAAAAAAACAAAGAAAAAAACATGATAACTACTTGAGTAATCTAGAGTGCGGTGCTATCAAATCCCACCGAAATAGGATTGTATGTTGTGTTTATCAGGACCACCAGCTGATTTCTCAGTGCATATCTAATTATAACTGAGGCATGTAATTGTGATGAAATATTAATTTACATGAAATGGAGGTGTGTGTGTTTTTTTTTCTTCTTCTTATCAAAGTATTGTTGGAGCAGTAGAACAAATCAGAACGATAGTCTTTGGCATGCTTTGAAAAATATGAAAAAAAGAAGAAGACAATTTATTTTCTTATAAAAAACTAACTTTGTCAATTTTAACATGTTTTTGGTCATCCTTGTGTCAAGGCCTTCTTTCTTACAGGGCCTTGTTGCCTGCTTAAAGAAAATAAATCTCCAAACTTGGTTGCGTAACAGTAAGTCAAGAAAGAGAAATTATAAATTCTCAATGATTTTTTTTTTTTGTCATGTACGAAGAACTGAGGACCTAATAAAGATCTCGGATTTTATTGTGCTCAGTGTTGCATTGCACATTTTTACAGCTGAACCTACATCTACACTGGCATAATATCAAAAATATTTGTGCTGCACTGACTTCTCCTTCTTTGATTAATCTCCAAATAAGAAGATGTGGCTAATTTGGCATAATACAAATAGCTTGGTGGAGAGAGCACAGGAAGGGCATGATTTACTCTGCAGTAAAAAAAAAACAACAAAACAAAAACAGTCCTGCATTCAAAGATCTTCTTAGCTGCTGATGTAAGCTATTTTTTCCTCACACTCACTCCCTATTAAATCACTGGATGTAAATCAAACATATAAAGAAAGCACTAATTTAAACCTGCTTGAAAAGTTTGGGTCCCTATGGTGACTTAATAAGGTGGCGCGTCTTGCTGTGATGAAGGGCATAAAAGCGGATTAATCCCTTTCTTAAAACATCAGGACATAATACCCTAAACTTGCATGCTGATGATTAATAAAGTAGGAAAATATGCAGCGTTGTTTATTAGTAATAGATGTGCTCAGCGGGATCTTGAATTTAACAAAGTAAAGCAAGCACATAAGTCTGCTCACACACTCACACACACAAATCCATGCAGCTTGTCGTGTTTACCACTTACCAAGCCTAAGGCACAAACTCACCTAGGTATTTGACAACTAGCTGTACATCACTGTCACAGGGATTATCATTTTCTGATGCGTAACTGGATTGATTCAGAGAGATGGTGTTTTCTAATTATGCTCTGGGCCACATTTTTCACAAGACCTCTGATTAAACAGAACTTGCTTGACAGTCCTTAAGTGCTTGTAAGCCAGTGTTTAGACAGACAGAAGTGGCAGTCATACTTGTATTTTCTAATTAAAAAACATGGACTTTTGGAACATACTTGTCTAACTGATCTATGGCTTTAGAGCTCACTAAAATTAATTTACTAAATATATAAAACAGAATCTATAAACAGTTATTTCTGTCTACCACATTTCACTGTTATGAAATTAAAACAATTCAGTCTATTTAAAATTCACAACAAATGTTATTTGGCGGATGTCAGGATAAAAAGGTCCAATTTGTACAAAGAAAATATTAAAGCAGAGTAACTTGGCCCTAGAAACACATTCGGATTCAATCACATACATTCCACTTTGATTTTTATGTTTAATTGGGAGGAAAAATAATGATAAATGTGAAGGACGTCGAGGGAAATAAAATGTAGAACATGTATTGAGAAATTGTGAAATATATGAGCATGAAAGGGAGAGATTGGAAAATGAAGAAAACACAGAAGATATTTATACATTAAGGACATCATTTTTTATTTATCATCTTACAAAAGGAAAAATAATTTAATTTAATGTAGGTTAATGCTCTATACACTCATGTACAATAGGTGGCGGTATGCACCTTGAAATTGCTTGCGATCCGCCATAATAGAAAAGAAGAAGAAGTAGCGGCGAAGTTTGAGGAAAGCGACGGAGAAAGACGCATGCAGGAGACAATGGAGCAGCTTTGAGTGATTAAATAAGTTTCCTGGACTATTTTGGACAGTTTCAGTTTCAAGTTTGTCCTGCAGTTTTATATATATATATATATTTGCACTTTCAGGCGGTTTAGCACTGAACTGTTGGCATTCGCTAGCTAAGTGGACGTCGCACAGGAAGCCTAGTTTACCCGGCTGCATCTTCAGCATTCCGGCCTGGATGTGGATACTAGTCCTAAATTAAGCGGTAATAGTCTGAAGAGTGGCTTTGAATTATTTGATGTTTCCCTTTTCCTGCACCTGGATATTTCTCATTGGAATGTAACCTTGGACCAGGAGACATCGCCATCTTAGGACATCGTTTGGTTTTTCCTCTTCACCTGAACTGGAATCTGAGACTGGATACTGAACTGCTAAGCCAGGTACTGGTTTGCTTTTGTTTATTTGCTCACAGAGTGAATTGGCCATTACGTTTTTTGTGTGGATACAAACATCTTATTTTTTATCCACAAACTAATTGGGGAGCGGGGCCTTCATTGAGTTTAGGATTTATAGTGAACAATCCAATTGCAGATGCAATTGTATGTGTTTTATTGTGTATGTTGTGATGTCCAATGTTTAAAGTTGTAGCTGTCCACCTTTATGGACATCGCCACCTTTATGCGACGTCCACCTATCTAGACAGTATCTAGCATTGTCTAGATATCGTCTTAACCAGGGGTGCCCAAAGTCGGTCCTCGAGGGCCGGCATCCTAAAAGCTAAAAGCGGCCCTGGTTTAACACACCTGGTTCAAGTGATGGCTCATTAGAGGCCTAAGAAGAACATTAACATTCTGAACAGGTTGTTACTATATCTAAGACAATGCTTAGATATATAGATTATGCAACAATACAGTTGAAAACGGTTGATGTTCAAACAACTCTGACTATAGATGTGTAAATAATTGATTGGGTTATTAGTACTTGATGTAATGTTTATATAATGTAACAGTGTCTGGTTAAGACTACTGCTGTAATTGAATTGAAGTTTCCATACAGAAAACTGCTAAAACTGCAGTATTAGCAGTTTTCCAGCTAATACTGCACTGGCATTATTGTGAGGCTGCTCAACAGCACATAGTATGAACAGGTATTTATTTTCTTCTTATGTGTTTGTAGTCACATCCTCCCAGCTATCTGTGCGTCAGACGCTGAACATGTCCCTGCAGGCCATCACACCAATCCTGCCATAAGTTCAAGTTTGATTAGGCCCCCCCCCAAACCGTTTCCTTCATCCTTTTCTGCAGAGACAGTATGGACATCCTCAGAGGCTAAAATAAAATCTGACAGCTATCTCTGCGAAACCTCCAGCAACGTGAGAGTTTTGGAGAGTGGATCCAACTTCTGTAGCTTGCTTTGTGTTGAAAGCATTAGGTTTTAGACGTCTTACAATTGTTAATCTTAAAATCTCCACTTATTCAGCCACTTACGCTTTCCAGAGAAAATAGGTGAATGAGTCATTGTTAGTACTGCGACACCTTAAAAATCTCATTATACATTTTTCTTTATTTTAATGACACTCAATCACCATGCAAGTGTGCGATCCACAACTCAATCTAAACAGTGAACTCAAACAGTGTACAATATTCTCATTCTTCAAAGCAAGAATACACATTACTGAATAATCTGTGATGATCACAATTTCCTAAACCTGCAGAAAATGATTGTGATAATGTGCAATATGAACAGGGAAGACATGATATATTTCAGTAGAAAATAAATGGAAACAAGCTCTTTTCATAAAATAAATAAATCGCAAAACTTCAAGAGCAGGAAGATACTTTTACTCACTACAGAAGCACCATTCCCCAGTATGTCGTCCCTGTAGTAATTTTCAACATATTAAATTTGGATTAACAACAATAGATGAATTACAATCCTAGCTGGCAGGGAAATTATTTTTGCCTAACTAATGAAATTCATGAAATAATGTCTGGAGTGATTCCCACCTCACTTTCTGTCACATCCACACACCAACACTTTTTATGCACATACAAACCCAAAGGAGTTCATTAGGAACTAATAATGGAGGTACTGCCATGTCTACAGCCCAGCGTGAAACCAGATATGTGCTATGTCTTTTACCTGAAGACTGATTAAAAAAGAAAAAAAAAAACACTGTATTTCTATCAATTAAAGCAGAAACTTCACATACAAAAATATGTGCAAATAGAAATTATAAGAATGTATCTAAAGACACCTTGAGGTAAAAGTCACTTATTGTAAAAAGTGAGACATGCACAAATAGTTTTTTTTAGAGGGGTGGACAATACAGACTTGAAGATGCTTTTCTTCCAAAGGAACAGGGAAACTAGTTAAAGTTCATTGGAAAATCCAAGAAGCTGTAGACAGTGCTGAATACAAGATCAACAGTAGAAAACCCTTTAGAGGCTGAAAAAGACTCGACACTCGTGCAGGACATTGACCTAAAACATAATGTCAAAGATGCAATTGAATAGTTCAGATCAAACCATGTTGATATTTTAAAATGAGATAGTCAAAGTCCAAGCCTAAATACTAAATACTAACCTAAATACATAACTAAGAATTTGTAGCCAAAGATGCGCTCCATCAAATATAATTGAGCTTGAGCTAGTTTGGAAAGATGAATGGGGAGGGGGGAAACTTAGGTAATCTACTGTAGGTACAAAGCTGGTCAAGACACCACAAAAGACCTTCAGATGTGATTGTAGCAAAATATGGTTTTACAAATATTTGAAATATCAATATTTGCCAATTGTTTTTGAAAATTTCACATGTGAAAAAGATGTAGGGGTATGAACACACAGGGTTCCCCCCAGAAAACTTGCTAAGCCCGGTGCTTGGGGCGCTAGGGCGGTCGTCCAGCTGCCCATCATGTTTTTGAGTTAAACAATGTTTAAAGTTGACAGGAAATTTGAAAATATCAATTGGAAGACTGAACGATTAATACATAAACACCAACCATAATATTTTCAGGAAAAAAAAGGCAATCATTAAAAAAAATGTAAATAAATTAACAATGCTAAGCCTGGTGGGGGCATAAATAAAGCCTGGTGGGCCGCCAGGGTAGTAATACACTTAAAGAAACCCTGAATACACAAGATTCTGTAAATTCAAAAGGGAGCCCATAAAAAGAATATGGTTAAATAGGACAATTTACATTGACAAAAGAAGCTGGCACTAATCTTTGTATGTTTGAGTTAGCATCACAATGTGTGAGCACTTAGCTCTACTCAGGTAGAATCTATGTCAATTTACAATTATTATAGGAATGCGATAAAATGGAACTGTGGCACTCTTCCTCGCTTGCCGTAAAAACAGATGAGCCATTTCTTGGCTATATCTTTGTGTGATGTACAACATTTTTCGCGTTTCACTGATTCCTCTGGAGAACAGAGGTTTCACTGTAATGTAAAATGTTAGGGCTCCTCTCCCACTGTTCTTTTCTTTTTTATCTCACAAAGTCCCTGTAAGTCAACAGCTTGATCGAATTAGACAGGGTGTCCACACACATGTGCTTGCATGCATGCACGTGTGTGAAGTCATGGACTTTGTTCATGTGCATATTTATCAGATTATATTTCTGTTTCTCATGCTCACAATTAGAGGTTTTTTTATGTAGATGCATGCTCATATCAACTGTTTGTGTCTCTGCAATTGTACGTGTGTGTGTGCATGATGGTAATCTCAGCATTGTACAGCCAGATTCAGTCACAGCCGATGGAGAGCTATTGCTGATGCTGGTACCCCATCACAGGACACCTAAATCAGGATGACATGCTCCTGGCACACCCTGTACTAGCACCAAATTGTTCCTGACAGTATCAAATGCATCCCATTGGGTGTTCAACATTAGTCCAGTTTCACTGACCTCTTGTGTAGGGCAGAATGAGATGAATGATATTGCAGGGAAAAGAATGAATTATTTTTCAATTGGGAACACTCAAAGACCGAATATTATGATGAAATTTATTTTTCTTGTCTCACAAAAATGAGAGCAGAAAATGTGACTCAAATAATTCCAAATGAAACAATTTAAAAAAAGATGTGAAAAGTAAATGAGTTCTAGGAGCATCTAAGATCCATTGACATTTCATGTTTATTGGGAGGAAAAATTGAAGGGAAAAAATAATTCAGAAATTCAAATTTATAACAGGAATAATAATTAAATTCTTCTTGTTTATTCATTTCTGCTGCATGTTTCTGCATTGGAGTTTGATCCCCCGGACAATGCAGGAGCTTATTAGTTGTTCAAGTGGCATAAGTTAGCTTCGTCTGAACAGTGGTTGGACTCGGCCTTAGAGTTGGGGTAAAGAGGTCCAACAGGATCTTGGTCCTCCACATCAAAAGTGGTCAGCTGAGGTGAATCAAGCACTTCAGGATACCTCCCGAAAACATCCCTCTGGTGGTTTTCCTGGCACGTCCCACTGTGAGGACACCTCAGGGCCAGCTGAAGGAACTATGCGTCCCTGCTGGCCAGGGGATGCCTTGGGATCCCCCAGAACAAGCCAGAGGGTGTCACTGGGGAGAGCGATGTTTGGGTTTCTATCCTAGATTTGCTACTAGATACGCAAAAGGTAATGGATGGATGTAAGGATGACAATTAATAGATCCTTCCTGACAATACTGAGTATTCATTGAAACATAAACCTGTTTCCTTTCTTGTTTCCTTTCTTGCTGTGTAATACAAACATTTTGAAAAATACATGCTGTGTGTGGTTAAACCTGAAGAAATCAGGGAAATTTGTGTAACACTGAGTCTTGTGACGTCTTCAGAGTATGTGCAGCATACTGGGTTCCTGTTGAACATAATGCATTTATACTGAGAACAATAGATGAATTTCACAATTATAAATCATTGTAGAATTACATAGTCTCTTAAATAATATCAAGGACAGATTTATCTGACTTAAATCTGACAGTCTATAACTTTCTGAACAAAAAAACGGATAAAAAAACAATCAAAAGTTAGAGGATTAGCGTACCTGTATATGACTTATTTAAGTGGATAGATCGCAAGGAGGAGATGGTGAGGTAGAGATTTACATGAAAATTATGTTCACTGCTCTCAGATTCAACTCTGCATAGTTTATGTGGTATTCATCTTGTGTGCTCTGGACCACGAGTTATGCTGACTAAATAACCAGCTTTGCACAGACAATGATTTTTGTGATGTTACTAAAAGCGGCCATATCAAATAATGGCATATTGTAAGGTTAATTTTAAGCAATTTGAAAAACATAACGCTCAACAGTCCTTAGTGAGCATGTGTGGCATGCTTGGAATGGTTGACAGAAGTGAATTGTTTCTAATGAGATGTCAGTGTGGCTCAGGTTTCTAAAATCACCTTAAAAGTTAGGGCTTCTGGAACAGTGCACTTTAGTAAGACGCACTAATCCATTTGACTTAAAAAATGAAATCAAATATAGCCTATCAGAAGACCTCTCTTACCAACTGTAGTTGATTGGTACTGAGTTGGACTTTTTCTTGGCTTGCTGAAGTCATTAGGTTAACCATGAGCTCCTCTGTATAAGCAAAGAATCCAAATGTCTGGTCTCTGTGCCGGTGCCTAATATCAGCCCATCTGTCCGACAGCTGAATCTTCACCAAAATTGGATCACGTGAAAGAACAATCACTGTTGTAACATCGTAGGAGAATCTCTGAAATAGAAAAACATAAAGATATTGGAGTGACCTGATAGCTTTAGACTATTTCTTGAGATATGGTGTCAGATGTAATATTGAAAGAGAGAGAATGACAGTATTTCTCCTTAACAATTTAAGACTGATAAGGTCATTCTGCTGGCTACTGAGTCACTGGGTAAATTAAAATATAAAATAAACCTGGTATTTGTCATGATTCAGTTTTAAAAAATGTTCAAAAGCATGAAAGACTAAGAATTTTTTTTTTTAACAATATAGTGTAATTTTTGAAAAGTTCACATAGCTTCAAAAGAAAGTATTAGAATATTTCTGTGGAGAGAGTGGATGTTTTTTGCTTTTTTGTGGAGTGTTATAAGTTAAAATTGTACCTATAGTTACACATAGAATGCTGAGAAGAGCGAAAAACCTGAAACATGCAGAGCCTCAGAGCACCAAACGGCAGGTAACCTTGACTCCTAAAGGCTGCAGCAGCCCCAGGCAGATGGACACCAGAGACCCCCATAGAGTGGCCATACGCTTGGATATAATAGGAGCAGTAGTCCTAAGGCCAACTACAGGGAGAGACACAGGTCTCTCCCTGTACCAAACTCACAGGGCAGGCCAAGCCCAGAACATTGTGACCCTGGAGGCCAGGAACTGTCAGCACCCCACCCAACTCCAGTAACCAGGAAACCCCCCAATTCAGCCCTTTCCCCAGGCACCAATAGGCCCCGGCATCTCACCTCGCAACCCAAAATCCTGTTTCACCACCAGCCCCTCCATGTCAGACCTCTCACCACCCCAGGGATGCACCTACATGACCATTTCACCCAAGGACAGAGGGAGACCCACATAAGCCTTGCTTCCCATTGCCAGAGCCCATATCCTCTACAGACCAGATTAACTTAAATTTCTTTTCTTCTTTTTTCTTAATAATGGGCATTCTATTCTTGGAAATATTTTCTAATAACTCTGCTGATAGGCCGAGTTATTAGTCATTCATTTAGTCTCAGACAAAAGTCGCGGAAAGGTGAGAAGTGCCAGAGAACTTGTAGTTATTGGGTAAATTTCCCACGCACTTTGGACATGTTTTATTTTGTGAAAAAACCATTTAGCACATCATCATGTGTAGTGTGTTTTGTGGAGTATTTTGCGCTGAATACGATTTGTATTTTAGGTGATAAAGTATTTGTGCCAGTTTTACTCTATTAGCTAAATTATGTGCTGACAGAGCAATGTCCTATTTGTCGATAAGTGAAATTGTTGCATATACATTAGGTTTTATGTAAGTATACATGCATGCAATTAATAAAATAAGGGTCAGATAGGAGGGCTCCTTTAAGACAAACTAACAGGTCTCAGAGACAGTTCCTTGCTGGTTGTTAGCCAGATACTTACAGCCGTCTATTGCAATCTATGCACTTCAGTTCTCCACTGAGTTCTTTTTTTTATTTATTTTTTTATTTGAGCAATAGAATATGTTTTAACAATCAGTCCATTCAGCCTGTTAAATATAATGGTCACATACCTAGTGTATAACAATGATCAACAACAAGATATAATTTTAGCATGTTATCAGGTCTAGCTAAGATGGGCAAGAATATTGAAATGACCAATGCAGTAAGAACTGCATTGGGCATGTCTTCAATTTTGGAAGATAAAATCGGTTTATTATGGTTCTTTTTGAGATCTTGGCTATCCTGTTGTCATAATTATTATGTTTAGACATTTGAATAGTTCTCTTTCACTCAACTAGAGAAAAGAAGTCTAGGATTTTGACACCAAAGATAAAGTTTCTCAAGCTGCACCACTGCTACACATGTGAGCTGCCTCACACTCTACAGGACATGGCAAACATAGCGTTTCAATCTGGGGGGCTGGGAGGGTGTAAAGTCTGGCACACAAAGTGCTATCTTAAATTTTTTACAGGACTTTAACAGGTGTTACTGTGTAAACGCAGTGTAAAATTTTGATAACTTGTATTACTCAGTACAATGAAATGTGCCACACTCTATGGTTTATTGCTGCAGCAGAACTGGATCAGAGGGGTCTGACAGAGATACTCCAATATTGAATACAATGTTGCGTTAGCGGTCCTATTATTAGAACTGAACTTTAAAAAGAGGGAGAGGAAGATTATTGAAAAAAGACATCAGTGGAAGCACTGCTCAGTCGTAGGCTGAAGCTGCAGTCACACTTTTAGAAATTGTACTGGTCTTTTTATAAACTGTTCAGTTTTTCTAATAAGCCATCTTTAATAATACAAGTTAAAAACATAGATGTCAATCTGCCAGACTGGCTGTCAGACAAACCTAATTCATAAAGATTTTCTTAGAATTTTCTTATGCGAGATATTGTCAACAATGCCTGGTAATTGCAAAGTGTGAGTAACTTTCCGGTGGACCTGTGGCTACTCCAGAGATATTCTGTCTGTATAGCAGTAGTTTTAAATGAAAAGTAGATGTTTTACTTTATATCAAGAAGAAATTATAACATGTAATAAATATTTCTCACAATTTAAGCCAGTAGTTCTATATCTTGTTTTCAATTTTGTCATAAACTGATTCGCTTGTTTGATTTATTCAGAATTCAATCAATTTTTGTTGTTGTGTTATTAACACAACCAATAAATGGAGAACAAGTTTAAAATTTGTCAAGGGCATAGTTCAGATTATCTGAGAATATTGCTTAAGGTTTAAGATTGCCAGTCTGTTTTTTTGTACAAAATAAAAAAAAAAATCCAGATGGTCTGTTTGAATGAACCATATGGCATGTCAGGTTAACGAAACGGAGGCACCGTAAGCCATTTTGTTTTCATAACACTTCATTAGGGATATTAAAGTAAATCAATTTTGAAAGCTTCTCTGTAGTTCAGCTTCAGCAGATCCTCGGGCCTTTTGACTCATGTTTTCTGCTTTAGTTCACAAGGGTCTGACACATTTACTCACTATGCTTAAAAAATCAATGTTAAAAATGTATTTATTAAACAGCAAGGAGTGTTGGATATAAATTGTTTCTGAATGAACTATTAAATGGTTGGTAGTTCTCATTTTCCTTAAGACAAGTAAAAACTGGTTTTATTGTGTTAAAACATACTTGCTAAATGCTACATAGTAGAGTTACAAAATACAAGTCCATAAATATTGAAAGCAATTAAACTATGCTATGGCTAAATTATGATGATTATATGCTGCAATGCTTATTGTCAGCTTCTCACTGAAGACTAATCGGCTGTGTGTGCGGCTTGGAATATAAAAAGTTAATTTCTCAAAAATGTATTCTTTCAGAACACTTCTTCTGTTTGAAGTGCATGTCTATTCAGGCTTTTCACATATCAGTGCTTGCTACCTTCGTCATGCAGCCATGGCCTTCTGTTTTGAATACAAACCAAATTTGTATTAGTCAACATGCCTACTTAAGAGATGGCTAATTAAATCCTGGTCAAACCGGTGAAGTGAAGAATGCATATGAGCTGACATATGACACATGTTTCATTATTAGCCTACAGTCTGACAAAAACTCTTGAACCTCATTTAATTTGTGGACTGCAGATGGATATGGAGGTTAATATAATTGAGGCAACAATAAGATCAAATAGTTGATTCAAAGGCTTGAATCAACTATTAAATGTTACTTTACCTTTTTGAATGTGAAGTAAAATTGGAAGAATATTTAACCAAAGTTGTTTAATATTTGGTGTCATTTGTCAAAGAATATTGATCTCAATTTACATTGTATGTCAAATTTAAAACAAGTCCTTTGCAAATTAAAAAGGACTGTGTCGTGTTGACTGTAGTTCAGCATCTTTCCAATCAGGTCAATTTCTTAATTTTAAACACGTATTCTACCCTTTCCTGACAGCTTAAATGAAACAGCCTTTATTTGGGACACGTACGTCTTTTTATTGTAAAGTAAGCAAGAGTTCTTGTTGCTGACAAAAACCCAGTTACTAAAGCATAGATGTCTTCATCACCTTAAGCCTTTTGTTCGGCATCATTTTGGCTACACACAGAGGAAAAGAAAATAACCGACTACTCGTTATCTCCTGCAGTTAGCACCTGCTTCAGAGCTTCCTATTGATGCTAAAGATCTTGCTCTTTTTTTTTTTTTTTGCCTTTTGTCTTGACTGCATTTGATCCTGTTTAAAATCTGAAACACTTTGATTAAATTTGAACTGGGGAATGTTACACCAGGCAGAGATATTTGTTTACAACACATTTTGCGATTCATTAAAACGTATTTATTTTTTTGTGGAACTAAAAATGGCCTTTTTAATACTTTTTAATTTTTGGTTTTAGGACCACTTTATAGAGGCACATGAGAATCACAATGCCTGGATTCGTCAATCCAGGAGTGGAATTTTCTACAGTTTTTCCGGATTCTTTTACAAGAAATTGCGAGAGTGGGCATAAATTTATTCTAAGATTTATATTGGCAGTAAACCAGTCAAACCAACATATATCACTGACTGAAATACTTCACTGACAGAACAATATGCAAATATATTTTTTGGTGAATATCAGCTTAAAATATTTCTCTGTAGCAAAGCAGGTCAAGAGCAACACAGTTTTGATTAGTTATTTATTTTTCCAAGGTAAAATTAGTCTAGCAAGATTTGAGGTTGAGGGGAGATGAAGATGGGCAGGCTTTTGTTTTACTGAGTTAGGAAGTCTGCTAAAAATCTCCCTCAAATCAGACAAATGACACTTTTTAAAAGCCAGAACAGGAAAGTGCTGAGGTCATGGCTTTGAGCTGATATTGGCTTTAGTGCCCCAAACTGTATCCTTTATTACATTTAAAGCTCTCTTTAAATCTTGAAAATTCAGTGGTGGAAGGCTCCTTCAGAGGATTTAGTGACTCAGACGTAATAAAATAACAAACAAACTCAACAAAAACATACAAATATAATATAATTCATTTTTTAATGTAATCATTATGCCTCATATCACTGAGGGACTAAATGGTTAATGATTACGTTTCAGGTTGCACATCTTTATATCTTTATTATGGTGACAATCTATTAAAAGTACAAATCATTAATCATTTGACATCATTAAGCTCGATGATGTCAAAGCCTTTAAAAAAATAATTAAAAAAAATCAAGCAAAGAATGTGTTGCCATCCATAAACAAGGTTATTCTCTATTTTTAAATGGAAAGATGAAATGAACTAACAAAAAGTTTTTAATTAGTTAAAACCACATGTTTAATTTGTTCTATTGGTTAAAATCCTTTCTTTAGCAAAGCATAGAAAAATACAGTATTTAATTAGGTCTCTATACATTTTTGTGTCAAAATCTTGGTTTGAAAACTAATTAGAAAACTAAAGCTGGCAGCCAAATAGTTTGTTTTTCTCTAAAATAAAAAAAGGTCTTTCAGTTTTAAGCCACAGTCCCGTCTTTAATTGAAAATAATTATTTTCAAGTCTTCAATTTTAAGAACCAAAGGGTCTTATTTAAAGGCATCTGTTTTTCTTTGTTCTAAGAGAAAAAGGAAAAAAGAAATTATGCTTTAAAATGTTGAGCTAATTACAATTATACACAATTTTTAAGGTAATTGCAGACACATATGACTAATCCTCATTTACATGTTAACATTTGAATGTAACCATTGAGCCAAATATAAATTGATTTTGCTGAGTGAAAGCAACTATATTTACAAATCTGTACAGCAGAGTAAATAAAGAGGCACACTGTTTCTCAGTGCATATAGTATAAATGATACTCAAGTGAGGCTTCTAAGTAATTCAATTAATGAAAGTTAGCCATAAATTAAGACATGCATTTTTTTTCTCACGTTTCTAGAACATAAAAAAATGGAGTGGTATCCTCTGTCATAGATAAATAAAAAAAAGACTCAGTCAGTTGTATGAAACAAAGTGTGGAGACAAGAGTAACAGAAATTAAACACACTTAATGACATTTTTTTTATTTGGCAGAAAAGCATCACAATGACAACTTCTAGATGTCCTCTTTTTGTTTTTTCTTATTTATGGAGAAATTCAAATGTGTTTATTCTTAATGTTTTTCTCTATTCTTTAACAGTCTTTCTTTATATCTTTTAGGTGCTCTGATAATTTTTTTCTATATGTTTAATACCATTAAATCTGGGTGTTTGACTGGACTGCTGAATCTAGATTGCCTTCCTCTGAAATAAACTGGGGGATTCCTTGTCTGTGTGTTTGTGATTATTGTCTTGTATGCTCATTTCATATTCTTATAAAGAATGCAGGGCTGGACGATGTGACTGAATAACGTGTAATTGTATGCATTTCATATCATCAATATAGATAATTGTTGATTAGTTTTTAGTTTTATATACCTGAAATACTGCTAAATTGGTGGCATGACTTTTTCTCTTTTATTCACAGTTTTCACTCCACTGCATTGTTTTGTATTATTATTATTATTATTATTATTATTATTTTAAGACGTTATGAGGCATGGTGGCAAAACCTTAAACTGTTGCTATGCAAGTTCGTCTAGAGATTGTTGCTAGGTAACCAATGCTAGGTAACTATTGATATTGACCACGTGCCCATCTCAATATGCCATTGATTTATTGTCCAGGCATAATAGAATGTCCCACTCAGTAAAGTTTTCCATTCATCCCTACATCAGTTGTGTGATATCTGCCAGTACTTTATGATTACAGATAGTCCAACACCATGATATTCTTACTTCAAAGCTTCACTGTTGATGTGGCTTTATGCTGTGCATGGTGTGTGCAGTAACACCCAAAAAGATAAATCTGGGTATATAAACAAGCCACAAGTTGTCCTTGGATCGACGACAACACTTCTGATTATTCCTTTGACTCATTAATCAGATTTGTTGTGATCTGACTAAAGGTTCTTACTGGAAAATTCTAAAATTTAGAAATACGGCCAGCAGTATGTTTTTTAACAAGGTTGCTAGGGTTTCTGCTTTTACTCATTATTGCATTATTCTTATGCAGTACCGGAGCAAAGACAAATTCATTTATTAACTATCAATTAGGACTAAAGCAGCAGCAGTGTTGCTTTCCAAAACATGAAAGATTTCAGCCATTCTCACAGATTTTCCTGCTTTTTTGCAGCTGGTTCTTGCAGGTGCTTTTCATCATGTGTTCAAAGCTTATCCTGTCATTCTACTTCCCAGAACATAGCTCATCTTTTGCATGTATACACCTAATTAAGATGTTCTATATTTTTTTGATAAAAAGGTTGCGTTTAAGTTATTTTTTACTACCACATTGTGAGGTCTTAAATATGCATGGGATTTTATTGTATACTCACATCACTTTCTTTTTCAAGTTTCAAATCAGCCACTATCAATCTTCAACAACCAAATCAAACTCACAAACTAAGACATATTCCCTTTCATAAACTAAACTTTGGGGATTTTCACCTTTAGGGCATTTTGGTTTAAGGTCTAATCCCTTCAGATATGGAAGTCAAACGTAATTCTTCTGCAAAAAAGAAAAGAAAAAGATGTGCATCCTTAACCCAGCTCAGAGATGATTATCTAAAGGTCAGCCCACCCTTCTCTCATCCTTTCTTCTATTATTCTGACTTTTTTTCACCAGGTAGTCTGGTGGCATAAAGAGCACCAGTTGGCCTGAACACAGAGGCTCGTATCAGCCATCAGCCTCTCAGAAACGGAGGTTCTTGCCCAAGAAATGAAGTATGGATTTCTAATTTAGGAGAACGGTTGGAGATGTGGGTCAAAGTTGCATTCATTTCAGAGTGCCTCAATCCCATCATGCTTTCGATCACCTTTTAGTTGAGAAATACATATCGGGCTGTGGTTATAATGGATGAGGGGACCACTGATGGCTGGTTAAATGAGAGGCTTGCATTATGTATTAGCTTTATCCTGTGGAAGAGTAGCTGTGAAGATAATCACTGTCTGATGATTGTCATTTCTTTTGTTCCCAATGTGCCCTCTCAAAATGGTAGTTACATAAGCTGTACACTTTCTTTTGTGCGGCAGAAAATGGGAAAGATGGGAGGAGAGATGAAATGGATGAAATAAAAAGGTGAATATCCAGAATAAGGTTTTTGGTGACAGTGGGGGCCAACACCCCCATGTTTTTGGCAACCTAAAGAATGCAATACATAATATTAAAGGGGAATAAGTCAACCAGAAAGCAGTCTAATTATAGATAGCATCACACCTGCCTATATATAAAATTACAATGCATTCTTTTTACTTTGCTTCTCCAGATCTGTGTTGCACACACTGCAGCAGTCATCATCTGTTAGATATTTCTCACAGTAGAACAGCAGCTAGGCAAACATGTGTGATCAGCCTGAGATGCTTTTTCACACCTGCCCGGTATAGGAGCAAAGGCCAGGACCAAAGACTTTTTCGCTTTGTCTGGCACCAAATTTAGCTAACCGACGTGTTTGAAAGCGTTTCTCTCGGTCAGAGTGGAGAAAAATGCTAACCCTTTAACAACAGCGAAGGACATGGTTTACAGAGAATTGTGTAAAGCTGCTGAGCAATATGTTAAAGAGAAGACTGCATTCATTTATAATAAACAGCACTTTATTTGGTTTACATGGGTCAGGCACACTTGGCTTGCTGATCAACTGAAAAACCCAGAAATGTTAAATGCTAGTAAATAAAGTGTATAAAAATAACAATAGGCTATAATTTCCAAAAAATTAAATAAATATTAGAGATGTTGTGTAGAAAAAATTGCTGAACTGGTAAAAAGCAAACTCTGATGGCAATTATAAAAATAGTGGAGAATTGGAAAGGGGAGTCTTGTCCCCAGCAAACACAGGACCCCTTAAAATAGATAAAGCCAGATTGGGAGGTAGAAAAACTTTTTCAATATTTTCAGTATTGATATATTTACACTGATAGCCCTCTCAAAGTATATTATACCAAGTCATTCATTTGGCCTCCAACATGGTCAGTGAAATTAACTGTACTTGAAGGGCACAATTGCTGTATTCATAATAAGACAATATACTTATAATATTTTAAATGTATTCACATTGAATTTTTTGAATTTCTGAATTGCACTGTTCAAGCTGAGACAAAAAGCTAAAATTTCCAACAGTTTATTTTTTTATTTTTATTTTTTATCTAATGACACAACCGAATGGGTTCTTTTGTCTTACGAACATAAGTTGGTAAAGGATTTATTAATTCAGCTTCTAATTTCAAAGGCCAAGCCACTTAACTGAATTCCTTTGAATAAAATCTTCATTTCTGTTTAATATTTCCAACCTGAATGTAATTTGCACTCATTTTAGGTCAGCCCTCCAAGAACTTCCCAGATGAAGGGCTGTTGAACATATTTCCAAGCAACAGAGCCAATAACAACATCTGCCAGGCTAAAAATAAATTTGAAAAGCTTCTAATTGAACATTTGCTCAAAATAAGACCTGTCATTATTTGCATTTTGAGCTAGAATAACTGAAATGTATTTCAGTGCATCTGCTTGCTGCATATAAATTGAGTCGATCTTTATTTCCAAACAAAAACATGTTCTTTAATGCAGTTTGTTATATATATTTTTTTACAAATACTTTAATACAATAAACAGTTAATGCATTTATCACTTTCTTGCCGTTGTAAGGTGAAAAAAAAAAGACGTTTTGTTGTTTCATATTTAAATATTCTCAAGAAATGGCAAGACAATTGTAACGTTGGACCATCCAGTTATTACTAGTGAGGAACAAGGCTGATTCAGAGTATCTTGACTGATTTTTTTATTTGATTTATTTTCTTGTTGATGTTATGCAATGTTTAGATTGGCTCTTGGTGAATATTATAATGATCCAATTTTCTGGTAGTTTTTCTCCAAAATAAATTGACTAAAAAGATTAGAGTATAGTTTATGTTTTATGAAGTGCTGGGCAGGCTATGATTCACTGTAATCTTTTTAAATGGGAGTCATTAATTTTAAAAACAAAAGCTTCAGTATACTGAAGTATTATACGGTATGGATTTTCTTTTACATTACGGGGAAAAAGTTGACCCACAGCCTCCCATTGCAGGAATTTAACAGTGTAATGGTAAGTATAAGTGATGGTTCAATATGTTCTTAAGGTTGGAGGTCTACTTGGTATATAGTAGAACAGGGAAAATAAATAAGTGGTGGTCCGTTTTACTCATTTAAATGGAAAACAGGCCTCATAAAACACCTTTTACACCTAGATATAATTTTTCTCCTGGTAACCATGTTAACATTAAAAACCATAAAAAGTGTTCTTCTAGTTTGAACTAGCCATTTCCACCCTACAGAATAAAAGTTTAATTATGAGATAATGGTTCAAAATGCAACAAAGATAAGGGTTGTTGAGTGGAGAGCAGTTGATAAATGTTTCACTAAAGCTTACAACATGATGCATGAGAAGCAGAATTAAATCAACATATTACTCTCAAGGTCAAACTCTCCCTTTAGAAGCCTAAATTGGACACATTGGAAGGAATGAGCGGGATTTTATATTACTGAAATATCTTTATTTAAATAATTTTAATTTTAAGATATCAATGCATAGCATCTGATCATAAAAGATTCAGTAATTAGAGAAATGGTAAATGGCCTGTATTTGTGTAGTGTTTTATCAAGTCCAAGGGCTCCAGAGTCATTCATCCATTCGTGCACATATTCACATACTGACTATAGTATGCTAAATTCAGGGTTTCACTCAGAAAACTTGCTAAGCCCGGTGGTCAGGGAACCAAGGCAGTCCACTGGCGGTACACTGGGTTTTGGAACTAAAAAACGTCTCAGTTCACAGGAAATGTAAAAATGTTACTGGGTAAATATGTTACGGTAAGAGATTGCCAGTGAAGCGCTATTTAATCCCACAACTATAGAGCCTTGAAAACAACAAATCAAAAAATGCTATTAAAATGAATATCAAATTTAATCCAAATTAAATCAGCAGCTTCAGAAGGCCCCCAGGCCTTCAGGGCCCCCCATCGATGCTAATGTTTTAACGCAGACCACAGATATGTAAATAAATAATTTTATTTATTTTAAAACAATCCGGTATATTTTCTGACAACAGTACCTGGTGGCTCCTTCTCTCTCGTGCTATTTTCTAAATGTTTGCTATCCTCCTCTCTAAGCGTAACCTCGAGATCGGCCCATTTAACAGATTTTGTCTAATCTTTCCATGGGTTACAGAACGTAAACTCCCAATATGTGCCAGTAAATCAAATTGTCTAAACACTCGACTGAACTTTGGGGAAAGTTTAAAAGATAAACTAGGAATTCACTTGAACAAGGTGGTTGGTTGCCAAAGCACAGGCTTATCATAGCAAAGGATAGGGAGTACCTCCTTGATGTCAGGCTCTGTTTACGTTTTGGAACATTTCAGGCTTTTACTCTGGCTTCCATCACGTCACTTGGCCTTGTGTCTTGGCAGAGAAGATCGTCAACTGTGGCTCACACAGATGCTGTCTTGCCCAGGGAGGTTACTCTTAAAGGTTGTTGGATGATTTGCTGCTCCTGTTGATTAGTTGAGAATTGTCAGCAATCTAAAAAAAACTATGTTGATGAAAGGATGTTGTAGTGACCAAAACAACCACATTTTCCTCATTATTCCTAATCTTATTTGCACACCTCATCACTCTGACTCAGCTCTCAGAAGCACACACTGAAGACGGTGTTCTTTCTGTATTAGATAGCTTTTAGGAAAAATACTGCTTGCTTTCCTTTCCAGAAGACGTGGAATTCATAAAATGCTAGATTAGGACATCGCTGTCTGGAGCCAACGTATTCCAAATTCAAGATCAGAGACATGCACTGAGATATGCTCAGCAAAGTAGCAACTAGGTTATATTCTATTGACCGAGTTTTACCCTTGGAAAATAAATACATTAATTTCATTTATTTTCAAATTTTTATAAGCTTTAAATAGTAAATCGTAACCCTTCAGTCATTGTATTTTGGACAATCTCAAGAGCCCAATTTGTGGCATGAAAAGGGATTTAGATCCTTTCAGTGCAACATGAAGCCTTTCTCAAGGATACTGTCAACATTTTCAGCTGTTCAAATCTATCCTTGAATAAGTATATTGAAGGTCAGTTTCTGTCTTTCTTTACAGAAACGTTTAACCATTTCAAACTTATTCAGAAAGACAATACACAGCTGAATGCTTCCAATAATTAAATAGTGGTAATCTTTGTTTTTGTTGTTAAAAAATTCCAATACGAACATGTTAAAACTCCAACTTTACGCCTGTTTGTCAGGTCTGTTATTGTACGTCAGATTGTTCCTTGATAACCCTGAAGTTCCTCTTGGAATTGTTCTCACTCTGAATCTGCTTTAAAAAAAGATTTTTTTCTTTTTATTTTTTTTATTAAAGTTAATACTACAAGGGTATTCCATGATTTCTATGGTTTCAAACTGTTCCTTCACAATTTTTCTAAGGTCAAAGTCTTCTAAATGACATGGCACAGTGACCAGATATTTTTCTGGTTGTGTGAAGAATAACACAGCACTGTCCATCCCTCACACATAGCCGTACACTACCGAAGTTTCAACTTTCCCAGCTATGATTATCTTTTTGCACGCGTTTTATTCAGTTCGCTGAAACAGCTCTTCAGTGTGTGCTATCCGCTGGAAATGTAGTTTTAATCAACAATGTTCAGAGGTCAATCAAAACCCTTAAGGCAGGTGTTGCACTGCCTTAACAAAAGGCAGTGCAACACATGATTGAACCCTTTTCTAGAAAGGAGTAGTGGTCACCTGTCACAATCTGACTATGTTGCACCACCCAGAAGAGTTTTTACGATAAATGCATGAAATCTAATACATACTCCAGTGAATTTACATGAGAAATCCATGCACTGTAGAATTTTTTTGTATTTTATTACCTGTTGGTAAAGATTAATGAATACAGTATTTTTGGAAACATTACAAAAAGTTCAAATCTTGATGTTTCAAACAAACAGTATAAAATCGGTTATCCGAAAGCCCGCTATGTTTACGTTGTATGTAGAAATATGTTATTTGTAATGGGAAAAAATATACATTTTGTGCTGCACAGTCTTACATTTTCCTAGGTGTAATATTGTCAGTAATGCACCTTTTATGACTTTTTTTATACTATCCCTAGAAGTCTTACACACGTTAACAGAAAGGACAATAAAGACAAGGGAAGGACTCGTTTTCCTATTTGACTGTCACAGACGTATGCACATGCAGACACCTCCAAACCCACAAAGGGAGACATTATCTCGAGGCGATGGATCATGTAAATGGCATTTTGTCTACATTATGAGAATGTGGAAGATGTTTTTCCGCATGGCTGAGGCGCTTATCAAGTGGGACTGTCTGTACCTCCAACTCAATATATTTCATCTTTGACGATGAGAATGTGAGGCTGAAGAGGGCAAATATGTGTTTGTCTGAACCACTGAGTTTGTTTCCAGTCTTTGAAGTGAAGGAATACTTAAAGAGGGGGTATTATGTATTTTCCAGGCAGATAGTGACATTTTATATCACACAGTCAAGTAACTGTTACCTTCTGTTCTCATGAAAATGCTTTATATATCAAAAACAACTTAATAGAAATTTGACTTTGCAACATAGTTGTATCTGATGCCATGAAATTGGCCTCTATCTCTTTAAGAACATCCTACTCTTTCTGATATTCCAATCCTTTTTCCTTTAGCCCAGGTAAGACGCTTGAACAGAAGAACAGTTGTAGCCCATATTCTGCATTGTCTGTGTGATGACATCAAGATCTTGTGACAAAATCTCAATGTCTTAAAAAGACTATTCTTCATAATACTCTCAAGATTGCAGTTATGCCTGCTGCTTACTTTTTCCCTTCGCTCAACCTTCCATTCATACTCCATACTGTAGTCAATGTCTTTAGCATTGACCGCTTGCCTGTGCTTGTGTTAATGGTTGTCTACTGGACAACCTATCAAGTAAGCATAATTTGTCCTCGACATGCCAGCAGTACAACATTTCTGCACTAAAAACCTGTTTGTTTTTTTGATAAAAATAAATCCTTGGTTTATGTTGAGATAAAAATGAACAGAAATAAGTGCTTGAAATATATTGCTATGTGTATAATTGAATTTCTGAAATGACTCTTTCAGTGATCTTCTAATATATTGAAATTCACCCATATACCTCCTGCCTGCATCAACTCTTTTAGCATGCAGGCAGCAGTTTATTTTTGGCCAAACCTTGACTCATTCTCCCTGAGTCATTTGATCGCATTAGAATACACCATATTCTGTAAGTTTTTCCTGCTTTGATTCACAGTATGTTACCAGAGCTTACTGAAAATACTGGCCCAGCCCCCAAAGACACTTGATGAAACTTTGAGTTCTTCAAACTCTAGCATTGCAGAGCATGTTGTAGATATTTTTCATTTTATTTGAATAATCAGAAAATTATTAATATGTTCATATTTATTGGGAAATATACCAAAAATATCAACAAGTGAAAATCTAAGCGGGTAAAGCAGAACTAGTTACCCTAAATTCGACTTTAATTTTTTGAAGTGCTTTGACTTTCCACCAACAGATTTACTGGAACTTAATTCTTAAGTGAATGACATTTTAGTGAAAGTCTGTAGTTTCTCTCAGATGCTAGTCAGAAGTCTAATTACTAAAGGTGTTTTAATTGAGAAAACACTTTTTATTGTAGTAGAGTGCACTGCATTTATAGTCAGAGCAATAATAACCCACAACTACTTGTTGTGATTTTTCCACATTCTGCACATGCTGTTCTATTGATTACTTTCTTTTTCATGTTTCACTGCTGTCTCCGCCTGACATTAACAGTTTATGTGCACAGTGCTTAACAACTATGTAGTGCCGCTGCTCTTTCAGAACTACTTTCTTTTCCTACTTTAACCTCATTGATCATTGTCAAATCCCATGTACACTTCTTTATTAATCAGAACACATACAGAATAAGGTGTGACCACGCTCACTTGTGTAGAGCATCGGTTTTTGTCTTCCTTTCCTCATTTTAAATATTTTAAGTTTTTAAACGGACCATATGTCTGAACAAAGTTTTGAGTCAGAACTGCTTCATCCAACGTTTTTGTAAAACTAGTCTACTCAGTAATTGAACCCTTGTACTATTAATGCTTCAGGACTCGCATCTTTTCCAAAAGTAACCACTTTTACAGGTACTAATATTGGCAATAACAAGTAGCACTGTGAATCCCTTTGTTTGGCTTCATTGTAAAACCTACAGAAGACGACAAGCCAAATTTAGAACATGTTTTATGGACAACTTTAATTTATTTGTGTTTAAAGCTGGTATAAAAGTTTTACTATCTAAATCGGATCTTGTTGGGTCTTTTTTTAAAACTTTTTTACTGGCCATTGAGATTATAAGGTTATTTTTTTTTAGGAGCAGCAAGTCAGTTTTGATTTGACAGATTGTGTGAAGTTATATTGAGTAATAATCCCCCTCAAGATAGTATGCAGATGTCCTACATTGTAGAAAGTTAAGCAGTTGACAGCTAAAAGAGGGTTAGATGGATACAGAATTTAAACGATATTTAGTTATTTAAACCAACATGAACTGAGGATGTTGATATCCACAGGACGCAAGACTACTTTAGTGGATATTAAATGTTAACACTTCCGTTAAGATAAACACAATTATTGACTATGTTGTCATTTGAAAGGGATAATTTATTGTAAGTTTCTGAAGTGCAGCTGTGTCTCAGTATAATCAAGGCAGGTGGAATATGCTCAAAAACAAGGACCAGTCCCAGGCAATAAAAGGCAATGCGTTAACAGTCAGTCTCACTTTTATACATTGCATTTGACATTAAAAAGATTACAACGTTGCATTTGTCCATATAGGTACATCACTGATGCATTGTACGCAATTCCATAATGACAGAATTGATCTATGTCCTGAAAAGATATTCCATCCATGCATTTCATTATCAATTAAAATGATCCAGACAGTGTTCTGAACAACGTGCACCAAGAGAAGCACATTCTCTGTGTACATGCCTGTGTGAATAAGAACAGATAAGGCGGCCTGCGTGTTATCTGCTGTCCTGTCGGGTCTGATCCAGCTGGTCGTATTTATCTAAACCACTGAGTCACAGTTAATTTTTCACATATCTATCCCCTTAAACTGGCAACTAGAAAAGTATTCATGCCCCCCACCCCCTGAATTACGGTTTTTCTACCTCAAAACAAACAACTTAAAAACTCTGCATACAAATCTGCCACATTAGACACTGTTGCAGCTGGAAGAATCCAAAAGTTGCCCAACTCTTGGCAAACTTAGCTCATGCAGTGGATTAATACAGCTGGCTGATGACATAGCTGTACCATAATACCATGGAAGTTGTTTAGTTGAAAAAATACTGACAGCCTTACCAGCGCTCTCTTGTGGAAGTGTTGATGTTTGATACCTGCATTATATGGATATAAATGTTTTCGGTTTCCGCTCTTTCAAATCGCTAAAATGAGGAAAAACAAGGTTTCCCTCTGACCGTTTGCCTTCCACCACTGAGAATTTACACTTGTCTAGAAACTTACTCTGATGTGAAATATCTTGACTACAGTTGAGGGAGCTATTAGTTACAATGCCTTTGCACAATTTCACATTAGAAAGGTTTTAATTTTGTCCTTAAATGATGAGTAAAACACGCCAAAGCTTGAAATGAAGGCTAAATCATTACATAATTTATGTTTTCTGGTTCAGAACCCTTGGCACAATGTGAAGGACCAATAAAATAAAGCTACAGTTTTTGATTCTTTTTTTTTTTCTTTTATTAGAAAACTCTTTTTAAAACTTTTCTTAAAACTCTGTTATGCCTCACTAGCTGGTTTGTTGAACATGTTAATATTTTAAGGTCACAGTAGTACCTTGTTTAACCCTTGTGTTTACAAATGGGGTCCAACCGCCCCCACACATGTAAAACTTGTATCATTTGCCACAGTCCTCCACGTTTGCCTCAGTCCTCGCATCGCACGCACAATGGTTAAAAAAATAGTATTCTTGACCTACTTCAGTATGAGACTGTGCTTGTGCATCTAACAAGTTGTACAGCACTTTATCTTCCTGTGACATAATGAAATGTATTTTTAGCAAAATGTTCAAGTGATTTTTAACCCTTGTACAAATGATACAAGTTGTACGTGTGTGGGGTCGGTTGGACCCAAGTTGTAAACACAAGGGTTAAGGCAGTAAGTTGTCTTCTCTGTAAGCCATCAAAAGTCCATGTAGTGGTCACTACAAATTAAAATATTTATTGTTTTTAAGGGTTTTACTTTCTTGGTGTTCATAGGTTGTTGGTCATTTTGCCATTTCACCTCTCGCAGCCTTAGTTATTTTGTATCCGACTTCCTCAAGAATGATACCGAGTCACTATGGTAGATTTTGTATTGACATGCCACTTTAGACTAAGCTTTTGGAGATATTTATTGCTGACAACTGATAATATAAAATGCATTTCTAAAATAAACTCACCCTGCATTAAAGATTGTCTTTATGCGACTTCTATCATTAGAAGAATACATATTTTGGTTGGATAATAGGTTAAGTTATAACCAAGATGCAGTTGGAATCAGAAACACACACACACACACACACACACTTTTTTCTCACTGTCTGAAGTTAAAACAAACAATTACCAAAAGTATTTCCATTTGCTAAATGCCACAATAATTACAGTAAGAATGTCAGATTTATCTAGTAGGGTTTTCAAAATCAGAAGTTTGTATATAGTAACTGACTTGTATTTCAATGCCCCAAATGGAGATCAGAACCCCAAGTAATGAAAACAGGGTGGACTATAAAATCTGTTATGTTGTTAAACTGTTACAATTAAATGTGGAGGCCGGATCTTCCACAGCCTTTGAGCCATGACCTAAAAGGCTTGATCTTCTTTAGTTCATAAATATTACCTTGTCTGCGGCAGACTGGCGACCTGTACCCCGCCTCTCACCCGAAACGTTCACTGGTGATGGGCACCAGCACCCCTAACAACCCCACTAGGGACAAGGATGTACAGAAAATGGATGGATGGTTATTACCTTGTAAGAGATGGACAATATTACCCCTATGTTTATTTAAAACTTAAGTGTAGCTTCTGATGTTAATCATGGCTTTATGTTCAATCCCTTTCTAAATCTCTCACATGAGACAAGCTTAAAAAAAAAATAAAACCACAAAATTAGTTCAATAAATGTTTAGTCACATGTCTGTGTTATTTCATACCAATCAACATTAAGTAGTTAGGCATCTGTGGCAATTAGTTGTAAATTTGGGATATTTTGACTAAATTAGTTGAGATAAAGGCACACAAAATACATTTCAAGAATACAAATCTGAAGTTATACTTTTTTTTAACAATCTTAACATATATTTTTATAAACATATTTATTATTTTCAGTCATTAAGCACCATCTGCACCAAAGTAGAATAATTTTGTCTCATCTGCTGTCTGTTTTGTTTGTGTGCTTGTGAAATTTGCAATGATTAGGCTTGATTGTGACCATCTGCAGTTACAAAATGAGTTCTTCTTTAGATTAAAATAGGATTGTCATCATTTTTCCAGCCATACAGAATATTAAAACTGCCAGTAAGACTGATCTAAGAAATCACTCTGCTTTGGATAAATTTTTTTTGTATTCTTTTCAGCCTAAAGCAGTACAACCTCCAAGTCTCTTGCAGAATATGGCCTTTTCCATATGGATTAATTTTACCCATCAAATGAAGAGTTCCAAGTTAAGCGTTCTTTCACACTTGTCAATAATTACAGGGAAACATTTCTGCAAGTAACATGAAATGATGGGGTGGTGCAGAAGATGATTCATACAATTTTGTCACAGGGGTTAGAACTGCCAATGTTGAAATACAAGATACAAATCCACAAGGTTAAAATAATGCACTTTAGAAAGAAGAAGCCCTGCAGTGCCATGCAGGAAGCGAAAGGTGAGAAAGAGCATCAGTCTGTTAAGGTTGGATGGGGGTGGTTAAGGCGATGACGTGGAGTTCAGGCGTTGAGGGGTGAGAAAAGATTGAAAAAGAGGTGAGAAGATGAACCTAGGTGTGATGTATCGAAGTGAAACGTAAAGATGGATAGAAAAATCAAAACATTAAAGTGAAAGATTATATTACAGCAACTAAAAGCTCCTTTGTGTGAGACACCTGTTTGTATAACATATTTCTGAAAGCATATTTTATGACATTAACCCTTTATATTTTTGCTAAAAAATTCTCTGCTAACCTTTTCTTACATGAATTTTCAGCCTTTCACTACCTGTTTTTAATGCAGCTCGGTGGTTCATGTTGCTCTTAAATCATTTACATTTGATCTACAAATTGTGCATGTGGATTAAAAAAACTATCAATTGTCAGAAGAAAGCAAAGGTTTAGCAAAAAAGTACTTGCACATATTTCTGCAGATGTCATAGTTAAAAACTGATAAATATGTACCAGGATACTTATTGGGTGGCCATACAAGTTTACATTATGGGCCTTTCAGTTTGACCTGCAAGTGTACCAAACAAATGCAGCAGTTCTTTAAACCTTTAAATATGCAGAACTGCTATGTGAGAAACAAAAGTGCACAACTTTGTTCTGCCATGCAGCATTTAAATACATGGAGCGAAACAAAAAAACCTAAAGTGGAGAGCAAAACAGAATCCAGAACCAGAAGACACTTCATAAACATGCTGTTTGTCAACTATACCATTGTTGAAGAATGAATCAATTGAAATCTTGTCAGCAATGTTCAACACAGGTATATTGCTTGCTTCATGTCAAACTTGCTTAGTTTGACATGAAGGAAGCGTCCACAGAGCGTAAACATTACCTGGTAACAAAGAAAAAAAGAAGCTAAAGTTGCCTGTTGCTTTCTAATTGCCTATTGCCAGGGGATAAGACCATTTTCAGGAAATAAATACAAGCCTCAGTTGTCCATGACAAAGATTGTGCCTTCAATGTTGAAGGTAAAATTTAGCTTGGCTAAACAAAATTGGCATTGATTAGGCAGAATTATTTCAAGCTCTAAATGTGAACATTAAAAATTGTGTACATTTGTTTACTTCAGAGGATATTTATTTTCACATTGTTTTATATTATGTAGGGAATTTCTAAAAACAAAACAAAACAAAAAAGTTACTTGCATTAGTATAAGATTGTTTCCACATAGTATAGGGCACCAAAAACTGGGTCCAGCCCAGATGCTCACATGCTTGAAGATCCTTTCCTGGTTACTGTGCTAAATGTAACAATGCTTTAGTAAGCAGTTCCAAGGGAAGAACTATTGTCTTCAGCTGCTTGTTTTTTGCCATTGTTTCTAAAGTGTATGTGTGAGAGTGACAGCTAAAGAAGCATAAAATGTTTTTTTTTGTTTGTTTTTTTTTTGCCAAGTTGAGTTGCATAATATATCAAATCACTGTTGTCCAATATCAGTGTGGCCAATGCTGCAATTGCAAATTGCTTGCGTGCAATATTTGGTGGGATATTATATTTTCAGTTTGAAGAATTTATACCCTGCATATTAATAATATATTTTGCCAACTGGAAAGACTTCTAACTGCCACTAATACTCACATCTGAAGTGCGTCTTTAGTGGCTGAAATGTAGAGTCCTATGTAAGAACATCATGGAATAGTAAAGAAAGAGAACAAGAAAAGGAGGGCACATATTCTGCCACAAACCCCTCAAATTTCAAATAGCTATTTTTCATGTCAGATTGTCCTTTTTTCATCTCAATAAAATCTTTGCCCTAAGTACACATTTGTTCATAAAAAGACGTTCAAATGGGAATATTTAAATTTACCAGAGATTTCTTATTTTTGATTGATTCTGCAAGATACCCCAATCAAGGCAGGCATGAGAGGATTCAGTGACTTTCTTTATGGTTTCTAAAAACCTCAGACAAAACTTTTAGCCCCTTTAGATCTCGCTGCTGTTTTCAATTCTCTTTCAACCTGAATCCTGAAAAATGGACTGGAATAGGATTTCCTGCAAATAGTTTATGGTAAGCCTTTCTGGAATGGTTTCTATCTTGTTTTATTGGCTGTGTTGTTTTTAAAGCTATGATCAATATTGTCAATATTGCAACAGGGCTATATTTGAGTCTTTAATCTCCCAGATGGTGAAGTGTGACTGGAATAACAGCCTTATGTAAACAGAGTCAAGGAAAATTGAGAGATTAAAAAGAGCAGTCTGTGCTGGTGTAAATATATATGTTGTAATCCAGCTAACACGGAAGCAAAGTGGCTAAAGCATTAAAAAAAAAAAAAAAAAAAAAAAAAAAACTACATTTCTGAGTTGCTTTTCTTCCAGGAATTACCTTTATAGATTTGAACTGTTCCACCAATGGTAATGGTTTTTATGCATACAGTTTAATTGAAAAGATAAATATTTAGATTAGGCAAGACTTGGTAAGCAGCACAAAAATATGAATACATATATATAGTTTAAAAAAAGAAAATTAATTAAATTGCTTACTATGATTATTATGCATATTGTTCAGGGGCAGAATAAGTGTATTAAATCTTTTTTTCGTTTTTACTTGGAAACCACAATAGCATAACCCCAAGGTTTTACACTGAGTTCTAATACTTTCCATGCAATATATGCAATATATAATATTGCAAACACCCCCCCCCCCAAAAAAAAACAAAAAAAACCACAGAGTTTATGGAAAACATGCTGTCTCCTGTATTTCCCATTTGCCAAGTTCTTTAATATGCTCGTTCAAATTAATCACAAAAGAGTACAGAGTCTGATTAGAACCACATAAAATAAAATTTACTTCAGCTGGAACAGCATAGTAATTTTTTTCTCTCCCAAAGATTAAAAAGGAAGGACTCATCCATTACATTGGATTGATGTTTGACCAAGTCTATTTTATATGGTGTAGAATTAACTAAGATATTTCAACACTAGGGCCATACAATTTTTCTCAAGTATGTGTAGAAACAAAACCTAAAAGACGAGCATTACTTGGAGCTAAACACTATCAAAAGACTTGTATTTATTTTTTTCATTGAAATCTCAGCATGCTGTGTAGTAAGTGTGTACACTAGTGGCCTGCTAAGACCATAAGTTCCTGTGCTATAACTGAGTCACTAGGTGGTCACCAAGGACATCACCACAGTCATTCTGCCTACAGCCAGGAATATGATAAACATCAACTACACAATGTGTGCACATACATATTTGTAGCTCTGTTAAATGCTTAAGACTTTAAAAACAAGCTATCACAGAATCATGTAGACAATTTAATTATAGGGCCCTAGAATACCTGGGAAACAGAACTGGTAAACTCCACTCAATAATACAAACACAAAGGACTGGGCAAAAAAATCAAAAAGAACTAAATACATATGCAGCATGATGAACCAAGTTAGGTGTTGGAAAACAAATGGCAAGGACATAAAACTGCAATAATTAAAGAGATATTAGGAACTTATAAGATCAAAACCATTACAACATAACGACAATGTGTACATCATTAATAACTCCAGGCATGAGGAAACACAAAGAGAAACTTTTTTTTTGTTTGTGGCTATACGCTGCCAGTGACAAAGTAAGGTCCTCTACACAAAGCAATCCAGCAATGCTTACAGCTGCTATCTCTGCTTTAAAATTTTCACACCACCTCTGATGAATGATTCATGAAATGTTCAATGTGTCTGTGTGCTGTCTGGTTTTGTTAAATAAACTATCGCCTTTGCACAATAGACCCACAATTGGTCAACACCACGCACTGTAATTGAGATGAGGATGGAACAAAGGATAATTCAGAAAATTGCAATTTCCATCTCCACCAGTTCTTATTATCATCAGTTTTGGCAACTATTTCAATTTGGATTTTAACAATAACTAGGTTGTGAATCTGTGAAATGTATTTGTGTTCAAGCTTAATTTTACCCACAGCAAAAGTGCAGCCCAAATTTATTTGTATCTCTGGAAGACTTGATATGATTTCTCTTGAACTAAGACACTTTTTCGGACAGAATAAGAAACAGACTTGTCTTGCAAGTTAATAACACAATGTAAAAGGATAGTCAGTTTTGGAAAAAAAACAAAAACAAAGCTTTATATACATTGCATTGCATTTTGGTGGTCCTTGGGGGTTTTTAAAAATTAGAAATCCTTGAATCTCCTGTGGCAGCCATTTCAAGTGTCTTGCTTTCCACCTTGGAACTGCAGTTTCTAGACAAGCTACCACCTCGCATAGCACCCCTCCCTAGTGCCATCCCAACACAGCTTCTCCAGACTAGTGGCAGCATTAATTACCAAACACCTGATGGAACTGAGAGTATTTTGATCTTAATCCTAATGCACTAATCAGTTTAATGCTCCTAAAAACATTGCTAAAGATTTAATGGAGAAACTTTGTGATGACATATTGAAGGGAGAGTGTCGGAAAGAGCAGGAACTTCTTAGAAACAGAGGTCCATATTCAAGGCATCAAATTGACATTTTTGACGCCGATTTCTTTTAAGTCATGTTTGATAAAAATGCCATTTTTATACCTGAAGGTAACATATTAAGTTCATAGCACAATGTGCCTGGAAAATGCATAACAAAATTGCCCTAGTCTTACTTCACCCTGCTTTTCTGTCTCACCCATTTCTAAGGTGGCTAATCTACAGAGGAAAATCATTTTAACTAGTATGTGCGTGTTCTATTGGTCATGATCCTTGAGGTATGGGTTAGAATGTGGATAAACCAATAAATTGAGAACTTCACTATTGGGTAACACAGAAAATAATGGTTAAGCACCTGCTTTACTACAGATGAGGTGCAAATCTGTCTTTCCCGCCCCCTACTATTCAATAAAACTCAATTGGCAACAAAACGCCCAGATGATTTAGCTTCTCTGTTTAGGACCTCTGTCCTGGAGGGAGTAATCTACAGTTTTTCGGCTGAGAACCCCGACATCCAGTGCATGCAGGTGTTGATGAAACCACACCATCTGCAAAAGGCAAGATGGAAATCCTGAAGCTCCCAAGCCAGACCCTTTTCTCTCCTGTCTGTGTACACCATAAAAATAATTGGTGACAAGGGGCAGTCATGGCGGGATCCCTCAGAGGGAACAAGCTCAACTTTATGTTGAGAATGCAGAAATATTTCTTGTCATGCGTATATAACAACCAGATAGTCCTCAAAAGCAACCCAATACTCAGTACTCCCACAGCAGTATTGAGTTAAACCAAAGGTACATTATTCTACCTCTTATCCACATAAGCAATATAAGTTGTACCCCTGCCCAGTTTAAATCCCCCTATAAGCAACCTCTGATTTGAGAAAAAAAAAAAGAGTTTAACTACTTTTTCACATATGAAATGACAAAGGGATTCCATTGCTCACCATTATTATAAACACAGTCCCACATAGCCAACAATGTCCTAAAGGACAATGGTAATGACAATATGATTCATGTTGCTTCAAACAAAGCCCTAGGTGAGCATCTGCTGGAAAATCATTTGACTTTTCTCAACTCTGCAAACACACATGTATGCATATGTATCATATGCATACATGCATGGCAAGTCAAAACTTACACACCTAAAATGTTATAATTAACGAATAGAGTGCCCCGGGTACTAAAAGGGGGAGCTTTAAGGCATTACTAAGCAATGGAGCACAACCAGCGGAAGGAAAGAAAAGGGAAAACGAGAGAGAGAAGGAAAGACATGGAAGGAGGAGGGGTAGTGCTCTGAGCCACTGTGCAGTCACAAGCGTAAAGTGATGAGAGAGGACAAGGTCACAGACCATAGACAAGGGAAATATGGGCAGTCATGTATGGCAACATATCTCCTCATTCCAACTCCCCTTGCAATTCATAAAAGATAGTTCATGCCACTTGAACACTATGACACACACCTGTGCACACAATTGCAGCCCTGCATGCATGGAAAGTTTACAGAGATACCCGGAAGACACAATCAACCCATATAAAATGAATTATTTTGATTTAATTATCAATTCCTGCTGAAGGCATGCAGACCTGTGTTGATATAACATGCTAATTTATGCAAATAAACTTTCTGGTTATGCTCTGCCTTTTTCCCCTCGTTTATTTATTTTCTATATATTGTGGAGCAACATTGCCTCACTAGGGCTTATGTTGGATCTGCTTTCCTTAACCTCACTAGTACCCTAAAAGTCGAGAGCAATGCATAAGAGCTGACCTGCTCACAGCGCCTGTAGCTAGTTTGCTAAGCTTGCTCCCTGGTGAGTGTGTTGTAGACGGGTGCTGCCCACAGTTGAAGTCTATTAGTTCAAGTTTATTTACAGCCAAATGCCCAGAGACCCGCCTTTGTAATGTTGTTTGGGGGGAAAATAAGATCTGAAATTGAATGAAAAGCATCACACTGCATGCATAATTCATGGATATCATTATCAAGCGCACACAGACACACAGATGAGTGAACACATACAAAGCACAGGGTGAACACATATTCGCAAATACAAACAGTCAAGGAAACACACATGCACAGGCCATTATGTCTGCCTATTATAAGGCCTTTTTGGTCATTTATCCTGGTGGTGAACTCGGGCCAATTTTCCCAGCAAGAATCCTATTTAGGCATAATAACACAACTACAACAACATCATAGCCAGAGTCAGCGACAGCAGCGGCAATACAAGAAAGGAAGAGCCATAAAAGTGGATGTTTAGAAAATCAAGGCGAGGATGAGAGGAGCCGGCTCTCTCTCTCTCTCTGCTTTTCCCCAGAGAAGATCCTATGCATTTATAGGTGTGATCTTTACAACTTGGATAAGGAAATGTGAGTAGGCTATGTGTGCATGTATGTCAAAAAGAAAGTGGGAAAATGAGTTTCAGGGGTAATGAGAAGGGCAAGATGAAGGAGGAAAATTAGAGTGTGTGAAACATGCAGGGAGAGTAGTGAAAGAAAAAAAATAAAGGGAGCAAAAGGTGAATTAGTTTACTTTCTCTCAATATTTCTAGCTTAGCCTTCTCATCTTTCTCTCTTGGGCCCTTTTGACCTTAAACTCTGTGATGTACTTCTACCAACCAAAGTAAGTCAAAAAGTCCTTGTTCACGCACACACACACACACACACACACACACACACACACACACACACACACACACACACACACAAGCAGAGAGAAAAGCAGCACCAAAGTTTCAGAACAAATCTACTTTAACATACCCATATGCCTGCGCAAATTCAGTGCACACATGCCACACACAATATCGGCTTACCATTAAAAGTGCTTACTGAAGCAGTGCACTGGCAGAGAGAGAATTCGTCAGGATCCTCAAGTGAATAACGAAATATTCTGGTCTCATTCAGCAGACAAATGAAGCATGAGCAGTCTGAAGGACACACACCCACACTTAAACAAAGTTAAACACACATTCATTCTTATGCTGAGGAAAGAGACCCACATGGTCAGATGTAAGCGCACGCACATACTCAGTGCACTCTGACAACTTGTGACGGAATGAAGCTGCAGAGAACCTCTTAATGGATATGAGGTAGCTGGCTGTGTTAGTCAGGACAAGAGCGGCTGGGAAGATAATGCAAGAGCAAAGGTTTGACATGAACTAGTTTGTACATTCACATGTTAAAGCTGCATACACTGTCCTTGCACATCTCGATGGTAATCCACGGTTCTAAGGTCTTTATACCTTTACACACGACCATTTACTGATTGATTGGAAGTCCTTTTCAAAAACACTTGGAACTAGTAACATAACAGCTGAGAAAGTGAGCGCAGCATGAAAAGAAGAAGAAAAAAAAACCCAGAAAGGAGGACTTATTAAAAAGAGATAAGAGATGAAAGTGAATAGAGACAGCTCACTAATGCTTTTGCTACATCCCTCCTGAGATCTCCGTGCGAGTCTGCGTGCATATTGTGTGTGTGCACGCAGAGTGTATAGAAAGCTCTCTGAAAGATAAATAGTATTGTTTGAGACGTGCTCTTGTTATGCCACGCTCTGTATTCACACAGTTCTTGCACTTCCCGAAACTCCCACAGCTCTTCCTACCTAATTGAAGTCTGCACACTGAGATGCTGTGACGTCTCATCAAAGGTAAACACTGAGTGGGGAAAAAAAATTATAGAATTTTCAGATCGATTCAGTATTACGTTTTTTCTCTCATTTTTACAATTTCATCAGTGTCAGAGAAGGTCTGAAAGTCCTCCATAAATTTATAGAGAACAGAATGAACCAATAAATAAATGCACTGATATACTGACTCATTTGTACGTTCTGCAAAGCACACACAATGCACTTTGAAACTAATCATAGCTATTAATAACTAAATAACTCAAATATTTTTTTTTTAATATACCTCAGATTAACCTGCTGTACAATGATTTTACAACACCCAGCAGTACACTTAAAACCACTTTGCTCGCAATTCATTTAACAAGAAACAAATGCGAAGCTAATTTGTTTTGATGGTGATTGCATAGTGACTCGATTGCCAAATCATTATTTCAGCTGGCTTAGTTATATATTATTCACAGGCTTAGTATACTTCAAAATCAACCTGTAGACCTCCAACTAAAGGCATCTCATCCTGCTTTGCACCTTGTGTGTGTGACTATAGTTGCAGGTAGAAGCTCAATCAAGCTGAGTGAGATACAGAGGCAGAGACGTCAAATCCCCATCGGCTCAAACAAACCTTTATCCTTTATGCTTCATCTTCAAATGCTGCCTTTTTTAAAGTTCAAACACCTGGCAGTGACTCTTGCGTTCCGATTTAGCCCTCCTCCACACTAACCTAAGGGCTGTGTCCTCCTCCTTTCTTCCCTTTGTTTTTACTATCTGGCCACATTTCCTTTCCATTTCCACCTACCTGATAGACTCATTATTGTTTGTCTTTTAACGTTTATCTGTTCAAAGATTTGTGCATTCTGATATTTTTTTCTTTCCGTTTTGTTGGCTTGTGGAGGGTCTGGGTTGGCATTGTAGTCTTGTGGAGCCAACTTTCTCCTCCTTGACTCATTCTCAAGTTACTCATCGACTTAAACCAGTTGCTTTAAAGAAACTGGATTATTTGAATTAAACCAGAATAAAAAAAGAACAACTATTAAGTTCATAGATTTGTTTCTTACCATTCAGTGATTTGGAGACAACAGATGTCCAGCTTCAAACTTTCACCATTGGACCCATTCTTCCCAGAAATGTTAGGAGTCATCATTGCTTCCTGAACAATATGACTCAATAAATGGGATTGCAGTCCTTTAGTAGAACCTGCTTCCTCTTTTTCATCACTTCATAGCTTCTTCCTCCAAAACTGCAGATAAATCACTCAAATCTTCAATGAAATCGCTCACAACCTCCTCTGCTTCTTTGTACTCAGCCTTAGTTGTTTATGGGTTGACTTGCCCTGATTACATCACAAAGTGGCACTGGTGTTTGACCCAGTTACTACAGACCAAAATATAGATGGTCTGCTTTTAAAAAAAAGCTTTTGTGTACACAGAAAAAAAAACACAGTAGTTAATCTTTAATTCTAAAAGTGACACTTTAAAGCTGTGGGAGGTTACTTATAAAAATGTGCTTTTAACATTGGTAAAAAATGTGACAGTATAACATGAGACATAATCTGTGGGGGGAAAAAAACAACAACTTTTGCTTCCTCCCTGTCGTCCTACTGCCATCTGGACAAATACACCGCTAATGTCATAAACAGCCAATCAGAACCAGGAAAAATGGCTAAGTACTGTCAATAGGGACTATGTACATGCTGCAGCTCTGTTAGTGGCAGCGAAACAACAGAAAAAACTGTTTATTTGCTGTCGACTGTGGCCATGACTACTAGTCTGAACATTCATGGGAGCTTCCAGTGTGGGGAAAAAGTTGTTGCATAACAGAGAACAAGGTGTAGGGTGGGAGCAGGACATACACAAGGGAGTTTGACAGTGCTACTAAAACCCTCCTCCTTGCTCTGATTGGTTGTTTCTGACCAAAGAATGATGCATTTCTGCGTATGGCAGTAGGACCACATGGACGACGCAAGACGAGCTTGATTTATTTATTTTTTTTAACCAACTATCTGTTTCATATAACATTGTCAGGCACATTAACAGTTTTAACAAAAACATATTTTTTTGCAGAAGTTACCTACTGCAACTTTAACAAGACCTGATGTTGTAAGCTTTGAGGTGCAGACAAAGCAATTATAACCACCTGTATAGCCTACTTTGAGGATGTATAGAATAAAAAAAAAAAGACAATGGTGAAGACGTGTGTTTAAAAACACCGTACTGTGTTTAGCAAACTTTGCAGCTAAAAGGCTGGGGGTAAATGTTAATTTGTGTTATATAGAAAGCTATATGCTTTGATCTTAAATTTTGTCGTAGCTCTGGTTCTATGGTTAGTGCTGGAAGGCGAATCTCTGCTCTAGTATCAAGTCTTCTGCATCATCTAACAAATCGTAGAATATTGCCTTATATTTAGTTCCATCAATCTTTCTATCAAAGCTCATCAGCTTCCATATCCCTGATGAAGAAAATGATCCCCATAGCATAAAAATTGCATTCATCGTGTATCACAAAGAAGATGGATATTATACTAACAGGGCAATATGCAATCTTATGTATGCAGTTTGCATGCAAAAAAGTTTGCTTTTGGTTTCATATGAACAGAGCATCTTCTTCAATGCGTCTGTTGTGTCCCCTGCATGGCTTGTGGATAACCTCAAACAGGATTTCTTATGGTTTTCAATAAACGTACTGTTACGACCGGCGTCGTAAGGTTAATTATACTAACATGAGTGTGCAGGTACCCGTCCCTGATTGGCTTTCCAGAAGACGACGGAAACGTCTAATTGGCTGCTTCTCAGAGGTGACAAATATAAAGGCTACTGAAGCGGACTTCCTGTGGTCCATCCTCTACTCATCTCCACCGGCCACACCCCTTTCCTTTGTTCACCTGTGTTAGAGTTCTGGAGTGTAGGAGTGAGCTGCCGTTTATGTTTCCTCAGTTTTCTCGTGTTTTTCTTAGTTAGGAAGGTAAGTTTTTGTCCTTTGGTTTATTTACTTTCGATTAGGTAAGTTTCTGTTACTATTTAGGTAGTTTCCTTTTGTTTGTTGTTTTCGGCGATAGCTCACTCGGAAGCTAAATACTCCATTTGTAACAGCTTTATCAAAAATACATCTTTTTAAAATAAATAATAATTAACTTTGTGTGTGTCGGTTGTTGAGATCAGAGGAGGATGGATCCTTCATGTTGCGACCTGGCCACCCCTAGACTGGTCGTAACATGAATTGGGGGCTCGCCCGTTCAAACTACTCCCAATCCTGAATTAGGGTTTTGTTCTGTGTCTTCTCTCATTGTTTGGTAAGTGTTTATTTTTCTGATTGGCAGTTTTATTTTGTGCACGGGGGAATTATGGAGAAAGGATTTTCCCTTGATGACTTTGTACGTTCCCCTTCTTGGGTAAAATTGGACAAATGTAAGAAAGCGGATCTGCTTATTGTGGCTGACCATTATGATGTTGAGGTGTCTTACAGTGATCAAAACTGAAGGAAACGCTGTGTGAAAAACTGGTGGAGAAAGGTGTGTTGCAAACGGCTGCAGTGAAGGAAGTCTGAGACGCCGCACTTGGAGCGGTTGTTGACGGGACATTGGCTGATGTGCCTGCTGCAGTCTCAGAGTTCAACGAAGACTCTAAACCTCTTGAAGGTATGTTGTCTGAGGATCTGCATCTCATACTCCATATAAGGGAGGTGGAGAACCGCAACAAGGAGCTGGAAGTGGAAGCCATGCATCTTCAAATCAGAGCTCTTGAGCTCCAAAACAGTGCACCTGCAGCTTCACCAAAACCACCAAGCACAGATTCTTCTGTTTCTGTAACTTTTGACATCAGTAAGCACATCACATTGGTCCAGCAATTTCATGAGTCTGAGGTCGACTCTTATTTTGGCGCATTTGAGCGCATAGCCGCTGCCTTGAGCTGGCCAAAGGAATTCTGGTCTCTTTTGGTGCAGTGTAAATTTGTTGGAAAGGCTCAAGAAGTGTGTTCAGCTTGTCTGTTGAGCAGAGTTTAGATTATGATATTCTTAAGAAAACTGTGTTGCAAACTTATGAACTTCTTCCGGAAGCATACCGTCAAAAATTCAGATATCTTAATAAAACTGCTAATCAGACATTTGCTGAGTTTGCGCGAGAGAAGAACGTTTTGTTTGAAAAATGGTGGTGTTCGTGTCAAGTTAAAACTATCAATTTAAAATCACTTATTTTGTTGTAAAAGTTTAAAAAGTGTCTACCTGAATGGATTGTGACTTATCTAAATGAACAGAAAGCGTCACTTTTGGCTGACAAATTTATTTTGACTCTCAAAATTGTGTTTTTTTCACAGAATTGGTTTAAGGAAAATTTATCCGAACGAAAAAATGTATCAAGATCAGTGAGTCGAAATGTGCCATCAGTTAACTTAAAAGCAAACAATCGTGATTGCTTTTACTGCCACACACCTGGACATTTAATTGCTGCGTGCCCAGTCTTAAAGGAAAAAGATGCTAAAAGCATGAAAACTCCTGCGGGTGAGCATTAATAACGTAAGCTTTCCAGCCGAATGTTCATGGAGACATCTAACAAAAAAAAAAAAACTAAAATTGATGTTCCGCAGTTTTTGCCATTTATTTTGCAGGATTTTGTTTCTTTGACAGGTGAGGAAACTGATAAAGTTCCCATCGCAATCCGTAGAGGTACAGATGCTTATTACTCTTTTTTTCGTTTGTTAGAATTTGTGGTGCCTATCTAAATATCTTGTGTTTTTGTGTGTGGGGGGAATAAACCACAGCCTTTGTGTAAGGTGCACTTGGGATCACCATTAGTTTCGGGACGCGTTAAAGTAGCCGTGAGTTTGGTTACCAATTGAAGGAGTTTCCTTTATTCTTTGTAATGGTTTGGCTGGCGGAAAAGTGTTCCAGCAGAAGCTGTTCCAGTTTCATTCATGTTACGACCAGTCTAGGGGTGGCCAGGTCGCAACATGAAGGATCCATCCTCCTCTGATCTCAACAACCGACACACACAAAGTTGATTATTATTTATTTTAAAAAGATGTATTTTTGATAAAGCTGTTACAAATGGAGTATTTGGCTTCAGAGTGAGCTATCGCAGAAAACGACAAACAAAAGGAAACTACCTAAATAGTAACAGAAACTTACCTAATCGAAAGTAAATAAACCAAAGGACAAAAACTTACCTTCCTAACTAAGAAAAACACTAGAAAACTGAGGAAACATATATGGCAGCTCACTCCTACACTCCAGAACTCTAACACAGGTGAATAAAGGAAAGGGGTGTGGCCGGTGGAGATGAGTAGAGGATGGAGGAAGTCCGCTTCAGCAGCCTTTATATTTGTCACCTCCGAGAAGCAGCCAATTAGACGTTTCCGTCATCTTCTGGAAAGCCAATCAGGGACGGGTACCTGCACACTCATGTTAGTATAATTAACCTTATGACGCTGGTCGTAACACTTACCAATTGTTCATAAAAGGCATCTTGTAAAGTGGATGATAACGATTTGTTCTGTCAATTGATTGTTCTGGTATAAATGTGGATTCCTGCAGCTCTTACAAAGTTAACTAGAGCCACTTGTGAGAGGAGTGAAAGCTAAGCTGGTTGTTGGAGGTGTGTGTGTGTGTGTGTGTGTGTGTGTGTGTGTGTGTGTGTGTGTGTGTGTGTGTGTGTGTGTGCAGCCTGAGTTTGATTTGTTTTGTTCTTGTATAGGCTTGGTTGCAGCCAAAAGTATCCATTTAAATTTATGCAATAAAGCGACACCTATTCACATCTTCCAGCTGAAATGGAGGCCTGCCCCTTTTTAAGAATTGTTCAAACATGCATGAAAGACCCACTGCAACACTTTTTGATGAGGAAATAACATTATGACATGATGTGAAGCTCAAAAGTCAATTTTACATAATACTGCCCCTTTAAATAAACTAGAATATACATTTCAATGTGGGTTATTTGTCAGGTTAACATCTATTGAGAAGGGATTGAGCATAATCATTTTTTATTGGTCTTATGCAATATTCTAATCTTAAATATTTTGTTTCCGGTAGGTGTAAGTGGAAAATCATAATCAACAAAAAAAAAGTTGAACATCAGCCTGTGTGTTATTAATCTTGATGTATTTCACAAAATAAAGTCCTTGAAATACATGAACTATGCAATTTTCTAATTTATTGAATGACTGTATGTATCGAATAAAATGGAAACACCTAGTTGGTAATAGGTATTTTTACATGACTGGTAAAGCAAAACCAAAGCTCTTAAACTAAAGACCTAGACTATAAACTAATGAGGGAAATGTTTTATATGGTAACATTTCTGCTCTGAAGGCAAACTCTCCCAGACTGCTTTATATTCTGACTTCTGCTTTGTAAACAATGAAGTTGTGCCCTGCTGTGAGGCATAAGGTATATCTGCACTGGCTTTGGTTTTCATACCTGGGGGCTATGTGTCCACCTTTGTAGTGCAGTCAGTGACCAGAACATACGCAGTCACATGTGTAAACAAAGATGCATGCATAAACATTTGGATGCTCCATGTGCTTTTACTTTCAAATATTAAAACAAGATAAAAGAGCCCGAGTCGGAGCCTAGAGTTAGAGTCACAGCCTGAAGGTTGCCTGGAGCTGTTTCCCAATCAACATCACCGGGGAAAACAAGAGAGACCTTCGCAGTCCACATTGGGAAGCCTGAGTGGGCTTCAGACAGCCGCACACGTATAACCCCGACCTTTGCAGATAAATTCATCTACTGAAGATCACATTTAAAAATGTAGGAAATCTGAGGGCGGCTCTGATCAAACGGATGACAGTCCAATGTGACTCACGCAGTGTTTTGCGCACGCAATGCCCTCGTTTTCCTATTTGAAATCTGCAAATTTGCATTACACAGAGCACAAAGAAACTTTTAAGTGAAATAACATTTTCAAATGATACATTTTGATGAGCATAGATTCAGTTGATTTACCTTTTGTGCATAATTCCAAGAAAAAGAAGCAGCGTGGATGTCATGGGCTAGCAAAAATATGTTTATGAAATGGAAATTATGAAGACGTTAGAAAGTTAGCTCTCTTTTACATGTGGTAAATGAAATCTTAAGGAACTTTTTTGTGTCCATGTCCAATTAAAAATGATCTAAAGTTCAAATTATACATTTCTAAATGTTACAACAATCAGATGTATAGTTTACTCTCCTGGCAATCTATTTAAAAATCCCAGTAAATATCAAAAAACCACAGCAATATTTCTTTGTGGAGATGTACCAAAAGGTCCTATAAGTCTATTATTTTATTTATATATTTATTTTAGTATTTTTTTTTTCTGGGACTCTGACTCAATTGACAATTTATACAGAGCAATGGAAAAATGATGACAGTTAAATTTCTTCTGGTGTTTTTGTCACACCTCAGTGTTTAACATTGTGCCAGTTCATTACTAAACAAACATAACCTGAAAATACAAAAAGCAGATTTGAAAAAAAATGATTTTGTTTATTTAAGAAAAAAATATATACTTAATAGTTATTTGAGATTTTGGGGTTCCTCAGGTGCATCTCTATGAATTGAATGTAAACTTAATGGAAAGCCCAGTTGAAGGAACAAGTGTGATTGAAAAATGCACAAATTAATGGGAACCTTGAGATGATTGTAAAGCAAAGCCAAATTAAGAGTGGGGGAGATTCACAAAGCTGTGCGTTAAGGGACAGTATTATGTATTTTCAAGGCACGTAGTGCCATTTTAAAGTAAGTAAGTAAGCTTTATTTCTATAGCACTTTTCACAGACCAGGATCACAAAGTGCTGCACAAAGTGTAAAAAATAAAACAAATTAAAAACAACATACAAACAATAAAACACAGTAGTACACTAAAAAGCAAGATTAAAAAAGTGGGTCTTAAGTTGTTTCCTGAAAGTGTCTATGCAATGTAGAGATGGAATGGTGCAAGGTAGCTCATTCCGTAGGCGGGGCGCCACTCCGCCTATGGAAGCACAATCAAGTAAAGATGACTTCACAGAAATTGGATGTTAACATCAGGCCTCTGTCTCTTTAAGGACCTCCTGCTATTTCCAATGCGTCACCACAACAATATTCCTCCATTAACCCTTTTACAATGTGTGTTGCACTGAGAAGTAGTTCATATGACACACACAGAAGACAACACAGTTTCACCATTTCAACAACCATTAATTAATTAATTTATTTTTTTATTAAAATAAAAAAGTCAGATTTTTGGTGTTTTGGTGCAATTATTTCTTGTTGGTGCAATATTTCCAAATGACAATCATAAAAATAGGGATACCTACAACAACCTTAACAGGTCAATGCGAACAATATAGATCATTTACCACTGGATGGACATGTATACAGTGGCTGTACAGTACATCAGCCTTAGCCTTTATAAGAAACAAAAGAGCATTCAGTACTGTATTGTTACAGATACAAAGGCAGATGGTGAGTGTACAAGGGTTCACCTTATTATTGGACCAGGAGCTAGTTATACTGTGTATGATCAGATGGTTAAATAAATCATGAGCATTAAGAAGCGTGGTCAAAATCCCCAAGGTTTAAATTGTGTTGTGGTCAAACAGCTTCTGTAGACTATGCAAACAATGGTGTTTCATAAAGTATTGGAGGAAATTCAGAGTTAGTGGTGCAGTAAAGCAGTTTATTTTAAGTGTGTGTTAGGGAAAAAGGAGGGGGTCAGGGTGAGGCGGAGGAAGGGGAGGTGAGTATGGCAATAGATCACTGAAATCACAGTTTTGTCTCTTTGATTAGTGAGAACAACATTAAAAATTGAAACACTCAGCTGTCTGAGATATGTGATAATGTAACACAACGTAGTGCATAATTGTGAAGTGGGAAGAAGAAAAGATGCTCAAAATGCTTTTACAAATAAAATCTGGAAAAGTGTGGTGTGCATTTTTGTTGAGCAGCTAAGAGGCCCCTACTAGCCCCAAATTATTACTTTTGCCAAAGTTTAAATAGGTTACTTAGGGCTCCGTAATTTTCTTTGTGAATTTTGACATTTTCTGTTTTTAGTTTTTTATTCTTTTGCCTAAAATTATTTTAGTGCTGACATCGTTATGCCTAATGGTTCCTAAGCAGTTGAATCCTCATAGCGATACGGCTTTTCGTCACGCTTTACGTCACTCAGTACCACATTCGGCTCAGCTTGGAGACTGCACCTGAGGAGGCAGAGCTTGATGAGAACAGGCATTTAGGCACCCCCGAATGGATGCTATGGGACACTAAAGGATTTCTCAAACATGCATGAATGAATCAAAGCAAAAACATTGACATTATATGAAGCTCAAAAGAGTTGGTTTTAAAAATCATTCTCAAAACCGTGGATCCACACAAAGGGCCGAACAAAAATGCATGCCACACTTTTTCAGTCTTCATTTGTAAAAACATAACAGATAATCTCATACAGAGTGAGCAGGTGCTTAAATAGGCAGAACCACAGGTGAGAGCAATGAGTAATTAACAGGAGTGGGAGGGGTTGTTAGGAGGAGAGCAGCATGAGACATGGCAGGAGACAGAAAACCGATGAGTCATGACATTTACATCCTTACTGAGCAGAGCACAGAGTTGTAAATGGTTCTTTGATAGCACATACATTTTTCCTTTCTTTGGTACTGTAGGGCTTTGTAGGACAGGCAACCATTAGCAGCTTACTACATTTGTGAATTTACCTCAAAGTACTTTTTTTCCTAAAGATTTCGTTGGCTCTAGTGACCTTCATTTGAAGGTAGTTCGACAGGAGGGTGGGTAATGAGAGAGGTGGAGGGGATGTGGCGAGTGTCACCAGGCTGGGAATTGAGCCTGTGACCACCGCCACAAGGACCAGGGTCTCAGTGCGTGGGTCATGCTTTGCCCCTGCGCCACCACAGCGCCCCCCTCATAGCACTTTTTATTGAATAATGTCATCCAAACATCTGTACAGTTAAAAGCTCAACTTTTTTTCTGTTTAAAAGCTTTCAGGCATTAACTTGGTAGTGACATTTTTTAGAAGAACTCTGCAAAAAAAAAAGAAAACGATGTATTTATGTATTTATGGGTTTCTATTTGAAGACAGCTTTTTCTATTTATTTCAGGTGGCTCCTCTGAAAGAGACTTCAAAAACTAGTGTGCCACATATGAAAACAGCTGAACCTTAGTTTTGTCAAACCTTAGTGCCAACATCCCTCAAATTTAGTATTGAATCAGTATTGTGAGACCCACTATTTAGTTAATGTCATGACTTAATCATACTCCCTGGTACCAATGCACATATAACCTTAAAGTCCAAAAATTGCATTGTCAAATGCCATTCCACAGACTCCAGTTCTTCCAGCTTCTAAGAGGAAAACAGAGCTGTCAAAACCCAGATTGACAACATATCGATCCCTCTTACGCTACACATGAATGTGATGTTCTCTTGTCAGTTTTATGTTGTCAAAACAGCTATTTGATGCATTTTAAAAAGAAAATAAGAGAGCAAGAAACAAACATAATGCATAATGCTTCTCTTCATCTGGGATTTTAGAACAGATTTGAAGTCTTAGCCTGTGTAAATCCCGCTGTGAAATTATGTTAATCTCACCCTAAGAACAGTCAGAAGCTTTATCCAAAAATGCATTTTTATATTAGTTTTTATTGAACCGTTTTATCCATAGAGGAATTTTTTTATTTATTTTTCCTGAAACATCCGATATGGCATCGAGGAAAAAAAAAAACTTTGATTTCAAAAAGTGAATGTACCAATTGATGATTATGGATTTTTGTGATGGAATGATCTTCAGTCAAGTCCCAAAGTTCTTTTGGAAAGTCTTTGAAGCTTTGCTCTGTCAAGGCAGAAATATTCACAGTACCATTCCCCTTTAAGGCTTCAATTGATTTGAGCTGCTTGGGGAGTTTATAGACAGATCTGTAAAGTGTGTGGGTGTCCATGTCACTATAGACTGATTCCATGTTGGAAGGTTGCACTTTATGCTAGAATCACTGTTCTTTTATGCTGAGGCACAGAGAAGAAGCCACAAATAGCTGTCAGGAGAGTTCTTTGATGTTTCCCTGTGACAAGTGTCTTAAATATTGATTCGTCTAACTTTTAAACATAACCATTCATGATTTTAAAAATGCAAAAAAGGGAGCTATCTTTAGTGAGTGTCATTGCCCACTCTCAACTCGCAGTTTGATTGGATCTACTCATAACCATTCTGGCTCTTGCTGTTGCTATTAACAACACTGAGGTACACAATGCCTCCTTGCCTTTTATGATCAAGGCAATCATTACTTTTGTGCCCAGTTGCACCCTCAATTAAATTAAGAGGCTGTTTGTCCTAGGTTTAAAAAGCCTATGACTTCCTCTTGGGACTTAATCTCATAAACCACTATGGCCCACTGACATCATCACTTTAAGCCACCAGGCAACACACTGCTTTTCAGGGGAGGTAAAATAGATGCACTTTCTACTCAGTTGTGCTGTGACATGAACATCTGACACTGAGGTGGCATATTGGTATTTTCTTAGTGTTTTTCCTTCCCCCAATAGGAAACTAATTTAGCATGGTGTAATTTGTAAAATACTCTAAGGATAATACCTGCAGAATGTACCGAAAGTGCTGATTATTGTTCCAGATAAAACTGAGCTGTTATTTTGTACAAATAAAAGAAATATTTTGAAATCACAACAAACTGCTCATCCATTCAATTTCTTCTGCTTTTTCAAGGTCGTGCCGGGCTTGGAGTAGTTCATCTTTTCCGGTTTGAAAACCCTGGTTAAGAGGCTTTTTAGCAAAAGAAGACTTGCATCGCTTTCTTTCGATATATGACTTTGTGACAAATTAACACCTTTCAAACTTGGTTTTAATATGGTAAATTGGTTGGATAGGAAAAAAAGAACATTTGCAAAAGGAAAAACAAAAAAAAAAAACTTTACGTGTGAGATCTTTGATTGATATCCTTTTCTGTCAGTTTTTTTTTTTTTTTTTTAAGTTGAGAGAATAGAATAGAATAGAAGCTAGAGCTACACCTTAAAACATTTGTAACATATACCCTTTCCTGGAGCAAAAAGTAGCATCTAATATTCTTTTATTTTAGTTCAGATACATTTTGGGATGAGTTTTCTGTCAAAGATTAATGTAATCCTCCTGAGCACTTTGTGTGAATTAGAAAATCTGAGCCAAAGAAAATAACTCATTCCAAAAGCAAAGCCCAATTTGAGCCCAAATGTCCATGTGTTAGACTTGAAAATATTGATTCTTTTTCAAAAGATAACAAAATAATATTTTAGATATTTATCTATACTTAGTACTTTATGGTCGCAGGCGCACAACATACACATTAACTGCATACAATTTTTGAAATATTTTCCTTTTCACCTATTTCCATTACTGGTGATACCATTCACTGATTCGGGTGACTTTTATAAAATATGACATATCAGATCAAACTAGGTCTGAACAAACTGCTAATATCTATTATTTATTGACCTCACGTCAACGTCACTAGATTTCCTTACAGCAGGCTGTGGGGAGATCACCAACACTGATGCATGGTCAAGAAAGGTGACACAAAGCAACTAAAACTGCCAACGTGTGAAATGACGAAGGGGTAATTTGACAAACATTCACAAATACTTATATGTGGGTGAGTGAAGAGGAAAATCTGCTCTTCAGCGCTTTGTCCCCGTTTCTACCTGGGTCATCTACCTGGAGGAAATGGGTTAACGGCATCTGGGTGACTGGGCTTGTACTCAAAACCTCTTATCCAATTAAATTGAGCCCTGATAAGCTCTTCCCACTACATGCTTTTCTGTCAGAACTGCATTTCTTTGTCCTGGAAACTTTGAACCCAACCAATAGAATAAAAGACGGGACAAATCAAAATTCCCTGTTACTTTTTTTTAATTTTATTTTTGCTCAGTGGTTTTACAAGCTGCACAGTAAAACAGTTGGCAGCACCTGTTGACTGTTATATCTTTAGGCTGCATTACTGTTGCATAGACATACCACCCCGGACTGGAGGGCAGGCAGGCCAGGGATTACCTCATGGAACAAAAGACAAAAACACCAATGTGTTTCTGTGATGCTCACAACAAGGGATTAGAGGACTCCCACAGACGGGATTAAAACAATACCTAGCATTTTCTCTGTTGTTCTACACTAATCTATTGCTTCTTATGCTAAGAGATGCTATATTTTATTTGCTTTCTCTCTGTGTTTGCAGCAATTTTTCCTAGCCTTCTCATCCCTGCTTTTTAACGGTTAACCTGTGTTTTGGCCTTATCCCTGCTTTGGCAGGATTATGTCAAGCCTTCTTAATCCCCTAATTCAACCTTTAGCTTCTTTCTCTGAACAGTGCTATAATTTGAAAATCAATAAATTCAGATTGGGAAGTGGGAGTACTTTTAATGAATCCAATATTTTCATTTGATGGGTCATCTTAAAAAAAATGTAGCAGCAAGTCATAATGTAATGGAATGATGGTCCCATCATGACATTTATGGGACCATCTATTATTACTTTTGGAGACTTTACCATCCTAAAGGTGAACTTGGTTGGGCAGCTAAACCTGGGTTCTCATTTATAAGCATGGCATCCGTACAAACAGGGCTTGAAATTGGCGTAAGTCACTTTCTACTCAAAGGTTGTAATCTATAAAAAAAAAAAAACTTAACAGGAGAATGCACGTTCTTTTCTATCCCATCCGTGTGCTCATTTTGGAGATGGGAAGCTGGCGACACAAATTGTGATGTGGACAATTGAAGCTACACTGCATCAATTCCTCTGACATTACATTTAACTTAATATCAAACTCTAATCATAGATCGATTTTTCAATAATCATTCAAAAAAAGCGGTGTTATTTTTCCACTGGTGAGCCGTAGGACCTTAAGAGGTCTGTAAGTCAACTTAAATCTTAAATGAAAGTCAGCACAATATTTCATGCACAAAATGTTTACAGCTCTAAATTATTTTCAAGCAATGAAACTGCAACAATCAAAAGCTTTAATAATCTACACCAAACTAAATGTTTAGGTCTAAACAAGGCAAATATCCTTTCAAAAAAGATGAGAAATGATGCTTTTGGCACATGCACTCGATGTAACATGCCTACGTGTAATTTTAGCTTTAAGTTAGACCAAATGTGGGGGCCCTCCTCATTTATTTCTCAGACAAAAAAAAAAAAATATATATATATATATATATATCAAATAAGATTTGTCTCTTCCAATCAAAGAAGAAAGCACTTTATTACTTACTAGAAAGAATGACAAAAATGAATTGGCTTTGAGGTGCTGTTCTAAAGTTGTTGATTATCCCACCATGGTGACAGACTCCCTCAAAATACATGGTTCATGGACTTTTTACCCAATTTGTCACACGGATTATGGGATTTAGACAATATTCACTGAATATATCTGTTGCAAAAAAATGAAGTGGGGACAAGGGCCGTGTTTGTTGTTTCCTGAAGTTGGATGCAAATGCAATTAGCAAATAAAAAGATTGAGTGATAGAGTTACAATCGCTGTGACAACCCGAGATGACAGAGGATGTTGACACAGCTGATATGTGGGGATGAGAAGACTGGGCTGTGACCACACTGATTGGTCTGATGTAATTGGAATGTTGACAAAAATAAACACTGGTTGTTGAGGGCACAAATTATTCTAAACGCTAGCCTGCCAGGCAAAAGCAATCATACCCAAACAAGCCTCAGAGCTATCAGTAATCACCTTTTACCCACTGAACAAAACACCAAAAACAGAGATGTTTACACATAGATAAGGCCCTCATTTCAAGTCCCAGCCAAAAAAAAACACACACAAGAGCTTTATTCATGGGTGTGATTACAAGGAGGAAATAACAGCAAGTGTAATCAGAAAAAGAGCAACCTCCAAGGCAGGTGTAATCAAACACAGAGTGCCTGGAGGGCAACAGCGGCAATAATCAAATACACACCGTCATCGGTGCTTGTTCATCAGGCTATGGAGGGATAATAATATGATGAGGATGAAGAGATTCTTCCACTCAGGAGCTGGTGGGGAGAAGCAGGGACACAAGAGAACCACACGTCGGGAGTTGCTCAGGGTGCTTTTTGACTGCAAAGACATAAGATGCAGTATAATTTTCTGACAAGAAATGGCAAAAAAAAAAAAAAAAAAAGCGAATAATAAGATATCTGCCAATTACATCCTGAAAGGATTTTTATTTGTAACCAACCGTGGCTGACACCCAGTTATAATTCTTAAATCTGCATATCTCTCCACTAAACTGTCATTCATTTGTCTATTTTTTGACCTTCAGATCTATCATTCACTGCCATGGCATACAGCATCTCTGGATTGACACTTCTGATGAGCCGTGGGGGGCTTACGCTGCTGTCAAACAGACTCTTTGTGACAACTCGACACTTGTGGGTATGTTCAGTCTCAAAGACCCGTGAAAGGAGAACACCAGTGCAGAAGAGAATTGATGCTGAAACACTGTCTTCACTTTGTTTTAGTTACTTTTTCATAATTTGCATTGTGATTCGGATAAAACAGTTTTTTTTTTTTTTTAATGCTCATGACCATTTGATTTTGTCACACAGAAATGCACGTTTTATTAACAGTGCCGTAACTCTTCTATCATCCCCATCAGCTACTGGTGTCTTGGTCTTCTCCCAAATCTTCCTGACCTTCCTCAAATAAACCTATCAGCTGTAATCAAGACCAATCTCATCCTTTCTCCTACATTTACTCTGACATATACACACAAAGTGCAAGGCACACACACTCATAACAGCGGTGTCAACCTTTCATGCAGGTCTTTTCTCTCCCTCGTGGACTTTTAGGCAGGGACACTCTGTGCCAAATTACTCTGTGCCATCAGTTGCAACTCCCTAAGACTTGTTTGTCTCTCTTCCAAAGATCATACCTACTTATACTGATAAACTGCATGGTGATCAAATGTTCTCATTGCACAGCCTAACAAACCGTCCTCATCAGTTTAAAGGGCAAATTAAATTTTGGATCTTTTCTAACATAATAAACCTTTGTAATCACACTCAAAACGGACGAAGAATCTTACCACCCTTCCTCGAAGCCTGTGGCTGTAACAGAACAAACAAATTGCTTTAAAGGGAAAAAGGTCATTTCAATTAGACTATATGGAATGAACTAGTGGCCTCTCAGTTACAGTACAAAAATGAATAAGGTGATTACTTTTGTAACAAGGACGACCTATGCAAGAAAAGTGGGCGAGTTCAGTGGGATTATCCAGCCAAGAGTCTGGATCTCTTCTAATCCACCTAAAACAGGCTCGCTATTATTGTTGATTGTGAAAAATTACTGCAAATCTTTTGCAGTCATTTTTTACTTTTTGTAAAACAAAAAGTCACTGCCAATGTAAGTACCATTAATATAAATATGAGCATTGTCGGCATGCTATGGTTGACCACCACATCAAAAGAACTTGTGCAGTAAACACATCATAACTAATGGCGGGAACCATTGTTGAATCAGCAGAGTTCTGAGGTGTAGCATTTGCATCAGCAGCTGGAATCACGGTGACACAATTTAGCACATTTACAGGAATTAAACATACATGTAAAGCAGGTTGGTGAGGAGCAAGAAAAAAGACCCAGATGGAATAGAATAAGCTGACGTTGCAATCAGTCTTACAAAACATCACATTCAGTGCCCTTTTAGTTACAAAACACTACAGCAACACAAAGCAAAATACAACGAAATAAACAATTTGAAAATTGTCAATTTATTCTTCACCATTTTCTCTTTCCAGACACAGCAGTCATTATGACCAATTATAATGAGCAGATGAGCTCATCTGATGGGTCTGTGAGTTCTGCAGGACTGATGAGCAAAGACGACTTGGTGGGTTCTTTGACACAAGCTGGGCAAGTGTCTGCTTGGACTGCTGACGGCATCAGGTGGGTGGAGCTGTGGTTTCAATGCAGTTTTCTTCAGGTAGTGGCAAAAAAAATTGTTCAACATAATTAGTCATAACCCATCTGTTCCTGGAAAAGCTTTTAATCAGATTCTTTTTATGCTAAAGCTCAGATGACTAGTCTTATTTTCGGCTGAGTACAGTACATTGGGTACACAAATAGAAGATTGTACAATAGTGTGAATCCAAGCTTTCTTCCAAAATGCAGTCTTTTACTTGGCCTTAAAGTCATTCATGTGCATGTCCTCCCCAATGGAGAGTTGCAAGCAATGAGAAACAACTCTGTTGCTCGCCAAGTTTTGCTGCTCTGTGATGGCAATCCTCATATCTAAGCCTCGAGGGCCGATATTCTGCAGGTTTTAGATGTCTCTGCTTCAACACACCTGGGTCAGAATTAATCAGGTCATTATCAAAACTATGAAGAACTTGACTGCACTGAGGAGGTAACTCGGCCATTTGATTGAGACATGTTGAACCAGGGGGCAAAACTAAAAGTTGCAAGACACCGGCACTCAAGGCCTAGATTTGAGGCCCCCCCGCTCTATGACATCACTGAGATTCTGGGTGCACATGAAAATGGGTTAATACAGTGTGTTCTGGGATTTATAGTTTTTGCTAGTTTCTTTTATGCTTTGCTTATAGTTCAGTCATTTTTGTCCCTCCCATTGTTAGGACCAGCAAAGGCTCAACACAATTAAAAACTAAAACTAAAAACGATGAAAATGAAAATTAATTTAGCTGCAAATTTAATTCCTTATGCCAAAGCATCTATATTCTGTCTTCAGTCTGATTTGTAATCGGTTATATATTATATACACTATATATTCATTTATGTAGTGATTTATACTTATTTACATGAGTGGACTTTTTCATATGTATTATAATTTATCAATTACTGTTTATCATTGAAGTCTGAGTTCAGCGAGTTTTCTGTCAAGCTGTTATGGTGAGTAATTATTAGCTTGACAAGCATGCCGACGTACCGGTATGAAAGAGATGGCTAGCAAAAATATTTATTGCTTATTTAAACATATCGAGCAGCTGAATTTGCAAAATCCCAAAAAGTCTTAAAGTTATTGTGGCGGATTCCATTCTAAATTGCCTTTGGAGAAGAGTGGACCCACATGATGTTCCTCAGAAGCAGTGGTGGATCAAGCACTCAGACGCATTAATTATGTATGGGCGGTCAATCCAGCAATGACAAGAAAATAATTAGAAAAGAAAAAAGCTCTTTCGAAAAAGCCTCATCTCAAAAACATTAAGTTTTAGTGACAGAATTTAGTCAAAATTTATGTTTTCTTCTTCTTCTTCTTCTTGACACCACATTTATAAAACTTAATCAATAATCATCTTTACAGTCCCTCTGGTTAGAATTTGAAGCTTAACAGCAATCTTTACCATTTTCTTTACCATCATCTCTTTGCAGTTTAGACCACTAGAGAAATGAAAATTATAGAAAGACTAAAAATGGTAAATAGAAACGGCACATAAAAAAACTCAAACGGGTAATTCTTGACCATTTCTGTAAGACAAAAAACTAATAGGAGAGAAGGGGAAGTTCTTGTTCTTTTGGCACATGTTCTGTTTCTACTTGAGACTGTCAGAATGAGATTCTCACAGCATGATAACCCCGAGGAAAGATGCCATAATTTGAAGATGTTTGGGGAAAAAAAGATTAAAACAATAAATATATTGCAGAGGAAAAGCAATGATTATTTTCACTGTTACTATAATAATGTACCATACAGATTATTTAAGCTATAATAATGTAACATACATCACTTATTGACTGTTATTTTGATCTTAAACAAAATTATGGATGAAATTATAGACTTAAGCAATGTTATGAACAACAACTTCAATTCAATACTACTTGTAAGTGCTTATTGCACATACAATTGTAACTTTTACCTTTCTGATTAACTGTAATCAAATGATGCTAGTTGGCTTCAAACATAAATAGCCAGCCTGCAGTCCACTGCTTTATAGACATCCTGACACATTTGTCTGCAGGGGGAAATGTATATCGTCTTTCTTTTAGCTAGTGTGTGCAGCGACGAAGGGGGAAAAGCAGCCCTGTGTTACATTATTGTCAAAATAGTCCAAGAAAAAGCTGTGGTCACTCCTACATGAAATAGGATCCATGTGAGAGAAATTTGGGGGGGAGAAGAGGATTTTGAAAACACAACTTTTTAAAAGGTTGGGATTATTTGACACAGGAAAAATGAACCATGGTAATTGGTGGATCTGGGACCATGCAGAAAGAACTGGTATTTACAACGCTCCGTACCGTTTCCAGTTTTGTCAGATTCACAGATAAATGCTAACAATAAGCTTTTTAATGTCTGCTGTGTATTTGTTTTTCCATTTTTGCATTGATTACTGGAAGAAAAACAAGAACTAGTAGTAAAACACTCTATTGTTTAGAATATGAAAACGGTTTAAAGCACAATTAGAAGAAATATTTTGAAAGAATATTAGGTGATATAGACGAGCTACGTATTTTTAAAAACCTGCACATACAACCTGTCTTTTAATAACTCCGGTCCTCTGTGTCTCATATTGAACTTTCATATTTACACATATTAGCATGAACTGTATCTCCCAGGAGCATTCTACTTGCTGCTCCCCCTCAATCCCAAGGCTAGATTATCTTAGAAACAGAAGGGGGTGGGGGTACATGCACTGAAGAGAGTGCAGAGGGAGCTTGGTTTTTGTCAGTGGGTCACATGGTGGCAGCATGGTTAACTAGCTAATATGATTAAATTTAGCAGAGGCATAAGTCACATTGTCAGCCCACATCAAAGTCTACCCGCTACTGTGAGAGCAAAACTGTCCCTTTGTGCAAACCAGAGATGAGAACAGGAGGGCCAGAGGAAAGAGAGAGCAATGTTTCAAACGTAAAACAGACACTTAACACAGAGAAACATGATGCAATAATGAAGCAAGGGAGGTGGAAGACGTGCTATCTTAACCTGTCAAGTGAAATATTTGACCTGAAAGTAGCAGTTAATAGCAAATCTATGTTTTTATGTACAAATGAAGGGCTATTGACAAGTACTTATAGTGTCGAGTATGAATACACCCTGCTGACCTTGTATTTGATTATCTGCTGTGGGACTCAGAGTTAGAGGGCTCAGTTCTCCGCTGGTTTATTGCGAGGCCTGAAACGTCTAAATTGACTTCAGCGTAGACTAAACCAATTGACCCAGAGTCTGCCTCAGAAGTAGTGGCAGATAAAGTATTTGGAAGCTTTACTCAAGCTTACTCATTTATACCTTAGTGAATTTAAGTATTTGTAATAATAGTTAGGGAAGCTTTGTTATAGAGAGAAAAAAAAATCTCATGTATTTTTTGTGGTGTCTAAAAATATCTCATTTATGAAGATATTCAGATTCACAGAAATATTTCTTACTGCCTCAAGTTACCTCATCATCATCTCTCCCAAATGCCTTTTCTAAAACCTGAAGTCAAAACTCTTGTAACTGAGAAAAGTATGTGGTTAAATTATAGTTACTCTTGGAATTGTGTTTATCAGAGCCTGAAATTCACTTCTTAAAATTGAATGGGGATTTTTCCCTTTACATGCTTCATATTGTTGAGATTTAACCACTTGAGAGTTGGTGGGTGGTGGTGATGCCAGGGCGGCAGGGAGAGGGTCTTATATTCTCTAATATGCAGCTCTAATATGTTGTCCCTTTCTGCCTTCCAAGTCATTATTGTAGCTCCGCTACCTGATCGGTTTCCTCTGCTTCATCTCTCCCGCTTAATAACAGTTAAAAGAAAAACTTATTTGCAAGCTTGAAAAGCTATTCAGGAAGAACTGGTATGGCTTGCGAGATTAATTATAGATCTTGTCACATTTTTACTTCATTTGAAGACATTTATTACTGTTCCTTCATATCTTTTTCCCTATTGGTTATCCGCTGGTGGCTCAGTTGGTGGAGCATGCACCAACTGTAGTCCTCAGCTGTAGTCCTCAGCATCCTGGGTTTGATTACCAGTTTCGAACCATTTGCTACAAAATTCACCCTCTCTCTTGTCCCCATTTCCTGGCCATTTATTTTACAATAAAGGCAACTAGAGCTTGCCTGAAAAAAAAATCTTATTTTAAGACAAAAGAGATGGGTAACACCTATAGAACCACATGGCAGAAACCATTTTAGTAAAATGGAGAGTATGACATATAAAGTTATTAATTTAGGCCTAGTCCACAGCCGGGTATTCAATACGAGATATTGATTTCTATAATGTAATCTTGCCCACACGTGAATGGTTTTAGAAAAATGTTCATCCACTCAAACCCGTTGATTTACACCACTGAATGCTGTTTTAAACATGCCAAACCCATAGGGGGCAGTGTAAGGCAAAGCTAAAACCTGTGTCAGCCTATCACAATCCCTCAAAATAACCACAACTTCCTGTTAGGAATTAAACATGGTACCATGAGATTCATTTGTGTGGGCAGACAGAGGTTGAGCTGCATTTAAATTACATGTTATAATATAAAGTTAATGAAACACAAGACATTGTTGACTGGGAATTATGTTGAGCAAGTATGTGGATGCATATGGGAGTTGAATGGCATTGTGCCTTGATTGTAAAACAGCTGACCTCCAAGCGCTCCTTCCTCTTTGAATCTTAACGTATTGGAGAAATTTTGGCTAATAAAAAAACAAGTAAAAAGTGCCTGAACAAACATACAAATCCAGCACCTCTGTCAATCAGTACAAATCAGAGAGGCGCTTATTTGTACAAACAGTAACTCTGGGCGGTGACATCAGCACCACATTATTTGTTGCAGACTGTCATACATTTATCTCTAAATCCCTGGTTTCCATCATCCACATACAAATTATGCAAAAAAAAATATATATATTAATCATTATTAATCATTTTTGGTACTTTTAAATGCATGTGTTGCATGTGGATGAAAGGCTAAATTGCCTAAAAAACTGTTTATCCGGCCATGTGTGGACAAGGCCTTACAGTCAAAAATACAAAATGATGAAAATGGGTTTCTCTTTTGAGTGGCTTTTTTCCCTTCAATGAGTGTTAAATCCCATCTGTTCATCACATAGCAACTTGAACTTTATAGTATCAGCCACCAATGATGGATACAAATGTGTTAAAAGATAATTCAAATATAACCAAATGTGATTAGTTGCATCCCTTTGTTAAAGTAATTACATTACCAATACATTTAAATGGATTAACTTATAACTGTAACTGGTTAATTTTTTAAGAAATCCATCCAACTCTGTTAATAAAATAGTTTAATGCCACCAGAGCCAGAGTGTTGCTACCTTACAGAGATTCAGGAAAAATTAGAGTCTCACACTTTGGCAGAAAGACAATGCATCTAATTCAAGAAGAAATGTTTTAGAGGTGGTGAATAAGTGCTTCAGAAGGTTTGTGGTCATGCATCAGCAGGGAGTTTGGACAAACTTGGGCCAGTCACTGGCATTGAAGATAACCTAGATAGATTAGATTCCTGTCTGCGTATGATGTTTTGCTATGCCTTTCCAACTTACTCAGCCAGGGGTTTACAGAAACTCGAGCATCCGGAAACAATAGGTTGTCTGGAGAATATGCTAAGCTACTGCACCAAAGTCCTGTGAAGAGGGCAAGTATGCATGATACCAGTCTTAAAGGCATTAGCAAAAACCACCTGCACAGAGGTCCAGAAAGGAGAGAAGCCCCAACACCAACTGAACTCCATGGCAGTAGCCACAGTAGGACTGTTGAGGCAGCCTGTGAGCAGAATGTGTATCTGGGAAGACAGCTGATGTTGCCTGAGCACATTGTCACAACATTCTGGACTTGGTTTTAAGATCAAATTTGTCTAAGCAAGCATTGCTTTTGGAATTCAATCCTCTGGCAAGACTGAAATGAGGAGGAGGCTGATAAGTGAAGAAAGGTGCAATACCTCCAGCTTCTTGAGGTCTACTGAAGGAATGGGTCAAGGGCTCACTGTGAACTCACTGAGGTGCCTCCAGGTGTTTTTCTAGGGCAGTCTCTGCACAGCACACTAAGGCCAGTTGTTATCAGAGGAATAAAGGCAGTTGTGAATCCCAAGGGGAATAAAAAAGTATAATATGCTGTCTGGACACAACCGGGATTCTGATCATCCATGCCTGGGTGATCTAAGTGAGGGTGTCTGTGATGTGTCCAAGGTACTTGGATGATGTTTTTCTTTTCCATTTATATAAAAAAATTCCTCATGTCTTTACGTATTAAATGAAACACAACCTGTGAGCCACCACAAACCTTTTCAGTGGGAAATTAGCTGAAACCTTCCTCAATTTAAAACCTTCCTCAATTTAAAATAATCACATTGTCGCAAAGAAGACTTACTTGTTCATATGGGTTAGATTTTCCTCCAAAATTATTCAGTTTATCTTACCAAAAGAATGCCTGTTTCATTTTGTTTGTAGAAACTTCTCTGCAGATTTAAATTGATGTAAATAATTATAATCAATGCTGCTTGAGCATACAAATATAGCATTATCACACAAAAGCACAGTCCTTTTGTGTTTAGGTACATGAGTTGGAGCTTGAGAAAACATTATTAAGTCAGTTTATTTAAGCTAAAAGTGAAAGTAATGTGAACACAGTATTTCAAACAAATCTAGCTCAACAGCAAGGCAGGAGTCGAAAGGAACAAGGCTTTCTTTCACAACAGGTGCTCAGAATGTTTGGGCTACAGCCAGGCCGTTATGTTTTGTTAGCTTCTCCTAATCTAAAATGACAGTGTATTTACAGTATTTGTACACTGCCTGTAAGGTTCTCTGACATTTCTTCAGCAAGACACGTTTTTTTGTTCATGGCTCATTAACATACCGCAGAGGCTGCCAGCAGTTGACTTCAATAATATTTAAAACTGGCTGTAAGCGGTTTGGCTGTACATACTGTGCAATTCCAAAGCCGAGCAGTCTGCAACGGACATGCATTTTCAACCAAATTCATTAGTTTGACAGCATCTTTGCTACTGGTACTTGTTTGAATAGATTAATGTTCTAAAAACATTTTAGATTAGAACATGAAGTGTAAACGTTTTGTGGCACTCATGAGTCAATATCAGGACTTTGACAAACTGATGTTAACTTAGATTACAAGCTTAAGTTTCAAAAAGTCAACTTTATTTGTATAGCACATTTTAGCAAAAAGGCAGTTCAGTGTCCTTTATGTTTTACAATATAACACAATACCCAAATATCAAACAAGCAACAAACGATAGAATTTATCAATATAGTTATCAAATATAAGTCAAATACATTAAGTTAGTGTTATCAAAGGCAACGCTACACAAATTGGAATTTAGTCTTGCTTTGACTGTTTCTCAACAGCTTTCCACTTTTTTGTAAGTTTTTTTCCAGATTTGTGGTGCATAAAACCTTAATGTTGCTTCTTCAGTTTGGGTCTGATTCTGGGTATGCGCAGTAAACTTTCGTAAGAAGACCTAAGTGGTCTGGATAGTTGCTGCGACAACAGGTTTTTAATGTATTTTGCTGTTAAGCCAGTCAGTGTTTTAAAAACTAACAAAAGCATTTTAAAGCCAATTGTCTGAGCTGCAGAGAGCCACTGGGATGATGTGTTTCTATTTACCAAGATTTAGTAAGAACACAAGCGGTAGCATTCTGGATCAACTGCAGATGTCTGATGCATTTTTTTTGGCAGGCACTGTTAGTCCTAGAAATGTTCTCAGGTGATAGAAGACTGACTTTGTAATTTTCTTTAGATGTCTCTGGAGGTTTAGACTGAGTCCATCGCTACACTCAGATTTTAGACCTCATCAGTAGTTTCTACCTGTAATAGGTGAAGTTTTGTGCTGACTCTTAATTGTTCCTCTTTAGGTCCAAAGATGATAACCTCAGTTTTGTTTCTGCACAGCTCAAGAAGGTTGACACAGATATGCTTTGTTGTAAGCATCTGTTTAGTGCTTGGAAGGGTTCAGTGTCACCTGGTGACATCGTAACGTAAAGTTGTGTATCATATGCATAGTTATGGAAATTAATCGTATTGTTTCTTTAGAGTTTGAATGTAATGAAATACATTTCCTGAATAGCTGACTTTATGGTTTCTGCATGACGTCAGCTTTGCAGAAATTGTGCATAGCTGACATTAGATACGTTTCCTAAATTATCTGAAACAAATGTGTTGAAGCAGGGAAATCTCTAAAACATTGGAGCAAGTTCTTGTAAGGACTAGGCTAGAAAACCCTAATTTGAAGAAGCACAGTGTTGTATTTGCTATGTCTTTTATGCATGCTTTGGGGTTTGTCTGTGATATAGAAAAATAAACTTTTCTAGCATTAGTTTCCCTTGTTAATTTATAAAGAAACTTCCAACTGCTTCACAAAATACCTCTACCAAAATAAATCCAAACCGTTGCATTACCATGGTCAACCATTAGACACCATGGAACTATGTGTGACTTTCAGAACCTGCATGTGGGATAATATTTCCAGTAGGTCACTATTTATAATTTTCCTAATGCTAATGTGGGTTTGTTCTTGCGTCCTCTCCAAACACCATGCGAAGGACATAAAGGACTGCTAGCCTGGACCTCATTATAACAATATGTGAGATACCTTTTACAGTTGTCAGTGTGAGGGGTAAATCTGGCTGCATAGGCCCTTCTGGCAGGAGCCTTGTCACATCAATGACCAGTGCCTCTTTCTGATTTACTGTCGCCAATGGTTACAGTCTGATTCTAATCTGTGTCCAATCCCCTCTGTGGTGAGATAATTAAAACACCGCCATTGCACATTACGGCACTTGCTCTGTTAAGTTTGTCTTTTCTTCTTGCAATTAATTTTTTGCCCCTTATTACCTCACAGGTATTACAGTGTTCACTTACTGCCACCGGTTAATGTAACATGATGTTTGCAATAGCAGTAATCCGGAAAAAAACTATGCCTTCCCCCCTCCTTTTTCAAATCTTTTGAGATAATTACAGTGTTTACCAGCCAATTGTCAAATCATATACCTGACATTTTAGGGGTTAGTCATTTAAGGGACTCTTTAACTGTTGGGGAATCTTATTATTGTTTGCAGTAAGCCTCACTGATTATGAAATCACAGTGGAATACACAAAAGTGTTCATTAGAATGTCAGTAAATGTTAATTGCATCCGGAGGGAAGATATATATTGAAGATGGGCTGAAAATACTTCAAATTCAGTCCATAAAACAATGACATACTCCTGACAGAGCTCATAACCAACACTGTATATCAATTTATTGATCCATCGATAGTCCACTCCATATGCTGCTTCAATTTACTAGATTGTACATCACCCTCGTGCACAAAAGGTATCAGTCAGGTTCACAGGCGCAAACACACACACACTTTGTATGGCTGCTGTGCACCTGCACACAGTTGAATTGAGAAGCATATTTCACAAGGGGAAGGGAAAAATGCTCTATAACAAAAATGTCAAGGTGTTTTAAGGAAGAAATATGCTTTGGCACATAACAGCAATTGATGAAATGTGACCTTGAGCTCTTCTCTTTTTTTGTTTTTGTTGCACCAGAATAATAAATGGTATTGAGTAAAAACAAATTGAGAAAGCATGGAGTCATTTTAATGGTTATTAAAAATGTGGTACCGAGGGAAAGGATTAAAAATTACTTTTAAATATGACGGTGTGCTAACTTCATAGCTTTGAACTATCTAACTGCCTACGCAGATCATTCTCTGTTTATAATAACTCTTACTAATTACTTTCCAGGATCAATAAAACAGGGGAATTGAAACGAAATGTTCGCTTTGTACAATTTATCGTGCTTATGAGTGTTTGTGTGCTGTAGTGAACAAAGAACTGAGAATTTGTTACAAAGTTTTGACAGAGAATGTAGCAATTGACCAATTATAGCATCTTTGGGTTGGATCTTCACAACCAAAATTCATGTTTGCCATTTACCTTGTTTAATTTTGTCTTCAGTCAAATGCAGTTGTAGCATTTAGTTGGCCTTAGAACCAGCAAATGTTGAAAAGGAAAGGACACTCATAATAAAAGTGTACAGAAAATTATTCCACTCAATTACTATCTTTACTGTCACTCATGACAATAGATATTGGGATAGAAATTTTATGCCATATTGCATCACAAGCTGTCACTTTAAACTCCAAGAAAAATGTGTTTTTTATGTCTTTGTGTCACAAATTCTGTGAGTGAGTTCAACAAAATTAGCGTGATCCTTCTGACTGGAAGCTTATGTGATGAGAACCAGTCTAGGGAAAAATAGGTCATTATTCCATATGTTATGATGGGATAAATACCCTGGACATCCCATTGTAAAGTCTCAGGTATGTTACAACTCGTATTTTGTGTAAACTGATGTGAGGCTACCAGGTCAAACAAAGACAAATAATGCACATTATTGTAAAATTTGTATGCTACTGAGCATTTAATTAAGAACACCATCAAAGAAGTGAGGTCAAGACAGCCCTATACTCTGTACTTTAAGTGTGTATTATAATGATTTAGAAAAAGAAACCAACAGATCAAGATATTGAAATTAAAGAACGCCATAAAAAATATTTGACTAGATTTATCCTTGTAAGTCTACTTAAATCAATCCCACTTTGTTCTTAAGTAAGACTTGCATGTCAAGCAAGTTGGCACACTTTAACTGTTGGAGCTCATGCAAGGAAGAGCAGTACCACAGGATTTGTAACAATGTCAAATGCTGTGGTTTTGCCTTACTGTAAAGGCAAAACCACTTTTGTAGCTTCCTCCATCACAGCTGGTGATGGAGGAAGCTACAAAAGCTACCGGTTTGAACTGTGTTAAAAAGGTTCACACTGCACTCCTGCAGAGGACATCAAATACAATCAATGAACAAGCAACTGCTCAACATAAACAAAATAACTATTGCAAAACCCCTGAAAATCCTCTTGAATGATGAACTCAGTAAAAGTGCAGTGAAGGGGCACAAAATGTGCCCATTTACAGAATTATACAGCAATTGAATTTCAGTAGAAGAGGGCTCTGCAATTCCAGGAATCAAGGGCTGGTGTCCTAAACTTTTAGAGGTGTTTCTGGTTCAGCACACCTGAATCAAAAAGCTGAATTACCTCCTCAGTAAGCCGTCAAGTTCTTCAGATTCCTTCTAATGACCTCAATATTTCACTCAGGTGTATTGAAGCAGGATCACATCTAAAACTTGGGGACTCTGACGCTCGAGGACTGGAGTTAGTCTCCTGCATTAGGCCAACCTAAATAACTGAGAATGTTCAGGTTATTGCACTATCAGTGAATAGGGTGGTGGTGTTTAAATGAGGGATGCTTTAGCATCACCAGGTCTATCAAATTGAAAATCTAATGCTTTGTAGTCTGGGAGTTGCTAGATTATATGCCAGTAAATGGTTTCATGAATCACCTAATATAATTTGTTGATTGTTTCTGAACTCAAATCAATACAAGTGTTTGCTAAATGACCCCCCCTACCCCAGACATAAAAAGTTAATAAACTGTCACTCAGATAAAGTGAAAGCAATCCAGCATTTCCAGATATATTGTTTTCATTCGTTAGATATCAAAAAAGGTTAACACTGCAGTCCTGCAGAGGACATCAAATGCAATCAATGACCAAGCAACTGCTCAACATAAACAAAATATGTTGTTTATGTTCAGATCAATGCATCTTCAGATGTATTGATCAATACATCAAAAACAATATAGTAAAGTTAACATTTTTGATTAATGCCATGTTTACTTTTTTAATATTTCCAAATCTACACAGCATTCTAAGTCTCATTACATTCAAGGACCCTCAATGTAATGAGATATTGATACATCTTATTTATATATATATATATATATTTAGCCTCACTATCTGGTTAGTCTCTTCTTTTATCATCATCCTTCTCCATTTTACTGCCTGCAGTGTAATATCTCCACTATCAGTTACACTGACATATGACTCCTCCCATCTACCAATCCATTTTGTCTGACCTCCATTTCTCACTCTCTTCCCATTTCTGTGTTTGTTACTTATGTCAGGTGTTCCATCGCCTCTATGTACCTCTTGTCCAATAACTCTGCTACTTGACCTCTCTGATGTCCTTCCTTGGATTTTTTTCTTGGCTTTTTCCCCAGAATAAGCCATCTTTTCTGAAACTCCAATACCTCCATTTCTTTCTATACTTCACCCCCGTTTGTTCCCCGTCTCTCCACATCCAGCTGTCCCCCTCAATTTCATTCAGTTTTCTTTCCCTCACAGGAGGAGGGTGCTAGCTCATGAAACAGTCATCAGTGGTGCATAGCTCTTAATAAAAGCTAATCTGTTTAAGCAGCCGCCAAAAAGGTCATGGCTTTGGCTAGCGAGGAAAAGAGGGAGGGAAAGTGAATGATGTTAAATAGAGGATTTTGAGGAAAGAATGAGAGGCCCAGAGAAAAAAAAAAGAGAATGAAGTGCAGATGGAGAAGAAGGTAAAAATTTTTCTCAACATATCTCATTTTCTTATATGAAGTTACCAAAATAAGCATTCTGAACTGTGAAAACGACATGCAATGATGGAACAGATTTGAGTTGAGAGTGCTACACTTTGGTACAAGATCTCATCTGTATTCTCGTGAATCCAGTTGTGGTTCAATAGGAAAGTGATTTGTGAACACTCACGGCCATCAGATCCTATTATGGCCCGTGCAAATTATATCATAATGACTGCGAGAAGACATGCAATGGCAAAATCAATCACAGATCTATGCACTTATTGAGAAGCCATCAGAGGAGGTAGGAAAGCAGGGGGAGGAGGATCAATACAGTGTAGCAACAGTGAAACACATTCTACGGGAAGTTGGCAGAGGGTTGGTTAGGCACCTAAAATGCTGAAGGCAGAGGATGAACAAAAGCACAGCTTATGATGAGAAGGACTTTTACTGTGACAACAGGCTAAATCAATATCACCAAAATAAAATGCAGGGTTTCCCCCAGAAAACTTGCTAAGCCCGGTGGTCGGGGCACCGAGGCGGCCCACCGGTTCTCCACCGTGTTTTTGTATTAAAATATGTTAAGTAGACAGGAAAAGTAAAAATATCACTGGGTAACGATATGCTATGGGAAATCATCGCCAATGAACTGCTATATAAACCCACAACTAGTCTTAAAAACAACTAATCAAAAAATACAATTAATATAAATATAAATTATTTCCACTTAAATCCAAATTAAGTCAGCAGCTCCATCAGGCCTCCCAGAGCTTCAGGGGCCCCATAAATGCTAATATTTTAACATAGACCACAGATATATAAATGTAACATTTATATAAATGTATCAATGCTGCTAAATTTGACATAATGGTTTCAGCGTACATAAGTCGAAAGATTTTAAATTTAACATTTATATGCAAGATTTTAAGGAGCTGCCAAGTTTACTAACTTGGCAATCTGACTACTCATAGTCAGATTGGTTTGTTACCATAGCAACCATCTGATGCTGTGAGTTTAATCTTTGAGTTTCAGCTCAGTTTGTTCACAAATACAAATTAGTAAGCTGCCGTTATAATTTATTGCTTTTTAGGTTTGCCAGTTAAACTACTCCCCAGAAGCTGTTAGAGGTGCTGATGTTTTTAGCAACAAAAGAAGCCCCTAAATCATATTCGGCTCCAGGCCTCATACAGTCTTGGACCGGACCTGTATTATGAGTTAAACCCGCTGCACTGCGCAGAGATGAGCAAACGGGAGATTTAATTCAATGCTGCTAATGTGGCTTTAGTAGCTCTTTCATTTTGTGTCTGTTGAGTTTTTAACAAGGAGACGCAAACTATTTTGGCTGGTCGAGTTTCTGGACGAGTTTTTCAAATGTGCAGTGGCCGCGCGCATCAACTCTGTCTGACTAAATGGACAAAGCATTTGATACGGTTTGGTGCTTAGTGTAACCGGAAAAATAATACTAGTAATAATAATAATAATAATAATAATAAAATAATATGAAATCAGCGTGATGCGTGACTGCGAGGAGAGCGCGAAAGCTCCTCACCGGGTTAAACCTGCACGATGACTGATTAGCGCTGGGTCGTTAACCACGAACGCACCGGCTAACCGGGAACACATACATAAACTTTACGGGGAAGACGGGGCCAAACGTTGGGCAGCGTGTTGAGATGTAAACGCTGTATAATGTTTTGTTCACAAATATACATCATTCTCACCGTTCCTCAAAGCACCTCTGAAAGCGCGACTACAAGTTATCCCTGCGGTTCACGTAAAGCTAAGCAACCAGAGCAAAGCGGTGGGTTTAAACTCTTTCCTTAATAACTCCTCATAACTGATCACAATTCCTCACAGGGAGCTGATGTAAATATCCATACAGTTCAGCCTGTGTCCATTTCGAGTGAAAGGAGGCGCGTGGGATCCGCGCTGAGGTAAACTTAATCCAGCTACGGCAGCGCGCGAGGTGACTGGTCAGCGCGCTGCCGGCTTTAAATGCATAAACTATAAACACATCTTCTATAACCATATCTTTTAGGCATAAATCTGCTCCGGTAGTGAAACGCTGAGTAACAGAAACGTTCGCAATCCGGCTTAAAAAATAATAAAAAAATAAATAAAAAAGGCTTTTTTTTTTTTTTTCCTTAAAAAAAGAAAAAAAAAATCAAGAAAGGCTTAGCCTGGCAGTGGCGCTAGTAAAGCATGGCGGGCCGCCAGGCCTATAATACACTGGGGAAAACCCTGAAATGGCTCTGTGTTTGTGGATTGATTGGTTGTCTGTGCTTGTGTAACAGGTTCTGTTTCTCATAAAATAATCAGCAACGCAATGAATGACATCTAACATAATGAAACGCAGAGCCACCAAACTACCTGTTAAAAATGCCTGACAGAAGAGTAACTAAAGCTATAAGTTTAATGAACGTGATCAATGGAGAGGATGGTAAATTAAGACTCTGTCCTGAAAAAATACTTTTTACGAACATAAAAAAAAGTTATTTACTACTTTTACATTTAATTGATGTAAAAGTAGTTTACATCAATTAAATGTAAACTACATTTAATTGATGTAAACTATTAAATGTAGTTTAATAGTTTCACACTGACCTACTTTCACAGGTCAGTGTGAAAGCAACTTTCACACTGACCTTTTAAAGAGCATTTATTTGACTATGGTCATACCTAAAACTGAATCCTCCATTACAGAAGCCTGGTTACCTCCAAACTGTTGTTACCACACAAGCCAAATGAACAGGTTGCAATATTCAAGCCAATGAATTGGAAAAAAAAGGCATTTCTTCCTGTGTGCAACACACTGCACAGATGCACAAGACTAATCTGCATTGACTTGGAATAGGATATCAGAAAAAAAATAACATTTCTCAAATGTGTTGTGATTGTAATGCAAATTTAACCAACAAGCGTGAATAAGAAATTAGAATTTACAGATCTGCAGTGATTAAACAAGCTTTATCATTTTTGTCAGCATGTGCCGTTTTATATGCAGTCACATAAGATTCTACACAGTATATTTAATTGATGGTGATTTAACAGTGATTTTGGAGATATTGGATTTATACTGCTTGAGATATTTCACTTCATTAAGTTTGCTGTCAATGAGGACAAGTTTGTTGCATGTCATATACAGCTTGGTTTGCATTTCAGCTGACTAATAATAAAATAAAAATCTACATACATTGAAAGCTATATATATTTGTTTAATCACTTCCATAATTAAAAAAAAAATACATCTAATTTGCCCAATCAAGAAAATATTAAGTAGCGTTTGGTAAAACCTTAAGTTTTTCCTGCTTTTTTTTTTCCATCATCAAAGGTGAATTAAAAATCTGTGATGTCATGCATTAAGTGGAGGTGAGTTTAAACATGTGATGGAGGGAATTTAGGGCTTAAATGAAGAAATATGTTTCTCTTATTCTAGCAAAAATACTAGTTAGAACTGAAAATAGGTATACCCTCTTCAGTGTTTTACTGGGTCTACACTGTGACAATTGTGCTACAATTTTGAATTCTTCAGAGCAGGTGGACTTCCCACTTTCCAACACAAAGCTGAAAAGACAAAAAGCCACTTCAGTACTCAACGACTTCCAGCCCCAATGGGACTTAGCGGATTAGTCAGGAGTGAGGGAGCGAGAAGAGAGACGGACTCAAGAGTGAAAGACATAAAGAGGAAAGTAAGAGGGAGAGAGATTGGCTTCCACTTTCTATTCCCATTGTGGGCCATGGGCCGTGCCGTCTGAATAGCTATGCTAATAGGCAGCTGAAAGTACGAAGAGATAACACAAAACCCACTTGACTTCCTGACACCTACTTGAGTGGGGACACAGCATTTTCCATGGCTAGTTGTTATTCATGGGACCTGAAAGTAGACTGCCTGTCAGCCTTTGGTTGGACGGGTATTTTGTCTTTAGTGTGAAATGCACAAGCATGGAGCAAGTTCTCGCAACAACTGATGGCTTAAGTATTAATTGTCATTTAAATACTTGGATGGTTAATGCAGGTTGAGGTCTTCATGCCGTCATGGAGAACTTCTATAACCTCGGACAAGAGGTCAACAACTTGTCAGAATTAATACTATGCCGAAGCAGCTGTTACGTTTTAATACACATCTAAATCGAAACGTACCGGCCAGCTTGTCACAATTTGCACAGTCAAGGACAAGAGAGTTGGTGGTTGAGAAATTTTACTTAAAGAAAATGTCTTTTACCATATTTATGGCATAGCAGGAGTAAAAAAATCAAATAAAATAAACAGAGAGGAGGGGTTTTTTGGTTGCTGTTTTTTTAACTGTGGCCAAATAAAACATCTAAAAGTCCCCACTTAGTATGAGGCTTTAGAGACCTCTAAACAAAATGTCCATTTCACAATACAAAAAGTTGAAATTCAGATCATGGTGAGTTGGTGTTTCACTGATATTGTGAACAGACATCATAAAGTCTATAATCTGTTTAGTACAATTAAAAGCATTCTGTTTTCCTAAACTTTCTTTTTTTCTAAACTTGTGCCGCAGCATTTCAATGTTGCCATTGTTAATGATGACCCGGTCAGGATCTTTCTGAATCCAATATTGGTCAGAGTTATTCAAGAATAGGAATCAACTGTCACTGAATCTCATTTCAGAACTTCACTATGTTGAGCAGTTTTCTAGAGTGGAATGCAATGTGTACTCTCTGTTTTGGAATTACTGTAGTTTGCGTTCTAAAATAGTTTCATGTTTTCCCAGTTAAAACCTACAAGAAAAGTTATTCTCCTTCCTCAACAGTTTTATAGTCAAAATCTGATGACTAACTTATAAGTTGTTTTGGGTAGTGCGCACCATGCAAGTCGGTCGATACAGGCAGACGGGGAGTGAATATCACTGTAATGAGTAAAAAACTTGTCAGTGGCTAAGTTGTGAAACACTACACTTGCCAAGGTATTTTTAATAAGGAGGAGCGATAATGTTGGTATATAGCGTTAATGTTGGATTACTTAACCGAATCCCTGGGTCTTTGATAACAAAGCGAGGTGGTGAAAGGCATGGGTCCTTAGCTACAGACACTCTTAGACAGGATTCAGGATTTTTTTCTGGCAGCGACAAGCCAGCGATGCTTGACCATGTTTAGCGCTCATACAAGTGATGTGCATCGCATGCGGATCCTTACCCGAAATAGAGGCATCACATGACGCTGGGCACAAGTGGGATACTACCTCTTTAATTTGCTGTTCCGACAATTTGGTGAGGGTGAGAGCTGTAGCCATGCTTATAGTTTACTAAAGCTTGTCTTACAACTATAAATCTGAAGATAAAGTTCACTCGCTGCAACACTTTAGCTGAACTTTAGCAACATTTTTATGTTATCAATGTGTACCGCTATGCAAACAGTAGGCCTGCCTTTATGCGTCAGCTTAATTGACACGAACTTTAGCTACTCCGTTGATTAAAACTGAGTAGTTAAACAGTCCGCCTTTACGCGGTAACCGTTCCAAACGCTTGTACAATGTGCTGGCTCTCTCGAAGCACTTAGCCAGCACTACCCAGGCTTGTTCTGGGATTGCGTTCAGCAATGTCTTTGTTTACGGAACGCAGAGCAGTTATGCAGAGTCAAGCTAACTTAAATGTGCTCAGGGAGCTTCGCTGTAGAAGAAAGCGAGAATGAATTGAGAGGGGTAGGTTGATCGTGATACCGGATGGTGAGAGGAGCTACAGACATGGCTCAACCTATCTGTCGCAGACAGACGTGATGTCATTGGAGCTTCCGAAATTGTGTCATGCTGAGGTGATCCCCATATTGAAACACAGATTGAAGTTAGAAAAAGAACTTGTTCCACAGGCCGCAAACAGAGTGACATGGTGTGGATGGTTGAGCTGATCAAAAAACATATGATGTTTACTGATTAAAAAGTAAGTTTTGTACCATATGTTTTGGGTAATGGCAGCTAAAGATGGTAGCTCAGTGCCACAGAAAGAAAATACAGGCAGCAAAACAAACGATAATAAAAAGTAGCGCTTTCTTGGAACAGATTGAGGTTGGCAGATATATATATATATATATATATATATATATATATATGCACTTCACAGATCATGCTTTACACTTATGTTTGATGAACATTTAAACAGCTTTACCCTTCTTTGAACAACTGCCTTCAATCACTGATTAGTGTCGCGCAGCGTTTTTCAAAACGAAAAAAAAAAAAGAATCCTTAGATTTCAGGTAGCCAAGTTCCAGCTATTTCATTTGGCAGTGAATCATTTAAGTGTTATTTCAATTTTGTTTTGCAGAAACAGCATTTTGTTGCTTCTAGGCAGCCTATTCAAAAGCCTCACACAAATGAAAGATATTACATCAGGCAAAGCAAGAGGTGACGCTACTCAAGTAAACTCACTTAAATGCTATTATGCGTCAGTTGACAAATTGTGTTTTATTTTACCCTCAGTCACAGACTCACACTGATGCCAAATATCTCTGAATGTTCTAACATCATTCAGATGCAAAGGAAAGACTCTGCTCTTTGAAAGGCTTCCTAAATTATTTCTTTCATTAAGAATTTTGATCCAGGTCCCTTTCATTCTGTCTGTTGTAGCTGAAATTTGGTGCTAATTATTCGGCCCATTCCAATTAGCTGCACAATGGTAGCCAGTTACTTTAAATGTAACCATAACTGCTATAGAATCCTCCTTAAAAAGCTTTATTACAGGATTACCCATAGGTTTTATAGGTAGTTTTTGATCAAATGTGATTTGTACATACAGACTGACACTTCACACAATAATTTTCTACTTGCGTTGTGTTTTAAGATATACATTTGTCTTAAAAAAAATTTAATTTGCCAATCAAAAACCTAATTCCTAAGACCAGAAGAAAAGGGCTCACTGGAGATAGTTGGCTACAAGCTATCGCACTTATCAAAGAATAAGCCTGGCTGCTTAAAATATCAGAACTTTTTAGATTAGGTCCTATTTTCATTAGTGTCGGTATAAAACCCTTTTTTATGTCCTTGTGTGAAAGATTAGAATAGATTTAGACAGGAGACTTGTCATTCTAGCACATGCTTAATGAAAGTTTTACAGATTAAAATAAGAATCTTTAATGGCATTTTTTAGGAGCTTTATCACTATGTATTCCTGCTTTGACTGTGATGTGACTTTGTCTTTTCTTAGTTTGACAAGATCATCAGTGACAGTCATCTCAGCAGATGGCATAGCTGATCATGTCAGTTTGATTTTTAGAAGGCTTCTATGCAGATCTAGCTTTTCAATTCATGGATGTTATGTGTAGTTGTGCACTTCTGCTCTGGAGTTCTAATTTGAAAGGCCTCCACGCTACATCACAAACCCATTTCTAAATTCAACAATGGCAAATGGCAAGTAAATAAATTACGTTGAACAATTGTAAGATATTACACTCGTATATTGTTTACACATTTAATATTTACAAATATAACATTTCATATAGGGTTCAGAGTGTACCATGCACTGTGTCAAAGTAAACTCATTTCATTTGGTACTAAAAGGAGACTGCCCAACAATGGACTGGAAGACCACTTCTTGCCTAAGTTCTTTCTTTTCTTTTTTTTAATTGCAAAAAAAAAAAAGCTGTAAGAGACGAATCTGAAGAAAATTTCCACAGCATGGGAGAAAACAAGAAATCCCTCCAGCTGGTTGGCTCGCAGAGCTTCGGTTCCTGTACCGTCGTCTTCAGCAATGGAAGGGGAACCGCTTTGTCGATGTAATTAGAGACAAAGCCATCTCTTCTTGAAGAATCAATGCACAGATTCCACAGAGCTGTGAACCTCAGTTTTTATCCGTAATGATCACCGGATACACAGAGTGTGATATTAAAGCTTTTCTTCCAAGCTTTTTCTTCGAATGTTCGAAGTCTTTTCACGTGTGAACAAGAGCTCCCTTAGCCGGTGGGCTGTCGGGATCAAAAAGCAATGATTTTTCCCGTGCACCAGATCTCATTGATGTCACTGGAATCTCCAAACACCCTGAATACTGGGAGATGTAGTTCAATCAGTCGTTCTTTTTCTGGTAGATGGCAAGCTTTGTACTTTTGATCACGTCTTCCTCTTGCCTGCCTAACGGCACCACTGCAATTTACCACTCTTGAACCAAAAGACACGGAAACAATAGTGGGAAGAGACTTTCTTGAGCATAGCACCGCAGGAATATAAAGCAGAAGATTTTGTCAGTGTTTCAAAAATGTTGTCCAGTCATATTTTTCCAAGTTGATTTTCTTCTCTCTTCACAGTGGAGGATAGTTGTTTACAGGCAAGTTCTGGTAAGTTTCATAGTGTCAAAAACACACCATGGCCAAACATTAGCGATTGGGTAACATTTAAAAGTCTGCGCCTCCAAGAAGAAATTGTTTCTCAATAGCTGAGACCCCAGACCCTCTGTACAAAGTAAACGTAGAACAAGAGGTTCTACGTTTAGTAGACTAATGTAAAGGCTACTCAAAATGGGTCACTGATTATTTTCCCAAGCTGTTATGTCTAAGTTAGAAAACATCGTTAAAAATGAAAGTATGTTCTCCTTATCGCTGCAGCAGCACAGTTCTGCTACCACTATCTAGACCAGTGGTCCCCAAACTTTTTCCTGTGAGGACCACATAGCTTTTTCCTTCTCTGGTCGGGGGCCGGAGTCAGTTTGTGACAGAACAAGTGTTACACGTTTATCACCTGCGCTGCTGGAAATGGTTGATATAATATATTATATATATATATATATATATATATATATATATATATATATATATATATATATATATATATATATATATACATACATACATACAATGCTCAAAAAAATAAAGGGAACACTTAAACAACACAATATAACTCCAAGTAAATCAAACTGTCCACTTAGGAAGCAACACTGATTGACAACAGGGACCCTCGTCTGGTCAATCAGTGTCGCTTCCTAAGTGGACAGTTTGATTTCACAGAAGTTTGATTTACTTGGAGTTATACTGTGTTGTATAAGTGTTCCCTTTATTTTTTTGAGCAGTATATATATATATATATATATATATCATATTTGTATTAATATACTAATTAGTAAATTATTATTAATATAATTACTAATAATTATATTACTATAAGTAATATAGTAATATAATAATTACTATATCACTAAGTATCATACACTGTATAATAAATTGTGTATTGATTAATATGCTAATATATTATTATTATTACAAATTCCATCCATCCATTTTCTTCCACTTATCCGGGGTTGGAAGAAAATGGATGGATGGAATTTGTAATAATAATAATGATTAATATATTAGCATATTATTATATCAATTATTATGATTTTATAATAATTGCTATATTATTATAAAATTATAACATTTTCTTTCATCATCTATCTATTATCTAATGTGCACAAAATCTTTTTGTACTGTGGGAGGAAGCCGGAGCACCCGGAGAAAACCCACTCATGCTCATGGAGAGCATGCCAACCCCATGCTTAAAGAACCCAGGCCGGCCGGGATTCAAACCCAAGACAACAGACTGGACTGGAGACACAACAGTGAAGCATCTATAAGAAGGCACAGAGCAGACAGAAGTTAAGATCCTTCACGGTTTGCAGCAAGATGCTGCAGATCTGTTGTTTAGAGCGTCATCTTATCTGCTGCTATCTGTTGGGGCAGCAGCATCAGAGCCAGGGACCTAAAAAAGCCCAACAGCCTAATAGAGAAGGCTGGTTCTGTTCTGGAAACGACTGTGCAACCTCTGGAGAAAGAAGGATTCTTCGTAGGATCAAGAAAATTAGGGACAATCCTGATCATCCTCTTTGACGAGACTGTCTTGGGATGGCTCTTCAATGGCTCTTTGAAGAATCTTGATGAGCGATAGCATGTAATTTCCCTATGGGATTAACAAAGTATTTTTAAAGTGAATTGAAACGGGAAATGTAATTACCACTGGTAAATACATTTTACCAGTGGTAATTACTTCTGCCATTCCAAATATTAGACGGAGCTCAGCAGATGTGTCATACTGTCACTCAAAATGGCCAAAAAGAAAGTTTTGGCCATTTTGATTTAGTCCGCTTTTTAGGTTCAGATACTGTTAGTAAACATCTCGCCTCATATGTCCAATCTTCTAATGCCGCTTTTGGTAGATTAATAATTACGTTTTTGGCTTCAACTGTATTGTTTTCAGAGTCAAATTCTCCATCCAGGGAGAAAGATTGTTCTTGGAGATCATAGCTGTAGTCGTCATGGCTGTAGTCGTCTATTGTTTCATTTTTCACAGCAGGGGCAAAAAAGTCTTCATCGTCTTCATCGTACTCAACTCCTGCCCATGCGAGCATTGGCCGAGAGCGTTTACCACAAACTTTCCCAGCCGGGGAAGTTTGTTCTTTTAGATCAGGGCATTCTGTTTCTAGGACTGATTTATTTTCCTGGGTCCAGTCCTCTAGATCTGCTTTCGTCGTAGCAGGAGTTGAGGCTTCATATTGTCCCTCATCCTCAACTCCTGCCCAAGAGAACATAGGGGGAGAACGTTTACCGCAAACCTCCCCAGCTGGGGAAGTTTGCTCTCTGAGCTCAGAGACCTTGTTCTCTTGGACAGTTGTCTTTTCAGGGGTCCAGTCTTCGGATGTCTTTTTCGTCGTAGCAGGAGTTGAGTCGTCATGCTCTTCATCATACTTAACTCCTGCCCAAGAGAACATGGGGGGAGAACGTTTACCGCAAACCTCCCCAGCCGGGGAAGTTTGCTCTCTGAGCTCAGAGACCTTGTTCTCTTGGACAGTTGTCTTTTCAGGGGTCCAGTCTTCGGATGTCTTTTTCGTCGTAGCAGGAGTTGAGTCGTCATGCTCTTCATCATACTTAACTCCTGCCCAAGAGAACATGGGGGGAGAACGTTTACCGCAAACCTCCCCAGCCGGGGAAGTTTGCTCTCTGAGCTCAGAGACCTTGTTCTCTTGGACAGTTGTCTTTTCAGGGGTCCAGTCTTCGGATGTCTTTTTCGTCGTAGCAGGAGTTGAGTCGTCATGCTCTTCATCATACTTAACTCCTGCCCAAGAGAACATAGGGGGAGAACGTTTACCGCAAACCTCCCCAGCCGGGGAAGTTTGCTCTCTGAGCTCAGAGACCTTGTTCTCTTGGACAGTTGTCTTTTCAGGGGTCCAGTCTTCGGATGTCTTTTTCGTCGTAGCAGGAGTTGAGTCGTCATGCTCTTCATCATACTTAACTCCTGCCCAAGAGAACATAGGGGGAGAACGTTTACCGCAAACCTCCCCAGCCGGGGAAGTTTGCTCTCTGAGCTCAGAGACCTTGTTCTCTTGGACAGTTGTCTTTTCAGGGGTCCAGTCTTCGGATGTCTTTTTCGTCGTAGCAGGAGTTGAGTCGTCAATCTCTTCATCATACTTAACTCCTGCCCAAGAGAACATAGGGGGAGAACGTTTACCGCAAACCTCCCCAGCCAGGGATAGCTACAATGAGCTGTAGTTCTAGGGGAATGTCTTGCTTCTGATCGTTGCCATGGAAACGGTCAGATCAGTTTTGCATGACTCAAGCTATTAACCCTTTGCAACTGCGTCACTTACAAGACACACTTCCTGCTAAAGAGCCCCCTGGTGGTTGAAGAAGAATCCACATATAAACCGGAAAATACAATATATGAAAAAAAAATCTGAACGCTCTCTGGTATTTGTTCAGGGGGCCGGACAAAATGTGGAGGATCCGGCCCGCGGGCCGTAGCTTTTTGGGGACCACTAATTTAAAACAAACGTTAAAAACCACAAAACATTAAAATTCTCCTGGAGGGTCAGATGGAGCTTAAATTGAATTGTTTGACCAAAATGACCTCTGTTACATTTGAAGCAACGTCTAGAGATGTCATCCAGAAACAAAACTGAAGTTATTACCTTTATACGTAACAATTAACAATATAGAGTCGGCACACACTTCCAGGACTAAGAGACTAATGTTGCAAAAAGAATAACGTTTGTCTTTAGTCTCATTGATTACACTGCAAAGCTTAACAAGTAATTCTGGTCAGTTTCTAGAGCAAATATCTTAGTACACTAGCTTACTAGCTTTCAAGTAACTTTTCAGCAAGATATGTGAACTTAAGTCAATTGTTGATTACTGTAATATTAATAAAACAAATGGCTGATTGTATCACACTAGGACTTTTTCATGAATATTAAAAAAAGTACTGAATATATTTTGCTGAAAGGTTACATGTCTTATTTCAAGTGAACAAAGAAACTACAACAAAAATGCTTGGTAAGATTTTTTATTTTTGCAGTGTAATCAATGCGACTAGCGATAAACACATGGATGAGCTTTTCTAATGCCGAGACATGATTAGTCCTTCGATCCTAAAGATGTTCTTCAGGTGATAGAAGGCCGACTTTGTAACTGTCTGCATTAAGACTGTAACTGCATTAAGACAGGTACTGTCTTAATGCGTCTCTGAATGCTCAGATCTGAGTCCACCAGAAAAAATGCCTGTTAATATTTTGTGTTTTTACAGTGCAGTCACAGTGTCTTCGCAGTCCTGCCTAAAAAGTTAATCTGCTGTTGTTCTATCAATGTTCCAGAACCTCTCGGGTCTTCTGGTCCTGCTCTGCATCTGAACCAAACATGGAGAAGCGGCATTCAGCTTCTATGCTCCACAGATCTGGGACAAACTTCTAGAAAACTGCGAAACAGACGAAACACTGAGTTCCTTTAAATCAAGACTGTTTAGAGCAGGGGTCCTGTGATGGGAGACCAGGGGTTCCATCCCATATTGATTATTGATATTATGTTATTTATTTTTCAGTTCAAATGTGTTTTGTATCAGTTCTTTATTTCAGTTACTTTGACATTTGGTGAACATTCTTTTTGGGTAGGAAGACTGACCATCTTTCCTGTTCAGAGAATGTGGGGGGGGGGGGATGTCAGTTTGTTTTGATTTAGATTAGTCAATTTGAGTTAATGGAGTACTTGCCTTTCTGGGTGTGTCTCAGCAAGGTGGAGCAGAGAGGGAGACAAATGCTCCTGGAACATACCAGCTTACATTAAAAGGGGTAACACTCTGAGGATTTATTTTGTTACCTTTACTTTTTGATTGACCTTAGAATAGTTTAGTTTTAATAATTTGCATGCATGTAAATATTTGTTGGATCATTTATTGCTGTTAGGTTTGTGTAAATAGTGTTTGTTTGTCCTTTTTTGATCACCCCTTCACCTGGTGTAAGTGGAACTTGCCTCAGGTATAAATGTAAGCTGCTTTGTTTCACTAAAAAGAGAAGAGGGTGTTGGTGTAACAGCTCCTGAATAAAAACACCTCAAAGACATATTGTCGCCTCACTTCCTCCTTACTAACGCAGAGCCTCCGTCGGTCAAAGTGACAGGTCCCCAAACTTTTTCCTGTGAGGGCCACATAAAGTTTCCCTTCTCTGGTGGGGGGCCGGAGTCAGTTTGTAACAGAAAAAGTGTGACGATTGCAGGAGTGCCTAAATGTAAAAATATATTGTTTTCTAGAAAGCACAATCAAATTAACCCTCTTTGGGTTCTTCACAGAAAAAAATCCAGGAAGGGTTATAATCCGTATTTTCCTAACTATCAGCCGCACCGGACTGTAAACCACAACCCCAAAGTTTTTTGGGTTTTTTTAAACCAGTAAACATGCACATATAAGCCTCAGATATCTCTGCCGCTCCAGGTTTTCCACAGCGATGCAGCAGAGGGGGGCGGACACCCAACATTTGAGTAATAACAGGTCAATTGAATATCACATTTATTAGAGTTGAAAAAGAAAAAGTTGCCAAGTTTAGATTTAACTGAACTGACTACGGTCGTTTCCGTACGGTAACTAACAGTAAAAGTGCTGATCCTTCGTGTTGCTACTAGCATGTGCTAAATGAAAATGGGCACTTTCTTCTTCTTTAGATTTCAAGAGCAGCTTGCATTCATTATTGTTGCACTACTGCCATCTACTGGATCCTAATATCTATACCTCAAATTCTCATAATGATCCCAGGGTTATTTAAAAAACTGTTAAATAGCATTTCCCCTCAATGCTATTTAACTGATCAACAACATTCTCAAATTTCAATTCCCTATTAAAACTTAATTCCGTTTTAATGGGCGCTTTCTTTTATTTTCAAAGATTCACTTTGTAATGGTTTCGCTATGGTGTCTTGTACCAAAACTAACCATCAGCCAAACTCCTTTCACACAAGTCAGGATTAATTAGTTCGTCCTTTATTTCCATGTAGAATGGAGTGAAACTGTCAAAACACAACTCAGGATGAGCTATTACAGAAGTGTTTTATATTCAGATACATAGTACAACTGATACAACAGCTACCTCAGAATGCTATGAGCTGCAATGCTATGTAACGACCTGAGAAATCTTAGCAGCCTGCTAGTTAGCAATGAGGTAGCACATAATCAAATCGCCCGCAGGTATTTCCAAAACTAATTCAATAAACAAGTTACTTATTTTATCATATGTTAACATAAAGGCTCATTTTGAAGTATAAGTTGCTACTTACAGGCATTGCTTCGAAGAACTCGACCTGGAATGCGGTGTTCATAACAGACACGTGTTCATCTGCTCTACCGCTATCAAACAACCGTACATAACCGTACGTAACATAAAAATCCAGCAGTTCCCCAAAAGTCCAACAGATGGCAGCAATGCGTCATGCAAAACAAAACATCCACAGTTTACAGGACACACTTCCTGCTAAAGAGCCCCCTGGTGGTTGAAGAAAAATCCACATATAAACCGAAAAATACAATATATGAAAAAAAAAATCTGAACGCTCTCTGGTATTGTTCAGGGGGCCGGACCAAATGTGGAGGCGGGCCGTAGTTTGGGGACCCCTGATCTAGACTTTACAGAGCCTGAGAATTCAACAGAGATCTCAAGCCTTCAACAGAGGTGTCCAAAGTTGATCTTCATGGCCCAGTACTAAAACCTGTATGTTTTAGTTCTTACTCTTGTTTGGCACAACTGAATCAAATGATGGCTCATTAGCAGGCCTCTGCAGACTTTGTGCTGTAGAACCATTTCTGAGATAGCATGAGAATACCGTTGTTTCCGACTGTGCTTTTATAAAAGTGTAACAGAGGAGTTAGAATGTTTGGGTAATGTGTTAGTTTGTGTTACTATATTCTGTTTGAGTTTGTCTGAGCATCTCCAGCTTGCTTGAGCTTGTCAGTGTTATGCTCTCAGGCAATTCCAGAAGACAATGAAATGGAAAACATAAGAGTCTAATCTCCAAAATGACAAGTCAAAATATAAATGTACCTGAATTTCAATTACCAAACCCGTTTTACTTGAAAATGATTTTCATGTCAAACACACGTAGCTATGTATAAGTGGAAAATAAGGAGTATTAGAAGGCTTCACTTGTCAGATTATTACAGCCAATATAGAATTAATGTCAATCATCTTTTTTTCAGCTGTGAAAATGAACAAGGGTGTCTGTTGTACTAGAAGTGTTCTCAAACACCATCAGACAAAGAGTGACCAGTGTGTGCAAATCTGTCGATCAATAAATATGAGGGGCCGTTTAGGACAAAATCTATGTTTTGTCTCACTACATAAAACTCACGCACACTCAAAAAAAAAAACCTCACGCACACTCAAAAAACACTCAAATTGCATATACACACTACTAAAATGTCACACGCACACAAATTTTATCTTTCTCGCACACATACACTGTACTAACAACACGCACACAAATGTTTCTCACATACACGGGACTAAAGTTGCGCACACACACACACACACAGTATTAAGACTCGTTTTTTCGTACGTGTGACAGAGATTCGTTTTTTGAATGTGTGAGAATTGTCACGGTAGAGTCGCGGCATAATTTTTTGATCAATCTGCGCATGCGTTGATCCTAAACTATAAGCTTTGACTGTTGACTCACTGTATGTTTTATTACTTAGTATATTTGTGCTTTTAAATATATATAGAACTTTAAACTTTCTTGTAGCTTAAATGTGCTATAGAAATAAATACATCTGATTGATTGATTAAAAATAGCAAAATTGCTATTAATTAATTGGGTCTTATTAACTCAAAGTCGATGTAAAATCATTCTACTAGACTGGATAGGTGGGGCACACTCATTTTTATTCCATTTAGCCCTTTTTATTCCTCGTCAGTGGGTGACATAAAATTTAAGCTATTAAACACCAATCATATTTTTTTAATTTGTAAATTTAAATTATGGAAAAAATGGATAAAGAATGAGGGTGCCTCATCTCTAATGATTTGTAAAGCAATTTCAAAGTGGTTTTGAATCAATAGGACACATATCTTGGAAGCTATTACAAAAACATACTAAATTTTGACAAAATTGCTAAAAAAATAAAGCATTAAAATGGAAAACAAATGACCGTGCCTCATCTATACAGACTGATAGAACAATTTTACACTGATTTTGAATCAACAGGTCACATGACCTGGAAGCTATTGAAGAAAAACGCATAATTTTGACCCAAAAAAAATCCTAAAAAAATGGAAAATGGCTAAAAATGGAAAACAAATGTTTGTGCTTCATCTATACAGACTAGTAGAACAATTTCTAAGTGATTCTGAGTCAATACTTCACATGACCTGGAAACTATTGAAGAAAACATTATATTATTTAATATTAAAATTATTGAAAATATTGTACATGACTTTAAAATTTAATAGATGATATTGTGTCTCATGTAAAAGCATGAATTAGCACTTACAATTAGTTAGTTGATTACAATTCAAGGCATTAACATTTCTTTGACAGGAATGTTTGGTTCGGTAAGTTGTTGACAGTCCCTAAGTAAACCTTCGGGCGCTGCGGCCGGGAGTTGTGGAGAACCACCGGCCGACATTAGCGTTCATAAATAGGATCAACCTTGAGCTAAACGCCGCTACTCCCCGGAGATCGAATATCCAACTTGAAACTAACTTCACTGCGGTCCTATGCCGCCTCGTTTTCAACTAGAGTTAGCCATGTTCGGTATAGCAGACTCTTTCTTCTTCGGCACTAGTTGGCGCCGGTTAATAATTCCTGTAACGCTGGCACCCAGTGGACAGATGGTACTACAGCAATTTTGCTATTTTTAATCAATCAATCAGATTTATTTATTTCTATAGCACATTTAAGCTACAAGAAAGTTTAAAGTTCTATATATATTTAAAAGCACAAATATACTAAGTAATAGAACATACAGTGAGTCAACAATAGAAGCTTATAGTTTAGGATCAACGCATGCGCAGTTTGATCAAAAAATTGTGCCCTGCCTTTTCCGTGACAATTCTCACACATTCAAAAAACGAGTCTCTGTCACACGTACAAAAAACGAGTCTTATTACTGTGTGTGTGTGTGTGTAACTTTAGTCTTGTGTATGTGAGAGAGGAACATTTGTGTGCGAGTTAATACAGTGTATGTGTGCAAGAAAGATAGCATTTGTGTGTGTGTGTGACATTTTAGTATTTTGTATACGCAATTTGAGTATTTTTTGAGTGTGCGTGAGGTTTTTGTAGTGTGTGAGAGACAAAACAGATTTTGTCCTAAACAAAGATACATAAATAAATGTATCTATGTGCTTTCACGTTGCCTTAGTGACGGTAGAGAAACTGATGCTTATCAGTGTGACCCCCATTACATATTAACGTCAACAAAGTAGATAAATCAATCAAAAACAATAACTGAGAGTTAAATTATTTTTTGCCAGATTTTGTTTTATCCAATGCCATTTTCAAATAACTGAGAACTCCAAAAATCATTGCTTTTTACACAGAAAAAGAAAAAAGCATTTCACCTGATGAACTACAGTGCAAGAGAGATTCTTGGTGCTAGAGAAACGTAGGAAAGCGGGGACGGGAAAGTGTAAGAATCGTCACTGGGGTACAGTAGAACTAAATGAATTTCAATGACTGCATTTGATCATGGGCTTTTGACAGAAACAGGGATGGAAAAATGTAGTTGAGGGAGGGGAACACAGAGGTGAGGAAGTTTAATACCATGATGTGACTGGCTTCAAATGTGTTGTGATTTTGTGCACGTCCAAAATGCCGGCTCTTTGTCATGCCAAAGTACAGCGGTGGCAAGGGTATAGCACTGTGATATTTCCGGGCCCGCTGCTGTGACACATGTAGTTGCTCCAGGCCATGCAGGTTTAGTTAGAGCCCGACTCATGGTCATGATGTAGTGTCTTATACAGTGATAGCTTTAAGACATATGAGCTGGTATTTCTAGCGCGAGACACACAGGCCACTATTTCCTCGGGTGAATTGAACACTATTCCCGAAGGAGAACTCTGGATGGATTGTGTTCTTAGGTTAGGGGCAATTCTAAGCCTATGCTGTCACACAAATATCAAACATGTGGTGTAACAAAGAACCCAACTTTGACAACAGAGGAAAATTAACAGCTCTTATTAGATTTAGTTATGAAGTCGGGGGTTGTGTGATCAATGGAATGTCAAGGTCCTAAAATAATAGCTTCAGCAACAAAAATAACAGCAGGTCAGCTTTCAAGCAGGTTGATTTTATTTTCAAAGCATTTTTTATCTATTAAATGCAACACAAAGTGCTTTTTTTTGAAAATACAAACAAATGTATAAGCAAGCAAACAATCATATTGTTTTCCAATTACTAAACTACCCGTTACAGATGAAATGGTTTAAAATGAAGCTTTGCCCCCCAAACATTACTTACCATCTAATTCTGGAGAAATGCAACTCAATTGCTGTGATCGGTGACTACGTGACTTTTGTAAACGTCCGCAGATTGTATTGGCTCTTTTCAGTTCGATGGACATGTAAATCATCCAAATCGGCTCTCCGTTTATTTCAATGTCTGACTAGAGTACTGAATTAACTGACACACAGAGTACACAGCAGCACTTTGATTCTTATTTTGTTGCAAAAACCATTGTTATTGAAATTAATTTACATGGCAAGATATAAGGGGTGGTTTTGGGAACCTAAGTACAAAAACTGAAAACAAATGGTACGTATGGTGGCTAAATGTGCCGAAAAGGCTCATTTGTAAGGTTTGACCTGGACATTTAGGTGATAATACCTCTCTAAAATGTCTGCTTCACTTTTTTTTCATTAAAGAGGCAGTAGTATGTGTTTTCTAATCAAATCCAGCCATTTAATAGCACAATCGGGTAACTATGTAACCTTCAGTTATAAAAATGCTAACTTAAAGGAAATTTGAATTTATATTCTCTGTCTCTTTAAAGACTCCTGCTCTTTCTGAAACTCTGCCTTCAGGAAGTCATCACACTGTCACTCTGTTAAGGAGGATGTTTTTACCAGCATTGTCCTGAAAAGCAGCATGTTTGATGAGCTCAGCAGATGTGCAGTTTCACCAGGTGTTTGCTAATTGGTGCTGGCTATTCTAAAACAGCTGTGGGGGGAGGGAGTAACGAGGAAAGGCTTCTCTGTAAGGCGCAAGCTTGGAAACTGCAACTCTGAGGAGGAGCTGCACCTCAAAGGCAGTGCTACGTCCAGCTGGGTGTGGACAGTTGAATGGTTGAACCATAGCCTGGTGAAGGACTGGAGGAGCTCCAGTAGATGAGATTTTTATGATTTACCCAATAGTTTCAAAACAACTTGGTAGAATTTGAAGAGGAGTCGTTGCAGAGTCCAACATGTTGGTCTTTGACAGAATCAGCTACTCAACAATGGTAGACATAAAGTCTTCTGAGACGGAGCATTTGATATAGCTATAAAATTATTGGTAAGCTATCCCTTGATATTGTTTTCTTGCATAGTGATCCTTTCTTGTGGATCCCAACTGAATCGTGGCTCAAGATTACTTGTGCTAAACCAAATTCCTTATGGAAGTTTTCTCCTGTTAAGAGGGAGTCATTTCTTTCTATTTCTTGAACATGCTCTGAAGGATTGATACAGGCAATGACTCAAACTATATTGGGGATACCTTCTGTTGTTACTTCACTTATGTTTCAGTGTTTGCTTTAGATTAAAGAGGCACAACGTCAGCCTTATAGAAGACAGTTGCCTGTCAGTTTATTTTCTAATTAGAAAGTGGAAACAGTTCCTCAGTCTGACTTGATAAAATGCCAATGTGACAGAAGTCTGTTTCAAACATGGACTGGTCTCTATTAATTGGATAACAAAAGGTTGATGTCGCATCTAAATTGACCCTTAATTTTCTGTGAAAGAGAAACATATTCATCAATTCCAACACACTTGTCAGACCTATTACGGTTACATTAAGACAATCATGTACAGCAGCAAAATACTTAATTTAGTTGCTGACCACAAGCTCAGAGGAATCCTACTACTGAAAGGAATGTCTTTGAACAAAATGTTCCCCTCTATACCAATAATTATTTGCTTGACATCCAAATAATAACGGTAAAAACCATTTAGATTATGCTTTAACAGTAACTAACAACAAAATTATTTGAAGATATAAAAACTAAAGCAATGCTAACCTTGGTTAAGCTGATGCAAGTGGTATCATTGGACCTCTCTCCATCTCTGGTGGAGATACCAGACCCAGAACTAGAGGAAGGACTATCAGAAAAGGCAGACTGCACTTTACCTGCGTTCTCTTCTTATCTCAACTTTTTAGTATCATTTTTAGGTTTTGCAGTTTGCTCTTGCTGCTCCATATTCACAGCTAATGTGGACTTATTTAATGTTGTCTATAGCATCAGTTGACTGACAGGAAATGTTCCACGGATGGATGACATGAAGACGCAGCCAGCTCAAGGCAACATGAACTCAGCAGCTGCTTAGGACCCCCAAACCTTGTGACCCCTCCACAAATGCCTTATTGTTAACACAGACAATAGATCTTGAATTTTAACATTTGTTTATTGAGAATGAGAATGGTATTAAATTTTATTTAACAGTGTTGGCAGAGATATGAGATTTAATAGGCAAGTGCAAAGAATAGTATTTGTAGTCCGGTTGTTGTGTTACCATAGCTACAATCTGGAGGTATGAGTTCTCAATCAGTTTTGAGCTCTGTTTGCTCACAAGCAAAATAATAACTAGCTATGAGTCATTTTCAGCCCGGAAAACTATTCGAACATGCAATTTCTTAAAAAACATTAGCAATAATTCTCGGTTAAAAAAAGCCTGCTTCCCTTGTTAAATTTACATTAGTGCCAAATTTAAATGGTAGAATGTTGATGCAAACTCAGTTTTAATGCTTCATAGGTAAGCTGCAATAAAACAAAAGAGGTGTTAGACATCATTGCAGTATTAACTGGTCAACATTATGTTGCTCATTTTGTTACACAAATTACCTGTCATTCAGTCTCAGCTGCCAGCAGTAAGATGTCAAATACGAACAGCAGGAAGCAGAATTATAGTCAGAAACCACCTGCAGTGATTGACAATAAGTTGAATAATATAATGTATATTAAAGAAAGTGAAGGCTGAAGTGTCTCCGTAAAATGCTTTTGTCCTATCTGTGACTTTGACGTTTTAGGCCATCATTGATATTTAAAATTGCATTTATAATTTACACATCAAATATAAAAACTAAATAATAAATCATTGAAATCCTTTGAGATCAAATTTCAAAGAAATCTTGACTTTAGATGCTATGCGTTTTTAAAGGCTCTTTTCGACCCTTTTTTCTAATTTATAACTATGAATTAATTATTTTCTCTATAGCTAGGGGGGCCATTATTTTGAGGTTTGTATCATGTTATGGATATTTTGCTGCTTTGATTCTTTCATGCATGTCTGAGAAATCCTTGAATTTCTCTTCGGAGCCATTCGGGGTGAATAAACGCTTGCTCATACAAAGTGCTGCCTATTTCCACTTAACGCCTCATTCAAGATTTAGGCACCATGCACACAGAGTCAAATTTAGGTGTTTCTTTCTTTGGGTTTTTAGTTTTTTAGATTTTAAGATTTTTGTCATTTAGGCTGTGCTTCCACGTGAATTTGGAATATTTTAAGACCAGAAGAAATTATTTTTGAAAGCAGATTCCAGACTGGATAATTTTTAGAACACCGGTTTTATGTCTCCCTGTGGCGATGCGAGCCAATGATGTCGAAAATCTCTCACAATGAGCAATCATGGCTCTGTTAGGTGTTTTTTGTGTCGTTCACTGGCAGTGTTACACCCTCACCGGCTGACCCGGCGTACCTACTTACAGTGCTGCTGCATCCTGCCATGTGGACTCACATTGTTTAATCGTTATCAAAAATACGCCAACCGCCCCTTCCACTCGCCTTCACCACTCAGCTCCTCCAGACTAGCGACAGCAGCAATTAGCAAACACCTTAGTGAGTCTGTTGAGCTTATCATACAAATGACTTTTCAGCTGAACACTAGCTGTATTTGCCGTAATGGAAATTCATTGTTGTGATGGTGAAGTGTCAAAAAGAAAAATAACTTCTTAAGGACAAAGAGGTTAATTTCAAGACTTGAAATTGCAAAGACAAATGTCTTTTAAGTTATGCTTGATAACTGGAAGTAACTGACTTGCAAATGCTATGAAATGGACCCATAATACTGCAAGATGTGTTTCAGTGACTTGTAAATATTCATAAAAATTCTGTAATTTCACATGTGGTATAATTGTTTGCAATTTTTTAAATTCCATTTCTAATAATTGTGTTTCTGCACTATATTTAGGTCAGTAGACTTTGGCCAAAATACATATAATAATGTTTGTGACCCAGTAAGAGTCTTAGACATATAACCACATTTTCATAATGTGTACAAAGTGTTAGGTAAAAATGGTAAGCATACCTAAAGTAAAAAGAAAAAATAAAGAGCCTCATAATACCACACCTCCTGTTTAAAGATACAGCTTAACTATTAAATGGTTATTTGCATATTAATTATTTGTAATATGTAATCAGCTTTTTTTTAAAAGGGCAGTTAAACAAAAGGAAGCAAGACCATAAAAATTACCCAGATCTGGACTCATTGTTTATCTTTCCATGAATGTTGGCATATATAAAACATGTCCTACAATCAAATTTTGTACAATGATCAAGTCCCGTTTGTATGATTTAGGTGTACATTTATTTGATGTGCCTTTTTAGTATGAACATACTGAGTGTGTATTGAGATAAAGGCTGTGAAATTTACATTGTACTACCACATACAGATTGACATTTGAATGTAGTATGAGGTTAACTAAGATTATTGTTGGATCGCTGCAGCAACATTTTCATGATTTTTATGCAAAATCTTTAACAGTGGTGGCTATACGTGGTGAAAGTGGTGTCTCAGTTATGACACTGAAGCTGGTGACTTTTTTTAATATGTCCCAAAAAAATCCATGTGCTTTCATGTAGCTATGGAAACTGTGTTGTGAGTATAATTAATTTCATATTTTAAAATATCTTTTGAGTGTAGAAAAATATTTGAATTGTGCTTAATTTTAAACTTCTTCACTTGCATGCCACAAGACACTGCAAGAATTGAAAAAGACTAATATTAGCAAATGTAGGCACTCGTACGCACGTAGTTTGAATGTTATGCTGTTCGAAGCCGTACATGGTGTTTGAGATATGGAAGAAGACAATAGCTCTCTGAGGGCTAAGGGTGATGAAAATACAGTGGGCTGTGGACATCACCGTCTGAGCATGAGTTTCTCTGAAATTACACTGTTGCAGTGGAGGACACAAATACACACACACACACACAAAAAAAGAGCACACACAAGCACCTTTGTGCATGCCGATTCAGATATAATGCACGGATGTCCTCTGCGTTTCATCATCAAAGCTCTATCAGGCTGTGCAGAGTCTGAAGGGGAGAATATGAACCGGATAAAACAAATCGTTTGATGTGTGAAAGACAGACACTCCAGCTCCAAAGTACTTAAGCTTCCCCTCCCAGTGGACTGACGAGGGAGGAGGGCAGGAGCGAGAAATGAGTGCTCGCCTCTTTTACACCCCGCCCCATTGGCGTTCATCTACAGGAGTTTCCAAAGGATTTCATCATTGTTTATGCAAGGTCCCAATGTCATCATGAGCGATGTCAATTAAATAAATAAAGTCAATATTGACAGACGTTTCAAAGATGTTGAGGCAGTGGAAGGGAGAAGTGGTGGACTAAATGAGGAGCAAAGTGGATGTAAAAAACCGATGAGTATATAATACATGTAGAACCAGACTAAATATGTTCTTTGATGTTTCACACATGCTGCAGTGACGACACAAAATGTTTCCTATGTTCATTTTACCTATTTTATCCAAGCAAACCTTGGTCATCTTTTGATATGGTCATCCCCATTGTCTCTCATGGGCATCATACAGCTAAAAATCACTGTCTTGTTGTCATAAGGGCACAAATTGAAACAGATGGCCAATGTAGTTTCTTTGTAGATATTAAAATATTCACCAAGCTGCTATTAATGCTTTGATTGTGTGGCTTGACAAAGACCTTTTATATCTAGTTAATTTCCCTTCAAAGGAGTCTCATTGAGTTATAACCATGAATATGGCTCTTTCAGTAAGTCTTTAAAGATGAAAGGGCACCGACTGCTTCAGCGTCAGATATGTAATACACCTGACCCTTTTAAAGAGCTGAATGGTTCTTTAATATTAAATGGAATTGTTCCAGAAATGACCAAGGTCAGGTGAAAACACAAAAGATCATCAGTGAATTTTGAAAGAAAAACTATTTGACTTCTACACAGATGAAAGCAGCAAATATGGAATTAGCAGTAGTAGAGGTTGTTAGCATGGCTATGCTAAAGTCTAATACAAAGCTCACTAGAACATCAGTGGTAAGAGTTGATCTGAGTCTTCCGGATTTTAAAGCCTATAAAGATGCACTGACAAACGCTACCACAAAAAAGCCACTTTTGGGAAATTAATAGCATATATATATATATATATATATATATATATATTTGTGTGTGTGTGTGTGTACACACAACACTACAGCTATCCGTGCACACATTTTGGCACAGGCAATTGTCACAAAAACATTGATTATGGAGATGACAATTTTTGTTGTGATAAACGTATATACATTTATAGTTATTTTCCAGCATCATGATGTCCCAAAGACTCATTAGCTTCACCGTCGTCTTTACAAAAACTTAAGCTTGAAGAGCTGTAGTTTTTGTAATTGATTAATAATAGGTTTGAACAGGATACCTAAATACAATTTAGCAATTTTACATTTGGATCTTAGTCTTAAGAACTAAACAGAGTAGTAATGGGGCGTGGTTTTTAGTCATTTTGTGTGACTAAGCTATATTTTTCTGCATTAAGTTGAACCCCTAAACCCGTCCTCGGCTTCTGTCAAATTGTGTTTTTTTCCAGTAGCCCAACTCTGAGTTGGTGCGAAAGAAGAACTGTTTCTCTGATCTTCTTTTTTTTTGTCCGTTTCTCTAAGAGACATTTAACATATGCATTAAATAGCAAAAGAGAGTTGTAAAAATCTGAAACGTTTGTAATTTTGTGTCTTCAAGGCATTTAAAATCAATTCTACAAAGCACTGATTTAAATATTCAGTTTGCAGTTAGTGCTTTAATCTTGATGTTTTTCAATTGCTTCTCAGTGTGGAGGCGCTCCTGAAAAACAAAACTAAAGCTATACAGGTCAGCTTGCGCCTATGAATACAAACACATTCATATTCTTAAGCCTTTTAGGTGTCTGCCATGTAAAGACTGCTTTGATGCACAAATATTTTATTTCTAGTAACTGTGATGCTGCTGTCTCTTTTTCTCTGTGCTGAAGAAACCTCTTTATTAGCCTGTGATAAGGAGTTTGATAAGCACAAGGCATCAGGTGATTATTTTTGTTTTGATACTTCTACCTTTTCTGAAAGAGATCTCAAGAACATTTAGTGATGTGGAGTAAAAGTTGAACATTTTATCCACTTTCAAATCAGATTTTTTCTCTTGATTTGTCCTTTTTTTTTTTTTCTGAATTTGTGCTAACCAGAGTTATCTCCCATTTCCAGATGACCCAGGTTGGCTCATTTGTCCTATTCAAGAAGCAAGAGATTGATTGTTGCCCATGCTATGACTGTAATTATACTGTCATCACTTAATCAACCTTATTGGATTCCTGAAGCGGTCACATTCCCAGAGGCTGGACTTATACAACGAATGGCTATTTTAAGCTGGAAGTAAAGAAAAGAAGGGTAAAACTGAAAGGAAAATATGCAACGGGATAATTACTGAAGTTGCCATCATTCAGTGCCTATTCACAACCCTTGATTGTCTTCATGTTTTGTCAAAATTCAATATATCATATGTAATAATAATGGTTTTAATTTCTAAAAATGATGTCATTTGAGTCAATATTGAACATCCATCCATCCATCCATTTTCTTTACACCCTTGTCCCTTAGTGGGGTCGAGAGGGTTGCTGGTGCCGATCTCCAGCTAACATTCCGGGCGAGAGGTGGGGTCACCCTGGACAGGTCACCAGTCTGTCGCAGGGCAACACAGAGACACACAGAACAAACAACCATGCACACACACATTCACACCTAGGGACAATTTGGAGAGGCCAATTAACCGGACAGTCATGTTTTTGGACTGTGGGAGGAAACCGGAGTACCCGGAGAAAACCCACGCATGCACAGGGAGAACATGCAAACTCCATGCAGAAAGACCGGAGCTGGGAATCAAACCCAGAACCTTCTTGCTGCAAGGCAACAGCTCTACCAACAGCGCCACTGTGCAGCCCAATATTGAACATATGCAGTACTATATTTCACTACAGCTGCAAATAATTATGGATATAACAGTGACATTGCAAATTTAGAGACCACGTTTTATTACCATTCTCTGCAACACAGCTCCAGCTTTATAGGACTGGAGTGAGAGAGACAGTGGACATACATTTTCAAGTCATCATATTTTCAACTGGATATCCATCTGAACTTTGATTTAGTCATCTTGACACATAAATATGCTTTGCTCTAACTTAGTCTCACCCAATATTTCAATTTTTAGAAGATATTTTCCTCAGCATCTGAGTGGATGGAATCATATATGTCAACTTAGACTGCTAAACATATGTAGTAGCAAATTTCTATCTACACACATCAACCGAAAAGTAAAAACCTGGCTATAGAATGGTCTTCAAAATGGATAATAACCCTAAACATATAGCCAAAGCAATGGCATAACCATCAAACAGCCCTGATCTCAATACAATGGAGATGTTATAGATCTGAAAAGTCATGTGCAAGTGAGGCAGTTTTGTCCCATTCTTCCACAACTGGCCCCATTCCTCCAGTTCTGTCAGAAGGAATGAGCCAGAACTTCAGCAAACTGTTGTAAGGAGCTTATGAAAGGAAACCTAAATGATTTGAAACAAGTCATACAGTTTAAAAGACTATTATTCCTTATTATTCCTTACACTGACCTAATGAAAGTAAACTGCTGAATTCAAAGAAAGTAAAAAAAAAAAGAAATCTCTAAAAATATGTTCGCTAAGTTTTTTGGCAAATAGTTAAATTTGGTAATTCTAACAGACCTAAAATGAGGTTTCATTTGATTTAACTTCACACAGTGAGGAGAAATCGTGCACGTGACATTGTGTTCAGTATGTAAACATCAGGTTTGAAAGGCATTTTATTTGTACTTCACAGTTCTGCACTAGTTTCTTCTGGCCTGTTACATACAATCCTAATGAAATACAAGGATGTTTTAGCTGCAATATGACAATGTGAATCAATCGGATCAATAGGCGCAAATATTTTTGCAAGTCACTGTTTGTTAGAGCTATAGCAAAGAAGGGCTACCGTCGTAACATAATGCCAGAGATTAGTCTCAGTGGTGCAGAGTGGATAACATTGGGCCATACAGAGACAATAGGGGATCAGGTGGGGGGTCCAGGTGAGGACTCCAGGTGATTGTTTCAAGAAGTGTGTACTACCCTGTTGGAGGAGAGGTAACAAATAGTTTGAGTGTCACCTGGAACACCAGTTTAATAATTCATTTGTCTATGTGGCTGGACAGAAAGGGCCGCTTTGAAGAGAGGGGCACAGATGGTCATCAGAGTGAAATAGAGCCACATGCACACGCCTATCAACATGCCACCACCCACACATAAGGCACACAAAGGACCAGAGACTGGCTCATCACCTGGGTGCACACCATATGCCACAGCAGCAAACAAGCAGCTCTCTGGACCCATGCTGGGAAGTTGCGCACACACACACGTGCACAAACACAAAATTTTCTTGTATTTTTATCTGTTCCACTTTCCCATGTAAAAGAACAATTCTCACACACTGATGTGTAGTTGTGTTTATGTGGGCTGCGGCGATAAGAATTTACCGACGGACAGAAATGTCTGGAGGTGTGTCATCATCCACCATCTGCATCACACCAGTGCACACATATCTAATGTCAAATACAGGGAGCAAAACAACTAAGCGTTCACAGTCTGAGGTCTGTAAGATCTGGAAGATGTGGGAAGAGCATTAAAACTCAGTTTTTTGACAATCTATCATTCTATGAAATGAATTACTGGTGATGGTACCTCTTTTTCTCTTTTTGCATCTCAGTCTGATTAGTTGAAATCGAAACATCAAGTCAGATGATGACACAAAATGATGCAACACCTACTGCAATAATTAAAAAAGAAAGCTCCCTACTCTTTTGAAAGCACACATATCTGTGCACCAGACATTAAAACGGCAACCTCGCTTTCATGCATTAGTGTTCCAGCTTAATGGTTATGACTTCTCCTTTTGTGCTTGGCATGCTTTTCATTCTCTCACCGTGTGGCTTGGAGGCGATTACTTCAAGGCAGTAAAACAGGTCTCATTGTGGGTTGTGCGGCTTGCAGACAAAACGCTTATTGTTTTACTCGTGTCATATTTAAAAGGTTTTTAAACATTTATATTGTAAGGTTTGGGGCACAGCATTGTGTGCCAAATTTCACAGAAGTGCCCACTGCTTTTGTGTACTAAAATAGTGAAAGAATTGGGGGTGAAGCGAAGACTTAAAACTCGCTGAACTGCTCAAAACTGAATAATGCTGATAGTGAAAGTAGAGTTTGGATGCAGACAAGGAAATGAGATGGCGGTGTGTGATGGGTGGTAAGGCTGAGTGGATGGATGAGTAGCTCTTGGCAGTGTGTGGCCAGTATGACCCTCTCAGTCCAAACAGAGCCATGTACAGATGGAACAGACCCCAGACGACAAGCACCATTACCCTGAAGACCGCAGCGGCAAAAGATTGAGCACAGAGCACAGAGAGGTATGGGAAAAAGAGTAAGAGGAAAACTAAGTGAGTTAAAAACAGAAAAATCTGGTGCAATTAAACCCTTTAGCAGGGAGTGAATGCTGTGTTTGCCAAAAGGATGAGACACATGGATTATTACTGGCAGCCTTTATACTTGGTGATAAACACTGTTTCATAAAGAGACACATTTTTACCTTTGTGATTCAACACATAACTCAACACTTCAAAAAAAAAAACCTCATGCATTGTTTCTCCTAATGATGTTTCAATAATGTTGAAACTACTTGAATGTTTGGCTAATGCTAGCCCATTTACTCTTTCTTGTGATATGACTTGTTCATTTGGCTAATAACACATTTTAATTCAGTTACTTTATTATCTGCGGACAAAAACATAGCAAAAGATTTTTTTTAAAACATCCTCGACTTTTTGCTAGTCCTTTATTTGCAAGAGTCCAGGGTGTCAAATTACACATAAAGGAAAATGACAAAATTGCAGAGTTGGCAACAATGCATGGGGAAGCCAGAAGAATTTGTAAAAAAAAAAACAAATTGCATAACTCATGCAGGTAGGAAGCTAACGCAGCCACTTTCTCTGTACCAGTGTCATCACAAAATATCAAAAACTCACAAATTGTTAAGAAAACCCCCAGATTTGTTAGGTTTTCCAATTAATATTTATGGTATATAATAAAGTTTTGTATGGCATGCAAAGGAAAAAGAAAGATACCAGGAAAAAGCCTGATGAATTTCTCACTGGGGTTGCAGCTGTCAGAACCACAAGCCCCTTTCAGATCATTATTTTGATCTGTGATCTACAAGCCTCTATGCCTTTCGATCAAATGAAAGGTCTTGACATGGAATGGGAGATTAAAGTCTACTCAATGTTATGCTACCAATCCAACTTGTGAGGTGGTAGCAAACCTGTAACCTCTATGAACTCTAGGAGTAACACAGGATTGCAGAATGAGCGTGAAGTTAAGATATGATACTAAAACAGGAGCTACAGCCACACAGTTCTGTGGGGCATTGAGAACAAGATGTGCTGCATGAACTTACTGCTTCTATGCAATAGCTTGATTGGCAGAATCTGATGAAGATGATATATTAAGGATGGTACATAACAAAATTCCTTGTATTTAAAGGACTGTTTTTGTAGAGCCTACATGACAATAGCAGCACTTGGCTTCGCTCCATAAGCAATTTCCCAACAGGGAAAACCCCTTGCATATTATACATTACTCAGATTAATACTGCAAGTCATAAGCCTCGCCCCTTTGGTTTTGTATTCCCATCTGCACCGAGTACACATGGATTGCCCTCTGTGTATCAACATATATGACGCTAAAAGGAGCAAAGTGATACATAATGGTGTGTGTCCTGTGCATGCTTACTGCAGATCTTTTGATTAAAAAGGTAAGAGGGCAGCTGCATGTTTTCATAGAAAAAGAAACCATTGGAAGACATCCATCCAGATGTAATGTATAAGAACGTGAAAATGTCATTCATATCAGAATGATTTCAGTAACATGCTATTAATTTGCTGCTACTTCACGTCTGCCTAGTTTAGCAAGCGAGAATTTGGAAGTAAACAGAAATTTACCTCGTAGAAAGAACAGTTAAAAAATTTTTCACAGTCATCGTCATCTGCCAAAGCCAACATATTTTCCTTTATTTTGCTCTTATGAAAGAATCTACCACTTCCAACACCTAAAAAAAATGAAACTTTATTTCCAAAAAAAAAAAAAAGTCCTCTGAGGACTGGTGTTTGTAGCGTTACTTCACAAGCACATTTCATCCAAAAGAAAAGAAAAGGAAAAGAAAGGGATCATTTCATGCGCTGTCCTTTTGGTTCCTGATTGTTCTTTTATTTTGCTGCCTTTCCTATGTGACATGAATTGTCATGAAAATGCACCTTGGCTCATGACTCTTTCCCCTTCTCTGAACCTCTGACATTACTTCCTCGAAAAGGAAGGATTTCCATGGTGACAAAAGAAAATTATAGGTACGAGTTGGGTTAAAGGACAGCAGGGGGTAAGAGAGGTGTCAAAGTCCTACAATCAGCAGTGACAGGCAATCACTAGGGAATTAAAAAGAAAAAAGTCAGACCATGAGTGTGGAGGAGACGAGGCAGAAGAGTGACAGATGACTCAGGTGAGGCCAGGAGTACTGGAAAAATGCGTGAATAACACAATTACAGAGGGCTAAAACGATGAGCCTGATGAGAGTTAAGGGTATAAAAAGGAATCGAGAGGATCAGATCCATCTAAATGTGGCTGGAGAGGGAGCTAAGAGTTCCCAGGAACGAAAACGGGAGAAGCCAGGAGATGGTTAACGGAAGAGCCAGGGCTAGGTGAGTGTACAAGATTGATTGGTGATTGCTCTTGGATTTTGTGGAAGCAATAAAGAATGAGAGCGCTGTTAAAAAAAGAGGGACTATAAACTCCCAGATGCCAGGTATTTTTCCTACCGAGAAGTGAGACGACAGGAGCCTAATGAGTTCCCTCATAGCTGGGTGGGTTTCATCTTATCAAACAAGCATTTCCACACAAGCACACCAGCTCAGCCATATGAACATGAACAGTCAAACAGCTTTAATGAATTACAGAGGTCTTAGCCTGAATGCTTGGCCTTGTCTCATGATGATACAGTATGTTTTTTTCTGTGTATTCATGCACATACAACTGAATAGCATGTGACCTACTATATCACCAGCTGTACCACTGAATGGCCCCCTAAATTGTACAGACGTTATAATTAGGACAGTTATACACATCATTATGACAGCTATACATAAAATCTATTAATGGAAATCCATAAAATCCTGTTTCCTCTTGACAAACCTATTTGGTTTTTATAAAGCACTGCGGTGAATGTGTGATGAGTTACAGTATCTCTGAAATTGTGTGCTTTAAGTCCCAACATTCAAATGGCTATATCTTCTTAATTACCCTTTTGGATTTACATGTCTTTGACATTATGGGAAAGCTTAAAATCCACACTTTCAGAATCTGTAAATAACTCAAAACGCCCCAAGTAGACTTATTCATGCTTTTGTCATGGCTCGTCTCATTTGTCACAGTTAGAAAGCACAATAAATACAAAAAACAAGGTAGTGCCTTGCAAAAGTATTCTTTCATCTTTGACTTTTACACATTTACTCACGTTACTGCCATCGTTTGCTATGTAGTTTATGTTACAGACTACAAAGCAGGTAGTAGCTGCAAGATGGAAGGAAAATGATATATGATTATTACCCCTTTAAAATATTTTACAGATCTCTACAGCCTTTGGTAAACTGCTAAGAAGACATAGGACCAAAGTTGAAGTCAAAATTTGTTATAATTTAAAAGAGAACAAAACTGGGACTACACAGTGGTACGGTTGGTTTCATTGTGTCCTTGCAGCAAGAATTATTGGCTTTGAATTCTGGCATAGATTTTGAATGTTTTCCTGTGAATGCATTGGTTCTTTCTGGGTATTCTGGCTTCCCCCAGAAACAAGATGACTGTTAGGTTAGTTGGTCTTTCTAATTGGTTCTTAGGTATGAGTGTGTGGTTGTTTGACTCGTGTGTCTCTGCCTTGCTCTGTGATGAACTGGCAACCTGCCCAGGCTGAACACTGCTTTTTGCTCAATGACCACTGAGATGGGTTGTGACAGTTCAAGATACTGAATACACCAAACCATAGCATGGCTTACCGAACCGCACTGACCCATACCGTTAGCGTTCAGTGGAAGCGAGGCATACATGTGAAAGCCACCAGTTATACCAGGATGGCTTTCATGCTTCAAATTCCACACGTGCAGTTTTGTGCCTTTGTAGTTACACGCACAACCAGTCGTATATCACACACATGTGAACATGTCTGAACACCACCAGTGAGCTAAAATATCACCACACAAATGAAAGTATTGATTTCAAAAGGGGCAAGAGGCAGGACTGGGATCAGGTGACGGACATAAAGCAAAATGTCATAAAACATAGAGGCGCTAACTCTAAAGTCAATCCCTTTCCATCCCCATAACAAATGCCAGCTTTTCATTAAGATCTGACTGTAGCACTTATCTTCTGACGGGCATCTGCATAACGCATTGCTTCTCAGACACTGCACCTAGTTTAGTTTATTACCACACAGAGAGAGGAAGCAAAAGTATACAGTGATGTGGAAAAACAGGTAAAATGGAGACAACGGATGCAAATTACCTCATCATCTCTTTACTGTAACAGTGCTAAAGTGGTTTTGCTGAGAGTCTACAGTAAATACTGCTGCCAGTGACATTTTATCTCTTCTAGCTGTTTATTTGACTCACATTGCCCCACCTTCCTGTCACAGCTTCAGGTTGGCCGTAGCCCACTAATAAAATAAGAAGAGATGGCCATACTGTGATGCTAGCACTAAATCAATGTGGGATCTCATACCATGCTGACAACCCCAGCCTTCTTCTTCTATACTATGACACCACGAATATTAAATTATGTCACCGCATGGGCCGCAAGCACAGAGAAAGAGAGTAAGAATCCAAAAGAGCAAAGGAATACGGACTATGCACAAGCCACTATTGCAATGAAATGGTATTGTGCTTAAAACAAATAGATGACAGGTGGACGATAATGAGAAGCAGCATGGGAGAAGAGTGCAAAGAGGAGTACTGTATCAGTACTGTATAGCCAGATGTGAAAGAACAGCCAAACAATGTGCTCATGGGTTTAGGTGAAATGAAATGATAAGGATATGCAAGCATAAAAGATGACAATTGACATAGTCGGGAAGAGTGTCTGGGTTTGATTGCCATATAGAAACCATGTAGAATGTTTAAAAACAAGACTGATAAAAATGTTTTAAACGGGGAAAAGAATGGAGGAAAGTGCAGAGGAAATGAGCGATATTACAAACATGAAATGCAACAGTGGAATTACAAACACATACCTCTTTTCGTTTGACAATATTTTTATGTATACAGTATGTACAAATTTGTGGATCACATTTTGCAATATAGACTGAAAGAAACACACTTACACATCAGCTATCTTAAGTAATATAGTAAGTATGTAATACTGTGTTTTACTTACACAGTATTTTAATAATACTGTATTCCCAGTATCACAATAATCATTGAAATACATTGACGCTTGTAATACTACAATCGGCAAAGATAACCTGGGTGCAGAATCTTATGAGCTATGTTATTTTGAATTTCGTTCCTATATTCACCTCACGCAAATAAGAGACGTTCACTGTCCTTAATGCTATTGGCTAACATACATTTTTATGAATGGGATGCTAAATCTCACTGACGGTTGTGGGCATACCCCAATGCTGGTAAAGAAAGAGTTTAAAAAAAAGTGTGAATTAACTGCAGCACATATCAAAATTGTAATATTCAACAATAATATTGCAAGTGCCTAATAGTGAACAGCCTGGAATGCAAGAGTGCAACATTTCAAACAAATGTTAAACATGCTATAAAAGCAACATGAGCAACATGTATTTTGTTAATACTCAAAACAAATTCCTAATTTGTAGGTATTTAAGGTGAAATAAAGTTAAAGATCTGCTGAAAAGCAGCATAGATATCTGCTGGTGTTAAGTGAATGCACTGTATACGCCCAACATCTCGCTGATAAGCTGTATGTCTCAAAACAAGGCTTTAATTAAGCCTGGTAAAATTAATCAGCTGCATCCAAGGAAACAGCAACTTGCTCTTCAGACACCGCTGAATTACTCACAGACCACCTGTTTGTGACCTTCCTCGCTGTTTTCTTCCCACCCATAACATTTAGTGGGTCCTCTGAAACCTCTTTTTACTAATAGGCACCTGCCAGTCAAACAGTAGAAGTGAGCACAAACCACTGGGGGCATGTTGTTGTTACCAATTAGCAAAAGTTTTGGCTCACTTGGCACACTTGTGCTGCTCATTATAACCACCAATACATAGTAAGGTACAGTGACTATGTAAACTATCTCACTTTTAATACAGTCAAACCAAGGTAATTTATCCTGCCTTGCTAAAGTATTTATACCCAAAACCTTTTCATATTTTATGATGCAGCAACAAAGTTCAATATATTTTTTTGTGGTTTTTATGTCATAGTTAAACATAAAGAAGCGGATGACTTTGAGGTGAATTTTCTTCAAAACCTGAGCAGAGTAGTGTGCATTTGTGTTGATTCCTTTTATTCACATACCATTTGAGCTTAGGAAGGCCATTTAGTTATTGAGTAGTAAACTTTCTCTATAAGATGTATAACAGCTGCAACGTGAGAGATTTTGAGCTGCACTTGTCATCTTTGCTCTGCTAACGCCTCGTCGTTGGTGTATCGGCAAACCTTGGAGAGCTTGAATTAATTCATCTATTTAAAAATGTGATTCTTTTCTTGACAAATTATTATTGAGATGAAAGTGCAGTTCACCGCTGTACTAAATCTCAATTAACAGTTCATTTTAGTTCAAAAGGAAAGTTAACACTTTGACAAAAAAACATAAAAAAAATACTTCAGATGTTGAGATATTTAGTGAAGTGGAAAAGAGTGGTTCTTTGAACAATATAAACATACTGAGTGAGTGCCTTCAGGGGCCCGGAGTGGTTTCTACAATTGGATACCTGCAGGGAATTTGAAAGCAAAGAATGTACACGACGCATGACCGATCTTTAAATGTGTTGCATACATTACAACACTGTCTTGGCATTGAATTGATTTTGAGGAACACGTTGAACTTTTAATGTTTTTATATGTAACACCATATGAAAATGTTGTGTCCTTTTCTTTCCCCTTGAAAATTATGCAAAATTGTGATTGCGATTTATGACATGGCTGGTAGTGGCACATAATAGTGGAAAGCTCAAAAGGTAAAAAAAATACCATAGCACGACATTCTTTAAATTGTGTTCTCAACCGTCCTAATTCACCACTGATGTACCCTTTCTGAAGAGCTAATTTGCCTATTAATGCTAACATAACATAGTTTGTGCAGTGACTCACAAATACGTGTCTGAAACAATTTTCAGCCTCAGTGCAAAGCATGCCAATATATCAGCACTGCTGGAACTCCCAATAGGGCACATTATTGATATGGACTGGGTCTCATAGGTTTGCGCTGTGTGCACATATGAGTCTTTGTGCATATTTGTGTGTAATTTCTTCATTTGCCAATGAGAGAAAGAAGAGTGTCCCAAAGGCCTAAAGGGTCTCTCTCTCCAAATAAGTAATGACAGAAAAGGCAGCCAAATCTCTGCTCTGTTCTCTCTGCTCATCCCTTGCTGCCTCCTCCGTTGGTGTATTGACAGGTCTGTGGCCACAGCGCCACACACACAGAGAATGTCAATGACCCAGCACGCAGCTAAAAGTATTACCAGGGTGGTTGTTAATATGAATATGAATCCTTCAAAGTGGGTGTTGCTGGCCATTTACAACACACTGAGCAGCGAATGCTAAACATCTCGACAGTACACCCTGATGTTACAACACTTTGTCAGTCCCGACGGAACAAAAACTAGTGGGAACCATACAGACTGAAGCTCAAGAATGATCAACTAAGCATGAATGTCGCATATCATGGCCACATGTGTATTCATCGCTTTTATATGCTGATATTTAAAATCAAATTAAAAATTACTTTATTGATCCCTAAGGGAAATTAAAGTGTCGCTGACATGATAAAACCAATTAAATGATTTAAAAAGATTAACTCCTGTGCTTTCATTCTGTGTGCACTAAAGCTTTTAATAACAAATATTGCGGACCTACAACTATAAATGCCATGGTATTGCGGAGAGTCACAGTTTTCGTCTAGACATTGGGGCAAACTCAGACGGTATCCTGTGATGTAATGAGGGTAAGTCAAATGTAAACGACTAAGGATGAATTTCAAGACTTTGAAATAGGTTTGACTGAGTCTGAGTTTGATTGTTCTACTTCTGACAGCTGCATAGTATTCCTATGTTATAATCTTGTACAGTAGAGGGATTATCAGTCATCGTCATACTGTGATAGTACCCAGTGTACTGTGAATACTGCCTGCAGAAATAAAGCAAGCATATATTATTTTAACAATTTAAGCAAGGTACAACTAGGCTAATAAAATGTAGTCGGTATCACATTTTGACACTTAGGACATAATCTATTAATATATTCATGGTGTCCAAAGTATAGCAGATATTGATATTTTGTTCAGGCAAATACAATTATTTTCCGTTTGTTGGATGTTAACTGTGTAGCATCAAGAATACCTGCTAATCACACTCATGCACCGACTTGGCTCACTTGCCATTCTAACTCTCGCTGTTATGCAGCAGCAATAGTACTGCTTTCATGTTATATTTCGATAGTCTCCCTTGACCGTCACTAAAATCTCTAATCCCATTGGTGAGAAATGTGCACTTTTTGGCTTCCTCTTTTCTCTTGTTGCCATGGTGAATTGCGTTATTAGCTTTCCATTGATGAGGGCCTCTTACCTACTCATGCTCACACTTAATTCAGAGGTAACTTGACTCAGAATTGAGATACCCAGTTTATAACTTCTTTTCTGAAACCCAAAACCCTGAATATCACAGAGCCAGGTAAGTTTATTTAGGGTAGAAGCCTTGTACTCAGATGTTGTTAACCCTGCTTTCTGAAATAGGGCCCTAGATGACACCTTTTTTGACAAGCACTGCTAATCCATCTCCTTTCCTTTTCCCCCAGCTCTTTCATTCTCTGTCTGCTAGGAAGCAGAGAGACGTTGGAGTCGGGGATATAATCCTGCAGCCATGTCTCAGTAAAACTTATTATACTGCGTTCCATATAGCATTGTTGAGTCCTTGTCAAGGCTTGAAGTTCTTCCAGCTTGTTGGCTAACGATTTCACATTGCGCATTATGATGGATGGAAGAGATGGTTTGAACTTCCTCCTCGTCCTCCTTGGTGCCTCCTTCTCAACTCCTCTGCGATTTCTGACTTCAGTTGTGGTATTATTTCAGCTTTTGCATTGTTAATCAGCTGCTCCCTGCTGTAAACCACCCTGTTTCTATGGTTATGCATCATAACAAAGAAGCAAAGTATAAAAAGTTTGGGGAAAAATCAGTCCAGCTACAGCATCCAAAACAAGAAGGAAAAGTTGACAAAAAAAAAAAAAAAAACTATTTCCCCCCCAAAAAACATTTGAGAAAATAAAAAATAAAAATCTCAATGAAAGTACAGAACGACTCCAACGTGCTGCCACCCTGAGCGGCACAATTCTAAAATATGTTGAATCTGGCCTCCAACACTAATTCATGCACTGGTGAGTGATGTATGTGCAAAGCTCCCCTCATTTTAACATCCATTCAATTATCTAAATACCATAAAAAAATGTGTAACATTCTTGTGTAGGGCAGTTTTCCTTCGTGAGCTGTAAATATCAGCAGACGGGACGCTGCATATCTGTCAGCTATGCTGATAGTAAGCACATAATTTCATCACCTTTCCAAGGCGGTCACATTTGATAGGGTACATCCAGACCAATAAATTTCATTTAAATGTCAAAGTACTATGAAAAAAACAAAAAAAAAACACAGTTCACATCATTCATAATTCCATAGCTACTCATTCGAGTAGATGTCTCCACATTCCACTGGGTCTATGTTTCAGATGCAGCGCTATTTGTTTTCTATAAATAAATCCCACAACACACGTCTATGTAATGCCTTAGGCAAGGGAGCAATATCAAGTAATGTATGTCTAGAGACCGAATAGTGTACCACTAAAACACCTACATGCCTATTTACACATTCTCCCCGCATGCCAAAGCGTTTTAGGGTGAAATCAACACACTTATGAAAGAATAAAGAAATAAGCAATATTTAAATATTCTTGTTATTCTTCTCCTACAACTTAGAAAAAAAAACAGAAGAACAGTGCAGGGTTTTGTATTGCATTTTCCTCTTGCATTCAGTGACAAATAGGCAATTCACAAGTTACCAAAAAAACTGTAAAAGAGCATTCGCTTCCCAGTTCTCCACTAGGCAAAGAAATAAGAAATGCCTCAAAGGACTTCCACAAGCAGCAAATGTAGAAATATTGTGGATGGACTGGTGAACCTTAGCAGATTTATATATGGCTGGCACTGTGCATTTAGTGGAAAAAAAAAAAAGTGGGGGTGTCGTTGGGTGAAGAGGATGGTTTTAGACTTCCATCTTGCAGATATGGATCGGTTTTGGGAAGGATGCATATTCATAAGGGGGAAGGGATTGGGGTCGGCAAGTTCTTTGGATTGTTTTCCGTGCCTGACTTTTCAGCATGAGCTTGACAAAACACGAAGGGGGTGGAGGGGCAGCAACGCACACATGCGCATGCACACAAATACAGAGTTTGTGACCCGAGGATGTTGAGGCTGTGTTTTGGCATCAACAAAGTTACATAATTGTCTATTTAAATTTTTTGTTCAATCTAAGCGCAACACATCATAAAATTTTTCATCATACTAATCTGTAATGGCATCACTCTTGCTAATAGTATGCAGAAATAGTCTGCAGTGTTTGGCTTACTGCTAATCCTCTCTCACATGAACACTGACTTTCCTGCTACCCCACACAATTGTTCCCCCTCTCTCTTTTGCTCTCGCACACACCACCCTTTAGACCTCTTCCAACATCCAAGAGCCCATCACATCCTGTTATGAGCCGGTGTAAATTAAGTGCTGTGAATCAGAGATGGCTGTTACTGCATGTGACTTGGGTGGAAGCGAATAGGACAAAGAAGAGAACGGAACTGCGTGTCCCTGCAGCTTCATGGGCTGGTGTCTCACCAGGATATATAAGTGCTCAGCCGGATAATACCGTCATGTACATAACTACTCGGTGTCCGTGAATGTATGTGTCTACAGTAGCGTGTGTGATGGCTTTTACAATTTGGTGACCTGCTGCTCAGCTCTTAACAAGAGGGGGCAGGCATCTGCAGCTGTTTTCACTGTATAAGGCAGCGCAGGAGGGTATTAATAGGTTAAAAAAAAAAAGTTACACCTCTGCACGATGAGGGTGGAAGCAAGAAAATTGTAACATTTAGGTCTGAGAATAAGAAACGAGCCGTATGAGAACACAGAAGCGAGGGGAAATGTAAGGTAGAGCCGGTGACAGAAATGAGAGCTTGGAGGGTGAGGCAGGGAAGAAAATGAGATATTGAGAGAGATGGTGAGAGATGTATACACACACGCATGCACACGCGCACACACACAAACAAGAGTGGGAGCGCCAGAGAGAGCCCAGATGAGGGAGTTGAGATGATGGGCTGGCAGTTTCCAAGCACCAGGCTGTTTTTCAGGGCTGTCAAGCACATTGTGAGGCATTGTTTGAAATGCCCAAGCTGATGGCTGACATATTCCCCATGAATCTAGCATGCCAGGCCGCTGTCCACTACACTACACTACACTCAGACACACATGAGCTGATCTGGTCTGTGGCTGTAGTTTGTCTGTGGGTGTGCTGGTCAGTGAAGGGTAATTGGCCGACCTTGGCCCATCATGGTGGCTGAAATGAGGAAGGCTGTAGGGCTGGGTAGTTGTAAATTGTGTCCCACATGAATGCAGTTTTGTCATTGGTGCTCAACTGAGGTAGTTAATTGATACTGCTGGAAGAGACAGGCCATATTAACAAAATGTGTTTCCTCTTGGAACCTGTCCACACCTGGACAAACCTAAAAAGAACTTCTGCATTTGCAGAAATTATACTGTAAGACCAAATCAGACATATACATTCATAAGACTTCATATGTTACCATGTCTCCAAAAGTCTCCAATTATACGAAGTAACACAACAGAAGATAAAAATACTCTAGAGATTTCTCGCTTGAGGAATACTTAAGATTTTAAGTTTTATATATATATATATATATATATATACACTGCTCAAAAAAATAAAGGGAACACTTAAGTGTAAGTATATATATATATATATATATATATATATATATATATATATATATATATATATACTTACACTTACACTTAAGTATATATATTTAAGTGTAAGTATATATATATATATATATATATATATATATATATACTTACACTTAAGTGTGTATATATATATATATATACACATGCACACACAAATCATGGGTCACTTGAATGCAGTCAGTGATCAAATGCCAGGTTTGTTGGTCAATACTGGTGATCACCTCACAAGCACAGAGCAGAAGCATCTTTTACAAAGTCACTTGTGATCCATAGCTCTGGACATGTGCAGTGGGAAATACTCTTTGATGGTCTGCTTGCTGGATGTTTTTTCTTAATCTCTTTCTCCGTTCTCCCTGCCTCCCACAATCTAAAACGCTCTCTTGCATCTTTGTTTCGCTTTATTTCTCTTTATTAGTTCATGTTCCTTTATCTGGCCATTCTATTTTTTTTCCCTCCACATTGCTCTGCCTTTTATATAATCCCTTCCACACGTTCTTTTATATATTTGCACCCTCTGCTCCTTTAACATCAGCTTTGCACCCTATTCCCAGAGAATTCCCCACTTGGTCTTCTTCTTCTTTTTTTTTTTTTTTCCTATTCTTGGCTACTCCTCTCCTCCTCCCCTTCTAATTTCACCCACAGCAAAAAGGGGGACAGTTGTTGGAGACAGACCTACAGAAATAACTGTGTTACTGCTCTAATCGATACAACCAGGCACCAGTGGCTGTGGCCCAGTCCTGTTCAGTGTGGGCTTGTGTGTCCGGGCATTGATGTCTTTGACTCCGCGTGGTTCAGGTTCTCCGCCAGGAGGCAGAACCAGAAGACAACCAAAGGCATATCAGGCTCTGCCATCTGTGGAGAAGGACAGGATTTAATACTGGCATATCCCATCCTCACAACGTCAATCCTCCTTTCACCTCTGCCATCTGCCTGGTTCTCATCTTCGTCCTCCCTGCTTTGTCATTCCCAGATTCTCAATGTAATATCAAAAGAAAGGAAGACTGAGATGGACCGGCAGAGTTCATAAATTGTCATTTTAACAGATAAAAATGAGCAGACTGAGGAGAGGCATTTGGTAATGAAATACCGCTTTCTCTGTTTATCTTTGACTCAAGTTCCCTTATACAGTTCAGGCAGCACATACGGTCTGTCAGTACATTTATGATGGATGAAGGGAATTTAGTTTTATAATCCAATCCCTCAAAACATTTAATTACAAGGTTGTTGTTTTTTTACCTTATTATATATTAGCTTAAATTTGTAATGATTACTTTGACCTACAACTGATCACTCCAGGTTTATTCCTCAAAAGGGTGGCATTATGCATTTTCTAGGCACATATTGCCATTTTATAGCACAATCAATTAACTACGTTACATTTCGTTGTAATAAAAATGCTGCATATGTCAATACAATGGGAGAGTCTTCTCAAATGTGAATGAAAGATTCAACACTCTTTGTGTGTTTTTAATGAGGCAATAAGATTACAACATGATATAAAGCTCAAAAGTCAATTTTACATCAAAGCCCCCTTTGAGTTACATTGAATTATAGAATATTATGACACATTAATCAATAACTGCTCAATTTGTACAAAGACAATTGAATCTACTACGTTTTGTAACCCTTCAGGCATTTTGAGAGATAAAGTAATGGGTACTAATTTTTCTTATTCTTTCCAGTTGATGTTTAGTTCAGTTGTCTAAGACTTGGTCCATCTGTCTACAAACCCTCCTGATATATGTTTCCACTTTTCTCCTTTAGCTTTCTCCTTTTGACCATTTCTCTTCTCTAGCTAATGAGGATGTCACACCAGGAGCCATGTGTCTCCTCTCAATTTCCTCCGAAGGCAAGTGCTGAAAATTTACCATGTTCTCAAAGCGCGGGTTAATGTGCAAAAGCATTTTCTAGGAAGAACAATGGGAGGAAAAGACTGGAAGGGTTCAGTATAGCGATAATATTAATAGTGAAGATGGTAAATAGACTCTTAATTTTGAGCTGTGTATCGTAAAGATTATCGGAGATGACAGGGTTGGATGGGTCTGAAAGTAGAGCAGAAACAAGCAAACACTCAAAGATCACGCTGGCCACAGACTTGACTGGCAACAAATATTCAGTAAGCTGATGGTTTTATGGGATTAAAACTGCTCAATAGCACTTCTTTGGCTTTTCCAGCCCAACACAGGTTGTGTCTATAAAGTGGCTCCAGAGGAGAGGGGCATGTGATCATGGCTCAGATCAGCGCATCTAATCATCTTAATAGACAGGATGAGGATTTAAGTGTTGGGGATGGGTGGAACTGGAAGGGTTTCATAAAGTTTACATGCTCAGAGTCATAAAACATGGCATCATAAATATGTCAATCAATAGCAGTTGTGTATATAAATACACATTCACATGTTTCCATATATTTTGCTCTCTAGAAATAATATGGAGAGAAGCAGTCTTTACTATTTCACACTCAGTCTTTACTATTTCTGCTGATTTCTTCAGATTTGAGGTCTAACTGTAGCTCTGCAGTGCAGCGTTCCCCATCAGGACTGACTGCTGATACTTGCAGCCCCTAACCTTCATCCACACTAATTTAAAAGAAATTAAAAAAAACTGAGCGAGGGCCTATACTCAAATTTCATAGCAGGGTAAATACAGCGTTGGTGCAACTGAATTCAAAGTGTTAAGAACAGTAACAAAAAAAGAAAAAAAAAAACATACTCCCATTCATATTATGAAAGCATTAATTTATGTTAAAACATTTTTCACTAAGAGTGAATGAATACAAAATGGACAGATAAACAAAATGATTCACTATATCTGAATGTAAAGTCGTTCTATTTTCCAACTTTACCTGTATTTTTTCAACATTCTTGGATGCCTGTGCAAGGCGGTTTTTATGTGTTTGGTGTGTCTAATTGCTCTTTCCCACTAAGAGCTGTTTCTATGGTGACAGTATTAACACACATGCTGTTTGTCTTTAGAGTTAAACTTTGTACAACCCCAACTGTCTCGGTTTTACAACCTTGCTTTGTTAACTTCCAGGGAAAAGTGAATGGACATGTTTATTATCTGCCTATCTGCGATGCGTCATAAGTGACAGTATTGCACAGTAAGACTTCACTTTTTAACTTGTCACGTTAATGTTTTTCTTTTTTCTTTTTTTTTCCCCCCTTAAATTGTACTTTAAACACAAATTAATGTACTTTCAGTTGTGTTTTATTCAAATGCAAAGTATGAGACTTTGCACTTATATCTTAATGAAAATATAGGATGGATTTGCAAGAAACACAGCCAGAATGGTAATGGTTCACGTTTTTGAGCACAATTTGTTGTTTCTTTGGGCAGACATGGGAGGGGTGTGGATTCATGCCACTCATCCGTATGAGGCACATTCTGTGTGTAAAGGCTTTACTGCCATCTTCTGGTGGCAAATGAACTCAGTCATTAAGAATGTAACTTTGCTGTTCTAATCAAACACAAACTGGATTTGAACTGAGTCACTAGATAACTTTCATACACACAGCTGCAGAAACACTGAGGAGCCTCCCTTCCCACAATGTGTATTTAAATACGTCTTATGAGGTTAAGGCGTGTTCTTAACCTCATAAACCTTTTTGGATGATTCTGCTGCTCAATGAACAGAGGCGTCTCTTCAAAGTCTTTAACAGTTATTTATCTTTCAGAAAGTTCACATTAGTAGGCGGACCTAGGTGTCAGCAAAACACACACACACACGCACACAGACACTATTATTTCATACTGACAACATGCAAAAATCAATTTTTAATTTTGTTTGGGGAAAATGGAGCACAGTGAGCAATGCAAAATCGTTTGGCTGCTGTCTTTTAAAATGTGCCTCCTTACTGATGAATGTAAACTGCCATATGAAGAGGCAGGAAAAAAACAAATACACACACAGACACAACAATTATCTGTATAGCAAATACACGATGGCATGATTCATTGATCATGCCAATTTTTCTATTTATTAACTGACCTGAGAACCTCTCTTTACTGCACCATGTCTTATTTCTAACTTGTTGTGGGCTAATGATCCCTCCGGGCTCCGAAGATGACCAGTAACAGAGTTAATTACAGTTGGGATGCAATCAGACTTGCATGCGCCTGCCTTGCCTTGTTTCATTTCTATGTTTGTCTTCTTTCCTCCCCTCTGTAAAAGTGGAGAGGACACAGAGTAAATAATTCGACCTTCCTTAGCCCTGCAATTTCCCTTCTTCTCTATACAGACGGACACAAAAAAGCCGCAGACAATGAAAATGGCCATGGATTTTTAAGAATGTAAAAATTTGTGTGGTCCGATGTGGAATGGCTTCTGGACTCTGGACTGTTATGTATAAAGAAGTAGAGCTTAAGTTAATGGTTAATGTGTTGATCTTCTTTGAGTAATCCTAAGTCAGTGTAAGTTCATTTCAGTGTCTTATGTGAACAAAACATTGTTCACATGAGACATTGACGTTGTAATAAACAACGTCAATGTAGCCCTCTAGAAAAAAAAGGTAAATATTCACAGGAGTTTGGCTCCCTGGTTTTATTCAGAGCTGCATATTTCAAAGCACAATGGCTGGAGATTGGAGGGAAAATTGTCCTATAGAGATCTAGAGGAGTCCCAGTAACTTGGAAAAATAGTCTATTATTATACAAAATTGATCCTTCGCCAAAGAAGAACAGCGTATATTTCGTCATTAATAGAGGATAATAACAATAATTCTAGGTTTCTTTTAATACAACTGCCAGACTTGCACAGAGTCATACCTCTGTTGAGCCACCGAGTCGCTCAGACTTTATAGGATTTATGTATAAATAAAATGCATTTATTAAAAACACAGTTATTGGCATCATCTCAAACATATTTAGTAAATGAGGCAACATTGAAGTGTAAAAACACTGTTAATGTGTTTTTTTGTTTTTTTTTACTGTTTTAATTCAGTTAACCTTAAGTGATCAAAAACATTGGCTTAATTTAAAGCAACAGATGACATGCCACCAGAGATCCACAGATTTCTCAAACATGAGTTAAAAAATACTGTGTTTTACTTAACTGCTTCAAGCACTTTTAGGTAAAATATACTTAAAAAACTGCTTCTCTCACCTCATTCCCATGGATCTTTGGTCCAGTAGCTACTCCTCTTTGGGCCACTACAAATAGAAACTGTTTTTATTTTTTAGTGCTTTAATAACCTCTTTTAATATTGTCACTGACTGCAGAGTGGCACTTAGTACAGAAAAAAGATGCAGGGAACACTAAAGTAACAACAAAATAAAAATGTGACAAAAACCTTCTCAACCTTGTGAGGAAACAAGACCTTGTCCAATCAGACAACCCATTAGGAATGGCATGTGTGTAAAAGGGAGCTATAATATTTTTGCTTCATTAGAATGCAGAATATTATTGAAAGAGCTGCTCTGCAAAGCAGAGGTCTCAGTATGTACTCAGCCCGCCATACCTGTCCACGCTCATGAAATATTACTGGGGACTGAAAACAAGGAGAGTAACAACTCAAAACTACTTCTCGACTACCTGCTGAGACAATTCCTGCACGACAAAAAGACACTCTAAATCCAAGAGGACATGTGATTTGAGCTCTTTTGCAGCTGTAGCCGAGTTGGCTGAACCTGACGCATATGCTGCTCAGACATCTCCTCGAGGACATAAAGTGGATAAAGCACAGTAAAAGGGCCCCCAAGAGGAATGACTCAAAAAACAAAAAAAACAAAAAACAAAGCAGAGAAGGAGTTGTATCTCACAGGTGGGCTGGAAGTGATGCAGAGCAGCAGCTGGAAGAAGTTGCTCAGAAAAGCATATTTGGCTTGTTTGAGGTCGCTCGCTTACGGAGGAGTACTGGATACGGACAAGAGTGGAGAGTCAAAAGATGTTAATATTACAATGCTTATGAGATTTGGCATGTGCTTGTGTCATTTCCACAGTAAGGAACTATTCTAATGCAGCCTTTATTTCGGTTCTAATATTCCTTACAAATTTACGTGAATATTACAGCCATTCAGACTATAATGCAAAAGTTTTGCCCATTTTTTGGCTGGAAGGTGAACCTCCACCTCACTCCTGAGCAGTGGCCTACAAGATATTTAGAGAAGTGGTCCCAAAAAAGAAAAAAAAAAAATAATTATGATATTTAAATTACAACACATATTACAACATTGTGTCAAAAAGCTAGTATTTTTATCATCTCTTGGAGAAAATAAATTAGAATGATCAGATAAAATCTTCCTTGTAATATATTGATGTAAAGTTTGCTTGAGTATGAGTTTTCTGCACCTTACAGTGATTTTGTATTGAGGGGGGAAAAGCCAATCAGAAAATATCCCCTACTGTCAGTAGGCAGTATGCAGGAAGTCACAACATCTCAAAACATCATGAAAGGCCAACAAGACAAATCAATCCAATTCATTCCACGCAACATATTGACACGTTCAGATCCAAGTGCACCCAGTGTACAGTGTTCTAAGGAAACCCAGCTGATTAAACTGAGTCACTGATTGCATCAATCCGTCATCCAAGGCGAGCATGTGTCGACAGTAGAAGGAAATGACCTTTTAACAGGAAGAAACCTCCAGCAGAATCAGTACAAGTGACCATCTGCTTTGACTAGCTGTCATGTGCAAGAGGTTAGGCAGGAGAAAGGGAAAAAAATATATTTTTGAGAACCAATTTTTACAATTAAGCCTACAGTTTTAAAAAACCTCTGCCAGATGGTTTAAAGCAATCCTTTAATTTTAGCAACATTTGTCGCTTTTTTAAAGTAACATAACCAGCTTCAGCTGCAACCTAAATCTGATGGAGGATATAGAGGATATGTTTAGGGTGCTAAAGCTTTCAGTGATCACATGAAAACTTTCCCACGCCAACGACATGGAGCTCAACATCAAAGTTGCATTTTCAAACATACCAGTTTAAACGGACAAAAAGTGTATAAATAATATTTTCAACATGCCATAATAAAATGTAATTGAAAAACAATTAAGTTATTTTTCCCCATTGTTTATGTCCACTTTAGATTGTTTTAATTTTTTGAAAGAGATGTTTGCATTATCAGAAGTGAAATTTTTTAGTTTAATGAAAACCGTTTAAAATGTCAATCATGAATGAATTTAGCCTTGACTTTATGTCAAAACTGAATACACAGAGTTAATGGCGGCAGATGAGCTTGACAGGACGATGAACAAGAGGATGACTGAAGAGCTTTTCATCAGATACATGAAACTATGCGACTCACTTTTCCCAGCATGTAGAAACAGAAGCCTGACAGCTAACTTTGGAATGATAATTTGGAGGGATGTCCAATAATGGTCGGAAATGCATAAAACAAACTCGGAAGATATTCTTTCATCGTGCTTTTGGGTGATAAACTTTTTAACACTCTTGTCTTGCAGCAACAAGGCCCTGGGTTCTAATCCTGACTGGGATCTTTCTGCATGACGTTTGAGTTTGTTCTTTGGTGTAAATGTGTGTGCGTGCGTGTGTGTGGTTGTTTGTCTCTGTGTTATCTTCTGTTACACTCTTGACCTGTCCAGAGTATTTTCTGCCTCTTGCGAATTGAACAGTGAAGATAGGCACCAGACCATCTGCGACCCTACAAGGATTAAAGTGGTGAAAAAAGTTAGTTCTAAAGCTTTTCTTTTATTTTTTTGCCAGGACTCATGGAGTAACTAGAAACTTTAAATGTCATCTAACAGCAGCAAAGCTAAAATTCAATATTCCCTAAACGCGGAATCAAATTGCTCTGAAAGAAACAGACTGTACAAGTAAAGCGCCTTAAAAACTCAGCAGCTTTGCTTGTTTACATTTATTCATGTCACGCTCCATCACAATTTGGTTTGTGTGCGTCTGCAAAAAAAAAAAAAAAGTCAAACCCTGCCGTGAGTAATCCACCCCCAATGGAAAGGCATGACTTCACTAAAACAATGATTACATCATGTCGGGAAAGAATGCATTCAAAGCAAGGGCACAAATGCAAACTAGTGGGTGCAGAAAAAGAGCCCGCCGTACTTGCAAAATGTCATGCCCTCTCAGAATACTGCACGCAATTGGAAAACATTGGCATTGTGTTTAAATGACAAACAGCAAACACGAAACTATAGGAAGACTTTTGGTTACATACCAAAGTCATTAAGACAGCAGGGGCTTGGGGCCACAATGAAGACTACTGTGGCTTGTGATCATTCTCAAATTTCTACTATCTGATTGCAGCAGACATATCCAATCCTACGGTCAAATTCTGCTCATAAAAAAGGCCAAGACCTACGCTCAGTTATTATGGCTGAAAGCATTGACTGCTGTATTATTGCGCCTGTGTGTGTTGGGAGAGACTGTGTATGTGTGTGTGTCTGTATGCTGTATGAAACAAAAGAGGGACATTACAAGACTTACTATGCCTCATAATACCCTAAGGATATGCATCCTTCTATAGCGAATTATTTCTGCGATAACTAGACTCCATCAAAAGAGAAAAAACTGACTGTTGTTAGGAACAACAGCGACAAAGGAGTCTCCTGTGAGTAAATTTGTGGTGCATTTCCACACTATTTCCTTTTGGTGATGAAGAAACTCCTGGCATAAAGAGTGTGCTCCGGCATAATGGCTCCATTTTGAATAATTGGCCCAAATATCCACACAATTAACTTGTTGCTGTGCCTCTGTGGCACATAAAATTAGTCAAAATAAAAGTTTGGTGGAAAAAAAATTAGTCCACACCAAGTCCATTGATTCTTACAAAAGGTCCCATCCTCAGCAGTAATTTCCTAATAAGCACATGCTTTTAAATGAAATTACAGAGATTTTCAAAGATCTGTTCCCCACTTTCCCCCCCACCAACCTTCATCCCCCCCATTTTCTACTAAATAAAAGTGCTGCCTGGTCATTTTGGCTGTATTACCTGTCTGCTCTTGTATAATAATGTAATTACCCGGTGACCAGTGTGATCATCTTGCCGAATTACACCGTGACCTCTGTCTGTGCAGCTTGCTTTCACGGCTCGCCACTCAGTGGGGTAATGGGGAAAGACCAAACCCAAATGATCACATTTCTGATGAACCTTGCGAGTGCAAGCATGCACCATAACGGTGCACGAGCATGCTCAAGGACAACCAGGACACAAAGCAGAGATCAACATTATGCAAATTTATGCAGTGAGATTAGAAAGTTATAGTGAAAAAAAAAAATCTGTTTGTGATAATTATTGTTTTCCCCCCCACCCAACTACATGACTGTCTCTTTGCTATTCTCCTCTCTCATCAGCAGCTTTGTTTCTATCACTTACTTATTTTTATTTAAATTTTTTTTAGCTGTAAGCGTGTCATTAAAAACTTGTTGCTGTTGTTCTTTGGAGTTTGAGACTAATATGTTATTTAAGAAAGTAACACCAAGAAGAAAGCAAAACATCACCAGGGAATCATGAAACAGAATTTTTGATCTGCTTTGCATGGGCATATTGAACATCTCCTGTTGTTCTCAATGGACTACTTCTAGTCTGAAATTCTAGACGCAGCCTGTAGACCAGCATGATACATGGTCAGTTACTGGGTCAGCATATTTCTTTGATATTTAGTATCTTTTTAGCTGCTTTGATCTTTGTGTTTTTTTTTTCTTTCTTGCTTTAATGTATTATGAAGAGGCTTGTCTGATAAATTCCAAACATCCCCATGAGTGTGTAAGGTAAATGAGTTGCTGATACTGAGGGATAGTTCTTTTTTAAAATGTAGGACATATTTAATCATTTATACTTTTAGTGGATTGTTTTTGAAAGGCTATTTATACAGTGCCATGTGACATTTGGAGAAGTTAATAACAAATGAGCATGACAAAACATAACGGCGCAAAAAGGCTTTGATGCAACAAAGTACAGGGAGATGATGGGGCCTGCATTTTTTTTTCTTTTTCTTTTCTCAAAACAATTTTAAGAGCAAAAATAAATGTCAAAACCAGTAACAAGTTCTGTATGTGGGTTAATGCAATCTAAGATGTAATTATCATTCAAAAGCACATGAAAGAAACTGAAAGTTACGGGGATAAACATGAGCTTCTGCAATATATATATGTGTGTGTGTGAATGAGACGGTCCACTTTCCTGCAGGGCACATAGCGTTCCACTTCACCTTGTTCGGCCATTTTTGTAGTTTGATCAAAAACATACCTGTACTCCACACATTTAACTTTCCTCTCCTTATTTTATTTTTAATAAGTGCAAAAAAGTATTTTCTTTCCTCTTCACAAATATGCACTATTTTGGGTTTCTCTATCACATACAACCTGATGAAATGAATAAAATGGTTTGGTTGTAAAATGACACTTTCGGAAACCCAAGGAGAGCCAAAGGCAAGGGACTCGCCCCACTGAGGTGGTTTCCAGGGAGATCTGACTCTGAGATTTGGACATTGACAAACTTGAATCCTCTGTGATGCAACAGTTAAGGATCGGCTGAAACGGTGATGATCGTGACAAGCAGAGAGAGAAACGGAAGAGAGATTCAATTAATTTTACATTAATTGGTTTTCAAAGATATCTGTGTAAAATATTACACTTACAGAATTGCTGTCAAGTTCAGATGGCATGAAATGTAAAACAACAAAATATGAAAGTAACAAAAGGTTGGTTTTCCGTCTACGCTTACATATTTCCTGTCAGTGTGGCTGAACTAAAGGGCGTGGTGATTTGTATCAGAAAAAATCTGCAGGCATCCGTTCAAAGATGTGGCGTCTTTTTATTGTCGCTCAACTTACAATTCTTGATGCAAACGATGCAAACATCACACTTATAACTCCTCTTTGATAATACAGCTGCTAAGCTGTTGAACTATTGCAAAAACTACTACAAAAAAAAAACACGTTCTAGAAAGTTCCAACACATTAAGACTCTGATAGGTTGTTGTCAACCATGATTGACAGGCTGATGAGCCAATCACAGTCCAGACGGGCCTACAAGGCACAGTACAGTAAAAATTAGTGGCGTTTTCCACAGTGGCCAAAGTCAGGGATTGAAACAGGATTTACTCGTTTCATGACGAAAGCCAAACATGCATGGGCTCTCGTCTTAAAGCAGCTTTAAAGTTGACAGCGAATATCATTGTGGCAGTCTCAGCTTTTCTTCTCAACTAAAGGACAAAAATAAATAAATAAAAATCATTCATTTGTGACTGTGAGGAGAAAAATGTCACTAAACCCAGTCAACATCTTCATATCTGACCAGACATACTGTTGCTGGGACCTCCGGAGTATCGGCTTTGTTTGCATCCTGGCGGCCTGCCACTTGTGCGCGGCAAACACGTTTGTTTTCCATCATCTCCGCTTTCGACCATCTGTGTTGGTAGTCTCGCTTTCTGATGCTCGGACAAGTAGGGCTGCCAAGGGCTCGTCTGCACGTTGACGAGAGAACGGAGAGCTCTGATGCGTTTGCTCTGCCAGCACTCTAGAGTTTTACATTCAAACACACACATAGATAAGCTCACATGTGCAAAAAGCTTCGCACTCACAATTGCACATGTACAAAAACAAAAAGACACACAATTGTTTAGCATTTGTCGAATTGTGTATGTATGGTCGCTAAGAGCAAACCCACTCACTCGCTCACACATCTGTGTCTTTGTTGCCACTCCAGCTCTTGTCTTCTCCTCTGGTGCCCCTTGTAGAGGGCTTTGATATCGCTTCCAAGCCTGGTTCCTGCTGACCTGCTTTGATGCTAGTGTCTAGTTGTCTTGTCATCTCCCTTTTCTTTTCTTTCCTCCTGTTCTCTCCCTTCCCTTTTGCTTTGTCGATACAACAAGGGTGCCGGAAGCAACCGCTCATAATCTCTTTCTTCCTCTCCCAACGTCTTATTCTCGCCCTCTGTCTATTTTCATTATCCTCTCAATCCCGTGTTCCACCTATTTTGATGCGCGTAATTGTCACATGTTTTCAACAATGTAAATACTGCTCTTTGATCTTTTGCTATAGTAAACTGTTTATATTAAAGCATTTTTATTACGTGTTTTCTATCATTTAATCTCCAATCAAGCTCTACTGAAGGCTGCTTTGTAGCTATTCTGCTAAAGTTGAATAATACTTCACAAATGAAGAAATGTATCTGTAACCATGCTATTCCAAAATGAATATGTTGCTTAGCAAGAATTAAAATGCATAACAACTTAGGGATGTTTTGCATAAATAATGTCTTTATTTCATTTTGAATGACAAATATGACACGTTTTCAAAGGTGTTTACAAGTCCATGATCACTTCTTCTCTATTTTTTCTTGTAAGATTATAAGAAAAAATAATCAAACAAAATACTGTTATTTACAATAACAAAAAGCCCACTCACTGACTGAAAACATGCGAATGCTCAAACTTCATGTTGTGCCAGATATGTTTGTTGATCCGTTTGCCAACCATCCTTTTGACTTTTATTGGTGTCTCTTTCAAAACTAAAGAGTACACTAAAAACGTTTTTAGAGAAAACAAAAAAAAAAGAGAGATTTGTGTTTAGTAGGTTTTTCTAACGGGGAAAAAAGCTTAATTGCTTAAAAGGCAGTTTCTGTTAAAGTGATTTGGAAGGCGAGTAATTGATGGAAAAATTGGTTCATTAGCATAAAAACTGCAGCTGAGGGTTGATACTGATAACTACTTTTGGTCCCACCTTTGTTGTAATTGGATTATAGCTAGTTCAGCTGTAAGAAAAAAGTCATTGTACTTCACTCTTTTGTCAATCTTCTGTCAAGTTGTATTTTGTGATGTGGAAATCTTTTTTTTTTCTTCTCTTCTGTCATGTAGGTGTTTGTTTACACATGTTATGTGCTGACAGAAGTCTGGCACATCAGACTTTTCACTGCACCAAATTAAGGTACGATGAGAGAAGACTTACAGATGCAAATTAAACATAAAAATATCAAAATGTATGTTACATTCACTAATTCAGTTCAAAAACTGAATCTATTTAAGATTTTAGTATGGAAGCTTTATGCTATGTTCATACTACTGCCTCCAGTTAGACTGCTAACTTGAGAATTGACCAGGAGACGGTCATTGATATTTCCAACAAAGATTGTGAAAATTCATTGCTGAAGAGGATGACTGTTCACAAATTGCTGTGTCCTCTTTTCGGATGGAAGGAAATTTTGCAGTTCAATTAAAAATCGATGCTGTGATGTTTTAAGGACAAACTTGGAGGCTCTGTAAGTGTCGAGTGTCTTGCAGTATGGATTCAGTTCCATAGTTTGTGATAATCTGGAGATTCATGTTATTCATGTTATGTGTTGTTCATCTGTAATTTTTGAAATCCAAAGTCGGCACAGATGTCTTTACGGAAATTTTGGTGGACTTTGTGGCACTGTTTCCTAAAAACTTTTAAAGAGATGTTGGTTTTATTTTTCAGCAGGCACGTTGTCACGTGCCCACACTTGTGTTCAAGCCTCTGCTTGATCAGCCCTCCAACTTTTTTTTCTAAAACCACAAAGAATTCATGGAATATTGTCAACAATGCAAAGGAGCTGAAGCAATGTGGGCTACTGAAAACCTTAGCAGAACAACAGGTTCATCATCTTGCCATGCCACACTGCATTATCGCAGTAACTGATGTGCAAGGATCACTTTTTTTGTTTTGAAACATTTATTTTAAAATTAAATAGTTTATGGACAATGCACATTATAAACACCTCTACAATTATGGATATGCTACATCTTGCTTGTGCAGAATTGATTTTTACATGCGAGTGTGTTATATTTGTGTTTGCCTGAGGGACCACACATGCTGGTCTTGCAACTTTTTAATGACAGTTTCCTCAGGAACCGATTGCTCCCATGAATAAAATTGCACATCTGGATAGTCGGGGAATGTAAGGGGACTGGGGGGGTGAGGGGGGCGTGTATGTGACAAGATGGTGAGAGTGAGAAGGTATGCAGAAACTGACAGCGAAGGATATGAGCTGAAATGACCAGTTTGAAATGGAGGGAAGAAAAAAGATGTAAGCTATGAGTTGAGGGTTGGTTAAACAAACTAAAAGCAAGATACTGGAAGCAACAGAGGGGATAGTGGCAAAGACGAAGCCACTTAAGAAGTGGAGTGAAACTGAGAGAGCTCTAGACAGTGGGAAAAGGAGAGTAAATTGACTGCCGCGTGTCACATGGAAACAGTCCCTAATTGGCCAATCAGCCGACCCCAGATTGAGGCTGCCACTTTCTCTGACACTGCAAGTGCACCTGTCCCTCTGACAGGCTCAACCTCACACACACACACACACACACACGCACACGCACGCACACATGCCTTCACACACACACACACATCTTCAAACATAACAGCTGCCACCATTACGACCTCTTCATCCCCCCTCTCCATTTCTGATATGTACTTTGAAGAAAGATCTTTGACAGAAGAAAATTGTAGGAAAGGGACAAAGAGAAGAAAAGCCAATGACAGTCAAAAGTTGAGATTTAGTTTACTATTCAAAATAAAACAAAAAACAAGACAAAATCTACTTTATTTAATATATGCCACAGGCAAGGTATTCTGCATAAAAATACATATTAAATACACAAATGGGCAATATGACTTATTTTGAACATGATGGTAAAGGAATGGTTATAGGCAATTCATGCATGCAGTCAAATGTGTTTACCTAGCATATCATAGTCAGATAAGTCTTTTTCTCTTTTTTTTTTTTTTTTTTTTTTTAATAACACATGGAAGCAGTGGCGATAAAGTACCCAAGATTCATTCAAAGATAATAAAGTGGCAGAAAAATGCAACATCCTGATCTTTTTCTGTTAATGTACAACACACTTTCAACACCTTTGAGCTACCTTGTTATAGGTATGTAAAAATACCTAAGCAAATTAATCTTTTACTGTCATGCTGAAAATTGAAATATTAATTAAAAAAATTATATTTAAAAAAAAACAATTTTTGGCTTTTTTTTTTTTACCAAAACCACCACTGCCATATTTATTTGAACTCCTATTTATTCCTTCAAAGCAAAATTCCTGCTTACTGTCTTGAAACTTTTATTTAGTAATCCATCACTTCCTGTTTCCTTGAGTTGTAACTGATGTAATCTTTCTAGCGTTGCCATTCAATTAAGGAATCTGCAGGATCTTCAGTTCACTAAATTGCTGAAGAAAAAAATTGCTACTCTGAAAACTTGCTTGTGTTTACAAACAGACCCATAATTAAAAACAGTTTATTTGCAGCATATCTACACTTACTGTCACATTACAGTAAACTCTGTAAAAAGATCCCTTTCAGTGCATCCAAATTATGTCACAGATATTGTATGCACACTATTTGTAGTTCCCAGACTATATCCAAGATGCAGCTGGACGATATGGCTGAAAAACTTTCTTCGTAATAATAATGATCATTTTGGTTTACAGGTAAAGGAAACACCACATTGAGTGTTTGGTGTGTACCAATCAAAAACAGATGTTTTCAGAACAAATGTCAGCCTTCTGAAAAAATACGTGTGTTTCTATGCAGTCACTACTTGTTTGGCCTCCTCTTGCATGAATTACTCCATCAGTACGCCGCGGCACAGAGGTGATCAACCTGTGGCGCTGTGTAGGTGTAATGGAAGCCCAGATTGCTTTGATGGCTGCCTTCAGGTTGTCTGCCTTGTTCGGTCTGGTGTCTTTCATCTTCCTCTTGACAACAGGCCATAGATACCCTATGGCCTGTTGGGTTGTCAGGGGGGTTGTTGGCTAATCAAAAACAGCAGCACTGTGGTCATTGAGCCAACTTTTGGTGCCTTTGGCAGTGTGGGCTGGTGTCAAATCCTGCTGGAAAATAAAATCAGTTTCTCCATAAAACTTGTTAGCAGAGGCAAGCATGAAGCACTCAAGAATTATTTGTAATCATCAGAATATTTCAGTATTTTTGTGAAGACCTTTTTTTATCTGGTGGCTCTTCAGATGTTTCTGAGGAACATTGATAGCAGCACCGTTTTTGACCCCAGAATAGGTTCTGATATCACAGGATGTTGCTTCTCTTCTAATTACCGTATTTTCCGCACTATAAGGCGCACCTAAAAACCTTTAATTTCCTCAAAAGCCGATAGTGCGCCTTATAATCTGGTGCGCCTTTTATATGGACCAATATTGAGCCACAACAAGTCTAGCAACTACAGTAAGCAGCCGCTGACTTCATTTTCCCCCGTAGAAGAGGAAGTGCGCGGTGCATGCTGGGATAGTTGTCAGAACGCTGGTTTGTTAATAAAGTTTGATAATACATTTAAAGTCAGGGGGACGAGAGACAGAGACTGCGACGGCAGCGTGTTGGTTGGTCTCTGTTACCCAGAAAGCAGTTGGGCACAATATCCCAACACCAACACCGTGAGTGAAACAATGACTGGGGCAGACTACTATATAAAGTACTCGAGGACCCCTTCTTTACAAATGTGGATGTGTAATGATAGAGTACAGAACAAATCAGCAACCCAAACTGAAGCGTCTATTCTATGCACCTTATAATGCAGTGCGCCTTTTAGTGCGGAAAATACAGTAGCTGATTTTTTGTTTAATTTTGATCAAAGCTCATGATTCTTACTGTCCTTTTGGGAGAACTTTATTGTCCCTGTTCCTAAACTCAAAGTCTCCCCCATTTTCCTGAATGCGTGTTCACATTGCTAGTGCAGAAATCTTTTGAAAAGATCATCAAGCAGCTTTTTTTTTTTTTTTTTTTGAGATAAAAACCAATTTCAGTTTTATTATATGCCTAGCTGGGACGTGGAGGATGCAATCCCACACTTCTAAATAAGATTTTTCACAAAGTTCACAAATTTTTGCCCGATTTCTTTTTATATTGACTTCTGTTCTGCTTCTTTTTTTTTTCTTTTTTTTTTTTGCATCCATCTTTCAGCTAAAAACTTAAAGTATCTTTTTAATGCTGATGTTGGCCTCGTATGTTGGAGTTTACACTTCTTTACTGTTAGGTCTCGGAGAGTGGAAATAAACGGGGTCCTTTCTGTATGTTGTCTTATCCTCCACAGCCCACTCTCCCCAGGGCTGTGTCTTCTCACCTCTTTTATTTATCATGTACAGGGAATTATTGTCGCAGTCAGCATCTTCAGCAACATATTTTAAAGTTTGCTGACGATGCAGTTATTGTGTCCCTTCTTAGTAGTGATGACCCCGATCATGGGGCAGTGATCAGGGAGTCCACTGACTGGTGTGAGACCTTTTTTTCTATAGGTAAAAGTCACAAAGAGTGGAGCGATGGTCAAAGATTTCAGGAGGAGCTGCACTAATCAACTACCTGGTGTAATTTCTGACAAAAAAGTAAAAGTCACAAATCAATACAAGCACCTGAAAACAGTGATTGGTGATAGCCTGACCTTCGAACTCAACATGGACTCTTGTCACAGGGTGTTTTTAGGTTGATTATTTAATGTGAATTAAACTTTTATGCAAACGTTTCCTGTTTTATTGAGTCTGTTCTTACTCTTAGTATTGTTTGAACCATTAGCTGGTAGAAGCAGGGATATACTTTTAGTGCATATGTTCTAAAATTGTTAGAATAAATTTCAAGGACCTTACTTATCTCTACAAGATCCTCCTTTCCCCTCTCCACCCAGGTCAGATTCAACAGCGGAACGTAATGGATGGCATGCTTGGAGGGATTTTTCTAGAACTCTATTTCATTTTAATTTCACTGATTCTGCATAATTGATCACATTCTTACAGTCTTTGAATCTTTTGGAAAGTTCTGAATATTTTGTTGCAATGATTGCATTAGCTTTAACATGTGATAAATGAACTTCGGATCACTTTGATTTGTACTCTGTCATCCCTCTTGAATCGCTCCATCTCAGAAAACACTGGCATGTTCCACCAACCTGATCATTGCCCAGCTCACCACTCATTATCAATCCCTCTGAAAACATTAAGATGGACATGAATGCAATGGCAGCAATGTTACCTGTAAGAGTTTAATAATAATCTGACATTTTACAATTATTTATTGATGATGTAGTTATTGTTAATAATTAATCATTTCTTGTTTTACCTTGAAATAAATATTCTAATCTCAATTTGATAGCATGATTACAAATGCTAAGTTAATTGCTGATATAAAACAAATGCAAACTAATAATCATACAGTAAATAGTATTTTTGTGAAGGTTACAGTGTTTAAATACTATTAATCAAATGACTTGAGTGAGTTCTTATTATTTTGGACGACATTTATGAAGATGACACATCTTGTTACCTTGGTTATCCGGTGTGTGCAACACACTTCAGAAGTTTAATGAAGCCAGTTTTATGTGTTTTAACTGAAAAAAAAACATGAAATAATTACTCATCATCATAATCAGATTTTCCCCATCGCACTCGTTGTCTAAGGATCTGTAAGTTGAGTTAAATTAACCGTTTCAACGTCGCAGCACAAGAGCTAAGAATGTTTTCCAGTTGATATAACTTGGTAACTGAAACTGACATCAGATAAAGATTTGTGAACACAGCAACAACTAAAAACCTTTTATCTGAAGAATTGATCTCTTCTCTTCCACTCTGTTCATGTGTAGAGCCTTCACGCTGCCCGGGAACGTTGGATGAGTTTGATACTCAGAAATTACCATGAAATGTATAAAATTATTATTAGCCCTGTCATTGCCTTTCTATGCAATTCCACTCAATTCTCATTTCCCTTCATTGCTCCATCAGCTCGATACTTCTCTCTCTGCAGCGGAGCGTGGTTGTTTACAGCGCAGGCAATTTCCAGTGAACGTCATAGTGTCGAACTTACATATGTCACGGCCAAATGTTAGTGATTGGGTAAAATTAAAAACTTCCACAGAGTCCACACCGGCAGGAAAAAAAAAAAAAAAAGTTTCTCTTATGGTTTTATGTAAAAATATGGTCAACTTCACCAGAAAATGGAAATCGATCCCAAAACATTCCTCCGTGTCCAGCAATTTAGAGAGATTTTGAAAAGAAAAAGGGTCAATAATCTCTATCTCAGTATATTCCGATATTGAGAAATGTCTTAGAAGATTATGCACTAAGTCCCTATTGGCACAAGTGGATGGGCCACAGTAAAATATAAACACCAGAGGTTTCAATACACACTTTTTCCGTGTTGTAACAGCTTTTTTGCAAATGTTTTTTGACTTTTTCTCAGCAGAGGAACGCTTTTTCTGTGACTGTAGCACTCCAACTCAACAGCCACCGTACTAACAAGTAAATATCTAACCAACTAATTGACTTAATCCCTAGGACAAGTGTTTTTACGGTCATAAATATTTAAATTCAGAGTTGAATTCTCTTTCTGAAAACACAAGATGCTTTTGTTTTGCAAACTCTTGAGATTCTTGGAAATGTTTCAAGCAATTTTGCTGCTCTTGCCGATGTGCAGACATTTAAATCTGTCTACCTAATAGGATGTAACGAGTTGTCAGTTCTGTCTGATATCAGGCGATGCAGGAACCCATTTTGATCAGGAATGCACTGTGTGTGACGCAACTGCTTGGGTCTTCTGAGGGGTTCTAAGTCTTTGATCTTCACACAGCCACGGCTATGTGACCCAATCAGGCCTCAATTTATCAAAAGCCATCTGGATACTGTTTCACCTTCCACCGAGATGTGCCTGATGTCTCTGTTAATCTGCTGTCCCCATATATCTGTGACTCAAGCCACTTCTCAGCTTGTACATTCCTTCATCTTATTCTGAGGATTTTAGTCTTCTCAAAGCTTTTTCCACGTGGCATCTAATTGCAAAAAAAAATAAATAAATTAACAATTAGTTGAGGCTAACCTTTGCTCAGGAAACATTCCTTGACTTTAGCCCTTATTTAACTTGTCTGCAGTGTGCTGATGGGAAGTTTGGCTCTTTCAGTTCCCAGACGACTCTTAATTTGTTATTTTCTGTAACTTCTTATTTTTAGTGAAACTTGGCATTAATATATATTCTATATGTTAATAAATCCCTTTGCATTTAGTTTTTATGAGGATCCTTTGTCAAGTCTGGGTGAGATCAATCCTAGTTTCTATGTATTGTATAATTACAAATCACATAATTAAGCCGGGAAAGTATTGGCCCTCTGAGTGATTAAGGGCCAAGGAAAGAAGCATACACTAATGTCTGCTTTTCTCTTTCAGAATTGACAGCAGCCGTGGAGATGAGAGTTTTGTTTTGTGCTTTATTATTTGTAGGATCAGACATGCTAATAGATAAACATTAAGTACGCAATTATTTTGATGTATCTGTAGTAAACTTATTGGTATGCGACGATTGGAAATGTCTGCAACTTGTAAGATAAGGGAGTGTGATGGTCAGTGCTGTACTATAAGCTCAACCCCTCATGGTTAAATATAAACAATGAGTGGATGCATGAAATGACCTCCCCAAAAATGTCAAAAAAGGTTTTGTTGAAACACTTGTGTTTACAAGTTATAGTTTCTCCTGCAGGGACGTATTTAATTAAAAAGAACCAAACAGAGCATCGTGTGTGGCAGTAGTTGGAGTGAGCACCCAGAGGTCACAGACCTCAACACGACTGGCCCAAGGTTGACAAAAAAATAAACCTTCAGTATATTCCAAAGTGCATCATGAAGAATCTTTAAACATCGATTTGTGTTAACCCTCAAATGTGAATGTTGTTTTTCATTTGTTTAAAGTTTTATTCAATTGAACATTTTACTTCAAAAGTAGTAACGTGAAAGCAGTATAGATATAGCACAGTAGTAGATTGTTGACAATATTTTTCTCTCTAGTTTAAGGAAAGCCTTTTGAAAAAAGATATGGAATCCAATTTTCTTTATAGGCTGTCTAACATGATATAGCTCTTGCATTACTCCAATAACACTTGGAAGGAATGGTGACTCGAGTTTGAGACTCAAGTTGCACTTAAGAAGGTGCCACTGGTATCACTGAGGCTGACAATCAGGTACCAAAGGACTGACAGACATTTGCATACCCTGTGTAAAAAGGACCCACATCTTTTCCCCTTTACTGTCTGACAACATATCAGATTAAACCTGTTTCAGTAAGGATTACTGAATTATCTCTATTTGGTAATTCACTGCTGATAAAAAATTAAAAAAAATCAAACTTATTTGTGGTTGGAAAATTGGAAGAAGAAATATAACCTGTTGAAAATTTAGAGAACATGCCAACTTCACACACAGAAGTTGGCATGAAGATTAAAGACATTATTTGAGATGGGAGTATTCACCCGTCATCCCTACCTTCTTGGAATTTTTTTCAAAGAATTGCAAAGAAAGAAAGACCCAAGATCATTCAAAGCCATTATATATACAACATTTTGGAACTAAAACTTCCTACTGGAGTTTGTAGTCTGACTTTTCGTTAAACAGATCTATTCATTATTCATCCCCAATGCTCAAATTCAAACTTTGTTCACTTTAATTATATCAAAAAGGGCTTCCAAATTAACAATAGAAATGGAACGTGACACATTTCTACTCTTGTAAATAATTTAGTGGTCACAAACTGGCATGTTTGACATGTGCAGTATCTGGCATTAAGTCACAGATACTGAGGCTGTTATTGTTCCAAAACTCAAAAACATGTCCAGAATAGCTCTGCTTCTTTACTTAAGGGACCCATCACGTCATGCTGTAGATCATACTTTCATTTAAACCACACAGAGTCCAACTGGGCTGAGAAAAAAAAATAAAAATTTACTGGTTTGAGTCTCTGTTACTGATTTCTTGGTTCGAATAAACCAGGTCAAGTGGGCTCAGTGTTCCTGTTGACCAGTGTGTAACTGGCATCTGGCATAACCTCACTGCTGAACACACAAACACACACACATTTTTATTATTTTTTTTACTGTTACACTGTTTGATTAATTCTTCTGAAATAAATCTGAAGTATAAAGTATAAAAATAAGTGTATGCTCTTTCCCACCTGAAAACAAACACACACCCAGACTCACACTCACACCCACACAGAGTAAAGCAAGATGAATTACTGAAAGGATGGAATCTGACTTAACCCATAGTGGAAGTAGGTCACATGGGGGAGACAGGTCATCAGGGAAATAACTCTGCAGTTCCACTTCTTTTGTCTCCGCCAGGAACCCTGAATATTCTTCTCGTTGTCATTGTGCAACTGCTCCATGAAAAATATGTTTATGTATTGGGATCAGAAGCAAAAGTCAAATCCTAGAGACGAGGAAAGCCGACATGCGTTCGCTGTCTTCTCTGGTTCGGCTTTAGCCACAGAGGAAATTTAATGAAAACTGTGTGGTAAGAGAATAACCTACCAAGCTGCTTCTTCTGTTGAATGTTAAAACACTCTAATCGAGGAAAGGCTTCAAAAAAAAAAAAAAAAGAATGCATCGAAATATCTGAGAGGATTCAGCGTCTGGGCCTGAGAGTCAAACAAAATGTCGCAATTATTGATCACAGTGGATCCCAAAGTTGTCAGCTTCCAACTCCCAGTATAAGGAGGCCTTCAGTCTCAGCTATGCAAGCGATAAGCAATAAGTCTATTAATCAATGCAGCAAATTTACCTTCAGAAGTCACATGCTAAGTGGTTTCTCTTAACAAGTGAGTTCCACAGGGCAGTGTAGTTGGCCATGTTCATTTGTGTTTTTTTTTATTTTTTTAGCTTCCCTCGTATTGTCTTTTATGTTTCTGCAGTGGCAGTTTGTAGAATTTGACTTTTCATTCATTTTAAAGCCCTGTGTAATCCAAACATCTCAGTTCTGCAGAAATCCTGTCACAGTTTAAATCCTTGTTTGGTAAATTTTTATTCTTGGCTGTGGATAACTCAAAAGTTCTTATTTGTGCTCTGCATATTTTTATTTATTTATTTTTTAAATCTCTCAAACGTCTCCTTAAAAGGAAAAGATCCAGGAGATCCAGCCGTCTTCAAAGAGGCTGAATTTAGCCTAGCCGTCAGCGCAACCCGTCTGACATCCAAACACATTGAATCAAATTTAAAAAGTTATTGAACATAAATCCATATGTCCATCAAAACATCAAAGTAATACTAAATTTCAGAGGCGATCTGACATTTGATTTCACTCTTTCTGATCTGCTTAGTTAAAACGGCCAAGTGTGTACCTAATGCACTTTTAACTTTTGGATGCTAAATATCTAAGCCAGGACAGAAAGTCAAAACCCTGAACAAAACAAAAAATCTTTCTTTAATTCAGCACTGTCACACACAGGCTCACATGAACCACTGTGACTGTACATATGCAGTAATTAAGCCATCTGCATATCTCAACAGCTAGCTCACCCTCTGGGTTTAGTGACAATACTGGGATATTATGTGTTTGTGTGTAGCATTCTTGTCTGTGTGCATGCATCTGTACGATGTGGCGCCGGGCCAAGTAACTGGCTGCAGCAGCGAGATTCTGTCCGTAGTCCATATCACTCTGAACTAATCCAATTGTACAAAGAGAGAGCGGGAGACGAGGTAAGGGAGAGCGCACGCATCTGGCTACACTCCAATTCTAAATGGCACGCTGGATGGGGATATTTATTAGAGGCAGAGAGAACCGCAAACACAACCATTCACACATGCGCACCAACACGCAGAACACACCGCACCAGCTTATCTCCACACATATTCACACTTGCAATCTTTCACACGCACACTTCCCGGCACGACAATGAGTGGAAGCACTCATCCACTTTCTCTTTTTCTCTCTCTTGGAAAATAAATAAACAAATGAGGAGAATTAACATCTCACAGTTCCTTCCTGAACAAAATCAAAGAGGGCACACGGGTAGATGCATGAACCAATATGCAATTAGAGTGACAAAATGACTCGGGCTCAGCACTTACCACCTCACTCTACAAGTCTTCTGCAGGTCATGTCCAAATGTGAGACTGAGGTTTGAGGGCTGGCTTGAAAGCTCGCTATCTGCTGCTTGTTGATATATATAAGTCCCACAGTGCCATCTTCTGGACAAATACACCCTGATATTGTATTAACATAGCCAAAACACATACATTCAGAGTTGTGCTGATTATTCATTGTGGTCATTTGTTTTTATATTATGTAAAATTATATTTTGAATTATCACATATGTATGTGCACAAATGTCACAGAGTTTATGGATTTAAATGTGATTTTTAAGGCATTTTAAATGTTTGTGATCGTTGATTACGCTACTTTATAAGGGACAAAAATAAACTTTCCTCAAAACATTATAAATAATAATATTAAGCAACTGCTTTTTGATTTCAGGAGGTGGCGTGCTGCTGAATTTACTTCAGTCATTCATTTATCTTTTTCTTTAGTAGTTTTTTTCCTAATTTTCCCTGGCTAGAATGACAAAAAAAAAAAAAAAACTAATTCTTTCTTCCAAGACTGGTCTATCTTGTTCTCCTCACAGTAACACAGCCAATGATATATATATATTTCTTTTTTTTTGAAGGTGAACCACCTGATAAAAATATCTGAACAAGAAGTACGTTGAACAAGATAAAGCATTCCATCCTGGCTGTTTTGTGTCACCCCGACTTGTTCTCTCTGTTTATATTACAGGCTGGCCAATATCCTGTTTCTCCACCACGGGCCAGCAGACCTGTGCTGTGGGTCAGAGTACTGTTTTTGACTTCAGATGAAAAGCTGATTTCAGGTCAGCCAACCCAATAAGCCCACGTAACACAAACTCCACACCTTCTTAATTTCCTGTCATAATAAAAATAAATAAATAAAAAAAAATCAGTAAATCAACTTGGCACGCATCGGGGCATGTTGGGAGCTTGTCGATATTTTGAAGCTTGTCTTAAAAAAAAATGATGCATCAGAAAAGGTGTGTGTTTAATGTTTGTATCAAGGTGATGTGAGGAAAACAATTAGTAAAAAAAAAAACAAAAAAAACAGGCCTTATGATTAGTGAGGATTCACAGAATGACAAGATGAGATGAAGCACCAGAAGAGCATTACAAATTCTAATGTCTGTGGGGACGTGAAGATGTGATATGAACCTAGGACGGCGCTGCTGGGATTTGGATTTGTGTGTGTGTGTGCGTGTGCTTGCCTATGTGTGAAGGGGAATATTTATGGGTGTGTGTGCATGCGAGTATCAAACAGACAGATGAACGGACAGAAATAGCCAGAAGATGAAAGTGAGATATGTGGGAATGCAGACGGGGTGAGAGAAAATAGAGGAGAGGAGGTTTTGGGGTGTGAATGAAAAAGCAAGTGAGACTGACAAACAGTTTATTGGTGGGTTTACCGGGACAATAACAAGCTGGAGTTGATATTTCAACATCCTATCAGTGCCACGTTGTGTTCGTGTAAAATTAACTATGTGAGTAGTAATAAATGGTTCTGCTAGTTCCTTCCCTGTGTGTGTAGTCTTCTTTCTTTTCTATTACACACGCCATTACCCTATGCCAAAAAATGTCTCATTGCCAAAAATCATCCATCGTATGCTGCCAATCTCATTTTGAAACAGAACACACAGCATAACTTCTGTTATTCTGCTTCATTAAATAGCTTTTTAGAATTTCAAAAATTAAAAAAAAAGAGGACTCGTTGGTACTTTCACAGTCTTAGAGATTGAAAATGCAGAGAACACAACATCACACTGCGAATGACATGTCGGTGTTAAGAATTGGCAAGTAACGAGGGAGATTTTTATTACACGCGGGAACACACTTATCTAATACAAACTCAGTTTGTTTTAAAACTCTTTATAACAAGCACAGTGCTGAGCTAATATTTGGATCTATCCGCACTGCGTGTTTTAAAACGGGGAAAAGACTGTTGCTTCTCACCAACTCCAACCACACAAACCAAGATGGCAAACATGGTCATAGCTTTTACACTGGCAGTTTGTATCCTATTACTTATTTGCAACCATAGTTAAATGCACAGCCACTTTTGTAAACATACTCCTTCAGTGTTTAATGGTCAGTGGGGTTGAGGTGGACAGTGAAGTCCTCCAAGGTATAATCTTCAGCTTGTTTGACCCTCCCAAGAACATTATCTGTCTGTTTCTATTGGACAGCATATTATTCACTGCACTTCCATTTTGAGTATTATCTGTTTGAAACTGTCATGAGAACACCTGCGTCATCAAAGACCAATTAGACATGTAAGCGTTTTTGAACGCGACAGTTAAGGGATTAAATCAAAAATAATTGTGTGAAACATACTTTTATCTTTAAAAGTGAGTATGTTAGTGACTTACAAGCTCATTGTCACAGCTAGTTTGCTTTATATTCACACTGAAATGATTTACTAAAACTTCGTCTTTGTATCACTCAAAGAAGATCAAGCATCACCAGCAGCAGTTTGTAAAAGAGTCTGAGTGAGTAAAGCTTATAAAGTCATCTATTAGCAAAGTCTTAGCTTAACGGTGTTTTGTCTCACATCATTTTTACCTAATAAACTGAGCAATTAGAGCAAAGACATTTAGGGGTGAAAACTACAGAGAAATACTTTAGATCTAGAGATTTAATTCTACACCAGAAGTCATGAAGTCACCCATAAAGCTAAAAATTAGGATAATATGTTGATACTTAAACATCCAAAGTAATAAAACGAGGCCGAAATAGTTTAGCACCTAGCATACTCTAGCTTCTCTCACTCTCAAAGCTAATGCTTGTTGCTCATTGAAGCTTGAACTACTTAATGATGAAGACAAATGAGCTCATTATCAAGTGCTTTCAAGCATGTTTGGTGCGCCCACAGACTGACTGCAGACAGAGAGATGTTTTCATGTGTGCTCTCTTGTTCCGGAGGTGCACAACACGCAACAGATGCCTGCCCGACCTCGCGGTTGTATTTTGCATGTATGCAAATTTTAAACTTCACCTTATTGAAGCCACACCTCACCGGGTTAATTTCCTTACAGCTTAAAGTGGTACATTTCCCTCTGTGTGTACATAGCCTGAGCAGTCTTAAGTGTATTAAGCAAAGATAAGCCTTCGTAATCACAAGCAGAGTGAGCAGGAGAGCAGGGAGGCTCACTACTCGTGTGCTCTTAATTGCATTATGGGTCCGTATGACTTTGTTGCACAATATCATGCTTTCATTTTCTCATCATGTGCAGTCATCATCAGATGCTGTTCATTTGCCAAGCATAGGCTACTTAGTATAAGTGTGATGCTTTCTCAACGAGAGAAACTGAGGACTCCTGCTATGAAATTAAATCAATGCTCAAATGTAGTTCAATTTAAAGAGATCATTTGGGAATCAATTCACAGTTGATGTCATGTTGATTAGCTGAGACAGGCATGTGAAAATAATACGATGAGGGTCTGAAGGAGGTTAGGCTGTAGAGATTTACGCAGAGTAAAATTGTTGCAGTTCTAAGGCTGAGCATTAGGGGGTGCTGAGAGACAGAAGGGTAAGTGAAAGCATGGCAAAATCATAAAGGTTTAATTTAATAAAACATACACACGGGAAAGAAATGTTGAGCACTAAAAAAAAAAAATCTTTTTTCAATTTAACCTTGTTATGAATCCCCCTCCACTTTATTTATCACCCATTGGTCACAGTGTTACCATACAAAATCACTTCCAACATGGAACTGCATTGAATAATTAGGATTTTAATATTCACACACACACGCACACGCACACACACAAAACACACATTCAAAAATCAAAATTAAATACCTTTTTTTTTTTACAAAATAAAAAGGGCAAAGGACACAGGGACACAATAAAAGATAAAAGACATGCAGTGACAAATATAAAAAATAGACATTTGTTTCCTTCTTCTGTACATACATAGATCGACACATATAAATATATAGAAGTAAAAAAGAGTGTATTTTTGAAATACAAAGGTCAAATTGTACAGTTACATTCCATAGTAACAAACAGAGGACATGGCACAATATTCAAGTGAGTTTGCCTTTTCCACAGACACACTATACAATATTGTATACTGTAGAATCAAAAACTTAGTTCACACAACAGTTGGTTTCTCCAAGTCTGTTCACGCTGCAGTAAACATTGCAAATGAAGAAAGGATGCTTTTTTTGTCAGTGGATATTCATTTGGAAACGCTCATTCAAGCAACTTTTGAACAATTGGCTCTTTGAGTTCTTGCTTTCAATGCTTCAGAACTTCAGAGCCATGCCTTACATTTTCTGCTGGTCTTCATCACTGAGGCGAAGAGAAACTCTGGTACCATAAACAAGCTGCTGACGAGCAATCAATAAAACCTGTCGTTATACAGTTTTAGCTTGGCACAATAAACAAGAATGTACCAGAATGTAGTGAAATCCTTCATGGCCTTCTCTGCCCCTCCCCTCCCCCCTCCCCTCTTCAGTTCTGTCTGACATCCTGCAGAAGTTTGTTGATCTCCTGGGCCAGCTCGCTAGTATCAATGCTGGCCTCGTGGCGACTGTCCCTGCGCTTGCTGCTTTGGTGACCCTGATGGAAGACACCCTCAAAGTCATCCTCTTCGTAATTCTCTGGGATTTCCTCCATGGCTGGCAGCCATTTCAGGTGTGGTGGTTGTCCATTGGTGGAGGTGGAGGTTGAGGAGGAAGAGGGAGACGAGGAGGAGGAGGAAACATGGTTGTTCACCACAGATGTGTTCCCTGGATTTAAGTAGTGTGTATTAGCAGCCCATGCGGCTACACCAGGAGGGTAAGCAGGACCTTTACCACCGGGGAGCAAACCTTTTCGACTGTCTTGAGGAACAGCGTTGTTACTATAGTTACCTGCAATGTTGCCACCACGACTGCTTGCCCTCTCTGTGGTTGAGGAGGATGAGGGTGGGCTTGTTTCAGTGCACTCAGCGTAGGAAGGGGGCAGGAGTCGCTGGAATACAGAGTTCATCTCTGTGAGGAGGGATCCAGCCCCTCCCCCAGCTGCATCGCCTCCTCCTCCTCCTCCTCCCCCTCCTCCTCCTCCTCCACTGAGATCTAGCTCTTCATTCCCAGACTCCTTGCCAAATGTGGAGAAACTCTTGCGATTCTCGGAGTCCACCGAAGACTCATCATCATCTAGCTGGGGTGGCTGGGAGGACTCTTCCCCGGGGATGTACATGTTGTTTCGGTAGTCTGCGGACGATGCAGGCGAGGAGACGGGGGGCATCCAGCACTGGTCAGAGTGTCCCAAGATGCGGCATTCATCCGTGCACAGTCTCGTAGCTGAAGTAAAACAATAAATAGAAAAATAAACAAAAACAAGAAAAAAAAATGACAGTGTCAAGCTAAAGTTCAGATTATGTGCTGGGAAAGTTTCATGACTTCCAACATTTTGTGACAGGACTGCAAAGAAATCGGATAAATATATGTATACATGTATTGCTTTGAGCAAACTTTGTCATATTTGAAAAAAAAAAAAAAGTGCCATTTTCTGTCAGTATAATAAAAGCTCAAATATATTTTTTGTTAGGTTATCATATTTTAATTTAAATCTGACTGTTTTTTACTGAAATTTAACATACGTTTATGAATTTTAACAAGTCAAAAATTTATGAATGTAATAGTGTAGCAACTATAATATTTAGACACAATGAAGAAAACCTTAGGAACTATTTTGAATATAATAGTTGCATATCGCCATGTGCCAGAATAAACTCTGATAGCCAAGCAAACTGAAAACTTTAATAGAAAGTATGTATATATATATATTTTTAAAACCACTTTTAAAACATTTTGCAGTAAATGATGTAAGTAGGTTAAGTAAGTTTAAAAAGCTGATGGTTTAACAAAATAACTTAATAGAATAGTAACAACAAAATTATATATTACCACTGATTGTCATTTTAAAATTCACAATTTGTATATTTTACACGTTAGTCAGATGTTTTATAGTTAATTTATTGATTTAATTGTTAAGACATTTGCCCAAATAAAAGCAGCAATGGCTCTATTGTTAAATTTAGGCCTAATGATTGATAATTATTAGACTAAATAATGAGTGTATTTAGAATTTGACCTTGATGTTAATGATGAATATTCAACACATAATTTAGCTATGTAATAATGTACCTGCTTGTGTATTTCTATAGATAACAGATAAATAGGTAAACTCTTGGTAAACAAAAAAAATGACTGAAAATTGTTTATACTGTGAAGATAATTAGATTGAAGAAAAACAGTGGTAACAGCCTTATGTCTATTTTATTTCTTAATTAGAGAAAAGACAGCAGTGGGGGGGGGAGTAACTGCAACACTTCTAAGTCTTTCTCAAAGGGAGAGATAAGGTGATAAAGAATGGTCAAGTCCACCATCTCTTCCCTTATCCATCTCAATAAAGCCTTAGAATAAATTAGCTACTACAGAGGAAAGACAGTGAAATGTGAAGGAGCTTTTGGGCAAGCAAAAGGGAGTAGGAGCGAGGGACCTAGGAAGTGGGAGAGGGAGAGAATAACATCATTCTAAAAGCAATTACTATGAATTCTCCTCAGTTCAGACATGAAAGCGCACCACTGTCACTCACCAATGGAAAAAAGGGGAACAGGAAAAAGAAAAGAGTGAAGGGAGGGGAAAAAAACAGCTCCCTGAGACGCATACCGATGAGTGACAGGCGACTCATCTCCGCTCCGGGGAGGATTTTACAGACACGACTCTATCTTAGGGGCAGATAACACACAGACACAACTGCACACGCACAAACAGCCAGCACGCTCTGCCCTCTCTCAGTGTGATAACGAGCGTGGAAATGAGGGCTGTGTGGAAGAATGGGGCAGTGTACAATGGAGATTGTGTCTGCAACAGGGTGAATTTAGAGGCCGTAACAGCAGGTGTAAAGACAAATAATAAGCTTAGACTTGATACTGTCCATGGTGCTGAAATTTGTCAGAGAGGTATTAGACTGGACGAGCTGGGAGCCGTCTCACAGATGGCTTGCTTAGGTCAGTTTCATATTCTTTCAAATTGGGAGTGAAGAGAAAGAAAAAAAGAGGTAAGTTGTGGAAATGTTAAGTCCCAACATCCCCTTGAGTTTACTCCAAGTGGATTAGAGCTATTTAGAAATCGCAAAATGACAAGTTTTACAGAACAGATTTAAGTAAAGCGTGATAATCCTCTAAAACGAGAGGTGACAGCTGAGATACTGCTGCAGAAGGTGTCGGGGATGTGAGGGAACTGACTGGTGCCAAGTCATGCTGAGAAAGGTGCAAGAAGTGGAGGAAATGGGAAAAAAAAGTGCTGCCGTGTGGCACCAGCTGTTGAGGCAGTTCAGGCGGAAAGGGAATGTAGAAAAGATCTCACCTGGGTGGAGTCGGTGGTGCATTTCGAGGTGCATTAGGTCAGAAAACCCCTCCCCCAGCAGCAGCCTGTCCACGGGGGATTCCCGCCCCATCTCGCAGTCGCTGTCCCCCGCCTCACTGTCCCCACGGCCACTGTCCTTCAGGCTGAACTTGTCCATGTCCTGTAATGCGTACCTAAGAACAGAAACCACAGTGAGATAGTTTGCAAACAGCATAGTGCTGTTTGAAAATCAATGATGCAAGTTTATGTTTCTGTGCACATGGAAAGCTGGATGAATCAGTCTGCCTGCAGAGGAGACTAGATCTATCATATCAGACCTGAAGCTGCTTCTGCAATATGTCAAATCACAAGACAAGGTTTGGCCCATAAATTCTACATTGCAGGTAGATCCTGTCATTAAATCTTTTACAGCAGCCACCAGGGGCATCACTAAATCTATCACTTAGATGTTATAAGGGGATATTATGATGAAAGTTCTGATGGATGTGGACTTTTACAACCACAGCCTGGTTTCAATGAGGAATACATGGAAATTGTTGTCAGACAAATGAGTTGCATTCCTTTAGACTGAATGAAACTGGTGTGATAACAATTCGAATGTGTGAAAAACGCTAACAAATCATAAAAATCATGCAACAGATCCACTGACAAGTGAAATTCAACTACACAATGAGGAACCAGTGGTTTGGAAAGTAAACAAAGGATAATCTTTTCAGGAAAAAAAAAAGGGCGAGGAGGACTGGGGAATTGGGGTAAATTACCTGTAGCTGCGGGAGTATTTGTTGCCACGGAAACTGGGTCTGGGCTGGTACTGGCCCTGATGGAGCATGGACAGAAGCTGTGAGACTTGCTACATCCCCCAAAAAAATGACAAAGCAAAGAAAAAAAAAATAAAGCAAACAAAAAAAAGGGGGAAAGATGAATAAAAAATGGGACATTGAAGATGGGGGAACGGGGGGAGAAAGAGACAAGACAGAAGACAAAATAATGGTTGAGTAAACACAAAATGGATGATGGAGAGGCTACTTAAAATGGGTGAAACAAAATGGATGACATTAAAATGAGAAAAAAAAAATAACGGGGTACTGGAAGTGCGATGAGACTACGTAAATATGGAAGCACATGACTGGGAGTTGAGTCATGGTAATGATGGAGGTAATGGTAACAGGGTGTAAACAAGGTAAAGACAAAGGCATCTATAATCATCATCAGTTTTAATGAGAGTCAGTCTGAACTACAGGGCACTTTTGATTAAGTCACTGTCACATTTGGAGATGACTTAATTTGCTCAGAGACAGCTGTATGTGGAGGAGGAGAAAGGCTGTTGTGTGTGTGCAAGAGGGAGAGCTAGAGTGAGAGAGAGGGAGAGAAAGAGAGAGAGAGGGAGAGAAAGAGAGAGGGAGGGTGTGGGTGAAAAACAGAATTTTTAGGACTAATGAATCGCATTAGAAATAATTTAGAGGAATTTGAGGTATGTGTGTTTGCTCATGCTTACCTCCACTGGTGGAGTTGCGTGTGCCATTTCCAGGGCAAAGCTCTCCGGGATGTGATTGGACGAGATGGTCACCAGGCTATTAAGAGATTGGCGGCTGTGATGGTTCTGTGGAACCCCCATCTGGGCCCGGTCCATTGGAGGCGTGGTTGATGGCGAGCGGTGGTGGGCCCTGATGGGGAGGGTGCCGTTCACTGTGGGCACCAGGGTGATGTCACCTTTGTGAATTTGGCGTGAAGGTTTCTTTGGGTGGTGCTGGTGGGTGGACTCGGCCACCCGGCAGTTGTAAGAGTGTCTCGCCTCTTTCTTTTCCCTGTTACAGCGGGTGACAAAGGCCACCATGATGACCAGGAGCTTGGCAACGACTACTCCCAATATGATGATGATCATTTTGGATATATTGATTGAAGACCCCCCCTGGTCCATTGGCTGTATGTGGTTTTTCATGTTCTCATAGAGGTTGATTTTTAGAACTGCCTTAGCACTAAGGCTCTCAGTTCCCTGATCTCTGACCACCACAGTAAGCTCAGCATGCTCATGTGGGAAGTTCTCTAGACTGGTGTTGGCTTGGATCTTGCATGTTCTTGGCTCAATAACAAAGTACCCTTCTTCATTGCCACTTACTATAGAGCAGATGAGCTCAGCGTTGACTCCTGTGTCACGATCGGTCGCCCTGACCACCGTCACTAAACGTCCAGCCTCTGTGAACTTTGAAGCACGAACATCTGCTGAAAAATTCCACAACTGTGGAACCACAATGACTGGGGGGTTATCATTTTCATCCAGAATGCTCAGAACAACTGTAGTGTTGCTGGTAAGAGGAGGTTTACCTGCGTCTTTGGCTTGCACAATGAAGGATATATTATTCACCTCCTCCCGGTCAAATGTGCGCAGAGCATAGATGGCACCATTAGAAGGGTCTATAGTGACGTAGGTGGAAATGGAACTTCCATGAATTAAGTTTTCCAAGATGGAGTAGCTCACCTGTCCATTGGCATCCAAGTCAGGATCGGTGGCTGTGATAGATGTCAGGTACGCTCCGGGGGCATTGTTTTCCGATTTGAAAATCTCATATCGTCCCTTCTCAAAGCGTGGCGGGTTGTCATTTTCATCTGTAACATGCACTGTGAAGTGTTTGACTGTGGAGAGACTCGGGGTCCCCCTGTCCTCAGCCACAACAGTCAGGCTGAACTCTGACCTCTTTTCTCTGTCCAGGGACACATTGGTCAAGATCATATAGTTGTTCTCATAGGTTTTCTGCAGTTTGAAATAACCTTGACCATGAAGTTTACACTCAACTTCTCCATTCGACCCAGAGTCCAAGTCTTCCACTCTTACCAAAGCAACAAACGTGTCCAGTGGAGATGCCTCAGATACATAAGCTGCATCTCCATTCCCCTGAGAGGGGAAGTTAATACTGATGTCTGGTTTGTTATCGTTCACATCTACCACTTTGACCAAGATCTTGCAGTGAGCAGGCATGGAGTTTGGACCCATGTCTTGAGCTTGCACGTCAATGTCATAAGAATTTGCTGTCTCATAGTCAACACGCTTGATGAGGGTCAGGTGACCGCTGTCGGTGTTGATTTTGAACGTCTCTATAATTTTAGGAGACACGTGATTGCTAAATGAGTATGCGATTTTAGCATTTGTGCCGTCATCCGCGTCCGTGGCGTTCAGATCAATAAGCAGAGTGCCAACAGGTGAGTTTTCAGGCAGATTTATAACATAGGAGGACTTCTCAAAAACCGGACTGTTGTCATTAGAGTCAGCGATGCTGATTCTGAGAAGGGTCGATCCTGTTCTTGGGGGAACGCCCCTGTCAGAGGCTGTGTACTGAAGTTCGTAGCTGGAGCGCACCTCCCGGTCCAGCTCTCTAAGTACCACCAGCTCGGCGTACTTAACTCCGTCGCTCCTAGACTGCACGTCTATCTTGAAGTTGTTATTTGGCTCTAGTGCGTAAGTGTATAAGGAATTCTCACCGACATCGGGGTCTGTGGCGCTGTCCAGGGGGATGCGCGCTCCGATGGCCGCGCTTTCTGAGATCTCGATGGGGATGAGGGCTCGGGCGAAATGCGGCGCGTTGTCGTTAATGTCCAGCACTTCCACTTCGACGTGAAACAGCTGGAGGTGCTCGGTGGGGAGAGTCAGGACGTCGAACTGGATGGAACAGTTAAGATTCTTCTCGCAGAGTTTCTCGCGGTCGATTTTGGTCCTGATGCTGATCTCTCCGTCCTGCTCACGCACAGTAAGGAAAGAGGAGCTCCCCCGCTGCATCGCTCGGAAGCGCAAAGACACCGAGCTGGGAAGTTTTGCCAAAACATCCGCGACGTCGTCTCTCAAGCGGGCGATTACAGTGCCGACCTTCTGCTCCTCGAAGATCTGATATTTCAGCGTCTTGCCCGTAACGTGCTGCGCCGCCAGCACTAAAACCGTGGCAACTCTCAGCATTCTTGTTAGAAAAAGTCCCGTCATTTTCCTACTTGCTTGTCCTGCTGGGAAAATAGTTACAAAAAAAAAAAAAAAAAAAAAAGACCAGTGCCACCTTTAACTTAAGAAATGCTCTGGCCGCTCAATCAGCCACTGCATTGCTTTTTTTCTGCAAAAACACGCAGTAGTTAAATAAAGACTGTTTTCATTTTTTTTTTTTTTTTGCCAAGTCCCATAAACTCATCGGATTCTCCTCACAACCATCCTTTCTTATCAGAGTTTTTGTTGCGTGTATCCAGTCAGTGTACCACTGGAAATTTGCGCGTCTCTCTCCCTCTGCTCCTTGAGTCTGTGCGCCGTGCGCTCTCTTCCGCTCCCTCTCTCCGTTTGAGCTTGCCTCCGCGCAGACTTTACCCAAAAGAAAGAGGAAAGAACGAAAGATCCCGCCTCAATTTTTTCTTGCCGCACTTCTGCTCCCCCTTCTTTTTTTATGACATACCCCTGTAAAGACAAACGATTTTTTTTTTAATCAAAAGCTGGCTGGTGGCTACTTGATATCCAAAGAAGGAGAGAAAGGAGGCGCAAGAAAGGAGGGAAAAGTGGGTGGAAACCCCGCCTTGGATAGGTTAATTCTTGCAACTTTTACGATGAACGATTATGGATCGGGAGATAAATCCAATAAAGAAAGAAAGATATCCAAGAATCCTCCTTTTGAGTTATTTTTATCACTACAAATCCTTTACATGATTCTCTCATCCTTTCCAAAAATGATGGAGACGCAGTTATTTTAAATCCTCATCAGACACACCTCTTATATGCGTTATTGCACGCCGCATTCAAGTCTTAATACACCTGTTAAAACATAATATTTCAGCAGGAACAAGCTGCTGTGCGCCCACTCCTACACAATGACTTAAGCACTTGCTGTCTCGACATTAAAGCACCTTCTCCGTTTTTTTTTCTTTTTCTTCCTGCTCTTTGAAGTGAGTGGCTGACTACCTCCCTTTTTCATGCACAGGAACTTTGTAGTGGACACACTGACTGAAGTATCTTTCACTTGTGCCTAATCTGTGCTTGTCTGTGTGGGTGAGAGTGTATAAACTGGGTAAGCCGTGTGGCGAATCGCGCTGAAAAGGGAGCCGGGCTCTAATGAATGCCTTTTAAGAGTTGGTCACGCCGAGAAACAGCTCCGTCCCCCTCCCGTGTGCAAATCTGTCCAGCATCACTTCAAACTCCCTGCAGGACCAGGGCATTTTTGATAACGAGCGCAGCATCCGCAACTCACCAGTTCAAGCATGCAGTTTTCAGTTGGCCAGGGTTGGGGTGCGGGAGGGGGGGGAAGGGAAGAAGGACCCAATACGCATGAATGCGCAAGCACACACAAGACCAGAGCACTGGAAGAGAGAGAGAGAGGAGAGAAGGAGATCTAAGGTTTTAATAAATGTGCACAACAGAGACCGTGCATTCTGGTCACCATCTGGCGCGGTTTGTTTGGCACCAGAACCCCGCGATTACAGCCCGACCCAACAGCACCCCAACAGAACATCCCCGCCCGCCCCACCTCCCTAAAACTGTGAAGAAATAAGTTGTCATGGGGGATTGTAGACCCCACCACCAAGTACCGAAGAGCTTTTCCACATTCATTCACACATTTGTCACGTGCTGCATGTGGTTGTTGTTTTTGGTGATAGAGATAGATAAGAGAAAATGTCCTTAACCACTCTGTCACTTCATATACCAAGAGACCACACAGAATTAATTCGAGTTAGAGGCTTGGAAAACCTTTTTTTTGTTTTATTTCACAGTAACTTTTGTGTTGGTGTATGACATATATCGTGGATAGTAAACGATTCAGTCCACGATTCTTTTATTTTTTTTGGAAGAGTGGAAAGAGATTGGCACCAGCAACCCTCCCGACCTCATTAAGGGACAAGGGTGTAAAGAAAATGGATGGATGGATGGATGGAAAGAGGAAGGCCATCGTTGAAAAATGTTTCAGTTTTTCAGCGCTAACATGAAAAAAGATACTCTGATAAAATAAGGAAGAATAATTGGTAATCTTCAGCCTATGTGTGACAGAAAACCAGCACTGTACGTCAACCTGAGTACGACATTTAAGAGTTAAATGTAAGCGTTATTCGGAAGTTGGATGGAATATGTACAGAAGAAAGTCTGTTAAGTCCAAAAGGTGAAACTTTACTTTACAGTCGGTCAATGACTGTAGGCAGACACCCAGACCCATGTAAGCATGGTCTAAAATCAAAGCGTAATCATGGGTCAGTCAAAATCCATATCCACATCTAATTGAGAATTTTTGAAATGTATGTTTAAATTTTTTATGCACAACTTTCCAGACGACAGAAACATACCCCAAAAGACTTGGATCTGTAATCACAGCAAAATGCCGATTTAGATTAAATGTATCGACTCAGAAGGGCTTACAGAAAATTTATGCCATATTTTTCAAACTTGTATTTGAAAAATAAAATAAAATCATGCACAACTTTTGTTGTTGTTTTGCAGAACATTCAAATAAAACAGATTGTATTTTGTGGTTGCAACATGGAAAAAATGTGAGAAAAATAATAGGAGGTTTTCAAATAAATACTTTCCCGTTAAGACCGACTGATTCCCAATTGGTTACAACATCTTTCGGCCTAAGTATTTATAAATCATTTTCTAAGTAAGACAGATAAGAGATAGCATCTGCCAACAAATATATAATTTAAAAACATCTGCGAATCTCACCGGATGAGAAATATGATAAAATACCAGGTTACGGCTTAACGATGTTCGTTTAACACCAAGTTCTTCATTTAGTCTGTTAATGCAATGCATCTGCACATCTCCTAAGGCTTCTTTGTGTCTTTTTCAATGGAACAAAAGCTTATTAAATATTCCAAACGTGCATGGACAACCAACCTAAAGCCCCCCCCTTTTTCAACCCGGACTTGTAAATTAGCGGAAAAAAGCTTCATTTATTCCCACTCGTAGTGTCTATTCACTGGTGGAGCCATGTCTGCAAAATGTTTGAGTTCACTCCTTTTTTCTGCACATCTTTTACTACAGCACAGTTGTTTTTTCTTTAAACAGGTTTGATATGGGCGCCCAACATTTCCATAGCTCCAAAAGCTCACAATGGAGTAATGCAATTACTCCCTGTGTCCCAAGGAAGCTAATCACATTTGGAGAACAAAGTCTGCTCTGGAGTTTGTGGAAGAAGTGAGCAAAAGAAAAGGGACATGGTTTGGAAGGGGCTGCGGGTGCACTGAGGTATTAAAAACGGCAGAATACAACAATTAATGTATAGAGGGGGGTGGGCTATAATCTAAGTAAAAAAAGCAGATGGAGGCTTAATACGTTTAGGCACGCTAGATAATCAGAGGAGCCAAACAAACATAGTGGATTTAGAGCTAAGTAATTCAGGCTACAAATATTCATCCCCCCGAGCAGGTGCAAAGGATGTGGCGTCTGTAGATTTATAAAGATTTTGTTTAACGTCTGTTTTTAGCCTCCCATAGATATTTTTATTGATCCATGGATGTTTCAGAAGCACATAGCTGTCTCTGCAAATGCACGCAATCAGCACCTACAAGCAAACTGCCTCTTGCTTGGCTGCAGAACCGTTCATGCGGCGTCTACAACTCCTTCTGTGTGTCCAGACCGTGTAGCCACAAACTCAAAGAGTAAATCAAACATCTCTCAGCCATAATTATATGTCCACCGTCTCATGTTCCACCACCTTCAGCTCAAACACCTCAATCCCTTGATGTCAGCCAATATATATATTTTTTGTGGCTATTCCAGGTCACCCAGTCCTTGTTTTTATTTACCCCTGCAGAAATGTAGCACTCAATTTTAGTTGAAACCAAGATGTCGAAAGTCAGAGTTGTTTATATTATTTCGTTAACTATAACCGATTTTCAACTGCACTTATTTTTCAACATCTATTAGTGGACTTCTTTTGTCCCTTCACTTGTGAACCACAATTTCCTCATGTTGCTCTCTGTAAGGTGTTTATATTTATTCAATGAAATTTGGCTCAGAAGGGAATAATAGGCACCGCAAGTTTAAGAAGCAGTTGCATTAAATTGCATCCACATAGCAGTGGAAACAAAGAGTGTGTGTGCGAGCTTCAGGGTGCGGTGATTCTTTTGGTGGTTTGGTTGTAAAGGCACGCGAGCATCTGTCGCCTCGTCTGGCCACTCATTGTCACTCATTCAATTAGCAGCGATTTGGTGGATTTCCCTTTTTGCCAAGGGGAGGAGAAGGACCACAGAGGGGACAGGAGCTTGCTTTCACTGCTGCTTGAAGGGGAAAGTTGATGCCGTCCCCCACCACCCACACACGCACACACACACACACGCACACACACACAAATATAAAGAACGACCCCCATCAGAGCTGTGATTGTTATTCATTCCTGTATTCCCCTGTATCTTCTCCTCTGCTTTGCATAGGGTTCCACAGAGCTTTATTGCTTTATGACCACTATTATCTGTTTCTGTGCCTGCGTGTGTTTATGTGTTTATTTGCACGTGTGTGTAAGCAGACGAGAGGGATAGCCTAGTCTTTTCATGCTCACAGTGAGTGCGCTGGTCACAGTAGTCTGAGTGCAGCATATTGCAAGCAATGTCAACAGTTGCGCAACAAATTTATTGCCTAGGCAAAGAAAGAATGTGATTGGTCACCTTTAAAGTTAACATATTGCTGTTCTGCATTGACAGTCCTATCCTGAGTCTGACCGTATGTTATTACTTCTTAACGGACTTTGTCTACCAAAGTGGTTAAGAACTGTATGAATTTTTCTCTTTTTCTTGAAAGGCAAGTGTACTATTGCATTCGAGTCTCCCAAGTTAGTAGATTTCTGTTCTATTATGTTCTACTCCATTAGTGATCCTTGTTTGTTTGCTTCATAATCATCCAGTCATTCTTTCCTTGGCCTAATTCTCTGCATGATTCACAGCAGACTCTTTGTAAACACACACACACGCGCGCACGTGCACACACACACACACACACACACACACACACACACACACACACACACACACACACACACACACACACACATGCATCTGTGGGGTTTGTGCACACATTCTCTTACCAAAAAGGCACTGACAGCAAATTGCCCTTGCCCACCAAGACATGGCACAAAGAAACACAAAGGCTTCACAAGCAATCACCACCAAAGCACTCAGTACAGACCATCTAGTTTCTCTGACACTCAGAAGGAAAAAGAAGGGCAATGCAAACAAATACAGTTAAATGCAGATTTAATGGTAACCCCACCAAATTTATGTTGAAATTAATCTTTTAATTTGACAAACATATTCCTTCTGACAAAGTAATAGCAACATTGTGGGGTGGTCTTTCCAGAGTTTTGACAGGAAAACCGAGAAACAGAGGGTTAGTGTAAGAGGAAGAGGTATTTCATCCTCAAAGATACGTTGTCAAAATACCAGTGGCAACATGCATAACCCTGGTGAAGGGGAAGAAGAGGTTCAATCATACTTTTATTTTAATTTAATTGTAATTTGCAACATTTTCCACTGGAAAAGGGTTTGAATATTTGAAAAATGATAACTTGAACCGAACAGTATGACATATTTTCCAGGCACATAGTGCCATTTTGTAGTGAAATCATGTAATTTGTTACCTTGCGTTGTTATAAAAACGCTGACTTAAAGAAATGTGATGCCTTGAAAGTGACCTCTGTCTCTTTAAGAAGCTTCTGCTCATTCCAACACTCTGCCTACAGCACATTATGTCAACAATGCTTTTCCATTATGCAACTTACAGCCATTCTAGGAGTGTTGCACTGACGAGTAGTTTATATGATGAGCTGAGCAGACATGCAGTTCTACCAGATGTTTGCTAATTGCTGCTGGCGCTAGTCTGAAGGAGCTGAGTGAGACATGGCTGGGGGAGGGGTGCCCTGCTAGGCGGAAGCTCAACTGGACTGTAGAGCTTAGAGAAAACGTCTTGTGGAAATAGGCAGCCTCCAGTGAGTGCAAACAGAATGGTTGACAGAGGAGATTCAATGATTTCTCAAACATGAATTAAAGAACATCAGCAACACTCTAAGCGTGTCTTTGATTAATCACATTGTAACATGGTGCCCCTCTTTAAGAGTTGTGTAAATACAAACTCAAAATGTGTGGTGTGCGTTCGTATTTGGCTCGTTTTACTCTAATACTCCAAAATAAAATAATGTCAGACCAATTGTCTTAAGAGGTCGTCTAGTTGGCAAATGAAGAATTGTACAATTAAATGTCAGTATACATACAGTGGAGGGCGATTCTGTTATCAGCTAAATGTCCAGCCAATGACATTAAATTCCAAAACCAAGTCAATCAATATTTAATACCAGCTTATACATATTGGCAGTCTGATACCTATAAATATTTCCTTGTCTTTTTAACGATCCCTTCTGGAGTGGAGGCAGCCTCTATCAATTATACAGCAGTTCAGTGAGACAATATAAGCAGCAAATGTATATTAATTAGGGGGCCACTTGAGAGCTCTCGGCTCCGTTTCTTTTCTCTAATGCCTTGCAGGTCACCTTGAATTAATGAAGAAAACAGAGTTAGGGCTTATTAGTCTAAGGGAGGAAATGCTATCAGATGTAAGACACATCCATGGGTCGCTGATTGTGTGTGTGTGTGTGTGTGCACACACGCGCTGTTTACCCATTTGTGTTGACGTCAGTGAGTACGTGTTTGTGTGCGTGTGCGCATGATTGACGGGTTGTTGATTTGTCGGGGACTGCCTCTTGCACGATACGATGTCTGTATGCCGTTGATGACTGACAGCTAATTTGGGGTCCAGAGATTAGTGTTTTAGAAAGGAAAGACTCTCGGAAACATGTCACATCCAAACAGAATTGGTCTTCACTTGGTCCGATTTCTTTGATAGAGCATGTGTGTCAGGCTGGTAATGAGGACAGGCCAGGCTTTATCCTCATGAAGGCAGCCATCATCTCTTGATATATCTGTTCTAAAACATGCAGTGACAGCTGCTTTTTTGAAGATGTCAGTGGACATGAGTGAACGGCATCAAAACATTTGCATCAGTGCCACTTACAGCCACAAGAAAATAACATATGACAGCTCTATTGACAAAAGTCGTTCCTTCAGCTGCAGTGCATGGCTTATAATGAGGTCAAGGTCTCAAGTTTTGCCAAACAAATCCAAGGGATTTGTACGTTTTCTCATCATTTTTAAATTGGGAAGTAGAGGAAGTGGCACGTCGTCAAGCCAAAAATCCATTGAGTTCAAATACAAATGCATACAGAAGCAACCGCATTTATAAATGTAGTATAACTAGCTCCAGAAACTTGCTGCACATATTAGACTGGTGGGTTCATGTTGAAAAGCAGGTATTTGGGGGGGTGGGGGGTGCTTGGTCTGAGTGACACAAAGCCCCTACTGTTTCTGGAGTCTGCAGTGCTTAGAACCTGGACTGATTAAAAGTAACATAAGTTGGAGTTAAATAGACCTATGCTTTTGCTGCTCTGTTCTAAGCGCAGACATCCATAAAATCTGTGTTTGTGTGAGAGCGCTTCTAGGTCCGTGTGTGATTGTATGGGTGTATCCAGGAGGTGATTTTCAGCCTGAGGTTAGGCCCTTACCAGACAGCTACATGTTTAAGTATCCCCTGCTGACCCACTTCCTGGGGTTGCACAAGGGATACATTTATTGAGGTCTGACAGCGGTGACATAAGTGGGATAGATGGTGCATATGATAACATAGGGATGAAATATGTTGAAAGACCAATTCAAGTAAAGGGGTGATGATTGTGTGTATGGTGAAGAAACCTTCTGAAATGACCTTTTACCTACATTTGACTGCTTTCAAATTATCCTAGACAAACCTTTTTAAATTAGTCATGACAATCCCGAAGATAGTGTCCTGAATCTACAAAAATCTATGTTTTTATGACTCTGGTGTGTTATGGTCAAAGTAATTGTCTCAATGTTTGTCAGTGCATGTACAAGTTTTCTTCTATGAATAATTATACTATGGTAATTTGAACATTAGAAAAGAAGCTTCTTAAATAATCCACAATTGTTGAACGTGTTAAATGTTTAAATTATTTGTTTTACTCACTGGACTGCCATTCTTTGCATCATGTAGTTTTATCTACAAATGTAGTTTGCTTACATTCTTGGTCTCTTGTCTCAAGAATGTGGTAGGAAAAAAAAGAGGCCATTGATTTAATTACCTGTCTAACATGATATGGCAAAGAGGTTTTTTACATATACATCAGTTTGACAGAACAGGCTGTTGTGACAACATCTAGCTCTTATCAAATTGTCAGATTGAGCTGCAATAAATGTTTGTTTATTTTGTCATATTTCTGTGAAACATTTCTTCCTCTGACATATTTATCATCACAGACATTAAGTATTTTTGTGTTCAAGTCAAATGCAGAGGAACCACCTAGCACATTCAGAAAAATGTACAAAAACCATTGGCCTTCCAGTCTGAGTGAAATTTTAGTCAAAAAACAGTTTTTGTACCAAGATTTAATCATAAACCAGGCTCCGAAATTAGATTATTGCTGCTGCTTGCAGGTTGGTTCCATTAGTGAGCGAAAAACCTGTTTACAGATCAGAAAGTAGGTATTCTCTGTTTCTGAAGTTTTTACTCTTTCTATTTTCAACTCCTGAAATGTCACCCTTTTTAAAATCCTATTTCTTTAGATGTAGCAGTCCTTAGATTTATCTTTGTTCTTATTATTTTTTCTTTATCAAATTATTTGAAAATAGATGTTACTTTGACATATTTATTCCTGACCAGCTCCTGGCGTTTCTTAATTTCTTTGGTATTGTTCTTGGTTGAAATTTGATCATTTTAAATATAATGAATCTTAATTTTTGTATATATATATATATATATATGTATGATATAAAGGTCTATAAGCATATAAATGTGGAAGATTTGTGTTCAAAGCATGGGGATTGTTGAAACGTAAAGGGGGAAACAGTGCAGAGCTAGAAATGGGGGGAAACAAAGAGGGAATAGAAAGAGTTAGAGTGCAGAAATGAATAAAAATGTAGGAGGGAGAAGTGTAGGAGTTTACTAAGAGGAACAGAGATGAAAACTTCTGTGTACCCTCTGGCCCTTCAGATGGTCATGATTAAAACCTCATTCCTCCATCATTTGCACACACCACTTCTCACCTAAGCTTAATGAAAACAACGCTGGATTGATTTGTGACAACCTTGAGAGAGCTGGGGCACTTCAATATGTGTGTGAGACCGACTTCTAGATGTGACTTCCATTTGTGTGTGTGTGTGCAAGTGTCCCTTATTAGTCATACTCTAGCCTAGTCACACCTGAACTCCCACTGATTTGGTCAGGGGAGCAGAAAAAGAAAGACCTTGGGAAAGGTTATACAAACTAGGGAGATAGAGTGGATTCAGACAATCATTTTTTATATTTTTTTCTGGAAGGCAGTGTTGCTGTAAAGATGAACAAATTGTCCACATATTTCATAAGCTGTTAGGCTTCGCTGTGGAAATGCTTAACATGGTGTCTTGAGTTTATGCAGGGGATTTTGGGACAGAAGCCAAACAGTGAACAGCAATTGTTCAATCAGGCTCAGCAGGCTCGCGAGTTACAGAGGTGCAGGGACGGCAGGGAAGGGAAGCGAAAGCAGAATTTGGACAAAATGACAAAGTGAATGGATGGCGGCTGGATAAAACAGAAAGACGGATGGAATGATGACATTTCATAAAGTGAAGCCAATTTTATTATTCAAACCCTCACTCTCTTGACAATGAAGGTGACTGATGTTGCATTTAATTTGGTTTCATTCCTCCTCACCTGACCTGCACATGCATAATGTTGCATTCTTATTACTGCCAGTCACTTGAAACTGCAGAGAGATTATTCTTCCAACATGCCAATTACCAAATTTTCCTTCAGATCCCTGTTTATTACTCTGAAAATATGTGTGCATGTTTTCAATCTAACTGATGATATAATTATAATGGTGGTATGAAAAGTTATTAGGCTAAAATAGGAAAAAAAAAATCTACAATTTCAACTCTGAAATAGTTAGGGGTTGTGGAGAATATAAGAATTATGAAATGATCTTTGTTGAATGTTATATTTACTTCTAATCGTAGGTTTACTTTGTAGTGACATGTGAACGACCAGTGCGGTTCTGCTCCGTTTCAGCATACCAACCCACTCTTGCCGTGCTACTCTCTGAGTTCGATCCACATTCCAATACTATGTAAGGCAGAGGGATGCAACTACGGAATGTTGTTGACCAAAGCAGACTAAAGTGAAATAAACCACGATCACGTAGGTGGATGGAGCGGAAAGCAGCAGGACAAAGAGGGAGTGTTTTTTTTTAAAAACGTAACAGTTTGTACACACAAAAAGATCTCCAATCTCACTGGAATTGCCACTGGGCAACGTTGTACGCATTTTGATGTGTAAGTGGATCTTCAAGATATATCTTATGTCTTTATTAAAGATTAGTTGACTTTAACTCACTGACTCTTCTGGAATCTCCTGCATTAACGAGTCGGAGACGCCTGAGTCTCCGACGGGGTGCAGCAGATAACTCAGTGATCTGAGAAGTAAATATCAGTTTATTTGTGAAATGAAAAAAAGCCAAATAATATTAATCTGACTCACAGAACTTGTCCCCTGCCTAAAATATTTCTCCAGTGCGCGAGTAGAGATAAGCAAAATGTTCGTCGTAGCTGCTTATCATTAAACAAGTCTCGTCGAGTCTGCATCACTCCTTGGCTGGTATTATTGCCTCCTCTGCTAACAAGCAATTAATTCACTTTACAGCCTTCTTCCAGTGCTATGTAAACAGCAAATGGAAAGGATGCTCTCTAATGGTTTTACTTTAAAAACTCCAACACAAAAAAACCCACACATTGCCTAAATGCAAACTGTCGCTCCCAGGGGCCTCATCAATGGTGAAAAACGAGAGCAGGCGCTAAATAAACACATGCTGATACAACGTCAGGTTAGTCACAATTATGCTTACATTATAAGTACTCAAACACACGGAAGCATATTTTGCTGATTAACATGCCCTCCAACATTTTTTTGTCCACTTTTTTTTAAACACCAACCAAACAAGCATGCATCATAATTACCCAAATTAATTCCCACAAGTACCACATCATCATCAACACCAGCTTTTGTTCGCGCTTGATTACTTTTATATGTAGTGATAGCTACCCAGTGTTTAACATCTTTCTGTCTCACACACACACGCACACACACACTTTAATTCAGCAGGCATACCAGGAAACCTCCATGCGACGACGACTTTCATCTGTAATAAAAACAAGGCAGGACACCGAGTTCCAGTAATGTAATCAATAAACGTTATCGTGGGTTCTTACCTCTCTAGTCGTGTGCGAGCTCCATTTTGATTTTGATGATTTATTCTACACAGATCCACCATAATGACTTATATGACCCACAGAGAAACAGAAAGACATCCATGGCAATGTGGTTTTGTCAAAGAAGTTTGAGAAAACACAAAACGTTCAAACGTATTTGTAGGCTGTTATTTAGGATAAAAGCCAACAGATTATATTTCTTGCACTTTGGTATGCTTTGTAAATTGATACAGTTAGAGCTAAACACAGTGATGCAAGAGCCATAGCAGTAATGGTATATATAGATATCTACAGAGTAAAAGTATATGACAGTGAGATATTTTAACCTTGCAATAGCTAAGCTTTTAGCCGGAGAAGCGCAATAAACCATACAATATGTCCAGATGTGCTGTTTGTGCAGATGCACATGCAGGACTCTGATATATTGTATGCATTTTCTGTACATAAAGAAACAGTGACTACCTGCCAAACTCTTCTACCAGGTGCCATCCATGGTATCTGAATAAAGACCTGGAGTTATGCATAGGCATGGATGTGGGAAAGGTTGAAGCTTGTATATTTGAGTAGATTTTGTTAAACTGGCTGGTTTTCTAGCCCAACCAACCTTGAAGCGTGGTTTACACATTTTTGACACGATTCCAAAGGCTTAATATTAGACCGATTCATCCACTCCAAAACCAGTTTTATGCTTGCAATCATTGTCCTCTTGAAACACACACTGGCTGTGAAATATAATCCTGTCACAATGCTGGCATAACCATGCTTGAGGATGGTTATGGCACCATTTTTAGGTTTGAAAGCCTCACTTTCATTTCTCCAAACAGACGTCTTGTCATTGTTGCTTCCATCTGAGGATAAAAGTTTTAAGGTCAGATTGTTGAAACGGTTTCATGTTCTAATACAATCATCCTAAACACACATCAAAGCTAGTTTTGTAATGTGTAAAGCAGGTCGGCACTATGTTTCTTTAATAGTCTTCCCAAAACCAAATCAAACCAAATCAAATCAAATCAAAATGCTGTGATGGACTGGCAGCCTGTGCAGGGTTTACCCTGCTTCTCACCCAATGCTTGAGTTAGGCTCGTTTCCTGGACAGTGGTCATTGTAGAGCATCATGTTTGTGGTGACCCCTTTGATTTAGGTTACTGGAGTAGAGCTATCCTTGTCTTTTTGTTTGTTTTTAGAAATTGTTGCCCCAGTGGCCTTTATTCTACAGTAATCTGACAGGAATGCGGCTAAGTGGAAGGGGGGAAAGACATGCAGCAACCGTACCAACGACGAGACTCAAAATCAGGATGAGATTTGTAGCCTCTGAATACGGAGTGTCCACTCTAACTAATAAAACAAACTCTACAAGGTCAATGGCAAGTCTCGCTGCTGTTTCAACTGTGTTTACACTTGGCATGTATGGCTTAGTGTGGAAATACCTCTGCTTGGTGCATCGTGTCTCACAGTGGTTAGAGTTCACCCTCTAACTGGCCAGTACCTGGGGGACTCTCTCTTTTTTTTGCTTGTGAAGTAATTTATTGATTCATATAATGCAGATGAATCTTTGGCATGTGAAAACAATTTGATGTTTATTCCCTCCCTTCAGAAAATAAGTGGTCAAGTGGCAGAGTCAGCATGACTTCATATTAGACAGCGAGATGTGCAGATGATACTGAAATTGAAAGGGATGACACATCAAAAGTCCAACGATGTGTCTCTGGAAGCAATTTATTATGAATGCTGACATGGGCTTGTCACTTATAAATATTATCTCTTCAGGAACGAAAAAAAAAAGTTACATTAGTAAATACAGCAGATGTATGAGACAATGAGTAAAAGAACAACCACAGTATCTGCCACAGAGTTTTCTTTATTAGTCACAGACTGTCACTTTGAACAATAAAAAACAAGTACATGTAAGACTGTGGTTCTTGATGATGCTTTTACTGATAAAAATGATGGGTTTTATTTTTCAACGGATGAAAAGTCCTAAAAATACTTTACAACTTTTTTTTCAAAAATAGTTTTACCCTTTGATATATATTGTCTGTGAATTAAATGTTTGTCGAGTTGTCAGTGAAAACATTGCGTTAAAGTAGTGTTTCTCAATTCAGGTCCTCAAGAAACACTGCACTGCATGTTTTAGGTGTTTCCTTCTTGCCACACACCTAACTTCAGTAGGTGTTTAAGAGTCTTCTGCAGCACTTGATGGCATCCAGAGGAGGTCTTGCAGTCATTTGAATCAGGTGTTCTGGAACAGACACGCATCTAAAATATGCAGCACCAGAATTGAGAAACTCCAGGTTAAAGAAAAGCTAAAGGCAAATATCAAGCTCAGTTCATAACACACCCGTAACCTAGAAGCCATACAGTTTATGACTGCTCGTCGTTAGTCCATTTTAGCCTCTCCTTTTCCAGCACATGTTTCAGGAGTTGCAACATCTTTTAAAACCAATGACTATCTTTAGTCTCAGTTCAAGTCAAATGGGTCCAAACTTTTTAACTTATACAATTTTCTGCTTTTATGTTTTACATTGCAAAGTGCTGTAGTGTGTGAAATGAACTGCCTCTACAACAACATCTCTTACAAAATGATTTCTTCTCCGGGGTATGAAGAGAATGCATCACGCGGCAAAGAATTCAATTAGAAACTCAAAACAATAATGAAAAAGCAGTTTCTTGATTTCTGTAAAAAACCAAATGCAGAACTGAACCTCAGAGCTCTGACATCTTTTTAAATTCCCAGCTAGTAACACTTTCAGTGCCACGCACCTGCTCAAAAAGCTTACATTTAATTTCCCTCTCTGACAATCTCTTTTACTGTCAGCTTGCTCAGTGGAAAAAATCAAGTGTCTCAGAACCTTTATTGTTGCTTATAATTTCCCTTTAATGTTTAATGGTTATTTTGCACCAATTTCTAGAGTTCTATCATTTTTTATTTCTTCTTTAGAGATAATAGACATAATGTGCAATGTTTGTATAGCAATAATCTTACACAATGCACACATAAAGTCACTTAAAGACTGATCTGAGTAACCTAAGCACCAATGTTGGCATGCAGTTTTTCATCTGCGTTAAGGATTTAATTTGCTATATAGCACTGGTCCAAATCAGACATACAATGCATATTTATTAAAAAAGAAGGACTGGTTCTGCAAAAGAAAACGTTCTCAATGAATGTTAAGTAATTGTCACATAAACCTAATGACTAGTTTGCCATTCTTGGCAGCAGTAAGTTTTTTTTTTTGTTTGTTTGTTTTTTTTTTTAGCTTTAAGTCTTTTACATAAGTACTGAGATGTTTTGGTTCATTATTTTGTGCAGAATTGTTTTAATTCAGCCTCATTGGACGGTTGTTGAGCATAAACCACCTGTTTAAGGTTATGACAGAGAATCTCAGCTTGATTAAAATTTCAATTTAAACTAAGCCACAACCAAACCTTATTTTTGTGTTTTTTCATGTCAAACATAGTATGCAGCCGATGATAATATGTCAGGATTCTCTGGAGACATTCAGAATTTACAGTTACATCAATCATGAAAGGTTGTCCAGGTCCCCAAGCAATGAACCATCCCCAGAACATCACATTACTACAAGTATCTTTGACGTTTTTCAATATTTTTCCTCTCCAATACTGTGTTCTGGTTTTTAGTCAAGTTTAGCAGGATGGACATTCCAAAGACAAGACTTGACAGACAATGAGACAAGTGATTTTGGAGTGAGATGTTGTTGATTCATTTGTGACTTTGAGGGCAAGTTGTTAATACAGTTTGGGAATAATTTTGGTAAATCAGTTACATCTAGGAAGGTTCATCATTGTTCAGTTTTTCCCCTTCTGCTTGTGAATAATGGATTCTCTGTGATTTGGTGGAGCTAAGGTTTAAAAAGGTGTTGTAAAGTTTTCCAAAGTGTCTCAAAGACATTGTTACTCACTAATTCTTACATTTCTTTAGCTGTTGCTGTGTTGCCCTTTGAGATCCCTTTGCCTATGAATGCTATGTTTCGCTGAGGTGGTGGAGTGTGCACAAACATGAAAACAATGTTTGGCCCATGTTGATTGCAATGAAATGTAATGAATAAAGAACTTGCAGAAAACTGAGGAACTGGCACAAAAAAAAAAAACTGATAGAAGGAGCAAAACAATGGAGCACAGGAAAGCCAGAACGGAGGAAACACACAATGGAGAACAGAAGACTCTGGCAAGGAATCTAACAGCTTTTAACTTCTGGGATGCTTCATGAGTGGGATGAGAACCAGGTGTGACTAATCAGAGGAAATGCAAAACAGCTAGAGTACCTAATCATTAATCTGGGCAATATCACAAATAATCACATAGTAAACACAAAGGGAGCGGAACCAGAAACAAAACACTAAAAACAGGATTTTCTTGTAAACCAGCACAGTGACCAGAACACAAGAAAGAACCAAGAAGGTCAACACAAAGAAATAAACCAGGTTGGAAACATCCTATGTGACACTATACATGGCACAAAATAATCAAAGTACAAAAACCAGAAAAAATAAAAAAAACACAAACTAACACTACAATCTCTGATTCAACTTATTTCTTGGCTCTAATGGTATAACAGTAATCAGACCTTTCTGAAGCCAATGACATAGAACTCATCAGCCCAAACAATGGAGTTAATCACATTTAATTTGTGAATCAAGCCTTTATAAAATAAGGCTAGGTGGGTTTGAATTGTCTCTTTTTTTTCCCTTTAACGAATGAAATCATCATTTGAAAATATCATCTTGCATTTACTCAGGTTATCTTTGTCCAATATCAAAATGTAATGATATGAAATATTATAGTGTGATAAAAAGCAAAACCAGATCCAATCCATATGAAGAAAATGTATTTTTACAGCACTACACTTTTATCTTCTTTCTTGAAGGGATGTTTTATTTCCCAGTGGAATATCTTAATCGCTATCTGAATTTAGTGCCAAGGGACAGTGGGGAGACTAGCTAAAAATGTAAATGTAGGAAATGACATTCAGTCTCATAATCATAGAGTTGCTGTTGATTTTCTCAGGGGAGAAATCTAAGGATGCCAAACTATCACTGAGGTGTACACTTAATTTTATTTTCACCTGATTTACAAACGGTCTACCAAGTCTTGGAAACACATGTAATCTAGTTTAGTATCATTAGACTTTGGCATTGATGGATTACTATATTATACCTATATTGTTTCTTCAAAGAAAGAAAGTTTAAGCTAAACACATTAGCGGTACGCCATGTAGGATGTGGTGTGCACACTTAATGAGGCAGATCTGTTAAGCAAAGATTTCACAAAGTGATTCATTATCAAGTGCAGGAGATTCACATACTGTACAGTTATATGAGAGAAACTATTTGTTTTCCTATTTCCCTAGTGCCCAGTACTGACAGTACACATAGACAGAATAGGCACAAAACCTGTAGCATACACCAGCAAAGTGTGCCTTAGTTACCATTTGTCTTGTTGATATTGCATCTGTGAGCTCTGCTGTCTTCCCACAATTTCCCCCAGCCTCCATCTCCAGCGCAATCTCTCCCTCTTGTTCTGTCACTTCTACCACTACTTCTCCTTCCTTTTGTCTCATTTTCATCCTATGATTTTTTTTTTTTTTTGGTTTCATCCTCTCTTCCTTCAAATTCTACCGGTCTGCTCCACTCGCTGGAAGAAGTGAATGTGTGTTTCACCAGTCTGCGGTGTGTCTGCCACTTTCCAATTAGCTTGTATACCTGCTTCTGGCTGTGTTGAAGATAAGATAGAGCTGATACCGCCGGACTACTGTTATCTCTGTTTTTCCCCCTGTCACACACGGACAGTCATACGCCTTCACACATCCACACAAACAGACACAAGCAGATCCCAGGAAAATGCCAGAGTTGCTTCCAGGGCTACAGATGCATGGGGGAGACAGATATGGTGGGCTAACAAGGGGTAGACAAGTGTTATAATAAATGCATCAGGGACTGTCAGACATTATCAACTTGATGTGTAGCCCACTTGACTGAAAATACAAATCTGTATTTTCTATACGTCCTGTTAATGTTAAGCACAAATTTCACTTGTTGCCCCATCTATTTTTTTTGTTAATTGTAACAAAAGTCTGATTGTGCACATGCATGTCCATCTGAAATATGGGATAATACATCTGTTAAGCAGTTAATTACTTAGTTCCATACTTTTGCTGCATTTTTTAAAATACTTTTACCACTTCTGCAGAATCTGCAAATGATCTGATTAGCTGATAATACAAACATTTGACTTCTAGTCAAAATGACTGACTTTTATTGTGAAGTTTGTTGTCTAATCCTGATATATTTTGATTTTTGCTAGCTTTATAGGCCATCCATCCCTCCCTCTCTCCCTCTCTCCCTCCCTCCTCTTAGTTGCGGCTATGCGAGCTGCCGTGCAGACTGCCTGCCTGTTTGCTTTGTTTGTTTATCCATTGTTCTTACTTTTCTTTCCGGTTTTGATCAATAAAGACCTTAATTTCTTTTTGAAGTCTCAGGTCAGACAGTGCACACACAAGCCACGCCCACAATCACGTAGCTATCATATACACACACCTTAGATCCCGTCACATATTAGCTAAGATAATTCCTGCAGCACTTGCTGTAGACCTCTGTGTTCGAACAGGGTATGTTTGGTACAGGCCGGGGGCAAGCTTGCAAATGACCAAGCGCCGTCCTGGGTGGAGTGAAGCTGTAGGGGAAACACATACCAATGAAACTGAGACTTCAGTAAGGTTGGAAAGTCCTGGCACTCTGAGGGGTACATTTTTATAAGAGCTGGTACTGCATAACAACTCCATAACCAGCCCACTTAAAGCACCGGGAAAAAACATTTCAACATCAGAACTGAAACTTTAATTTAAAAAGTTGTACAACATGTTCCTTTTTGGCATATTAAACTATGATTTGATATTAGTAGCGAGTTATGCGAGTTCTGCCTTTTTGCAAAAGACATAAATGAGCAGCTGGCAACACTGACCTCTTGCAGTTGGGACGCTTGCAGAATACTTTTCCCCTACATGCAACACTTCCTCCAGACATCCATAAACATGAAAAAGCGAGGCAATTTTGGAGTTCTGCATTCTTGCTTGTTGGCCTTCTGATTAGCTGATAATACAAACTAACTCCCAAAGCTGCTTGAGCACCGTAGCTTGCTTTGATAAGAATGCTGCAAACAATGGAGGGAAAACATCCTAGCTTGAGGAACCACGTCGCAAATCCAAATCTAAATCATCCCAAACCTCTCTTTCTGAATTAAGCTCTGTTAATCCCAGAGTTCTTAGAGGGACAACAACACAGCAATATTTGTAGCAGTCTATGTCCTGACAATGTGTCGAACACAGGCACAGATGGCTGTGAAAAAGAGACTGAAAAATGGTTGTTATGGCATAAATACCAAACGGCTTTGTTCCAAGACAGAACAAGGAGCAAAGAGAAGAACATAAATATTGTTGTCAGGACATAAAATGAGGTGCAGCAGTAGCACGATTAGATATTTCAACTCTGAGAACTGATTATTTAAACAACCCAAACCTTGACAGGATAGTTCTGCAGTCAGTTCAGTTTGCTTAGATCACAATTTGTGGTTTATAAAACTTCTACTCTATTTGTGAAAATAAAAAAGTGACACTTATTTTATCTAATAAACATTTCTAAAACCTCCTCTAGTTCTTGTAAGCTTAACATTGAGTCTCATCTTTCTAGAGTTTAAAGTACTCTCTACCAATGGTGCCTCATTTAAAAATGACTTTTAATGCCTTTATTTTTGATACATATTTTTACCATTTGTCAAGGGTAATTTAAAATGAAAGAAAAACTCATATTAATGGTCTTGATATATCTAAGACCATTACGACCCTGATCAAGTCTACCTGTGTTTTTTTGTGTGTGTTTTGGTTCAAATTTTGCATTTCTACATCAACAAGCCACCCTCGTCCTTTTTTTTTTTTTTTTTTCCTTTCACTTGATGTGCAAGTATTCAGGTGGGGTCACGTTTTTCAGAGTATGTTTAGATGTTTGCTGGTGGCAGAGTGGTGGGCTGTGCAGTGACCCCCCTGACCTACCCACACTGTTGAATAATAAAAGGCTATTCAGACACTGGCAGGGTGACAGCATGAAAGGATCTACCACAGGGACACAGGCAGGAAAGCAGGGAGGGCAGGGGGTTGAAGGGAGTTGTAGCAGACATGGCTGGCTTTGTGGGAGGTAAAGGACTCTTTATTATTTCTCTCAGGGTTCTTTGTAACTCTCCTGCTGCACTCGCCTCGAATTTCCTTATCTCATCTAGTGTTTCGTCCTAGAAGTCCGACTTCCACATTTCTTCTTCCTCCCTTTGAGCATGTCTGTTTGTTGTCAGCCCAAGCTTAATTTTCCTTGTTGTCCTTATTTATTCCATCCAACACCCCTCCCCCCCCACTCTTGTTTTTTTCCTGTTGTTCCTTCAAACTTCAACCACGTATCTTTTGCTTCTATGTAATCCACTTACTCCTAACAACCTCTCATGTCTCCTTCCTTTATTCCTTGCCACTTTCTCCTCCGCCATCCGTTTTCGCTACCTTCAATTATATGTGCGCCTCTCCCCTCTTTCTCCCTCTCAGCTCCTCCCTTTCTGTCTCATTAGTGATGCTGTCTACTAAGGAGGTGATTAGCCTGCCTCGGCTCTAATTAAAACGCAGAAAGGGATCTAAATGAGACCTGTGATTTGTGGGTTTGTGAGTCCATGTGAGCAGATACATGTGTGGACTTCCATTCTACATCGTGCGTGTGCATCTGTAGTGTTGGGCTTCACAAGCACTTTGATTTGATATTAGTAGCCAACTAGTCATAGATGCAGACTTAAATTTTTAAAAGGAAATGTATTTGTCGGGGGGCGGGGGGGTGTTTAAATTGTGAAAGAAACCATAGAAATGCAGTGAACAGAAAACATTTTGGTTTAAGGAAGTCTATTAATATTAGTTTTATTCTCCTTGTAGATTGAAATTTTTTTTAATTTCTTCTCTAGGGAGCTAATTAATTAATCACATGTTTTAGCATAAATCCACTGGGTCATATATTGTACCTGTGGCTGTGGGAAAAGTGAAAGAAAATGGAGAAAAAAAAATGCACAACAGGTATCTTCTGTGATGAAGTTGATCTAAAAAGTTATCAATTTTTTCATAGAAATAATGTGATTTATTTTCTTCCCTTGGTCCCTCACCAGCACAGCTAAAAGTAGAAAAAGAAAAAAACAACTCTGCTTTCCTAAATTTTGTTCTATTTTTTCAATTGCTTGGAGCAAAAGATAAAATGATTTTCACCGAAAGTGGACTATATAAATTCTTTATATATGAACTTTGAACTTTTTTGTACACAAGATTGTTTTGTAGCCATAAATTATTAGCATAAGAAAACTGCTGAAATGATTTATTTATTTGAAAAGTGCCACTGATATTAAAGCTATTAATCAGGCTGTGACGGCTCATTTGATTCTTAATGCAAAACCCGCGCATTTAGAGCAATATCATTTTCCTTTCACTTTTTCACATTTTGCAATGTTGCAACTACAAAGCTCGATCCATTTCATTTCTACTTGATGTGATGAACCCACATCGCCTGTTTTCCAACACAAAATGTATTGACAATCTGAAGAGCGACATGCATTTGTATTTACTCTCCTTTTCTCTCAAACCCCAAAACAAGATCCAGTTTAATCAGTTGCCTTCAGATGTTCACTAATTAGTATCTAGAGTCGGCATGCAGTAAAACCAGCCCCTTGTTCTACGTATGCTATTTGTTTCATGCAGAGGGTCTGGGCTCTCGGCTGTTGAGAAACAATTGCTTCCTGGGGGCACGGACAGCGTTGAGGTTCTACATTTTACCCATCCGCTAATGTTTGTCCATAAAGCATCTAATGTGGCAGTTGTTATCTAATGTTGCCTGTGCTGTAAGCAACCGTCCTCCACTGCGACGAGAGAAGTTCTGATCTGATCTGAACGATCTACACAGAAAATCTACGTAATCGTTCACAACTTGCTGATTGGCCTGGTAGAAAATTCACCAGAGACGATCCAGGTCAGGGGGAACAAGCCGACACTGTCCAGAAGTATGTATGACAATCCAATTTATATAATCTCAGAACAAATACAGTTGTTGAGCTAAAAGTTTACTTGAGATCCTTAAAGAACAAGCAGCGCCATGAAGCCCAAGGAAGACTCCACGGGTCATGGATAAAGCTTGGCCAAAGTTTAAAGCACAGTGGACACTCCCCTCCATCCAGGGCTTATGCAGGAGTAGGGTCATGAAAAAGGCAGATAAAATCTCTGCAGACCCCACCCATGCTAGACACGAACTGTTTTGACCTCTACATTTCAGTCAGCACTATGGAGCACAGTCAGAGTGCCCAGATCGATTCCATGAATATTTTCACATTTAACCATGAGATTCTTTTTTGTAACAATATTGTATAAATACACGTGTGGTAAGAAACTACCTTTTATTTTATGTTCTCACATATTTATATTTTGCATGTCTTCATTGAGAGCAAAGTGGAACCGATGTCATATTCCTTACTTTGGTGCATAAACTGGGCGAATAAATCCGATTCTGATTTGGATCTGACTGAAGAAATCTTGCTCTTAAAAACTTGTTCTTGTAAGATTAAATGTGGAAAAGTTTGAAGGGCATGAACTCTTTTGCAAGGCACTAACTATTCCAGAAAACATCAGGTTCTCACTACTTTTGTGTAATGTGTCTCCCTGTTACAGTAAGAATAAAATTTGCATTAATATCACACATGTTTGGTTTCGAACGGCAGACATAAGTAAAAAGGGGCAGATATTGACATGATAGGTTATATAGAGCTTTAATTATATCCTCATGCTTTGATATTTTCTGGTGGGTTTTTACCTAAAGGTAATAAAGAGAAATGCTGGCAAATTACATTTTGAAAAAACATTTTGTACACCCCCACATCTTGTGAAACACACTGAGTAAGCTCCTTTTCACTTTATCATGAACACAAAAACACCCTTTATTGCCTATTGAGAAATGTCTGTGAGTATTTCCAAAGACCACAATTGCCACAGCTTCCTTGACACTCTTCTCTGGCTTTCTGCAGTAGATTTTTTTTTTCTCCCCAGGTTTTTTTACATTTCAAAACTCACCACTTCTTCTGATTTTAACTGCTACGTTTGTCTAGGCTTGTTTCCGGTGGATCCGTGTCTTGTGGTAAGAATATCAAAGGCGATGTTGCACTGTGTCAGCGTTTAGACCTTTTCTCACCTTCGAGCACAAACGCCAACGGCCAGAGAGACACAGACAGCTCACACCCTGACATCTGATCATATCAGGCCTGACTGAAATAGGGCATGAGGCTCACCCTGCTGTGAACACACACTTTTAAGAGAAGACACACACGTACACATTTTGATGTGTCTTTGCAAGCAGGTTCTCTTGCTTGTAATAAACAAGACACCTTTAAAGGTCTTTCGGCTAGACGTCCTATCGCAGTAAATCACATTACATTCAGTTATTCGACAGCAAAACAGAAAAACTAAAACTTGACTAAGGAACAAGTCTGCATGTTTGAGGGTTATTTTTAAAATTATATTTAAAATCAAAATAAGCTTTTCAGAAAAACCAATCACGCTGACATGATGTTTTCTAGCATAAAGCAATGTTTGTTGCAAGATGTCTCAAACATAACAAAAGCAGATGAAGTTTTTCAAAGAATTGGGCATTCATATTTTAAACAGAAACCCCACAGGTTTTATAAAACCACTGAACTTAAGTTCCACAAGAACATTTTCTTCAGGTTTGTGAAGAGTTGGTGTGACGTCCGTGTCTTTACAACAAGTCGTTCCATCACAGTTCATTAGTGTAAGTCAAGCCTCTGCCTCTTTAAAGCTAGGATGCTGTAGAGCGTTTAGCTTTATTGAGACAACAAACATTTTAATGCACTGACTAAGTCTGAAGCAGCTGGAAATCCGCTGTTCAATATCTCCACAGAGGTCTGGTTCTAACATTAATCCCAATCAGCCCTAATATTTTCCAGCATCTATGACTCTCCAGTCATTCCCTCGATTTGAACTTTCTCAAGAACATGTTCATATTCCTCCTTTTTTGTTTGGTTTCACACCAAACAAAGTTGCGTATGAAAATGACCAAAGTACAGAACAGCTAAAGGGAAAAATAACATGAAGTACACATTATTGGTCTTTAAGGAAAAGTTGATTGTCTCTGATGCCAAACATGGCACAAAATTAACTAGCAAGTGGCTCAGTAAGTTACAGCAGTTTTGTTGAGCGGAACAATCTACATTTTCCAGAAAGTCATTGTGGAAGGTTTTTGGATGGATACCTAAAACCTTTAAACATAGTCAAAAAGTTTAGGACACACTAAAAAAAAAATAAACTAATGAACTTAAAATAGTAAACAAGTAAAAACATTTCTATATATCTATGAAAATTACCTTGCTTATTCATCTGGAAAATAGAAATAACTTTGTAGTCTGATTTAATGTCAGACAGAGGAACAAAATGATTAAGTGCTCTTTTTTGTTTTTTGCTTGCAACACATGCAAATACCAGATTTCCACTTTAGCTATGAACAGAAATGATGGCAAAGCTAAAAGTTATTACGATTATTTACAAAAAAAAAGTTCTTGTCATATACAGATAAGTGTAAAAATTATGATAAATTTAGTGATTATACTAAGATGATTAAAAAAAACAAAGCTCTGCAGCTGAAGAGGAGACATTTATGACACAACAGTGATGATGATGATGATGATGATATGGCTGTCAACGCAAAAAAAACAAAAAAAACAAAAAAAACAAATCTACGCCGATGATGAAGACAGATCTGCATTGCTCAACACTCCATCAAGTGTGCCCCCATTGTGTTGGAGCAAGAGCCGCCTTTCATTACTCTTCATTGAGCCAATGAGTTTGACGGTAGAAGAAAAGGTAGAAAGTCCCCTCATTTTCCTTTCCCCATCTCAAAAAAAGAAAAAAAAAAACTGAAATCAATTGCATCTATTGGACTGTGCTCCCTGACTTGCTGCTCAGCCTGCTATTGATGCAGCTCGCATACAAACCTGACACCTCTTTAGCTCGCTTTTGTTAGCCCTTCATTGCCCATGCCATATGGCTAGTGAGAAGGATGCAGTGTGTGCGTATGTGTGACTGTGTGGACCTGCGGGGTCACGGGAGGGTTATAGTGGGGGCTGACCTGCTCACAAAGACTCCCTACCCCATCAGTGAGCTCTATGAATACATGGGGACAAGCAACGCTGAATGGCAGAGCAGAAGCCACGGAGAAGTCGACGCTGGTGGGAGAAAGGGACAGAGGGGGTGTTGAGATAGGGCATTAGCAAGATGGATGTTTGGGGGGGAGGATTAGAAAAAACAGAGAAAATGAAGCAGACAGGGGGTAGATGGAGAGAAGTAGGGTCAGAGCTGTGATTAAATTGAGAGCTCGGAAGAGAGCACGTAAGATATAAGCAAAAAAAAAAAAAAAACGTGCTTACAATGGCTTACAAGTGTGTGGGACACTATTGGAGTGTGTGATTGTGGCTTTGAGTTACCTGCTGAGTTCTGTGTGGTTGTGAGGGATAAGAGGTGATCCCTGTGCCACAGGGATCTACAATAGGCCAGCAGGTCTCTCCCTGTGTGAGGACAAGGCTCTCAGCGTCCTATGCAAGTGCCTGCGTGTAGGAGTGTGTGTATCCCAGCAGGCTGTTCTCTATAGGAAAACTTGTCTGTGGTCCGGAGAGATTCTCATTAACTACATCTGACAGCCAAAGCAGGGAGCACACAGTGAGGTAGCAGGTCAGGAAGCGTTACCAACTATCCTCGTATTGCTTTTGAAGTTTCCGTGCAAAATGTGTTGCTTCTGTCCTGTTTTGTGTACTGGAGTGATTTCAAAACACTACGGTATTAGTGAAAGCAATAAAACACATATTTCTAATCCAGTAGTTTCTCACTTTGATGCAGACAAACAATCATCTATAGTATTTCCTTATAAAATGCCTGTGGACGAAATACCTTGCAAAGGCATGAATGCCCCAAGAACGTATTTGCATTATGTCATATTAAAGCCACAATTTTATTTTATAGTCATTTACCAACATAAAACGGCACACCATTACATGATTGGTACTTTGTAGAACCACCTTGGTTGCAATCTTCTCAGGCATATCTCTGCTAAACTTTCCACATAGTGAGACAATTTTGAGCCTATTTTTCTTTTAAAATGAGCTCGAGCTCTTTCAGACTGAACATTGAATGTCAGTAAACATGACATTTCAGGTTTCGCAACATATTCTCAATTGGATTTAGATCTGTGTCATTCAAACACACGATTATGCTGCAATCTAATGTATTGAAGGATGCTGCAATCTCATGTAGAGGAGGAATCGTCTTGGAATTAGAACGCTGTGAGTTTGATTCCAGTTTCCTCCCCAACAAAATGCTGAATCATATCTGGGTAAGTCATTTGTTCTGTCATCACCCTAAAATAAGTGAAATTAGAATTCTGTCTACTTACTGTTTTATCTACTTGAAATCTCTCGTCAATTCTAAAAGAGCTTTTCTGTCCTAAAGCGAAAAAATTCTACTTCACGGCCTAACCTTTTTTTTTTCATATTGAGTTTGTTTCTCGCTCAGAAAGTGCAACAAAGTTCAGTTTTATCTCTTTTATCTCAACAGAGCCTCTCTTTCTGAATTCTTTTTTTTTATCTCCTGCATGGCTTGAGACAAACTTCAGGAGATGAAACATCTTGGTTTTTTTTCAACAGTTTAACAAATATTACAAATGCAAATTTGTGAAAAGTGCAACTAATTTCTGTTCTGTTAACAGATTTTTCCACCTGAGCAGTGGGTATTTGCAGCATCTCCAAAGTTACCATGGACATCTTGGCTGCTTCTCAGCTTCTCTGCTTAGGTTGTTTATACCAATAAAATTGAACTAGGCTTGTGAGGTGACATGTGCAAAAAGTTCAAGCGGTAGAAATACTTTTTCAGGGCACTGAAGTTCAACTTAAACCCTTTAAACCTATGCGGATAATTACAGATAAGCAAAAATCTGCAGTGTCTACTTACAATTTAAATGAGACCAACATAGTAACACTGCTTTGGCTGATAAGTTCTTCTGGTTTGCCTAATAGCACATATACATGTCAGGCTCTCTGACTTCAGCGACAGCAAACGGCTAAAGGATTGCCAGACGGCGAGAAGTACTAAGAACAGAAAATGGGGCAAGCCAAAAGCAATAGAGGCATTAGGGATTGCTGCCAGTTCTGCTCCCAGTAACCTAGTGCAACCATCGCCACAGTTACTTGATAATGGTCACACTATTACAAGACATTGCATAAGATAGATGCTACTACAAGGGGGCATTATCACCACACCAAGAGAGCGCTATCTGCTTATTACGTGTGTATGTATCTGAATTTGATGGGGTTGGCAGAATGTGTTTGAAAGTGGGACAAGATGATCTGAGAGATGAGAGCTGGGAGAATTGCAGAGAGGTGTGATTGTGCTTCATCATCTCTGTGGCTGTGTGCGTGCGTGTGTGTGTGTGTGTGCGTGCCATAGTGAGCTGCCCTCTATTTAGAATGGATGGTTTACACTCTGGAGTCATAACAGAGCACCATGGGGAAACAAAAGCGCCTTTCACATTCACAGCCTCGGCTTCTTGTTGCTACCCCTGTCTCATTGAGATCAGTTTCCCTTCTCCATCTTTTTTTTTTTTTAACATGTCATTGTCTTACAACACTAATATATTGATTCTGGGCTAAAACATATGATTTCGTTTGCAGTGGCTGTCATTTCCTTTCCTCTGGATTGCATTGTCCTTCCATATTTCTACTTGGCTATCATCTGTTTTCAATGCTCCTGCCTCTAAAAATCTTTCTGTTTTTTTTTTTTTTTTGCATTTCTCTAGCTCCAGTTTTCCACCAGGTCCCCACTTCCTACCACCACCACCACCACCACCGCCGCCCTCTGTCACATCTGTTTCCATGGACCTGCTCCACCAGCGTGAATGCCAGCATCCTCCTCCCTATTATTAGCGGAACACAACTCTCCGACCGTTCACCTCCCTGACTTCTGCTGCCTTTTGTCATGCAGACTTGCTTGAGCCCAATAGCTCTTTTACAGTGAACAAAACCCAACATTGCTAAATAGACAGCAGAACAGTTGGTCGGTTTATTGTCTCGCTCAGAGAGCATGTTTGCACTGCTGCTTTGGGTATTTGTGAATGAGCATATGTGCATGTCTGAAGTGGTCATTTGTCTACACCAAAATGACATAATGAACCCTTCTGCTCTGCAGCAGAGAAGAAGCTTTTTTTTTTTTTTTTGCTTTCATTCACCATAACAATATTAAAGACTTTTTTCCCCCCTCTGTGATGACACATTTGCTGCTTGCTTTATCCTTCTGAAAAAAATTCACTACGTGAAGACAGATATGTCAGGCTTCAAACTGTGGTGGGTAAAGGAGCTTATTAGGAGTAAAAGAGTCAAAATTGGGTCAAGACTTGTTTGATCTTTGTAAATGCAAGGGCTAAGGCAGTCAACTGCTTAGACCTTATCATAAGAAATGTCTTGGCATGTATGTGCACACGCTCGCATGCACACACACCATAACTGGAAGCTAATTAGAACAGCATCCATTTCACGTTATGCTCTCTGCGACTGTACTGTAAGCAAACGCAGAACACCAGTTTTGTTTTCAGCAATACCAAAGTAATCTAATTAACTGTTGTCTACTCCAAAAGTTGTCCTAAAATGTAACCCATACAAAGAATTACACCATGTTGTTAAAGGTTGTTATCATGAATTCATAAAAAAAAACCCAAAGGGATACGATTACTAACTTGATGTGCATAAGCATTTATTAAACAAATAAAAGACTTCATAGACAGATCATATAAGTGCCATGCAGCACAGATTAACCTGATCTGCAAGAACACTTTCCAAATTGACCATTTTGAATGAAACACGACACACATTCCATGATGAATTACAAAAATTTGGAGGTGGACAACCAGATACCAGGACAGTGTCTTTGCTACAAGTATCACTGTAACTGGTGTCCATGTATATAAAACGACTATATTAAACACTCTTAAGCTTCAGGCTTATAAGACACTGGGGGAAATCCTGAAGTTCATTTGAGTTTTAAGCCCTAAATTAACTTATTTTGAAGAAATAAAGATTAACTTTTTCATTTTACTCAGCGTTTTGGCAATTTGGCTTAAGTTTAAAATTAGTAATTAAACAGAGTTTAGAAAATAACACTTGTCTGCTGTTTTTTTTGTAATGCAATTGCAGTTAACATAATTAAAGATTAATGTGTAAAAAAAGCCATTGCCACATTTGCTTATGGGAGAGTTGCTATATTGATTTTATTTGAAATAACACTTTTTTTACTGGTTTTCCAAAATGCCTTGCTGGGGGAAAAAAAGCATTCACATAGTAATAGAAAGCAGATAACAAGCACAGCTAAACAGAATTCAGTGAGCAGTTTGGACTCTGAAATAGTTGTGAAAGTAAATGTGGCATCAACTGTAAATAAGGTGCTTTATGAGTCGGTAAAATGCCATTGAGCTTTAATCGGGGGAGTGATCAGTAGACTTTGATGATGATAACTATTAGGCAGCTGTGACAGAATTGAACCTGGAAAAAAAATCATTTCACAAGAGGCGGCAGGACTCAAGTGTTATTCAGTGGCAAGAGGCTCACAGGAGGTCTTAAATTACAATGATTTGAACCTGACAAATTCTGAGCAAGAGGTAAAACATTGTAGGATTTTCCCCTATGAATACTTAAATAATGTTAGCTTTTGTCTCTTAGTTTTTGTTGTAGATTTTTTATTTTTATTTTTTTTTTTTACTAATTTCTGGGTTGTTAAATCCTGTACACGTTTTCTAAGGTGTCTGGAGTAAACAGGAATGCTCCCTGTACTGATGTGGCAACCAACCATGTCCACACTAACACCTAACACATGGCAAAAGTATTCACAACCACTGAGCTTTGTCACATTCTGTCACATTGCATGACAGACGTTTGTGTCACATAATGTATGGCACATCACAACAAAAGCCATGATTGTGAAGTTGAAGTAAAAAAAAAAACAATACATATGGTGTGCAAAGTTTTTTACAATTAAATATCTGTAACCTGGTCGTTCCATTGGATCCTCACTCTTTTATTTCAAACACTTTGTTGTGATGCACAGAACAAAAATTTGTGGAAATGGTATCACTGTTCAAATATATAGGGACCTAAATGCATGTTGTAACGGTCACGTTAGTCATGCGTAACTGGCTTAAGCAATCATATTTGCTAAAATGAAAGTTAAAATAAAATGAAATGAGTGCAGTCTAGGCCAACGTCTTTTATGACATTTCATATAAAGATTTCTCAAACTCTAAAGTGCTTTAGCAAAACTTAAAATGAGTTTTTTGTGCTCTAAGAACAGTGAGTATGGCACTGCAATACTCAAAAACGCTGCTTTAATTTCCTCTGTGAGTCAATTTTGCTATCGCATTTTCTTGATGAAGGCGTCCTTCAAAAACCATCAAAATAATTTCAGAATACAGTCATTCAAGATCATGTGTGCAGTCCGTACTTAAAATCTTTCTTTTTTTTATCTCTCACCTGCTTGTGATGTATCATGCTTTTACTCTCCTGTACTTTTTCTGATAAAAACCAGTTGTCTTTTGAGTAGCTTAACAAAGAAGTACGACATGATGAACACCTCATTGGTGCTTTGACAAACACAAAGACCCACTTCGAACTCTGAGAAAGACAAACAGACCCATCTCACTGTGTGTGTGATGAATATACTCATGTGAGATATATTCACTCGTACAAACACACTCACGCATACTGTAAGAAAAGACACATTGTCCAAATTATTCTTTGATTTTTTCTTTCCCCTCTCTTTCGGTCTAATCAATTTCTCCTCTTTCTGTATGTCTCTCCAGCTTTATCTCTATTTGCCCTTCAACTTTATATTGCTCATTCTTCCTTTTTCTCTTGCTTTTTACCCAGTCTTTTTTTTCTCTCCCCTCTCTGGTTTATTTTGTGCATTAAAATTCCACTCCACTCTCCAATCCTCCCACCCACATCTACCCCCTCCGTTTTACTGAAAGCAGGAATGATACACTGGGTTTAAGCTAAATTCCTTGTCTGTCTCACTAATTGCTTGCTAAATGCATGATGGAGAAAATCATTTTCAGCCAGCAGCGGAGTGAAAGAGCCTTTCAGCATTGTTCCGGTTGTCAAGGCAACGCAATTAAAAAGCCACCAAGAACAAATGTGCACTCAGGATAGGAAGGTTTTAACACAGGCATCTCAGCCGCTCCCTCATTCTCTTGCCTTGTTTTACTTTCTTTTCTTTTTGAATTTCTAATTTGGTCCTTGTTTTGCTTCTATTGTCAGTTTTAAACAGCTGTGTTCTTTATTTTTCTTTAAAAAAAAAAGAAATTTCTTCAAACTTAAAAAAAGATATCCTCCCTTTTGTAAAGACAGTATTGAAGGAGCAAAATGACAAGCTGACAAATTTATTTTTACAACAAATTAGAGCATTTGTAACGTAGCGCTTTGATGAAACAGCGCTAATCCATTGAAAGAGACTGGTTAGGAGATGAATTGTCTGTGTTTGTTGTTTCTGCACTGTCATTCCAAACTAAAATTCACTTCATTTAAACTCCCTCCTGTTTTTCAGCGCAGTTTATATATATATATTTCTAGGTAGAAGACAACAACGAAATACACTTTCTTGATACAGTGGTCATGCAAAACATTAAGACAAGTGACAGATGAGGTGAAGAATATTGCTTATATATATATATATATATATATATATATATACATACAGTATATATAATCAGGTAGAGAGTAAACATTTTGCCCCTATGAATTGTGGTAGAAGTAGGAAAAATTTGCCAGCATATCAACTTCATTGAGTTTGACTGGGGCCAAACTAAGAAGAACCAAGAAAAGAGTCAAGCTTCACTGATGCACATTAGTGTGATTGTGGACTTACTGTCACTCAAATTATTGGAGAAATAAGTCCCGTTTCAGATGGAAAGGAGTCAGGATAAACGGCTTGTTCAGTGTGGGATTGCATAGCTGTACACAGGTCAGGTGCTCAAGCTGGTCATAATGTTTTTCCTGATTTGCTGCATTAAACCCCCGTATTTATTTCTGTCATATTCTTGCAGATTTCTTTTTTTTTTTTGCTTATTATGAAACCATTGTGTATGAAAGTGCAACAAAGTAATGAACAAGCTCACTTAAGTGATCCCATAAGATCCAAAAAGTTTGGGAATCTTAGAAAAATAACCTTTTAGCCATTCTCTAAGGAGACAAACTAAACAAGATCATTTACCCAGCAGCCTTTCGCCCCCATCAGAATGATGTATGTGCAGGTGTTGGAGCCCATTTCTTCTACCACCTGTTTATTGTTTTTCTGCCTGGCAGTGGAAGATGTCAGCTAGAGCAATGATGACAATATTCAAAACATTACAAGGATCTGTAGAACGAATTCATGCCACGGATTGTTGGAAGAACAAGAAGATGTGTGTGAGTTGGGAGGCTGCGGGGGGAAGCTTGTGGGGAGGAGTTATGCCACATTCGAAGTGTTTCTGTCACCGGGCCCAGATGTTGTTTGTGCTCTACTTTCCTTTTCTCTGCTGAGAAGACACAGTGACATTTTGAGAATTGTGCAAGTTCGTATACAGAGCTTTGGTTGTTTTCATACAACATGTAGTGTGTAAAAGTGTCAGAATTGGGTTAAATGTACGATGAAAGTTCTACTCAGAGGATTAGATGTTAAAATGGTGTGACATAACGTGATGAACTATTCAATAATTACAGAACCAAAGTGAAAGCCTCCCTAGATGCATTTTGAACTGATATTCTCTATAGTCTCTGCTTTATCGTTTTCACTTTTGCCATGAAATAATGCATGACAATACGTTGTCCCCACTTTTGCTGTTATTACAGTTTCAAACCTTTTTTGCTTCATTCAATCCCCAGAGATTTATTGGTACCTGGCACCAAGATGTTACTAGCAGATCTTTTAGGTCCTGCAAGTTACAAAGTGGGTTTTTTTGCAAGTTACAAAGTGGGTTTTTTTACAAGGTATAAAACTTCAGTCATTCTGTTCACAAAATGAACTTTTTTTGGTAATCCAAAAAACAACCCCTTTGGTATTAAAGAAGTTCAGATTAGGGTTAAGGTTAGAAAAGATAATGCCAAATTAAATTTAGCTAGGGTTGCGGGAGTGCTAAACCAAACCATATAAAAACAAAAAACATTTGGTTTACTATAGCTTATAGGGAACAAAGTGGTGATTCAGGAAGGAAAAGACAATCTATAGAGTTATTCTAGTTCTTGAGTGTTTCAATATTAAACCAAAACTGAGATAACCCCAATGGCATCACTGCAACATTAAGTCTGAGACTTTCAATTCCTATGAAGCTCTGAAAGATTATTTCATGTATTTAAGTGTTCTGTTTGTAAATTTGGTTCATTCCTGTAAAGTCTGTGTGAGTTTATAGAAAAGTGCTAATATAATACTTACAGTCGACAATTGAGAAAACCAGTAACAAACATTACATTTTAATGAGTGTTATCACCAAAATTATTGATGCATATCAAGTAAATTCATCAATGTTTCAGTGATTATGGTTCAGCAAAAAAGCAATGAGATCAAAGTGTGGCCTTAGAATATATTCACAGATCTGTCACCTATTAACTCAAAGCTGCCAGTGTGTGTCTTTTTATTTGGTCCATTTGTGCATGCATGCATACAGACAGATGCATACATCGATGGATGAGTGTGTGTCTAACAATATCCACCATTATCTCAGTGCACATACTTTAAAAGGGATTGCAAGACTTGATTTTCCATTACTAACCTCTTCTTCAGTTTTAAAGGCTAATTCTACTGCAGGGAGTGAGGATGTGCACATTCCAGGCACACACATTTTGAACACCACCTTGGAGATGATGAATGTAGGACTTAAGGCAGTGCTTAGCACCAGGGATCCAACTTGGAGACACAGAGACCCACTTACCACTTTTCTAACTGGGTAAAGTGGAAGCGGAGGCCACAATGGAGCAGCAAGTAGAGACAAAGATAGGTGGTTTGCACAGATGGTGGCTAGGCCCAAGGGATGTTGCTCGTTGATGTGCTTGTGCATCTGTATGTGAGTCGATGGCTAGTGTCTCGACCTGCCAGTGTGGATCCTGTGAACTGTTGCCAACTCTCATGACAGGAGTTTTATCATTCTCATTAAAGGATTTTGCTCATGGGATCTATAAAGGATCTAGCTGTCTAGTCTTGGATAAAGCATATTGTCGCACTATTGCATATCTGCCTTTCTTTTAAAGGACATAGAAAGACATGATGCCATAGGAAGTGAATGGTTCTGCATTAGCCTGCAGCACAATCAGATTTATGGATTGAGACAGACGTATTTACCCTTTCCTTGGTGTTCAATTGTAATATTGTCAACAAAAATATCTACACACCAAGGCATAAATATTTACATCAACACACATGTGTTGTTTGTTTTGCTTCCCAGAGGGTAAGCATTGATTTTATCAATGATTTTAATGTGGTGATGGTGGTAAGAGTTCGTCCTGCAATCGGCAGGTTGCCAGTTCAATCCCTGCTCCCCCAGCTTCTATTGTCGTGTCTTTGTGCATGACACTTCACCCAACTTGCCTGCTGGTGATGGTCAGAGGGCCGGCGCATGGCCACCTCTCTTCTGTTAGACCGCCCCAGGGCAGTTGTGACTACTATCCAGTAGCTTGCCACTATCAGCATGTGAATGGGTGAATGAGTGATTGTGGTGTGAAGCACTTTGGGGTGCTCTGGAGTTGATAAAGCGCCATAGAAATTATTTATTATTTACAATTTCTAATGATCTTCCCTTAATTAATATTTACATACTGTTTAGTATTCAGCAGTTAGCTGAGATAAGGACAATGATTTAGTAAGCTAACATGTTTTTAAATGAATAAAGTACTTTTCAATTTTGAAAATACATGAAAGTTTTGATCAAATTGTTACTTTGGAGATCATTTGGAGTGGAATTGTTATCAATGATTTAACCACAAAAGAATTGCTTGTGTGGCCAAGTGAATCTTCACTGTACATTTTACAAAACAGTGGTGGATATGAACAATAAAATATAATCAGTTTGGTGATCATTTCTAAAAGTAAATTTACAAGCCTTCTAAGGTCTGCTGCTGAGTTCCAACTGCACAGGATGTTGTGTTTGTCAGTCAACTACAAATGTATCATATGATGAAAAAAAAAAGTTCAATTTTGGTCTGATCAGAACAAATAACTTTCTTCGACTTGACCAGGGAGTCTTCCACATGCCTTCTGTCAAACTCTATTTGCGGTTTCTTTTACAGTGACTTTCTCATTGTCGCTCGCTCAAAAAACTTTGACTGATGATGAATCCGCAGCAACAGTTGTGCTCTCCAGGCATGGGTGTCCTGGTGATTTTGCTCACTAGTCTTCTTAACAGTCACTCAGTTTGTGAGGACAGCCTTATTGAGGCAGACTTATTGACCAGATACCTTCCATTTCTTGATGACGGATTTAGCTAAACCCAAGAGGACACTCAGTGCTTTCAAGATTTTTTTAATATCCATACCATGACATATAATTTTCAGTAACATTTGATCTGATTTGCATGGTGAGTTTTTTTTGTTTTGTTTTTGTTTTTTATGGTTTTAATGGTAGCCAGGAATACAAATGTGTGACACGGACACATGTTGTTATACAACAATCACCTGAGATACAGTCACTGCACTCTGCTGATATTCATTCCACTCATTGGTAGACTACTAGCTTCAACTAGCTGGATCTCTGTTGAATTAGGTCAGTGACTTCAAAGGGTGTCGCTATTTAGGTAATTACTTATTTGATATTAAATATTTTTTTATAGAACTCAGTTTTATTTTTGACTTTAAAGGGATTTTTGTCAAAGCAACAAAAAGGTGATAACATCCAAGGATGTAAATAGTTTATATAGGCAATACATACACACGGTATATAGCATTTAACAGATCTGCACACTTTAGAGAGGAGTTAGGCCATCAAACATTTAGATGAGCTGTATCCATTGTCCATACCTGTTTAGCCTTGCAGGATTGCAGAGTGGTTTTTGCCCATCTCCAGCGGTCACTAGGAGAGAGGCGGGGTATACCATGGACAGATCACAATCTTCATAATATAGGCTGCTTAGCTCATATTAGTGACTAGTGATAACACTTTTTAATTGCATTTTACAGTACTTGAAAAGATGATATGGTTTATCCAACACATTCACACTTCTATCTAGTTTTATCAACTGCATACAGCATTTATTCAACTTTATTTTCAGTTCAAATGTCTTTGAACTGAAAGACATTCAGTGGGAAGTGCAGCATATTTTCACTTACCTTGAAATAAGTGTGTATTCTCATGACGCACACTTATTTCAAGGTACTGTCTTGAGTTCCCTACACGTGTTCTATAATTAATCAAGCTTATTACCAACAAATATCTAAATAAAAAAAAAGATAAAAATTACACAATGTCTTTTCTTCACACCAAGCTTTGAATCAAGTGTTTAAGTGCTTTATGTTTCCACTCATTACAGTTTCAGAAAGGGTATATTCAAGACTCTTATTTTAGAAAATGAGGATAAAGTGTCACCCAGTCTGTTCTCACAGTCATTTTCCTTTAACTTTGCTACTTAAAATGTTTGCCCTGAGGCTAACATTAATATCACTGGCTTAGTAGGACAAAGGCACAATTGCAGTGTGTAGTTCTAATCTATGCAGCCCTTCTGATGCTGTTTGGATCATCACTATCTCTGATGGGGGTCACATACAGACATATTCACACAGAAATAAATATATTCATGTCTCAGAGGCTACTGATTAAAATGTACAGAGGTGGTTAGAGTAACCAAATACAGGAGTAGCACTACTTTACTTACTTTACTCAGGTAAAAGTAAAAAGTACTCATCCAAGAAATTACTCAAGTAATAGTAAAACAATATTTTATAAAAACAAAAGCTACTTAAGTACTAAGTAACTGATCAGATTATCTGATTGATATTTTAAAATGATGTCATTATTTTTAAAATAAATATTTTAAAAATAATAAATAACAGGATTTCAAAATTACAGTTGGGAAGAATACAGACTTTTCAAAATAATCTTAAAAAAAATGGAACTAATATTTACAGTCTGCAAAACAAATACACCTCATGTTAGAATAAGGTAAAGTACTTGCATTGCCAAATGTCACATTAGAAGATAGGTTGCCTATAAACACAACTTTAACAATTGTGTCTGGATATCATGCATGATTTGTTTTATTTGTTTATTCAGTGAAGTTACTTCCAGTGGGAAAAGTATCAAAACATCCATTTCAAGTAAGAGGAAAGATAAAGAAATATTACTCAAGTAAAAGTAAAAGAAATGTAGTAAAACTATTGCTCAAGTCATTTTTGTTTCACAAAGTTACTCAAGAATGAAGCAACGTAGCTTCTTAGAATGTAGCAATGCTTTTTGGGAACATTATTTCCAGTTGTACATAAAAGGCTATTACAGTTCTATACTGGTTCTATCCAAACATGGATGGATGGACCCAGTTGGCTTTCAACCTGGAGTTATGTTCTTTAAGTATCTCCTTTATTCAAATGTTTTATTGTAAAATTTAGAAAGGTACAACTCAATACAACAAAAATAATTAGTTAATGTAACTTCCTGTTGCCTAAGTAGTGAACACTGTTGGAAGCAATATTCTATATGTGTGAACACTTTTTGTAATAATGAGTGGATTCCAGAAATAAGTATCACTACTTGAGTTACATGGGTTGTTAATCAGGATTTATAAGCTCAAGTGAGCAAATTTAAAGACCTGATCATGTTTCTGAACTGAATTACAAACACTGATACAGGCTGAAGATAAAATGATTGTAATGCTCTGCATCGGCATATGTCAGATTGTACAAAAAACAGCTAGCTTTGTTGTAGTGCTAATCTGACTTCGTTATGATATTACATTTCTTTATCTGGCTTTAATTGAGCAGACCAAACAGAACTTGGCTCTCAGTACTTTCTCAATGTCTGTTGGTCCTTGGCCCAACACCCAAGGACCAACAGATAAAAGCTATTCTTTGTGCTGTCTAAGTAAAAAGGTAGTGTTATTATAGCTCTGGTTTTAATTGCTGGAACAAGAACTTCCAGAGGTGCAAATAAAAGGAACTGATGCTAAACGAGTATTGGCCCTGAACTAATTGAGAAAACCACGGTGTGACTTTTTAATTAAAGTCAAGCATCTCATATGTCCGTAACCTTTTAATTCTATGTAGTGAAGGATTATTTCTGTTTCACTTTTATATTTGCTGACGGATGTTAGGGTCATATTGGACATGACAACAGTTTTTAGAGAAAGATAAAAATTGCTGCTTAGTTGCTACATAAAGTAACAACAGCATTTATTTGTTTGCACAAAAAAAATGACATTTTGTGCAACTCTGCATTTACAGTGAACTCCAGTTTTTGTGCTACTTTTCTTACATCCTCATTACTCTTGCCCACCTTCACTACTAAATTATTCATAAAGCCTTAGGAGGAGTGCGAACAGTTTTACATATGCACAATTATGGAAACACATGCTATTGGAGTTTTCTTGTTATTGTTAGCCTTTTCTTTGTATTTACATATATGTACATTTCTTCACAAGTACAAACACACTTTTAGGTTGTATTATTTCTAGTTTTTTCCATGCAAATACTTCTGCTCTCATGATGCGTCTATCTATTAAAACTGTTCATACTATTTCATTAGTAAGTGAAGTCTATTTTTAGCATTTTTCACCAAGGTTTTTATCAGTATGGTAGATATGACTTCTTTTTCAGAAAAGCTAGAGTATTCACACATTACTACTGTGCTCTAGTTGCTTTTTGTCCCTTTGAGAAAAAAGGCATTTCAACTATTCCCACTTTTTGAAAGACTAAAACTGCATATGGATGCTTGAGCTCCTCAGCAATAACTCAGGAACTTATTTATTTGCTTAGATTTTATGTCTCTATTGATCTATGTACAAGAATAGTGGCTCACATCACCCCTCCTGCTGTGGTTGTATAAGATACAGCAATGTTTGTATTGAATTTCCAACAAGCACACACACGCGTACACGCACGCACATACACATGCAAACGCACAACAGTCTAAAATTTTTAATTGAATTGTCATAAGACATACATGAGAAAAACCCTAACCCTATCAATAACTGACATTTAAAATAAATACCCCCCCCCAAAAAAAACATTGACTGGGCACTAAGTAAAGGATTTTGTGAGTCTATTAATTAGAAAATGAGTCATTATAGGACTGATTATGCATAAACCTGGGAGAGAGGTTTTTTTTTTTTTTACATGAATTTAGAGAGGAATGTCATGAGAAGAGAGCCAATCTTTTTGTCCGAGTGAATAGTGAGGAGTTAGAGTTCATGTGATTTCATGATGAGCTGCAATGAAGAATAGAGGTAGCATTGGACCAGATGTTTTTGCAACAGCAGATGTGATAATATGCTAAAGTGATTGACATATCATATATATACTTAGGGAGATTTTGAAAAAGTTGAAAAGGGGTCACCCACTTGCCAGCCTGTTGAAGCAGGCTGGCATTTCCCTGACATTTTTATTAAATGAAAGCTACCAGAATTTCCTGTTCATGAAGTATGGTACCTCTGATTCCAGGGTGGCAAGATAACTTTGGTGTGTGAATCCAGGGGACAAGACATGCTCTGGTTGAAGGTGAAGTTTCTTGTCAGAAGGTGAATGTTGAGAAAGGACAGCGCTGATCCAAGAGTCGAAGGCGAACTGGACAAGAAGAGGTTCTTGGGAGAATTTTTTTCTTTAGTTTGTGATGTGCAGTGTTTGACCTTCTGGGGTCAAGGTGGAGGTGAAGGAAGAGAGTGGCGGGTCAGTGCATTACTGCCTTGATGTTGTCCAGGTACAGGGAAGCCTGTTCACCTTAAAATAATGTAACCCAGGAATCTAACCCAGGATGACAGGGCGGAACTCATAGTTTTCTACTGTAACATATGATCTGTTTTTGAGGAGTCATTAGCGAAACAGGCCAACATGTTTTAGGTAATCAGCGAGAGTCTTAGAGTAGATGAAGATATTATAGAGACAAAGACAAAGGGTTTGGGAGACAGCTGGAGCTAAAAGGCATGACGAGAGACTTCAATACACCAAGAGGTGTGCAGAAAGCTTTCTTCCATAAATCTATTTGGTGTATGAAGACTAGGTGCAAGGAGTTGCTGAGGTCAGGTTTTGTGAATATGGTGGCTCCATGAACTGGTTCAAAAGCAGAACAAACGACTGGTAGAGGATACTTGTTTTTAACTGTTGACAGGTCGAGTCCTCTGTAATCTATGCATGGTCAGAGAGAGCCATCTTTCTTGGAAACGAAGAACAACACTGCTCCCTGGGGAAAAGAGGAGTGTCTGATGATATCAGGTACTAATGATTAATTGAAGTTTCTGGTCCCTTGATCTGGATTTCCAGATAAGTAAAGGCCCCCAGATACTCGGGCGTACTGTGAGCTGTGCAGACTCCACGAATAATGTCCGCCCACAGTTCAGATTTCATAGTTGAGCTTACCAATTTCTTATATTTCTCATTACAAATTCCTTCATTTTTCAAAATCCAAATGGATACTAGCTAGTTCGATGAGCTAGTTGGGCATCTGTCCACCAGGATTGACCATCACATCATATTCAGAAGCATCTATGCACAAATGATATAAATTGAATCATTTAGTTTACAAAATAACATTTCATAATTATCATTTACATTTTTTTTGTATCAGTTTTGCTCATTTCATGTTATATGGACTATGAGCAAAGTGCAAATTAGCACATGCTGTAGAATACATGCAGACGGGAATTTCGAAAGATTTTTCTGCACCCTCAAAAGCAAAACACATCAAAAATGTAAGTTTGTTGCAGGTCTCAGGTCTTGCTGCTGTATTACTTTGTCGTAGACCATTCTTTCTGAAACTGTGAGGATATTTACCATCAGTTACAAAGGAGCAGCTGCTTTTGTCCTGCAACACTCTCAGCTGCGTTATCCAAAGCCTAGCAAGGCACAGAAGATTCGACAGCGAGCTGACCCAAAGGCAACACGGTGGAAAGCTGCAGTGCAATTTGATACCCCAAGATCAATTTACAGGTCTCGGAGTATATTGACCCATGCCCTGCAAAACACCCATACACACATGCGCATGGCACAGTTCCTTTGATTAGTGTCACAGAAGTGAAAGTGTGAGAGAGCACAATATTTATCCAAAAATATCACATGCTTTTTAAGCCAGAAACTATCGGTTAATGGGGAACATGTTATCATCCATTACACATGCACCTTTGCAGCTGTGTTGAGGCTTGTAGCTCATCATAGTTGCATTTATTTCCACATCCACAACTGATGACTCTGTAAGAAATGTGTGAGACAAAAAGGCACCAGATCTACCCAATAAAAAATGTGCTTATTCTTCAGCTCAAATTTCAGGTTATAAAATGAAGATTGATCAGGTCATGAGGAGAATATTAGAACCGTTTTCTGAGCGCCATATCTTGAAGACTTAACAAACCGGCATGTAGTGGAGGGACTTAAAAGTTCTCTGTGGTGAGCTAATTATGCTTAAAATTCACCTTAGTGATGGATGATTGCCTGTAACAAAAAATTATTTTTGAAACGCAAAATTACGGGCAGCTTTCATGTAGATGTTGCAATTTCTGCTTGAGTTTTTAGCATTGTAACTCTGACATCCACTGGGATTTTTTTTAAACAAATGTGTGATCAGAATACTTTTCATTCGAGAGCCAGGGCCATGAGAGAACCTCTTTTGAATCAGCTTAGCTGTCAAAACATTATTAAGAGCAGATTATTTTCCACACCAGGTAAACACAGTAGAAACAAGTTTCCAACAGTTTCATACACTGAGGGCAAAGTTGCTTTTGTGGGTGAAGACAATTCTGTACTCCCTACCGGCGTCTCCTTAAATGTTTCCCCACGGTTCCTGAAAGAATGAAAAATAGTCCTTTTTTCATACCCATTTCACTTATTTTCATTAAAAAGGTTTTCACAGTAAAAAAAAAAAAAGAAAAAGAAAGAAAGAAATTGTTCGGTGCCATTGCTGAAGACATGTCATCATCCATATAAACAGTAGTAGCACTTTTCAGTTTTTTTCTGCGTAAATCGAAAGGTTCTTTTTGTCAGAAAAGTGTGTTATAAAACAACTTGTCAAATTTCAAAAAAATCAAAGTCTTGTTGTGATTTATTTCTGTCATACTTTCAAAGTTCCAGCTCTAAAACATGACGATATTTCCCTTTTATCCAAACTTGAAATTTTATGCTGAAATTTTTGCTGAATATTACAGAGGCCCAGCAAGGATCCATTTTACGACTGTGATTGCACTCTCTAACACAAGCCAGAGTTTAGGAAAAAAGCACCTCTGAGTGCTCCTATATGCAAAGTGCTAACATATTGTAAGTGCCTCGGTGCCATTTTACATCTCTGCCAATCTTGTAATTTCCATCCGAATGTTGCATCTGCAATGCCTTCCCTCTCAGTCTATGTTATTATGCCAAAATGCACAGCTAGATTTGTCTTTTTGTGGTAGCAGAGGGAGGTTTCCAGTGCCTCTGGCCAGGTTCTGGGGGCTGTCTGTGCAGGATTGAAGCTTCCTTTATGCTTGGTGAGCACATAGGGATGAGGGGGGAAATGGAGCGACGTGGGGTTCGGAGAGGGTTGCAGGGAGTGGAAAAGATCTGGGGTGAATGGGGAGGGGGTGAGGACCCCCAGCGTTGTGCCTGAGGTTTCCATCTGTTGGCAACAGGGGTGAAACATACACAAAAACTCTGATTGATGTGCAGTCGAGAGCGCTCACAATCATCGTCGTCGTTATTTATGCGTGAAAACATGTCATTTTTTTTTAAGTCGAGGGGTTATTATGACGGAGCAAATTGAACAGCACACTGATTGTCAGCCATTTGAAAGTAGAGACCACGTGAAGAACTTTGTGCATTTAAAGTTTAACTTGGACTATGTTAAAGATATAAATCTGATAACATTGTATTGCTCAGTTTAATATCACTTATTGCAGAGAAGGCACGATCATTGCCTACTGTGCCCATAATGCCTGTGATTCAGAGTTACAGCTATAAAATGTGATTTTATTTTTTATGACGTGGGAAACCTTAACCAGCCAATTTCAATTTTCTAATTTTTTTATCGTTTAAGCTCGTTTAAGCTTCCATCTCTATCATCCTCCAGAGAACCATCTATGATTTGCTGTTTGTCTATATGGAGCAGTCTTATCCAAGTAGAAGCCCTTGGAACTAACATTCAGACCCGTTTTTATTGTATTGCAGTGACAATAAGAGCACAGAAGCCAGGGAGGCAACAAGGCCCAGGTCCCAAGCTCCGTTGTCTTGCCAGGGATAATAGCAGCAGCAATAATATATTCATGCATGCACAGAGTGTCACGCTCAGCCAAAAACACACTGGTAGAGATCCTCAGCTGAATCACCACTCAGCTGAACAGTCTCCCTGAAAGCCAGTCAACCTGAGCAGAGAGGGCTGAGGTTGAGGGTGTAGGTAAAATTGCTTGTTAAAGATCAACTGTGCTTTTTACACCAGTCAGGTACCTATTGTTCTACATTCAATGAGAATATAGAAACAGCTTTTTTCTGCAGTGAGAATGCACAAAAGGAGAAGCGGTGAACTGATTGGGAAAGTTCTCTTTCAATAAAGATACGGAGTGTAAAAACTTAACGACTTAATGATCCAACCTGCTGGCGGTGGAACACCTTCCACAGAGATGAATTCAAATACATAAAATAAGCATTTTAACTGTGGACTACAACCAGTTTCAATACAGTATGTGACGCCACTACATGTGCAATGTCTTAAGATTAGTACGTCTGATAAGCAAACAATTTGTCTAGTCTATTATAAATACACAAAGTCGTTTGTTGTTTACTTAATAAAGATTGAATACAGTTTACTTTGGCTAATACTCATACATAATTTCCAAATGGAGCCCTGTCCAGATCTAACAGTTGTATATGTTATGCACTTATGTTATGTCATACACTGTAGCTTATAGAGAGGCTAGTTGCTAAGGTACATCAAACTTTTCAAAAGTTCTGGTTTTAAAATTGCTGAACTTTTCTCTTAAGATTCCACAGAAAGTGTTGGAATAAGGTCATGATCATTATATTTATTTCTATGTGTGACATAAGAAGAGAATACAGTAGCTGAACATTCAGTTGACATTCACCAACAAGTTAAAGATTTTATGTCCAGAAACCAACATTAGTAACTACTGATCTAAAGCTACAGCTCCAATGGCTGGAGCTTTTAGAAAACCTTAAACCAAGGTTTAAGGTTTAAGGTGGGTTTAAGGTTTTAGGAAACCTAAAACCCACCTTAAACCTACCTGGCTCATCCTGGCTACCTGGCTCATCTGACAGATGAGCAAGGTAGCTTATGCAGTATCTTTTAGTTTCTTATGATGCCATGACGTTTTTACATTATTCAATTAGCTAGGTCATTTAGTAAGGTATTGGCAAATTCTATAAGACTATTTTTTCATCAAAAGATCTGTTTTGCAAACTATTCATAAAACAATTGCACCCCAGGTAAGGTACTCAATAACTGGTTTTCAGAGGTGTGGTTTTTGCTGTTAAAATTTCAACCTTCATCTTGATGTTTAAAGACAACAGATGATAAAAAAAAATCAAATTTTGACTTATTTTTATTATTTTATTATTTTTAGCCAAATTTCCTAAAGAGGTAAAAGCCAGCTTCGCCTGCTGATTATACTAAATAATAGAATTCACTTTTATCAAACCTATATTAAATGTCTCACCACAACTTAACTCTCTAAGTTTGCTAATTAACACACTATATATACTTTGTTCAAAACATGGTGGGTAATGACAGCTTTTTGACTGTGTGCAACAAAATTCCTAGGTTTTTTTTTTTATTATTATTTTTACTGTGACTTGCCTGTCACCTTCTGATGACCCTAGATTTCGATTTTTTGTAGTAATTAAAGTAGAAAGATGTAGAGGGGTAATTAGTGCACACTGGTGTTACTGGCAGGGAGATTTTTGCTTCATTAAGAGCCAAATTACTTCTTTTCTCCCTAGTTTCACTCTTTTTGCTAAGCAACATCCCTGCCCTGGTATTTGCTTCATGTTTAATAGTAAGCCAACTCACAGTAGAAGAGAAGCCTATTTCATTTTTTTTTCCATTAATGATCTATTACATTTTATATTACTAATGATAATACACATTTAAGCAGCAGGCGCTTTCGCTTCAAAGTGATGTTGGAACCACGAGTTGATGGAATGTTAAATATTTTAATACCTGTGGTAATAGCTGTGAAGTACAGCTGTACTCGTTAGAGGTAATCTTTAAAACTACGTTCAATCTTCACTGTGGGGACGTGTTAAACAACGGATGAACTTGTGAAAAGGTGCGCATCCACTTTCAACACTTCCAACAAGGAAAGGGGTGCCAGCAATGAAGAAAAAGCACTAATGATGTTTTTTTTCACCCTCTTTTGTTTGAAAAGCTAAAAAAAATGCTTCTTCATTCCAGACTCCACAGTTGTTAGCTCCTCTCAGCAGAAAGGTAAGGTGCTGAGTTGACTTTTTGTTCCCAGGATATAAAAGAAGAGCTATATAATGCAGGCGTGTGTTTCGATGAACTAATGTAATGTAGTTTTTCAGAACTTTTCTTGTTTAACAAAATATCTGCCACCCGTATAGAGTAAAGTGAATCATGTTCAGGCCCGGTGCTCGTATGGTATAAACCAGATTATGAGACATGATGCGATCCTGCAGTTTCTATCTGATGTCAGACATGCATCAAATGCAGATGATAACCTGGTGAGGGTGGTATGCAACAGCTTTGCTTGCATTTACAGCACTGAATTTATTTCAACAGCCTGCTTGAGAATCCTGACAGAGTTCCGCCCGGTGCGGGATTTCCCCCTCGGAGATAAGCAAAATCCTTCACGTCTTATTGCGTAATTTTCAAGTAAATACTGTGAGCTGTAAGAGTATGTCTCTGTCATCTTTAGAAATGTAGAGCTTGAAATGTTTACCCAGTATAATTTTTTTTTAAAACACTTCAAATTAGATCAGATTGGATGGAGAGAATCTGTAAACTTCAATTTTTAGGTCTTGACTGACTAACACAAACACTTTGACCTAAACCAACTGTATTGTAGGTCTAACACTTTGCATCTTGGGCCAAAAACTTAAATATTGATTTATTTTGTTCAGTGAACCTTTCTCTATGTTGTTGTTTCTTCCCCGGTCTGGCTAGTGGGAGACATTAAACTGAACTTCTTTCAGTTTTCTTTCAATAATCACTGTCTTTTTGCCACTATTGGAAATTTGCTCAGATTTAAGGATTAGCTCAATTGTTTAAAAATAATTATGAAGTGAGAAAGTTGGATATATTTTTGGAAAACATGATGCTTTTAATCCTATTCATGCTTCCATTTACAAAAATAGTGGCAGAAGTTTCTATTTATCTCTCTCTTAACTTTAATACAGTCACTGAGATCCTTAAAGTTAAACCTAAATAATAGCCTTTGGTTTCTGGGAATATTAATACCAAGATATTTGAAGTGTCTGGTGGCGATTTTAAAGGGCAAGTTGGAGAAAAAATGTGGTCAAGCCCATCTGTCTGTGCGGATTATGTTTTAACACACAACCAGGCAATCTCTAGTACTTTGCCCCTGACCTATCTGATTGGTCCCATAATGTTAATGATAGTTTTTTTTTTTTTTTTCAATAATGTTCTCTGGCAAACATCTGTGGCCTCATCTATCGGTCTATGCATTGTATTAACTGTGAGACAATATTAATTTGATAACTCAAATGTAAAAAGATACATTTGAGTTACAGGAAGAAGAATCACACTGCATAGTTTTCATTCTGTGTTAGTATAGAATAGGGTATAACAATACGACATTTGAGTCACGGGACTATCACAAAATTCTCCATCTGATCTGGAGCACAGTTTTGCTGTTTAATCTGTTTATGATGAAGGATATGAAATGAATAGTGGATGAAGGAACATTGCCTGGAGGAACCGATATCACCAAAGCCTTTGCAAAAAAAAAAAAAAAAGAGAGAGAGAGAGGACCATATTTCATGCTCCAAAATAACGATAGAAGTAAAGGGTAAAAAATGAGCAAAGAGGAATCTCTGATGAAAGGGAAAGTATTTGGAGCCAGATTATATCAAACGCGATACGGCATGGGTTTGTATTTTATGGGAAATTAAAACGTCTGTGGAGGACACAGGTTGTTGAGCGCTGCTGATTGGTGTCCTTTGATGAAAGCACATGCTTCTCAAGCAAAATCTTCTCCCTTTTCATCTTGATCTTCACAATTAGCTGATAAACCGTGTATGTATTTGCTGTCTGTGTGCATTTTATATAATTTCGAGGATGCCCAATGTGATGGGTGCATGCAAATATACAGTGTATGCATGTTTTATATATGTATAGATGGTAGAGTATCCATTCTAAATGAGCTTCAGAGGCGGGCAAAGTTTCATAGGATTGCATCAGCGTTGCGTTGTGGCGTCAAGCTCTCTCTGTTTTGCCTGTGAAAACAATCGCTTATCTTCTCCTCCTCTTGTCCGCATCTGACAACATCAGCATTCAAGGCCTCCTTAGCATCCAGACAGTGATGAGCTACTTAACAGCACAAGCTCCCAGGATTAACCACTGATCTACTCATTCACTTTTAAGCAGAGCAAACAGCTGACTTGATGATAGCGAGGGTTTAAAAGTTGGAGGTGAGGCACTTATCACCAGAAGAGCCACTTGATGTCTCATCTTTCACTTGTAAACTCTCACTGCGGCGAAGGTGATGTAAGCCAGAGCATAGTGAAGGTGGACCGGCTTGGATGGCCTCTCGGTGAGAAAAGAAAAGAGTGTATGGATCTGGCGCAATGGCATGTAAATGAATTCGGTCCCCTTTTGTCTTCTGGGGGCCCTTAGGGCGCATCGTCTGGTTGCAGTATGGGGTGGCGCTTTGAGGGCATTGAGGTGTACTGATGCGTTTTATTCAGTAAAATAGCAGGAGGAGGATTTTATTTTGATCTATTTGGGGTTAAAAGAGACAAAATTATTCAGTGGTGTATAACCATTGACTAAGTGCATAAAGTTTTATTGAATAGTTTACTGTTATTGTTGGAGATTCATTGTGTTTGGGGCGTAAGCTTTCACCTTGATTTACTGACTAGATCGTATTCTGTCCTGTGAGTGCATCTACGAGTTTTGTTTCGTCTTCTTAACCCTTGTATGTAGAAACGGGGTCCAACCGACCCCACACACGTAAAACTTGCATCATTTGCCATAGTCCTCTACGTTTGCCTGAGTCCTCGCATGCACAAGGGTTTAAAATCTACTCTTGGAGTAAAACTGTGGCTCCTTTTATGTTATCGTCAAGGAGAGGACGTTCTACAGTGCTTTGTCTTTTGTCCTTTTCTCCATTATGTCTCATTACAATTACAACTTTCCTGTGTTTTTGAGGAGATTTCGTGTTATAGTTCAACACAAAGAACTGCTTAATTAGCAAGTACACAGGTAGGACACATAGTTTCTGTCTATGTCTGAGGAATGAATCAGCCTGAGCTCTCTGCGAGACATTCAAAGGCTGGGAAATTATTTTATAATGTAATTGCACTCTAAAGACCTCCACACTTTAAATGTGACCTGTCTGCTGTGTTCCCTGGTCTTCATGATGCTGTTTGTTTTCTAAGTTCTTTGACAAACCTTCAAGAAATATCTTTATTTATGCCATTTATGCTATCGGTTTGGCAATAAGGTTACTTCTACAGGCAACTGATGGCACTGGATTTCATTTAATGTGATCAGAAGTATTTTCATGCCACACTTTTCAGATTAGTGAAAAAAAAGAAAAAGTTTGTATCCCTTTCCTTTCACTGCATACCTACGTGCTACTTTCACGTAATGAATCTCATAAAATTAGAACCAAATGTGCTTAAGTTTGTAGTTGAGAACCTCAAGAGACATGAATGCTGTTGCAAAGCATGGCACATGGTAAAAGAATTGAACTTATGCAGTGCTTTTCTAATTTCACAAACCACTCAAAGTGCTTGTCGCACTAAAAGTTGCTTTATTTATTACAGTATCAGTAGGTAACTTGAAGTTTAATGTTTTTTCAAGGACACTTCAACATTCAGAAAGGGGGAAGGGATTACTTTTTAAATTCCTATTCAACTGCTCTTCTCCCAAAGTCAAAACCAGCAGCAAAAAAATAAATAAAAAATATATTTTTTGTCTCACATTGTCATCCAGATGCTTTGAAATGACCTCGTATCACTTTATCCTCCAGCTGGTTCCAATATCCAGCTGCCCCAAGGAACACTGTGTTATTGGTAAAAGATGACAGTGTCTACAACACTCACACTGTTTCACTCTGTGTGTCCATGTGAGGCTTAATATTCAGGAAGTCCCATGACCCTTACACTGCATCCTACTCATTCCCAAAGCCACACGTTAACCGTTCACACATGCACACACAAGCATATACAATCTTTACAACAATATAGCCCTGGGAAAAAAAAAAATGAACACATGGTTTCAAATTTTAGATTGTTTTTCTTTTTTGCTTCCATCCATCCAAAAGATTCATTACTGCTGTTTCAGAACCTCGGCGTTTTTGAAAGCATAACTATGCAAAGAAAAGAGAGAACAATAACTGTAGAAGACAGTCACTTCCTTGCCAGAAGTGCAAAGGAAAAGACTCCACTCATATTTCTTGTATTATTGAATCATTTCTTGCCCTTAAGAAGTAACCGCGATACAAAAAGAGGGAAGAGAAAGAATTAGGCAGTGTTATAGAAGCAGTTTAGATTACCAAATGTTAATTCAGAGAGCAGAAAACTTCCAGTTCCCCCAGTGTTTCTCTTTTATTTCTAAATTTGGGCTTAGTGTTTCATGTACCATGCATATACTTAGCTTTAAAGAGCGCAGATTTAGAAAATTTGTCATGTACCCGATACATCTGAAATATTTAAGAGAGTGCTCCCAAAGAAGGTGGTGCTAATTAGCGCCAACACTCTGTAAACAGCTCTCTCACTGCGAGCCGGCCAGCCTCTCCAGTTATTCTTTTCACTTCGTGGTTAACTGCATTAATCGAACCGCTCCTGCAGTGCTCTGTTTGTGGATAAGGAACACTTCCCTCGGTGGAACAAATTAACTCCATTAACTGTATGATAAAAGAGATAATCTCAATTTCCTCATGTGAAGTCAGGCTGCTTCTTGTGAAGCCTTTCAAAGGTTGGAACATTCTGTTGACCTGTGAGTGCCGCCGGATCTATTTGTGAAAAAAGTTTAGCCTTTTTATTTGTCTATTTATTTACTGGCCATCTACGTTTCCCATTAGCTTTCTATTTACTACAGGAAGTGCCCTGAGGTCTCATGGGACTTTGAGTTCATGGGAACCAGAAGCAAATTTCCAACTACTTTTTGTGTTTCTTCACATCCGCTGCTCTACTCATTTTCCACTCTGATCATTTTTTTTTCAATCTTCAGGGGGTTTTTTTTCCCCTCGCCAACCTCATTGCCAACTGTACTTTTTTCTACATTGCTCCCTTTCACTGTGTTCCCAAGGCTCTTTGTGAACATCTTAACTTACACTGCATGCAAAACTACCGACCTTTCAGCTGCTCCTTTAGACCCATCCTCCTTTCATTCCCTTGGCTCCGTTCTCCTGAGTCAGCTTAATTGCCATCCTCACCTCCATCACCGAGTTCAGGCGCTTTATCTCTCATCTGTATCATGTTTCAGCGCCGTTCGTCTATCATTGCTCTCTACCTGAATCAGCTTCATCATGTCTCTATAAGATGGAAGTGGCTCCCTTTCAACACACCCATACACACATCTAATCTGGCACATGTGTGACCCCCTTGATCCCTGCCAAAACCTCTGACCTTTTTTTCTTCCTACTCTTCCTGGCTGCATTAAAATGAGTGCCTGCTATGAAAGCTGGCTGGGGCTTAGATTGATGCGTAATGAAATGGTTCTGCTTCTAACTCCCTCTGTTTTGTTTCGTCTCAGTTTTGCTTTCTCTCTCACAAAGTCAAATGAAATAACTAGGGCAATCAAGATGGCTGATTGGAGCGGAGGATATTGGAAATGTGCCTGTGGCTTCACAAATTGCTGACCTAATACAGGGGAGTGAATCCGCTTTTGTTTAGTAGGTCAGTACTGCAGCAAAAGTCGATGAGGGTTTGAGCGCCACTAAATTAGCTGTGCATTACATTATACTTGACCTTAAAACAAAGCAAGAGCTTTCTGTGCTTTTTTTAAGTGTGGTGATCACTTTGCTTTATCCTGCTTGGCAGTTTTTTTTTTTAATTATTTAGAGAAAGGTATCTCAGACTTCAAACGGCCAAACAAGATTACTAGGTAACGTCAAGTTGCATAGCAACTAGTAACGAGCAAATCTCTTTAATGAAACTTGCCATAAATTACAATATGCTTTAAAGTTATCATTAAAATCTTTGTCTGACACTCTATGCTGCTCTAAAATCTGACAACAAAATGCAATAAATATGCAAATTTTAAATAGAAATTTAAAATTAAACTGACCGGCTGAATTATGTTTCATGTCAATACTACCAGATTTTACAACATCAAAACAATTGAAGTTAAAGTTCCAGACAGTGAAAATGCAAACCTCGTATGAAAAATGTCAGTGTTTATTGAGCTGACTAAAAAACATCCTGCAGAGTTTTTCTTTTTCTAAACTTCATTTCTTTCCCCATTTCTAACATTCAGGCTTCCATGTGTTAAGAAGAAAAATCCTTTCATTTTTTAGGGTCTGCACTGGAGGAAATAAAGATGATTTTTGAGCAACATGAAGTCCTGCCTTATATTTCTGGGGAGTTTCTTTGTATGTCCCACTGTTTTGTAGACATGGGTTATTAATTGGGTGCAATTCAGTTTTCTGTGGTCCATTCTTTTTTCATGTGGTCGCCATCTGTTTTTATAATTTTATAATTTTTTTTCATAACTAAGATACAACTGATCACCTGGGAATTGAATTAAATACTCAATGAGCCACTTTTAGCTTTCCCCATCATGGTGGCTGTTTCTGTAGCAGCATCAAACATGTCCAGTATACTCAACTTGTCACAGCAGAAAAATGTACAGCAATAGTTAATGTTTTTGCTTTGAACATTTTTAATGATTAATACCAGAGTCTCTGCGCTGCGTTTTGGTCTCTCCCACAGAGAACCCTGGCTGATCTGGTCACATCACAGACCAACAGAGCAGCAGTGACTTATTTAGCATCTCTTTTGCTATGAAGAATGAAGAACACTGTCACTTAAATTGCTGGCAAATGACAGATTCATCAGACTAAATCCATAAATTACTAAATTCTACAACATTTCTTCATTTTTCAATTTCTAAAATTCACTTTATTTGTTTTAAAATAAAGTGAGGTCTACTGGTAGTTTTGTTATTTTTGTTGTTCAGAACAGATCCTGGTTGAAGTCCAGACCTGAAGAATCACTGATTTAGAACATTGTTTCTTGGTTTTTATTTTCTCTGCATCATTTCCCCACCACTGTTCTCAGAGGATTCATAGCTAGTACAGCTGCTATCCAGTTGTTCTTCTTGGCAAGCCCATCTTCATTCATGTATAACCCCGACCAGCCAGGGAGTCCAAGCCGATAATCATTTCTGCGCTCTCGTTGAGCATGTGAATCCGAGTGTGTTGTTCTTCACATTCACGAGCGTGCAAGCACATAAAACGCTGCTCTGTTCTTACTCCACTTCCCTATGTAAGCATGTCTCTGCTATACATACCGTAACCCTGGACCTAACCCAAACATAAGGCTCTGTTTGAAAAGCCCAACAGCTGCACTCGATTACATTAAGTACCACAGGTAGAACAGACGCACTCTCTCCAGCCACTGGCTCCGGCCATAATCAACTTATTCAATAAGCTCGAAAAAATGCAGTTCTGTGGTTTTTTGGACCCACCCCCCACCCCCGCCTCCCCGACACACATAGAGATCTTGACAAATCTCCATTCACACAAATACACACACACTCAAAGACACTTTCTCATCACAGAGCGCAATTGTTGCTGATGGAGCTTCCTGTTCGGGTCAAGAAAATGTATAAACATTCTCATGGACATCTCCGCTGGAGGAATGTCCTGTTTTTTTTTTTTTTTTTGTCCATCCCCCCCGCCCCCCAACACATTTCCAGGAAGCTTAAAATCTAATCCATTGAGAGGTGAGAAACGGTGAGCATGAAGGGAGGGAAGGTCTGAAACTCCCATTCATCACAGCTCTCGGGATCAGAAGAAATGCTGATCATGGATGTTTTATTAGGCCTCCCCGGAGGTAGACACTGGGTTCGCAGGATGCGTTTTTGTTAATCATGATGTAGTATGTTTGAAATGCTGAAGGGAGATGTTAAACCCTGATTAGATTTAACAAGGCGCTGCAAAAGTCCGGGGTGCTTTCTTGTCAAAAGGAGTTTGTCCTGACTAAAACACATGTGGAAGTGCCAGCAGTGATTCAGGTTTGGCACGTAAAGGCTGCAGTGTTTATTTCCTTACCTGATGCAAATTCAGATGCTGCCAAGTTCATTTGGCCATCTTCACTTTTGGATGGATGAACATAACATGGCCAAGACTTGCTGAAAATTTAACCGGCAAGAGTCGGGGCCGTGGTTTCCATCTTTTAACCATCCATCGTTATTGGATATCCATTTCTACATTGAGGATGTTAGACTTCTCTTTGTGTGTTATTTTTTTATTTCATTATTAACTTCTAGATTCCTTCACCTCTCTTTTTTTTACTACACTTATCAAAAGCCACAGCAGTTTTGCAGCTATTTAAAATTGTATTGCATGCACTCGCTTCATACATGTATGCAGCGTTTTCATAAATAATTGAAACATCAATGATGCTTGCAAAGAACATAACATGTCTACAATATTTATGCTGCCTTCCAACAAGGTGTCTGATTGTTTCAAGTTATGTGTGGACACACTATTACTAATTCATTATATATTAGATAAATTCACAGACTATCAACAGTGCGTTTTGAGATTGACTTTGTGCTGATGAGAAACATTCTAGAATTTTATCAATCACAAAATTGCATGCCTCTGGCATTATGTTGCAATAATTACAACCCAAACCAATGTAAAAGACTGTGCCTATGAACATCTTTTTAATTTCCACTTGTGGTCCTGTCTTTATTTAGTCTGGCAAACATACTACTGTTGAATATTTAGTTTCATCTGTCCTGCCAAAAACAACTCAAACACGATGAGCGTGAAGCTCGTTTCATAAATCTTTACCCTGTCTAAGCCACATTCAACAGAAGTGTCTGTGTGGACCTCCTTTCACCTTCCATGTTTCTGCCTCATTTTCATCTGATTTACAAGAGACATTTTCTCTTCAGTGTGTTATCAACAAAAAATTGCTGGGATGGTATACATCTTTATGCTAACTTTCACCAACGAGTACCTATATCTCGACCTGCTTATTAATGCTCAATTTCCATCAGGTTTAAACAAACAATATGGCCTCTCATTCCTTTTAAAAATGTCCTCACGTGCTTGTGATTGGTGAGAAGGTTTACAGCTCTTGGTGAATGCAGAATGCTGCAAATCAGGAGATTGTTTAATGAGCTACCGCATCCAACCAGCGGTATCTGTGCTTGTTAGTACAGGAAGAGAATGTCCTGTATAGGTAGGCTCGGCCACAAAGTACAACTTTCTTCAGTCAGCAAAGCGACACTGGAGCTGACAGCTCGTCTCCTTGAGTTGGAGCTTCTCGGGCAGATGCTCTATGGGAGACAAACAACCCCGAGGCATGAAACTCAAATGTTGCTTTGGTAACATTCCCAAAAATGGCTTGATTGTTATTTTCAGAGCTTTTTTTTTTTTTACATATTGAAGCCTATTATCTTTTCTTAAATTTAATTTTAGCTTGCACTTTGCTGGGGGTGGTTACCTTATTTTCATCGTCTATTTTGTGTTTTCTGCAGACACTTTCATTTGGCTTTTCTGTTAGATAAATTATGAGCCAATATCTGGTTCTCATGCTTTTTAAAAAATCTTTTTACACATTTAAAGAACCTTGTTAGAAACACAACAGTAAGCTTAGATTCCTGTTACGCAAACTGAATGAAACTTTACTCTTTACATAAAATCTGCCTCTTTCTAACCAGCAGAGGCAGAAAGCCAGTGGCACATCATGATTCATTTTCCAGTTCAAATAGCTGCACCTGCTTTGCTGCTTCCACTTCAACATCCTGAATAGCACATTCACCAACCACTGATTTACTACAAGAAGCAATAACAACTCATCCAGGCTCAAAGTGTGGAGGATTTGTATGATTCTTTAAGTCAATCAGACTAAATGAACAGCAACAGTTCTTTTTTAATGTTAGACTTTAAACAATATCTTCTGATTTAGTTCAGTAGGTGGAAAGGCAGAAGGTTTGTAGCAAAAACAATGGTTTTGACCCCCCAATAAGGGATTTACAGGCTTGGGTATAAAATGTTTATACATGTTTTATGCCAAAAACATTGCATTCATCCATGTAAACCATGTGAATTATAAATAATTTCTAAAGAATCAAACTCTAGCTCTCCTACTTTTAACCCGTGGTTACTTTAACCCAGTGGTTCCCAAACTTTTTCTCCTGGGGCCCCGCAGTGGTTTCCAAACATTTTCTCCTGGGGCCCCGCAGTGGTTTCCAAACATTTTCTGGGCCACCCCCCCCCCCCCTGGTATGGATTACAAATAGCTGTCTGGTTGAACGACATTTGTGAGGCGGGGGGGGGGGATTCTTAGAGACTCTCTGTCTCTAAGAATGAGCGGGGTGGGGGGAAATCGACTTCTTTTGGGGGCAAAATGAATGTACGTAGCTGGAGATGGACAACAACAGGCTATTTGTTAAGCTTAACTGTCCAAACAAAGTTTCACCAAATTCATATCCATTTATGTTTTGTCTGCATCGTTTATGATTTACAATCTGCACAGCGTCTGGAGCGTTGTAAAACTTCCCTTCAGTTACTGTTTAATTTAATAACATTAGTAAGCAGTTCCTGTTCTCCGTATGAGTTATTGTAAATCCATGATTTGTAGGGTCTGACTTGGCAACAGCATAAGAGTTTGTTTCATTCATTTAATAGATTAATTTTTATTTTAGAATCACATGCTAAATTCAGTGTTGCATTTTCACCTGATATATTTGCTCCACCAATTTGGGACAGCATTTTTATTTATGAGTTTACCAAACTATTTAGTTGAAAATTTGTCTGATAGTGGTGTTAATATCCACAATCTATTTGTAAAAGGTCTGTGGTTATCTACGAATGAGAGACAGCACTGAAAATAGAGTTAGTTTTTTGTTTTAAATCACTCTTACCACACGAGGTCAAGTTTTTATAATATAATAGTTTATCGTATCTATCACCTTATAAACATAGGACATAAAATAATCTGTTTATGTCGTTATCAATGTTGGTCGTCAGTAGCAGATAAAGTTGAATGAATCGGCGAGGAGTACTGTTTTTGTTTGTTTGTTTTATAATCTACTTTTATGTATGTTGATTCCTGACAAATTATTGACAAACTGTGCTGTTTGGTGATGACTTTCCCTTTTGGTTGCTGCATTGTGTCAGCCTGTTCATGTTAGATGTTCAAGGTCTGTTTTTCTGGCCATGCATCTGTGTAGTTTGCAGCTGGCTACTGGCTCAACGTATTATCACGTGCACCGTGGACCGCTAAACTGGTTCAATTTAATTCCATGATCTTTGGTAAATATCATGCTAAAACACAAATACTTCTTGAAGATTAAACAATGTCAGTTTACCAAACTGCACACGCCTTCTTTCGCATCCTGGAAAACAATGTTTCACTGTCCCAAACCCCATTGTGACATTGTAATTCCCAATCTGCTTGTGGCTCTGTCGCACATTCGTGATGCTATGATGACTTAATTTAAAAGATTAGCTTCCTTTATTGCCGTTTTCATACAAATTATTAGATGTATGATGGACACATTAGAACACATTCTTGTCTTCGCTTCTTACATTTTCATACTTTAAGTTACTTAACTTAAGTAATACGTTACTATTACAAACACTTATATCAAGTTTAACAGCTGGATGCTTAAATATAGGCAATCCCCAAATGTCTCAGAGGGATAGAGATAGAGGAAGAAAAATAAGAATCACAATCAGTAAAGAAAAAAAAAATGAGTAAGACACAAATTCAGATTTGACAGTTGAACCGAAGACAAATTATTTTCTTTTCCCCTCAAATTTATGCTGGGTCAGGAAGTTAATGTATCACATATTGAATTATGCTTGAAATACTCCTCAACTCAATAATTAGAAAGTGTTTCTGTCCTATTTTCAAATACTTACGTGTCAGTGAAAGTCCTCAAACCTATCCGTACAGCTGTGACAAATTGACGAGTCTGTTAGCACTTATTCAAATCTCCATTAGATATTCATGCTCTTTCCAAAAGTTTCACTTCTCCAATTTCCAGGAGGACCTCTCAGTGAATTCCTTAATGCAAGGGGAAATGGAAATGCGCTCTGACTGCTCAAGATAAGACTTTTAATTTGCTACTGTAAATTGAAGCTATTTGTCTTCAAACCCCAACTTCTGTTTCAGCTCAGCCATATCGCCGGCTGAAATATATCATTCAAATTAATCCAAAATTGAAAGCACGCTGTGGCATTTTCCAACAGATTTTTGCCGCTTGGCAAGGCATGAAAGTGACTGTGGCAGAGGTCACTGTAATTTGAGGTCACAGAGGAGGGTGAAGGAGGAATTAGAAAGAATTTCTTGCTATTCCATTTTTTAATGTTAAATGTTTTTTGTTTTTTTTCGTGCGTGGTTTTCTGATTCGTTAAACCCAGTTTGTCATATCTAGTTATGTTCTCCTCTCTTTCTGAGGTTGTTCTCCGCTATATTTAATCATTCACATTTTTCTATTTCATCTCATCACACTTCACTCTTCCTTCCTTACAGCTCCTATTTTCCCTCGTACATTATTCCACAACTGCGCCACAACCCACAAGTGCTGGTTACCGTCATCCAAACCACAAAGTGTTGATTCCCAAAATATGTTTTGTCCACAGGCCAGCCCCTTATTGACCAGTGACCTTATATAGAATACTGTAATCCAAAGACTGTCTATATTTTTAACACTCATTGATTCTGACTATCAAGAATTCCACTCTCTGCTGGAAAGCACCTCTGATAACATCTAATGGTCCTCAAATGCACACACACACATACACGCACACACACACACACACACCCACACACGCACACACACGCACACACACACACATGCACACACGAATTAATGCTTGCATTGAACAAAAACTGGCAGTGTCCTGTGTCCGGGCATCTTAATGGTCTCCATATGTGCCCTTGCTTCCACACAGCAGTTCCAACATTATAAATCATAATCTCCGAGCTTCTCCGAAGGAATAAAAACAAACAAAACCAAAGTCTTTTCCTCTCTTTTTTAAAAAAAAGAAATCCATTTTCCTTCAAAAGAAAATAGCACTTCCTCCTGTAAGATGAGGAAAAGTGCTTAAACTCAGAGAAATTTACGGCAGCACCCAGGGTTCAGTGTTATTTCATCGACAGGAGCCGGTTCAGTGTTACATATCCGTATGAATGTCCCATCGATCAGCGGTGTTGCTGCTCATTTCTCAGTTAGACAAGACAGAGCAAAACCAGGCGCTGGGTATGAATAGCCAAATAAATGTCAAGCTGAGGGTGTGTTAATCGTTTTCGAGTGTGCATTTTTGTAGCCAAATAAATGTCACAGTTAAGAATGTTAATTGATTTCTGTGTCATTTTATTAGCCACTAGTAATCAAAGTCAAAGAGTGCTGGTGAGTGTTTTTTTGTTAGTAATTTGGTTTTTCTGTACCTCGTAGTAATCATGTGTCTGATTTGTTAAACTACTGAAGTTATATTAGCTTGCAACTGGCATACTTTACAATAGACGCCAACACATAAACTTAAAATTAACAGTGGTAATAAATTTGAGACATATTTATGTTGCAGGTGACTTTCCTGTCAGAGACTCTGTCACAAAGGTCCCCTTCCTGTGTCTTCTGTGGTGCGTTTGAACACAAGTCCTAAATTCAACACAGGTTGAATTTAGGTTGTGTGTGGACTTCTATTCGAAATACCTGGAATGACAGTCTTTTCCTCAGACTATTTTGAATAATATTTGCTATTGGGTGAATTGCTCACCATTCACCCAATACCAGAATTTTTTGCTACAGTCATTAGAAAATCGATGATATGTGTATTCTCTTTGGCACACGTGGGTGCTCAGAAACCTCTGTGGGTGCTCCGACCCCAAAGCGCCCCTGGGATCCCTTGGTTCGAAACAGAACCAACGCTAGATGAGCTCTTTTGGCGACAATCTCCACTGAAGCAGCCAGACTGATAAAACTCAGTGCAAATGAGGATGATATTTTTCTTTCAATAGTAACAGGAACATGCACGTAGTAGGATAGGCAAACGGACTTCATATGAAAACAAAGATCATGTAAGCGTTTCAATTTTAATTAAAAGAGATCAGACATTAAAAAACTGTAAATTTATATGAAATATTATTGTACGTCCTTGCTGTCATAATGTTGAACGGTATGTAAGTTATTAAAGCGTTATTAAAATATTTCAGCTCTCTACAGCTGAAGAATGTAGTGTTTCTTTGGGGTTTTATTTATTTGTACATCCCACTCCTAGTGGTCTGTTCCTCACCAGTTATTACCTCACCAGTTATTACACGTTTCTTTTGTTTCTCATCCTAAAAATACCCACTGACATGTGACAGTTTGATTTTGTTATATCATTACTACCATGATATGTTGTAGATTGTAGGGTTGCCTAAATATATTTTGCTGTTATGTGGAGTATGAATTACTGATAGAGAGCTTTTATGTATTCATCGGCTTTACAATGTTGTAAAAAATGGACAGGACCTTTCAGTTACCTATCATTAGCTGTGGCTGTTATTTGAATACATTTACACAAAGTACAGCAAAAATGTGACTGTTTATATCAGACTCAAACTCTAAAGCTAAGAGCACAAACAAAAGTTCATTCTCTTTCAGTTAATCAGCATCAACTTTTTAAAATACAAGTTGTCCCCGATTGTTTTGTACTATTTGTGGAGTTTTCCTAATTCAGTTTAATAATAGACATTGGAAAATGTATATGAACATGTACCATATGAGGCAAATCAGCTGATGTTTGGGCATGAGTTAATGGACCTCCTAAAGGGGTTGAGGTCCTTGGAGAGCTGCCATCCAAGCTGACCTCCTGCAGAAGGTCACGCTCAGATGGACATAAGTGCTGCTTTGACAAAGTGGTGGTGCAGAAGAACCTTTAAAAAAAATAAAAAATAAACTTATAGGCTTTCCAGCAGAAAATATTGTACCAGACTCAGCTTTTGCCACTTATCAGGATACTGTAGTTGCCATTTAAATAAATGTGGCATTTCATTCTTTGTAGATTAATTTATGTTGGAAAGAAAAATGTGCAACTTGCTGAAACAGGACTCTTCTAGCAAAGCAGAGTTTTAATGGACAGAACCATGAGGCAATTCATTCGCAAACTATAACTAGACTATCTCCTTTGTTGTCAGTTTCAAGAGAAAAGTGTTATTAGCATGATTTTTTTTTTTTCCATTCAGAATCCGTTAAGAAAAAAAACCTCAAATTGAGATTAAAAGTTTTAAAGAATTGCTAATTGGTGTAGAGTTTATCAGTGTAGATTAAACTCTGTTGTTTGTCTCTATAGTGATAGAGCTGTCATATAAAAAAATCTCTGCTCAGTGAAAAATTACAGTTTGATTGTGTCTATAATTATATATTTTGGACAAAAGTAGTGCACATTTCTTAGGACAGTGAAATAACTCTTTCACACTGTGTAAGATTAGGAATATAAAAGATTCCTAATGATTTCATGTTTTCCGCTGGCTCCTTCTGTTGCAGTCTGTCAAACTCCCAGTATTCCCTGTTGTTCCAAGAGTAGGAACATTCTCATGTTCCTACTCTTGTTCTCCTATTATACTGCTGTCAATTTTTAATGACATTTTATGTTGTTTGTTAAGTTAATATCAAGAAACTCAAAAGTGCTTTGCACTAAATTAACACACAGATAAATAAACAACCTCCAAGGCAACATTTATATAAACAGGTAGTTCAGCAGAGAAATTGCCAATGAGTTTCTGCATTTTCCATCTCAAACAAGACTATTATTTTCATTAATGCAAGGGCATTAAAAATAATAAAACAAGAAAAAAAAAGAATCTGATTGGAAGAGGTGCTGAACAAAGCCTGAGATGTGTGAGGAAAGGCAGGGAAAAGGGGCTTGCGAATACATTAGAGGAATATTTCTTTCTGAAGCTTTGTAGCACAGCAGATGATGAACCCTGAATGCACTCTCCAGAGTTGACACCAGCGCTCCCCTCTATCCCCCCACCATTGTCTGGTCCTACACAGCTCAGTCCTACCTCTCACACAAAGCCCATCTCCACCCTTCGCTGACAAGCCATTCAGTGGGGAAAACGCAACATTGATGGGCTCTATCTAGCAGCATTTTGTAGCCTGTCCATTTTTCAATAGGCCCTCGCTCTCCCAGACTCATGGCAATACTTTGTAATGGAAATCTGTAGTGGGCAAAACAGCACAAAAACACTGTTCCCTGCCGTCATCTGTCGCAACGATTTTATGGTCTGGGAGCAGACAAGTGAGTGAGTGTGTGCACTGAGGGATGTGCCTGTTAAGAGATGGAGGTTGCTCCACAGAGCCATGGGTTATAGTTCCTTATAACTGAGCAACCCATCAATTGGTCCTGCAACAGGCCGGGGCAGAAGAGCACTGGCCATTAGGGAATCTACGCCGCTGCAAGGCTAGCCTCTGTGTGTGTGTGTGTGCGCGCGCGTGCACACGCATGCATGTATATTTTTAAGGTGTGAGTGTGTAAAAAAATGAAACACATTTAAGCAGTGAACAGATATGGCAGTTGGGAGTTACTGCTATTGATTTGAATGAGACTTCCTGCATTTGTGCCTCCCTTTGGAAGCTTAAAGGACTAATAAAGCAGTAAGGACGTGTCCAGTACCATTTCTCATGTGCCTCTGAGTTGAACTGGTGACGAGGGAGGGAGGACAAGCAGAGGGGAGATGGATGATAGAGAAAATTGTCATGTGAAAAGCTTGTGGAATGAAGGAAGAAGAAAACAGAGAGAGCAGAACAGGAGCTTACCAGAATTGAAATATAATTCAGAGATTAAAGTTTCACTTCTAATAGACACATCTTCTAATAACCGCAAATCTAGTTCTCATTCACAATATTAATTTGCTTAGAATTCACAAAATGACGGTCTCTGCATTAAAATTAATGCATAATACACGTCTTTGCATGAGGTGGTGGGGTCACTCAAATGGGCGTGCTTCTTCCTACAAGAAATTGTGCTATAAGGCTGCAGATATGATTGTATCTGAAACTTTATTAATTTCTTACACTTCTCAAATGTGTTCTTTACTGTAATCCAGCTCATGCATGCAAATGGCTCCAAGGCAATTACAGAAAAGTTACAGGAAACTTTGGAATGAATTTGAGTTAAAGGACAAGAGAAAGAAAAAAAAGGGGGGGGGGGGGGGGAGGCAAGATGGTGAGAAAAAAAAAAAATCACTTTGCACTTCTGCCGGACCATGTTCCATGCAAGAAGATGCACACGGCATCATTCTCCTGCTACCGGAGAAACAGGAATTGAAAAGGGCAAATCCGGGTTCGTGCACCTTGCTAAGACTAGCCACTGGCGACAGTCTATCTGGAACTCAGTGCTGCTGAAAAGGGCATGATGAAAATACTCCAGCTCTCAGCATAAAATGAGCTGACACAAATTCCAATCCATTGGTTATAGTCAGTGAAGAGGGAGATTTTATTGAAAACAAATTTGGCTCAAACTTCTGTATAATAACAATCTGGAGGTGGATATGCTTAACAGTGTTGGCAAATTTCAACAAATCCATTAGTCTTTTGTTGCTAATTAAGCATAGATCAAACATGTTAGTCGATTTCTGAGTGTTCCATTTATTTTGATGCCAGATTTTTGTCTTTAATTGTGCGCGTAAGACACCAGCTGAATGAATTGCACTGTGCCCAGCTTCCTTACAATAGTGAAAACTTTTAATTGTGACATATGTTATCAGCCAGTATTTGAAATCCTAGAGGAAAAAAAGCAAAAAAACAAACAAACAAAAAAAAAAACTGACTGTGGAGCAAACTTAGTTCTTCATGTTTATTTAATGTATTTTGTCAGAAGCAGCTACTCAGGAATAGTTACTTCTAACTGCCTGTTCACCAATTCCACTAATGTCCAAGCCCATTACTTATTCTGTCACAATCTGGCATATTTTCTCCAGCAATTCATGCTTATTATTACTGAAATGTATTTGGTATTTAGAGCTTAACTCATCAATGAATCAGACAGCGTTGCCCTTTCATCTAGGTTAATTCATCTGGCCTTCTGTTGGAGTCCCAGCTATTAGGAGCGATTTGTGCACATGGAGTTAGATAGGACGTCGAGGGAAATATGGCTTGATCCTTTTTTCTTCTTCCCTTGTTTAAAGTGCAAAGTGAGATAACTGACAAATTTAACACTCTCTGTAACGAGCAGCCGGCCATTGATCCTGACTCTCTGGTTTCTCCCAAACTATGGTGGTAGTTGAAAAGGATGTTTCTGTGTCAATGCCGTGTTTGGAAGGCCTGCTCAGAAAAGGAAGATCAATAGATTAGTTTCAACGAGGAAGTCGACTGAAGTCGGCATTCCTTCGATCATGTGGATGGGTAAGAGATAAGCCGCGGTTTGAATTCGAATCATAAGGTCATCTACAACTGAAACAAATAAGAAGCAGATGCTTTTTTAGAGTGAATTGGTTACTCCGGTTCTCAACAGTGGTGGAGAAAGTGCTCAAAAAATGTACTTAAGTAAAAGTACAAATACACAGACACAAATGTACTCAAGTAAAAGTAAAACTACCACATTAGCATTTGTACTTAAGTAAAAGTAAAAAAGTACTGACTTTTAAAAATACTTAAGTATTAAAAGTAAAAGTGCTTGCTGAATGGATTACCTAATCGCTAATATCATTAAGTGTCCCGATCATATTTAATTTTAATACATTAGAAAACAACTTGCTGAATACTATTAATCAATCATTAATCATTTTGTCTAGATTAATGTCAAGTTGTCAAAACAAAGACATTTTCAATAATGTCAACTTTGTATTAAAAGTGTCATGATTTACTGAATGACGCTTTATGACAACAGTCATAAATATTTATGAAGACTTATTCATGTCCATGACAGATGTTTATGACGGTGTCATGTCAGTCTTATTCACCTGCCTTCAAATAAAGTGTTACCGGCTGGGTTTATGTAGCATTTGATTTTAACAAAATATTTATACCTGTATTTCATAAAAATAATGGTAGACTTTCTGCATTTATTTTGAAGTATGTTGATCCTGTTTACAACTATGATTTTCATGTTCAAAAGCAATTTTTTATGTTCCATCTTATAGAAATAACTTAACAAAACTGTTTATTTGACTTCAAAGACTAGTCAAAATTGCTTTACATTTAATTTATACGTTGAAAATTTGTATAGTAAAATGCAATAAATTAGTTGTGAAGTACAGAAGATAAACAATAGCAAGCTCAAGAATATGTTTAGCTCTTAATATATAATAGTAAAGGTTAGTGTTTTGTGTTCTACAACTACATTTCCTGTGGACTTAGAATTTAATTTTGTTTCAAAATTATGTTAAGAATATATTAAATACATTAACTTTAATATATTTTACACTATAATTAACATATGATATAGAATACAGACTTCAATGGTTTGGAGAACAAAAGTATTTGGAAATGTCCAAGTTTTTTTTAAAAAAAAGTTTGTGAATGCATCACAAAAGACAAAGTAAAAAGAGAATTTCAGTTTTGGGTTAACTAAATATTGGTAAATTTGACATAAAAACTGTTAAATTATGGAAATTTTTTTGATGGAAATTCTGAAAAAAATAAATAAAAATAAAAAATACAGAAAATGTCCTGGTAAGTCTCTGCCATGATATTTTCAGTGTTTTTTATAGAATTTCCATCAGAAGTTTCCCGTAATTTAACAGTATTTTATTTCAAAGTTTTCCATAAAAAAACAGGGAAATGTCCTGGTAATTTCTGTCAGTACACTTTCTCGTTTTTTATGGAATTTCAGCAGAATTTTTCCATAATTTAAGTTTTTTTCCCCATAATTTAACATAAACTGTTAAATTATGGCCCACCACCACTTCAGGTGACATTTCCCATATTCTCAAACTCAAAGCTTGACATGTATGGGGCAACGTGAGAGCTCATCTACTGACTGACTACATAAACTAAAAGCTGGATCATAGATATTTTTAATAAGCGTATTTGTGAGCCTGCCTCTTTTTATTAAATTGAAATTAATTTTAGATTTTTGTATGACTTTTTCTCAGATTAACTTAGAAAACGAGTTGTTATTACAGGTTAGTTTTCTAAACAACAAAAAAGTATCTGTTAGGGAAGCTCAAAAATGAAAAATTGGACTGATATTGATATCCGATAGTAACACTGCTGTTATGCCAGATTTACCAATTCGTTATTTTGTCAGTTTTTTTTATATGATTACTCGATTAATAGTAAGAATAATCGATAGATTACGCGATTACTAAAATTTTTGCTTACAATAGCCCTAATTATATAAATAAAATAGCATTTATAGGTGGATCGGGGGGATTAATTCTCTCCTTCACCCCCCTCCTTCTACACCCAGACCTCCTCCCACTTCTTGCAATTCGCTGTCCGGCCGCCCCCCCCACCCAGCACTCAACGGTACGCTAGACCGGCCCCACCCTCTTTGACCCCTCACATATACCTCTACATTGAGGGGGGACTAGTGTACCTCTCCTGGTACACTAGCCCCCCGAATGTCTCTCCTTCGCCCCCCTCTTTCTACATACAGCCAGACCTCCTCCCCCTTCTTGCAATTCGCAGTCCGTCTGCCCCCCCCAGCACTTAATGGTTCGCTAGACTGGCCCCACCCTTTTTGACCCCCCACATCTACCTCTACATTGAGGGGGGGCTAGAGTACCTCTCATGGTACACAAGCCCCCCCGAATGTCTCTGCTTCGCCCCCCTCTTTCTACATACAGCCAGACCTCCTCCCCCTTCGTGCAATTCGCCGTCCGTCTGCCCCCCCAGCACTTAATGGTTTGCTAGACTGGCCCCACCCTTTTCGACCCCTCACATCTACCTCTACATTGAGGGGGGGCTAGTGTAACTTCATGGTACACTAACCCCCCCAATGTCTCTCCTTCGCCCCCTCCTTCTACAGCCAAACCTCCTCCCCTTCTTGCAATTTGCCGTTCATCCGCCCCCCAGCACTCAACGGTATGCTAGACCGGCCCCACCCTCTTTGACCCCTCACATCTATCTCTACATTGAGGGGGGCTAGTGTACCTTCATGGTACACTAACCCCCCCAATGTCTCTCCTTTGCCCCCTCCTTCTACAGCCAAACCTCCTCCCCCTTCTTGCAATTTGCTGTCTGTCCGCCTCCCCAGCACTCAACGGTACGCTAGACCGGCCCCACCCTCTTTGACCCCTCACATCTATCTCTACATTGACGGTGGGCTAGTGTTCCTCTCATGGTACACTAGCCCCCCTCAATGTCTCTCCTTCGTTCAATCCTTTGCTTCCCCCGCCCCCCACCTCTCTAACGATACGTCAGCCCCCCACCTTCTCTCCTTCTTCGAACCCCTTCTAGCCTCCCAGTGGGCCATCGTTCCCTCGGCCTCCAATTCTGATTCTTCGGGTCAATCTACCCGTCTTGCTCTCACTGTAACAACGGATGACTAAAGGTTTCCGGTATTCTCAGATTGAAAACTTGCAAGCAATCTTTAAGGCCATAATCATCCGCTCTGGTAAGTTGCGAAGTTCTGCTGAGGAACAGTTTTGACACTTCTGACAAGGTGTCACTACGTTGGTGAGATTAGGCATGAGGACTCAGAGGTCTGTCGTGAGTCGGAGACAGGTCCTGACTCAGAGACAGGTCATAACTCTGAGGCAGGTCCCGACTCTGAGGCAGATCCCATCTCAGAGGTCGGTCCCATCTCGGGGACGGGTCCCGACTCAGAGGCAGGTCCCGTCTCAGAGGCAGGTCCTGTCTCAGAGGCCGGTCCCGTCTCAAAGGCCGGTCCCGTCTCAGAGGCCGGTCCCATCTCAGAGGTCGGTCCCGACGCTGAGGCGGGTCCTGACGCTGAGGCCGGTCCCGTCTCAGAGGTCGGTCCCATCTCAGAGGTCGGTCCCGACGCTGAGGCGGGTCCTGACGCTGAGGCGGGTCCTGACTCTGAGGCGGGTCCTGACTCTGAGGCGGGTCCTGACTCGGAGACGGGTCCTGACTCGAGGACGGGTCCCATCTCGGAGACGGGTCCCATCTCAGAGGCAGGTCCCATCTCAGAGGCAGGTCCCATCTCAGAGGCAGGTCCCGTCTCAGAGGTCGGTCCCGTCTCAGAGTTCTGTCCTGACTCAGTGACAGGCCCTGACTCTGAGGCAGGTCCTGACACTGAGGCTGGTCCTGACGCTGAGGCGGGTCCTGACGCTGAGGCGGGTCCTGACGCTGAGGCGGGTCCTAACGCTGAGGCGGGTCCAGATTCTGAGGCGGATCCAGACTCGGAGACGGGTCCTGACTCGGGGACGGGTCCTGACTCGGAGATGGGTCCTGACTCGGAGATGGGTCCTAACTCTGAGTTCGGCCCTGACTCCTCCAAGTCAGTACCAACCTCTGAGCTGACCAAATTTAGAGGCCCAGCTAAGTGTGGACTAAACACATTTGATCCACTCTTGGTGGGCTCTTGCCTCTCTTCTTCGTCTGGATTGTCTCCACAACCCGCAGCCTTTTTGATGAGGCCCCATGCCTTTTGAAGAAAGGTGTCTTTGAGATTGATTTTTCGTGGTCGTGCAAGGGTTCTTTTAAAGCATTCCACAACCTTGTAAATCACTAGTGGGTTGTTGCTTTTGATCATTTTGAAGAGCAGTTCTCTAACTGCGTCTTCATTGCCCCAGAGAAGTTGCAGGATGTCTCGGCAGGCTTTTTTTTCCATTTTGTCATAAAAGACAAAATCTATATCCTTGACTTCTTTCCATATTTTTAGAGCAAGCTTTCTCTGGACCGGTTCGGTGTCCTTCCTTTTGTAATGCCCATAGCTAGATCTGTAACTGGACTTGTAAATCAATCTCCAAAGAATATTTTGAACCATAACTCTCCTTTCTTCTTCTGTTCCATGTCTGAATCCCATCCTGTTTGCGTCCCTCAAAAATTGTTCAGGGTCCATGGTTTCCTGAGTATAATCTTCACTCAGGCAGTTTTCATCTGCGTACAAGTCTTCAGTTGGAAAAAAAGTCTTTCGGATCTTTCTTTTGGTAGACGCTAACATTTTCTTTGGAGGAAGAGGATTCTCCAGGTGCTTTTTGAATTTTTCCACGATGACTTGGTGTCCTTCTGGGTGTTCCAGTAGTGCGATTAAATGCAGTCCACTGGCAAAGTGGAATGCATCTCTCGCAAGACTCTGGAAAATCCTTTCACCAAGCTCTTCTGAAACCTCAGAGAGTACATTCACATTTATATCTCCAGTTTTTCTCAAAAGTAAGATCAAAATTTTGCTATGTTGTTCCTCAAAGACTTGTCGGACAAGATGCAGAGTTGGTCCATCTGCAGCCTTTTCAATCACTTCCCACAAAAGTTCACTGAGAAAGTTTCTCTTTTTGTAATCTGGGCTTCTTTGACCAGGATGAACTTTGCTGGACAATGTCTTTTTCACTTTCGTCCAAAAAGAAACCTTAGGTTTCACATCCATTTCTCTCTGTGGGCTTTCGTCGTTCATCTTTATTGTGCTGAGCTAAAACGTCCAAATGAATCTCGAGTTGACTGACTTGTTAACTGATTTGTGGTAACTGATCAGAGAATTAACTGATCAGTTGGTGATGTCATGGACTCTATGACATCATAAAGTCATCCTCAGAAGGGCCTCATGACACATACATCATTTGACGTCATGCTGATGACATCATTGTCAGCAGCATGGCAACTGTTGCTAAGGGTAAAAATAGCACGCAGTGAGCATGCGTTCTGAAAAAAAAATTAATCTGTGGCCACTAAATGCATTATTCCCACAAGTCTGAACTGGCAGTGATTTGCGCAGCTTAACAGGAGGGGCCAGGGAACCATTGGCCCCTCCACTTACCGCCGCCCACCCATTTTTATTTGTTATTTGGGTTCCATCTCCTAACAGGCATAGAGCAAATGTCAGGGGAACCACAACATGACCTGGGCCGGTCTATGAGTCAAACAAACCTCTTGTGATGCCCACTGGTGTGTGAAAAAAAAGTAAAAAAAAGGGGCATTTAAATGTTTATGGGGTTATGATGATAATAATCATAATAATCATAATAATAATAATAATAATAATAATATTTTACTTGTTAACAGGGGTTAAAGATGATGGGTGCAGTAACGGTGTTTCACCGGTATGTGGTGCATGGGAACTCTGAGCTGCCAGTTGCTCTGCAGTTTCTCATAAGCTGAGAGAAATTGGAGTAACAGACTGCGTCTCCCGTGTGCTAATTTACTTGAGGTGAGAATAACCCTCAAGTTTATTTTAACCAGTGGTGGAGAAAGTACTCAAAAATGTACTTAAGTAAAAGTACAAATACACAGACAAAAATGTACTCAAGTAAAAGTAAAACTACCACATTAGCATTTGTACTTAAGTAAAAGTAAAAAAAGTACTGGCTTTTAAAAATACTTAAGTATTAAAAGTAAAAGTGCTTGCTGAATGGATTACCTAATAGCTAATATCATTAAGTGTCCCGATCGTATTTAATTTTAATACATTAGAAATGTGCCATTTTAATGAACAATGCCACAGATAAAGCATGTTTTTATTATGTTTACAGTATGTGATTACTTACTATGTGATTCTATGCATCATACTTTCAGGGATGGGTTAGGCATGAGATGCTTTCAGGCATCTTGTCTCCTGTCCTAACATAACATGAACTTCACTTTTTTTTTGCTACTAGTGGCTTTTATTTTTAAAGAAATCCAACAGAAAGTGGATGGAAAGAAGGTGGGTGGGAGAGGACAGGCAACCAAGGAGCCAGTAGCAGAGTTGTAGTCAAGGTCACCGACCCAAGACCAAGTCAAGACCAACACCCCGCGCTACGTGACACAAAAAATTAACTTTTACTTATCAAAATTGCTTCTCAAATTGATCTGAAAGATCCACATTCCCATAAAAAAACTAGTTATTAAATACTTAAGAGCTTAAATAAATGCAATCAGTAAAGATCCGTCCAGAAGAATCGGATCGTTCCTGAATGTACCAGTGTTGTCCCATATTTGCAACACCTCAGTCAACACCTCCACACAATAATTCAGGGCATGAATGACAACTTTTTTTCATCGCAGATGCAACATGTGTGTCTACGTCAGTACAGCTAGCTTTGCTAGCATCACGTCCACAGATCTTACCTTTCTTTAAGCTTTCCTTCCAAGTGACGCTAAAAGTTGGACAAAGTCCCCACCGTCTGTAAAAGCGAAGCGCTGCTGGTTTTACATGTAGCCATATCAATTTATGTAGCGCTAATATATTACTGATGATTAGACTCGCTCAGAGGAAACCACTGCGCATGTCTGGAGCTTCGCGTGCGAGTAAAGGTGGAGGCGATGCGTGACAACAGACACGTAAGTTACGATATTGCTCGGATTTTACGGCGCCACCTTACGTCCCTGAACTTCACATTTTAACGGAAAAAAAGAGCAACGCGACTTGGATGTAACGAGTAACGCGACAGTTTTGTAGAAATGTAGTGAAGTAGAAAGTACAGATACTTACTGTAAAACCTAGTGGAGTAAAAGTAGAAAGTAACCATTATTAAATCTACTTAAGTAAAGTACAGATACACGAAAATTGTACTTGAGAACTTTTTTTGAGAACCCACCACTGGTTCTCAATGCTCCTGGAGGAGAAACAAATGTATAGATGGTCAAGGATTATGATCTATACAAAGATTTGACACAGGTCAATTCATTTGGTCAAAATTATCAATAGTGTTTCATAAAATTAACTGCTATAGAGTTGTTTCAAGGACTTTCTTGTGTTTTTTTTTCTTGTTTTTTTTTTCACCACATTATATACAATTGAAACCAGAAGTTTATATACTTCATTTTTTTGTATTCTTGTTTTTTTTTGCTGTTGTGTTTTGCTTGTTTGTTGTGTTTGAAATGCAATGAAATGTGTTGTCAAGTTTTATGTCAAAATAAAAAAAATAGGGTGAATATGCACAAACCTATGAGTGTCATTAGTGATGCCAAAGCAATAACCCTCTGGTTTCAGAGTCAGTTCTGGTCAGAGCTGACCTGCTGCCAGAACCGTTTTCTACCCTGAAAGCAGGAAAAAGCTGTACTATTCTCATAACTGCATAACTGCCCCGGCTAACGACTATGTGAGCTAGAAAATTTGTTGACAATGGTTTCATTCAGTCTTATAATAACAAGTCAGTAATTGCACCCAGCCCATTCTTGAAAGATTTATAGTCATAAAGGACAAATATTAGGAAAATGCAAATTTTCTTATTTAGGAGGCCACATGCTGTTTATTCACATTTATTTACATAAGTCTATAGAAAATTGCAATTCAAGATTGCAATGACATCTCAAACCACAAATACTCCATAAGGAATATTTATTATCTGAACACCTACAAAATGCTCATCTTACATAATAGCTAACATCACTACAAACATTGTAATCTGGGTTGTTCACATGTGAGCCTCTTGGTCAGCTCATTCGCGCCACTTTTTTTGGCTCATTCTTGCAGTGCTGCAGCACCTTAAGTGAATATACAGCTTTATTAACAGTTCCTTAATCCCTTCCAGACTGTCTGAAAAAAATCTGTGTGGTTTCCTGACTTACAGTTCTGCTGATTGCTGTCTTTTCAACTGCAACCCAATAAGCTGCCATGTGAACCACTGGTCTGCATTTTTCCCACTACACTGCCTCCCTTTGGCGACCTTAGGCTAGGGTCCAGTTACTGTGGTTTTACTGCCTTTCTATTATTTATTTATTTTTTATCTTTGAGCAAACTATTTAATATGTGTCAAAATCCTATTCTTAGATCAACATTACACACAACACTAAAAATAGGTGCACATGTACCACATTTTTAAAGCACATGTTTCACTTACTCATATATTTTTCACAATGTTTCTTTTCCCAGATCACCAGTCACCACAGCAGACCAGAGAAGCACCCAAACTAATGTAGACTTCCTTCTCCAGAGTTCATTAGTATTCGGTCACTCGCCACAATCTTTTCCAGACAACCCCTCCAAAATGTCTCATGTTGCTGGTCTCCTCCAGGGCAGGGGGCCTAAAGTGTGCAGAAGCTAAATTTAACCAGTGGACACAATTTTTCAGAGAACCTATGAATTATTCATTTCTGACTTCAAACAAATATCTGGCTGCATTGAAACTGCTGCTTGAAATTACCCAATTATTGTGTAACATAAAACAAAGAAAGCAATCAGGAACTGACTTCACTATATATTTCAGGACCTCTTCTAGATGGAAACAGCGAGCTTAACATAAAAAATGTCTCAAATTTAATTGAAAAGCTTGTATCTTGCCGAGGGCGGCATGAGCCTCCACCTCTCCCAGTCAACAACTTCGTGGAGTGGGAGTGGGAGGAAGGGGGGCCACTGGAAGTATGGTTGTCCCAAGTTAGGACCGTCTCTGTTTTTCTTCATAGTCCACAAGATATTTTTCCAAAAACCTTCTAAGATAATCAACATGATAAGTCTTTCACATTCCTGTAGTCTTTATGATGGTTTTCTGTCAGGAAGGTTTTTCTCAGGGGAATGCAAGGTAGATGTTTTGTTTTTATTTTTGCTCAGCAGTAGTTTTCACCTTGGGATATTTGTGCCAAGAGCCTTTCTTATCGTTAAACCATGAACTCTGATCCCTAACTGAAGCAAGTGAGGAATGCAGTTGCAGTTTCACTACTGTTTCATGTTTATTTATTGGCAATAATTGGGTCCTGGAAGTAATACTGAGTTCAGCTTTCCATCACAGTTACTGCATGATTTGAGAAAGGGGTAGATTACTTTTTCATATAGGACCAGGTTGGTTTGAATTGATTTCTTCCTTCTATAAACGAGATCACCATTTGAAAACCTCATTTTGTATTATCTTTGCGCTGTGTGATCTAAAGTATGCTGGTGCGACAAAAATGCAAAAGGAGAGTAAATTTGTGAGGGGGATTTTTTTATATTTTTTTTCCTTGCACTATATTTCTCCAACATAGAAAAATGCAAAGTACCATTATCATTACCGCTTACTGCCCATCCCTATTTTCATTTCCTACTTTTATTTTTTTTTCCTTTGGAAAATATACAAGGTGAACTTAATGCTGCCACATTACCTACGAACAATGTTGAAAGTAAGAGAAACATGATGCTTTCGATGGATGGCTCTAATACATTATTGATGACTGTCTGGTTTGTTGGTTTGGATGTAATAGTCCTTGGAGAATTTATGCATAGCATCATTTCAAAGAGAATAGTGGCCTTCTTTTCATCTCCTGTTACTTTAATCCAAGTACAGCTGTGCTTCGGTGGCTTGATTTAGGCAGGCACACACAAAACAAGCCTGCACCCACACAATCACACTCATGCAAGCGTTAAGGTGTCATGCTAGTTTTATTCTTCAAACTCTCTAGGGTATGTGCGTACTTACTATCTGTGGTGAAGTCACTTAATATGGGTAAGCCCACAAACACACTTTAGCACACACTGTGAGGTGTCAGCACGATTGTTGATCTTTGCTATTCTCACAGGGCATGATGTTTATTTGGTAACCTCAAGGTTTTGTCACATTTTGTATTCCACATTATTCATGAAGGGCTACTTTGCCTAAGTGGGAATGGCACGGCCAAGAGCCCTGCAGGGCTTAAAACACTGCAGTCAAACACACAGAAGTTTACGCAAAAGCAAGACAAAAATGCATAGAAATCAACCTCACCTCTACAAATCATTTGTCTACATAGATATTTGTCGTAAGAGACTTGCAAATAAACACAACTACACAGTACTTTGATGTTCAGCAGCATTATTATTATTTTTTTATTGCTTAAGCAAGCATAGCCTTGTGAAAGCGAAGCTACGATGCCAATTTTATAAACTGACTGTTTCATTTAGAAAATGTCTGAAAATATCTCAATCGCAGCAGGAGCACATTGTTCTAGATGTCGAATCGAAGGTCCAACACATTGTGTGTTATACTGTTTGAATGTACTTTAAAAAGAACATATAAACATTTTCCTTACAAAAATATCAGCAAACGTAGTTTTTAAATAACGTATTTATCATCTGTGTATGGTTGATGGTTATGTTTATAATGAAATGTAGACTTTACGTGTAACTATCACCCCTGTACAAACATAACCCTGACCCAGACAAATTTTTAAAAAAATCCACCAAAGTGTCTGGAGCCAAGAGACACTGAAGGCCACGGCCAAGTGTGGATGAGCGCTGGGGGTGAACACGGCTGTGGCCTTCACATTTGACATTTGTACTGGAGTAGTTCGGCATGGATGCATGCACTATTACATTTCAACAGCACACAGTACAATGAATAGGTGTGTGTTGACCTTTAGAAGTAAGGAGATATCTAATTCCCTCACCATCTTATATTTTCAGTATGAGAGATAATTAAAATATTTTGAAAACGGATACAAATCCAGAAGGATATCAGGAGTTTATCTCACTTTCACACACAGTCAGGAGGATGCTAACAAAAGGTAAAAAAAAAAAAATATATATATATATATATATATATATATATATATATATATATCCTCTGTTAAAGGACTGCAGGACAACCTTAGGGGGGAATTAGCCTACTGAAATATATGAAAAAATAAATGCAATTACTTTTTTAAGCTTTTTACACATTTTCAACATGGTGGCTGATAATTGTTAATGGCCAAACAAAGTAAAGAGCAGGAAACATATTTGTAAATGAGCAGTCTTCATGGCCCTACCACGGTCTACCATTCAGTGTCAATAAAAAAAGCAACATGTCAATCACAACACTTGGCTGTTGTGGGGTCAGAGGTTTCATCTGGCAGCACCATCTTGCATCAGGTGTTGCTGTGAATGTTTTCTATACAACAAGTAAACACCTGACATTTTCATCTTTCTAAGCCCCAAGTTGTTCCACATACCGAGGGAAGCTGAGATGCTGGTGATATGCAGTCAAAACTCAATATTTTTCTGTTGCTAAATTCACTAAATGAAACATTACATACTGTTGCTTAATTACACACAGATTAATGTTTTCAAGCCTTTATTTCTTTAAATTATGATGGTTTTCCACTTGCAGCTGATGAAAACACATTTAAAATCTGAATATTACATCAGATCATTTAAAAAAATTAAAAATACAGATAACTGGGATTAATGAAAAGAATGTTTAATACTTGCTTAAAAAGTTGGCAATTTCAGAACATACTTTTATTTTGAAAAATGAACCTCATCAGAACGTATGTTCTACTTTATTGTTTATTTCTGTGTAGAAACCCAGATGTCATCTGAGTGTAAAACAATTCAGACATGTACCTGAGGCAGACATTTTTTAAACTTACTTTTTGGACTGTAGAACCCGTATGCCTTTCTCAAACATATTAGCCGTGAAAAATGGTACAAAGAATGGATGAACGTCTGGTATGCAGTAACAGCGTTCTGCTGAAAGAACGGAGGCAAAGATTACCTGTTGTAGATTTTTGCTTAATATTAAAGATAAAATTTTAAAGTACCTTGAAGATAATTCCTTCTTTTCAGAATGAAGTCGGCATTAAAGGGGGAATAATAAATCTGGACAAAAGAAATATCGTCACCGCATGTGCTTTTGTTGTAAACGGATGTACATAGATAGAACAGCTGGAGATTTCCATACTTATCCCCACGTTGTAGGCGGCGTTTAGGAAATTGATGATTATCCTGTCCTGCTGCTGACAAAGCAGCGAGGTTGTGGCAGAGATGCTTGGTTAGCCACCATCTCTATTTACAGGGAGCACTGGTTTGGAAGAGCTCAGCACACTGAATGGTTCTGGTGAAATCAGCAGGAGCAAAAACTGGGGCTTTTATCTGCAGGAAATAAAAGCCTGACTGTGTCATCAGGCTCCCAAAAGACTCCACTCTGGTTAGCAGGGTGCCCTGATTGGCATACATTTGCAAATTTCTTGTGTGCTGTGCTGCAAAGGAAAAAGCGTCAAAAGCTCCATCCCATTAAGGTTTGTCTCAAAGATGGAACCCATGTTGAGACAGTTTTAAGCCAAATAAAAAAAATGTAAAAAAATGTATGTAATGTAATGTAAATTTTTTTCTATTAAATGTTATTTTATGGAAGGCCTCAGAATGGTAGACATGGTAACCAGTTTCTTATGTACATGGCTGGAAAAAAAGCACATTACCTTTTACTTTCTGTGAAATATATTTTTGCTTATTTGGAACAGAAAAGAATCCTGATTGAAAGAGAAAAAAATATCCTTGTCAGAGACGCGATTATAAGGGAGCAGATGCTTTAAAACGAGGCAGGATTTGTAAACGCGTAGCATATTTTGAGAAATGTTCATTCTGTTCAAACTAAACAGTTCTCCACATAGAATTTCTCAAACAAATAGTTTAATTAATCCTAAGTAGAGAGGTACCTCTTAGAAAATAATGGCAAAAATGGATTATTGAAAATAATTTTGTTCATCTGGGATCACTGTTTTAACTACGGTTATAATCACACACACAGACTGCGAAAGAATAACTTCAGATGCATCTTTTCTTTACAAAAGTGGGATCCAATGATCAACTATTTTGCAATCGCCAATGGAAAAAGTTTGCTCTTTTAATTTGCTTGAGAATTGTTACAACTTACTCTCAAAATTCATTTCATAGGCAGGTTCTGTCTGTGGCGATGTTGGTAAAAAGACAGTATGTAGGATCACACGCATGGAACCTCTTGAATTTTTCATCTGCCTGTTGGCTTCATGTCTGACATTTTTCAAATTCAACTTTAAGGTTTCAATTTTTGTCCTCGTCGATATGAACCACAATACTTCTAGAATGTTTCCAACATCTTATTAAATCCACACCAAAGTGTCACATGCAAACAAGTACTAATAAAGGCGCTACAGCAGCCAATCACTTTCTATCTCTTTGAGGACTACGGGAGCGCTACTAGATCACCACTTCTGTGTGTTTTTTTCTTTGATTTGTGGCGGATGGCTGCTCACACCCTGCCAGGTTCTGCAGGAGGTTTCTTCCTGTCCTCCTGTTTTACTTTCTGATGTTGCTTTACACATCCATCGTACAACAGATTGCTGTGAAGTCAAAAACACGGTGCAAACGACTGTCCACTGTCGCCACATGCTCAGGCAATAGGGGTGAATGCTGTAAGCCAATGTCTCAGTGCAATCTGCTGGTTTCATTTGAAAACTTGTAAAAATCAATTTGGATATTAAACTGAACTTGAAGGCTTTTGTTGATTACTGGGATTATTTTTGAATAGATTTCTAAATTGCACTTGACATTGAATGTCTCTGTATGACTGGATGGAAATTACTTTTTTTTTCCCAAGTGCCTTGAAACATATGTCATGAATTGGCTCTAAATGAATTGAATCAAATTAAACAACCATCAGTTCTATTTGAAACAAAGTTTTTCTTATGACTAGGGAACATAACTTGACCAATGTTATTCTTAGAAACCAATATAAATATTTCTATATCTTTCTTTGCCAGGTATATCGTACTGTAGAGTCTCTTGATGGAATTGAAATGAATTGACTGAATTAAGGTTTTCATAAAAGAAAATCAGAGAATGGTCATGCGTAATGCTGTGGCACAAGCTGGATTTTATATATTTTTTTCTGTAGAGTTACTGTGTAATTACTGTTAACTCTGCACCTGCTTTTGAATAAAGAGCTCAAAAGCTTTTTGCTGATTCTAGAAAGTCCATATCCAATTTATTTTTTTTTTTGAGTGTTTCAAGGTTTGTTTGCTTTGCTTGTTTTGTCTTTTTTTCAAATAAATTGTTAAAAGCTGCAGCTGATTGTGCAAAACAACATGTGACTGAAAAGACTGTTCAAGGAAACTTGCAATGAGAAAGTGTTTGAGTCACACATTCAGCTTCGTTCTTATTTTTCTGAAATGTGTCCAGACCTTTTAGCCTCAGCCCATTTACTCCGGACGACAATTGATTTGGTGAAAATTAACAGAGAAGACAAAACGTGTGTGGGAAAATTTATTCTAATGAATGCAGAGATGAGTTCATGGATTATAATGAAATTAATGCACTGAAACATAATTTGATGTGCATAATAAATGTAAGATGGAACAATGTGACAACATAACAGTATGTTGGCCTGTTTGTAACAGTAAAAGTGATTGTTAGCAGCTGTATAACGCTATGAAGCGGCAGAAAATGTTAAACCATGTTGTGGATAACAGAATCCAGCTTCTTTTTTACACTGCAGTGACATGCTGCAAACAGTGCACCGAGGGCGTATTCCTTCAAAAATCCATCTTCTCCATTCCTACAGCTAAAGGAGTTGTAAATCTTATTAAAACTCTAGAGTAAATAAATATTATGATAAATACAGCACTGGGCATGGAGTGTGAAAATGGAGTGGTTCAGTGAATGCGGTTGGCAGGTGTCCTGCAGATAACAGTGAAAGATGATGAAGTGACGAGGCGTTTTCCCACTGGAAAGTGTGGCTGATAAGCTCCAATGGCTGATTGGCCTATTCCCGGTTGAGCTGAATGCAGACTTCACAGCCCATAGAAGAACAGGGTGACGTTAAATTGAACATATGGGCCATCCTTTACAAGTCACTGTGACAACTGATGTGCTCTTTTTGCAGGGTTTTTGAAAAAGTGATCGCATGGTTTGAACTATTTTATTTTTGATTGTATTTATTTTTACATCTTGTCATATTACAACCACAAAGTTTAATCTTTTTTTTTCTTTTTTTTCTGGGGTTTCATTGCTAGTCAAACAAAATGATCCACAATCATACAAAAAGAAAAAAAGTTGATGGTTTTTTACATTTCTTTTTAGAAATAAATATTAGAAAAAAGTGGTGTGCATATCCAAATCACGGAGAGCTGAAACTGATCAAACCAAGTATCATCATTACTATTATTATTATTATGCATAATAATAACCACAAGAAGAGGAATGAAAAACAACAAAGCAGAATAAAAATTACTACAAAGACAGGAGTAAAAAAACACCAGAAAGAACAACAAACTAACTCACACTTCGTGACAAACCACCGAAAAATAATTGTGTTTTTAACAGAGTTAAAAACAGCAAAAGAAGAAGCCTGGCAACTTGCCCCGTATTTTTGGAGGAGCCACAACTTTTACGACCAATTCTATTCTGAGAATCAGCCCAGCTTTTTCATACAACCAACAGAACCTGACCACTTGACCCAAGGGCTGCTGGTGAAACATATCAGTGAAGCAAGTCAGAGAACTATAGGGAAGCAAAACCAACAATGAATTTGAAAGCCAACAGAAGGAAAATCAATCACAGGCTGCCACTGAAGAGATGGCAGAACAGGTGAGATGCGTTTGTAATTGCATATACAAGTTAAAAGATGAGCAGCTCCACTCTGAGTGAGCTGAAGTGATGAAAGAGAGTCCTGAATGATGTGAATGGCAATGATCTAGTTGAGTTGTGATGAAAGCATGGATTATTATCTCCAGGTCATGTTTGGCAAGACTGGTTTTAGCTTGGCAACCTGGTTTAACTGGGGAAAAAACGTTTCAGCAAAACATTGCAGAACTATTTCTTATTGAATTTGAAACCTGAGTCCAGGGTTTTACCAAGATTTGTAGCCTGTTGCTTAATAGAGCACCAAGGTTTGAAAAAGGGATGTGTGAATTACTGTCTGCACTGAATAAAATAACCGGGATTTTTCAAAAGCTCTGAAAATACATGACCAATCATGACTTGGTGCATGTGAAGACATATTTAATCCATTGATTCCCAGATTACCCAGACAAAATTGTGTGAAATAAATCCTCTTCAAACGTCACACCATCAGTAAATGCATTCCACCTGTGGGTAATATCACCTCAGTTAGATTTGTTAGAAAATATTTGTGAACATAGAGCTGCCAGAAGGCCAAGAAATATATTAAAGTGGATCATATTTGGGGAGCAGGGTTGGGTTATAAAACAACATATGTTTGTAGGGGGACACGGCAAATAATTGGAAGAATGTGCTCCTTTCACATTTCACCGAAAGTGAACTTTTTGGCCTGCATCCAACACTAACACTTTACATTCCAATAAGCAAACCATTCCCACTGTGAAAGAAGATGGGAGCAGTTTCATGCTGTGGTGAGGCTTTTTTTTAATGGGCCTTGGGCAGTTGGTGAGATAAGATGACCAGAGCCAAACGCAGGAGAACTGATGAAAAGAAAAGTTAGAGATGCAAAAGATGGGACTGGTGCAAAGGTTGACAATAACCACACATATTCTCTTAGAGCTACAATTGAATGACTCTTAGATTAAAACATATTCATGTGATCAAACGGCCATGTAAAAGTCTAGAGTTTAAAAAATAAAACTTTGCTATTTATATATGCTCTCCATCCAAGTTGATATTGATATATATATATATTTTTTTTTTAAGAAGAATGGGTGGTTAAAAAAGCAAGACCCTGTAACCACACGCAAATGTACCAAAAAACTTGAAAGTAATGCTCATCAGGTTCATTTAGGTTGGCAACTCTGCAACTCTACTAATTATTAGGAGCTCTGCTGGGCATTTAAACAAAACGGAGGGAGCTTAATCTTGAATAAAGCACATACATGACTTTGTTTTGCACCTCCCTAGAAAGCAATCAAATAAACAACTACATGCCAGAGAAAGTACTTTTACTTTGATCAGTGGTCGTCTTGTGCTTTTGCCGTTGGGATTCTCCACTTGCTTTAGTGGCTGATTCAAAATGGCAGCTCTGTGCATGCTGGACAGGTGCTCTACTCACCATCAAAGTGGGAGTTTATGAGAAGGATTTTCTTGTGAGCGCGCCCACTCGGTGAGATCAAGGGTGGGCTGAAGTTGGAGACTGTTGTAAGAGGCCACTTCCGCCAGTAAACAGTCTTATTAATCTTTGTCTGATTCAATCGTTCCTGTTTCAAAAGCAGAGATTATGCTCATCTATCACCTGGAACTCGTGATATTACTCAGAAACACACAGTCTGTCTAACACATACTCACAACTCCAAATGGTATTTTAATGTCAGAGCTTTGTATTTGATTGGTCACTAGAGAGGTAGCGATGGCGTAAGAGGACAGCATGTTTTATATGCATACTACAGTAACCGAATCATTTTTTCTTTCTTTAATTTTAGAGCAGATCATAAGCATACAAAGTTACCTGATTAAATGATGGAACATAGAGGAGAGATTCAATGTGGTAAAGCAAAATAGGACAAAAAAATATGAATTAAAGGGGAAAACATTAATGATCATTTCATTTTCAAAAGTACAGTATATACTGGAGATTTAAACAGCTGCAAAAATCATGTGTACAATGCATGACTTTCAGATTATTTTAGCTTTGTAACATGGTGTAGCCGTTATAGGAGGAGTTGATTGTTGCTATAAAGGTATGGATACAGTTAGCAACAGTACTCAGGAAGACTGTAGTAAAATCCACATTTTTGAACTTTCCATCATGCCATGATGTTATTCCTTCATCGAAACCGTACCTGAACTGTTGCTTTGATTCTTTCATGCATGTTTGAGAAACATGGTAATCTTCCATGGCAACCAAACAGCTGTGAAAAAAGTTTAGTGGGACCAAGCTCTGCTGATGAAGCTCCTCCACGGAGCTGCAGTGTCCAAGCTTCGGAGCTTCAGCCTCACAGAGCAACCTGCTCCTCCGTTCCTCCACTCAGCTTCTTCAGACTAGCCAGCAGCAATTAGCAAACACCTAGTTGAACTGCGCATCTGCTGAGTTCATCATACAAGTTCAGTAGAGCATAATTTCTTAAACAGAAGCCTAATTTCAAAGCATTATATTACGTAGTAACATGTATTTTAAAAGAGGCCATAATGAGTATTTTACAGGGACAAAGTGCCATTTTATAGCATAGTTATAAGTAAATATGTTACCTGGAATTGTTGTAAAAATACTAAAAGACATTTGACTTTGTAATTTAACACCTTAAAATTGGGTCTCTGTCTCTTTAAAAACTCAGACTCTTTCTGAAACTCAGCCTTCAGGAAGTCATCAAAACATTGTTCCTCTGTTAACTTCATAACATTTTTACCAGCTAACCTCCCCCTGGTATGACATTCTGCCTCTGTAGCAATTTCCTCTTCAAGATTCAATATGTTGTACAAGATGGTATTCAGAACTGCAGTAAGATGCCACATCTACATGCCTGAATATACAATGCTCAAAAAAATAAAGGGAACACTTAAACAGCCCAATATAACTCCAAGTAAATCAAACTTCTGTGAAATCAAACTGGCCACTTAGGAAGCAACACTGATTGACAACGGAGACCCTTGTCGGGTCAATCAGTGTTGCTTCCTAAGTGGACAGTTTGATTTCACAGAAGTTTGATTTACTTGGAGTTATATTGGGTTGTTTAAGTGTTCCCTTTATTTTTTTGAGCAGTATATTTGGTTGCTGCTATGTGATTAACTGATTTGCAATTTATGTTAGCAAGCAACTAACAGGAAGAGGTAATAAAATATTGGCATTGCTACCTATGCCATTGTGAAAACAAGCATTGTTGAAACTCCGTGTAGGCTGAGAAAAGTTTTAATATAAAATAAGACACAACACACGTTTCAGATCTTTTGAGTAAAGCTTGTTGCTTTATATTGATCTCAGTGAGCAAACAATAATTGTGACCTTCTGCAGACTCAGACAAAAGGAAAGTTTGCTGTGTGATTTTCAATGCTTTCAGTTGAAGATCTCTGAACTTTTCAGAAGTTCACACATGATGTGACTGCAGCTCATCTCCGGACAACCAATCACAGATCGAAATGGTCACCCTGGAGAGAAAACCTTAAGGCCACCGTCTCACTAACCCAAGGTGAAAGCACTATGAACTGGGTTTGAAGAGAATTATGGCATTAAATCTGATCAACATATCAATGGTGTGAAAACGCATAAAATTGTATTGAGATTTTACATCAATAGACAAGAATCAACAACATTGGTTCTCTGCATTGTTCTACACATCTGAAGTGCATTAGCCACTCTCAGAAGATCTTATATTTGAATTAGATTAATTAATCATAGTTTTAAATATATCTGTCATAAGTGATACTTTTGATATTTTTTGATAATATGTGGTGACTTTTTCCATTTTATGGTGTACATCATGAAATAGCCAATGAATTTATATTGTTTCCTATTGCAACATGTAACATGCTCTGTTGTCACTTACTGAGAGTAAAATTAGGACATTTAAGTTACAACATAGTGATAAAAGCATAAAAAAAAAAAATCACCTTCTTGTAACTAATCAGCACCGTTTTGACAAGTACTTCTCAGCTCCCTCTAAGCAACCTTCCAGCACATTTCTCAAGTTCAAATCACTGTGTGAGAGTGATGTTTAAGTCTGTCCTAAATGTGACAGACTCTATATGCGTATGTGTCACAAGCTTTGCTTTATTATAAACAAAAAAAAACTCATTACTCTTACAGGGGCCAATCTGTGTTTCGTTTAAAGTTCCATACAGGAATCTAAGAAGTCTTGTTAATTTTATTATCTGAAACAATGGACCATGCTAATAAAGCTGGCCCAAGGCATAGGTAGAGTCAGTTGCAGTCCCCAAGAGCACCGGATTCATCAGGATTACACCTTTGTGTGCACATCAGTAATTGTGCAAAATACTTGTGAAGTAAGGGTATTTTGTAAAACTATATATATATATATAAAGTGTCTGTAAATTATAAGGCATAGGTAGTGAAGAGTGAAATGATTTTTCTTGACTATATTAACAATAATCGTTATGCACTTTTCAAACTTCATCTTGCTTCATTGTATAATCACCTTTGCCAGAGGACAAATAACTTAAAACTCAATATAATGCAAAATAATCAGCTTCCCGTTTAAAAAAAAACAACACCATATGAAACATATTAGATGATTACTTTACTGCTGTAAATATGAATAATTTTGTTTAATTCATCATACAAACACTTATAAACATGTATGATCTACAAAGAGGCAGTCATCCTGCGTTAAGTGACTGTGGTTGGAAGGCCTCCAAATCACATTGTGCAAAGTGTTTCAGAGCAGCCTCGGCTTTTACTCCTACATATTTTATTACAAATGTTGCCATCATTGGTACTGCAATATTACTAGCAAGTTAATCTACTGCACCGCTGGGAAAATGGAAGACAGAGACATCAATTGCTGCCCCCTCCAAAGTCTTAAAGGTCACAAAATGAGTAAGTGAGAGTTGAGTAATTGCAAGAACATAGTGATGGCTAAAATTTTGCTTATTGTAGATCCACTGCTGACTTACTTACTAACTTGCTTGCATGATTTTTCCATTCAGGAACTTTTCTTTGCAGTCATTTTATCTGAAAGGACTCGGTCTTCCGTTTGCATGGATTTTGTTACTTTCCCATTTTCAGCCCCACATGAAATGCTGTCAGGCACAGTAATGAATAGCTTGCCCTAGTTTCAGTTGAGCTGCGAACCCATTTCATATTTGAGACACATGAAAGATAATAGATTTAAAGTGTACGAAACATGACCTTGCAGCTTAGCACTAAAACTATAAATGGTGCAGACAGTTGTATTGATTTTGTCTAAAGGTGAATAAAGCAACACAAACTCAGGGCTGAAAGTGATGAGTTGAACATTATGTCGACATAAAAGACGTCTTCATCCACAGAACAGAAGGTCTCAGACGTTTGATGCTCTACATTGTTGATGATAAGGTAATTACAACATACAACTCTCCGTTTCTCAGTTTTGTATGTTTCTAATTGCAGCCAGTGCTTTCAACCATTCGTGAGTACTACAATAAAGGCACATATACTCACTACCGTTACCCCACGTCTAAATGCAAGTGTCACTTTAAGCGATCCACTAACTATTAGTAATAACTGGCAGTCCTGATTATCGACACGGCCGACAGCAGGAAGGTGTAAATGAGGTGTCAGGAGATAATTAACAAGCAGACACGATTGATGTGTTTCTTTCAATGACATACAATGATCATTAAGGAAAGGTCACACCTGCAAGAGTTATAGGGGAAACGGGTAGGAACAGCTAAGACTGACCTGTTCCTCTGTCCTCTAGAGGGTTGCTTTCCTGTTAAATTATTCCATTGTGAAATTAAATGAGCATCTTAAAATTAATATTTTCATTTGCAAAAAGTTTTGTGAAAACTTAATAGGAGGTTTTGATGAACAATACTTTTGCTTTTCTTCCTTCAGAGCTGCATGTGGCTCTTCAGGTCCTCCACAGAGACTCTTTTAAACAGTGGCCAAAAAGGGTCAAGAATTAAGTAATATTTTGTTTTAAATGAAGGCCATGAAATATTAAATTGACTAAATTTTTATTTTATTATTCCGTATGTGCACAAAATCTCAAGAGCAGAAGGATGGTAACATGAAAAGGGATATTATTTGACAATTTTTTGGTGAATGGCTTGCAGACTCTTTGTCTTTCCTTTCTCCTTTTGTTTAATATTAAAAGAAAAAAATTTAATCATTCATATTTTGTAACTATTTGAACATTTTCGTTTTTTTTCTAAAGTCTAATATGTAAAGAGAATAGTAATTTTTAAATATAGCCATCAGTCAAGCAAACCTGTAATAGTCTTCCTTTCTAAAAATTGCTAGTCATGTTTCTTTTTAAACGATTGTATTGTTTATTTTTGTTGTTGATTGATTTAGCAAGAAAGAGATGAGAACTGCTCCATATAATGTCATTTTTTTTCTGGTCTCTTTAAAATGTCCTTGCCAGAACTTTAAGTTTCAAGCCAAAGCCTAGAAGATTTGGCTCTTTTTTTCCAGTCCCCTGTTATGGAATCTCAAAATTTTAAATGTTTTTATGTCTTTGTTAGAAATTATGTTCTAAGGAAATGTTTATCTGCATTTCTGTTTAACTGACCTAGTTTAGTATCTGATTACTTGTTGCAGCCCAAACAAAGCAAGCTGGAAGATAAAACAATAACATATTGTAATCGACATGTGATCAATATCAATAAAAATACGTCTGGCAGAATTTTATTAATTTTGTTGAACTGTGATCCAGAACTGCACAGCATTCTTGAGCATAAAGGCAGAGAAAAGACTTTAACTGTTCAAGTTTTGAAGACCCAGCTAAGAAAGACTGTTGGCATCTACAAACTGTTTGGTGAGCTGGCAACAACCTGATGTGTAACAATCTCAGTAGCCCCAAATATACTCCAATTATATATTCTTCCAACATTCCAATATCCTTTCCTCCTTGGAGATCTGTGCGTACTCGATGCAGACTCATGGTGGAGTCCGCCAGACACGTCCACCCAAAGGTGCATTTTTACAACTGTAAATGTGCCAAGTGCCTCATCCAGTACAACAGGCCCTTTGTGAACGTTGTGCCCACCTTCGGAAAGAAAAAGGGGCCCAACGCCAACTACTAATTGCTTCAAAGCTCAAAACCGATTGATACTTTCTAACATCTACCTTCTTGGGCACTGACTCACCCACCCAACTGCTCTGCAGGAAATAATGTTCCCATCGAACTGTTCTGTACGCAACACCGAGCTGATAATGTCAAGTCAGCACAAGAATGCGCTTTGTGACTGCTGCTCCATGTGCAGCACTGACAGGTGGCTGACCCGGTGGAGAAGAATCTGGCTCGGTGCCCAAATAGCTCAAACTTGCTAGCATCCGCTCAGATTTGAGGAAATTAACTAATTTATCTTTAGAAATGTAGACAATTTGTTAGCTGGACTATGAAATCTCAACCATCTGACAGCCATGTGCATGGTTTATAAAATACACACAATATCCCAGAGTATGTGGGAGCAGTTTTATGTTTTGCCACCATGCCCCATAACAGCTTAAAAAAATAAATAAATAAATATATATATATATATATATCATTAATTATTAGTATTGACTGATATGAAATGCTTATAACATGACACATTTTTGGTCAGCCCCAGAGAAAGATCAACATCCATTAATGTTGAATTTCTGAATGAATCAAACTCAAAGTACTTTTTGTGGCTTTAATTACTGAGATAACGCCTGCATATCTTCTTCTCTGTGTTCCCTATGTCTTTACTACATATTGCTTTCAATGCGTTTTGGAGAGTTTTCCTCTCCTTACTTTGAGCTGGAAAATATTTATCAGTACTGGGAAACAATTTAAAAAAGACACATGTTTGTACTCAATTGTACATTCAAATTTAATGTATGAATTACAACATAATGAACATGACACATTGTAGTAATCATTTGAAAGACTGTTGAACTTCTGATTGAATGAAAGGTGCTTTTATTTTAGTTAGGAGGAAAACTATACATTCATCAGGATGAGTTCTGATAGGGCCAGAGGCTAATTGTTTTTTTTCCAGAGTGTGTGAGTCTCAACCTTTGACATAAATTACTCAAACTACACTCACAAAGTATTTCTTAGCGCTAACTAGTTTTACCAACACCGATTGATACTTTCTAACATCTACCTTCGTGGTAATTACTCACTGTTGATTTAGTCCCTTGTGAAACATAATGAACTTCTGCAGCATACGTAGTGCACATTCACCCACACTTTGCCTTTTGAGCGGCGGTGAGTCATGCAATTAAAAGCTAAAAGCCTGGTTGTTACTGTGTTCCAAGGTAAAGGGCACCATTAATACTGTATATAAGCATGTGGTTCACCACCACAGGCGAAAAAAGGACAGCTTGAAAGCTTCACTCTGTGCTTCATATCTGTATTCTGTCACACATCTGCGCATGTTATTCCTGACATACCAACTGCTATTTTTATTTTTTTTATCCATTAAAGGAATTGCTTGACATTTTTGGGAAATACACGTATTCACTGTCTTGTAGAAAGTGAGACGAGAAACTGTCAGCTCATTTTCAGCATTTAGTTTTGCTTAAAGCAAAGAACATCAATACGGGGAAACCGACTATCTGAAACTGCAATTGCACAAAAATCACATTTTAAAAAATATGGTTATTTGTTGAGTTAATTTGTTAAAGCAAAAATGAAAAGAAATAACGGGCAATGGAACTATAGTCCAGATTGCAATTTTCAGGGCAATTTGCCAAGGACTCTAGTCAACTTTGAAACAAATGTTCAGGTGACTTTTATTCTGTACAACCAACAAAATAAACACTTACAGTTGACTTAATTGTTATGTGTTTAAGCAGTAGTGTAGTACAACAACATTAGTGTAGTACAAACACGCCAGGACTTCTTACTGTATGCAACGGTAAAATCTCTTACCATGCGTCAATCTTGGTCACTCAGGTGAAAGCGATGTCCAGAGGTCGTCACTTTGACCTGTTGAAAGAGAAAAAGAAAAACATTGTTCTGGTTCAGCTGGTGAGTTGGCGTCCCAGCTGGGGGCCGAGAGGTCTCAGCAGAACAGACAGAACTGATGGAACCGGTGGTTGAAAACCCAAAAGGGCACCCTACGTCCACTGATGCAGAGGTCATTTCAAGCAAACCTCTGGAGCAGATGTCACAAGATTTTGCACATCTCCAAAGAAGAGAGAATGGGATACACAAAGAACTTCTCTAGAAGTTACACATTTTAAAAGTCCTCTTTCCTGCCCATCTTTATGGCAGTAACAAATAAGAATAAATCTTATAAATTGCATGAATAAATCAGAAATGCTCATATTTTCAGTATCTGTTTGGTTCAGAGTGCCCTGGATATTGGCACATGTGTTTCTGTCCAAATGATCTGTTCTGCTCTAAGTTTTATAACGAGGGCCAGTTCTTATCTGTGATGCCTCCAGCGCAATAAGTGCTGGGAGATGCAGTTCACATAGTCAGTGAATAAAAATGGACTCCAACAAAGCGAAACCGCTGAAAATGCAATAAATGTTGCAGTTTTGGAAACACCCTAAGAGGTCAGCATGCCCTGTGTGAATGTACAGCTGTTCTGACCGACCAGAGGATGAGAGGAGCAACAATAGTAAATCAAAATAAAACTCAACATGTCATGCTGTTAGGACCGCTTTAAACAGCTACATGTTAGTTAAAAAAAAAAAAGGAAAAATGTATCTTCAAGATAGAGGGGGAAAATGATCCTTTTGGCTGTTTCTAACTACTGAGTAGTGTCTTTTCTTGACATTTCTCTAGAGAATGCAGAGATGAAATGCACCAGTTTGTGAGCCTGAGCAGGGCCGCTTGGTGGATTTCGTTACCTTTGCTTGGATGCAGGCTTTCTGTCTTTCCCTCTTTCAAGATGATGTGCTGAGCTAAGCTCACAGGCTCCGAGGCTCCAGGCTTACTCAAAATATAAATTTGACAGAAAACCCCCCTTTTCTCTTTTTTAAAGAAAGAAAACTTTCATATTTTTTTCTATTTTTTATTCCTATTTTTATACGTCTGACTGTCCAACTGCCGAAAATAGCACTAGAGAAAATGATTGATTTTTCTTCTTTTTTTCTCTGTGTGTTTTGTTGAATTCATTCTTGCTTCCATATTTCATTCCCCCCAGCCATACATATCTCTCCGTTAGCAAAAACATCTTTATGCCAGTAACAAATAAGATGCATAAATAAATCATAAATGCCTCAGATGTTACAATCATGATGCAACTGTTGTGTCTGTCTTCTCTCATCTTCTTGTCATCCAAACACACACACACACACACACACGCACACATGTGCACACATGCAGTGTGCTATAGAGCTTATTATGTTCAAGACATTTCAGTGGGAGTGTTTACAAGCATAGCGCACTGTTTTCGCTTTCACACCATGCTAAGTTTATTTCATCACTGATGGCTTTTATTTTACTTATGACTCCAAATAAACACAAGAAAGCTTAATCCAATGATTGGCGATCACAGAACAAGGGAAGTGTGCTGAGTAAAGTCATTTGTGAGAGTTAACTCTTTCTTGTCAGACAGAAAGATAAGCTAAAAGGGGCAATGAATCATCTTCAGGAGAAAAGAGACTTGCAGAGTACGTTCACAGCGTTGCTTCTTCTCAGATGAGTATCGGCCCCTTGGTTTGGTCTCGCAACTGTTGCAGTAAATTATGACATTGTTGCAAGAAGCAGAGTGCAAGAGCATTGCTGTAAACATTAAGGTTGATCTGGGATCTGAAAGATATCCCTTTGCAAAATTAGATGCAGTTAAAAAAAAACTAAAAAACAAGAACATCTAGAAAAGTACTTATCAAAGCTTTAGTTTAGGGCGAGTGCTCATCGTACAACGCTAAACAAAATCAGATACAGCAGGTAAAATGAGAATTGAACATGGTTTTCCTCAGTAAATAAAAGATTGACCTGAAATTCAAACGCTTGCTTTGCTCGTATGATACTTACTGATTTCACATCAGTAATTATCTGATGTGATATCCAGCAGCAGCAAGAGGAGGGATGTCAGAAAGAAACTCTTTAATGTCTCAGAAGTTAATCACAATGAGAAATGATGTTCGTCTTGACTGTCTTCCTTCGTGGACAGAGGAAGGTCACTCCTGGAACTGCAGGAGCTTTCCGTCCAAAACTGTATGCAGATCAATCTGGTTTTATTCAGTTTCATCAGAGAGAGACTTATGATTACAGGTTTTCTAAGAGCAGACAGCTGATCGCTAGCCGACTCCCCTGAGAGTGAGAAGAGGGAGCAGACACTCCACAGCTGAGAGAAGCAACTTGCCCTAAACAATTATTACAATTATTAATTGACCCCTACTAAGTCCTATTGATTCCTACTAAATCACAACACAGACGCATTGATGGCAGACTTAATATAATTAATGACGTCAACAAGAGGTGAAAGGAGAAGTTTACTTTTATGTTCTCTAACATTTTGAAATGAGGACGGAATTTAGGCAATGATCTCAAACACACATCCATGTGCATCTCTATTGCCTTCAGAGAACATGAGTCATTTAGATGGTAATCAAGCAGTACAGAGAAAAACATCCCCAGAAACTTTGAGATTTGAAAACATTTTGCGCGAACGAAAGGGTTAAGTGAGCAACACAGCCAAATCATTCCTTCCATCCCGAAATGTCTGGAAGCGATCCTTTTCTGCTAAGTATTTCATGGTTTTCAGTTGGTGTGTTTAATTCTTGACACCTGCACATATCTTAATTTAGGGGTTTATATGTTTTTTGTATGTGTTGATTTTGGTCTAACAGGTTGCTAATATTGAGTGCGAGTTTCATGTCAACATCCTTCAAAATACACTTATTGAATAATAAGAAATGGTGTGCTCTATTCTTCTCTTCCTACTCTATGCATATTAAGCATACAGTTTATGGTATTTGGCTCATACAAGGACAAAAATTCAGAAAAAAAAGAATGTTTTGAGGCCTGAAGATCTTAAAAATGCCATACAGTATCCCTCACGTCCCTGTTCCACTTTAGAAGTGGTTAGTCAAGCTTCATCTACACTCTATGTGTTGCTCCATTGTAGCGACCCTCTGTTCTGATCTGCTGTTCCCGCCCCAGGGCCAAACCGATGGACACAAATCCATCTGATGACTTTTGCACTCACAGTCCCTAAGGGAAATTAAAAATTACTCCAGAAGAAAACATCTCTGCTCATTCTTGGAGGTTCATACAAATAGACAGGTAACAACAAATTGATCCAATAACAAATGAAACAGGGGCATAATATATATATATATATATATATATATATATATATATATATATATATCATACACAGATAGAAAAGAAGTTGAATGGTTACCAGAATGATGAACAGATTTAGCTTCTGCATGAATAGCCGATCCATCTTTCCATAACATCAAGGGTTAATTGTTTTTAATAATAGGCTGAATAAAAATAAATAAATAAATATATATATATATATATATATATATATATATATATATATATATATATATATATAAACACATATATATTATAAATTTATTCATTACAGTTTTACATTTTTTAGGTCAACTGTTTTAAATAAGCAGAAAATTGTTGTTTTCTCAAATATTCAACTTAGACATTTATAAAGCAGGATCCTGTTGGGTTGCTGAACTGAAAGATAAAGAGAATAAAATATGTGAAACACTTAATCGCCACGAACACAGAGATGTTCACACAGAACATTCAGTGAGAGGGACTGCACATTTTACTTAGTATATAAAGTGGACAGTAACTGTGATATAGCTCTCCGCTGCCAGGCAGTCTCCTATCAGTGGTGAGAGCAGCACTTTGTGCCGCCAGTCATGACACAGACATTATTAGTTAATTGAATGGAACTACTTTTAATCTAATAAACCATAAATCAACAAGTAATTAGAAGTTGTGTAAGTGCTTGAATTCCTGATATCTTCTATACACATTTTGTATTTTGTTTTATATTGTTCTTTTAAAAAAAAAAATCAAAATAAACATGTTTCATGTTGCAACAGCAGTGTATTGCAAATTATTATTGTTATCATTTAGTAGATTTTTAAAGTAAGTTTTTGTTAAAATATAGTTTAATCTAGCAGGCAGGGCAGGGAGCACAGTGGGCATTGCTGAGCTTGAGGTTGCACACTAACCAATTCAGGAACAAACACACAATTCTGAATAATAAAATAATATTGTCCGTGGTAGGTAATGTGAAGAAATCACTCTTGGAAAGCCTCAATAAATAACACGCATCTGTAGAATCCATAAAATTAAATCTGGTCACCGCAGGACTGTGGAGCCTGATCCCAGTCAGATCTTGGGCATAGATATCCGACTTGTGTGCTCTTTCATCAACGGCATTGAGATAAAAAAAACAGAATATTCACCATTTCTTGTCATTGTTTTTCATTGTTTAAATAAAAGGCCCGTCGGACAAAAGGAGCTGCCGTTTGATGGTGAAAAATCAATCAAAAGGCCATGTTGCTCTGAGGATCTGTCAAGTGCCGCCCGTGCCACAGCATGAAGGCAGCAGGGGATGCAAGAGGTGGGATACAAAGGCTGAGGTGGACATGAAAAGGAAATGTATGCTAAGCGAATAACAAAACGTTTTGCTGGGCAAAAGCTGTCTGCATGTGTGACATGAGGGCAAAAATGAAATTTGACTTGTGTGCTTTTGTTTGTTGAGACTTCCAAAACCTTCCATCAAAGGCTCCTAGGACTAATTAGCAACCAAGATAGCAAACACTAACGGGGGGATTTGAAGCATAAACTCAGAGGAAAAAATGGATAATTGGGCATATTTATTTAGTAAAGCACCAACTTGTTATTCACTATAACACCATGCCTAATGTGGTGTTACATCTTTTGTGTTTTAAAACAGCTTATATAGGTGCATTTTGATTTACTCATTGGATTTCTCAACATGCTCTTGTTAATGACTTATAGCAGGGGGAATACTTGAAAAGAGATGACCAGTCACTATTTTCCTTCTTTATTTTAATCATCGCTTGATATCAATAGAGTCGGGATATAAACCAAAAACACTTAGCAGTCCCAAAACTACCAGCATGCAGTTGAATGAACAATTACTGATCAGTAGTTTCTATCTGTAATAGCCAAAGCTGTGTGCTGACTCTTAATCATGTGTCTTTTGGTCCAAAAGTAACTCCTTCAGTTGTGTTTCTGTTCAGGTGAATAAAGTCATGGCATGACCATGCGTTGATTTGTTCTATACATCTGCTCAGGACTTGAATGGGTTCATTGTTACCTGGTTGTAGTGTAGAGTTGTGTATCATCTGCATAGTTATGGTGACTAATGTTATTCCTTGTTATAATCTGGGGTAATGGGAGCATATTAATATTAAATAAAGCCACAAGATGAAACCTTGTTGTACCCAGCCTGTAATCTTTCTCATCTCAGATGAAAAGTTATTGTCTACATGAAGAAATGCTTATTCTTTAGGGAAGGTTTGAACCAGTTCATTACTATATCAGAGGGTCTGACCGAGTTCTCCGGTCGCTTCAGTAATATGTTGCGGTCAGTACTGTCAAATGCTGCACTAAGGTACAGAAGTGCCAGCATGGTTGTTCTGCCATTGAACACTTTGACAAGAGGGATCTCAGTACTATGTTTGTTATGTAAAAAAGACATGAAAGAGGTTGGTCATTGTTACGAATCTATGAAGTACAGCTTTTCCAATAGTTTTGTTGATGAATGACAATGACTATTTTCCCATATTATAAGTGAAATAACCAGAACTAGTACTTTTTCATCAATATTAAAGAAATATTGACTTAAACTTATTGACTTATTGATTAGTTACTTGTACGTTAGCTTTTTTCTTATGTTAATATACTGTATTTGCATTAGATTGTATTAGATACTAGACCAACATTACTCGGTAAGATTTTGTGTACTACTCAATACTGTTTATATATATATATATATATATATATATATATACTTTTTCAGACATGGAAAAAAATTATATCTAATTTCAGAGTTCCCCACACCTTGTCAGATTACATAACTGTAGAAGAGAAAGCAGTCTTACATTTGTTTTATTAAGACTGTAGGTTCACTCAAACCTGGAGATGTTTTGTAACTGCACATAACTTGTCAGCCAGAGTTTAACTTGCTCGCTTTCAAATTCAAGTACCCATGGGTGCAAAAGTAATCTGAGAGCACAACAAAGTGATTCGTTAATGCGAATACCATCTCTCATATGAATACTATCTTGAAAAATACATTTGTGTAAGAGCAAAAACTTTGAAAGTTTGACTTCAGAAGAGAGCTGAGCTTGAAGTTCAAAGTGCATGTGACTGAATGTTGGTATGCATGCCAGGGTGTTTGTGTGCTATTATGCCTGAATCTCAAGCAAACGTACGTATGGTTGAATGCTAGACAAACAAAAGGTTTGTGGAGTGTTAGTTTTCTCTGAGCATTTGGGCAAACAAATGGATATGACACATAAAGCTTGGTGCTCTCATGCAGAATGCATAAGCCCTGAAGCCAAGCTTAAAACAAACAGTCAGTGTGTTCATAGACAGGCCTAATACGTCTCAGAAAATCTCTTACACACTTAAACGCACATACACACTTGCAAAATCTTTGACAGGTTTAATTCATCCCTGTGGACAGGTAAGGCCAAATGCATCCACTGGAGAAAAACAGACACGCGTAAGTATCTGTGCACACATACACACAATATTGCAACACTGCATCCATAAAACAATGTTTCTGCTGACAACACAAAAGCATTTTCCACCTGCACCTCCTTCTCTTGTTTCTTTCCCTCCCTTTACACTCTTTATCTCTCCAACTTTGCAAGAAAAAAAAAATCCTTGCTCAGTAGCTGGCAAAGAAAGCTTCACAAAACAAGCAGCCACTTTTGTGTGTCTTTAAGAGCATGTAGTAGCTTGTTATATGTCTTTTACTAAATTGTTCTTGTGTGGGTGGTCTTACCGAGGCAAATCAGTAACAGAGGCTGACAGAAAACATCCCTCTGGAGTGGAGGGTCATAGCAATAAAACCTCGCCGACTTGATCTTTTCCCCCCCTTCTCCCCGCTGCTTGCCCAAATTCCATCACCATGGGTTAGCAGAGACACACTACAGAACCGTGTGAGTGTGAGAAGAGCCAGATGGACAAAGTGATATAGATATAGATAGGCACATAAAGTGAAGACAGACAGGAGCAAACATCCCTCTTGCCCGCTTCATCCATCTCTGTCCAATCCTTTCACTGTCTGTACACTCGACATCTTTCTTTCATCTCAGGCTCGTCATCTAGTGGCTTTAACTGAACAGTTTCTTTGATCAAGTGTATTATTCACCTGTGGGAAGTAAATGAATGTTTTGACTAATGAAACTTGCTTTGTTATGGAAAGTTTATGATTATGTGATCTGAATGCAGTGCCTCAGGATATTTAGCCTGTAGCATCTACCCTCAAGGTATAGACAGCTATTAGGCAAATGCAGGGAGGAGAAGGAGAGCAAAGTCAATGGCTTTAAATAAATCTTTAGTGGTTTAGATTTTGTTCTGCGTTCTTTCACGACCTCTTATTTTGGAAGGCCACTCCTGGGTGGATGCTCCTCTGTTGATTGTTTTCCTCACTTGTGGGTAATAGCTTCCAGTGTGTCCCAAAGCCTTAGGAATGGCTTTGTTACCCTTTAAAGACTGATAGATTTCACAGATAGACGTCATCTGTCATTGGATTTCTATAAATCAGGCATAATGTGATGCTTTTTCAAATATTTTAGCATACTTTCATGAGTGTAAAAACATTAAATAATCAAGGAGCAAATTCATTAATCAGGAACATGAACAGTCTGTTCTTCCATAAGAGTGGCGTGATTACATACTGTGCATTTATGCACGATGTTGTCTTAATATTGCTGTCCAACAAGAACACAGTATAAATGTACACAATATAAATTTTAATATATTTATACAGTGCCGTTCTCCACCATTTGGCTGGTTCCTTGCAGATTTAGTCCTTTTACTATAGATGTACATGATTTCCTGGAATGTATCAATTGTAAACATCTGTTGCCAGTTTTCTTTGGGATGAAATAAAAGAGAGGAGACCTGTGATATTTTGTAAGGATGTACAACAGTTTAGTGTCTTTGTATGAAGTTTATGCTACATGGCTGATTGTATATATTTAGCAGTGGTTAAGCATTTGCAGGAAGATGCTTTAACTTGGCTCTTAATTTTGGTGACTGGCAAAAGTACATTACCTCGCTCCAGTTTTCATTCACCGTGTTTAGAGCTCAACATTCGCCTTTCATTTACCTCTACCAGTCTCTCATTGGAAACCGCAGTCTTTCCCATTGAAACGTACCTTTTTTAGAAGAGCAGCAGCTTAATTTCGTACATCTTATTTTTGTAGAAAAAAAATGGCATCCAGATTTAAGATGTTTCATGGACAATTGTATATCTTTTTTCAACCTGACCATTATTCCATCATTTTGATTCTAATCTGTGCATCACCCATGTAATGTAGCTAATTGTCCACAAAGGCTGCCATCTGTGTCTGTTAAAATGAGCAGCAAGAAACGAAATCAGGAAGCCAGAAACATGGAGCAGTAGGGGACAAACGTGGGCAAAAGAGAACAGCAAAAAAGGTGGTAAACAATTTCATGCAAATAAGGAGTGAACAATAGGTGAGCTTTCAGCACCAACTCTCCACACCCCCCTGCAACACAGACACACACACACATACACGCACCCACATGCACACGCACGCACACACACACACCACACCTCTGTTGCTCTGTCGTTCTGTCTCACTCTCAGCCAGGGCAGAGCTTTTTGACAGGGATAAAGCAGGGAGAGGGCAGGATTTTTTTATTTTTTTCTATTGAACGCTCTTTGAAGCATTCCCAAAAGGTTGATCCTATTCAGAGAAAGGTTTCCTATTTCTCTGATGCTCTTCAATAATTCATCGTCCTTTTTATGGCTTGGTCTGAGCGTTGGAAGGATTACCTAAACCTGGCTGCATATGAATAATATCATTGTGATATTCTCCATCCAAAGCTCTGTATCCAAAGTGCAGTTGGTACTGGAGATAGATTAAAAAACCCAGTTTAAGGGATCAAGCCTTGCAACAAAAAGGGTTCAGGCATCCTCCCTGTTGCATAAACAAGAGAGAGAGAGAGAGAGAGAGAGAGAAATGTAAAGCATGCAATGCTTAGTAAAATGTGTTCTTTGGTTTTCAAGTAGAGTTTGGCTTACTCCATCCATTCTGCTGGTCAATAGGCAGTTTTCTGCAAACACCTACACTTAGAGGTGAAATGCAAGCATGCATTTGATTGTCAGACTTTCCAAATGCAATTTTGTTACAATATATATGTTCAGCAATAAGTTCACAATAACTTCATCTAAATGGAAGAGCCCCTCCAGGTTTATGGTAAATCAGACCCCAGCTTACACACCCAGTGTCAGTTTTTGATGTGTGAGATAAGGCTCTCTGTCTAGGGCGGTAAAAAAACAGGGTTGCATAACAAGAGGAAAAAATATACAAAATTGGGTACTGATTTTAGCACATCTTACTGGAAGGGAGATGTTTCAGCATTTCTGAGGGAGTTTATCTCTGCACAGTGACAAACAGCCCTTTACAATCTCTGTCAACAATCCTTTGTGTATTTCAATTTCATATTCACATTCATATATCATAATGCATATTTACATAACCATTTGTTTGATAAGGTGGTAGGCAAAAGTATGAACTAAGAAACTCATCAATAAATTATGTTTTATCCAAATCACATCATTTGGGAACCAAGACACAAGAAAACAAAATACCAGTTTAAATTTTTTTTTATTTTTGAACATTTCCAATACCATCTCATCTCCTTTCCATTTTATACATTGAGACTTTGCAATTCATAATGTGTTTTGAACTGGCTAATGTTTTAATTTAGCTGTTAGACAATGTAACTCTCCAATTACAGAAAAAACACATCCTTTTTAACGTCATTTTGATAACATTTCAATTTAAATAAAAAGAACATGTTGTATCCTCTGCCACTCTCTGTAAATAACCTCAATATTTTTTTAGGAAGCAAAGTATTTATTTATAATTTGATTTGCACCATTTTAAATTGAACCAAATCTAGGAATTTCAAAGCTCCTATTTTTACTGTAACATTCGTAACCTACATAAATAATTAATGTCATTGCTTTTTCTATTTGTAACTATTGTTTGGCTATTACCTTTGTAGGTGTTTCCCCACACTTCTGCACAGTAACTAAAATAGTAAATAATGTACAATAAAATGCATCTGATCAATTGTGTGCTTTGTTTTCCACAGGACGGTAAGACTTGAGCTAACTTCCCTTGAACATATTTGATATGCGGTTTCCAGCAGATTGTGTGGTTTACCATCACACCAAGAGATTTTATTAAATTTCCCCTTTCACTATTTCTGTTATCAATTGCTATGTGTTCCAAATAACTTCAGTGTATTTTTTCCCTCAATTTAATGCTTATTTTTATCAAACCACTTTCTTATTTTGTGTGTTTCCTTTGTGATCACCTCCAAAACCTGCTGCAATCCATCCCAGAACAGAAAAAAACACTTGTGACATCAGCAAACAAAACAGTTTTCAATAAATTTGATATGTCATTTATCATCACCATTATATCTTTATTCCAGACAGATAAAAAGTCGATAGTAAAGAGATGTATTGTTTCTCAGCAAAGTTGTCAAATAGTCTAATGGGAAAGTACAGATGTCGGCGTACAATTGTTGACATTGAGCCCGTATCTTGATCTCTAAATGTGGACAACTTCAGCTATGTTCATTTGATTTAGAAAAACACCATTATGAAGATTTTACGATATTGTCAATAACACTCTTCGCTGTTCTCATGCCAATATCCTTCCAGTCTGTATAGGATTTTCCCTTAAAGCCACTTACAATTTCAAAAATCTATCTTTCTTCCACTGCTCTCAAAACCATGAGGCTCTCATTCCTTTCAATATAAACCAACTTGTCTATTTCTGCTGCACCAACCTTTGTTGCCTCTGCTAGTTTTGGTCCTGTATTTACAAAGAATGCATTTGATTGAACTGTTTAATACATTCCATGTACTTTTTGTGACAATTTGAAGGTATTCTAACTTATTTATGACATATTCTCTTTAATAAGTTCTGATTGTATTTGTCATCTTATTTTTAGACTTTTTATATTTCTTTTCTGTTTCAGTGATAGTCTTTCATATAAATTCATAATATAGAGAGTTCATTTGCAGGCCTTTTGTCATCCATCGTCTTCCTGTATAATTTTATTTCCGTTATCTTTTTCTTTTACTACTGGGCAGTTTTCATCAAATACTCTGAATTAAATATCCTCAAGAATGTTTCATATGCTTTATTTACATAATTTTCTTCTTAAAATATATTCTAACTTTTCTACAATTATTCATTTTTTAAGCTGTCTTCTCTGTTCTAATTTTTATACATACGTTTGTTACATTTGAAAGCTGCAAAAACAGGCAGATGATGATCACTGATATCATTGATTAATAACCCACTATCTTATCTGGCATTCCATAAACTTGATAAACATATTCTCTATTAGAGTAACACAGTATGATGTTCCTCTTGCTGGGTGTCATTAGGGAAAAAAAACAAACAAGCTTTGCACAAAATCAATATATTCATCAGTACTTTCATTATGATTTGGATTTAGCAAATCAGTATTAGAGTCTCCACAAATAAACATATCTTTCTGGCTTAAGTTAGGGAACAACCTGTCCAAACGAGTAAGAGGGTTTTGATCTTTGGTCCTGATGTTCTATAAATACAGCTAATGGTAAAAAGCCCATCCTTGTGCAGCACTTCACTCTACATTCTGTGATGCACATGCTGATGGTGGCAATAGATTGTAGTCCTGGGCCACACTAACAGAGGTAATGCTGTCATGCACTGATGCCACCGGGTCAGTGCATGTCAGTTCATACTCGCCTGCTGACCGCCACCAGCAGGCGAGATGAGTTATACAACAGAGGCGGACAGAGCACGCATCGAACTGATAACCCAACGCTTGTGGGACAAATTCCTACAACTATCACCACGTAGTCCCAGGAGATCATATTTCGCTTTCTGTCCATACTTGTTCTTATGTGAATATAAATGTTACCTTAAAAGGAGAAACACGAGTAATTGGGTTCACAAACACACAGCACAAACCAGAAGACACAGAGGCCTTGAGTTACAGAATGACTAACACTCATGCCAAGAGGGTCTGGCAGCCAGTTCATTTTATCCTCATTGCTGATGGACCTGATGACTTGTGTAAGAGCACACCTCCTGATTCCATCCTCCACGGGAAGACCTGAACTCCACTGTGCCCTCATGTGGTTCCTGGAGCGCCAACATAACAAAAAGGACGCAACACAGACACGCTCCTGACACTGGTTGGTAATGTTATTATGCCAGGCTCCCATGAAATTCCCCCCTAACCACAAAGGTCACAGGAAATGATGTGTTGGTTTAATATTAATATGATTAAACCTTGAGGTAGGAGAGGCCAGCATGAGAAGCAAAGGAAAGTTGGGTAAAGGCAGGGAAAATTTTCAAAACACGCAAAAACCGATCACAGCTGCATACAAGCTTAAAAGAGGATGAAGCAAGCATAACATACAGCAATCTATCTCAATGCTTGTCAAAGAGCAGCTGCCTATATGCACCATCTGCAACTTTTACTTAAACCCGTAGAACAAGCTGTAGGCCAAAAGGGCAATTGTAATGCATAGAGTCATCACTGTCTTTGTTCAGAATTTTACAGTTCTATATACATTAATAAATGTTGTTTGTTGCTTTGCTTAATGGAAAGATAATGAGAAGTGTTTAGTAAACAAACAAAACAAAAAAATCATTTTGTTCCGTCTATAGTTGTTGAAGGAGACATCTTAGGATTGTGAAATTATGCAATAGTGGTGGAGATTTCATGCCATGAGATTTTGCAACATTAAAACAGCAAAACTTCTCAACAAAGTGAAATTGGGCTCACAAAGAGCAATTCAGCATTTGTTTACCTGGCAGCTTTTTTTTTCTTTTTTTACAAACAACACAAGGGAAACCAAATTAACTGAATAAAACCCACACATAAATTGGGAAAGCATACATCTTACACACTCAAAAGGTTACTTTTATTACCTGAATAAGAAAACTTTTAGCTGGGAGACAGCAGTGCTAACCCTGAGGGAACCATGTCTGCTTCAATGAAGCATTAAATTGTTTGTATATCTGATATTATATAAATATCAGATATACAGTACAAGATTTACATAGCCTTGAATTACTGACACTAATATGCGTTTTCATTAGCATAGATCTTCATAAAAGATTCCAATCTTTTCTTTGTGTTTGTAGCACACAATCTGTAGCTGACTGGTCCCTTTAATATTTTTTGTCTCTGTATAATTTGAAGCTTTACAATGCAAGTGGATTTAGAATGTAAAAAGAAGATTCACAACATTTAAATGGTGGTTCTCAAATTAAAATCAGAATTTTATTTTTGTTATAATTGCAAATCAAAATAAATCAAAGGTCAACAAGTGAGTCATTTGGTTGGCAACAGGAGATAAAAATCTGCAAAAACAGATTCAAAATGCTAAAGAGTAAAACATTTTAGCATAACTGGATACAAGCCTCCCAAGAAGACCCCCACTTTTATTGTAAGTATGTATATAAACATATTCGGGGTGGTTGATCTACCCCAATTTCCTTACTTTTGGGTGATCTAGGATTGGATGATACTTAAAAGTGAAGCCAAAGGTCTGAAAATCAGCCTCTGTCTTGTTTTGCTCAACTGTGAGAGAGGGCTGACTGACTCTGTTGCCAACTTAGCAGCTTTGTCACATTATTTAATAACCTTTCAGACTCCTCTAGCAAAATCTTTTTTTTTTTTATGTGAAAGGAGAAAAATCTAGAGACTTTTTCTGTGTTGTTGGAAACTTTAGCAACAATTTCAGTCATTAAAAAAAAATCTGTATTGGCAAAAACTGGCAGGTCAGGCTTTCGAAAGATTGATGAAATGGATAAAGCAAGAATGCACTGATCATACTAACTTTATGTCTTGTCCTGGATTTCTGAATTTTGCTTTTGTGAAACAGCCCTCTAGTTCCCGCCCCCTCTTTTTCTTAATAAGCCCTTTTTTTTTTTACCTGCCTACCTCTTCTTTGCTTTTCGGTCCCCACACTCCACCATCATATGACGAAATCAGAGCTTTGAACATCAAATTTGTGCTCAGTTTAAAAAGAAAGATGAGCACAATAAAATGTTTTTTTTACCCTCAATGTTAGTGTCAGAGTTAATCTTTTTAGAAAACTGTTATGTTCTTCAAATTTTAGACCATATGTGGTTTGACACTTCAGGTGTGCAACTGTGTGCTTCATTCCCTCTTAAAATGATCCCAAAGACAAACACAAGGCTTTTCCTGATTGATTCTGTTCTTATTTCAGGGTTCAAAGACAATTAAAAATTTTGTCACTCTCCTACGATGACTAATCTTGCAAAAACTGACTGAACGAGCATGATTTAAATGAATAGGTGAAGTACATTGAATCAATTTTCTTTTGAAGATTTAATTTCATAAATGAATGGTTTGTCACAAAAGGTAGTCTGCTGCTAATACAACTGTGAAAGTCATACATTCTATGCCAGCTTTTCACATATTTATCCTGCTGAGATTGACTGCTTGACTTTTTTTAGAAAGTAAATGTTTGTTTGTCAAAAAGAAATTCAATAAAAGAAAGAATCTTGGCCTTGTAATTATAAAACACAACATTAATCAGATCGTAGGCAGGTGCGTTTCTTTTTCCTGCTACAGCAGAAAGGATAAAATGTCAGCAAACTGAACTGATTAAAGGTCACAGGTAGTAGAGCATACATTTCATGGTTGCTTGGTGGTTTTCTGAGAGCTTGCAACATATTGCTAGGGGAACTTGTATGCATATGTGTTTGTGACAGTACATTAACAATGTTGTCTGGAAATAATTTAAAATGCATGACAGCCATAGTTTGTTTTATTTTTCTTGTGCAACCAATAGCAAAAATCAATTCAAAATCAAATAAAATTTTATTTGTATAGCACATTTCAGCAGCAAGGCATTTCAAAGTGCTTTACATAACAACCACAAAAACAGTCATGCAACATAGAATCAACAATCAAAACATCACATTAAGTCAAGTGCCATCACTAAATTCGTAATTGGTTACGTTTCAAATGCAACTTTAAACAGGTGGGTTTTTAGTCGAGATTTAAAGGCACTCAGTGTTTCAGCTGTTTTGCAGTTTTCTGGAAGTATGTTCCAAATTTGTGGTGCATAAATAGTAATCATAAATAATGAACTGAGATAATGACAACTTGTACAACACACGAAGAGAACATCCTTAAACAATTTGTGTCATTGCACATCCTCCTTAATGGGCAAGCATTAAATATATTAAGATAAAAACATCAACACTATTAAAACATTTGAGAGACATGAATAATAACAAATATATTGTGCATAGAGAAGGATACACTACAAATGATGTCCTCATGCCCACATATTTAACATAGATAAGTTCTCATTCAAAATTAGCTTAAAAAAATCACGTGTTGACCAAGAAATGTTTTTTTTTTTTCCACAGAAGCATTTTAATGAGTATTTAGAGAAACTTGCACAGTTTAAGTTACAATAACATTTAATTTAATTTTGTAAAAAAGCACCTTTGAATGAAACTGATCCACATTACAATTTGTACTTAAGGACATTAAAAAAAATCCAGATGCTTTTTAACAATTTTACTTCATGTATAAATATAACTTAACTGAATTGACATTGAGCTTAAGGTTACAAAGGTTCATCTCTGCATCGTTAACATTTTGGCAAAGTAAAACTCCTTAGTTTAGGGGGGAATAAAAAGAAGTGTTTAGACTGATAACAAAACAAATTATCACCCACAAATTTCTTACAAGTTTTTTGCTTTCATCAAGGTTATTTTCCATTCAAGTGATAACCACCGTAAAGTGAAAAAGCTTTTTGTTTTTGTGCTGCAAGACTGAAACATTTATTCAGCAATGTTATAACTATAGAAGAGATTTAATAAACCATTATTTCAAATAGAAATGGTCTGTTTCTCAGAAAGACAAATTCTGAAAACTCTTTGTCACGTTAAACAGATTCTTTAACCTAAGAAAAAGTTCACATTTCTATCTGCCTTTTACGTCTTATGTTAGTGATTTAGCATTTATGAGACGCAAAACATTGAACTTTACATTTGCTGAGATTAACTTTAATTTTGCGGTTGCCTGAATAAACAAAAAACATGTCACAAAAAAATATATAAAAAAAAATATATATTTTTTTAATATAAAAAATATATATTTTATATAAAAAAATATATATTTTTATATAAAAAAATATATAAAAATATATATTTTTTTATATATATATAAATATATTTTTTTATATTTTTTATATAGCGCCCATGGGGCCCAGCGCCCACTGGGGAGGTCAGTTCACCATTTCAAGACATGTCCAGCTTCAAACCTGCCAACTTTGAGAATTCTTCTCACAGTAACAACTTTCATTCTGAAGAGTGTTGTCAGTGTCTATCTGATAGTGATTATCTAATTCAATGAACGGAAAAAGGCTAGATCTTGGACTGATCTTACTGGGTCAGTTTAGGACCATATTTCTTTCTTTTTTGTCCATTTATGAAGCCAAGAAATTAAAAAAAACCTATGGCTACATAGATAACATAAAAATCTGCATTTAGAAGAGAACCATCCACCTTTTTTTTTTTAATCAATCATTATTTGTGTAAATGCTGCTTACAACTCCCATCAGACCAAATGGAGAATTGAATTTACAACTTAAAATTTAATTTGCAAATATTACCTTCACAACAATTAATTTATAGAAAAATTGGTATGTTTATCTGTTGCATTCAGTGGCTTCAGTGGATTGAATTATATTTGTGTCCATTTCAGGTGAAATGTTTTTCATGTTGTTTTTTCAGGGACAGTAGCTTCCATCCTTCTCTTTTTGCCCTTTTTGATTGTGAAGCCTTTTCAGATCGAGCTCTTAGCATGCAAGTTGGCATCAGAACTGTATTCATAGAAATAGCTCGACCTACTGGCATCACTTCCCCTCAAGGAATGCAGGCTTATTCTTGGCCATCTACATCTACATACGGTCTATTCTGCTTTGCATTTTATTATCTGAATCTTCTGTGTACATTTAGCTATGAAATAAGCTCCAACTCAACTCTCAGCTCGACTATTTAGCAAGATTTTCTATGCTTTGGGCTTGAATATCACGCATACAGCACTTTCATTACAAACGCATGAAACTTTAATAAGCACCAAACAATACACAGCAGTCGTGGCTTCAGCAAATGCAAGAGTATGTGTGCAACTTGTGTCTGCTATGCTTTGTTCTTTTAAATTAAAATATTATGGAACTATAGTTTAGGACAACACACCAAGAATAAGAAAACAGAACTAGTGAAACTCTAGCTGCAGCTTCACAGACGGTTTTCTAACCCATTCTATCTGATGGGCTTGTCTTGAAATGGTGATCCAGATGGATGAACATCAACGACTGTAGTGTTTCATAAGTGTGTTGAGGTTTGATATTTACTTCATATCATCAGACAAGTCCCTCTTGAATGATGTCTTCATTTTACAGGTCAGCCAGTAAACAGACTGTGACTAATTAAAATTTCTGTTATAAGTTAATTTATGATTTAGAAATTGGCAATTATATTTTTGATTTGGATGCTGAACTCTGACATCATTTCGTCTTTTTAATCAGTTTTGATTAAAAAGACAACAAAAATAGTTTGTTGATTAAAGTAGTTAAGTTTTTTTTTTTTTTGTTAATAAATGTCAATATATTAGAGGGAAGTTGTCTGTTTTATTTCATTCGTGTCTTGCTGCTTGAAAAAAGCCAGTGCTGGACTTGTCCCTTCATCTATCAGGCAAGTGTTTATAGACAATAACTGAGACTCAGCTATTTAGCAACTATTTTCTTGATGATCAGGTCATGTGCCAACTTGGTAATATTGATCTAAATGACTATATTTATTAATATTTGACCAAAGAAAATATGTGTAATTATTCATAGCCAAACCAGACTGTGTCTTTATTAGTAACATATTAGTAACATATTAGTAACATGTGTATGGACTTGCAGTTACTATTCAACTACATTAAGTTGTAAAAGCTGGAATAAATATACCTGAAGTGCATTTTGTGATATCTTTATGACTGGTTACATGTAGGAAAAATCAGAGGAAATATTTGTGTTTTTTTTTACTGATTTCAGCTTTAAACACAAAGGACAGTTGGGTGTAAATTACCCTGCAAGGACGGAAACCACAAAGACGGATGATATGAATAAGTATGTGATAAACTTGGATCAGGCACAGAGGACATAGTTCAACAGCTCAGATTAATAAATTTAACAAAATATATGCGAGCAAAGATAAATTATTCTTAATATCACCATTCAGCGAGGCAGTGACAAAGTGCAATTTCAACTGATCTCAGAATAAATAGGCTTATGATTTGTTGTGAATGCGGATCATAAGATGGGTTAGAGGGATAATTGGTAAATTGTGAATAATAATGTTGGGATGTCATTATAGTGGACTGTGAAAGAGAATAACAAAAAATCTCTTCTCCCTTGTGGGCTCGCAGTAGCTGGGTTGAACAATCAGGTGGAGGAGCAAAAGAGGAGATACAAGAGTATTGGAGCATGATGACATTCCTTGAAGCATGAATGCCTGCACTTTTTATTAGTCAGACCATTATTCAGAATAATTTTAAAAGTGATTAAGTGTGATTGCTAAGTTATTTTAATCTGATCATTTTTAATTATCATTACTGATAGTGTCCATGTGTTTCTTGATCTCTTTTTTCCAATATCATAGATGTATTATCTCCCCGTTTCTCTCGCTTGTATTTTTTGTTTAAACATTTTATTCTTATAGAAAATGATATTGCAGTTTGCAACTTATTGTTAACATGGTTTAAAACAAATGAAATGTATTTTTTAATTACATCTACATGTTAAGACACTGCTCAAACCTGCAGCAGTTTGGACCAAAGGGTCTAGAGACAATAGATTCTTGTTTGTCATTATGTTTCTAGAACAAAGCAAAGGAAAAGCAACATGCGGCTCTGGATCTGTAGGCTGCAGACGCTGATAACCCATTTACCAATCACAATCTGCAGCATTCACTTCTATTCACCAATACTTTTAAAAATACACACAGTTAACCCTTCATTACATAGTGCTTTTGTAGGTCAAGCTCCAATTATGTACCACAAGATAAAATGTCTATTGCAATTTTAGAAACCTGCCTCCATGCTGGGCTTTTGACAGAACACCACATGAGCAGCAGATGATATAAAATCTGTGTTGAATCGTCGTTGTCTGGACTGGTTGTAAGTTGCAGCTGAACGATATGCCACTCATCTGAAGTGCTCACATGACACCCACATGCAGATGTATATTTATGAGTAGAGCACATCTACACCTGCTGCCAATTAGCTGTAGCTTTCCTCCATCTGAGTACAGATCGCTTTTGAAGCATCTCCATAATGCGTGGAGCTCCTTGCTAATAACAGTTTCCATTTGGATGATTGAGTAGTTAAATTTGACACATTGGATGATTCTTTTTCCAATTCTTCTTTCTAGGACTTAAAATAGTATTTCATTAAATGTGTGACAGGCTCCAGATGTGTCACAAAGCGCCTTTGCAAGAAGATGGTTGTTGTCCAACGTCACTTAATAGCCATTCTGTCTCTCACATCTCTAACAGTTTACTGTAAATATATTACTTTGTGACTGCCACCATAAAGCATCAGCACTTTAGACATTATCATGGTGTCCCTTTTTGATCAGGGACACATTGATTTTTTAAGTGAATCCCTCCTCATTTTTATTTTACTTTCAAATTAGCCTAAAAACATATGCCGTATAACTGTATACCAATGACTATTAAGTCTGAAACTTAAAGAAATACACATTAGGTTTGTTTGATCAACTACAGTCATGTTTAAAGTGGTTGCTAATCTGCAGCAATACAATTCATATTGTGCTTGGGAAAAACAAAAATACGTGAGTTTGGCCATTTTGAAAATATTTTGTGGAAAGTCACGAGCAGAGAATGGTGAAGCTGCAGGAGAAAAATAATAATAGAGAAATACACTTAAATAAACATTTAACTCATTAATTAAAAGGGCTGATAAAGTGTAGCAGATGGCTTGAAAACCTGTGTATCAAACGGACATAGCTAGATGAAAAGAGTTATAATTACGTTTTGCTAAAACACAATGAAATATAAATTCAATCTATAAAACTTGATGAGAATAATAAAGAAATATAACAAAGAAATTAAATACATATTCAAAAAGATCCCAAAGGTGAAATTACAAAATTAATCAAAGGGCACAAAGACAATACCAGCAAAAAGACAGAGTGGGGTTGAACTGCAAAAAAATATATAAAAATAGGAAAGGAAGTAGAATTCTCAATACAACACAAAATCAACTAAAAAGCATAAATTAAATTACAAGTCATGATTTTAGGATTTAGTGATGCAAAACATAGACACCAGTAATTAAAAATGAACTAACAGTTTTGAAGGGTTATTCATAATTCATAAATCCAGTGTCCACAGATCTTAAGTCTATAAACACTTGCCTGAGCAAGATGAGCAAGTTTGAAAAGTTTGAAAAACTACCTTAAAAGTACAGTGTGGTCTCCCTAGAGACCAACTGCTGCTGCAGTGAAAATGTGAAAATGCAATTTGGCCAATTACTGGACCATGAGAGGTTCCATAAATAAGAACATAGTAAATATGCATGTGGTCCTGTAAAATATCACACAAAATAGAGCTTATTTTGACCTAATCTTTGTCTGACAACAGTCATGTTAAAGAGAAATTCAGATTACCAAGGTTAATTATTATTCCAAAAAACAAGAGGTTGATGAGAACTAACTAAAACTAAAACACCCAAAAAAGTGGTGCATGATTTTTTGAGTGGGAAGTTGTTCTTTTCAATATCTGATTCCTGCAGACAGTAAATTATACCGAGCTAGTTCAGTTCACCTTCTAATCCTCATATCACACCATGCTAGAGCTCAAATCCATCTTTTTCAATAACACTGCATTAAACTCTGCTCCATGCTCGCAGTACCTTTATTTATTACCTACATCTTTCATATCACTGTGGTTTCACATAGGTTTATTAATCTAAATCCTTTTCTGCTAACAAAAACACAAAAATGTTGTACACAAATTTCCAATACATTATACGCTTATTTTCAGAACAAAGCAGAAACGCAGGAAAATATAAACCCAGCAGTTATTTTCAGCAAAATGTCAAACAGAGTCTCCTCCAGAGATTTAAGGTGTTGCTTATGTTGGCATATTATAGTGTTTAACTCCTAAAGATAGACGTATGTGCTGCAAAGCGCCACCCATGTATTGTCAGTGCATTTAAAGTGAGAGTAAGTTACTGATATTAGCTTGAAATTAGTGTTTTAGGTTTGACACCATATTGCAAAGATTAGGTTGTCCTGTTTTGTTGACAATTAGCTAATAAAGAATACTTGGCATTCTGAGTATTTAAGGGTCTTCCAACACTTTTTGGCTTTTAGACATAAAACAAGAATGATGACAGAGCAACATACAAGAGGTTTATGATTTGTGAGAAGAATCACCGGGTTTTCGCTCCTACAGGTTCCAGAACTAAATTGGTGCTGGTTATTTGTGTTTACACCATCTGAAGTGCAGGTTCTAGTACCGATAAACTAGAACATTTTTTGATTCCAACTCCAAGCATTGCCAAAGGTAAAGACCATTTTTGTCAGAAGCCGAGTCGGGCTCATGGAGACCAATAAACATGCCACTTGTTTTGTTTTCCATTTTGTAATTTTAGACAATTATAAAAATACCAATTTTAAACATTCATAAAAAGTTGAATTACGTCTGGAATAGCATGATCTGATTGTCTCTTATGCATGCTTTTAAAACATTGAGTGCAGCTCCCATTTTTTAACGCTACTCGTACTGATTAGAGACTGGCTGTTGAAATTGGGAAGCTTTTGCAAACACCACTTGTTTACACAACATAATGAATTTAAGCTGATGATAATGGGACATCTGTTTCGAGGGATACGCAAGGCATTTCATTTCAGTTTACAAACCATGTCTCTGCACTACAAGCCACTAGAGTAAAACAGATAAGATGAAATATTCACAAACTCTGTGCCTGTCATGATGTGTGTTGGTTGATAGTGGACCCAAATGCAGAGCGGAGGCGTTGAGTAGATGATGAATTTAATGAAAGTATAAGAACAATAACTTTTAAAAAATCCATGGGGAAGCAGGGAGTCAGAATAAAAACCAAACTACACAAGAAGGAAACCAGCAAGGGGACTCGAGGAGAACATTGGGAGGAACGAAGAAGAGACAGGAGTAGACGAAAGGATCCGGCAAGTAGTGACTGAAAATGAGAAGCTTAAATACTGAGGTTGTTGAATGCTGAACAAAAGACCTAGGCTGATGAGCTAACTGATTGCAGGTGTGAGTAGAGGAAACAGGAGGCAGACTGAGGATAGGGAGAGAGGAAGGGGACAGGGGATGAGAGAGAGTACACAGAGGATCAGGAAATAATTCTAAGATCAAAAAATAATCAGACTAAAGAAACCAAATAAAACTAAAGTAACAAAGAATAGCTACATGAAATAAACATAACTAGAAACACTAAGAACTGAACTAAAGTAAAACAGGAACAAGACAGATCTAACCAAAATAACAAATAAACAAAACCCAAAACCAAATCAAACAACCCCCAGATATGTGATTCTGTGAGAAACATTGCTAATGGTACAACTTTAGTTTAAAAACTGTGGAGGAGAATACCTTATTTGGCAAACCGTTAGCTGAAAATGACTCCAAAATTTAAATATGCTTTTATGTTTCATATTGAGTCCAGACAAAGGAGCTATTTGAAAGACTTAAATGTGTCCACACAACATTTGATCATCGTCTTCAAAATCCGCAGTTATACATTGAAATGCTTCTGTCATTAGGGGCATGACAAAAGGACAACAATTAGATTTAATATGGACAGTTACCACTTGGACTAAATATTCATACATTGATAGAGTTCATGAAAACATGGTTTGAGAATCATGAAACCTTCAGTCTATTCTGAGCAAAGTGTTCTGTAAAATATTGCTAAAACTTTGCTATATTTTCATGTTACAAGTTTTCGGTATCAGCTCCTCTGGCAAACTGGATGTGTTGATACGTTCTACTACTGCCTATTAAAAATACCAGAATACAAGCTTTGTGAAATCAGATTGACAAAAAAAAGTCAGCCATACTCTTTGATCATGTCAGATTTTATTAAATGAGCTGAAATGCCCTTACAATGGATCAATTGTTTGAACCAAACAAACCAAAACATTGCATGAAGGGAACCTATTTATGAAAAACCTTGTGCCACTAAGAATAAAGAAAAAGCTTCATCTGTTTTTTTTTTTCCTCAGCTGATAGAAATATGAATACCTTAAACTGTACACATCCTGGAAAAAACACTCATACAGACATAAAAAATAAATATTAAAAAAAAAATCACCATCAGTGCACCAGATACATACAGGTCACTGGGGTCACATCCTCTATCCAGAAGCCTTTAGGAAAGGTCATACAGTCAAATACTAATACCTTTATTTTGGTCCCTGAGGAACCCCTCCGTTTTAAGAAATGGCTAAGTCAGAGTGCCCAAAGGTCAACCACTTTAGATGGAGAAACAGAGCATTAGGTCAGAACAGCAAATATGCCAACTAGATGCTCCCTCAAGGTTGTGCATCTTTGAGAGTCGGCTAATGTTTGTGCCTTTCAACAGACGCTGAGTCTTAAAGTTACTTTTCTTTTCACTTTATGGGTCTTTTAACAGAGACGAAAATGTATTCGGATTTTTTCAAATTTATTTTCTCAACTCTTTTGCTCGCTTCTCTCGCTTTGCCTCCAGCTCATGACGCGACAGTCTGGAGGAAATGAGAAGAATAAGAAATATCTCAACTATAGCTTGTTGTGATAAATGCAGCAGGGATAGAGACGACACGAAAACAGATCACAAAAGCACTCCGGAGAGTCAATTCAAGTCTATTTTCTACTTTTTGTTTTTCTTTCTTCCTTGAAAACAGCACAGGGGCTGATTTAGTTTGGATTTAGCATGAATTACCATGGCTTAGATCCTGTTAGTGCCGATAAAGCCCCAAAATGTCCCTCTTGTATCCTTATCCTCTCTATGAATATTCAACAGCTCACTCTCATCTCACCATTGTTTTCTCATTTGTACTGGTATCTGACAGCACTGGTGATAATGTGTTGGGAGAAGATGTGGAAAGGGGAAGTGGCATTGATATATGATCCGATAGGGCCCTCGGCGACATGCTTCAATGGACTAAAAGGAGCCTCATCTCTGAACTCAATCGGAACGTGGTAGAAATTCATTAAAGTTAAAACGACTTTGATTTATTATCTTGGAGATGATTAGGTCGGAGAGAATTGTTGTCTCAAGCAATATCCGTCTGGAAACATTTAAAGTGGCAGTTTTTAATATGGAAGTCACTCAAGTGGCATCCTTCAACTCCACTGCTTGTTTTCTTAGGGATTAGAAGAACAAACAGTCAGGACTTTTGAAAAATTCCCACAGTGGGTTCTAGAAACGTTAGAGCGGGCCGTGCATCTGTGCCGACTCTTGATAAGAAACTGCTGCGACGGGAAAAGCCGAAGTGCCATGAGTGTGCGCACGTAGTGACTAAATCGACGAAACTTGAGTGTGTGTATGTGTGTGTGTGGGATCAGTGAAGCGGGGCAGTGGGAGAATAACCACGTTAGTGTGCGAGAGCAGAAAGGCTACATCTGTCACTCTGCATTTTCTCACATGCATTTTGACAAGGCCCACGAGCCTGCCACAATAACCCGGCAAACTCTGCTGGCTGTCAAAAATGCACACATATCTCATGCCTCACGTAGCATGACAAACGGAATGAAGCTCATTCACTGTTCAAGGGTAAAAAGTGCAACTGTAGGTGTAGCTCATGAGGGAGAAAGTGTAAGTATACATATCTGAAAGTGTGACTGTGGTACTACAGATTTTTTGCAACCGAGTGTGCCAGCTCATTTTGTCTGTGTGTATACAGCATCTGTGAGCGTGCGACTCCTCTGCTCCAGCTGGCATATAAAATGACAGTGAAGCATTTCCTCTGCCAGATTTGGTGCTGTCGTTCTTTCTCTCAACCCTCATTTCTCTTTTTTTGTTTCCTCCCCTCTCCTCACCCTCCATGGCCCCATAGCCAGTGGCCATATGCTCAGCCCTAAATCCAGGCACAATGCCAGACCGACATACAAGTCTGTAACTGTGTAATATACTCCGAGGGATCTCTAAGAAAGTAGATGGCAAGGTCTGGGAGAGATGGATATGCCGAAGGCTGTAAATCAGAGCACTGTTTTTTGATTTGCACTCTAAATCAACATGGTTTTCTTTTAGTAATTTATTTGTGCTTTTTATTAGTTAAAAAAGTTTATAATAAATTGAGTTATTTTCTACTTTTTTTTTCCCCACACTTAAAGAATTTTTCTACGTGTGCTGACCTTATTTGCAACCTTGCTGCAAGCGCTTGCAGAACTTATATGCTGTCCTCTAAGTCCATTATATGGAGACAAGATAGTGAAGCCTGCTTGTGCCTCCACCGAGATACCCTTTCTTGCCAGTGTCACTCTTGTTTTTTTGTTTTTTTTTTATTCTGCTTTGCAGGAGAAAATCAGAATTTAGATAAGAGTTGGCAAAAAAATAAAAATGTTCCCCAGTGTGTAAATCTCACCATGCGCACCTCTGTAGCTGTGGATAATGCAGTCATATATTATGTGTGGGCATGTTCTGGCAAAAACTGGAAGTTGTTAAACTTGATGTCTTAACAATTAACTTAAGTAATTAACTTAACAACTTAAGTGAAACTAAGTTTATTAAGTTTCTAGTTATAATTTATTGATACTGAATAAGTCCAATTTTCAGTAGGTTTACAAAAATTAATGAGAATAAATATTCTGTTAGCAAAAATAAAAACACCTGCTTATAAACAAGGTGCTGCTCATGTCTGACATTATCAAGCTTTAAAAAAAATTCAAATTACAATATTTAAAACAGGCTGCAGTCATACATAGTTTAAAGACAAATTTGTTGGCACCCATTGAAAAGAATGTGAACAAAACCATACCATACCAACTTTATTTATAAAGCACTTTAAAACAACCACAGCTGATACAAAGTGCTGTACATTAAAACACAACATAACAATAAAAAATAAAAACTCTTACAATTTAAAACAAACAAACAAACACAATTTAAAACTAGAGCCTGCTGGAGTTGAAAGCCAAGTAAAATAGATGGGTTTTAAGATGAGCTTTAAAAGTGAACAGTGAAGGGGCCTCTCTGACCTGCAAAGGCAAGTCGTTCCATAACTTAGGGCCAATGACAGTGAAAGCACTGTCCCCTCTGAGCTTCCTTCTGGATCTTGGTACCTCCAAGAGCAGCTGATCTACTGACATGAGAGACCGATAGAGTATATAGGGGTGAAGAAGCTCAGAGAGGTAAGCCGGGGCCAGATTATGCAGTGATTTAAAAAACAAACATAAGAATTTTAAAATTAATCCTAAAATATACAGTGAAGTGAGGCCAGGACAGGGGTCACATGTTCCCTCTTTCGAGTTCCTGTCAAAAGCAGCATTTTGTACGTGAGAGCAGCGACTGACTGACTCCCAGATAAAGTGAGTTGCAGTAATCCAATCGAGTCGAAATAAAAGCGTGGATCACTGTTTCAAAATGCTGCCTGGAAAGAAAAGATTTCACTGATGCCAATCGCATTAAATGATAAAAGCTGAACTTAACCACGGCTCTGATTTGGCTGTCCAATTTAAAATTACTGTCCCCCTTAAAACCAAGATCTGTAATAACAGGTTTAAAATGTACCTCCAAGGGTCCCAGGTCAACAGAGGAGGACTCAGAGGACCCACTGGGTCCAAACACCATTACCTCTGTTTTCCTTTCATTAAAATTTTAAAAGTACAAGGCCAACCAAGCTTTAATGTCACCTAGACATGCCAGGAGATGTTTGATGGAATGGACATCCTTCTGCTTAAGGGGCAAATAAATCTGACAATCATCCGCATAACAATGAAATGAAATCCCATGTTTCCTGAGGATGGAACCCAGAGGCAGTAAATAAAGCGAGAAAAGCAGTGGGCCCAGAATTGAGTCCTGCGGGACACCATAAGGCAGGGGTGTCAAACTCCAGTCCTCGAGGGCCGGTGTCCTGCAACTTTTAGATGTGCCTCTGCTGCACCACACCTGAATAGAATAATTAGGTCATTAGCAAGGCTCTGGAGAACTGAGGAGGTAATTAAGCAATTTGATTCAGGTGTTTTGTACCTGTGGCACATCTAAAAACTGCAGGACAGCGGCCCTTCAGGACTGGAGTTTGACACCCCTGCCATAAGGCATTGAAGCAGCAGATGATTCAGAGTGACTAATTTTCACCAAAATTTTTCTGTCCTCCAGGTAAGACCTGAACCATTTAAGAACAGTGCCATCAATATCTACAATGTGGTGTAATCGCGATATTAAAATGCCGTGGTCTACTGAATCAAAGGCAGCAGTTAGGTCAAGTAAAATCAGAACAACATGGTTACCAGAATCACATGCAAGGATGTCATTAAAAACTCTTATTAAAGCTGATTCTGTGCTATGAAGAGTTTTAAAACTTGACTGAAAAACCTCCAGAATGCCATTGTCATCTAAAAACTATTTCAGCTGACATTTTTTCTAAAACCTTAGAAAGAAAAGGCAGCTTCAAAATAGGCCGATAATTTGCCAGAGCAGTAAGATCAAGGCCAGGTTTTTTAAGCAGTGGCTGCACTACTGCATGTTTAAAACTAGCAGGGACCACACCTGAGGACAGACTGCTATTTATAATTGCAAGAACAGGCTGCCCTATGCTAGATAAAATATCTTTAAAAAATTGTGGAGGGACAGGATCACGGGGGGAACCTGATGGCTTAACGTGGCTAACCACTTCCTCTAAAAGTGAGAGTCACAAGCTCAAACTGAGTGAAAGCAGCAGAGCAAGGGACCGAAACAGAGGGGTCAGAGTCAGGAGCTGTAATAAGAGCCCTGGTACTACCGACCTTTTCAATAAAGAAATGCAGAAAATTATCACACATGTCAGGAGAAGCTTCCAAACAGGCGTTCTGTGGAGTACAGAGTCAATGGTGTTAAATAAAACACGTGGGTTATGGCTGTTTGAGATCATTATATTTGCCAAATATTCCCTTTTAGCCTCTTTAACCGTGCTCTGGTAGAGACGTCATCAGCCTTTTAAAATTTTAAAAGTAACCTGCAAGTTATTCTTTTTCCACCTGCGTTCAACAAGACGACATTCCTTTCTTACAGCACGAGTTCCATCATTAAACCAAGGCTCAGGTTTAATCCTTGGCTGCCTGGTTTTTAATGGAGCAACCGAGTCCAGGATGGTTTGACAGGAAGAATTGAACCAGGACCAGAGCTCTTCTGTATCAGAGTGGAGGAAGTCAGATGATCCACAGAGCTGAAGAAAAGCAGTGGAGAACTGAGTGGCAGCGGAAGGGTTAATAATCCGACAGCGCCAAACAGCAGCGCGAGTTTTAACTGCAGTAGATGTCAAACTAACACTGAATAAAACAGGCAGGTGATCCGAGAACACAGAGTCACAGATTTCCAGGTTAGTCACAGGCAGACCGCATGAAATGACCAGGTCCAGTGTGTGTCCGTGCTCATGTGTAGGGCCGGATACCGCCTGTACCAGGTTAAAGGAGTCCAGAAGGCTTAAAAAGCCCTTTACCAGAGGCTTATCAGGACAACACACGTGTATATTGAAATCTCCACCAATAAGAACATGTTCATAGTTAGTTATAATCCCAGCTAAAAAGTCAGAGTAGTCGCTTATAAAATCCTTATTATATTTGGGGGGCCGGTAAACGACAGCACAGAAAACTGGGTTTACGTGTCTCATCTCAAATGATGTAAACTCAAAGCTGGGGAAAGACTGCTGTAGAAAACACTGCTTACATTTGTAGTCCTGTTTGTAAACAGTCGCTGTACCTCCCCCTCTCTCCGAAGCCCGTGGTGAATTAAAATAAGCACAATCCGCCAGTAAAAGCTCAGATATAGCACTGGACTCACCAACACTCAGTCACACACAGAAAATCCAGGTTTTGGTAACTAAAAAAGTCCCGAAGAATAAAAGTTTTATTCGCAAGCGACCTGGCGTTTATCAGACCAATTCTAACAGGAACTGGATCATGGGCTTCAACAGGTCGCGAAACCCGGCACAGCGGTCTCAGGTTTTGGAGACACTGTCGGCGCATGTTGAGCCGGGAAGGGCAAGGGCGGCGGTGGAGAGGGGCTTCAACGCCGACCACGGGCACCAAGCAGACATCAACGGGATACAAGAAATGCTGAGGCACTAGAAATGAACCATGCGATGATCGGGTAAAAGCAGAACAGTGCGTCAGATAAAACTTCAGCTTTTTAACAAAATCGCAAGAAGCACATCCCTTGGTACACCTGAAAACACATTTGAAATTAGAGTAACTGAAGCATTATGATTTATAGCAGAGGTCCCCAAACCTGGTCCTCAGGGCCCACTGTTCTGCATGTTTTAGATGTTTCCCCACTCCCACACAGCTGATTCAAACGACACCAAGCCTCAGATTTCTGCAGACGCCCCTTAATCATCCATTCATTTAAGCCAGGTGTGCAGCAGCAGGGAAACACCTAAAACATGCAGGACAGTGGGCCCTGGGGACCAGGGTGGGGGACCTCTGATTTATTGTCTCTGTGCAGTTTATTTGTGTTTCAAGGTTTTTCTAATTGGCAATGTTTTTTATGTTCTTGTGGTTTACTTATTTTAGCTGTTGGTCTTGTATGCTGGGAAAGAACTCAGTGCCCAGTCAACAGGACAGTAAAGGAAGTAAAGAACCCTATTAAAAAATAAAAATAAAAAAAGCATTTTATGAATTATAATCAGGAATGTAAATGTGTGGATTTTGTTAAACTCTATTGGGACTTTAATGAGCACTTTGGTTAAAGGAGACTAAATAAATGCTTATCAGCAGCAAACACTTCAAGTGGACCTATTGTGAAAGAACAGATTAATTTGTAGAAAGCAGTTAATATCAACAGGTAAGTATAGTGGAGAATCTGCAGTGCTGTTAAAATAAATACATTTTAACATGACATTAAGTTAATTTTGCTTTCAGACATATTTACAAGGCATTCCTATAATTTATCCGCTTCTATTTTAGTCATATTTTTCTTCTGCACTGGTATCAATCAATCTCCAAGGCAATGTTTTGTTTTTCCCAGGATAAAATTATATTCCTAATTATTTAGTGCTCCTCTGTGCACCAAAAATTAAGTTGTAGCTTAGGGGGAGGGGAGCTGTGCCTTTTTGGTTACATCTCCTAAGATGTGGAATATCAATTTCCCTATAAATTCGACAGCCCTGTTCTCTGACAGAATTTAAATTTCTTCTTAAAACTCATCTTTTTTCTTTGGCCTTTGACACTTTTTCAGACGCTTATTTTTACATAGTTTTGTTTATTGTTTGTTCTTTTTATTTTATTTTATTTTTTATGATTGTTCCTATCCATATTTTCTTAGTGAGCTCAGATGCAAACCTGAAACAACATGCAGGACATTCAGTTGTTACTCAAAGTATTCTAACCAATGAAAGCAAACACATGACCCTACGACTAAACCCTTGTGAACATCTGTTCAAGAGTAAATAAGGCTTTTACTCCAAAAATTTTACAAAACACATTTTTTCATGGATTCACCAATAAAACAAAGAAAAATGTAATCATTTTTACTATAGAGGTAGCAAAAAATAAAAGCATCCAAACAGGCATGTAAGCTCACAGTAAGAGTAAGTGCATGTCTTTGCTGTAGGACTGTTTTATGTGCGAGGGAATAAATGAGTGCATGATGGCTGCAAGTCTAGTGACTAATTATGAGCCTTCAGGTTTAAAGGAGTAACGCAGGAGTCTGCGGCAGCAATTTAATTATCGGCTTCAACAGATTAGATCCACAGATGTGACATTAGTGAAGATCAAGAAGAATGAAAGCTTTTCAACCCACTTTAATTTGTTGGTTCAATTGTAATTGCATGTCAGTTTTCTTTCCCAAAACTCTTGTTTTATATGGCAATAGCTTTTTTTTGTCTTACGTGTATTTAATTTTGTGACGGTTGTTTAGCGTTTATTGACATACTGTAAGCCTAATCAGTGAACAGTTAGCTACATCTTTAATTTGTGTGAAAATTATTTCAACAAGCGTCCATCTGTTGAAATAAAGAAAATGCCTGTGGTTTGTTTTATGTTAAATAGTTTTTCCTTGCATAGCGCTTTATCTAGTCCAGAGGATTCCAAAACGATTCACACTGCATTCACACACTAAGAGTGGTAAGCTACATTGTAGCTACGGCTGACCTGGGACAGGATGACAGAAGTGAGGCTGCCTGACGATCAGTGCCAGCATCAGCAGGCAAGCCAGGTGAAATGTCTCGCCCTAGGACACAGTGGATAGCACTAACAAGTAACATATAAGTAAATCAAATACTACTGGGTAAGAACTAGTTGCCAAAAATAGAAGAAAAGTTAAACAAAAACAACACCTTTCCCCTCCCCTTGCAATCAGAAGTTGTGACCTGCTTAGGTGGTAGGACTCTTTTCTTTGTAGCACTCTAGCAGCTGATCCAAGGCAACAGGGAACTTAAAAAAACATTTAAAAAATATTGTGTTGCATATTAACCACCAATATAGCAAACCAACATATAAAGTTAACCAAATGTGTGCATTACAAATATTCAACTATCCTGGCTTATAAAATATGGATTTTAGTTGAAAATGAAATTTTAAAATTGCCCAGTTATTAACAATATGTTTAAACATCTTAGGAATGACATATGAGTGATAATAAATAAGAGCTACCAATCAAACCATTTAACTGTAAAATTGGTGAACATTTTTTCTAAATCTGGGGCCATGATCTGCTTCCTAATGGTTGGGCGTCGGTCTATGAAAAAATATTGCAGGCGTCTTGGTGTCTTTTTCATCAGTGTTGATAGAGTGAGAAATAAATAGAAAGATTAGGCCTTAGATCAGGTTTGTCTATGTACATTCCAACCCTCATCTATTGCTATGAGACATGGATCACATCCCAAGAACAAGATCCAAGATACAAATGGGTCAAATAAGATTCCTATGTAGAATGGCCAGGCAGTTTTAAGCACAGGGTGAGGACCTCTGTCATCCAGCATGAGGTTGGAGGAGACCAGCTCCAATTTCTGGTCTTCTGTACTTCAAACATCAAAAGAAGCCTGTCGAAACTGTTTGAGCATCCGGTCAGGATGTCACGTAAGTGCCTTCCTTTGAGTTTTTTTTTTGTTGAGGCATTTCACACTGGGTGGAGACTATGCAGAAGTCTCAGAACTTGTGGGAGATATTTTAAATCACTTCTAGACCTCTCACCTGTCCAATCTGACCTCCTAAAAGTAGATGGCAATGGATCAGTTAATAGAAACATTGTGACTTTAATGATAAGGTCAGTCGGTATATCTTACCATGGCTGGTGTGTTGTTCATGGCTTGGAAAAATAGATTAGAGCTGTGCTTTGCCCCTGATTTCCCTTAGCTTTTAATCCCTTGAAAGCAGAAGATAAAAGAAACCCCACATTTGATGGGTCTCAATGAACTTTCTGCCTTGGTAATTAGAGGGTTAAATCTATTGATTTTACAAATAAATTTAGTCAAACACTGAAACATCAGTGCACCTTTGCTCCATGCAGTCTAACAAGGATTCAGAGAAGTCCGATTACTACAGGAAGTGCAACACTGGCAGTTTTCTCCACCAGTTCTTCTGCTTGATCAGCAAGACCAAGAGGAGAAAAAAAAGCCTGTTGTGTATCATCTTTCCCTCAGAGTTCCCAAACTAGGCCTCAAATCCGGAGCAGAAGCCCAAAACATTTTTAGACACCTTCCACTCCAATGCTCTGGAGGAAGCGACCAGCTTTGTGGGGGAACCTCTTGTTCTCTGTGCTCATTTGCAGAGGAATCTTCAATGGCAAATTACTGACATCAAGACACGGTGACATGAGACAGCACACAGAGAGAAGGGGAGAAAGAGGAGTAGGTCGCCTCACTGGGGGAAAAGTAGAGAACTTTTGATTCTACTTCAAGTTGCCAATTAAAGTCAAAACTGCAGCGGATGTAGCCAAAAGGAGGATGACAATGAGGATAATGATGGAGGTGATGAAGATGATGTTGGCATGGGTGAAACTGCGTAAGCGCTTCCCACTTTTTGAAGGAATATGAGTGGGAGTTGAGCTCAGCAGATGAGAGTAGGTGAGGAGAATGAGCTTTGAAAAAAAAAACAAAAAAAAGGGCTTTGACTTCAGAGCGTTACAGTAGGAAAAGAGGAACAAAACGCATTAGATATGTTTTTTTCTCACTGGCATTCACCTCAATGGATTTGTGCCTTTTAGAAGATTTCCATCTCAAACCCACTTCTGTCATGGGCGATGGCATTCGACTCCATTTGGCTGGGAAGGTTAAATCGACTGATGTTGGTAAGAACATAGTCTTTTTGATAGATTCCTCTGCAACATCTTTGTTTGCCTGTGCTATCATCAGCCTTGATTTCAAAGACACAGTGTTCCCTAAAATGAATAGGAATGAATAAAATCTGAGCAAGGTATTACAATTTAAATACTTCTGTTTGCATTTTTTAAAACTTCCCTACACAATTTCGGTTCAGAAGTAGCTTAACTCTTAAAATGATGCGGCATAAGAAGATATGTTTCATCATCAATGAACTGGATAACAACAATTATGACTGGATAAGTAAGAGAGAGGTTAATAAATAAACATACAAGCCTTCACTTACTATCTTTAATTTCTTTATCCCTAGCTGGTCATTTACCATTCCCTTATTACCTTAGAAAGTCTTGACTGTCTTCTTGTACTATTTTCTTCATAGATTATTTAGATCTATTTTTCTTCTTAGAGTCAAAAGGAGTCTGAAAGGGCTGCAGCGATCCACAGCTTAGGAGGGAGAAAATGTTGAAAGAACAAATGTTATTATTGCATGACATAAATATGGCCTTTATGGGAGACTGGAAAGAAGCAAAGCCACTGTTGAAAGAAACCAATAAGAAAAGCAGATTGCAAATTATAACAAGTTGTAATTGTAGCAAAATGTGGTTCTACAGAGTATTAAGTTACAAGAACTGGATACAGATATACACCTGATTTTTCAGTTTTTAGTCAAAAAAAAAAAGTATATGTATATAGCTCCTTTATAAATATGAAATGCCCCTTTACAAAAAATGGTCATTTCAATTGAACTACACATGCATTTCAAGTGACCCTAGTTATCACACAGCATTTCTGTTTATTATTATTAAGTTAGTTTAAAACATTTTCTATATCCCAAACCCCACTAGATTGCATCAAGTTGCTGGTTTTCAGCAAATTTCTAATAAATCTATTATTTGGTGATTAAATTACCATTAAATTACCAAATAAATTATAAGATTAATCACCCTTTGAACTGCGATTAATCACAATTAATCACTATGCTCAATTTTGTAAGCTTGAAATAAAAGTATGCATGTTGTTTTGTGATTCTTGCATGAATGTTGTCCTTCTTACTGCCAAACTCAAACCAATTAAAATGCGATCAATTATTGGATTTTTGTATTTATTTATTTTTCTTTTTTTTGTTGTTTTTGCAGCAGAAAGTAGGTAATGTGGTCATCCAATACTCAACAGCAACTAAGGGAAACTTACCCCACTCCCCATGCATACAAGTAGTAGCAAACTGACAGATAATACATTTATTTTCTGGTTCTTGGTACCCCAAACCTTTCTGATGTCGCCCTGGGCAACTGCCCACATAGCCAGAAAACTGCCATTGTATGCACGTTTTCAAAAGAAATGTTTTAAGAAAATGTTTTGCCTCATACCAAACATGTCTGAAGATTCTCAGTTTTTCAATTTTTTTATATTGTGAAGTGTCCCTCTCCATTCATTTCCTATGGAACTTGTGCGATGAGGTGACAGTTGCTCGTCCTCATCCATCAATGCATCGTTGACTTAAAAAAAACACAAATATGAAAATAATACATGATTTTCTTCAACTTCACATTTATGCTGTCTTGCTTTAACACATACTATTTCAACAGAAACTAAATGGTTTAAGATTTAATCTACTTCTGAAAGATGCTGTGCTTCTATTTTGACAGATTCTATAAGTAAAAAGTCCACAAATGCCTGTGCAGAAAGCGTTTTTTTTAATTATTATTAAGCTAATCAAGTTTATTAATTGAGTTCATGAAACATAAAGGTAAGGTACACAGTGTTGGAGGAATATATTATAGTCATTAGACATATAATGAAATGTAATGTTTGTTCCTGGTTTTTCAATTGGTGATTGTGTGATGTTTTCATGTCTTTTAATTTTGTGTTTTGATGATGTAAAACTTTGAACTGCCTTGTTGCTGAAATGTTCTGTACAAATAAGATTGATTGATTGATTGATTGATTTACTTTCATCTAACACCCAACTTTGGAAAAAACATTGTGAGATTCAACCTGAACATTGGAAGCAGCTGCATTCCCACCAAAATATGACTCATATCTGCACTAGATTTCATCAAGACAATGTTATTAAGTAAAAAGAATAATGATTTATGATAGACAGCATGAATTTCTGTTATAATATTAAATAATAAGCATAATGACAATGGCAAAAAGCTTTAAAAATATCAGAAGATGAAACGGAATGGAAATAATCGAGTGACGAGCAGAAGTATGGGTTCAGACAACAGAGACTTATGAGGAAGGGGACATATAAGCTGCATCTCCTCTCCATCACTGTGGATGCAGTGAGAGCACTGAACGATGGATGGGCTGATGGCCTCGGTAAGGAATGAGAGGGGACTGGTATAAACGTACAGTTATGTTTCACATGGCTGGAGGAATTACTCTGGGTCTCATCATTATAACAGACAGCTTTCCAATGATTGGGCAGCCAGGAATCATTCCAAGAGCAGGAAGGCAGTAGGCAGATGGATTGCTGCTTTTACGATCAAGACATTTTGCCACCCTGGTTGCATTATTGTGACGGAATGCTATTACAGCTTACATATTAAATTCCCTGCTATACAGAGTGAGTTTTTTTTTTCTTTCTCCATCTAATACTTTATTTGAAAATAGCTTTTTCCTGTTCTGTTGAAAAGACTTTAAGGTCCACATTGTTGGCAGCAGCTCTGCACTGCACAACAGAACGAACCTCCTCATTTGGTAAATAGTCGCAACAAAAGCAGAAGAAATCTTGTAAGAGTGCAATATTCATTGTAAATGCAAGTCCTGGCGGCTAGAATATCAGGATGCTTAGAGCTTCAAGATAAAAATTTCTTTGAAATCTTACTAAAAAGGCATGTTGTCAGTTTGTTGGCTTGGATCTTATGGCTAAAGTAAGTGTGAAAAGAAGATGACAGAAAGAGAACAAACTAACTTTTTGGCTGGTATTTGTTTACACTATCTGAGTCATTACACTTTGTTCTTGGAAACTATTTCTAATTAATTCAGGCAGATGAATCATTTTATCTTTGCAGTAGGTTTACTAGCATGCTGTGTTAAGTACTAATAGGTTTTGTTCCAGTTATTTCTCCAAGGTCTTTCACGGTAAAAGAAGGTGAAGTCTTTTCAAAGCCAACAACAGTTTCCCCCCCCCAGACCTCTAACATACTGCATTTTAACAATGGAAACCACATTCTTTCAGATTAACTCACTTGCTATGTGTTTAATGCACCATCTATGCTGAACAAAGACTTGTTTTCCACCCTTGCGAAACACCATATTCAACAAAAACAGGTTTGATTGAAATAATTCCAAAGACAAATCATGTGATCTGAAAGTCACTCAAAACTAAAACTGTATTTACAGTTGCCTTAGTAACTTGCAAGGTCATAGCTAATAAAGAATAAGTGATTTGAAGAAAAATACACTTTTGTTTCACTTCTGACAAGCAGATGGGCTCAGATTGTTTTTAGCACTTTCTTAGATTCCAATAACTTAACCTGTTCTTTGTGCAAATATTTAATAAATCATGTGTTGTATTGTCTTCTTAATTTTTCTTCATGACACAGCGTTCTACACATGTCCAAGGATTTTCATTTCCAGCTTTTTATATGGCAACCGAAAAATGATTGGCACGTCTTTTGAAACTGAAAAGTTATCTTGACTTTCTCATAATACCATCATTACTAGGTGCTGTTGTAGAGCAGAAAATATAAAAAAATAAAAAATAAATGAAAATGCAAAGACGAACAAAGCTTAAAAATTTGCCAAAGAAACATGCTTCTGCTAGATAAGTCACTGCATTAACTTTTGTAAGTATTAAAACTCTTGACACTTGTGGTGTGCATTTCCTTTATAGCAACTACAGCCTGAGCTCTTTTGAGTATATCTCCGTCATCTTCAAACATCTAGAGACATCCTTCAGACTAGGTGGAGAGTGTCAATAATTGGCAACTTTTAAGTTTTGACAAGTAGTCTTGATTTGATTTTAGTCTGGTCTTTGTGCCATTTTTACACATTAATATGCTTTGCTGTAGATCTTGTATGTTTGGGCTAATTTCCCTATAGAAAGGTGAAGCTAAGCTTTACACTCAAGTCTATGGTACCTGTAATAAGTTTTATTCTGACTCTGTGTAGTATCACTGGCCTGCTAACAGAGTTTATTTTTACTTGACTTAAAGCTTTTGGCAAGCAGGCTAAAAAGATCAAATCTGGCATCATCTGACCGTAGTCTTACTTTACACATCTCTTATTGTAGTCTACATAGCTTTTGACAAACTTCAGAAACCAGATTTGTGGAGAGCATCACTAATACGTCTAATCGGAGCTGAGCATCTCTACAGTTCATCTTCTCTGATTAACCCTCTCTCAGCTTGTTAGTTTAGGTGGGAATGCGCCTAAACTAAGGAAAGAGTAACAGATTTTCATTTGCTCTTTCCTTTTTCAGATGATGGGATGCTCAAAGCTCGTGATGTGGTATTAACATAACCATGCATTTAATGTTTCGACAAACTTTATGAATGATCCATATGGTGCATTCCTTGGTCTTTGCTTATTAATGTTCTCTAGCAAACCTGTGAGGCCTTTACTAACTAGTCATATTTATAGTAAGATCAAATTACACACAGTTTCAATCTTATTACTAATTTAGTGACTTCTAGTAGCAGATGGTTCACTGGATTTAATTTATGGGGTGAAAAGAAGAGCTAAAAGACCTGAATAATTATGAGCACTACATGTTTTAGGTCTCATCTATAATCAAAACACTGACGTGTGTTTGCAGCATGATAAAATCTGACAAAGTTAAAGTCGCATAAATATTTTTGCAAGGCACCCGAAAATGACAAAAACTGAGCAAACCAAGAAATCACATTTATGCAAGTATTCACAACCTTTACTTAATACTTTGTTGATTCACATTTGCCAGCAATTACAGCTCCAAGTCTTTTTGAATATGATGCCTCACGATTAGCTCATCTATCTTTAGAAAGTTTTGCGCCTTCTTCTGTCTCAAACTCCATCAGATGGGAGAGCAAACCCCAGAACGTGGCGTCAAAGATGACTGGGCTGAGATAGAATTGGTCTCAATAGAGACTCTAAAGGAGGACACCAGCCACCAGGAATAAACATATGAACAGAATGTGAAGCAGCTGTAAATAAAACTCAACTAATAAAATCAGCACGAGATGGTCACAAGACATTGACAAGCATCTACTGAAGCTCACATAAAACTCTGAAAAGATAAAGGGCTCAAATGAAATAAAGAACAAGGTCCTGGGCTTGTGTAATGCTACAAAAGAAGTGACATGAAAGAAAGCCAGTGAAAGAGATGGAAAAAGATATGAAAAGAAATACAATAAACAAAAATGAGAAGTAAACCTTAGAAATTAGACTAATTTTCGCACCCTTCACCCTGGTTCAAGTACAATGACTCATTTTAATATAATGGCATAGCAGCGTGTTTCAAAGTGCTACATAGTTTGCTCGAATATGAATGTCTTTCATTTCCCAACAGCGTCGATACAGAGGAGCAGGAGCTGGAGAAGGAAGTTTAAAAAATGCATAGATGAAAAAGGAGAAAGGTAGAAGAAAGAAGCAACAAAAGCAGCAAAGGAGACCGATTTGAAGTAAAGAAAAAAGAAACACAGAAAGAAAAAAATCGACCAGAACAGAGAACAAGACTGGGGAAAAAACTGAAAGAAGAAAAAGAAAATCATAAGGCTAAAAAATAACCATTAAAAAAGAGAAAGAAAAATTGGAGAGCAAAGAAAATGCTACCCTGTCTCACATCGAAATTGGTCCATTGTGCAAAGCATAATAGTTGTACAATAAATGCTGCAAAATTGTAACACTGCCTCACAGCAGTTTGTGAAAATGGCACAAAACGTAATGTGCTGATTGGAGTCTTAGGACACAATTTTCTCCTAGAGTTTCTCTGCATTTTGTGAAACTATCAAAGAATTTGGAAAAATATATGGAACTGGTGAAAAGAAAGGTACATCAGAGTGACGGCACATTAATATCATCAGGCACATGAAAGCTTTTTACATGTCCAAGTTGTTTTTAGTGCATTTCTCTTGCAATATATCATATTTTAATTACTTCATGAGGCATTAAAATAATATTTTTTTATTTGGCACTTTTGTAGTTGTCATGGATTGGAGTAGGAAATTGAAAAATGCGACTAATGTCAAATGGAAGTTAAATTTGCATTCAGACTTCCATAGTAAATATATATATAAAAAAAAAACACAAATCCATCAAAAGTTGTTCAAAGCTGTTTGTTTTATAATTAATTCCTTTCTTTACTTTTGAAACATTTACCTGATCCTATTTTTGATTTTCAACTGTGAGATTAGGAGGCCATAATCAGCTTGGTGTAATATGTTGGCTTGTATTAACATTCAGGATGGAGGTTGTAGTGAACAGAGGAAATCTCTCTATATGTATGCACAATTTTACTGTTTTTCTTATCCAATGAACATTTGAGAACATGAAAATTATTTCTAATGCTACTAGTAAAGATAACATCACTGTATAAATATTTACCTCCTCTCCATGAGCCTAAATTTCTCTTTTTATTTTTACATAAACACTGGATTCACCTAATTGGGTGGTTTATAAGCCAGTTTATCCTATAGTCACTAAAGAAAAATTTTGCAGTTTGTTAAAAAAAAAGGGCATGATTTACAAGTTATATAATTTATGTTTTTTGTCTCCCCTCCACATGTGGGAGGGCAGCGCCCCAGTGCCCCCTATGGACCAGCCTCCACTACTCTACACCCTGACATTGTAAGAGTAAAAACTTTAGACACAGTAAGAACAATTTTCTATGTCACACGGTCTAACTCCATGTCTCTGAAACCCACTGTCTGTATGTGGGTTTCAGACTGGATCATGCATGCGTATGATCCAGTCACTTTGTTTTGATATTGTTGTGTGCAGAGATCATCTTTTGAGCCTGTCTGTCCGTCTCCATGCATATGCATACAGTGTCTTTATAATTGGTCCTCTGTAGGTGTACCTGCTTGTAAAGAGAAAGGAAGCCTAATTGGTTGTTGTTATATGTGGCGTTACATAAAAAAAAAAAAAATCAGACTGAAAACAGCCAAATAAACTTTAAACTGAAAAAACAAAAAACAACAAGCTAAGGAAAAGCTTTTGTAGTGAAACCTTGACGAGCTTGTGAACTTGCTACATCAATTCATGTTCTACATCGCACAGTTCAGCCATGCTTTATCATTTATTTGCCCAATACTTTGATTGTAAGTAAATGATTCTGATCATTTTAATGATCAACTTCTAAAAGTATGTAGCAAACATGTTACTACAATTGTAGAATTCAAGTAAAAGTTCCTTCACTGGACCTCTAATGGCAGCATGCATGATAAACACAAGGAAGACAGGAAACATGTTCAACATTAGGGCACACTCATTATGACTATGGAGGCAAGCTGATATTTCTCATTAGAACACAGTGTAAAAGTATCACAGCTCCTGGCATATCTGAATTCTCTCTTTTTTTCTTTTAGATTCATCCTTTTTCTGAAGAAATGATGAAAAAAGTTTTAACTTCCACTGAACAGTCATTACAGCAAGATATCAATGATATTTTATCAACTTATATTTCCAAAGCATAGCCCAGCACAATATTTAATATATTTTCTGTGAGGAGTCTCCGATTTTACAGGAATCTTTTAGCTATTTAAGTGATACAAAATTGCAGAGTGACTAAGAATAGCAAACAGTAATAGGAGGAAAAAATAAAGTGTGCAATTACCACACAATGTGAAGTCAGCCAGGAGAAGCTCTTTCACACTTACAGTTTTTTGAAGCGTATGACTGAGAAAAAGGGTGTAAGAAATCGAGTGTTTGCGTGCGTATGCATGTGTGTGTGTGCAATGGGGGTGGTGTATCCACTTTAGTGTATAAAAAAAGTACAAGCTAAATTGGCAGTACAGCCAAGAGTGACATCCAAAGTTACTTCTGCTTCACTATCTTTACCCTCATCAACTCCACTGTATCCACATGTCAGTAAAGTTTCTCTCTTAAGTGTTTCTAATTTACTCAAAAAAAAAAAAATCACATATTCACCGAAACACAAGGACACGTTCACAGATCCCAATTCACATCAGTAAAAAATAACTTAACATTCAAGCTGTTTTTGGGCCCAATTTCAGAATATATGAATAACAAAACACGTGTCATTCTTTAGTATACTTCTGTCTTGATCTTTGGGTCACAACAAAGTTTGTCTTCTCTTTCTCCTCACACTATCCCCACATACAACCATTCCCCCAGCAAAATACTTTATGATCAATAAAAAAAATACAAAAACAACACGATTACATACCTCAGACAAAAAACAATAAATAAATAAACTACAGAACAACAAGAAAAAATCCAATCCTCCTGCTCTGAAAGAAAAGGTTGTGGACACATTCCGAACTAATAAACAATCTTATTCACAATCAACTGAGTCCACGATCTCTTAATTGATATGCAACACAATCTTCTTAGTGAGCTGCCATTCCTCTGACACTTTTACAGCTGTTTTGTATTTACACGTATGCAACTTTTCACTGTTCTCTTTTGGTGAATCAACAATGTCAATAACTTTACATGCATCACATGTTAGAGCTATTTGGCCTGCATGCGTACGATCCAGTCACTTTGTTTTGATATTGTTGTTGAGTGCAGAGATCATCTTTTGAGCCAAATGTCTTTGAGGCAGGAACTTGTATTCAAAAATGGGTCCGTGATGTAAACACAACAACTATTTATGGTTGCAGATTGTTTGCAATAAAAGCTGCAATGAACGTTGTAATTGGCTTCAACTTCACTCAGTTTACAGCGGCAGGAAATGTCTTATATCTGTCAGCTTGATCCGATTGGAGCTTGTGCTGGAGTTGGTCATGTGCTTTTTATTTCATAACAAGCTACCTCAACCCTCTACGGAAAGGCAAAGAAGCTCTACATAGTTGCACAAAATGCCAAAAAGAATCTTAATCTACCCAGGTTTGTGGGGCCCATAATACAGTATTCTGTGTGACTAAACAGTAAAGCAGCGAAAACAAATTAAATATTTTCTACTTTTAAAGATCAGTTATCAGTAAACTGTCACTCAGCAGGGCAATCACTGTGTCCGCTAGGCATAGCTTACACATCATTTCAAAATGAGAATCAGCCAGGCCATCACCCAGCTGACTGTAAAGGAGTGTGCCCACTGCATTACCTCATCAGCTGTGCTGACACATCTGACAACATACAAACGCTCACCAGGCGGCTAAAGGCAAAAACATTTTTACTATTGTTGGACAATTGTGTAGCAGTAGGTCAGGGGTGGGCATGTCCAGGTCTCCAGGGCTGGACTCCTGCAACTTTTAGATGTGTCTCAACTTCAACACACCCGAGTCAAATAATGAGGTCGTTAGCAGGACTCTGGAGAACCTGACTGCACTTAGGAGGAGATTCAGCTATTGGATTCAAGTGTGTTGGACCAGGGAGACATCTAAGAGCTGCAGGACACCGGCCCTCGAGGACAAGGATTGCCCACCCCTGCAGTAAGTGTACTGTTTTGTCTAGGCTGCCATGCAATAAAAGTTGCATCAGTATGTAAAATTTAGTTTAAAAGTTAATGCTTTCAAATCTAGATGGTTTGTCCTGATTTGTGTGGCGTAAACCCAGAGTAAATATAAATCAGGGGTATGTATTGACTCAACATAGACTTCTCTCTCAATGAAACCTTTGCACTGACGCCACATTACAATCAGGTCTATAGGTCGGTAAACAGCCATATGATTTTCTTTTCAAAGGAGTATTTTGATGATTTTATGCAAAGCACTGTAAAAAAAATTGTTCAGGTAACAGAACATTATTATGTATTAGAATAGGAACAAAGTTATGAAACGCCATTGGATTTACTTTCTGCAGTGTCAAGCACATGCACTCATAAAATTTGTTTCTGGTGATACTTCACTCAAATGCAAAAAAAGGAAAAGGCCCTTTTGGCCTGAGTCATCAACCCAGTGACGTGCAGTCTAACCCTTTATCCATCGTTTGTGCCCATCAGCAGCTGCTGTCCAGTTTCTTGTAAGGACAGGTTATTCAGGAGCTGTCACTAGCCAATGAGAGAAGGCATAGACGTGAGTCATGCTTGTCAAGTGAAAGTGAGTGACAGCTGAGATTCAGGCAAGCTTGACTTTAAAGCACTTTCCAAGGGCAACCACTGGTAGTTTGTTTCTACGAAGGTCTATCTGTAGATTGCTTTTGATAAGCAGTGATGATGTGTGCTTTAAGATTGCACTCTTTCCATTCTTCACTTAATACCCATATCACCATTGCGTATCTGTATTTTAATTGAAAGATGAAGATACTCTGTCTTAGGTAAATAACATTACATAATGCTACAACAAAAAAACATGTATGTAAACACTATGTCTACAAAGTGGAAGATGCCCTGCTCTCCACATGTTGAAGTGACAGCATCTTGACTTACTTTTGTATTAAGTCGGCTAATAGTTATTCAACCACTTGGAAAAGCTCATGGACCATTAACTTTATGGTCAAGATGGTCAGTTGATTATTACGTGTGGTGAAAGAGATAAAACACTGCAAACTTTACCCCCTACTTTCCAACTAACACACACCATGTGAACAGAAATCAATTGGTATTTTACAAAATGTGCTTAATTTCTTAAATTTTAGAGCCATATATTTCCAATAGATATGCGATGGGACAATGAGGGTAACGATGGTTGGAGTTCATCTCATGATCAGAGGGTTGCATCTGCCTCTGTTGAGTCCTTGGTCAAGACATTTTCCCCGTCTTGACTGCATTTGGTGGTCAGAGGGCTTGGTCAGACTGCCGCAGGGAAGCTGCGGCTACTTAGCTTGCCAACACCAGCATATGAACGTGTGTGTGTAAATGACTGAATGTAGTGTGAACCTCTTTGAGATCGTCCGGACTTGATAAAGCGCCTTACAGGCCATGTACCATTTACATGCATGGCAATATAGCAGAGTGTGACAGCTGCCTAAAACTGGTAATGTGAGTTTGTTGCCTGATATTTGCTGCTTGGCATGAAGTCATGAGTGAGATCCCCCAAAGCCTGACCAGTTTTGTGGATTAAATGTGGCCGAAACACATTTATTTTCTTTTAACCAGCACACATAAATAACTGCAAATGATATGACAGATGTAGTATGGAATGAAGTTCAGAATTGACCATAATAGCTCTTGCAGAACTTCAAATATCCTACCTGTTATAAAATTCAGTTTTCATTATACATGACTTCTTCAAAAAATGAGTAGATGGGAGTGCAAGCTCCTCTGATAAATAAAAAATGAGATAACACAGTATGAGAGTTAATTTGTGTGTAGAAAATACCTTTTTAATGGCTCTATTGGCATGCAGCTTTCTTCTGAGATTATATATATATATATATATATATATATATATATATATATATATATATACACAAGTGCCTCAGAATAAAACATAGCTGAAATATCTTTGCCGATTGGTCTCACTGGGTTTTGCTGGTTTGTGCAGTTCTAGATGAGATAGGTTCCTCTCACGTTTCTGTTCTTTGATTGTTGTTCGTCTATCTTACTTCCCCTCCTTCCTGCCTCTCCCTCTCATGTGTCTAAGCAGTTTCTGTTGAATAGCCATGAATAAGTGATGAGTTAATACAAAGATGAATTATTGTGATGGTTTATTCAGTGTGCTGCTCTGTTGTTGGCGCATGTGGTACTGTGCACTCCTCCAGCTTGTCACAAAGCCCAGGTAAGAGTTGACACCCATGTATGTGCACTCACAGACAAACACGTGTGGTTATGTACACACATTTTACCCAAAGTGGTGTTGATAAAAAGATTATGACTAGTCTACTACTTCAGTATGTGCTTTTCCAGCACGCAGGTATGGTACCAGCAATAAAGGTGCAGCAACAAACCCCACAGCCTTTCTGCTGCTTCTACAATCAAGACTTTTCCATTTCCTATCTTCTTTGGAGCCATGCTCTGGCATATCTCATAACTTATTTAGACGTGAGGGTAGCCCCAAGGAGGACACACACAAGGGTGCAAGAGAACAAGAGCAAGACACAACAAGACGAGGCCAGAAAAAAGTGGCACATACAACTGTTAACTATTCATAATGGTGACTAATTAAACATTTACTGTCTTTTCAAAGTACAGCCCTGAATACAGGAGCCCCAAGAGAGGAGTGAGTTTTGGAGAGAATTACAAATATAATGCCAAAAAATGACTCAAAACTTTCTGTGAAAACATGAAAAACTGCTTTGCTTCGACTTTTCTGGGAATTCACTGAAACTATTCAGCCCTGTACTCCTCAGCTGCCACTTTCTAAACACAGAAAAAAAAAATTACCAGCCTTTAACTATGACATCCAGGAGCAAACCTTGTCTATCTATGATCCTTTCACTGGATAGTGCAGGTAGGGAACACCGTCCACAAGAAGAAGTTCTGATTAAGTCATCTACCCATCATATTTGTATCAATTATTTAATTAGGTATATATCATTGAGATTAAAAATCTGTATTTCAAAGTTGCACATATATTTACACACCCATTTTGTTCTGATTATAACACCAGCTTTGGATACAATCAATACTGTGCTGCCTATTATATCCCACTTTCAAGGTTAAAGTAGACATATGCTTTTAAATCATTCCTTTTTACATGCAAATCATTCACATTTGGTCTATATAAAGTAGAACAACTGTGATACTGTTTACCCCTAGATAGCAGCAATACGATTATATACCGGCAGAGAAAATATTTATTTCAAAGTTTATTAAAGATGTCAACAACCTTCCAGCATACATACATGTTGGAGCCAGAGAGTTGACCCAAAGCAGGAAAATTAAGACAACAAACCTACAGAACCACGCCTTCCAAAAACAAAGCCAAACAATTAAAAAATGCAGTACGGCTATATCCTCAAGGAGGCAGCTAAAAGCTAGCACACAGCGCTAACTGAAGCAAGAGGCTCAGCACTATCAAAGGACGTCATTATCAACGCACAAAATTCATGTTTAAAATAAACTTTGTTGTTATTTTAGCGTTATTCGGAGCTTACAGCTTTTCTGTGTCCCGCTTTTCCATACAGAGAAGGAACTGACCTCTTAATCAGATGAAGTCTTTCGGAAAATCACTGTAGGATGTTGCTGAAGAATTCGTCCTTAAGAGCCTCGAGCAAATAAGGGTGACTTCCCGCACTGATGTGGGTGCATTTCCAAGAAAAATAAAATGCAACCCGACACTTCAAAGGTATCAGAGGCCTGCCTTCGTAGACAAGCTGCAAGGGACTTGTCTACTTGCAACTTCGGCATAACTGAATTTGGACTACTAAATCGCTCCAGGGGCGAAAAATAATGTCCGATTTACAAAACTGATTTGCCGGAAGACCATGACTTTGTTAAGCAGTTCCACAGGAAATGCAAATGACATGATAGAGAAGAAAAAAAAAATAAAAATATATATATAATATATACAACAATGTATATTTTCCTGGTATTTACAGAATTTTTTTTAAATTATTTTAAACATTGTAGTCGGTGGATGACGCCTGTAAAAGCCCTTGTACAGGAGCAGAACTCCATCCATCAATCCATTTTCTTTCACCCTTGTCCCTTGGTGGGGTCGGGAGGGTTGCTGGTGCCTATATCCAGCTGGCGTGCCGGGCGAGAGGCGGGGTACACCCTGGACAGGTCGCCAGTCTGTCACAGGGAGCAGAACTCAATACATTATAATAGTTTAAAACTATTAAAGAAATACTAAAATTATATATTATGACAATTAAGTATAAGTAGTCATATAAATAATTATAAAGGTATCAATAAATTGATTTAAAAATAATTTTTAGATATTTTCCAACTCCATTGAAATTTGTCCCTAGTTTTTGTCAACACTGTCAGACATGAAGAGAATGTAAAAAACTCAGGCATTATTGGGAGGCACCAGAACTTCTGAGGACCCCATGACCACTTCCTTTCTCTTCCTTTGCTAAGAGGGCTAGTTAGCTCTGGTTAGCTTATGTTATTCTTTAGTTTTTTCTTCTTTTTATTCCTAAGTTGTTTGTCACAACCATGATGTGTCAACACCATAACTGACAATTTACAAAACTTTGATGAATTTTTGTGAAATAAAAGCTTAATTTTGGTAAAATGTAAAGATTTCATGGACTTGATGAGCTACAATATGGCCTCATTCAGAATAACACCTTATAAATTGAGGTAGTTTGGCTTTTTGTCAACTCCATCAGATGTCAACTCCATCAGAGTTTTTCTGACTCTTTCAGTTGTCAAATCTCACTTAAATTTGCAATTCATTCATTTTAATGTATTTTACATAAATTGCATTACTTCACATGTACCAAGTTTTTCATTTTACTTTCATTTCATTTTACTTTCATTTCATTTAGTTTTTAAATTTCAGCACTGCTAGACACTCAAAATACACAAAAAAATGTATTTAAGGGCTAAAACTGTGGATTCTACATGAAATGTCCCCTTTAAGAGTTTATCGTTGCTAACCACTTTTATTCCTAACCAAACAGTGTAAATATTTTCATTTTCATTTTCACGATGCCACAAATCTGATACCATGGTTCTCAATTACAAAAAAGAGGTGAAGTGCTGCCTTACAGCTGTGAGGAAGTGTCTGCCTCAAGTGAAAAAGTTGGGATATCTTGGTTTGAGCAGAAAATAGATAAATGGAGTGAGGCCTTAATTACAGCAAAATGTGCACTGATTTGGACTGTTGTAGTAAAGCTTAATCAAAAAAAGAAAATTTCTCAATTTTCCAGTCTGCCTATTTTTCCCACGCTTTGGTATACCCCAGAATGAACTTAAAAGTGGGACGGTTTTGCCCCATGACCTGGTTTTGTATAATCTGATGATGATTGATGGATGGACGAAACCAAGTTAGACTCCATTTTTTACATGTGTTTCGGGTTCTCCATCTGATCACGGCAGTACATCTCCCTGATGAAACTTTCCGCTAGGCTGCTACATCTATCCCAACTCTCCTGTCTTGCTGTTTGTCAATTACCACTTGGTCTTTGCTTGTCTGTCTGAATTACCTAAGGTGCAGGTGCTTCTGAATCTGATACCTTATCTGTTATTCCACTCACTCTTCTTTCATGTGGAACCCTGCTGGGTATATTATCCAAAATGCAGTGTAGTTACTACCAGCTCAGTTGGAGATCTGTGCTATACAGGGGCTAAAGTGGACTTGAGCTGCAATCCTCAGAATAAGATGAGGAACAAACAATGTCTGGAAGCTTTTATTTTCTTTCCCTTCAGTTGAATCCTAAGAATTGTATTAAGCTGACAGTTTTCTAAATTCCTGCCCCAACAGACATGTGTTGCACAAGCATATGCTACACAGCAGAGGTCTTTTATTGATACTGTAAAAATCAGGCTTCATTTAACCAGTCAGATGGCTGTCCTGAAAGGCGACTTTGCAATTATAAATAAGAGTGTAGCGTGCATTAGCTTGATGAGATACCCCATTCTCCTAAATCAATAAAGATGCTCCTGTCCATTTAATGATGGAAACGCATTTTTCATTCATTTAGGTGAAATTATTAATTAATTAAAAGAAAAAATAGGAGTTTATGTTAGCTTGGTTTTTTTTTATCTGCTTAGTGACACATAAAAAAAAAACAAGAGTTCTCCAACATTCATATTCACCCCATTTTGCCTACCAAAGCTTGGCAGGTTGTCAGACTTTTTAGCTCTGACTACGTAGGAATTCACCTGAAGATTTTGAAATCATGGGATTTGCTTACAAGTTTAATAACCAAGTCTACATATTTTGAGCTTACATGGCTAATCAAAGGTCTAATTTATTAGCATTTTTTAATCATATAACAAAAAAAATATTGTCACCGTTTTAAACTCATCGGCCACTTTATTAATGTTTCATACTTAAGCTACACACAAATGTAAAGGTAATAGCAGATGTTTTAAATATAGTTTTGGTTTGCATATAGGAGAATTTCAGGACACAACAACTTCATTAATTGGTCGTTAATATCATATTTTTACAGGATATGTAATTTTCAGGTTACAGAGAACATGTGCATTTAAGCAATATGTTAATTAAGATATATTAAAATTTAACGCTTCAAAAAGCTTTTCAGGATATTTACATCCTCAATAGGTTTTATGCATTTTTATTTCAACCAAAAAGGGAGAAAACTGAAAAAATAATGAGCTGATTATTTTTTTTACTGCTGTAAAAAACCTTCTACAGCAGTAAATAAGTAATAGCAAATCATTGCCATAAGAATTTAATTATTTATACAGGTCCTTCTAAAAAAATTAGCATATTGTGATAAAGTTCATTATTTTCCATAATGTAATGATAAAAATTAAATTTTCATATATTTTAGATTCATTGCACACCAACTGAAATATTTCAGGTTTTTATTGTTTTAATACTGATGATTTTGGCGTACAGCTCATGAAAACCCAAAATCCCTGTCTTAAAAAATGTGAATATTTTATCCGACATTAAAAGAAAAGTGTTTTAATACCAAAAATGTCAACCTTCAAATAATTATGTTCAGTTATGCACTCAGTACTTGGTCGGGAATTCTTTTGCAGAAATGACTGCTTCAATGCGGCGCGGCATGGAGGCAATCAGCCTGTGGCTCTGCTGAGGTGTTATGGAGCCCAGGATGCTTCTATAGCCTTAAGCTCATCCAGAGTTTTGGGTCTTGCGTCTCTCAACTTTCTCTTCACAATATCCCACAGATTCTCCATGGGTTCAGGTCAAGAGAGTTGGCAGACCAATTGAGCACAGTAATACCATGGTCAGTAAACCATTTACCAGTGGTTTTGGCACTGTGAGCAGGTGCCAGGTTGTGCTGAAAAATGAAATCTTCATCTCCATAAAGCTTTTCAGCAGATGGAAGCATGAAGTGCTCCAAAACCTCCTGATAGCTGCTGCATTGACCCTGCCCTTGATAAAAACACAGTGCACCAACACCAGCAGCTCCCCAGACCATCACTGACTGTGGGTACTTGACACTGGACTTCTGGCCTTTTGGCATTTCCTTCTCCCCAGTCTTCCTCCAGACTCTGGCACCTTGATTTCCGAATGACATGCAAAATTTGCTTTCATTCGAAAAAAGTACTTTGGACCACTGAGCAACAGTCCAGTGCTGCTTCTCTGTAGCCCAGGTCAGGCGCTTCTGCCGCTGTTTCTGGTTCAAAAGTGTCTTGACCTGGAGAATGCGGCATCTGTAGCCCATTTCCTGCACACGCCTGTGCACGGTGGCTCTGGATGTTTCTACTCCAGACTCAGTCCACTGCTTCCGCAGGTCCCCCAAGGTCTGGAATCGGCCCTTCTCCACAATCTTCCTCAGGGTCCGGTCACCTCTTCTCGTTGTGCAGTGTTTTCTGCCACACTTTTTCCTTCCCACTGAGGTGCCTTGATACAACACTCTGGGAACAGCCTATTCGTTCAGAAATTTCTTTCTGTGTCTTACCCTTGCTGAGAGTGTCAATGATGGCCTTCTGGACAGCAGTCAGGTCAGCAGTCTTACCCATGATTGTGGTTTTGAGTAATGAACCAGGCTGGGAGTTTTTAAAAGCCTCAGGAATCTTTTGCAGGAGGTTAGAGTTACTTTGTTGATTCAGATGATCAGGTTAACTGCTCGTTCAGAGAACCTTTTCATGATATGCTAATTTTTTGAGACGGGGATTTTGGGTTTTCATGAGCTTTATGCCAAAATCATCAGTATTAAAACAATAAAAGACCTGAAATATTTCAGTTGGTGTGCAATGAATCTAAAATATATGACAGTTTAATTTTTATCATAACATTATGGAAAATAATGAACTTTATTACAATATGCTAATTTTTTGAGAAGGACCTGTACAACTAGTGAAATTTATGATTAAGTTGATTTAATAAGACATGATTATGATGCAGCTATCTACTTGCTGTGTATCAGCCTGGGATCAAGTATAGCTCAAAGCCCAGATACTAGATGCAGACAGTCAGATAAAATCACGTAGGTTGAATGAAGGGAATAGTAGAATGTTACAATGTAAGTTACTTCTTGAAGGCGAGGAAATTGTGCCAGGCTAACTCAAAATGTGCAAACATGCAACATGTTTACCATGGATAGCAAGAAAACAATCATATTAAAATGATTAATTACTCAGTTTTCAAACTAACATTATCTGCTTTTAGTCATTATTTTCTTATGCAAACTGTTTATAGTTTGTCAGTTCAAACATCAAAAAGAAGTTACATTTGTTGCCTTTCTATTTGTAGCTTTCAGCTCAGGTATATTCCATTCTGAAGTTTATTTGTTTTGATTTTTATCACTTGATGAAAATTTAAACAGAGATGCACAATGTCTAATTTTATTCCTAATTCTTGGTGTGAAAAAATAATATTGCTGTGCTTTTCAGGCTATATTGTGAACTAAATGAGATTAAGTATTGTTTGAAATACACGGGAAATTTAAAAATAGATAAATTTAAAAGTAAGTAACAATCAATGAAATGTTCTTTTGGCCTTGTGAGCTAACCAGTTTAGGGACTCATCCATAAGAAAGTGATGAGTTTTTGTATGGATACTTCAAAATAAATATACAGAGACTACTTTATAGAGTATTAAGGGGACGAGGATAAATTTCTGTGGTATTTCTATAAATAAAATCTTTGAATTTTATCACCAGTTGTCACAGAACAGAAGAACTGGAAGTCGAAACATTCTACAGAATTATACGATGACTTTAGGAAACCAAATATTTTCTTGAATCAATAGCTGGGCAACTTGCACCCTTGTGAATATTAATGGGCAAACATGCCGTCATTGGAAATCAGTGTCATAATATCCAAATTATTATTTGTTTGCTGTTTGACGTTAGTTTGTTGAGCAGTGCTTCAGTAGCAGAACTTTAAATTTGATTTTTTCTTTCATTTGATCCTCATTAATGTTCCAATTGCACATCCAGGCTCAAATACTATAGTTATATTTAAAAACCTTTTAGTTCTCAATTACAGCCACATCAAAACACCCCAATCAAGGCACAATTAAACAGTAATGCACCTGTGAGATACGTCTTAAAACAGACTTTTCAGTGAATTTTTCCGTCTTGTATGATATAAATACAGCCGGCGACATAGTGAGAGAATAGGGTACAAAGTGATAATAGACGCTTTATGGTTAAAGTGTTTTCTTTTGATACTTTTCACACATTTCCACTTGAAAAAAATCACTCTTTTCTTCCTAAACAGTCTGCGCAGTGTTAATTATTGCAGTATAACTTACAATATGCTTGCCATTACAAACCCATCAAGGCTTATATGGAAATATATTTTCATTTCCATTTAAAAGCTGATCCCTAACAAGCTACACCATTTACAAGGTGTTAGATGGTGTATAGGCGCTAAGGTACAAGTTGCTGATGAGTTGCAGTAAATGTCTTTCTTGCAGTAAATTGACTTTATGGATTCCAAGCCAGCTAATAAATTGCAAGTCTGGAAAGTCCACATTTTGATGAATAAATAATTTTTAACGACTGACCATAATTTATAGGGAGGTGAAATGGTACTATGCTCAAATAGGACTGCTTACTGTTAATATGTCCTGAAGTGTTAGAATTTGACAATAAACCATACATGTCCAAACAAAATGAAAAGTAATCAAATAAAAGCTCACCCTTTGATATTTTTGGACAACCTTCAGCTTTAATTATGACATAGGATTTACTTCCATCCGGTGTTGCATTCATGTTTCACCAAGATCTTATATTGATGATGGGGGAATCTGACCACTGTGCAAAGCTTTCTCCAGCAAGTCCCAAAGATTCTCAAAAGAGTTAAAGTCCTGACTCTGTGCTGGCCACCCTAATTATGTTTCAGACTTCATGGACCACTCTTTCACAATTTGAGGCCAATGAATCTTGGAATTGTCATCTTGGAAAATGCTCACGTCGTCAGGGAAGAAAGAAATCCATTGAAGGAAGAACCTGGTCATTCAGTATATTCAGGTAGTCAAATGACCTCATTCTTATGACACGTAATGTTTCTAATCTTAGACTAGATCACCTGCGGCAACCCTTGATCATAGTATTATACCCACAGACTTTTACTATAGGTACCAGACATGATGAGTGCTTCACTTCATCTAACCTGTACTCTATAATAAAAGGTAAATGTGGACTCATCAAACCAGATGACCTTCTTCTATTGCTCCACAGTCCAATTTTCATGTTCCCTTGCAACCTTTTTTTTTATTTTTTTACCTGTAAACCTTTCTGATTGTGCTCTTATGGTTACACAAATGTTTAATCCAATCCCTTGAGTTTCCTCTGCATTGTGGCTATAAAAATACTTATTGCTTCTTTCCAACTTTCATTTATGTCCAATTTTTTTTTTTTGGGAATCTCCTTAGATATTTTATCGATTTAAGGGATGCCAATGATTTGACTCTTCTTCCACGACCATGGGATGTATCTTTCAACATGGGTGTTTAAGGAAAATGAAACTACACATTACATCAGTTGGTATTAAATGAATTCTTGCTCTCTGAATGATAATCACACCTGGAGTAATTATCCTAGGCTAGTAGCTGTTTTCTGAGTTAAATCTAGGTGGTAACTTTTTCCCCACTGGCAGTGTGTATGGCACAACACCATAACATTGTGGTACATCCAAAAGAAATCCATGGCAGTCAGGCTTAATTGTTGATGAAATTGTGTGTGTACATTATCAGTAGAATAGATAATAGAACTTCTTTTTTCATTCAAAGCAGCATATCGTCCTGAATCAATGAAATGTCAACACACAAAGGAGAACAGATTTCAAAAGTACTTGAGCCACAACAGCGACAGTCTAAAACACCGTCCTGATTCTCACTTGATTAGTTTAGTCTCACCAATTGTTTATTTTTTAGCAATACAATCTTTTTATATTTTAACTCATAGTATCTCTAGAATAATACAAATACATTAGCGATGCTTCCAGGTGTTGCTACTGACAACCTGGTAAAATAAAAAAAACGACAACCTGATCAAATGTGTTAAAGTGTGGAGTTTCTGAGAGTTGCTGTGTGGAAAATGGCATATCTGTAGAGAAGAAGCATTCTTTTACCAACTTATTTTTGTATCAACTTCAACAAATATATATATTTTTTTATTTTGTTGCATTAAATGCCCCATCTATTATTTACTACACTTAAATATATCGACTTTCATAAAGACTGACTTACTGCCGTGTGTGGGCACCTTGATTTTTTTCCCCCTTTTTCTTTTACACAGTCCTTTGGGAGCCTAACAGAGAAGATAAACAATGGCTGACCTGTATCAGATTGGGAGCACTGAGGCAGGAGAGTGAGGAATGAGCTGTGACAAAGGAAGCTTAAGTAATATGCTCGTTTCAGTTAAAGTACATGTTAACTGCAGTTGACTGTTTTGTTTTTCAAAGCTGAAGGACAAAATATGTAGAAAACTAACATTTTCTACACATGCGTCCCTCAGTGTCCATGCGCATTCGTCCTACGCATAAATAAATATTTAGTGTAATAACACTGGATAACATCACAAGGTAAATAATGGTTGCTGTTCATTGAGATAACTGCATGAGAGATCAAGCTAATGTTAGCATATTCTCTGGGAGCATTTAGCATGCTGATAATAACTTTCCGCCCTGGGAGGCCATCAGAGCTTTGCTGGTGTCTGAATGACTGCACTGGAATTGGCACATTAGCTTTGTATATCTCATCTGGGAGAAATGAATTACCGAACATGTACACATAACTCTTACACCAAGACTCACAGAAATACTGAGTTTATTTCATCCAGGGGACGTGAATACATGGCAGTTGAGATCCATTAGTGGTAAACATGTAGAATCTGTCTGCTGAGCAGAAGGCAGCTCAGCGGGGAGCCAGCCGGCAATGTGGAGGTGTAATAGTTTGATGAGGAAAATGTGTGCAAAAGTGTGTGTGAGGCACAACATGTGGAAGTGTGTCTCCACATCGTGCTTTCAGTCAGTTTGACATCATTGCAAGGCTTGTTACGGGTTCCAGAAGCAGAGGTGCCATTGTGGGAGAAAATACAGGGCCCATTAAATGTGTTGAGCATTATAGCAAGTATCGAAACATCTGTGACCTTTCGGTGGAACAAAGAAAACTTTTGTATGAATCTTCAAAGGAGATGTTAGGTCTTTTTACTTCCAGAAAAAGAGGGGTATGGTAAAATCTGACAATTGGCTTTCATATCAGCCTTCCGTACTTACAGATGGCTTCGCGGGGCTGAATGGCACTGATCCCAATTTGGCTTCAGGAGGGCACACCTTGTTGTGGTTTATCAAGTTTTCAAATTAAGCAGTTTCTTGCAAAAGGTTTGACACCTCTTGAATCTTTTAACATTTCTTATGCAGTTATCACACACTGTGCCTGTGACAGACGGACAGAAAGCAGTTCACAATTGTGAAGTGGAAAGGCTGTGTCTTGCCAGAACTTCTCAATTGGTTTTTGGTCTGAATTTTTACTTGGCCCGTCTAAGACATGAACATGCTTTGATTTACACCAATCCATTCTCGCTCTGGCTGTATTTTCAGTGGTGCTGTGCTGCTGGAAGCTAAACCTCTGAAGCGTTGTCAAGTCTTCTTCCAGGATTACCCTGTAATTAGCACCATCCATCTTGACCTCAACTCTAACTTCCCACAGCATAATCCTGTCACCACCGTGTTTCATTTTAGATATAGTATGTTGAGAGTGATGTTCAAATATGGAATCCAACCATAATTGGCTTGCTATTTGCATGTTTTGAGTTTCTAGCTTCTCTCACTAAATGTGCACTTGTCCAAGGTTCTTAATAATAGGTTTTTTTGCTGAATTGTGTATCAGCAGAAAAGTGTCAGCATTTACAGCAGAGGTATCAAACTTCATTCCCCGAGAGCCAGTGTCCTGCAACTTTTGAATGTGTCTCAAGTCCAAAGCAATGAATCAAATAACTGAATCACCATCTCATGCACTCAAGTTCCACAGAATCCTACTAATGACCTAATTATGGGATGCGGGTGTGTTGCTGCGGAAACACATCTAAAAGTTGCAGGACACTGGCCTGGAGTTTGACACTTGTGATTTAGAGTGTGACTAGTGCAGTCCTTCATGGCTGGGGGCCCCACAACAGCAACTGACTGCAGCAAAGTCATTAAAATAAAGTGTAAAATCTGCCCCGTTCTTTAGTTGTCCAATTTAAGATACAAGACAATTATATGATAAATTCAGTTAATGTCAACATTAACGTCACATTCCAGAAAGCAAGCCAAAGATATCCATTATTACATGTTTTACACAATCACCGTTTTGCAAAAACCATTTTCAGAAATTAAAAAATCCATCACACACTTCTTTCCCAGAAGTAAGTCTCTTGAAGCAGTTACAGACTAGGTGGTGGAGCGCTTAGGAGGTTTTTTAGACATATTTCCCCCAGGATCTACTAAAAGCCACAAAGAAATGATGAGCAAACATCAAATAATGAAAAATATGACAGTCCATAAAAATTACTTTTTATATTATAATCCAATGAATGAAGAGGCATGGAGAGAAGGCTGGGGAACTGTGATTTGGCTGAGCCGGGTATCTGAAGGAAGAACTTTATCAGAGGATCAACAAGCAACAATAACACATGTTGCATTACAATGTTACTGTCATGATCCGTGGTTCTATGTGTTTATTTTCTAGTTTCTGTGTGATTCTGTTCCCTGTTGGTCCTGTCTCTGCGTCTTTCCCCGTTGATTGTCTCCCAGGTGTGTCTCGTTCCCGTGATTGCCCCGTGTGTATTTAGTCTCCCCTGTTGTCTGTATTCTTCGTCGGGTCCTTGTCTATCGCTTGTCATAGTTTGTCTACTGAATGTCTATTCCTTGTTGGTTGATGTCACCTTCTCCGTGCTATCAGTTTCCTCGTGCTGTCTCCCTGTTGTTCCTTTTGAGAAGTCCTTATCATTAAATTCATCATTTTCCGTCACAACCTGGGCCTAAGCGTCATCTCCTCACCTACCACCACATCACATCCTGACAGAAGGACCCGACCACGACCACTAACGGTGAGGAACGCTACCTTTCATCATGGACCCAGCAGACCGTCGTTCCCTGTTTAGGGAGATCAGGAGATACGACGAGGAATGTAAGAAACCATATTCTCCGTTCACCCGCCTCAACGCCGCCATTCGGATGGTGATCCACCTAGACAGGTGGATCCAGCTCCTTCCTGGGTTGGGCTTGGAGGATTTTTACCAGGAGGTAAAACGGGAGCTGGAGACGGTAAAGGCTGTGCTGGCAGCGAGACCCAAGCCAGCTCCGTCTCTTCGCCCAGCCTACCCGTCTCCAGCCGCCACAGCCTGGTCACCCTGTCCTGCACCCGCTGCCGGCGTGCAGCTCCCCGAGCTTCCTGCACCCACTGCCGGCGTGCAGCTCCCCGAGTTTCCTGCGCCCGCTGCCGACGACCGGATGAGTCCCTGGTGGGGGACTCGTATGGCGATCTGCCCACCAGGTGTCGGGCCACGGCGATACCATCGCTCTGAGCCGCCGGAGGTCCCGGCCCCGGGGCATCGACGTCGCCGCCGCCCTCGACCACCGGAGTTTCCCGTGCCCGCTGCCGGTGAGCAGCCTCTAGAGTCCCCTAGTGTCCCTCCAGAGTCCCCTAGTGTCCCTCCAGAGTCCCCTAGTGTCCCTCCAGAGTCCCCTAGTGTCCCTCCCGAGTCCCCTAGCGTCCCTCCAGAGTCCCTAGTGTCCCTCCAGAGTCCCCTAGTGTCCCTCCAGAGTCCCCTAGTGTCCCTCCAGAGTCCCCTAGTGTCCCTCCAGAGTCCCCTAGTGTCCCTCCAGAGTCCCCTAGCGTCCCTCCAGAGTCCCCTAGCGTCCCTCCAGAGCATCCTAGCGTCCTTCTCGAGTCCCCTAGCGTCCTTCCCGAGTCCCCTAGCGCCCTTCCCGAGTCCCCTAGCGTCCTCCCAGAGCTTCCTAGCGCCCTTCCCGAGTCCCCTAGCGTCCTCCCAGAGCTTCCTAGTGTCCTTCCCGAGTTCCCTAGTGTTCTTCCCGAGCTCCCAGCGCCCGCAGCAGCCGGCGCTCCGCCAGAGCTCCCAGCTCCAGAGCTCCCAGCGCCCGCAGCAGCCGGCGCTCCGCCAGAGCTCCCAGCGCCCGCAGCAGATGGCGCTCCGCCAGAGCTCCCAGCGCCCGGAGCAGCCGGCGCTCCGCCTGAGCTCTCCGAGTCCGCTGCCGGTGAGCAGCTCCCCGGTGAACCTCCCGAGAATCCAGCCGGCCGTCCTGCCGGTTCCACAGCCTCGGCTCCGCCCGAGACTCCGCCCGGCCGTCCTGCCGGTTTCCCGGCCTCTGCTCCGCCCGGCCGTCCTGCCGGTTTCCCGGCCTCTGCTCCGCCCGGCCGTCCTGCCGGTTTCCCGGCCTCTGCTCCGCCCGGCCGTCCTGCCGGTTTCCCGGCCTCTGCTCCGCCCGGCCGTCCTGCCGGTTTCCCGGCCTCTGCTCCGCCCGGCCGTCCTGCCGGTTCCCCGGCCTCTGCTCCGCCCGAGCCCACGGCCTCTGCTCCGCCCGAGCCCACGGCCTCTGCTCCGCCCGAGCCCACGGTCTCTGCTCCGCCCGGACCCCAGTCTCCAGCGCCTGCAGCAGCCGGCGCTCCGACCGGCCCACCGCGGCACAAGCTCCGCCTCCAGCGTCGCCGCCCACCGCGGCTCAAGCTCCGCCTCCAGCGTCGCCGCCCACCGCGGCTCAAGCTCCGCCTCCAGCGTCGCCGCCCACCGCGGCTCAAGCTCCGCCTCCAGCGTCGCCGCCCACCGCGGCTCAAGCTCCGCCTCCAGCGTCGCCGCCCACCGCGGCTCAAGCTCCGCCTCCTGCGTCGCCGCCCACCGCGGCTCAAGCTCCGCCTCCTGCGTCGCCGCCCACCGCGGCTCAAGCTCCGCCTCCTGCGTCGCCGCCCACCGCGGCTCAAGCTCCGCCTCCTGCGTCGCCGCCCACCGCGGCTCAAGCTCCGCCTCCTGCGTCGCCGCCCGCCGGACCTCCCACGAGAGGTCTGCCTCCTGTGCCGTGGTCGGCCCCCGGAGGGTTTTGCGGTGCTTATTTCGTTTTGGATTTGTTTTTTGTTTTTCTGGACTCTGGCCCTCCTGCCGTCGCCCCTCCGCCCACCCTGTTGGGTTGTTTTTTGTTTTTTGGACTCTTTTTGTTGGGCGCCTGGTAGTCGCCCCTTGAGGAGGGGGTACTGTCATGATCCGTGGTTCTATGTGTTTATTTTCTAGTTTCTGTGTGATTCTGTTCCCTGTTGGTCCTGTCTCTGCGTCTTTCCCCGTTGATTGTCTCCCAGGTGTGTCTCGTTCCCGTGATTGCCCCGTGTGTATTTAGTCTCCCCTGTTGTCTGTATTCTTCGTCGGGTCCTTGTCTATCGCTTGTCATAGTTTGTCTACTGAATGTCTATTCCTTGTTGGTTGATGTCACCTTCTCCGTGCTATCAGTTTCCTCGTGCTGTCTCCCTGTTGTTCCTTTTGAGAAGTCCTTATCATTAAATTCATCATTTTCCGTCACAACCTGGGCCTAAGCGTCATCTCCTCACCTACCACCACATCACATCCTGACAGTTACACAAAAATGACTGTCTGGTACTGACCTGTTTGCTTCATTCAGTCGCTAGCAGCACAAAAATGCAGGTAATGTTTATTGTGTGTTACATCTGATTCTTAAAATGTCTTTTTAATCTGTTTTTTTAAGATTAGACAGACTGGTTGCATGAATATTCCTAACATTAAAAAAAGCAACAAAAAAAAAAAAAAAAACGAAAGGCACATTAGTAATTTTAGATCTGCAGCTGCACAATTAATAAGGCAACATTACTATTCATTCGAAAAAGTTGGATTACAGTCTACAACTGAAACAAATGATCTGCTCAGCAGTTATAGTATTGTATATAGATTTTAAATAGAATTATATATTGTAAACATGAACATTCAGATACATATTGCTTCAGAATCATAATACAAAACAGTGTCAAATTGTACTGCAAGAAAAAAAAATCAGAATTGATGTAATGACTCGCATAACTACTGTTGACAAAGGAAGGCTTTCTACACCGAAGTAACTATATTCTGCCTTGCTGTTTGTTACAAATGCAGGTTGATGTACAGACTAGAGATTACTGGCCAATTAGATGGTAATTTAGAAGTTAAGAGCTTTTTGCAAATAAAGTGCTGTAAGTGAGGTCAAAGGAAGAGAATGAAAGCCTTTTACACTGACTCAATTCTCTTTACTAGAGTTAAGGATTTTCTTCTTTCCTTGAATAAGTGGAAGAGTCTACAGAGAAAAGAGAAATAACCCTAAACAGAGTGTTATAGACAGAAACTGAAGCACACTCAGAAGTACTCTATCAATCTGTCTGTCCATCACCAGAGTCATTGAGAATCTCACTCCTTCTATGCATCACACAGGACTTTGAAAACATTTCATGAGCAATTGTCAAATATGTAGTCAAATGACAGAAAGAAACTGCAATGACTGTTGAATTGTATTTGTGTTGGTCTGAGTAAAAAACAATTGAAAAGGAGAGTCAAGTTAAAACTAGTTCCTTTCTCACGCCTGTATTCTCGACCCATTGAAGGTTTCACACAGAATTCTTAATTTGGAACAATAATTTTTTTGAAAAGTTCAAGAATTAAATTAAAAAATGAACAACCTGACAGTTATGTTTTGTCAACATTTTTTTGACCCAATCCCAGAAAGATAAGAATCGGTACATTAGATGAATGTGATATTTAATGTACAATACAATGGGACGTTATCTTGCAGAGACAAATGACAGTAGAAGGATTACAATAACTAGGTTACTAGTAAGATGCAGGAAACTATGAAAGTCTAGCTTTCTCTCTCAGCCCGAATGACTTGCAGACATATCCAGAAATATTGGAGAATTTATAGCTTCTGTTTTAAATAATTTCTACTTGACATAAATGGACATTATTTATTTTCTAATTAAGGTTGGCCAGTCCTTGTCTTAATTTCGCTAAAAAAAAAAGTGCTCTGAATCTTAGCCTAAAGAAAAATATTTAAAGTCAGGCTAGCCAGCCCATTTAAATATATATATATATATATATATATATATATATATATATATATATATATATATATATATATATATATATATTTTTACCACATTTATGCATGAATTTGAGTCTTTTTATCTTTTCTTTCTCAATCACCATTTTTCCATTTTTAGAGGGAAGGAAAAAAATGGTTCTGTCTAGAAAACAAGAATTTGCTCACTGAAGCTTCTTACATATCTTTGGCTCCTCTGACTTCATTTTAAAGCATCTCGATGACACTGAAAATAGCTTACCTTGAAGATTTTTTACCTTCAGTGGCAACGAAGAGCAGTGTCAGCGCGGCCAGGCTGCACTAAGTGTGGCATGTTAACTTATCAGGAAAAGATTTCAGTTTTTGATTGGCTATTTATTTGTTAAGGATCGATCAAATCGAAAGTTGACAAAATTTCAAGCACTAAGCATGAGTGACTTGTATGCATTGTAGTTGTCAGAAAGGGAGGAGCAGACAAAATGCATAGGGAACATAAAAACAACCTTGGCATATTAACACCAACATGCTGCTGCTTTATAGATAACTTAAAATTAAGCTTGTTTGAAGGAAAATAAAAACTCTGTAAAGGTATTATGGGGCTCATTGCTTTAGACTAATTTGCCTATTTTAACATTACTATCTACAGTATATTGAAGAGACACAGAGTTGTAAGCTGCATATTTTAATAGACTGGTCCCTAATTACAAACACAGGAGTCTGGTAATATTAATATTAAGCACAGAATCAAACAAGGAGAACATCAAATCCCTCTATTTCCGTAAAGCAAAGTTCATGGAGCACTCATTCTATCAACACAAGGGAAATCCTGAACTGTTTAAGTGTGTATGTGTGTAAAATGCATTTGTGTTTTAGCGGCTCACCACTGTACTGCTATGTGTTTCTGTGCCTGGCTGGTATGAAAGACTAATTTTCCGGTCCATCCGTTCACTGGCTTTCTTCAATTAAGGCAGGGGTCGGTGAGAGAGCTCCTCTCTGACATCAATTCTGAGCAAGCGGGTAGAAGGGCAATGCTCTGGCACATTGCAACTCATCTTGTTTGTGTGCGTGTCCATGTGTATGTGTGTATGGGGTAACTTCTTAGCTGTGATTAAGAGTAAGTGTTAAACAAAGGATTCAAACTGCTAAACACAGTTGAGATGTTGCTTTGACCTCAGCATCCCCCATAACTCGTTTAAAGGCAAGCATGCAAACAAACAAATGTGTTTCACGTAAGTTACACAAGAGTGTGTGTACACACTGGCCACTTTTCTTTTTTTTTTTTTACGTACATCCGTTTTATTTATTGTTAACACAAATAACAAATCAGACAATCACATGGCAGCAACTCACTCCATTTATACATCAAAATATGGACTAGACAACTTAATGAACTTCATGAAGTTTAGACAGAATTAGGAAGAAAATAGATTTATGTGACATTGAACACATATTGGTGCCACTTACAACTGATCTGGTTATTTCCGAAAACTGCCAATCTACTTGTCAAAAGTCAGAGGGGAATAAGCGGACTGGTTTGAGATGATAGAAGGGCAACAGCCCAAACAGCCACTCATTTCAATGAAAGTACACAGAACAATCTCTTAGCACACATTTCGAAACTTGGCACAGACGGGCCATAGCAACAGCAGATCACTGCGGGTATCACTCCTGTAAAATAAGAAAAACAACAACTATAATTTCAGACAAAAGTTAACTCAAGCTCACCCAAAAGGATAATGGATAAAAGGTAATCATAGTTTTCAAATTTTCATTGTGCTCACAATCAAATCATGTGTGCAATTATGATTTAAAAATCCACAAGCATTCATTTACTTCTGCACCCAGTCGAGTGGGACCAGGGAGCGTGTTGCCTGATACAGACATTATCTGAGAATCTGGGATGTGAGGATTTTCAGTGCATTTACAGTTCCTAACCCTAAGCCTTTTTCAGAATAGAGTAATCTAACACAGTACTATTGCCAAACCAGTTTTCAGATTAATGTCAATTATCCAAATCACTGTCCATTACTACTTTTGTGGGTCTTTTTGTAATTTGCATTTCCAACATATCAACCTAGCTTTTAAGTCAGTTTATGTATCATGGTCAAATAATCACTGTTTTTGTCCCAGAGCCAGAGCAGATCACTTTTGCTGTCAGAGTAAATGCTACGAGGGAGGAAGAGAGAATCGTCCACACTGTCATAAAGACACAAACTTTCTCCAGAGCACAATGTGCAGATAGATTCTTCGGAGCACATCTGGCCTGGGAGTGTAATCTGCAACCACTTCAATTAGAGAAATATTCCCTGATTTAAAAACTTTAGATTAAGTGGCACTTGTAATTCCAGTCTACTTTGCAACAGCAGAGCATGGATTTAGCCTCCAGATCAACATCAAAACCTTAAGACATTTGGTTACACACAAGCAGGCGCACAGTTCATGTCCATGTACATAAGTGAAACAATCACAAACAACAATTAATTTAAGTGTATATATTTAGATACTGTGTCTAGACAGAGAGGTTTTTGTAAAAGTGGTGAATGTATCCATCTGTTCAGCTTGTATGTTAAACCAAATTAAAATTAAACATATTTTGTCATTTTGTTTGTCATTAACATTTAAAAAAATAGCAAGTAAAAATAGATGACAGATTTTTTTACATTTATTTTTTATTTAACCATGCCTGTCAAAACGACAGCCGATGAAAAAAACTCTACAGCAACTTATGAGTTTCTCATATTTCTTTTACTGGATACTTTTGCAAGATATTCTACACTTTTGTTGTTATTGAACTGAAACATCACATTTAGTATTTTTGTATTCTCTTTAGATCATGCAGTTTTCTTCAAAACTCATTCTGCAAACAGCTGCTACTCAAGCAGATCTCTATTATAATAACAGTATTTGCGGTGCTTTAAACTTCTAAAACATCCATGTTACTTAACTTTTTAAAGTGTACAGCATGAAACATTTCACTGCAAGGTCAGAATTATTCTGCACCTATTTTGTTTTCCACCATGGCTGTATTAAACTGTCCCTCGCCATCATTTTCAGTTATGCATTGACTTCCGAGGGAGAAGCCAATTTGTGACAACTGCACAGTGGGATTAAACACAGATGGCGAACAAGTTAGGTCTCCGATTATTAGATAAAATCTAATTTTCACAAACAGGAAGCTGAGATAATCAACATATTTGTTTGGGTTTTTTTCTTTCAAAAGAAGCAACAATCTATCCTCTGATTCAGCTCACATGATTGTTTATAACCACATGGTCACAAACAAGGAAATTCTACAAAACTAGTGTGGGTACTGATTAACTTAATCAGATCAATTTTACTTGAGATGAATAGCTCTCATTGACTGTATCACATGTAATAAAAAAGAAGCATAGCTTTGACCTGGATCTGAAAAAAACATTTTTAGAATAACAAGTAGAAAATGTTGAGTTAGGGCATGGATTTGTCTGATGTATTAAGCAGTATTCAAAAAAATGCCGGGTTAACCTCAATATTTAATTAGGTAGAGGGTGAAGCACATTACGATAGGAGATTACTGTGCAAATGTGCAGTGGGGCTCTGTTATGACTTGGGACAAAAACAATAGTTCACTTTAGATGGTCATTATTGTGCTCTCAACGTCAGGTGAAAAATGTTGGGGAAGCTGTGCAGCAAAATCCAGGCAAGTTAGAAAACAGACAATAAAACAAATACAGTACCTTCTTAGCATCTCAAAAGTGCATCACATTCAGTGTAACCTGTTGGGAGTCTAAACTCAGACTGCCTTCCTGCGATGAAGAGCACTCTTTCATAGTCACAGGCTCCGCCCACAAGAAGACAAAAAACAATTAAACAATTATTTGTAACTCAAGTAAACTCTTATCAAAGTTTGCAAAAATAAATGAATAAATAATTATAACACGGAAAAAAGGAAACTGTATTAATAGAAAACAATTAATACAACGTTCTTATGAAGTCATCACATCGTCACGTGACTCCATACGGCGCGGATTATTCCGGAAATAGCCTCGTTTGAATAACTGAACCGGGAAAATGTTTGACACTGAAAATTACAAGCTAGGATGGATATGACAACTGACACAAGAACACCGCTTGTGCACCCACGACGAACCGCGCCAGTTTGTGCTGAAACCACAAAGTAAGGTATGTGCGCGCGTGTGTTCTTGCATGTTAGCACGAACTTTGCTGTAGAACTACGTCCCCTGGTGACGGCACATCCGTCACAAAATACTTCCAAGGAATGTCACAAAATCAATCTAAATCAGAACAGTAAAAAATAGTTACACTGAAGGATGAAGTGTAAATAAATTAGTGCTTTTTATTTTATTTTGATTTTCCAGTTAGTTTTTCATCTATCACAAGTTTATGTTAAATCATCAATATATTAAGTTGCTTAGATGCTGTCAGGTAACAATGAAATAAGTAACATATACAAATATCAAAACTGAATGCAGTTACATGCAGTCCAATTTATTAAAAATGATAACATCAACAAAGGAAACCAAAACACTGCACTTTGTTTTCACATGCGCTTCTTAAGCATACCCTGCTAAAACTCAGTTCGCTCCGGATTAAGAGTGCAGTACAATATTAAATAAAACACGAGTCAATAGTTTTACTGTCAAGGAATTAATTATATTGCTGGAATCATACTAAAATAACAAAAGATGACTTCAACTTTTTCATTATGTTCTTTCTCTTACGAGCTGTTAGTTGAACAATGTAATCTGTTTCAAAGTGAAAACAATAGACTCATCTACAGAAGTTAAAGCTACTGACTGATCACACCCTAATAACTAGTGATGGGTAAATGAGGCGTCATGAGGCGTTTCGACTCATAGCAACACTGTATTGATACTGTGTCGATACTGTGTTACTCAATACTGACACCTGCTGGACATTAAAAATTCCTACAGGCAACGTAGTTGTAAAATGCCCGTTCCATGTTTTATGTCCTGATTGTAGGTTGTTACCCATAGTACCCAGTAGGGGCGCTGTAGTTTGGTTCATGTTGAGTTAGTGCCTTCATTTCAACTGTAAAATAAGATGAAGTCCTAGCCTCCTGTCAGTCAGCACCTTGGGCTGAAATATCCCAGGGACAAGAGGAAGAGGAGGATATTCTTCATCTTAATGACTCCGGACTGTAAGCACACGGTTCTGAACAGGCTAAAGGCAGCACAGGATGGACTTTGCCGCCATAAACTTTGCAGCCCTTGGACAGCGGAGCGAGGTACATGTTTAGAGCTCTATAAGTTTAAGTTAGCGTTATTATTATGTATTCATGTTTGTGTCAAACAAAAGCACTTAAGCAAAATGTATTTTCTTTTCTTTTAGTTTTCACGGTGTATTCGAAGCACGGTGTATTCAGTGCAACAACTTGGTTTCGAAAAAAGTAAATATGAATCTACTGCACCCGTCGAAGCTCTCCGTGTTTTCTTGGGTCTGAGGAACTGCTACAGCAGTGATTTGTTGACCAAGTCTATACAATAAGATTTAAGTCTTTGTATTTTATTGAATATTATATGTTGTATTATGTCATATCTTCAGTTAAATTTAAAATATATTTGATATACAGTCAATAAATAATGTGAACATGTACCCATCCATCCATCCATTTTCTTTACACCCTTGTCCCTCAGTGGGGTCGGGAGGGGTGCTGGTGCCTATCTCCAGCTAACGTTTAGGGCAAGAGGCGGGGTCACCTTGGACAGGTCGCCAGTCTGTCGCAGGGCAACACAGAGACACACAACCATGCAAACACACACTCACACCTAAGGGCAATTGGAGAGGCCAATTAACCTGACAGTCATGTTTTTGGACCGTGGGAGGAAACCGGAGTTGAACATGTACCATAAAGTGAAAATTTAAGTGAATGTGTTTGGAATGAGGATGCATGGACTGTTTTTTCCCCACACATTTTTATTTAAAAAAAAAGTTTTTACAACCTTTTGAAATTAAGCCTGTTACGCTTTTTTGACAAAACTTCTGCTGTAGAAAAAAATTAAGTAAACACTACATATACAGCGAACCCTTGTTTTTCTTAGGGCTTGTGTTCAGAAAATAACCCGTGATAGGCGAAATCCGTGAAGTAGTTACCTTTATTTTTTACAGTTATTACACAGCATAAATAAATACTTTATATTGAAACCAAAGAACAAAACCTGTTTTCAGGTCAGCGGATGTGCGTGTGCATCAATCGGGCCTTATTAATGTGATCCGCAGTCATGTCATTAAAGCGTCTCCACCAACCTGCCCCGCCAGATTCACAGCTGTATCTACGGCAGAGCGACGGATCTCATCAAACGAGCCTCCGGTCGGGTTCTGCTGCCTCTGGCCACAGTTTTCTTTTTTTTCAGCAGACATTGAAAGTTTCAGTTTCCATCTCCTGAGTGGCCAATCTGTATTAAACACCGTAACGTTATTGGCACTCAGGTAGCGCGGAGACTGTTTTTAACAATCATATGGTCAACTAGAACGAAGAACACTGTGGGAAAAAAAACTGCACAAATAAATCTGTGATGCAGTGAAAAGTGAACCGCGTTACAGCGAGGGTTCACTGTATATGAAATAATTTATAAAAAGCAACTGAGTAATTTGTAGAATGGCTGCATATTTGAGTTTATCTGGGTGAATCTGGGACTTCATTCTCATGCCTGGCCTCATAATGCCTCAGCATTGAAAAAGTGGATTTATTTAAATAAGACAGTTTAGTTAAACATATGCGACACTTAACCTGCAGAACATAATATGACAGTAAACTAAGAGTCAGTTTCAGCTGAATTTGGATTCAGATAGACTAAGTAGAAACTGACAAGAACCGGATGAAATGACAAAAATGAAAAATGTATTTTCCAATGTAAGATCAAAATGGTCCCACACTGCGGAAACATTTCCTTTGAAGCTGCTCCATAGATGACAATGCAAAAGTTCAAGAATTTGTTTGGCAAATGCTTTTGACAGATTCGCTTCTGGACACTGGATGCCAAACACAGTTTGGCATCCAGTGTCATTTCGAAACAGTTCCTGTATTGGTCACGTGACTTGCTGAAACCAATACGCGCACCGACACGGGTGTTGGTCTATGGCAGGGGTCACCAACCTTTTTGAAACTGAGAGCTACTTCATGGGTACTGAGTCATACAAAGGGCTACCAGTTTGACACGCTCTTCTGAAATAACAAATTTACTCAGTTTGCCTTTAGTTATACATTATCAATAATGATTAATGATACTCATCTATGAGAAGACACCGATCACGTTAATGGTTTCTCACAATAATTAGCAATGAAAACAAGGTGGGAAACAGATCAATATTCAGCACTTTATCTCTTTTAATCTCAGTAATTGTTACATTTTAGATAATCACTTACATCACTACATTTCATAGGAAAAATTTCCAATTTTCACTAGCCACTCAAACATTTTTTTTAACAAATCATGAACTATGTTGCACCATGCTTCAAAAAGTTATCAATTATGTAATGTTAATGAAAAATCAACTTACATATTTTTAAATAAATCTTGTCACATTTTGAACTCATGACCAAATCTGCTGCATTTTTAACAAAATTATAACTTATATGTCATGAACACACTTTTAAATTGAACACAATTCCTCAATATTTTAATTAAACTTTGCCATGACACTGCCATGTTGGCACTGACTTCTGGTATTGGTTTTTTTATTAGTGAGAAGACTGGCATTGCATGCTGTTCACCAGTGCACTGTAATCTGGTGTGTAACTTGAAACTGCAACTGTGAGTGCATCTTTCAGATGTGCATCAGTGAGGCATGTTCTGTGTTTGTTCTTGATGAAGTTCATGTCAGAAAACGCTGATTCACAGAGATAGGTTGAACCAAACAGGCTGGCAACCTTCATAGCTGCTGTGCATACACCACTGTACTTCTCTGTGTCAACAAGGCACCAAAAGTTTGGTGCAGTCTGGTAAACTTTGAGGTGTAGGTCATTTTGCAATGTTATGATTTCCATCTCCACCTGTCCAGCATCCAAGTTGAATGTTGCACTTAGTTTCTCAGCAAAGTATGTTGTGTCCACATTCATGAAAGGATTGGAAATGAATGACACACATGGCTCAAGCTGATCAAGATCACAAAACCTATTCTCAAACTCTTGCCCAAGTCTGTTTATGACTTCACAGTACTTTTCTGCAACTTTGTCAAATGTCTCAGATGCGGAAGCATTGTTTTTTAGTACCAACTGCACAGAGGGAAAGTGCAGCACTTTTTTTCTCTGTAAATCCACAGAGAAAATGTTCATCTTGGCTTTAAATGCATTTAAAGCACTTATCATATCAACAACAGTTTTACCTTTGCCTTGCAGCTCGCAGTTCAAGACGTCAAGTTTCCCAGTAATGTCCGTCAAAAATGCAAGGTCAAGGGTCCACTCTGTGTCTTCTAGCAGTGAGACGTCTTTGCCTTTGGACTGCATGAACTCTTTGATTTCACTCAAAAGTGACAAAAAACGAAGTAAAACTCGTCCTCTGCTGAGCCATCGGATTTCTGCGTGTAGCAGCAGTTCACCATATTCAGCTGACATCTCCTCCAATAGCACCTTGAAAATCCTATGCTGTTTAGCTTTGGAGCGGATGTTGTTAATGATTTTTACAACGGGAGTCATCACGTGCTCAAAGCCGATCACTTTTGCACATAACGCCTGCTGGTGAATTTTGCAGTGGTAATGCAGAAATGTTGGGAAGTCTGGGTCACCTTTACAGTGAGCGATGAAACCTGTATGTCGGCCGATCATAGCAGGAGCCCCGTCTGTAGTCACCGCTACCAGTTTTTCCAATGCTACCTTCTTCTGCACGAAAAACTCCTTCAGCGTGTTATAAATGTCAACTCCCCTCGTAGTTGTCTTTAAGGGCAGTAGTGTCAGGAGTTCTTCTCTTGTGGAGAAATCTTCAAACACCATCCGGATGAAGACCAACAGCTGCGCTGTACTGCTTCTGTCCACGGACTCGTCGCACTGGATGCTAAACCACCTGCACTTTGCCAGATCCCGGTCCAGCTGATCGGCCAAGTTACGAGACATAGCTGATACTCGTCTAGCCATCGTAGATGCCCCCAGTTGGACGTTGGAAAGAGTACAGATTAGATCGGTTCCATTTTTGTCGTCTTTAAGTACAGTGTTAGCTATTATCATCATTGCTTCTTTGACAACTGCTCCATCTGAAAATGCCTTTATTCTTCTTGATCAGAAAATGTGTAGCTCTGAACGAGGCTTCGGTTGCTTTTAGTGACTTTTTCCCGCCCTCGTGAAAAAAGATTGTTGCTTACCCAAAGCTGCCTTTAGCTCGCTGGCTTTTTCTGCACGTAGTGCGCTTCCCGGTGGGTAGTTAGCATGGTAATTTTTGTGACACGTAGTGAAATGTCTCTCAATATTGTGCCTCTTTGCCGTCGCTACGGTCGCCCCACAAATGAGACACACGCAGGTTTCTTTCACAACAGTAAAAAAGAACTCCTCCCATTCGTCATTAAAGTGATATGTTTTCTTTTTTTTTTCAGCCATATTTTTGGGGAAAGAAACTGCATTCAGCGCCCATCTTCGCTGTGCCCGCTAGCCTACGTTCCATTGGCACTGGTTTTGTCATGCGCACAATACTGACCATTGAACTAGAACTAGAGTAAGTCAGAGTTCACCCAAACTTTTCTAAACGTCATGTGTAACGAATATATTTTTAAGATACTTGTCATTTTTAAATCTATATAAATGCAAGTGTGATTAAAAAAAAGAATAGCAACAGAATAAAAAAAAAAATTAGACACAGCTCACTAGTGAGTTATGCTATTTTTAGAACGGGCCTGCGGGCGACTCATGTGGTCCTTGGGGGCGACCAGGTGCCCGCGGGCACCGTGTTGGTGAGCCCTGGTCTATGGGCTTGATGCATGCGCCGGTGTTATGCCCAGAAACGCACGCCTGTCCAAATTTGCATCCCCTGTCGCGGGAGCGCGCATCGCTCTAAGCTCTTGCATATTGACGAGAAAACAGACAGAAATATGACCGAAGAGGACATTTTAAAGATATTTGTAGCATTATCACGTTTCTTAACCATGTTGCTGGACCCATCACTAGTGAATGGTAAGTAATCTTAACAAAACTACACCGTTTAGCAGCTACTAAAGTGTCCACTGCGTTTCAAAGAATAAATCTTATGCAACTTATGACGACAGTCACATATTTTGTCTGCCGCGATCCCCGGTAGCATATTGTGCTAGCTAATGTTAGCACAAGGTAAAGTTCATAAACTAGGCTTGTGTAATATTCGCCTGTCTTTATGTTGAATTCGTTAAACACCACACCTCTGTCAAGCGGCATTAAGCGTGGAAAATACCAAATGTATCTGGAGGAAACGTGTTAAAAACTGCTGTGTAATCCTCCGTAGTGTGTGTATTAACTAGCATTGAAGCTAAAGTGGGAAAACACAGCGGATCGCTGTACCAATATTATTAGGTCCATGTTAATATGCGCCATACGTCAAGTGACTGTACAGATTATTTCTTTACCAAGCACATAATCAGTGCTGTGGATGAGGGGAGTCAATGTAACTCTTAAATATATATTTTCTTCCAGATGCAAAATGAAAAACCAAGCTGGTAAATCACAGGCCGAAGGAGGATGTTCACATCATTTCTGTCTTGTACTTCGTTTTATTTCGAACTGGATGTAATATGTCTTTTGCTGTGTTATGTTATGAAATTAAATGTTTGTTCTCCTAATTCCCCATTCTAGTGTCATAGTTGGTGCATGGCACCAACTCTGCAAGACAGAGTTTAGAAAGTGTGGCTGAGCTAATTTTTTCAGTTTCCAGCATGAGTCATGGGAAGTTAGATGCGACTTAAACTCCTTAGTGGATCCGATTTTAGGCAATACATGTGGCATCTTCCACACACGCAAGCATAGATATAAAAAACGGAGCACACCACACATACTCTAAATGCTTCTCAGCAGAGTGATGACACATTCGAATTGGCCAAATCCAATCTCAAGGCCCACCACACAGACAGCTGTTGGTGGCTGAAAGTGCTCCACTCTATATCAGACCTTGTGAACAGACATGCAAATGCAAATCTAGTATTTGTAAACATGCAAAGAGAGGCAATGCCTTCATTCCTCCCTTCCCTGCAATCTGTCCCAAGTTTGCCGTCTTTCTTCTCTCATCTTCATATAGAAAACACCACCTGGGTGTTTATGCAAGTAAAAGCGCTTAAGCAAGTGGGGTAAAAACTTTTTGCTCTATTTGGTGGCAATGTTGGTGCAAAATTACTTGTGACAGAGTCCTGTGAAATGTTACACACCTGATCCAATCTTGGAATTGCTTCAATGTGGAGCAACCTCACTCTGACACACTTCTGGTTCATTTCATAAATTAGTTGCTTGCCTCCTAAACAGCACTGCTGTGGCCCTGTAGCCTCAGATGTTATACTGCATGAAAAGTGGGATTTTCGACAGCTATTGACACCTAGTACTGCCGTGCGCATGGAGATTGTGGGCTATTGGCAAGACGTTTTTGTCAGAATGAAAAATTGTAGGGTCAAAAACCATTCTTGGCAATTAATGAGAATTAAAATAATTATTCTCATTATTTCACCTCGTAAATAGCAGTTGGGCTGCACAGTGGCGCAGTTGGTAGAGCTGTTGCCTTGCAGCAAGAAGGTTCTGGGTCCGATTCCCGGCCTGGGTCTTTCTGCATGGAAACAGAGAAACACCGCCCTGAAGCAGACAGACATCACCCAGGAGCAGATAAACAACGCTCTGGGGGAGACAAACGCCAACCTAGTGCAGATAAACGACTCTGGAGCAGAGAATCATTGTAGTGGAGCAGGATTACACTGCCCAGGAGAAGAGAAACTCCATCTTGGAGCAGAGAAACTCTGCCCTGGAGAAGGGAAATGCTGCCCTTGGGCAGAAATACGTCACCCTGGTCCAGAGATACGTCGCCGTGAAGCAGAGTAATGCCGCCCTGGACCAGAGATACGTTTTCCTGGAGCAGAGAAACCCCATCCTGGAGCAGAGAAACGCCGCCCTGGAGGAGGAAATCGCCAATCTTTTAGAGGATTTCCCCGGACTGGAGGAGGATTATGAGAATCTGCTGGAGAAAACCAACGAGCTGCTGGAAAAAAACGACATCCTAGGACAGGAAAACAACATCTTTGAGGAAGAAAACAACGCCCTGAAGGTGAATTGCACCGTCCTGCAGCAGAGAAGCCTCGCTTTACAGCAGCAAAACACCACCTTGGAGCAGCAAAACTCCATCTTGGAGCAAATAAGGACCAAACTGCAGCTTGAAATGGAACAGCTGAACAGTAGGCTGAGGGACAGAGAGAAGCAGCAGAACCAGCAGCCATCTGAAGAGGAAACCCATGAAGACAGCCAGTCGGTTACAGACCAGCCACAGGAGCAGCCATCTGTATTCAGACGTGCGGTCAGGGGCTTTACCAATACACTTGTAAAAATGTATAAAACAGACACTCTGAGGTTTTGGGTTCAACCATGGCACTTCTAAATGAAGAAGTTTCATGAGGGCTCCAAGCTTCATGCTTGATTGTCGGTGGCAGAAAAGCTTGAGGACAGCAGGACTGCGTTGTCAGCAGAGCTTGACACTTGGGGGCTGATGGTGGAAGACCTAATCACTGGAAAGATGTTTGCAGGAGAGCTTGAGGTCCGCAGGACTGCGGTGCTATGGGAACTTAACGCCATCGAATCCAGGTCTCCTTCGTCACCAGAAAATCAGACTCGCTGGTCTCCGGGCTGATCTCCAGGGCTTTGTGTCGAGTCCCTTTGGTCTCTCGGCCAACCTCCAGGGCTTTGTTATGGGTCTTATCGGTTTCCCGGCCTGCTTCCAGGGTTTCATAGAAATGTCAAATTTATTTATATAGCACTTTAAAACAGGTATAATAGAAAGGCTCGCTGGTCTCTCGGCTGACCTCCAGGGCTTTGTGTTGAGTCCTATGTCTCCCAGCCGACCTCCAGGGCTTTGTGGCCAGTCCCTTTGGTTTCTCGGCTGACCTCCAGAGTTTTGTTGCATGTCTTGTAAGCCTCCGGAGCCTCTTCGTGGGTCCCATTGGCCTCCCGGTTCCTGCTCCACCGGCGGCAGCCCTGACCACATTTGTTTCCAAGAAACTTTGGGAGAGATGTTGGTTTCAGCTTGATGGTTGGTAAAGAATAATTTTGGGAAATGAAATGCTATTTAAATCCACAACTAGTCCTAAAAAACAACTAATCAAAAAATACAATTAAAATGATTATCAATAGGTACCGGCAACTAATTTTTTTTCTTTATATTTTTTGTACTCTGAATACATTTTTTAATTAAGTGTATTACCAGAAAAGAGCAGAAAAAATTTCAGCCCATTATCTCTAACGGTTTCCGAGATTTTGGGGGGTAGGTGTACCTTGCCACAAACCCACCTTTGAGTAGAAAAAGATGGGATTTTTGAAAGCCGATTACTTAAAAAATAAATAAATTTAACATTTATTCGTAATGACATCCTTTAAATATAAATAAATCATATTTAAAAACATGAATATGTACAGTATAAATAGTTTACTTTTAAAATGAAGGTTCTTTAAAAAAATGTAATTTTTAAAAATAAAACAAATTTTAATACCCTGACAGCAGAGATGGCATGTTTGGGATACAATATTAAGAAATATATGTTGAAACTTTTAGGAATGGAAATCCCGATCTATGAATAATAATTTGTATTGACTGAAAGGAAACGCTTTAACCATTACATCTGAGAAGAGTTTATAAAAAAGTCTGTGCAGCGTCTGACGAGAAAAAGGAGGGTAGCTGATTATAGGGACTACAGATAATCCCTCAAATCACACCATGCCTCTGTGGCCTGAGAAAACGTTTCTTTTCCGTGAGAAATGAACCTTGGTGTCTAACAGAATCAAACATGTAACTTTTTACTATGGCCCTTTTGTCTAACAGCGTGTGACTCTTTCTCGACCTTGGTAAAGCGTCTCAACATTCCCCCTGTTGGGCTCTAAAAGAGCCCAAAAAGGGGAAGACAAACCCTTGAGTAGACACTGTCCTTTCCGGAAAACATCCCCCCGAGGCTTTTGCAGATGTTGGCATACATAGCATCATTTCAAGTATTGATGTTGTCTTTCATTCATTTCATTTAATTTCATTTAATTTTAATTCATCTCAATTTTGGGGGTAAAAACGGACAGGGCACCCCTATGCCTCTTAGGCAGTGGATCGCAATGACAATATCCCCCTTACAAGCTAATAAAGAACATGTAAAGAAAGAAAATTGTTAAAGGATGTTAGAGTGTTAAATTTGGAGGAACATAAGTCAACCCACCATGGCATGACTGTTTCTTTTTTGTGGTGGGAAAAAACGTTGTCCTGCAGTCCTGCAGAGCTTCGTAACCTTCAATTACACATCAATCTTAATTTCGGACTGTAAAATGAAATTTTATTCATTATTATTTTCATTGTATGCTATTTTAAAAAAATTTAATTTAATTTTTATTTATTATTTTTTTGTTTTAACCAGATTTTTTATTTCTTGTTTGTTTGGTATTAGCTCAGGTCAACGCTATGCCATAGAAGGTTAAAGAACTGTAAAAAAAGCAAAATCCGAAAATGTTTTCTGTTTTTCTTTAGTAATTAAAGTTAAAAGAGATAAATGTTATATTTAATGACACATGAAATGGTTAAAAGTTATATTGAGGGAATTGTTAGAATGCACTGCAATGCAAATTGAATGACATGTCAGGATATTATTTCAAAACTTAATAAAATGCCAAAAGAAATAAAGTGTTGGGTTAATATTTTCAAATGAATAAAATGTAAATGAGTAAGTTACTAAAATGCAAAATCAATAAAATGTTAGGTAACATGCAAAAAGTCAACAAAATGTAAGATTAATATATATGTTTTAAAAGTTAAGAACTTAAACAGGAACCCTATTTAATGAAAGGTAAAATTAATAAAAGGTAGTTTTACTATTTCTATTTATTACTGAAACGTTAATAAAATGTCAAATTAGAAATGTTAAGATACTATCTTTTAATGTCAACAAAGCAATAAGGAATAATGAGTAAAACGATCTAGTAGTATGTTAATGAACCAAACTTATTTGAAATGTTAATGTAATATTTAAAAGTTAATGAACCTCAAAAAGGATGCAATGTTAAATTAAATGGGGTGGTAAGAAAAACTTAGAAGTAATGAGTCTGGAAAGGCACAGAACATACAATGAACAGCAAACCAATAAATCAGGATCAAGGCAGCACAGTCAAAATATAATGGTATGAATGAACTATGATGAGGAAACAAGTAAAACAGCTTTCTAAGTAAAATGTAATATTAGTAATAAAATTTAATCATATCAGTCTCTCTATAGCGAGACCTATCAACGTCAGATCAGTTTCTGCGTGTGTCCAGATGTTGAGGCGGAGCAGCTCGATGGGAAACCCAGACAAGCCCGTGAGGCTTCAGTGGCGTTTCAGCTTTAAATTGGTCCACCAATCGTGGAAGGCGCCCACAGTCTGACATCCCGGCACACCCAGAAAGGATTGGACTTCATTCTGCAACACAAAAACACAACAAAAAGCGAAATCAATGGATTATATAAAGAAAATTAAAGTGAAGGAAAACATATTTTTGTCACTAGATACTAGTACTGTCCTTAAACTCTAGAAAGCTGGAGTTCCACGGTCGACTTTCGGTTCTGGGAAACCATCTGATAGGCAGGTGGGGTTCTATCGGTACCACTGCTCTTGTCTATGTTGGAGGTGATGCACTGAATAGCCAAGGACCTCAGGCAGGGAACAGCAGAATCCATAGGTCATGAGGAGAGCAAGGAGAAAGATTCTTTCAAATTGTTTATTTATTTATGTTTACATTTTGCTGTGTATTAAATTTGTTTGTTTCTTTTTAAATTATGTTTCCCCATTTGTTCACTGCTCCCTTGCACTTCTTATGCCATCTCGCCAGAGGTGTGACCAAGTCACTGTGTTGCAAGTCTCAAGTAAGTCTCAAGTCAGGAACCTTTAATTTCAAGTCATTTCGAGTCGTTTTTATTTATTTTTTTATAATTTGCAATTATACATAAAAGTCAAATAATAGACCATTTGTTCTTTTTAAAATCTGTATTTATCTCAAATGATAGAACATGTGCAGCTGAACACAAAGTATAAAAAACATTTTTAAATTGGACCTCTTTATTGCGCAGTTCTGTTAAACTCTGAAAACAATACAAAAAGTTTTCAGAAAATGAAATGAGTATATACGAAGTTATCACAAGTAAACTCAGGAAGGTCTGGTGCATTTAATTTTCTGCTTTTATTTCTAAGTATGTTAGTTTCAGTCCTCCGTAAATATGGGCCAGATATTCTAAACACAACATTTATTTGAGACAGTTACTGTATTTGGTCTGTTTTAACAAATAAACCACATGAAAAAATCAAAATCGTTGCAAATAAAATGGAGTGGGTTTGAATTTGGATGTAATGGTAAAATAAATATCTGTCAGGCCAAGTGGGTTAAATCTACAGCCAATTTCACATCTCAATATTGATAAAAACATGTTGTGTGAATCAAGCTGGTCAGAATCACTAAACACAAAATAATGAGCTCATTATTTTATGTCTTACTCAGTTAACTATCCCACTTAGTGTTCAGGGTCAGTGAGATTGTACAATTTTTATTTTTACAAAAAATTTTGAAAGGTGGCCAAAAAAAAAGACGGGATTTTTTAAAATTTGTTTTTCCAGCAAAGCTATACTACTTGGAAATGGGTTCTGGGCGACATGTGACAGTCATTAAGTCAAAAACAGTTGACTTAATGCACTGACTGCAGTAAACAATATATAGTCAATATAATTTCCCAACGTAGATGTCTTCAAATACACCAACCATCCTTAGATGATACTAGACCGGCTCATCATCATGATGGGACAGAGAGACTCTGTTCCCTGAGTTCAGGTCCAGAATCTGCTTTCTGTTCCGGAGCCCCGCTCACTATCCACCGGCTTCCTGAGCTAATAACACGGTGCACATTATTTGTGGAGGCATTTGAAGGACCGGATTTATGGTAAATCATCACCAATTTAACCCGGAGTACACATGCTAACACGAAGTTAGCTAAAGTCTTACAGCAAAAGAAAAGTGCCACCTACCGATCTTTGTGAAGCTTCAAATGCCGGACAAAGTTGGACGTCGTGGCATCTCCATCCGATATTCTCTTCTTGCATGTTTTACAAGCTGCAGTTCGTTTTTTATTCGAAAGTTCATAACCTACGTAGCCAAAAGAAATTACTCGCGGAAGCATATTCGAGCGGTTATTTCGTCTTTCGTTCCCTGAGCTCTGCAGCGTCGCCGCGTTTTTTTAAATGTCCAAATCCTGTTAATTTGATTGATTGTGCTGCAGCTACACACACATACATACATAAGGAGAGGAAAACAGAGGGACGGTCTGTGCATATTGATACGGAATGAGTGAAATTAATTAATGACGCCACTTTATAAATAATGTGTTTTAAATTTTAAGACTTTGAGTAAAAAATATCAAGTCTTTTCAAGTAAACAGCTTCAAGTCGAGTCAAGTCCCAAGTCAATGGCATGAAAGTCAAAGTCAAGTCGTGATTTTAACGACTCGAGTTTGACTCGAGTCCAAGTCACGTGACTCGAGTCCCCACCTCTGCATCTCGCACTCACACTCACCTTACCTGCCTCGTCTCTCCTCAGTCATGTGGCTTTTGTTCCTTCCTATATATTCATTCTCATATAGGAAGAGAATGAAAACCTCATCACATAAAAGCTATGAAACGATGTCTTCATGTCTCTTGTATGAAGAGAATGCTACTGCAATAATTCTACTGGATTACAGCAGTGTTCCTGCTATATCCTTTTGTCATTTACCTCAGTTCTGCCTGGTTTGTTTCCCCTGTCATATGCTTTGGCTTTCTTGTGAAAACTTTTTAAGTTTGTGTATCATTTGTTTTTATTTTATTAAATACTCACCTCACTGAAGAGCTCTGCAGCCATGCCCTTTACAAATTGAATTATGAGAGAAGCATGTTCATTGCAGATTTTATATGCAAACAAAACTATTTTTAACGCTTCATTTTGCAAAGAGCTCATGGAAAAAGACAAAAGGTAGAAAACTATACTGCTTACTGTGGATGAATGGCACTGTAGCTTAGTTGTTTAACTCTTTTTGTCTCATAGCAACAAGTTCTCCGGGGCAAGTCTTGGCTTTGCATGCCCTGCTGAACAAAGTTTGCATGTTCTCTCTACGTATGTGCTGTTTTATTCACAAAACTGCAAGTTCGGTTAATAAGTAAAGGTAACGTGAGTGTGTTTGCGTGCGTGCATGTGTCTGTGTGTGCTAACCCTCATGAAATGTTTAAATTGAACTTCAAATTTTGGTGAGTAAAAGCAGGGACAGGACTCTGTAATAAGACTAGAAAAAAGCCTTGGTTAAATAATTTAATGAACACACAACACTTCTCTGCAGCTATTCATCGAAACACTACAAAGCAAACCAGAACTTTTTTAGATTCCCTCAGGAAATTCTGACAACGTCTGACTCTATTCTGCTGCATTGAATTGAACTGATTTAAAATTTTAATTGGACTCTGTATAATTTGGATTGAGTCAGGAATCAACCTTTTAAAACTTCTTGTCCAGCTTCATGGAAAAGCTTTACAGATTTTATTTTCAACAATGAACATGTATACTATGTGATATTTCTTACATTATGCATTTAGAGGGATCAGTTAACCTGACTGTCATGTTTTTTTTTACTGTGGAAGGAAGCTGGAGTAGTTGGAGAGAACTCATGTTAGCACATGGAGAACTTCCTGCAGAAAGACACTGGGCTGGGATTCGTACCCGGAACTTTCTTGCTGCAAGGCAACAGTGTTTGCAACTGCGCCACTGTGCAGCCAGCTCAATAACACGTCTAGCTAAAATTTTGCAGCCATACCAGGCATGCGAGTTGTTATATCCCCACTTTTAACCCCATGAAAACAGTTAAGCTTAATGAACAAACAAAAGGAGGCTTCTTTCCGCTCCATAATAAGCATGTTTACCCGCATTCTGACAATAACGGTTTAAATACATGGGACAGTGGGGGACTATTAAGTGTAAAACGACACTGTATGAATAGAAACAAACATCGAATACACCTAAATGTGTCAGGATCTCGGCTACTTATCATCGAGCACATAATGAGCACCATAGCCCACATTACGACCGCATCTATAATATTTTTACAGCATCTCTGCTGCAGCCTCTGGGACAGACAGTGGCCCGTTTAATAAGGTTTATAATGATATATGCCTTCCTACACCCTTTCATCAGTCTCTAAATTGGCACTAAGGGGTTTCTAGTTGACCTATTTACTCATTGTTCTTTTGATCTGGTTAATACGGTGACATTGTGGTGGCACACAACCATACACCCACAACTATGCACCCACATGTGAAGATTTAATGTTTTTTTATTACCACTGTGGTATGGAGGCCAAGACTGGGGTGGCTAGAGATAGAGAGGAAAATTGCTTTATTTTCTTCAAAGCTGCAACATTCAAATATGCATATTTAAACGTATGAGCCAAAGCCAGGCTTAGATATGGGAAATAAAAAGAACAAAAAAACAGACGACAAGAAGCAGTGTGTGCGTTTGTGTGTGTGGGCAGGCTTGCCCGTATATCCAAGGGTCATGTGGTCAGATGTACGGTTACGGTCCCTGGGTCTGGACCTCCAGGTATTAGTGTAAGGCTGATGAGAAGGATATTTCATTTCTGCCCTTCAGGGTTCTGTGCGTCTGTGTAAATCCATGTGTGGCAATGTGGGTGGATGGATGTGCGCGCGTTTTGAGCTCAGCTGAGCAGGTGGTGAGATATCACCCTAATATGGCCAAAGGGCAGATGGCCGAACGTCCCACCTGCACCCCTTTTAGACCTGCAGGACAGACCCCTACATCACCTCTACTGACCATACACTGTACATATGGTGACACTAACACATCTACACAAAGACATATGAGCAGAGAATCAGCACAGGTGGAAATTTTTGCATATTTACAAAGTTCAAATCCATACTCCAATTCTCAATAGGGATCTAACCATAATGGATTTGGCATTAATTTAACAAATTAGTTAAACTGCATTCAGCATTTTAACAAATTAGAGTAAAGATAACAACTGCATTTTAAAGAATCAGCTTTTTTTTTTATTAGATGTTTAAACATCAGCAATTATGAATACATTTGAGGTTTTTCCATTGATTTTACTTGATTTTTTTTAATTGCTATTTTGCATACAATGTAAATAATGTACTTAGAGAGATGCTTGTGTCAATTTAAATCAAGAACAAACTGGACTGAATGAGAGTAACTTGCGAAGACACAAGTTATTTCCACAATTTACACATGATGTCAGATTTATTTCAACTGTCCAGGCAGAACAGAAAGATGTTGTTGAAGTTGTAAATTAATCCAAGAAACTCCATGGTTTCTGGGTATGTTTTCTGTATGTGGTGTTGTTTTTCTGTGCTAGTGTCTCTTCTCCCTGAATAAGTAATGATTTCAAAGTTTATTCGTCTGACAAAAACAAAATACAAGACAAAGCCGAAAAAATAAATAATGTAAAGATCTAAGTTGCAAAATTGCAACACTGTGTTTCATCATCTCTTTGAACATTACTTTTTTTGGGAACTAAGACAACTAATGTTAAAAGTTTTAAAAGTTGGATTTTTTTTTTTTTTTTGAAGCGCTTGTTAGTCAAACCATTTTTGTACAGCTTCACAAAACATTGAATCTTTTCAGCTTTATTTAGTGCAGCCAAGTCAAACAAGAAAACATTTGCCAAGTAAGATAAAATGTAGATGAAGCATTCTGTTCCAAAATATTTATGTTCATTATTCTTCTTCCATCAGTGGAAGAAAGGATAGTATGTCTGTGTGTTGTTATGGAACAACAAATTTTGATCTTTGTGTTTTGATCTTTATGTTCATTTGTCAGTTTTGACATGCAATATTTCATGTCTGTGTTGGATGTTTAAAGCTCAATAATTACTTTGTTTTATGTAGCTTTTATAAAACATGTGGCTTTTTACATATTTGCTAAAACTATCACGTCTTGACAGTGACAGTTAATCAAGATCCAGCTCCTCTATCTCCTCCCTGTGCAGCTACCATCAGAGGAAAGGCAGCGCTGTATAGGAACTTTCAAAGGAAAATACTTGTTTTCAACTTCTGACCCACTTCCAAGATCTACAGGGAACTGCTTGCCCCAACTCTTGATACCGCTGCAATAGATGACCCAGGTTCACATGGGTTGGCTGTTGCCTTCCACTCGATCCTGCTGTCTCTTCACTGCTTCGTCTGGGCTTTCTCTCATTTAACCGGCCCAGTCAGCGGACAGGAGATGTTGTGAACAATGACGTTGGCTTTTTCAAGATTTCAACTGGTCTCTATTATGAATTGACATAATAGAGTCAATTCATAATAGATCAAGTTGACAAAAAAAAAAAATGCCTCTATAAGATTTTACCATAGTTTGGAAGATCTTATTTCTCCCCTACAGCCCGTAGCTCTGTTAGTATTTTGTGAGACAGCTTGTCGGACATCTGGACATCACATGAATCCAGTGAACGCCTGTGTATTATTAATTCAGTTATGCTCAGTATGACAACTAGTGGTTGTGACAACTGTACCTTTGTCTCCATCTAAAGTTATGCAAAACTACACATTGTGGTAATCTCTTTCACCTCCATTTTGTAAGAAATTTAAATATGACTTTTTAATCAGGCTTAGATCAAACAAGTTGCACTCAGAATCTTCTGGGATGATCCAGTTCACTTCATTTTCTGTCTTATTTTCACCGCTCCAGCAGTGATACGCAGTCTCCCTTCTGAGCTTACATGAATATGGGCTTTGTTAAACACAAATCTTCCTCTCTCACAAACAGCGCCTTTGTGTATCAATTTACACACATGCAAGGTCAATTCAGTGCATGTAACATGCTAAATACTCCTCTATAGAATCAAAGTTGCTTTTTGTGCAGAGTGAATGTTTATTTATATTTGGTGCCGCCCACTTCAAATTCTTTCCATTGATCAATTTGACCTTTGAAAGTACATGACCCTGCTCTGAGCAATAGTAAGAGATTATTTGATGGAAAATACCCTGTAATTATACCCATGTGAGTATGTGTTCAGTTGCAGTTGCGGTGGTTAATTTTCTTTTTCATCTTCCATTTGTACTGTTCTATGAAAATATAGTGAGCCCTGGAAATTGTTAGTTTTTGTCCTATTTCAGAAAATGAAACTGTGATATGTTTAAAGAGTAAATTATTTCAAGCCTCTATTGTTTGTCTCATTTCAGCAAGTGAAACTTCAAATAATTTACTCTGTGTCATGAGTCTACATTACATGTAAGCTTTTATTTATCACAAATTTGACTCACAGGTAATGAAAACCCAAAATCTAAACGTTGCCAAATAGTTAAATAATGGAAACTCCTTGTGCCACAACCTAATCAGCTAATTAATGCAAAACACCTGCAAAGGTTTCCTAAAATCTTTTGAGGGTTGCAGAACCCAACTTCCCCACTCTCAACACCAGAACCCGAAAGCATCAGAGGCGAATGAAAGACAGATTAAAGCATTTATTGTCATGATGTTCTAGTTTTCAACTGTTGTTTATAATTGCTAACATGAATATTACTTAGCCAACTGAGTCTGTGGTATGTTAATATGGATCTCTTTCTGTGCTTGCATGTTATACGACAGACGTGTCACACTCCGGATCTTGATGGCCGGTGTCATGTATCTTTTCGATATGCTTCAAATCCAACTGAACTCAATGAAGTACTGGATTAAATCCTTGTGCTCTCAGGTTTTACACAGTCCAGCTAATGACCCAATTATGTGATTTAGGTGCGTAGACAGAGAAACGCATCTAAAGGTTGTGAGGCATCAGCCCTCGATGACGGGAGTTTAACCCCTATGCTGCAGGCAAACGCTGTTGTGATGTAGGATAGGCTGACGTCAAGTGGGACAACCGCAAATATCACAAGGGAAAATGTCAGTTATAATATTAGGTGGCAATAAGCTAGCTGCTATTTTGCTATGCAATACTCTTAGTAAAAGATATGTTTCTTATGATGGCCATGTTGATAATTTATTAATTTGATTCTATTTCTGCAATGCATACATTTACTTTGGGATGCATCTTTAATCAAACATGGAAACCAAAAGCCCTAGAGACACTGGGAACATTTCAAATCACATTGAAGTGTTATTCATGGCTTTAAATCCATTCTGAAGCTGCTGTTGGCTCCTTACATATGTTTATACATGTTCTTTTTTTAAATTATTATTAAAAAAACTCCTCAAAAAATGTATGTTAAACTACACACAACCAGTATATTAATAATTCTCAATCAGATGGCCTCCCATAGTTAATTACATTAAAATGACGGTTTTCTGATTCGTGTTTGCAGGGCTTAAAAGACGGACAGGTGCAACAGGATTTGCTCCAGCTGTGCTGCATTTGCATATTTAATGCAATCGGGTACCTAAAAGACCTGATTTTAACTAATTATGACACTCAAATGCCAATATACATTTCTTTCTCTCTTTTTTTGGTACCTGTACTTTACTGTATGTGTGAGTGATAGAATCACATGATATGACAGCTTTATTATGTAAAAACTGACTACTGGGGGAACATCCAGTGTAAGTCAGTCTCATTACAGCTCAAAAATGTATCTGAGGAATGAACTTTCCAATTAAACTACCTACTGTAGGTGAATGAATTTTGATTTTTGTCCTAACCTGCGACAGAACCAGAACCGTGAATCTTTTGAAAGCTTTCTGGATTCTGAGGGAGCTAAAATAATCAATGCATATATGTGAAATCTATTGACGGGCTCTCCCAACAAAGTAACCCAATAACAACAGGTCTATCACAGCCCTCTGAGACTGGGTGGAGATACCTGGAGAAAAGTGTTAAAGTGAGTCAAAACTCATATCAAAGGAATAGATGCTCTGCTGCAGATTCCATGTGCAGAAATTGTTCCTAAATCTGTTCATGGTAAGTAGAGGAGCAGGTGTGTGTTTGTGAGTCAGGCAGAATATCAAGTCAGTTGCATATTCTCACCACTGTATTGGTCCCTGAGTGAGTACATTTATGCAAATGCTGTCATTTTTACCAAATCTCAATGTAACGCATGAAGATTTTGCACACCACCATTTGAAAGCACTTTGAAAGTAGGCCTCCCCCAGGGCGTGAGAATCTCTTGGTTTGTTAATGTATGTTTGTTTGCACTTGTGTGTGTATATGTCCCGTGTTTGTAGCACACTGAGCCCAGGGACATTAGTGATGCCACCACTGTCCCAGTTTCTCTCATCCATCCTGAAAAACATGTTGATTCATACAAACCTCCTCTTCCTCTTCAGCTTCTCCAGTCCCTCCTATTCTCTTGGGATGGACTGAAGGAAATGTACAACCACAGCAGACGTTCATCACCCATAGCTAAAGTGTTTGATTTTCCACTTTTCTTCATTTTTCCCCCCTCATAGTACAGTTCTAAACCATCTCTCTCCCAATTGTCTGCTTAGATACCACAAGGAGATTAGCCAATAGAAAAGCAAGAGCGTGGCTCCTTCTTCTGTGGTGTTTTATCTAGTAAAAATGTATTGTAAATGTAGCCTTTGGAGACATATTTGGGCTGTATAATCACATAGTAATATCTGTCGAGAAGTTTCTGATCTTGCCTTTTTCAGTCATTAGGGCAGCAATTGATCCTGCATTGAATTCTCATTTTTACATTTTAAAATAGGGTGGAGTTGTAATTTGTCTTCTTGTTATTGTGAAAACACGTTGCACGTTTTAAAGGTTTCTCCAGGAATAACAACAAAAACCATTATTGGATCTCCATATATTTCACTACTCAGCAAAAAGAGTGTGCCGTTAGCACATCATCATTCTCAATCCACTCATATTTCTTAAGGAAAATAAACCTTTTATTTGGAATTTAAATCCGAGGATGATGGTTTAGGTTATAGGTGCCAAACTCGGATTCATCCTGGGCCACAGGATAAATGTTTATTTACACCTTATGTAAATTCTGTAGCTGCACAGGTCCAACAAAATGTTGGCCACGGATCATTCCGGTGTCTCTTGAAGTTTTTGTTTTCTTTCTTCTCGCTCTCTTCTTCTATCAATATTATGAAAACTACAGAGCAAAAGTCAGTTGGCTCAAATATGACATTACAGATCTCTTTAAGATCTGCTAATATCTACCCCCAAATCATCTCAAATATCTTTAAAGGAGGATAATAAAATGAAACAAAATAAAAATCAACAAAAAGCTGCAGTTCCCTCTTCAAGATGTATAAAACAGTAGAACCAAACAAATACACATGTATTTGTCTTGGAACACATGCAGAATAATTTCTTTTACTGTCCAGTCATTTTTCTCTGTGTCCATTGGGTCAAAACCCGCAATGTCTGTGGTTAATGGTAAATCACGTAACTTATGATCTACGTTTACATATACATATTCCTTTATGCATTTTCTTTATGCATCAGCACCACAATTTTTAACATTCATTTTATAATATTTTAACAACTTTCAATTTATTGTTAAAATATGAGCACACTGTGATATATTTCAAATAACAGTCAGGTAGTTACACACCCCTTAGAGCTGGAAGTAGCTGTTGCATTGGTCTGTGGGACTTGTAATGTGAATTGCACAAGTGCTACTCAGTCAACTGGTGGGCTATTAAAAATAGATATATGAAATTGTCTTGTAGCCCAGATACAGTTTTATCGCAGGCTGAATTTAGCCTATGGGCCTTGAGCTTGACATGTCTGTCAGTCAGCTTGACTTGTTTTACACATTCAGCAGCACAGCTTAATCATTTACAGCTGTTTGTGCAATAAGTAGATAAAGCATTCACAAGACACCAAAAGTGGACTCAGAAATAAAAATGTACCATAATTTCAAATTCAATAAAAATTATTCTCCACAACATGGTGTCAAATGAGGTTAAATTGCCGCTCTGAATGCTGCTTTACAGTCATTATGTAATACCAAAAGAAAAAGGCAAATCAGAAATCTGTCATAGTCTGTAATACTTTATTCTTGTGGGGTATTCAGTGTCCCTGTGGGAATACCTTCAGCCTTAACCTGAATAATAGGGGGGAGGGCACTCTGAGCCAATCAAGTTCTCATTTGCAGTCAGTGGGAGTTTTCTGGCCAGACTAGGGAAGTTTTTTTTTTGTGTTTTTTTTTATGATACAAAGTTGGAGGTGAGAGTTTTAGTTTTAGTGAAACTCCATTAAAGAAATATAAAATTATTGCTACTTATTATTTTAAACTGAGCCAATATTCTCAACATAAAAATTAAGACTTTGACAACACACAAGTAATGTGTAAGCTTAGATCCATTCAGGAAAAAACTAACAAAAACACCCGACCACATTCAAACGATTAGAATTAAACAGGAAGGTTACCTTGTGTGTAGCACAAACATCTAGAAACGTATGCACTATATATATATATATATATATATATATTACATTACCTTGATTAAAATAAATGTTTACTTTTTTCTTTTAATTTACAACTTCACATACATTTATTTCCATCAACTGCAGTCTAAATGTATAACTCAGTGGAAATGCACAATGTGTTACTCATGGACGAATTCTATATAAGTAACATAAAGTAATATAATCTGTTTGCACATCCCTCACTCCACATAATATATTGTCGTTCCATAACAAGGTCAATGGATCAAACTTCAGCTGGGGTCTTTCTATCTTTATGTCACTGTGTGGGTGTTTCCTGGCCTGGTGTTTCAGGACTTTCATAAGCATCTCAAATACTTGTTCCAGTCTCACTGGCAATTTTCCACTCTTCTCTCTGCCAATGTGCTGTGAACTGTAAGTCAACACACATTTGTTTTACTTTTGTTGAGATTCGACTGGTGCTCTTCAATTAAGCCATTTTTGTATGATCCATTTGTCAGCTGCATGTTTATCCTGGCAGGCAGATGAGAATAACACTGTCACAAGTATAAAATGCAGCTGTCTTCAAAGGAAATGTCTGACATTTTATTACATCTAACTTTCTTTCTCGGTGAGCAACCTCTGTGTAACCACAGCCAAAATCACAAGTGGATGAATGATTTTTAAAATGATGATACACCTCAGAAAAATTCTAAATTTTAAGACAGAACAGCCAGTGTTCTGAGGCTAAGCAAATAGTTTAAAGGCTAATGCTCTCATTTCAACCATTGCCACTAAGGTATTTATGGATGGAACTAGGTTTGTGATTCAAAGGGCTTGTGTTCATGGTATTTATTTGTTATGCATATTTCAGGACAATGATCACAGCGTGGATATTGTTTTCAGATTTTTCATCCAGACGTAACGACGGTTGTGATAGCTAAAAGAAATCAGTTTTAGTTTTACCAATTCTCAGAACATGACTCCATGTGCATTTTTAAAGCCCCTCCAATACATCACAGATTAAAAAAATTCTTTTTTATAGCCGCACTATCCGGTCCTTGGGTCAGAACCCTCTGAACGTCCCTAAGATCCAATGTAAAACTCAAAGGGAACTGTCCTTTCAAGCAGTAGCCCGTAGACTGTGGAATGCCTTCCACCTGTCCCTGTGTGGCAGACTCTGTTGAATCCTTCAAAAAGCAGCATGAGGCACTTATTTAGACAAGCTTTTAATTAAATGCACCTCATGTTGTTTTTGTAAGCTGTTTTTAGTTTGTTTTTCTTGCACTCCAGTGAAAGGTGCTACATAAATAAAGTTTATGTACTGTTTTTGAAGTGGTGGCTTCTTTTTCACTGAGTGACATTTCAACTTTTTTCAGCGTAAAACTGGTAAATGACTAACACACGAGCAAATGTTTGTGTATTTAATCAGTTTGACAATTTTGTTCTACCGATTGCCCAAATTGCTGGAACAGAAAAGTGTTGTAGACTTCTTACATCTATCTCTGTTTTCAGCCAGCACTTCCTTTCTTTCTTAAGTTTAAGATACTCGTCTTTATATATAGGGGCTTATATTACTAACATAAACTTACTTCATCAGACTGATTGTAGCTGGAAAGTGTTGGAGATGGACTTCATTTTGAATAAAAAAATGTCACATTTTAACAGCATCCCGTGCCAGAAGATCTCATTACCTCTCCTACAAATATAAATCACATTTTAGTCACTCTTTAAAATTCAAAGTATGAGCTGGATGATTAAGTGGTTTGTACTCGGTTGAATTTGTGGTAGATTTCTATAATAAAGCCACCAAAAGATGTGCAAGAAACTACTGACACCAAGCTTTATATGTGAATACAATGCAATACAACTCAATGTGTATTTACTAGAATGCTACATCGTAACAGTCCCAGTCAGTGATCAATAATTGTGTTTGCAGGCACAGAAAAATCCAAACTGGAAGGTAGCTAGCTAAAGATACCCCAGGCATTAGTGATGGAGATTGCTTCTCGTAAAAAGTACATATTGACAGATTATGCATGTGTATAAATGCCTATACTGGTGTGTGCACCCATGGATTGTAGGTATGTGTATGCTCCTTTTGGCGAAGAAGCAGATTGCTGAACAGACAAATATGTCCATCAACAACAGACTCCAGGCCTTCAAGTATGACTAATCATCAACACAATGTGTGTATGTGTGTTAGGATATGTGTGTGCAGAGTGTGGGGAGATGAGGCACAAATTGAGTGAAGAAACAAATTAGGATTGTGCTGCCACTGAGGGTATAGGTGAAAGAGTTCAGCAGTCTAGGAAGACAGAAAGACGTAAAGACAAAATATGTCTGAGACAGGAAGAGAAGACTGATGATATAAAGTAAGTAAAGACGGAAATGACCTACTAGAAAAAGATTTAAAAAGTGACTTGTAGGCGGGGGTAGGAGAAAGACCAGGAAATAAGGAATGGGAACACAGGCAGACTAAACTGACCCCAGGGCCCCTTTCTCTGACTAATAAACAAAGATGAATAAGAGGAAGAAGGGCAGGAGGAGGAAAGGATGAGGGCAGATAAAATAAGGGCAAATTTAGGTCAGGATTACAGAAGAAAGAGTAGTTGTTTCTATACCATGGACAAGTTAAATGAATAAAACAACTTTATTACTTTTACTTACTTTTGTATTGCTAATTAGCATATTTCAGCCACCAAAGAGTTTGTGTACATTGTAAGAAGGCTCACTTGTACACAGTGGCAGCTGACTTGAGAGACGGTGCATGTTGCTGGAAATACTTGATCTAATTACAAGGTTTATAGTTTTATTCACGTTGCATGTAAGATGTTAATTTTTTCAATGTTTTGTGTGATGAGAAAATAAAACAGAGGGAATGTTAGTCTCAGTTCATTTTTAAGTATAATTTCTGCTCCCTTTAGCTTATCTATTTCCCTGTTGTTCATTTGCATATTAGATTCCTCTGTGCTTTCTGTGTCTGCCGTCCCTCAGCTCTTTGCTCAGTCTCCACAACGGCTCGACTTTGGGCTCATTCACCTGGTTTTCCATGCCACAATCACATCCCCAACAGTATTTTAAGCCCCTTGGTTTATTCACTCGTCGATGGATTCCTTCATTATCGTTTTCTGTCAATCTTGTTATCCTGTGTTATCCTGTGTCCTGTAAGTTCATTCATTCATCGTTAAATTTAACTTATCAATGCTAATGCTGTTGTCCTGTTGAACTTTGGATATTCCTTAAAAGCCTTATGAAATGACGATACTGTAAAGTAGGTATTTATTAGAATGTATATTTCAACTCACAAATACAAGTGAAAATCAAAACACAAACAATTGTTGATCACATGACCCCCTGGAGTCATGTAAACAAAAATATTTTGATTGAACTTGTTACAATTGAATCATTTCAAGAAATTAACCACAGCCTGCCTTTTTATTTAAGGCAAGGAAAGCATTTGTTTCATTTCTAAACAAACAAGAGAAAACTTTTACATTTCTGATGAGCGTAGCCCAAAAAGAAAAAAAAAAGAGTTTGTTGAATTTGGAAACTACATCTCCAACACATTGTTGGTGGACTGAATGTGAACACTCAGCTTTTTTCTCCCTGGAGTTCCGCTTTGTTATTCTTTTTGCAGTGTGAAGCCGTTTAAAGCTTAAAAAAACCCTAAAAGTTTATGAAAATATATGCTGGTATTTCCCAATGGAATTTACACTGAGTATTATTTCAATGAAATGGAGGCAACAGAAACTACTAGAAGATACAGAACAGTCAAGATTAAAATAAAAAGTATGAGGGAGACATGAGAGAAGGTGGAGTGGGTGTCAGAAGAGAGGAGCAGACTGCCTGACTGAGAGGGAATTGTTGAATAGTGGCAGGAGGTGGCAACGTATTACTTTAAGTACTTCGCAAATTGGATGGACACAGGCTTTCGAAACAGTCTGGGAAACCATGGAAGAAAGTGAAGTGGAGGACTTAGGGCGTTGACTCTATAATGTGTGCTGGAGTGTAAAGATAACTGTCGCTTGAAGCACAGTTTCAGACAGCAACATGAAGAATAAAGACGCTCATTAAAAAGCTGGAAGTAGGGAGGGAAAATATTGGACCAACCAGAGAGGAATCAAATCAAAAGCCGGATTCAAAAAGGGGTGTTGCTGCATTCATCTCTTTTATCTGCTGTTTCCGGAGTGTCTGTGTACCTTTTCATCTTCCGTCTTGCTTGCCTATCCGTAGATACTGACTGCATTATAGAATTAGCTGCTTGGTCTCCTTTCTCCCCCCCTTTTACGACCAAGACCAATTTCATTTTTAATAGTGTTCTGGGGCAATAAAGTCGAGTAATGGATTGCGTTATTACATTATAGCTATAAATTACAATGTCTTAAGGATGTGATGTGTATGTACAAGGCTCTCATGGTTACATAATGTAACTACTGAGCTGCTGTTGTTACATTGTGAAATAGTGTACCTAAATGGTAACTGTGTCAGTTTGCTTATGAATACATGTGTTTGGACAAAAAGAAGAATAGACTCAAATAACCTTTTTTTTTTTTTTTTTGTATTTTAAAACTGTTGATTTAGCAAAAGGACATTTTTTCTGTATTGTCTATTAAATGCTTCAGTGAAGCAAAAACGTATTCTGAAAACATAAGCACACTTGGGTATCTTTGACATGCATTTAGTGCTCTCTCATGTGGACACCCATGTGCAAAATGTATTGGATGTAAAAAAAATAAAACAGCTTTGGTAAGCAGAGTTAACAGCCAAAGATCCACCATGTTTGTTGTGAACAAATACTTACACATGGTGCACGACCCAATATACATGCACTGCTTAGAGAAAAACAGCAACATCTTTACTCGGTGGTTCTGAATCAGCAAGACGCTATTCACACAGTGGGTAAAATGTTCTATTTTCTGCCTTTCAGTCCCATGGAGACTCAGGAAAAACATCTGTGAATACAAAAAATAATAAAATACACACATTGGTTTGTGCCCCTTTTAAGAGGTTAGGGCAGTCTTTTAAAAAATAAATAAATAAAAAAAGAATACATCCTCAGAGAAGCAGAATTGTAGTCCATTGATTCTGGAGCTAATATAAGAGTGTGTAGCCTTCTCAAGAACAACACGGTTTAAAAACAGGCTCGCTCTTAGCTAAAAGATGAAGGTAATAAAAGCTTGATTTGACTACTGAATCATTGTTAAATTTAACATTTTTATCAAAGATCATCCTAAGATTTGTTAGCGTGTCACTCAACTGAAAATTCAGAGCACTGATGTCAACGGTGCCATTCTCATTGTGCAAGATGTACTCAGTCCTGTCAATTTAGAAACAAGTACATTTTGGTTTGTCCACCGTTTCAATGCACAAATATTATCAGGGAGGAAATGTTGAATGTCACTGTTGCTAGGTTTTAAAGAAAGATCTGAAGATCATCTGCATATCAGTTAAAGGGAAGGTTATGCTGAATTATGATCGCTCCAAGTGGCAGCAGATAAAGGAAAAAGGAAGTAACCAAGAATGGAACCCTGCGGCAGGTTTGGATAAATACATAATAAATATGTAAATTGGTATTATGTTTGCTTAATTGTGTGCTGGCATACCAAACAATTAAATTGAATCAGAATACGCTTGTTGCTTAACTACGATTATCTAGGCTTTTTTTTCTTCTTTCTATTGTAATAAAACATTCATTACTTTGATTTTGCGTAGTTATTTTTAAATGCATTAATTCTTACTCATAGTTTGTTCTTCCATACCCCTTAGAAACAACTTTCCACTGAAAAAAAACAAAAACAAAACATAACAAGTGCCAAATGGGTACACGATTTGAATGACTAATAAAATATTAGCAAGAGAAATCAGTCATTAGTTAGATTAAATGTCTGAATTTAATTTTGGAGGAATTCTACAGTATGCGAACTCATCAAGTCTCTGTCTTTAAGATATTTACGTGTCATATTTATCCTCTGGTAACTCGGCACTCTACATATTGTGCAGCAGTTTGTAGTGGAGTAAAATCCAGCATGTCAGGGCCTGATCTACAGTCAAATTCACTATTCGCTTTCTCAATTGAAGGAGCTCTTGCTCACGGTTGGGAAGCAGATCTGACACTCTAAAATCGGCTCATGGATGCGCTTAGAGAATCTTTGCACATTAATGCTTTTAGAGCATCTACAAACACGTGTGTGCGCGCATGCATGCGCAAACTCTCGCATAGGCATCCATCTACAGCCACAGAAATGCACAACACACACACACACTCATCCCTCGTTAATTCCTCTCTTCCCCTCCCCCTTTCGTCTCCTCTCCTCCCTCATCCTCCCAACGAGGGATGCCAAGCTAAGCCCAGAGCAGTTAAATAATCACAGAGGCTTCCAGCTGGCAGAATTTTCCGGAGATTATTTGTTTATTTATTAATTTTTTTTTTTTTTTTTGAGGGGGGAGAATATAGCAGGACACAGCAGCAGCATGCCAATATGTATTGATATTGTGTTTACAGAAAGAGTTCATGTGTGTTTGTTTGTGCACTGATTGATTCCCTAAAGTGGAGTGAGAAAATGTTAGAATGAAATACTTGGTTTGAGTAGCCCCATTTCACTGTCGTGTGTGTTGATGAAGTTTTCAGGGCTTCTTTGAACTGTGAAAGACCACAACTGGACACCAAGGACTTAAAAGCAAGCAGAGAGAGAGAAAGAGGAAAAACACTGCCTGCTAAAACTCTCATTTATTTTGATCTGTTTTGTGGGTGTGCCGTATGATCCTCCTATTTGTTTGTCCCCTTTGTGTCTCCAAGAGTGGGAAAAAGTGGAGAACACTCAAAATTTTATCTTTCACCTGATGCAATAATTTGCTGTTCTTACATTGCACTCCCACATTAGTTCTTTGTTTTTTTGTTTTTTGTTTCTCCAACTTTTGGATTGCCTTCACGAGGCCACTCTGCAAGATCTAACAAAGAGCGATCAATAATGATGATAACCAGCGTATGATTGCACTATAAAATGAGATTTTTATCAAAAAGTGAATGCCTCGTGTTTCCTTATTTTGGCCTTCAAAGCTTGGCAGTTATTTTCTACAACAGCAAACCAGTTTTCAGAGATTAATTCCTCACTGTATGTGCTGCAGAAAGCTACTGTAGCAAAAAAAAGCTTAAAGCCTAGCTGTTGAATTTGGAGCCAGACACACCAGCATCCGCGTACACACGCACACACACCCACAGAAATATTACATTTCAGCATTCCCTCCAGGTCGACATGGATGCAGGTACCAAAATACAATTTTGGCCCCATAGGTCAAATCTGTATATATGAGCACTTCAAAGAATCCCATGGCCACTGGCTTCCTGGGTTCTCTTATTCCCTCACACACATTCACATACACACATTTGGACACACTTTGCATTTAATCCATGTATTTTTAAAGTTGAGTTGTCATCACACATTTGGACTTACCTAAGGTGTTAGTAACTTTATCTCTCCTGAAATAGCCAAAGGCCTGGTAGAACCTTTCAAAGAGATGCACCTTTCTGCAGAACCGATTTATGCTACTTACTTATTAAAGGCAGCAGGAGGGGGGGAGTAAATCAATCATACAATCAATCAGTCATTTATAGTTGCTGCTGTTCTGTCAGTCAGTCTCTCTCTCTCGCCATGCATCGTCCCCCCACACTCTCACAGTCTTAAGCTCTGTCTTTCTCCACAATCCTGTCTCGATACCCCCATAAACATATTCACACACACCCATGTGCACACCGCGCACCTCTAACGCACAAGGACGGGTAACGAGCAGCGGGGATTTTTGATGACGGCTATTTTTAGAGAATTGTATCTCGGTGAGTTTGGTAATTTTCTCTCTCCTCAGTAACAGTTACCATGCAGAGAATGTTGTTATGAGGAGCAGTCCAATGCAGCCAATCATCTGGCTTCCTGTGTGATGGATGGGCAGACCAGACATTGGGAAAGAGATTGGGAACAAATAGCCAAGAGATTGAGGCAGGGAAGACAGAGACTGCAGGGGATTTTTCTCTCTATTAGTACACCGGCATGAAAGCAGATGCACATTCTGTCAACGCAAATATAATAGTTTATACTGTGACTGGAATGTTCTTGTAGGAAAAAGGACAGTAGACATTAAGCAGCATAGCAGCATCCTTAGATGATCCATTTATCATATAAGCAGATGTCAGGTGCTATAGTTTATGAAGCAGAGAAAAGGGATTTTTGAAAACAATGTTTCTGACACTTTGCCTAATTATCATGTATTTATGTTGATTAATATGAGAGAATTCAAAAGGTAAAGCGGTTCTACGTCTCTTAAGATGTCCGTAGATATTTGGGAAACAAAAACAAAATAAACCAGCAACCTGCAGTCTTAGCAGTATCTGTGTTGTTGTATGCATAAATGCTTTGAGCTGACTTTGCAAAATTCAGGTACTGCACGTGAAAGCTGGCAAACAGATGTTGAATATTAATAAAGGAGGAAAAAAAATACAGGATCAAAACTCATCTCTTCACCATTTTTAGATTTTTCTAAGCATTTCGAGTTGCACACAAAAAGCTCTAACTTTATAGTGTCAGTCTTGTGGTAATCTGTGGAACCGAGCAAAGTATTCTGCAAGTTAGGTTTTAGGTTGAAAATGTGACATTAACAAGAGATTTTTTTTCTAATTTTATTTCAGTTTAAAATTAAAGTTTTAACATCTTTTTACTATATTTATGTAAACACATTCTTATTTCTTGATAGTCTTTATGTATAAAAAACATGGAGAAGGCTGGGAAAACAGAACCAGCCCTAAGAAAAGCAGTGTCACTTGAAATCTGCTGCATGTCAACAGAAGTTAACATTTAGCATGATGAAGACAGAAAAACACCTACAGAGATAAATGTCAAATTAAATGCATGTAGCTCTCGATGTGGGTATGGTAAAAATATAAGACATGATGAGAACAACCATCACTAATTTTAGCAAACATATTACTGACCAGTATGGTAAATAGATCAGTGTGTTAATATTAACACTTTACTGTTTCACCCAGACAGTTTTAGAAGTTGATCATTAAAATAAATAGTGTCACTGTACCCTCATTTAAACTCATTCTGTCCAACTTAAAGATACCTGCTAATGACAAAACAGCAGGAGGTTGAGGGTAGCATGCATGTAGTTCACAAGACAAGACAATACACAGGTTTAGGCTCTCGTGAGAACTTTGCAATATTTAAAAGCATTTAATCGAGATAAATGTACAGAAAGCATTTCATTTCATAGACTTTTCCAGCGTATAATTATCAAGTTCAAGTTTCGATTAGTTGTACTTTAGATATTTCCCAGTCACAGTCAAATGTAGACCAGACTTGTTAACAAACTGCACAAAAAGCCCATTTAGTTTTTCAGCAGATGCCATATTACTAATGGTTTATGAGAATAAGAGGCTTCTTGAACAGCAAAGAACCAAATGTCACTCCACCAATAAATCATTAGGTAAATGTTAGAACAACAGAGTAAATAAAAAGCTGTTTGAGTCTGTTCTTCAAAATAAGAGTCTCAACCAAATAGCAATGGGCAAAGAATAAGCAAAGAATTGTATTTTAGGGTCTATAAAAAAATAGCTTACTACTTTACTTCACAAAGTCTTGACAGGGAAATGGATGGCGCTTTGCAAACCAAATTTAACTTTAATATATTTTGTGACATTTTTTTTATATTATGTGATCTTGTGCAGTGAGATTTCGCTACATCCATAGTAAACACACATCCTTTTATTCCATCAATGTCAAAGCAACATGCTGCTACACCTGAAAAGTGATGTAGCTACAATTGGAACCTAATTTCCCAAGGAAAATTACATGAGCTACACCAGATGCTTTTGTTTTTTATATTTGTCTTTTTTTGATGGTCAAATTGATTTGTAGAACCTAGTAAAAAATAGTTTCGATAGAAAGATTGAAGTGGGTTGAAAAATACACAGAAAAACAAAATAACAGTCATGCACAGAGGGATGGTTATTTGAAAATAAATATTTAAAGATGGCTTTGATGGACGATAGATTGTTAGGAGCTCTGCGCCTGTGACAATCGGAAAGGTGGGCAAAAGAACAACAGAGCGAGGGAACGAGGAAGCAAATGAATGGTGTGTCAAAACCAGCCAGACTTGAGGAGGGAGCCATTATGGAGCATCATTGTCCTCTTGACGTAGGTTCTCTATCCTCTGCTTTTAGGCTCAAAACAATGCATTTCATGAAAAAGTAAAAGCAATGTCGTGAGAGGCATTTCATCTTCAAACCTGTTTATTTATTCATTCATTTTCCCCCAATTGCTTTGCCCATATTACATGTCCTGTGAGGAACAGAAGTCTTTTCCTGCTTTTTCTGGATGGATCATTGTGACGTTTCTCTGGTGCTGCCTGTTCTGGTCTGGCTGTTATTTGTCTGTTTTTCTAATAGATTCCCTGTGTATTATCCATCATGCAGAGGCTGGAGCACCTGAGACCAGCGTTTCAGAAATATCAGTGCCAGGCCTGGATACCATTCTCCTTTGTGGAGAGAGACAATACTGGTTTTAATTCAAGTGGATTTTCTGAGGTCTTTGTCATACGTGTTGCTGTTTTCTACAGGGACATTTTCACAAATGAAATGTGCTAGCTTGCCACCATGTGATCATTTCAAACACAAACTGCTCTTCAGGCTGATGAGAGCAACATGTTTGCCAATTTTAAAGCTATATTTAATTATTACTTAATGATCTGTCAAAAATTTAAACAAGAAGAATGCTCTGCATGTTCCCTGTGAGACAACAAATAATAATTTAATGTTGGGTTTTTAAACTTTGGTTTACTTTGGGTTTTCAAAATGGAGTTTGTAATCTGGGTCATGGTTTTCTTACTCAACACTATGCTTTAACAAGGTAAACAAATAACTCTTATATGGCATCACTGAGTTTTTACTGTAATGAGATCTCATGATAGGAGATCTTGTTAAAACCATACCAGTGTTCTCTGTTTACTGGTAACTTGGTGTTTTTTTCCCCATAACTTGACAAGCTCTCTCTACTGAGAGCTTGTTTTACTGATTTTCTATATATCCAAGAGTATTGGTTATAGATTTAAAAAATAGCAGATAGAACACAAAATATTCAAAGCCCAATGGCTCATTTATCTGGAGGTTGAGCAGGCCCCCAATATAGAGTCCATAGCCTCCATAGCCATCTGGGGGTTTGAATTCAAACCTCTTTTTTTTTTTGCATATTTTCCATTCTCTCTCTCTCTCTTTCTCTCTGTCTGTTTTCTTTCTAGTACATATTAAGTTATAATTTGTGCCAAGAAATCTCGAAAAATATAATAAATCAGTACTAGTTACCTTACTTTTATGGGGATTTATAGTATAATAACTCACTTGTATTTTGAGCATATTTTGATGAATGTCCATCAAAATCAAAATAATTCTCACTGGAAATTTTAATGTCCAGAGGAGCCCTGGGGTTTCTTTAGTGAAAATCTTTAGAGGCATTAAAGAAAAAAAAAGAGTATACTGATTAGACCTAATTTACTCAAAAAAAATTGTATTGATCTAGAGCATGTTGCTCTTTAATCATCTCTTGCATAATGATTTATTACTTAGTGTGAATTAAGTCACATGGAAAGATGACGACTTAATCCTAAACTATTCAGGGTCTGTATGCGTTAATGTTGGTTTTTGTTTTTTCTTGTACACATCCTTAAATAATCACTTAAATGAATTTGGATTATTTGAAAAAGAGAAAACTGATTTCGAGTTACTCCTACCAGTGGTCTGCTCTCGCTGAGTATAAGCCTCACTGGTTCTCTCCTTTAATTAGGTACCAGCATAACTATTCATCATAAAAGAAAAAAAAAATCATTATTATCAAATGTGTATACTCTAATGTAGTCTAATTAAAAGTAAATGTATTACTATCCATGCATGACATGCCATTGTTTACTATATTGAAGCAAACCCACAAAGTCTAAGCATATTTTGACTTTAGCTACGGTGTAAAACTGGCATGCAACACTCTGCTCTTTTCAGTATTTTTTTGGCAATAATGCTTGTACTGCCTGAATATGGCCAGTCAGTCAAGCAATGCTGTGTCAATTACCAAGTGCACTGAAGCAGCATACTGTGACCACCCGGTTCAGCTTAAGAGAGTCAAAGCTATGCAGCCATAATTGGGATAGTTAGAAAAAAGATTACAGTATTTCTGGTTTATATCCCTGTTAGTGAAGTAAAAATAAAAATTCATTTGACAGCAATTCTATTTCTTAACAGAAGTTAAAGTTTAAGTCATTTAAGGTTATTTTAAAGACTGTTTCCCCTCAAAATTTCAAAAATAATATCAAGGTAATCAAACTTATTTATTGGCATGTAATATCAGTCACATGACTCTCTTTCATAGCATTGTCAATTAACAAGAAAGTGAAAAATAAACCAAAAGAACACAACCGTGTTTACAATGCCTCTGGGTCTGGTGTTTAGGTGTGTGTACATCATTGTTCCACAACAGCTTAAAGGGGCAGCATTATGTATATACCAGGCACATAGTGACATTTTATAGCCCAATCAAGTAACTGTGTCACCTTCAGATGTTATAAAAATGCTGTATACATCAAGTAACGCCTTGAAATTGGGCCTCTGCCCTGTCTCTTTAAGAAACTCCTGCTCTTTCCAACACGTTATCACATTTATCTAAAAAAATGTTTCATAAAGATTTTTACCAGCAGAGAAGTAGTTCGTATGATGAACTTTAAATTGCATTCAGTTTGTTGTGCATCTGTGGGGGAAGATAAAAGCGAGATGAGTTTTTGTAATTTTGACAAAAATGATGGAATCTCAAACGAGACCAAGACAAAGGCCAAGAGCGAGCGCGAACTTAACGCTTAAACCTCAAACATTTTTAATTACATACAACAGACAACAGATGGTTACAATAAGTAAACAAAATGATTTGACTGAAATAGGTTTTAAATCACACTTAACTAAACTCATGGCATGGGAATCCTAACAGAAATATTTTATGGAATGAAATAATTGTGCATACTAATTGCTATTTCAAAATCCTCAGTGCCTCAGCCCCTCAAAAATGGACAGTTAGTATATAAAACAAGCATGCAACCTTTTTATTTTAATTTAAATTTACATTTGATCATGAGGCATTACACTTTATTTTCTTTGCCGAGTGCATTTAAACTCTTGACACTCTTTCGAAAGTTTACTACCGTGAACTATAGTGCAAAAGTTAAGGAATACATTTTTTGTGTACGTGTAGATAAGTTGAATCAGTAATGTACCAAGTAAAGCTTCTTTACCCCCTGTTGTGGGTAAACAACAAAAGATCATTAGATAAATGCAGTGAGCCGACCTTTACCTTTGGTTCCAAGTCTACACAGTTTTAACCTCTTGGGCTAAAAAAAAAAAAATAAAAATCAGCTTTTACTGAAAATATACCATACAAACCTCTTAAAGGGGGGGTTGCAATCCTACTGAATAAAGCCAAATTCTAGCATTGGTCGACTACTTGAAACAACACCCTGCAGGCTGCACCATGGGACATTTGATCTGTCTTTGCGTTGCAATGCTGTAAGCTTTCGAATTTAAAGCAGCCATCTTGAAGACGACCTGTGAAAGGTTTCTCAACAGAATAATTTGCTGCAGGGCATGTAGAACTTAGCACTAGTTTGCGGAGTTGTGGTTTCACTGTGAACTGATCTAATGTTCGCTAGACAGCAAGAGCTAGAACTGTATTTGCAGCAGTCACATCATGTCTCACTGAAAACCTAAAAACAAAGCTTTGTTTAAATGGAAATGCATTACGATTCTTTCTACAGATAAGTGAAATAGGATTTATTTAGCCACATTTTCCTGCTCCTGGGTATGCTGTGCACGTTTCCAGGTAGAGGATCAGTGATGCAACTTCTTCACTATGGAAGAACACTGTCATTTATACTGTAAGTTTTATTTTTTTTCGTTTGGTCCACCGTCTTCAGCTTAAGCAGTTCTCCTGTCTAACATCCCAGATTAATAGGTCATCATTTTACATGCTGGTTCTATTAGTCATTGTGCAAAATAAATAAATATTTAGACATAAAACTATTTGAAAGATCAGAAACCATAAGAGTTGAAAATTCTATCCATCAGCATTTCTATATTTTACCCTGCCTTTGCATGCTTCGACATAACTTTTACGTCAGTATTGGATGATATTTGTTTCATTAACACACCTGACTGGGAAAACAGATCTAATGGTTTACTTATCTGAGAACAGGGATCATGACTTCTTGGACAATAATTAGAACACAATTATAAAGATTTCAGGCAGAAGGTGTTAAAAAAAGAAAAGAATAAAACAGTCAGAAAATAAATTATTAATATGTCGAATCTGAAAAGCCTTAGGCGCCTTTCTGGCCATTTCTCCACACAACTGGAAAATATGTGAAGGTGTAAGAACAAGCTCAGCTTCATGCCTATGAAATAACAAAGCTTGCCTGATAATCATACATGTGGCCTCAATACTAGAAGAGAGGGATAAGGAATTAAATCAGTTCAGTGCAGCTTCTTCTCTCACATTTAATTAAACATCATCTTCTGCTTATCCAAGATTAAGTCACTGGAGTAAAATCGGTACAGAAGGACCTCCAGTTCATTCTGGGGTATCCCAAGCTGTTCCTACGCTTACAAAGAGGCAGTGTTTCCCCCAGAAAACATGATAATCCCTGTGGTAGGAGTGTCAGGGCAGTCCACCAGCGGTCCACTGTGTGCTTGTATTAGAAAATGCTAAGTCACAAAAATTTGGAGGTGCACAAGCAGGCATCATAACTTGGAAATAGTAGCATGTGAAACCAACAGGCAGGTTCAGGATGGTGCAATCGGTGCACTTTATGTCCAGTTCAAGGCATCATCTATAAATAAACAATGCTTAGTCTAGTATGGAAGCCAGTTAAGCCTGGTGGCCCACCAGGATTATAAAACAGTCTTTCCAGTGTGCTTCCTATTCCCTCTTCAAAAGGTCTTAAGAAGAGGCCCCCAAATCACTTGTTAGGGGCTTTTTGAACCAAACTGTTTTCACAATCTGCAGCAGGTTTAGGTGATTACAAAGCAACAGCTCTTTGTGTTTTCACCAATGCAAACTCTAGAACTGGCTCCAAAAGAAAAAAAAATCTAGCTTTTGGATCTAGACCAGAGCAAAGAATCACTTTTGTCAGGAACGGGGAGATGAGATTTTAAAAAGGAGCAAACAATCAAAACATGCACCATGATTAAAACTCATTAGTTTAGTTTTATTTTATTTTATTCAGATTTAGAAAACATATGTGGAATGGGTAAATAACCTCCATGATGACCTCAGCAGTTCTGCAAGGTTCAAGATCTGTTCACTATTCCACAGGGGTGAAAGTAGTTTTAAATAGATCCCAGTTTTCCATGACTACCATATAACCATTCATTTTAGCTTTTAAGCTGGTTCTATTGATCCTGTCTCCAGACAGAGGGATAATCAGTAGCCCAGCATTATAACCTGATTGTTCTGAAGATCCCGCATCTTCCTCTCCGTCTTCCTAACATGGCGCCTCCTCACCCTGACTCTCATACTGACAGGAGGAACCACAGAGCTCTGTTAGGTTAAAGCTCATCTTCTGAAGTTGGGATATTTTTCCTCCAACAGGTTCCAGAGGAATCACCTCAAACCAGATGTTGGACTGGATTTTATTTCAATGTCATTTGTGAATGTTAGCTAATCATTTTCAACAGTGAAGCTATAAAGGTTGAAAAAGGTTATTATTTTGGAGAAAGTCTCATCAACATCAATATTTCCACTAAATAAGATGAAAAAAAATTATAAAGGAAAAGCCTCAGACTGTGAGCCTGACAGCACCAAACAATTTTTTATATTAGACAATTAATTTAATTTTACGTAATTATCGCGGTAGAAGCCATTTGTTTGTTAAATACTCAATGAAACATGTTTACCGTGTTTGATGTTTGTTGTAAATGACGTGTACTAGCAGACGAACAAGATAATTAGTCCAAGTTTGTCGTTTATTGAACGTTCAGAAACTACAGCGGCTGTGATGCGCCACAGCAAAGGTAAACAAAGGTAAAACAACCTGAACAGGTGATCAACTCTAAACCACTCGCACATTTTTACTCTCTGTCTCTCTTTGTCATTAAAGCACACCCGTTGCCATGGCAACCTCCTGCGCTCCACAAGCCGACCAGAGATTACGTTAAAAACATAACATTCAGTCCGTTATGATATTAGGTTTGCAGGCTTGATATTTATTTTGCAATTATTAATAAGTGCTCTCATGAACACAGTGGTGGTTGATAAGTTAAATTTAAACTCCTGCTCTGCTAGTTATTTTGGCATGTAATCGAAACGCTCAGAATTACGCAACACCTTGTTGAAACAATAATCACTGAGATTATTGTTGTTGTTGGGTCATTAATTTGAACACGTTTTGTTGAGTTTTTATTGTTGTTCTTTAATAAACTTACGAACGTTTTAAGCGAGTCAGAGGAGGACGTGCTGGTTTCAGCGTCCTGGCGTCCTGGTTTGTCACCTAATGCCAAGATCGACTCAAAACCTTCCGCGATCGACACATTGCAGCTCTGCTCTGACAAAGCACGAAGAGTTCAGAAACAATATGAAATGAGAAAAAAGTTATTTATTAAGTCGTGTTTTAGATTGTTCTTGAAAAACTAATCAGTCACGGCTGATTAGTGGGTGAACTCACGGCTGCACAGTGAACCCATTGATATTTTACAGCAGACAGCCGCTCCCCTCTCTTGCAGGTACTGCGTACCCCCACTAAATATTTTAGGGGTACTGCAGTACCCTGCCGTACCCCCTTACTTTCACCCAGCTATTCCACCAGTGGGATGGAATCCAGACTGATCTTTCTGGCTCTGAGGTTAGACAATCAATCGCAGCCTCTTTTGCACACTTTTTGGTCTGCTTTCTTACCGAATAGGACAACCATCCTGTTCTGCCATTCACATGTAGTCATTTGAGTCTTCCATGTCACATTAACAGAGAGCGTTAACTACAACAGCCACAAAATGTCCAGAGTTAAACATATTGGGGAAATTACCTGGACATAGAGGGTTTTGTAATTATCTGGCTTCTTTGCTTATTTGGCTGGCTCCAGGTCCTGGTTGATTGCAACTCCTGAAACAACTGATAGGTATTACTAAGTCAAAGGATTGTGGCTTCTGTGGTTGAAGGGACAAACATAGGGAAAAATTTGCTGAAGCCATGGAGAAGCACATTTGGTTGGCCTCAAGAAAATTCTTGATGACCATCAAAGAGGTAAAACAGAGACCATCTCAGGCTGTGTTCAGTCTGAACATAACTGTTAGGAGCACTGGACTGAGTGGTAGTTGTATAATAAGCAATGACGGTTTCTGATATGGGCTACATGGGGAACCGCCCAGGACGGCATCTTGTGAAGGACGGCATGAGACAACGCCCCCCCCAATCACCTGGTCCAATCACCAGGACCAGTCCCCCACTGGTATTCAACTACTGCATTGGATGTGAATGCCACACCAAAGAGCAGGAGTTGAGATAAGTCAGCTACTGCCTTGTTGGCTGTAAAGAGTACTCAAATAATACTTGGAATTGGATCAGGATATCCATTTCATTTGACCAATATAAAGCTTAATTGCTAATGTAAATTGTATTCTCCATGTTGATTAATAGATTCAAATAATATTCAAAATTTTGGATTTTGAATAAATGCTAAAATGTTACAAGATATCCATAAGCTTGCTCAACCCTTAGAAAAATATGCAAGTAATGAATATATTTCCACTAAAAACCTCAGATTGTGGAACTAACACATACAGTCTGCACCTTATCATCTCTCACTATATCACTATAGGAATTTGGATTGCTTGTTATCACATTGAACACACACACACACACACACACACACACACGCACACACACACACACACACGCACACACTCCCAGCGAGGCTGTCCGTTGGCTTACTCTCAGAGGAGTTCAGGTATAACAACACATTTCCAAAACTGACATTTAATCTAAGCCAACAAATCACCGTGGAGATCCCCCATCCATCTATACGCTATAATGTATTTATGGTCATATTCACATACACATACACACATGCATGCGTGCACATGCACACAACTCTTGCAAAGACTCAGAGATTTTACAGATCAACTCTCTCTGAGCCCATGCAGACTGTCTTGGGAATATATATTTATTTGTGATTTTATTGGAGAAAACGGTATCGTCCATTTTCATTATTGACACCGTCTCAGAGCCCCATAGGTGATGGTGTGGCGAAAAATGTGTTTAATTCCTTAGTTTTGCTGACATTTTAAACTTGACACTGAAAATAAGGGAATCATACAAATAACAACAAAAGAGTAATTTTATACTCATTAGCTTTGTATGTTCTCTTTAAGGTGTGTGCTGAATGAAGAGATAGAAAGACTTAGAGGGAGATGTAACCGCCAAAAAAAAATGTAACTTTTTCTGACAAGCTAAGCCGACTTAAAATACTTACCGGGGGCAATACTGAATAAAGATGATGGGTTTAGCTAGGTGGATGTGGGATGAGGATGGGCTGTGCTGAACTGCAGGGTGTGCGGGAAACTCGTTTGACTTGGGACAATTATAAAAGTGGGTTGTATACAAACCTCTGAGCTGCAGGAAGTATTAAAGTCTGTTAAGAAGTATAAGAATTAATTAACTTGGTTATTAGAACTCAAAAGACTGTTGAAAACTTTGTTTAGACTGAGGAGATAAACCATTTCATAAGTGGATCATCTGTGATCTATAATTGTCTCTTGCTGGAATCAGCTTTTAATTCACCTACTTATTACTTCATTCATTTTTTATCACAAGAAGAAGAAAAAAATAAAAATAAAGCCAAAATGGAAGCCGGGTGAGATGGGAGACAGAGAGACTCGGGGGCTCTGTGGGCTGCACTGACACTAATGATATCTGACCTCAACCAGACAAACAGCCAGATTTTCAATCCTCTGTGTTCCTCTCCTCTATCTTTCTCTCTCCATTGTCTCGGGGGCATTGCTTCACACCATTATTTGGCTGGAATTAGCTTTTACCACCTTTTTCCCGCTATTTGCCTCCCCTCAAGTCTTGTTTAATGTTCCTTGCTTTCTTTGTTTTGTTCTTCTTCAGATCCTCTTCATTGGTTCTCCTTTCCCTCTGCTTGTGTTCATCCTCCTTATCAGTTGCTTTCATTTGGTCTTTTTTTAAATCTCCTACTGTGATTTTTAACCCCAACTTCCCCCTTCTTTTGCTTTGGGGGAAGTGTAATTTTATTGCTTTATTTTTCTCTCAGACTTATGCTTTGTTCTTTAAGTTCATATTTACCTCCTTTACGTCTCTTTCACTTTTTAAAATATTTCTTGTATGTTTCTCATTTCCTTTTCATTCCTATTGTTTAGTTTCCTTATTTCTTAGCTCACTGTTTCTCACTTTATCCTTGATTTTCCCCTCCCTGTACTGCCTCCCACTCTCAAACATGTCTTTTTCCATTTAATTATCCATCCAGGCTTTGGATGCTAAGGCAGATGGCTGAACACAACTCTGTCTATCTCCATTTCTTTGCAGACATCACCACTCCTTACTCCCTCTGCCTCCCTTCTTTCTCCCTTTCCATTTCTTCTTCCTCCCTTGTGTGTCCAGAGGGTGTCAGCCGCCAGTGGTTACTCCCATCCATGCCGCTGACCACCAGGCCATGCTGCAGCACTGGCACTGATCGGATGTGACAGCTCTCTCATTATTTAAAGTCAGAGTCACTTTGTGTATTTGCCTCTGTCTGTGTGTGTCCAGGGGTTTGAATGAGCGAAAGGGTGTGAGTGTGTAAGTGCCTGTCAGATTGTCTTTGTGTGTTATTGCCCTTCTTTCTGAGGGCCAGTGGGGAGAGAAAAAAAGGGGGGCTAATGAAGTAAGCATCTGATTGGGAAGCAGAGAACCATATTGGTGATAAAGGGGGAGGGAAAGAGAGGGAGGCATTGATGGACTTGTTTGTAACAAAGACTTCACTTTAGTCAAGTCCTAAAGAGAGTAAACAAGCAGAAAAAGAATATTTTAAACCAGCTGGATACATGCACATTAAACTCTTCCTCTATGGCTGCTAAAAATCTGTTTTGAATTTGTCACTTAGTTTCATCCTGCTGAGGGAGAATTGGCTTGTGTCTGCTGGTTTGTTGATGCCCAACCCCTTAATGGATTTCAGCTGCAATATATTTAGCCGAGATCCACACGTCTGAGAGAATGGTAACAGACAAGGCGGCCAAACCAGCACACAGGAATGAGAGCATGTCCCCTTTGAGCCAATGTATTTGAATGAATTCTGCTTTTTCAGTAGCAGGCATTTTGCTTATCTCAACAGTTTGTTGCCAGGTGAGCAACACAATGAACATTGAACTGCATGTCGCAAGCCATTTAGTGGTCCATCTCCCAGTCTCTTAGTAACACCAACTGTCCTTAAAAAACAGCTGGTGACCAACCACTTTACTGTTGAATAGATGCTCAAACTAATTGATTCTCACAAGTGTCCACTTTTACAAGTAAAAGCAAAGAGGGTAAAAAAAAGAGTTTCAGTGAGATTTTACATCCCACACATGTGCACTGGGATTCTGTGGATTGGGGGCAGAGTTGGTGACTTTTGAGTTAAATATTGGAGTTTTGATCATCAACCCTGCAAAATAACAGAGTGGTCCCAATGAGCGTTCTTAAAAACAAAACGGCACGAAATATGCTGCTAATAAACACCCACCAGACAAATTACATGAACATTAGTTAAATTTTGCCAAAACAAAAAGTGAGTAGCTTAAAACATATAGCAGGGGTAGAGTAAAGACCGGTTCTTCTGAGACCAAGACAGAGGCCGAATTCTTAACTTCAACAAATATTTCAGAACATTGCTTTTCGTACGTCACAAAAGGCAAAGATTAATGGAAAAACAGTTAACTTTGCAACCAAAACTATATGTTGGTATTAAACTAATAATTGTCATAATAAGCTAATATTTAAGTAATTTGGAGAATGCCTACACACACATTCATACACCAAATTCAATTACCCAGTTTACATTCCAAAATATTTGTATGATAAAACCTGAGAGATTAGGCTAATAAAGATTTGCCATATTTAAAAATATATATTTTTATATGATCATAGATGTTAACATTCTTCTTGTTTCTAAAGACACATATCCTGGACATGTCAATAAAGTATTAGCCATTTACCATCAGAGCCAGTAGAATTCATGGGATTTACAAAAATTATTCACATGACGCATCCTTCTCAAGTATTGTTGCTTCCATCGTTTTATGAACAAAGTCTGACCACCATTTTCTGATAGCTACTATAGCTGGATTATTAAGTTAGATTTAAGTTTTTTAAAAAGTAGCATGCAATGTTAGTTTATCTTAAACTACACCTTTTAAACAAGTGTTCTTTTTAAAAATGGCTTCCAAGATCCCACAAAGCACTATTCTTTTACAAAGTCTCTGTTGGCAGCAAGCTGTAAACAAGACTAATGTCACTTAACTTTCGGGCATTTATTTATATGTTAAATGGCCTCTTGCATAGAGAGCTTTCGTTCCTCTAAACAGGCACAGACACTGACTTATTGTCAGTCCCTTCTCTACCTGTAGATATGAGACACTGCCTCCACCTGTGGCCTGTAGAAGTAATGAGGTTAGCGAGAGCGCGCGCCTTTCCTAAGGCTCTAATACCTCTGCCTGTCTTTGCAGGTATGTGCATGTGTTAACTTTAATCTTGTATTCCATTGAGTATGACTGTGTGTGTCTTAGCATTTCTCGCCTTGCAAGGCCCATTTTTCCAACAAATAGCACACTGTGAGGACCTACTGCTCCTTATGGGGACCAGTCCTAATATGCTGAACCTCTTGTTTAGGGTTACGGGTTAGGTTTAGTGATCAGTTTTGGTTATTGTTACACATAAACTGGTAAGGGTTAGAGTTAGGGAAAATGTCATGGGTCAGGCATAAATTTGGTTATTAAAATGAATGGAAGTCAATACAAAGTCCTAATATAGGTAGAAGTACAAACGTGTGTGTGTGTGTGTGTGTGTGTGTGTGTGTGTGTGTGTGTGTGTGTGTGTGTGTGTGTGTGTGTGTGTGTGTGTGTGTGTGTCCGTGTAAGAGAGTTTGGTGATGGGGTGGTTCATACCTCTCTCCGGGCTGTAATACACGGTGGACTATTTCAGACCATGCCCCTGTATCTGTCTCCATTCATATTGGCTCCGAGTTACCTGAGGGCTGCTGGGGTTCTCTGACAGATATTAAAGGAAGGAAGTTCGCCAGCAGCATTTTCTATATGAGGAAACACAATAGAAGGCATGACTTTATTGTCTTAAAGGTGCAGTTTAACTTGAAGTAAAGTGAAGAGTCAAGCTAGAAACATGGTTAGGTGAAAAGACTGGGGAAAAGCATGGATTTACAGAAGATATCTTAACTGTTAGTTCAAAAACAAGCCAAAGAAGAGGGGTGGTGGGTAAAAGGAAGCAATTATATCTTCACAGGGATGTCACTGAAAGCTTAAATGAAAGATTTATAGAAAGAAGTTAAACTGTCACAATCCTTCTGTATTTATTACCAACTTTAGCAGTACACATCGTCCGTAGTTCAGGGTTTCCCCCAGTGTATTGTAAGTCTGGCAGGCTGCCAGGCTTTACAGGCTAAGCGCTGCTTGTATTTATATATTTGGAAAAATAAAACTGTTTAAAAGTGTCATTTTTACGTCAGTAACTCTGACTTGCAAGTGTCTTTGCTGCACTGAGCATTTCTCTGGCAGAGCACAACCATTCCTGAAAGTTTGGGGATATAGCTGTGCACCAATCACACCGCTGGTCTCTGCATGTTGGCCACCTAGCGTGCTGTTGCGGCTGCATCTCTGAAGTTTACTTCGGCGCGATTCGCGTCCCACCACTCACTCAAACTGGACTATTTGGAATGTGATTTTACAGAAAAGCTTCACCCCCGCTGGCCCTCATATTAAAACCCTGTGAAGAATTATTTTTTTCTTCTGATAATAAAGCATCAACGTAGTTTAAATGCCACACCGCTTGCTCTGCTTGCACAAGTTAAACGTGAACCTCAAACATAACCTGTAGATGCGCTTTGAGAGGTTCTGTCACAAGTAGTTGAACAGTATCATTTGTTCCTATTATGAATGACTTCTTTTTTTTAACCCCTGGCCAATTGTTCTAATATTAACTGTCTTGTTCTGGTTCTGAATCCTATTTTGTCCTTTATGAGTTTGCCCAGTGTTTTCAATTTCAGTTCCTTGCGTAAATTTATGCTCTGTTCATTAAACCATAATTTCACTTGTGATTTGGACTGCCTCCTTCCTAATCTTAGGTCCTCCTCCACAACCTGCACAACTGTCTGGTTAACACTTAACAGTAAAGGGGCGGCAATGGCTCAGAAGGTAGGCATTCACCCTGCATCTCAGTCACTTTTAGCAAGATATTTTACCCACTTCGCCTGCTGGCAGTCACTGTGTACAATGTAGCTATCAGCATCAGCGTTCACATTCAATGACTGATTGTAGCATAAAGCACTTAAGAGTCTTCTGACATCATAAAAGTGTGACACAATTACAAGGCATTTAAATTTAGTGAGCTTTTTTAAACTAGTTTATGACACACATTTTCATTTTGGAGAACTACTTCTTTTAATGGGGATGAAAAATGAGGCAGATGTGCTTACTTACAGTACGCTACCATATAGAAAGTGAATAATTCTTAAATAGAGAAGGCTTGCTTTAAGAGTAAGTTGTTATTTTATCTTCTTTTTTGCACTGATTACCTTTTTTGAACAGTAGACAGATAGGAAGCAGGGAGGAGAGAGAAAGGGAAGACATGTAAATCATGGTCCAAGTCTATGAATCAAACCCAGGACAATCACATAAAGGCTCCTAGAGGTTCAATAAATTACATCGCTCTATCAACTCTATCCTAGAGTTGATAGAGTGTACGCCCAAGAGTAAGTAAAATTCTAAATTCAAGTGTTCGTAAGTGCTTTTGCCTTACCCAACCATCACCAGGAAGGCATCAGTAGACTATGATCGCACTTTGAATGACCACAGAGGTTTTCACAGGACTGCAGCAATGCTGGATTTGTGTCATGGTCACCACATTGGAATACGCAAAATATACAGTACATGGTAAAAACGATAAAAATCTGTTGCCTATTGGTTAACTGCATGGTAATGCTTGTTGATGGCAAAATCAGCTGGCATCAAAACGCAGAGCAAGCAGGTTAAAAAGGCAAGTGCAAAAATGTCAATTAACTGGACAAGGTTCAGGTTTAACCTCCTTCAGTCTAACCGCAACCCGGTCAGGACAGGGGGAAACCCTGCAAGTCAGAAAATCTTAAATATTTAGCCTTAATAATTAAATAAATCCTAGATATTGTGCATCAAGATTAAAATTCTTCATTTTAGTCAGTTTAACTTAAGAAATTATTTTATTGCAGCGTATAATTACCATTATCAGAGGCTAAATGTTTTAATCAAAAGTTAGCGATCTATTTAACACTTCCTTGGAAAGTGTTTAGCAAAAATGGTGGATACACACAGCACTTGCACACCAAGCCAACAGGGAGTGCATTTGTGTGGCTCATTTCAGCACCAGTTTTATGCCTGAGCTGCTGACTGAAAGGTTTACTCTCTGGTGCCCTGGAACAAATATTAAAAACAGAAGAAGCATCCAAGCATGCTCTGATACAAGCCACACTGTGTGGCATTTTCAAACACAAACATGGATGTACAGCCATCATCAGGTCCAGAGTTTTCTCTTATGTAGAATATGTGAGCATTCAGTGGCGTGACACTCGATATCACAATGCTGTGACACTGTCTTATACAAAAAAAAGTTAAGATGTCAGTGACATCAGCATGGCGTTAAAGACATTAAATTTTGACTCACAGGCTGCAAATATTCACTAAAAGCTTCAGAAAAGACCGAAAAAGCAAATTACTTCTGTTTTTAATTCAAAGACAGCTGAGACAAATTAATTATTAACACACGCCTTTGTGTGTCTATAAGATATTCTTATTAATTTTTAATGTATTGTTGGAAAATAATCCAACTCTGCTTATTGAAAATGGTGTTAACTGAGGCCCTTAGCACAAAGCAGAGTAGGGAGTATAAAATTACTGGAAATGGTGGTGTTGGGGGAGAAGAAAAAGAAAAAAAATTCAGATTCTTCATTGCTGTGTTTATGTTGAGCATGACTCAATACACTTGCATGTATTATCCTATTGTTACATAAGATTGTTCATTTTGAATTCAGTCTACTTCAAATCCAAGATCTAAAAAATATGCAAAAACAGTTCAAGTTTTTAGTGAGAAGTTATGTTATTGGTCTAATTTTCACAATAACAGTACAACACTTAAATCCACTCAGTGACTTGATTTCTGATTACTGATTGCTCCTTGAATAAGTAACTTAGTCACTTTACTGATTATGCTGAAAGTAACTAAATTAGATTAAAAGTTACCTTGTTAGTTACATTCAGCAGCTGCCGACAACAGCCCCCACCACCTCATATGAAAATGACGGGTCAGCTGTGTCTAAGGGCAGCATTTCCCCTACTGTCTGATCAACTTCTTCAACTCTTCCCCTCTTACTGGTTTTGCACCAGATATTATCAATATTTGGGGGTTGGGAGACCCCTTGTATTTAATTTGCAGCTCTGGTTCACACCGCCTGTGAACGTGATTGACTTGCTTGTCACTTTGACTGCGCCATTCTGCGACTCACAAACATTTCTTCAAAATTTGATGTAATATTTTTGATGATTCATAATTTCATGGTTGAGTTAGTGAAACGAATGACATTTTTTTCTATAGTTCCCTACATTTCAGTCGGCCTTAATTGGAAAGCATGTTTATTTTACTGACCTGGCGAAGCTTATTTTGTCTGTAGTTCTTTCAGATCCGTAAACATGTAATTTTTTTGATGAATTTTTGTCATTTTCTGTCTCTCACAGAAACAGAATATGAAAATGAAGCTGAAAAAAAATGAAAGATGATCCCTACTGTTAAGCAACAACCTTCTAAAAATGAAGCGATCAATATTTAGCCTTAGGAAGCAGAAAAAAATTTAGCAGTTGTTTTGTGATTTCTTCACAATATTCTTCATTTAAATCTGCATTTGGTCTTTGTGTCATCTGAACAAGCTTTAAAATGTTTTATTACAAACTCTCTACAGTCAAAGTGCAAATGAGAGATATGCAAATATTTCAGAGTAAAACTACTATTCTGAGTTTAATTTGCTGTACATTTGAACTGGAAACTTTTACACGCTTATTTTATGAGTGAATGTGTTTTTTTTTTGTGTGTATTATTTTGGCAAAGATAGCTTTAAACATGTTTAATTAGTGTTTTGGTACCGCAGCCCCCCCGATAATCAGTAGGATTTGATTTATTTTAATCTCACAAAACCATTTATTTCAAAGTCTAATTAAACATTCCAGAAACAAAACCAAACAAAATGTAATTTAAAAAAGCCAAGGACAGAGTTGGAGGAGGTGGGGGGGAGGGGGGGGAGACAAGACAAAACAAAACAAAAGCTGTCCTGAGTAGTGATATAAAAGATACCATTGCTCATGCACAGAACTCGCACTGTACAGTAAACTGTCCTCAGGAAAAACACACACAAACCGTTTGGGTGATAAACGATGAGGTTCAGAAAATTACCAGTGAGATAAATCCCGAGCCCAACAGCCAACAGTGAAGATCAATAATAATTTATTGGTAACTTTCTTCTTCATACAATTTTTTTTCCCCAGTCTGTTCTTTAAAGTGTGCAGTAAGGGAGGTTGAAGGCAGAATGAAGAAAAGCGTGCGTGTGGCCTTGAAAGTTGATTAAAAACAGGTGCAGTGACAATCACATCAAATTGATGGAAGCCTTGTGTGAATGCAGGGCTCATATTGTGTTTGTGGGTATGTGTGTGTGTGTGTGAGAGAGAAGAGTATGTGTCAGTGGCTATTGATTGTTGATCATAATTCTCTTGGTGCAGTCTGGCATCTCCATCACAACAATTTACTGGAGCCTGCATTGACTTATGGGTTGCAAACTTCTGTCAGTGCTAACATGCTCTAAATAACAGAACAGAGAGCTGATAGATGAATGGACACGGGGAGAAACGGAGGGAGAAGTGCTACAAGGGAAAAAGGAAATCCATTCTTTGGAAGTTAATTTCAGTCTCCAAGCATAATCCAGCAAAAACACAGTATGAGCTGCAACATTACTGGGGTCACTGAGAGATCCGCAGCTTGTTCTACTGCCAGCCAACCCTCATCCTTTTCATTTCTCTTGGATTGCAGCGCCCTCCTTTGATTCTTCCCGGAACTGCAGGGATGAAACTGCAGAATCTAGAGCCACTCCACATTCAGTGGTTTCAGCATTTACTAGTGTCCATTGAGTTGCTAAAAAACACGTACTATAAAATTTAAAAGACAAAACATATTACACAATATCTATTGTGTCTTTTCTTCATAATACTTATAACATCCATTCTTAATTAGACATTAGAAGACAAAAAGAGGAATGCAAAGCAACGTTTATGTCAGAGAGCCTCACTAACTACATAATTGTAAAAATGACAGTTACAGTTACCTCTAGATTTGGTTATGAAAAAACAGGACATGTAGTGAGAATGTCAGCATGGGAAAAAAAGCTAATTTGGCAGCTAAAAGGGCAAGAGGAGACAGAAGGTAATACAAAGAAATTTCCAAAATTAGAGGAACAGAAGTAAAGAAACTTAAATTGAAGTCAATAAAAACAATAAAACAATAACAGCTAAAGCGCCAATTAAACAGAAAGAAGCATTTAATTCCAAATAAAAAATTAGGACATCATAAATAATAAACTTCTTAAACATTTTTTTATGGAAAGCTACAGTAAACGGCAATGTTTCCAGTTCAGTTTCTGCTCATCTGAGCTCCTCCTTAATGTTTATTAAAAAATCTAATGTTGGGACCCAGTCATGAAAAACTGAACTACGCAAAAAGACTGGCATAAAACTATTACTCTATTAATGTACTTTATTAATAAACTATTAATGTAAGAATGCCTTACATTAACCCACTTTCAGTTTCTGGAGGAAAAGGAAGAGTTTCACTGAGTGAACACATGACATGTTTTAACAAAAACTCTGTCCTGAAGGATCTCATCCACAGTACCTCCCTCCCACTTCAATGATGGGAGGGAGGTACTGTGTCTTCAAAGTAATCCTGGATCCATGTGTAATCTACAGTCTAGGTAATCATTGAATGTAATTGCTCAGATTTATTTCAAATCCTGCAAAAGGAATCTAAATAATTATAGGTTCCTCAGAAAAGATCATGCAGAAGCACTGACGCTACCGCCACCATCCTGAGAGTAGAAATGCCCGTGTGTGCCATTTCTCCCTAACTGGTGTTGCTCCCGTTATCTGAGAGGCGAGGACAGCTGCCTCGATCCAAGCCAATGTTTTCCTGCCATTAGCAGAACGCCAACAGCAACTACTTCCCACTGTTTTCAAATAATCGGAACCCGAGGATGGAGCTTTGGTGTGCTGCACAAGACATTTTGATTCATAATTGACAAATGCTGCAAAGGGACCCAATCTTTCAAGTGACGTGTGAACCATTCGGGCACAGCAATAGATGATCTTACTCATGTTCAGTTAGATATGATAATCCATGGTAAACAGATCGCTGAGTTGTAGTAAAAAGAAGAAGAAAGTTCTTGAAACATTGCTGCAAAGACATAATCTGAAACATTTGTCTGCACAGTATTGGTGCAGAAGTGTGGTCAAGAACCTGAAATTGTTAAAAAAAAGGCAAAAAGGAAAGAAAAACGAAACAGTCAGAAAGAACAGGGACAAACCAAATGAAAGGGAAGCAAATAAACGAAGACAGGTTGAGAGATACATAGAAGATATGGCAAACGGACACATAGGCCCACTAGAACCACAGGCATCTTTATCAACCAAAGCATTCTTCTGTAGTCAACATGCAGGCATTTTTCTGACCACCTGGTTATATTTAACCATTCAAGCTGTCAGAAGAACACACCCACACACACACACACACACACACACACACACACACGACACACACACAGCTAAAGACTGAACATTCTTATCTGTGCTCAATCAAGGATATGTTTGTACACTGAGCAGGGGCGGGGTAGAGTGGGTTGGGCGGATTGTGTGTTTTCATACAGTACAGGTTGTGTGTGATGAATACAGTATTTAGGGTGGCATGATTGGGGGAATATATAACGAAAGGTCAAGCTGTCAGCAAAACAGGCAAGCTCACGGAACTAGTAGCTCTGCAGAATACCAAAGACGCTCCTCTAGCACCAGGCGGACGTGTACGCTTGCATGAACAGCAACAGCGTTTGTTTTGCAAGTTTAATGTGTGTTTAATATAAATGAAAGGCACGTTGAAAAAAATCTCTTTTTACTTTTTGGCCATGTTTGCTTTTCGTCTAACAATAATTTTCATATGTAAAAAGATAACTACTAAGACATGCAGAAGACAAAACAGATAAATACGTTCCCTTTACATCAAATCTGTGACCATTTTGCTCAGTTAAGTATTACTCCCCATGTCTTTCTATGTGTAAAAACCTATTGCCATCAGCAACACCCAGTACATTTTTTAGACCCAATTCTTCTCAATCTGTCTTGTTTCTTCTTTCATTCTTTCACAGTTGCTGTCCTCTTTTTTTTCCACTATTATTTTCTGTCTACCCACTTTAATAGGCTTCTCCTCTTTCCCAAACATGTTTTTCTTTTCTTGCTTCTAATCACTCCAGCCTCCCGGACTCACATTCACCTTTCAGCATTCCCTCCCTTCTTCCTACCCTTCATGTCTTAGAGTACCACAGTTAATTAGCCAGTAGTGATTTTGGCCTCTCAGTAGAATCTGAGCAAGAGCAAAAGATGCTTTTGTTTTCTTTTCTCCGCCCTCAAACTCACCTACCCCTCCATTTCTACTTTTACCCACCTCTATCCCTTATCTTCTATATCTCTTTCCCGACTCAGTGAAGGCAGAACGAGCTATCTGTTCATTGGTTTAAACTCAAAGTTAACCTCAAAGTTATCCTATTTTTTGCCTTTGATATGGATTTGCACTTTGTTTCCCTCACAGAGGAAGGAGGGACATGTGCCAGTGTGTGCCTGCGCTTGAAAAACTGCCAGAATCAGCCATTAAAAAAAGTACAAAAGAGAGAACAAGGGGGAAAAAAAGCAACACTTGTGAAGTTGTCCTGTCATTGCTTTTATTCATAGCAAGGAGTCATGAATAAAATTATAAATACATTTTTTTTGTGCTTAAAAATAAAATGGCCCCGTTTGGCACTCAAGACATGAGCTCGCTTGTAGTGAAGTTTATTCATGCTCTTTAACAGCATTTTCTAGGAGGAAAATGTAAAAACCTGCCATTCCAAGGCAGCAGGAAACCTGCCACAAGTCACTCTTTACATTGTTTCAGATATAAAGTTCTGGCCACATTTGGTGCAGCACTTTGTGATGAATCAAAACTTTATTGCAATGACATACTCTTACTCTAAAAAAAAAAAAACAATTAAAATGTAAACTTTTTCTAGCTATGTTGTGTAACAAGAAGTTCAGTTTGGATATGAAAACAATAGGTTCCAAAAGCAATTATGAACAAAGTTAGCTATTTTTATCCAAATTGTCAAGTTTGGGCATCATCTTTTTGTCAGGAAATAATTGCCACATAGTTTTTAGTCTGTTATTGTTTCATAAATACCTGCTTGGTGAGTTGCGGTGTTATCAAACAGTAGATGAAGGAATGAGGTCACGAACTGGCGTTTTCAAACAGCGAGTCTCTTCTTAGGGAATCTATAATGTTTTAAGAGTCTTCTCTGCAGAAGCTCCGATAAGTCAAGTTCAAACTTATTTTTTTGGCAAGATAAAGTCTCAAACACCCAATTTAAAATTTTGATCCATGGTTTCTTCAAAGTGCACAGTGGAACAGTTGGTAGAGCTGTTGCCTTGCAGCAAGAAGGTTCTGGGTTCGATTCCATGCCCCGGTCTTTCTGCCTGGAGTTTGCATGTTCTCCCTGTGCATGTTTGGGTTTTCTCCGGGTTCTCCGGTTTCCTCCCACAGTCCAAAAACACGACTGTCAGGTTAATTGGCCTCTCCAAATTGCCCTTAGGTGTGAGTGTGTGTTTGCATGGTTGTGTGTCTCTGTGTTGCCCTGTGACAGACTGGTGACCTGTCCAGGGTGACCCCGCCTCTCGCCCGGAACGTTAGCTGGAGATCGGCACCAGCAACCCTCCAGATCCCACTAAGGGACAAGGGTGTAAAGAAAATGAATGGATGTGTTTCTTCAAAGATACAATCTATTACTCAGTCAGTGAGGACCAAGACAATCACACTTGTGTGTGTCCCAATACAGTCTGTGGACCAGTGGAAATATCCTGCTATTCAAAGTTTTGTTATAACATCACGCACGACAATCTTTTGTGGAAACTGTATATGCAAACTGGTTTTTACCAGTCTGTTTTGTTCTCTAGTGCATTTTGTTCTCACGTAACTGAGCCCAACAAGTACACTGATCCATGATTAGATATCTCAATTGAATTAAATTACCAGTGATTAAATTACTGTCACCTCTAACAATTCCTTCTAACCCTGGAAGACACTGGACATAAAAATCATTAAAAAAAAGTTCAACCATCTCCAAACCACTCTTTGTGTGAGTACTTTGGAGATTAAAATATGTTTTTACATTTTCTTTTTTTTTTTGGTAAGGTTTTACCAAAACGTAATAAATATAAAATAAACATGCTCTATTTTATCCCTTTTACAAATGCTGCACAAAAATGATGTACACATGCTCTAAAACTCTGTTCTTTTCCTTTTTGTCTTCAGTTTTTATCTTGAGCCACTGAGTTTCTAAATGGTTTCTCCCTGTGATATTGCACCTGCATTAGACAACTTGATAATTGTGATTAATTGCCTTAACATTTACGGGCATGTCTGCACACACACACGCACACACACGCACACGCACACACACACACACACACGCACACACACACACACACACACACACACACACACACATGCAAACTCAAGTGAATGCACACAAAAAGACAAGTTCCACCTTATAAGGTACATTTTTCCAGTGATCTTGCAATTATAAAGCACAAACACTGACGGAGTCCAAAATTTGGAAAAAGTAAAGGTCTACTGTTTCTGTACTTTCTTTGGGGTATCTCCTGCTTCTAGAAACAGTCCAAGAACAAAAAAAAAAACATCCAACTATTTTTTTGGAATAAGTAAGTCTTCTGCTGGTGTCTGCAAAACAACCTGTTTCAAAAACCTCTAACTTGTTGTGTCACAATTTCGTTACCTACCAACCCCAACCCCAAGGCCAGCTCCTCCCCTGGCAACCTAAAAGGAGCTCTACTCACTTAATTACAGAGGTAACACTAACTTTGTTCTGCTGGTTTTAACGTTGCACAAATGCTGCTGGAAAAGGAAAATGTTTTGTTATCGGCTGCAATATAGATATTTATATTTTCTCCCAGTCACAGAGAACAAGGTCAAAAATGTACGTGGCTACAAACATTGTGCACATGTTTGTAGCCATTTTCACATGCCTGGGGTGTTAATGTAAACTTACAATTGGGAGGGTTTTTTCAGCAGGAGTTTATTTGTAAAATTGTGACGTAACCCTACAACAGCACATTCCTAAATGAGCTCAAAACAGGCAGAACTGATCGGGTGAAATCTAAATATCCCAGAATGAATTTGTGTGTTAAATGTAAGGTTGTTTGGTATACCCCTCAGACTTATCCTAGCTTGCTCAAGAAAGCATAATTGAAGATTTGTAAAACCATTTAATTAAAAAATAATAATAATTGTGTGTGTGCACATGAATGCTGTTTCACTTTGTCTTTCCAATGGTTTTTTTTTCCACTTGTAATTTTTGTAGGGAGATATTTACAATCCCAATGACATTTCTTTATTAATGGCCATGTACAGAGCCATCCTAAAGCAGAGTGATGCAGGCAGTGGTGTGACAGCTGAGCATGAATTACAGGATTGATGTAGGGATACATACTCTCTCTGAGACTGCCTTGTCACTGGTAAAGAAATTGCTCAATCCCAACAGTTTTTATATGATGTATTGAAGATTAAATTGCACATTCAGAGTTTTAGCTTTCAAACATATGACACAATCACATTGGTATAAAGGGCTAAGGAAGTTTGTTTGCATTTAGTTTAATCAGGCTGCCAGGGTAGAAGTGACAGATTTGACAAAAAATGTAGTCAGATAGATTTATCTGGTTACACTGACAGTGATTTTAAAAGCACAACACACACAGATCCTCCCCACCCCCAATGCGCGCGCACACACGCGCCCCCGCACACGCACACACACGCATACACACACACACACGCACGCGCACGCACACCCACGCACACACACGCACACACACACACACACACACACACACATTGTGCTTTCATCATTGGTTGCTCAATATAAGTTTAGTCCATTTACCATTTAGTCCATTTATGTGAAGGTGCTGTAAAAACAAACTAAGTAACACTCTGGAAGTTACTGACTAGAAAATAATCTGCTGAGTTTTTTTTATTATTATTATGAAGATTTATAGATTACCATTGGCAAGACAAATAACAAAAATGTTTTCTGCCAGAACTGGATTTGTGATATTGTCATATCGTTCCACAAGGGTCTTTAACTCCAGTCCTATCTTCCTAGGCCTGAATCAAATGGCTGAATTACCTCCTCAATCAAGTTCTCCAGAGCACTGCTAATGACCTAATTAATTTACTGAGCTGTGTTGAAGCAGAGACACATCTAAATGTTACAAAACACCTGCCTTCAAGGCCTGGATTTGAAGATCCCTTTCCTACATTAACTCAATAGTCCAAGGAATGATCCTTGGAATGATCCCAGTTGAGAGGTGGAATAATTGAAAGCTTTAGTTAGGAGTTTATAACAGCCCATCATAGACTATTTGCCCAGGATATAGGTAGAAGATCGTAGCACAAACCTTTTTCACACGGAGTCTGCATGTTCTCCCTTTACATACATGGCTTCTTACCCGGTACTCCAAAGTCAGTGCTTGGGTAATTGTTTCTCCTGTTTATCTCTGTGAAAAATGGCCACCTGCCCATGGTGAATCTCTTATCTTGTCTATAAAGACGGGCATCTGCTGCTCACCATCCTGACAGGGTTAAACAGGTAAAGAAGTTAAATGATAACTTATATAATAAGTAAAGCACTTTTATTCTAATACTTCCAGTCATCTCCACATACAATGCTCACAAATCTGTACACCTATATATTAGTGGGCAACTTGGAGCTCAATGCCTTGCGCATAGACATGTTATCTACATTATATCATCAAGTCAGAAATAAATTACTATTGTGAATTAATAAGCAAGCTTTAGATAATTGCTTTTGTAATTGTTGTGGCTGTTGTAAGAAACCAGTGAAAGAAACCAGCAAGTGTAGCTAGATTTGAGAAATGAGAAGAGTAGCTCCTCCTAGCTTTACATAAAACCAGAAGAATAGTTACTGGCAAACATGCAGTCAGACAGGAACATACAACTAGGCTGTTCATGATCTTATCTACACACAGCTGACATGGTCTTATGAAAGGCTGATGTGATCAGGGGGGGAGTAGGAGAGTGGTATGGACTGATGATCCAAGTTGGCACATTCCTACAGAAAAAGCTGCTGAGAAATAGCCTCACTGCAGTGTGTCTAGTCCGGGCTGTGTGCCAGGTGAGCTCTCTCACCTGTGACGCACAGTTAACTTTAGCTGCCAGGCCGGAGCCTCTGCAACTTTCTGTTTATGTCCGTCAGTGTGCGTTTATCACTGGTTGTATATACATCAGTGAACCCACATCATAAAGCATGTGTAGGCCACACAGTACATGAGCTGCAAGCCATGTGAAGATCACAGGGAGAATTTCTTTGCCAGGGCTTTGGAGTTAATTAGCTCCAGAAGCCGCAAGGTATAACAATGTGTGCAATGCTACCTGCAAAACACAATGCCTCTCCTCTCTGTGCTTTGTTTTCTCTCATTCCCTTGCACTGCCTCTTTTCCTGTTACTCATCCATAACATCAACATATGTCACATTCATACTTTTATGCTTTGTCCTTCTCAGACTATACGGGATGTAATGATTGGCAAATGTCTGAAAACATTGATAATAAAGAGAATGAGTTTCCTTTTTTTTTTTTTTTTTTACATCCGTAGTATTGTTTACCCTGTCCACATTTTCTACAAAAATAATTAGCAGCGAAGCTCTGCTACACCTTTCGTGATAGTTTAAAGTAGAACTTTAAATTACGCAATGTGTGTTATGTGGAGCAGGAAAATAAATGCAGTGGCATCGAGTTGTTTTCAAAACCTGCAAATTGGTTGAGAAAGTTATCCCTACTGTACTTCCTTTTTCATATCCCCTACTTTCACTTCAGTTTCCTCAATTAGGTTACCCTGATCCCTTCTGATATTTTTCTATTGCTCATTTCTGCTTTCCCTAGCAGTGTTTTTTTTGTGTGTGTGTTGTTCTTTCTCTCTTGTGTCCCATCATTACAGACTTTCACACCCTGGTTTTCTCATCGGAAATTAGGTATTTATTCCCTAAGCTATTAGTATTATCGGAAATATGTTTAACAGGCTTGGCTGACCAGATATGGCCATCTATTTGTGTGCGCATTTTATGCTAACAAGACCGCCTATATTTATTCTAACGTCAGATAAAGTCTTAGGACATGAACCTAATAAAATACTGTAGACTTCTGGCTTTGTGCTCCAAATACATCAGTATTACCAAACACACTTGCACTTTGTTTTTACTTCTTGGCATTTGACAACGTCAACGCCAGTCCAGTTGGTTCTACTGGTCTTTCGATTTTGAACTGAGAGTTTAGACATTCTTAACACCCAAAGATAAATGAAAAACATTGAATTTACTCTAAAAAGGTTGCTGGTTCTTAATAAAAATCATACTGGAATTAAAATTTATACTGGAATTAAACTAATTAGTTTCACTTCAAATGATCTTGATTTCCCACTTTGATGGTGTTGCTTTTTAGTTGATGCACATATTTGGTTAAAGGGCTACCCAAGTAAGGGTAATGTCTGAGTTATAATTTTAAAATTATGTCATAGGACAACCAAAAATACAAAATTATGTGCAAATTCTGGCATTGCAACGCCTTAAATGAAAAAAAATATATATATATATACAAACACATAACAAAATTTCACAAATAACACATTTTAAAGAGGTTCAGCACAAGAAACACTGTTCTAAATTATTTTTAACAGAGTACCTTCAGTGACAGTATATGTTTTTTTTTTTTTTACGGTTTATTCACCTCAAAATGCAACAACAGGCTCAGCAAGTACAAGATTACATTAAAATAACAAAACGTTTGTGGAAATAAGAGGTCTCACTCACTCCCTGCAGGTCTGATTATGGTGTATTTTTGTAGTAAAACTTATTCACCTACTACTCATCTGTTTTTCTTTTCTTTTGTTTTATTTTGACATTTTTATCTAATCATTTTATTATTTTTTAGGTACATAATCATAATCAATCATATTGAGCCATCCAATTACTCACATGGTAATGGTGGTATGCTACGTTGTAGCCACAGCTGCCCTGTGACAGACTGAAAGAAGGGAGGCTGTCATACTCTGATCACCACCAGCAGGCGAGGAGGATGAAATGAAACAACAACTAAGACAAACAGAGGAGGGGTTCGAACCGACAACCCGCAAGTAACAGGACAATCTCCTACCATCCGACCCACCGTCGCCTCAGATGTTGGATAGTGAGTGTTAGCGTTCATCACAGTTATGACTCTTGGAATAAAACTGTTGTTAAGTCTATTAGTTCTGGGCCTGATGTACCTGTGGCACTTCCCATGAGAGCAGCGGGTCAAGTAGATGTTGTCTCGGTCGTGAATGGCTCTTCACAAATCAACACTTCGGCGAGGCAGCCGGAGTTGAAGATGTCATCCAGAGCGAAAAGTCGGTGCCTGGCAATTTTCAATGACCGCTTTCTGCAGTCTGTTTTTGTCTGCTTCAATGCATCTGCTACAAAGAGAGTACAAGGCAGTGTCCAGGTTAATCTCTTTCTCTTTAATGCGACAGTCAAGGCAGCATTTACAGTAACTAATTCATATGACAAAGACCTGGCAGAGATGTGCCTGATTTCCTGCTAAATGTGCATTTGATCTGTTAATCAGGGACATTTGCAGACTGAGACATTATTAATAGTTCATAACAACCTAATTATGAAATTATTCTCATATGTGATTAAATCAGGAATTTGACTTTAAATTTAGATTGGTTGAGGGTGTCAGCTGCCAGCAGACAAAACCTGTAATGGGGTAAAAAGTATTCTACTGTATTTTAACAGATTAATGGTGATTAAAAAATTAATAGAGTTTCAGTTTATTTGTATCTCTCCATGGCTATAAACTATCCAAATGAAGAGATTAAGCTCAGACAAAGGTAATGTTATGAGATTAAGGTGTGGCTAAAATTTTGAAAATTATTTCTGATATGTAAATCTTATTTCCCATGTAAAAAAGTGTAAGGAGAATTAACAGAGTATTTGAAAGTCTTGGTAAGGATGGATTTCTTTGGTTCAAAAAGTGGGATAAACTTAAGTTTGCAGGTGCTTCTGTAAGATTCCTTTTGATCATCTATTAATTAATGTTTGTAGTTACGTAAATCATGTGTCTTGATCATTTTCAAAACAATTCACAAGTTTTTTTTTAGATATTACATGAAATTCTCTAAGAAAAGAGTTGTTCAATGTTTAATTGCTAACTTTGGCCTAAGGATGATACTTTGTGAGGATGTTTATTTCAGTCATTAAAAACTTTAAGCATTGCTTTGACTTACGCTATAATTATTTGAAACTTGACTTCAGTTTGTCCCTTAAAGACCTGATACATTGCTGCCACTTTTATTTTTATTTATTTATTTATTTATTTTTTGTCTGAGTATTTCAGGCCTAACCATCATAGTGGCTACAAAATATGCTAGAGCTCATCAGATACACACATCCTAAAGGCTATTATTGTTATTGGTATAGATTTTTTAAGCCTTGGGGGCCTACGTATTATAAAAATATTAATTTGATTCAGGAATATTATTTTACTTTCTGTGACCAGATGCAAATGTACAGTTTTAAGAAAAAAAATCACTTGGGGAAACCCTGTCTACACAATATATATATGAGTGATGTTCAATATGTGGAATGCATGCTCACCTTCCTTATTCTTGGATGACATTCAAAAATGTTGCCAGTTTGCAATAGGAGTTTGGCAGAGCCTCTGCTGTCACTGGACACAGAAAAAAATACTACAAGCTATAAAGGCAAGAAGACTGCTTGGCACGGCTATGCACAGTGCTTTTACCGTCACCCACAACCACACATCTGTAAATTAGATTTTTATTATTTGGTTAAAAGCTTAAAAAAAAGTTAAATAAAAGATTGAGTGACACCAATAAAAGTAGTAAGCGACTTGAATTGGTTGACTCTGCAAGGTACCTGAACTCACATTGCATGTAAGGGTTCTGCTGTTAGTATGTTATTCTTTTTTTGCTTGCTTAAGCCACAGAAAAGGCTAAAATGTAGGAACGTTTGTAAATCTCCCCACCTAATCAATGGAGAAACATTTCCCAGCTCAACTAGCACTCTCACAGGCCTGTTTAAGACTGATAGAAAGGAGTAGGTATGGAGAGAGGAGGTCAGAATGAATAGCCTGGCACTCGTCCAAGGATGTTTATGTTAATTCGCAGTAGCCCAGCAGCAGAGGGCCAGTGGCGAACATTTCATTAATGAAATGGAATTGAAAGAAAGCCTATTAATGATGTGTAATCCTCTAAAGGTGATTTGTTTTTAAATGAGATTACACCTAGTATTCTTCTTTTCCTTTTAGTGTGAATTTAAGAGCAGCATGCAACAGCTTTCGGTACTCTCAATAGAAGAGAGCGGGGAGGAAAATAAATAAATAAAGGCAAATTGCCTGCAAGACACAGTTCAAATTCAATACAGATGCCTGGTGCGTTTAATGTCAGAATCACTGTAAATACCATTTGTGAGCCGAGCTTTTTGAAACATCAAAACATCAAAAAGTGAATGATACAGCTACAGTTGGAGGCCTGCCTGATCTCTCAGGGACTGACTTTAATCTTCACACTGCCTCTTCACGCAAAAGATGGCTTGAGCCAGAAAACATCCACAGAATATTTTGTTCTTTGAAACAACCTGAGGCTTCTGCAGCGGTTTATTCACTTATCCTTAAAATCTTACATTATTTCACGAGCTTTCTCATGGCCATACATTTAAGGTAAGGTTGCACACGCTCAAAAATTCAGCATAATACTAATACAACAGTCCACTGGCGGGTGCTTTTGCACAGACATCTGCGTTCTTGCACCCACACAGAGAAACACAGCCCAGTGTTTGTGGTGCTTTGACTGCAGGATGTCCATAAAACCAAAGTATTGATTGTTGCAGAGGTGGGCAGAGATCTTTGAAATGGCTGATAATGGAATCGCTTTTTTTTTTTTCTTCACTCCAGCAGAATGGCTTCCAGCGGCTTTCTGCACAGCTCCATCACAATTCATTCTGCTTTTGTCTCTCCAAGAGGATCTCCTAGCCCTCCCGGAAAACAGAGCAAACCCCACTGTGCTGCTTCAGAGTGGATCTGAAGACTCTGATCACAACAACACAAGGCCACAAGTCAAGTGGAGAATGAATTTGCGAAGTATATCGGTGCTATTGTCTCGAGGCAGGTTAGAAGCACAGTTATATTTCGAGAATTCCCTGCTTCACTTAGTGGAGGACACTAACAATCCTCTGTTTGGTCCTTATGGTTTTATGCAGCACATTGCAAACGTAGTCATGCTAACTTTGCTGCAGCTTGATATTTTACAGCAACAAACTTTCAAGTATGTTACTGTAATTTTTTGTAATATACCAACACAACAGGAAAGAAAACGACACGTAGGCTTTAAAATATTTTTGAAATTTATTTTTGAAAAGACTCCGATTTCTCAAAATATAAACCAGTTTCAATAAACTGGCTAAAGATGCTATGTAATTAGTTCATTAGTTAAAATTATTTAGGGAGATGGCTTTGCTGCATGGTACAATTTAATATAAGGATAAGTTCTTCTGTCCCATGATGGCCTCAGAGGCATTTTCTCCTTTTAGAGGACATTAGTGAGCAAACCACGTGTTACTATGGTGTGTTCAGGAGAATAGAATAGAACTGAATAGAATTACCCTTTATTAACATTATGCATTTGATCTGAAATACTTCAAAAGTCTAAGAGATATTTTTGAATTATTTCTAAAGATAATTGTTGAAGTGGATCCTGGAAAACTGTGAAGGAAGGTGCAGAGACTGAACAACTATTTAATGCCTTGGTTGAATGTAATCTAGAGGAGCATTGATGGCACTGAACGTAACCTCAGTAATTAGTGAAGTATTTCTGAAAGCATGGAGAATATATGGCTTACTTTAATAATTTTATGTGACCTGATGTCGTTCTGGCTGCACATTTGCATGTTATATTTATATGCATTTTGTTCTTTCTTTGATGAGTCCCATGTCGTATGAGGCATCCGGTTTTGAATTTAGAGTTTCAAGACAGTTCACACAAACTTATTGACGCATTGTAGTTTCCAAGGAGAAAGTTGTTCTTATGTTTTTGGTCATTGTTAGAAATTCCAGTGTTTAATAATGTAAAAGATTTACATTTTTAAACACTGAATTGTAATATTTAAATGTGAAGCCATTTATGCTGCAGAAACATTTTTTTTTCTCTTATAATACAGATTATCATAATCTTGACTACTAGCATGCACTTTCTGAGTAATTAAAACAATAAACAAAGTCTTCCTACCGAATTATCATTATCAAGCAATAAGAAGTAAAGGTTGACGCTATGCAGCCCATTCATCTAGAAGTCACACATCACATCCTCACAGTTTGTGTCTTGGCTCTCACCTGGGAGTGTTTTTTTTCCTTCCCCTCGCTCTGCACACACTGTGCATGCACATTTGCAGCATACTGCACACTATTTACACCACAGCGCATGAAGACATCCACCGTGATGTGTTTATTCAATCAAATTGATTTCCCTGGACACCACAGAGCCAGCATTCTAAAGTTAATTGAATTCAAGCTTAATTCATGCCTCTTCCTCGTTCGGGTTCCCCCATTCCGGCAGTCTTCAGACAGTTAAGGGCTGAGCCCAGCGGGGAGCTGTAAGTTTAAGTGGTGTTAAATATTTACAGTGGAGAAGTATTAATTCATATTTTACTGAAAATGTCTTATATTGCACTCTGCTCTAAGTCAGGTCTCCCGTGAACGGGAGTTAGTTTGAGATGAAAAAGTAGGGATCAAAAAAAGGAATAATGCTTCTTCTGTTTCCTTTTTTTTTTTTCTTTTTTTTTTTGATATTGCTTAGAAGATAGTTTTAAATGAACCTAGTGCTCAATTTGAACCCCAGCAGGAAACCTTTCAAAGCAACCAGTGCCTCTTTTGTGTTCACTGCTCGTACCTCTCATTCTTGCCTGTTTACACATACGGCGCAACATTTTTTTCTTTGTATTTTGTAAGGTCACCAAATAGTCACAGCAGCAGTGTTATGACTACTTGTGACTGGTCAAGCTAAAATCACAACAACATGTCATATTTTTGGGCACCAGCAGATGCTCCATGTCTCCATCTGAAAGACACACTTCATTGTCACTTAACTTACACTTGAAACCTGGCCCTGTTTTTGATTCGTATGACACATTGTTACAACATACTTACACTGTTGTGTATGTCTCTGTGTGTATGCACACATATGTCACCTCCATCGATGATTTGTTCTGAGCTCATTTGTAGACTGCTGTCAGGTAGCCACTGTGGCAACTCATCAGATCTAACCAATGTCATATCAAAAAGATAATTATTTTTTTTGCCTAAAGGAACCAATTGGAAGCAGCCTTCTTGTACCACCAATTTTTTTTCCCTGAAAAACGGTAATTGTATGCCTGAATGTTACGTGCATTAGAGTAAAATCTGTCTTAATCTTTTGCAGTAAGTTCAACAACTCAAGGACGTTTCAAGTCTATCTTGGAATTGATCACATTAGGAAAATGTCATGTCATCAATGGCAAATCGACACTTATGTGCTATCAAACGTGAGTGAAACTGAACTGATTTTTTTGCAACAATTTTGCCAAGTCATCTGAAATAAAATGGGTTTGGTGAGGAGGTTTAAAAACTTTTTAAACAATTTATTTTTCTATGAGTGGAAAGATGTATTTATGTTGGATCCAGTCATGAAGGACTGAATGTTTGCAGATCATCAAAAGAAGCTGGTAAAATAGTTTCCCAGAATGCACTAAATTAGCAAATTTTTATTCAGCTTCTGTGTATGTGGAGTTTCACAATGTCACCATATGAGATCATGGTTCATTATGAGAAGCCGTAAACAATTAATATTGGTTGCGCATGTAGGGCTCTGATGTATATTTTTGGGGGTTGTCAATCAATCAATCAATCAAATTTTATTTGTATAGCACATTTCAGCAGCAAGGCATTTCAAAGTGCTTCACACAACCAAAACAAAAACAGAAATAAACAGTGAGAAAGAGAGAAAATTAAAAAATAAATAAAAATAAAAAAAAAAAACAAACTCCCTTACCAGAGGACGCCGCCGTCCCACACAGAATTTAACTAACTTATAGTTAGAGGAGTCTGCCCTCCCGCGGACTTTAACTGGTTCCATTCCATTTCCATTCCACTTTAATTTTCATCGTTTTCCACCCTCATTTTTCACTTTCTTCCCCATACATAAAAGAAAGAAGAAAAAAAAAAAAAAAAAAAAAAAAAAAAAAAAAAATTTAAAAATTAAAAACATTAAAGACATAAAAACATGGAAGACATCAAAACCCGCACTCTAACCCTAATTTAGCCATAAGCAACTCTAAACAGGTGGGTTTTAAGTTGAGATTTAAAGGCACCCAGTGTTTCAGCTGTTTTACAGTTTTCTGGAAGTTTGTTCCAAATCTGTGGTGCGTAGAAACTGAATGCTGCTTCTCCTCGTCTGGTTCTGGTTCTGGGGATGCAGAGCAGACCAGAACCAGAAGATCTGAGGGGTCTAGATGGTTGGTACAGTAATAACAGATCTTTAAGGTATTGTGGTGCTAAACCGTTCAGAGATTTATAAACTAACATCAGTATTTTAAAGTCTATTCTCTGAGCTACAGGGAGCCAGTGTAGGGACTTTAAAACTGGTGTTATGTGCTCTATCTTCCTGGTTTTAGTGAGAACCCGAGCAGCAGCATTCTGGATCAGCTGCAGCTGTTTGATTGATTTATTAGTCAGACCTGTGAAGACGCTGTTGCAGTAATCAATGCGGCTAAAGATAAATGCATGGATGAGTTTCTCTAGATCGTGCTGAGACATAAGTCCTCTAATCCTAGAGATGTTCTTCAGGTGATAGAAGGCCGACTTTGTGACTGTCTTAATGTGGCTCTGAAGGTTCAGGTCAGAGTCCATCACTACTCCCAGGTTTCGGGCCTGATCGCTGGTTTTTAGTTGTAATAACTGAAGCTGTGCATTGATTCTAGTTCGTTCCTCTTTAGGTCCAAAGATAATAACTTCAGTTTTGTTTCTGTTTAGCTGGAGAAAGTTTTGGCACATCCACACATTGATCTGTTCTAAGCATTTATTCAGTGATTGGATGGGTTCAGAGTCACCTGGTGACATCGTGATGTAGAGCTGTGTATCATCCGCATAATTGTGGTAGCTAATCCTATGTCCTGTTATAATCTTTGCCAGTGGGAGCATATAAATATTGAAAAGAAGGGGTCCTAGGATTGAACCTTGGGGTACCCCACATGTGACCTTTGACCTCTCTGATGAGAAGTTTCCAATTGAAACAAAGAAATCCCTGTTCTTTATGTAAGATTCAAACCAGTTGAGCACTGGACCGGAGAGTCCGACCCAACTCTCCAGTCGATTCAGTAAAATGTCGTGGTCAACAGTGTCGAAAGCTGCACTGAGGTCCAACAGAACCAGCACTGTGGTTCTCCCACAGTCTGTATTTATATGGATGTCATTGAACACTTTTACAAGGGCCGTCTCCGTGCTGTGGTGAGCACGAAAACCAGACTGGAAGGAGTCAAAGCAGTTTGTTATTGTTAGGAAGTTATTTAATTGCTTAAAAACAGCTTTTTCAATAATTTTGCTGATGAATGGGAGGTTGGAGATCGGCCTGTAATTCTGCAGTAGGGATTTGTCTAGATTGTTCTTTTTTATAAGTGGTTTGATAACTGCTGTTTTCAAAGCCTGGGGGAAAACACCTGAAGAGAGCGATAAGTTTACTATTTGGATCAGATCATTAGCAACAACAGGCAGGACTTTCTTAAAGAAATGTGTGGGTAGGACATCCAGACAGCAGGAACTGGAGCTTAATTGACTTATAATTTCTTCTAGGGTTTTATAATTTAGTAGTAGAAATTGGGTCATTTTTCCTGCATTTGTTTTGTTTGGGCCCAGCATTAGTACTGTCTTTGGAGTGGATGAGCAGATTAATCCTCTGATCTTTTGAATTTTCTCTGAAAAGAAACTGGAAAACTTGTTGCAGGCGGCAATAGATTGAAGTTCAGGTGGTAACGTCATTGGAGGATTTGTGAGCCTGTCAACAGTGGCGAATAAAGCTCGAGCATTGTTAATGTTTTTGTTTATGACATCTGCAAAGAAAGCTTCTCTCGCATGTTTCAGTGTTGTGTGATAGTTACGTAGTCTTTCCTTGTAGATGTCATAATAAACGTGCAGTTGACCTTTACGCCATTTCCGTTCGGCCCTACGGCAGAGTTGTCTTGCAGATTGAACTACTTGTGCATTTCTCCATGGAGATTTCTTCCTACCAGTCACAACCTTCACTTTAGTGGGGGCAATGTAATCAATGATATCTGAAAGTTTGCACTGAAAATCATCCACCAACTTATCTACGTCACTATAACTTAAGAGTGAGGAAGAAGAGTAGATTTGATTAAATGTTTCTGCTGTGTTTTCTGTGAAAGTACGTTTTGTGATAGTAGCTGTTTGTTCAAGTGGGTTAACAGATAAAGAACTGTCAAAGAAAACAGCAAAATGATCAGACAGGGCAATATCAGTTACAGAGACATTGGAAATATTCACACCCTTACTGATAACCAGGTCCAGTGTGTGTCCCTGAGTGTGTGTTGCTTGTTTGACATGTTGTGTTAAACCAAAACTCTCTAATATATTACAGAGCTTTTTAGCCCCTCGGTCTTGGGGGTTGTCAACATGAATGTTGAAATCACCGACAATTAGCAAACAATCGTAATCAATACATATGAGAGATAGAAGCTCATTCAAGTCCGCAAAGAAATTTTCCACATATGTTGGTGTTTTGTATAGAGTTAGTGTCAAAGTTCGTTTGTGGCCTTTTACCTCGATTCCAAGATATTCAAAAGACATAAAATTACCCAAAGAGATTTTACTACAGTTTATGGTATTCTTAAATATTGAAGCCACGCCTCCGCCTTTTTTGTGTTTTCTATTTTCACTTAAAAAATTGTACGTAGGAGGCGTTGATTCAATTAGTACGATTGCTTCATTATTGTCATTCAGCCATGTTTCTGTCAGAAATAAAACATCAATATTATGCTCAGTGATGAAATCATTAATTAATAGAGCTTTCGAACAGAGAGATCTGGTATTTAAAAGAGCCAGGTTAAGTGACTCGGAGGCTGAAAGCTCTTCAGTCTGAGGTTCCTTTAGACAGGGGATCAGTCTGAGGTTTGAATTAAGACCACCGTTTTTTGTATTTCTGTTTTTTGTAACTGTTCTTGTAGTGATCCGGACAGGTATTGTCCTGCTACGCAATGTTGGGGGGCCAGACACATTCTGGAGGAAGACGGGTGTAAGGATAATATCTGGACCCCGGTCTCAGACCTCAGAAATGCAGAGTGCTGGATCTTCAGGGAGGTCAGAGGCAGGTGGCTTAGATGAAGTGAGAGTTGTGCCGAGGCGAACCTGTTGATCCATACTATCCAGCTGGGATGAGAAAGAGTCCGTCCGTCTTTCTCTCTGACCTGAATTCTCCACCAGCATTTTCAAGCGACTCAGGTGAAGCCCGGCTCTCTTTAGTGGGTCACTTTCTAATAAACGTGAGTGAGTGTAGGAGCAGAGAGGGAGGGGGGAAGGAGAAGGGAGGGTGGAAGGAGAAGGGAGGGGGGAAAGATGTGGGATGGGGGAAGGCGGAGGGGAACCAGTCGTTCTGTTCACAGCCGATGTTTTATCAGTTTGTATTGGAATAGTTTGTTCTTGATATGCGGAGGGCTCCATCCTAATCAGACATCCTTGAGCCTGTTCTTCTGAAGCGATGGTCACATTGTTGTTCTTGTTGATAAAATGAAAAATGTTTGCAGTGAGCAGCCTTATTCCGTGTTTGTTAAGATTGCGTCCTCCTCTTCCAAAGAGGTGAAAGCGCTGCCAGTAGATCCAGAGGTTATCGATGAAGGTCACTGAGCTGGCAGAGCAGGTTTTAATCAGCCATTTGTTTATCATAAGCAGCCTGGAATGTTTTTCGTCTCCCCATTGAGGCGATGGAATTGGACCACTGAGAAATAACTTCATTTTTAATTTTCCCATAGTGTCCAGAAGAATATTAAAGTCCTTTTTCAGAATCTCGGATTTTTGCTTTTCCAGATCGTTGGCTCCAACATGCACAACTAAAGTCTCCATGTTTGGCTGATCAGTGGTTAGAGAGAGCACTTTGCGGGTCAAATCAGATACAGTGTCACCAAGAAAAGAAACCACTCTCGTTTTCTTGGGATTGCAAACATGACTGATTCCATTTACTGCCTCATCTCCAACAATAAGCACTCTTGGCATACCTTTCGTTTTCCTGGTGGTCACTTTGTCCTTCGGAGCTTTGTGCGGTGGATGCGTTGGTTTAGCCTCATTGCTGATGTTTGAAGGTGGATTTTCACTCAGAGGCTCGTGCTGAAGTGCAGAAAATCTGTTTTTCAGTGGGATTCCCACGGAGTCAGGATGTTTTGAGGCTCGGGCTGGTCGCTTTGTCCTTGGGAGTGGGCTCGGTGTAGTCGTTTTGGTTCCAGCTGCTTGTTTGTTATTCTTTGGCGGAGCAGGTGTTGAGGTTGAAGGTGGGTTTCTGCTCAGAGATGGCCACGCTGATTCATCCAGGTGAGGGGTTCTCCCCGTTAGTCGTCTCATGGGATCTGCAGTGTGAGACTTTTGTTTTGGCTTGGCTCCCTGAGCGATCCAGGGTGAGCTGTTTGGTGCGGGGTGTACGACCTCTCCGTTGATTTGAGGAAGAGTTGTTTCATATCCACAGGTAGCGTTGATCTCAAAGTTCACCTCCAGCCGTTGAATCTTTGTTTCTAAAAACTGTCTATAATATGCTTCTGAGATGCATAAATGAAGATGCTGTAATAGAGAATTAAAGAAGTGATCATTTTTACTAAGCAGTCCAAATATATCACAAATTAAGCAAGCCCAAAATTAGAGGGTAAGTGAGCCACAACTTAGAGACCAGTCAGCGGGACAAAGTCAATAAAAGTTCAAACCATATATTTAAAATCCTAAGCCTATGGTCAAGACTTAAATAAAGTGGTTTAGAGTGGTTGAGCAAGTTAAAAAGTCTAATGTCTAAGTTCATAAGTTCACGGCAGTAATAACACATTGTCACTGTTCACTGTCACGGAACTGGAAATGGTTGCATAGGCATTATAATAATATTGCTATTTGCTAACTCCACCACATTTGCAATTCAGTCCATGATTGTTTATGTTTAATAGCCACATGCTGCAGGGAAACTGCTTTGTTTCAGAGATTAGTTATGAACTAATCTACGTTTAAGGTAAATTGTATTTCAGGAGACAAAAGTACAAAATAAAATATCTCAAATTTCTTAAACCAAAAAAAGTAGTAATAATAAATGTATCTCATATAGAGATTACAACTCAGCTGTTATATTTTAAGTTTCATGGAATTGGAGATTAAGATGTTATCAAGTAACAACAACACAGCAATAAGAAAAAAGAACTACAAAAAAAAACAACAACTTCAAAGTGCTTATGACACGTTCCTGTCAGAGCAGTGAATATTTCAATGTTTTCTACCTTGAGGGTTTTTGTATATTTTATAAGGTAGGTGTAGGGGTGGTTACACATGTGGAAAATATGTGTGTGTTACAGACTGAGCTTGTTGCACTTCTCAGATGGGTTCTGTGCCAGATGTTGGTCCTTGGCTCTTTGTTAATTAATTACATGGGATGACATACTGATTTAACTCTTCCACTGAAAATTAACGCAACTATAAGAGGTCCATTCAGCTGCCCACCTCCTGCCGCCCTTCCATCATCCTTCCTCTTCTCAATAACAGATAAAACGACAACAGAGATTAAGATAGTTCAGTGGCCTGAGCCTTATCTGTGCATGGTATAGCACCCAGAAAGTGAAATCGCTGCCAGGTGCAATTGTTTCTCTTGAATTAAAAAATAAAAATACATTTCGGCTGTAATAAGAGACTGCAGGAAACACGGGAGCATGATTAAAATATGGAAATCTTCCATGGGCAGCGGAATCCGTTTTCATGTAGTGCAAACTTGCCGTGTGTAGGATGCTGAGTGTGAGATTCGGGGGGGTGTTTGTGTGTCTGCTGTGTACGATGGTACCCTGATTGAACAGCTGTCACTGCTGGTTGAGTGTGTGTACCAACCAGATGGGAAACACAGGGGTCAATGGCACTGACACATTGCCTCCAGATGAGCTTGTTGGAAGATCCATAGCACAAAAAGATGACACACATGCACACACACACCAAATTAAAACATCCCAGTGGTATGTAGACAGATGGAGCTGGAGCACAAACGGTAACATCCAAGAAGAGTGAGTAAGTTTTTGTGCTGTAAAAGTCTTCTACGGTGTACAATGCTAAGTATGGGATGAATAAAAAATGACTGTAACTTGAGGATAAAATGAAAATACAATACACACTATGTATTGTCACCATGAATTACTTTCCGGTTCTAGCCGATTTACTTTACCAACTGTAAGTATTGGTTATATATAGTGAAAAGAAATATTCTCAAAGCCTTTTTCTGACATGTTTGTAGAGAGTTTTCAGATCCTCGTGCAGAATCAATCTCAGACACAAGGCATCAATAAACAACGCTATTTATTTACAAAGAATAAAATGAGCTCAGAAGGATATAGACAGGAACAGTATTGCAGCAGCACCTGGAATGGGAGGAGATTGATTAGGTGAAGCCAGAACAAAATTGACTGAATGAAGGTGGATAGATATTGGATCACTCTTCCTGTTTCTGTGGGTGGGACTTACGTTGGAGAGATCCTTGTCATTCCAGTCGGTAGGTATGAGGATGTAGGGAGGAGTGTGAATCCCAATCCGGAATAGAAAGGGCAGATTATTTGAGAGTATGCAGACAGGTGAAGACTGAACAAAGGTGGGGGTGCAGTGGACAACCATGAAGAGCATGCGGGGAGACATCTGTCTTGGCAGAGTTGAAGGTGCAATTTGAAGCCAGAGGTTGAGTTCACTCTGGAACAATAGCAGAGGGTCTTAAATTTCACAGATAAATAAAATGCAACTCCACATATCAGAAAGTACTCAATAAGAAAAAAAGGATTCAGGATTGATTGGTTCCAACAAAGCTGGATCATCGTCTGGTTGCTGTAAACTGGTTAAAGAAACCAGTTTCTTCTAATTCACTTTCATTAACTTCGTATTTAATTCGCACTGTTTCAGATTATGCTGCTCTTCATTTACCACAGATGAATATAAATTGAGGGAATACTTAGAATAATCCACTCAGTCTGATGAGCAATGAACGTTTTGAACTGTTCTCTTTAAGCAGATATCAAACCCTACTATTTTCTTAGCATTCAACATAATAAACTGTAAGAAACCAAAGTAACTACTTTACACCCACTTTCTTCCTGATTCTGTCACACAACCCTTTACAGAAAATCTCCAAGTACTTCCTCTAGAGGCCACTTTCACACTAAAATATGCTACAAAAGACAAACAACAACAGTGCACACATAACCAAACCCAAGGGCAATTAAGAGACATAAAAAGCTAAATTGGCATTCTTGGGCTGTGGAAGGAAGCTGGAGTACCCTGAGAGAAGCCATGCAAGCATGGGGAGAACATGCAAACTCCATGCAACAATGCAAACAACTGCTTCACTCTGCCACCTTTTGAGCTATATTATAATTTAAATTTCAACATAAGTTGCAATGAATTTTTTTTTGTACCATATTGAGAAAACTTACAACACCCATATTTGTACAAACTTGAAACATCTCTCAGCAAAATCTGAGTATACCAGTTAGAAAAATGTACTGTAGGCAGGGTAAGGCAACAAAAGATACAAGTGAGGATGGTTAGGTGGAAAATCTATCACACCATCACAAATACCCTCTCTTAACCCTCCACCACCAAAAAATAACACTTCATGTTGGCCTGAGAAACAGTTTTGCTAGATTTCAGTTGTCAAAAAGCTTCCAGTAGAGCTTTGTGTTCACAAGTTAAAACACACATTTCTCATTTCCAACTGACTAAAAAGTAATCTCATTGAGCAAGGTCCTTATGTCAATGGCTTTATAATTTCAGGTGACTAAAAAAATACTTGACTGTGTTGTTAAAGAAAAAAAAAAACAAAGACAAAATGTTTCGATATGAAGATAAAGTTAGCAAGATTGTAATTATCTTTAATGAATGTCTTGTCGATAGCCTTTGATAAGCCAACGAAAACAAGGATAAACCAGAAATTGTGGCAACTTTAAACAAGTTAATGTAAGCTCTAAGTCACATACGTAGTCTTTTTGTGTTCTCTGTAATGATTCACAGTTGCAGTCAAAGCATATGTTGTCTTAGATAGCCATCTGCAGTAAACCATCCCCTCTGCAGAATGAACTGCCTCTGCTGCTTTACTGACCAATTAATGATATAGTAAAAAAAGACAACTGCCTATAAAAACATCCACTGGCTTATTTTCTGGGTGGGAACGGTTTTATAAAAAGAGAGAGAGCTGAAGATAAAAGGGGACTAAATGAGTGTTCATTTTTTTGGTATCCTATCATTATGGAACTTTATAACAAAACCACATTTCTGGATATAAATTTATCAAATGAAATGTATATTTTAATCAAATGGGACTGTGAGAAGAAACCCAATTCGACATAATTATCAAAACATAATTATCAAAACAAAAACTAGAAACCTAAATGGTATATGTCATCATTTTTTTTTAGCATTTTCATAGGCTTGTAATTTCCCAAAGTTGTAGTCGTTTCCTTATTGGAAATCAAGAAATATTTAAAAAACAGTGGCAGTGAAAAGCATTTGAAAGGCGCAACTGCTGTGCTACAATTTCTCTCCAATCAGGACCTGGATCAAGGACACTCCCTCGAAGCAGGGGACAGGAAAACCAACGAGTTGAAATTATGAAGTGGTGCCTAAATGCACTGTGCATATCATCCTTCAAAGGGGGGTCGTATCTGTGAACTCATGACAAAGCACAAAACAAGAAGCAGCCTTGGGCAGCTGCCCACATCACCCATATCAGAAACCTCTGCAGAATGTTCAAACTCAAATGAGTTAAAGACAGGTTGTCAGGTCAGATTGAAAATGCAAAGGGAAACATCCTGCTATGTTTATGCTGTTTTGTGTAAAATCACATAAAATCCTAATACACTGATTTAACTGTTGCAGTGCTCCATGTAGAAATAATCTTTTAAGAACAGGAAGCTGTCCTAATATCTCAAATGACGTCTGGATACCAGTGAAAATTACAGATAAAATGTATTCTGCTGCTATCATACCAATTTTGTCATGACACTGTGCAAAAAGAGCTAAAAGGGAAAGGCCTGGGAGGAACTGTGGCAGTCAGTCCCTTTTTAAATCCCTTTTCCCAGACTGAAAAAAGGAAAGTATACAGCTCTTCCCTCCAATCATATGCTAAACACGCCAGCTAATTCTCATACACACACTTAGGCACACCATCTTCTCAGCTGCTCCCTTGGATACCACTAGGATCACTGTGACCAGCTTAATATTGGCAGAATAAGGGAGCTAATCTGCTCTAGAGTAAGACATACACATATTTATATGAGCATGTATGCATGTTTTCTTCTCCGCAAGTGCACGCACACGCACACACACGCAATCAGGCTATTGCACAATAAGCAGTGCAAGCATGAGTTTGCCAAACCCTTGGCCCAAAGTTGCCCCTTCGGCATGGCATGAATAATGGATAAGTGCACACAGGGTGCCATCAAATAATAACAGAGTACTCAGACATATCCAAGAACACAGCCGCCCACCCACCCCCGTACATTCACACACATAAGAGCCTCCAGCTGTGAACTCCTGCCATGTGGGAGTGCAACCAGGAGTGCAAAATGCCATAGTTGAATAATTCTGCTTCCAAAGGATTATTTAATCTCAATAATGGTCGGGAGGTGTGGTGTGGGATCCATGTGAAATTCCTTAACAAAAAGAACTGTAAGTAAAATTTTCAACATTCAGTCCAGACTTTTAAAACAGTCACTTCCATGATCAGTTTAAGGGAAATGTTTCAACACGTGTGCAAAAAAGATTTTATATCACCTTAATTTTTACATTTAAAAATGTCATTATCAATGTTTTTCACAACATTTCTGTCTCAAAGATTGGAGAGGAGGCAGGGGGCGCACTTAAAAATAAAGATGCAGGTGCTGCACTTTTATATGCACTCAGAAAAGAAAATACTCTACGTAACTCAATTAATGAAATACACGTCAGCTATAATAGCTTTTATCAAAATATCAACTATAGAGCTTTTTGTGTACATTACATATTATTTGGTATGGAAAAATTCCATATCAATGGAATTGATAAACTAATATAAGAGTTATTTTCATTTGTACCAAAGCATTTTGCTTACTGAGAGTGTAGGTTCTACCCAATTACTGCAAAACTGCTAAGGTTGGAAAATGATCTTTCCCCCTTTTTTTACCCACAAAAATCTGCATGGTGTGGTGTTACATTTGTTTTCAGCCCTCTTAAGTCAATATTTTGCAGAACCACATTCGGGGTATGCGTCTTCAACCAGGTATGCACATGTAGATTGTGAAGATTTTGTCCATTTTGCTTAGAAAAATAGCTCAGGCTTAGTTAGATTGGATGGAGAGCCTCTGTCAGTTTTGAAGTCTTGCCACAGACTCTCAGATCTCTGGTATATGTTGTTTTGTTGTTTTCACTCAGCTCATCCTGCTTTACGTCCAGCCAAATAGTAATGCTGCAGATGTCCATTGTCTTCCAGTCCACAGGTTGTCAGCCAAATTTCTTTGATGTTAGAATGTCAATAGAATGTGACTCTCCCAAGTGACGACGTGTGGAGAGTTTCTTCAGAGAAACAACAGTTTGTGATGTGCTGCTAGAGTGTAAACCGTTCCCCTAGATGGGAAAGGGAGGGACAAATGGCTGTGCTGCTATATATACATTGTAATTCCTGTAAATAAATGAGGAATGTTGCATTTTGAAGGCACCGCTATGTGTGGTTTCTCTGTCTGCTGAGAGAAACAGGCAACTATTTTGGGATTAGTACTCTGATAATAATGGGTGGTTATTAATGGGGCAATTATAAGGCACTCAGTTTAGGGCTAAAATAATCTGGGCTAGGACAATCTTCTTGACTATTTTTAATATTGCAATCTGGACTTTGACTGAGCCATTTTGAAACAGAAATATAATTTGATCTAAACCACGTGTGTCATAGCTTTATTTTTTTTTTCCCCCATCCATGTCAGTTTCTAAATTCATTTTAATTCTGCTTATTTATATAGCGGCACTTAACAACAATGCCATCGCACTTTACAAGAAAAGTAATTTCAATTTAATCACATACGCATTCCAATTAAAGTGTCTTCACAACTCAAAGAAGCTCAAGATGTCTAACAGCACAATGCTGACAGTAAACATAGAAGCAAGGCTCAACTTTCATTGAAGGCGAGATGAAAAGATGGTCTTTGTCTTTACAGAGGAGCTCAATATGGTTGATTCCAGCACCAGATTACGTAAAACAAGCTAAATGCATTAGCTACAGAATAATGTTGGCACGTCACACATTCACAGCAGCTTAAATATAGTTGGAAAGTATTTTTAACTTTATACTTTTCTTTCTTCTGACAAATAGCTGCCCATTATTGTTTACGTCAAGTTGATAGCACTCAGCCTCACTCTACCACTAATAAAGTGAGAAAAAGGACGGATTGAAAAGAAATATGAAGGACCGGGAAAAGTATGTGACAAGAGAAGACACTTAGGGAAAGAAATTGGACGACGCAACATTCTCCATGCTGGTTGTCTACAGAAGATGAAGTGATAGAAGAAAGACTATTGCCAGTAGCCAGAAAACCAGCCACAGTGCCAGGGGTGGGAGCAAGCCAAGCCCAGGAGCGGCAGCCTGGCCCCGGGTCAGTCTGCTCCAAACTCCCCCACTGATCTTCACCCAATTAGCAAGGACTTCCATCTGCTGCCTGGAGAGACACACAAACATGTGTTCACAAACACACACACGGACAGACGTAAACACAAAAACACAAATAATCTCACCCACACAGTGGTGCAGAAATGCTGACACACACATACACACGCACACACAAGCACATATGCACAGAGCTTCCATTATCCATAACAATTGCTCTGTGACAAGATAAGTGATAGCCTCGTCCAGCCTCCTGCCAATTATAGCCTAATGTGAAAGAGACCAATTCACTAGCATTGCTCATGCTGTTTATAGGGTGTAGCTGCGCACGAGCACCTCGTGTGGTTGTGTGACTTGGAGAGTGCTGTCTGTATTAGCCATGGTGTTGTATTGCAGACATCTGTGGCTATACCCAGATAGAAGGCTGCTCCTTTCTCTGCTGGCTGCAGACTACGAGTCTGTGTCTCCAAAAGCTCCTCAATCTCTCCCCTGATCAATATTTTACAACACACCCCTCAGAGAGAGACAATGGTGGAACATTAAGGGGCATGAAACAACAGGAAGCACACAAAGTTTTTTAGAAAAGAGAACAAGACTTTCTGTTTGTTACTGCTTATTTCCTTCACCTGGCAATAATAATTTATGATATTCAACTTTGACATCAACATGCAGTTGAGAGACAGCTGATAAAAAGACACCAGAAGGTGTTCATCCTTAATTGGTGTTTCTGCCCTGACACCCAGTGCCTGCTTTAAAAAACAATATGAACCAGGCAAACCAACAAGGCTTCCCTCAGGAGAGAGAGAGAGAGACACACACACACACACACACACACACACAGACGGACGTAAACACAAATAACTAAACTATGCAATTGAGCAGAATCAGTTCACACTTTAACCAGCAGTCAGTGACCACCCTTCAATGTCCTTAATTACTGGGATTATTAACTGTCACATTCATTAATTGTCAATAACGTAGCCAATAGTATGGGTTGGAATACTAGATAGTTCTCTCTATGCACTATCCGCTTAAAGTATTATTCTGAGCAGATGGAAACACCAGTGGGCTTAAAACTATCTCTGGAAATCAAATCAAATCACACAAACCTCCTAACCCTTTTATCAAGTACATCTCGCTCATTATTTATTATTATTATTATTATTATTATTATTATTATTATTATTATTATTATTATTATTATTATTATTATTATTGGAAGAATCTCCCCTATCCCTTGATTGATAACATTTGAAAACTAGCCTGGCTAACTCTGGCATAATATGTGATGTGCATTGTCTCTTGAAATAAAAAAAAAACAACAATAATGTACTTTGAGAGGCAGGTTTTAGTTAGACCAACTGTACAAACATAAAGACTTAATGAGAAAATAATTTGCATTGTTCATCACCAAAGCTTAAAGTGATTCAAAATATGCTTTCAGATATTTTTCTTCTGACCAAGCCTAATCCGTCACAGAGTTGGCTCATTAACTTCAATGTAGATTTTAAGAAAAAAAACAAACAAAAAAAAAAAGAAAATCACGAGCGAGGGTGTATATCTTCTCATGGGTTTAGCAAAGGCTTACAACAACAAATTCCCTTACTGGTTTGTTAAAGAGTTCCTGCTGGATTTAAAGAAAGAAAAAGTATTTCATAACTGCAACTGCTGGCTGTCTCATGTCATTTAATGCTTGTTGCTATTTTCTTAAACTTTCTGAATACTGCTCACCCTGCTGTGCCAAGTGCTTTGGCAGAGAAAACATTGATTTTCTCTCCGATTTTTTACTGTATAATATTTTCTAACCTTCATATTAATGTTTTCAAACTGTGTTGCTGTCATAATTGGTGTTAAAGAAAAAAAAACTTTGAGAGGACTGTTTTCATTCAAATGGATCTAAAACCATAAAATAAGTTTCTTTTCTGCATTGTGTGAAAAAGAAAAGGTCCATTTCAGAGAAAACATTTTTAAAACTGTCCATTTTCTTTCAGTTGTGTTTAAGGCTCGTAGTAATTTCATTTCAAAAGAATGTTTGTTTTAAAAAATGAAAGTTCGGAAAGTTTTTTTTTTTTTTTTATGGTAATGAAAAAAAAAAAGTTTACAAACTTTCTCTTCCTGCACCTTGGCTACCAACCTCTCAGCTGTGGAGAAGTTTTCTTTAACAGCGTCTGCAAAGATGTAACTTGAATTATTTAAATCTTCTATGTTAATTCATATAAGGATCCAGCCAAATCTTATATGAATGAACACTAATTTGTGTAAGATATTGCTGAGTGTCTGATTGTAAAATAAATGCATGGGGATGGCGCATGTTGTTGTGATTGGCGCATGTTGTTGTGGTTCCAGCAGAACCTGGTTAAGTCCTTTGAATTTCTGGGTTTCATTTTGAGTGATAGTGGCGATTATTTCATCTTCTGTTTTAGTAGCTTTAGCAAGGAAGGCCTCTGATTTCTGGTGTCATTAGTTGATTCTCAAAAGTTCAGTTTCAGTAGAGTTTAGCCGATTGAACTCTGTTTGTAACGCTGAGTTAAATTTGTAGGCAATCACACATTAGCTTGGCATTTTGAAAAGTTTGATGTTTGATTCAGAGTTTGCTGATGACAGATTATTTGATTGAATTCTATACGTTTTACAAATTACTTATCAGACCCGCGACTTTTAGCTAATTTCAACCTATTTTTTGCTGTGTGGTATTAGCATTATTGTATGACTGTTCATTTGAATTAAGGCAAAACCTATTGGCACATCAGCTTCACCAAAATTGTTTTTTCTTTTTTTGTTTTTTACCAGCAGCCACTAGAAACCAGCGTCCAAGGAAAGAATTCAGATGCACACCTTGACAGGACCAGTTGACTAATCAGAAATACTAATGTTCTGGCAGCATTGATTTTGTCACAATTTGGTTTTGTTTCAGACAAGGTCATTGAAAAATTAGAGTAGAAGTATTGGTTATTTGTTGAGTTTCAAACTTTCAGGTTTTCTGGCTATGAATTATTAAGATGTGTCTTAAAATAATAATTTGTAATCATAATGAACACCCTCTTAAAACATTGTGACACTCGCTGTCTTCTGAGCGTATATGTGAATAATATATGACCTCATGTCAAATGTTAACAACGTGTACCTGCAGTGGTACAAGCTAGGGTCCCACTTTTACTTTTTTATTAAGGTCAACTGTTGGCATTTTTACTCTTGCTAGGAAGGATCATCTCGTGACACAACAGCCAACGCAAAGCATCTTAATTATTTATGCAGATTGAGGATTAACTTAGAAACCAAAGTTCTTGTACAGAAGAAATCATAAATGTTGATGCATGTATAGATGGATGAGTGAATGATTGCACATTGCCTTTGTATTGTATATGATTCGATTTGCCATCATAGCCACAATAGTCTGAAAAGAGAAGTTACAGAGAAGATACAATAAACTATTTGACATCTAAATTCCTGCTTCCAATGCGCCTGCCGTTGGAACAGAAGATAAGGGCATGTTTTAATGCTATGCGTGGTTTTTGTAAAAACTGCTAAGGATTTTAAACCAAATTCTGTGGCCAACAACAGCAGTTAAATGGTAAAGGCTTCTGTCTCTGGAGCCACATATGCTGCCTGCGCTGGCTGAACATCAAGTCAAGCTACAACTGAACTCTCTCTATGCTTTCCAGCATCTCGAATTAATGATATGCTGAAATCTTACCCTTCGAGTGAAGCCAATTTTCTCCTAAATATATCTGCTAGGCATAACAAAAGTCCACTAATTCATTTTTTAACATTAATAGAGGTCTACTGTATTTTACATAAATATGTGCTCTTACCCGACATGTTTCTTCTCCATCTGCTTTTACTAATAGCCTCATGAACTACTGACATGACCAGGGTTTTATGAAAAAGTGTAAGGTATGCTAATGCTTTTCCAAGGTGCTGTAACGAAAAAAAAAAAAAAAAAAGTAAATACAAATACAATTAGAGTGTTAAATACAAAAGGTAGTTAGTAAGTCTGAGTTTCAACTATGGCGGCCTCTTTTCACTCTTAACAAAAATGTATGGAGAAATGGGTTAGAGAACTACTTAAATAGCTAACTGAATAATAGCTGTGGGTGTTACAAACACCCACAGACTAGAGAATATGTATCAAAATTTCTGTAAAGTATGTCAACATTATATTGGTTTTACTAATGAAAATGAATTTGGTTTGGCAAAGAGTCCTTTAGTAACTCCAATATCCCTGGTGACCAATTAGTACACTTTTAAACTTTTTAAATATTTTTGAATAAAAAATAATTAAAAGGAGAGAGAGGAGGAAAGAAGGAGGATGAACTTCTCTCTCTAGAGAGAGGTATGCTTTTAAAAGCTTACAGTTTTGATAAATAATGACAAGAAAAACTTTGTGGTTGAGAAAACAAGGAAATGAGCTAAATAATGTACATCGGCGCAGTGAGGTGTTATATTTTCAAATGTTATACATTTTGACATCTACAATTCAAATTCAAAAATATTGTACTTATCCCAAAGGGAAGTTAACTGCTGTCGTAACTCATATTAATTCAAAATTCTTCAAAAAGTTATTGTAGATGGTGGAAAGACCATCTGTATCCAGCTCTATTACAATGAATTTAACTAAAGACGTTGTTTTCTAAGACAGTCTCATGAAGAGGATGGCCAGGAATGATAAATTGTTGGTTTTACAACAAAAAAAGAAAACAGGTTTGAGATTAAAAGAATCCTAAAGTCAAAACACTTGGTTCAAGCAATGAGACCAACACAATATTACTGGTCAAGTGAAACACCTATAACTAAAGAGTTTTACTTCCACAAGCAGGGTCTTTATAGTGAGTATAAATAGATATTTCTAAAGAGAAATATCTTTAGAAGAATTAAATATGAGAACTAGTAATTAAAGTGTGTCAGATCAGATGTGTGTGTGTCCTATACTGAATATCAAACTTGGCACTTGAGCATATACTCTGCTTCAATCCCAAACCCTGAGAGAAATCCCAACACTTCAATACTTTATGCAACCTAAAAACATGGTTACCAGCCTTTACTTCAGTTTCATCTGAAGAGGTCACTGTGGATCATGGGAAACTGTCAACCGCGGGCAACATTTAGAAATAAAAATAAAATCATCATTAATTTCTTTTCATTTTGCTTTCTGTGTGCGTGTGTATGTGAAGGTTATGTGTTTGCGTGCACTTTCATATCCCCCCAACCCCCACCCAAACCAGCATAACCTACAACATGGAGGACAAGGGTGATTAAACTTGCGTAAAAAGTGATGATGTTGCCCAAAATTCAGGAACAGGGGGAAAACATAGCCTTCCCCCTAAGCCAATGTTTGACAAGCTAACATGCATGCTTCGATCTCTGGGGTGACAGAGTGCATTAGTGTGTGTATAATGTGGGGCTGTGCAGCAGATCTATGCACCTCTACGCCTGCCTCCCTTGAATATGGAATGACTGGTTAATATTTCACATCTTTCTTCTGACATTCCCCCTCATCTCATAAATCTCTGTTTATGGATCATTTGGTTGCTGCCTACTTTATGTTTGTGTGGCAACGTGTGTGTGCGTGTGCATGTGAGTGAGTGTAAAGCAAAAGGCATTTTGTTTGAGAGGAGGTTGTGTGTCTGCATTATGGTATTGTAAACAAAACTGTCTTACAAGAATGGAACATTAATCATGCAGAAACTTTATTATTTTATTCATATCTCTTTCTTCCACTCACAATATGTCTTTTAAGCTCCATTAATCTGTCATCCGAGTTTTGAAAACTTGCTAAAATTCATCCGGTTAAAAACAACACAATGATATAACCTCGTATCCCCAAGCAATACCCTCTGAGTGAGCCGCACAGCCCTCTTCCGCATGTGTGTGTACATATGAGTGTGTGCATGTTCATATCCATGCGGATCACGAGGCCACTCTGTTTAGTGAGCTGTCAGACATTTGGCCAGGGTCAGATCCCAAGAGGCTTGATGGAGGAGGTGGGGGTACGGAGGGTAGCATGGTGGAAGGAGAGAGGGGAAAGAGGTCTGAGGATGGACACTGGTGAACTGTAGAGACAGATATTGTGAGAGGACTTACAATGGCCTTCAGCGGCATTGAAAACAGAACGGGAGGGAGAAAGAGCAAAAGCAAGGCCCGAAAGAAGTTCAAACACTAGAAGCAGAGAGCTACTGAATGCCAAAGAGAAGAAGTTCCCTCCTAACAGTAGAGAGCTTTCCGGGTGCACAGACGCATTTCTAAAATCCAAATTGTGTTATTTGTAAGTAGTAGCTCCATGCCACATAGGCTTGTTTAAAAAAAATGTAACAATAAACTGCAAGTTTCTGATGGCAAATAATTCTGATTAAAGTTTAATAGGAGGACATTTTCAACTAAAAAAAATAAAATAAAACTATAATATTGTGCATTCAAATGCATCGGTTTGAGTTTCAAAGTATTCCCTAATAAACCATAACGATAGTGCTTAGCTGTGGCAGGACAGACTATGATATTGATGCCCTCACAACCAGGTCACTGGTCCTAAACTGCCTTCTTTTAGGTTTCTTTTTCCAAGCTCATTTGTGGGGCCTTTTCCAAGATCTTTGTTGCTATTCATAGATCTACACAAGAGTCCCCTGAGACATACAGTTCACTCAGCAGCTTTTCATTATTTTTACTTTGGCAGTAGCAGGTTGGCTCTTTTTTTCTTTTCTTTTAGAACTCTCTTAATTCTTTTGCACACATATTTAAAACGTTTTCAGGAATATTTCTTAGAGATTTTGATCCACATTGATTAATAGATTTGTCAGCTACACATACACAACGCACTAAGATACATAAGATCCAGTGATTACTATGGAATTGTAGAACTTGTGGTTAATTGACCATAGTCGTGTTATATTTAATCAAATTTTGATTATTTCTTGCATCAGACTGAGCACGTCTTCAAATCTTTCATATGTGTGAAAAAAAACAACGTATTTCCCTTTAAGTATTTCCTGTTTTCAAATCCGTACAGCTTACCTAACAAATTAATCCTGCTGAAGTATGAGGGGAAAATCTAGTGATGACATCTAAATAAAGAAAACATATATTAGTAAGATAAGATATGAAAAGACACATTTTTAGTGTTTTAGCTTTGCATTTTATGTCCCAGACACAGAATCTGATCTTGAAAAATGGATATTGAAAGAGAGCACATAAATATTGTCTCCTGTCAGTGAGATTAGAAAAGCAATATCCCATCACTGGTTCACATCCACAGCTGCTGAAGACTGAGGGCAGAGATAGCAGTTGTATAAAAAAAGAAAATGACAAGTCTACAGGTGGGAAACGGGTAAAAAGTGGCAATTTTAACCCCAAAAACCATGTGTGTGGAATGCAGATTATGAGCTAAATCTCTGCTCAGGTAGTCTGCGATTACTTGCCTGGTACTTTTAACATTAAAATGGGACGACTGGAACATCATTCATTCATTCATTCATTCATTCATTCATTCATTCATTCATTCATTCTCTTCTACAACATATTGTGCTGATTCACTGTCGAGCTGTTGCATATGTGTGTGAAATTCAGACATGCATATTGAAAACTACAGAATCCTGATGAATTTCCACCTCCGGCGAATAACACAGCAGCCATTCAAAACTTCTCCAGGGATACGCGGGTAAGTAAGCTAAACAAATGGAAATTCATATTGCATGAGGGTGTCGGGCATAAGTGAAAGGGTGCAGGTTGTTATTGTTGCGCAATTGTTTACAATTTGACATTTCCATTTAATTTCATGTTGAACTGTAGCGATATGACAATGAGAGCCGCAGATTGCTCTTGTGGGGGTAAACAATTTGGGAAGAGCTGCTGTCAGTGGGAGTCCCACATGCTTCTGCTCTAAAATCAGAGTATTCTGGAGCATCTTTTGGGACCCAAAAAAGGAAGAAAAAAACAAAATTCTCTCTCTAAGTTTGAGAAAGAATTTTGCTGTTACCCTAAAAGGCATTCACACCGATATTGCAATCGAATTAAAAGTGAGTGATGGGTTCTCCATTAAATCTGTTCATATATCTGTTTCAAAGGGAAGGTCAGGATGCAGCTATCATCCGAATCACCCACCGTGTCACTGTTTCTTTTTGCCGTCTCTATGACACATGCCTTGCTGGGCTATTCGAGGCGCATTGATTAGACTCAAAGGGAAACACAAAACTCATGTTTTTACATCCCCCATTACTAACCCTCTCCTCGAACTTCCTAGCAGCTGAAGAGTAAACACGAAGCGGTTTTAAAATGATTTCTTCCCAGCAGGGAGGCTACAGTGTCACAACCTCTCGCTGCTCTGCCACCAGCTTTCAAAGGCAACACATTTGATAACCTGGTTTGACCACATTTACCAACTTCCACTGACAAAAGAAAAACCCGCCACCTAATAATACGCAGAAAGTTGTCTCGTGTGAATTTAACGCATTAAGGAAGAGGCACCTCAGAAAAGGGTCCCAGATAAAATCACTTTTTTTTTCCATTACACCCAATGGTCACTGTGTGTGTGTTTTTTTTAATGCAGTCCAAAAGTCAGAAATTGTTGCTTTGGCTGTGGAGCTGTGTGTTAGCCTCTGACTAGCTGATTCTTGTTTTATTAACTGTCCAGCATCTATTTGTGACAGAAAAAAGTCATTAAACATTGACTCATGAAACACGACTCATTGTAGTGGATGCAATGAGTTGTGTAATGAAAAGGACAATATATTGTTTTTTTTCCCCCATCAAATATTTACATTGCGGTTTAAATTTGTATTCACCAATCCTGAGGACTGTTTCACAAAATTATTCAGAAATCCAGGATAAGAGATATAGCCAAACCTGCCATATCACCATCAATTACAATATAATATGACATAAAGTTCATAAATGTCAGTTTTACATAATATTTATTTGTAGAAAATGAGAAGAAAAATGCAATGCTTTCAGACCTTCAATATTGCAAAGAAAACAAGTTCATGTTCATCTGGAAACAATAACACTAATGTTTTAACTCAGGAAGAGTTCAGAAATCAATACTTGGTGGAATAACCAGGAGGTTTTCAGTGGGGTTCGGTGCGGTGGTCTCTTCAATTTTTCCAGGGCTGTATAGTTTCCTATTACAAACTGGTTCTATTTGTTGTAAGCTAAGTCTTAGTTTATTTTTGCTTTGTGTGTTTTCCAATATTTTATACTCAAACCGAGTAATCATAAAATGATCCTTTCATACTTCTGTTTCCAGAATTTGGTCTGTTCCTGGCTGTCCCATTGGGTAGACTCATATTCTCCAGTGTTAGTAATTTGGATTCATTTGCAGTTGTGTTAGGTGAGGTTCTGTTACAGCGTGTTTTTATAATTCCAATTTTAACTGAGAACAGGGTGTGAAAATCCCATTCATTTTACGTATTTTGACTTCTGATGCTTCATTATCTGATTATGGCTTCCCCTTGATCTGACTGGCTCTCTTCCTTCCTTTCATCATTTCTCCCTCCATCCCTTAATCATTCCATCTCCTGAATTTGTCTATATAAAAAAAACGAGCTGTCATTCGCATGCTGTTTTTCATCCTGTTTTTCTCTTCAAACACCTCCCTGATTTGTTATGCACAGAGGAGATTGCCTTTTATCCAATTCACTAAGTACTTGTTAGTTAGAAACTTTCCTTTTTTCTCTGTTTTGCTCATGCAAACACACTCTTTGTGACAGAAAACATGCATAAGCTCTGACAGGTGCTGATGAAGATTTTTTTAAATATATATATATATATATATATATATATATATATATATATATATATATATATAAATGGGGGGGGGACTCATCGCTGAGATAAGACAGAAGAGTTGCCCACTGCTGAGGTTGTCATGGTGAGGACTTTTAACTTTGATCGGCTGGAGGCTTGGCCTGAGGCATTTTGGAAGACAGCTGCATGATTGTGGCCCAAAGAGAAGTAAGAAAATGGCCAGTGATAATACACTCTCTCTCATAACACAAGTCATAAAAAAAAAAAAACTTGGAGAACCTAAATTATCTTCAGAAAAATAAACATCTCTATTTCAAGATTAACTGACAATAAATGTGTGTGTTTTTTTTTTTTTTTACTGCTAAAGTTATTCAGTGCGCTTGTGAAGTTGAATGCTAAACATTTCAAGTATTTCTGTGGTTTTTTTAGCATTGTGATTTAAATTTATAATAAATGTATAATATTTATAACAAAGATGCTTATTTATTGCATTGTGCTCATTTTTGGGTAAATATAGTCCTGTCTGAGAAACGGAGCACGGGTCACCCCAACAACTGGTGGTGTGCATATGTGTGGTCATGTCTGCAGTTGGATGGGTGACTAACTGCGGAGCTATGACAGGCAAGCATACGGCAGCATCGTTATGGATTTTAGCTTGAGGGCTGCTGTAGGGTTTTACGAATCAGTCTGTTCCTCTCTTCATTTTCTTCTTCTACCCTCCTTTCATCTCATTCCACTGACTTCAGTCCTAGTTTTAAATCACATTTCCAACCATGGTCCCGTACTATGATCATTTTCTAATGCCACTGTCAAAATTTTAATGTTAGGGGTTTAATGTCTGTTTCTTTCAACTAAGAACCACAGTATGTAATAATTCTTGCAAGATTTGGAGCCAAGACTCAGACCACGACCCAGAATCAGGATAAGAGTATTCACTGACAAATCACTATGAGGAAGATGATAAGCTGCTTCTCTGGAACTCTACACCAGCCAAACTCTGCACAATAGACAGACTGATGACTGACGAGGACAGTGGAATGGCTATAATGCTGATTCATGGAGGCTTTACCCGACTGAGGTGGATTCCAGAATTAACAGCATGGAGTCTTGAAAGCCAGCAGACTTGGCCTGCTGGAGACAATGCTGGGACTGGTTCACCCACAGCACTGTCTACATCTGGGGACACTGACTCTACGAAGGGACCCATAGGTGACGACGTCACGACAGAGTGTTCCTGCAAAAGGTGAGTCTGAATTAACCAAGTAAAAGACAGCGGTTAATTAGTCCACAATTCAGAAAATGTTAGTCAGAGGAATGGCCCAGGTCAGAAACAACGCAGGCGGGTTTGCAGAGTAAATCCAAAGTCTGCCTGGCCAGGTGAGGGCCATGAGCAATCAGGACCCAGCAGGAGCAGAGGCACAAGTGACAGCAATGAGTTAATCAGCAGACAACAAGGAAGGGAGCGGCAGGGAGCAGGAGCTGCATCACATGACAGAAAACACTGAAATCCTTTCACTGTAAGAAATGCCATATTCCTTAATATGAACCGATAAACCAAGTTAACAAAAATATAATTTTTACACTCATGTTCAGTAAATTATGATATGTGTTCCACTGAGGCTTGTCACATTTAAAGTACTTATTGAGAAAAATCTGTAGGTGAATAATACTCAAAATTAAGTCATTATTTTTAAATACATTTTATTGATCTGATGTAATAATCTAATCTTTAGTGTTGCATTTCCATTATCTGTCAGCAGGAACATTTTATAATTACCAGAAACTTGAAAGCATCAGTCTGTGTGTGGTAATCAATATTAAGTGCCTTGTTTAATAAAGTTAAAGGAAAATAACTTCAATAATACTCTAATATATTGGAAACAGTTGCATGTGTTTTTAAAACCCGACAGCAACCGACGTTGCAAAATAACATCTCATTTACCGATATTGCCTTGTGTATAACTTCTTTTTGTTTTTTTTGGTCAGGAGGAAAGAAGGTGGGCAAGACTTGAGACAACCCACACAACAGAACACATCTCCTAAAAAGCTCTTCAAACAAGGTGTGCTTCTGCTTGTCATGAGTGATGGCTGGGAGATATAAAAATGCACATATTCAGCCTGTGTGATTTGGGGAGCTCTTGCTGTTTCCCTCTGTGGAGCAATTTGAGCATCTAGGGAGGAACAAAAAAGGGTAAACACATGTCACTCAGCTTCAGCAAGCTTCAGTGGTGACTGGTGCATGCTGGCGAGTCAACAGTTTTCTTTTTTTTTTGTTCATGTTTCCTTTGTACTGCCCATCTTTTTGTTTCTTTCTCGGTTATGTTTTTTGTGTGTGCATGCATATACATGACTTTGTATTCGATCAAGACCACAGCATTGAAAGACATATACATGATTCTGTATGCTATGAAGATAACCTCAAAGACCAAAGCATTCAAATGCTTAAGAAATGCACTGACATTAAAAGAAAATATTCTTTTTGTACACTGAAGCATCTCAACCCTCTTGGGAGAATTTACTCTAGGGTGTTGAAAAGGAGGATTCAAAGACTTACTGAACCTTTAATTTAAGAATATCAGTGTTGCTTTCATTCTAGATGTGGAACAGTGTACACTTGTACACTGTTCCACTGAGATCTTTACTCAGTAAGTTGTTTAGGGTGTCAAGGTAATTTGGTTGTTGATGGAAAGCTTACAATCATCTCCTTGAGGCATTTCGTAGAGGGTACCTTTGGAGTATGGGGTACCAATACATCGCTGCAGGGACTGTCTGAACCTTGTACAGGATTCCCCATGGTGTGGCTAGATTCACCTGGTTGAAGCTCAAAGTATTGCAGGTTGTGTTCTAGCTCCAAAGGAGTTGCAGGATTTGATGCCTCCCTTTGGAGGTCTTCTGATTGTGGACCAATAGACCAAAGACCCATAATTTCATGGAGTAACATTTTATTCCTTCTGGCTCATGTAGGAACACCTTAAGCCGACAGTCTTTGTTGAGAGAAATGTCTGGGTTTCCCTCATGTTGCCTCCAAAATTCGACCTTGCACAAAAGACAGTGACTGGGGGGATAGATTTTAAATTCCTGTGTAATTAAATGAAGACTCCATACTTCGTCTTTGGGCTTCAGAACACCATGCATCTCTATTTTTTTGTGTGGACAGACAGTAATGGCTGCAACAACTTAGTCTTGACAGACTAATAGAATGCACTGTCAAGAATCTATTTCACAAAAGCTGTTGCTGTCAGTGTGGTGACAGTTCTGGGATGTTACCATTAAACCATCCACTTTTCTCTGTTGCTCCAGTTAATGTCTCCCATTAATTGCTGGTATGTTACATATTTGTATTTAGTAGTCTTGAGATTAGTCTTTAGATTTTGCACATAACTTTATATTTTTGTCTGTCTGATTAAATCATTTTAAAATAAATAATGTTATGATCTCGTAGCAAGCACTCAATACTTGAGCAACCTTTTAACCAAAGCCTTTTACCTCTTGAGTATATTTTTGTTGTATTTACTACTTTGTACTTTTACTTGAGGAAAAAAAATGTTAAAGTAGTGCTAGTTTTCCTTGGGTATTATTTTTGACTGCTCTACATGCATCTGAGGATGACCCAGTGGAAACGTGCCATGTGATGGTGGTGATCGCCCGCATTCATAAAATCATTTTATTTAAACAAACACAGCTAGGAAACTGTTCCATCCTGTTATCCACCGTCATCTGTGCAGATGTTTGTATTTACAACTGATTGATAAAACACTGGATGGGAGGTGGTGTAAACCCTAGACAGGTGACCAGTCTTATCAAAGGCATTTGTTTTCTAATAAATTAGAAAACAAAAATCTAAATAAAAAAAATGTATTTAGATTTTCTGATGCTAAAGATGTTGCTGTGTCTATACACAACACAACACAATCAACCATAATTTCAAATTTGAGCAAATGTATCCCTGTCGTAGTTGGAACTTAACACGATCAGTTGAGAAATTTGGGTGATTAACATCAAATGACGTAAAAATAATTGAATCCAAATGATCTGAGCGAGTTCCTTTTCTGGCAACGTGAAAATAAATCCAACCCCGATGACCCACAGTAGACTGTAAGAGGGCAGACTAACAATGTGATTCACTCCTAGTACAATGGAAACTGATGATGTTGTTCAGCATGACAGGAATGAAAAAAATCAGGATGTGAATTTTGAATAGCCCAGTGCAGTGTTCAGTTCCTCTCTCACTTTTGTGAATCCACACATGGAAGCTCTAACAGTTTATGCTTACTTTTTGCAGTTTACAAAAACTGCCATAATGAATATATGTTTAATTACGTTTTCTTTTGTTAGAGAAGCAATGAAAGTAATTACCTTGCACTATGCCTCAATTAACCTTAGGGGTGGCAAATTATGTGCTATATTTTTAGAAAAGTATGAAACTTAATAGTTGTATGGAAAAGATAATTAGGCAATTTTCAATGAAGCCCTGCATAAAAAAAAAATACAATTCAATATGTAAGAAAAGCAATGACAGTATTTTAGGAACCCCAGGTTGAAAGACTCAACACAAAGACAACAAACACCCTATATATAAATTTAAAAAAAGATATGAATACATAAAAACACGCTAACACAGACGTAATACGTATAATTTACCATTCATGTTATACAATGCATCCATACACATTGGCAAATTTATTCTTGCATTCTGAATTTGTTCAGATTTTGTTAATTTGCCTTCACAAGCTAGTGTAAAAAATCTGTATTTTTAGTGTGAAGTGTAAGGAAATGAGACATGGCTCTTTTTATATAAAAACTATAGAAATAATATACACACCACAGTTCTCATAAATTACGAACTTGTAACCCCCTTACTCTAATGCCCCTGAATAAAGGCTAGCTCTACTTACTGTCTTCAGAAGGCATCTAATTACAATCCAATATAATCTCTGGAAAAATACACCTATTCTGTGTAGACTTCAGACTCTGAAACATGAATGAACCATCAACCAAGAAACAAGTTTAAAGCATGGTTAGCTTATAAAACACATAAGATCCATAACACATGCTGAAAAATCTACTAACAGGTTTGTTTTATACCTGCAATAATGGAAGTTCAGCAAATAGAAAGCCATTGTTAAAAAAATGTCATGTGCCATTTGAATAAAGTTGCAAAATGTAATCTCTAAAAACTGCTCTTGCTAGGTTTTCTGGCATTCAGCAAATAAAATTAATTTGGTCAATCTAACTAACCCAAAACAAGAGCAGTTTGGTCTGATTTAACTCCAAGCAGTGACAAAAAAAATCTCTTCTTATTTGGTACATGTAACTATCTGGTTTCAACCGTTAACATCTTATGAAGATTAAAACAGCTGTAATTGAGGTGAGAACAATTAGGCATGATCTCCACACTCATTTTAACACCTATTTGTTTAATCATCATTGTTCATCATTTTTATTCAGTGTGGCGGATGGGTCACCAAAAAGAGCATTTTTTGCAACAAAAAAAAAGTTAGCAGCGATACTTCTGAGTGTCATGATTCTTGTGTGTTTGTGTTTCTTCTGTGAGAGTGTGAGTCTCCTTTCTCCTAAAGATCTCCACAGGTGGGCGTTCCATCCTCACAGCGGGCAGACCTTGCATCATTAGGTCCTGTGGATATAAGGAGCTGCATGACAACCTCTCTTCACTGGGTGATTAACCTTGTTGAGTAGATCTAGCCACTCTGCTACTTCTGTGAAAACCCTCTAGAGAAATGATCTTGTGTTGCCCACACCCTTGTGTTCCCAGATCTCATTCAGTTTCCTTGTTCCAAGCGTCCACCTGCAAACCTACAACATCAAGATCTCTTCCAGAACCTACCTACTCGTTCCACGGTTGTTCTCTGTACCGTCAGTGTCTTCCAGATTTCCACTTGCCTGCTCACTCTCAGGCACTCACTGTATCCCCTATAAAATGACAACCTGACTGGTAAGGGTTTGAGTCCAGTGTTTGTGAGTAAAAATATGCAAAAGGTAAATATTTTGATGTTTTGAATCTGAGATGAATTTCACAACTTCTTACCAAAAGCCCGTTAAGTCTTCTTGCCTTGCTGAGCAGAGACTTTATATGCAGTTTTACCAAAATAGAGAGAAGATCACAAACATCTCTGCACAATGCATTGCATGGACACAAAGAACTGCTAAACTACCAACACAAAACGTAACATTTTGAGTTGGTTTTACTAGATATGTAAAATACATATGTATATAAATCAAAAAGTACATTAAAGCCTTGACCAATAGATAATATCTTCTTTTTCCTCACAGAGAAGTGACACTCCCATCTGAATTTTCAAAGACATTGCAACCAGAAGCTAATAAGAGCATCTTAATTTGCAGAGCACCTGTTGCCTTTTCACCACCAACTCCACAGCTGAATAACATAGATGATCAAGCGTCCTGCACGGGTCAAGACACCAACAACAGGGTCTTTACACTTTCAGGCAATGTGGGGACGAGGTGTCCAAACACAACATCCAGAAGAAGTAAATCATCTTTTCACTTGACCCATGTTTGTGCTTCAGTGGAGCATCTGTAAAAACCACATGCAATCCATTTCCTCCGTAAGCTCAACACTAAAAGCTTCTCTCTGCACATCTGCATCTCAGAACATTGATGCACTGCAAAAATAAATGTCTTTCGGCTAATGATATAACTAGTGTAGACAATATTTTGTCTGTGATTGGAATAATGATGCTTTTATTTGTTGATTATTACTGGTTGACTGTCTCACCGCCTGATAGTGTTTAATGTAAAACATCAAAAATACAAACGAAAGGAGGCATATAAGTAAGTGATTTATGGTGATTTGGAACCATGAGGAAGTTTATTTTTATCTACTTTATGCAGAAGTATCTTTGTCTTTTTGCAGTAGGAGTTTGTCTTTGTCTTTTATGCTGAAGATTATTCTACGGGTTTCTAAATGAAGCACAGAAACCTGTAAAATAGTTTCAAAAATGTAATAAATCTTGTACCTCCACTACCATCCTCTTTGTTGAGTGTAGATAAATGTGGGTTTTTCTAATCTTATTTATCAGAGTTCCAGTTCTTTTAGGCTTGTAAATTGGGGAAACTTTAGGCAAGTAACTTTTTTTTTCTTTTAGTCATTTCCTGCCCTCTGATAATCAACAATCATCAGACTTTCGTGAAAGGCACATTCTAATGTTTTTTTTTTTCTCTCTATTTTAAGAAGTGATATTAATAAAGTTCTGGATTACTCATTAAAACTTACAAATATCTCAAGAAGAGAATTATGAATCTTAAAAATAAACGAAATGTTTTCCCATTCTTCTTAGCAAAATGGCTCAAGTCGATTCAGATTGCATGAATAATGTGAAAATCAGTATGTTTAGAGTTATTGTTCTGCTGCAAGCTGAACCTCTCCTCGAGCCTCAAGTGTTTTACAATCTTTAAAACACATCCATCCAGGACAGGTGCTGCCTGTCCTGGATGCTGCCTCCAAAATGTTTTGCAGTGGGGCCAATGTGCTTAGGGTTATGTGAAGTGTGGATGACTAAGTGTGGCTGTTGTAATGTTGCTTTTTATGTTGAACATCTTTGAGCTATGGAATTTCACCTTGGGGACAAACAAAGTTTTATTCTATTCAATCAACAGAATCTCTGCAGCTTCAGCAGAGTTACTATTGGCCTCATGCCTGGTTCTCCGGTGAAAGGGAATTTCACACAAGCGGATGACTTGTTTATTGATTGATTTTATTGATTCTGAATGCGTTTGGTTGCACTTTGTTCAGGGGTAACGGAGTAAAGGGGATGTAGACAAATGAACACCAAACTTTTAACATTTTCACATGCATAAGAAACTGAAAACCACATATCCCTACCGATTGTTAGTCTTTCACGGAATATCTCCCCTAAATACTTTGAAGTTGTCGTGTTGCATGAAAAAAGTGACAAGTTTGATTGGTGTGAAGTGATCTGCAAAGCACTGAGACTAATTGTTTTTCAGTGTATGATTATGCTGAATAATCATACAGTGTGACTTCTTTTATTTATTTCAAATCTTTGGGCAGAGTATATCTGTTTCCATCATGTACGTGTAGTGTCTGCCACTAATGACAGTCCAAATAAAGCAGAGCATTGTATTTTAAGGTCAAAAAGTTAATTAGATTTTAGCTAATCTCACATAATCACCACTGTACTGATTGCCTGAATTATGATTTCAATGGTTGTCGCCATCATCCGCTGATGACGACAAACACCAGTGATGGCAAACTCACTCATGATGCCCTCACATGTGTGACTGGGTCTGAACCCCGGGCCCAGGTGAAAGTTGCGCTGTGCCTTTGTGTGCACTCTACCTGCGTGTTTCAGTCTGAGGAGGGATTATTTAATGAGGATGCAGCGCTGCTTCTTCTGAAATAATTTACATTTCAAATGCATGAGGTGATTATTTCAGTGAATTAGCACGGTGACTTATTGTTGAATAACTTAGCTCAGTCAAGCAGAATGCAGACAGCTAATGTCTACAGAGGCCCTCCACCAGGCGAGGAACTGGGTGGAGCTCTTTGGCTTTACCACCAGGGGTCAAATCCCCCCACCCCCAAAAAACAACTAAAACTAAAAAATTTAAAAGAGGAAAAGAAAAGAAAAGGGGAAAAAAACTGGCTGTGGAAGCATGTACAGAAGAACCGGACAGATAAACGAAAGCAAAGTAAGCAGAAAATGAGGCAAAAAGACTTAAGGTAGAATGGATGTGAAAGGCAAAGGGGACACAAGAGGGAAGAGATGAACATTGGTTTAGAAGAAAATCAATAAGTAACAAAGGGGATACTGGTAATTGCCTTGCAGACATGAATGGATTGAGCAGCTGAGGAAGGGGAGCATACAGGTACAAAAAGGAAGCAGAGAAAACTGAGATAAAACAGAAAAATGAATGTACATCATAAATACTGTGCTGGTCTAACATACATCTGAGGAAGTTTAATCAGAATTACAGAAAGCAATTCAAGTCTTAAAAGCTTTGTGGTTCTTTTCCAAACATTTACATTAAATTGTTTCTATTTCTCCGTTTCTCTTTAACTGACTTATTTTTCTCTTTAATGCTGCAATTATTTTCAATTTGCTCAGTGGGTCAAAGGAGAGATTACAGATTTTATCCAAATATATAAATGAAATAAAAAAACTAAATACGAGACCTCTCGCGTATCAGTTTTGAAATGTTTCTTAAAACACTGACCAGGTTAAAAGCACATTGCTAATGTCTATAAGACAACAATAGAATTATCTTACAATGTTGACCCATGTACAAGATTTAGCCATAGATAAAACATAAATCTGTAACGTTTTACTGATTCCTTGTCTTCTTTTTAGATTTCCATGTAATAGAAGGAGTGAAGATATTAAATATTTTGGTATTCAATTGGATACTCCCTCGAATGATCAAATAATGAGGTAAGGTGCCAGGTGCTCCCAGACTTACACTCATTGTTTATTGCCAGTGTAATGCAGTGTCTCCATTTGGTAAACCAAAACTTTATCTTTTTGACTTTTGTTTTTAATATTTTCACAGAATCAACTCATATGCCAGCTCAAGATTCCTGTATTCCAGAGGTCACCAACTTTTTTGCAACTGAGAATAATGAGAAGGAGAACCATTTTTGATAAATACAGTTTACTTAGAACACTTTCACTGAATGTTTTGTGATTTATCTGTCTTTGAAACAGTATCTGCAACCAACTTGTAGTCTTTGGGGGCAACCTGGTTTCTTCTGGTACCGTGTTGGTGATCCATGCTATACATGGATCACCAATGTGTCAACACCACTACACCAGAGCTGAAAACAGTGCATTAGATAATTCCTGCAGGGTTTGTTTAAATTTATGGGGGAAAAGCGTGTTGTGATTTGATTTATCATTAAATTGATCAACTCCAAGTGAAAAATCCAAGATCTGACAATATTATCGAGATCAACACTTTTTACATGTGGTCAAAACCAAATGTCTGAAAATACGAATGATTGCAAACACTGTGTGCTTTTTAGAAGCACTATAGTGATACTTGCTATATTTGATGTACTTGTATACATAAAATATTTTAAAACAGTCATATTTCTGTTTGCGGATGACAAGAATTAGGCAGTAACAGATGAATTACCAAAAAACATAACTTAATTTTTAGAATACCTTTAAGAGTGACCTGTCATGATTAAATGGCACAAAATAATGTGATTAAATTTGAAGTCCTCTTCACTCATCACTTGCTTGAAAATGCATGCTCAGAGTCATTCTCCACTTTACAGACAATTTTATGTCGGTTGCTCTCAAGATTATTTTCAAATGTTAAGTGTTTTAAAGAAACACAAATGTTTCTCTCAGCAAGGTAATTGTTGGTGTAGTGCTAATGTGCAACACTAATTTGTTTTACTGTAGATGTTCACATGTATTTTGGTATGTTGGCAAACCTTGGCTTGGGTGTTTTTCTCTAATTTGATTCTCATTTATTGGTGTCTTCCATCACAGATAATATAACCAAAATAATTGTGGAAGCATAACAACTTCCTCAATGTAATACAGTGAACAATGAGTATACAGTTTTATCATAAACCTTTTTCCTTGACATTTTTTTTTGTTTAAGCCAAAGAATTGTGTCCTAAAAAAAGTTTTTTCAATATTGTCAGCACATTTTGTGAAGAAAAGCACGGTTCCATGCACAACAGCTCCTTTAAATGTGAATGCACATTAACTCAAACAAAATAAAACAATTACAGTGCTCATTATGCCTAAGCAGAGCTGAAGGTTTAGTAGAGCTAGTTAAAAAAACACCTATCTGACTTGCAGAAGGGTTGAAAATATATGAATATTTGTTTATCCGTTTATTATTATATTTAGTAGTTAAAATGACTTAAAATCCTGATATAATCCTGAAACCAAAGATGAAAAATAGATGGGTTAAGCTGCCAAATATATCCAAAGCCATAATTCAGACTGATTTACCTGAGGAATTAGGGAGAAAAGGCATCATGTTTTTCTTCTTATTCTGGCAACAAAGCTCTAATGGTTGGTGTAACTCATAACAGTTACACCACTTATACTTTTCATTGTATTTGTATATGCTTAGCCAAGTGTACATGGTGACATTCCTGTCCTCTCTCTCAAACCAAAGCACATTTTAGATATTGGGAGAAATCCGGGGTTTCTGAGAAAAAATAAAATAAAGAAATTCAAAATATGTAAACTAGCGAGGTTCTTTGGAGGCACATGTGGGAGCTGCCCAGGGGATGGGACATGGAGAAGATATAACTTATCTGCCACTTGTGCCTTGAGCAACTTTGTTGCTTTTATGCATGTCCAGTCAATAGAGAGCTGGTATCGCCTGCTTGCTGCTAAGAATGAGGAAACTATTTTATATGTTTTTGTGTGAATGCACTAAATGTTATCCCTTCCCAAGGTTTAGATTATTTTCTGCTTTTTTATTGGTTGGGAGTGGGAAAGGAGAGAACTTGCCCCATTGCCTTTGATGGAAGAACCGCTGCTGCATTCCCAGTACAGAACAAATGAATGATGTTAAAATCCTTTGCTAAACTTACAGGTACCAGAGTTCAGTTGTTTTCTACAGATTTACCAACACATGAGGAACATGTTTGTTTTTCATAATTTTATAAGCTTATAATCAATCAAAATATGGTACATTAGAGGTTATTGTGAGTGACTTCCACAGTGGAGAGTGTACAGGATAAATGTTGCCTATAAAAGCACCAGCCATCCTTGTTACTGCTGTCTACATATCCACATACCCACTCTCAGCCTCACACATACACAGCATATTATGTTCAGCTGTCCCAGCAATTATTTGTGATTAATCATTTGATTGATGCAGCAAACATGTTTCTGCTTACGACCAAATAATGGATCAATCAGGGAAAGGAGAGAGATCATTTAGAAACACAGGAGAAGCCATAAATTATCTCTGATTGCCTGGCTCATGATTAATGCTCCAGTGTTCAGTGCCCTAATGTGATTCATCAGTGTTTTATATGTAATTGGTGTATATCAAGGAGGATAAATTAGACGAAAGCAACTTGAAACATGTACTGTAGCGTATGTATGACATGAACTAAAACAAAACAAAAAAAAAACAAAGGGGTGCACTAGAGCTCTTAAACACTTCACTTTAAAGAAACATCCCAATAAACCAGAAAAATGTATAAAGTCCAAAATTCCCTACAATTTACATAAAAAGCAATAAGATCTATCAACTCATGTAAATACCACATCACAATTTTGCATTTCTGGTTTTCATTTTGTTTGTGAAGCATATTTTAATTGTGCATGAAGATACACAGTTAACGCCTTATAGGGCTGTTATCTGTTGTCGAGTTTCTAATTTAATTTGGTGAATATTTATCTGATCACTTGGGGGCACTTGTAGCATTAAAATTTCATTCCCAGGTGGTCAACTGTTCAAGAACAGAAATAAGAGAGACATTAATGTCATAACGTACTAAGTCCTGACACAATCACCTTAATGCTGTGAATTACACACCCTTTATCCTAATATATGTGTGCTATTCAAAATGCAGATTTATCAATAGCAAAACACATTCCACAAAATCTGCCTGATTAATTCATATCTCATATGTAGATATAGTGTTTTCCAGCAACTTCAATCTATTGTGCATTTAATCTAGCAATAAAGTCATTTTAATTCTGCTTTCCTAACTTTTTGGAAGTCTGCATTGAATACATTAGTTCATTACTCTTAAACCCTTTAATCTAGTCAGGTTATTACTTAAAGATAATTCATTGCACCTTGTGGATTTAATGTTCCCTATAACAGAAGCCTTATACTCGCTTGATTTTATGTACTTGCTTTATTACAAAATCAGACATTTTTACTTTTGTATAATAGTTTAATCAAACTTTAAATTCTTAACAAGAGCAAATGAGCAAAACACTGCAAAAATCTACCAAAGAGACCTGTAATAATAATGACAATAATTTACTGTTAATATCTTTAATCTTCAGCCAAATGCTGCTCCTCTTACAGGTCTCAGTTAGATTTGTTTGATTTTTGTTTGTTGAGATGTTCTCTCCTCCTCACCACTGAGGGGATGGGCTCACCTGTCGGATCTGTCCCCCTCTCTATTTTCTCATAATGGTATGATCCCATGTCCTCACATTTGATTGGCCAGGCTGCCAATGCTAGTCAAAACAAAGTTCCCCATGAGCAGAGCGGAACCACTGAAAGAGTGAGAGCTGAGCAGGTAAAGGGAAAACAAAAGAGGGAAGAGGGCTCCCTCCCTGCCCTTTTCTTTTTCTCCCTCTCTTTCTTTATCTCTCTCGATCTCTGTCCACCTCTGGTGTGGGGTGCTGCTCAATGCTGCTGTTTATACCCCCGCCCTTATAATGAAAAAATTGCTCTCGATGAGGTGGCTGCCCTTTGATGACTATCTGCTAGGGTGGAGATTAAAAAAAAAAGACAGATCACACAGAAACGATAGATTTTTTTGTGTGTTTGATGAATAATGAAAGACTTATTAATACTTTGCAATTCCACAACTAAATATTCCTATGCTTGTAGTCTATTTCTTTTATTATTAATAGGATTAAAAATAAATCAGGTGCAGTTGCTATGCAAAATGACATATAATACATCTTTGTTATTAGTCCTTAACGTTACTGTCACTTTTCAATGCAAGGTCATCATAAGTTAAGTTTATTAGTGGTGGAGTTAGTGTCACAGTCACGAGATTCTGCGTTTTAGTCCCTATGGGTAACTTGCATGTTCTTACTGGTCTGTGAGGGTTCTCTCAGGTACTCTGGATTCCTCATACATTTTGAAAACATGTGTAATAAGTAACAACTCTAATTCACCCTCACTGCAAATGTGATTGCTTACATTAGTCTATGCTCTATTCGATTTAGATAGATAGAGAAAAAGCACATCTTTTTTTTTTTTTTAACAAGAACAAAAGTCTGAACGAAACTTCAGAGCTCATATTTCAACAAGAGTTCACAGATACTTCTTCACCTTTGCTGCTTTTATACACTCTCATGTATAGTCTTAAAAGCTGTTTAAACTTTAGAGAGTTTAAACATACTGCAGAATCCCCCCAAATTGCTTTTGTGTCCTTATCAGTACTCCACAACCTTCCCCTTTATTTGCCAGGGGCTTCAAATGTAAAATTCCCAATGACGTTTGACGAAAGAAACGGTTTGACTGGCCTTCTTTCCTGCTTTAGCTTTTGCCTCTGCCCTACATTCTTAACATCATCTGTTTGAACTGCTTTGAGATCTGGAGCATTTTTCTGATCTTATTTTGGATGTAGAAAACAGTATTTATCTATTTCCTGCAAAACACAGGTTTTCATTGTAACAAATATTAAATGTGTGTACAGTACCAGCAGAAATCATTAAAGCAGTATCCATGCCAGAATGGAAAAAAAAAAATCTACAAAAACAGTTTGTTTCACATGTGAAAAAATCTTTGCAATATCCAAATAGCAGCCTGAAAACAGTTATCCCTGATCAGGTACTGTACCAGACGAAATTATTGTGGTAATGTTGTGTAACATATTTGAGGTGTTTTATTAAATCTGGAAAATAACTGTTTTTGTTGTATCTCTTTTGGGAAAGGTTGAAAACTGAAATCAAAATCCTCAGCAAGGACAGACAATATTTTAGATGTAAGGAAGCCTTTGGAAAAAGGCACCAGAATAGCAAAATGGTTTTCTGCACTTTATTGTTGAGGTGGTTTCATCTATTATCCGGAAACTATTTTAAAGAGCACAGTAAAACTCAAGCTGTTCTCTGGAGCTATAAAGTTATTGCCTCTCTGTCTTTTCAATCATTAATCTACAAGCTACAGTACTTAAGTTTTTGTCATGTGTCAGCAAAGTCCTTGTGCTGCCTTCCTCTTTCCTGAGCAGGTCTAGTTCATTGCCCAGCACTTGTTAGGGTTCCAAGCCAGCAGACTGAGCAAAGGCTATGGCCATCTGCCTGGTACCACTGGAGCAAGGAACCTTATTGTAACTGTGCATATTTTTCATTCTTGAAAATTCTTCTTCACTAAGACCCATTGGGTGGAAAAAACAGAAAATTCTGGTGAAAATCTGAAAAAAAAAAAAAAAAAAAAATAAAAAAAAGTAGAAAAACCTGACCCCTTTAATAGGAGGCATTACCGTAAAAGACGTTTTAGCTAATAATGCCATTGGCTTTCCCCCCCAAAACATGTATAACAGCTTGGATATTAGATGGAAGTGGGTTGGACATTTGTGACACTCACTTCCATATAACTAGAGGTTTTTGCTGTAAAGCAACAAAGGCAAATTTAAGTCTTGATTATTTCTCATACGTTATCAGAGTGAGAAGCTTGGTGCATAACATCCAGGGACCAAGCCAGTGAAACTACATGGAAAAAAAAATCTGAGATTTTGGAAGATTGTTGAAATGACACAACACTAGAAACCATTTAGCTCTTGCCAGCATAACAGTTAACTGTACATATCTCCACCATAGTTGATAATAACAGAGCAAGCATTTACATCCCAATGGGGGATTAGACTTTGTGACAGTGTATTGCGTTTCCCTACTATCATCCGGGAGAAACCCAGAGTAGAGCTAAAGCTCCTCCATGTCAACAGGAGCCAGTTGAGGTAACTGGGTTATCTGGTAATGCGCTTCCTGGACGTCTCCCTTATGAGGTATTCTGGGCAAGTCCTACTGGCTGGAGACTCAGCCCTGACCCGGCAACCTGACTTCAGATAAACAGAAGATGGATGGATGCTTTACATCAGGGGTCCCCAAACTACGGCCCGCGGCCCGCCTCCACATTTGGTCTGGACCCCTGAACAATACCAAAGAGCATTCAGATTTTTTTTCATATATTGTATTTTCCGGTTTATATGTGGATTTTTCTTCAACCACCAGGGGCTCTTTAGCAGGAAGTGTGTCCTGTAAACTGCGGGTGTTTTGTTTTGTATGGTGCATTGCTGCCATCTGTTGGACTTTAATGTTATTTAATCAGTTGCTAGCGGTAGAACAGATGAATACACGTGTTTGTTATGAACACTGCATTCCAGGTCGATTTTCTTCGAAGCAATGCCTGTAAGTAGCAGCTTATACTTCTGAACGAGCCTTTATGTTAACATATGAAGAATTGATATGTTAAAGTTAATTTCCCTGAATGGAATATATACTAGTCAGTCCCAGTGACCGTTTCACTACCGGTTTTTGGGTAAAAATCAATCGAGTAACGCGCACCTCCCCCCCGTCAACAATTTCCGGCAGCGCAGGTGATAACTGTGTCACATTTTTTCTCTGCTTTACATTATTCCATAAGTAGGTGTGATGTGAGAATTTGGGGAATTTTATAAGCTTGATTTTTTTATGACTTAGTTTGTTTTAGTTGGGTTTCATGGGAATGATGTGAACAAATTGTCATTAAGTATTCCAGTGATTGTCATTTTTGGTACAAAAGCCATTGATTTTAAAGATTTTCTAAATGGAATATAATATTTCACGAGTAGACTTTGAAAAGTGAAAACACCCTGATAATTTCTTGATGAATTATGGATTCTATATGGTTTTTCTAAACTGGCTCCACATGTTCTGAAAAGGAATTTGTTTTACTAAAACTATTTAACTAGGGATATGAAAATAGAAGACATGAATCTGCATAGACCACCTGAGAATATATTGACAAATTCTTGACAAATAATTGATTTTGTTTTTAAATCACACTTTGAATTTACTCTTGAAAGGCCATTTCAAGTCTAAACCTATGGTCAGTGACACAATTAAACTATTGAGCAGCCAGCAGTGGCTATGTCTTTGTCATAGGAGGCTATTTCCATTCCAAAACCAGCTACAGATCTGATTAATAAAAGCAAAAACATTGAACAAGTTTCTCTCTGTGAAGATTTGTAGCACAAATTTAGTCCAAACATCAGTATGTCTAGCTGTCCTTGTTGTTACACAGTAGTTTGCTGACCACCATGTTTAAAGTCAATAATTTGACCAGGATGACTACAGGCATTCACATCAGAAAATATATCCAACATCAAAGCTTTTTCCTGAGGAAAAACACAGCCACGGGAGCAGAGAGACCTTCTGAGCAATGTAAGAATGTCATTTTGTCACCTGAAGTTCACTCTATTCTCACTCTTGCTATTCTTGCCTTCCAGTCCGCATAAACTGCAGGAGCTCTCCTCGCCCCCAATAATTTTTTATCATTACATTTTCCGTTCTGAATTGTCAAAGGTCTGCAAATTCTTTGTCACTCGGGAACAGGATGGTGGAACTAAATACCTGGATTCAATTAGAATGGGATCTTTCATGTCATATCTCTACAAGACAGAAATCAAAATGGATGACGCGACTGATTTCTTCTTAATGTTAGACATTTCTTTAGAACCAGCTGTAAACTGAACCATTGTGACATACAGAGAATGCTTGTTTAGTTACGTTACACTGGAGTAAATATTGCTTACGTACATCTATTTTTATGTATTTTGAGACATATTTATACACTACCAATTAATATTTGCAAAAATTCTAAATTATATTAAAATCTGAGCATTTTACCACTTAGATTGTTAAAGTCATTTTGACGGCATTTTTGATCAATTGTTAAGCAGTCGGTTTAGGTCAAAGGTTTGCAGTTGTCATTTGCTGTCCATTTTTAGATGACGGACTGGACAGAGCTCAGGAAAATATTCAAAGCTTGGCATATTCTTTTATAACAATACGTTGCTTTTTCTCAACTTTTGGAGAGACCTAACCTCACATTATTCAGAATTTAATTTATGAATAAATTAATAAACTACATAATCATTTCCACTTCATTTTTATTCCTTACAGCAAAAAGAATAAATAAAACCCAGTAAAATATAATGAGGATTGTGGTTGTGAAAGAAATGTGATGAAGTATGAATACTTTATGAATAGTCTAACAATTCTTTTCAAATGTGTTACAGTCCTAATTCAGCAGCTCTCACATGCATATATTGCACCTTTAACAATGCAGACAGTAAGTGGCCACTGTTGGAATCATTAGAGGGAAAATATGCAGGCTTGGTTCTCACCGTCATTATCACACCTAACAGCTTTAAATAGAAAAGAAGCCTCTATATGCTGCATATGGCACACAAACATGTTGATAAATAAATATCTAACACCGTTAAAGGTGGAGATGATAAACTGATCACTTTTTATTTTATGTCAAGATTACGTCAATATTTTATCCCCAAAGATGACGATGTTTCTTCTCTCTGACTGTAGATTGAGTTTGTATTTTTTTCAGTTGTTTAGATTCTATACTACACAACTTTGAACTTTGATTAAATTTTCACCACACAGATATATTCAGTTGTAAAACCAAACCAGAACATTTGAATTAAACCAAATGTCCCACTGTGCCTGCTGGACATGTATAACGTTCTGACAATTGCCACCGCTGACTTTTGTTCTGGTAGGTCAGCACAATTTAAAGTTTGTGTATCTCCAAGAAAGTCAGAAGATTTAAGGAGAGATAACAACAGTTGAGTTAAAACTCTTCTCAGCTTTGAGTAAAGTTTCCCAAGTTCTTTGACTCTTTATGGAAGCTAAAATTAATGATAGATGTCACATTGCCTATATGCGCTCTTGTGTGAGTTTAAGCTGTAGACTCGTCATCCATGGGTAAATGGGCTCTAAAAAGAGGCAAAAGTTTAATTTGAACTCTTTCTTCGTAAATCTTGTTCCCTGATCACAGATGTGATAAGTATTAATGGGGGATTATTATCATCATTTTCATCTCTTTGGAATTGAGACACACAGGGAATGACAGTTAATTGCAGGGTACTGCGTCTGAATATCTGCCATAAAATGGAGCTTTAGCGCAGGCTCTTATTAGAGATGTGGCATTTTGAAAGCTGGTAGTCATGGTTATGTGTCGCTGTTATGTTATATCACTGCAGGTTTCAGTATCCGTTGTATTCTAAAATAGGCAGCCAGGCTTAGGGCATGGAAATCAGGTTCAGGCTTTGCAACAGAAAAATCTCCTGCCTTCTCATTCTTGCTCCTTTTGTGTTTCTCTGAAAATACCAGCATCCCTCACTCCATCCCTCTGCATTTTTTTTAATCCATTCTTCATCTTCACCTCTAATATCCCGTTGTTTTTGCTTTTTCCTGTCTTCCCTCTCTTCACACCTCCCACTAATTTGGGCCCCTTTATTAACCCCCCCCAAAAAAGAAAATAATAATCCAGAGGGAAATGCTTGGTGTGTTTGAACCCACAGTGCCACCAAGTGGCACATTAATGACATGGTACTATTTGAAACCGTCCCTCACCCATTAACTTTTGTTCTACAGTATGTGTTCATTCAGGGCGATGATGGATCTGTGGCGTTAGAGAATGAAGGTTACAGGAGCTCTGGGTGAGATGTGGGCATGTGAAGTGAACAGGGCTGATGAAAGAGGGTGAAAGACAGAGAGGGGGCGCGGAGCAGGATAGATGAGAAACTAATGGAAAATAATAAAATATTACCCTTTTTATTTTTCATACACACTTTACAGAGCAGTGAATTCTGTTCATCTTGTTTTTGCTTTTAAAATGTGGGTTCAGCTGAGAATGAAGCTCTCGCTCAAAAAGACACAAATATGATCACAAACCTGGGGCATGAATAATCTCTGAAGCAAAAAATTAACAGTGAGCCACTGCTCCTCTGAAGGCAACAAAACATTGGCAAAAAGCCCAAGACACAAAGGAATGACTAAGACATTTTTGATGGGATATGAAGAATCCACAGCTGTGTTTAGGCTAAATGGGCATCAAGGCTAGACTTTAAACACATCATGTCTTTAGTAGGTTTTTAGTAATTGCTTTGATTTTATTTTCTTTTTGTTAAGTACTGACGCATTGATTTGAGATATCATCTTTATGAATATCTCCAATTATAGATTAAAGCACCAGTAAATATTTAGAAATGTGTTCCTCTTGATTCAGTTCTAAAACTCTGGTACAAGCATCACGTTTGGTATTTTTCTAGTGATGCACAAAGTACATTTCGCTAGCAATTATTTACGAGGCAATTGTGAACAAATGATGAAAAGCTAATACAAACATTTAAAAGATTAATTGTCCAAGCCCATTCACTTCAGCTTAAGCAGTAGTGAAAGCTGTTTATGGTGTGCTCATTTACCTCCAAAGTCAGGACTTGGATAGGGTAATGAAGTCGAGCATTTTTTTTTTGTTTGTGCATTCAATATGTACATGCCCAACAATAATAACTTCAAAAATAAAAATTATATATAAATATAACACATCAGGTTAAATATTTACATTTTTAAGTAAATTAGTTTCAAGAACATTATGGAACGTAAAGTATGTATGTGTACACGTAAAGTATGTATGTGTACAACTATGTACTTAGAAAATTAGAACTAAAATTAGAACACGTGAAATTCTCAAGAAATTATTCTCAAAAACAGGAGTGTTGTCCACCTTTATCTTCTGCATGTCTACCAGACCTCATGACTTACAAAAACATGCAGTTTAATTTATTGTTTAATTTATTTTTAGCCAATTCCTTTTCCCAACCCTGAATTATTTCAGCATGTGTTCACTTTTTTTTTCTTCTGTGTCTCAGCTTTGAGTCAGACAAGACGGGGTGTCAGAAAAAGCCTTTGATGTTTCAAAAATGACTAAAACCAAACTTTAGGTAGACCGTGGTGTCATTAAAAATAAATCCAACATGTTTTATACTTCTTCCTTATCCATTGTTGGTACAGCCGCTAATGAGGAAACTCATCGAAAATCCATATTCCTCCCTTATCAACTAACGTAAAGCTTAGTTCAGTCATTCATCATTGTTCAGAAAAAAACAAATCTTTTAACAAAAATTAAAAAATCCAACAACTTTGAACAAGATTGTTAACAGAAATAAAGCTGGTATAGAAACTGGATGGGTGGAAAACACATTTTTTTTATAACTTGGTGAAAAACAAATACCCTTTAGAGGGGATTGCACTGTGACAGAACCGGAGCTACAAAGTGAATAGCGCTCCATTTCTGAGTTTCTCTTTTTCAAAAATTGCTTTGCTACTTACAGTTTGAAGACTTTTTGTCCTCAATTGGATCTGAAATTCCTGTTCCAGCCTTCAGCAAAATCATTTTGTCAAAAATAAAAAATAAAATTTTCTTTTGAATTTGTATTTTTCTTTTACTTTTGAAAATGGAAAACCAAACAGAAAACGTTGAAAGATGAACATTTTACAGAAATGCATTGTTGACTCCCATAGGAGCATTTAAGCAACATGCCGACACTTAACAGTTAAAATGATTGTTAAAATTGTACGTCATAATGCATGTTTAATTTCCCACCATTCTAATTGTAATACTTTTAAAATGAATAGTAGCAAAATCAAATTTTTTTGACTAATTCTTAAAGCACTTATGGAACATTGTTTTAGCTAATCTTTGCCTGAGAGTTATTCTATTAATTATATTAACAAGGCAGCAATGGCTCGGGCTTTAGTGACAGGTTTCCTGTTTGAATCTTTGGTGCCCCTGTGACCTTCAGCAAGGCACTTCACCTGCTTTGCATGGTACTGGTCAGGAGGCCCAGTGACGCAGACTCAATGGCAGCCTGACATCTGTTACTCTGCGCCAGGGTTGGACATTTCCTCAAGAATCATGACTTTGAACAACCCCTTTTTTTCTTAAAACCCTCAATTGTGGTTGAATGGAAACAATTCTGCAAAGAAGTCCCCTCACTGCAGTTTCAAGAATATTTGCCCGTTTTTACGATGCTTGATGACAGTTGTTGCCTCCAAGGGTGACGCAACCACTTATTAGATTATAGGGGTAATTACTTTGTTGAAGAAGACAGCCTCTTTTCCCTCTTAACCATTAAAATTAGCATTCAAAAACCTGTTTTCTATTTACTCTGTTTCTCTTTATGTGATATTTAAAGTTGTTTTAAAGTTTATAATGGGACAAATACTGTTAACAGCGCTGTAGCTTTATTCAAACACGTATTTTCACTGTCTGCTGAGACAATGAATTAGTCTACATTTTTAATACAATAACTTTGTTGAATTTGTCCTATGATGTAACTGAAAAGATATTTTGGCAACAAAAGAGTTAGGGTTAGGTGTTAGTCAACAAAAGTTAGTGATACACATCAATGCATGTTGATGATTGGCTGGATTGGAGGGGAAAAAAACTGAAACATAATGCTGTGCACTACAAAGAAGAAGAAAACATTTTTTTTTTACAATCAATAAAGTCAGCTTGATTTAATGATCTAAAAACACAGGGCAGAGACGCTATTCACTTATTAAGCCGTTTGAAGACAGAACCATTTACTGTGCAACACAAAATTTAGATAATTTTCTCAAATTGGATCCAGGAACAGCAGGCTGGTTTATGTCAAAACAGTAATATTGGCCATTGTTCAGTAGTTCAAGTTTAACCGCGGGGGTTTGATTGGGTTAATCTCAAAATTTTATTCTAAAACATGAAAAGGACTGTTTTGCTTTCTGATCTTTGAATTCAGCGATGATCAACAAAGAAGGCGGGTACTAATATTCTGTACGATGCGCTATCATTGCATCATTAAGATCCTCAAAAAAGGAGAAGAAAACTATTAGGAATAAGAGCGAGTTGGAATTAAACTGGGTTATTACTTAGTGGATCTGTTGGTCTGCTTTATTTTGTTTTCCTTTACTTTCTTTATGCTTAGCAGACATTTCATACCTCTTTAAAGTACAAGGACAATGATACATACTTTAGATTTAATTTCACAAATACAACTAGAGAAATGTGGCAAACATTTGTAAACAGAGACTCAGTGTCATCATTTTGTAGAACCCTTGGTTTCTGCAATTACAACTTTTTGTGTGTCTTTTGATCTGGGCTTTCACTGTTGAAAATGTGTGAGTTCGTCAGAGAGCATTTGTAAACTAAAAAATGTTACAGGTCCCACAGAACACAGAGAGTTCAGGGATGAAGATGAGTCAAAGTTAAAAGTTGTGATTTTATAAGCTTTGAACTTCTCGAGTAGCTGAATTCAATATGTCATCCAAAAATGAAAAGAGTATGGCACAACTGCAAACCTCCCAAGGGCAGTCAAATTGGTCATTTATGTGAGATGGAACCACTAGCACTCCCACAATATGGTAGTGGCAGCATCAGACTGTGGTGATGCTTTTCTTCAACTGGGATAAAAAAGCTAGTCGTGGTTGTGTGGAAGCTGAATGAAGCTAGTTGACCATTCACCTTCCAGTAGAAATAAGACACTACACACACGCACGCACACACTCACACACACACACACACACACACACACACACACACACACACACACACACACACACACACACACACACACACACACCCCCACACACACACACAGAGTTATGAGGAAAAGGCTCACAACAAAGCAAAATAATGTGCAAGCATTTCCAGTTAAATTTCAGAGCCAAATTCTTGGAATATGTGGAAAAAATAAACATAAGGTTCTCCACAGCTTGGAGTTTTGAAAACTGTGCGTCGTTCATAATTATGCACCAATTTGTTTTGGTCTATGACATAAACTTCCATGAATGTTGTGGTTATAAAATTGCTTACTATCCAAAGTGTGTAAAAGCTTAAGAGGTTTGAATACTTTCCTAGGCTGAATAATTCTTCCTTTTCCACCTTCCTGGAAACCAACTACAGGCTGATTGGTCACTCAAAAAAATGAGCATGATTGTTCTAACCTAAAAAAAGAGAGAGAGAACCTTTTCACTGATCAAGTCACTTGATGCAGCTCTTTTCGAACAGCACCATTAGGGTTTCTGTCTGATGGACATGCATATGCAAGCACACACACGCGCACACACACACACATCAGTTCACTAACTCTTTCCTTTGCCTCTTTTTTCCCCTTCCTCCCCCATCTGTTTGTTGTGCTCCACCTCCCTGGGCTCTTTGAGTGCATTAATCAGTCAAACCACAGCGCCAGAGCTATTACTCATCTGGTCAGAATAAGAAAGAGAGGGAGAGAGAGTTCATAACAGAGAGGAAGAAACAATGACAGAGTGAGAAGAGAAGTTAGGGGGAGAGCTGGGAGGGGGTAAATCGAGAAGTGCAGAGAGAGAGCTGCCCCGTTTTCATTCATCTTTTAATATCTCGATTACCTGTAGGCTTTTCATCTCCCAAATCCATCCATCCATTCATCCATCCATCCAGCCTCCTATTCAACCAGCCATGCATCCATTCATTCACCTATTTATAGATGCCACTAACTCTGACTCTTTCCCAGCTAATCATGCATCCATCCTTCCATTTCTCTTTTCATACAGCCCCCTGTCTTCTCTCCATCTCTCCATTTCCAGCTTCCTCTATTTGTATTTTCTTCCCCATCTATCGAAGTAATAAGTTCAGCTTTTCGGGGGTAGAGAGAACATATCAGTCCCACAAAGAAAATAGTTGTTTTTTTTTAGTTGTTTTGCTGCTCAGCAACAGGGCACAGGAGAGAGAGGGTGGAAAAATATGTTCTTCAAACTCAAGGAATAAAAAATAAATAAATTAAAAAAAAACATATTTGCATGGTCTCTTTCTGCTTTTTTGTTCTAAACAGAATAAACTATGAAAGACTAAGACATAACGAATACAAGCAGCCAAATGGTGAGCTTTTACACCTCGGTAAATTGTCTTGCTTTGCTTCACAGTCAGAACACAAAAACCTGCTGATTGACAGAGAAGTCTCCATGGTAAGTTGTTGAGTCTTTTTTTTTCTGTATATATTTCAAGCAGCTTGCATCTGAATTTAGAAATAACAGGACGCACAATGGAGCTAATAAATACTGAGCAATAGCTGAGCATTACAAAAGTGAATTGTCAAAGGACACGCTATGTGATTGAGCCTGAATGTGTGATGAAGAATAAATATGTAAACTTCATATAATGTTTAATAACCGTCTAACAGTTTGAGCTGTTTTTTATATGTACCACTAGATGTTTTATTTCTCAGCAAACCAAAAATGTCAAGTTGATTGATTGCAATTACTAATGAATCTCAACGTGCATAAAGACACACCTGTGAGCTATACACTGTGCTCGTGTGTAGAACTTGTTCAGCTACCCAAAATGTAGACACCAAAGCCGTGAGAATATGTTTGCGATGCTTAAGTTGATTCATTTTTGATTTATCTTCAGTCAAACTGTGACTTTACCAAATACAAAGGATGAAATATCTGTAAAGTCTCCTTAATTCTCCATAGGTTTAAGCCAATTCTCCTAAAAACATTTTTTTCAAGAAACCATCACCATCGGTGTTTCTCAATTTGACTCCTCAGGGACCACTGCCCTGCATATTTTAGACGAGTCTCTGTTCCAGAACACCTGATTCAAATGAATGACCTCCTCTGCATGCCATCAAGTGCTGCAGACGCTCCCACTTATTCAAGTCAGGTGTGTGGGAGCAGGGAAACACCTAAAGCATGCAGGGCAGTGGTCCCTGAGGAGGGGAATTGAGAAACACAGCATCAGAGCCTGAGACTGTCATGATTGAGATGATTAAATTCAGGTGAGTAATTAACACACCTGAGCAGCATCTCTATCACAAAAATCAGCTGATTGGAGAGGAGAGGCATAGGGGAGAGAAAAAAACACACTAGGAGATACATAACACACAACTACCCTAAGATAATGACAAAAAGTTAAAGGTACAGATCTAAACTTTCAGAAACAGTGGTTCCCAAATTCAGGTTGGTATTATCATCTTTACTTCAAAATATTAATAGAACGGCTCCCTTTCTCTTTAGCTTCATCACTGTGCAGGCAGTGGCCAATCAGGCTGCAGCCTTTCTAGGTCTCACAGTCACCTTGTAGTGCTTTGACTTGATTTCACGGTGTGTATGTAAAACTCCTGTACATGTACGATATTTCATAAATCTAATGACTTTCAAGCAGTTTCCTTACACCCAAGGTCATTAGTAAAGTTAATATGATTGACTTAAAGCTGCACACGTGTTTGCAGGCTGGTATGTGTGCCATGTTAAGAGTAGGAAGCACACCATTACCCTATTAGTTCAGCGAGTTTATTTATCCAAGCTTGCGATTATCTAATTTATTTTCAGCACCCCTGTAAAAAGCTAATACGGAATGGAAAACCGCCGCAGACAAGAAGTGTGACATTTACATTTCATTAATTTGAATGAGGCTTTTCTTCCAGGCAACCTAATTGAAGTGCAACAGAAGAAGTTTCAAAATCCTACCGAGAAGCAGTATAAATAAAAGATAAAGTATTTCGGGATAAATTGGACAGTGGGAGAGAGGATGGAAGAAATAATTTAATGCCACAGCAGTCAGTATCAGCCAACTTGGAAAAAAGAAGTATAAGTGGGATCCTGAATGGTCTTTTGGATGAAAACCATATCAATATGGCATAATTGAAACTGGACCGTGGCCTGGTGGCATGCACATGTGGATCCTCTTTGCAGCCTGCTTTGTCAGTAGCAAGCAGATTTTTTCATTCAGTAGAAGCAGCCAGTTGAGGGTCTGTGCAAGGGGGAGGATTACATGGAAAAGGCCTTAGCGCTGTTGGTGGGGCTGGAGAGAAGACTGGCTGGAGAGGGAGCTGCAGTAGCCCAAACAGAAGGTTCTGGAACCAGAGTGAGTAGTTTGCAGCAGGCAAAAGTCTGATGTTGGCTTTTGCAGTATCCAGGTGTGCGCTGCTCTGCAAATTGTTCTAATTTTTTTGGCAATCTCAGTCGAGGACAGTGTGTGATCTGAGATCTTCAAATGAGAAAGAAATAACAAATTTGCTGCATGAAGGCAAAATCTCAAGTTGGAAGCCAATGATTGGCTTGATGGGAATCGAATGCAATGCAGAACATATCAAGGACTGTATTATAAATGAAACCCCACTCACCCCCTCCCCCCCCCAAAAAAAAAAAAACTCAGTTTTTTTATTTAGTAAACAGCTCAAAGCTAGGATGCAAAATAGACCATGTTTGTGTACAAATTACAGCTCCCCTCTCAACCCGCAGCCCAAGTAAAATATATGAGATGAAATTAATAAATAACAAACGGCCTCAAGGGTATCAAGGCACTCACCACCTCCTGTGTTGAACACACAAAAATAGTTGCCGGCCGCGGGGATAAACTTGACATATTTTGTTTTTCTCAAATTAATGATTTCCTGCACACATAGACATCTAATAATGGTCTGCCAGGCAGTGATTGAGAGGAAATGGCTACAGATGCCTCACTCTCAAGTTTACATTTTGTTTTCCCCATTTTTACTCAGTTTTGAACTCCAGCTGCTCCCCTGCTGCTCATGAATCTCAGGAGAGGCAAAGAATGGCATCGCAACAAAAAGGCTACGTTTTTTGTCTCTTTGCTGTTTGTGAATGATGCTGTAAGTATTGTTTGCCAAATCAAGAGAGTGAGCGTATTTTAGTTTTATGTTCATCTGAATAATTTGTTATAATTTGTTTGCATAAATCACACAATTTAGCCTGCCCGCCTATTGATAAACAGATCTACAACTTACATTTTTAAACAGCGGAGGAACAGAAAGTTGGCAGCAAGTGCGCATGACACTTGATGATGAATGATAAAAATACATAAAAATAGATATGAATTTTACCAATAATTACCCTCGTTATATTGTTATTTGTAGCCTGACCACTGCTCTTAGGAAATTTTGCTCAATTCACGTCTTTCTTCAGAGCTCCGTATTGAATTTCTTAGTTTCAGATTCATTCGGGCCAATCGGCAAACAGAAGGAGATGTGATCAAAGACACTGATTTACTCTGCCTGTATGGTTGTAGTTCAACAATGGCAGTGGAGGAAGTGAACGAAGCCGTTCAGTCTTTAATGGTCATGTTTCCAAATATTGAACGATTGGGATGAATCATTAAGACCTTTTATAGCTGGCACATGTCAGGAATGTGGTCTGTTGCGTCTTTTTGTTCCTTCTGTGGTGTTGGAATTTTCAGGAACCACTTAAAGGAGCTCCCAGGCGGATCCAGCGTCGTTCAGCTTGGCACTTCTCTCTTCGCAGTAGGAGATGGTTGTTTACAGTATGGCTTCACAGACATGGCACATTATACACATTACAGCCAAACATTAAAACAACAAACATTCAGTTACTAATTGTTTCTCAGTGGCAGAAGGTCCAGACACTGTACAAAGGAAAGCAAAAAATAAGGACCTGGTTTTTATCAGGCTAGTTAATTTGTTACACATCCAAAAACCATTTCTGTCAGGCGTTTGCTACTTGCTGGTAGTACGGTGGAGCTCTGTGTGGGGGAGAGGAGTGCTCTGTTAGCGGCTCTAAGGAGGAGCTTTGGGAAACTGGGCAGTACTTTGTAGTAGCGAACATTTAGGCACTATGAATAGCTGCCACGGGAGACTCAGGAATTCCTCAAATATGCATGAAAGAATCAAAGCAACACTCCAGCTATGTTTTTGATGAAGGAATAACATAACATGATGGAGCTCAAAAAGGTTTTTTTTATATGCCCTCACTTTAATGAATTAAAGAAGTTCAATCATGAGGGATTTGAGGAATGAATGTTGCTCATAACTAAATATCCTTATGCTTTATTTGATGTTTGATTTTTTTTTTCTGTTGACATTATAGATACCTGTTGTGCTACATTGTCCACATAGCTTAGTTATTTTAGCATATACTTTTTCTGCTTCACAATAGTCAGCTTCGGTTCAAACCCCGGATCCTTATACCGTATTTTCAAAAGACGTTACCCTTCGTACAGTAACACGATACATAAATGAAAGCCGAAGTAGTTCTTCAATCTAAATGCTGAAGTGTGCACAGTAAATTGCTCACAATGATTGAACATAAAGTCAGCAAATATGCTACATATCAATCAAGAAAAAAAAGGCAGTTTCTGAAGGCATAAGTGTGCATTCACAGTGGAGGTCCTGACTGCTAATCTGATAATCAAACAGTTTTAGAACTTTCTTTGCTCTGCGTTAAGAGGGACAGATGGCGGTGAGTAAGTATGCGGATCGCTGATTACGCCTCGGCGCTTGACACTTTATGCATTTTGAATTAATTGCATTATATCTTTTACTGTAAAGTCAGTGTATTATGGACACCAATTATTCTCAATTTCTACAGGCGGTATAACACTACTCAGCTTTTTGCTCTCTGCTTGGCACATATCTGTACCTCTGCCAAGCACCTTCCTTCCTTTATCCCTCTATAATACGTTTGTTGCACTTACCGCCCACCCATTTTTCCACACACACACACACACACACACGCACACACACGCCCATCCACACAAACAGGAGTGACCTTGCCTCCCTGGGGAAGGGCCATGTTTAATTGTTCATCAGCACTTTTCTCGGTGTTCCGCAGGCGGTGAATTAAAGGAGAGGAAGAGATGGGGAGAAACGAGCAGGGAGGTAAAGAAGTTAGCTCCCTGGAGGATTCCTGGCCAAGAGGAGAGCAGAACATGAGACAGGAGGAAAGACGAAGAAGAAGGAGGAGGAGGAGGAAATCCAGGCATGTGCTTAATTGTTTTGGAAGCAGATGGAAAAACAATCACGCAAACACATTCTCTAACTTAATCAACTCCAGCATGATGAGCATTTTGAGAATAAGCCCCACAGCGTTGTAATTGTTCCGTGTATATGTCTCGTTAGATTTCGACTAGAGAGCAGCGGCACTGATATATTGTTAACAATATGCTGCGTAACTGGGGAATGATATGGTATTTAAACCGTCATAAATCACCGTGAAACATTAAACCATTGCTTTAATGTTAAATATATTGGTCCCTCAGCTCTGTTGTGCCATGCGTGCTGACTAATCGTGTGCTGACCAAATAGGCTATGATGTGTGAAGTGATATTTGCTGATTTATTTACATCCTTCTCTCCTCAGCCCTTCTCATCCACTCTTTTATTTTTATTTTTCCTCTTAACACCTACTCTTGCCTCGTCTGTTTCTCCTCCATCACTTTCACTCTCTGTGTATCTCTTCCTCTTTTTTCGCCCTCTTTTCCTGCTCCAGACCTCCGACTAGATGGGGTGGCAGATAGTGATGAGCCAGCAGTGGCCATGCTCCACTGCTTTGGCTAATGGAACTCCACTGTCTCTTCAAGGCCTCACACTATAGTCCAGGACCAGAGCCTTATCTTGTCATCTGGGTGTGGATGTGTGTGCATGTTTTTCAGCAGCGTGTCAAAAGACTAGCACCTCTCAGCATGTTTAGGATCAAAGGGAGTTTGCAAAAAAACCAAGGAAGAGGTGAGAGAGTGTGTCTTTTGATCCGTTGTAGTTGGGACATTTAAATGGCTCTCCTAAGACGAGGTGAGGTGGTTCCTATTTCCAAACACGTCGTCATTAGGTTTCACTCTATTGAACCTAATGACGCAATGGAAGTGTAAAATTTTACACTTTATTGATAGGTATTTTATGTGTTTGACCAACTTTTTTTCTTTTTTTTTTTTTTACAAATAAAAGTCTGGATATTGTGGCATGCATTTCTATTCAGTCCCACTGAGTCAGTACTTTACAAAACCAGCATTTGCTGTAATTGACAAAGTTTTGTGGAGTATGTTTCTAATAATTGTGGGTATTCAGACATGGAAATTTGTGTCCGCTCTTATCCAAAAGTGTTTTAAGTTCATTCAGACTGAATGGAAACTACAATTTTTAACATGTTGCCATAGATTCTTAGTTTTAATAGGTCTTGATCGACTGGATCAGTCTAATAAATGAGTATATTTTGATCTAAACCATTTTGTTGTAGTCTTGTTTAATCTGTAGGTCCTCTGTTCATTTGGACGTGTACCTTCCCGTCTCATATCTTTTACCACCTTTAAAAAGTTTCTTTAGGATTTATCTGAGCTTAGCTCCATTCATCACAGCTTGAAATATTGTTTTAATCTTGAATCTGCTTTACACTTTTCCAAAATGTTATTCCTGACCTGTCTGCTGTACTTCTTAATTTTCATGATTCTGTTTGTTCACTATTTTTGATTTGTTAAATGTTTTGGAAACCCTGACCTCTTACACCTCACAACTGTCCACAGCAGTGCTTAGGCCATCTAGCTTAAGAAAAACAAAAAAAAAGATCTGTAACAAAAAATAAATAAATTGTATAAATACTTTGCAGACATCATCAAAATTTTTTTTAAATTATTTATTAAGCGCAGACATATGTAAAAAAAATAAAATTAAATAAAATGCGCAAGAAACTAAATCAACAACACTTGGATGTATATAAAAGGATTTACAACTTGTATAAATTTACCAAAGCAATTTCTCTCACCCTGGTTTTTTCACTGTGCAGCAGGAGATTCTTACCAACAAAGCAGCCACCCACAGATCCAACAGATTTAAACTGAAGCATATTCTGATGGAGTACTCCGCAGGAGACCCACTGAGGCTGATGGAAAGTTGTATTACCGTGACAGAGGCTTACTGCAAATGGGCAATACAGAAAATCAGCTAAAGGTCCTCTTAATAAATGTAAAATGTGTAATTCAAGAACTAAACCCATGCTGATTTGATTATGTTGGTTATAACCTGTCTGCTGTGCCTCACCCGTGTTTCTTCCCATGAGACTTTGATGTGTTTTTTTTTGTTTTATGGTTATTACTTAAAAGATTAAAACAACTAACAAGGAAAGTAATCTAGTTCTATTAATCTGACACTACTCTTGAATTATTTTAGTGCTTTATGTACACAAGCTGGAAAATCATGGTACATCAAACACTGCAAGCAGCTTTTAAGATTAGCTGCATGAATTCTTCAGAAACTATCCATAGGATCTGTACCAACATTTACAGTTTTAGACATGCCAATGCAAAAATATTGAGTTAGTTGTGTACAAAAACAGAAAGGAAACTTACAAAAAAAATATCTGTAGTCTTTAGTATTTTTTTTTCCTTTATTTTGATATGTGTAATAAATGAGCCTCGTCACAGAGAGTAAAACAATACACAAGTGAGAGAGTGACGTGTCAATTGAAGGCGTCTTAAATGAGTTTCAGCCTTCATTATATGTTAAGAAAAACATCTGTCACAATCATAATATTAATTAAATTATCAAAGCAAGAAGAAAGGCTTTAAATTGCATCATAGAAGGGCACTGTTGTGATAACGAGCCAGAAAGAGTAGGAGCTTCTTAAGGAGACAGAGGCCAAATTCAAGGCATCAAATTGTGAAATAAAATTTATTTTAAGTTACCTTTGGTATATACAGCATTTTTATAAAAATGTGAGGTGACATAGCTTTTACAACAAAATTATGCTATGTGCCTGGAAAATAAACAGTTGTCTCCCGTTCTCCCCTTTAAAACAAGACAATAGTTTTACAAAATCTTATTTAGGTATATCAGAGTAAAAGGGGTTGATTACAGCTGTATATTGTATTTTTTCCTATTTGTACTTGTAAAAAAGAAAAAGAAAAATCCCCAAAACTTTAATAAGATGTTCGGTTACATTTTTTTTGAAGGGGTGTGCATAAGACTGACATGACACTGTCATAAACATGACATAACATCTGTCATGACCATAAAGAAGCCTTTATGAATGTTTAAGACAGTTGTCATGAAGTGTCATTCGGTAAATAATGACACTTTTAATGCAAAGTTGCTCTAAAAGTTGCATTGAAAGTCCATTAAAAATGCCAACTTTGCATTAAATTATCATAATTTGCAAAATCATGCAAAGGTGGCACTTTCAATGAACCTTCAATGCAACTTTTAGAGTAACTTTGCATTAAAGGTGTCATTATTCATAAAGACTCCTTCATGTTCTTATGTCATGTTTTTGACGGTGTCATGTCAGTCTTATGCACATCCCATCAAATTAAGTGTTACCAGATGTTCTCTGCTTTAAAATGCACTACTTTGTGTTGGTATATTATTTTAAATACCAATAAAATATATCCAGTTAAAGTGTCTGAGTACTTATGTATGGCGATATCGCATCTCACTACTGAACATCTTTATTATTTCGCTTAAGAAGCTCACTCCATACTGACACCCCATCTTCAAATAACTGTATGCACACAGCAGGGTAAAATCATAAAGGATATTACGCTAAAACTTAATCATTTTTCTAAAAAGAACCTTACAGCTGTTTCCTGCTGATAAGACACTGACTACCCACATCACACTACTCAAGATCAAAATCCATAAACTACCCTTTTATAAGCAAGCTACCTATACCTATTCCCCCTGTTCTACTCTTTTACGTTCTTATTTTTCAAATTTTTCATACTGACTGCCTCCTCTCCTCTTTTATGGCACTTATTTTTATTTCGCTGTGGTTCATCCATCCCTTGTATTTCTTTTGGTCATGTGACACTTGTGAAGTCACTGGAACCACTGGCAAGCGGCACACACAGGGAGGCTGTTTTACAACTCATCCACACCCTAATAGTAATTTCACACTCGAAAAAGGCAGCAATCACAATATGCTCTCCATGCATTTTGGGATCCCGAGGTTGTCGGATGACACAGTTGAAAATATTAAAGACAGCTTGAGTGGTTTTGATGTATGTGATCCTTCACTTTGGCTGTTCGACCCTTTAGTCCGCTAGAACAGTGTTAAACGACAACCGTCCCACTTGGTTGTTGTTGTAATTAAAATCAAAGCAGATGCAATTCTTTCCACTTTGAGGGTGCATCTAGATATCACACTGTTTGATTCATTGTATCACACAGTATTCAGGCTCAGAACACTAGCGTGATTTATGGCCTCAATTTATTAGTCAAGTGGCCCAAAGTAAACAAATATGATGAAAAGTTCTTGTTTTGCGCTCCTGTTTGAAGTTTTATTTTCATCTATTCTGGCTCATTTTGATTTGCTTCTGCCAGACTTTGCGCTCCATGGATGCACTTGAATAAGATTTGTTTACTTTGTCACACTGCCTGCAGCACTTCTCTTCCATCCAGGTTTATTTCTACATGTTAAGTGGGAAGGTTTTATTTTTTCTTTCTCTCTGCCTCTCTTTCTCTCTCTCTCTCTCTCTCTCTCTGTCTTTGTTTTGGGGCTGACAGCATTTTTTGCGATGGAGCTTTATTTTGGTGGGTTCTCAAAACATAGAGTTTGATGCATACGATTGGAATTTGCCTTAGAGAAGAGGTGCAGAAATATTTTAATTAGTAAGCAGGGTTTTTTTTAACCTTTGATTGACAGTCAGATGAATGTGAGGCTTGAGGCAGTAGAGAAGAAAGTGACTGCATGAGTAAGAGAGCGAGAGGAAGATGCGCAGAGGAAAGAACACAAAACATTTTGGGTGGATGATAGAAGATTTTATGCCAAGGAAAGAAACTTAAAGCACACCTGATTTGAAATGGTTGTTTATTCTGACATAACCGATATCTAATTGCTTCTCTGAAAACATCTCCAAACATCGTTGTTTAAAATGCTATGTATTGATTAACATGTGAGTTATAGTTAAATAGACTCAAAAATATCCCCAGCACTCTTTTATCCCAAATTCAAGCTGTTGTTTCATTTCCCTTTTTTTACCTTCGTACTTTATCTTATTGAGTAATTATCATTCCTACTCAGAGTCTTCTCACAAAACTACAAGGTTTGTTTTGGGCAATACTTTTAAACAAAAAAAAAGGCTTTTCTCCAACTGACTAGTGTCACATCATCAGTTCCTCCACAGCTGGAGGTTTTGCTGACCGATTTTCCCTTTATGCCCTTATAAGATCTTTTTTTTTTTCTTTCATCTCCACATGTTCCCAGATTTTAGATTCTGTTGCTCCATTTTCAGGACCAAATCAGAACCCCTGCTAAATGATGTCACATGCTCCATCAGACAAGTTGAATGAAAGTGGAAGAAGGATAAACTGCATTTCTCTTTAAGCGTATTGCTAAACAGTATTGCAAATTACCATAAAGCTGAATATCAATACCATAATGTCAATATGTTTTTTTATTATCCTTTATTTCCACCAAGAGTCAGTCACATAGTGTGTTATTTCAATTTATAAACTTGGTACAAAATCTTTACACCTCTGTTCCAACAGATACCAAAACCAAATGTTTTTAAGTTAACTACAAAAGCATTTGTTTTAAGCTATGGTTGCCTTTTTCATTCTGTGTATCGTTCTCCCTTGGAGTACCAGAAGGTCCCAGTTTTGGTTCTCTCTTGTTTTCTTCGTACATGTATTTGATTTTATTTTCCACCCCAGCCTGCCTAATGTCACATTGTCAATGTTTGGTTCTTTGGCCTCAACTTTCAGGGAAGCTTCAAATTAATTAAACACATTCATTCTGTTGTCAGAGGAAGCCTTTCCAGTTTCATCTAAGTTAAACTTTTTCGTTGTTGTGACCTAGAAAATGCTTTTTATCAGCTCAAGACTTCATTATTGTAATGTACATTATATCAATAAATGCAATACCTTAATGAATGTTTCCTATTTCTGCTGATTACATAGGATAATGCAATATATATATATATATATATATATATATATATATATATATATATATATATATATATATATATACATATAAGACTAAAACCTTTTAAAACTGGAAGCATTCAAATAAAAACAACTTATTGCAATAAAAATGCAAAAAGAAAACAAGACAAATTTCACCTTGTGAGAGACAGACCCTGACTCACCACCGGCTTAATTCTTTCTGCCTTATAAAATGATAGCACATCTAACTTTATTTGCATGAGCAGGAAAAAATATCCTGTATCTAAGAGTTGACTTCTGTCTCATAAAGTTGAGTAATTTATTTAAAGCAAATGCAAAATTTGCCCAAGCTATGATTGTAAAATGCATTTTGAAGATCACAGATGTTTCTAGTTGGCAGGCTTGTTACTATGGCAGCACATTTTTTTGGTCACTGCCAAAGAGTGTGTATTCACAGTAGTGAGGCCACAGAAACCTTAAATTCATGTTGGCATATAGCAAAAAAGATTTCTACTTTGAAACCAGGAAAACATGTTATTCCCACTTCACATTATATTGCACTAAATATTTATTGGCAACAACCAAAAAGAAATGATTTTGATATTTAACCCATGTCGGGCTAGGTTACTCAGGTTTGGATTTCTAAAAGTAGATTCAGAGTTCCCATGTTGGAAGCTAAAAGGAATATTTCTGGCAAGCAAAAGCACTGAAGATCTTTGTGTCTGTTAAAAAAGCTGTAATGGCGAAGTAATTCAACAGAGCTGTTGGCTTAAATGGCACAATATGGTGTGCAGTGGTGGTGCAGGGGTTAAGCACAACCCACATATGGAGGAGGCCTTAGTCCTCGACGGGGCTGTTGCAGGTTTGATTCCCGACCTGGCGATCTTTGCTGCATGTCTCATGCCTTTTATTTGTCACATGTCTTCTAGTAGTTTTATTGGCCACTAGAGCCAATAAAGCCTTTTAAAAAATGGCACAATATTTACAGAAAAATAAAAATAACATTTTAATAGATGTTCCTGTAGAATCATTACTCAAAACACAGACCATCCAGCTACAGGGTGTTATTAGGAAATAACAGTTTTTAGTTTTTTTCAGATCCAAGGTTTTAGCTTTTCAGTGATCTGGTGTTATGCTCCAAATTTGACTTAAACAAAAGTGTATCAAAACGACACATCTCAGATTTCAATACTTTTTAAATAAACCAACATAAAGCTAAGATAATCAAAAGTTCTTAAAAAACTAGCTTCACCTCAGAAATATGCAAAAATGGTTCAAAAAGAAAGTATTACATTTCCAAGTGAAACGCTTTCTTAGTACTTTAATACAGAGTGCAGCAGCACTTGTTGCTTTTTAAAATTAGTTTTCAGGATTTTTGACACTAGTTGCTGTGGTAACATGAAATAGAAAACTAGCCAAAAGAAAAGGAGAGAAGTTATGCAACAAGGTTTCTCGGGTCGGGGATTGAATCCCAGATGGCAATGTTGAGGACTAAAACTCTCTACATCAGGAACGCTCATTCTACTATGTCTGGAAACATTTTGCTTCTTGGTGGGATTACTTGTGTTGAAATAACAAAAACAGGAGACATTTGAAAGAAGGAAACGTAATATTTCACATCATCATATTTGATACCGTCAAGTTATTTAGACAAAGCCTGTATAACACATCTGACTGCGGATCAGAAGTTCAGTTATTTAGGTTATTTATACAAATTAATCTCAAGGCACTTTGAAAGACAAATTCAATTTATGTACAAAAATATGTACTCAATTCATTCAATCATTCAGCACTAAAGTAACATTACATATGTAACTGTAATGCTATAATATATTGAAACAGGTATCAGGCGATTTTGAGTAAAGATTCAGATTTGAAGATTTGATTTTGATCACTGATTCAGTTACTGTTAAAGCTTTTTTTCAGTAAATAGTAATCCTATCTATTCTATTCTAATCTATTTCTCTTTTAAGTGTAATTGTTAACTCAGTTTAAAATAAAATGGATTAAATTGATTTAAATTAATTATTTTAATTAATACACAAACTGGTTGGTTTCTATCATTTAAAGTAACTAATCATCTCCAACACATTCAGTTGATTTGACCATTAAGGTGCATAAAAGGAGACCAGAAAAAGGGTTTCTACTGTTGTTTAAAATCTAATAAGAAAACCAAAAAAAAAAAAAAAACACACAGATGTTGCCTTTCAAAACACAAATTCCTTCATTGTGTCTGCATATCAAATAACCCCATATGGAGTCCCAGTTCCAGCTTTGACTGCCATCCAACTATCACTGACAGTGTTAATGAAGAGAGAGCAGCATCCAGTTTTTTTTGTCTTTGTCTCCTCTCACCAGGGTGACACACAAACACAGATGCCAACCAACAATACCACTGATCCAGACAGTAATTAGTTGTTCATGACTCCCTGAAATGTAGCTGGCCCGCCTGCTGTGCCTTCCAGTCTGCTACCAGCGGAGCAGACAGTCATGTAAGCACCGATTCACATGGAATTAGTCTGTAATGCGCCAGCCTAATTTTACACAAAAACCCTTATCAAATCCTGAGATTAAACTGAGGCTGTAATAACCTGCCACTACTTAGCGTTATTACTTCATGACTAATCTTATTATAATGTACAGTAATTAGACATAGATTTTCAGGTCATCTTATACACACAAAACTCATATGCTGGACATTGGCAAATTAAAGTGGCAAATTTTATTTTGCAGCAGAAACTGCGCTAAAAGAATCTGTCTGCAGATGCTGCGGGTTTTTCAGTCTGCCAAATAAATCACAGAGGAAGTCACACTGCTTCAGTCATTGCTCTCTACTGTGGAAGTAACACACAGATAGGCTTTAATATAACACAGATAGACTTTAATATCACACAGATAGACTTTAATATAAACAGAAATGAGTGACATTTAAGACAAGTGTGTAGGCTCCAACATTATCGTGCATGTGTATTATTCCATCCGTCTTTATCATCTTTTCATTTCCGCCTTTTGGCTACTTTGAAAGTCATGGAGGTGCCGGCCACCGCCTTGATTTGTTGCCGTGCATTGTGCCTTCATATTATGCGTGAGACTGCATCTACTGTATTTCTCTTCTTCTAAACATCGGCAAGCTCTCCTTCCTATCACTCTCATCTTTATTTCCTGTAAATCTTTATGGCAAGCTGTTTACAAAGTAGACATTCAGTGCTTAAAAATGTGTGGGATTTTATTAATCCGGTTACTTCTCCTTTATCTTCATCTCTTCTCTTTATTCAAGGCCTGTTGAATCATAGTTGCAAACAGGAGTTTAAATGCATATTTTATATATATGCAATTTTCCCCCACTAAGGGGCAAGGGTGTAAAGAAATTGGATGGATTTGCTATTTTCTAAATACTAATAAAATGAGAGATTTTAAAAAGAATTTGTTATCATTTTTGCAACAAAACATCTCAAAATCAGATGGTTGAATAACCTAATATTACTATAAACCAATGATAAGGGCTCCCCTTGAGCACACTTCTTCCCTTGTATTGCATCACTGGGGAAATTAAAATAAATCAACCAAGATATCAGTAGTAGAACTGTGGATCGCCACAAATCTTGTTCATCATTAAAGAAAAAATATTCGGATGCCTGGCATAATAAACGTGAAAGCCTGAGAAAACCATGCCACGCGTGACGTCTGGGGGAAGCAGGGCTGAAAAAGTGTGAACAAAAACGGCATCCTACTCATTAATAATAGCAATAACAATAATAATAACAGCGTTAAGTATTATTGTTAATACAAATAACAAGAGGGGAAAAAAGAAGAAATATTTTATCTTTAAATTAGCAGAAAGCGCTCGCCTGTCTGCTCCCCAAGACTTTCCTGTAATGCCTCTAATCAAGCTGCTCATAGCCCCTTTGGAGCAAACTCAACTATAATGAATCATGTATTAATGCATCACAGTATGTAGCTTGCAGTGTTGATGAGGAGGCATGAGTGCCTGTTACATTACACACTCCACTGTGTACTTTCTCTTAAGCCTCACAGTAAGATGGGATGTAGAAATGAGGGTGAAAGAGGTGTCAGCGAGGATTTTTAAGTGATATTATAGGGATCAGAATTAGGGTGATGCAAAAGCTTAGCCAGTATGAAGTGATTCAGGTGGATGACAAAACGAAATGGTGAATCTCTATGAGGAAACATAAAAGTTAAAGGTTACTTTTGCTCTTGGTGTTAATATCCTTTTTGTGTCATCAGCCACAAGTAGAGACATTACTCAGACAATTAGACATTATACCAAAAAGACACGAATGATCTGGAAGACAAGGAATCTCTTAAGATCTCTTTACGTAGAGATACAAGTAAAATGTATATATACATATAATAGAAAGGAAAATCTATTGCTCTAAAGATAAACATCAAAAAGGAACATGAAAATCTGAGAGAGCAGTGAATCTGTATTTGTTGTGGTTTCATGAAGGGAATTATGAACATGCAGATGATGATCATCATTTTCAGGACATAGTTGTCGTTCATGTTCTTTGAGAAATAATGAAACTCTATATGTACATATCTTTCTGCTGTTGCTTTACTACTGAAATAAAAGTAAAAATATTGATAAGTAACTGATCTCAAGTTTCAAGTAGAAAAAATAGTGAAGAGCGAGTCAAGGAAAGCCTGATAAATACAGCCATGAGAGACATTTTGGGGGAATTACCAAAAGATGGGAATGAAATTGCATATACTTTTAGAAAGGGAACTACCTGATTCGGATCTCTTTAGTATCTATTCTTATTGTTATGGGATATGAATTTTATTCTTCAAAGACGGCTGGTGTGTAACGCCCCTCCTTCTCTGTGATCATAGCTTCGCTCCTTGAGCCTGATATACCTTTTTACTTCTCTGCCTGTAATTCTGGATCTTTTAAACACCAATTCAGAAAAATCTGACAGGAGAAAAATAAATCAACAAGTCTCCTTCAAGCAACTCTTGGGAATTACTATAAGATCACACACAGGGGGAAGTTTCCTAATACCAACTAAAGCTCTGACGGCTCAAGCAGAAAAGTTTCTATTATTTTTAATTGCAATATTAAGGTAATTCAGGTGGCTCATTACATGTTGGTTTTCATCACCTTTTTTGACGCTTCCAGTGCTGCTGACTGCAGCTTTGCTAAGGCTGCTTGATAGCTCATCTGGCTGAGTCACCTGAGTCGTGTTTAAAATGCTAATGGGGATTATCTGAAGATGATAACCTCATAGGAGGAATATGCTCACAGGAGCACGGATAAGTTTCACTTTATACATTATTTGTAATAATAATAAAATCAAACCAGAAAAAAAAAACAGGCTTGTCAAAGAATTAACATGTTCCTGCTGCTGAAGCATCAGATGCCTGAATATTTGCATAGATGTATGAGAGAAATGATATTTAACTTGATGGAAAGCAGTCAGGAAGGTTCAGGCATAAGATTCAGAATTGCAAAGAAGCTAAGACAGAAAAAAATGAAAAGACAGAGCATTGTAAAATAAAAAGAACGGGGAAAGGAACTTGAGAGACGTTTGACATGTAAAAACATATGTTTCTAAAGAAAAACTATCTTTAAACTGATTGAACATTAGTTTATCTACAATAAATTACCCCTAGAAGGAAAACACACTTTCTCTCACATTTATTTAATAAGAAATTTGTGTGATTTGCATAAAGAGTAGATACTTATAAGCTGGTTCTTTAGCCTTCATCCTTTTCAGAGAGTGTAAAATGTCAGTATTCTGGTTTTTGAGAATTTAGTTGATGTTTCTTAGAGCTTTTAGTTAATACTGATTTTGATAGATTGTTTTCATTTCGCTTTATTTTATAAATAAAATAAAATAAGCTGCTGATTCTCTCTGGGAAGTTGTCTCCAAAAACACTCCAGCTGATTAACCTCTTTTCCCAACAACCTTTGTTTAAGGAGGTTTTTATGTTGTTTCACATTTGAAATTAGAATCTTGTAACATGTTTTTATTATCTTTTACTGTCTGTTTTTAAACGTGTGGTAAAAACTGTTAAGACATAACATTTGTCTCTAAGCAAATAAATTAGTTTATGCATTCATCAGTTAAGATTTTAGGAGCTGCAAGCTGATTTCTCGTTACATAAATATCTAGCTGAAACACTCCAGATAAGCATCGTATGTTTATCTGTGTTTAAATCTGCGTCTCTTAGAGGAAATCCTCCAAACTGCTCCCTGGTTCTTCTGGAAAACGAAACTCCCCAAGACTCACCTCGCTGTTGCTCATCTGGTTTACTGCCAGATTATCTCATTTATGGCTCTCAAGACAGCACTTTAAAACTTGCCCCTACGCACTTTAATGCTCAGGTCTGGATCAGCCGGAACATTTCTGGATCAATCGTTTGCTCTCTTTTTGCCCAAATTTTCTTCTACATGTTTCTCAGAGCTAGTAATAGAGTGCCATCCATTAAATAGTGGGATAAATTTTTGTTTTAAAGAATAATTACTCCTTCACCAGTATAAATGCATTAAATCTAACATAAAAAACAACCTCATTCATTAGAAGTAGCAAAAAAAAGACGTAATTTATGCATGTTACATAAATTAGTTGAACTTAAATACTTGAATTGAGAGAAAACACTTTAGACTTTGACAAAATGTAAGAAATCTGCTTATTTAAAAATGTAGAACTCACTTTATTTTGTGAAACAAATGTACACTACATTCACAGTTCATTTGGTGACAAACGTTCTGGTTTAGTTGTGGACACATTGGTAGATTCATTTTAAGGCAACATTTCAAAACCTCTGCTTCCTTGTGACATCATGGGGAAATTAAAAGAAATCAACAAGAGTTAAAAAAAAAAAGGAAAGTATTGTTGTTCATCAAGCCTGGTTCATCCTGTGGTACATTTTCCAGATCTCCTCAGGCACCATGCCAAGATTATAAACATAATAAAAAGCATCACACTGTTCAGAAAAGGAGAGATGAATATGTTTTCCTGTGAAGCGTGCATATTAAACCTCAGAACAAAAGCAAAAGACCATCTGAAGATGCTAGCAAAAGTTGGTAAGGAAAGGCCATTTTCAACAGTGAAATGAGAAAGTCTTTGCTCCAAAAGCAACACATAAAGCTAGATTACTGGTTACTAGTTACTCAGTGACAAAAACCTTAAGTTTTTTTGTGAGCTGATGAAACTACAACGTAAGTGTCATGTCATAATGACCAAAGGCAAGTTTGGGAGGAAGAGGGTTATTCAGAGAACATCACCTCCAGGGGAAGAACAGGAGTGACAGCATCATGTTCAGCATCAGACTTCACAAAGTCTATTTAAATATTGTCCACATGATTTATTATTAATTGCGTTCTGTCTAGATCCACCTGATGACTTTTCCACATCCCTTATCGTTAATGCATCTCCCCACACAGCTGACCACATGATTGAAGAAATACAAAAGGGAAGCTACAGATGTTTGGCCTCCATCCTTTTTTTTCCTTACTGTATTTCTCTTTGCTCCCCATCTCCCTGGTGGGCCTGCCGAGCTGTCACACAGTACTGGAGCGTGTCCTTAACCGTGTTTTGTCATCCTGTCATTCTGTCTTCTCTCCAACCATCCATCCATCTGTCCATTCACCCATTCTTTTCTGAGCCCCCAAGTCTCCACGGCCCCTGTGGGATTTCTGGATGACCAAAGAGAAGACCTTCATTGCTCTCCATCTGTGTACTTGAGTGTATGTGTTTTTGTGTCTGTTTTAGACTGCAAAAAAATGGCAGGTTGGGATTTCCAGGTGAGCAGTCATGGAGCAACTGCCATTGTTGATAATGTCACTTATTCTCTCTTTGTCCTTTGCTTAAAGCTCACTTTGTTCTCTAGTAACTCTCAAAGATGTTAACACGACTAGTCAGAGATTCTTAAACACAGTGACCAGCCCTTCCACAGTCTGTGTGTATAGTCCATGCATCGGCGTGTGTGTGTGTGTGTGTTTGGGGTGTATGTGTGATGAATGGGCCAGTGCCAAGCAGCGTTCCCTCTGTGGCCTTGGATCAATCTGCTTATCTGTTAGCTGCCAGCACTGCCAGTGATTAACGACCAGCTCCACACACAGCACATCCTTATTCATTACCGCACACGTCACACACATGCCTGTGCACGTGTAAGCAAGCTTGTATATGTGCATGCACATGCACACACACACAAGGCATCCTTTTTCATTAAGGTCGACGACCACGGTGGGGACAGTCTTGAGCTGGAAGCCAAGAAGGGTAGAGAGACGAAGGGAGGAGGGGATCGGAGGGATGGATGGGTGTAGCTTAAGTGCTGAACCACATGTGTCTCTCAGTATCCATTTTTTATTTTTCTTTTACAGTTTCTATCTTTACTTTTCCCATCACTAAAACCATTCTTTATTTACTTGATATAGTTTTTATTGATCTGTTCATCCATATTTTTAGTTCCATCACTTTCCAGTTTTTGAGTGTGAGACTCCCTCAGCTCTTATTCTCTGCATTGTTTCTTATTTGTCCAATCAGAATGGGCAATGGCAGCCAAGAGACAGAGAGGAAAGAAGTAGGAATGAAAAAGGACAGGGTAAGACGAAAGATGTTTCACAAGTCACACTAGAAAGAAAAATGAACCACCTTTTTTATTTTACTTATGAATTAGGTATTAGTAGCCCCCTATATGATACATGGTGTGCTACAGAGTGAGGAGATTTTTTTTTTTCCAGCTACTTTTCTCTTTACTATAATCCGGGTTTGTCTCAAAGAAGGATATATATCTTCCTGACCAGTTGTATCTTTGGCTTGATAAAATCTTTAAAAAGTTTCAGAATTATAGTCAAAATAGAATATCAACAAAATGTGATACAAGTGGGTTTCTTAATTATGCCCCTAGTGGCAAGATGAAGCCAATTATGTCCTCCAGAAAAACCAAATTTTCGGTCTGATCAAGCCTTTCGTAATCTGAAAAAAAATCTTCCCCATGTACTTTGGCAAGCACCCTTTCTTTCAGATTTCAAAGACCACTTCGATCACTAATCCAAAACGTTGGAAACTAACTCACAACCGTACTGTAGTGGCATAAAAACTATGCCAACTTAATAAATGCATAAATGAATCATGGAAAGCAGGAGGGCAGAGATGCCTGACTATGTCTGAAACGAGCCCACGTGTTTACCTGAATAAAGAGTGCATAAATGGACCATAATTTTGATATTAATTAGCATTTAGAATAATCAGCCAGTCCTTCAGTGCATAAATGCATTTTGATTGGCGCTAAATTCAGGGGTGAATAACTGCAAAAGGCGACATTATAGACACATCTGAATGAATGAACCCACGTTAGTTTATTCTGTACTACACCAATCCAACTTTTTTTTCTTCTGACAATTACACAGGTAAGTGTAGCCAATATAAAATCACAGATGAGTTATTTTTATATTCATGTGTCTTGATTGTGCTTGCATAAATCAGAACAGCGATTCTCTTAAAGAGGGACTCACAATTTAGTGACGAGTTAAAAGTAGTCAAACATCTTTAACAGATCCCTTTGTCAAAATTTCAATACAATTTTGACTTGTGGCAGTTAAAGAAAGAAAATATGAAAATGACTATCCCAATCTTAAAGACTTCATTTTATTTTCTTTAAAAATGATTCTGTTGGTACAAGTTATCTGACATAATAGCACAGCACAAAAATAAACAAACAAATTAAATTGTATGTACTTTAAACATGCCTAAGCAAAGTCAAAGAGTTATTGAGTTTTCTGAAAGCCTGGAGATTTTTGTAATTTACTGATCTCTTGGATCATGCTTCATGTGCATGCAAGGTGGTAATAATTTGTTTGATTGGACCTGTTGTAACTCTGTCTGGTTGGTTGTTATTCTTCGGAGTTGTAGATGTTACAAGATTTACAGGTCACGCCATGATGTATAGTTGAGGTAACACTTTATTTGAAGGAGGGTGAATAAGACTGTCATGACACTTTCATAAACATGACATAACACCTGTCATGAACATCAATAAGCCTTCATGAATATTTATGACTGTCGTCATAAAGCGTCATTTGGTAAGTTATGACACTTTTAATACAAAGTTGACATTATTCAAAATGTCTTTGTTATGACAACTTGACACTAACCAAGAAATCATTAATGATATAAATTTGTTATAAAAGTATTACTGATTGCACTTTAAAAATGAGGTAACTTTATGTTATTAAAGGTAAAGTTTAAACCATAATGATTTATTGGTTAATGTCAAGTTGTCATTACAGAGATATTTTGGTAACTTTCAACTTTGTATTAAAAGTGTCTTAATTTACCGGATGACGCTTTTTTGACAACAGTCATAAATATTCATGAAGGCTTATTCATGTTCATGACATGCGTTATGTCATGTTTATGACATGTGTCATGTCAGTCTTATTCACCCCCCTTTCAAATAAAGTGTTACCATAGTTGGTACTTGAAAATAAAATCTTGCAGTATACGCTTGCTCTCACTGCAGCCCTAGCCACCAAAGAATCATCATCAATAAAACCCAAGAAAAACACATTTATCATAGTCAATTGACTTTAAAGCAATATCTAGTTGCTAGAGTGTTTTAAACTGTGAACACAATCTGGCGTTGTGTAGATAACCGTTAAAAATTGATTTTGAGGATTAAATTTATAAAAGTGTTTGATCACCTAAGATTTATATTAGTAATCATTTCAAACTGCGATTAACCCAATAAAATCTAATCCTCACATGACACTTTGCATAGCTATTTCTGCTTATTAAAAAGTACTTTGAGTGGTGTGTCTCCCCTGTGTTTCATTTTGTCTGTTTTTTGGGTAGTCAGTTTAGCTTAGAAAGATTTCATGGTAATGTTTATTTTCAGGAGTTAGACTTGTCCCACTTGCCAAAAATTTGTTGTGTTAATTTTTCTGAGTTGCACCATTCAATCCTTATCTTGCCACCTTGACACAGTCTGTATTTTTTCCTTACCTGGCTCTTAGCAGAGTTGTGACGTTACAGAATGGGATATAGTTTCTCTACGCCCTGGGAGGAGTTGTGCCGTTGTACATTAACATAAAAGATAATTAGATAAATTCAGAAAGAGAGCTTTGACGTCTTCTGCCAATTCTATGATATAACTTTCAAAAACTGCATTCTTTTCACTTTTTTCTCTTTTGAGAATCACAATATTGGCCCATATAAAGCTGGAGGAGAAACTCCATGTATGAGTTTAATACTGTTTAAACTGAGGCAAATAAAAGGTAAACAAACTAAATTTAAATAGTACTTTTCTGGTTTTATCAACCACTCAAATGAATCTACAATAAAGCTATATTAACAAACCGCTGTGTTGATCGGAAGGCAACTCAAGGTTAAGTGACATGCCCAGAAGAATATCGACACGTGCCAGTAGAAAGTTGGTTTCAGACCCACAACTTTCTGATTGCAAGATAGGCAATCTACCCACTGATCCAAGGTTATTTGTGTGTCAGTCATATAAAAGTAGTGTATACATTTACAGGCAGAGAAGTATGTAGAAACCCTTAAAAAGATGTCCATCTCCGCATGTTGGATAGAAAAGTGGGCAAAAATTGATCTGATCTACTTCTTCAAAGCAACATCTATAAATGTGGTGCTTATTCCCAATAGCTGTGATTTCTTCAATAAATATAACTGTATCTATTATCAGCTTAGTCAAAAAATTGTTTTGTAAGTATGTTTACTAAAAGAATAACAAAAAAAAATACACTGTGGTCAATCACAAGATCGACTCAACCATATAAACTGTTAGAAACACAATATCTCAGGTATGTATCAATTTTCACATCAACAGGATGTTTCTAATGGGGTAGAAGATCATTAGATTGCTTTTAAGTCATGACCTAAATTACCTTTTGATCTTTATAATCTTAGATCTCCATAAATTCATTCTCAAAAATGACAGGAAGGGGAGCTTGCTTTCAATTTGTGAAAGCTTGGCGTCACCTGTTCCAGGATTTAATCAATGGAAATTCAGCAAGCTGTGTGTGTAATTGTGCTTTGTACTCATCAAAACAGGGAATGCAGATTTTATCAATAAATTTGTGCTGCTGGCTTGAGATGGCTGTAGGGAGTTAATGAACTGAAGAGGGATTTCACACAGCATTAAGCAGCTATGGCCAACAGATGCTCATTAATATATAAATCAATGCAAGCTACGTTATAAGCATTTATCTTTAAATCGCATCCAACTTGTTTGCTAAAATTACTTAATGACTTCAAAACCTAAAGGTTCTCACCAATTTCTCAGATACGTTTTTCATGAGGGCTTGTATTATTCGATTTCAGAAGAAGAATCAGAAGAATTTATTGTCATTGTCACAAAGACAACGAAATTGCAGTTTCTGTTGTTTTAAAAGCGATTCTGATGATGGAGAGATAAAGCACATTGGGGACAACCCCGAGTGACCTTATAAAACTAAGATTTTAAAGTCTAACTCTTAAACCAGAAATACAGTTTATATTTTGTCTACTCTTCTTTCACCTCAATTTTGAACAATCCTGTCATGAAGTTTGAGTAACTAAGAAAAAACTGAAGTAAAATACAGAGGACAAAGTGCATGTAAACATCACAGTATTTAAATTATGCACTAGCTGCACATAAAAAACTAGTTTCATGCATCATTCTCTTGATGATATTTTTACATATTTTACCTCCAATGTTATTTTTTTGGGTTTTGCTTTCCCAACAAATCGAGAAGATGCTGTAATTGACACTTCTTAATTAAATTTTCTGCCTGACAAGGTGTAAATTTAGTTTCAAGCATCCTGTGTATTGCCAGTACTGTGAAGGTTGTCAGTAGGCTACAGTGCTGTAGCCAGTAAGTTCCAGAAAATCACCAAAAAGGATCATGAAAAGTGATTACAATTTTCCAAATAAGTTTCATCTAAGCACTCGATTTCCAGGAAAGTTATGTTTCTGGAAATGTCCAGAAAGAGTTTGGATGTTTAAAAGCTTTCTGAATAAAAATGAAACTATTACATTGCAGACATTTTGCAGCTCTGTCTGATTTTAACCTGGTTGTTATATATTGATCCCATTTTGAAAACACTTGTGCTTTTAAAAATCCAGTCAAAATTGTCAAGCTAACGTATCGCCAGAAATACAAGGAACGCTAGTTTCTCATCCTGTGTGACTCTGTTTTTATGTCTCCTGTTCTTATTGCCTCTTTTCACTTTTTAATTCTTTTCAGCTGATGAAAGAACGTCAGCTTGGCTTACATGTGACTGTTCGAAAATAAATGAGAGAGAGAGAGAGGGAGAAAGACACAGAGATCAAGAGCCAGACAAAGATGGAGCTCTCCTGGCAGCATGCCTTTGATCACATCTTTGGCAATAAAGCTCCAACTTCAAATGGCCTCAGCCATGGCAGCTGGATGTCTCTGGCACTGCTACCAAGAACCTATTTGCATCTTAAGCTGACAGTTGTGGCTCATGTCTCCATATCTCAAATAACTCTGGTCCTGTCTCACCTGTGACTCCTTCATAGGGTTGGAGGAACTAAACTGAAGTGTGTGATTATACGTGTGTGAGTTGTGAAGGATTGACTCTCTGGTGTTGTTACTGCATTAGAACGTGTTTATGGAGATGTTCTGGGAATTGTTTTCATGTTTGTTTTTCTTAACACTTAATTCATTTAGTGTGAAAATAGACATCTTGAGGGGATGTAAAAAAAAATACTGTTCATTAAATGAAATTGACACACTCAAGATATAATCATGGGCTGTTAATACATTTGACATTTCTGTTATTGATATTTGTATTATTGCGCCGTATGAATGCGTCTCCATAAACGCCTCATTTATGAATCGCATCCTGCAAACCACCCCTTTTGTCTCTCTGAAGATAAGCTGTGAATTTTTTTTTCTTTGCATTACAGTGTTTCTAATAACCTTGCTGAGGTGTCTTTCGAAAAGGTTACATTTTATGTTTTCCACTCAAAACATTCTAACAAACATAATTGCTTTTATCTTTTTTTTTTTTTCAAATAAAGTTTATTTAATGAGATAGGTTCTTCTTCCAAGAAGATTTCTCCAGCTATTATCCGAATAGCTGAAACCTACAACCTACAAACTCATTTCAATGAATATGTTCGTTGTAGGCTTTTTCATGCAGTATTATATAAAAAATTATGTATTTCAAAAATGAACTAGCAAATGGTACAAAACCAATACTTGGCCATAAGGGGTTTTGAACCACAGCTTCCTGAATGATTCAGCAAACGCTTGCATCAGTGATCTTTCGTGTAGAGCAACTTGCTTGAAAAATACTCTTTCTTGACATTTCAGCCTGGTAAAACACCTTGAATACCAAAAAGCAGCTTTTCTGCATAATTAATCAGACCAGCAAAATTACTGACTCCCCTGAAATCTCTCAGTTGTTTATGTGCTTGGCAACCAGTCAGTTCTTCCATACACATCTTTGATCATTCAATACCTCACACATAGACCTGTACATGCAGTTACATCCCAATGTAACCTACCAGCACTCCAATTGCCTGTTGATATCTGTAACAATGCAATTTTGACACCACAAACAAACACTTCCCTTACTTCTTTATACTCTCAAAAAGATGTGGACATTTTTGGCCATCATCTCAATCATATTTTCAATACACTAGTGACTGTAAAGAACTGTGTTCTCGTGGCTACATAATAATACAAACGTGTATGTTGTCTGCATTGGAAAGTAGAAAGAAATCTGAAAAAGAAAAGAATGTAAAAAAAAATGTTGCGTGTTTTTGTCTCATTCCAGAAAATTTAACTCATTATGGATTCATTACTTATAGAATTGAATGTTTCCAGACTTCATATCTTAGAATGTTTTTTGTTAATGGCTAAGAAATGATGAAACACTAAATTTTAGTGTCTCTAAAGATAAAACATTACATTAACATTGATTTTATTTAATATAACTTTGGGATGCATCAACAGCAAACTTGTGAAAACAGAGTACCTGTATTAAATATAAGTATACGTACTTATATTTAAGTACTTACCAATATCAAGTACTCATAAGAGCACTAATAAATGTCAATACACTCCTTACATTAACTTAGAAATTATTTGATTTTTTGTATTTGTCTTTATTTGTCCATTTTATTTTTAAAACTCTGTAGGAGATTTGGGATGGGGGAATATTCTGAATCAGTTCAAGAAATTTAATCAGACTCTTCCCTCTCCCACAGCCTGATGATCCCTGTTGCGACTCGTTGTATCTTCAACCCATGCCTGCTTTTCTTCCTTTAAACTTCACACCTTTCAGACTGCTGGAACTGCAACTTACCTGCAGCTGAGAGAAAGCAGTTTGTTTAAAACATCAGGAGACACCCTACTATCAACCCAGTGGTGGGAGACAGAGCTCTGGCAAAAATAACATCACTCTTGGATAATGTGCTTCACCCCACGCATGAAGCCATTGCAGATCTGAAGAACTACTTGAGTGAAAGACTTCTACATCCTAGAAGCTTTGCACAGTGGATTGTTACTGCATTTCCTTCCTTCCTTCCTTCCTTCCTTCCTTCCTTCCTTCCTTCCTTCCTTCCTTCCTTCCTTCCTTCCTTCCTTCCTTCCTTCCTTCCTTCCTTCCTTCCTTCCTTCCTTCCTTCCTTCCTTCCTTCCTTCCTTCCTTCCTTCCTTCCTTCCTTCCTTCCTTCTTTCTTTCTTTCTTTCTTTCTTTCTTTCTTTCTTTCTTTCTTTCTTTCTTTCTTTCTTTCTTTCTTTCTTTCTTTCTTTCTTTCTTTCTTTCTTTCTTCCTTCCTTCCTTCCTTCCATCCATCCATCCATCCATCCATCCATCCATCCATCCATCCATCCATCCATCAGCTGTTAAGACTTTATAATCATCAATCCAACCTGCAAACTCAAAAGCTGTTTATATCTGTTTATATTATTTACGTTGTTTTTTGTTGTTGTTGTTGTTTTGTGCATAAATATTCAGGCACGCTTTGTACATAATCAAAATTATCACCTTAAATAAGGAGCATTCAAAGAAAACACAGGGAGTCATTTGAATAACTTGTAAATTCCTTTGAATACAAATATGCCATTTTTATCAACTTTACAGTATTTTTTTATTATGCTGTAAATGTGTCCTTACTGTACAGTCTCTTCTGTCACATTACTCATGTCAAGCCATATTTGAACCAGAAACATTAGAAATGTTTTACCTGGGCTGAGTAGAAAAAGGACTGAACTGTTGCTTAGTGTGACCTGAAAGTAAAGTTTGCAATTCATTTGAAAATCTAAGTCCCGCAATCTTTAGAAAAAGTGGAATGCAGTTGTTTTGAAGCAATAACCTCGATGTAGGAGAAGATATTTAAACTATCAAGTTCTTTGTTCCCTAAAATGTACTTATGGTCACAATACAGTGTCACAAGACACCATCAGCTTCCTTTCACCTCAGTGATTGGAGACTGTTTTCACACCCCGTCTTTCCAGTCTGAATGGTTTCTTTAGAGCTTTATGCACGGTCTTACAGCCCCAATTCTGTCTGTGGCTTGGCCCACAGCCACCATCCCTAATACAACTAACCTTTTTATCATAACGGAGCTTCACACATACGCACTGCAGTTATTAACCTCTACAGCAGAGACTCCTTCCCGGGTCTAATTGCTGCCAATACCATGTTACAGCTCAATCTAATAAAGATTATACGTGCTGTGCCAAAAGGACAAATTGTTCGTTAGATTCACTATGTACGCTGATTTGGTCTCTGTTGGACATAAAGTTATGTGAGCCGAAGAATAATGAACATCATACTAATATTCTTGGATATGAGCCTGCTGATTAACTATTTCAGAGTGAACTAAAGAGATGACAAGAGAAATGGCATGGAAGAGAGGGGGATTTAAAATTCAGGCAGTCGAGGGAAGCAGAGGAAACCACCGCTTTGGTCAGGGTTTTCAAGTTCCAGTTCTGAGGGGCTATCGACACGCGACTTTTAGATAAGTTTGTGCTTTAGCACATCTCTCACCACCACCCCTAAATGTTACAAACATACTTTAAAAAATATATATCGCCTTGAGTCCCCTTTTCCAGCACACTCCTGCAGACTTAGATGTGTACCAGGAAGAAACACGCAAATGCTGTGGCTTTACTTCAGCTTCTTAAAATAGCATCAAGTCATAACAAATCTAATTTTAATGCACTTTTTCTTCCTAATTCAGAAGTCCTAATACTTTCCAATTTAGCAGAAGTAGTCAACAAATCAAATTTCTAACGTCATGAACAAAGGTTTGATCCAATCACATCCTAAAAACAATAAAAGGCAAACTATATGGATTTAAAGAAGCCAAGCCATAAAGTTTTAGAGAGTTTTTAAGTAGGGCTGCATTAAAAAATGATATACAAAGCTATAGAGATATCTGAAAGTGGGTGACCATGATTCAGGAGGGAAGTGTTTGCCCTGTAACTGGTGGGTTGCCGATTTGAACCCCTGCTTTGTCTGTCTCAGTCGATGTGTCCTAGGGCCAGGGACTTTACCCACCTGGGCTGCTGGAGAGGACCTGGTGGCCCCGGAGCATTCCAATCTCACCTTTGTCAGACTGCCTCAGGGAAGTTGCAGAGTGAAGTGCTTTCAACTCCTTTGGACGTGATGAAGTGCTAAGCAAGTACGGGCCATTTTCCATGAAATGAGTAAGGCAAGACTGCAACCCCAAACTGACATAAGTGTGCACTTAACTGACAGGATGCGCAAGGAAAACATTAGTCAGAGAAAAAGCCAGAAGGTCTCTGACTATATGGGCTTTCCTTTGTAAAACATTGTGAAAACCATCCACAGTTTTGCTTTCACAAAAAAAATAAAAAAATAAAAAAATACTTCTTACTAGACTGTCACACGAAGTCCCAAAAAGTGAACTTAATTTTTTAGGGTCATTATCTGTCCACCTATGCAAAAATCAGTTGACAAACATAAAGGGAGACAAGAAGTCCTACTATCTCACATAAAGAGGTTTGAGTTAAGAAGTGAAGAGGGAAAGGGAGATATTTACATCACTGCTAGTCATTTAACGCAATGCCTCATTACCAAATAAACTTAAGCATCAGGGTGAGCTCACATACAGATTACACCATCTGTCTTTAGAATACATCAAATAATTGCTCCGACAGTAATCATAAGTTGCCCACAGAAAATAATATGACTTTGAATAAAACAAACAGAATTTCTTAGATACTTTTAGACAGCAACCTGAGATTCAAACACTCAACTGATAAGAAAAGCAGGGACAGATTTTGTCATGCACTAAAGATGAGATCTAATAATTCCTGGTTAGTATTCCGGTGTTTTCTGGTTGGTAGATCTGTTGCAATGACTGAGAGTTGACAATTTAATTATTTCCCCCTGTGGGGGTTGACTTATGGTGATTAGAAGGCAGCACTGTGATACATAGTACAGATGGTGATAAGGAGCAGAAAAATAACCGTTTTGTGCATCTTTTATGGGCAATACAATCAATACAAATTTTCCACAACTGGTGTGTCACAATCTGATTCACAACAGCATGTCCCTCAGAGATTTAATGCCAAAACTGTGCCAGTATGTGCCCAAATGCACGCATTGATGCACAAAACCGTCTGTGTGCGTAGAAGTGTGCGCCGCTGGGATTAATTGCACAGTAACAGCACTCACAGTTATTCACAATTTTATCTCAAGGTTACAGAGAGATGAACCAAAGCTGATAAACAGGCTGTGCAAACAAATGCTCTACAACTCCAAAAAACCCTTTTGTGGCATTTACCTCCAAAATAATCAGATTTGGAAGGAGTAACAGATTTGAAAAATATAAGTGGGGGTTGGCATGCAGTCAACTGTCAAATCTAGAGAGATAGAAAGCAGCAGAGACAGACAGAAAGGGAGAAACGAAGACCCAATATACAAAGAAGCAGGAGGAGGGAGAGAAAAATTCCTTGATGCCAACTTGGGGTTTCTTATTCCCTTGTCTGGCTGCATGAGCGACACACATCAGAGATGGAGAAATGTCACTTAGCAGGCATTAGGCTACCACTTTCATCTGCACACAGATCACAGAGTCGGGCTGGGGAGGGCTTCTTAAAAGTGTTTTAAAAGGCTGCAAGCCTGCGTTTGACTTTGAAATCATCCCATCACTCATTTTTATCAGTACTGAACATGTAAAACACGCACATCTGAAAAAAAATAAAAAATTAAAAAATAATAAAGTTGAAGATTTCTCTGCATCTGAACTTTAAAAAATTTCTTGGCTAAAAAGAGCCCAACTTTTCTGCTGCATTGCTGCATTCAAAGAAACTAGAAGTTGAATCTATAAAAGTTAATGGATTTTTTTATCCATGTTCCCTTTCAACATGTCCTCTGTCTTGATACTAGATAATTTTCCAAGATTTTGACCATATAAAAAAAAAAATCAGTAAATTGTTTTACATTTAAAGGCTTCTTTGTTTCTTATTTAAAAAAAAAAAAACATTCACACAAAACTATTTTCTCTTCGTGTCATGCTATGCATGCTTCACAGTTGACCTAACTGATATGAAAATACATTTGGAGCAAAGGAGAAGGATTATCCTATCAAAACGGCTTGAGAATGGAGCTGAACATGTGACTCTGCCCACTATCTGACTCCCTGTCCATTCTTCAGTCCTTGATCTGCAGCCATTGGGGGCCACCAAAGGGACTGATGCAGCTCTTGTTCAGCACTGGAAGCAATTTGGTGAAAAAGGGAGTTGTTCATTTTAAATTGTTTTTTTGGTTGGGCTACTCCAAAATGTTAATATTACCTCCAGTCAAGGAAAACAAATTGGTTAACTGTAAAAAAAAAAAAAAAAAAAGCTACTTTCAAGCTACATCTGTAAGGTGTATAAATGACTTGGGGCTTTAGTATATGAGGAACATAATGTAAGTTTGTAAGAGCGACAGTATTTCATAGAAAAAAATATATACAAAACATGTATTGACTGTCAAAAATGGCAGTCAACTGTCACGTTAAGTAATAACACTGTTTTTGTTTTGTATTTAGTTCAAAGGCCACAGTTAGCTGCTCATTAACAATGAAGAGCACAGAGTGGTGCATAAGCAATATTTTTAATTCAGTGTGCAATTCACAATAGCACACATTGATTTGGTGTGTAGTTACTGTTTCATAACCAGTTTGGCACAGTGGATAACTTCAGACAAATAAACAAAATTAATGGATCCCTCTGAAGATTATGAGGTCTGTGTAATCTAAGTGATTTCTCCTCTGAGGAAAATCAGGACACAGAGCTGAAACAGCGGTGAATGGAACGGGAAAGATGGCCTTCAAAATATGAGCGAGAGCGAGAAAGGCAGAGTTTTATAGAAGTGGACAGACTCCAGCAAATGTCACCGTGTTAGTGCTGAAAATTGTGACCCATTCTTTGAAAGACATCTGCTCCTGTGCGTGTCTGCGGGAAAAAGGCAGCAAATATCCACCTGGAGGACTCCATGTGAGCTGTGTGCATGCTGGTAAGAATGGGCCATGTTATTTGCAAAGTTACAGCTGAATCGTCAGAGCAGATAAAAATTAATGACTTTCCTCGATGAGGCTGAGCTCTCCAGCTCGGCGTTTCAGTGCGTCACCACGAGCTGCAGCGCTGCCGCACATATACTGCCCGACTCCTTCAAGGGAAAGGATGTGTGTGGGAGGACAACTGGAAAATGCTCTTAAATTCATGAACATGCACTGTGTTCACACTCTAACTCATAATCAAATATCTTGTGGCAGACTTCGTTTCAATTAACATTTTAATACACAGAGAGACGTGAAAAAAGAAGAAGAATTGGGAAACAGAGAAGTCATATTTTGTGTTTGTGTGAATATGCAGCTTTGAGTCACAAGCCCGTGCACACTCGCCCACGGAGAGGCAGGAAGAGCAACGCAAGGAAGGGATTGATAAATAAGAAAATTCATTAATTTTCTACTTGCTCTTCAAATGCAAAATGCTTTATACAAATTGAGTTTTTCAATCAAGTTTTATTGGCTGAGAGAACTAAGGGGCCACAAATGAAAATGGGTCTTAATTGTGCATGCGCTTCTGCTGTGTGAGCTTCCGTAAGTGGTGTCGCGGTTTCTTCAGAGTTACCTCACCTCTGGTGAACCAGTTCCTGATTTCATTAAGGCCTTTGTGGTCAAGGTCTATATTGCTATTAACCCCTTAAAGCAATGGCGGTGGGGCTGTAATTCCTAATGAGAACTTATCAAATGTAAATTTGAAAAAAAAAAAAACTTCAAACTTTAAAGGGAAGAGCAAGCAGCTGAAGATGAAGATAGGAATTTAAGAAGTTCAAAGTGAAAGACTGGAAGCGGAAGAAATGAAGGTAGCTGCTGGTGAACATATGAAAACAAGTCACAAAACATATTTTCAGCAGAACGAAATATGTTTAATATCTGCCTCTGCACTAGTTCTAAAAGTTTGCTTTTTACATACAACTTGAGATGCATCTCAATAAATCTGAAAATAATCAAAAACTTGGTTTCTCTCTATAGTTGAGTTCAGTAAGTGAAATTAATCTAAATAACAATGTGATATTTGTCACAGTTTATTTTGTTAATTTAATTGATGAGGAACACTTACTGCTAATGCTAACTTAAATATTAGTTTTAACTTGTGAAGATAATTTTAAGGAAAGACTGAACAATAGGGGATTTTCATTAACTGTAAGACGTTAACGGAAATACATACTTGAAAAAATGTCTGTGTGTAAAATGAATCCATATATTACACAATTTTCACTTGTTTAATTTTGTAAGAGAAATAATTTAACTACTAGATGACGTTCTAATCTGTTAGGATGCGTCTGTATATTGTGCACTTTAAGTTTTAAGAGAGCTTTATCCTCCCAGTAACTTGCTCACAGTCTTCTAATAATAATGCTACATGGAAACAGACAAAGAGGAGTGAATGTATGAGTTCACATGAAATTAACCTACAGAATCCATTGTTAGAGACGAAATTGTTGGCCAGCAACTAATTTGGTTATAATTAGAGTGATTGTGAAAGCTGATCCCTCCTGTTGAGAAACAGTGAAATAGAAATTCAAGAGCCTCTTCAGAATCAGCTTTATTGGCCAAGATTGTGTGCACAAAGAATTTGACTTTGGTTTTCAAGTACTCGCAGAAAATATAAATGTGTGTACTTTAAAGGTAATAGAATAAGGATAAGAGGAAAAGGGTGTAAATGTGTTTGCAGCACATTTTTACATATATATTTAGAGGATATATGCATAAAAAGATAGAAAAAGATAGCTGTGTCAGTGCAAATATGCTTATTTTGTTTCACAGGAGAGCAGTCGCCTACTGTGGCTATAAGTATTCATCAGAGACAGGCGGGGGAAAGAAACTGCCTCTGTGAAGGTTTTTTTTTTTTTTGCAAACAATGCGCTGTAGCGCAGCCTGATGCTAAAAGTCTAAATAGCTTGTGTCCAGAATGTGAGCGGTCTGCAGAGTTTTTAACCTCCCCTTTTCTGTGCAAGTCCTGGATGGAGAGAAGATCATCCTTTCTGCATATCTAATTGTTCTTTGCAGTCTGGCCCTGTCCTGTTTATCGGAGGAGCCAACCTCACAGTGATTAATGTGCACAGGCCAGAATGAATAATGACAGTGTAGAAGAAGACCAGCAGCTCCTCTGGCAGGCCATACTTCTTGAGTTACTGCAGGAAGTACAGACTCTTCTGATGCAGTGTCTATGTGAGAGGCCCATCTCTTCCTGAGATAGTTGGTTTCCTAGAAACCAGAAGTGATCCACAGTAGACACAGTGTTGTTGTGGATGGTAAGGGAGTGTGTGGGGTGCTCTCCAGAATTCAACCATCATCTCCACAGTCTTGAACGTGTTAAGTTCCAGGTTGTTCTGACCACACCAGTAGACGGGGCAGTCCACCTCTGTCTACCTGTTAGAGTCAGCATCATCCTGGATTAGACCGATGACTGTGGTGTTATCTTCAAACTTCAACATTTTCACAGACGGATCCGCAGAGGTACAGGCATTTGTGTGCAGGGAAAGGATGAGCAGGGATAGAACACACCCTTAGGGGCATTGATGCTGATTGTTCTTGTGTGGGAAAAGATGCTTCCCAGCTTTGTCTGCTGTTACCAGTCAGTCAAGAAGCTGGTGATCCAGCCAATGCTTTGGAGCTTCTGCTGAAGGATATCTGGGTTGATGGCGTTGAAAGTTGAGCCGAAGTTCAAAAGCAGGATCCCGGCATGTGTCCCCGGGTGGTCAAGGTGGTCTCTCAAAGATTTGAAAGACTCTATCAACATTTTATTCAGTGATATTTAGTAGTCCTTTGGGTGTGGGGTATGGGAGAATGGGTTGGAGGTGTGAATTACCGGTTTTCAAATCTGCAGAAGAAGCTGAGGTCATCAACCAGTTTGAGGGTGATCCCAGCGTGGGGGGGAACAGGCTCCTGCTGTCAGTGATATCATCAGTGTCTTCAGTGTCATCTAATGACACTGCCTGAGTGTTAGGAAGCAATAAGGAAGTACACGGAGCATATAAGCAGTGAGAATTTGAGTCTATGTTAAGTAAGATGGAAGGATGAAGAGGCAGAGGGAAAAGAATGAGAGCAAAGAGAAGGGCGACTTTGATGTGTCAGAGCTGCTTAGTGTCAGCAGCGGACAGGGAGATTGATGGACAGTCTAAAGACGAAGGTGGGTGTCTTGACAGGTGGCTTAGGCCTCTGTTAACACAAATGTTCTCACCCAGGTGAAAATTAAACTCACAAGTGAAGGCGGCATTTGTGTTTGCATTTTATTGCATCACACTTTAAGTCTCACCTTATGATGGAGCTTGTATTGCTTGACCTTTTTGCATTCCCACATCAATCACGGCCTCGTTCCTTCTCCCTGGCTGAGAGCTTAACTGCAACCTCTGACCCCGGTTCTTTATGTACCTCATGGAGGCTCAGCAGGAGCTAAGTGGCCTTCCACATTTAGAGGTCAAAAACATTTCCCCAATAAGCCGCTATATAAGAAAATACTTCACCAGTACAGTAGATGTTGTCGGATAAAATGGGGTGGAGTGCATGGAGAGTTGTTCATCTGAGTCGATTTCAATTGTAGTTTTGTTCAGCAACCTAGAAGTTGATGCTGAAACTAATTGCTTTTTTAGATGTATTTGATTTTATCTGTACATTCTAAATATTGGTGAAAATCCCAAAACAATCACTTTTTCAATGATGTCCTAATTTAATTTATTTCATAAGAAGATAAAAAGTGAGTTCTACCTATATATTTTTCTTGTGACTGAGTTACTGCTTTAATTTTTATACTGAAAATAAGGGTTTTAAAGTGTTGGTTTAAAGAATCCTTATTTAGTACAGCATAGTTTTTTTCTTTATGTCAGATTCTTTTAGACCTAGTCTGTGTTACTCATTACATAAAAATAAAAAGTTATGTTGCAAACAAATGCTACATTTCAATTAAACTGAAAAAGAAAATGTAAAAATGTAGAACTCTTAGTCTGGAAAAGTGTGTTGTATTGAAAAAGAACATGAGCGCAGATCATAGTCAACTTCTCTTAAATATCACTCCTGACCTGTCTCTTAAAAATATGCTTCTGGTATCTTGATTATATAGCTTACATTTTGCAGAAATCCATAATGCTGAGAAATTGGTACTTTTTCTTCTACTTATGGTGAGGTTTTTTTTGTACTTCCTTGGATAAATTCAGAGAATCTGGCACTTCAGGAAAGAAAGAGCTCACACCAACAAGTCCCTGATTCAGCCAGGGCTTGCTCCAGGAGGGCACACTGGTCTTCCCAATCCCAGCATTTTGTGTGGTTTGCCAACCACCAAATACTTTAAGCTTCTTATTTTCCTGACCCTACCAGTCAAGCCAATTTGCCATGGAGATCCTAGCAGGGGGCAAAGTCCCATACGACATAGGTCCAACAAATCAAACCCCTACACCACTTCAGAGGCAATTTCATGAAGACAAGCTTGTTTTTTTTTCTTTAATATACAACTGCATTAAAGTTTTTTTTTGTTGCTGTTGCTGGACTCACTTTCTGTGCCACCTCTTGGATTTACTGGACAGCACTTAAAATAAACAAGACAGAGATTCAATGAGGAGAGAATGTATATTTGACAAAAGATAACCTCATTAGCATTTCACCAGGATATCATTTTTGCTTCTAACACTTTATTTCAATAGATGTTGCCTCATAAGATTCTGTATTCTCGTCTTGTAAAACTTACTGACCACCATAGAACAACTTCTCATCTGTCTTCACGTCTCAGCATGTCCCACTTTCTGCAATCTGTCACCTGTCAGGTAAAACATGTCTTTCTTTCATGGTACCTAGCACTGTTTAACACCATTCATACAGTAGCTCTCCTCCAGCCATGGCTCCTGACTGGTCTTCACATTTCCACTTCTCACCCTTCAGCTCCATCGGTGTCTTAGATTCACACCCATTGAAACTTTTACATTCTTCTGTTCCATTTTTCTCTCAGCTACTGCTGTTCTCTTATTATGTTTTTTTTTCCTCTGATATTTATAGCTTTTTAAGAATGGTTGTAGTTTTCTTGGCTCCATGGCAATAAGGATACACAAAAAGAATGCTATCACTAATCAATTTTTGGATGGTTTCACAGACAGAGAAGATTAAATATTGAATGTGAGCTGGTCAGTTTTGAACTTAAGAAAGTAATGTTGTTGAGTGTATCAAAATTTTGCAAATATACAATGTGGGGAAAATCATCTAAATACATGAAGTGTCCAACTAAATTTGCATAACAACTAAAGTGTAAAACAGAACCATAAATAGGCAACAATCAAAAAAACTTTCTGAAACCCAGCTGAAAGTTGAGCTGTTGTCCACATCTGGTATTCTGAGCGATTCAAAGTTATTGCTTTTCTCCAGATTCGTGTGGCAGAGATCACAACAGATCTTTTTTTTTTCTTTTTTTTTTTCTAAAAATCACCTCTGCTACAACAAAACTGTATCTTGGGACATTATGCTTGTCATATCTGTTCAGAGAGTACTTCCAAGCCAGAGAAAAAAAGCAGAAACATGAGGCTTATTCATCACCATAAAGTTGATGTGAAGCCCTTTTTGAACTCTTTTCACCTCTCGAATACATTGTCTTCTCCAGTAATTCCTTTCTGTTTCCACTCCGTCAGTATTGTGTTATAAAGATATGTGTCCTTGAGGTGCCTTAGACCAGGTTGTTCTGTTCCCTCATTTTTTATTTTTTTTTAGAAAAGAAGGGGCAATGGGCTCTGCGAGAAAGCCAGAGTGCTGCTGACGTTTTGAAACCATCAATTAAAAGACACCCAATGAAAGTGTCATTAGAGGAAGTGTGCTAAAGTGTTAAGTAGACTCTCAATAGGCAGCCTGGAAGTAGAAACATGAGCTAGTTAAATTTTTAGATGAAGTGAACAATATACAATATAAAGTAACAGTGATAATGAAACAGGGAGTTAAAGCAAATGATAAAAGCAAAATCTGTCAGGAAGCTAGAGTTTCCTCTCGTTTTTTGCCTGATCAGACCTGTATGGTGACCAAACAATCCTTTTGCACATCAGTGACAGCACCAAGCCTCAGTCAGGGCCATGAGGTGGAGTTCCGATTCTTTTATTTTTTGTTTGCTTGTTTGTTTGTTTGTTGCTGTAAGTCTTTGTGAATATTCAAAATTAGAGTAAAATATGAAGTGGAATATTATTAACCTTTAAAATGATGATTCCCAACTGAATTATGAGCAACTACAAGAGCGCATTACCATTTATTTTCCCAGAGCCTTCAGTAATGTCACTGACTTAACTTTATAATCTTTGAAAAGAACATGCACAGTTTGGTTTATTCTGGACTGAATGTCTCAGAATGGAAACGCAACAAACTGAATATATCTCTAAAATTATTGAAAACTGAAAATTAGCCCTCGAGCACCGTGATGCAATCTCAGACTGCTGCACATTCAAAACCATGGTTGAACTGTGAAGCGTTCACTTAGACTGCTGACATGTAGAAGATCTAGAGGTGCATATGAATTGTGATGCAACTGCTTAGCTTAGGGAAAATAATGGACTGGGCAGCATTTGGAAACAAATCAGTAAAGTGTAACACTGAGGCAGCAAAGTGCTAAACAGAATGAAAGCCACAGACATGAGCAGTTAGGAGCCTACCAATTTGCTGTGTCTTCTGTATATAATTCAGGACCATAAGCACATTATTTTCCGACATTTTCAACTTTTGGGGCACTAGCGTACAAAGCAGCAAATAATTCTTGGTAAATCGACACATTTGCAGTGGTTTTACCAGAATAACATCTGTTCCAATGAACAAATAATTTGAGTGAGCGAATGGAAGCAGATCATTTCATTAACACATTCGCTCATTTCTCAGTTCAGATTAGATCAGCGCTGAGCGCAAAGGCGGTGCAGGGTATACAGCACGACTTATGTACAGAGGCCGAAGCCTTGATGCTGTCGTCACAGGTTTGAGTCCCAGTCCGATGACCTTCCCCTTCTCTCACACGACCTGCCTGTCTGTCTGGCAACTGTCAAATAAAGGCCGCTAGAGACAACAGAAAGAAAAAACAGATTAGGTCAGTACTTGCTGAGGCCGGGTAGAACTGCCATGGTCAGTGACTCATCAGCTCTGTAGAGAAAGACACAGCACCACTCCAGCATAGTAACTGTACTGCAAATTAGGACGTAAGCCGTGTGTGCTGTGCATCAGGATGTGATCTGCTCATGCTGAGACTGCACATGGTGCACATAGTGCCAATTTATAGCACATCAAGTAACTTCATTGTGCTATAAGTTGTTATGAAAAATTATGTATATTTCAAACATGACTCAAAAGACTTTTTAATTTGATGGCTTGAAACTGGCCTCTGTCTCTTTAAGAAGCCCCTGTGCTTTTCGATACTCCGCCTTCAGGATGCCGTCATAACTTTCTCCTTTATCCCGTTAACATCCAGTCTTAGGAGTGCAAGACTCAGAGTGTGCTGGAAGAGGTGGTGTTCTGCGTGAATTTGATAATAAAATTTGATTGATTGATTGATTTGATTGATGAATGAACTGTGATAGAGTGACTGGATCATTTTAACGTACTGATCCTACAGATTCTGATACTGAAACGAACAATTGTTCCCATCACTAGTGTGCAAACTCTTCTCCATGTTGAAATTAAGATATTCGTCAAACATTATGTTTTTGAAGCAACTCCTTTAAAGACCGGTAAAGGATCTAAGTCCAAATATCTATTTCAATTCTGCAACTTTAGTTCAACTTTTGGTTTATGCTTACTGCAGTCTTAGCTGCAGCAGCTGCTGAGTAGGTTCATATTCTTTTACATTACCCTTGCTCATTCACTGAGAAATATGCACCGCTGGTGTCAGTTTCTTTACTTTGTCTTTTATGCTCTTTGATTCAATGCCAGCACTCATAGCCTCAAGGCTACTGTCAGTCAAAAACTTGTTGCACCTTATGAACTAAGACACATTGCAAAGTACATGCCATTTAAAATACAGAAAGACTACATGTGATTTCACTTGTAATTTTATGGTAGTAATGTGATGACAAGAAATATACAAGCCAAGCATCTTATGTTTTGGTTACAAGCATTTTGTGGTCCCAAGAGATTGACATTCTTACTTCTTTGGTGTTACAGAAACTGCAACTGATTCTACCTATCAATGAGGCTGCGATTTCTTGGTTTTAGTATGATATTGGTATGTAAACAACCCTAAAGGCTTAATTTTCCTTCTCATAATAAAATGGCTTCCCAAACTCATAAAGCAGTCAGTTATAGTGGATGGAGAAGCTATTTTCTCAAATTAGTATTCAAACATTCATGCAGCTCTTTGGTCCAGACAGTTTCACATAAATAAGTTGTTTCCTATGTTGAGATTATTTTCCTTAATAATTTTTTTTTTCATGTGTTTTTCAGACAAAAAAAAACTGTGTATGCATAAAGATTTTGTGCCATTTGCTCCTTATTATTGTACTTTTCTCATAGTCTAAGTGAAATTAGATAAAGAATGTAGATGAAAACCCAACTGTATCCATTTATGCGATTTAAGTCTTACCATGTTTATTTTATTTTTTTAAATCATCCTTTGAGAATATAGTGAGCTGATGTTTGGAAGACCCCCCCTCTGGCACTGTGTGTACAATCTTTGACACTTTTAGGCCATTAAGTAGATCAAAGCTTCTCAAGAAAGTGTAACCTCACAGTGAACCAAACTTAAAAGTCAGTTTAAGCCCAAGAACTCAATCCATGTCCTCATTGTAGTACTGTTTCTGGACACTGCGGGTCAGTGCTTTAAGTGTACAGAGAACAAAAAGTATGTGTTCCTTTTACTCTTGAGCTTGTAAAACTTGTGAGGAGGAATGCCTTTTCATCATCTCTATCTAGTTTTTCCTCTCTACACATCTCTATTTTTATTTTGTATTGTTGAAGTTTGACTCTGCCCTGAGTTTTTTTTTCTATTTTTTTTTTGCAGCATGCTGAGCTTCTGATTGGAAGGCAGAAAAACTCAAGCCCTCTCACTGTCATTTCATGCTGAAATCAGGTGGACTGACACTGAGAGGGTCAATTATGAGTGTCTTTAACTACAGATGCATGTGCATGTGTGTGTGCACGTGTTTGTTGGGGGAATTGGTAGGGGGCAGAGTGTGTGTATATGTGTGACTATGTACAGCACTGTTTTTAGATATATTTGGAATTTTACATAAAGTGATTGTGTAGAAGTCAAAGTGATTCTTGACATCACATCAGCAACACCTACTGCTTTATTTGGTCATCAACCCCTCTGTTAGAAATCCAGTTAGCTTCTAATAACTATGTTTGCATTACAGTGGTGATGACAAAAAAAATGTTGTGTGGTTTTAGTGTAGGAGCTGTCAAGATAATTTATCAATAATTAACTAAACACAACATCATTATTAGGTGACTGTGTTTGCATGTTGTCACAGTAGCTGGTTACATTCTGAAGCTGGATTAATCACCAGCAGGACTTAGCAAATAAGAAAAGAGGGTTGCATTTCTAAAGCTCAATGTTTGAAAAATCACTCTTTTTCATTTGATTGCAGTGAGTTCAGTAACAGTCTATAGATTTTTTTCAACCAATTTTCTTGCACATTGACAATAATTTTCACATAACAAATGACAGGGAGAATGCAGGAAAGTGGAAGAACAAAGATATTTTTTTTGATTTATTTATCTGAATAGTTTAAGAATCTGGGTACTTTAATAATAGTGGTCTAAATTGCCGCTATTTCTGGTTTTTAATTTCATAATATGTAACCAAGAGGTGCAAAATAGAACCACAAGCATGCTCTTGCAAAAATACATTCTGGATATATGTTCATATAATATAACTTTCCAAATATAAATGTAAAATACCAATGTATATATTTTTTTATTAATAGCATTTTATGCATTAATAACATTTTATTTCTTGGTTCTTGCTACACGTCTGCTGTCCTGACATATGATAAAAACAAATAGTGAACAATCGATTAGGACGTTTGAACATGAAGCTTGAGACCCACTGCTTTAATGATATTATTATTGTTATTATTATGGTTCAAACAAATATGAAAGAGCTGAGGATTCCGCTTGCTCAGACCAGCTTAGGTGAGTGTGATCAGCTAAAGTTGGCTGAATATGAATCTGAGGGTATTTCATGTTTACAATTGGGTTTTATAGTTACAACATAAAAAAAATTAAGAGCTGTGACAGATATTCGAACAGCTGTTCTATATATTGCATGCAGTGATTTGTTCTGTCATTCTATATTTCCTGTTTCTTTAGAAATGTCTTAAAACAGACATAATTTTGTTACACCTTACTTCACTGACGCTCGTAAATTCCATCAACGGGACTTTTATGATTCCACAGAAATATTTCTGCATCCTGTTTTGCTGATGGCTCTCATTATATACAATTTCCTTTTTCATCAGAAACAAGCAAGACAAGGAAGGAAAGGAGGACAGAGGAAGCAGGAGTCTCATTACAGCTCAGGGAATTGCTGTCTCTCTGTTTATTTCTCTTTATTCCTTGAATTTTAAACCCCACCGACTTGCTCTCACTGATCCCCCCCACCCCTCCTTCTTGTTAGCAGGACCATCTTTCTGTTATGGTGACAAGTCGATGCACGTGTGCTCAGTATACGAGAGGGAGAGAGAGACTGTGCACAGACTTACAAACTGTCACATGTGCATGCAAAAAGCCATCTCCCCAAACTAGTCTTGATAGCTCCCCTCATTCAGAAAGCAATCAGGGACTCTGTGGCTCCTGCTCTGTCTTTCAATCACTCCCTCCATCACTGATGTAATTTGTCATTAGCAGAACAGAGAAACTTTTAATTGAGTCTCAATCGCTCTATGTGCAGATGACAACACCCTCCTCATTTAATTTGGCCTGTTTTTATTTGTTTGTGTTTTTGCCTATGAAGAATACCTTAGTTTTCATCGGGCGTGATTACCTCATTACGTGTGCAAATGTTGCTCTGAGGCTCAAAGACATGTTTGAAGGGGTCCATGTGAATCTAAGGTTACTCGTTCTGCCTTGACCTTCTCAGTTAAATTTGCCATTAAAAGTTGGATCTCAAGGTGAATTGCAAAGATTTGCTAAAAGGTCAGTGTACTCCATTTCTGTGTATTCAACAATTTTTTAATTAAGCAGTAGCTCATTAAATATTCACACGGTGGGTGGAAGCTGCTTGGGGGCTCCAACTGTGGTCGAGAATGGCATAAAACATTTACTGTTTCAAACCATCCGAGCCGAAGTAATTTACTGTCAGCCGCAGTCACGAGAAGCAGTCATGAGAACTTTAGAGGAAAAATGCGAAAATGTATTGCTTGCAGATGGACGTAACATTTTCACGAGATGTGCAGGTTGTGATAGGGACACCGTTGCATTTAACTTGGAAAAGACATGTCCAGTTAATGAATGTAGTCACTAAATTTACTTTTGTTTACAATGAGCCACTGAGTTCAGGCTTGAATAAAGTTCAAAACAATATTTAGTATGGAATGATGTCATAGAGAAAGCATTGCAATACATGAAATATAACTTTATCTGGCCCATGAGATGATTTTATTTATCTATTGTTAAATGTGGCAGGTTGAACAGAGGAACAGTTGCAGTAAGAAGATTCTGGGTTCAAATCCTGACATATTCTGAGTGGAGTTTGAATGTTTGTGCATGGTTATCTGTGCTGTGTGTGTCTTTGTGCTGGACCACTGATGGACTGTCCAGGTTGTCTGTCTCTCTCTTCCCTGATGAGCCTGCAAGGATAAGCTGTTATAGACGATTATTATCATTATTACTAGATTATAAATATGCTATTTTTGGTTCAAGACATACACAAGCTGCACTTGTAGAAGAGTCAGAAGTAAGGAATCACTTTCTGTACTAAACAAAATCAAGTCAGCACCGTTGTGTTTATAAGTGTAAGCTTTGTTAATAAACTGATGATATCACATCTATCTGCTATAGGCTGGGTTTTTACTGCTGATGATAATAACCTTAAAGATTCTTCTTTTAAAAATGTTCAAATATTACTTAAACTATGGTTGTAAATAAGTGCAATCGTGATGGTTGTGTTCTTTATTTTCCTAAATATATTTTGGTCTTATGCTGATCTATCTATTGTACCTGTGTGGCCATTGTCACACCAAGCCTTGCAAATGGCAATGATGACTCATATCACAAGATCACACACACAAAAAAAACAGCTATTTGAATTGTTGCCAACAAATGTCTTCATTTGAATAAAACCCCAGCGGCTTACTGCTCAACTTACACATTGACACCTAATGCTTCAAGTGAGCTTTGATTTTTTTGTGCCAGAGTAGTTATTGTAACTCTGAGCAAATTCAATCAATTCTTCCTCGTTGCTGCATGAATTGATGGCTCTTTAATATCTGCATTTCCCATTTACCTCCCAGCCTCAAACATACAACTGTAAAGGAAACCAATATGCTCAGAAAAATTCAAACAACAGCAGACGGACTACACAGACTCCCCCGAGAACCATTACAAATCACCAAATTGTATGCCTAAATGTTAAAGTGTCTCGGCCTAATAAGTATGCTGAAAATCGCGAGCAACATGGAGGGCAAAATGTGGTTATATAAGGTACGAAATTGCTTTGCGTGTGTGAGTGTGTGCCTATGTTTCGATAATGGCATTTCTGGATATATCCCAAGTTATTACTGTAAATCAGGTGGGCTTTCAAGACCTTTAACACAAAGTAACAATCCCTAACAGCAGCCCCAGGCTGCCATATAGAAATTACATGAATATGGATTAGCAGAAAAAAATGGGATGGAGAGGAAAGACAGAGAGAAGTAGTGAGTGAGAAAGAAGAGCCTACAAAAGAGGACGGAGGACAATCTTTGTAAAAGGAAATTGTGTGGGAAAGAGACTTTGAGAGATGGACAAAATGAGAAGTGAGGGCGGACAAATTAACTAATTGAGGGGAGGTTAAGTATGAGAGTGGTCTTTGATTGATTTACACACAGTTAACTGGTTAAGAGCAGCAGGTGTGGCATGCACAGGTGCAAAGCAGCAACTAAGTATGTTCTAAAGAAATTGGTGTGATAGAGATATTGGGAAATTTTTTTTAGTAAAGATCCATTTGAAATGAATAGTGATTCACAGAGCATGAAGCACTTCACCTCGCCAATCCCACAGTGTAGGATCTTGGGTCTCTGACTTCGAATCACAGACCCAGGAGTTTTTGCATCTGTAACCGAAACTTGCTCTCCTGGTGATAAGTTACACAAAAGTTTATCACAATGACACCTATTGAAGTTAGCAAAGTCCAGCACCTTCTTGTGACTTTCCTTTTCAGCCAGGTAGTAACAAGCAATAAGATTAGTTACCATAGTTATGCAGATGATACACAGTTTTATATTACAATGTCACCAGGTGACTACAAACCAATTAAAGAACAGAGTAAGTGCTTTGAGTAAATCAGTGCCATAACTTTCTTCAGCTGACTAGAAACCAATTACAAATAATTATTTTTGGACCAAAAGATTAACTTTTTTTTTTTTTTACACTTTATTAAAGTATGCAAAGAAATGATGGACTACCTATTAGGGATTGCTGATCACGATCCTTAATTATGCAGAAAAAAGACTTTTAGTTGTCTATTTTCAGTCACACATACTCGTTAAATCCATACCTGCTTTCTCTTGGTCACAGACAGACACACAAAGTTTTTTTACCAGCAGGTTAACGGAATTTCAACTTCCTTTAACCAGCTGATAAAAAAATAAATACTCTTCGTTTCTAGCTTAGTGAAAGTTCAAAGAGATTGAAATCCACATATGCAGTCACACACACGCTCACCCCGCAGATGTATTCCCACTATTACTGTGTAAGGAACACTATTAAGGAAGTGCTGCGGTTGCATCTGTTCTGAGTGTGTGTATTGCCCTGAGCGAGTCATCTATTTCAGCAACCTTCCCTTCTCCTCTAGTCAATGCAACACCTAGCTTTTTTGAACGCAACGATGGTTCTGGTGGTAGGACAAATCCTGCAGTTCAGCAGGTCTTCCGAGTGGATTTCTTTTCTTTTCTTTTTTTTTTTGCAGCGTGCTTTTCTCACGTTCTAAAAACAATTCTTGAGAAGTGGCTGCTTTTAATGAAACTCAATATTGTGTCAATGTGAGAGTTGATGGAGACACTGCAAAGCCAGGAGGCAAGTGAGAAAGAGCAAGGCAATGACAGCAGGCTTGCTTCCAACAGTACGGGCGGCCTTTTGCATATGGCAGCGTTGTAGACAGATGAGGTGTCATTTTACACAAGAGATGTGATAACAATCAAAGGCTGAACTGTGTCTCTCCGGCATGTATTTCTCATCCAAGTGTGTGAAACTGTGGGTGCGTGTGTGTGTGTACGAACACCCTGCTGTCAGGACACACAGGGGAAACAAAGAAAATCATCCTCACATTGTTATCCAGTGACAAAACTGTCAGGGAGTAGGGATACAGTACACTCTCGGCTGTTCTAAAGTTTATTGAAAGAAATACGCTAAAACACATGTCCACACACACACGCACACAGATGTGCATACTTAAGTATATTCCACGTACAGTGTACGGTATCTACTGTCTGGATGAAGGAACGATGATTTACACACACATCCTTGATCATGTTTATAGTTGTCCATTAACACAACCCATTGTCTGTACTTGTGGGTAGAAGAGCAGTGAGTTCTTCCTGCAGTGCTATAGTGCCATCTACAGCTGATTCTAGCTCCAGTTGTAAGTCAGCACAGAGCTGGTGGCCATATGTGAGCAGTGGCCTTCTTTTCACTCTCACTATGGGATCATAGACTGTTTCCTCTCAGAATGTGTGTGTGTGTGTGGGGGTGTACGTGCGTGTGAGGGTGTGTGTGTGTGGGGGTGTGCTGCAGGGAACATAACATACACACCATAAAGGTGACAGGATGCACGGGGAAGAAATAGCCTTGTATTTGTGCATGCCTGTTCGTGTTCGTGTGGCTTTTCACTTTTCTGGCTGACAACTGAAATACCACACCGCTCCAGTCTCACAGGCATGGCCTTTTCTTCTCTCTTCCAGTATTCCCCACTCTGTCTCTCCCCCACCCCTCCACCACCACCCTATTTTTCCAACAAGACCTCGTCCCTCCATCCCACTACTGTACTTTTTCTTCTAAACTCAACACTGGCACAGAAGTTTTGCACTTGAGTTTTACATTAACATCATTCACAGCTTGTCTGGTGAATGAATTTACCATTCTGTCTTTTTGTTCAGAATTGTGTGGCACTTTTTTTTTACCCAGCCTTAGCTTACTTTTGCAATACATTTTAAATATTAGATGCAGTTTTCTCAGCTTCAGGACCAACAACACATATAACATGGATAAGCTTGAAACGCATTATGATTATTCAATTCATTGCCGGCAGTGTCCCTCTGACTTGATGTTGTGCACCAGTCTACTGGCCTTTGGTATTCAAATTTGATACACCTCCAGGAGCTGCAGTGAATAGGCTGGCTGATTACACCCTCAACAAGATACTACGCCTTGCCAAAGTATTGACCTAACACATGAATATGTTTTCATCTAAACCAGTGTTTCTCAACCTTTTTCGGCCGCTTCTCCTTGTTTCAGAGTTTTGCGCAATGTGCGCATCGTTTTTTTTTACGCCCCCTAAGGTGCAGGGCGGTCGGGAAGCGTATCGATGGGAAAAAGGCAGACTGACATAAACCTTTTAAAACAACAGAAACAATTTCGGTATTCTGATTATTGAAATTTAAAAGTGCTGTGTTGTTCTATCAACCCCTTTCACTTATAGCTCCAGTGTTAACGCTATAAAATGAACGCTCTCTATCGTTGTATCACCCATCGAGGGATTTCTTTATTTTAATGGATTCATTTTTCAGAGGGATGCAAAGTGAGGGTATCGTAATTTTAGTAATTACATGTTTATAAGAGTGATTTTCTGTTGTCCTTCCATGGAAGTGGGCAGCATCCAGACGGGAATAAAACACTTTTTAATATAAGTTGCTGCTTTGACATGATCACAGAACTGCCAAAACATATGTACAAAAATACCAGACAAAGTGAATCACAGCAATGTCATCAGCCGGTGTAACGCTGAACTGATGCGGTGAAGCTACCAGTAGCAGGAGAGGAGCTGCGCCAAAAGCTACAAACACTGAATAGAAGAAAAAGAGCTGCCATTGATACAGTCGTAGCCAAGCATGGTTTAATGTTACACAATACAGTTTTACCAAGTTGCTCAAAGTCTAAACTGGTATTGTTGTGCATTTAATGTGTAAAGTTTACCTTCGACCAAACGCCCCCCAAAGGAATCCCAGCGCCCCCCTTTTGTAAACATTTCCGCCAGCGCCCCCTGCCGTCCTCTGAACGCCCCCTGGGGGGCGGTACCGCCCACGTTGAGAACTGCTAATCTAAACCATTCTACTGTAGATCTTACTTCATGTTGAGGGTTGTTTACTGCAGGAGGATGAACCTCTTCCTCACCGTCAAAGTTTTCCACCTCTGAAAGCTTTTCTTACAGGATCGTCCAATATTTAGCCCTTTCAAATCAACTGCTAACTATCAGTCAAACTTCTCTCACAGCAGAGCAAAAGAGGAAAATGGTTGATCCTTAGACCTTTTACGAAGTAGATAAGAATATATCGATTTTAAGATCGGTTTTACATGTAAGGATTGGCCAATCACAGATCACCCAAAATTAAGGAAACCGGAGCCAATTTATCAGTGCAACCCTAATGAGCATGTAAACAGTTTCCTACTCCAGGGTATTGAATGGTAGCTGGCAGAGCTCAATGAGACGTTTTAACTTGCACCATTTTTATAAACTCAACCTGCTTTGATTTTTTGGACGGCGTTACCCCAGATCCGTCTGCTTCTTGCTCTTCATGACTCTGTTCACTAACATTCTCAAACAAAGCCCAGAGGGCAAAATGAAATCGCTGCTTTCATACTTAGAAAAAAAGATTACATGCAGGTGTCCTCTACATGCAAACAAGTGACTTAAAAAGGCAGTTTGTTGTAAAGTCGACTGAATATACATGATGCACTTTTCACGTTTTTAATTGTAAAAAAAATGTTAAACCACGTTTCATTTTCTTTCTACTGTAGAATTATGCACTATCTTCAGCTGGTCACATAAAAACCAGATAAAAGACATTGGGGTTTTGGCTGTAATACAAAATGTGAAAAGGGTAATGGAGTATGAATGCTTTCACAAGGCACCACATATGAATGACAATAGCATTTGGACTGCCTGGCTCTTAGTGGACTGCCTATGTATTCCCAGAAGCTAAAATTGTCTTTCCCCAGCTCTTATCTTCTCCATACGTTTATTCATTCTCGCCTGCAGAGGAAACGCTCCCCTCATCTTCTGCTTCCTGTCTTATTCTCTCTTCCCACAGCACCCTCCACTGGGGTTAATGAATGACTTGGCAGGAGGCGGTAGTTGTGACTGTCGGGGAGCCAGTGGGGCTCAGAGAGGTGAAGAGACACTCTTCCTATCACCTCCCAGCTGCAATTCTCACCCACCAGGTTACACTGCCAGGAACAGGATGGCACCAGCTTATTGGATTATCTATTAGAATGACTTCCTGGTCTTCGGTAGGGTTTGTGCAGAGCTCTGAGGCAACCTGGATTTTCAGCCACATTTGTTTATCTTGGTGTCAGCACATGGAAAGTAAGCAGAAGAAAAGCTGTTAGGGCACATTTAATGGAGGTGCTGGATGACTGTACACTGGTTGTAGTGTTGCAAGACGCGCAGCTGTAGATTGTTGTAGTTGTCCGATGCAACCGTTTTGATCCACTTCAGATGCACTTACCTAGGTGGCCCTGTGGTACTTTCAATTTCCCTATAAACACTACTGACCACGGTCATCCTTTCACTTTTCAATCACCAATATTAGGCGAGTCAAAATTCTGTTGTTAGTCCTATACACTGAACCTCAAGCTTCAAACTGCCATTGTAAAAATAGGTTTATGGTCGTTTTCACACTCATTATGTGCAGGTTTCGCAGGTCCGACACCAGGTCCCAGATCTTGTTAATGCCTTGGAAAAACAAGCCAAGTCTGAGAATTATTAGTCCACAGTAGAGCAGAAAGTTGTTTAGCGGGAAAAGGTTCCGGGTGATATGTTTGTAGTTTCCCTTATGTTAGAGAAATGACTTTTCATCATCAATTTACTTTAAAACTGAAAGAGGGTGATTGCATGACATTTTTCTGCAGAAATCAAAACATACATTTAATACTGCTGCCTTTCTGATGATTGAGCTCAGAATTTCTCATGATGTTTTTTCTGCTTCACTGAAAATAATGCTACTGCATGAATCTGGGCTGTGTACATGTGAATAATTACTCACCATTCACACAGAACACTAAATATCAGGAGGGCAGGAGCAGCATGTAAGGAGATTTAAAAGGTTCTCAACCGCAGATGTCTTCTGTGTAGCAGTGCACAAGTAGCAAAAGGTTTCCTGGATCAAATGTAAAATGTTTATATATAGGTCAGTGGATATTAAAGTGAGCAGGTTTGTGTATTTATATCGGTAATAGTTCTTATAGCAGAAAGGTTTATCAAGTTGAGGCAGTTGAAAAAGTGAGCCCTCGAAGTTTTGCTCAGCTTGCTTGGAGACAGCACCATGTGATCAACCAGCATCTTTAGCAAACAATAACCTTTTGCAGCTTACACTTTTGTGGAGGGTGTCAATGTCTGTCTCCATAATGTTGTATCAAACGTGCAGTCACCCTTCTTTTCCATCTTACTGTTAGTATTTGACAAAAACAACCTTTAGCTGTCATTTGTGGATCCGCTGATGCTCACTCAAACGCAAACAGAACTAATGGACATCATTAGTTCTGAGTGCGTCTCAGACGTGAGCGAATGACTCAGGGTACAGTCACAAATAAATGTCCTTATTTTTAAAGTAGTTTTGATGATAATGATAACTTCCTTTTCTATGTGAAAGAAAAAGGAAAAGAATGAAAGAAAAGTTGAAGCATTAGTTGTCTTTTGACCTGAAAAATTATTATTTTTAATGGTCAAGTTAAAGAACAAGGAAGTAAAAATAAAACAGCGCAAAAAGCGCAAAGTCAAGCTAGGAAGAAGGAAAAATATATGTACCCTATGTTGTATGAATCCTTCTCCAGTGTTACTTAAGGGTCTCCTAGGCAATGCCCCCACTTTAGGGTAGTTGTCATGGGAACATTGGTGTCAGAGGAACAGGCATATCACACGGCCTTTGTTCTTTTTTAATGTTAAACAATACCCACCCACCCAACACACATTGGCAGAGATGATTTAACTTTTGATTTACTTTTTTCTATCATCATTCTATCCAAAAGTTTTGTGTGTGTTTTGTCAAAGGAAAAGAAAACATTTGCAATGAAAAACACTGCCATTCTCTATATCAATTTACACTCATTATCCCTCCAATTTTAACGCAGTCTAACTGGCCAAACACTAGAACATGGACATATGGCTGGCCTAGTCAGATTTAGGTAGGATGTACGCCCCAGGGCTAAAGACAGTTTTGGTTCCTACACAGTGCTGCTTGAGAGTTGGCATGATGTGATCTTTGGCACATATAAAACTACAAGACATCTCATCTCATTATGACATTATAAATTGTGACCATGTTTGCAAAAAAAAACAAACTAAACAAACACAAAACTTTTTTCAGTAGGAACTACATGAACAAACGAAGAAAAAAAACTATATTTTGGGGCCCCCCAAAAATCATGATTTTTAACACGACAATTATTATATGTATGCACAGAGACAAGCCCTTCCGGAAACTGCTTTTAGTTATCTGTTGCACAAGTGAGGTTTCCATAACTACTGAAGTTGAAGTGAAACTCAGTTGGGCCAATAGGGTTAGGATTATATACCATATATCCATAATTTTTGATTTCTGTCTCATGGAGCTTTATTTTTTGGTCCGCAGTCAGATTCAGGAACTTGGAATTTGCATCCGATGAAGTTTGTTTAAAAGTAGCTTTTGACCGTAAGAGCTTTTAAGTAGACATTAAACATACTATTCATTAAGTCCACCTTTCCGTATTAAATGTTTTTTATTGGTCTGTCTTATGTAAGATTCTAATCTTAAATGCTGTGTTTTCACTACCTGTAAGCAAAAATTATTAAAATTAAAAAAAGAGATTCAAAACATCAATCTACATTTAATTAGTCTAAGTGGCGTTAATATTAATGAATGAACTTTTCAATAACATTCTAATTTACTTTTTTTCCAACTTTAATTGTAAACTTGATCACAATATTGTGTGGAACGCTATTATGAAAATGTGGAAGATAAACTTCATACATCATTTTACGACCCTTAAGATTGTTGTGACACTTTGTCAATTGATCCAACCCAGCAGACGATCAGACTAAAATGTTCCTTATACTAAACTGTTGGGCTGTGTTAAAATGCAATTTATTTTTGAAAATGTGAATGCATCTAATCATATGCAGTTCAATGTATCCTGGTACTGTGTGACAAACTGAAACCTATTTTGCACAGTGATTTGTGTTTCAAGTTTCACAGAGTCACCATCAGCAGTGTTTAATGGCTCAGTTGGTATGCAACACGAGAACTATTTCACAACCTGATAATTTATGATGAAATGCGTGTTTGTTGTTTAAAAACACACACACACACACAAAAAAAGGAAAAAAAACGGCATGCATTTTCTCAGATATTGTTGTAATTCCAGATGCATCTTGCCCATTACAGCGGAGCACATTACTTTCTGATATGATTTATATTTCTGTCACCTACTACTGAGATCAAGGCAATGCAAATGAATCAGAGGATTCGGGGGAGGGGGAGGTTTTGTTTGGGCTTTTATCAATTTCCACCTGCCATCCTCGCAGCAAAAACTCAGGGTAATTTCCTCAGTGTGACCAGAATCAACATCAGTGACATGGATGAAGATCAGAGTGTTTATGTGAAATCTAACAAGCTCTTATTGGCCCCACTGTGCAGGTTCTGCTATTAACTGGTTTGAACAGATGCAGGCACACCACTGTGTCTTGTTTTCTGCATGTCTGTTAGGCTGCATGTTGCCTCTGTGGATGAAAGCAGATTTGTTATACGGGAAATGGGGTATTTAAAATTTTTGGCTGGTTTTGAAGTAACACCTGCAGCAACCTATTGATTTGCACGCTACGACTCCCTCCCTTTAGCATAAAAAATGGGCCCTTGATATTTGTTGAATAACTACTGTTAGTTGTGCATTGCTGAATGAAGAGGGGTTTGTTATCGCCACAACACACTGAAGAAATGCTTATTCATCTGCCCTTCAAGTACCCAACAGCAACATACATTAGAACAAGCAGCACAGAGGTTTGTTTGTGTCAGAGGCTCGTGTTGTGATTTTTGTTTATGTACTGTATTTGCTTCATTTATTTAACCAAGGCTTTTTCACAACATTAAAGCTATTTAGAATATCAATAGTCAGCCAGTTGCATCTGGTGTGTTCAGAATTCTCTCTAGGGTGCAGGTGAAGCAACCATTCCTTTTTTTTTTTTTGTCTTTTCATTCTCCACTCCAAATTTTCTAATATGGAGACTTTTAATCACCTAATATCATGGCACAATGAATAGATTGCTTCAACTTTAATGTGAGGTTTGCAAGAGGGAGGTGGAGACGGGAAACGTTGATTGCATTTACAAAAGTTGAACCAGATTACTGTGCCCGGCTGTGTCTATTGATACATCCTGTTCACCGAATATATTAATTTTGCTTGTAGAAATGGACCTACATGATATTAACAGAACAAGGTGAAGATAAAAATCTGACTACAGAGCATATAATTTATATATTTTAAGTTTGGTCCAACTTACCTCTAGAATGTGATAAATGTTTCAAGGACAAATGAGAACAAACACAAATGTAGTTTAAAAGAGGCAATAAAAAAAATCTAAATATATAATTCTAACTGATTATTTTGTAGACTCTACATGTGTCCCTGATCTTTAAAGAAGAGATATTTACTTCTCAACATAAAACAAAATGCATAAAACTATACCAAAGTCCCTAAAAAAATCACTCTCATAATCTATCAAAAATATAGATATCTAAAGGTTCACTTTGTGACCTTTCCATTCAGTAATTCACACGGGAGCCTGGTATGGACCTGGTAGTCAGTACCATAAATAATTCAGAATCAGCTTTATTGGTCCATACATTTTGTACAAACAAGGAATTTGACTTTGGTTTTCAAGAACTAACAAACAAAGAATGTTCTTAAGTGATGCTAAACACATGTCAAAAGTAATGGGAGAAAAAAATTAAATCCTAAAAAACTGTTACAGTAATTGACATAGATTGTCACAATACATAAAATGTAAATAGGAAGTAGTTCCTGACATTACATTTTTTTTCTTCTAAAAAATATATATTTGCACTTAAGAAATTACACCATTCACAGTCAAAGAATAATGTTACAATTAATTGTGAATTATTTTACTTCTCTGTGAATACATGCTTTCAGTTCTTTTTGATTCTGTCAGCAGTTCCCCTTTACATCAAATAGCTTTGTGTAGACAAACATTAACTGTAAAACTCTCAAGATGGTAGATAATTGTATTTTTTTTTTATATACAACTTATATGACACCTTTTATTTTCTACAACAGGCTTTGTCCTCATTGGAATGAGTGATACCAGTCTGTCATGGCCTGTGAAAATATTTCCTGCTACTATTCACAGATGGCTCTTTCCAGATGGTGTCTGCTGGACATTTTCTTGCTTTAAACACCAGTTCACTTGAGCTACAACAGTTTCAAGACAAGGGCATTACTTGGCAAGGATAAGCTTTGATCTTTCTCATAAACTTATATTTGATGCCGCCATTATCATTAAGTATGAGGGCCAAGTTTCTATTCGTCATCCGTGTTTACAATCGTAAGCAGTCAGTTTTGTATTCATGGAGATTTAAACATTTAAACATATTTAAACATTTTAGAAAAAAAAAGTTTAATAATGAAGAAATCATGTAACGCCTTCAAAAATCAGTCTTTCAGTCTCAATATTTGACAAAGTAGACAGTTAAATGGTATTTTGGATCAATCATCATTCTTTCTGAACAATAAGACTTGTAAGAAGCACCTAAGATTTATCAACTTCACTGAAGATAGCTGCTTAGCTGTCTAAAACAAAACCCAACATCTGAATGTATGGATCATTTGGTTTCTCCAAAATAAACAAATGGCCATTTAACACAATTAAATTTCAGAGAGATTTAAAGCTGCTAATGCACCAAATTAATGAACCAAACAATGTTAATAATTTAATCACATGCATGTATTAATATGGAGTCACACTGCGAGAGAGGCATTTGGCAGGAATCCTCATTACCAGCAAAGACATTTCTATCTAATTAAAAACATCCCCTTATGTAGTATATTTTTAGTTTTTATTGCAAGTTGTTCTCGCGATCGCTTGCTGCTCGCTCAGCTTGCTCCGCCTGCAAACATTATGGATTCAAATGTGTAAGAAGTACAAAGATCAGAGCCAAAACATAGACAAAATAAACTACAGGATGTTGGTGAAATGAAAGATGATAAAGGACAGCATAGAGATATTATCTAAAGTTTGCAACAAAAATTGCTTCTGTATTTCCCCATTAAAAATATATATTTTTAAAAGATTATCACTGATCAACAAATGTATTAGATAACTCAACACAATTGGGCATTGGTTAGATAAGGTATGAAGCCAAATTAAGGTATTCAAGTGGCAGCTGACAACATTTTTTGTGCCATTTTCTCACATGTCGCTTGCTAGTCTTGTAAAGAAATAAAAATTAAAAAAACAAGGCAAAAGATACAGAATTACACCAGTTGAAACTGAACTACCAGTGAAAGAACTGTGGTCATGGGATTTAGAGCAATATTCTGTTGTCGGACTTCCCCTGAAAACCTCCAGCTTTTAAATGCAAGTGGTTTATTGACATGATTGCTGAACAGTATTGCCAAAGCATACGAACACAACAAGTCTACAATAAAACATAGAATATTGTAAAACAAGACACCTGACAAGTGGATCATAATAACGCCATGAACCAATGTAGCACTGGCTTGCTCCACAAGAAGCTGACAGAAACACTGAAGAGAAAAAGAGTTACAAACAATACACTTGCAGTGCATGTTTTAATGTTTCAAACCACAGTTTTCCACAAGCAGTTCAAAGTTCAAACTGATGTTATTGTGTATTTTTGGCGTAAACTTTGCTTTCAAGAACGAATCGCAGCAAAAGCACTACTTTGTGATGTTAGAAAAAAAATCTCACTCAAAAGGATGTGAACAAAAGACTTCCTTTTGTTCTTTAGTGTTAACAACTGTGCATTTACATTTTATTCTTTGTGTCCTAAAGGCAACTTGGACATCAGGGGAATTGGAAGCTCTAGTTATGCTTTAAGATCTCTGCTGTGTTTTCTGAGAAACTGCTGAGAACTTGAAGCTGCTCTTTCCAGCCCACATGAATGCAGTGATCTAAAGTTTCTCAGCAGAACATTGCCCTGTAATACGACAATCAATTGCATTCATTTCACCTGGCTTCACAATCAGTATGTCTTGGTCATGTCTTCCTCTGTTATTCAAACTAACAAGGGAAGTAAATGCTCCCCCGCCTTTATGTAATGCTTCCTGTTCCTTGTGCCACCGATAGCTGCTATAACAATGCAACATGATCAGGACCAAAATAGTTTGAGATGCGTTTTCTTTTTTTTTCTTTTTTACCTCTGGCAAAAATAGCAGTAATTTGGCTAACACAATCCTTTAAAAAAATTTGCATGCTGTGTCAGCTAATATTGTTTGTGAAACTTTCCTCACCTTAAAAGAATAAATAAAATCTGACTCCAAATACACATACATATCTGCAAAATAATTAGACACCTGGGTTTCATCAGTACATCTGCTCCAATAAAAATTAAGCTTAGTTTTATAAACGATGTTTTAGTTTTTCAACAAAAAAAAAAGTGACAAATATCCGTTTCCAAGCATGCTGAAATGCAATCATGGGGAAAAATAATCTGTTGTCTGTGTAGAAGCAACAGTTATTCAGTCTCCATTGTATTTAGTACATTATGATCTGGAGCTATCTCATTTATATCTAACATGTACACTGGGTTACTTACAGGTATGGGTTGCATACCTGTCAAATATGAACAAGACATTCTCCCAGCAGCATTATCTGCATTAAGTGTAATATTTAGTTGTATACTGGTTTTAGAGATGTATCCAGTTTTATGCCTTACAGTCTGCTTTATCAATAGTTCCACATGTCTTGCAATACATTTTGCTTTATTAGGTGTTCATTAACAGACATTAGATCCTTCTAGCCTTTCTCAATTTTTATTATTTGCTTCATTTGTTTTCTGTTAATTAGGCGAGTAAAAATGATGAAAGGTTTTCCGTTTTTATTTTTTTGAAAGAGATTTTCTTGGGAGTAGGTAACAGCCGCCCTCTATGCCCTTGTTCTCTAAATGTATACACTTGTTTTTAAACAAGACAGTCGCCTCGTGATCCAAATAGTTTTTGCTCTGGGGGTTTCCTGGTTTCTGCTGCATTTGCAATGGGTGAGTGGTTTCCAACCCACTGATCACCATGTCATCCATTCTGGAGTATTGTTCCAGCTCACAAACGTTGCATTGGAAGATGGTAATCCACCCATCCTTACCCTCATTTTGTCTTTGAAGGGCTTTTATCTCTCCCATTAAGTACAGAATCACTTTTTTGCTGTTTTGAGATTTTTTCTTTTTTTCAGACATAGAATTAAGTGACTTCTTTGCATCTTCTGGTTCGTCTACATTGATAATATTCTTCTTTGGTGGGATTATGTGAACAGTCTTGGGTGAAATTAAATGACTGTGGTGCTAAGGTCCACACTGTTGCTTGGTTGATGTTGGAAAAAATTTATTATATATTTACTCATTGCATTATTATCATTGTTTTACTTATCTAGTGTTTAGTGATGCTTCTTTACCATATATTCATTTACTCATTTGGTTTGTTAGTGAAAGCATCTCTGTGTTAGTTAGAAGTTTGATGACTTGCATACTGTACCTCATTGTCTTCTCCTTGATCACGTAAAGCTTTGAAACGAACATTTGTGAGTATGCCTCTGATTCGATTCCGTCTTGAATGTTTCCTTAATAATAATTTTCATAACAGCTGATGATGCTGGCTGGTCCTGGCCTTGTGGCTGAACATGATAACTTATGATGAAGCCCGATAACGGGGTCAAGTACCTTTGTCTGTCTACCTTCTTTTTTTCTTTTTTTTTTACTGCAATGTATGCATCGTCTTGCAGGTTGACTCTGCCACAGTGTGACCCCTTGTTGCACTCACCGATTCCAACCTCCACTCTTTACCGGACACCTTTTTGTTCTAAGCAAATTTCTTCTAAGCACTCACTCTATTCGTCACTTGTGTTGATTAACTGTCAGCACCAGCTGCCAAATGTGTGCAAACTTTTAACGTGGTCACTCCTTTGGATGGTCTCCATGCATTTTTAAAAGACACAAATGCTCCTGCATATTAAACAGACTTTCCCCCTTAGCTTGTCGAGCAGAGAATGTTAATTTCCTTTAATCTGCTGGGTTTGAAAATATGATACAACAGAACAGAATAATAAAATCTCAGCATAAAATTGTAGTTTTATATAAAGCGTGGTTAAAAATTTAATTACTTTGTGTCAGACATAAGACAAAACTGATGATTTACCTAATAATGAAAATAGATTCTTTATGAAGTTGTTTGAAATGTATCAAGCCCATATTCTGTTTGTGAAAATGCAAAATAAATACTTTTTTGTATTTATTTAGCAGAAACACATTAGAATAGGACAAACAAGTGGACCGCACACACCTGGGCTTAATTATGCTGGTTACAAACTCTTTGAAATTTGTGATGTATGGCTCATTTTCTGAGTTTTTGAAAACAACAAAAAAAAAATGCATTCCTAGCTTTTCTGCAGATGTTGCACTGTTACATTGTCACCTGGTTCTCATTAAACAGCAAAATCTATTTACTAAGACACCCATGACACTTTATGAATTAGATTTCTTTTGAAATTGCTGTACATAGAAAATGTCTGGTAGAAGAAACAGGTAACCTGTCATGTTACAAATAAACTCACATACCTCTTACTGTAGACAAGACACAAAAAATGGTCCCTAAAAGTAGAAATGATAGAGAGTTGCACGGTAGGAAGAAACGACAAAGCATCGAATCTGAGAACAATGACGTGTCTGAATTTTGTTGTGATGAGGTGGTAATGTAACATCTTTGACAGGTCGAGGTGAAAGTGTGAACCTATTGTCAAAACCTACAGGTGAATGAATTGCCTTTGGGATGAGGCATTTTATTCCATCTGCAACAGACAACTTTTTTGCTTGGATATTTGTAATTTTACTTTACCAGGAAGTTCCCATACTTTCCTGTTTGTCAGCATGTTCTGGGGATGAATGCAGCTCCAAAGGGAAAAATGAGTTGAAACTCTGTGTCAGTGTGGCATGCAACGACCACTAGGAGACAATGCACAGTAATAAGCAAAGAGGTCAGCATTTTTTTTGTCTTTTTCCTTTTTTTTTTTGTTTTTGCTACTATTATTATTTCTGAGTCCACAGCTGCCTTGCAAGCACACAAATCAACAATACAGCCACTAATCTGTGGACACACTCCCATGCATGTACACAAGCTAAGTGGCAGTCTCCTTCTGTGCCCTTTTCCTCAAATCACAGTTTTGTTCTGTTTTTTATGGACTGCCTGTTCCAGTGCTATGTCAGTGTTACTGGGTACAGTGGTTTTCTCTTCCCCCACCTATTCCTATTCAACTCCTTGGTGAAGGTCTGCTTTGTGAGTCGAGCTGGCAAAATGCAGTAATAAGAAAGAAAATGGATATATATTCTCTTAAACAAGCGGGACATGTCTGCCATTTTTCAGGCAGGGACTGGTGCAGAAGAAGAAGCCAGTCTGATATACTGTAGTAGATGCAGACATCAGCAAATGAAGGATTGCATGTCTCTTGCCTACATGTCTGAAATTATAATCATAAATACAAATTCCACTTTCATTAATGCAGCAGTAATGCATTTAGTATAAAAAAAACTACTTTTTTCTAATTTGATAATGTTTTTCTACAATTGTTTGAGCTTAAATTGTATTGCCTTAAGAAAAAAAAGAAAAACTCCTTAAATTTCTTGGAAAAATGATCATTAAATCTTATTGGACAGTAAAGGGTCTATCCCATGTGTAGTTCCACAATCAGTTATGATGTAGTTCATCAGGGAAGTTAGAGTATGTTTATGCTTAGACTACTACTTGACTTGAAACTGTATGGTAGAAGGGAAAATGTTACCAGAAAGGTTTTGCCATCATACATTTGCACGTTTCACATTTACACTTGGTGTGTAAAGTTCTAGCATGAACAAGCCAGTGGCACCACCAACGTCTTTTTCTCATCTTTAAAGACGGAAATCCATGGTTTAGATTCTAACCATCCTTAGGATTTTTTGTTTAATGTCCCTTGTAACGATGTGAAATTTAGTTATTTAGTTTAATCACAACTAAGATTTATTTTACATGTTTAAAGTAATATGTCTGGGTGAGTCACCAGGAAGCTGTAGGTATGTCCAACCTGTATTTGTGTGAAAATATTTAACATTTGTCAATAATCATATGAAAATTTACCACATATGTTGAATGTATACATCAAAGCAGATGAAACAAGACTGAATCAATGTACTGGGATGTTCTTGAGAATAAGAAGATGAAATGAGTGTCGATTTTCAAACAAGAAATTAACTTTTTCCAATAAGCTTCCATGATAGGAAACATTTCTACCACAGGCAAGGGAACTGTTACCAGTAATACCGTCACAGAACATTAATGCAAACAAAAATGTATCACTCATCCAAATACATTATAATGGAGAGATGTTATACCAAAGGTCAAGAAGAAGAAAAAGAGAAAAAAGAGCTAGTTTCACACACTGTGAGAAGTTCTCATAATAAAGCAAAACAGATTATTTTACAGACACTCATTTAAAGCCATAATAAAATTAATCATATTCTATTTCCTAATAAATGAGACCCTCAAATCTCATAAAGCTCTTCTAAAATTGTACAAAACTTCTTTTTACTCCTTTCATTTTCTGCTCTCTGTTTTGGTGATTTTAATACATATGACCTCCCTTATCAGTTCCACAGTGTGACATTATTGTCCAGATAAGTCACAGTTGGCAGGACATTTTTAACCAGGCACCAGGCACTTTTGTTGTGAAGGTGGAGGGATTAGTGTTTAAGATTAGCAGATATAATCTTGAAATCTCACCAGACCTTAATAAACACTTTTCTTGCTTCTCAAATGCTGACCTAAAGTTTCACAGTGCTTGTCCTTTTTTGTCATTCTTGCATTTTATTACTAATAAAAGGACAAAGTTTGTGTAGTTTGGAAGTACAGTACTGATGTTCTGGAAAATCGCTTGCAAAGTTTATTAGAAGGCACTGATTTTATTGTACTTGCACATGGACATATAAAAGGAGTTATGATAGTTTGCCTAAAAGTAACAACACATAACAAAGGAGACCATGACAAATTAAAACAAGATTAAAGATTTCCTTTTCTTACAGGAAATGAATAATGATTCCTCTAATCATTTCATCCCCGTATGCCTTTTTTAATTTCAGAGAAAAACAGACTTTCTCCCAGAGCACAGCTCTGTCTTCCTTGTTATGCTTGCTAAGAGATGTAGCCAAAAACAAAACTCATGAAAATTAAATTCTCTGGCTTTTTTCTTTTTTATATAGATTTCCCTTAAAAAGCACAGTTGTTGCCAGTGTTTCCTGGCAAACCTGCCTTAATAACGATACAAATAATGTAGTTTTAAATTGAAAGTGGAAAAGGGGACCTTGATAGAACGGTAGGAAAATAAAAGTACAAAGCTTTTAAAACAAACGTCTCTTTTTCAAACCCATTTCTTGCATATAAAATGGCTTTGAGTTACCTGGATGAAAGTAGTAGAGAAAATTCAAAACATACCAATACTGAGGGATTGAGGCATTTTTCCAGCTGCGTACACACTTTCAACCAAGTGTACATAACTGTCTACAAGCCACCTCCTTGTCCTCAACATGTCCCGCTGGGCTAAGACATTGTGTGTTTTTTTTCCCTTTTCTTTTGCTTTCTTCAAAAGGCCCACTGCCAACAACCCTCCCATGTGTCCTTTTCTTTTCTATTCTCAGTCTAATTATTTGGCTAGCTGAGGAGGCAATCTGCTCTCCCTTGTTGCTACTCAAGTGCCCATTAGAGGGAAACGCTTCATCTTTCTAATTATGTTATCACATTAAATAAGTTTTAAAACTCTCTTGTGTTCCTCATATGCGTTTCTGTGGGTACAGTGTAAAGTTTTCACACCGTTTGAGCTTTTTCCGATTTTTGTCTTGTAACAGTGACAAACGACAACGGCGCTTATCGGGGTTTTGAGTGGTTGGACGGACAAGACATAGTGCATGGTTTTAAGGTGGGAAAAAAAGGGAAGGTGTTAAAAATATTTTTCAAATAAAAATCTGAAAAGTGCAACATACATTGTAGCTCCTATTACTCTGATGTCTCCAAATGAAACCTGGTGTAACCGAAGGTCCACAAATGTCATCAAAAAGGAAATGGAGCCAGCTGTTCAAGCGTTTTTTTTTTTTTCCGCTGCAAACTTTTCTGACAGCAGGTTTGCTTCCATGTCCAAGAAAGTTGCATTGCTTGTGTCTCACACAGATTATGTCAGTTTTCAAACACTGGGGTCACCTTGTAACAACCCACGTCACAATGAGGTGCTACTCAAATGTAATGGAAAGCAGCTCAAATTGTGTAGAATTGAATAGATCCCAAAAAAGAAGAAATTTGCCCAATTATGTCCACAAAACAGGTTTTCCCGATGCCCTGGGACACTGCAGCTCTGTGAACTGAACCACTGAGTTTACCCTCCTGATAGACCGAGAGCAGCTGCCACGCAACTCCCTGGCACATCAGACATGCTGAACCCAACATGCTTCACTGTTCATCAGAACCGTTCACAGCAAAAAGTTGTCAGGGAAGAGAAAATTAACTGGGATAAAACAAGAAAAATGTGGAGTTGTTCCATTTATATGTTCCCTTTCTCTCACTAAATGTGCCTGCATAGTTCTTAGACTACATATACAAGACTGAGAACTAACCTTGTACATCACCATGAACATGCTATTAGTAAATGCAGTGACTTCAACCTAATGTGGTCATGCTTTTCTTCAGCAAGAACAGGTGAGTTTGTTGGATTTGACGTGAAAATGGAAATACAGCGTAAAACTGGAGGCAGCCTATTGGAGGCATCAAAAACCTCAAGCCAGGAAGGAGGCTCCCCCACTGCAGGACAGTAACCCCTAAATATGCTGCCAGAGCTACAGTGGAACAGTTTGGATTATATACTCATAATGTGTGATCAGTTAAAAGAACAGTCTATGTGAAGTCCTTACCAAGACAAAAAAATTATTGCTTTTCAGAGTCTTTGATTTTGCAAAAATTAGAAAACACTTCACTACTTAAGAGGTGATTCTACAAAATTCTGCTAAAGATTTACTGACTTTAGCAGGGGGCTGGCTGATGTCTCCGTTTGATAGCAGTAAAATACAAAATGTTACATTTTCTAATCTTGGCTGGTGCATTTCTGCATGCATGTTCCCACTGGTGCATTTTTAGGTGTACATTTGGTAGTGTGGTTTACATCTCATCATTCAAAACCATGTGCTGAACATTAAGCAGAAAATCAAATTTGCCCTCTGTAGGAAGGATGTGTATGTGTGTTCTTTTAGTCTCTGTTGGCCCTGAGATGACCTGCCTCCACTCGCTGGAATAAGCATCACACCCCCACAAACCGAATCAGGATTAAGCAGGCTTAGAAAAAGAAAGGGTGATTTCTATGATCAATACCATATAGCAACCAGCTCCCAAAGGTAATGTATGACACTGACCTAAACAAAGTTCGCACATTTTTAATTTTAGTCTGTTCTTTGACATAATGAATGACTTAAAATGAAATTTAGTTCCATAATAAACTGTCAGTATTTTTCTGGATCAGTCAAAATGGGTTCTTAGAACAACATTTTCTGTGCTCTCAGTTTAAATATAGGTGGGTGCAATTCCTCAGATTGTGAGTTCAAACTCTTTACCTTGCAGATTTTTTAGGGATGGTTTGGAATTTTCAAATGAGGTTCTGTGAAGTTTTCAGTAGTAACACCCTTACTTGCAATAAAAACATGTCAAATTGGTCATGCTAAAAGGAGACGCCACCGTATTTCAGTTCTGGGTAACAAGACATGTTAATGTAGAGAGCAACTGTGGAAAGGGAGCTAGTTAGGGAAGATCTATAGCCTGGTAAAGACTAGTCCTTTGCTGTTTCTCTTTGCAGAGGGTCTGGCCCCTCAGCTATTGAGAAATGTTTGGTTGCTGGAGGCACAGATTCTCTTGAACTTTTAAATTTGATCCAATTGCTAACATTTGGCCGTGACATTTGTGATAGTTTGACCCTAAGAAGCTTACCAGAAACTATGCACTTAAAAACAACAACAACAAAAAAAACATTCCCTACTGCAAAAGAGGAAGAGCTGAACGAGATTGCTGTTAATGTTGATTTAATATTTGGAAGGGCGGCCAACATGGACTGAATTTTAATTTAGTTTTTTTTCCTCTTCCTCCATTGCCAAGTTAAAACTACAAGTCTAAAACAGAACATCACAGACAAACAATGCCATTAGCCAGAACTCTTATTTGTTGATTGACTCGGTTGAAATTGAACTGGAGAAATCAAGCCAAAGTGTGTAGAAAGGCAATGGCCAGGCTAGTGTTTTTCACCAGAAACTTGTTGGACATTTTTTGCGGTAGGCTCTGTGATCTGTTGTTGAAAAACAACACTTGCAATAAAAAAAAAACAAACTACATGGGTATTTGACAAAATATAGCTTAGGAAACCACAACCATTTTTTTCCTTTAAAAACTTACTGTGGTGGTATCTTGCACCTCTTGAATAAATCATTTTACAGATAATTCTACTTTTTGTGAATTTTCCCTCATAAAAACTATACAAAGAATAAACTGACTTGTTCTGATTTTTTTTTAATTGATAATTTTAAAGGCTCTTTAAAGTGAAATGATCTTGAATATTTAGTCAAAGAATCAATGCTGGGGGTTGGAGTTATTGTAAAGTAATGCAAATGAACAGCCTTTTTTAACACCCCAAGTAGATGATCAAGTTTGACCAGAACAATTCTTCTTCTGTTTTCTCACTGATCATATTTTATCTCCTCCCTTGCTTCCTCTTGAGTTAATCAAAGAGAAAGACAGCTTTGTCAGCAGGGCACAAATACATGCCTCTATCTTTCAATTGACTCACTGATACCAATGCCAGTATTGCCATTAAATATGGGACATCGTCAATCTCTGGGCACAACAAAACAACGTTCACTAACAGCAATACCAGCTGGCGTGACGCTGCCAGCCTGGAGAGCAGCATCTTCCAGCAACTCCTCACTCTCCACCCTTTGCTAAGCCGCTGCACGCCCTTCTCCATAACTGCCAGAGGAAACTCTTTCAATACTATAAAAACAATAAAATCCAACCATTACCAATAAAAGAAAATACATATAATTGTAATCAAGCCTGAGTCCAATGGTGCATCCTTCCAGCAATGGAAAAATGTGGCAACAGGGAGATTTAAAATTGGGTTTTATGACAAAAGCTCAACAACGCAAGTTGGATGTTATTACTCAATGACATAAAATACCACAGAATCAAAAATGCACCTGATCAGACAGAGTTCTACAAAAATAACGCGATTTACTAACATTAGAGAAATAATCCTAAAAATAAAAAATACAAATAAAATTTAAAAAGAGAAGAAAAAAAAACCTATAAGTTTCAAGTATACTTCTCAATTCTGGAAGATAAAGGGAGCGTAGTTTGGAACAGTTGTTCAGTTATTCCACAGAAAAACACATGCAATGAGAAACAAATAAATAAGGTTAATAATCAAGCCAAAAAGGAAAAAAGAAAACATTAATTAGATTTAAAAACAACAAATAAGTCAAATAAAAAATTATTAGAAAACAGGCAATATTCAAAATTGTGGGAGCTGTGAAAACATATAAATATATAGCATGGTATTATCAGACATTACAAAATAGTTAATAGAAAACTCAAAAATAATTGCTTATGAGATGGCACAAGTGTTTGGGAGCCGATCACATGCAATAGCTTGAATTGCGGTCACTGTAGAAAATAGATGGCTATTCATAGGCACAAGAAGAAAAGGAAAGCGAAAGAGATGATTAGAAAGCAGAGACAAGGAAGGAAGGAGGGAATGAAAGCGAGAGAGGAGGAGGTGGTGGAGAGGATGGGATGAAAAAAAAGGAAAAATGTTCCTGTCCCTTGGTTTGGGTTAGAAACACTTATAACTCAGGACCATAGATTATGACAGTCCAATCTTCTGGGCCGCTGCCTGAAAAATAACCACAAGCACCCAGCTGCCACACACACATAAAAACACATGCAGACAGAGGGAGATGGGGATAAAGCGGGGTAGACAAATGAAGGGCCAGACGAGAGACGAAAAAGTGGGAAGCAGTGGAATGAAAGAAGGACATAGATGCATGCAGAACAGGTTAAAGAAAAAGGAAAGCAAAACTGTAAGTGGGATGGATGAAAGCCTAAAGAGCAATGGAAGTGGGAATGCAATATAATCCGTTGTGCCACCAGAAGATGGAAAAATAATGAGAAAAGAACATAAGTAGAAAACTTAGAAACAGACAAAAAAATCTGACCTGGATGTTAAAGGGATAATGTTTTCGGTGCACAGAAACATTATACAAAACATACGTGCCTCAACCATGAGAGAGAAGAATTATGAAATTTTAATTAATGCAACCACAGACTATGTTTAAGGGATTACAAGTCTTTTCAACAAAGCAGACTGGAACATTGGGGCAACAAAAACAGCCCAACAACCTCAGACCTGCAAGGACTGAAAGAATACAAAGCCAATTAATACATAATGGAGATTAAAAAAAATGTTGACCTTTTTAAGGATTTAAGTAAAACAAATGAAGAAATGCATTTTTTGTCACAACTCAGAATTGCAGATATGTGTAAAACTGTTCAACTTGCACAGACCAGCATCATTGTAATGTCTTGTCACAACAATGTTAATGCTTATTAAAGTTAATAGGATGAAATTATAAGCCTTTTATGTAGTTCTTACATTTACATTATTGGCGAAGAACAATGCTTTTAGAAAACTACATTTTCACATCAAAAGTGTCTTGCAATTATATTGGGAGATAATTACAGCTTGCGTTTGTTCAGTACTCATTTCCACAGTTAGGGGAAATGCAAGTAGGGTTGCATCCAAAACTGTCACAGTATCAACAAGAAAAATATGGAGTTATCAAACATATTAAACAACATTTTTAAGGACTCTTTCTTTCTGAAAGAAATGGATGGTGTGCTCTTTCAACAGAATATATAAAAGACAATTTAAACTGTAATTGGCAACAAGTTCCAAGCTCCAAGGTTGCTCTTGGCAAAGCTCATTTAGAGTTTTGTTATAGCAACATTATTACAGAGAAGCACAAAGAGATTTGATATAGAGCTTGATTTATGCTGCCATCAACAGACCTCATCAAGGATTTGACACAATCACCTTCAAATCTTTAATTTAATGTCTATTATTGTGAACATTTTTTTAATATTCTGGATTTCCAGAATAAACCAAATACAATCAAGGCTTAAAATTTCTTATTCAGTATTGTCAGAAAAATATTTTCACAATCGCTGTAGAACATTTAGAGTAAAAGTCCAGCAAGGTCATGGACCCATCATTTTTTTTTTATTATAAACTCTCGGACCACATGATAAGATTTTATTTTGATCAAGTCTATATTCATATAAAGCTGTTCGGTCTTTATGAAAAATTATGTTTGAAGGCCAGGTCATTTTATAAAACATGGCTGAATTTTGAAAGTAAACCTGACCTTTGATTATTACTACAGAAGAATATTAATGGATGAATAGGACATGCTGATGAGGTGATAGGAAAAGATAGCAGCTGAAAATGCATTTATGTTGCTATACAAACATCATTTCAACCCAGAAAGTCTTTCTGCTTTTAACTGTGTGGCTTTTTGGTTCAGACTGAATGGCTCAGAAAAATATGTGTCAACGATTTAAAAATCACACATCCACTAAAATTTAGTGTTTGTCAAGAGAGTGGCTCTACGTGGCTCCTGGCCACACAGAGAGGTTAAGCACTTCTGAATATCAAACTAAGTGACAGAAACCCAGCTGTGTAAAATATAGACATATTTAAGTTTTTCCCAGCAGGATTTAAGAAAGTATAATGTTTGAAATTGCTGGCTTACTTGCTGTCGGACATCACGTACATCTGGATCTGTATGGTTAGATGAACTGCATGAAAACAAAGACACATCATTAACTTCCACAGAAGTTGAGGGTCAATTTTATTTTATTTTTTTTTACATATTTAGTCAAGAAATGTGGTCAGTTTAGCGATCCAGTCATTTAGCTACATTTATTGACATTGATATATCTCTTGTCATCATTCTCATTAAGCAACATGAACATCCAGTTTGGCTCAGTCAGGTAAAAATTAGATAAAGAATTAAATAGCTAAATATGAAATTACATAAAATGATAAAGCATAAAAACAAAACACAAGAATGCTTAAACATTTGACAATTATCGCATGCGGTAGGAAATGATTGCTTCGTCAACTACTCAGATTCTTCAACGTTAAAGGCAATAAATGCAAAACTTTTAACCCCATTGCAGCATTATGAATATCAAACTATTTGCCTGCAAAGTTGCTGTGAATTTTACAGAAATTAAGAGGAAGAGTGATGTATTGATTTTTTTTTTCTTCACCAAAGTCTTAGGTAAGAGGAGTAGAGATTGGCAAGATAAAAAGCAGACAAGATCAGAAACATAATGAGGTGGAAAAAGACTAAAAAAGTAGAACAAAAGGCTGATGATTGTATCAAGGAGAATACAAACCTGAAGACAAGACGGAGTGGAGGGAGATAAAAAGATGGAAGCGACAGAGCATATAGTAAATGCGATCAAACCCTGATCAGGTCTTTTGCCAAACAGGACATATGTCACAAAATTCAGAACTCAAATAAACCAAAACAGAACACCAGGCAACAGGTGGGTGACATAATGAGATGATTGAGCTCCAAAGAATTGCATTACAATTTAACAGTCCTGATAGGCTTCAATCAAATAAATAATTGGATCCATTCTACTTAGAAATGCAAAATATGTTAAAACTGAAGTCATTACCACAATGTCAGTGTGTGCAAATTGTCAGAGTCGGCTGAAGTACAACCCGTGGAAAAAGGGCATGTTGCCTCCTGTTGCCCATTCCTTATCATTTGCTAAACGTTTTTTACGTTCATGCACTATACGATGCATAATTATTTTTTAAAAAGACACCGCTAAATTGAGATCTTCCATGGAGTAAAATAAAAATGTTTTATTTGTTTAGAAATCAAACATGAGTTCATATTCTTTTGAATTGCATTGAATTATGTTGTAAATCAAAACGCATTAAGTTAAATTACTTTGAGTCAACATTTTATAAAATAAGTGAACCTTATACGAGTGAATGTCTATGCATTATTAAACAGTATGCTTGTGTAGGATGTGTGCAATATGCATCAGAGATTTAATATTCCTTTGACAAATTTCAATCACAGTTGTCCTATTTGACTTGAAAGAAGAAAGCACTCATAATTATGCCACTTTGCATAAAAAGCTCTCATCTGGTGCTAAGATATTGTAAGCATATGTGAAGTAGTTATTTTTGAGACATCAGGTTTTATTTGCTCTCTTATTCCCAAATCTTGCGGCTTTGGAGTCTCATCCTGATTCACACACAAAATTACCAATTTCATCTCATCTGCTGCAGGTAGCCCATAAACTACTGCATACGCTGACCAGTCTGCTCTCACTCCCTGGTCATGATGGTGTCCAGTGAAACAGACTGCATTTCTGGAGTAGACATACAGATAACACATCACCTTGCATGTATTCTGTATATAGATGTCACTTTGAAAAGGGATGGATGAACAGGTCAGATCAAAACATTTCAAGTATCACCATCTTGATAGGCTTTTTAACAGTGGAACATCATATTTTACTTTTTCAATTTTTTGCATTTAAACAACCAAACTCTGATAAAAGGGGGGGGGGATCCTTCCAACTCATTGGAGCGACCAGATTTTTATTTTTATTTTTTTCTGAAGACTTGAAACTTCCAAGTTTGTTGTGGCAAAATTTAACAGAAAGATTTCAATAGAAGTCAGAAAGTCAAAATTCAATATGGCTGCAGGGCACATAAAACTAAATGGTAGCACTCTTGAGAAGTGACATTTTATTAAACCACTCACAGTGTGATACAACCTGCTTTAGCAAACATGTTGCCACAGCAGCTGAAAGAATAAAATGCAGACAGATACATTCTTAACCTCAGAGAGGTTAAGCACTTCTGAATATCAAACTAAGTGACAGAAACCCAGCTGTGTAAAATATAGACATATTAAAGTTTTTCCCATCCTGAATTAAAAAAGTATAATGTTTAAAATTGCTGGCTTACTTGCTGTTGGACATCACGTATACAGCTGCATCTGGATCCGTATGGTTGGATGAACAACTGCATGAAAACAAAGCCATATCGTTAGTTTCCACAGAAGACGAGGAACAATTTTCTTTTACATACTGTATTTAGTCAAAAAAATGTGGTCAATTTAGCGATCCAGTTATTTAGCTACATTTATTGACATTGCTATATCTCTTGTCATCATTCACATAAAGCAGCATTAACATCCAGTTTGGCTCAGCCAGGTAAAAATTAGATAAAGAATTAAATAGCTAAATATGAAATTACATAAAACGATAAAGCATAAAAACAAAACAAGAATGTTTAAACATCCAGCTTCCTCCTTCTACGCATTGATGTGCTCCTGGGCAACCCACGTAACCCTGAGTTGCCCACAAGTTTGTATATTGGTATACAAATGTGTGTGCAGAATTGGTGAATGCAGCTCTAGTGCAGCGTTTCTCAGTTCTAGTCCTCAGGGACCAATGCCTTGCATACTTTTAATGTGTCTCTGTTCCAGAACACCTGATTCAAATGATTGCATGACCTCCTTTGCATATCATCAAGTGCTGCAGGTGCCTGTTAATCACCTACTTATTCAAATCAGGTGTGTGGCAGAAGGAAAACACCTAAAACATGCAGGGTGTGGGTCCCTGAGGACATGGAATTGAGAAACATGCTTTGAGTGGTCAGCATTCATGGAAAAGCACTATACAAGTTTTAACCATTTGCCATTTTGGTCATCTTGAAACGCTAATCAGTTATGTTTTGTCTTTTAGCATATCAGTTAGAAAATCTGATTGCTTTTCTAAAAAAGAACATTAGGGGGGTTAGGGCTACCAACTCTCACACATCTAGTGAGTCTTACAGGTTTCCTCACTCTCAGAATTTCTTTTTACGCCAAATAAGGAAAGAAGGTACAGGGACACAGCTACAGCCTCTTTCATCTGGCCGTTTTCTTATAGTTTGAGTGTCTTAGCTCAGCCACCTAGTATTAAGGTTAATTTAACACTGACATTAAGTTTGTGCATGCTCAAAAAATGGTAACACTTTATTTGAAGGGGGGGTGAATAAGACTGTCATGACACTTTCATAAACATGATATAACTCCTGTCATGAACATGAATAAGCCTTCATGAATATTTATGACTGTTGTCATAAAGTGTAATTTGTAAATTATGACACTTTTAATACAAAGTTGACATTATTCAAAATGTCTTTGTTATGACAACTTGACATTAACCAAGAAATCATTACTGTTTAAACTTTACCTTTAATAACATAAAGTTAACTAATTTTTAAAGCGCAATCAGTAATACTTTTATAACAAATTTATATCAGTAATGATTTCTTGGTTAATGTCAAGTTGTCATAACAAAGACATTTTGAATAATGTCAACTTTGTATTAAAAGTGTCCTAATTTACCGAATGACGCTTTATGACAACAGTCAAATATTCATGAAGGCTTATTCATGTTTATGACAGGTGTTATGTCACCTGTCATGAACAGGTGACATAACACCTAGTTGTAGCTAATTGATGATGTATAGCTAGGGCACATCTGGATGGCTTGGTCATCAAAAAAATTCAAGAGGACTTGCCAAGTTGCCTCTGTGCCAATCTAACCATGACCACACTAGTCTGATTGCGCTCTGAGTAATTCATTGTGATGCTTTTAAAACTGCAGCTGCTACGAGCATGGTGTCCTGTCCTTTTAGTGTTAACTGTAATAATCCACTTTCTCCATTCAAAAACAACATCAAGAAAACACACACACACTATACTCAGGCAACAGGCTATGGTAAGGCAAAAAGCATAGTCAGGAAAAAGTATACACAATAAGTGCATGGCTAAAATTATTGCGTTAAACGGCAAAGTTTGTGGAGTTCAGTGATGTGCACAGACAACTCATTCACTCGCTTTCCTTAGCTATTGATTATCAAAGCTCACAGTACTTTGATAATGAAGAAATATGCTGCAAATGACATAACTTTGGGGACAACTTCATGTTAGGATGGTGAGTGAAGCAGCAGTGAAAGCGCTACAGACTGAATCAACAGTATCAAAAAATGACGAGTAGAGCTATGTGTACAAATGCAATAAAAATGTTTTAAAGAACTTGTAAATTACTTGATGTGGATTTTAAAGGATTTACTTTTGCTGACGTCTGGAGCCCAGAAACTGTTCTCTGTCTTGGGGTTTTAAACTTCAGAGTACTAAATCCCTACCTGAGGGCATGGAGTCAAAAAGCCCTGCTGGGCATGAATGTGATCAAAGATGATGAGGGTGTCTCTACGGTGTATTCTCCATACATAAGATGTCCTGTGGTGATATCAGAGGTGTCTCGGCAAACCTCTTTGGCCTTTAGTGGTGATACATCTGGTCAAGGGGTAGTGGAGGATGTGCCTTTTTAAGTATAAATGAATGTCTTCATTTATATGAAGCATGCCAAATTCAAACTGATGCGCTTTTCTTCTCCTCATCGTCTTTTACGAAGTTCTGTTACAACTAAGCTTTCTTGACCAATCAGGTATTGTTGTGTGACCAGGTGAGATTCTCATATGAGCAGAACTCTCCAGAGGTAAATAGAACATGACATGCGCTGCCAACAACACCTTTCCCTGGTTTACCGTTATCCAATATTGCACAGTTAATGTTTTTGTTCACCTTCCAAAGAAAATAAATGCCAAAAATTCTTCCAAAATCCACAAAAGGCAGCCCAAGTACCACCAGGTGTACTTGTAACACAGTTTGAGAACCATTAGAGACGATGTCAACATAATTCTCCATGCTTCTTTTCGCAACATTTCCAACATCAAAGCAGAATTTGAGAGCTTATTGAAGTTTACAACTTTGCAACTTTTAAAAGTCAAGTTCTTAAATGGTGTCATCATGGTGAAAGAGACTGAGGAAGGAACAATGCCCTCTTCATTTTTGATAAAAAATAATTAAAATGATGAATAGTACAGGTAGAAATATGGAGGAAAAATGTTTGAGAGGACTCAAACTGAACGAAGGAGAAGTGAAAAGTTTGAAAGAAACTGAGTTAAAGTTGATAAGAAGGTGGAGGGAGTAAAGACGAAGGAAGAGAGCATCAAAAAAGATGAAGGGGGGAGTAATAGTTAAGAGTAATGGAGGTGAGAGGCCAGAAGATAAAGAGAATGGACAGAATGTGGCAGTGGAGAGATATACTGCTGCAAGGCCTGTGAGAGGTGTGCAGATGAAGCCAGCGGAGCTCATTAATGCTTATCTTGGTACTGGGGGTAATATGTGTGAGCCAGTGTGTGCGTTAGTCACTCAAACACACACTTAATTTACATTTGAGCTCAACTCACACATGAATCCCAGCATTTGATGAAGTGGGAGTGGTGTCACCACGGCTCCAAAACTATTCAAATTTTATCTGAATCCCAGTGTGAATTTAGCGGCAGGTTTATGAGCACACTGTACACCGGATGAAGACCGGGGTTCGTCGTGACATGGCTGGGAATCTGAATTCAAGCGCGATGCTATTTCATAGCTCTTCACATCTCAGCGGTGTCTTTCCCTCACAGCTCGCTTTACCTATCTGTACTTTACCATCAATCTCTTATCCGCTCACTTCATCTCCCCGCCCCTCCACCACAGCCCTCATCAATCTACACTCTCAATGTAGACCACACTCATGCCACTGAACTTCTCAACTCTTCCTCTCACCCCTAACTACCCCTCTTCTCGCTCCCTTTCAGCGTCCCCTGCCCTGAGCTGCTCCCTCCATCAATCATGCATCCAGCTCACGCACTGCCAGTCTGGACCTCTTTCTCCCCTCCGCCCACCCACTTGAGACATTAATCTCTATCAGCTGTCTTCACTTGGTAAGCTAGACAAGAAGCAGGTTGTGCTCCATCTTTGTCCTCGTGTTTTCTGTCTTGGCTCTTCATTCTCGCTGCATCTTTGGCGTGACCCTATAATTTTCTGCCTTCTACACCTACATAAACGTATTCATTCCGTGAAACCGCCTACCCGCAATCTCATCTTTTAACATGCTTTTTATTCTGCAGTTTCTTGTGCTGTTTTTCTCCCATCTTAAACTCTGCTTTCTCAAATACAGCAATTTTTTGGACATCACTCTATGGACCCTTCTGGAATCTTGTTTGGTCCTTCAGTCTGCATTTGTCACCGTCACTACACATTATCATTAGCTGTGTGAAAAGATATTTCCTGAAGAAACATGACAGTAATTTATAGAAACCTTATTGGTGGTACATACATTGTGGGATTTACTCCAGAGCTCATCTGAAAGATTGTACTAAAAATTGGCAAATAAATAAATAAATAGAAAAACAGTGCAGTCAAAAAGTCTTACAGATTCCTTCTTCTTTTGATTGTTTGTGTTTTTCTTCTATCACACCTAATTGTTTCACACAATTAAGCAAGTTTTAAATTCATAAGATCAAATGAGGACAATCGGGGGAAATACCAATTGTGTTTTTCAAATGATGGTTTTATTATTTAGGGGTCAAAGGTTTCCCAAATCAAGCTTATCCTAAGTTCAAATGTATTTTCCTCCTGAACCTAATCAGTGGATGAACCACCCTGGAGGGCAACAATCATAATCAAGTGTTTTCAGTAACTACTAATAAGTCTTTTAAATTGCAGTGGAGGATTTCTAGGCCACTGTTCTTTGCAGAGTTGTCTTAATTGAGCTACAGGAAGGCCATGTTTAAGGTCATACTACTGCATCAGATCTGAGACCAAACTATGTTGGAGCCACTCTAAAACTATCTTTGAGTCATTAAGTGATAGGCTTGAGTTTTAGGTCATAAATTGAATTTTTATCTGGATCTTATGATAGAATAGAATAGAATAGAATAGAATAGAATAGAATAGAATAGAAAAATTCTTTATTGTCACTGGGTGGGGAAATTTTGGCTCACCAGCAGCAAAGTGACAGGCAAAATGGAAGCATGCAGATGCACACAACGAAAAATAGAATTATAGCCTGTAGAGTAAGGACAAATACTGTGAATGTCTTTCATCCTCCTATCTGTCTATCTCCTATTTTCTCTTTCTCTGTTGTTCTGCTCCCCTTCTCTTACACACTCCTGTCATCCTTTACACTTTTATTCTTTTATGCCCCCACTCAGTTTTTTTTCTCCCTAACCTTTAAGCCAATTTACCACTGTGCTTCCCATCAATCTTACCCTCATCTTTCACTCAAACTTTCCTCCCCATCTTCTCATTCTACTCAAAATTTCCTTCTACATGTTCACCTCCCTGGTTCACTGTCCTCCTCATTTATCTTTCTCTGCTTGTTTCTCATCCATTTCTGAAGTTCTCCCTCACTGAGCTCTCCACTTCCCTTGCATACTGCTTTGAAAGTTATCATTTCTGCCTCACAAAATATATATATATATATATATATATATGTATTTTTTTTGTACTTTTTAACCTTTTCTCTCAACTTAAAGCAATTTTGTAAAAATGTTTCCCGCTTTACCCGCATTACCCAAATAGAAAGAAATGTGATAATTCCAACTAAGCTAAAACAAGATTGGTCTGACTGAACGTCAGACAGTGAGAAAGATGTGATTGTTTCTTTTTTATTTAGCATATATGTAAATATCTGATTTCAAATGTGTTCTAAGGAAACACAATGCAAAAGGTTGCTAGGTGGCAAAATATGAAAATGTTCATGCTTTTTATTTTGCAGTTTCTTGTGCTGTTTTTCTGCTTTTGTATGTCAAATTCACAAGCCAGTGTTCAGGTGCTGATTTCATTACAATTCCAGTAAGATGTAAATGAAACAAAAACATTTTGAAGCAAATATTGTCATGATCCATGTTCCTGTGCGTTTATTTTTGAGATTTTCTGTTTAGTCCTGTTTCCCTGAGTCTCTGTCCTGTCTTCCCCGTTGATTGATCCCAGCTGTGTCTCGTTCCTGTGATTACCCTCCCAGTGTATTTAGTCTCACCTGTTGTCTGTGTTCCTCGTCGGATCCTTGTCGTTGATCCTTGTCGTTGTCTATCGTCATACGTCAGTTAGCCGTTCAGTAGAACTGTGAAGTCCTGAGTCGGTTTAACCATAGTAGTCGTCTTAGTAGAACTGTCGAGTCCTAAGTCGGCGTCAGCTCCTGTGTTCCGGTCCCGCATCAGTTGCTACCGGTGTTAGCCGTGTGCTAGTTCTCCTGCCGTGCTGCCTGTGTTTTGGACTGTCCTGATCACTTTCATTAAAATTCATCATCATTTTCATCTATAACCTGGGTCTCAGCGTTTCTCCTCACCACTTCCACCCACCAAACCTTGACAGAAGGATCCGACCACAAACGGTGAGGAAACGCTACCTTTCAACATGGACCCATTTACCACCCCCACAGCTCCATACCCATTCCTCAAATCAAAGGACATTAACAACATTGAGTTCGAGGAAGATTTTTTTTGCTTGTTCAGCATGTTTTCGGAGGATCCGTTCATGCTGGACCTGGTGGGGGAGCTCCACGAGGAATTCCTCGAAAGAAGACTCGCCTCAACGGTTCCAGCTCCTCCACTGTTCCGTTCCACCCAGTACACTCCAACCCCCACTACTTACCCATCACCACCGACAATTCCAGTTTCCGCTCCAGCCGCCACCCACTACCCGACTCCAGCCGCCGCCCACTACCCGACTCCAGTCGCCACAGTTCCCCTTGCCGTGGGGTTCCAGGTAGCCAGGCTGGCGCCTGGTCGGCAAGCGGCACGCCTAGTGGCGTGGCCCGAGCCTCCAGAGTTTCCTGCGGTCGCTGCTGACGAGCAGCCGCCCGAGCCTCCAGAGTTTCCTGCGGTCGCTGCTGACGAGCAGCCGCCCGAGCCTCCAGAGTTTCCTGCGGTCGCTGCTGACGAGCAGCCGCCCGAGCCTCCAGAGTTTCCTGCGGTCGCTGCTGACGAGCAGCCGCCCGAGCCTCCAGAGTTTCCTGCGGTCGCTGCTGACGAGCAGCCGCCCGAGCCTCCAGAGTTTCCTGCGGTCGCTGCTGACGAGCAGCCGCCCGAGCCTCCAGAGTTTCCTGCGGTCGCTGCTGACGAGCAGCCGCCCGAGCCTCCAGGTGTTCCTGCGGTCGCTGCTGACGAGCAGCCGCCCGAGCCTCCAGAGTTTCCTGCGGTCGCTGCTGACGAGCAGCCGCCCGAGCCTCCAGAGTTTCCTGCGGTCGCTGCTGACGAGCAGCCGCCCGAGCCTCCAGAGTTTCCTGCGGTCGCTGCTGACGAGCAGCCGCCCGAGCCTCCAGAGTTTCCTGCGGTCGCTGCTGACGAGCAGCCGCCCGAGCCTCCAGAGTTTCCTGCGGTCGCTGCTGACGAGCAGCCGCCCGAGCCTCCAGAGTTTCCTGCGGTCGCTGCTGACGAGCAGCCGCCCGAGCCTCCAGAGTTTCCTGCGGTCGCTGCTGACGAGCAGCCGCCCGAGCCTCCAGAGTTTCCTGCGGTCGCTGCTGACGAGCAGCCGCCCGAGCCTCCAGAGTTTCCTGCGGTCGCTGCTGACGAGCAGCCGCCCGAGCCTCCAGAGTTTCCTGCGGTCGCTGCTGACGAGCAGCCGCCCGAGCCTCCAGAGTTTCCTGCGGTCGCTGCTGACGAGCAGCCTCCAGAGTTTCCTGCGGTCGCTGCTGACGAGCAGCCGCCCGAGCCTCCAGAGTTCCTGCGGTCGCTGCTGACGAGCAGCCTCCAGAGTTTCCTGCGGTCGCTGCTGACGAGCAGCCTCCAGAGTTTCCTGCGGTCGCTGCTGACGAGCAGCCGCCCGAGCCTCCAGAGTTTCCTGCGGTCGCTGCTGACGAGCAGCCGCCCGAGCCTCCAGAGTTTCCTGCGGTCGCTGCTGACGAGCAGCCTCCAGAGTTTCCTGCGGTCGCTGCTGACGAGCAGCCGCCCGAGCCTCCAGAGTTTCCTGCGGTCGCTGCTGACGAGCAGCCGCCCGAGCCTCCAGAGTCCCCTAGTGTCCCTCCAGAGTCTCCAGCTCCCGCAGCAGCCGGCGCTCCGCCCGAGCCCCAGTCTCCCCTAGTGTCCCTCCAGAGTCTCCAGCTCCCGCAGCAGCCGGCGCTCCGCCCGAGCCCCAGTCTCCAGCGCCCGCAGCAGCCGGCGCTCCGCCCGGCCCGCCGCGGCTCAGGCTCCGCCTCCTGCGTCGCCGCCCGCCGCGGCTCAAGCTCCGCCTCCTGCGTCGCCGCCCGCCGCGGCTCAAGCTCCGCTTCCTGCGTCGCCGCCCGCCGGACCTTCCACAAGAGGTCTGCCTCCTGTGCCGTGGTCGGCCCCCGGACTGTTTTCCGTGTTTGAGTTCTCGATTGGATTTAGTTTTGTTTTCTGGACTCTTGCCCTCCTGCCGTCGCCCCTCCGCCCACCCTGTTGGGTCGTTTTGTGTTTGAACTTTTCTGTTGGGCGTCTGGTAGCCGCCCCTTGAGGAGGGGGTACTGTCATGATCCATGTTCCTGTGCGTTTATTTTTGAGATTTTCTGTTTAGTCCTGTTTCCCTGAGTCTCTGTCCTGTCTTCCCCGTTGATTGATCCCAGCTGTGTCTCGTTCCTGTGATTACCCTCCCAGTGTATTTAGTCTCACCTGTTGTCTGTGTTCCTCGTCGGATCCTTGTCGTTGATCCTTGTCGTTGTTGTTGTCGTTGTCTATCGTCATACGTCAGTTAGCCGTTCAGTAGAACTGTGAAGTCCTGAGTCGGTTTAACCATAGTAGTCGTCTTAGTAGAACTGTCGAGTCCTAAGTCGGCGTCAGCTCCTGTGTTCCGGTCCCGCATCAGTTGCTACCGGTGTTAGCCGTGTGCTAGTTCTCCTGCCGTGCTGCCTGTGTTTTGGACTGTCCTGATCACTTTCATTAAAATTCATCATCATTTTCATCTATAACCTGGGTCTCAGCGTTTCTCCTCACCACTTCCACCCACCAAACCTTGACAAATATAATGGGATTTTCTTTAACCTTCATAACAAATGTGCTTCTTATTGTTTATATTTATTAGCGCTGACTTTAACTTAACTTACAGTTTGGATTTGATGTGGATTTAATTGGGGGAAATCAATACTAGATCTGAGCTTTCATCTGGATTCCTTTAGTCAATCAGTTTAATGGAGCAACTATTAGGGAGCACAAGCTCTCCTGTATAAATCAGTGTCTTTCATTTAGGAAGCCCACAATGAGTGAATTCGCAATCTTCCGTCCTCTTCCCAAAACATCCAGAACTCAGGCTGGTCTTATTGTGTCTCTCTGTGTGGGTGCCACGGGTCTGTTTGCGTGTTTGAATGTCTTTTGGTGTGTTTGTGTGACATTTAATACCATAGCTTTCTCTGGCAAGCTCTTCATTACACTGCACTCAGTCTAATTTCACCTGGGCCCGCAGCCATTTGAGAACAGGCCAAATTCTCAATGAAAGATGAAAAGAGGAAGAGAAGGGAGGGGATAGAAAAGGAGAGAGTTGAAACTCAGAATGGGTTGTTGATACTGAACCGCAGCTGCTCCTGCATGATGCAGTTATACTTTGTCCGCACATGCTCACAAGCACATCCATGTCTGCTGAATCCAACAGGCTATTAATCTATTTAATAAATGAAGGATGTTTTGGTTTTTTAACCTTGTAATTGCTCTTCCTTCTTTCCTGCCTCTTTTCTTTTGGCTTTCTATCATTTAGCGAGAAGGATACGCACTGAGATCAATTCCCTAGTTTCCTACAGACACTATTTAAGAAATCACAATCAAGCAGCTCACTTTATAACTGGTGAAAAGACAACCTAGGTAAACTGGCCAGCTAAAAAGGTTGGCCAGTTTATACATCCTCAAAGGTTTTTTTCAGACATGAATGTTTTGTGGCTGCACAGTGGTGCGGTTGGTAGAGCTGTTACCTTGCAGCAAGAAGGTTCTGAGTTCGATTGGGTCTTTCTGCATGGAGTTTGCATGTTCTCCCGGTGCATGCGTGGGTTTTCTCCGGGTACTCCGGTTTCCTCCCACAGTCCAAAAACATGACTGTCAGGTTAATTGGCCTCTCCAGATTGTCCCTAGGTGTGAATGTGTGTGTGCATGGTTGTGTGTCCTGTGTGTCTCTGTGTTGCCCTGCGACAGACTGGCGACCTGTCCAGGGTGACCCCGCCTCTCGCCCGGAGCGTTAGCTGGAGATAGGCACCAGCAACCCTCCCGACCCCACTGAGGGACAAGGGTGTAAAGAAAAATGGATGGATGAATGTTTGTGTGCTGGTGTCCGTAGACATCTCAAGTGTTTGTGTTTCAGCGAAGGTTTAATAAATGACTGATAGCTGTCGGTTGTCTATCTGCTCATAGCCTTTTTTAACACAGTAATGAAATTTGACAGAATGGCTTCATAATCACTTTGAATCCCACCCCTAACTTTTACACGCAGCACTTAAACTTCACCTGACTTCCTGTTTTAAAAAGTCTAAAAAAAAATAATAAAAAAACGTGATATATTTTTGTCACAGAACAAACTGAGGATACGCGTTTGAAAACTCCCGCTGTGTTATTCTCATTGATAGATGCTGAGATCCTGCTGTTTTTCAGGGGCTTTAAATGAGGCAAGAGCACGCTCGCAGACTCACCGCAAGTCAATATCTTGACTTTAAAACAACTGACAGGCTGTTTTTGTGAACAAATCCCTCAGTTTTGACGTTCAGTCCTGTCTACATTGAGTTCTGTAACTCATCTAGTCATTTTATTGTCAAATAGGGCTAATTTTACTTTGCTGGTAAAAAAAAAAGGCAAACAGAGAGAGCAGGAGGAGAACAGCGCACAGTTGTTTTTTTTCCTCATCTGTCTCATTTTCTTTCTTGTTGGCTGTTTGTGTAATGCTTTCAATTTTCCCCCGTATCTTTGTCTAACCATAGTTTCTTTTTGTGTGACTATTTCTCAAATCTTTAAGAAAAAAATGGCTGGTTTTCAATACAAAATCCTTTGCTGCCCGATTGCTTTGCACTGACAGGCCTTTAATTTGCTTCTTGGACAGTCTTTCACCTTGATCGAAACACTAAATCCACCAATTAAATCACTCAAATTGGTACTGTGGGCACAGCCAGAGGATGGAATGGGGTGAGCAACAGCAAAGGTGATATATACTGTAGCGCCATACACGATCTCTGTGTGTGTGTATGTGTGTGTTTTGACAGCTGGGATTGGCTATAGCTAGTGAGCTTAGTCCATCTGTCAGAAGGTCCCAAGCCCAAGGCTAAAGGTGCTATCTGTCATGCCAGATGACACAGAGACTGTGACTCCATGACGATGAGGTGGGGTGGTGGTGTTTCATATCACAGCAGTTCAGGAAGAAGCTGCAGTGGGATGAAAAGAGCATGGCTACCACATGGGAGAGGTAAGGAAAAGAAGATAAAACACAAGAATGTCTGAGAAAGAGGTTTGAGTCAAAACCCGAACTGAAATTAAAGAACCAAAAAAAGAATGGCTTAATCAAGCTGGGCTGAGAGATGCAGGAAGATGGCTGACTTAAGACGATGAGAAGCAGCAGTCTCTCCCTCGAATTAGTACCAGAAGACGGTAGGAGGCAAGATGAGAAATGAGTAACTGCACCTATGAGTAATGATGGACAGAGGGATGAAAGACGAAAGGATAGCTTGGGAGGGCGGAGGGGGGAAAACCGGAGGAATGGGGGAAAGTGGCGTTAAAATCAGAGAAGATTTGCTTGCCGGAGCTTTCGCAAACTCACCCCCCACACACACACACACGCGCACACACAAACGCACACACACACTCGCACGGACACAAGGTGTAACTCTCTTTTCAATTACATGTGACAGCTGCTGTCCCCCTGATCCATGCAGCCAATGTGGCAATGGTGACAGGAATTATGGTGAAGCAGATAGGTGAGTCAGAAGGGAGTGTTGAGGAGAGAGTGGAGGGAGAAAAGTGTGGAAATGGACAGAAGGACAAGCTTAAGTAGGATGTGTATATGGTGAGGAGGGAGCACTGGAACAGCAGGAGAAATATTCAATTAAATTATGAATGATATTTAAACAGACGACTGAGTAATGAAGTGGAATAATTCATGCAGTTTGACTTGGCTACCAAAGTGACAAGAAGATGATGGTGAAATCTTGAACATTGGTACAGATGAACAGCTGATACTTGAGGCCTGTGTTAAGACAAGCAGGTAGGCGAGACAGAGAAAAAAAATCACAAAGCTGCTTTCAGGAATAACTCTGGTGTTTGCCACTGTTGTTAATTTAAAAGGCATATGTGATTAAGTTTGCTTTTCTTTTTTTTTCATTTGTTTCTTTTATATGTCTTCAGGCTTGCAGATCATCATAGTTGCATTGATTTCCATGAAAATAGCACAGTGAGAAAGTAAAAGAAGTCAAATAAAGAAATTGGTCAATTCTGCACTCGTCTTTGTCCTGGAACAGACCAGTGACGGTAGTCTGATCCTTCTGCTAATTTAAGAAGTTTCACAGGCTGATTGTGTATGAAGAAAGTTGCAAAAGAAGAGGAGTGGGGAGAGAACACACCACTCTGGAGCGTCGGTGCTTATGGTTCTGCATGGGGTTCTTGTATGGCAGCTGCCGATCAGTCAGGAGATTGGTGATCCTCTGGCAGGTGGAGGCCTGCAGTATGAGCGTCTGGTGGAGGATGTCTGTATTAATGGCTGATCTGAAGTCGACAAACAAATACAGAAATGCTGACTTGAGCCACACACTAAACACTGTAAAAAGAAAGAAAAGCAAACATTTTTGAGAGGCACTTGTTTATACTGGGGGAAAACAAGCCAGTGCTTTAGCTCCACCATGGATCTATCTATGCACGTCCCTATCTGAACTGGATACCAATATCATTAGAAATAGAAAAGAACTAAAAACACAATAAATTCAATTAGATTAGCTAATTTAGATTAAATCCAGGACAGATACGTATCTGTGCTGGGTTTTAAAATTTGTCCCTGCAGGTCTCTAACAACATCATCACAAACATTTGGAATTTTTGGTCTTAGCCGCTGGTACAGATAGAAAAACTTGGACACAGATGCCGTGTCTGCACATGAATACGAAGGGATTTATAATCTGAAAAGAAAAAAGAAAAAAAAAATGTTTTCTTCTTTGCACTTACTCGTCAGTGTGTGTATGTGTTTACCTGCTGCTGTGCTAGTGTGTTGCTCACTGCGGGTTTACACCTCTGTGTTTTTAGAAAGGCTTGTGGGTGGTTTTGGAAAGGGATGACAAGATCAAAAATAGGTACATGTACCATAAAGAACCCAAGAAGACCTGCTTAACCAGAAAGAAATACGGTTATGAACACATACCGACACACATGCCCTGTGGTCCCACTGAATGCTTGAAGTCTCTCCTCAGGCTGCCTTCAGGCTAACCAACATACCCGTAACCATCATTAGCAGAGACTGTTTCCAGAAATAATGTGTCTTAAAAGGTGCTTCCTTAAACCCTATTGATAAATTTGAGCTCATATCGGAATGCATTACTGTGCAAAGCACTAACTGCTAAATTAAAAGGAATTAATTTTATTAAGTTATTAACTATCACATAATGCATTTAATTACATTAATATGCAAGTACTGCATCACTTACTTCCAATACTAATTTTAATTCTGGGTTAGAAATCTTGTGAAGTGTGAAGTTTTTAATTGGAGCTTTACAAAAGTACTGGCAATATCTTGAAAAGGTTGAAGAACTAAAAGCAGATGTTTGGATGTAAAAAAAAATGGGAACATTTGTGGGATTACATGTTGTAAATGAATACTTTGACTGACAAAAGACAAACATGTTCTGGAAATGTCCCAATTCAATCCCAAACACTGGCTCACTGCAGTGCATGATGCCCATTACAAAGTGTGCACTACAATAGTATTCTGACTCCTGTGGGCAAAATTCAGCTTAGGGTGCAACAGAAAAAAGAACATTTTGCAATCCAATTACATATAACACACTTCATTCTGATTCATTTTCTAAAAATTTGTTTTTGTTGTAAAACATGATGGTAGGTAGAAACATATTTTATTTGCTTCTTTTTGAAGTCATAAAGGTGACAAACAAATCTCCTGGGTGAATACCAATTTATCAGTTGTGCTCATCAGACAAAATCGGATAATGTTGTGACTTTTAGGAAGCCTGAAACACACGCAGATATTAAAACTGAAAGCTTGTTGCTAAACAAATTCTTGTTTCATATTATAATCACATAAACTCTTACCACACTCACATGCTGCTGAGTAGTTTTCATAATTCATAACCAAAATAATAGGCATTAAGCACACAAGGCATTAGCATATACTCATATTCTTTATGAGTATATGCTAATATTTGTCAATTTACCAATTAACTATAGCATACTTCAAGTGATTACTAAATGGACACAGACACACAAATAAAGCAGGCGTGGAGCAGGTGGAGCAGGTGGAGCAGTCACCACAGCATCTACAAAGATGGGCTAAATCACCTCAGTGTTGGCATGGCGATAGCCTGCAAGAGAAAATGGCTACAGCTCCTCTCCAGCTGAGCTCTTCTGAGTCTGCCAGAGATGATTGATCCATATGAATAAATGAATATGATGAAAGAGCCAAAGAATAAATCAAAAAGAGCTAACAGCGTTTATTTAGAGCAGGAAAATGAATCAGATAAGAAAATAGCAATAGAAAAAGGTGGTAAAAAATATCACATCATAAGCTATGAGATGTGGCTTTAAAACTGCACCTATTCCTTGTTTGTGATGACAAAATACATATTTTGATTTTTGAAAACATGCTCAACAGTGCTGGGACAATTTGTGTCATTTTTTCTATTACATTTTATATTTTTTACATTAAACTCTGAATAAAGAAGAAAAATAAGTGCAATGGGTTTTTTTTATTAAGGGAAAAAAATGCTGTAATTGTACCCTGATAATGAGATTTTTTAAACCATTTTGCTTATGATCGTAATTTATTGCACTAACTCTCAAGCTGTAAATGTACTGGAAAATATATTTTGAGTCGTAAATAGGAACGGCACACATCCCTTGAGCCTAAAGTCAAAATGAAAAACAGAGCAAATTTTTTTTTTTTTATAAATTACTTTGCCTTTCTTCTGTTGCTAAAACGAGAAATGAAGAAAAGAAAAAAAAGCTGCAATAGGCCACAGGTGGTAAAATGCTTCAGGTAGAAAATAGTGCAAATTGTTCCCAATTGACACTTCTCTATTCCACATCTTTTAGGGGATTTGAATCTCCATGGCTACAGGGGAGAGGAGAGAATCAGAGCTAATTCAGTCCACTTTCAGATCGCCTATCATGCTGGCACTTTTATAAACCAGCTAGTTCCATTTGAGCAATCAAACCTGGATGTGTGCCTTACCCCTGCTCACAGCTAGTCCAAGTCAGTAAGGTATCTCATAGTACTCCTCGGCCCTGCTAAATAAATACACATGAGGATGCAGCGCTGAGAGGTGTAAGTGTGAGCAATCTGTGCGTAATCTTTCTCTTTGAAGTTTCTTGATTAGAAAGTGCTGCCTTTTAGATTACATTACCCCTCATCTGGCTATGTAGGGGCTTTTGTTGCGCTGGTTTTAGCTCTCGGTCTGACACACTGGAGCACACTTAGGGAACAATTTAAAAAACCAAAAGGCAAAGAAAGAAAAAGAAAACTGCTGTCTTTCTTCTGTGTTAAACTTTCCACATGGGACCCCAAATCTCTTTTTCGCCTTTTCTTCATTTCTGTACCTATCCGCGCCTGCAATACTCAACAAAAAGCAAACAAAGCGCACTTTAATGACATTGTACTACCTGGTTGCTGTGGAGATTCTCTCTGACCAATCAGTGTGTGTTGTTTGTTCTCTCAGCTCAAAAAACAGACCACTGTGTTTCTGTTGGGGGGTTTTTGCCTCCTTTGGGGTCAACTCCAGTTTCTCCCACACTTCTACTGTTCTTTTGCACCATTCTGCACTTCTAATTGGACAACAAGCTCCAAGATCATTTGAGAGGACTAACATTTTAATTTAATTGATTGTGCTCTCAGGAGTCACCTACACCTCTTAGGCCTTAAAAAAAACTTTATCATGTGTGAATATATTTGATATAAAAATGAAATGGCTATTTTAATTATAATAATGTACAGAATAGAATCTGAAAACAAAGAAATAAAGGAGAAATGTTCACATATCTCTGGGAATTTTAGTAAAATACTTTGATCACAATTAAATGTTGTTGTAATACCTATTAATTCAAGATTCTTTAAATTGGTGTATGGCTGTGGACAGGAAGGTTCTCTATAACAGCAAACTTGAAGAAGCTTCTAGCTGAAGACACTGTTTTTCTACGACAGCCTCGTAAATAAGATACTCACTATATATTTATAGGGATTATATATGAATGTTAAAAATATTAAAGCTGTTTAAAGGTTTATCTTTATTCAACGGTTTCCTTGACTTTGTTCTGTAGTTTTAAAAAAGGTCATACACCTAATTTCAAACTCTAATATCTAACATTTAACTGAGGGCAAAAGTTAAAGAGGAGTAAAAAAAAGGACATCAGAGGAATTCCAAGACGGAGCAGCCTTTGGGTCTGTCGGGTTTTCACATTAGAACTGCTTTAATAAAGGAGCAGAAAGAAGAGCATCTACTCTGAAGCCAAGTTGGATTTCAGTCTGTGTGGTTCCAACAGATTCGTCTGTCATTCAGCTCAGACGAATCTTAGCACAATAGCTGTTTCAGTTTGTTGCAGGTCTTTTATGGTCCCTCACTTTGAATTGTGCCGAAATGGAATTGGATAAAAAGAAATGTAACATTTCAGAGAAAGGATTGGCTATGACGAGAGGCTGCAGGCCATTTCCCCATTTAACCAGCTCATAGCTCTACTTCATACCTACAATTACCATTCCATCCCTTCCTACTACTACTTTGTATCTAAAAATATAAATATACTACAAATTTGACAAGCTGATTTGGCTTGTTTTGAATTCAATTTAAATTAGTAAGCACACATGACTTCCGAAAAACTAAATTCATTTCACTCACTTTCTTTGTTAGTTGTCCACACTTTTAATTAGCATCTATAAAACAGAGGCAAGGATCAAGCTTGCCTCATATAATTAGACTGTTTCATGCACTTGAGCAATTACTAAAATGAGTCATCAGAGTTAAAGTTTTCAGGTTTTTTTAGTGTGTTGAATAATTTTTGTTTTTGTACCCTGAAGATGAGTCGTCATGAGTCCTGTGCCTCATATTTTACCAAATATTCCTGTTTGATCTCATTTTTATGTTGCACCCCCTGTGCTCCTGGCTTACAGACCATATGCAAATGCAGATCTATGGGGATAGTCTTCAAACAGAGTCTATCCTGTTTGTCCCTGTATTACCTATTGTGACACATGAAAATGAACTCCTTTATCTACACTGGATGAAAGCAAAAACACAGGGTTGCACTTGGAGAAAGTTTCCTCGGTAATTGGTCTTCATAACAAAATTGTTCAGCTTTAGAGTTAAATGTCTCTAAACTCCAAAAACTAGCTGTTGCGAAACTAATTTTAATTGCATAAATTAACTGCAGTTTTCAACTATTTTTCTTTTCGTTTTTTTTTTTAAAGAGATGTAATAATAGAAAAACATCTTTGCATTTCAAGTGACACTCAAGTGGGTGAAAATTTATGACCGTTCTAGTTATTATGACGCTTTTTGCTGCTGTGGAGTAATATGTTTAAAATAGATTTCAGATTATTTTTATTTCCATTTTCCCGCTAACGTATTTTGTAAGAGTTGAGCCAAACCAGCAGGAGTTAAAAATATTCAAAGCCTTCAGCTTGACCTGTAGTTCTCTGCCCTGCGGCTTACTTTTATTCAAGGTAAATGTTTATTTTTAATAAAGAACCATGTCTTGTTTTCTTCAGATGTCTTTTGAAGTAAAAGTACTTCAATTGATGTTTGACTGTGATGCAGTGCTATTAACATACCATAAAGTCTGGGATTCACGCTGAATAATTCTGGAAATCTTGCGCTGTTATTAGGAACACATATATGAACTGAAAGATATAGTGCTTAGATCACAAGAAAATAAAACCCTTCTCATATCAAAACTCAGGTATTCAGTTACATTAAAAACCACCACAAAACTGACAATTTAGGAGAGAACATTGAAGAAACTCACAGTGCCTCGTGAAAGTATTCCATACATCCCACCTTTTCTACACATGTGTTTCGTGCATCATAGGGACACAGAAACAACTGGGACAAACAACCATGAATACACACCATCTCCTAAGGGGAAGAGAAATCATTTAACCAACCATGGATATTTTTGGACAGTGGAAAGCAACTAGAGAAAAACATATGCATAGAGTGAGAACATGTAAATTTAATGCAGAAAGACCCCAGGCCAGGATTTAAACCAAGGACCTTCGGCTGCGAGAAAACAGAGCGAGCAACAGGCTTGCCTTGCATTTCGCAAAAGTATTCCTACCACTTCAAATATTTCAGAATTTTTCTACGTCAGAACCCACTACTTTAACATGTTTTATTGGGATTTAACAGGATCTCCAGCTACCATCCAGAACAGCTACTTTCACCTGTCCAACATGTCATTAGGTACTTCAGATAATGAAGAATTATTTTTTTTACATATGCTGGAAGTCTTTCCAATCTGCAAAAGACAGAGGACTACAGCTTTTGCTAGTGATAGCGCACTATCAATTGGCATATTTACCTATTGTCTTTATTATAGTCGTCAAGCAAACTACCTAAAGCTAAGATTTGGAAAATCTATTATGAAAAAATGAAGTTAAAAAGAAATAAAGCACTTTGTGGTGGTTGTAATACTGCCAAATTTCAAGGAAGTTTGATGATTTAAATGAACAACCTCAAGACATAATAGATTATGCTGAAGATGTGAAATGTATTTTAAAGGTAAGATTCTTTATACTCTTCTCTTTTTGCAATTTTTTTCTCATCCATTTCTAAAACAGCCCTTCTTCCCCTTCTCCACTCAGTCCGTCTCGCTCAAAACTCTTACTTGCTATCTTGCACCTCAAATGGTGCAAAGACAGACTCACAGTTCACTTCATCTACTCTGCTTCCCCACCGAACAGACAGCTATGTGCCCTCACAACACGCAGAAGCTCATTTATGTGTAACTTCAGCGCACACATGAGAACACACACGGAGCTTTCCATGGCTATGTGAAAAATACTTTGCTGATAGAAAATGCTTGAGCCCCACAAGAGGAAGTGCTGTTTTTGGGTTAGGGGTTAGGTTTAGGACTAAGGTGTGAATTGAGTTTAGGTTAGGCTTAGGGTTAGGCACGTACTTGCACTGGTTAGGTTCAGGGTCAAGGTTATACTATAGAAATGAATGAAAAATGAATGGAAGTCAATGCAGTGTCCTTATGAAGATAGAAAGACCATCTATCTATGGTCTTACAAGGTGAGAAAAGAAATACAAACACACACACGCGCCCACACACACACCTACACATACACACACACACGACCAAGTCATTTATATGAGAAGCCAAATGGACTACAGAGTGCTGCTTCACCTCCCATAAAGCTGCCATAAACCCTCTCTGCCTCTGACAGCTGACTTATTGGTGTTATACCAAGGCAGGTTTGTGTGTGAATGTGAAAACTTATCTGCGTTTCTGTTCAGAAATGTTGAGAACAACAGTGAACATGATTATAATCCCCCATTAACAGGAATTGCCCTTCAATCAAAAATTCAGCTCTGATGAGACCATACAGTCGTACGAAAGAAATTAGAACACCTGATGTATTTCGCTAATAAAAAAAATCTTCACATGTTAAGCCTAATTTAATTATTTTAGCTCTTGGGGCAAAGTGATTTAATTTCATTTAAAAGACAAAATTAACCGTAAAAGATATCACCAAAAGCTTAGGACACCACACCACCAATGAAAACGTCTACCAGCTTCTGAAATCAGCCTCAGGAAAGTTTGCCCAATGCCAAACTTTTAGCTGTCACACTTACAGTAGTTTTTCTTTTGGCTTAATGGTTACATTAAAATTCTCTCTGACCAGACTTTTAAGCTCTAACAATCTTCTGTGTGTGAGACAGTTCTTTAACCTCACAATGGCATTCGCTCTCACTTCAACAGTAAGGAGCGCAACAAACTGAATGTCAGAGGTTTAAACCAAACTAACTGCCTTCAAATGCAGGTATAAGCAAGCTTCAATCATGTGCACAAGATGTGATATCTCAATATGAAATTTGTAGCTATGTCTTTCAAGTTGGATTAAATGAGGGGTACCCTTAATCATTTCTTACCAGAAAAAGCATTTATTACATTTTAAAGAAATTTTCCAGACATTCTTTGCGTTGTTACTTTTCACTTCAAATACTTACATTTTTCAGTATTGTTTAGAAAATGCACATCCATCTTGTCTAAATATGTCAGAAAAACATAGAGACAATTTTTTTCGGGAGTCCAAGTTCTGTATAATGCCTGGATAATGACAGATATTGCCTCAAGTGACATTGAGGCAATATCTGGAAAACTGGTGGACATTTGCACTTCTTATCTGCTAAATTTCATTTATTTAATGTTATTTAGTATAATTTTACAGACAAAAACACTACATCTCTCAGCTGGTCTGGGCGCGCCTTGGGATAGCCGCAGTGTGCAGAGGTGATGCTGCTCACAATGTTCCAGGGAGTTTGTGTTAACCATGATTAACCATAAAGTGGAAGATCGACCATAAATATGTAGAGTCACAAGATAAACAGCTTTGTGATTATTTTATGTGGTTGTCCTGTCCTGGGTTAAGTCATCCATTGTATGTTTTTACTCTTGGGTTCTCTGCGTTTTTGTACTGGTTTGACTCACGTTTACTGCATGCCACATACTTTGGATATGTATCTGTGTTAAGGTAAGAAACTTTAAGTTACAGACAGACTAAATAGCATTCATTCTGCCTGATTTTTGGTCCTCTGCTTATTCTGACATCTAGAAAGGACATAATTTAATTTCAAAAGTTTTAGTTAGGTATTAGACAATAGTAAGAACATTTGCTATATACCAAGGTTTTCTTCTTAAAAATAGGCTACACAACCACGTGTTTGAACACACCTGGTGCAAAGCCTTACACATAAAAAATAACTTAGTACAACACAAGGCCGAATGATATAAAGAGTTTCCTTAGGAATACTAGAAAGTAAGGTTATCTTATTGTGAAGTTGAAGGACAAATATAACATAATAAGACTACTTCCTTTAAAAAAAGAAAAGGGTCAGAAGTTCAAACTGCTGTAGAAATGTAAAGACAAAGACTTATATGAAACAGGCTTTGATTGCAGTTGCCTACCAGCAGATATTTGTTTCAACTAAAAATTGAAAGAATGATCACAATGCACATTAAAAACCCTACACTGGAACAGTGTCATAGAAATTAGAGTTAAAAATATTTTTAACTTGGGGTTTGTGACAGCCACATTATCATCTTTACCCAGAAGGTAGATTTTGCAGCTTTCACTGACTTCTAATATTCTGATTAAAAATCACCCAGAATCCCTAAAGACACCTGCGGTTTGTCCTTCTTCCACTTTTTATCAGAATGAAGACCCTCATTTCTAAGAGCACAGGTGGCTTCATCCAGTCAAGGCTGAAATGTGAGTGATTTGTGGTTTTGTCCTGGTTGGGGCAACAGAATCAAAGACGCTAGAATATGTTGCACTAAAAATATTAAATCTTTCTTTAAAATATAGTTCAGCTCAAAGTTTGACTTTAAATGCAAAGCTAGTCAAAGGTGAAAAGAAGAAAACAGCAGTAAAGAGATTTGTCATGCATACACTGCACAGGTCTCTCTCTGTTTAACCCTCATTTTGACATTTCAACATTAAACATGATACGCTCAGGTGTCGGGTCAGACCACTTACAACGTTCAAATGACAGTGGAACAAAAGCAGCCGGAGTCCAAGAATAAAGTTTTGTTTTGAAAGCTGAGAAACATGTCTGAGTGCTATAGTGGTTTCTGTAGGCGAACGGAAACATAACACAAACTAGAACCCAAATTACATCATAAGCACGAAGATACAGTCGAGCTGAAGTTGAATACACTGTATAAGCTGGCATATAACTTCAGACTGGTTATATAAACTTAAAGTCAGACATTTTGAATTAACACACAGCATATAGCTTTGCAACAAAAGCACATTAACACTCATCCACTTCACAGGACATGTAAACATAACAACAAACCATCTGCTAACAAAATGCCACTGACACATAACCACTTAATCAGAAGCATGAAAAACTGCTGGCAAGTCACTCATACACTCATGGATAAACAGAAACATAACTGAGTCCGTGATAACATCAAATCTACGGTTTTATGAACGCACACACCGACTGTCTGCTCTTCCCCTCTGAGCCGAGGCTGGCGACATTCACACATGTGGTACATTCAGGTATGGATGGGAAATCACATACACAGCCCTAAACTTTTGTATGGACTCCAAGTGGAGGTTAAAATCTGACTGACAGGTCGCTTCTTGCCAACATTTTTTGTTTTAACTCTATGATGATACAACAGAAGAATACTAGATAAATGCAGAAAATGTGAACCTGTGTCAGCTGCACAAATTATATGGCATTACGTTCTCTCGAGAAGACTGGGTTTATTTGATGTTAGTTTATCTGTATTAGAATAAGCTTTGAAGTTACTTTGTCACCAGAAGAAATCGACATTTCTGAAATCACACATTTGACACACAAATGACACACAGAAATGACACATTTCTGTCATCGAAGAAATCGACAAGATTCACATATGTGAATCCTTGGGAGATCTGTGCTTGCTTGAATTTTTCAAGTATTTCCCATATAGTAGCGGTCAACGTGGGCGGTACCGCCCCCCAGGGGGCGTTCAGAGGACGGTAGGGGGGGCTGGCGGACATTTTTACAAAAGGGGGGCGCTGGGATGCCTTTGGGGGGCGTTTGGTCGAAGGTAAACTTTACACCTTAAATGCACAACAATACCAGTTTAGACTTTGAGCAACTTGTTAAAACTGTATTGTGTAACATTAAACCATGCTTGGCTGCAACTATATCGATGGCAGCTCTTCTTCTATTCAGTGTTTGTTAGCTTCTGTTAGCTTCTTGGCGCAGCTTCGTTCTCCTGCTACTGGTAGCTAAAATCACGATACCCTCACTGTATCCCTCTGAAAAATGAACCCATTTAAATAAAGAAATAAAGAAATCCCTTCATGGGTGATACCACGATAGAGAACGTTCATTAGCGTTAACACCGGTGCTGTAAGTGGTCCGGTATGAAACGGGGGTGATTGAACAACGGTACCGCAGCACTTTTAAATTTCAATAATCAGAATGCAGAAATTGTTTCCGTTGTTTTAAAAGGTTTATGTCAGTCTGCCTTGTCCCCATCGATATGCTTCCCGACCGCCCTGCACCTTAGGGGCTTAAACAAACAAAAAAAAAAAAAAAACGCGCACATTGTGCAAAACTCTGAAACAGGAGAAGCGGGACATAAAATGGAGCGACGAACTAGATGTGAATTATGGCATAAAAACAGAGAATCCCACGCTGAACAGTGAAAAATCAACACATGATGTGAAACACATGATGATTAGGAGGCGCAGCAGGTGATGAGATTACCGATGGTGAGCGTCAATAAACTATAAAATAAATGTAGCAACAGGAAAGAAACTAAAGTGGACATAGCAATAAACCAAGACAGGATAATACTAATCAAATGAAACTAAATGGAAATGAATGAAAAACAAAATGAAAGAATAAACTAAGAAACTAAAGTAAATACAGAGGAATAAACTGGTATGGCAAGACCTTTCGAGCAATAATTAATACAGAGGACTGTATGGCAAGAAAAAACAGACACTATTTCCACATAAAAGGTAAAATAATATTGTTCAAATGTCGTGTGTTTGTTGAGACCATATCTAGTACTGAGAATAAATATATCTTACAGACCATAACAGTAAAGAACTGATCACTTTTATGTTTTTAATTAGATTTGATATATTTATTTCTTCAATATAGGATTTGATTAAGAACCAGATTTGTTCTTTGTAATTTCTGTCCAGTGAAACTATTAATCTATAAATCAATAGAGAGGTCTATATAAAGATATAATCCATGTTTCTGTCTCATATTTGTATGGCATTAAAAGGATCTGGAACTTTTGTTTTTCCACTGAAAGTTCTGGTTTGAACAATAAATGCCATGAGGGTGAAGTTTTATGGATGATACTCTGATGTCCCATTCTCCTGAAGGCAGCACAGAGCTGCACCACCAGAAACTGACAAACACTGAAGAGAAGAAGAGTTATGATTAATCTAGTTACAGTTCTATCCATGTTTTAATGTTGCAGAGCTCAGTCGTTTGCAAATAGTTCAAAGTTTAAACTGGCATGTTGTATATTTTTTATTTGGTCATTTTGTGGAATATTTAACAACTAGAAAATGGCACAAAATAAGAATAATTTTCCACTCTGACTGGCTGTTAGACTTACAAATTTTAACTTGAATGTTCATTGCATTTTTGTAGACACCTGTGAAAATAATTTCTATTCCCATGAGTTTTTTGTTCTCTGGGAAATTATTTTTGATGATAAATACAGAAACAAGCATAAAAATCTAAACATCTACAATAGCGATAGTAATATTAATGATAAAATAATGGTCAGTGCAAAGTAGCCTGCAAACTCTTTGGTGGGGGGCGGTGAGGGACCTGGATAAGGGCTAGGGGGGCGCTGGGCCAAAAAAGGTTGAGAAACACTGCCATATAGAGTAGTAATTTCAATCTTTTTATTCACACCTCACACTGGACTCAATACCTGCCACAGGTCTCAATAAATGGTGATATATAGTTGAAGGAAGCCTTTTTCATAGATACAGAAAACTTCCCTTTTGATCCATTGTCCTGTTTCTAGTCTTTCTAACACAAACCACAGCAAAAATGAATAAGAGTCCTACTTTATTGTTACTCCTCCCTTTATTTGGTTCTCCTTCCAACTTCAAATAACTTCTAACAGTGAAGTTTGTATTTGTTAAGCTTAAAGCTCTGCTGCCTCAGAATGAATGTGGTGTGATACTGTGACTTAAACTCAGAGTTGGTGTTCAGACTGTTAACGTTGTCATTTTGCTTTTTACCGAATGACAGCTTTAACGAGCTCCAGTTTTCATGCTTCCTCTTTGGGACAACATTGGAACAGAGTTTGCACTGACATACAGTAGCTGTGCAGATCTTTTTGCATTTTTGCTCATTATACTCATTATACATAAATTTTTGACTTGCACGTCTTTCTTCCAGGACACAGGAAACCTTTTTAAAAGTTTATTAGTACATTTTAATTTTATTCACTTTACGTAAGTGTCTGTCGAAGGCTTTCCAGCACACAAAATCCCATTTTCCTTCCCATTAATGAGCCATTTCCATTCTTTTAAATATAACCAGAGATTTTAATAGTGATGTCAAAATAACTACTGATTAATACTGATCCTTTACTAATGGCAGCATGAAAAAAATATCTGTGGCTAGTTTGGACTAGAATATTTAACTTGGATATCCTGGCAGTTGTTTAACCCTTTTTTGCACCCCAGAAAAAGCCTCACACACACTTTTTCTATTCATTATCCAACCGCAAATGGAACAGCATTCCCTCTGGTTCATATTCTCCCTCCTATGCTCACATTTTAAATTGGTACACTCACTCTTACCACCTCCCACTCTCTCGCGTCCACACAAACGCAGAAACACTCACACAGGAACACAATTTCAACGGCCCACAGCAGTTGCAGCGCTCCCTCAGTGCGGACAGCTCCATCCATTGTGAGTGAATAATGTCCAAGGTCAGCGTGTACGCGGAGGGTGATCATAAAAACCATACTGCCGCTAACCACAGGCGAATAGCCGAATTAGACAGATGCTGTTTGATATAGAGAGAAAGAGAGAGAGGGAAGACAACACTGGAAGAGTTGTAGGCCACAGGAGAAACGGAGTAGAAATGGAAACAGATGGAGAGGTTCGAGAAGGAATAAAAAGAGGATGGAGGAGGAAAGGAGAACTTTGGGATATCTGAAGTGGAAGAGGCCCCACGCTGTCAAGTCTAGTTTTAGTTCTGCTGGTTAATTCCATATTGTGGGAGTTTATTTGGGTCATCGGCCAGATATGGGGAACAAATTTAGAGTTCAGATTAAGACTGTTGTCATGCCTGGGATATAAACTTTTCTTTTTCAATTCTGGTTTCAATGTTTTCCCGCTTACCAAAAATGTGACCACTTTCTGTCTTAATTGAGGTTACACCAAAGGTACATCTGAGCCCACTGGAGCAAAATTACAGTTTTTTGCTGAACAGTCTCTCTCTCTCTCTCTCTCTCTCTCTCTCACACACACACACTTGCTCTCTCTCTCTCGCTGTCTCTGAGATGGTTTCAGTACACAAACAGTTTCAGTTTTTAAATTACTGTCTCATACTACATAATGAAGGGTTCACCATTTTCAAGTAAACAAAAATGACCAGTTATTTTACATAGTTCAAGCTTGCTTAGCCACCTCAGATCTGAAATACAGGCCCTTTCTGCAACTCCTATTTAAAGTCCCAACACAGAATGGGGCTGCGGGGTTAAAGTCTACCCACCAATATTGTTTCAGGCAGAAACTTTGAAACCACTATTAACTGTATGATGTAATACAGGATAGCGGAATGAGTATGGCATACTACAAAACAAAGGCAGCAGCTGCGCATCACGAGTTTGTGGAAGGATATTAAAGTTTGGCTGGCCCTAAAAATCTTCAATTTAGATGAAAACAGAGGTGTTAGTGTTTGGAGCAGAGACCATATTCACACTAACATGCTGAGGATGACACAAAACAAGTCTGCTTATGTTTGAAGCTCTGAATGTTTCTAGTCAGCATGCCTACATAGATGGTAACACAGAGCTCATCTTAAATTATAACCCAAACCTCTTTGGTTCTGCAACTCAGCTCCACCAGACTAGCGGCAGCAGCAATTAACAAACGCCTGGTGGAAATGTGGGTCTGCCGAGCTTCTCATGCGAACTACTTCTCAATCCAATGTTCCTAAGAACACTGTAAATGGCACAATGGAGAAATGTTGTTGTAATGACAACTGAAAGTAACATAGTTACTTGATTGTGCTATCAAATGACACTATTTTGCCTGGAAAATATACAATATATACAATACCATTGCTTTAAAAAAATAAAGAAGGGTTTTGAACCAGCTGCAGACAGGAGAATTGACTCATTCCAACATAGAGTCCAGCACTTTAAGCACGACAAAATAAAAGTATGGACCATGCTTTCAACAAGCTGGCTGGGCATTAAAAAAAGTCACGTTTGCCAACTGCAAAGTCCAAGCAAGACTTTACAGCTGTTCCAATTTGACTTCCCAATTTAAAATCAGTCTTACTTAAAACCAAATTAGGCAACAGTTGATTTAAAATATGCTGTCAGGGGTCCCAAATTAATAGTGATTGGCTCACAAAGGTCACTTGATCAAAACACCATCACCTCTGTTTTCATTTAAATTGAAGATTTTTAGGGCCAGCTAAACTTCAATATCCTTCAAGCAGTGCTTTGATTAAAAGAAGCCTTTCTTCTGATTTAAGGGCAGATAGCCTTAGCAGTCACTGGCACAGTTTGATGCTTCTGTCAGTCTGCCCCTGGGCAGCTGTGGCTACACTATAGCTTCACTGTGTGAATGTATGTATGAAAGACTGAATGTAAAATGAAGCAGTTTGGGCTCCTCTAGACCTTTTTAAAGCGCTATGTAATTAAAGGTTATGTACCATTTAGAATATAAATCTAAGTGTTTTGTGTTTCATACCATGACAAAATAAAAAAAATGGGAAGGAACATTAGAACTGAGCCCTGAGGTTCTCCACATGACAGAGGAGCAGGATGAATCTGAGTCTAAAATTATTTACACAGAAATGCTTATCAGCTAGATCATATCTGAACTAATTAAGTGCTATATTCTGAATGCTCACTAAATTATTTAAATGTCACAGTTAAATGTTATAATCCGCAGTCTCAATGACAGCAATTAGGCCAAGCAGAACCAAAATGGAAAAGTCATTAGAATCACATACCAAAAAACTTTGAATGACTATTATTGCTGATGGTTTTTTTTTTTTCCTATGGCAGGTTTTAATATTTGCCTGAAAGATTTCCAGAAAACCGGTTTCATCAAGAATGACTGTAGCAGACAAAATACAGCATACAATACACCCCACAATTATTTGGTAAAGCTATTTAAGCATGTATTAATTTCCTTCCCCTTCATATTTATGTACTACTTTATAATTGTCTATCACAATTAATCCCAGTAAGGTATATCAAGTTTGTGGTTGTAATATGACAAATTGTTCTGGAACTGCTGGTAATATCTATATAATCCAACAATAGCCAGGCAGGTTTATCACATTTCCATTACATGTAGCTGAACAGGTCAACTTCAAAGAAACGCTTGCAGCAAGAGTCCGTTTTTTTGATATGACTGTAGCTATCAGTAATACATATTTAAATCCAATATATATTTGTGATACATAAATGCTTTTGACAAATATTGTTGCAAGGTACCAGGATATCTTGCGACAATGCCGGACTCCATCCTGTTGGAATCCATTGTCAGATAAAGTCTGACAATGTTACACTATCCATCCATTGACTGCACCTGGTTAGTTGCCAGATGGCAAGGATAATTGGGTACACCCTGGACAGGTCGCCAATCTGTCATAGAACAACACATAGACACACAGGACAAACAACCCAAACAATCACACACTCACACGGAAGCACAATTTAGAGAGATCAGTTAACTCAACAGTCATGTTTTTGGACTGTGGGAGGAAGTGGGGGAGAACCTATGCATGCTCAGGGAAACCCTTCAAACTCCATTAACTACTGACAAGAATGACACCTCAGGGGAATTAATGAAGAGACATTGAAATGAGTTTACTCACCAAATAGACATTCATTTTTCATACAGCCAGGTTGCAGCAAGAAGGTTCTGGGTTTGAATCACAGCCTGGGGTCTGTCTTAAACTGAATAACTTTTCTTGGTTGAACTAGCACTGAAGAGGTTCTTCTAACCCTTTGAGTGTCTCTGTGTTTACAGTAGTTATTTCATTAAACACGCACATAATTCCAAATGTCATAGCTGAACTCTTTCCTCTGCACGTGTTTGCATTCATTTACAATAATGGCCTTTGTGATTCAAAAAAGTGGTGTACATCATTAGTGGATGTCCAATTTTGTAGTGGCTGACGCTGTGGTTACATACATCTACTTGAGGAGTGTCTCGCATTCAGTGACTTTACTCTTTTTCCCTGCATAAAGACCCAAGTTTTAACCACGCACCAGGAGAACCATCCATGTAGGGCTTATTAACATCTATTTGCATACTGAAATGGGGGCATGTCAAGGGAGGAGTCAGGTATTACCTTATGCACACTCCATTTAGCATGTGCAAAGGAAATGTGCTTGGATTCTTGCATAATCAGCTTAATCCACCTGAATTTCTTTGAAAATCTACACATATTTTGTACAGGAAATAATAGAATAGAATAGAATAGAATAGAATAGAATAGAATAGAATAGAATAGAATAGAAATAACCTTTGTCATTTCCCCCACAATGGGGAAATTGATGCAGAACAGCAGCAAAGTGACAGGCTATCCAGGAATGTAGATTCACACAAAGATGAATGTATTAAACATATAAAAAATACAATAAAAAATAATATGGAGGCAAATCAAATTAAGCAAATATTTAAAAAAAGATGGCTTTTAGTTAGGGGTAAGTTAAAAGACAGCTTAGTAAACTTTATATAAAGATTCAGGAAGAATTACAACATCCTACCAACCATCATTATTCAGTGATGTGCAGTCACAGAAGGCAGTGTTTCACATGTCATCACGACAAGTAGTGCTAAGTAATAGGAAAATTAATTTGCCTACTTGACTATTCTATAAATTTGTCTTCTACATGATCTCAACATTTTAAATGTTAAAATCACAGAATTTTTGCATTGCTTGTTCAAATACATGGAAGAAGAGCGAGGCGAGGCAGTTATGAGATGTGCGTCATCTCTGATGGCGCTGTCGCACACACTGAATGAATCAGGCAGGTGGTGTGCCCATTGCTGTCTCACTTTGTCACCAACACACATGTTTGATCACACATGTGCTGCACATGCTGGTGTTCCACAGCATGTCTAATGCATTTAGTGAATGCGTGTGGCATATCTAGGCTTTGTGATTGTCCATAAACGTGCAAAGAAAACGAAAGTACCATGCTGCACTGATAGGGGGCAGTGGTGAACCTCAGATTCTCAAAGGCCAACATGTCGCTGCGTAGTCTTATACACAAAAGACTGTCGAAAACTCAGTCGGAATAGATCTCACCTAGGAAAAGTTTCATTTTTGACTATCATCGCCACTAAATGGTCAGACAAAAAAAGAAATTAAGCCAAGCAAGACAATTTTTCAAATAAAATGACAGAGATATTCCCAAAGGATAGGCACATTTACTGTGTATACAAATAGAGGTAAAAGCATAGACAATTTTCAACTTTAATAACAAAGAAAAATAAAAGAAAAACAATAAAATCTTAAGTTAAATTTGGACTTGTATTAAATACATTACTATTTTCTTGCAATTGTGTTCAGTTGTGTAAAATTTATTAAAGGATAATTAAAAGCTTTTAAAAAAAAAAAAAAAAAAAGCCAAACACTTCAATTGAAATTTTGTTTTTTCATTATATTTGAATATCCAATAACATGGGGATCACTGCATCACCAGTTATGTAGTGATCCCCATCCTCACCACACCTCATCATATCACTCTTTTGTTTATGTTACTTGAATTTCAGGTTGAAATGGACATGCATTTAAAAATTGTTACAGCTGAACATCATGCCTTCCAGCATTAACCTAACAAAAATGCAGATGGAAGAATAAATATTTGACATAAATAATATGACATTATCATCTAAACAATTTGTCAAAAAACATTTTTTAGATTGATATTCAGCTTTTTGCAGATGCCTTTTGGGTAAAAAAAAACATCTTTCTTTGCACATCTTTAATTGCCACATGTACTCTGCTGATTGCTCCCGTTGCAACATGAAAATGTCAGGCAGTCCCTTTAATCTGTTCACTTCAATTAAGCAAACCTCCGTAAAGATTCATATTTGGAGACTTATCGTATTGCAAACACTGTCTCACCAGTACTATGATTTGTTTTTGGTTTATAGTTTTTTGTATTTCTACAGTTCCAAATGGAGAACAGGGACAACATAGCGAAGTCATGATTTACTGCTGAAACCTGCTTAAAACATCAAATGTCTGTGAAAAACCAAAAACAGAACTTAAAGTAGACAGCAAAACAAAAAATAAGAGAATAATTTTCACACTGAAATTTCTGCGTTAAAGCACAGTTGGATTTCAGTACAGCGGAGTCGTTGTCAGGGTTACCCTTAAGTGCATACACTACATGCTGATATGAATGTCAATACTCCCCTGCAGCATTAATTTGTTTGTATTCAATCTGAGGACTGAAGCGTTGAAAGGTGTCTAATGAACATCACGGTGAGACACCCGTCTTATTGAGAGGGACGGTGAAGTGTAAATTTAGAGATGCTATAACGCAAGATTAGTTATGTTCCCCTCATGTATCATAATTTTTAACAAAGGCTCAGCTGCCTGACGAGAGGAATATAAATAATGTATAATGTAGAAGATCTCACAAGTGTACAGTAGAAAAAGTCTCCAGCTGCTTCGGTCACAGCTGAAGAAAAAGAAAGAGGTGCCAAAAGGTTCGAGAGTCAGTGGGTGAGATGAGAATCAAAAAGTTTATCGGTAACCTGAAAAACTTGCACTGTTCAAAGGTATTATGTTCTGTCAACTTTCTTTTGTTAATACCAGAACAATGAAAAATGAGCAGATTTCCTTTGCAAGCAATCACACATCATGCATTCACCAGGTTGTTAGTTATTCACTCATGTAAAAGTAATGAGTTTCAATTAAGTATTTTATAATAATTTCTTCACAGAAACAGATAGAGCATACATTTTTTAAAATAACTAGCTGAGTGACAGGTAAAAAAAAAAAGGAAATATCTACATCTAAAAATCAATAATATCAAGCAAGAGTACTTTAATGAAAAGTGCCCTTATGTAATAATGATGAGGTCTCCAGATGGCAAATGTCAACAGGCCACCCAGGACAGCATCAACATATTAGTTTGTGGGAGGATCTATAAATATTAAAAGTGACCTTGCCAATAAACAACATATGAAAAAGAAAGCAGGAGGCAATGAAGAAAACTTTTGGACTTATTTCAAAATCGGTTTACTCCTTATATATGTGCATCTCTTTTGCATGTTATATTGGTGCACAGTGAGCTGTTTCACTGAATTTTAAAACTGGGATGTTGGTTTTTGATTTTGGGAGTTCTTTTACTGTTGCTGCTGTTTTAATTATATACTTATTTGTTTACGTATTTATGTTGTTAGTAAGTCATTAAGAAAGAGTTTTCAGTTTTTATTTGTGTGCAGTGCCATCGTTGGGTTGTCCTTCATATTTCACCACAGAAGGAGTTGGTGATGGTTTGCTTGTGTGTGTGTGTGTGTGTGTGTAGTGAGGTATTTCTCATCTTGTAAGGTCCATTTTCCTAACAAATACTACAATGTGAGGACCCATTGCTCTTCACGGGACCCAAAGAAGATTAGGATCATGGTGTGAATTAAGTTTAGGTTAGGCTTAGGGTAAGTGTCCAAATTAGGAAGTGGAGATGAATGAACAGTGAATGGAAGTCAATGCAACGTCCTTGTGCAGATAGAAATGCACACTGTGTGTGCGTGCATGCGGGGGTGCGTGTGTGTGTGTGTGCGTGTGCGTGTGTGTGTGTGTGTGTGTGTGGCCTGCTTTCCCTTTACTCCCCATGCACCTACATAATTGGTGTATCTTGGTAATGCAGTCTAATGGGTTCACAGGAACACTCTGAAATGCTGATGAACATCTGTTTGGCAGAAAACTCAGCAGCCTCACACACACACACACACACACACACACACACACACACGCGCACACACATACACTTTTCTTTTCTTCCTCAACAGAAATGCTCACTCTCGGCAGTCTGCTGCCCCTTTTACAATAAAACCTGTGTGGAAAAATGTGAATATCACGCACCTGGAAGAATTAAGCCTATTTAGACATACTGCAATTGCAGTTATGAGTTTGAGAAAAATGATGTAGATGCAAGTAATTCACGTTAGACCATACTACAACATAACCAAACACAAACACAGATTTTCTTTTAAATTTTTAAAAGAAAACACTTAAAAGTATCTAAGTCTTATTGCCAGCGCTCAGTGCCTTGTAAATGTATAGATACTCCCTATAATCTTTTCATATGCTCTCTCATAACAACCACCAATGAATTTTAATATGATTTTATATGACTTTTCAACACAAAGTGGTGCATAATTCTGTTGTGGACAACAACGACACACAGTTTTTAATTGAACTAACTTACCGTTTCATAAACCTGAATTTCTGGAGGAAATTAGACCCTATAGTAGGCCAACTTCTACTCTGCTGATCAATCATTAAATAGTGTTGGGTGCTGTAAGCAGATTGCTTATACCTCAGGATGCCTTTCTGCATTCTGATAGAGCAGATATTTATTGATGTAATGACCCAATCTGTCAGATTCCCTTTCAACGAAGATTAAATGCCAAAGTAATGCACTTCTGCATGTGCATGACAATCCACTTATTTGCCGGCACACATTTTAGGCATTGCTGCATGTTCAAGCTCATGTAAATGTAAACTAGTAACCTTCCTGTCGCAATTTCTTTTTTATTTTTCTGTAAAAGCACCGGGGTGCTCAGTCAGCCCTGAAGCCAACACAGTCAGCTACCTGAAGATAAATGGTTCTAACACGCCAAATTCACAACAGGTCAGTGGGAACATGGACTACCATTTACATGACAATAGGTGGCATTGAATGTGGGTGTCCCTGTGAGGCTAAACAATTTGCTTCTACCTTCAAGGTCATGGAAGACCATAGTGAGCTGCTGGGGAGGGAGCAGGACTCTGTGTTAAAGTGTGAGTGCCTCCCTATGCGTGCCAGCTGGCAGGGTCCCAACCTGCTATCAGTGTCGCCTCCCCTCCCCATGCTGGAGACAGATCCACTGCCTCGTTAAGATGGTACACACAGAATCCGACTGCTCTCTCGCTCTCTACCTCCTCGTCCTCCTCCTGTCTACCTTGTCTCCATCACTCACAGCCCCTGCTCCTCTGTCAACTTCTCAAATGTTATGGCAAAAAAATTAAAAAATAAATAAAAATGTGCGCGAATAAGTGTGCGCGCAACAACTCTAAAGTCTTACACGTTTGCCCGATCTGATGATATCCCATCTAAAACCCGACAGCCTGAACTCCAGAACCCCGAGGCGCATCCTCAGACGATCCAAAAAAACCTACATTTATTGTGACACCCCATGACTGACATTCATTTATTTTCCGTTCTAACTGTCACACCGCGGGGTGGACAGATAAAGGGACGGTGGGGGGGCAGTGATGAAGGAGAAGAGCGATGACAAGATGGGGGGAACCATGTGAAGACGGCAGCTTAAACAAGCTTCCTAATTGGGCACGAGAGGCCTTGCGAGTTTGGCGGCGGAACACTTCAGAACTCCTTTTTTTAATAACAACGCGTCGCTGCGGATAATTACACATGATTGGAAAAAGCACAAACACACACACACACACAATGATGAGTGAATGCAATGAAGAATTAGTAAGAAGACGATGTTGTGAACTTGGATGTAACAAAATCTGTTTTGAAAACAGAGCAAACACACACACACACACACACACCCACACACGCACACGCACACACACACACACACACACACACACACATAAAAAAAGAAATTTGCAAGATAAATCTAGAGCTAGGAGATGGAGGCTTCGCGTTCTCCAATGACACGTGTACGTGTGTAAACTTTCTAGCACACACAGACACACACACGCAAGCTTAATATAATAGGATACCCTCAGATCTCAAAGCAGCTGCATTATTTAACAGCAGGACTAGGATAGCCTGCAGTGTGTGTGAGTGTGTGTATGTCAGAGAGACTCTCTTCTTCCAACTCTAAATATACCTGCATCTGAGAATCCCCCTGTTCTCTTTCTGTTTTCCAATGTCTCTCCTTTCTTCCCTCCGTCACTTATCTTATCTACACTGGAGCTCCTGTACACCACAGAAATTTAGCAGCATTTGAAATCTCTTCCAATTTAAATGTTGTCTGACAAGATCGATAGACTTCAGCACAGGTCTTGGATCAAGGCTGCAGTTTCAATTCAAGGCCTGGAATCAAGAGAAATGTAGAGATTTTTCCCCACGGGCTGCAATTTTACCTCGGTTTCTCAAGAAATCGATTGTCTACATTTTGCAGACAATTGAGCTGCTTTGAGAATCCATGAATTTCTTTGACAGGTTTGTACTTTGAACAGCCAAAAGAACTTTCACTCCTGTGCTCTGGCTCAGACTCGGTGATCTAAAGCAACGTCAACATAAATGATCAGTCCTTCTTGTAAACATGCCCTTCATTTAATCGCTTCACCATTTTGTGTCTTTGAAGTTGTGGTTATTTTGTAGGAGATTTAATTTGAGGTGTGAAGCGGTGCCTTCTGCTGTGGGACATTTCATCAATTCACAACCACCGGATGGACATTTGGTACCAGTTTTCTGAGGCCATGATTCAAAATACATTTTTGTTCAACACTCATAGTTCACCACTATAGAAAAGAAATGATTATTCGACTATAAAAAAAAGGAATGGAGCTGTACATTATATCAGAATAGATAAGCATTGTGACAATATCATGACTGGCTTACAGTTATGCCACATCTCTAAAGTTTCCCTTCCCTTCACCGCCAAGTTAAAAAACTCTGTTTCACCAATTATTGAGTCTGAACTGAACTGGATCATCTCCAGTTCAAAACTATAAAATATTAAGACTGACTAAATGTGAACAAGACAATTGTACAAGCAATAGAAATTCTTTAAGACATTTGAGATATAGGAAACATTTATTTTACTAGTGAAAAATATGTCTAATCTGCCTTAAAATTAAGCAAACAAGACTCAGCATACAGGTGAATCCAAAATTATTTGCACTGCTGTTAAATTTAGTTTTAGTTATTCATTGTTAAAATTTTACCAACATATTACTTCTGACTTGAAGTAATACTAACACTGGAGTGAGCCAGATTAGTGATGGGAAGGTGACTTCCGACCTCAGATTGGATCCTTAAAAGATAAATTGTCAAAATACCAGTGGAAACGTGCAAAAAAGCTGCTCAGCGGTTACATCAAGGGTTTGATTGCTGTAACGTCTATAAAGATTTTTACACTGATTATTCAGAAGGTTGGACAGCATTTCACGTGCAATATTTGTTTCACTTTTACATTGCTTTATTAACTTCTACAAAGACACCTTTCTCAGTAACCTTTTAGAAACAAACCTCTTGAATAAATGATATGATGGGAAAAATATATATATTTTAATCTGCAAGAAAGAATAATTTTGGGCTTAACAATATGGATTCTTGTCTCATGAGCTCGATATAATATTGCACCCCTTCTCAGTGGGGTTTTATATTCCCTCACTTAATTAAGTGCATAACTTACACACAGTGCTCATCTCAGACTGGACAGGTATTTTTTAATTTTTTTTCCACCGCAGCTGCTGCGTTAGTTTGGAACAAAGCAGGCAGGGGCATTCCCTTAACGGCTCCTCATTCTCATGTCCTGGGAGCTTGTTAAATTCATACCATACTGACTACAGAAGCCATTTGCCAAGACAATCAGCTTTTCTCATGTTAGGAATTGACAAGGAGCCAAGCGCTTATCTCCTGACAGGTCTGGTCCTCACAGGGAATCAAGAAGTGCCGTTGGCTTGCTACTCATTGGTCCCACGCGTCTCAAAAAAAGTTTAGCATTTGTAAAACATCTGCACCAAAATATCACGGCAATCCATCTAAAAGTTGTCACAGCAAAAACGAGCAGACAAATCAAAACAAACCTCTTGGTGGTGCCAGAAGAAAAGTCATGGGATCACTAATGTCAGAAGACATCATCATCTGTGGTTCATTAATGTCTCCAAAATTTTTTTATGGGGATCCACTTGACAGCTGCTGAGACATGGCCCAGAATAGTTTACGATTTACAAACCTCACCTCTGAAAACCTTTTCTTTTTTTTTGCAGGCTCTTCAAGTAAATCTGCACTTTTGACCTCCTTCCATTCTAACATATTCCTTATAAGTTTAAAAAAATGAACACAAATAATTATACATTTACATTTGGTAGATATATTTTTTTTTTTACTATTTGATTTAATAACCCAGTACATTTATTTTAACTTGGTATAATGTTTTAATATCCATCAGAGAGTGCAAAAGAAGCCTGGTGAGCCAACATTTTAGACTACTTATAATTTGTGACTCAACCATCAACATCAAGGGCTGCGTTGCAGTTTTTTGACACTGGCAAGCACACTAGTAACGTTTAATCACCACATATACTTCTCTATGAAACTGTGATGGTAGAGCACACAATTATTTAAAACCTTTGCTGATTTTGTGAGCTGAAAATTAACTGTCTCTAATTTTACATGGCAGTTTCATTTTAATGTGCAGGGTCAAAACATCAACCAAAAGTCCATAAAAATCATCCACAAATTACATAAAATTCGTAAATTAATTGGAAGGCTCCTAAGTGAAATAAGTGTTTGATTACCTTCAATTAAGCCAGAATTCTGGCTTCCAGCAGTTATGTGCCCATGTGTCACACAGATTACAGTCAATTAATCAAATCAATCAGTCAGCCACAGAATATTCTGCTTTTAAAGCACACCTGTCCATCGAATCAGTGAGTGTTTCCAAAGACCGTCACATAGATGACAGTAAATCTCTACAAAGTTGTAATGTACTAATAGATTATCAGTAAATAGCTTGGTTAGAACACGTTGGAGCAATAGTTTAGATATATAAAGAATACTAGCATCTATTAGTCTCATTCTGCAGCTGCAGCTGCAATTGATTTTGCAGCTGCAGAATGATCTTGCACTATTAAGTATGACGGTACAATCTTGCACTATTAGGTATGACGGTAAATAAGGTGGGGAGAAGCTTATTTATGGTCCAAAAGACAGATCTGACTATAGCTTATTGGACTTATGATATTATTGGCAAATCCACTTTTTTCTGTCCCCTAAATATTATCCTCTAACTTAAGGGTTGTGCATAGTCAAGCTGAGCTGCCAAAATCAGTACTCATTAACGTTGTTCGCACAAGATTAGTTTTACCCAGAGACCACATGCTATTTGTAGTCACTGTGGAGATTGTGTTGCTAATCCTATGCGAATCTGCCATGTCAGCAAAATTTAAAGTAAAAACTCCCCTGGAAATAACCTACTATATTTTGCTGAACTGTGATAATACTAATCCAATGCAAATAGGCATCTCTGTTATTTGGACACAAATAGACAGGATCTGAAATATAATTAAGTGGTTTTTGCCTTCCTGGTGCATTTTTATGTGCTTTTGGCTAACAATGGAGGCTGCGTTGGCGTGTCTTAAGAACCTGTTGGGTCCCGGACCAGCAAGACACTATCAACCTGTGACATATGGCATCAAAAAGAAAAGGCTGACGAGAAGGAGTAAAATCAGATGCAAATGATGGCTCACATCATGCATTGCACTTTGCGATAAGAATCATATTTTTCTGTTTGCAATCTTCTGTTAAACAGCTGGCTAGCTCTGGCAGTAACACAGTTATTACCAGAGCTGCTCGGTAGTAAATAGTTTTAAGGTCAATACAGGTCATTCCTCGAGCTGACGTGAAACAGCGCGTTAACATTATGTCTGGGAGATGTCTGTAAATTTCAGCAAAATCTCAAGCTTCTTTGATCTTGTGCGAATGCGCCACATAAAAGCAGACATTGGAGAGTTATTTATTTATTATTATGAGGACTCCAAATAATGCTTATTCTATGCAAATAAGGCTGATGTCACAGTTATGTGACAAAAATTTTGTTATTTTGTTCTTAGCCTCATGTTGTAAGAACCTGGCAGTGCAAGGTCAGGAAAAGTCCATTGACAATATGGGTAAGAGACTTTGTGCTTGTCAGAAAAAAAAATATATATATATATATATATATATATATATATATATATATATATATAATTAAAAAAAATCAAACAGATTTTATGTCTGATAAAATGTTGCACTTCCCACACTTCAGTGCATTTATGAGTTCATCCCTCAGTGCACAAACAAAAAAAAATGATGGCAGATTATATGAGAAAGTTAAAAGAACTTTGTAGAGAATTCCCAGGACTTTAACATTTCTATTTAGGTTCTGCAGTTTGTGACCCAATTTCTATTGAAGCTGAGACTGATCTCTGTCAAGGCAAAAGAGTTAATGCCATGCATTGATGAAGGCATCCTTCAGATGCAGATGGTGGATTTCCAGTAGTCTTTTGCTTTAAAACAGTACTTTTTGTCGGATGGTACAGAGCACTTTGGGCTAAACATGTTGGCTCCAAACAAGAAAAGTTACCACGGTAAAAGTCACAATCGAGTATCAATCACAATGTTTGAATCTACACGTGAATCAAGGTTTTCTCATGTAAATGCCATTGAAACGAGGGGCTGTACCTCCATGGCCAATGAGAAGTTGGATGAATGCCTTAGTATAGATCTGACTACTTATGAGCCTAATTATACAGATATGCAGATGAAGGCAGTGTGATTTTTCTCACGTACAAGCAAGTCTGAAAAGTGACATGCCCTGTCAAAAGTCCCATGGCAAAAAAGTGATGCTATTTTAGCCAAAGTATAATTCTTACACAGACTTTTTCAGAAACTTAAAATATGTTGTTACCATGGATAAAGTTCTGCTAGAGATTTGCTTTTTTTTTTTTTGCTGCTTTTATAAGATTATAGATTGATCTTAAATGTAAGGAACACAGTTACGCCAATAGTGTTAGATAGTGTAATATATCGCATGACAACTTTCCTGACTCTGGTCTAAAGATAGAGGTGGGTCTTACACAGAAGTATAGACTTAAGTAAATGGAGAGGCCCTTAAAGGTCATTCCGACAGGAATCCTTTGTTGAGAGCTGATGTTTAGGTTGCTAATCTGCAGTCAGGTAAAGTTGGGGATGTAGAGTTACAGGAAGTAGAAGAGGGCTAGAAATCCCATCTGAGACATGGGCAAATCAGATAAGATTTACAATAAACCTCTTACCACTGTCATTTTCACCAAACAGTTTTTCACCATGTTCAAAGTCATATTTTATTTGGATATTAAATAGTCTTTCCACTCAATTTGCAACTTGCAAATCAACTTTTAACTAATCTTTGATTTTCAAGATTTTTGGCTGATTTTGTGCCTCTTTACATAACATTGAATATGAAACTGAAAGTCGGCCATTTGTGTGATTTAGTCTGAATTTCATGGGTGTATTTATTTATGCAAAAAACAGCAGTAGTCAATTTCTGTGAGCCACTGCTCTACCTGTGCAAGGTAGGATGGATCGTCGGTAGCACAGATAGTCAGAAAACCCTTTTTTTCAGTCAGAGAGCAGATTTTGAGGAACAATTGTTAGAGACCATGAGGAAGTACATACTGAAATATTAAACTCCCACTGCTCGATTCTGGTCCAATGTAGCGGCAGAATGTCTCACTGTCGCATTCTCTTCTTTTTTTTTTCCAATAACCTGAAAAAAATGTGTTTTTTCCAGCCTGTCATTATTACTTCCTCTAAACCTGTGCATGCGTAACAGTCGTTCCTCTGTGCAGCATAGTAAAAACAGACCGCTGTTTTTACTATGCTGTTGTAAATCATGGATGGCAAAACACCATGTCGTTTGCTGCTCTGGGCCTGGTTACGTAGTGTTGTTTTTTTGTGACACAAAGACTGAGGATCAGAGTTGACTTATCTTATTGCAGAATCACAGAGTACAGGGTTTCTCAGAAGGCAACTGAGAGCATCAAACTCTGGTGGAAAGTCCTGCAAGAGCGACAGTTTAAAGCAGGGATGCCCAGGAAAGTTCAGTCCTGCAGAGCAACTATTCGACAACTTTTGGATGCATTCCTTTTTCAACGCACCTGACTCAAATGAAAGACTTGTTATCTGATTTCTTCGGAGATGAATGCCTGGATGGTGGAGAGGGAATGTATCCTAAAGTTGCAAGATAGTAGCTCTCAAAGAATGGACTTGGGCATCCCTGGTGTAAAGGAACAAACATACCAATATGTGGCAGTAATAGTGGATATACTCTGACTTTGAAGAGGTTATATTTGTGGCACTGCCCTAAAAAATGAAAGAGATGGAATTTATTACAATAAATATACTGTATTAATGGATAAGTATGATTTGGATATTATTGAGTGTATCATTTGTTAAGCTCATAGTGAGTTAGGACATTTATTTCAGAAAGTGAGGTTGTTTTTGGGTTATAGAATGATCTTATTGGCTATAACATAAACATTTTATTTAAATTTTAACAGACAACATAATGTTTAAAATAAAAATATATAATATACATGATAAAGGATTTAGGATGAAAAGATTTATTCCATGTGGAAAATATTCAAATCATTTCCATCATGAATAATCTTTTTTTTTAAATATTGACCTATTTCTAGTATTCCATATGTCCATGTATGTGTATATATTGTTTACCATTTTTGTGTATGTTTTCGACCACTACACTATTGTAATTTTATTTTGTCCAGTGGATTTATATACATAATGTTTTATAGCGCAGAAAAGTTTCAAAGAATTCATCTTGCAGCTATCTCAGCTTCTCTTTGGTTAGTGGCTGTCAGGGACATGCATTTGTCACTGGTTTGGGTACCAGTTCACACTACACTACACACTACAGTGTCTAGATTTATCCCATATTTATACTTTTACTTGTCTTAGATTTTTCTTCTGCTTTTAATACATTTCAGCCTCACATTTTAGCTGATAAATTATTGACTGATTTCAATGGGTTTTAGTTGTCTTGTTGACAGAGCCCTGGATATTTGGATAAATGTTTCTGTGACCTATGAAGTGTTTTCCTCCACTAGTTCTCCTCAATGCTGTGTTCTTTCTCCCTTACTGTATCCCGATCACCAGTGATTGTAGGAGTCAGTGCACAGGCTGACACAGACTGATGCATTTTAAAGTTTGCAGATGACACATTTATTGTCGGCTTGTTATAGGGAAAGGGTGACTCACCTGGTCAGACAGTGGAGGATTTTATTATGTGGTGTGGCAATTCCTACTTAAAATTGAATGTCACCAACGGCGAAATTATGTGTATAGATTTTAGAAAGAAGTCTAGTAAGGGGAATTAGTGGAGTGTGTTCAGTCTTATAAGTAGGTGTTGTCATTGACAAGAAGCAGACATTAATTAAACATTCTGATACTAATGAAAAAAAGCTCATGAGAGATTGTACTTCCTCTACAAACTAAATAAGTTTAAGTGTAAACAGTTGATCATCATTTTGTATAGCTCTCTGATAAAATTTGTCCTCATATTCGCTTTTATTCCTCTGTTTGGCCACCTATCATTAGGGATACAAGAACAGGAAGAAACAAATTGTGGCTGGCAAAAATGATTGGTGTTAAATTATGTGATTTACCAGACACACTTTTCAAGAGTCACACAAAAGGCGTAAAGTGTTTTCTGCTTTCCTAATTACCCACTTCATGGTGAATTTGAGCTCCTCCCATCTGTAAAGAGATTCAGGCAGCCTAAATCAAAAAGCAACAGATGGAAAAACTCTTTTAATCTTTTTTTTTTTTTGCTAAGGCCATTATTCAGATAAATTTTAAATTTAAATGACTATGATTATTTGTCATTTAGTCTGGTAATTTTACATTGATATCTGTGCCAATTTTTCACAGACTATTTAGTTTGTCAATGTTGCAGTCTGAATGTCTCTGTTTGTGTTCTTTATGGGGTTTTTCTTGTATAATTGTTCCACCATACTGCAAGGAAAATCTCCCTATGGGGACAATAAGACAAGATATGCTTTATTAAGGGAAATTTGTTGCGGGTGTGGTACATTGACTGCAAGACATACATGCACATTGCAAAAACACACAAAACGTCACAGTGCAGACAAAATTCAACTAAGTGACACAGCTGTACTAAAACGTGGCATTCATAATGAGGGGCAATCAAATTGTACCAAGGAGTAAAATTAATAAGAACTGTTGCACATCTTAGCACAACAGCACTTTAGTGATGTTGTGATATAAAATAATCCATTAACCAATAAAAGTTAGACAAATAGAGCAAATAAATAAATAAAAGATATATAGAAAAAAATAAGAAGGCTAAACCTTATCGCCCCCTCCCCAAATCACTAGATGGTGTCAAGATTTTTTTTAAAAAGAGAATTGAAAGTTGGGAGAACAAATTATTTGAAACAGCTGCTCTTGCAACAAATAGCTGTGTAATGTTTTCCCAATCAGCGAACAGCACAGGAAACGGGTCTTGTAAGATCTTTGTTGCCTGTTTGATTGCAATACCTTAATAGACAGCTTCCAAGGGCAGAGGCTGAAAATCTGACCCAGTTATTTTCATTGAAGTTTTCACTATATTAGCGAGTCTAGAATTACACTGCACAGTGAGCAAGCCAAACCCAGCACTCATACCATATCTAATTATAGTTCCAAGAACAGCATTATACAAGGTCTGCATGATCCTAGATTGAACTCCAAATAGCCTAAGTCTGCATAAAAAAATGCAGTCTTTGCACTAGTTTGGAGTACAGATAATCAACATGATCACTCAAACATAAAATCTTGCACATATATAATAATACCAAGGTATTTAAAGGTACGCATCTGTTCCATATTACATTATTTTTGTCAACAATCACAAAATAATCATGTGCACTCAATTCCTTAGGATAAAAGATAATTTATTTAATTTTACTGGAATTTGGTGTGAGATGACTATTGTCACACCAGCTTTTAATGTTGCAATCCCCCTGTGATACACAGAAAGGCAGTCCTCAGTGAAAAAATAAATAATAGTGTCATCTGAAAATGTGATGACATAGTTGTTGGCTTTTTACCCTATACATTCAATAATATACAGAGTAAAAAGTGGAGAAGAGCCGACTCAGCCTTGGGGTATACCTGTGCTACAGCATGTTACTTCAGACAAAGAATTATTTACTCTCATCTTTTGAGATGTGTTTGTTTAAAAAAAAATAATAATAACATTTAATAGCAATCAGTGGAGCATCAGCACCCAAATTAAACAGTTTTTGACAAGCAGGTGAGGTTGAACTGCCTGGAAAGCTGATCTAAAATCTGCTATAGAAGCCGTGCATAAGTTGTGGAGTTCTCCAAGTTCATGTTTATGAAGGGGGTTACACTGATATCAGAATTCTCTGTGCTTCAGCCATGCCTGAAGGCAAACTGTAAAGGGTCAAAAAGGTGGGTTATGTTTGCCTAAAGCCTATTAACAAGAATTCTTTCAAAACATATCACAACCGGGTTTAGGGCCACTGATCTGAAGTCTTTGTTAAGTGAAGGACGTGACACTTTGGGAGCAGAAATAATAATATACTTCTTTCCACAGAGTGGGCACAGTATGACTGTAGTAGGATTTCTGATGGATAGGATACTAGGAAGACAATAGACTAATAAAGTCATACTGATGCTGAAAACTGATACCTCAAAAAAATTCAAACATGTTTGTTCAACTGCAACTGAGGTCGGGTGGGGTCAGTTCCCCTCACACACTTGCAACCTCCAGACTTCATCCCATTTCCCTCTAACAGATTTTTGTGACAACTCTCCCTGCCACGAGACCACAGCCAGTGAAAACTGATGCAGACGTTCCCCCTCCGGGAACTGGACGAAATATCAGACAAAAGATTATTCAGTGTGGCCACAGCTTTAGAGACACCAGATTCTGTAATATACATTGAACTCTGACTTAATTTAAAAGTGAACAATGCACAACTCTATTAATAATGTCCACGTTAGACGTACTGTGCCACATTATAGCTTTAAGCTAATTCACATCTGCAGTTCCTCTTACCACTGCTCTCTAATTCATCCAGGTGCTGCTCATATGTCGCAGCCTTGCCCCGTTATTAACTGCGGTATTGGTGAGCAGATGTTCCATCTGCACCAATGTAGATTCATTCACCCCAGCAGGCAGAGTGGTTGAAGTGGTCCAACCTATTTTCTTTCTTTCTTTTTTGATAAATCTGTTAGCAATAATGGGATTACAGAAAACTCATCCATGCACACACCAAATAGTAATGACAAGAACAATCACATAAGTCGTGCCATCCTAGGAAGACCATCCTACGATCCCACCTTCGCACTTATCCAAGAACAACTGAATTCATAAAGGCACACACAGGCCATTAGGGCACAAATGCATTAGGGCATAGATGTAAGGCACTTGCTGATATTGATTTTTGTTTACTAGTAGAAAATAGAACATCTCCCCAGTGTGGATGCATAGACAAACCATCATGCCTACTTTTATTGAACAGTATCCAAAAGAAACATACACACACACACACACACACACGCACTCACACACTAGAACTAAGGACGTCTTGCTCTTACCGGAGATGAAGAATTCAAAGGTCCAGGGATCAATCTTGTAACAAGCAGAATACAAAAGCAAGTGGGGGGAAGGGAAAATAGAGGAAAAAGGTCTGATCGAGGAGCACAAAGGCACTTAAGCTGTACAATCATTCTGTCCATCGTTGATGATTAAGAGGAGAGGACAGTGAATGGGGCTAGTTCTGTGTTGTTGTTTTTTTCTGCCAAAGTGAAAAGAAAGCAGCACCAAACAGGAGAAGAGAGGGGAATAGTCCAAACATAAATCTACTTATTTATTTTTTGTGCCTGCCACTAACTTGCCAAACAAAGATTCTTGTCAAAACAATGAGATGAAGCTTTTTTTTTTTTGCCTGATGTGGGCAGTTGAATCACGTTTTGAGCCAAGCTGTGAAAATAAGTGGGCCCAGGGAACGTCAGAGCAAACTGTCTGTATTATGGTGATGGACAAAAACAGCTTGTGCTTTCCAGCTTGTTGATTGTCTTATGTTGACTATTTTTGATCAGTTCAAAGAGCAGATGACATGTAGGTTGTTGAAGTTTCTGAATATCTATAGTAATGTTTATTTATCCATATCACCCCAGTTTATTACTGTTATTCTCTTCAGGCTACTTAAGATAATTTTTTTTTTCCTTCTTTAATTTCTTTCACTGCTATTGTGATGTCGGCAACCGGCTAAAGGTGAGGTAACTGCCTGCTACTTTTACATTTTTGTTTATTTAGCAGTAGGCAGCATATAAAGTAGCTGCCTGCTACTAAATAAAAATGGTCTATATGATTTTCTTTTTTTATGTTTTTTCCACTTCCGGTTTTGACTCACGGGTATCTTTGATGCTAGCGATTTTTGTTATAATGCCTACATTTTAAAAAGACTCTATTTTCTCAAATATTGTTGCATAAAAGAGAACAACATATGATGAAATGGTGTGTGCATATTATGGCACTTGGATCTTCTCATCAGATACCAGTAATGAAAAACAAAGCAGTCGCTGACTGTATTTTTCAATGAAAATTAAGAAAATCAAATGAAGACTGACATTAGACAATGTCTTTCAAGGTGTAGTATTTTAGTTTTTTTAGTTGTGATAATAGCTGCTATCCCAGCATGGAGTCTGTGTGGATAAGTCTCAATCAGGCGTGCATGTTGGAATTACATTTTGTTCTATACTTCTTTGAAAAACTGTTCAAGCTCTGCTGGTTGAATGGGGACCAGTTATGAACAGCTCAATTATGACTTTGACAGGGTCACTCCACAACATCCGCCAAATAAAAAAAAGGCATCTGGCTAACTGTTAGCTGCTAGCAATTAGACCGTGCTCGCATATCAAAACATTTCATTTTCGATAGTTAAAATCGAACAGAAATGAGACTGTTTTAAACTTAAGCAATACGCCTATTAGCAGGAATTTAAACAGATCAACAGTTGTTGATGTACTCTGCAAAAACAAAAAGTAATGTTTGTATGTAAACAGCATTGTAAATAGTGATATTTTAGATAACATAACAACATTGTTTTGTCATATTGTCATGAACCAAATATCACCTGTCATCTCATCTCATGAGTTGAATGTAACATTAAACATAACATCTCGTTTAAAACATGGTGTTGAATTTTTATGAACTATTGTGGATGGTGAGATGCAGACTGTCTTCTCAAACAGAAAAAATATACATGGCACATATTTTTGTTTGTTTAAAATCAACAGTGTAAAATAGAATGGATCAAGAAACGATTGAATACAAAAAAATAAATAAAATCAGTTATATATTGACGACAGTTTGCCAAGGCTGTCAGGGTTTTTATTTGAAATTCAGAAGCTACAAGCTTTAGACTTTCTGTCCCTGGAGAACAAATTGACTGTTTAATGTGTTCGTGAAGCTAATTTTGTTCATGCTTTTCTTAACTGAATTTCACTGAAACTCATTGCTTGACATTCTGGTGTTACCATGAACTCTGTCTGGGAAATTTGGTTGAAAATCATGTTTTGTATGGCTGCGAGCTACGAGGGAGCAAAATTGAAATATAATTGCATGTTCATGTAATATGTGTTGGATCAAACACTTATAAGACACATTTCTTGGAGGTTGAATCGAAGCATACCAATTGGAGAGCATTTTGAATTCGTTTGCTTTTAAATGGGTCTGTTAAAATGTTCAAATGACCACTAAAATTTAGGCTAAAATACAGTATATGTAAAAGTACTGCTCCTTAAATTGTTAATGGACAGATAATGGATGTGAGTGATATTAGTCTTGTTGCACAAATTGCGATATTTGGAAGCAGCTAAATAAATTGTGCATCCTATCTGAGCAATTGTGTCTTCGATTTCTCATAACTTGACAATCTGTGCTTGTGCTTGCAGAAAAAGACAGCTTTGTCTTTGAATGCAAATTCAAGCAACAATTACTTTTTGGAACTGATCCAACAACTAACTCAATATTCATTTGCTGTTTCTTTGTTGTGTCCAGTGCAAAAATGTCTCTTCCCCCATTAATCAGATTTTCACTGTGCTTCTTTCTCCCCTCTTATAAACAAGTTCTGGCATTGTTCATTTGTTACTGTTTTTAGTGAATAAGTATGAATGTGAAAAGAAAGCAATGTGCCCAAAAGGAAACTTTGAAAGGATGCAAACCTGTCAAAAATATCTTGAGAAATAAATGAATTAAATACTCTTATATTTGTTTCTTTGCTTGTTTTGGTGTTGGCACACATATTTGCAAGCAAGACTGTTTTACATATGATGCAGAGCGTGCATTTGAGCAGCGTCACCGTGGCTGGGGGGGGCAAGATTGGTATTGGTGAAACAGGCAGGGACGCTCTTAAAAGATGGGGCGCCAAGTAAACGGTGTTGGGAACCACCAGTTTAGGACACCACCAAAAAGTATATTGCAACACTGATACCATTTCGGATGTTCTTGTAGAAAAGAGTTAGCGGAGTAGGAAAGTTTATCTGGCATTTCTTTCAAAGAAATTCGGCAGACTGAAATATCTAATGGGCACTTTGATCAAAATGAGCCCCACTTTTATCTTTGCTTGTGTGCACCCCACCTCTGGCACATAAGCAGCAGGTACCACATGACTGTACATCATCTGGGTATCGCATGTACTGTACCCCACAGAGAGCTTGTGTTTTCGCAGTGAAGTTGGTTTGTTAGCGGACCCCCTTTTGAGTTTGGGTCACTGTGTTCCATTACTGCGCAGTATGCATGAAGCCAAAACAAACATAACACTGACAGACTAGCCAAACAGTGGCTTGGCACTCTGCTGCCATTTAAGGCGCAGTATGGGGTCCAGACTGTGTGTTCCAGAGTGTGTAAGTCTAGGATAATCAAGGGGTTGCAAGGATAATTTTTCCGATAACTGGATGATGCTTACCAAATGTGACTGCATTGGTGTGTATTACAGCTGAGAGAGATTTCATTTATGAGAAAGATGTTTGTAAATTTTATTTGTCATGCCAGGCATGCATTTCTGTGCATATTTGTGTGTGCTAGTTAAAAAATGACCTTTTCAAGTGATTCAATGTCCTTCTCTCTTCGACTACATCAGACTCCGTCAGCCTGCTTCATTCTGTCCTCATAACACCCTTGTCTTGCGCTGATAATTATCTGCAAGACTGCACTTTGCTCTCCTCATATTTGAATGGGAATGACAAAGAGCACATTTGTAAAACAGCCCGGAAACTTTGTTAGCAAGCAAAATATGGGGGAAAGAGAACAAGTGGAAGGGGTGGGAAGCTTCAGGGGAGGGGGCAGGTGGTGTAGGAGAAGACGAAAGGAGAAATGATAATGATGAGTGTAGAGAGACGGGCAGAATTGAATCTTTTAATCTCCCAAAGTGGGAAGAAAGCGACCAGAGGCATTTGTGATTGGATTTCCTTTAGGTCCACAAATAGGTCAATATAACTACCATTGCTCATTAGCCAAGAGGGGGTAGAGTAAGGGAAAAGTTTTGTGTCGATATAGTCGGCATCATTCAGTTGCCCTTTCTTCAGTAAGAGAGGAAGGGAAAATAGATGGTGCAGAGAGAGTGCTTTTGGATGTGTGTCTACGAGACTTCGGTTGTCTGAACAAAGTAATACAGGCAATATAATAAAGCACTGCAGTGCACACAAACACCTCAGATTTGACCTTTCATCTACAAGTACTGCTTCCCTTTCTGGACTTTAGATCTAAACAAAATAAGCTTCTCTTCCATACACCTGGGATCCCAATGTCTACAAAGTACATGAAGTGTAAGATGTTGTAATATCAGCTGGTATACAGTGTTTCCTTTGTGTCAGTCTAATTCCTTCTTTAAAAAAAAATTGTGAACAATTTTGTTTTTTATTCAAAAACGTGAAATAATCTGAATGAGAGTCTCTTCAATGAAGTGATTACATTTTTAAAAAAAGGAAGCATAAAAATAGCCTTGCTTATGAGTTATGTCTAAAGTAGTAGCTTGTTGAAATTTCTGGAACTCAGTCAAAAGAGGGTGACTTTGCAAAAGTTGTAGAATAATTTTTACAATTTGCTCTCTAAGGTGATTTATTATCCCCTAGCCCCCCCCCACCCCCCACCCCCACCCCCAAGTGCAGGTTCTGAACTGATTCCATGGATTCAGGTCAAACAATAGATGTCATCGTTGTGGTATTGTGCAACCAACCAAGTCAGAGGGAAGACTGATCGACCTGTTAAGACCTGGTGCAAAAAGTTTGTCATTTTAATACAAAAAATAAGATAAAAAGAAAACAAAACTTTTTAGACTTTTGAAAGCACCTCAAATTTCTGCTAATTGATTCATTTTTATTTACTTTAAAACTACAGGTTACAACTTTTGTTAATAATTTGTTTTTAACGTATTTGCTAAATCCATCACTATGTTAGGATAACATGAGACAGACATCTGGTGAAAAAAATCAAAATCCTCTGCTTTCTCCTACTGGTATCTGAAGTAGGGCTGAAACGAGTCCTCGAATGATTCGAGTAACTCGATTATTAAAATTCCTCGAGGAAAATTTATGTGACTCGAAGCTTCATTAAATTATGTTTTATTATGTAGCGCACCGTGTTCCGCCCGGATCACTATTTGCGGTAGGCAGCATCCTTACGTCCGCCTATGAGTTGTTGTGAAGTGCTAGCAGTATGGTGTTGAACTGTGCGGCGTTTTGTGAGGGTTTTAGGGGAGAAATAAGGTTTGTTGAATTTTGCAGTGCGATGGTTGGTTTTGCGGCGTCTGAATTGGAGCGAACGGGAGAGAGACAGAGAGAGAGAGAGAGAGAGAGAGAGAGAGAGAGAGAGAGAGAGATCTGATTTCTCGGATAATCGTAAAAATATTCTATAGAGTACTCGATTACTAAAATATTCTTTTACAACAGCCCTAATCTGAAGCAATACAGAAATCAGAAACAACCAATCAGAGACGGGACGACGTTCTTAGCGCTGTCAGTCATACTCGGTTGCTCATAATGAGCATAATTGCTCTTATTGCTCATGCTCAGCTTCTCAGCGTGCTAAAGGTACTTCTCCCCTTCCTGCAATAAATCTTTAAACTTGTATCTTTGTGGCGTGCTCCTTGCTAGTGAAAACAACCAAATGGTTGTGTTATGAAACCATATATATTATGGTTTCATATTATGGCTTCAGACAATGGCTTGACAGAAACTATTCTCTCAAGCCATTGTCTGAAAATGAGAAAACAATGATCATATCTCTGAACTGAACTGGGAACAGTACTCCTGTCTTATTGCAGCACAATAAGACAAAGGTGCCCAAGTCCAATCCTCTAGGGCTACCATCCTGCAACCTTTAGAGGAACCTCTGCTCCAACACAGCTAAATCAATTAGTCATTCAGCTCTGCAGAGGCCTGGTAACGAGCCATTCATTTGACTCGGGTGTGTAAAAAAAAAACGGAAGCATCTAAAAGTTGCAGGATGGTAGCTCTCAAAGGCTGGACTTGGGCACCCTTGCTGTAAGATGTGCTGTGATCAACAGCAATCCTAGTGTGACTAGTCTATATAAAGCACTTTTCACACTTAATCTAAAGTGGTCAAAATGCTTATGCCACCCTTGACAAGATTTCACTTTGAGCTGTGAGCTTTACAGGTAATTTAAAAACCACTGACTGCTAAATCCAGACAAAAAATAGATATTTTTTAATGTTTAGAGCGGAACAAGATCGGATTATTGTTCAAAGTCTTAAAACTATTTTTGCTCAGACCAAAAAAGAAGGTGAAGGAGCAACACATGCACACAGTCGATCTTTTTACTGTTTATCTGCGCGCTCATGTGCATGTAATGCAAAAGGAGCTGATGCTGATGAAGCAGTGGCAGCCTTTGGGCTGAGACAGATGATGGATGGAAGGAGGTAGATGACTGCGTTGGGTGGCTGCTCGCTCCTTTTCTGTTTCCCCTCTCAGCCATTCTCATACTACATTCCTCTCTTTGTCTTTTTTTCCTATTACTTTTTCTTACTCTCTCCATTCTGCTTTCACACCCACCCGAGTCTCCCTCACTTTCTCGCCAGATGAGCGATGGAGGGATGATCTCCTTCTGTCCTGCTGCTAAGGGTGTCAACATCTCCTACATCCCCTGCTCTTTGGCCTTGTTCGTTTTACAATTACTGTTGGACAGAGATGGCTGGAGGAGGACAAGACAAGGAAAACAAGCAGGCATCCAGTTAGATGGATAAAAAGGTAAAAATATATGACGCATTGTGGTGGGACAGACTGAGAATGAAAGGAGAGGAAAATACCACATAACTCGAGGATTCCACAAGACAATTAAATATAGTGCTGCAAATAAGTGTGTGTTTTTGTGGAAAAAAAAAAAACAGCTTTCATTATGAGAACTAACCCAACCCCGGCCACACGGAACCCTTCATGTCAAACCGCAGCAACACTGCGGTCAGAAAGTGACAACCGATTACACTGAATGAGATGGTTATTAGGATTAGCAAAGAGTGATTAAATGTTAATGATATAATGAATAATGAGCTTCCACTCGGTCTCATTAGCAAATAGTTAATACCCATATAGAGAGGGCCACTATCAGCTGAAACATGGAGGACAGAAAGGAGGGAGATTTGAAAAAAAATTAAAAAAAAATTTAAAATGGAAGAAACGGTCACATGGGGCGTAATGCTACTTAATTGTGATTTTCAGATTAGTTCCCAAGATGGACATTTTAATCCAAAGTAAAACAGACTTGCCTCTGCACTTCTTGACACTTTGCATGAAGCCTCAAAGCAGACTGTAGATCTCTGCAGCTGTTCGCAGAGCGCAAAACCTCTCCCATTTCCTCAAAAATGCCCATAAATCGGAGACAGCACTGATAACAAAAGCAGTCTTCTCAAAAACAGGATTTTAATAAAGGGTTAGATCCTGTTTCTTACAAGCATGTACTTTTTTTTCTTTGTGAATAACCTATTTATTTAATTTTTTATTTCTATGTTTTATTTTTTTCTCCATTTAGCAGCCCAAAGGACGTGGTTCATTTGGTGTAACAAGAGCGCCCCCATGAGTCAGGAAGCCATACCTACTGGCTGTCCAGAGGGATGAGCATCACTTCAGGGACCAGGCTGCAGCACGCCGGAGTAGATTAAGGAGGGAAATTATTTATAAATTCCCCCTCAATTATTTATCGAGCAATTCCTCCCAGTGTTTACTCAGGGGTTATTAAATATTATGCTTCAAAAGCTGCTCAAAAGACAGAATTGTCAGAGGACATGCTGGGATACTTTTAATTCCTGCACTCACAGAACTCACAGCTCCTGGAACCAGCATTAAACAAGCAATTAAAGAAGAGGAGGCTAAATCAAACTTCCCACCATTTCACTTAAATATCTGCACATCTCTTTCTATCCTCTTCTTTCATTACTCTTTAGGAAGGAAAACTTACTGCCTCAAGTTTAACACTAAGAAGGAATGTGTGTGCGTGTGTGTGCGTGTGTGCGCGTGTGTGTGCGTGTGTGTGTGTGTGTGTACTTTGAAACTTGTGTATGTGTGAGTAAAGGGGGGGTAATGGAATAACTGCACCCTGGATAATCCGATATTTCTCTCCTTCTCCATCTCAGGCCACGTCTTCCTCTCCAACACACAAGCTCAGTGCACAGTGACAAACCTCTGTCTGTTGGCTCAGAGACCACCAATAGTTTATCCATATAGTGGCTGCCAGCTTAGCCAGAAAGAGGAAATGTAACCTTGAGCCTTTTCTCCCCCTTTTTTTGGCTTAAAGCACAAACTACCCTGATAGTGAGTGAATATTAATCTGCTGAAGCACGATCAAGACAACATTTGTTTGAAAATGTTGTTACAAAGATTATAAAAAAGTGTGACATGCTTTTGTATTCAGAATCAATACTTTTTAAAACCTTCTTCGGCTGGACTTATGGATGGCACAACCTGAAGTAAATGTATATACAGTTAAATTTCCTTTCATATTTTTGATGTGTCCCTTACATGGCTGTCTTCTTTCCACTCCATTTTTGAGCCTCAACAAACTAACCTGACAGCGAATGAATATTACACCGCTGAAGCAAGCTCAATTATCCTGGCAGGTGATGATAACTCGTATGGAAATACAAACACACACGGGGAGGGGGGAGAAAAATCCCCACAAAAAAGGCTACAGTTTCATCCTACGGAGACATTCGAGTCAGACATTTCTTCAGCCTTTCTCCCAACTTGTTGCCCTTTGTCAGGATTCTCTCCATCTGTTCTGCTCCCCCCTGTGAGAAAAGAAGAAGAGAGCGGCGCGTGTCTTTGTGTGTGTTCGTTTGATCTGGTTCAAAGAGAGTAAAAGGGGTAGAAACACAAACCATGGCTATCACCCCTTGCCAGTCTCTTCCACACTCACAGTCTGTCTCCTTTGCTCTGTTCTGCCATGGAGAGCTCGTGTCTGACAGTGTGTGCAACAGGGACAACAATTCACCAAGCAGAAAAAGACCAATACGCTTGTCAAGAGAAAACAAGAGAAGGCATCAAGACAAGAGTGAGGCAGTGTATGCCATTTGCAGCACAGATGAAGAAATGTCCATAGGATGGCACATATGCATACGTGTGCACAGCTTCTTACCACATGATGGGTAAGGCAGGTGGTCTCACATGCTTCCATGGAGCAACACTGACCCCTACAGCCAGAACCTCTTGCATCAGATGGAATGTGATGCTCCAAATCACGGAGTTTCATACTTCGCCCCAGAACCTCATGACTCACATACTCAGAAGAGGGATTTAAAGAACAAAGTGATGCCAGAAATAGCAAAGTAATGAAGTGTAACAGCCAGGTTGGCCTTTGAAAAATAGGTGTAATGTCCAGAAATCAGTCATTTGAGGGAGATTTTGGAGAGCTTTTAATTTTCTGTAAGAACAAAGCACATTAGTGACACTCGCATATGCATCAAAATGATTTGCCTGCAACAATTAGGCCAGGTTAAAATTAAAAGCTCTGAATGCGAAGCGCTCTGAGGGATCCGCTTTATTTTTCTTCTCTTGCTCTTTTAAAGTCGACATTCATCATGTTTGACTTCAGAGGTATAAACTTTTAATCACTTCCATTCCAGCTTTCTTCAAAAGTAATGATTGTTCTGGAGCATGAGCCAATATTTCTCTCACGCTGCTTTCAAGGAGCACTGACGACATTTTCAAATGGTAGTTTGGGGATCCAGCAGCAATCTCTCGGCTGGTTGAACCACTATTGTCAGTCTGCTTTTGATTTGCGGTTGGCAAGTGAACACAAGTTTCAAATCTGACAGGAAGACGGGTTTTCTAAAATACCAATAAAACTGATATGTGAACAGAGCCAGCTTTACATGAAATCCCTGTTTTATCAATAAATCTTCTCCAGTATAGAGCACATGGCAATCTTGATTCCACTAATGCTGATTTTATATTCTACTAAAAGAAAGCAGTAACAGAAAGCATGAGTAAAATTAGTATTTTCTGCTCAAATTAAAGAAGAGAGAGTTTGTTCAGCTTCTTTTGGTGAGTCACACAGGTTATCTTCTTAGGCTGCACAAAGCTCCAAGCATGAGTTAAAATGTGAATTAAAAATAACAGAGCTGTTGCTGTTTGCTGCATTGGATATGCCAAGCAGATTGTAATACCCTAATTACTTAAGGTGGGTGACTTGGATATATTTTCTCTTCTTCCCATAATGTGTTTGCAGAAGGAAATTCCTAATATAAATTACAATGCAAATTGAGTTTGTTCAAAAAGGCTGTCTGTATCTGAAAAATGCATGAGGAAACAAAAAGGAAAAAATAAAATAAAATAAAGGATTCATTTCTTTCAACCCCCCTGCAGCCCCTTAATGCCATCCCACACACCACACAATATATTCACAAGTAACAAGATCAATGATAAGTCTATTGTTTAGCATAACAGAAGCAATATTGCTATAGAATAACACTGCTAAAAGCATAAAACCAAAGTCTGATGAAATACTACTAAAACAATAACTAAAGACACAAAACATAGTTTCTATAAAACACTTGTTTCAGGAGTTGAGGATGATAAAATGGGGTTGACTGAGAAGTGGAGTAAGAAGAAGAGATTTTTTTTTTTTTTGGAAGTAGAAACACCTGCCATTATGACTTCATCCTAGAGCATTTTGCACAAGACTCATCATCCAACACAATGGAGCCAATTCTCACAGCCCCGGTACCCTTCACATCACAGCCTTACAAGTTCTGACAGCATTTCTGCCACATCTCTAGCCTTATAATTTAGAAGAAATTGAACTATAGAGACTTGAATCCACCTGTGCTTCAAAATGTTTGAAAAAGTTCCTTAACTTTATTTTCATTATTTTGGAACTCTGCGTGAAACAAAGGCTTTGTTCAGATGACGCGGAAAGCAAAAGGTTTCCTCTTTTCTCTACATAGCGTAGACCTATTTGATGGCTCTGGAAGGTGACGACTGAACCTCCACCATCACCGGGTTTGTTGTTAACAATGTGGCTTTCACAGGTAAAGCAGAGAAAACAACACAGAAGACATAGCCGACATGCAGCAGCAACACTTGCATCGCATTGACAAATCCAGGGCAAATCTGACAAGAACAATAGCACATTTTTGAGATATAATGAATTGTAGGATATACAGTTGTCCTGTATATTCACATGTTAAGAAAAAGTTATGTTTCAGACATTCCAACATTTGGGTTTGGGAAAATCTGCTATTCAAATGTCAGATTTAAATTTGTATTTAAATTTACATTTAAAGGCTCCACTGTGCCTGTGTTACTTCCTTTAAGTGCTTGTGACTTTGTGGACCAATTTCACACCATCACATGTACAGAGTGTTTGTTCTGTGACGCATCTCAAAGCTGTTGTTAATGGATAATGTGGAAGGCACAGTCAGAGTCCTGATAGTGGGAAGTTTAATAAAGCAAAACCAAAAGACCAGCAAAAAGCAACAGAGCAGAAAAAAGCAAAAAACAAATCTCAGGTGGAGCAGGAACAGTAGAAGTGACAACGCAATGATGGAAAAAAAAAGCCAGAGAAGAAGGATGGTACAACATGTGAATGAGAAAATTTAGAATAAACAATTTACAAAAAAGTTATTTTTTTGGTCTGTGGAAAGAAGCTGAACTATCAGCCGAGTAAGCACCACAAACCCATGCCGAAGACCACTAGCTCAGGATTCAAACCCACAACCTTTTCACTGGTAGCAACGCTACCAACTTTTCTATCATGCAGCCAGTGAAAATACTCTGCATGAAGAAAATATTAAATAACAGAACACGACAAAACACTAAAGCAACCTGGAATGTGAAAAATAAGAATTTTTATAATGGTTTAGTTTATAAGACAACATAAAACTAAGCACTGAATTGACTCACTTCTCTTAATATCCTTTAAACATGCAGTAGAGATTTCTGAGAAAATCGTGGACTTGGGTTGAACACCTGAGCAAGCACACCTCAAAGGTCCCTGCCTCTTACTCTGCTGCACTACAGCTCCTCCCCCACACGGATGTTCTCTAAGAAACCTCTGAGAACTTCACACAACTTCTAAAAGTAGTGTGAAGAGCTCGTTTTCAGTTTAGTAATTAACACCCATCATAATAAACCTGTTGCCAGGATTCATAGGCACAAATGACAAACATTGATGAAACAGCACCATTTTAAATACGTTTGAAAGGAGTATTCTAAGGCTCCAGTCAACCCACACTGTTGAAGCTATCCTCCTGTGAATTTGGGACAAATATTACGTCAAAGAAATTTAATTATATGTAAATAATGCCACACGACTGCCAATTTAATCTTGATTATATGGAGACGCAGAAAGGGAATAGGCTGCATAATAAAACTGCTGCACTGACTGAACAACCAGTGTTTTGAGTGTGGGTGGGCATTTGCCTACAGCTAAACAAGGAGAACTGACAAGTCAAAATGGGACTGTTAAATGTCGTGCGTCGTCTGCAACCAGTAGATGTTATTTCTGCCATCGCAACAATGCCTTGCCTGGCTGTGGGTGAAGGAACGTGTGGAGGGGTGATGAGAGAGGAGGCGGGAGGTCGAGAGGTGAGGATGGGAAAATGAGGACAGTGGGAGGACTTCACTAATCGCATGCTGGGAGTAAAAGATAGCCATGTAGCCTCTGGGTCTGAAAAGTGTAACCAGTGGGCAAGTTGTTTATTTTTTTATTGCCAGCAGGGGATTACTTTGACCTTGACTTTTTCCCAAAGTAAAAAATTGTCTTTCAAGTTTATAGTCTAGATAACTAGTTTATAGCCTGTACAAGTCTGCATAATTCATCAAAACGCATTTCTAATTGCATTTACACTACTTTATTCTACTTTACAATAAAGGAGAATATGACTTTGGGCTAAGTCGCTAAGTCACTATAACCATTGCATGAGCAAGATGGACAGATCCACATTTCACTCATCGTGCCTGTTTTCAAAAATAATATAAAAATATAACATGCACAATCTGATGAACAAAAGTCAAAACAAAATTGTATTTTTCTGGAACACCTATTATTGTGAGGGTAGGAACAGATGCATTCTAGGCAGTTTTGATAAGAACTGACAATCCCCGTTTGGAAATGATGTCTTTGAGAAGCAACACAAGAAAAATGATGCAGCTCTACAAAACAATAAACAATCAATGCTCATATTTCCAGGGAATGATCTGTGAAATAGCAGAATCATTATTTTCGTCAGATGCCTAAAATGTGCAAATACAGTGTCCATGGCAACATGAAAGAATACACATGGGCAAACAAAATAATGTTTAAAAAAACAGACAAAGTGAATAGAAATAAAAAATATATATATTTTTTGTGAGGTGACAGTTACTATTATATGTAGGATAAAATGTCATCCACATGGATAAAACATATATGCAAGCCTTAGCTCTGTATGGGAGCCATAAGAAGCTAAGTTTTTAACATAGCAGCCCTGCTCTATCACTATTAGTAGCAGCAGCAGCAGGAGCAGCAGCCCTCTACAGCAATATTCCACCTCATCTGGGAAAGCGTAGGCTAGCTTTGCAACACCTCTATCTGATGATAATGATGTAGCATGATGTGGTTCCATATTAGATTATTGATGATTGTATTGTGTTATTCAGCTTAGTGCTCTAAGTTGTGTTAAGGTGTTTTAAAATCTTCTATGTAACCCTTTTTAAGTTTGAGCACCCGCCCCTTTAAGGTCTCTGCACGGACTTGGTTTTCCCACAAAGACACTGTTTTGAAGAGAGCTAAGCAGAGTCTGTACTTCCTGCAGCAACTAAAGAACCACAATCCTACACAGGAGCCACTGGTCATCTTCTAAATGACCATTATTCATTCGTCCATCACTGTGTGGTTTAGCTCAGCCACAAAACAAAACAGATTCAAGTTGCAGGGAGGATCATGAGCGCAGACCTTTCCTGCTTCCAGGACTTGTACAGGTCCAGTCAGAAAAATCTAGCATGTCTGCAGATCTCACACATCCTGGACATAAACTATTTAGACTTTCACCTTCAGGTTGGTACGATGAAGAGTTTTTTTTGTTGTTGTTGTTGTTGCAAAATCCAGCCAACACAGAGACCTCAACTTCTCCCATTGCGATGAACACAAAAAACACCTTACACCTTAAAGAGTAGTCAGTTGAGTTGGTGATATACATAATTGTTGTTTCTTTATCTTTTCTTTCAATTCCCCTCCAAAATGTATAGATTTACCTAATGTTTGTACACTGTGAGTGTGTGAAACTAAGTCAGGTTCCTTGCTTTTGCACACAACCTTGGCCAATAAATCTGATGCCGCTATTAAGTCTGATGCTATCTGATAAAAACAACAAGCCATTATAACTTAAAGCTTGCCTGTGGTGCCTCAGGTGTGTGTTTGTGTGTTTTTCTTCTTTTTGGGATGATTCACAGACAAAACACGACCCTCTCCACTATTTTATTTGTACTGCTGGCAAATGTGTCAAACCGAGCCCATTCAACCTCCTTCACACCCACTCTACCTCCGAGTACACCCTCCACCTCATATCTAACGCCCAGCCCACACAATCACATTCCATACGGATTCTTGTTACCAGGCGAGATAATGTGACCGCTTTTGTTTTCACCTTTCCAGTACCTGTGAGTGATGTCCCATGAATGCAGTAATGGATACTTTGGCAGGTGTTTATATGCTTCTATATAAGTGTGAACAGGTTTTCTGAACACATTTTTGTGAAGAGAAAAAAAAAAGCACCAATCACTTTCCAGCTTCTCTATACCCTTAAACACCGAGAGAGATAGACATGAAAAGTCAATCCAAGCAAAATGCAATATGCAATTGAATTATCTAGTTCTTTAGATGATCTAAACCAGGTGACATTGCTTACTAAATTAGTAAGTAAATTTGAATATGTGTAAATAGTCATATTGATTGAATATATTTTTGAACAAAAATTGGATCTATTTGACCTGTAACGTGTCTTGAATAAACTGAATTAAACACAGTAGAAGGGGTTATAAAATGTACAATAGCTTTCATAATCACTGCTACATGTCATGTCAAAATTTTGGTTGCTGTAACCATTCGAAACAACTTCGTGAGGTCTAATGCAGTCTTCTTACCTATATTTTTTAAATGTGTATGTACACACCCATTTAAAAAATATATTTCTAAAAAGTGTATTTATTTCAGTAACTCAATTCCAGTCCATCTCCAAATGGCTTAAAAAACACACATACACACACACACACACGCATGCACGCACACACACGCGCACGCACACACACACACACACACACACACACACACACAAAGACGTTTTGAAGTGGCCAAATCAAATCCGGATTAAAATTCAATTGAGATGCTCACCATGACTAATAGGTAATTTATGCTTGAATAACTCTCTAATATGGTTTGATTAAAGAAACCATTTAAAGAAAGGAGGCAGAATTCCTCCAAAGTTATGTTAAAGACTTGCCAATTATCATAAATGACTGGAAGCAGCTTTTGGGGGATACAACCAGTTGTTAGGTTGAGGGTGCAATTAGTTTTTTTTATAGAGAGCCAGATTGGTTCATAAATTGAATCATCATTGCCCAGTTGGTTTTTAAAATTTGTTTTATTTTAATTTAACTGTGAAAAAGTGAAAACAGAGATCTTTGAGGGAGAAATACTTTCTCCAAGGCCTCTAGTACCAGTTGGTCCTGTATGCTGCAGACACTGACAGTGAAGGTCTGTGGAGCACGTTATCCTTTTTGCCCAAAACTCTACTTGCAATTCATTAAAACTTGTTTCAACAATTCCATCCATCCGTCCATCCATCCATTTTCTTACACCCTTGTCCCTCAGTGGGGTCAGGAGTTTCAACAATTCAGTTTTTCAATTTTTAAATTCTACTGGAGCTCCTATGTGATATGTATGTAAAAGATGTCCCACTGTAACTGCATTTAGAAAGCTAGTACACAAATGTAATTGCAATGACCCAGTAATATTACTAATACAACACTACGCAAACACTTTGTCTGCACTGATGAAAATGTTATCACCAGATACTGACACTGAAATTGATAAATAGCCCTACTTTTCAGACCATTTAAGGGCACATTTAGTCACATAAGCCTCAAAAGTAAAACTGAAAAACATGAGACAGTGACAGCATAGCAAAAGTAATGAATCCGGTCCTGGTGCAGCAGTTGTGTGGAATTTCTGTGGGTGTGTGAGCAAACTAGCTCTAGTGTTTAAATAATAAAGGCATTAGTTGAATCAACATGTTTCCTTCTTTCTCTATAGTTTATGAGACTGCTAATGTACCATATTCAAGGGACAAAAGAGACCAGAATATTAGTCAGACAAAAACTCCCTCTGCTCTTGTATTCATCTTAATGAGCATGTTATGAAGGATCTCGTTAATGAGAAGATCTGTCTCAGCTGTCGGTACAGTGCTGGTTAGACGTTTGCATATCTTTATAATTGGCCATGAATCTCTGAGTCCTTTTGGGATTTTAATAATGCATTTAAGCTATTTTTTGGAGTGGAATTTTAATAAAAAGATTTGGATGCACAAAGTTGTTTTTCATGTGAATATTTTTTTCTAGCCCATATATTTATGTATATTAGACAGACAGACAGGCAGATAGACAGACAGAGAAAATGTTTGATGTATCATCATTTTACTCTGAAAGCGGAAAAAAGCAAAGCGATTCCACTGAATTCTGTATGTATACTTTGGCAAAACAGAAAACAAATATGATCCCAAATAAAAATGCATTTCATTTGTTGTCCATTTATAAGCTCAAACAGTTCTTTTCAGAAATTCTAAAATAATCTGCAATAAGTGGATACACACACAGCAAGACAATCTTTATGACTGCAGAAGCTTCTGCCAACTTCAAGGACAAACATGTACCTAACTGTGAGACTGGCACAGGAACAAGGCCTTCAAAGATATTTTTAAATTTCACACATAGTGATGAAAGACAGTGACAGTGTGAGCCCCAATGACATGCATGACTCTCCCCCTTTGTAACAGAAAAAAAAAAAATTAAAACCAATTTTATAAGCAATTAACGCCAAGTGCCAGGCTTTTTACAATAGGTATAGAAAAGAGCTTACTTGTAACCACATACAGCTTTGAAAAGGTGTTTTATCGAAACAAAAGAAGTTCTTAATTCTTCAAGCTACTAAAATGTTTAAACAATTTTCATCAAATTGAAGGAGAAAAAATATTCTGTGCGCAACATTACACAGATTATGAGGATGAGCATGATAAAACTATCTACAAAATTAACTTCATGACTTCTTTTCAACTAAAGAACCAAAAGACTCTGGGGCTTAGGAAAACTGAGCTGGTGATTCTAATAGAAAGAAGTTTTTTTTGTACATGGAATGATTAATGGCATGATCGTGTTTTTCCTCATATAATTTGTCCTCGTATAATTTTTGCTCGTCTACTGTGGTGTTTCAATTTTTAGTTAAATAAACGACTCAAAAGCAAATACCTCAGAAACATTTTGCTCAGATGTTAGAAGTTAGGAACTTAGCTAACACTAACTTTCTATTCAGCTTTCATTGAAAGCGGGCAGGAGAGACGTTGTTCTTGCTAACTATGTTAAAAGTAATTGGAAACTATTACAATAATTATTTTTAAAAACCCATTGGGATCGTGTCTGGTACAGCTATTAGACAGTTATGTAATATGTGCAACAGGACTGACAACTGCTGCAAATTGAAAATGGATGTCCAAATTGATTACATTATCTTGAAGAACAAATAATGTCCCTTCATCAAACAACAATTACTATTCATTAAAGATGGCATTGGAGGAAACGTCTCCAAAGTCAAAAGCATTACTCAGCCATGCAGCTAAAATTTCTGCACAAATGCTTTACTCTATTCATTCTTACTTAATCCTTTGTAGTGTCATGGATTGTTGAGATATTGGTGGACTCAATGGACTTTCGGTGATAGGTGAGTGGCAGGAATCTCTTGACAAGTTTTTATTATTATTGTTGTTTATTCAATGTTACATGACTCTGTGTTGTTGTTTCTTTTCATGATGTAAAGCACTTTGAAATGCCTTGCTGTTGAAATGTGCTATACAAATGAAATTTGATTTGATTTTATATAAATTTTATATTTTATATAAGTATAAACACCTTGTTTAAAAAAGGTTAAAACTAACCAATTAGACATCAATCTAATTGGTTATTTAACATACTAACATAAGGCTTATTTAGCTTTATCTAAACAACACGAATGACCACAGGGAATAATCATTTACCTTGCTTTAATCACAACTGAAGCAACCAAGATAATTTATACAAGCCATTTATTCCTTTTAATTAGACGTTCAGCTCTAACGAGTCATGAATATCTCTATTATAAATTTCTTAGAACCAACCAAAAACTAATCATCAGGTCCTTCAGTGTCAAATAATTTGTTGGTTTTAATCATTTGTTCCTCTCTATCTCCTGAAAAGGCAAAATTATGGTGCATGTTTTTTTTATTATTATTATTTTAAATTAGACTACGCCTTATTTGATGTACCAATATAATATGCATCAATACTACAAAGTGGGAATTAAAAAAAATGCAAAAACAATTAAAATAGAATATTTTTTTGGTCTATGGTTACACATCTCATTTCATTAGGTATAAAAAGTAGGCTTTTCTCTGTCCCTTTCTTCCACAGGAATCATGATTTTTGACATAGCATGTACTATGTGGTACACTCCATCTACTATAATCCTTTTAATTTATTGATATACTACTGTTTTTCCCACTGTGGTTTTTACATGGTTAAATAGTCAACATTTTATTGAGGTTTATAGTTGTAATTTTTCCTGTGGCTTAACAACTGCTCCCTGTTGTAAATAATGACAAAAAGGGCAGTAAAAGGCAAACAAGACATATTTTCAAGTTGTAATTTCATAGTTTTTCCTTTTCACTGCTATTCTGGTTTGCAGTTTGCATTAATTATGTTTATTTCCTACAGTCCACAAGTAAGAAAAAGTGTGAAGAAAGAAATTTGCACAAGAGAGGCAAGAACACAGCCAGATAATTGTGAAATAGCAATAACATGAAGGATGGAATGCAAAACATTGAGCATGAATGTATTCTATAACACAATACACACTAAAATGAAAGTACTGATATCAAACGTTCCACCTCAAATGTGCCTTCTCAGGGGACTATTTATGCTGCAATTTCAGAGATGTGAAGGAGGTCGGAAAATATGCGGTTTAAGAGCAGAAGCTCCAACAGGCCAACACCCTAACAATTCAGTGGTGCTCTGTGTCAAAACATTTCTGCCAGTAATTTGGAAGAGTGTCAAAGGTCGTTTTTAACAAAAAAAATAAAAAATAATTAAAATTTTTGATTTTCAAATTCCTGCACCATTCAGGCAAACAGTATAATTTTTGCTCCAATTTTAGGCAGTTTTTACTCAGATGTGCACAGGTGTTCACAAGTGAACCCATTCCTCTCAAAATGCAAGATATGCAGGAGTAGTGCGTGACAGCAGAAGTGAATAAAAGTAGCTGTCAAAATGTTATTTCAGAGAGATCACTTCTCACATCACTCAAACTCTGAAATAATTAGTCGCTACTGCTGCTTATCATCATGCAGAAGATAAATTTGAAGACGGCGTTTATTGATTTAATTTGTTAATGCAATATGTTAACCCCTGCCCTGCAAGGATTTAGATGATTGATGGGGTGAATCCATCCAGGATGTTAACCTCAGCAGACATTTATAATGATGTAGGAAACACAAACTGTAAAAGCTCATAAAATGTGTTTTTACCATGGTATATGTGCTTGCCATCATTCCATCAATTTTATAATAACACAATCACACCCACTCTTCTGTATCCAAAGGCCCTTGTGGGTCGTAAAGTATACACCACAAGTATACACATACTGTTGTATGTTTCTCACAATTAAAATTTTGGATTTTATGAACTATAGCTCCCCATTACCATTATTAGCGCTTTTTGTTTGGTTATTTTACGCCCGATGGGATGCCATGTGTCAATGTTAGCAGCAGGAATTGTATAAAAATATTTTTAACTTCTTTCTTCCCAGGTAACACAAACTCTGCAAAATATCTGAATTTCATTTTGGATGGTGTGACAGAGAAGACTACATGATAATTACAATGGTAACTGTACTCAGAGGAGCAGATTCATCTTTCTGGTAGTGGGTGGTCACGGTGCTTGCATGATATTTTGAGGTGCACACATTATATCAACGCGCACACACGCACACAGACTAGAGGAGTTAATGTCAATGTAACCTAATGCAAACAACTCAGATGAAGACAAAGGAAAAACAAAATCCACAATTCAACATCACAGTGTAGATTGAATAGCATACCGTAGCCGTATGGATCTACAAATGTGACTGAAACTGTCCACTGTGCTGAATGTCAGTATCGGTGAACATTAACATAGCCTACCAACTCATCAGCGAGGCCATTTCATTACTTAATCACAACCTGATATTAAAGATCACTACTGCAATGGCTTAGCAAAAAGGCTAAAAAAAAAACAAAAAAAACAAATTGTGGACCAAATACAAATTCAAAAACATTCAGATACATCCTTTAAAACAATATCATAGATGGTGTCATCATAATAAATATTGAATTGTTTGTCACTCACCATTCTTGTTAACTCTTGATGGTGTGTTGCCTCAGGTAGCCTTGCAATTTTTTTCCAGGTTTGTATTCCTTGGCAATGTTTTGTGATTGTTCATTATTACAACGTGGTTCAGTCTTGCTTGACCCATTGTGGACTGCAGATATGTTTTCAGGCGCTAAAGGCCAGAAAATGATCTTTCTAAAATGCATGATGTAGCAGGGACAGTCTGGGTAAGTTTCACTGGTTTTGTGACCTCTGGCAACAGTTTTCTCAAATATACTCCCTCATCCCCTTTGAGAAAGTTCACGAAGTCCTAAAAAGTAACCAAGCAATCTCCTTCTTGTTTTGCTATGTCCACACATACAATGCAGATCCATGAGTGCAACATGAGCATGTAAATTAAGTAACTGGGTCAGGAAAGAAGGACTGAGCAGTTCTTGCATCTGATATCTGCTTATGTTTACAGCAGTTCAAATTGATGCAGCAACATTTACACTCTCAATTAGCACTGACGCTAACTGCATTTGCATGAAGATTTGGCTTAATCATGAGTTTGAACTGTCTTCAGTGCTTTGGCCCAGCTGGTAAAACCATCCCGTACAAAAGCACTCCATGACTCTTGGTCATGTGATGTAGATAGGAAAAGGGCGCCCATGTGTTTGGCTGCAGTGCAGACCTCATATAATACCTTGTTTATTCCCGGCATTGTAGTCTATACATTGGTACTTCCCTTTCCAGCTAGCTTGGAAAGTCCGCCCTTTTTTATTCCTCACATCTGAACTGTTACTTCCCGCAGTCGCTGATAAGGTAGAATTCATACTCCATTTTTATCACAAATTTGGCAATTTTTTTTATTTGTATTTTTTGCTTGTTTGTTTGTTTAAATAAACCACTATGCTAGTCTTTCAACAAGTTGCTGTCCAGTGTTTATACCGGTATATCTGACGTCACAACGTAATGAGTTGCTCGAGCAGGTCAGTAGCCAATCATTGACAAGTGTCGGCTGCATGGCACAGGTGGTCCATTGGACCTTACCAAGCTCCGCCCAGATACGCCCCTCGAAAGTCCCACGTGACTTCATGTCTCACATTAACCTCCTCGCAGAGCTTAGCTTCTATGGGATTTTTTGTTTCGACTGACTCTGCAGAGTATTTCTGAGTCGATTAATGTAGCATTTCTGCCGGATTTTCACAAAATATCTGCCACGACAAGGGAACCAACAAGTTCATGTCATCTTTTTTGGATGACATCAAGGTGTTTGAGCCATGCGATGCCTCCAACATTGTGCGAGTTGCAGCTAAATGCTACCAGTCGATGAGGAAAACAACAGATCCTCACACCCTCAGCATAAATATAGCTGTGGACAAGATCACTGATGCCTGTTGTTCTTGCAAGGCTGGGTAAGTCGGGCATTCATGGTTTTGAGGGTTCGAATGTGCCTAGGACTTATACACGGTACTCGGTGCTAGCGTGGCTAACACGATTACAGTTTAGTAAAAGCTAGCGTGGCTAACACGATTACAGTTTAGTAAAAGCTAGCGTGGCTAACACGATTACAGTTTAGTAAAAAGCCTTTTCAGGTGAAATAAAATCTTTAATGTATGTCAGATGCGTTACACATTGCATATTGATCTGTTCAGCTAACGTAAAGCTGTAACAGACAGGCTTCAGGATGTAGAAGTTGTATCGGTACTGCCATTATGCTGTACTTGGCTAAAAGTTTTTCATAATGGATGTGTTTATTATTGACTTTTTTTTTTCATTCACTAAACACAAAGAAAGCAAAGCAATAATACTTACGCCAGCAGACACTCTGTTCTTATTGATCCTACAACGGTTGAGCTGCAAATGCGGTCGTGCACAAGCTTTAATCCAAGCAAGGCTTTCTGTTTTAGATTTTGGAAATCTGTGAATTTTAGTTCCACAAACACGATCAGGATACCTGGCATCGCCTGTACATTTACCCAACTAACGGAGAACCATTTTTTTTCGAGTCCTGACGCAAAAACTTTATGTCGGTCTAGCGTGAGTTTGTGAGCTGGTAACCCACGTGATAGCTGCGCCGTGACGTAAAATGGGCATTAGCCAATGAAAGGCGGGCCCTGTGGTAAGGTCCATAACCTTAAACACCCACGGAATAGCATAGACATAATATAAGAGTAGATCCCACATTGGCTGCTCCGGCGCATGAAATACGGCAGCCATCGTGGAGCGGTCGTCCCTCCTACTTTGCTCAATCAAAACAGCAGAAGATGCCTCAGCACTGAGGGATATTGTTGTTCTGATCGATGGACTATTGATGTGAGGGCTCCACAGACAACATTTCACAAGTAAGATGGACATATTATTGTGTATACACAATAATATGCAATATTCTAATCACAAAATATACATATTTTGTGATTAGAATATTACTTTACTGTATTTATGTCCACCGGCGAGATACCAACTAATATTAGCTACAGTGCTTGGTGTAATACAGGGTTCAGCCCCGCAATGAAGGCTAACTGAGATTCTGTAAATCTAAAAAATTTATTATTCTCTAATATTGACTTAGATTATCTGATACAAGAGCCTATATTAGAAATGAAACAATGTAACACATATTATAAAACTTATATTACGTGTTATAACATTCACCAGAAAAGTTTACACAGGTGGTAAAGACTATTATTTATATGTAATTCTTTCACTAGTAAGATACATCCCAAATCTTCCGTTTTTGTTTTGAAGGTTTCCTAAAGACACAATGTGAGGAAGAAGAGGGAAATATATTTAAAGAGAGACGGATTCACTGCAGCATGGATGAATCTCGCATCGGATTTTGGACTCAATCTCAGCTGCTGAATCACTCTGAAGCTAGAACTCGTCGGTTGAAAAACATTATATATATATATATATATATATATATATATATATATATATATATATATATATATATATATATATATATATATATATCCAATATATATTATTCAGTATTAATCATTATTTGTTTGTGTCATTATTAATCATTATTTATTTGTGTTTGTATAGTTATAAATATATTACTAAATTTTTTATAAAATGTATTAAATAAATTATGAACGGCTATGTGCTTTGTACTATGCTCAGCATACATCAATATCATAATATTCCATCCCTATTCTATTGTTCTAACCACTAAGCATATTTAAATATGCTGAACTATGTATTTTAAAAAATACTTTAAAAATACAATTGTTTATAAATGTAGCTTTGATAGATGTTTGAATAAGGTTTCCAGTAACAAAAAAGCGTGTTATGATCGATTAAATGCGCTGATACGTCAGTGTGCCTGCTAACCACATAACGCTGAGCAGTGGCGCAAAAAGTGGGTATATGCAGGGTATGCAACGCATAGGGGCGAAGCACCAGAGGGGGCGCCAAAACCCCGTCTGGAGGAGCCGGCGCGCCGATGATTGTTTTCCCATACACTTCGGCGCGCCTTACGCTCCTTCACCTCGCGCACATAACGAGGTAAATGTAGCGAGTTTTACCCTTCACGTATCGTCGGGGGGGGGCGCCGATCTATGTTTTCGCATCCACCTGAATAATGTGTAGTTGCGCCACTGACGCTGAGTGGAGTGGTGGACCCCTCCAAGAAGGCCGCCCTAAATCTCGTCAGCGACAATAGGCGAGCGGTCCATGAGGCGGGGCCCATGATTGTAATCCGTTTTTAAGAACTGTTTGGTTAGTTTTAATGCTGTACAGTTAGATGTCGTATAAATCTTCCAACAGCAATGTAAACTGGTGTGAGATGTATGCACGCACCAGTAGTTCATAGACTAGAACAATGTCACACAAGTCTATAGAGCTATTTGAAACACGTTAAATTGGTAAGACAATATATTTATATACTCAGTTCACTGTGTTCATTTAGCTGTGACCAGACAGGAAAGAAGTTTTGCTGTTGCACAGCAAACACTCTTTCTCTGCAGACTGCTGACTCAGCCAAGTAGCTATTTCTCAATTCTTCTTTACAGATAACTTCTCTTGTTATTGAGTTCCAACTTGAAAAGGGGAAGATAACATCCAGAACAGAAGCCCAGCTTTAATTCATTCTGCCCGCCCTCCCCCTTCAAACACGCCCACGCACTGAAAGAGTTTAGCCTCCGCTAGCTTTTTTCCACATCTTGAAAACAAGATTAAAATGTTATCGTTTGTACCACCTGCACGGAGCTGCTCCGACTCCCGCCACAGATAAACCATCAGGCTTAATCCTGAGCTCGAGCTACACACACTAGATCAGGCACAAAGATTGGCTAAAACAGCACCAAGAGATACTTGTTACCACAAATTCTTTTCTTTGGTGGGTTGTTTTTCTTTTTTTTCTTTTAATAGCTGCACTGTATGAAGCAATACAAGGAGATAAGCAATCGTCTGAAAAGCTCCATTAAGCCATTGTTGGGTGGAAGAAGCGGAAAGGGTGACATCTAGTGTCCAAAAAAGTATGGTGCAGTACAGCTGTCGTCTTTTTTAATACATCTCACATTTGTGAATTCAACCAGTAAATTTTTGTTTCTTTTTTTGTCACAGAAAGCTGAATTTTTAACAGGGTATGTAGACTTTTGGGTGCCACTGCATAAGTTTTCCTTCTTGAAATTATTAATGCAATAAACTAACTTTTGAATGCTAGTCTAATTAATTGAAATGCACCTGCAAATCTGACTTAAAAACATATTTAGCATAGATTCAACAATGTGTCAAGCTCAGAAGTTCAAATCTCTCCAATACTTTTTGACTAACATGGCAAGCAGACTGCTCCTTGCAAGTCAGCTGTCGAATTGATAAGAAATATCGTTAATACTGCGAGACCTGGTGCCAGGAACACTTGTCACACACATAATTGTACATATAATACGTACTCACACACACATCTTTCATGTAAACTAGTTAAGAAACAATTGTTCAATGTTTATAATTTAATAAGATAATAAAAATATTTTAAAATATTACAATGTGAGACATGTATATATATCAAGACAATTTTACATCATATAACAATGCTGGAATTTTAATTTGGGATTAAAACAAAGTTGAGCTAACAATTATCAGTCACTAGTGATCATTCAGAATAACTTGTGTAAGAAACTGCTCTAGCTCATGAGTGCTGCGGTCATTAATACCATAAGAATCAATATTAAATAAGAGATGGTTTTAGGCCAACTCATTTTTCCTGACGGGAAAAAATTAAGTTAGAATCCTTTTTCACTTTGATAAAAAACGGGATGCATCTGCTTTTCCTTTCTAGTCACACTTTAATGTTTGAAATTAAACAAATACCAGACCACCATAACCTGAGAAAACACAAAAAGTTTTCAAATTATGATTTTATGCATAAAGAGAAGAAAGTAAAAGGTTGTGTCATATGCAGCAGTATTTCAACCACATTTAGGTCTGAACTTTGACCTAAAGTTCCTGACAGCAAAGTTCAGACCTTGGGGTGGTGACTATACCACCCCCAAAACCTTCATGATGCTATTTTGAGCCTTAGGATTTGGACATATTAGCACACCTTGGATCATTGTCCAGCTGTACAAATGTGCTTGAGCTGAAGGTCATAAACTGATGGCTGGACATTTTCTAATGGAAGTAAAAGGACACAGAACATTTACAGAATCTTTTCCCAAAATTCAAAGTAATGGGTTCAAAGTGATGTTAGCAACAGTTTTGGCCTTGAAACTCTCCCATGGATGACTCTGCTGCCCAGCTTCTCTTTGTTTGAATGGTGCAACGTCATACACAAGGTATGGTGTCGCCTTTCCTTTTTAGTGTTTAATCATGAACACTGCTTTTCACCCGAAGTAAGGCTGGCAGTGCTTTTAGATGTTGGTCTTTTGTATTCTATTGGTAGACCGACTACACCTGGGAAAGTTCACTACTATTCCACATTTTCCCGCTTTGTGTGGATCAAGACTGAATTTTGTTTCTCTGGACTCCAGAAACTCTAGAAATGACTTTGTAATCCTTTCCAGGCTGTTGAGTACTATTTCTCATCTGCTAAGTTTGTGCAGACAAGGGAATAATGTGTTGCTTTTTGAAATCCAAGAAATTATTTCATGTTATCAGACAAGTTCCATTTGATTATCTTGATTGTTGACATCACTTATCAAAAATATAGGCAATTCCTGTCAGCAATAAGTTGTGACTATTCAACCAAATCAATCCAAATCAACCTGGGATAAGGTTGCTTTTGATTGGTTTTAGTCTGATATTAAAGTTGATTTGAAACATGAAACTGCTTCATCATAGCAAACATTTTTAAGGGAGCAAACACTTTTTCATGGCACTGCATTTATAAATAACTTGCGGTCCACATAAGAAATAACTCTAAACATTTAATTTCTGGTATGACTTATTAGCTGGTTCATCTAACAATATGAAACACACACCACACACAGTGTTTGTCATCCTACAGTGAGCCCAGCACACCTGTAGAGATTAGCAGGTGAGCTTCATAGGAGTGCACAGAACTAATCAAATCTAGAGGTGTAGTCTCGTGATGCAGCCCACCAACTGTGCTGCACTGCAACATGAGCTCCGACCGTCTCAAGCTAAAAACACAAAACACTCATGAATTTTCTTTCTCCTCCAGACCTCTGAGGTCAAACGTCCAGATGGATCCTCTGGTGGCGTTTCAGGTTGCATTTCTGGGTGAAGCGTTTGCCGCATGCCAAGCAGCAGTAAGGTCTCTCGCCTGTGTGGACGCGCCGGTGGGCTTTGAGGTTGCTGAGCTTGGTGAAGCTGCGGCCGCAGAGCGGGCAGCAAAACGGCCGTTCGCCTGTGTGAATCTGCATGTGGGCCTTCAGGTTGCTGGGGTGGGGAAAGCTCTTGTCACACTCCTCGCAGCGCAGGAAGGGCCTGTAAAGCGGAGAATCGGGAAGGGAGACGGGGTTGCGGGCCGACTGATGGCAGTTTGCAGGGTGATGGTGGGATTTGATGCCGACCCACGAGGCGCTGGCGCGATGCAGAGCTGCAGTCTGCTTGTCACCCAGGTGAACGCGCTGCAGTGGCTGCAAAGACGAAGCAGCTTTGGATGTGGAGGAAACCCTGTTAGGGTTATTCGAAGGTGCAACCTGAGAGCGAGGGTCGGAAAGCGCTGCCGTTGTCATGTTGGACAGTCTGTGTGGAGGCCTTTTCGGTGGTCGGTGGAGGTGTTGTATGGCTGCCTGTAGCCTGAGTCCTGAACCCCTGTGAGACTGGAGCTTCACTCCCTCCTGTGCTGAGGATCTGTGGTAAAAGTGGTTTGGTTTGTGTACCAAGTTCACCCTTTGTCCCTGTAACGATCCGGTGAATGATTGTGTCCCAGCTTTCTTTTCTGTACTCGCCCTGTCTGTGAACCCATCAGAATCGATAAGGACTTCTTCTTTAACGATCACGCTCAGAGTGTTGTTGGCTCGCAGTCTGGCTTTGGGAGATTCAGAAAGGGAAACCTGATCTCTGACTGAGGTAAGCTGAACATCTACTCTGGCAGAGCCAGGAAGCTCATGCTCCAGATAATTCACAGAACCTTTAGGTGGGCCTGGAAACTCGGGTTCTGTGCCAAGCTTGTGATTCTGCTGGAGCCCAGCTGCTGTGGCCGGCAAGTCAGCCCACTTGGAATCAAGTTCAAAAGCTTCTGTTTCGTCCTGGGTCTCGGGATACGCACAATCAGTGGACATCTGTGGGTCGCTCTTAATGACATTTCTCTGCAGCTCTTCACCGTTTGCTTGGGCTGGTGTCGGCTGTGCCTCTAGCAAGTCACCTGCATTCTCTGGTCCAGCTTCACCTAGAAGAATTTAAACAGATTTACAATAAGCTGAACAACCAAAAACTTTGAAGTATTTTATTTGGTTATTACCAAAATAATGGCATAATAGTGGGGTGGATGGATAATGATATCTGAATATTTTTCAATAATTATTGCAAAATAAATCTGGAAAAAGTGTAGTGTCCTTGCTCAGGTGGGAGAATTTGTCGACATGACAACTATGAACTACGTACTCCAAAAATCTTTTTGTCATGGTTCATCTCTATGGTGGTGACAGCATTACACTGTGGAAATGCCTTTCTTGACCAGAATTAGAGAAGGTAGCCACAGTGCACCCGTAAACTATTCTTTTTTTTTTTTAAAGTACTGTTCATTTTTTGAATTGGATACTTACGATCAGAAGTACTGCTCCACTCTCTCAAATGCAAAGAACAGGAAGACGGTTTGGTTAGTTCTTCCGCTTTCATTTCAATAGATGCCATGATTTCCTTCTCGCCTGTGACCTGAACAAAGAATATTATGTGTGATGAAAACCAAGACACCGTATGACATCATCTTAGTTAACGTTTTACGATCTGTACATTCTCCTCAAGTTTATTCCGACTGAAACAAGCTTTGTAAGTAACATTTTCGAGCCTTGTTGGGTGCCAAACAAGTTCAACGTTCCACTATAAAAATAAAAACGAACCAAAAACAAATGTGCTGTGCTGACGGTATCAAGATGACAGTTTTAGAGGCTATCCTGCTCCTGCACAGCCGTACCAATATCGGTCAACACCGATATGGAGGCCAAGATATTTCAAGTTAAAAATATTATCCGCATATGACGTGTGCTGCTACAAAAAGCAAGGATGGATTAAAATACCCGACTAATCAACTACTCATTTAACATTTTGATTAATTTATTGACTGCCAAATAAATATTAGCTGTAGCTTTAGAATGTGATGAATAGTGTATATCTGCTCCTTAATTTGTCTCTGTTGGAAGCAAGTTGAAAATCAAATTGGTTGCTTTTCAGCAGCACTGCCTTACTGTCCTCTATTCAAGCCAGTGTTCTCTTTGGTTTCCTCTGAAAGGATTTTAAGCCGTAGAATCTGTGTGAGTGAGTATTTTAGGAGTTCGATTGATGCTGTTTTTGAAAAAAGGCTACACATACACGCTCGTGCACACACACATTTATTTTTTTTATTTTTTATTTTTTTTAAAGCTGCCAACCTCCAGTCAGCCGAGTGACATCTCTACTTCAACAGTCATGTGCCTCACCTTTGACCCTCTTCCAGGGCTCTGGATCGGTTCTGGATTGTCTGCTGACCCCGTCTTGGATTCTTCGCTGCCATTTGACAACCAATGTTCAACTGCACCGTCTGGATTCTTCACCTCGCAGTCACTCATTGTGTCTGCAATAAAAAGGGAACTGTAATGCAACCCAGAGTAACCCATAACCTTCTTTGAAACTCTTGCTGTACGTTCTTACCATGCTCCTCCGTTTTTGCTTTTACCACGACAGGACTCTGATCCGCTTCACTGCTCTCCAACTCAACAGACCCGTCGGTCCGTCCTGCATCCCCGCCGTGTTTGCTCCCAGTCCACTGCAGCTGCAGCCTCAGAGAGTCCACCTCCAGTTTGCTGCGCCTCACCTCCATCATGAAGACATCCTCCACCAGCCTGGTCACCTCGAACATCGCCGTCTTCACTACGGCCTCCATCACGTCGGAGAGCTGGGTCTGAAAGGTCACGATGAGGGTGTCCAGGTCCGACATGATCCACTGTGTCCTGACACCCTGCGAGTCTGTCCTTTAGTGTCCACTTTCAAAGACTGTTTGGGGGAAATCTTTAAGAGTGCTTTTGGTTTGGATCAGCCAGTCATCTGTTTGTCGGTATCAGATTCCCTGGTTAGCAGGAGGTGGCGTGACGTGATTTAGCGCTAAATATTATTACTGATTACTGCTGACATCAAATATTCACCTCGTGATATTAGCATGACGCTAGCGTCCCGTTAGCTAAATCTTGTTAGTAAAATAAGCGAGAGGCAACAAACCATGGAGCGCAAACGCTAAAACGCAAACGACCCGAACGTTCCGACGTTTTAAATGGGATAATCTGTAATTAGGAGCAGATGTTGGGATGAAGAAGGCAATCAAAACCCACTTTGTGAACCTTGTTTTTGCTAATGACGTCACAGCTGACGCAGTACGGTGGCCTGAGGTTAGAAAATGATTGCGAAACGTTTTCGGAAATCTCTAGATGCAATAATGTTTATATTTAATTTAGAATACGCTTCACGAGCTTTTTTTTATTGTTTATTCAATGTTACATGATTGTGTTTTTGTTTTTAATTATGTAAAGCACTTTGAAATGCCTTGCTGCTGAAATGTGCTATACAAATAAAATTTGATTGATTGATTGAAACAAAAATTATGGTCTAGTTTATTTCTAGATCATGGTGGGAGTTTTGCTAAATAGGGTGTCTAATGCCAAAAGCTTTCATACGTCTTAAACATATTTTCAAATTTTGATACATAAAATAAAAACTAAAAACGAGTCAAAAAAAATTCATACATAAAAAATATAAATAGTACTAATACATAGAATTAAAAAATATATATTCTACATATTTCCACTGTTTAGAAGTCTTATCGCAGGAGAGATGAAGCTGTATTTTCTGAATTTGAAGCTGCTGAATCTTTTGCCAGAGGTCAGCAAGGAGAACAAACAATGGTGAGGGCTGAAGGGGTCTTTTGTGAGGCAGTGACTGTGAGCTGTGTCAAAGATGGAAACCAGTCCTGATTATTCTCTCAGCTGTCCTCACCACTCTCTCTACATAATGCCAATCTGAGGCATTCCACGTCCCAAACCAGACAGAGATGCCGTTGTTCTCTCTAGTGCCTCTGTAGATAGTGGTGAGAATGGGAAGGGAGAGGTTTGCTCTTCTCATCCAACACAAAATGTGCAGACGTTGTTGTTCTCTTGTCAGCTGACCAAAGGTATGGAGGGACCAGGTCAAGGTGTCTGTGATCTGTATCACAGACACATAATCCTGCCGACCCGCTCGACAGCATCAATGCTAAGGGAGGAGGGAGTGACTTGGTTGATTTTTTTTCTAAAATTGACAATTTCTTTTGTTGACATTCAGGATTAGATTGCTTGCATCACACTAGACTAGTCCATGAGGCGTCTCACCTCCTCTCAGCAAGCCAGTTCATTGTTGTCCTGGCATAGCAGTCATGGTTCATCAAGGAGAAGAGCAGTGGGCTCAGTACATAGAAGGAGCCAGTGCTGAGAGAGATGACCCGTGAGATATTTTTGCCAACCCCCACAGACTGGGGTCTGTTTGTGAGGGAATCAGACAGCCAGTTCCACAAGGGGGGGGTGGGGAGTTGAGTCCAAGGGGAGCTAGACCATATCCTAGACCATTAGCATTACACATTGGGATGTGTGTAATGCTGACACACATCCCACAGTCCAGACCCTCACCTACTTCTAAATGGGGTTTCCTCTAGTAAACAGGGGCTAGCATGCAGGAATTATCATTACAGAATGATGGTCTGATAAACCAAGGCGAGGGCTGTCATGAATGCTGCTTTAATATTTGTGAAAACTAATATTTTGTTGGTTTATATAAAATCATATTTGTGTGGCAGAATGACCCACTCATACCTCAAGTTACTTGCAGCAGTAAGTCCACCAAAATATATTTCTATAAGAATCAGGGAGGCTGAATTCAAATGCAACCTACAGTTAAGTATTTGGAAAATGTCTTGAAAGCCATGTATTCTTTCTTTCTTCTTCACAATAACGTGCCACTTTGCTTTGGTATATTCTATACACCACAATAGATGTTTGTGGTTCTAATGTGACAAAATGTAAAAATGTTCACTGTAAATGCAACGTAATTGTGCAGAACATCAAGCAAAATCAAGTAAAATCACAGTAATAGCATCAAAATGAAAAAGAATTCCACAAATAAAAAATGTTGATCAGCATTTCAGAGTCTATTTCCTTCTTTAAGAAAATGAACTTACTATAAAGACAAATGACAAATTAGTTGTGGAATACAAAACAACTAATCTTAAATGCACCAATAAATCTGTAATATATCAATTAGACAAAATATATAAACAGAATCAGATCTACTCATGCCTTAGTGATACTTCATGTTCCATGATAGTGATTGACGATCTTCTCAATTTGAAATGCCTTGTTGCTGAAATGTGCTATAGAAATAAAATTTGATTGACTTTATAATCCACTTAAAAAAGGTCGTTTATTCTGAGTCAAAAAAAAGTTTAATTTATAAATACTTGATTAAAGCAGTTTTGATTGCTACGGTTAACTAAAGAAAATAACCAAATCATGTTCCTGTATATGTCAAAAACCTCAGTTTCAGGATACACAACACACCTACCTGATCAAACAAGTTGAATTACGAAAACATGTACCACAAGCTTCTCTTGAACTGGCAAGAAAAGCATTCAGTTCAGCTCAAAAATACTTTAATAATCCCAGAAGGAAATTAAATAAAATGCCATGATTGGCTGCCATATATTAGGTTGATTGTTCTATTTTGGAAGCAAGAAGAAGAAAATAGCCAAGCAATGACATCCAAAGCCAGTTTTAATTTTTATGCAGTCGAGAATTCACATTGAGTACATTCTAATCAAATACAGTGAATTAAATATACAAAGTGTGCAGGTGTTAAGTTGAAGACATCAATTTAAACTTGAAAAATATTACATTTTGTAATTTATTTTCATAATAAAACATACTTAAATAATTGCATTAAATAAATGCAACCGACAACTGAAGAGTTTGAAATTTAGCAGTGCAAGCGTTCATTCGTAGATTACCAGATTGAAAGACGGAGAGCACCATTAAACCCAAACTCGCTCGCTGTAGTCCTACAGGTCTGTCACATGTTTGCGCTGATGTGACTTGAGGTGGTCCAGGCGTTTGAAGCTGTGGCCGCAAATGGCGCAGCAGTATGGTCTTTCCCCCGTGTGGGTGCGCTGGTGCACTTTCAGGATGTCTGCCCTAGTGAAGCTCTTGTCACACATGCTGCACTGGTGAGGTTTTTCCTGCGTGTGAATCCTTTGGTGCAGCTTCAGGTTCCAAAGGCGGCTAAACTTGTTCCCACAAACAGCGCAGCAATAAGGTTTGTTGCCTGTTTGGCCACACTTGTGAGTTTTTAAGTTGGCAAAGGATGGGAATCCTTTTCCGCAGTGGCTGCACAGATGGAGGCCCTGCCCCAAATGGATCCTCTGGTGGACTTTCAGATTACAGGCTTGAGTGAAGGTCTTTCCACACTGGTTGCAGATGTATGAGGATCCTTGTCCTGTGCCTTTATGAGACTGTTTGTGGGGCTTAAAAGAAACCGAATTAGGCAACGTGGTAAAACAATGGTTGTGGGTGCTGCTCCTTGCTTCATTTTCTGAGTTTTGATGATGTAATCTTTGTTGCATGTTTAAAGTGTCACTGTATGAAGCCGAGGATTCATATGATGCAGTGGGGAACTGAACTTCCTGCCCACGGAAGCTCATTCTGCTGCCCAAATCACCAGATATCTGCTCGGAGTATCTGATATTTGGTTCCTGCAGATATCCTTCTTCATCAATAAGCAAGCCGCTGAATTCCCCGCTCACATCACTGTTAGTCCTAACAGGGGAGCTCTCCTCAGTTCCTCTGTTCTGTGGAGACCCTGCTGTATAACACTGGTGCTCAGCTCCTTCGGGATTTTTCCTGTTCTCGTTAAATTGATTAACATAACTAAGGCCGTCAGGTAGATGGGTTGGAGAATCTTGTAGCCCATCATAGTTATCCATCTCTCCATATCCAGGTTTGCCAAAGCTACCCAAGTCGTTCAAGATGTACCTGTTCTGGAAATTTGATTCAGAGAGGACCTCCGATTGTCTGTCTTGGCTCAAGGCCGGTCTCTGGTCAAAGCCAGGTTCCCAGTTCACATGGCAAGCTGGGTTATTCTGTTCACTGAAATGCTTACTTGGTCCTGGTAGACTTGACTCTGAAATAAGATAAACAAACTGTCAAGTTGGTCTCAGTAACACACCTAGCATATGAATAATGTAGTCAGCTTCCAATGTGGATCATGTTAAATTTTCTAACACAAAGATCGCAAGACGTGTTTTTCTCTATTTTTTGTAGTCTTTTCATAAATAAATACTGTTTTCATCACCAACTTGCATAGAAACTCACCTTCTTTGCAGACACTCCACCTGTGGGATTCCTCGTCTCCTGGCTGGATGTTCTGAGGAGTTTCTTCTTTGAGTTGTCTCTCACATGTGTCCTGCTGTACACTTACACCCTAGAAGATAAGCAATAATACAAAAGTTGCATTTAGGGTTTTTTTTGTTTGTTTTTTTTATCAGTGGCTGGAGTCTTAAAGGATATCTCTACTTGAGTTATTTTGCCAAGTGAGATTCAGAAATTTGCCATTGTTTCAAAATGGTTCAACTTGAACTATTTTTTACTGATATACATTTTTTAAAAATATTTTAATGAATAATAATTAATATCGTTTTTTTCTTTTATTTACAAATTTGATAATGACAGAAACAACTAAAGAAATTAGTATGTTTTTTTGTTTTTTGATGCCCCCAACAGCTGTCCAGGTCAATTGAGAACTTGTGTACTATCTATATATTCCCTGCAATTTACAAAAATAAGATCTCTCTAAATAATAATTTCTTTATCAGTAGCTCATCATTGCCAATCCAAAACTATTTTTGAGTTTTTCTGCTGCTCTGGATCAGCCTTAAAAGAAGAAGTTCATGATATCATATTTTGTGGGGCTTGAATCCAACAACTCTTTTGACAGCAAGACTCTGTATAAGCGGCTCCTAGAATGAAACTTTATTGCCCAGTAAATTAAATTATTTCTCAAGTCATAATACAAATCTGACTGATCTTATTGTCTGCGATAGGTAGATGTTCCAAACGTGCATCCCAATACACAAGAATGAATCCCCAAACCAAATACACACATGACTGAAATGTGTGTACTGAAACTGAAATGTCATACCGACATTTCGGTTGCATTTGTAAATAATACTGGGATCTGGATGCTGCACATGCAGATTGTTATGAGTGTTAATAGAATGTGACTAAAACAATTACCTAAAAAGTAGCTACAATTAATGTTTTATATCATTCTGATTCTAAAGCAGGTTCTGATGCTATTTAGTTTCATTTTGATTCATTTGAGTATAAAACACATCAGCCTTTTTTGGGAATTAGAAGTCTTACATTAAAAGCTGACTCCCAGTTGAGCTACGGCATATCTGTTGTACACACCCAAGAAAGTGTGACATAATTTTTAGCCTAACATTTGGTAGGACATCATTAGCATAACAGACAACATTTAAGACATAAAGTGTCTTTTGTGCATCATTAATCTTAGGGTGTTATATTGTCACTTTAAAATCTGTCTAAAGTCTTTTGTTCTATCAATGATAAAAAAAAAAAGTAGCATCAGATTGTAAACTGAAATCTAAAATGCCTTTAGGCTGCGCAGGTCATTTATAGATGTCCATCTATTTGAATTCTGACTCTTTTAACAGTTTGACTTTGTGGGTTCCAATAAGTGTATTTGTACCTCACAGGATGATGTAATCATGTGGGGTGACTCTTATGAAAGCCAGCAATAATTAGATCTAATATGAACGCCTGGAAAATAACTACTGTCAGCACGATTTTACGTTTTATTCCACCTGCTAATACGGCAAGGTCATTTTGTTTGTGTCTTATTTGTAGCATAAGCCCATATTAATTTATGTAGATATATTTGTATGTGTGTCTTTAGTTTTCATAGTGATCCAGAAGATCCATTACAACTGTGGTGATGGGAGATGTTGAAATAAACAAACTTTAAATCACCCGTCAAGGCCATGCTAAGCTTGGTATCTGCTGAAAATTAGCTGTGCGTATGTGAATAACTGTTTCCAGCTGTCTGAATTATCAACACCTATTGTTCATACTCTAGTATTAGCTACTATGCTCACCATTTTATAAAATCCCACAAGGAATATGACCTGCGATTATTACTGCTCCCAAAGCTACATTACTATGCAAGTTTGTTGCGTTCAGAAAAAAGAAACTCAGTAAAGTATAAAATGGCATGCAACAAACACAAGCCAGTCATACAAGACTAAACCTAACAAAAACGATCTTTGAAAAAAAAATATCTTCAATATCTTTTTCAAAGTTTCCAGGTACAAGCTTGAATCACATTAGCAATACAAGAAGAAGGTGGTCCGTGGAAAGAACTGAAGGTTAAAACCGAAGCTTTTACAATAAATTCTGAAATTAAAAGGTAGCTAAAGCTCTATTCGACCATGTCGGGAGTCTCCGTGTAGAGTCCTGGACTACCTGAAGATAAACTAGCCCTTTCATTATGAGATAGATTAGTGTGGAGACAAAATCATTAATAAAAATCCAAAATCTATGTATTTCTAGATAAATTAGGTCCAATGTAATCTCAGGACTCTTAGACTAACAGCACACAGACTGTCAGATTAATAAGGGCCAGTTAACATCTGTAACCAGCAGTGCTAAGTGTGATCACCATGTGAAGATAAGTCAACTCAAAGTGGGACGGAGCAATGTCTAGCAGTCTGGTGTGAGGATTCCAACCTGAACTGTAACATCCAAATAAAAACAAAGGGATTGTGGAGAATTTACTATTGTGCAAATTTAGGATTCACATATGCAGTTCAACTTTGTGAAGCTTTGAAAGACATCAACTCATCTCTCACCCAGAGAAGTTTTTTTTTTCTTTTTCTACTGCGTAAGAATATAACTTGCACCTGTAACAAAGGGCAACTTATCTGCTGAACTGAATGAATTTAGATCAGTTGCTTTTACTTCACAATTAGTGAAGTATTTTGAATAAGATTTTGTTCTACAATACCTACGATGGTTTTAAAGAACAAAGTATCGGGTTTACTTGACCCAGTGCAGTTTGCCTCGTGCCTAATTTGAACGATGGAAGACAGCTCTACTGGAAAAAAAAATTTTTTATTAAGTTTTTATGTTGAATCCTGAAAGCCCATTTGGATCACTAATATTTATCAAAGAACAGTTCTGAGTACTGTAATAAGTCTGATTAATCCCAAATTTATCAGCTCAAAAGCACAGAAAAACTTTGCATAGATAGCACACCAGTGTGAGTTCTTAAAAAAACCCACCTGTGCCTCACTGCTCGTCTCTTGCGTCGCCTTTTCAGCGTTCTTATACAGTCTCTTTCCAACAGTGCTTTGGTAACTGTGTGCCTCTTCTTGTGTCACTCTCTCCTGTTTCAGGCTTTTGTCTGTGTAGAAGACAGAAAAAATACACCTCACTCAATGCACAAAGGGCCAAATAGTTTTGATTATTAATATAAGAACGATCTAAAGATCTTAAAACACTTTTAAATCAATTATGAAGTTAGAAACATGTTTAGATATCATGCACATCATGCAGAAAGGTTTGCATCCCTCCATGATGTTTTGTTAGTTACCACACAGTAACATCTGAGGTATACCTCTCTCTGTAGGACTTTTTATTTTTCTTAACCAGACAAACTAATCAACTAGAATACGTATTTATACTTGTGACTGACTTGTGAAGCCGACTTTCCCCATGTTCATAATATCTAGATTATGATGGAAACAATTACTGAAATGGTTCTTGCATTATGTGTAGCATAAGGTGTAAGCAATAACTCATAAATTCCCCAATAAGCAGTCCAGCCAAACGATTCAGAATCGCTGAACTATTTTTCTTGAAAACTACAGCTGTGCCACAGTTTCACCAAGAGTAAGTAAGTAAAAGTAAGGTTGCCAGTGCCTTAACCAAAACGACCAAAGTGGCATCATTTCCAACAATTCCATCTAAGCATGGATTAATATTTAGGAATTAATAATGTGAAAAAGAGATTTGAATGTCTCAATTTATCATACTGCCTTGCAAAGCAGTAGATGAGGATCCTTGACACACCTATAGATTGAAGCAGAAATCATTATTAGTAATTGTTTCGAATCGAAAATCGATTTTGAATAAAACCGTGGTCCCCAAACGTAGAATGGAATAATGAGATGGTAAAAAATCCCCATGTTTGAATGAAAGGCAATGAAGGAGCAGCCAATTTAGCACATCCTATAATCACTTATTTTAGATATTTGTGAGCAACCTGTGAAGATAGCTTTCCTTCTGTGAACGTTTCTAATTTTTGAGAAACTACAGTGGGGTGATTGATTGGGTTTATTTACCATGATGCATAAGACCTAGTGATAAAATAACTAAAATGATGACGTAGTTTTCGAGGGACATGAGAAATCACCCACCTGTCAGGCTTTTGTCCTCTCCAGCAGTTCTGGCTCTCCCGCAGTCAACACACATCTCCTTCCCGTTGTCTTGCCTATCTTTCCGTCGGCTCTCTGCCGACTTCAGCCTCTTCTCCAGGGATTCCACCTGCTCTCTACACCGCAGCACTTCCTCCACAAAGCTCTCCTCCACCAGCCGGGTGATCTCGTAGATGGCAGCCTTGAACACCGTTTCCATCACTCCAGAAAGCTGGGACTGAAAAGACTGAATAGTCTCTGTCATTGTGGCGACCATGTGTTAAAATTTATAGCGGCTTTAACGCTGAGCGAGAAGGAAATGTCCAAATTAAACTTCAAAGCTCACTGGAAAAAATTGCTCATACCCAAGTAAAAAAAAAAGGGAGGGAACTACTACAAATTAGTTTATTAAGCCACACAAAAAGGCCGTAAAGGTTTAATGTTCAGCTGATTTCCATGTCAGTAAAGCACAGCTAAATAAATTATCAGGGTAAATATGAATTGTTAGCCACCTAGCTTTTTACACTAACTTTAGTTTATCGCAAACCCACCGTTATCTGAAATATCTCTTACCCTTTCCATTCTTTATGCGGTCTACTTTCAACCGATACATTGGTGTAAAGGGTTACCTAATAACTTAACAGCTATCTTATCCCTTAATAGAAACTGTTTATAATCGCAACTGTTATATTTCCCAGCATAACAGCCTGACTTCCTGCTTTAAAAAAATAAAAATAAAAAAATACGACTTCTTCGTCTATTTTTATGGCGGCTGGCAAACAACTTAATGTGCTATACCGCCACCTTCCAGATTGGAGTATGGATCATATTTTCTATTACTACCATACATGTACAATTTTACTATACACTTATTTATTTTTTTTACATTCAAATCAACAGTATTCTTTTTTGCAGCACTTTTAGCAAAATTGCCAGCCAACTAATTACGATTCCGATATGGGGAGTGATCCATACTAATTTGAAAACTGAGTGAGTTATATCCAATATAATATATAGCCTTGAATACTTGTATGTAATCCCACTTAGTTTAAATACTTTAGATCAACATTATATCATTTTTCTTTTTTTCTTTTTGCTCTTTCTTTTAGTTTGTTATTTTGTTTGTAATTTCTTTTAATTCCTGTAAAGCACTTTGTATTGCCTTGTTGCTGAAAATGTGCTATGTAACTAAAATTACCTTTACCTTTGTTAATGTGGTATTTGAGTCTGAACAAATCACAACCGTCTTTTCTCTAACTTCCCCCAATCCACTGGAAAATTAAATTGCCATTAATGTATCTGTAATTATTTTTGTTTTTCATAATATTTAAATTTGGAATTATAATAGACATATCTGTTTTATTATTTATCATTTTAGAGGCATCTGTATAGATCTGTATATACTCTGAATATGTCCTTCCTACTTATATATTCCATCTCATTTCTTACTAATTATTCTGGCGGAGGAAATAAATGCGCGCATTACCGCCCCCAACTGGTTGAGTGTGAATTAGATCGACAGTCGACTTCTAATTTTCATTTTATCCTTAAAATATATTTCATATTCTCTGCTTTCCTTGTATTTTATCATAACAGAATGTTATTCCCTCTGGGTGATATGCAAGGTAAAAAAAAATACTAAAAACCTTTCTAGAGCATAAAAAATATAATGCGGTTACGTTTTAAATTACTTCCTGGTAAATGTGTTGTAAATTAGTGTGGTCATGTTCACGGTTAAACAGAAAAGTCCAATAAGTTAGTGTGATAAACATGAAACTCTTCAAGACTAGATTTTTAGGGAAAGATAAAAAGTTTCACAAATGTCTTTGGATTACAATTCTCTTGAGACGAATCAGAATTTTTTCCAATTTTTAAATTTGACAATGATAAATAAATAGATAAACTAATAAATAAATACTTATTTCACGTTTAATTTTAACTAATAATGTCCACATATTTTAATATGTATTTATCACTTTTATCAACAACATATGTTTTTTAATTGAAGATTTTCCATATGTAATTTCCGGGTGTTTGCATTAATAGGCTTGACTGAGTTGCTGTCGTTGAATTTATAAGCTTTCGGAAAATTTAAAATTAAAAGAAAATCTCGTTATTCTGATGTTTTTCACGGTCCCACACTGGTGTCCACTAGGTGGCAGAAGACGGGATTATTTTCATTCACCAAAGAAGAAGAAGAAATAGGCGGAAGTAGACACGTTTTAGCCACATTGTGGCATTGTGTGTGTCACGGAATGGCGCGTCTGTAGTTCCGGAGGTTTACGTAAACTGAAAGGTAATTTGCTGCTAATATTGGTTTTAATTTATTCTGGTGGTTTAGGTAATTTAAAATTACAAATAAGGATGAGAGTTCGTGACCGGATATTAGCTCAACTCCAACCGTCATTTGATGTGCGTCACACAAAGCGGAGTCCGCGTCCTGTGCGTGTGAAGGAGCCATATTGGGTCAGCCGTTAATACCCTGTTTTTAATGCTTTCGTTCCACAGCTGAACTCGTCTGGGCACAAACGGAGGGGCCTTTAGGTTTTATCAAGATGTCGGCGGATGATTTTCAGTCGAAGTATGCCTCCGTCATGGAGAGTATGTTGAAGAGCGCCATCGCGGAGACGACTAAACTTTTTGAAAACATGGTGGATGAGCTGAAAGAAGAAATATCCAAGATCAAGAAGGAGAACGAGGACCTGAAAACGAGATGTTTCCAATATGAGACTGCCAAAAGCAAACCGGTTTCTCACACAGGAGAAAGTCACTCTGTTACAGAACCAGGCGATGCCTCTGAGAAATGCGACACTGCTATACAGTGTGGTGAGTAGGTATCTTTATTACATTAAGCATAGCGCAGGACTAGTATTATTGACTGTGTTTTTGTCATTTAGATTTTATAATAAGGCGCGGCAGAATTTCCACGTTATTTTGCTGGGTAACATAAGCTCACGACCGTTACGTAATCGCGGCGTAAGGCCAATCTTATCAGGAGGGTGGGATACGTAAAAGGAGGGAAACCGTACTGTGGTCTTTCGGTGGAAGGAACAGGTGAAAGCAAAAGCGATTCTGCAGCAGTCTTATGGCGCTATAGCTACTTTTACTAAATTACATGACAAATTTCCTCATACGTTACACATTGACATTTTCTGTCCTTCTCAGTTTCTTTTTTTTTTTTTTGTCTAGAGCGTAAAGAGATTAACCAACTAAAGGGCCAAGAACACATTAAAAAGTTGTTGGATATAGTGTTAGACGCTGGTTGTTTCTCAATTTCCAACTTTATTATTATTGTTGTTCGTTTGGTATCCGACTGCATCTAAGTACTAAAGTCAAAGCAAACGAGCAGTCTGGTACAGGACGTCTTGTACCGTTTTCTTACCCGCCTCGAGGACGTTTTGTGCCCACAGTAACAACCACTAATTAAAGTAGTTTCTTAAAATTGGCTGTTGGCAAGGAAGCGTTAGGGGCCTCAAATATTTATCTGCAAAGGGTTTCTTCGCTATTAACTGGCCATAACCGGCATAAGAACCACAATCGAAGGAAGTGAGTTGTATACAACCTTCAAAAATAATACAGTATTACGTTAAATTGTATTACATTATACCTTTGATTATTCCTCTGCAAGTCATCAAAGTACTTAACAAAGAAGATAAACTCACACATTGTTTTGTTTTTCATGGGTACTAGTTATGGTCTTAAAAAGATGTATTATTATTATTGTTTAGTTTTATGTCATGGTATGTTATTCCCTCATCAAAAACAGTCACTTGATTGTGCTGTGGAATGGAAAAATATATAATTCCAGCCTTTAAAATTTGTCTACTATAATATATTTTTGTCAATTATAAAATTTCAAGTTTAACAGAAAAAGATTCCAAATATATTTCAAATAAATTACATTTAAAATTATGTGCTTAAGAACATTTAACTCTTCAGTGTTTTAGAAATATTCTTGCTAAACCTGCAGCAGGTAACTTTTTAAATATGTTTTTTTTTTACACATTTGTTAAAACGTTCATTGACTGGATTAGACAGCACCTGACTGTTGTCATACATGTGCCATCGCTATGCACTGAATCAGGAATATTGGTGATCAGGAAAAAGTCACAATCATACAGAAAAATCTGAAAAAGGATGCACTGTTTTGCCATTAACTGTCAACACTATAACTAGATAACATCCAAGGGTATCACTTTTAACACAGATCAGTAAAAAGTTTTAATTAAAAAATGGGAAGGAAGTGGGAAGTAGTTACAGTTGTTTGCTTTTTGACATGTGCTGCATTATTTAGTGTTTATCTTTATGTTTTGTGCAAATTTTGACATTTTGTGTAAATTTGTTTACATCTACATTATTTTTGCCTGAAACTGTCTCACTGCTGCCCCTCTTTCAGTCAAATGATGATTAAGTTTGTAAATTTTCCTATTGGTTACAGCAGTACAGCTTGGTACAACTTTGTCACAGAACAGGTTGAGGTATTAAAGCTTCTCACCCACACACACAGTCCCACCAGTGCTTGGTGGTAAATCACTAGTTGCCACCAGGCAAGCTCCCCGCTGTGAATGCACAGACTAAAAAATATGGACACTGATGATGATGGGTAAAAAGTTTCCCCTTAATGTTAAGATGTTTCTCCACCATTAGCTTACATGTTGTGCGGAAGAGGCTGTGAGCAGGGCATACACGAGTGTGATTGAAAGTGCTAAGACCCTCCTCCTGTCTCTTATTGGTTGTTTCTGACCAGGAGCTGTGCATTTTCCACAAATCGCAGTAGAATCACTTAGGAAGAGTCAGAGTAGATTTTTTTTATCTATCTTTTAATTTACAGTCAGGACATGGTAACGGTTGTAACAAGTATGTTTTAAAAAAGAAAGTAGGTACTGTGTATTAACTACAAAGTTTCACACTTGTTTCATATGAGAATGAGAAACAGACCCTTTTGTCAAAACTAAGTACTTTTAAACTATATACTTAAAATGCACACTATATTTCAACTGTCTGGTTAAGTGTAAGGGACAGCGTTCCTGCTGTTATTTTTGCTTACTTTTTTTGCTAAAATTTTATATTCCTACTGTTGCCATATTGGGACTTTTAAAAAGGTGATGTTTTACTCTTAACACCTCTCCTTTGTCGTTCATTTTCCATTATTTACTTCTAAACCACTCCCTCTATTGTTACAAATGGTTTTGAAGTCTCATAAAAATGTGTCAGACTTCTGCTGTCGATCTTGGATGGTAGAGAAGGAATATGACAAACTACATGTTTTTTGTAGCTACTCCAGTTAGTCATGTGCTGAGTAAAACTTATGCAATACGTGAATTGTGTTCCTGTTTCATATACTAAGCACTTTTCTCTGAACACTATAACAATTAATGGAAAGCGCTAAGCAACATGCTTGGTAGGCCTACATTCCTCCTGACTATTAACCAATCAAAAATACAGTATGCTGTTGCAGACATTTTTGAATTTGAAATGAGAAAATATGAGCAGTTTTGGGGCTTTGAATTATATTACTCAGTTCTTCTAAAAATTAAGATATTCTAAAGGCAGTAATGCATATTAACTGTTATTCAAAAATTTCCCAATTTTACTATTAATTTCAGTCTACCATGTGAAATTGTGTTTGAGTGTGAAACAAATTATTTTTACTGACGTTTTTATTCATGTTTACAGATCTTGTTCCTTGCCGAACAATTCTGGTGGAGGAATGTGAACCATTAATGCGCACAGAACTGGAAAGCCATGGTCAGCAATGCAGCTATAAGTGGAACAACTACAGTTTACAAGAGCACAACTATGTCAGTTACAGAGACAGAAATTCTCAGATGGAGTTTGTAGTTGTCAAGGAAGAGGTGTGTTTTAGACTTGGTGCTTAAGATAATTCCCATATTTTTCTTGGAAAATGTATTATTTGTTAAATTCCTGCAATAATCTCACTGCCATTCTTCTCTGCAGTCCCAGTTCAAGCAAGAAGATGATGACCCTGAATTTGAATCAGGTGGGGTGTGGGAATTGGAGCCTGCATTTTTTTATGTTGCATTCTCTAATTTTTAAGTACATTGTACATTTTTTTAAACTAAATTCCCTTTCTCATTTATCATTTTTGTGTTAACCAGGTTCATTTGGGGCTTCTGTTGGTGGAGCTCCAACTGGAAGACCTAACGTAAATAATTCTTCAACTGCCCAAATAACAGTACCTCAAAAAACAAACAACCCAGTGGTTTTACAGTTACCCTGTTTAGAAACTGAAAGTTCACAGGTAACACACAACCAGTCCACTGACATGCAGCATTCCTTGGTTATTTCACTTAAAGATGCCCTGAGGGATGATATTAAGGAAGAGTTGGAAATAGTGGAAGTGGCAAAACAAGGGCTTGCAACATCTGAGGGCAAACAAATCGTTCCTCAAGTATGTCACATGGACAGTGCCACAACACATAAAGAGCAAATCCATTTAGAGTCTGCATCAGTCAACTCAAACATGGCAGGTGAAGAATTAAACAAAGAAGCCCTTAAAATGGAAGATAATTCCAAGCCCAAATCTTTAACGGGTCGCAAAAGAGGACGCCCACCAAAGAAAACTAGGCAAAAACGAGCTCTTCCTACAACAGATAAAGATCCAAAACACCAGGTGGAGTCAACACATCCTTTGGTGACTTCATCTGTGATGAGTTTATCAATCAAAGAAAGTGCAGATACTTCTTTGAAAGACGACATCATAGATGTTGAATCTTTGAGTTGCAGTTTTTCCTCTGGAGAGCAACCCACATTTGGATTGCAAGATCTTTGCCCAGAAGTTGAAAAAGATGTGACAGCAGATAAAACACCAGCCACCTCATTGGGTGTACCACTACAAGCATCTTCAAGTTTGCTCAAAGCTTGCCAGACTTCAGTTAGCCTTCAGGATGCCTTGCTGCTCGTTGAAGCTATGAATCAGACAACTTTGGAAAAGAATGATCTCCCATTAAAAGTCACATCACAGCCTCAGATCACCTCCAGTCCTGTTTCTTCTTTGGGTTCCTTCAAAGCAGTAGTTGAGACCCCAGCAGTGCAACAGATGGCTCCTGTTGAAACTCTGACCTCATCTGCATCTGCCGATTTAATGGCTGTCTCTTCATCAAAAGTCGTAGACCTTAAAAATGTTGTCACACTACAACCGTCACATTTGCCTCCAAGCCGTACCGCATCATCTTCTTTGTCATCGGCTTCTGCTACTCAGACTGTCATTAAGTCACTTCCACTTCCTCTGATCCATAGACCAGCACCCAATAAAGGACCTCGTACAATAATTATTCTCCCAAGACCTTCTCTTATATCTGATATTGCCAAAGCAGGGTCTCAAACCCTATGTTCTCCTGTTAACCCAGCAACTTTGAACAAAAGTTATCTACCTCCTTCATCTACATCAGCTACGCCTCCCCTTTCTTCAGTTTCTAAAAAAACTATTAAAGTTGTCTACAGGAAACAGGATCCTGTCATGTCTTTACAGTCAAGCACCATCTTTACAGATCATCAGTATGTGGCACCTCAAACAATAACTATTGTTTCAAAAACAATGCCATCTGGAGTCTCCAGAGAACCTGAGACGATTGCTCTTGCAGCAAGCCTGGATGACAAGGAACTCGTAGCTGCTGTTCATCCAGAATCATCAGAACGCCTGATGTCGGAGTTACAAGAATCAAGTTCATCTTATTCAGGTCATGCAACATCATCTGAAAAATTACACAACACAACTGACGACCTCAACTCTTCTGGACAAATTAGCTCTAATGCTGAAAGTACAATAACTTCCATTCAAGAACATTCAGGTTCAGAATTTCCAGCTGATGGAGTACCACCATCAGTGTCTTCGGCATTAACCCAAGGTTCTGAGCGCAAACTCAGAGCAGTGGTCAGATTAACTCGACTCCCGTTGTCCATTTCCACCAAAGAATCTGTCTTAATCTCAACGTTAGTATCAAAGGGTATCATCCAAGAAAAGTCATATGTTCATGTCTCAGATGAGGCAGATCTACTAACTCCTGATTTGGAACAGGACATTTTATGCAGTGATATGGAGGACGAACAAGAAGGTGCATTCATAACACAGGAGGATACATCTGACCCTCATGTTCAAATGAGTAAAGCTCAGTTTCTGGCCAAACTCTCTGTGTCACCTTTGGAAAATGAGGTAAGCTGTGCAATTCCATAAATATAGTGAAGTATTTCTATTTTCTTTTTGGATTGTACTAAATTCATATTTTCTTTTTTACAGTCCAATATTAATGAAAGTTCAAATGCCAAAGGAACCAAATCCATTGTTTCCCGTCTACGTAGTCATCTGCAGGCTCATTTGGATGCAAAAAGAAGTTCGACAAAACAAGCTGCAGGAGAAGAAATGCGGACTGAGAACAAAAACAACAAGAAACCACGACTAATTGCTCAAGATTCAACCAAAATACCAGCTCAAGCTCTTTATATTGTCTCTCCAAGTAAGCTTGCTTGTATGCAGAGTTTAGGACTGCACAAGGGCGGTGGTGAACTAAGTGATGCTTTTAGAATGTCAGTATCTACAAAAGAATCACCTAATGTAGGTTTCAAGAAGCCTTGTTCAGGTAGACATAGTGTTACAAAATCTATATCTGAAATTCCAAGGCAGTCGAGCTCTCCAAAAGAAAGTACAAGCATAAATGTAACTAAATCAACTTCTGTAAGCCCAAAGAAGTCCCCTTCAGATGAAAATTATACAATTTCAGGAATCAAAAGGTCCAGTTCTGTCAGTCCCAGGAGACCCACTTATATAAGTTTTAAAATAACAGGAGATGATTCCACCCCTAAAAGTACAAAATCCAGTTCACTGAGTCCTAAGAGGTTAACCAAAGTAGCTTCTAGTCCTGAAAAGACAAAATCTAGTCCAGGTGAAAGCAGCTCAAGCCCTGAGATGTCGAGCACTCGAAATTGGTCTACATCACCTAAATCCAACCCCAAGACAAAACCCATGAAAAGAGAATACAGTTCTTTCACTCCTAGGAGGTATATCGTTACTGCAGACAGTTCTATTACTGAGATAACTAAGAGTGAACCTGAATCCCCCAGTCCAAAGGGTTTTAAAATGGCAAAAAATGATCCCAGTCCACCAATGACTGTAGAATCCAGTCCTAAGAAACCTCAAGGCCATCGTGGTCGGAAAACAAACCATAAAGTTGCAAGTGCCAAGAAATTGACCAATGCAGCTAAAGGTAGGAGAAGAGTTGGGAAGAAACGAGGTAGCTATAAAAAGAAAAAGCTGGAGTTACCAGTGATTTCATCAGGGGTTGTGAAGAAGTGGAGAGCTAAAGTGTGGTATCCTCCTACACTTCCGCCCAATGAAAAACCTATGACGGATATAATAAGGCCGCCACCTCTAAAGGTTGAATACAGGATTCCAGATATACCCCTTAGTGCACCACCTATTGTGTCACCCTTACAGCCATTGGCTGTCATTGGCAGGCATCTGCTGAGGAACCAGTGTGGAGAATGTGGCCGTGTTTTTAGCAACAGCAATGCACTCGAGAGCCATGTCAGTCTCCATAAAATATACCGGCCTTTCTCCTGTAAACTCTGTGGGAAGTACTTCCCAGACTCAAAGACTTTTAAACGTCACGATCGGGTACATCGCAACGGCAGGATTCATGTGTGCCAGCATTGCGGGAAGGGCTTTGTTTATCGTTTCGGTTTAAGCAAACACATCCAAATGGTCCATGGCAGGATAAGACCTTTTATCTGCCAGGTATGCGGCAACGGCTTCTACACCAAACGGGATGTAGAAATCCACATACGGATCCACACCGGAGAGAAACCTTTCCAATGCCACATCTGTGAAAGGAGATTTACAAGGAAAGTGGAATTGAATGTGCATTTGCGGTGGCACAATGGAGAAAAGAGACACTGGTGTCAATATTGTGGTAAAGGATTTTTAGATTACAATAACCTGAAGAGACACAAATATACCCACACCGGGGAGAAACCATATTCCTGCCCACACTGCCCCAAGAATTTCTCTCAGACTGGTCACCTGAAAAAGCATGTTAAAACTGTGCATAAAAAATAAAACTGGAATAATTTTTTTAAAAATAAGGGCCCACCCTGTTCCTCTCGGTGCTTGCACTGTAAGAGATAAAATCACCTAATTGTACATGTTTATTCAAAAGTAATTTTTTCTCTTTGTTTTGTTTTAGTAATGACTTGATGCAAGCTGTACAAAAGTTTACTGCTTTAGGAACTGGTTTTATTTTTATTTTGAAAAAGAAAAGTAATTATCTTGTTTTATGCATGTAAGAGTTTAAGAAAATAAAACCAAAATGGCAAAGTGTATAATGTGAATATAGTTGCATTGACGAGCCCTAAAATTTCAATAGAATTTGCACAAAATAGATGCAACTTTTAGAAGATGGGTCGATGTCTTTTATTTTTTTAAAACTGTTATGTAACTGGCACAGTGTGCTTTTTATAGTGTAGCAAGAAAAAAAACATTTGTTGGTATATTTGCTGTTTAAAATAATTCATCTGGAATTTAAAGACAACGTTATGCAAACTTGTGCTTTTTTTTTTATATTTTAAGGTGGGAAAGTAGTTGGCTTTACTTAATTTGTGAGTAACAATTACCAGATTAGTGGTAACCTGTATTTTCATTGCTTGCCATATCTTTTGAGGAGTATGTTATAGAAAAATTATCTTACATACTGAATGCTTTGTAAATTTCCAAGAGTCTGCATGTTGTAGCTCTTAGACACTTGTTTTAAATTATCCAGTGATGCAAGTATTTGACTCACTTTCCCGTAACCTCACAGTTAAAATATTTAACGAGAATTAAAGCTACATTGGAATTTGAACCAGCAGTGAACACATTGTTTATCTAAATATAATTATTATTTAAAATAATTTTTTAAATATTGTAATTTGTTTCATTATGTAACTTTGTCCGACTTATTGTTTGACCGTTGAATTGACTTGCTTTTACAGTTTTTCAACACAAGTATGTAAGCACTTAATGTATCGACATCAGAAGAGCTGTAAATGTTTTTTGCTTTATTTCCCGTTTACACTGCTTATGGCAAGGATTTTTCATCAACAGCTTATAATTCACATAGATATCAGGATTTGAGCAGAAACAAAGTGTTCTGACATCAGTGTGTGATTTTTGTGCATGCTTTTAGTTTGTTTTGATTTCATTTCATGCCTTGGTTAAACCTTTTTGTCAAATAGGAAAAAGAATAACTTTGACGATGCTTCAGTGTCTGCTGACTGAGTTAAAGAAGAAAGCAGAAAAGTATTACATTTAATGATTACTGTTGCTTTGTAAAAGTAATATTTACTAATTGCCTAAGTTTTTTTTTCAGTGCACAAGATATTAAAATGTTTTAGCAAAACGAACTTGATATGTAAGTTATGAAAGACTGCTGTATATATTGTAAAGTTACTGATTTCTGTCAATTTCAGATGGATATTTTGTTTGAAGAAATAAATGAAACATTCTAAAGTCTTGTTTTTATGTTGTTGGAATTAAAATGTATCCTATAGACTTGGATTTATGCTACTAGGTGATATAAAACTTAGAGCTGTGAAATGACTTCAGATAGTTTAGTAGATATTTTGGACATGTCTCACTAACAAGATATTAGGGGAAGTCCAGATCTGTCCATACTGACTCTTCTTACCTGGAACGTTATTAGTGTGTCCTCGGAAAGAGCTGCTTTCCGAGGAAAGCAGCAACACCGAGAGCTGTTGCTGCTTAAAACATTTAGGCTCACCGCCTAGACCTGCTTCTGCTGTTATTTGACTTTGGACAAGCTTACAAGAACAGTACCTGTCATTTAGTCTATAATAAACACTCAAAAAACAGAAATAGTGAAATGATCCATTTTATTTGGTAATGCATCAGTTTTTTGATGCCTTAACCTTCGACGTATGTGGATTTGAATACATGTGCGCTGTATTTCACTTGTATGTATAATGTACAAGATGTGGCATCTGATTCTCAAAAACAGATTAAAACATTTTTGAAGAGGTTTTTTGTTCACTAATCTAAATGGACACAAAAGTGTCCAGATATCTAGTACTTGACTCTTGAGCATTAAAAACCAAGTTGCAGCGTTGTATTTAATTCTGCTTAGTAGCAATGACCTAACCTATCCAGTAAGTTATTGTTTGCTGGTGCTATTGCAGCACCAACAAAGTGTGCAATGAATGTCATCACAATAGTCAAAAGCAAATAGCTTTAAGTTACCAAACTGCATTAAATATTTATTAAGAGGGACAGAGCTTTTTTCAAGCAGAACATTTTATCATGTAAACTTCTTTAAGGCCCTACCACAAAAATAGATGCCAAAAGGCAAAGCCACAGTGGCAACGACAGAGTTGTAGCAGGAAAACTGTGTGAACGAATGATCGAGTGGTAGCATTTGCCCACATTGCCAGCCTTATCCACAGCTACAATCTCGACGATCTGTGAACAGCAGGAGGCGCTGTAGTACGCTTGGACGACGGAAGCATTCAGAGGGGTGTGTGTAAAATTCCCATTGCCTTGAATCAAGGAAATGCTTTGAATCCCAGTGCCGTTTTCATCAGTGAAGTTGGCAGAGAGCTCCCACTGGAAAGGTCCACATTTTGAGACGTCATGGGGGCAATTTGCCACTACAGCCGTCACTTCACACTTTGGCGGAATAAAGTCTGTGATCTGTGCAAAATGCAGAAAGAAAGGTGACTATTACATACAGTGGTTCTTCGTCATGTCCACAAAGCCCTAATAAAACTGGGTTTTTATGATTGATCATTTTACTTTGGAAATAAAATGCCACAGTGACAGTCTTAATCTTGAAATTAAAAAGGCACAGGACAGTGATTGGTCCAGAGGAAGCTGGTTCTATATGCCGTGACCTAGAAAAAATAGTCCCAATGTTTATATTTAGTTCTTGATATATTATAAAATAACTCAGACTCAGTGTTTTATCTGAGACACAAAAACTCAATAACTCAGAAATATAGGGTGGGGCAAAGCCAATAGGAGCTACTCTATTCTAAAATGGACTGGCAGCCAGCGGAGGGAGGTCATAATGAGATGTGCTCACTTCTGGGAGTGCCAGTTCAAAGACCTGGATCAACTGAAATTTTAACACTGCTTTGTGGACTTTTAAGAACTGGAGTGGCCTTTCAAATCAGTACAGTATTCTAACAAATCACTTTTTGGTTAGGTCTAAAAGTTTATTTCTAGAGCTAATGCAAATGCTTGGTGTGTTTGGTAATCCATGCAAGGTAATAGTAAAACTCAAGACAAACCAACATGACCTAAAAGTATTTCAGTTCAGTATTTTATAATGAAAAATTCCCCAAAATGAAATTTAAAATAGAATGTGAAGAAAGTCCCTCCAAACACAGGAGATCGATGGACATCTTTCTCTGGCCAATTAAAGTTTGCCAGTCTTTATTTAGCAAAGATAAAATGTTGAAAATGTGACTTTTTGGCCTATAGTTCTGTTCAAATTTGATCTAAGCCTTGACTTTGAAAATCATGTTTGCTTTGATCAGCCGAAAGCAACTTTTGACCTACTGACATTAGTTGTCATTTTTAGCGTGGATGTCTTCGTTTTTTACTTATACACCACACTTTCCATTTGTAAGAAAGTTGGAGACACGTGTTCTTTGCAGATGTTATTAGAATAACATAAATCAGAATAAAATCCTGTCTTGTTCTACCACATTTTCTTGGAGATCCTAATGAGAATATGTCGTTTACCTTATTGACGACAGACAGTCTCAGAACGGCGTAATTGGAGTCAACGCCACTTGATGATTTGGCTTCAATAGTCAGAGTGACATCAGTGCCTGACTCTGTGTCAGCAGTTGGTGTAATAGTCAGTGTAGCATTAGCATATACTCCACTTAGCAAACTGAGCCTGTTAAAAGATGTAAAAATGAGTTTTAAAATCATGTTGGAAGAATTTGTGAACTGCAAGAAAGATAATTCATCATAGCATGGATGTACTCCAACTAAAAAGAGAATTTACATTATCATTATTATCATTTTTACAATTATCAGTTAATTTTATATATATATATATATATATATATATATATATATATATATATATATATATATATATATATATATATATATATATATATATATATATATATATATATATATATATGTCTGTTTTGCAATATTTAGGCAAAATGTTGCTGCTCATTAATTCAGTAGATTCCCATGAGTCTTACATAGATGCTTGATGTCACATTAGAAATGTTATCCTCCCACCCTAAATCCATCATGTCAGTTTTATACAGGGACATTTGGAAAGAAACCATATGAAACAGATTTTTCTCACGTCTTTGGGTATGACAAAGGAAAGTCTCTGTCGTTTCGGGCGCTGATGGTGTATGTACCTCCTTCACCTTGGGTCATCACACTGAAGGGAAGTTTAAAAGTTTCCCCTGGCTCAACACTGCTTTCCACTGCAGCCTTGAGAAAGAAGAATCACGGCACATTGTTAGGGAGGACCGGTTTCTATCTTTACACACCAAAATATATTTTAATGTTCTTACATACAATACTAGACACAGAGTGTATGTTTTTTATTCAATTGTGGAAACTTGGTATACTACATATGATCAGGAGGATGCATTTCTGCAGTTCAGTGTCAAATCGTAGCTGACACTGAACTGGCAACGGCTTCCAGACATTGCTTAATAGCTTTTAAAGGCCTTCTGTTGTTCTAAGAATGTTCACTTACCAATTTTTTTTATTTGCAGAATATGTTGCCATGGTTAAATACAAGTATGTCTACTAAGAAGAAAATGGGCTAAAAATGTCTAAAGGAAAACTGTAAATGGCCTTGTATAATATTTTGCATAAACACTTTAAAACATTAAAAAGTTGATTTGCTTGCTTGAAGCAACATTTTAAGATATATATTATTGAAAACTTTCACATTTCACACTTCACATAACCTCATCCTTTTAATCTGAATTTACTCTCCTTTTTACTGATGCCATCAGTCACACGGATGTATTTGGAGGATGTGAAGAGATACTGCAAGAACAGACCTGGATATTAACTTTGGAGACAGACATCTGGGTGGTAGACTGTCTCTGAAAATCGCTGCTAGACACTGTGTCCTTTCCTTTCAGGATGAGCACAAACTCCCCCTCAGGAACGGCAGCGACCGTGACCAGGATCTCTCCATTCCCCATGTCAGTCATTGTGCCATTGGTTACAACCTCTGGACCAGACATTGTTACCAAGCCAACCTCTTTGATAGTTGTTGACGTTGGACCTTTTCTTCCTATTACTGAGAGCATCAGGGTGGCAGGCTGATCTGTTATTTTATTTGAAAAGAAATTTGTTTTAGTTTTGTTTTACTTGTAGGAAATTATTATTATTTCCTACATTTGTAAAAATACAAGATAGAGATTACAAATTTATCTCAGGAAGAACTCTAAACTTCAATAAATACATTTTAATATTTCACTTTAGATGACTGCACATACAATAAATGCGGAACTGTGCGGTGTACCTGCTCGTGGACGTCCGCTGAGTACTGCATAGCCTGAGTGAGGTCCTGCGAACTTTTCGACAAAGTCATAGATAAAGGTAATTGTGCTCTGGCCTGGAAACAAAAAGAAAAAAAATTCAGAATAGATCTGGTGCTTTAACTTCATTTAGGAGTAAAAAAAGAAAGATGAACAAGTATACGGTGTGTGACCTGTGACTTTGAGTGTGTATGGCTGACTGGATTTGATGTTGATCTGCCAGGTTCCTGACTGCTTGTCAGCATACAGACGGATTCTCCTGAGGTTACCGACTGTGTTGATGGTTCCCAGTTTACCACTGGCTTCAGTGTCAGTCTGGGTAACACCTATAAATGTGAAACATGCAACATTAGTCAGTGTGGTTACTCTCAGAGAACAGACAGGCACTCTTTTAGTTTTATCTGAGATTTTCTTTAAAAGTGAGTTACCAGCAGGATTGGTCAATGTGAAAGTTAGTGATGTTCCTGTGATGTAGATAGTGATGTTTTTCAGAGATTCATCCAACGCAAAAGGGAAAGTCTCTTGCCCTGCAACAGCAGCTCTCTGAAGCACTGTTACCTGCCAAAAGGATGGATAATTCATCTCATAATTCTTTAAACCAGTTCAATCACTTCCAGACTAATACATGTAAATAATCCTACCAGAGCAGAAGTTGAGGTGTCAAGGATAATATCTGTAGCCTGAGGAAGTTGGGACTTGGACACCTGGATAGCCTGGCCTCCAGATGCCAAAGCCAAGTCCTTATAGTCTCCAAAGGAGGAACTTGCTAGAGACCGCCGCCGCCTCCTGCTTGACCCTGTCATAAAGAATGAGACCTATGGAAAGGAGATCATGGAAATATTAGAACCTCCATCTCCCTCACTGTGTAGATTTGCTATGTTTACGTCATCGTTAAGTGCTTTTTGATGTTTACCGTTGACTTGGTGCTCCTCATGAGAGCAATGATTGTGTCTTTCAGGGCAATGTCTTTGGCTATAGCATCAGTGAAAACATAGATGTTGGATGAGGAAGGGGCTCCAGTGAGAGCCAGCTGAAAGAATGAAAAGTACAAAGTGACCATTCACAGTTTCTTTTAATGCTTCCAATAGGAGTGCACCGATTACAGTTTTTTGACTGATCGCTGATTACCGATCTTTAAAAAGCCTCACCTGCTGATTACGATTTTGGCCGATACCAATGAAATGTTGCTAAAATTAGCAAAAAAGTCACTGAGTTGGCAACAGTGGGGCGAATATTGCAAAGGTGGGCCGGTCTGTCAGTCAAGCCTCTCTCACGGGAGAGCAGGGGAGGACAGTGGCTGATTTTTGCTGAGGTAGATAAACTCGGAGGATAAGATCGGCTCTTCATATTTAAGTATCAGCCTATCATTCATCCCCCAAAATTAAGAAAATCGCCACAGATAAATCAGCTGGCCGATAAATAGGTGCACTGCTATCTCCCAGTTGAAATTTTAAAACGTCACAGTCAGTTCATGTACCTGAAGTCCTGATAGGCACATCTCTGGTGTGTCTCCACCACCTGCTGCTTTAAGCTTGGAGATTTCTCTTTTCATTTTGTCAGCATCAGTTGTCCTGATCATAGGTCCAAACTCTACAAATACACGCATAATTGAGCGAAGCACAGAGACTAATCTGAAAGCATCTCCATTTAGGATTAGTAAGGTAAAATTGCTCATACCTGGGTCATTAAAGGGCACGAGGATGTACTCAGATGGTTCATCCTGTGTTCCCTTTTTGCTGTCAATGATTTTATACATAACCGACCTAGCTGCTTCAATATCATCTGACATGCTGCCGGTGGTGTCGATGACAAAGCACACCACAGATGAACGAGCAATCCCCATCATTCTATGAGAAAAGACAAGCATATTTTTTTAATTGCAAAATTTTCTTTCAGGCAGTTTTGTACGCTGACATACCATAATAACTACCTGCCTAATGTGTTCATTCACCATTTGCTGCCAAAACAGCTCTAATCAGTCAAGGCATGGGTTCCTATAGAGCCCAGAAAGACAGCTGTGATTTGAGGCTCCAAGATGTTAATAGCCAATCCTCTATGTTCTCCAAGTCTGAAGGTGAAGCCTGCATGTATTGGACTTGTCTATATAGTCAAACTCAGATGTTTGATTGAACATCTGAGTATGTAGACAGGAAGTCAACTTTCAAGCTTCCCAAAGCATTTCTGAGCTATATTTACTCATCTTGAAGAATGGACCAAGCGGGCCATCCATATCCCTTGGCTGCTCACGACTCTGAATTTTTGCTTGGGTTCTGACATACTCTACTGACTAATACGTAGGATTAAGTGTTACTTACTTCCCCAGTCAGTGATTCTAAGGTTATGTCTGTTTAGTGTATTATGTCATTTTTTTTATCTTTAAATCTTGCAATACCTCAAAAAGTCATGGTTGCCTGAAGCCAAACGAATGTCTTCTAGCAGCTGGAGGCTGGCGGCTACTGCTGCATTTACAGCAGCATCATGAAATTCCTTATTGTCAGAGCGGCGCTCGTCTTTGCTGATGCCTCCTCGAGGAACTGTGGTGCTGGTGAGATCAGATTCACCTCCATGGCTACATTTCCCTAAAACAGAACAGGAGGGAAAAGATAAACTGGGTCATAATAAACACTTATCTGCGGAGTATTGAAATAACTTTTAAACATTAATAGTGTCTTCAAGAATTTAGATACAATTTGACTTGGAGAAAAGACTGCACATTAGTTTTTCATGCTAAGTGAAGAAAGGAATAAAATTCTGTGCTGCATTTTAAGATTTCTCTTCTTTTTTGCAGGACCATGTCAAAAAGACAGCATTCAGACTTCTATAAGATTTTGCATGGTTGTATTCAGACAGAGTACTTAACAGTGAATCAGTGGATGTTCCACATTTTGCTGGAGTTGCTAAACAACAAACTTTGATAAATCTTTGTTTAACTTTGTTACTACTCTTGGACTGGATGATTGTGCTGTTTTAGATTTGTTGTAAATATGAGATAATATACCTTTAGGTTTTTGAGAAGAAAAGATTCCCATGTAGCCTGATGTGAGTTTCTTCTCTTTCAGGATGTTGGGGAGAATCTGATTAGGACATTTTTTATTGGCACAGTCACTGCAGGTTGGAGTGTTCACATCTGCACAAAAGAAAAAAAAAGATGGCTGTGGAATTTCACAATTTTTAAATTCAATTTTGTCAGATGAATAATTGCAAAAACACTTGCTAATTTACTTCATTGGCTAAATGGTTCTGAAGACTTCCTAAGCCACAAGTAAGCAATCTTTGCACTTTGGACACCTGAGTGTTTTTCAGGAGAGGATGACGCAGTTTGTTCTCTTTAAGACACTTCACCCAACCCTTCACTCAAATACCATAAAGAAAATGCCCTTCTTTATGGTATTTCAACACTTTTACCTGCCAGGTTCTCTAGAGGCAGATCTGGTCTTATGAGGTTGACATATGGTTCTGTGTATCCCAGTTCCACCCAGTTGCTGTGGCTGTAGAAATCCTGAGAATCAACATAAATATTCATGCCATGTAAAATCAGCTGGCCCATAAAAAATTGCATCTCATTTACACTCATATTATAGCATCCTTTTGAACTATCTTTAAAGCATTTAAACCTTTTTCCTCTTCTGAATATGTTTTTTTTTATATGTTACACATGAAACAATTGAAAAAAAAAGTACTATAGACATTAGACATACGGTATATGTACTAGCCTGTCTTATGTTATCATTTTGAGCTATTTATTTTTAATATTTAGTGTCATTTGACCCCTCTCACCTGTACTGTGTGCAGGACTCTGCCAAGTGTTTCCCTGGCAGCCTTGAAGTTCTCCTTCTGAATGTTGGCCTTGATGGCCACTACGCCCTCAGTGATTAGTCCACGTCCCTCTAAGAAAGCTTCAGAGTTGAAGTGATGTGGCGGACTGGAGTTTGGAGAAATGTTCAATGCAAATATTTTACTGGATGCGTACATTTTAATTCAAACTTCTTTCCACGGTATTTTTCTTCCCACTGTACCTGTTCACCAAGTCACGGTCCACCAGGCCGTTCTGGGTGTAGATCTCTTGAAGAGCTGAGTGGAACTTGGCACCAGAGACATCTCCTGGTGCGGTGGGACCCAGACAGGCCTGCACTAACTCTCCTGGAGAAGAACCCTAAAGTTCAGAAGAAGTCAAAAGATAATAATTAAGAGAGTGGATAACAACAATGCAAGAAGTTAAATAGTCATTTCTCCTCTTCTTCATTACACAATTTTCATAATGTAAAAATGTAACTTTTGGGGAGAAGCAAAGGAACACCCTGTTACATTAACTCCTGCTATTTGCATTGCAGTTAGTCATGATTGGAGTTAAGTTTCTCTTTGCTGTCAAATGGGAGGTAAGATTCTGAGACGTCACAAAATGTAACAGAGACAGTTGTAAAGTGACTGAAATAGACTTTGAATAGTTTTATAACGCTTTACGCTGTATTACTTGTGGCCAGGATTGAGTAAGAGATGTTCCTGAACAATTACACATTAACCTGAATCTTTCTTTTACAAGATGATTGTCAGTCATGATCTTACAGATTGCTAGTTTGAAACAGGCATCTTGATTTCGTCTTTACTGAGTCAGGCACAAATGTTGTAACCATCCTCTTAAATGCTCAGTGAGATTTTTAGGAACTTTTTCAAGTCTAAACTGTGATGCACAATGAAACAACCAAAGATCTCAGAGATAAAAGTGGAGATTTTTATCGAAGCAGAGACAAGGATATTTGTTGTTTTCATGACTGGAATCAAAATAGTGAAAATGATCAAGAGTGCATGTTTAAAGTGAAGGATAAATTAATACAAAGACATTAAAGAAAATAACACATGCAAAAGAACTGTGACTAAACTAAAATAAGGAGTTAGTTTATTGAGTCACTTAAAAGAACATCAATAAGCCTTCATGAATATTTATAATTGTTGTCATAAAGCGTCATTCGGTAAATTATGACACTTTTAATACAAAGTTGACATTATTCAAAATGTCTTTGTTATGACAACTGGACATTCCGTCCCACCGGGAGGAGGCCTCGGGGAAGACCCAGGACACGCTGGAGGGATTATGTCTCTGGCTGGGGAGAGGGAAGTCTGGGCCTCCCTTCTGAAGCTGCTGCCCTCGCGACCCGACCCCGGATAAGCGGAAGAAAATGGATGGATGGATGGATGGATGAACTTGACATTTACCAAGAAATGATTACTGGTATAAATTTGTTATAAATTATTACTGATTACACTTTAAAAATTAGGTAACTTTATGTTATTAAAGGTAAAGTTTAAACAATAATGATTTCAAACAGTAATGGGTGTGTTCTCTTATTTTTACTGCCTATAAAATGGACAATAAAATGTGATGTCAGAGTCCTCAGTTTCTATATGTTGGCTAACAGTTTTAGTGTTATTGCATGTGCTTTTTCTTCCTTCCTACCGTAGGTTTGAACTCATGACCGGCTGCATCAGCCACCGCCCGGCACGTCTCTGCTACTTTTTGCAGCAGGGCCGTCCCAGTAATGCTGACGTGAGTGGATGCCCCTCCCCCGATCGGAACAAAGGCCAAGGCAGGGGACATGAGAGTCAAAGTCAGCAAGACTGCACCCAGCAGTGAAGTCATGATGATTCTAGAGAGATGAATAGAAACCATTTAATTATTAAATAGGACAGGAGTAAGTCTGAATTCTGTAAGTCTGAATAATATTTCCTCATGTTGAATATAGGGAAGTAAAATTTTTCAGAAGAATAAATGCAACAGTTCAATATCATTATGCAAGGAACTGTGACAGGAAAAATAAGCAAGTCAATAGATCTCTTTACATGAACAATATATGTATATAGCCCTGTCTCAGTAACACATATTGCTCAATGACGATTTGTCCCAGAATTTATTGCAATAAACAATATAGTTGATTTGAGACCATTTTCAAGTAATATATCGGTAATGGCATTATAATGCAAGAGCACATTCTGAAATATCAACAAACTTTAAATTCTAATAAACATTTAACACTGGAACATTTTAAAATAAACAAAACAACAGAACAGCAAATAAAATGAATTGTGAAGTCTTTGTAAAAGCTTGTCCTTCAAATAAAGGGCTAGTTAAGACCAATGCATCAGACTTAAGTTTTTTGTCTGCAAGAGAAAAAGAGGAATACAATAAATCATGCAAATGCAAATTATTGAGCTTGTTTTAATTTGTCATGCAATTAATTGATTTATTGTCTATTGTGACAGGCCTAATTATATATTTTATTTCCACAACACTGAAAGCTGTTCAGTTCAGAAATGTGAGATAAAAAAGAGACAGATACAGAAAATCATTCAACCAGTTTCTGCTCACAGCCAACCTGGTATCCTGGTCCTTCGCTCATTTTATCCTGTACTAGTTACTAACAAGTGTCTCAATAAACATGACCTTGAATAGGAAAAGAGCCACATAGGCAAAGTGATTATAATTATTCTAAATGTTTCAAATAGATATGAAAAACAAATACTTAAAATACATATATGATTGGGTGAAATACTTCATCCTTCATACCTTAAAGTAAAAAAAGTTATAAGACTGAAGACTAAATTAGACGCTGTTCCTGTAGACTTGTGACAAATTATACACTCTAAAATATCACATTACTAAAATAACTTTGGTTATTAGTATTATTGAGAAAAAGCAAGAGGCTATGAAAAGGCACATATTACTACAGAATCAATAAATTTTAGCTCATACCTGAATAATTTCCAACAGCTTCCTCCCCCCCAAAACGTAAAGCAGAGTTTCACTGTTCACAGCTTTATATATACAGAATTTTGCAATGACAGGGTGGAGATTGGCTCACACCTACATGACTAAAATCAGACTTCCAGGAAGCTGTTAAGTTTGACTTCCTGACTTAACAAAACTTGATTCTGTCATCAAACTATTACAGCTTTAGGAATATTTTCAGTGTCGTGTAAAAAATAATGATTGAATAACTGTGTACCCTTTGATTCATTAAATTAATGTTGTGAGTAAATATGTCTTCATGCAAAGCTTGAGACAAATGTGGGGCATGTCAGATATGGCTGATTTACCAAGGCATGCAGAAAACTGAATTGTTAATTTATTTGGTTCACATTGGATTATATATGGAAGGCTGTTACTTATATTAGGCTTTGCCATGCTGTTTTGATTTGAAACAAATTTTAAAAACCAAAAAAAAAAAGTGAATAAAACAAAATCTATTTTGGTGTTAATAACCATTAAGTGTCAATGTCTGCTATGCTCTAATAAATTATAGGATAGAGAAGACTGGATAAGATTAATTTAAATAAAATAAGATAAGCTTAAAAACGTTTATCTCCATAAAAATTGACATTTGGTTTTGGAGATCCTATATGCAATTTTTAACTATCTAGTTTAAATAAAATTTTATGTAACCTATATTCTTGTTTTGTTACATAATTTAACCCATTGGTTTCATTTAATTTTGGAAAGCTTTAATATATTTTTTATGAGGCTACTTCACTTGTTCTTCGCCTTTAGCTTTTCCCTCCAGGGATTATTGCAGTGAAGCATCTGTCTCCATTTAGACCTTTGCACCCTCAACTAACATTATGTCCTCTTGCACCACAAAAATTCCATTTCCGATCAGTTTTTATTTATCTTGTTTGGTTGCAAAATCCAGATAGTCTTTACAGTTTTATAATGTTCTGGGAAATGCAAAACTTCTTTCCGTGACCTAAAAATCTTTGGACAACAAGATAACAAGAAAATTACATCCATCACAATTTTCTCCTCCTTGGCTTGTTATTCCAAAGTGCAATTCAGCAATAGGTACAAGTACCCAGCAAAAGGGAGTGGAGCATGACTAATGGTTTGTAAGATAAAGACATATGTGCCAGAAATTATATAAGTCACAATTCAATTCAAACACAGTTCCAAAATATTTAATTGATCCAAAAATAAAATGTTAGATCTGGAAACACAGACAAAGAACAGAGAAGATGTGAGTAAGTTTTATCTCGCGAGGAGAGCGTTGAGGGAGGATTGCCCAGTTACAATCAATCAATCAAGACTCTGGGGCTTTCCCTGTGCTTCAACCTCTTTTGTTGTCATCAACTGCCTGAGGGGTGGGGAATGTGCAGTTTCAAGCATATTCCAGTTAACACAGATCAAGTCAACCCAAAACAATAAGAACACTGTATGCGTTGAGCCAAGCTTATCAGGAAATAAGCAGACAGCGTCTGGCTGGAGCGTCCACTCCCTGCACCAGCAATCACCTCTGCTGCTTTCTTTCCGAGTCTTCTGCACACAGTAACACGGTTAAATGGAAAGAAACACAAAGCATATATAATGTCTTAGTAAGCAGAGTATATCTAAGATAGATCCAACATGGAATTAAATGTTGTTGTAGCTCATATTGCTGGGTTGAAGACATGTGACCCGGATAACACGCAAAATTCAGATGGGGGTCAGGAAGTGGATTTTTCCAGTTCGAAATAGAGCAAAATGGATCATAGTGAGTATGCTGGTGCCTTAAACAGGCTGGCACAGGGGAGGGCTCTCAAAAAAATACACATTTAGGATTTGATCTATATTGCCTCCCAAAGCCTGGAAGCATACAATTATTTTATTTCAGGTTGGGTCAACCATTTAGGATCAGAAGAAGCATGGCTGTCGACTTGTTTCTGCCAGGGTGAAAAGTGAGTTGTGCTATTTTAAGTAATTAGTCTATGACAACAATGCTACTGCTAACGCAAACAATAAGCTAACCCTTCTTATTTCTATGTGCTTGGATCTACTTGTAAAAAATGTATTTAGCTTCTATAAACCCAAATTCATGCTGGAGTTGCATGTTGTACTGTATTTCTACAGTGTTGGTCAACCATTCGTACTTAGTAATACTTGGCTTTCTAAGTTACCATCCAATAAAATATATATATATATATATATATATATATATATATATATATATATATATATATATATATATATATATATATTTTTTTTTTATTTGAATACAAAATCAGACAATTTGAAAGCCATTTATGTTTTATAAATTCCTGAGAACCAACTACGTATCTTGATGCATAGTGTGTTCAAACAGACTTTGCTCCCATTTGTCTGATTTCACAGAATGAAAGAGGATTTAAATTGACTTTCATTTAATTGATGAGAGTCTTTTTGTTGCCTTTAGAAGCTTTCAGGGTTGGACATGCTGTTGTGCTTTGGATCATTTTTCTGCTCTATAACTCAAATCCATTTAAGATAAACTCTCAATGTAATGACTTGTAATTCCTTTTCAAAAATGTCTTATACAAAGCAGAATTCAGTGTTTTTTTCCCATGGATGTCATTTTTTATCTGTGTCTTGTTATGGAATGGTAAACACTGACCTTAAATGAGGCAATTGAGGCCTACTCTTATGTTGTTCTGGGGTTTTCTCATTCTGAATAAGTCACTGATAGACTGTTTGAGTAAATAATACTCCTGGGAAAGTTCCCCACTGTATTTTATTTGTGGATAATACGTGGATAATGATGTTGTTATCATTATCAACATCATTATGTTGATAATGATGTGGAATTATTAAAGCAGTAGAAATTTGTTTATAACACATTCCCGACTGAAAGATGCAAATTACTTTGTTTTATTTATTCTGCATATCTGGCAGTAATTCGCCAGGGGCGTTAACTTGCCAGTGAACTGGAACACAACTTTCCCATCATAGGGTTAGCAACAATCAATTCATGATTTAACAAGGAGGGTAAATAGCTCTGCACATAGCTAGTTATGATCGCTTTATCTACTCAACATAACAAGTTGTTTGTATCCACTAAGGTTACATTTGTTTTATGGTAAAATGTGTTTGCTATTCTTGAACAAAAACAGAAAATAACATGTCTGTGAAATGTCATATACTTTTTTACAGTATTATATGATAGAGCAGATACATAGACAACTACAAATTACAAAGGGGAATTTTTGTAGTCAAAAATGAAAACCATGTCACTTTTAAAGCAATTATAAAGAATTTTAATATCAAATTGAAATGTAATAAAAGGCAAAAGGTTTCTTTACTACTACACAAACACTGTTATATCCAAGTATTTAGGAAATACTTGGATTTCTCAATTTTTGTAGGTAAACTTTCTGTACAGCTACAGAAAGTTTAGTCAAAACTTTACATTGTCACAGCCATGCTTTTTTTTGCAGAATAATAATAAAGGAAAATGTACTTTTCCGTAACTGACCTATGAAAAACAAACTGGAGCAGAGTATCCTAACAACAAAAATACAATCGTATGGTGAGTCACATTCACACAAGCCCTGTCTTGTTGAGAGACTCTATGATGTCAGACTGACAGAAAACCAGTGCAGATACTATATTTCAGTATTTCCCCCTTTTAGCAGTTTTGCATGAGCTTTTTGGTTTGTTTGCATTTCTCCTCACCAGTTGCTGCCTGCATTAAAATTTCAGTGTAATTTGCATCTGTGCCGTTCAGCTTCTGTTGGGAGGAGCCAGCCGAGGTATGTGCATCTGTGTGAATCAGAGGGTGGGCGTCTCCAGCACAGGAGGGCAGCAGAAAAGCAATAGAATTGGAGAAATGAGTGTATGCGGGCGACAAAAAGAAGAAGCACGGGAGAGGATTTAATGCTTTATGCTCCCGTCTTACAAGCGAGGTGAGTATTGAACTTATAAAGATTAGTTTATCTTATAGAATGAGATGCTAAGCTGTTAATTTAGTATAATAACAATAGATTGATGAATATAATAATGTAGCATCATGTGCTCCTGCTGGAATTCTCTGTTGATAAAGATTTCTATGACATTCTGTTCATATAATACACTTTAAGCTATTATGGTTTGGAGTACTTTTTAACAGACATTTTAGATGGGTATCACCTTTAAATTACATGAACATTATACAATCAGTCAGTTCAGCTAATATATAAAAACCTTTTCATGTGAGCTTGTTTAAATTAGACTGAATACCAAAATAAATCATCTTTTAATATATTGACACTTGTTAACTGGTAAAAAATTGTTCCAGTTTTACAGTCAGTGTAGAGGTTCTATTGTGTGGAACTTTGTGACTGTGAGGAATCCAAAATATTACTTTCATAAATCTTGTCAATAGTTATTTGTCCATATTATGTATTGGAAATCAAGAAAGTGAGTGTGAGAGGTATTTTATTTCAAATGTTCTACTGTTCAAGACATTTAAACTCAATTAGTCAGTCTGCTCTTACTGGACGTCTGACGAATGTTTGCTCAAGTCTTTTCGTGTGCTGACTTGGAATAATAATTTATATCTACGTCTCCTCCAGTCGGCAGGATGTGACTAAGTGTGAGACTTTGGTGGTGAGGAATATTTCAAACCATGAAACACTAAAGCTTTCATGTTCAAACTTTAATTGGAAAAGTATAACAGAGGAGTTGATCAGTGCTGTCCTTTAAATGTACTGTTATCCCAAAATTATGCATGCATGTAGTCACTAATAAATTGGTTCACAGCAGGAAATGACAAGCGTCTTTCAAATGATAACAAAACAATGCAAATGAGCATAATTTTTAAAAAAGCAGCTGTTTTTATTGACATTTTGTTGAATACTTTTAAAATGCTTTTATACCCTTGACAATAATCATTGTAATATCTGAACTGGCATTACACCAATCAAACGTGTTGTATCACCGTTGATTAAACATTAATTTATTGTATTTTGAAGCAAGAAAACAACAAATAGTCCTTATGGTGCTGGGTAAAATAAAACATTTAAATAGAGCCTTAAACACTCACTGTTGTTCTCACGTGTTTCTTAACAGGTAAATGTAAATTAGTAACTCAATAACTACTAATTATTGAGTTACTAATTTACATTAGTAAAATTAGTAACTAATTTTACTAATTAGTTCCCTACATTAGCATGGACTTCTAAGTGTGCTAGAAGTCCATGCTAATGTAGGGAAAGTTGAGTGTAATCCCTGAGTGTGTAGTGGTTAACAGTGGTGGGAAGTAACGAAGTACAAGTACAACGAAGTACAAGTACTTCATTACTGTACTTAAGTACAATTTTCGTGTATCTGTACTTTACTTAAGTAGATTTAATAATGGATACTTTCCACTTTTACTCCACTACATTTTACAGTAAGTATCTGTACTTTCTACTTCACTACATTTCTACAAAACTGTTGCGTTACTCGTTACATCCAAGTTTCGTTGCTCTTTTTTTCCGTTAAAATGTGAAGTTCAGGGACGTAAGGTGGCGCCGTAAAATCCGAGCAATATCGTAACTTACGTGTCTGTTGTCACCCATCGCCTCCACCTTTACTCGCACGCGAAGCTCCAGACATGCGCAGTGGTTTCCTCTGAGCGAGTCTAATCATCAGTAATATAATAGCGCTACATAAATTGATATGGCTACATGTAAAACCAGCAGCGCTTCGCTTTTACAGACGGTGGGGACTTCGTCCAACTTTTAGCGTCACTTGGAAGGAAAGCTTAAAGAAAGCTAAGATCTGTGGACGTGATGCTAGCAAAGCTAGCTGTACTGACGTAGACACACATGTTGCATCTGCGATGAAAAAAAGTTGTCATTCATGCCCTGAATTATTGTGTGGAGGTGTTGACTGAGGTGTTGCAAATATGGGACAACGCTGGTACAATCAGGAACGATCCGATTCTTCTGGACGGATCTTTACTGATTGCATTTATTTAAGCTCTTAAGTATTTAATAACTAGTTTTTTTATGGGAATGTGGATCTTTCAGATCAATTTGAGAAGCAATTTTGATAAGAAAAAGTTAATTTTTTGTGTCACGTAGCGCGGGGTGCTGGTCTTGACTTGGTCTTGGGTCGGTGACCTTGACTACAACTCTGCTACTGGCTCCTTGGTTGCCTGTCCTCTCCCACCCACCTTCTTTCCATCCACTTTCTGTTGGATTTCTTTAAAAATAAAAGCCACTAGTAGCAAAAAAAAAAAGTGAAGTTTATATTATGTTAGGACAGGAGACAAGATGTTTCTATCCCTGAAAGTATGATGCATAGAATCACATAGTAAGTAATCACATACTGTAAACATAATAAAAACATGCTTTATCTGTGGCATTGTTCATTAAAATGGCACATTTCTAATGTATTAAAATTAAATACGATCGGGACACTTAATGATATTAGCTATTAGGTAATCCATTCAGCAAGCATACTTTTACTTAAGTATAAATGCTAATGTGGTAGTTTTATTTTTACTTGAGTACATTTTTGTCTGTGTATTTGTACTTTTACTTAAGTACATTTTTTGAGTACTTTCTCCACCACTGGTTAAAATAAACTTGAGGGTTATTCTCACCTCAAGTAAATTAGCACACGGGAGACGCAGTCTGTTACTCCAATTTCTCTCAGCTTATGAGAAACTGCAGAGCAACTGGCAGCTCAGAGTTCCCATGCACCACATACCGGTGAAACACCGTTACTGCACCCATCATCTTTAACCCCTGTTAACAAGTAAAATATTATTATTATTATTATTATTATTATTATTATTATTATTATTATTATTATTATTATTATTATTATCATCATAACCCCATAAACATTTAAATGCTCCTTTTTTTACTTTTTTTTCACACACCAGTGGGCATCACAAGAGGTTTGTTTGACTCATAGACCGGCCCAGGTCATGTTGTGGTTCCCCTGACATTTGCTCTATGCCTGTTAGGAGATGGAACCCAAATAACAAATAAAAATGGGTGGGCGGTAAGTGGAGGGGCCAATGGTTCCCTGGCCCCTCCTGTTAAGCTGCGCAAATCACTGCCAGTTCAGACTTGCGGGAATAATGCATTTAGTGGCCACAGATTAATTTTTTTTTCAGAGCGCATGCTCACTGCGTGCTATTTTTACCCTTAGCAACAGTTGCCATGCTGCTGACAATGATGTCATCAGCATGACATCAAATGATGTATGTGTCATGAGGCCCTTCTGAGGATGACTTTATGATGTCATAGAGTCCATGACATCACCAACTGATCAGTTAATTCTCTGATCAGTTACCACAAATCAGTTAACAAGTCAGTCAACTCGAGATTCATTTGGACGTTTTAGCTCAGCACAATAAAGATGAACGACGAAAGCCCACAGAGAGAAATGGATGTGAAACCTAAGGTTTCTTTTTGGACGAAAGTGAAAAAGACATTGTCCAGCAAAGTTCATCCTGGTCAAAGAAGCCCAGATTACAAAAAGAGAAACTTTCTCAGTGAACTTTTGTGGGAAGTGATTGAAAAGGCTGCAGATGGACCAACTCTGCATCTTGTCCGACAAGTCTTTGAGGAACAACATAGCAAAATTTTGATCTTACTTTTGAGAAAAACTGGAGATATAAATGTGAATGTACTCTCTGAGGTTTCAGAAGAGCTTGGTGAAAGGATTTTCCAGAGTCTTGCAAGAGATGCATTCCACTTTGCCAGTGGACTGCATTTAATCGCACTACTGGAACACCCAGAAGGACACCAAGTCATCGTGGAAAAATTCAAAAAGCACCTGGAGAATCCTCTTCCTCCAAAGAAAATGTTAGCATCTACCAAAAGAAAGATCCGAAAGACTTTTTTTCCAACTGAAGACTTGTACGCAGATGAAAACTGCCTGAGTGAAGATTATACTCAGGAAACCATGGACCCTGAACAATTTTTGAGGGACGCAAACAGGATGGGATTCAGACATGGAACAGAAGAAGAAAGGAGAGTTATGGTTCAAAATATTCTTTGGAGATTGATTTACAAGTCCAGTTACAGATCTAGCTATGGGCATTACAAAAGGAAGGACACCGAACCGGTCCAGAGAAAGCTTGCTCCAAAAATATGGAAAGAAGTCAAGGATATAGATTTTGTCTTTTATGACAAAATGGAAAAAAAAGCCTGCCGAGACATCCTGCAACTTCTCTGGGGCAATGAAGACGCAGTTAGAGAACTGCTCTTCAAAATGATCAAAAGCAACAACCCACTAGTGATTTACAAGGTTGTGGAATGCTTTAAAAGAACCCTAGCACGACCACGAAAAATCAATCTCAAAGACACCTTTCTTCAAAAGGCATGGGGCCTCATCAAAAAGGCTGCGGGTTGTGGAGACAATCCAGACGAAGAAGAGAGGCAAGAGCCCACCAAGAGTGGATCAAATGTGTTTAGTCCACACTTAGCTGGGCCTCTAAATTTGGTCAGCTCAGAGGTTGGTACTGACTTGGAGGAGTCAGGGCCCGCCTCAGAGTTAGGACCCATCTCCGAGTCAGGACCCATCTCCGAGTCAGGACCCGTCCCCGAGTCAGGACCCGTCTCCGAGTCTGGATCCGCCTCAGAGTCTGGACCCGCCTCAGCGTTAGGACCCGCCTCAGCGTCAGGACCCGCCTCAGAGTCAGGACCCGTCCCCGAGTCAGGAACCGTCTCCGAGTCAGGATCTGCCTCAGCGTCAGGACCCGCCTCAGCGTCAGGACCCGCCTCAGCGTCAGGACCAGCCTCAGTGTCAGGACCTGCCTCAGAGTCAGGGCCTGTCACCGAGTCAGGACAGAACTCTGAGACGGGACCGACCTCTGAGACGGGACCTGCCTCTGAGATGGGACCTGCCTCTGAGATGGGAACTGCCTCTGAGATGGGACCCGTCTCCGAGATGGGACCCGTCCCCGAGTCAGGACCCGTCTCCGAGTCAGGATCTGCCTCAGAGTCAGGACCCGCCTCAGCGTCAGGACCCGCCTCAGCGTCGGGACCCGCCTCAGCGTCGGGACCGACCTCTGAGATGGGACCGACCTCTGAGACGGGACCGGCCTCTGAGACGGGACCTGCCTCTGAGACGGGACCTGCCTCTGAGTCGGGACCCGTCCCCGAGACGGGACCGACCTCTGAGACGGGACCGGCCTCTGAGACGGGACCGGCCTCTGAGACGGGACCGGCCTCAGCGTCAGGACCCGCCTCAGCGTCGGGACCGACCTCTGAGATGGGACCGGCCTCTGAGACGGGACCGGCCTCTGAGACAGGACCTGCCTCTGAGACGGGACCTGCCTCTGAGTCGGGACCCGTCCCCGAGACGGGACCGACCTCTGAGACGGGACCTGCCTCAGAGTCGGGACCTGCCTCAGAGTTATGACCTGTCTCTGAGTCAGGACCTGTCTCCGACTCACGACAGACCTCTGAGTCCTCATGCCTAATCTCACCAACGTAGTGACACCTTGTCAGAAGTGTCAAAACTGTTCCTCAGCAGAACTTCGCTACTTACCAGAGCGGATGATTATGGCCTTAAAGATTGCTTGCAAGTTTTCAATCTGAGAATACCGGAAACCTTTAGTCATCCATTGTTACAGTGAGAGCAAGACAGGTAGATTGACCCGAAGAATCAGAATTGGAGGCCGAGGGAACGATGGCCCACTGGGAGGCTAGAAGGGGTTCGAAGAAGGAGAGAAGGTGGGGGGCTGACGTATCGTTAGAGAGGTGGGGGGCGGGGGAAGCAAAGGATTGAACGAAGGAGAGACATTGAGGGGGGGCTAGTGTACCATGAGAGGAACACTAGCCCACCGTCAATGTAGAGATAGATGTGAGGGGTCAAAGAGGGTGGGGCCGGTCTAGCGTACCGTTGAGTGCTGGGGAGGTGGACGGACAGCAAATTGCAAGAAGGGGGAGGAGGTTTGGCTGTAGAAGGAGGGGGCAAAGGAGAGACATTGGGGGGGCTAGTGTACCATGAAGGTACACTAGCCCCCACTCAATGTAGAGATAGATGTGAGGGGTCAAAGAGGGTGGGGCCGGTCTAGCGTACCGTTGAGTGCTGGGGGGGCAGATGAACGGCAAATTGCAAGAAGGGGAGGAGGTTTGGCTGTAGAAGGAGGGGGCGAAGGAGAGACATTGGGGGGGTTAGTGTACCATGAAGTTACACTAGCCCCCCCTCAATGTAGAGGTAGATGTGAGGGGGCGAAAAGGGTGGGGCCAGTCTAGCGAACCATTAAGTGCTGGGGGGGCAGACGGACGGCAAATTGCACGAAGGGGGAGGAGGTCTGGCTATATGTAGAAAGAGGGGGGCGAAGCAGAGACATTCGGGGGGCTAGTGTACCATGAGAGGTACTCTAGCCCCCCTCAATGTAGAGGTAGATGTGGGGGGTTAAAAAGGGTGGGGCCAGTCTAGCGAACCATTAAGTGCTGGGGGGGGGCAGACGGACTGCGAATTGCAAGAAGGGGGAGGAGGTCTGGCTGTATGTAGAAAGAGGGGGGCGAAGGAGAGACATTCGGGGGGCTAGTGTACCAGGAGAGGTACACTAGTCCCCCCTCAATGTAGAGGTATATGTGAGGGGTCAAAGAGGGTGGGGCCGGTCTAGCGTACCGTTGAGTGCTGGGTGGGGGGGGGGCGGCCGGACAGCGAATTGCAAGAAGGGGGAGGAGGTCTGGGTGTAGAAGGAGGGGGGTGAAGGAGAGAATTAATCCACCCGATCCACCTATAAATTTTTTTGTTGTTTAGAAAACTAACCTGTAATAACAACAACTCGTTTTCTAAGTTAATCTGAGAAAAAGTCATACAAAAATCTAAAATTAATTTCAATTTAATAAAAAGAGGCAGGCTCACAAATACGCTTATTAAAAATATCTATGATATCTATGAAATATCTATGATCCAGCTTTTAGTTTATGTAGTCAGTCAGTAGATGAGCTCTCACGTTGCCCCATACATGTCAAGCTTTGAGTTTGAGAATATGGGAAATGTCACCTGAAGTGGTGGTGGGCCATAATTTAACAGTTTATGTTAAATTATGGGGAAAAAAACTTAAATTATGGAAACATTCTGCTGAAATTCCATAAAAAACGAGAACGTGTACTGACAGAAATTACCAGGACATTTCCCTGTTTTTTTATGGAAAACTTTGAAATAAAATACTGTTAAATTACGGGAAACTTCTGATGGAAATTCTATAAAAAAACACTGAAAATATCATGGCAGAGAATTACCAGGACATTTTCTGTATTTTTTATTTTTATTTATTTTTTTGAGAATTTCCATCAAAAAAATTTCCATAATTTAACAGTTTTTATGTCAAATTTACCAATATTTCGTTAACCCAAAACTGAAATTCTCTTTTTACTTTGTCTTTTGTGATGCATTCACAAACTTTTTTTTTTAAAAAACCTTGGACATTTCCAAATACTTTTGTCCTCCAAACCATTGAAGTCTGTATTCTATACCATATGTTAATTATAGTGTAAAATATATTAAAGTTAATGTATTTAATATATTCTTAACATAATTTTGAAACAAAATTAAATTCTAAGTCCACAGGAAATGTAGTTGTAGAACACAAAACACTTAGTTTGAAAGTAGCTCATGCAAAGTGATGTAAAAATGAAACCATTCTGCAATCAATTTGCAGACTTTATTTTGCAATTTAAGACCATAAATTGACGTCATCTAGTCTTTATAACTAACCTTTACTATTATATATTAAGAGCTAAACATATTCTTGAGCTTGCTATTGTTTATCTTCTGTACATCACAACTAATTTATTGCATTTTACTATACAAATTTTCAACGTATAAATTAAATGTAAAGCAATTTTGACTCTAGTCTTTGAAGTCAAATAAACAGTTTTGTTAAGTTATTTCTATAAGATGGAACATAAAAAATTGCTTTTGAACATGAAAATCATAGTTGTAAACAGGATCAACATACTTCAAAATAAATGCAGAAAGTCTACCATTATTTTTATGAGATACAGGTATAAATATTTTGTTAAAATCAAATGCTACATAAACCCAGCCGGTAACACTTTATTTGAAGGCAGGTGAATAAGACTGACATGACACCGTCATAAACATCTGTCATGGACATGAATAAGTCTTCATAAATATTTATGACTGTTGTCATAAAGCGTCATTCAGTAAATCATGACACTTTTAATACAAAGTTGACATTATTGAAAATGTCTTTGTTTTGACAACTTGACATTAATCTAGACAAAATGATTAATGATTGATTAATAGTATTCAGCAGGTTGTTTTCTAATGTATTAAAATTAAATATGATCGGGACACTTAATGATATTAGCGATTAGGTAATCCATTCAGCAAGCACTTTTACTTTTAATACTTAAGTATTTTTAAAAGCCAGTACTTTTTTACTTTTACTTAAGTACAAATGCTAATGTGGTAGTTTTACTTTTACTTGAGTACATTTGTGTCTGTGTATTTGTACTTTTACTTAAGTACATTTTTTGAGTACTTTCTCCACCACTGGTGGCTAAATGTTATTTATTTGTTAGTTCCAGTAAACTGGCATCTTAATTAACAGTTACTGGTGATGAGACATAAAAATAGTGCCGCTTTAATTGTTTTTGTGCTAGGAGAAGTGAAAAAAGGCGGAATAATCTGTAATTTTAGCAAAAGTTATTCATTTATTTGGGCAAAGTGGTCATTGTTATTTATATGGAGCAGGCAAATGCAATTCAGCTCGGCGACTGTTGATCAACACTTATTGTTGAGACACTTATTGTTGCTCTCGTGTCTGTCTGTTAACAGTGGTCAACAATGGAGAAGCTCTCAATACCACAATGTGCAACTTTAGGTACAATGAGTTGCTAAAACTTGAACATAAATGTTTGTTCAGCAGCAGTGGCCCATCTGACATTTTGCAAAACAAAATCTTTGAAATTTATAAAAACAACTCTATGGATTAAAAAAGTAAGCAAATTATTAACCAAGAGTAAGTTTTCAAAGAGTAAGTTTTCAAATGTTGTTGTTAGCCAAAGTAAGATTTCAGCTGACTCAGTTCCTTCTGTAGAGAACTGGTGGTTTCATCTTTCCTTCTCTTCCTCATTCAGTTTCTGACCATTTTTAAGAACTTTTTGCTGCAAAAACAGTCACTGATCACGTGTGTGCATCTTTAACTGTGAAAGGCTTTATGTTTTAGTGATAGTTTCAAATTGTAAAGTGCAGGATAAATAGTTCAGTCAAGACAGCACTCAGAGTTTGACTATAACATGTCAGCACCTCTGAGGTGTTAATCCCTTCTGTCCAAGCAGTTTTTCTCAATAGGAATGCGGCTAGACGACATTAACATGCTTAAACACGCTATAAGCGTCAAAAGCACAACCTTTTTTTTCTTGTTTTGCTTCTGTAACTCTTAAGAGATGATAACCCCGGAACAGTTGAAAGATTTTACAGAGATTGCTTCACCTGTCCTGTACAATTAAAGGTAGATTTAAATGTGTTTCACTAGAATTGTGTCACAAAATGGTGAGGAGCAGAGAAAAGGCAGAAGGTAGAGTAAGACTATTAACTTAGAAAAATGAGGAATAAAACTAATTTAAAATCAAAGTGAAAACATAACAATCACAAGGTTTAGGAGACATGCAACACTGTAATATTACAAACTAAGATTAAGCTAAACTGAAGAGTAGACAAAAGGGACAGGTTAGAAACCATTTTGCTTTGAAGAAAGGCAAGTGGCTGAACCTTAACTAATATAAAATGGGTGAAAATACTTATAAACAGGGAACGTGGAAGCACATAAACAATAAAATTAAGCAAAACACATAATCAAAGTGCCAAAGATCAACCCAAAATGTAGTCCAAACACAATTTCTTCATCTGTTAAGACTATTACCAGGAGAAAGGGTCATTGTTTCTGTACAGATGGTAATCAATCCCGTGAGATTGTTGATGGAAACAAGTCAGAACAGAACACTTAAGGTGTCTGCTTTCAATAATATTGTTGTAAAAAATGTTATCTCCTGCAATCTCTGTCAGATTGTTTATTTTAGATCTTTTAATGCTAACCTAATTTCATGCAATAACTTTTATTTTGTTGGGGGGTTTTGTTGACAGTGCACTAGGGTTGTAATTTGTCTATAAAAAGTATAGACTAAGTAATGTATAAAAGTGTTTCACCCAGAAAAAACAACAATAATTAGTCAGTTGTCTTCACAACATATTTTACATGTATTATTTCTTGAATCTAATTGGTTCTTTTTGGTAACGTTAATCCTAAAACAAAATCAGTCAGTTTTGCAATAAATGTGCATATGGCTGTATGAACTATTCATATCGCTTGAATTTTCTCTAATTTTAATATTAATACTACATGCATTAATATATATTACAGACATGCGTCAATATATTTTACAGAGATTTTCTGTGATAGACCGACACAAAGTAGTGCATAATTGTTAAGTGGAAAGAATAATAATTTATGGTTTTCCACTTGTTTAAAATCATAAAATTATCAAAATGAGCAGCTAAGTGCCTCTACAGTGACAGTAAACAGCATCCTGTTATATCTAAACTCAGCTGTTCTTCAAAGGCCTTAGAGTTTTTTGGGGTTTTTTTGAGAATATTAAACAGCATCATGAAGACCCATAAACAAAGCAGGTCAGGGTCAACTTGTGGCGAAATTTAAGAAAAGAGTTACCGGTAGATTATAAAATAAAATCTCAAATTTTGGACTCTTCACAGAGCTCTATTCAAGCCATCATTTGAAAATGAAAAGTGTGCGGCTTAGCTGCAAACCTGGCAGACAACTTTCTAATTATAACACGCACTGATTTTAATTTTTTTATTAATCTGACTTATTTCTCGTTTCAGTCATCTGTTATTCAACATGGCGGTCACCCCCAGTGTCCCTGAGGGTCCGTTATACTGCCCACTGCTGGATCGGATGAGAGAAGACCATTTAAACAACAACACACAGGTCAACCTGGCTGTGGTTTGCATCCATGGCATCTTCTCCGCCGTGGGGATTCTAGAAAATGCCTTAATCATTTGGGTTTTGGGATTTCGCCTCAGGCATCGAACCGTGGCCTCCATTTGGATGCTTAACCTCGCCATGTCTGACTTCCTGGCCACGCTGACTCTTCCGCTCTTCACCTTCTACTTTTATTCCTCCCACAGCTGGGAGCTTGGATACCCACTCTGCATAGTTCAAACTTCCATCTTTTTCTTCAACATGTTTGTTTCAGCCTTCCTGCTGGCAGCCATTTCATTGGACCGTCTGCTTCTAGTTTCCAAGCCAGTGTGGAGTAAGAATCACAGGTCAGTGGCAGGAGCTTGGAAGGTGTGCGCGCTGGGCTGGCTGTGGGCAGCGTTAAATACCCTACCTTACTCAATATTTCGTTCAGTGATTGAGAAGGCTGATAGGAGGAATTTATGCTACCATAATTTTGCTTTGTATTTATCCAGTAAGGATTCATTAGAAATGGACTGTAATGTGAGGCAGGGGGCAACAGCCATCTCCAAGTTCCTGTTAGCTTTCTTCTTCCCTCTAGTGGTCATTGCAGGGAGCTACATCAAAATTGCCCTCAGCCTGAGAAACAGACACAGAAGGAGAAAGCAGAGTACCGGGAGACTGGCTGATACGCTGACTCTGCCTGGCTGTGATGCACATTCAGGAATGGTTAAAACAAATGACGTGACTTCTGGTTCTTCATTTAAGTCCAAATTAAACAACCTGTCTCCCGTCATCTCCAGTCCATCATATCAGAGCCTGTTTTCTCAAAGTTTCACCAAAATGGTGACGTCTGTGATTGCAGCATTTGTACTGTGCTGGGCTCCTTATCACATCTTCTGCATCCTAGAAATGGTAGCCCAGTATAATGAAAAGATCTTCAAATTAGTGCAAGTGGGCCTTCCGGTGTCTGCAACGTTTGCTTTTCTGAATCCAGTTTTGAACCCTGTCCTGTACGTCTTCAGCTGCCCCCACTTCTGCGTGAGAATACGACAGAGTCTGGGAGCAGTGTTTGATGGGCTTGTGGAGGAGGGCGGGGGGTTACTGACGACTCCGGCCAGGAACCTGCAAGCTTACATTAAGCGGAGGAACAGTCGAGATGTGAGCTTTGCACCGCCAGGGTCACCAAAGTCATCAAAATCTTCATCCTATCAGTCTCCTGGTGCAGAACTACCATTGCCTGTACTCTCTAAAGACCTTAGAGACAGTCAAACAGATCAAACAGGGAAATAAGTGGAAAATGGGATGGTGACTAGCTAAAACATCACTCTCTCCTTTGAGATCATACTTTTATCATGTATATCATACTATTCTCATTGTGGTACTAAGGTTGAATCCAATTTTACATTTTGTCTACAAAGGATAAAAAGCTTGCTTAACATTTTTCTTTTTTGTTTGCATGATGGCCTATGTCCTATTACAATTTAGCATAAAAATATCAAACAACCATGCACACACCCATACCTAAGGTAGTTTAACCAGTTAACTTGCATGTTTTTGGACTGCGAGTGAGAAGGGAGAGAACCCGAGCCTGCATTAAGAGAACATGCAAATTCCATCTAGAAAGAGCCCAGACCAGGATTGCAATGCTGCTTACCACTGTTACTTCCAGCCACCAGAGGGCAGGACAGGACAGGACCGATGACATGAATAGCAGTGAAGAGAAAGTAGGATTATGCTCTTCAGGTCCTGTTTTCCAGGATCACTTCAAATCTGAGCTGCTGAACGTCTGACCTGCTCTCTGAGTGATTGCATTTCATCCTACCTGATATAAATTTTTATTAACCATCTCATCACCACCAATGTAGTTATGTGGCTTTTTCACACTGGTGGACACAGAGGCTTTTGTACAATGTAGGTCACAGCATGGGATTATCACAAAGGTAGTTCTAATTTAGATAGAATATTAGAGTGAAGATTCGGAGAATAAACACAAACCGGGATTAGGCCTGGGTCAGCTTCTACGTTCCCATGAGCCATTCCCTTAAAACAAACTGTTGTTCTCTTCCTCCTCTCTGGATTCATATTTCCTTCTATAAATTCATTTTGATATTTGTTGGACTCATAATTACAGTTTAGTGGCTTTTTTTTGGAAATCTGGTCAATATTAATTAAGAGAAAGCTTTCACAATTTTCTTTTTTCTTTAGTTTGATGAGGCTAAGCTGATTTGTCTCAATCTTTAGGTAACATTCACAGTCCACAGGTTGTGTTAGCCAACCTTCACACTTATTGGCTCTCCTGGTGAAAAAAGATTTAAAATAAAAGCATATCTTAATCAATTAGAATTCAACCTTTAATTTAAATATATTTAGTCAGTGGAGAAATCATTAAAAAGTTGGAAACAGCAGGAACCGTGACAAACAAACCTGGGTGAAGACTTGTATTTGGCCACCACATTGACATCACAGAGGACACTAAAATAACAACCTCCAAACTGGCCTTAAAGCAACCAATATGGGCACTGTACATTCTCATTGGTTGTTTGGGAGGCATGTAATAAAAAGTCTCCCCTTTTCTGCCATCAGAAACTTAAACATAAGACCAGATCTGGAGTGAAACAAATTTTAAGAAAAATGTCTAATGCCAGCTGTTGAGTGTAGGGAAAGATCTGTCATGCTGTGGGTCTGTTTCTCATCCAACAGAGGTTTATTGCCAAACCTTGTTATGAAGATTTGGCAATAAAAGGCTATTTTAAATCAAACTTTCATGAAAATCCTTTGGTCTTCTATATTTATCTAAAACAGATGGCCCTTAGGTGTAAAAGTCCCCCTGAATTGAAAGAGATGAGCTGAAGAGAAGAGAGCATATGACACAGCGAGAATCTTCAAAGCTGCCAACAGATGTCGCACTAATGTGCCATTTGTTATTTTCTTTTCCTCTATCACTTTGCAAAAGTGCTCAAAATTAACATGTTGGGATTTCTAAAGCTCCTAGTAAGATCCTAGTGTAAGATTCTGCTGATTTGAACTATTTTTTTCAGGCATTTTGCACATTTTCACCAGAGGCCCCACTAACTGAGAAGGCTGCTGTATGAACCAAGATTCAATCCATAATTTTACATCCAAATCAATGGTCCGAGCATGTATTTGTGTAAAAAAAAAGAGAGAGGTCATGATTGGAGTAACACAGATGGAATAAGACACCTAACTGCATGTCTCAGGCGGATTAGGGAAAGATAATAAAACAGCAGAAGAAAAGTGAGAACGTCTGAATGCAGTAGATGCTTAAACTGATTCAACCAGAGAGAGAAAGAGCGATAGATTATGTAAAGTGCTGTAAAAACAGCTGGTGCAGATGAGATATGAGAAAAGTAGGAAAGAGAGGTTAGGCAGAAGGAGTGTTACTTAAAAGGGGTTTAGAGCTCGGCTGCCGTACTTATAGCTGGCAGATGCTGACAAGAGTATTAGAGCTGAATTACGTGGTCGTTATTTATCTTAATCATCATGTATTTAAGAATACGCTCTTCCACACACACACACACACGCACACGCACACACGCATACATACATTCAAAAGAGAGAAGCGGTATTGTTGGAAGGCATCCGTGAATTAAAATCCTGAGAGGAAGGTTATGATACATTTCCATTTAAGGTCAGAGCTTTCCATACCTGAATATTCACATGCCCCTCTAGGTTTTTTCTCTGAACATAATGAAATTTTACAGCATGAGTCAACTCCACCGTAGAACAAATAAGGATACTGTAATAACAATGCTTTCCTTTCTTTAGATAATGGCTGCAAATGCATTTAGTCATTGTTAATTTATCCTTATTTTATGCAATAGTCCTTATGTCTGTTTGCTTTGAGAAATTGTAAAGCAAAGTCAAATTCCTTGTATGTGCAGATAATTTAGGCCAATAAAGCTGGTTCTGATTGAGATTCACCCCAGTCTGAATTGTTGTAAAGCCTAAGAAACTTGTGAAACTTTGTGAAACTGCCCTGCATTTAACACCATCCATCTTTCTGTTAATTCTGACTTGCTTTCCTGTCTCTGCAGAAGAAAAGCCACATGATGCTGATGCCACCATGTCTCACAGTTGAAATAAAGTAATAAATGTGATGTGTCCTGTTAGTTTCCCATCTCAAATAGCTGACCTTTGTCTGCAGTGTTCATGTCCAGTAACGTTCTTTACAAAACCTCTGAGGCCTTAACAAATCTTCTTTATTTATCCCGAGATGAAATGGTGAACTCCATTTACTGACTGGGTGATTTCAGAAGAGAATTTGTTTTATTTAGGGATTTCAGAATAAAACACACTGAACATACATGGCTGCAAAATTTTTCAGAGCTTAAGTTGCAGAACAAAAACAACGAAAAACATGTCTTTCTACTTCACCGTTACAAAGTACTTTGTTTTGTCTGTCACAAAAATATCCCATTAAAATATATTGAAGTATTTGGTTGTTACATGGCAAAACGTACCACATGCAGTGGGTCTGAAAACATTGGAAGGAGATTGAAGTAGCAGGTGTTTACCCAGTTCTTATTTTGGACATTGCTTTATTTATAATTTAAATATTAATTGTTGCATATTTACTGTTATTTGGTGTTATATCATTACTGAGTGATATTTTAGTGCTAACTTCAAGTTTGATCACTGTTGCACAGTGCAATGCATCTTGAATCTGAACCCAATCTGCAAAAGCAGTCGTTTAAGTTCCAGTGTTCATGTCAAATAAAATCCATAGGTCATCCATGAACCGTCTATCAGGGCTATTTGCTTTATACACTGAGCTTAGGGCAGAAGAAATCCTCTAACCATCTTTGCGCTGAAAAACAAGACTATTTATCATGAAGTATTAAAGCTGACTGACATTTCTTAATAGTTTTCCATTTTTGTGGAGTGAGAGAGACTTTCTGGCGGCACTTTTTAACATTTGGACTGATTTATTGCCCAAGTTCCTGGAGGTTGCACGGTAAAGGTCAGAGTGAAAACAGTTCAAGAAGTTCCTCAGTTGATCTACATTGCAAAAGTGTTGCATTTGTGAACTCAACATTTTCCACAACACGTAGACATGATTTTACATACTTTCAAAACAACACGTCTCTCTTATCCACTGCTGGTCAGTTCTTTTTTTTCTTGTGCTAATTCATAGCATTTTTGCAGGAAGTTCAAATAAAAAGTCAATGTCATCAAGTCATGTGGCAAAACTCGTGTTTGCTGACATTTCAGAGGAACTAACATAATGTAAAGCACACAATGATGCATAGGTATTAATTCAATTCATTAATACATTTGCATTAATTTGCATTAACATGAAATATGTGATATCTTATAAGACGTGTTTTGTAAAGAGGAGAGGTCTAATGCGTCATCTGACACTTGAGATGAAACGGCATGTCCTTAATAATGAAGTCATGAATCGTACAAAAAATTTGTAACAACCATATATCTCCAAGCATAAGTCATTCATACAGGTAAACCCAAAAATTTCTTATCCCTGACAGTGACGATCTACCATCTGATTTTGCCAGAAATATGAATAATTTTAGATTTAAGTGCATATTACTTAAAGAATAATAACTCACAATAAAACTGGAGAGAAGTCAGACTTGTACTCACAATTTTGGTCCGCAACTGAGGGACTGAGTTACAATTTCAGGTCCGTTTTTCCCCAAGTTTCTAAAGTAACCGCAATGTAAATTGAAAAAATTAATTGTGAAGACTCTGAAGTACAAAAGCTCCCTCTCCTTCTTGTGGTTCCTCCTTTATGAACTCTAAAAAGGGAAAGAGCACAGTTTTACATAAGTGGTTTTCCAAACTGCCATGTTTCACAACAAGCAAGAAGAAAAAAATGTTGCTGTTGTGACTTGCTCAGTTTTCAAAAGTGGGTGTTTTGCTTCAAGACTTCCTGCCTCTTTGAATGAAGCACTACAATAAGCCTCTTTCATTTCTTCCACTGTAACAGAAAGTGGAAGTATAAAGATGGAGGGCAGGGACAGTTCCAAACTTGAGGATTTGCAAATGATAAATTAATACATTCACTTGTTTTCAGTTATTAGAACATCAGCTGTGTAGTGATATTTCTCTTTTCAGACATTTACATCTATAAATGTCCCCTCATAAATTAACACAACAGTGCTGTATCCCTTTAAAAAAAAACACACACACACAGAGTCCCATTATTCTAGCTCTCTCCTTAAAAGAAAGCCCGTCTTCATCAGTGCAGGAGCCTTTTTTTTATACCCGAGTCACCATTGGATGCATATTCTGTAGAATGGATGCACTTCTTAAAACATATTTGTTTTAAGAAGTGACTAACTGTTGAACCCAGAGCACTTAAACCCATTATTGGGACATTTGAACAACATAAAGGATTGTTGTTGATACAAATTGAACATGACACATTTAGTAAAGCCCAACTGGAGATAGAACAAGCTATTATTATTGAGTGTAATAAGTTGAATTTACAAAGTTGACTCAAATGATTAAAGCATGCCATCAAGTTTGGCAGAGGCCTTGTAACAAGCTATTCATTTGAATCAGGTGGGCTGGAAAAGTGTTGCATCTAAAACCCACACAACAGTGAATCTCAAGGAGTATAGCAGTATAGATTCCTGGCCCATACTTCTGTTTGGTTCTGTTTGTTTCTCTTCAGGGAGTCTCTTTGGTATGTGAGTTCCTTTGTGGGATGGTGGCGTTTGGCCGGGCATCCGGTGTTACCAGTTGGGAGTGAGTCTGTGATTTGGGTAATGGTCTTTTGGTTACGCATGTGGGACGGTGCTTTACTAGCAATACCTTTGTCAGTGAGCCGCTGGCGTCGCGCCACAAAGATGAGTGAGAATGAGTTCCCCGATGAGGTCACAGACTGTGCAATGTCTCATGGTATGGTGCGCTCTCAGTCTGTCTGGGAAAGGAGCTTCAGAACTTTTTTTTTTTTTTGCCTCTCAATGACTTTCCTGCGTATTTGTCTTGTAGTGAGTTGATAGCCAAACAGAAAGCTGATTCTGTTTGGACTGGTGTGTCCTAAAAGTTTGATTATTTTCTCTAACCCCCACTGTTAGTGAGAGCCTTGGTGCCACATTTTGGCTTTGTTGAATATGTTGTTAAAGTTGTTGAGCTTTTCTGGAAATCCTGTTTCTTGGACAGAATTTATGTACTGTATGATGTTGTTATTCTAATTACGTATCAGATCCTTAAAAATGAACAGGAACAAAAGGAATCAGTTTCTCATTAATGCTTTATAAGCCTTCTCTTTAACTCATATTTCTCATGAAATGTCTTGTAAACGAAAGATTAAGATGGGTTGTCCGTTTGTTGCAAGAAGAGGGACAACTTGTCAACAACTTGCTGTCAAGTTGCTGTCTACTTGACAGCCACTATTGCTGTCAAGTAGATGGGCTAAACAACCAATCACAAACTATCATTCCACCATGAGAAAGAAACCATTCAAAACAGATGTCAATCTTTCCAGAAGCAGATGTTTAAGCAAAGTCACTAAAAGTCCATGAATTTAAAATAATTATCAAGACACAACTTGTAAAGGATGTTTTCCGAGTACAACAGGAAAGCACAAAATGGTTGCAACTAAACAGACATTCTTCTTCAGCCAACTGAGACCAAGCACTCTAATATAGAACAGTAGCAGGTTTAGATTCCTGGAGGTTTGTGACTTAATGCAAAAATGACACTAGCAGGTTATTGAATACACCAAAGCATACCTTAAAATTAATAATATATATATTTTTTTAAACTAAAGCAGCATGATCAGCCCTGGTTCTGATGCAATCAGATCTGGCTGTTAATCTGTTGGTGGTTGTTGGTGGATCAAAGCTTCCTGAAAGTTGTGACACTCAAAGACTCTCCAAGACTCATTTTGCTCCCTGGAGCAAGTCAACCAGGACTCATCGCCCTCTCAGAAACATACTTTTAGGCAATGTGGAAGCTGTTACCAAGAGCTTTCTCTTCTCTGACATCAGAGACTTTCACAGATGTGTGATTCTGCACTGAAAAAGAAGAATAGACTTCCAACTTAAAAAAAGTAGCTTGTTACATGATCTTGAATTAAGCTTGTCTAACTTACTGTATTTACATTTGTTTAACATGACAGTGTGTTAAACTAAATGTATTTTGTTGGATGAACTTAACATGGTCACTTGTAACAAATTAACTCAATTCTTTTTAAGTTGAATCACCTGTTCTCTATTTTCAGTGTGGCCACAAAATGTTTTCTTATATCAAACAAACTTTCTGCCAAATATTGCTTTGTATATTTAAGGTATTTAAAACACAACCACTACTGAATAGAAGCAATTTCTCAATCTGAATTTTGACATAATGAATGTTGAAAGAGGGCGTTAAAAGAAAACTTCTGATCTATTTTAATAAAAAGAAAATAAGATGGTTAACCTTTTGATGTTCCTTTGTCTCATAAGCTTGATGAACCTGTAAATGGCTTTCATATGAAGACTTGGCTTGTTAATGAGACATGACAATAATATGATGACAACAGCAATTTGAATTTATGAATACCATGTTTTACAGTTGTGGCATTTAAATGTCATTGCTTAATTTTTTTCTATGTAACTGCCTGATGTGAAAGACATTAACAGAGTCTACTCGAAGTTCTTAGTAGAATTAAAATTTCTTTGTTGTAAAAACTTTATCAAGACTGATGTCTTTTTTTTTTGGCATGAAACAAATGAGATTATTTTTGAAGCAATATTTTTTTGTGACTATTTAAGCATAGGCTCTATTGCATAAACAGTTTTTTTTGTCTTCCACAAGGTTTAGCTACACAAATCTGTGAAGACATATGTATTTCATCCATAATCTAATTAAAATAGGATGTTTTGGTAAGTTGTTACATGTTGGTAAGACTTGTTTCTGTTTTTCTTATATTACAGGATTATAATAAACATTCAAAGTGATTCAAATGCTTGGAATGGCACACCCAGCTATTAGACCATACGTGTCCAGACCTGTTGAATATGGCACATTTTTTCCCATGGAAAGCTGTTTCTTTCTTTTAGCCGGGCTGTTTCTTGGGTGCATTTTTAATGTGGCCTCTAAAACCAGATCGTTCACAATTCTTTAAAAATTATAATATAATGTACATTCTCACATCAATGTATGTCAACAGGGCATCTTTATTCTCATGCATCCTGGGGAGCAGTTTCATATATAAATCAATACTTGGACTATTATTGTCCTACATATGAACTTTTAGAATATGGAAGAACCTCAGTGCTCGTTCTGTTGAATCTGCTGAACATGAAATTGAAGTGACAGGAGATCTGAGTGGACTCTATGGTACTTGATTGGTTTGAATCCTACTATAATAAGTAACAAAATTAGATACCATAGCTAAATAGATGATACACAGCTTTACATTACGATGTCACAAGGTCCAATTATTTATCCCAGCACTGAGCAGATTATTAGATCAAATCAGTTCATGGATGTACCATAGCTTTCTCCAGCTGAACAGAAACAAAACTGAAGTTATTATCTGTGCTTCTTTTTCTGTTGTTTGTTGACTGTCTTATGTTTTTATCATGTGAAGCGCATTGAACTGCCTTGTTGCTAAAATAGCCAATACAAATAAACTTCATTTAACTTGACTTACATCTAGCAAACATCAAGATCACAACTTGTACTTTCAGGACTTTTTAACCTGAACATCCCATCTGAGTTGGAAAATAGACCATCTCACATGATCCCCCTAATTCTAACACTCACTGCGGCAACACTTGAAACCGTCACACCTGATGGCCCTCTAAGATTTTTAAAAGTTTGCAAGTTTTGTTGCTTTTGAAATTCATCTTGGCTGTACTTTTTGTTTGTTGTATTTTAGAGTTAGTTGTCTGCACCTCAAAAACTCTGGATCTCAATCAGCCTAACTTGTATTAATAGAAATAATATGATGATCTTTAGATCATTATAAAAAGCTTTTTCTGCGCTAAATTTCTACAATGGTAATAATTTATTTCTCTGAGGAACGCCGTGGAAACGGACCCCAGAAAGCCAGCGCTAAAAAAGCTCCTTGCAGTTGAGATGTGTAATTGGTATTTGTGTTTACGTACGATTTAGCGCATACATAAGAAGCACCATCCCATATGGGGAAAATGATGAACAATGTGAAGCACTATAAATTGCAGAGGATTGAGGATAAGCCAACATTAACATGAGAGCAGAAGGGTGAGTGCGGAAATAAATACAGGATTATCAAAGAACTCACATACATGGGCGGAAAATAGTGGCAGGCTCATATCAGACACAACGTGAGGAGTGCCACTGATACACCTCTGATAAATATAAAACTCTGAATATTTAGATCTATTTTCTACATAGGGTCAATTGTATGACAGGACTGAAGAACATTTCCTACTGATATGCTTCGTTGTGAATGACAACGTGCACAGTCTGGAGAATGAATAAGATCCGGTCAAACACATAATGAAGCGAGTGATGGATGTAAATAAAAGAGGAGGGGTAGAGCATGGAGAATGTGAGGGATGAGAGGAGGAGCAAAGGCAGCGGGGGGATATACCTCAGATTATGATTTGGTGTCAGATGCTGTAGTGACAGATAAAGAAGAGGACAGAACGAGAGACCGAGGCGCAGGGAGAACAAAATAAAGACGTCTCTGTGGTTCAGCTGGACTGCAAAGATGACTGAGATGAAAAGGGTGCAGTCAATGGACGTGCAGGAGGGGAAGCTAATAAAGAAGGTCAGTGGTGTGGATGCCAATATATGACTGTGATGTGCAAAGTTCTGCCACTGATGCAGATGCAAAGTCTATTCTATTAATTATAAGGAAAAAACATCTATTTGAACATTTTGTTCTCATTTTGTAAGATTGTATAATTTTATGTTTCCTTCCCGACTTTCTTTCGAGTGATTTTTGCTGCTCTTTGGTTGACACCATTGATACTGCTCTCTAGGGCTCCATTAAGAAAAAGATTGAATCCTTCAGACGGTGGAGTTCAGCAAGCATAAAGAGGCCACCAAAGCCCAAAGCCAAGACCTTGAGTCTGTCCTCCCCTGATGGAGACCATGAAGACCTCTGGTTGCCAGAAGGAGACAAGAGGAAGCTGCGCCCCATTGTGGCTTCCGTCTTTGGACAGGTAGAGCCATAAAAATGCAAAATTGGGTCACTTCTGAGTTCATGAGCTGGTGTTTACATTGCTTGGCTGACATAAGCCGCTATCAGGCATGGACTGCTTTCAATTAATCAGATGGCAGCTGAGCATTTTATATGTTACGTCTAAAAATGCACTCTGCGTAGCAATTTGTGACTGTAATCTGACGAGGTCAGACATGGAAGCACAGAAAGTACACCTTCTTTTCAAGAATGAACTGTTGCAGTCGCATTAACAGATAAGCCCTGTATTGGTTGGAATAATCTGCCTTCTGATCAGCTCTTGGAGGACTTCAACTGATTTGTTTTGTCAAATGAATGAATAGGTGCATTCCCTGTTCTGTCATCGTCTGGCACTTTTTTCCTATGTTTAAGAGCAGCACTTGAGAGAAAACTTAAAGGAAACATGAATTTTTCTCCTACAAAAGCCTTCCTTCTCTGATGATATGTCAGTGTGTTTGCTGATTCCCATTGAGCGTTGTTTATTTCACACAATACTGGATCTTTGCTAGATTATCTTCAAGTGTTGCTGCTGCAGAACCCAGTTCTGATTTGATTTAGCTTTTCTCCAAACCTGATGTGGTTAGGGTTAGGGGTTAGCAAATAGATCCATTCAGTCCATATTCTGCACCATCTGTGCTTTATGGTTCATCTTCTTCTCTCCCAGCTTTGCTTGTTTGTAATCGACAACCTGCCCTGTATTGTCAGTAATCACACTCCTCAATATTTCAGCTCCTGAATTTTCTATATTTGTTACTGGATTCTTCTGTTTACTTGCCAAATGTTCTAGGCCTGCTGCCCTGCATTTCCTTCTCTTTAAGTTCTCCTTGTTATTATTCACTAAAGATGTTCATTCAGTTCTGCACTCAGGTTCTTTATCAACCTAAACATGACACTGGTAATTGATGGTAATTAAGAAGACTGGATAGTACACGACTTCTCTCCTCAGCATTTCAAAAGTTGCATTTATGACATAAAGAACACTTCAAGCTTCAATAAACTACAATTTCTTTTTTCTGCTGATGTTGCATATTGTGAAAGGTTTCTCTCTTTGGTCAGGCAAATTCTGACACTATTCTGACTTACTAATCTCAAAAGTTTGTTGCATAGTAGAGACATGACTGGCTATATTCAGAATGAGTTTGTTAACATATTGTAAGGAGATTTTCAGTCATTGTATTCACCCATGTGTAAAAATACTGACAGGATGTAGTAATAATATCTGTGTTGATGTTGCCATATGAACAATCTATCAGAAGCAGGGCATATCAGCCCAACAATATCAATGCGACTTTAATAGTGTTGTTTTTTTTGGCTGTGTTTCAAATTTAAGATGAACAAAGATTTTCATTGGACATGATTGTTCCATGTTGACATGATAATAGTTTTTGTGCTTTGGTGCTTCTGGGTGCAAAACAGGAAATGTGTGTGACAGAAATTTTATTGGAAACGTCAGCATGAACAAGTGACTTGTGTTATTATTACAGTTTTGTGGAGTGTTAATAGTGAGTTCCAATAATCTTCAAAAGTTTTGCAAAATGTCTGCATGAGGTCATGTGTAGTTTGCCATGCACTATCAGGAAAAGATTAATAACACCTGGATTTTAGGTTTCATCTTCTGTTTGTGTGCTTGTAGAAGAATGTTAAGGCTACGTACTGACCTGAACAAATCACGCGTACAAATCACGCGGTACGTAGTACCGCGTGATTTGTTATGGGTTTGAGTAGTAGAGGTTGACACAGCCTCTTTATCACATCAAAACCCCATTTGTTGGAGTACTGTTTGTACTTGCCTGATTCTCTACATTGTTATATTTTAGGATAGTAAAAATTTGGGTTTTTAAAAAAGTAAAATTGATCAAAATCTCTTCAAACCAGGAAAATCACCTAAAACACTTCTCATTTGATAAATTTTCCTGACTGGTTTTCTGATCATTTCTTTGTTGTTAATATCTGTTTGTAAGGCTTTGCCAAATTTAATTAGTTTTTCTGTGTTCGTTATTGTAATTAGGATTCATTCCTTTGTTTAGTTTCTTACTTATCTGTTGTGTTCTTCCCTCTGTGCATTTTGGTTTGCCTTACTTTTTCCCTTAGACTTGTAGATGATTTTGTGTCTAGTTTAGCTCCCTGTGTGATATTTTTGTGCTTTTTATTTCATCTTCATTCAGTTTCCTTGTTTACTCTCCTTGACAGCTGTTCCACATTCCCCTGATTAAACTTATTTGGAGCCAATATCATTCTCTATCCTTGCCTCAGTGTAATCTCACTGGCTGCCATTGTTCATTCTGCTATGCTGCAGGTGCTCCATGTCCCCCTCTCCTTGTGATTTATGTGTAAGTTCCCTCAGTTTATTTATTAGTGAAGGCCTTCTCATTTCCACCACTGCCAGCCTTGGGATTGGGTCCTTTACAAACCCTATAATGCAATTCCCTTTAATGGGGAACATTTCAGGGTTGACCTTCAGGGAAAAACTGCATCAGTGCTTTTATTTTGTCTTGATAAACATTGTCCTTTGGAAACCAGAATGGATTATTTATAGCTGCAAGCAGACACCCAGCGTGTGCACCACCAAGTAGGTGATTCAAATTATATGTTTTGACCTTCTCTTGACAACATCTCTGAATCTGATTATATTGTTGCAGCTAATATCCTTCTACTCAGACAAGAAAAATCCATGGGTCTTTGGAGAAACGGGTTGTATACGGGTGTTCATTCATTTATTCATTCATAACTTATGAAATAAAGGGATGAATGAATCCTGGCTGCAGGCTGGTAGAGAGATGTTGCTGACCAAGATGCCATTGTATTTTCTTGAAAAAGTCCTCCTTCTCTCCGAATGTTAAAAGATGGAACAGGTGCTTTTCCCTCTTCAGAAATGAAGGAAGGTTATACTTCGATTGAGTTGACAAAATCCAGAAAGCAGAAACACAAATTCATTATATTATATGGTTTGGAGATATGGAATGACAAAAAGATACTTAATACTTGCTGTCTATTCATCTTTTTTAAATGACCCTTTTTGCACAAAGGTCATTGAACATTGAAGCATGTCAGTCAATGGGTTTCTGACTCATATGCTTCAAGAGTAATTTCTAAGATATTGCTTTCAGGGAGAAAACCTTGCCAGTAAACACCTTACAACCTGATCAGTCAGAAACTATTGTAAAAAACAAAATAAGCATTTCTGCACAACAATCCTTTTTTTCTCACAACACAAAAAACATTGACTGCAAATTAATGCATATTGTTCCTTTATCCTTATTTTTATTTCCTCTAAAGTTCATATATTTGTACTTTAAGTCTGTACGAGGTGTGAACTTGAAAACAGAAGTCAAATTCCTTGTTCATTTGTACATTCTGAATAAGCTAATAATGCTTATTCAGAATCTGATATGTGGTTTCAGCTTCACATTGCAAATATATTTCTTTTCAATGCACATTTAGTTATATGTGCTGACTATTTGCAGCAAGGCTAACTTGGCCACTCCAAGTCACGATGTTTAGTGGTTACTTCTAAGGCCAATAGACTCATCATTGCTGATATTGCAGTGCTGCCTAAGTTCAGTTCTCAAGAGCAACCTTTCGATTTATTCTTTCTCTAACTCACCTGAACCAGCATGGCCAAAACCAGCTGGGTTTTATTTGAATAAACTCAACTTTTACAAACAAAGATAAAGGGAATCCAAATAATCCCTCAAAGTCTAGTGATATCTTTGATGTGCTTTTTGTTTCATCTGGCCAGATGGGACTTTTGTCACAGCAGACAGCATAACAGCAAGACCAACAACAGTAATTATAAAAGGAGACCTTATCCAAAGTCTCGTAGAAAGCGTAAAATATTTTATGCTTCTATATCTCCCTCTCATTCTGTATTCTGATTTGCCATCCATAGAAACAGCAACAGATGGGCTGAATAATGAGAAACAGGAAAAAGAAGGTTGGGTCGGGATGAGGGATTGATGGCTGAGTGTAGTAAAGAAACATAGAAGAGACTGATTGTGATGTAAAGGGAGATTAGAGCTTAGAGGAGAGTTTACTCCTACTGCAGAGGATAGAGTTGAACTTTCAGGAACAAGATGAGTTTTTAGTACAATATGACCTCTGAAAGGCTGCCAGTTTTTGTTTTGTTTTGTGTGTTTTTTCAAGCAAATACAGAACATATAATTTAGTCTTTGTTGGAAGTTTTATGTTGGTGCTGCTCTGAAATATCCTGATCCTTGTTACATACAAGCCAGCTAAATACAAAGTGTCAGCAAGCAATATGGCAGGACATTTCTTCTACCTCTGTATTCTGAGTTAAAATCAGATATTTATATACACTATATAAGCATTTTGATAACCAAATTTACTCACTGTCTGACACTAAATCCATCTCTGTTTCTTGTTCTAGCCCAGCGAGATTCTTTCTGTTCACTAAAAGTTAACAACCTTTAAGGTTCATTCATTTATGAATGTAAGGGCAACACTGGAACTGTTGTGCCAAGTTCTGTTGATCAATAGATAAAGAAAAAAATAACAAAATGTGATAGATAAATATATGAACCCACAAGACAAGACGTTGGAATGTGAGCACGCATTTAAAAACCAATACTGGGTAAATTTAACAGGTAGTTTATATTGCAAATATTGTACAGCTTTGTGCATTTCCAATTTTGACTGATAGTAATGCATCATGCAGAAGTTTGAATAAAGTTGCTGTTGCACATGTTTGGTAATTTTGTTTCGCCACCAGCTGGCTGTGGCAGAAAAGGAGCTTTTTTAAAAAAAAAAGCATTTTCTGTGAGTGATGTTGCTGTCTGCTCTGCTGTGTCTCATATTGTAAGAACATTGTCTATGTCTGAGCTGACTTTTTATTGTTTGATCTTTCTTAAAATTCAGATGTCTTATCCAAAACGTAAACTTTGTTGCCACCCCAAGCGGTATGTCCCCCTAAAGTGTAAATCTTTTAACAAAATATAGTATTTAAATGATCTGTTTTTTAATGTCACCTTTTCCCTGAGAGACTTCTTAGGCCCTTTTGCTCCATAAATTGTCTTTCTTTAGGTAAAGTCCATCTCCGACCAAATACAAATGCCTGGATTTTTATGAGGATTTTTTCCTGGGTTGATTGATTTGCACATTTCACACCAAAACATGTTAATCTCCTTCTTGCACAGAGATGACTGGATGACCTCATGTTGGTGATACTTACAATGAATTGTTTGTTTGAATGAATTTGGGCTTCTTCAAGTATCTAGTTTGTATCCAAGCATGAACCAGACTTAACATTCTTCCTCATATCTAGAGCGATTTCTCTTAAAAGTTCCCAGTTTTCACATGAGGAAAGTGCTGCTCCTTTAACATCCACAGATGTTCCTCCATTTAATCCAAATGCTGTGAATCCACCTATCAGAAGATCCCAAAGTCATGACATCATCACGTGGACTTTTCCATATGACGCTTTATGGTGTAGTAGTTCTTTTTTCTAATCAACTTTTACATTTTAATAATAAAGCAACAGAAACCATTTGCTAAATTTAAATAATCACTGCAGACCTAAAACAAGAAATGTTGTGTTTGATTTAATGTCACATATTGGAGAAACATCAGGCATGAGTCTTTTCATATAGTTGATACAACTATCTGGTTTCAACTGTCATATAATTATAAATGGGTAAAGCAATGATAAAGGAAAACAAAGAGCCAAAACATGATTTAGTTAACATCTAGTACAGGGGTCTCCAGATCTAGGCCGTGAGGTGCCGGAGTCCAGTAACTTTTAGATGTTTATCTGCTTCAACACACTTGAGTCAAATAATGAGATCACAGGACTCTGGGAAACCTGACTCCATGATCAGGAGGTGATTCAATTATTTTATTCAGGTGTGTTGGACCAGAGACACGTCTAAAAGTTGCCTGGCACTGGCACCGGCACCTCGAGGCCTGGATTTGAAGTCCCCTGATCTAGTGTATTCAGTCCAAATGTCTCTTGCAAAAAAAAAATCAGATAGTGTGGAAAGCCTCAGCTTAAACAGTGCCAACATAAATTGGAACCATATGCTGAAGTTTGATTTGACAGCGCCGTGTTAAAAATAAAGGGGAGAACTGAACAAAGGGAAAATGTTCCCATAAAAGAAAAATAATTTATGTGTGAAACATGTTTTGCTCAGCAGGCTTAGCAGTTAATATACCAGCTCTTAATGTTGTGGTTGTTGCAGAAAACGCAGACAACACAAAGAGGGCATGAGTACAAAAACAAGAACAGATTTTGTGGACAGATTTAAAAGTGGGTTAGTTGATGGACCATTATGACTGTGACACTGTGCAGCAACAGTTGGACTCTACGCTCATGGATATAGAGATAAAGAACATGCAGTTCTGACTTCTCTGTGACATTTTGCAGACATTTATCCCCTGGTAGCATTGTTTGAACAGAATCGCTAATCCATAGGACCTCCGGGACCTTAAAAAGAGAATTCACATATAACTTTTACGTCACATGGGAAAAGCATCAGAAAAAAATCTGAACAGGTGCAAATGGTATTATCCTCCTTCAGCAGCGAGTAGGTGTTTGAGATTGAGAGCGGGGAATGTGGGACATTTAGCACAGCCTTGTCTGGTGGCAGGCTGAAAAAAGTATGTCAGGTCTTTTATTGACTGCACCAGGACCATCTTTGACTCTCAGACTGATTTTGTGCGGCCCTGGACTAAACAAATAAACCTGGTTTAAACCTGGTTGATTGAGACACACAGGTCAAAAGAAAATGTTACATAGTTTGTTTGTTTTTTACTGATTTTAAAATGAAAGGTGTAACACAGTTTTCGTCTTTTATCAACTGTAGGTTCCTTGCAAATATGTAGCGACTTTTGCTAAATTTATTGAACTTGGTTACAGATTGCAAGAATGCTCCATGTTGCAGAAAATACATAAAAATGGTTTATATCTTCAGGGATCAACAGCAATCAGTTCAACAGAAATCAAAAGTTTGAAGTATGGAAATTATAATATGTAAAGCAAAAGCTTTTCTTTTAACTGTCACACATGATGTTGCACAATCTCTGTATCGATGCAATAACTTCTATCAGGAAAAAAACTGCAAACTGTCACAGCCATTCCCATTTAGTTATGAAGTTCCTGTCCAAACTTTAAATTCTCCAGATTAGCATTTAATTTCTTTTTTTTTTTTTTTTTTGGTGTTGGGAGGGATTAAATAACTATTTTCCTACAATGATTGAATATAAACTTTGTTTGATTTTAGTAAAATACCCATCATGGCCCCTAATTCATACAACAAACTTTTTCTTCTAATGTATTTTATATTTTATCTTGAGAATAAAAAAAAAAACGTTGACTTTGAAATGGATTTAGAAGCTAATATCTAGCTTGTTCATATGGAGTCCAGGGATTTCTGAAGCTTATCTACCAAAAACATTTTCTATCATACAGCTAAAACACATCTTTGAAAAGTTATTTAGGGGTTTATGGCATTCAGAAGAAGTCAAAGGGGCTTTAAAGTGTGTCACAGTATGTAATATAGAGACTTAGCTCTATCATCAGATGATAATTATCTGTAAATTTCTTAAAAAGGCTGAAGTTGTTGCAAAGGATAGTTTTAGTTAAGGCGTACTGCATATTTTTGACTCTGTAAAAATCAAAGTAAATAATTACCACTATCAAGACTGTAATAACAGGATTAAAAACATATTTACAACAAAATAATGTGAAAGATTTACTAATGTTTGAGAAATGTTTTGCCAAAGAAAGAAATTTGTCCTAAATGCTAACAAAACTTTACCTGAATACTCTATTGCCTCTCCTCCAGCTTCTAAGAATAAATGTTTTAATATAATTTATAATTTAGGATTCAATCTATTATGAATTAGAGCCCTCCTCATAACCTAGTTATACAGTTATACTAGGTGTAATGTTTTGTTTTTTCAAAAACACAAATGCCAGCACATTTTCATCTATGCAGGTTTTTTGTCTTCTGTATTTCTATCTAATGAGTTATATCCTCCAAAATTATGGCATTTCATTGACCCTTATCAAAAGATCCATTATTTTTAGCCATTTTGATTGAGCTGGTAAAGATATGCTTATATATATACTCCCTACTGATCACGACCATCTTATGATCGTGAATTGCTAACAGGAGCTGCTATCTTAGAGAAATTAAAGTGGATTAAATTTCAAGAGTCTTATCTTCTGCTTCAATAAGATATTAAATGCTTAAAATTCGGAGAAGATTCACAGAAGGGTCAAGAGAGCGTGTAAATAATACACAGAAATAAAAGCAGATTATTATGTTCTGTGTGATTGTCTCTGAGAGTGCTTTCTCTTTTATACCATGGGTGTCTTATTTTTTCTAAAATGATGTCGTAACGCAACTGGTTGATGGATGGAGAATAGCTCTAGAGTCTGACAAAGCAGGTAAGTAGCTGTTCCTCATCCATGATATTGTTGGTCCTGGATAGATTTAGATGAATGGCGAATAGACAATAAAGCAATGGGATATTTTTGCTGCAAGCGATGTTTGGTTTTGTCCTCTTGGATAAATTATCTTTTGTTCCAAAGGACGTGGCAGAACAGGAATGTAAAAAGGCTTTGTTCAGTTCTGCTGTTGCAGATTTGACTTTTAAAATCACTGGTCTAAAAGTCATTGGAGAAGGACTTTCAGTAGGCATCACACATGTTCTGATAAGTAAGACAACGATGTAGAAAAAGAAGGTAGGGAACATGCCGGTCTATTTTTTTCTCTTTAAGAAAGTTGGCTGCCATCCTGGATTGAGGATGTTTTCAGGAGCTCTTTGAGGGTCAAACGCATCATATGTGGAGGAGGCAGAATCTGACCACTTAGAGTAAAACATATTCATCACCATAGTGGAAGGTCATAGTGTAGCAGGGCACCCTATGAGATACTTAAGACTCTAAATATTGTTGAGCTGTCATGGGCGACATGCTTTTCCAGTTTTTGGAAGACTCAGCCAACACCTGTGGAATGCCAAATTAAAATTAATGCATTTTTTTTTTTTTTTCAAAAAGTGAATCTGAGAGTGTGTATTCCCATTGAACTGCTAGGGGTTTGTTGGAGTTTGTATGTTATAATATATTAAGGGGCACCTTGCCAGACCCCCAGATTTAATTGGATTTTCTTCTGGATCAGTGAGAGACAATGTACGGAAAAGTAGAGTAATGACAACAATGTTCTGGACAACACTTACAGTTTAGCTACTATTATAAAAATGCCACACCTTTTTGTTTAGTTGCTTTATAAAGTTACACAATTGACCTTATAACTGGGTGATTTATGAACTATTCTACAAATGTGTGTTAATGTGTCAGTGTGCAGACGCACAGACAGATGATATCAGTCACAGTGTTTGACCTTAGCCACAGTGCAGCTACTAGCATTGGGTGTCATGTAAATCCCCACTCTTGGAAGTTGTCCACATTGTTTTTCAGCACCTCAGTATTGGATTTTCCTGTTAGAAAATCTTCTGACCATGTTTTTTGGGCATCTGCTTTGCTCTCTGTTGTTGAGGGATGAAGTGCAAACTGTCACCCAGCTGCTATGTTTGGGGTTTAGTGGCTGAGAGACATGACGTTAACTAGATTGGCAAATTAGACTGGATTTTTTATTTTTTTTATTTTTTTTTATATTCAGTAAAAAAAAATTAAGCTGCATAATTTTTGCGATGCTTGAATCTGGGGCACTTTTTCATTACTTGCCCCCCAGTTTGATGTCAAACTCAGCTTTGTATGTGAACCCAGTCATGCTGTTTATAATTTTCACAAATTATTTGGTAACACTTTATTTGAAGGGGTGTGCATAAGCCAAAAGTCCATTAAAAATGCCAACTTTGCATTAAATTGTCATTATTTACAAAATCATAAAAAGTTGGCACTTTTAATGGACTTTTAATGCAACTTTTAGAGCAACTTTGCATTAAAAGCGTCATTATTTACCGAATGACACTTCATGACAACTGTCATAAACATTCATAAAGACTTCTTCATGTTCATGACAGATGTTATGTCATGTTTATGACAGTGTCATATCAGTCTTATGCACACCCCTTCAAATAAAGTGTTACCCATTTTTTTAATTATCAAAAAATATATTTATATAAAATGAATAATATATTGTGTAACTAAAAAAATAAGTTTAAAAATGTCTTCTTATTAGTTTATTATGGCAAAAAAACGTATCCATACTTACCTAATCCTATGTGAAAAATATCTAGGCCACATAAAAACATTAATTTAGATTTCTTTGAATTGTTCAGGTGTAAATTTCCTGGTCTGCTTTGAAATATTGCTCCACATAGGACTTTAGGTTAAGATCCCCTAGTAAAAATGTAATACTTTATCAGGGTTTTCCAGTAGAGGGCATAACTCATGGTCAATTACATCAAGCAGTCCCTGACAATGCCACTACACTGTGAGATGTTTTCTTCAGAATGTCACCAGGAAATTGATGTGCAGGTTTTTGGATGACCCGGATAGATTATAGCTTCCTGTCTCTCTAAACTCCAAGTTTGACAAAAATGGGAGTTGTTTCAGTGTATCAACGGTAGGTGTGCCAAATGACACAAGCATATATAATATAATTTTTTTCCACTAAAAATATGCCATCTGTGTGGAATTATAATATGACCATAAAAAATAATAAATACTTTATTGCTTAGATACTAATATAAATACATACATAAAATAACTGTACTTATGCTTAACCTCACACTCACAGTTACAATGTTAACAATCTTTTTTGCTTTTTACTTCTGCTTATTGTCCCGAAACAGAAAATGTAGCAGCAACATTTCAAACGCTTCCTCTCTGGTGTGTTGTGGAGGAAGTAGAGGGCATACCAAGGTACGATGCTGACGTCTAGTGGCCACTTATGAGTATTACAACTGAAAAACTATTTCTCCATCAAAATCCGTCTCGTATTTTCCACAACCTGCTGGTGAAACAGTGACAATGTAAATTGTACAAAAGTTCATAAATAAATACTAACTACTAATTATAAACTGGATGTTTAAACTGGAGAGAGATGAAGATTGGTCCTCCTAAGGAAGGTGATGACAAACAATTATTGCGTGGATAGGATAAAGTCTAGCTCAGCTTTTATTCCCCCTCAAATTGAACTTTATTTTTTGTTATTTTATTTTGTCATCCTGCCAATATACTCTTTCTGCTCTTCAAGGTGCTTATAATATTTTAGCACAATATCACAAATGTTGATGACAGCAGTGGTTACAGAGCAGCAGACGTGCAACTAAAACTATTGCTTCACAAAACATATAATCTACCTGAATAATCATGATAATTATTTAGAAAAATATAAAGGATGAACATACAAAACGTAATAGAAGGAGTAGACAATAAATAGTTGGTGCTTGTCAAAGAAAAGAGTGAGCATGAGAGCACTGAAGACTAGATTTTGAAAAGGACAAAAAAAAAGTGTAATTTCTCCTAAACCGTCCAGCGAGGATTAGAGCTGCAGCCTTATTCATGTGTTAATCTCTGGCACGCAAACAGCACAGCATGAGTTGTGCTAAAACAGACACCCACACAAATACACACAACACTGGATTAAAAGCTTTTACTATTGGTAGATGGGGATTAAAAAAGGAACTATAAATATTGGATATCTGAAGATCAATTTTTATATATTTACCATCAGCAAGACTGATTGAGGAAAAAGAAAACAAACATCCCTTATGTTTGCAGAATAAGACGCCTAGAAATGAAGAAAAAGAGTGAAAGTTTCCGACAATGTTCACATGAACACACATGTAAATGTTGACAATGTTTTTCACACGGAGACCAAAAATGTATTCACATGAAGCCTTGAAATACTTCAATAAACACACTCATATAATCAAAAGCAGATCTAGAAAATTCTCCTCTCACTCATAAATCGCAGCGAGGTTTAGTGGCTGATAACTTGACAGAAACCAAAATGGATCCGACAGCAGTAAAACAACTAACGCTCAGACGTGGCACTTTAACTGTCATACTGTAGGTGAAAATGTTGCTTACCTGTCTTGTTAAGACGATCCATGCTTGTGTTACAAATGCACCAGATGGTGGAGCTGTTGACTGTAGTAGCAACTACTGGAGACTTCACAAAATAAACAAACGGGATGGGAATTAGGCAGCAGCTGTTGGGGAGGGGGAAAAATTCTGGTTCACTCTACCTGAAGGTTTCCAAAAATGATATAACTCAGTCAGCTGGAAACAAAACTGTAACGTATAAAAGCAAAACAAAATTGTAAGCTTAATCATGATTGATTTATAAAATCAATAACAACGTAAAACATTGTTTTTTTTAATTCCTGCATTAAAAAATCTCAACTTCTAACAGAGATTTTGACTCCTTATAGACGTATTTTAACTTTTTCACATCATTTAACGTTACAACTCTTTATCTTTATTGTTATTATTATTATTATTATTGTTAGGCTTTGATGTGGTAGACCAACACAAAGTAGCACATATCTGTAAAGTGCAAGAAAAATTACAAATGTTGTTTCAGTTATTTTCAAAAGACATTGTTGAAAGTGGGACTTCTTCTAGGTCCTTTTTTGTCATTATATCACAGAGCTACCTTTTATTGGTCTTGCGATGCATGTCTGTATCAGCTTTGCACAGACTAAAATATTCAGCCACACCATTTTGAAAAATGCCCCAAACTCAGTCAGGTTGACTGAAGAGCATTCAGTTTCATTAGCAGTCAGGTTTTTTTGGGGGGGCATTTTTAGTTGGGATTCAGATTCACCAACCAAAGCTGAGGATTCCTAAAGCTCCTCCAGGATTATCATGGACCTTTTCCCTGCTTTTCTGATTGATGATCTGCTTTCCTGACCTACTTATGTGAATATCCACTTTTACCTCACCTGTCTGCTGTGTTCCTTGGTCTTTATGATGCTGTTTGTTCATGTTTCCTGAAAAACCTCCTTCACAGAGCTGTGGTTCTCATAATGCCATCAACAAACTGGTGGACTCTATTTATTAATCAAGTTGCTTTAAAAATGCAATTGACACTGGACTCCAGGTGCGGGAATTCATGACATGCCTTTCTGTTTTGTTTTTTGTTTGTTTGTTTTTTATTTTTTCATTTTTGTTCATTTTCTAAACACTAAAAGTATACATACACCTTTTTTAAAACTTTATAATCATGCAATATTTTGTATTTGGCTAGTAACAGAAAATCCCAATAGATTCATTTAAAGTTCAGGTTATAATGAGAGAAATATGGGAATATTTTTGCAGGTCATTATATTCAAACTTTTTGTCTAATTCAATTAGTCCATTAATAAGTTCATTAAGTAAAAACGGATGTCATTATGATTTTTATTTCCAAAACATCATCTTGAATAATCTTCAAGATTGTATATACATTATTTCAGACATTGCTTCAGTTCACTTGTCAATAGAGACTGATAATAACTCAAACACACATTTCTTCTATTCGCAACCTCATCACTCCCATCGCCTGACAGCATAGCTCTTTTCCTCTAATCTGAAATTCCAGGGATTAAACGGGCGGCCAACTCTCCATCCATAATTCCTCCATCCCCTCCCCCTTTATTCTCCTGCAGATTTACACATACACTGATTCAAACTCACACACCCTCTGAGTTCTGCCAGACTAGTCATTTTTAGAGCATAAATATGATGCTGAAGAGGTAGTGAGGGGACGATGGATGAGATTAATTAAATTTAATTGAACTGAATTCAAGAAATGATCTGTGAAGATAAACAAGAGCTTTTGTGAGTGTGTGTCTGTAAGAGAGGGAGAGGGGTAGAGAGAGAGAGAGAGAGATAAAGAGAGAGACAGGGAGGGAGCGAGAAAAATGGTCAAGTCCTGCAATCACAGCCAGAGTCTGGCAGGAGCAGCATGTTTCAGCCCAGATATGACCCAGTGTTCCTGACCCACCCCGTCAATCTCTCTCATCCTGCTTTCTATACTGTCACACCAAACGTTTTAAAGCTGAGGAGTTTAGGATTTAGCGTGGCATCACACACCTGCTTTACGTCTCGGCGGACCAATAGGATCCGGGACACGTGAACTGAGAGGAGTCGCCTTCAGTCACAGCAGTGCAGTCGGACACACTTTCTTTCTTCTTAAAAGGAGCTGCCCCCTCTCGACGTGGGAAGCACTGGATCTAGCATGGATTTTCCACTTTTATGTGACTTTTGAGCAGCAGAGAGGGGCAAAGGAAGAAGAGGAGACGAAGCCTTGGATAAGTGTTGCGACCACCAAGGAAGAAAGGGTGGAGGTGGGAGGAGGCAGGTGGGGAGGGTGATGGGAAACGTCAACAAGACTTCTAACAAGGACAGTAACAGGAAAAAGGTAAGTATGCATTGACATGAAATTAGATAAAGAAACAGTTTCACATCTAGTTAGATTTTATCAATCAGAAACTGGATTTTGTGTCACAGACTAATACATAGCAGTGCACAACAGTGAGAACAATCATGCATGGTTTTCAAGTTGGGGTTTTTTAAGTGAAGATCTGCAGAACGTAGTGGGTGTTTGCATCCAGCCCCTTTCAGTCAGTACTTTTAAGAATCATCCTTTGGAGCTTTGCAGCTGCAAGTGTTTTGGATTGTTTTCCCTCTAGGATTCCACATCTACAGACTGAAAGTTTTCCTAGTCTTCCTTCTGGCATATTGATTTTAAATCAGTCATTTGACTTTGTCCTTCTAAAACACCGATCTTATCCAGAACATCCTTTGTAACAACCCTAATTGTAGGTTTAGGGTCGTCGACTCGTTTGAAGAAGAACTTCTGAACCAATCTCAAGTCATTCCAACCTCTAGCACTTTTCTTCCTGCTCTGACCAGCTTTCTTGTCTCTACAGAAGAAAGGCATGCCCACAACATAACTCCACCACCACCATGTGTCACAATGGGAATGGGGTGTTCAGTGGTAGTTTTCCTCTTTATACATAATTTTCTATGTAGATGAAAAAGATTTTAATAAATATTTTTTTATCTGATCAGGGCACTTTTTGTCTTAATTTCATTGTGTCCTTCCTTAACATAAATCGCTCTGAATCAGCACATTGTAGTTACTATGGGCCTCTTGGCTTCTTCTTTCAAAAATACAAACTACACAAAAAACGATAATAACAGAAAAGAACAAAAAAATATAGTACTACTAGTTAAAAGGCATATGACAGACTTTATTACCTAATGGTACTTTTCTAAATGCAGTCATATTGACATTTTTGGCTTTCCAGCAGCCAGATTTTAAAATGTTTTCTACAGGCACAGTAGTACAGGTAGACTCTGTTTGCTGATTAGATGAATGAATGAAAGAAATTGGTTGGATATGGTTTTATTTAGTTAGGGATATTAGAAAAACGGTGTCTCCTAGTGTGGAAAAATTGAAAACCATATATGATTTTACTTGTTCGAAATAAAAACAAAGATTTCATTCCATGAGATATTTGTGTTGGTCTATCACACAAAATTCCAGTATAATACTTGGAAGTTTGTTATAGTTTGTAAAAAGGAAAAATTGGCTTGAATGATCCATTCTGATTGATTTACATACAAGACAATACATCAAAGCAAGATTTAGCAGGCAAAAAATTTGACAATTTTAAAGTCATTTGTTGTCTTGTAAAATAAACAAAAATTGTATAAAAAAAAAAAAAATAAATAAATGACATCTTATTTTCTGAAGAGAATATAATGTTAACCCCACTGGTTCCTTTTGTCCAAGGGGGCTTCGTCCGTACAGCAAAGCGACACAGCGTTAGCCACGGCCATGCTAGGGTCCCTGGGTGGTGCTGGGGAGGTGGACACAGAGGAGGAGGAGGATGATGAGGAGGAAGGAGGGAGCAGGCGGGAATTTAATGACCCGCTGTGCACTCTGGTTAAGAACTGCAACATGCTGCACAACATAGTGGGGCCTGCTTGTATCTTCCTCAGACAGGGCTTCGCTCAAAGCCAACTTGTATGTATGACGCTCACCTACACAAGAGTTTACACTCAGTCAGTCACAACTTCACAGCAAGCATCTCACTCTGATCCACTCTTTTAAGCTCTTTGACCTATACTGGACCAGGTCGAGTCAGTGCAATCTGCTGAGTCATCTTTACAATTAAAATCACCATCATTACCCATCCATACCATTCTTATGTTCATGTTTGCGCAAAACTGAGTATAAACAATATTTTTTGTTATGAAAGCATGAAAATCACTAGCAATGTCTCAGCTGTGTTTCATGTATGTCGTATCTGAGACATATGTAATTAAACATGGCTAGAAGTCTGACACTGACTTAAATCAGATGGATGCCATATATATATAAAAAGAAAGCAGAGCACGGCGTTTAATGAAGTTGTAGGGCTCTTGATATTTCACTCCTGAGGTGAGAAATATTGATGATTATATAGCTATTTTACTGTTGTAAAGCAGACCTTGATGTTGTGTTGAGGAAACTGTCAACACTCTTGCATATTACAGCAATGACCCTTCACGCAGTTAAAATAGACGTGTAACATTTGCAGCTGGTCTTCAAACAACAGAATAATTGTTATCACATCTTAAATTTTTTTTTTTTTTTACTTCACACTGAACTTAAAAAATGTTTAAAATCGAATTGAAACAAATCTACGGAGCCCCTAAGGGGACATGGAGAAAAAAAAAAAGGAAAGAAATCCCGACTTATTATCTCGAGATCCCGACTTTCGAGATAATAAGTCGAGATCTCGAGATCTCGACTTAGATTCTCGGGATCTCGAGAAAAAAAAGTCGGGATCTCGAGATAACTCAGGATCTCGAGATAATAACTCGGGATCTCGAGATAATAAATCGGGATCTCGAGATACTAAGTTGGGATCTCGAGATCTCGACTTAGTTTCTCGGGATCTCGAGATAATAAGTCGGGATTTCTTTCCTTTTTTTTGTTTTCCATGTCCAGTTGTTTCTATCAGAAAAAAAAAAATTGTTAAACTCATTGTTGAGTCGCATCACATGGAAACGATTGATGCATTTTTCTGACCATTTCAAAATTTCTAAGCAGTTTTAAGTAGCAGAAATGCCCGAATATCATGATTTGCACTTGCAAATAGAAACAGAATCTGTAATTATTGGCATACTTGGTAAAGTTGAGCAAAAAATCTGTAAAACATTTATTTTTTATTACACTAGCATAATGTCACAAATGCAAATATGAGGGAAAGCATTCCACTTCAAGAGAATGCTATTCTTTATAAAATTTCTGGCACTACATTTATTTGACTTTAAAATACCTTAAAAAATTTTTTTGGTTTATTAATTCTCTTTTTTTAAGCATTTCAAAGTGAAAATGATCTTTTAATGAGTAATTGGTCACTCCTGGTTGTTCTGGGGTATGAATAGGAATTGACAAAACAGCAATTTTCTCTAAAATACAAAAGACAAAATAAAGTTTTATTCCAGTAAAATATTCACAGCTACTTGTGTAAACTTGCACATATCTACAGTCAGAGCAATAATTAAACACTTTTGAAACAACTTGAACTGTCACCATCAAAGCTGTATAAGAACTCAGATTTATGTTGTCGCTGCAATGAACAGGATGCTTAAATGAAGTAGGTAAAAATCTGAGAAACTCTGTAAACTGCAACAAACACTTGGGTTCACCAAATCTCATGTCAACAATTTACTCCTTTGTGACAGATTTCACCCATGTTAAGATTTACAACCATCTTCCTTAACAAATACATTTCAACTGTTTTGCTACTAGTGCAGGACAGAAACATGCAGTTATTTTTATGCTACAAACTTTCTAAGTTGAACTGACTTAACCTTGTACAATACAAAAAATGTCCTAATCTTATTTGAATCCATGGGAAACTGAAAATAATGGAATCCCTAGACAGAGAACAGAGGGTTTTTAATCTTTTTAATCTTTTCATAAAAATAAAATTGCAAACAGCATCTGCAAAACCTTTTTACTCTTGTCATTTTGGTGTGTAAAGTAAGGTCTGACCGTAGCTTCTGGGTTTTGTGCACAGTGTGGGAATTTGTTTGACCAGTGGAACAAGACTAGAGGAGGCATGGTAAAAATATTACATCATCCATAAAGTTACTGCAAACAAGTGTCTAACATGTTCATTTAGCCTTTTCAGGTGTATTGATCTGAAAACAAAAGTCGACCGAGCAGCAGTTCAGCTGCAGATGAAAATAAGCTGCAGATAGGGAAATGATAAACCGATAAGCCTTCATGATTTGTAATACAATTTACGGCTGTAATCTCCTTGCTGCTGTAGTGTCCCCTGTTTTCTCTAATCCAAGCCTGTATTATTTCTGCTGCTGCTGATGTCATGAACTTGCAGAACAAGTAGTCAAGAGACTTATCCTACCATGACCTTCAGCTCATGCCTGAAACCAAGGCAGTTGCAACTGGTGCTGTTCTTTTGTCATCCGTCCAACATTTTTTTGCCATTATTCAATGTTAATAAATAATGGCATTGTGTTTGATTTTGCAATAAAGTGGCTGAAATGTCTGGATTTCACAGAGTTCCCTTTTATTTTGAAGGGCAAACACAGAGGAAAAAAAAAACTTTCACTAATACACTAAGAATGTCTGTGGTATACAATTCAGATATTTAACCTGGACCATATTTATGACATACTTTCTCCACAGCTGGACGTAGAAAGTCTGTTTAGTCAGATCAAAAACCAAATAATCCTGTTGTAGAGTTTCAGCTCAGACTGACAGACGGTGAAAGGAAAAAGATGTTTGAGAGAATCTGGAGAGGTGAAAGGGGGACATTAAAACAGTGCTGTAGGTGATGTGAATGTTATGTCAGAGAGTAAGGTTAATGGACTCTTTTTCCTTTTCTTTTTTTTCATTGTCCGTCTCTGACTCACACCAACACAGGACCGAGACCTACGGCCAGAGGAAATGGAAGGTACAGAAATATCAACAACTCCACTGCCAAACCTTCTGTTTGCTGAGGTCCGAACTTTTTATTGCACAATTTTAAATCTTAAATTTGCACCTACTGAGCTGAATGTGAACAATGTTTTATTTTTGCAAAACATCTCAGTAGCTTACATATTCACAAATTCACTTAGGTCCACCAATGTTAGCTTCTGAAAACAATGTGATTCTCAGGCCAGATACTCCAGTAAATGTCCTTTGTCATAATCTAAAAAAAAACACAACTCTGTTTCACACTCCTTTACAGCAGCAATAAATCTTTTACTTAGTAATTTCCTCTTTTTATCACTCAAATTGGTCTTTACCTGCAGAACTGCGTGAAGCCTTCAGAGAGTTTGACAAAGACAAAGATGGCTTCATCAGCTATAAGGACCTGGGAGAATGCATGAGGACTATGGGATACATGCCGACTGAAATGGAACTCATTGAGCTCAGCCAGCAGATCTGTGAGTCTTCAAAACACTAATGCAGTCGGTTTAAGATTTTGTCCACAAACATTAGAGTAAAGGTAAACAAAGTTAGACCCACTGCCATGGAGCTGTTGCCAAGACTAGCAGAATTTCTTCTTCTATGATTTCATGTAAAACATCACACAGTACGCTTTGTGCTAAAGAAAAGCGAGTAATATAATAAGTTATTTCACAGGTGGGGGCAGAGTGGACTTTGAGGACTTTGTGGAACTGATGGGCCCCAAAATGCTTGCTGAGACTGCAGACATGATTGGAGTAAAAGAGTTAAGGGATGCCTTCAGAGAGGTTAGCAGCATATTACTAGACATTAAAGCTGTTTTTTTTTTAATGTAATTTTTAATTTCAAAACTATTTTACATTTAAGTTTGACTCGGACGGCGATGGTCAGATTAGCCTTGGGGAACTAAGGGAAGCTATGAAGAAACTGATGGGAGAACAGCTGAACCACCGTGAGATTGATGAGATCCTGCGAGACGTAGACCTCAATGGAGACGGACAGGTGGACTTTGAAGGTAAGATATTATCAAACACTGCAGTGGACCCTCGCCTATTTACAGGTCAGTATTCAGAGATTTGCAGATTTTTCTGTGACACCAAATTATTTCCATAAAAACCCTTTTTGTGGATTTTCAATAGAAAAGGCAGCTTGAGGGGCTGAAATAACTGGGCATAATGCTACAAGACGTGCTATTGGCTGGCTTTTAAAATCCAGGAGTGCCAATCATTTTTCTTGACACTGATTGGCTCTTTCCCAAAGAGTGGTAATAGGGAAGACTGTAGACGTTAGCTTCTGCAGAAGTGCTTAGGCAGTTTTTACTGTTGATATGAATTAATATTGAGCTACAGTATATCTTGGTACACAGTCGTAGGTCATTTTGGAGGGGACTCAAATATTTGCTGACTTTAGCTATTCATGCAGTTCTGGCCTGTAACCTGCATGTAAAATGTCATAAGCTAAGTCAAGCTGATCTAAATTTTCTCACTGATGTTGAGCATCACTCTGACACAGCAAATATATCACACATGATCCACTGCAAAAAAGAAATCATTCACCGTTCAGTCCAAGATGGTCAATTAAGGAAGGAAATTAACATGATCGTTACATCACAAAGGTAATCACCCTTTCTCTGACACAGCAAAATGAAGTGAATTATACATCCTTCATTCTAATAAACTATTATGTGTGCAAAGCAGCATGTGCATCAGAATCTATACACATACTGCATTGAGGTGAAAAAAAACCACTAAGTTATTTTGATTTATTCAGATTTGGACCCACATTAGATGTGTTTATTGATATGCAAATACAGTACATATAAAAAGATAAAGTCTGTGGGCCATGAAATGAAATACTGTACAGTTCTCAATTTTAGAAAGCAGAGAGCAACCAAAATTGTGGAAACCTTTTCTGCTAATGTGAGCACGCGCTGCTGTGTTCTTGATCCGCTGTATGTTTTCACAGCATTGTTGACTCACTTTGATGAAATACAATAACAAAGTTTTTCACCTTTCCACAGAATTTGTGCGAATGATGTCTCGCTGAATCTCCTTCGAGCCTCGGTTTGCTGCACTGCAACCAACGTGAACCAGACTGCTCACTAAGTCTTCTCATATGTACAAAAATCTTGGTCTCTGTAATTTTTCACTTGCCTCTCAGGTAGATCCATTAGTTTATTTATCCATTGTAAAAATGTATTACAGTATGTGCATAATAGCAGATTGTAGCTGAATGACTCCAATGCTTGTTAAAAGAATATAATAAAATGTGAAATGTATTAAATCATTTTATGTAAATGTATGACAATGTGAACAAATGGCATTGAAAGTTTTAGACATATTAATATATTTTTCTGTTTATTTTTACAATTTGCCAGAAGCAGTTGTGTACATTTTCAGATGAATATTTAACTTAAATCTCAAGGTAAATGTAACATTGAAATAAACATGAACATTTATTATTTAAAGATTAATAAACATAACCTAATTATTGCCAGCCTGTTGTCCGATTTCAGCACTTGAGGAAAAAGATTGTTTTGCGAGAACAAAGGAAACTAGCTTATATGCAAATACCTCAATAAACACATTTTTAGAAGATATCAAACTTTTACAATATTTAGAATTATCTATCTCTGTGCTTCCATATAGCATAAAATATGCGCAACAGCCTATAATATCATTTTTAAGTCAAACTGAAAGGAGCTAACGTACAGGATTTTTTGTTAGTTGCTTCAAATTCGTCTTGGCATTCGTCTCAATTCCTCATCTGTTGATAACCAAAGGGAATTAATCCACTAATCGCAGGATTAGTAATCTCATTTTATTTGGGATAAATGTTTCAAATGCGGGAGCTAAATCTATAAACTGAGCTCTATCTGAGTGTATAATGGAAAAAAGTGGTCTTGTTAAGGTGTTTGAGCTTCAGATGTCTGCAGGAGAATGACCATCAAAAGAGACAAAAATGAACTTTAGCTAAATGGCCAGTTATTTTAGACATATTGCTCATTTCTGACTATTACATCCCAAAAAAACCATTTGGATGTGATGCTTGCTGTCTTACTGGAAACTGAAGACACAATCAATAGCGTTTCCACAAGCAACACCTGGACTTGGGTGGATGACAATAAATTATGTTTACCAAGACTGACTGTATAACAGTCAAGCTACTTGATTCCATTCATATTTGCCCATAAAGTTAAAAAGACCAGAGGGTAAAGAGTAAAAATATAATACACAGGTGACCATGAAAAACAGCAAAATAAAGATTTTAAAACTCTAAAAACCCTTTTAAGGGTTTTTGTTACGACTCTAAAAATGGAATACTAGGAGGCACGGAGTAAAAGAAGCAATGAACTTTAGTCTCCAATTCCAAAACGATAGCAAATAAATGCCCCCTGGTGACTGAAAATAGCAACAGTTCTTACCTCAAGATATACAAAAACACAATACATAATCTCCCTGACTTGTTACAAACTGGAAAGAATCCCTACCAAGTTTCACATCTAAGTCAGAATACCATGAAATAAAATAGCTCACCAAACAAGATTGTTTTACAGAATTGCTCTTGGTTGATAGGAAAAATTTTAACAGTCAACCAAATTACAGATGCCCAGGGGAAAGGGTGAGGCACTGGATGACCAACGCTTTTTTAGAGTCCACTGATGAGAAGGAAGTGTCTTCAGGTGTGCATCAAGGTGTCACTACAGGCTTTAACCAAACAAAACAGAAGAAAGATGCAGTTCAGGACTAAACTTTCTTTTAAAATTTTTGACCCAGGCATCATTTCCCATTTCTTCTGATTCCAGGCAATCAGATTCTGCTGGTAATTGCTAAAGATCTTCCAAAGTTCTAGGTTTGCTGTATTACCCGTTATTATTTTTCTTTTCTATTTTTATGGTTAGATTTGGGTTTGTTCTCTTTGAGTGACGTAAAGCACTTTTAGTTATTCCTGCATTTGAAATACCGGAAGCTTAAAATACCGGAAGCTTAGCGACTTGTCATGCCTCATAGAGATTTCCAGTAGCTTTCTATCCTCTTTACAAAATCCATCAGATCTCCTCTCTAACGACATTTGCTTAGGTCCGTTAGCAGGCAACGTTTTAAAGCCTGTGCAGTCTTACTGTAGTCGGAGCTGTAAGAAGCCATTGGTGGAGTTCCTCTCCAAACAGAAGGAAGTTCCCAGATACAGGTGCTTGAATCAAAGCTTACTACATCTGCAAGCTTTGTCGCCTTTATTTGAAGATCCCTCTGGATCACACTGAACTGCTCTAGCAATGCCTTATCTCTTTTCTTTTGATCAGAAGGAGGCATTCCTGTCATGTGAACCTGAACAAAACGGCACAATGGCTTCTTGTCCTCAATTTTCACCCTTGTCAGAGCATTAAGTACCATCCTCAAGAACTCCTTTTCCACTGAGGCGTCCTTGGAAATATTGACTATTGTGATGTCACTTAGTGCCACAGCAAGACGTGTTACTTCTATGTCACGTTCATGGCTGTGATCGTCCTGGACCATCTTGTGGGCCTTCAGCCCCTCAGTGTCGATGACCATGATGCAGTCACAGCCTATCTTGCTCTTTACATGTTTGCTGACAGTGATCGTCTTGCATGAATGCTCCCCTAGTGCACATTCCTTTGTCGACAGCAAACCCGGTCCCAAATATGGTGTTGAGGAGAGTTGACTTTCCTGAATTTTCTACTCCGATCACTGAAATGACTTTGACCTTACTATTGGATTGTATAAGGGAGTGAAGCTCAGTAAGAACAGCATTGATCCATTTAAAGGGAATGTTTGCTGCATTTCCATCTACAAGCTCAAGAGGGACACCATCTAGCATCATCTGAGCAGCAAACGTGGGGAGCTGTTCCATCTTTCTCCTTAAATTGCTGAACTCTGGTAGGCCAGCCATACATGTATATCGCTGCCCACACTCTCGAAAAAAATGTTTTATTTGTAAAGAGGAAATCAAAATTTGCTGGTCAACATCTGCTATTTTATCTGTTTCTTTAGGACACTTCATTTTTAGTGTCATGTATTGATTCAGTAGAGCTGACAGCTGGTGCCGGGACAGATCCTCTAGTGTCATTTCCAACCATTTCAGGAAATAGGTGAACTTCAGAGGCACTCCACCCGTTGAGGAAGTTTGACATTGTGGTCGTCATCTCAAACCTTTGCTGCTTCTTTTTGAACTCTTTTTCTGCTCTTTCCAGGGTCTTACGGTATTCCTCAGCTTTTATTTTGCCAGCTTTTCGCAGTTTCCAGTGCTCTGTTTGCACCCATGAAATTGCTTTCCAGATGTCTCCTTGAGTTGGCAGTTCTTCGTCTTTGAACTCAGATATTTTGTCGATACGTGCAGTGATTTTTCTGGCATACTTCAGTGCACTTCGGCATTCATTGCTATCATCATCGACGAGGATCTCACAACGCCAAGCTCTTTCAGCCAGATTTTCCAGAGACACCTTTTTTGACTTTTTCCCAAGCATTTGAGAAACTGACTCCTGGAGGGGCCTGGCTAACTCTGTTTCAGTTGTTTTTGTCTCACTTAAATTTGTTGTTTTTAAGTTTGGCTCAACTGTTAATCTGAACGATTTCCCTCTTTTGCTGCTGATCAAAATCACTTTTGCTTGCAGTTGTTTTCCTTGCAGATATTTAAAGTATTCAACCTCTGATTCTTCGCAGAGGATGTAAACAACTGCAGACGACTGACAGAGGAATGTAAACTGCTTATCAAAGGACCTGATGTCCCCTCTGAGGTTGGCAACAGCCATTGGTTCACTGAACTTATCCACAGATCTGTTGCCACAAGGAAGGTACCAGCTGAATTCGACAAGCCCCTCTGAAATTCTTCGTGGCACATCTCCACACTCCAAAGCAGATTGGTAAAATATGTCATGGTACTGCTCTGTTACTTAGCAGTTTGTTTAACATCTGAGACTTGGATAGGAAGTGCTTTCCCGGCCTGGCAAATGATACCAGAGGCATTTCAGAGAACACAAGTCTTTCCTCACTGCCTGTTCCTCTGAATGCTTGCTGCAAGGCTGTGAAATTTTGGACAATTTCACGCATAGACCACAGCATCATGGTTAGCTCTCTTGTTTCAACGTTTGGCAGCAGGAGCGTTACCGCAAACTGGCATTGTACCATTTTACCAACCATATTCTGCTGAAGGAACTTGTCTGAGCAGAGAAACAGTCCAGCTATCAAATCTAGAGGGTTGATCGCATTCTTCTTGTCCATTTCCAGATCACTAGACAGGCATTTCACACTTCTAGCATTTGTGTCACACATTAAAAGTCTCCTTAGGAAGGCCTCAGTAAGGGATTCTGGTGTTTCGATGTTGATCTCTGATGTGTCACGCTGAATAATTTGGAGGATGTGGCTAATTTTTAGCTTGGTGTCATACTCGTCTTCAAGTCCAATCTTTGTCAATACTTTCCTGAGGCCAAGCTCTGTTAAACAAGACAAAAGCAACAAATTAATCACATTTATTCAAGGGTAAAATACCTCGAGAGACATTTCAATCCAATACTGAAAAGCATTTCTACAACACTTAGCTATTTTGGCCTGCACATGGAAATTTGTTAAAAAGTAGGAAATTGTTTCAGGAATTTGAATACTTTTTCAAGATACTACACTTCAGCAAGATTTCTTCTAACTGCAGAGGTTAAAGATAAAACAAATGAAATCACCTGTGTGCACAGAGATAGAAACTGGATCACTCGTCTTGTCATTCAGCAATGTTGAGACTGATAAATTGTACTCTGTGCCTGACTCTAAGTCAGATAAGGTCTTGTGGCAGTCTTTTGTGTATATTACAAAAGACTCTTTATCTGGACTTGTGACGGTAATCAGGAATTGATGTGGGATTCTTTCCATGTTTTCTCCTTTGCTCCAAGTTAAAGACAGAGTCGTGGATTCTAAACAATCTTTTGTCAAATCTCGAGGAGGTGGCACGGCTGCGAGAAGGAAGACAATGACAAAAGGTTTGTTAAACCATTAAATTATGGGATTTAACAATGAACCCAATAAAAATGCTTTTGCTTCATGACTTTTACCTGTAGACACACATGCTGTCACACATGTTAACTTGTCACCTTCATCTTCTGTGGCCACACTGAAGAAATACTGCTCTCCAAGCTGAAAGTTGTTTATTTCCACTTTAATGAGGTCTTTGATAACTAACAAACCTTCTACCTCTGTTAAAGAGCTCAATTTAACTCCAAACCTCTTACTTCCGCTTAATTCCGGCGGGGATCCCCATGTTAACGCAACAGAGTTTGGTTTCACTGTCAGGAACTTGATCTCACCAGGAGGGGGCATCACTGGCCAACAAAAAAAAGTAGACCAAGTTAGAATTTGCCACAAATCACAGGACATCATATCCCGATGGTATAAAACAAGATTTGGTTTGATGCGACACAGCAAATATCGCAGGATAGAACCCACTCTAAAAACTCTCTGCATCCGCCTGCAGAACACCGCTTCAGTGGTAACTCTTAAAGTAGACAAATTAATGTATTTTGCAGCAGTAATTGAACAGATCTTTGCATGTTTTGTTTCCTTCCATGAAAATGGCAGTCACCGCCAACACACTTCATATCACCTTCCAGTAACAATATTATCAGTGTTACATCATTTCCCACTATACCAGGTGTTTCACATGTCTGGAACAAGGTCAGTGACAGTTATGTAACTAAGGGATTATAACAGCATAAAAAATAAACAAGCAATAAAACTGAATATAACAGTAAGGACCTTTAAAATCTTTTTACCCTATTAGTCAGATGTGATCAAAGCAGATTTCAATCATAATTTGTGTCTCTGCTATTTCAATCTGTAGAGACTCACACAGAGATAGGAACAGCAGTTAGACAATTTTATTGGACCGAGAATTTTGGTCCTCGGACACCGGCGGAAGACGAGCGTGCTGAGAATCGCAGCGAGCTTGAATGATCGGCTCGAACGAAGCTCAGGTAGGTCTTCCCCCGGGCCCAGTCACTGGTGGTGGAGCGGAGCTTGGAGAGAGGAGTCTTGAGGGGACCAGGAGGCGTCTGGGAGGCTAGTGGTGGAAACGGGGAGGAGGTGGGTTGAAGCACGACTGAAACGGGTGGATCTGTGGTTGCTTCGTCTTTTGAAGGAGCTCTTGCCAGGTGATTGGATCGAGGTAGAGAGGTGGTGCGTCCTGATTGGCTGGGGTGAAGGCGTGATAGGTGATGCCGGAAGAGTCTTGCAGGTTGAATTTGCGCCTAGGGCTACATTTGTTAAGTTTAGAGTATTACTTTTGTTTTGGACTTATTTACACAGACATTTTGTCCAAAACAGAAATTTGACATCAAGGCAACATTCACAAACAAAAAAAAAAGAAGAATCGAAAACTGTTAAACAACCTGTATCATGCTGCCCAAGGTCCTCACCAACATCCACCTGTTAGAGAAAGGCATTGTTAGTGAAGATCCAGCAAAACAATGTTTTCCAATTTATTATCTCAGTGTTACCTGAATCTCCTGTGAGATGATGTCGTGTCTTTTGTGGTTTCCTTCCACACAAATGCTGCAAATGTGCATGTGATCAGTTAAGCAGTAAAAATCTTTAGGCTTCTGGTGAAGACAGCTTCTGTCTTGGATGTCACTGCCAATGTCTTTGATAATGTGTTTTTGCAATTGTGTGCCATGTTGACGGGCGTGGGCCTCACAGAAGAAGTCGTTGCAGGTCTGGCATATCTTCACAGCCTCATTTTGGTTGCAAATGTCACACATCAACTCCCCATGGCTGAGAGGAGTAAAGAAAAGCAGGTCATTACAAAATAAACAACAGTTGGATTATATTTGTAAAGTGGAATCATCCCACAAATGAAGACCTTTTCTAAGCCGTCATAAACTCATCAGAAATGCAAGTTTTATTTTGCAGGATCAGATCAAGGTCAGGATCCTTGATTGAGCCTGGGGAAAAAGTGTTTGAATGACAGCAACTTCAACACCTGGGTTAGATATCCTGAATTTGAAGAATAACTGGCCATAGATTACGTATAGGTTACACCATTAAAATGCTGATACTGTGTTAGCACTAGCAGCACTCAAAGCTTTTCCAACACATATAATCGGATTAGAGCTCTCATTACAACTAGTAAAACTGTACCACACCAAATGGTTCCAATAGCTGATTGGTTTACTGTGATAAAATGTCACAAAAAAAGCTAAAGGAGCATTCATACGTTTAAAAGGCATCTATAATCCTGCACCATTATCCCTACTGGGGTCAGCAGGGGTCCTGGTGCCTATTTCCAGAGGTATACGGGTGAGGCAGGGTCACCCTGGACAGGTCGCTAGTTCATCACAGGGCAACACAGAGAAGACAGGACAAACAATCATAGATGAACACACCCACACCGATGGAGAATTTAGACCAATTAACCTGACAGTCATGTTTTTGGACTGTGGGAGGAAACCGGAGTACCCGGAGTGAACCCACGCATGCACAGGAAGGACATGCAAACTCCATGCAGAAAGACCCTGGGCCAGGAATCAAACCCAGAACCTTCTTGCTGCAATGCAACAGCTCTACCAACTGCACCAGGAGTAGGTTTAATTGGTACTTAAGAAAGTGTCAAACAAAAATCACATAAATATTTACGTCCCTAATCAATGAGTTTAACAGATGTTGTAAATCTTTCAATATCGCATGTTATTGCATTGAACTTGGAGAAGGCTTTACCGATCATATAAAACTGTGTCACTGCTGCTTTGGGAATCCCTAGATTTAGACGATGATTAATCAGAGGTGTCAGATGAAGATATGGACTCAGGTGTTTTTGGATAGCACCATATAAGAGAGAGAGAAAAGAAAAGAAGAAAAATGTTTATCAGTCAGTATTTGTTTAATTTTGTAACTAAATCATACAAGACACAGTTAATGGATATTTACATATTTTATGTCAATTGTTTTTTTGTTAATTATGCAACTTGTTTTACCTCCATCTATTAGAATATGTAGGCACATTAAAGTCAGTCCTATTCAACTTTGAGTGTGTTGTGTGAAATGCTTTTAGAAAAGTATTTTTCAACTGGCTACTGAAACATTTACAGATTACACAACAATCTACTAAATACTTTTTTTTTAAATTACATCACACAATAATAAGATTGAGAATATAGCGTTTAAATAACCCACTACTCTTTAAATATTGTTTTTAATGAATCATACCTGTGGATCATGTTATTAGTTGTTCTGTGCTCAGGTTTTAAGGCAGCATATACAGCATACGGAGGGCTTTGTTCTAGTAATCTAAACGTCAAAATACACAAATCAGAGCACATTGCTTTTATAATGTGTAGTACATTAGACACAGATATAAACTAAAGACACCTGAAAGCATGCTGAGAAGACACGATTCCAGTTTTTTCCCAGTATTTAGGAATGCCTGGTGATATTTCTCGGTGACAACAAAAAGAAATGGTGAAAAAGTTCAGCACAGAAAACTGATTGAATTAAAGATAAAGTGTTTTAGAAATAAAGATTTTGCTTACTTTTCATTTGCGAAGTTAAAAGGCATGTCCTTTGACAAGTTTGACTCTGTCTCATAGAGAGAATAGTCATCTTCTGCTTTCTTTGATCTGAAAATGGCAAGTGTAAAAATTCACTGTATCATAACATTAAGCAGTCATCCTGCCAAGTGTACACAGTTGGGCATTTTCAAAAAGTTTTCAGCAAAGAAGACATGGTTATATTTGTTCTTTTTAACTGAGTTAACCTGTGTTGGAGCATTAATAAATTGTGCTTGGGACAAAATATGTGTAAATGTCAAACAGGGCATTTTCTCTCTAATGGTGATACGCTTTCGGTAATATTGCTGAGGAATTGCACTCAAAATGTTCATCATCTGTGTTCAATATCCACCTATTTATTTCACTATATTCTGGCATTTATTTGCATGAAGTTTATCTTTTTTTTTTTGGTTGTCGTTTCTTGTGTCACATGAAAAGGCAATATAAAGTAAGATTTTAAAAAGTACTGCAAAAATAGAGTAGGACGGCAGGCAGACTTATTTTAATATATTTCATAGAAAAGTCTAGAAAGACTCAATAGCCATGTGAAACTTGATGTCTTTTAGAAAGTATTTTAAAAATTTGTTCTGAAGATGTGCATAAAGTTTTTTTCTGAATACATGTTATGAATGTGTGTGGCTCCATTTTTTGAATTTACCGTGCTCCTTTGAAAGTCAGTGGATGTTCAAAAGATTGTTCAGACTTGGCCCGCAGAGATCCACTGCTCTCTGACTTTGTTTTCTTTAGTCTGAGATGCCTTTCACATAAGAAAACATCATAATTTAACACATTGACACAAACTGTATAGTTTTAACTAATAAATAGCTAATATTACTTGTAAAAGTTACCCATTGTAGCTTTGTTTTATACATCACACAATGTTTTGACAGCACTATGGTTTGAAATGAGAAAATCCTTCTTACTTTTTGTCTTTGTCATTTAAGCCTGAAGACTTCCCTGTGTGCTCTTTTAGAAGGAATGCAGCTGCAATATTTTTCACAGTTCCTCTGGGAAAAGTCATGAAAGTACAAAATATGAGATGAAAGTAAATAAACAAACGATCTGAAGTTCATTTCAAAGCTCACCACAGCTGAAGGCAACAATGAATGGAAACCATTTAATTTATACTGTATAAAAAAGCTTGACGTCTTTTTTCTCACTAATTGACTTTGAGTCAGACTAAAGTTTTCCTTTAGTAACTCAGATATGATGAATTAATGCATTTATATATGCCAAAAGTCAAAATACCACAAGAGATCATTTGTTTTTAACTTTAGAAGTTGACATATACACAGATCGTTATCTGAGTATTTGGGAAAACTAATGAGAATGTTTCTGATTAGTGTCAAACATTTGAGTTAAATGGAGATACATCTGTGTATGTAGTTCAGTGGCAATCTTCCTTGTGTGATTTCATAGAAAATAAATAAATAAATAAATAAATAAATAAATAAATAAATAAATAAATAAAAGCCAAGATTTCAGAATTGTTGACCTTTACAAGTTTGCTTTATTTGTGGATGCAATTTCTAGATGCCTAAAATGACCTTGTTCTTCTGCTCAAAAAAGGCAGAATACATTGTTAATGTTCAGCTTCTTCACCATTCAGGAAAGAAACACGTTCTTTGTCCCTGAGAGAAAAAACCTGTTTTCATACAACGTCTATATCAACCAAACAAAAATAATGATTTTAAGTACATTTCTGAGTACAAGCTTTCTTAAGAACAAAGAAGTCAGTTTCTAAGTCACTGGTCTATGTCTCTAATTTATGAGCACAGCTGAAAAACAAACCTTTCTCTGCTACACCAGATCTGTCCAAAAGAAAGTGACAAATTTCCATCTATTGCGAGAACGTGTGGATGGATCCACCACTTCTGACAAAAGTCATAAAGTTTAAGGGCCAATCACATCAAACCTCTGAATTCAATGAAAGGGATACATAAAAATTCATTTTCAGACCATGTTTTTATGGTATTCTGACATTTGGCAAATATATATTTTTAATGAGATTATGAAAATATTTCATTTCAATTAAATGTCTAATAAAACATTTGATGTTTTATTAGACATTAGACATTAGACAAAAAGTAAGAACCTGAAAAATTATGTTGGTGTCACTTTCTGTTGAAAAGATCAAAAATGAAAGTATAGTTTTCCACTCTTACTTTTCAATGTTTTCCATGTTCGTTCATTTGAATTTCCCTCCTTTCCACCTTTGGACCGAACAACCTCTGAAGCATTAGAAATAAGCGTCTGTAAATCTGCTGACAGACATAGTGTCACGTTTCACAACCTACAAATAGAAGAGAAAATCTCTAAGGAAAAAGGTTGCAAACTTTCCTACTTGTAAGGCTTTTGAAAAGTACAAAAGCATTACATTTGTACTTTTATCTACTCCTCTGTCCACAGTAGAGTAGCTAGAAGAGATGAAGTCAAATGTCTCTGTTGTGGCATTTTACTTCATCAGATATTTTGTAAACTACAGAGTGCAGTAAATACGGTTTACAGTGTATATGTTATTGGGCAATATTCTAATTTTTGTTAATGGGAATTCTATAGTTTGTTGACTAATGTATGTGCGCCGCAATGGGCAAACACTAAAGTCTTATTTCAAGCTTGAACATTGACCATTGTTGCCCTTTACTTTATATAATGGTTGTTTTTCTTTTCCACTGTTATTACCTCTGTGTTGTTATGTATCCAATTCAAAAGACCCCATATTTTGGAGCGTTTCTTTAAACAGGGACTAAAGTAATTTACCTTCTCGAATCCCAGATAGAGAAGACATTGAATATACATGAGATAAATTGCCAAATGTTTTCTTCTAATAGTTGCTCAAAAGAGAACATGAGGAAAAAACTTCTGCTGGAGAGAAGCCTGTTGCTCAGTTGCTTGAAATAAACATTTTTGGCATTGAAGTGTTTCCAGGCACCCTTGGAATAAATGTCTGAATGTGAATGTTGTTCAAAATTTCCAGCATAACTATAAGAGAATATACATTTTAAATGAAAACTTACTAACAGCAAATCCTCTTGGAGATCAAGACATCTCAGTGAGCTGACTGCTGGGAGAGCGTGTGGTTGAAGGAGGAAGACAGGAAAGGAAAGGATTTTGGATTTTATTGTAGCCCTCGTAGTTTTAACGGAAAGATAACTAAGGTTATGTGTCTTGATGAGATACTTGCTGGAATGCCATATAATATGGCATTCCAGCCATATTATGTGATTGGCTGAAATGCCAGACACATGTGTCTGATTTCCAGCTTCAGTCCAGCTTATTTTATTATTAGTTTATTATTTAATCACTTCCTTGTTTATTCATATTCATATAGGTCTTTCCCTGTGTTCATTGTTGTCCTTTAATGAAACACATTTAGGTTTGCAATGACTTGTTCACATTTCAAAAAAGAAAATACGCAAGAAATGATTGGAAAGAACGAGACTTTGGATCAAGAGTAGAGCTTACTGTCATCAGCAAGGAGAAAAAGTTGAGTAAAACATCATACAACCACATAGTAGTTACAGATATACTCTCAACAAAATGATCTTTTTATTCACAGAATCAAGTTATCAGTAGCATAAATTGGCTTGGTATTAAAATATGTACAAATTTATTCCGACAAGACATTAATACAGACAATGAGTACGATTCAGTAATCAGTACTATGTAGAAGTATTTGTGTGAATCTCAACAGTAAATTATGCTTTGCTCCACCAACAGGTGCTTGATGATTGTAACTAATATTACCAAAACCGATGCCTTTTATTTTACCTTTGATTTGAAACAACGACTGAAATCTAAGTGTTACTTCACTCTCCCACGCAGAATTACTGGCAAGAAAAGAAAAACTTACATCTTTTTGAATATATTTTCATTCAAATTTTGAGTCAAAGCATGAAATCTTTTAAGCACACTTTAAAACAAATGGATAAAAATGTGTTCTATTAATCTTTTTCAGATGGAGTCGGAGCAATGATCAAATCAACAATAAGAAAAAAACAGATCACCAGCAAGCTCCATTTTATAAATGAAATACCGGCACAAGTCCAAATATCCAAATGAGACTGCAGAAAATGCTGGATGAAAAGAAAGGAAAACTTTTGCAAGAAGACCAAATGATGCCACCACCGTGTCTCACTGTGGGGATGCTGTGCTCACGGCGTTTTTAGTTTTTCCTCACACATACCAGTTTGAATGTAGATCAAAATTGCTGATTTTGGTCTCATTTGATCACAGTACGTTCATATACGTAATAAAGTGATTGAATGTCTTTTGGAAGCAAAGCTGCAAAGCAAAGCTACTTCTCACAGATCCAGAATTGTTCAACATTACAATTCTCATCATTCCAGTCGCCGTCCCCTTTGCTACGGTGCCAGACCTCCACACAGTCCTGGTTCCTCCCTTGATGGCTGTTTGGCTGCCCTTGAGCCCAGAACCTAAATAATGCAGTGGCACAAAAGCACAATTAAATAAAAACAGTTATTTTGATGTTAAATTTTCGATAGAAAACATTTCAAAGCTCCTTACGTTAAAGTCAGTGGTGTTCCATCAACCCATTTCCATTGGCCTTCCACTCCTCCGTCACTCAGACCGATCCACACCTCTTTGTCATTGTACAAGCTGTTGATGAAGTTCTAGAGGGACAAAAACAAGTCAGTTTCTAAAACACTGTCCTACATATTATGCTGGGAATAAACATTTTACAGAAGAAATTTCAGATTTACTTAGAGAGTCGGTTGCCCTGTTAAGGTGCTATCAACCATCTCGCGACATCATGTTCACATGGATCTTAACGTAAAAATCAAAGTGCATTTTAAAACATTACGTTGGGTGTAGTTTATGAACCTCATATGTTACCAATGAAGCAACCTCTTAAAATACATTGCATAGGGATGAAGGATTAAAAGGTCACTTTTTTGAATTGTCTCAAAATGAAATATATTTCTGAAGTGTAAGATGTTATGGGTCATTGCTTAAAATTTTTTGTCTTTACACACCATTGAATTTCAAGATACATATGGACATTTGAAACCACTGAGATCTGCACCAAAATTTTTACAACCATAATAACTGAGATTAAGTATACAATTCATGGCTAAACTTTTAAGGGCTTCTCTGATATTTCAGATTTCCAATTCACTATTTGTATTTTTTTGTGCAACTCCATAGTACTAATTAGATTTGATTAGATATTTTAAAAAGATTTTTGACTGTGTTGACACTTTTATTGGATGAACACACCATTTCATCTTTACTGGTCACGATGGCCAGGTCTGCTCCCTTGCTGTGACAGTCCTCTCTGCTTAGCGTCCAGGTTTTTTTGGTGGTAGAGGGGAAGTAGCAGCTGTACTGGAACTTCCTCCAGCCAGCAGGGCAACGTTTCTCTGTGTTACAAACAAACAACGAAGTTGAACATGTCCCTTAGAAACCCAAACTGAAAAAAACTCCTAGCTTTTCACAAGAAAGTGTCGTTGAAATACTCTGAGATCACATATCTATCCACACTTTATTTTAAAAAAAAAGGAAATCAAAATCTTAAAGGCTTCAGTAAAGACTTTTCTGAGTATTTCCTCAACGTTACCTTGAAGAGTTGCATTCAGCTTGTCAATTCTCCCCAGCAGCTCATCTTGCTCAGCAGTCAGGTTATCAACTTTTGCTCTCAGAAGGTCTCGGTCAGCGGTTACATTCTTCAGGCTGCTCTGAAGTTCGCTTTTCTCCCTTTGCACCGATCGGTATGAACTCTGCAAGTCATTTTCTGCCTTTCTCAGCACACTGTTTATGTCTTCCAGTACTTTGATTTCAGTCGTGAGGTTTAGGTGGACGCTCGACAGCTTGTCTTTTTCACTCAAGGAGAAGTTGTATTTGTCATGTAGCTCCTCCATCTTATTGATCATATCACTGTAACTTACCTGGAGCCGATCTCTAGATCTGCTCACGTTGTTAAATTTGTTCTGTAAATTGTTTCTTTCGTTAGTAACAGTGTCATAATTAGCCTGTAGTTCTTTGGAGCGTTTGGCAATTGCATCACATCTTGTATTTAAGCTTGTTTGGGCAGCGCTCAGTGCATCTTTTTCTTTCTGCAGCCGGGCTGTACTGTCTCTCAGCAGTCCCAACTCGTTGTTTAAAGCAATTTTGTTGGTATCTGCCTCCCTTTGCTTGGCCTTAAAATCGTTTCTCTCTTTTGTTAGTTCTCTGTTATTGGAAGCCAGTACGTCTATTTGTCTGGATATGAAATTGATTTGTCCCTGTTGCTGCTTCAAATTGGATTCTAGCTCTTTTTTTGCAATTTGTACCGTCTTCAGGTTCGCTTGAAGCTGCTCTTTGTTTTCGTTGAGGGCTTTTAATGTGTCCAGATTGTCTTTTTTTACCTTTTGATCTGCTCCGAAGATTAAAAAACAAACAAAAACACAAGTCAGTCATTTTCATTTTTTGTATGTCACACTGTGAATATTTGGGCACATTTAGAAAAAGGACAACTCACTGTGAACACTCTGACCGATTAGCCATGCCACCAGCACGACGCAGAGCAGTCCAAGGCCAATTGTAGCAAGCTTAAAGCTCTGGCTTCTCAGGGAATAAACTGGTTGACAGCAGGGAAAGCAGAAGCATAAACTTAAAATTCATGAAGTGAATTGAGGAAGTTGTGGTTTTTACTGAATTGTGAAAGCTTTTTGGAAAACAGCCTTTAAAATGAAACACCACAAAATCAATTAAAGTAATTCACGTTTGAGTGAATTCAAATCCAAAGGGGGCTATGATTGTTGATGTTGGATTATTTAGCGTTGCCTGTGGAAATAAATGCATGATGGCAACTTTCAGGGGTTTTTTTGCAAAAGGAAGGGATGCAAGCTGAAGAAAAAAAGCGAAGATAGCGTTGTACTTTTCGTTTCATGTTTGGTCAAAATGATCTGCAGCTTGGTTGATGTTTTGCTTTACAAAATAAATGTTTACAACACGGGGACAATTCAGAGCTTTAGCTGCATACAAATCCACAAATATTCCCAAAGCTATTTTTTAAAATTTGCATTAATTTGCATTTATTGCTCCTCTACCTGCTCCTAAAAACAATTTTGCAAGTTATTAGAATATTAATAAGAATATCATTATATGAGCAGTGAAGAGAATTTGCCATTATTTGGTAAGATAACATTTGTGATGTTAGCTATACCAGATATGGGTTAATGAGAAAAGGCTTGAGCAAAAGTTAGGGATGTGTCAGTACCTGAAAGAAGAAAATTTTTCCCATCAGAGGAAAAACTTTTGTAGGCAATTTCACTTCTGGTCATGTCCGTATCAGCTGCGTTTGAGGCTCGGTACTCCACACTCATCTTTCTGCACTATTGATGAGGTGAAACCTTAATGAGGAAAATGTGACACTGTTGGATTCTGAAACAGAAGCTAAACTTTCATCAGTGTGACCAAAAAAAACAACAATACAAATTTATATAATTTCAACTTAAAATCTCACATTGTTGTGGATTTTATCTTAAGCATGACAACAAAGTTTATAAAAGTAAATTTAAAGTGTTTGTGATGATCATTGAAACATTTCTTAAGAATTCATGATTTCATAGGTGTGTAAAAACTTACCTCTGTTGGATGAGAAGCTACCAAGCACGGTGGACAAATCTGCTTTTTGTAGAAGCCATCGAATCTTATATGCCTTGCTTCTGCTGTGACCACTTGTGCAAGACTTATGAATAACTGTGAGGAGGAGAAATGTGTACTTCCTTTATTAATGATGCTGGACCAGTTGTCATTTGGGACCTTTAATTTTTAAGGATGTTCTTGAGCAAATGTTAAAACCGGTAATAAAACCCTGTGTTTTTATTTTCCAGTAGTTAGGAAACAACTTATGGCCAAACCCACAACAGGATAAACAATGTGGTACACTGTTTTCCAAAGCCTGGATATTTACTAAAAGTAGATAGTTTCTTTCTCCCACATATTCTGTCCTGTTCTTTGTCAGTGAAATGTTTGCAGGAGTTTGGAAAAATTAAACAACTGAACTGAGGTACAACAAAAGCTCTGAATAAAACTACAAGGTCAGCATTTTAAGTTTATAAAAAAAAAATTTTCTTGGGATAACATTTGGTTAATCTGAGGTGAAACCAGTAATTGCAGGGTCTGAAATTAATTAATTGAAATAATTAGCATTTTAATCGAAAACCACGGGACAAAATAAACATTTATACTTCAAAAGCCCTTTTGCTGCTAAATTATTGAATGTATACAACAGCTCAGCAACAGATATATTTGTTGTTTTTAATCGGTTAAGCAAATTTTCATCGAAGACCATATATCAACAAAATGAATATTTCCAATTTAAAAAGATAAAATCTATGTAATTAATTAATTGAAATGAAAGCAATAAAGTCCCATCTCTATTTTGTTTTGATATTCCTACCAGTAAAGCTTTTATCAGAACAATTCACTTGAGTGAATTTTCTCATTTGTTTTATTCAGAATTTCTGCATGAATTGCAGTTTAAAAAAGGACAATAACCAATTACCCCACATGTAACAATACCCAGCATATTTTTTGTAAGTTTTAACCACAATTTACTCACATATCCACAATCTTTCAAAACTTTTCTGTCTCACCGCAGAGTATGTTTGTCTATATTAGTACCATAACTGTAATTGCTGATGTAGGGATATTTTTTTGCTGACCAGGAAATGAGATTTCATCTGGTCTGCAAAAAGTCATGATGGCTTCCTGTGTTTCATGGGAGCAACTTGCACAATCTCATCTGTCAGCAAACTTGTTTCAAATCTTATTTCAAAGAATTCATATTTGGAATAATATTTTCTTCTGATGTATCTTATCTTTTGTTTTAAAATAGAGAAGACACAGCGGTGGATTTAGAAACTTTTAAATGGGGGTTGGCATGAAAAGAGCTGTTGGCACGGTAACAATGCCGAACCTCCTCAGTAAAGAATGAGGAGAATATCCACAAAAACACTTAAAAACTAAAGTGAACTTTGACTCCCATTAAGTTAACAAAAAAAACATGAATATATTTGCTCTCATTCTCCAAATGTGAATCAATTTTTCTCAAACTGATCCATTAAAATCTCCTTCCTAAAGTCAATTGAATTGAATATCTTGAAATATTCAGCTTAATCCTACATTTTAACAATATTTTTTATTTAACTAGCTTAATTTGTCAACTAGTGTTTGAGGCCCAGTGTTCTGCTACTTTGAGATGTAGCAGGACATTTAACACCCCTGAGAAACTAAGAAAACCAGAAAGAAAAACACAACTCTAGGGAAATCAAATCCAAAAGAGAAAAATAATGCATAGACTTCAGAAAAGTCAACTAGAAAAAGTCTGCATATCTCAGACCAAGTTAATTACAAAACTCTATACTGTACTAATTGTTTATTCTGATTTTTATGAAGACACTTTCTTACCCTGATGCTTGTTGTCATAGCCAGTTTGCCCTCTTGTGAACCTTTGCAGGCAGTACAAGTAGTAACTCAGACCTGTATCTTCCACTTCTTGTTGAAAATATATGAAAATTTACTCAAAAAGAATTTTAGCAAATACACAACTTTCCATTTCACTTTCTTGTTGCTTGTACAATAAGTGACATTTACTTTTTAGGTAACCTTTACATCAGTGTCCCTTTCTTTCAAAAAAGAAATAATTGAATCCATTGAGCTAAATTTATTGCTTCAATATGAGGCTGCGCCACAAGTGGAGGAGGATGTTCTGTTGCTATTAGCTGTCTTTCATTAAAGATGTGTGCTTTATATTGCAGTTTTATCATCGGTAGAGTCAGATGTCCTCTGAATTGAGGAAAGTTGTTTTAGTTTGTGCTCTTTTCAAACAGTAAAATGATTGAGAAAACTCTATCTGCTGTGATGACGTCCATCATTGATTTGATGAGTTCATGAGCCTTTCGTCTGGTCATGGATAAAATGACTCTAGTATAAAGACCAAATAATATTGGAACAGTTTTATTACTGCCACATTCTGGTTCTTGTGTGTTGGAGACAAATTTACAGTAGAAAAAAGAGAGCTTACTGAAAAGCCGAAAATGAAGATTAAATTAGCTTGTAAATGCTAAGGTGTATGCATTTAGTAATTACTTAAAAGTTATCCCAGCACAAAAAATGAAATCAACTCATTACAAGGTGGGCTTTTACAGGGGCGGGTGTGTACGATTTCCCAGTTTTCAAAATTAAAATAACTTTTTTGTTTATCACATATAAGCTGAGAGAAAACTTTGATTATTTTTACTTTTGAAACAGAAATTAATTGAAATCACGTGTAGAAGCAGTCCATCTCAAATTGTCACATTTTTATACTTTTTTATTTTTTGCACAAATGATTCTTTTTATCCACCAAAAACTCAACCAAAAAGGAACCAAACCTGAAATGCAAATTGTTCAAAAATAAAGTGTGAAATAATAGCAGCAGGAACTGAATAAAGGCATTAAGGAGCGCACACAAACACCAACTGTCTCCATGTTGGCTCAAGGCTTAAAACTGAGCCTCTCAAGATACTGTGCATACAGGGGCACATCAGAGGAACACAGCGATTGTAATTCAGTCACTTTATTATAATTTCTGCTGAATTAAAATAGACTCTGGGAGCAGAAGGAGAGGTACTGGGAGGAGGCAGGACAACTGGCAGCTAATGACTCACTTCGACACACATGATTCTCGAAAGGTCTGTTGGGATTAAAAAGAATCACTACACACAAGACAAGACCAAGCATGCCAAAAGTGACATGACTGTGGGATCAGTTGGGTTCTATATTTAACCACAATGACGTATTTTAGTTGTGATGCATTGAGTGATACAATCGTCTGCGCGGAGGAGGGTGGGAATGGGAGGCTAAAGTGAAAGTACTGAGACAAAATGTTAGAACGAACATGAGAATATTTCAAGACTTAGCAAATTAAACTACATCAGTGGGGTGAAAATTATAAAACACAGTGATGAACACAAAAGCAAGGCTGCTTTTTGTTTTCCGGTATTTAAATTACTGACTTTTCAGGCAGTCATAAGTTTATTCTAAACTCCAGGTTGTTTGCTGGAAAATGTTATTTAAAGTCAAAAGGCTGTTCAATTAGGACGTATCAGGCAGCGAGAGAAAGCAGAACCACAAACACACCCACACACACTTTATCTCCACGTCTTATTTACTGGTTTCAGGAGAACATATACGTGGTATGAACACATGCTGCCTCCCACTCATTTTTCTCCTGTTTGTTAATTACTTAGATAAACCTGCTGAAGTTAAAATGTAGCTTTAAAAGTTTATTTTTCCAAATACATCAACTGACTTCATTTTTCAGTTAAAAACAACACATAAATTCCTCCCAAAAAACTTGCAATTTTATTAACTATTTGTTTTGTAGATCAGTAAAGAAAAAAAAAATTAATCTGTGCTACAGTTTTGGAATTGGCTGTGGACGTCATCACTGTGTAGTCACTCTGACCATGAAAACATGGACAATCAGATTTACAAAGATCAGCATTAAGTGGTTTTATAAAGCTATGAAGATGCCTCCTTTTTAAAAAATGACCAATACAAAAACAAGGACTTGAATAACGATGGGGCTGCGCAGCAGCTATGAATGGATAGGGAATGAAAGGATATTACTAAAGCTCAGGTGGTTTATTAGATGAAGTCTTGTGAATTCAATTGTTCTCATTTGGAGGAGACGAGTTATTCGAACAGCTGGTTATGCGGAGAATCCCTAGAAAGCGAAACAAGATGAAGGACAAGTTCTGTAAAAGGCAGTAATTATTTACATGTTCGCCAGGCAGTTTGGACCGGTGTTGAGCGCTCCTGGGTGAAGGTTTTCCAGGTGATAATTGTCTGAAACAGGAACTGGCTTGTGGATCTGAAGGACAGCAAGATGGAGGCCTGAGGTAATTCTCAGATTTTTGAGTCTAAGGCTGAAGAAAACAGAGTGGCAGGAGTCTATAACCAGAAAGGAACATTTGACTGGACAATCTGTCAGTGTTCATCATTTCTGCTTCTCCTCTTATACAGTAAAATTATGACGTGATACTCTGTAGAGAAGATGAGGAAACACAGAAAAACATGAATTATTTTTTACTAAAATATAAGTAGCTGAAGTAGTTTAAATCTGCTGTTATGGATTCCTGTTTTGCCATGTACATTGGCACAATTAAAAACCATTAAAAAACACGGCATTTAAATCGCACTGAGATTAAAACATTATTATTAAATTATTGCTTAGTACTTAAAGTTTTATAGCATTAGCCAATATCACTTCACATGTGGTGCCTGAGAATTGAAATGTCTTGTGGACTTTTCATAAGTACAGGGGCATTAATACTGAATACAGTACAAAGTGCAAAGACACAAGTTTTCTTTAAAACGCAAACAACTCAATTTAAAACTCATGCCCATGACACCAGATCAAACCTAAGCTTTGCTATTGTATCAAAAACTGCTTTGAAATGTTTCCATACATTTATTCATTAAAAAAAAACTCATGCTACGTACTTATCACAAGAATTTTACAAACACACCATTTATCATGCTAAAATACTTCATTACTGTAGCTAAAAGTGAATCAAACTGCATCATCTGTACTCTCTGGAGGCACACTGTGTGTGCGGTATGTCACATTCAAAGAAAGAGATGGAAGATGGAAGATGAAAGATGAAAGAGGGGTAAACTACCTTTCTCTACCACAGATTGACTCTTGTAGGGGCTGCAGATCAAACCACATCCTCCCACAGGCAAGACGATCAGTCCACACTCCGATCCACAACCCGCCCCACACGCTGTTTCTTGTCATCAGTGAGACATACAGATATGTTTCATTCATGATTTTGAAGAAATTGACTCTGTGCCTCTGTAATCTTGATCATTTTAAGACATTTGTCCAGCTTTCAATCAACAGTGTCTAAATTTATCATTGTATATTTCTGTTGCGTTTTTCTTCTCTATCCCTGATGCACGGTAAAACTCAACCATGTTAAAACCAAACAACATCCCTGCAGTAGATGCTTTGTTAGCATCGAATATCAATGAAAATGTCTGACTGAAAACTTTATCCTGCAGCTGAGAGTTTAAAACTCTTTTCAGAATCAAAATCCGGGGTTGTTGGGGTTTCTTCAGTATGAAATGAAAGTCAGAGACGTATAGTGAACATTGAAATGCATGAAAGAGTTGTTCCCTTTAGTTCCTCAAAAAGATAAAGGCAATTGTTAAAGGAAAGGTGATGCAACATTGTGGCAACATGTCTCTGTCTCAACTACATTACCGGCGTTGAATTCAAAATGAGCATTTGTGGTTTGAGACGCTTTATTTTTTAAAATGATTTGAAAGATTCAGATCAACATTTTGTAAGTTGTCTTGTTAAATTTGGTCATTTTTCATCTATTCGAGTGTTATCTTCTTGTTTTCCATTTTTACATTCAAGTTTATTAAATGAAATTTAACAAAATAGCATTTGATCCAATAAATACTTAACAAAGTAACAGAGTTTATTGAGTACCTACAGGAAGTGTGCTTCCTTCACATGCTGGTTAATGTGACGTGTGCGACGTACTTCAGGCATTTGAAGTTTTAATTGACATGAGTCCATCTGCATCTGAAACTGTGAGTGTTTCCTGTCATCCACTTATTGCATCATCTCCTGGTACTCGCCAGAAAAATATTCACTGCTTTTCATCATCCGCTTCTGTTTATTTCAAGGTCAGACTGGGTGTAGATTTGTCAGAACCGAACTGCGTTACTGTCAGCCTGTGATGATCAGCCGCGCTTTGATCATCTTGTAATTCTCCCAGAAACATTTGGATTTTTTTTTTTTTTATTTGTTTATCCCTTCACAGTAAAGGCATGACTGATGGCTTGTTTTTAACCTCATTTAACCGATGACTCAGTAAACTTGAAAGGCACCCACAGCTAAGGAGGATATAGGAGGAACATTTTCTTTATGCTGAGAAACGAGAAGCATGCAAGCTGCCATGAAGCCCTCCCACAGCGGGATCTGAAAGCTATATGATTTGGAGAGACAAATTATGACTCAGCAGCCCGCACCTGAAAACAAGAACCCTGATTTCAACATGGAACTAAACGCTCTTCCATGTTTGTTTTAATCTAGGAGATGTGAAAATGTGGAATATTTATGTTTTGGAAAGTATACAACTAATTAATATAGGGAGAAGTAAATAATTTTAGTACCTGACTTACTAACTAGTATTAACTAGGTCGTTTTCGGGGTCGTAAACTCTGCAGTCGCAGAACTTTGGTCAATTTCCGGCTACCAAAAAGGGAGAAAGAACTAGATTGAAGCCAGAAGCACTGCTTTCTCTTTCTTACTGTAAATAATTTCTATGTCTTGCTGTGAGGAAAAGCATTTTTTTTTTTTTGTAGTTTCATTAAGTGAATTGTGCCCTGAGTTAAAAATCCCGCTGTTCAGTTTGTGAGCTACTTATGTCCTTGTTTGTCATCTTGCTCCTCTCCTCTCCATGCCTCTGGTCGGATCATGTTTACCGCTACTGCTGCAGTTTTTCTGTTAGTCACTACAAACCTGCCTGGAGTGAAGTACAAATATAGAGCATGTAAACTGCAAAATGCTGGAGATCAAGTTGAACTGAATCACAAAAGGTTAAAGGTTTGGCTTCATAACTTGTCAAAAAAAAAGAAAGCACTCGTTCGTCAATCTACTCATGAAACAGTATAGAAGTTCAAATCCAAAGGCATGTAGCTTATCCTTAACCACCATTTTGTATTTTCATTGGTCAGTGCTTGACCTTTTCTGCAAAACCAGATCAAAAATAAATGTAAACATGCCACAAAACAAACAAAAAAACGTATGGTTGTAACAAATCAACTTCATTTTTATGCAGCATTATTGGTTGAGAAATGTCAAAAACCTTCTCCCACATGTCTTCTCCCCATCATCCCATTCATCTCTAACTTTTCTGTGTAATCAGTTGAAGCCCATATGATGAAGCAATGTTGCAGCAGAAGAACACATTACCAAAAATGACTCTTGACTGAGGCCACACTGTGGTGACACGGCCGGTCATCGCCAGCAGAACAGAACAGAACGTGCGAGAGGATGACATATCAGACAAAAAGAAGAGAGAAAGTGAAATGTGAAGGAGGAGTTGGTGAGAGAAAGAGACAAAGAAGTGGGAAGATGTGGATATGAACATAAAGCTTAGCTCAGAGCTGTAGGATACAAATAAGAGAGGTGATTTGTGGAAACCCAGTGGAACCGCTCCATGTGAGTCCAGAAAACGTGGCACACTAAATCAAAGAAGAAAGAGGAAGTTGATCTATGATGACTTTATTCAGCCAAACTCTGAGAAAATCTAGAACCCAGAAGTGCAAGCTGTGGGTGGTCCGATTCTCTTCTGCTGTTTTATGATTAGAGAGATCAGACATGCCCACCCCCAGCTTTCCACAAATATTCTGGGCTTTTTCAGCTTCTGACGGTTATTAACATTAGCCAAAAGGATTTCCTGTGGGGAAAATTGCTGCCTGGTGAACACGACTGCACGAGGAGAGTTAAATCTTAGTATGCCCATAGGACATTTGGGCTCAAATTTTACATGATAGCACCACAATATTCACTTTTTTGATTCACAGGTTGCAGGTGTGAGGGGAGAGAATGACAGCAAGGAGCGAAGGAGAGCTAATAAGGCAACTAAAATGAATCTAAGATTGAAGAATGAATAGACTTAAGAGATAAATAAATATAATTTAGAATCACTAAGAACAACTGAACTAAGGTAAAACAGAGACAAGGCTGATGTCTCTAAGTAACTAGAAACTAAGGAACACAGAATAATAACGAAACTAGAATCCATAAAATAAAAAACAAAACAAACTATTACTAATTCTTTGCATATTAAAATGTTAAAAGTCAGGAGCAAACCTATTTAGTGTCTATTTACTGATACCCCCTATTGCAGCCATCTGCCTACAGATACCCCCAGACTAGTCCACATTCATGAAAACCAAACTGACATTAGCAATAAGATTTTGAGAAAAAGAAATGCTTACAGACAAAACAATCAAACAAAGACGTGTAGCAGGAATGATTCAATTAGGGCATAATTTAGCACATGTGCAAACCAGCCATGTATCTGACAATGATCATCATTACTAGAGAGGTAACACATTTCACAGCACAATGAACTCTTAATGTAATTTAGGTTTGGATTCAACCGAGATGGCGTATCGTACTCTGCAGCATCTGAGGCATAATGGTGTCAGATTGGTCTCATGTTGGACTCAGTGGGTTCATGAGAGAACCCACACACATCGTGTCATTCTGCTTTACAATAGCCCAACTACCCAGCTTCATGGATATCAAACCGCTCCTTTACTTGGTACCAGTGAAACACTTTAAATAGACTCATTTCACGTAAAATGATGTTTTTCCAAGCCTTTTATCTGTTTACATTGATGGCTTCCTGCTTACAACATTTAAGATTTGAGCACAGAAACCACATCAAAAACACAATGTACTTAACAGAGAAAACTCAGCTTAATTAAAAGTATGTTTAATACCTGCTTAAAGGTTGTTACTTTTAAAAAGTACTTTTACTTTGACTAAGAGTCTCTTCAGATCCCATATTCTAATTTATTAAAGGTGCCTGTACATTTGATTGTTGCAGAGCTCTTGACCCACCTCTGAATGCTTGTGTTTTGGAAAACACAGCAGATATCTGATATTTTAGGGCCACCTGGTTGGAAAAAAAAATCCAAGTGAGTTTGCCTGTTGATGTACAAGTGGGCGCGTATATGTGCGTGGTTCCCGCTCGTGTGATGCACAAAGAAACGTCTGTCTCCCAGTCGGCCTCTCTTAAGGCGCAGCAGCAACGCAGACCTCTTGCCAATGAGGGTGTATGTTCGCACGTGTTTTGTGTGCTTGCACACTTAAGCCGTCCAAATGTTCTCCACTGAACAGAGATCCAAGAACATGACTCAAACGTCACACCTCCTCTGTTGCTATCTTACTGTCGCTATCTCTTTCACACAAGTCCTTATTTTCATCCCTCTGTCAGCGGTGAGCTCTGTTTTCCAGTCCTGGTTTGACATCAGTGACTTTTCACCCCTAAATATGTAGGTGTCCTTTTCTTGCACACCTACATGTTTATTATCTATTTGCACAGTGGCTATTCTCTGTATTCTTTGACATGAGTGATTATGTATGAGTCCAATGTTTGGTAAGATAACATGAGACACAATCAGACGTCTTACATTTTTTTTAAACGGAAAAGAACGACTGTTGCTGTTGCTCTGAATTCACTTTTATTTGTGTTTTCTGTATGTGCTCTACATAAGCAAGCAAAGTTGGCTATTATTTAGCTTCCCTGCATCTCACACACAGCAAACAATCAATTATGGCTCTGGAGCACATCAAAAGATTTTATTCTCTCGGCTTTGTCTCGTCTTTTGCTTTTTTATCTGTTAGATGCGGAGCAGACCTCAGTTCTTACTGGCTGCTGAAAACGACACAAGAACAACTGAGAGACAGAAGTAACCTGAGGAGAATTTTTAAAAGCAGAATATTGTAAATAAGTCAAAGAGACAAAAAAAAATTCTTAGAAGATGAGTTTGGTTTGGACAGCAGCTCCAGAGCAGACCTGCAGACAATGTCGAACTAGCTACATGAAAGACAGAGAAAAGACCATGAATTCAAACTCTGTTTTTTTTTTTCAATTACATAAAGCAGCCTAAAAAGGACTCGAGCATAAGTGTGCAAATGTTTAAAGAAAAACACGGAGCATGACGTCAAGGTGCTGTAGCAAAACAGGAAAAGTGTGAAAACTGGAGCACAGATACACTCAAGTAAAATGTCTGTGGGGTGGCATAAATTCAACTCCTGAACACAAAATAAGATGAATAACTTGCAAATTGCACTCGCACATGCGAAGGTGAGAACGCATGAATGTGTGTGGGGAGAGGAGGGGAAGCGACAGCAGCGAGGGCCCAGCAGGTGGAGAGAAGTGTGACAGAATAGTGACGCACTCAAACAAGCGCAGAGCTTTTCCACCCCGTCTCTGCACCGCTCCTTCTCTTCGACAAGTTAAATTGGGAGTCATTAATATTCATCTATTCAACATAACTGAGGCGTCGACAGACACTCGCTCACAACCGCTCCCTCCACCTCGCTCACATTCCTAGAGATAATGTCCGTTCTGACTGCTGAGTGACATGGATGGCGTCCAATCAAACCCACACAGTTTATATGTACTCTACAAAGAAGGTGCGTCATGGAATTTTTTTTCCCCCTGCCAAACAGAAGCTCAGAGACCAATGGGAATCTAAAAGATGGGACGAGTGATGCGCTGGTTTCGTCCTTATATAGGCATGACAAACTGGAGTAAGACATTTCTGAGTGAGTTTTATGCCATGGAGAGCAAACTGTGTGTTTGCAGGATGAAAGGGTTGTCTGTTTGCTTGGGATGCAATCTGCCACAAACATATTGTAACTTTAAATGAAAACGAACTGATAATTTATTTTAGCAACTGCATGACTTGAACGCATAGGTTTACAAGTGCAACGTGTCAGAGTACAAAAGACCTGCTGAATCAATGTAATATGCAGTGCATTGCAAAAGTATTCGTATGCAGTAAACTTATTAGAACTTTGTCGAGTTAATGACAGAAACACGTCCCAATAAATGAATACCCCTTTATCGGGGTACAAATGTACAAATGTAAATGGGGTATATACTCAGGTTTTTGTCCATTCTAATTCACAAAATGGCTCAATTATCCATCCATCCATCCATCCATCCATCCATCCATCCATCCATCCATCCATCCATCCATCCATCCATCCATCCATCCATCCATTTTCTTTACACCCTTGTCCCTTAGTGGGGTCGGGATGGCTCAATTATATGGAATGGAGATTGTCTGTGAGCATCAATTTATAACTTGCGCCACAAACAAATTCTTGATTAGATTCAGATCCATACTTTGACTTTTCCATTTCAACATAGAAATATCCTTTGATCTGCGTCCTTTTGTTATAGTGCCTGTTGTGTTTGTAGGGTTGTGTTTCTTATTTTGCCATTGCCAATTTAAAATATGACTTCTTATGGCTGTCTTTCAACAATAGCGTTTTAGCTTGTCATTATTTCATAATTGCTACATGTGTTAACTTGTCATAACATTCTCCCACCTGAATTAATGATCTCTACAGTTCCTCCAAAAAAGTATTTGTTCCTTCTCTTATTGACCTTTTTCTTGCCTGACCTTTCTGATTCAGTGGATGGCCTTGTATTGGTTTGCAGTTCTGCTATGCCCTTGCGAATGCTGGATTGCACAGTGCACTCAATGCTTTATGCATTGTTTTTGAACAATGTTGTTCATGATACTGCCAAAGGTATTCACTCACCCAGGTAAATCATATCAGGTGCTCAGATCATTCACATATACCCAACATCTAGGCATGCAGACTGCTTCTACCTAAATTTGTAAAACAACTAGTCACTTTCAGAAGTCTGATGATATGTTATCTGTGCAATAAATGTCGTGGTTTGGCAGCTGCCAGGAGAAAAACTCTTGCCAGTTTCAGTGAAACACGCCGCTTTGCACAAAATGCTAATTGGAGCTTTGAACAGTTGTGCATTCAGTTAGGACAGTATGGATATTTTTATTCCAAAATGTGCTTTTACAGTTCTAATCGCATACAATTCAAATTACATGTGGTTTTAAAAAGTAGTAGAAATGTGTTTTTACAATGTTAAACCTCTTTGCTAAAACTTTTCAAATGTTGTTTGGGAAATGGGACGATTGTTGTCCATGTATTAATATAGAAGACTTTTGTTATTCAATTTCAGCTCATGAAAGTTTGATGAAAAAGTTTTAACTAAGCAGTTTATAAATTGAAGTGAAATTCTTGTATTTCCAAACGGTGCTTGTCAGGTAAATGTATTTAAGCTCATGTTGCACTGTAAAAACTGACAATGAGTGATTTTTTTTGTAACTCATGATGACATGGCCTCACTTAGAATGACAAGATCATTTTGTCAAAAAAATGACAATCTGTAAGCTAATATTTTAGATTGAATGATTTACATTATGTCTTAATGTGTATTAGTCCCATTTAAGAGAAAGATAAGATTCCTGCTGCTTGAGTTTGTTTTAGATTCACTGAGCAGAGAACTGCAGCCCTGCTCACTTTCTGTTACTGTTTTGCTTTTATTAATAGTTGTGTAGCTGAAAGGGATGGTCAGCTGCCTGTATACACAAGGCCAGCAGTCTCTGTGTGTTTGCGAGTTGGTGTGCGTGAGTTTGCGTGTGCGTGTCTGTGTGCTGTACTCTTTTTTGCTTTGGGTGCTTGACTGGATATTTGCCAAGACATAGAATAAAACTCCCACTCAATCAGACTTTGTTAAAACAAGTATGAATTTATTCTTTCAAGAACATGTCTTTTTCTTTTACAGTAAAAATAAATAACAAGTCAGTGTTTAATATATTAATGACTATTTCTCTCTTCAGATACAAAACATAAAACATGCAGACTGTCAAACTAACAAAGGAAACTTTGGGGGGAAATGGTATAACTGGCACTTTGGTCATCTGAAAGTGACGTAATGGTCACTAGAGAGCACCCGGGCTCAGTTTGACCTCCTCTAGGAGACTTACTAAACAGATAACACTGAATATTTCCCACAGGCTTTCCTCATTGGCGAGAAATATCAAAGGAGCGAAGAGCACCGCGAAGCTCACCAGCTCTGATTGCATCTGTCTGCATGTGTGAAGATTTCTAACATCACCACCTACTCTTTCACTCCTAGTACATCCTGGCCTTCCCCTGATAACCTTCGTTGAAGAATATCTTCCACTACCTTTGAGGGATCGAGATGGCTTGAAATAAAGAGTGTAACATGAGGTGAGCAGAGAGAGAAAATAAAGACATAGTTGTATATCAGCATCGCCTTTGTTCCCTCAGTGTGGATGCCTATATTTGGAAACTTCCTGCTTCAGCTTTAACTCTTTCCGCTTCTTGATCAAAATGTCTTGCAGCCTCAGAATCCCCTGCAAAACTTGACTTTTTTGGAATAGCCTAATCTCCGCCAGCCTGCACGGGGAGTCTTAATTTACTGGCTCCGGATTCCTGTGTTGCTCTCTTAGTTTGCTCACAAAAAGCATCCAATTTACACCTCGTCTGTCCGTTTGGCGCAACCCCTTGGTGAGTCAGTGAAGTGCTAAATCTAGTGACGTATTTGCCTTTGCAGAGTTGCCAACTTGTGAATCCATTCATTGCCTTTGATACACACTCACAGATGCCTGTCATAGCCAGCGCTGCCCATGTGACTGTGTGGTCAGTTCTTTAGGTCCACAAGCTCTTTAGTCACGGTTTTGTCACCCAACAGCAATCTGCTACTTTTGTTTGTGTCTTATATTTTTGTTTTACCATATTCTCTCCCACATTCATATTGCTTCAAAATCACCAACCGCCCACAAAAAGAAAAACCCCTCCAGTTAGAAGATACTCATCAAAGAAAGGCATGATGCAGGAAATATTCAGTATATCTTTTATATCAAGATCATTCATTGGCATTCAAGTTAACAATCATCACACATTATATCAATATGTCACAGAAAGACATCCAAAATCAAAAATCTCCAGCTTTCCGAAAGAAAGCATTCTCTCCATGTGGTTGTCGCTAAACAACACCATATTTACAGAGGGTGGCGAATGGAGGACCACAGGGGAACCAGATTTATTACTTATCTCCTGCAGGTTGCTGCTTCTACTGCCAGCACTGACCTTCTTGTCTCACTCTTATTGCTGCTCAAACGCTCTCCCTCCCTCCCGTTTGCTGTCCCTGTCATCTTGAATTCCCCTCTGTCATCTTTGTCTTCACAGTATTTTTGTGCTCCTGTCTCTTCCCTGCTTCACTGTGCATGGTGCTCTGTCAAGTAGAGGCACAAGCCTTCACAGTTTTCCTGGATCCAAATGAAAAGTGATTGTGCTGGACCACAAAGTCAGCCTGAACACTCGCACAACACAAACCTATTTACATGACACTTTAAGTGGTTACAGTAGTGTAATTACTGTACACTGTTTCTAACAGTAATTGTAGTATTCATAGCAGCCAGGTAGCTGGATGCACTAATAGCACTAGTAGTATTGACTAAAGTTGAGGTGACAGAATTGACAACATCGTACACAACTGCTATCAAATTCCTTCTTCCTGGTGATGGACTCAGCCCTCGTAGCCCTGCTCGCAGGGAGTCGTAATGCAGGTAAGGCACAGAAAGCCATACCTGTTGATCATTGTAGATGATTGTAGGTGAAGAACTCTTAGCAGCCCTGAATAAGTGTTAAGCCCTATAGGTGGTAGATTAAGAATCTAGCCATTCCCCCAATCTCCCATGCTGTTCCTTGAGAAATACCTGACAGCAGAGTGGGCAAAGGGGGTATAAAGAGTCTAACAGGGTTCCTTCAGCCTCTAAAACAGGCTGGAAGGGGAGGGGTGTGGCACTAAGAGTTCAATTCAGCCAAATAGTAGGTGGAGGCAGATGGTGAACACAGAAAGGGTTAGTAGAGAGAGTAAAGAGGGTGAGGATGATCTGGGAGGAGAGGAAGATGGAGGCAAATCAAACTCAGGTGGACATTCGAGCTCAAAGCACCGCACTGAGACACCTGGTTCTTCATTGCCGTAGTTTGCCCAGTACTCTTCAGGGTCAAGTTTGGGCAGAGCCAGCTCTTCATCCGCCAATTCATACTTGACCACCGAGGTGGTTGTAGAAGGACCTTTTCCATACAAGCCAGCCTTGACAGTCTCTGATGACTTCTCAAAGACGCCTTTTGTGGAGGACTGGGGCTTGTTTTTGTGGAACCACCAGCGGGTCTTGGTGCTGAAGGTGGTGGTGGTGGAGCCAGCAATGGAGCCAGGGTCAGGCAGGGGGCAGAGGGCGAAATCCATCTCTCGGAGGAAGCGGAGATCCTGGCCACGGCGGATGGAAGGAGAGGCACAGATCACCTCAGATGATGAGACACGGGCCTCACGGAACCACTCCCACAGGGCACGGGCCTCACAGCCGCAGGACCAGGGGTTGGCATTGAGGCGGAGGAACTCGATGCCCTGGGTGTCCCTCAGGGTCTGGCTTGGCAGCTCGGCCAGGGAGTTGTTGAAGAGGAAAAGCATCGTCAAGCGGCCCAGATCGCGGAAGGCGCGGCGGTTCACCTGACGGATGCGGTTGTCATGGAGGAGAAGCCGGTCGAGGTTGACCAGGCCACGGAACACGTTCTCTGAGAGGGTTCGGATCCGGTTGCCATGGAGAAACAGCTGGCTCAGGTTGATGAGGTCAGAAAAGATGTCATCTTGCAGGAAGTGAAGGTTGTTTTCCTGAAAACCAAGAAAGGAAGATAAGAAAAAAAAAAAAAAAAAAAGAACTCACCGTATCTGATCTGGAATGTGGGTAGCACGTGCACAGTGTGGGCAGCTGCATGTGTATGTGAATCAGAAATGTGAGAGCAGCAATGTGTCTCTAGCGCCCCTACCTGCAGGTAGAGGAACTGTAGGCTGTAAAGCTTGTGGAAAATGTCATGGGGCAGGGCAGTGAGCCTGCAGCGGTGCATGTGGAGGCTCTGAAGCTTCTCAAGGCCGCGGAAAGCTCCCCCCTCAAGCCTGTGAAGGCCGGGGTTGTCTCCCAGATCCAACTCCTCCAAGTCCCTCAGCTCACTGAAAGCACCTGCCTCAATCCATGTGATGTTGTTGGAGAACAGCCACAGAACCTACAAGAAGACGTATAAAAATCGTTAGCTATTTTTTTTTTCTTAACATTTAAATGCTTGGAAAATAAAATACAATTAAAACACGTTTTGAAACTTTTTTTTCCCCCTCCTACCTGAGTTCCGAAGCCAAAAGAGCCAACTCTGAGCTCCGTAATCCGGTTGTTCTGGAGGAACACGCGCTGGGACTCGTACGGCACTCCCACGGGGACGGCGGTGAAGTTCTGCGCCTGGCAGCTCACAGTCATGGGCGTCGGGTAACACACGCAGTGGTGCGGACACGCCGACGCCGGATTTGGCTTGCCGAGGACCAGCCAGACCACCAGCCAGAGGGAGAGACCGTCTGGAGGAGAGACAGAGAAGAGAAAGAGGTGAGAGCAGTCCGTGGTGCTGAATTCATCCTCTTTTATTCAGTTCAAAAAACATGGAGGGTCCTGACGTTAAAGCAGCTGCACTCTTTTGAAATATGTGTTTAATTCTCCAGTTTCAATAAAGAGCTTGAATACACGGAAACTTCAGCTAAAAGTTAGTTTCCAAAAGAATACACACCTCGGAGTTATGCCTATGACACTTACGCACTCGCTCTGACCATTGCGCACCACATGGCCACAAAACCGCTCAGTCAAAACACAACATTGAATTTTGAGACTTTAGTAAAACTCGTTTCTACTTCTACCAATAGGAAAAACGTGCAATTATAAATAAGACGGAAATTATTAATCGGAAATTCATCTGTGGTTCTGAATAGTAAAACGTTCATCGTCCACCCATTTTCTCTGCTTCTAATATACATCACATAAATCACATACATTTTCATATAAAACTTAATGCATTCATGCACAATTTCTATCATAGAGCAAACACGTTTCAACTCCAAGTACAATCCAAGAAACGTCCCCAGCCAAAGACGGAAAAGAAACTTACTTCTGCAGTTGCGCATGATGGAGCTTCGTCGGCTCCGAGAAATAGAAGAGTTGTCCATCCTGAACCAAAGCCCAAAGCGAGTTAGCCTGAGAGGGCGAAGTAAAGCCTTGCTATCTCCGCTGATGCTCTGGTTCCCGAGTCGGAGCGACTGAGAGTGTGCCGGCTGATGGCCACCACTGTCCCATATATACTCCAGCATGCCGTAGTTGCCTACGGCAGTGGGCACCGTGGAATCTCCTACGTCACTGCTCGGGGGTCATGAATGAATGAGGGCGGCGAGAAAACGGAAAGGGGAGGGGCCGACCGCGAGGGGATTCTCGAGAAGAGCTTCTACGCGCGTAAAAGGCTTGTTGGAGACGTGCGCTCAGGACTGGGAGGAGGAGACTTTCTCGACGCACATTGGTGATGGCAGAGAGAAGGAAGGGTGGGAGCATGTGTGTGTGTGTGTGTGTGTGTGTGTGTGTGTGTGTGTGTGTGTGTGTGTGTGTGTGTGTGTGTGTGTGTGTGTGTGTGTGTGTGTGTGTGTGTGTGTAAGAAGAAGATGAGGGAGGCGGGAGCAAGCCAATAAGGCACGTTGCCCGGTAATGATGACTGGGCTTTGTGGAGGAGCGGAGGATGGGTAGCAGAGGCTTGTTTCCTGGCTTGCGTTTACAGAGACTGTTATGGTCTGCTTCCGGCGCGCTGCGCCCAGACAGAGTGATACAAAGAAGAGAAAAAAAAACAGTCCTATAGATGGTTCTGTCCGAGGGAAGGAGGATGCCCCCGAGTTATGATTAAGCCACAAGATAGCGAGTCACACCAAACAACCGCCATTGAAGAGAATTTTGTTGTTGTGCTTAACTGCGGCATGCGCAGTCATCCTGTTTGTGGTTTAATTATAGTGCTGACATAATTACTGATGATGGAGCTCTGGAATGGCACCTATCTTAACAAGGAAGGAATGGGCACTTGGAAGGTGTCAGTGTCTAATGCCAAGTGTCAGTCAAATTCTGACATATATGAAATAGAAATGCTCATTCCCATTAAAGTTTTTCCATATTGTCACATGATAGCCATATAACTCATTAAATTTCATTGGGATTTTTTATTTTATTTTATTAAACTGATTGATAAAAAATAGTATATATAGAGTAAAACTCTGATCCACCTAAATGACATCCAGTGCAACCTACTATCTGTTCACATAACAGTTGGTAAACATAGTTAAGTCAAAGTCCAACATTATTAAGTTAAGAATCTTTTGAAAAACTTTTTTTTTTTAAAGCTCTTTTCAGAGGTTCGCCATCAACAAAACTTGATCAGTTCTGAAAAGAAGAAAGGCTGAAAACTTCAGTCTCTAAAAGTGCAAAAGCATCATTAGACAAACACATATTTAAATATGGTTCCTGATTTTCAGCTGTAATTAGGATCAAACCCAGTTCTACAACATAACAGGTAAATAAATATAAATGCACAACAGTTTAGATATTATTTATGTGAAAAAAAAACTTTAATTTGATTTTCCCACCTTGTCAAAATCTGAAAATAGTTCACAAGGTAAAGATGCTTTTGCAAGGGGCTACCTGTTTTCACAGCTTTCTTTTGTATTATTCAGTCTGAAGTTATTTCACCATCCATATAATTGGCAAAAAAAGTTTGCACACTTAATAGTGCTCGCGTTCTCATTTAAACCAGGAAGACCCAGCACATCACCCAAGTTCTAAAGTTCTTACACTGGCTCCCTTAGCTCAGAGAATAGACTGAAATACTGTTGTTAGTTTATAAATCACTGAACGGCTTAGCACCACAATACATTAAAGATCTGCTGTTGTTGTATCAACCTTCCAGACCCTTTGAGTCTTCTGGTTTTGTTCTGCTCTGCATCCCCAGAACCAAACATGAAGAAGCAGCATTCAGTTTCTATATGGAACAAACTTCCAGAAAACTGAAAAACAGCTCAAACACTGAGTGCCTTTAAATCTAGACTAAAAACCCACTTGTTTAGAAATGCTTTTGAAACATAATCAAGGACAAAATTAACGATGGCACTTGACTAAATGTAATGTTTAAATTGTTGCCTGTGTGTATTATGACTTTGTGCTTTTATGGCAAAGCAGTTTGAAATGCCTTGTTGCTGCAATTTGCTACACAAATAAAATTTGATTTGAATTGATTTGATTTAGAATGGAGTAACCAGGGGTTTATTTTTGATTTCAGAAAGTAATTTTAGCAAAGATAAAACAAGTTGTCACAGTGACATAGATGCAACCGATGGCATGTCACTGTTGGTTTTCAATCACAAGCAGTGACAGCTTGAGAGTCACAGCTGAACAGACTTGAAGTGGTGTCCACATTAAGGCATCTGTTGTGTTTTGTCGTCTTTTTGCTTTCCGGAGTCAGTACTTGCCATTTTTTTTCTCCTCGTTTTGACTTAGATTACCAGTATTTGAAACGGTGTGATAAAAGCTGAGAAACAGGCCATAATTACTTTTACAAGACTGGCTGACATTTACTATGTAAAAATATGTATAAGTAATGAGTCATGATTCAACCTTCCTGAACCAATATTTTGTATTTCACTGTAGTTTATGTCTATACAAATCGTTCTGCGTTAGCAAACTAAATTGTTTGCTTTTTTTTTTCTTTGCAAAATAGCTTCATATGTCAGATAAGATGAAGAGCTTGTGTGCACAGCAGCTTTCAAGTTCTGGTTATGTTCAGGTTTATTATACAGCTGGAAGGCGTGCCTCAGCCCCAAAGCAAGTTGTTTTTAGTTGTTTGTTTTTTTTGCTCAATTTGTTGTTTATATTTTTCTGTCCCTGGTGAGAAAAAGAATTCCCAAAGTATAATGCTGCCACCACCATATTTAATTGTTGGGCTGATGTTTACAAGAAGCACTGCAGTGCTCAGTCTTCACCAAAAGCCGTTTTACATTAAGACAAAAGAAAAAAGCAATTTTTGGTATGTTCTGAGCAAAAAAACAATCTTCTATATGTTTGCTGTTGATGTGATATTTGTTGGAGCCTTCGCCATACTCATTCATGTGTATTGAATAAGTTAGGTTATTTGATTAAAAATAAATAAAAGTAAAATGTACCCTCTACTTATCAAGTTTGCACTAACTTAAAACTGACTATAAGGTCCTAATATGAGAAATTATAATGTGTTAGTTTAACAGGAAAAATACGAAAAATTTGTGCTGCATTGTTAAACCTTTTTACATTCCTAAAATATGACAGTTTACGTTGAACTGCAAAGTGGTTTTATTTTTTATTTGTCACAGCCTAAAAGTAATAAAAATGTGAAAACCTTCGAAGTAAAACAGCATTGCGTTCTCAGTATCAAATCTAACAGCTTATGAATGTTTAGAAAATGTACTTCTTATTTTCTGTTTATTCCTGATGAGTTTAGGTTATTGGGGTGTCATAGATGAAAGACAGGTGTTGGTATGAAAATATTTTAAGCGAAAGGCCTACATGAACTACAGGGTAATTCAAAAATTGAAAAATACAATTTTCTTTATCTATATTTATCCAAATGTATTTAGATTCTGAACTGACAAGTGGTAAATGCTTAATGTAATCCTGTTTTAGCTTATTTAATTCTTCTTTTAAGTCAGATGTTCACATGACCTGTTGCAAAATTGTACTAAAATAGTTTAGCTGGTCTCTTAAAAACAAAAACTGTGAAATATGTGGCAAGATATCATGAGTCTAGAAAAATGCAACACAATTTCTTAGGCTGCAGAAACATCCTGAAGGTTTCTGAGTCAAACAAGGTTTTGTTTTGCCATTAGTAGTTCTGCTGTCAAGCTAACACGACGGCTTTAGACTTATCATCTTCCTTAATAAAGTCTGTGTCCAAAAATGAGCTCCAACCTCCTGCTGTACTAAAAGATTTTTCATGTTTCTACATTTAAAACCCACAAAAAGAATTCATTAAACTCTGTAGCTTTATTATGAATGTAGCTTGTCTTCTGAAATAGTGATTAAAGTTGCTTAAACTTCTCTACACTATTACAGAATGCTTTGAGTAATTATTATTTTTTTAGCCTGGGACTCCTGTCTGCATAAATCTCTGCAGACAATTCTACGTTTGTAGAAAGGTTTCTAAAGAGCATGTTTTTTTTATTGTCTTTCATGCAATAATAAAAAATAAATAAAAAGAGAACCATTTACATCACTGATTAGACTGAAGTCGCAAGAGATGCAGTGGAGTAGGTCAGAGATGACCTTGGGAAATAATTCCACCTTTTTTTTTAATCTCTCATTGATGGTGAACAATGAGGACGGGCTGCTCAGACTGGAGCCTTGAGGATGCAGACAACAGAAGTGCAGCCATTCATAGAAACTCACAGGAGGGCCAGCAGATGAGTGAGTGATGGTGGATGGAGTCACTCTGTGAGTGTGTGGAGCCTGTACACGGCTGCATGCAGTACGCACACACTCACACACAGAGCTGACACAATCTGCAGTTCTTTCTGTGCCAACAGAGCCAGAGGAATAATAAACAGATGAGTAATTATAGGAGATCCATCACACCACACCCTTCTGTGTTATTGTTCCCTCATACCTCCTGCTTCTGGACTAAAGGTTCTGGTGCCCACTGCCTGTCCAGGGGCCAAAACCTCACTTGGCGTTCCCTTTACACACACCCACAGAACCTGCTGTGATTAAATGCGTGTGATAATGTGTGCTTGCACGCCTGCCCGCTGTGGTAAACTTTGTCTAAATGCCACCATGGCCCAACAGTAAGTCAGCGTTGTGCCAGTCTCCCACACAGCAGGTTCGCAGTGCCGTGTGGGCGCAAGTCTCCTCGGTCGGTGTGATTATTACTACGTCGTGTTTGTGCATTCCCCACACAAGAACAAAACGCGGCTTCCCCGGGCCGGCGCCCACTCTTTCACATCTGCCAGCCCCGTCTGTCCATCTGCGTGTCTGTCTGTCTGTCCGTTTTGGATCCACGTGTCATTTTTTTCTGGGCTTCGGTCCACTGCTACCTTACCAACCGCTGAGTGCATCACTGTACATACTAACATGGCACGCTGACATCTTTTGCACTCTGTGGTGCTAAGGACCCTGAAATAAGCTGCCAATGACTCGGTCTGTCCTAATGAGCCTCCAGGATCCTCTGCTGCAGGTGTGACCGAGCGTTTGAGCGCGGCGTTACATCATAGGTGATGTGATGGTAGCGGATCAGAAAGGGTGTGAGCAAGGGTGACAGAACACCAGGCTGAAGGTGTTTCTGTTTTCAAAGAACATGGATGAAAAAAAAAAAATTCCTTATGCATATTCAGTAATTTCATTCATTTAAATTTTCAAAGATTTTAAGCTGACCAGCTGAAATTTCTCTTTCAGGGAAAAAGACCGTATAGTCTGGGGAAAAAAGTCATGCTTTATATTTTGTTGTGGAGGTGTGCTCATATAAAGTCAGCTGCAGCTACATTGGAATGTTTAATGAAACGCAAAGCAAAAGGTCAAAATTGTATTTAATTTGAATGTGAATAATCCATAATTGGTCACAGAAAGGTTCAATGCTCAAAGTTTGTTACGTTTAAACTCTGTGAATATGTGTTGCGTATGCCAAAGTAACTTTTAGAGGATAAAAGTGAGACTCTTTGGCGTCACATAGAATGAACTGTAATGACTGGCTAACCTCGGCAGCACTTCTCTCCATTGGCTGGATTACACAACACAGCTCTCACTTTGTCCAAAAGGCTGATTAGTGGATCAGCCTTTAGTTGGCTAGTTGATAAAGTTTTGCTTTATGTCATTTCTGATTTATCTGGTCTGGGTTCAAGTGCAATACAAGACCAGCCATCAGTTGTAAAGTCTCAGTGAAGCGTTTGACATTTTGTCAACATTTATTGAGATGAAACAGATTTTATGAGAAACATGTGAAACTTATGTAATTCTGATAACCAACTAGTGTAGATGGTTTATGATATTACCTTTCTTTAATGTACTTGATTAGTTGCCACATACCAAATATTTTCTGTTTGCAGCATTTCTGTAGCGTATATATATAAAACACATTTAATTAGACCAACTAATTAAATGTGAAAATAAATCAATTAGTCATCACATGTGCATCTGAATATGTGATAATTATGTTACATTAAGTGGCTGAATGCATATAATACTAGTTGTGCAGGCTAAACAATCAGATGTTAGGATATATGGGATCTAAGCCCTTTTAAAACAAATGATCTTGACACTGTCACGAACACTTAATTGCGTTTTAATCACCAATGCAAATATTTAATTACTTATTCAAGTATCTGTTTATGATAGTTTCACTTTTGCACCTGACAGGTTTTAGCTAAATCTTTTCAAGATGACAACGGTTCAATCATTTTTATCTCTTAACTTTGCAGCATCCTTTAACAAGGGTCATCCACAGAAGATTCAATTAAATTTCTGCATGCGCTTGCTCTGCAGGTGAACTTGTTTGGCCACCTTTGGTTCACATTAATGAGGCAGAGGATGTGAGTGCGTGTTCAAAGGCATCTCCCGAAGAAAAAAAAAGTTTTTATGTGCATGAGCAGCTTAAAAACCAGTTAGACCACGATGCCTCAGAAAAAGAGCATCAGAAAATCAAACACAGTAAAGAAACAGAACATGTACTAACACAGCCCTGTGTTAGTACATGTTCATGTTAGTACATGAAGTTGAAGTGGCTCAACATGTGTTGTTTTGAAGCAAACTAGCAAACTGCTCACTGTGATGATCATCTCATCAGTCACGAGCATTCTCAGAGACACCAGAATCTTTCTGTCCACTAATCACAGACAAAGACGCCGGCGCTATTCTTCCTCGTCTTACTCAGCTCCTCTCTCCTACATCTTGCTTCTCTTTGTCTTCCAGAGATCCCTCCCTTTTTGTTTTGTTGTTTGCCAGTGTTTTTCATTTGTTTGGCGCCTTGGCGTCACCACTTCCGCTTAACCATAAACTGTTGGTGTCTTTCCACACATTGGCGCAAGTTCTGTCACACAATGGTGTGTTGTCAGTTCTCCTTCTTATAAGGAAACTGCTCTCCGGCTTCAGAAATACGGCCAGCATCTGTTTCCTTTTGTTTTTTCAAAAGTCCCCCCAATATCTTTACAAACAGCTGCTTTAATTTGTAGGTGATTTCTTGTTTGTTTTTTAATCGTTTCACGGATGAGTCAAACTTTTGTTTTTGAGAGAAAGACAGGGTGTTGTAAAGCCTCTCTCAATTTATTTGTCCCTGTCTTTATACATGATGATAGAGATGAAAATCAGATTTTGTGGCAAAATAAAAAAGAAAAGAAACTTTGAGATATACTATGACAAATCTCTCTCTCTCTTTCTCTCTCTATCATCGTTCTATTGGAACAACCAGCTACATCCAAGTTCAAACAATACGACTTGATTTGAAGTGAAGTTGAAGAATGTCGAGGTAGTGAGGTAAAATCTGAAGTAGTTAATCCCAGGCTGAGTTTTTCAACCTCGAAACCCTTTTCTTTTGATTGGAGATAGAACGGGTCTTCCTCCAAATATTGGAGGAAGATTTGTTTAGAATTATAGTTGTAATATTGAGTTGTGTCGAAACAGCTGTCATATATCTTCCTAACTAATGTTCTCTCTCGTATATCTTCAGTTATGTGTCCTTGGACTATCCCATTATTCTGAGCATTCTTTAATCCAATAAATCCTGTCAAACACAATGATTATTTTACTACCAAAAATAAACTTCTTGCTGCATTCAATTATCACGACTTACCAGAAACTAACAGATGTTTGATACATGCAATTAAAAATGGCTTCAGCACCATTTGCTAACAGGCTTAAATCTGTGTGTATGTAACTATCAATCTTGTGCAGCCGAAGCCAAACCCAGAATGAATTCAGACCCATTTCTTGTTTGTGAAAACTATTAAAGTTGTATGCAGTAGAATCCTTGGAAAAGAATGAGTCAAATAAATATCAAAAGCTTAAAATTCCGTATAAATAAATAACGAGTACATGCAAACATGTGATGACATTTATTTTTTATATTTTATTTCTTCTGCTTGAGATAATGCACTGTCTGAACAAAAACATGTTTAAACCTGGATTTAGCAATCCAGGTTTAAACAGATAGTTGCTGCTGTCTTCCAGCTCGCAAGTGATGCAATGAGTAGCTTCTCATTTCTTAAACAACCATCTCAAAAGACACATCCAGTGGTTGTGGAAAAGGGTGAAATATTTGGCATCAAACTTAGAAAATATCTAAGGGGATTACAGAAACTACTAGACGTGATAAAAAAAAACTGTCCAACACATTATTATTAAAATTGAAGGAAAATGGGGAACCATAATTTTTTATTAAAAAAAAAAGACCAAATTATCCCATCAGTGGATTGTTTTCTCCCAGATAACATGAGAATATTCCAAGAGGACAATGGCAGCATCACCAGGCTCAATCTGTGAAGGAGTGGTTCACAGATATTTAGACATCGTTTTCACACATGGACTGGCCACCACAGAGTCTGGGCCTTTTCCCAGTGGGACTCTCCCATTATCAATAACAGATCTTGGCGGAAAAACTAATCCAACACTGAATGGGAATAAATCTTGTGACATTGCAGAAGCTTATTGAAACAATGCCCCAGTGAATGTGTGCTGTAATCAAAGCTAAAATAAAATATTGCATTGAATTATTTTTTTTTTGTGGTGGCAATGTTTTTTGGCCGCTGAGCAAAGAACTTTAAATCATGCCAAACGACGGCACAGTGATTGCGCTTTGTCGTGTGTGCAACTTCTGAGTCTTATCTATTTTCGTTTCTCAAGGAACAATTGTATAAGGCTCAACCGTATATGTTCTTGCATTCAGATCAATAGAGTCCACTCTCCTTCCTCCTCTTCTGCCTCCTCCATTCCTCTTGCAGCACACTTCTTTAGAGATGCTCTGTGTATCCTGCCTTTCTCCTGAATTGCATCCTTCTAACAAACATAGAGGGCTAAAAACTGAGAAATAAATATTAGTACAGTTGTATACTGTAATCGAATGAAATATAAATGTCTGAAATAGGCATGTTTCTTTATGTAAGCATTACAAATATAGATTAACATATTTAATTTATTAGTTGTCATTCACAAAATCCAGTTATTCCCATCTGTTAGTCGCAAGTCAGCATATGTCCCTGTCCTTGATACCCCGTAAAGGGTGTATTTATTTTTCTCATGTTTTTTTATTATTATTATTCAATATGCTTAAAACCTGGCATTTCGTATGTGTGCCTGCCACAGTATTCAATCTGTTACTGCACAAACAAAGACAAATGTCACCCACGCTTGTCCTTCCAGGGTTGGGGGTGACTGGTGCGTATCAGATCTGATTTTAAAGATATTTATAAATACATCTCTGATATTCCGTTACTTGTTATTGTGGGATTTTGCAAATAGAAATAATTTTGGTCATTCTAACTGACCTAAAAAGAGAGAAGGCTGGTCTGATTTAATTTCAGACAGTGGGGAAAAAAATGTGTCCTTTTATTCAGTATAAGCAAATACCTGGTTTCAACTGTACATTTTGTGCATCAATTGTTCACTTAGCTTCTCTGAAACTTAGCATTTTGACTAATTGTTTATTTAATAAATAGTGGCTTATCTGTGTTTTGTAAACTTGAGATTAGAGTTAGATAATGTCAAAACTTGATAAAGACCAGATACATTTTTTGTTAATATCTTACAACTAACAGAATGTGACATATATTTGTTTTTTTAAAGAATCCCAGCTGAGATTTTGCATCATTAACTAAATTATGTTGACAGTGACAGTCATAGGTTAACAAATCCATATTGGTCATTACTCTCTCACTGTCTCCTAAGGTCTACTGTCCAGTTGTTCTGGTGCTGCTGTTTTTGTCTTCCTTGTCAAATTTATATTTATCACGAGAAGTAAAAATAAAAATGCATCAACTGCATTTAATTTTTCACACTCAGGACAAAAAATAAGGTTGAAAAAGTAATAGAGGGACATGGATGGGTAGGTTTTCCTTGGTTTTTAGAAAATGCAATCCTGCTGATTTAGAAAACAAGAAATAACAATAATCTATCCGTCCTTTATATTTTGAAAAAGTTTGACAGGATTGTCTCTAAAGAGACAATCCAAGCTTGACAATGTTTTTTCAATAATCTCTGTTTACTATTATTCAGCTTAAAGTTGCGGTGCTGACAAAGTTTTCCCCATCATCATTCCAGGGTATGAAATAAATCTCTTCTCTCACCATCAAGCCAATATTGATGTTTTGAGCAGCCTTCATGGAAGCACTGATGGAAACCGTCTCTATAGATCTGCCACATCTGCAACATATCATGCTCGGATATTACAACCTTTAGTGTTTCTGTCATTTCCCAACAGGTAAACAAACTGCCTACTTTAGTTTTAGATTAGTTGCATCTTGGGGAAAAAAAGAGAGAGAGTCACTTAAAGAGCAAATACAGCTATGAAACATGTGGGAACATCAAATTCAAAGTCTTAAATGTGAAAACGTCATCATATTAGAGATTGGGGAGATGCTGGAGAAATGGATTATGATGGCCATCCTTCACAACTGCATGTTCGTCCATAAGGGGAGATAAACTCCTTAAAATGTTTAAGCCTCTGCCAGCTTTATTTGTAGTTTAATGCCAATGTGATGAAGGTTTTTCAACTCATTTAGAAATAGTTGGTTCAGAAACACAGATTTGACTGACCCCGACCAATAGGATCTGTTCCCCAGACTGTGAGCAGATAATGTTCTCTGTATTTTTTTTATTTATTCTGATATACATGTAACCACCATGAATCTCTCTGGGATTCGAACCATAACTTTTTTTTTCATATTATTTTGGCTTCAACAACGAAAGATCACGGTACAACTTTTCAAATGTATATTTATAGTGAACCCTCTGGTGACAAATCACAAGCACAGCAGAAAAAGCAGTGACTTCCTTGTCTTTCATCTCTTGGCCTCGTGAATGCACAGACTCCCGTTTTGCTTTCCTTTGAGGTGAGCTTCGTTTGCAGACAGATGGGGGTCCAATAAGCATGTGTTTGATCAAGGTCAGTCCTCAGGGGTGGGGTCCAACCTGGGCAGGGCATTTCCTCTGAGCTGAATTTCATTTTTTCTTCTGATGTATTTCATTGTTTTGATTTGCTCCGTTGTTGTCGCGTTTCCATCTGTCTCTCTGGCCGGCTCCGTTTAATTTGCTGAAGGTCTCTTGGCATTGCCGTGAGCTTTATTCTTTTGTCAATTTCTCAGATGTCCTGAACACCTTTTGATCACATTGTTTTTTATATATATATTAATTGCAGTTCATTAAAATTTATAAGAAAGAGAGAGAAAAGACGGGGGGGAAAAAATGTAATTTTGGCCTCCCGGGGCCTTTAACCCTTTCATGCATGAATTATGATCCTTTGTGTCAGGATTTGTTTTATATTTTCTTAAGGCGTAAAAAAATGTCATTTTTTTTTTTATTTTATTTTATTTAGGTGATCAATTGTAATTTTCTTCAATTACAAAGTTGTTAACAAAAATAATTTCTTGCATTTGCAGCTGATGGCCAGTAGTTGATGGTGTATTTTATGATGCATTAGTGTCCACTTCAGTGGTCTGTGAGCATTTATAACATATAAATCCATAAGAAGCACAAGAACATGGCTTTTAGACAGCTGTCCTCTATAGTGGCCACTATGCATGAAAGCGTTAAGATGACATTAAAACGTGACTGATTAAACTGTTGCTGCTGCCAGCACCACATTGTTATGAAACAAATTATTTAAACCAATTTTAATTAACTGTTATTGCCCTTTGGTTAAGTATATTTTGCAAAGGAACTTTCACTCAAGATTAAAGTAAAAACAGAATTCTTTAGAGTACAAAAAGCTTTTCAAAGTACAAGATTAGTTCTCTTGTGATGTGTAAATATATACCTTGGGATTGACTGATAAATTTGTTTTAAATTACCCAGTAGTCAAGGATTTGTGTTCACACTGTTTCAATTAACCATAATAACAGACGCAAAAATTTCATCCACAGACAGAGACAGAAAAAAAGAGTATTCAGCCAGGCGCACAGGATGTGATCTGTTTAATAATATATTTCAGTAATTGTGTTTACAAACAGTCCTGTCCTCGGTTTCTCACTTCTTTGCAACTGCAGCCAAACATAAAGTGTGTTTATTAAGCAGGGAGATTCAAAACTCAAATTAAGCTTCCATCAAGCTCTTTTTAATCCATGAAGGATGAAATAATAACACAAGTGGTGAATTTCAAGGTATAGCTAAATTATTTACAGAAAACTAAAACTGGGATCTTTTAAGACTGTATCTACAAAAGCTGGCTGCACATTTATTTGTATTTTCTTTTTTTCTAGGAGAAATAGTACAAAAAAATTCAAAGTTCTTTTAGCCTGACGCTGCTACGGTGCAGGAAGTAATGCTTTATTCAGCCACTGTCAATGCTGTCAAGCCATTGTCGACATTTGCAAGTACAATATTTTTACCCTGACATCGCTGTCACCTTGTGCAGTCAACACCAACATTTTGCAATATGAGGACTACCAGATATAACCTCAGGTATTCATATCTGAGCTAAATTCATATCTGAGGCTTAATAAGGTGGGTGTCAGTATAGAAGCTGGGAAAATTATCTACACACATACACACACTGCACACACTGCGCGCACACACACACTGTCTCAGCAGCTTTTAACCAAGAAGCTGAGTTTGCGTTAGCGCTGCAAAGTTGCAACAACCTTATGTGGATTTTTACATGCAGCGAAAAGTTAATGAATATGTCAAACAAAACGTGTCACATTTAACACTACTGTATAAAAATAAACTCATATAGTTATGAGGTGAGCTATATGCTATCAAACAAATTGAGACAATATTGCTGAGTTATTTAATAATGTCACTATGCTCAGTTGAAATTTAAGCTTAAAATCATCATTAAAATTAGTAAAGTTATAGCTACAAAAAATGTTAAAACTTTTGCATAGACTTTCTTTTGTGATGTTTGCAGCTTGTATGAAGAACTTTTTTTAGATATATATACAGCATCCTAAAGATGCTTAGTAAGCCTTCACATTAATGACGCATTTGTTGTAGCAGCATAAGCTAAAACTAAAAATATTGCTGCAGCTCTCGAACAAAGACATTTTGGACATTTTTCACCACATCATTCTCTCCGGGATTTCAAAGCAGTGGTGGAGGGCAACCTGTTAAATAGATGCAAAAGACAAGAACATACAGTAGGAGCTGTACTGAGATGGTTCAAATTAAAGTATATTCAAATATTAGAATAGCCCAATCAAAAGACATAAGACCAACTGAGAATCAGTGGCAAGATTTGGAGCAGGGTTCAGACTCTATCCAACCTGAATGAGCTAAAATTGTTTTTTGTTGTTGTTTTTTTCAGGAACAAAGGGTGGAAAGTTTTGTCTCTAAATGTGCACAGCCGGTAGAGACAAACCCTGAAACTGATTTAGCTGTAAGTTTACAAAAGGTGGTTCCACAAAGCATTGATTCAGGGAGACTGAATATAGAGGTTTGTCAAACGTTGCACATTTTTGTTTGCGAAAAATGAAACGCGATAATGATAACGATGCATGATTCTCTTTACTACTGTGTGCTACTTTGCTAAGCAATTCCCAATGAAATACAAGTAAGTTTGTGGGCGTAACGTGCAGCTTGACAAAACTCCAGAGATAAACCTGATTTCATTTTTTTATTATGTAAGCTGGTGAAAAAGAGAAAAGCACACAAACAAGCCTCACAGTTTCACGGTCATTGTGGTCAGTGTCCATTATCTTCACCTTATTCAGGATTCAGATGCTTTTATTGGACCCTGTGTCTTTGGAAAGCATTCAGCCATGTGTTCCCTCGGTCCTGTGTCTTGCTGGAATAAACTATAGAATACTGCCAGTGCATTATCTATTTATGGGTCATGGATTTTTCAGATTTCTCTTATAAGTTGCTGCCTTTAAAACAAGTTCTTCCTCCTCTGCCCTCCATCTCCATCTCCCCTAGTCATCATACCCCCTCACCTCTCTCCTTGCATCCGTCTGTTCCCCTTTCATCTGTTATTTTTAACCCTCAGGCATGCCTCATGCGTGACGCAGATGGGCGCGTAATGTGGACACAGTAAACTAAAGAGGAAAGAGGTCTCGTTTGTGGATAGATTGCGAGCGAGACAGCAACTGATGTAAAACAGGAAACATGGGCGGACACAGGAGGTCTGATTAGGGAGTGGAAAAGATGTAGTTAAACATCAGGGGACGGGAGGTGGAATAAATGGTAATTCGCACCTAACTCACAACTGAGTAATTTCCCAAAAACTTGTCCCTCGTCATGTCTGCTATCCGTTTGTGTTCGGTGCAGTGGCACGGACCACGTCCAGAAACTAAACTCCCAGTCAGCACTGCTTTCTTCCCAGTTCTCTTCCCGTTCCTCTGCGTCCCGTCTATCTTCCTGAAAGCTCAACACACCCACTCGTTTGTCTGAGCATAGAGAAGAGGAGTTACATATCAATCTTACGTCACTCAGCAGTCAGCCTCAGACTTTTCATAGAGCCAGTGAATGAGCATCAACACCACATGACGCACACCAACTGTCAGGCCCAACTAGTTGTGCGCTCGCATATGTGTGCGTGAACGGGGCTGCAAATGTGTGGACAGATATTTATTAATAGTCGTTATGTACGGCTGCGCGGCAGATCTGGACCGTGTTCACAGAGAGATCCAAAAATTAGCTTAAGTTTCGTAACACTTGAACTGTTTAATTGTGAACAATATTTTATTTTTTCTTTTGCATTACTCAGCATTACAAAATGACGCTAAAAGAGTCAGAATCCACCTACTCAAGATAAATGCTCAAACTTGTGCATGCAACAGTGACATCATTCAAATTGCAGCCAAATGTAGTGATTAATGAGGTCGCACACAGAACTGTGTGTTTTAAAATGTGGATGTAAACTGAAATCTGATTACACATTTAGTCATCAGGAAAAGATTTGTTAAATTAAAAGAAATAAACATGGCTAAGGATCATCTGATGGTTTTACTTACTCTGTCCATAACTCTGATTAAACTCATTATGTTTTCTGAGAAGTTGTTTCTGTGCAGTTAGTGGGAAGGAAAGATAATGAGTTCATTACCAAGTGCAGAAGGCTTTGAAAAAGAAATTAACGGGTGAGCGCAAATAATAATAACATAACACTGGATAATAAATGCATCAACTAAAAATTTACCTTGTAAACTAATATGCATTGGGAGAATTAAGTTAAACAGTTCGCCTGCCTGCTGTGCGGAAAGTTTGACTGATTATAGTTCTTGAAAACGATGTAGCGTTTAGTATGTTAATTAGATAAGCACTGGAAAGAAAATTAGGCTGATTATAACTAAATCCCATTTTAGATCTACCCTGTTTTTCATTTAAGCACAGTTAAACATGCTAGTACTTAATTATCCCTCAGTACTTTTTCCATTACGTTTCACAACAAAAACCTAATGACATCAGACCAACGTATATGCATCACTTTCAGTGAGGTGCAGGTCGTATGTTTTGTAGCCACATAAGAAACAGAAAGAAACAGAAGTGGTGGATTGATTTTAGTCGCTATGCCGTCCACATCCACTAGACACACCTGGTAAAGATGCAAAAACCTTTACAAATACATTTATTCCTTTTTTGAAAAGGTGCTAATTTATAAAATTTACTGTGCCACATTTGTAGTTTCCAAACCAAAATAAAAAAATAATAAAATAACTGTTGGTAAGGAAATAAGTCCACCTGTCTGCTGGACTCTGGACCTTCTGTGACATATGGAGACTTTTTCTAATTTATGCTTCACTTTTTGTTTAAAAACAAAAAGTAATAAATTTTCATTACAGGGACTTGCTTTCTAAGGGGATAATTATGATGTGACACAAAGCCATTTCTATTACCCACTCCTTAAATGAAAAATAAAAAACATAAACATATTATTCTAGTCAGTCAGACGACTGTAGATCTTCAGGAAGTGGCTACAAGAAAATAGCTGCTTACCACGGCTTGCTTGATTCAAGAAACAGAGAAATATGTATTATACTTAAAGATTTAAACATTTAAAGTTGTAATAAAAAAGGATAGATAGGACCAGAAATTACTTTGACATTAGAATGTCCAAAACTTTCTATTTAGTAACCAGAGGGTTTTTATTCAGTGTGAGATTAGACTAATGGAGTCTCTTCACTTGAGGTGGAAACAGATGTGTTGTATAAAACTTACTACACAGCTCAGTACATAATTATTACAAAAAACCCAAAACTGTACTGATTTTATATACAAACATGATTAATCTTATCATCTCAGACCTCTCAGTATGGTCTGACCATATTTTGTCTTTTTTTACAGATTTTTTATGTTGTGAAATAAAATCTGTGATTACAGACTGTTGTTTTTGCCGACTCTTGCATACCAGAGAGCTGCCTAGCGCAGCACAGCATGCTTGCCGGTTTCATATACATTTTTTATGAACCTGACATGTCTTGCTGGCTTACTGGGTTTTCAGCGTAGCAGCAATTCAGATCAGACAAACTGACCTGATGATGGAAACCTCAGGAAAAAAATGTAGAATAGAATAGAATATTATTTACTGCCCCACAGTGGGAAAATGCAACTGCAGCAAAGTGATAAGTAATTGAAGCATGCAGATTCACACAAGATAAAATATATGTAAAAATAGAATAAAGACTAGAATAATGTACAGTGGGTCAGAAATAAAGTACTTCGATTGAAAGGAATGCTCAATTGAGGAGGTTAATTTAATAATCTCTTATTCTGAAGTTGAAATCTAGACTCATCACTCCAGAAAATATTGTTCTCATATGTTTTTGTCCAATATTGCCGAGTCTGTTATTCCCGCTGCTTGCTTTCCTTAACGGAAACGAGAGCAGCTGGTGTGATCTTTATGTCATCTTGAACCAGTACGAACATCGTCCTCTGACTTCTGACATCAACAGGGGATAATTACTACTCTCTGGACATCGCCTCTGTTTTTGGACACTTTTCTGTAAAACAAAGACGGATCTGTATAAGAGTCCAGGGAGATGTTTCTAAGACCAGACCATTTTGTGCCAATCGTCATGTTAAGTTCCAAGTCAAGTAAATTTTCCATTGTTCTCTAATCTGATGCTTGGTTTCAACGTCAGCAAGTTATTTTCTCCACATCTAAATGCCTACATGCTTTGAGTTGCTGCCATGTGATTGGCCGATTGACTATTTGTGTTAAAGTGCAGCTGGATACGCACGAATAATAACATGGTTGGTGATTGTATTAATCCATGGCAGTGTTTGAAAGGCTCTTTTACTACTGTGCTCCTCATGAAATACTTCGTTCAAATCTCATGAAAATGGAAATTTCTGAGATTAGATTGATTTTCTTTGTACAAGAAAAGAACCACAAAAAAATCAAATATTTCCAATGATTTAGCAGATTTATGAAGGCCCTTTTGAGATATATCTATCTATCTATATATATATATGTGTGTGTGTGTGTGGGGGGGTGTCTTGGCCAAAAAACTCTGATTGCTGGTCTGAGTTAATAGCACACATCAGGATCAATCTAAAATCTCACAGAAAAGTTACAGATTCTTACCTCAATATTTATGTAGCCTTTGAACATACTAAACATGCTCAGTTTGTTTTAAAATAAGTTTAATCTCTTAAATAATATTTTTTGCCCATTATTATTGTCAAAGGATCTCAAGCTCAGTCAGACTGGATCAAGAGCTTCTGGGAACAGCAGTTTTCAAGTCTTGCTACAGATTCTGAAGTAAATACAGGCCTGTATTTTCTCAGGGCCAGTCCACCACATGAACAAATCTTGATTAGTTTATGATCAGTTATTTAATTGTAGTTCTTATTGTATGTTTGTGTCTGTGATCCTCCTGGAAGGAGTTTCTTCCCTGTATTAAACTTTATCCATCTTTGCATCAACTCTGACATGCTTCCTTGACTTTGCTAAAGAAAAGCATCCCTAGATAATTCTGTCAGCAAAATGTTTTATTTACAGCTTGTCTTCCAAGCGTGTTCTGTGTGGCCTTCAAAGACTGTGGAAAACTACAAATAGTATGTATTCAGGCTTTGTTTCAATAATAGATGTTTCGTGCTTTTGTTCCATAAAGCCCAGATTTGTGAAAAACAGAAATAGTTGTCCTGTCCATAGCTGTCCCAACTAAGCTGTTAAAGTCTCTGCAAGCCCATTAGAGAGAGCTACATTAGGCCTCTTGGTTGCTTCTCTAGTTAATCATCTCCTTTTCATTTTTTCATTTTAGATGGGCAGTCATCTCTGTATGTTTTGGCAGTTGTGTCATAATCGTCTCAAGTTCAGATGAACCTTCCTCATTGAGATGATGTCTTTATAATCTGATTCTGCTTTGAACTTTTTTCGCAACTTTCTCCCCGACTTGTCTTCTCCTTAACTCCTTATCTGAGCAGTGCTCTCAAAAGTAGGACATATTTTCCACAAGTTTTCCCAGATCCATTGGTATCTAAAAGATGTCTTTCTTTCTGGCCCAGATTTCCTCCGACGCTTTTCAAAGCAATGCAAACACGTCCTGAATGCATATATTTTCAAAAGTGAATTTCTTTGACTGATCAAAGACCATATCTGACGTTAAGATGACTGGAATCCACCGCTTTTATTTTATTTTATTTTATTTTTTTAATCAGCAGTGGAGTAAAATTTCAAAAGACATTAGCAGAGATCTGAGTGCAGCAACAGTTTTAATGACCAACTCTTTATGAACCCTGCTCAACTTACCGATAATGCTGGAGTATTATTTGCACTAAAATGGTGTAAATATTCTGTAAAGAAAACAAAAATGATTGCTTTGTTGTTTTATACCCAGAAATGAGATGACCATTTGATGGAGACTGTGGGTCGACCTGCAGAACCTAAATCCTTACATGCTGGGAAAATTTGAACACGAACGTGACAAACAGGAGATGGATTTAATATGTGTGGCTCTCTGTGTGTGTCTCCGCTTCCCTCCCAGTCATTCTCAAGCTGTATTGTAACTTGAGGATTCATTAAGCTCCTATAAACTATCCCATAATGCCCTGCTGCTGAGACGGTCCCAATTCACAGAGTGACGAAGCAGCAAGAGCTTGTGTGTGCGCGCGCACTGGTCTTCTCAAATGAACCTCCTCATGTTTGTTACCCCGTGTGTGTGTGTGCGTGTGTGTGTGTGTGTGTGTGTGTGTGTACTGGTCTGACGTCAATGCTCCTCCGATCTAATTTTAACAGCACAGTGAGGAAGTCTCACTGCACCTTGTAGGTGTCTTCTATAAATGTATTTATAGGCAGAAACTAAACTGGGTGTGAGAGTGACAGGTGAAGTGTACCTTTCCCTCTTGGGCATGAGAGGGAAAAAGAGGAAAAAAAGAAAAGAAAACTGGGTTATTTACGGAGCCAGACTGCCAGGGAATGTTTTCTATTTTGACTGGATTTTTACCACCGGTTTATATTTCAGGCAGCTTGAATGAAAAGATAACAAGAAAACGGCTGAAACAATGCATCGTCTTGTTGCCTATTTATATGTTTTGCAGTTTTAAAGCCTGCTGTGATTATTTAAACACACTAGCAAAGATAGCAGTTGTAAAGAAAGTTTTGAGCCACAGAAATGCTGAAATGACTCAAACTGAAACCGTAAACATGAGATGAGATCAGAGGAGATTTCATTCAGTAATAAAAACTGCACCCTTTTTCCTCTGATCCATAACTAAGACGGGAATTACATTATTCATTGCAAAAAGGATAGTTCCTAATACATCTGTTCAGTATAAATACTGTATGTATTTCAAAGCTTTATTATGTCACACGTGTTTGAAGTCTACACACCCTTTAACTTTCTACATTTAGTCAAATGTTTTTCAGTGAGATTTTATGTGACAGACCAACAAAGTTCTGCATAAATATGTAAGAAAAAGATACATGGTTTTTAGAATTTGTTCATAGAAAAAGATATCTGAAATCAATACTTTGTCAAACCTTTGAATGGAGTTACAGCCGTCGAGCCTTTTGGGATTACTCTCACCATCTATGGACATTTAGAGACCGGAATATGCATGAATTTGCCTTTGTAAAATAGTTCAATCTGGAGAAACTCAAATGGAGAAAGGAAGCGATTAAATGAGTTTAATGACAAAATGAACATGAAAATAAACAAAGTCTTTGGCGTTCAAGCCCCGGCCGGGGACGTCGAGCTGGACTTCGATAAGCTCGATGAACATTCCTGATGCAGCATAGGAATGTAGACCCACCCGGGGCCTGTACTGGTGGCAGCGGTCAGAGGAAGATGAGGCCTGAGCCGGGAGCGAAAGGTGGCGATGGGGCGGAGGTGGGTCAATTGCAGCTGGTGAGCAGAGGAGGCCATGGGTGAAGCTCCTTTAGAACTGGAGCCCAAACGATGATTGGCTGGAGCGAGGCTTGGACCGGCGCCGATAGGTCCAGGTTGCAGAGAGGGAGGCGCTGATTGATGAGGCAGGTGCGACTAGAGTCTTCCAGACTGAACTTCTGTCAAAACTCCATTTCAAACTCAGTTACATTGGATGGAGTCATCACTTCTCTAGACATATGTCTCTTTTGTTGAACATTTCCAGCAGGTGGTCTTTGCATCCTTTGTCCTACAGTGTGAAATCTTTTACATTCTAATAAGTTTGTGTTTACATGATTTCCTTTCTGAAAATTTGATCCAACTTCCCATCAACTCTTACCAGCGTCAGACTATTCCCACAGCATGATACTGCCATCATGTTTCATGATGACGGTGTTGCCTGCAGGCTGATGTGCAATGTTAGTTTTTCACCTCATATGGGTTTTGCTTGCAGCACAAAAAGTTTAGTTTTAAACGTTTAGTTTTTTTAAACGCATTAAACATTAAACATAAAATGTTTATATATATATAAAATGTTTATATATATATATATATATATATATATATATATATATATATATATATATATATATATATATATATATATATAGTAAGATTTCCCCTGTTTTGAATATAGGAGAAAAAAAAACATAAAGTTACATTAGATAAAATCAAATTTTTGAGCGAGTACTCGCTAAAAGGCCCAACAAAACAGCAATACGGAATAAAATAATTCTTCAGTTAAAACATTTTTATATAAGAGTTCATCACAATAAGTTCAGCCAGGGGAACAAAGTGCTGGAACTGAACTAATACGTTTTGCCATTTGCTCCATGACTGTGGGGCAAAATTAAAATGAACCTCCCAACTGCTTTGAGTCCTAACAAGATATTTGATTCTTTCTGATTTTGGACAAACCTTTGGCTTTTCTCGCCATGACGACCAGCTAGTAGTTTAAGTATTTGGGCCTCGATTGGAAAATGAATAAATGCCTTTGGTCTTATTGTTGAGACACAAACACGTCCACCAGTCTACCAGCAAGTTGTGTGATTTCCTGCCTAAAAACGAGCACCTGCTGATAAATTTGTGCTGCACAACAATTTATTTAAGCATGTGAAGAAATGTGTCTGGGCTCATGAGCCACAAAAGATGCATTTATCTTTTTCTTTTGACAGCTGGTGAGTAATTTTCTTAACTCTCCTTAGATGCACTTGAAGCCCCCTGGTGATCACACTTTGAAAACTTTTACTCAACAGCTTTCTCTCGTAACTGTAAATCTCCGAGCAGAGCAGCCGTGGTGAGGGGACTGATGAAAAATACAGGAAAACCAAGTCAAATTTATTAATATTTTTGTTTTGCTTTTTAACTGCTGATTTCACCGTCTCTCTGCTTTTTGAGCTGCATCAAACTTTAAAGGCTTTATTGATCCAGCTGTCACAAAATCATGCAACTCTGAGCCAGAAACATGCAATGAGATTGTGGAAAAATGGGAAAGTCTTCAACACAAAGAATCAGGATGCAAAAAAAAATTTAAATCATGTTCTCAAACAGTTTCACTGACGTGTATCTTCATAAAGGAGCGACAGTGTACTTCTGTGACACACACTACCTGGATGTGTCATGTACACTGATAATCTTTTGAAAAACAAATGTTAACCTTGGGGCACTGTTTCATAAGCCTCAGGTGCCAAAAGAAAGGCCCTCCAAGGATTTCTAAGAAATAATTTAGATAGCCTTTTTAGCTGCTTCCATTATGCGGCTACATCAGAGCTCCCTTGGCAAAAGAGGAAACATACAAAAACTCTTTCAGACCAAATGCATAAATAACCATTTCACAGAAGACAAAAATAGATGGCCACTCCTTTTACACAGTGAAGTTTTGCACACCCGCTCTGATTTATTTACGTATATTTTTTGTGTTTCGAATGTCATTAGTCCTTTGATGTTGAATAGGTTTGGAAGTCTAATCAAACTGTTCCTCCATTAATAATTCAATAAACTGTTTTTTTCTGCCTGTAAATATTTTTCAGAAGATCCAAGTTTAAACAACTGGATGCACATAAAGAGCTGAGTAGTTTTGGGGGAAAAAAAAGGTATTTTTTAGGGGTATTCTTCCTGCACAGCTTTTATCTGAAGAAGTGCTGGTTTAACATTGTTCAAAGCAACTCATGAAAGTGAAAGGTCTGTTGTGCAATGAAAGGATTGTCAAATAAGCCGGGGGGCAAAATTGAACTTTGATCATGCAAAAGAAAAACTACTAAACCGCAGAAACTGATGCAGCCTTTTTCTACCTGTTTCTTGAAGCGCTTTCAAAAGATCCCACACAGCAGATTCTTGTTGTAATTGTTTATATTCATTAAGAATTGGAAAGTTTTACACTATTTTGTGTAAAGCTGCTGTGCCACATGCACGTTTGGACAGAACCTATCGACATGTTTTGCTTTATCATTTAGAAGGAAGCAGAATGAAGAACACTGGAGCCTTCAGTAATGAGGTTTACGGTCTGCCTGATAGTGTGTTGCTTGAATTCAAAGCAGTTTTGCACCCGTTGAACCACCTACTCTGCCAGAGTCCATAAAGCGTTCTGTGATATCTGTAATTAAAAAGCTTGAAGTTTTAAATACTAAATATTTTTCTACAACTCTACACCACTACAGGAAAATAGTGGAGAACAAATTTGGTCAAAGACATAATGATCTAATGGCTTTATTGATTAATAGAAACTGAACTAGTGTGTATTGTAATCTGTGATAATTACACATTACTCTGGAAACATTCTGTTTTAATTAATAATTACAAAAAAGTAAAAAAAAAATTCTAGAGTGGTAAATTACATTTCTAAGTCCTCAATTTACCCAAGTATGAATCATAGCCACATTCTTTTTTTATTTTCTCTTTTGCAATGCATAATTATCTAAACTGTTAATAAGCCAGTTGCTTATAACCAAAACTGGTTATCAAAAAGTAAAACATCATTCAAGAATAACCCCTCCTAAAATATATTGGAATCAACATAAAAATAAAAGAAATCTTCGAAAAATAAATACTGTATTTATAAAATATACAAATAACGTACAGCGGGTCAGAAATAAAGTTTTTGTATATGCAGATGTACAAAAATAGACTTGCATATCTGTTAAAGACACACCCACTCTGTGTTTAAGTTTTAAAAGTAAAACGCTGCAATTGATTTTTGCACATGAATGTTTAACCACAAGTGTGTCTGAATGTGCGTTCTTAGTTCAAGCACAAAGTATAACCTCAGGCATGTAGATAGACATCTATCTGAGAACCTGAGCAGGTTGCATTGCCACCACTCAGCGTTGGGTTGCATCAGATTGTGCTGCTGTTTGGACTTTTTACTTATTCTGCTTTCCATCAGTACGTGACTACAGACGCTGCTTTGTTTTGCTGTTGTAACTGAGAACTGCCAACAATACAGAGTCCCCAAGACAGGACAGCATATCAGATGTCTGCAAACATTACTGTCCTCTTCTTCAAGAAAGGGTTAAAAGATTAAAGCTGAGCTATTTTTTTGATCCGTCTGCAGCCAAATAATGATTAATATCCCACTGTAGCTTCCTGAAAGTCGCTTTATCACACTTGTATGACTGAAGCAGCTTAAAAGGCTTGTTCCATTAAAATCTAATCATCATTGACGCAGTGTGATTGCCAGGATAACCCACCATGGCCACGTGGCACAGAGTTTCTACAAATTCCCACATGTATAATTAGATGTATGAATTTTTGAACATTTAAAGGAAAAGGAGAACAGTAAGTCAGAATAATTGATGATTTCATGCAAGAATGGAAAGACAATGTCAATGCAGAAGTGTGTCTGCATCAACTTCTGCGCTGATGTTTGCAGACCGCATCAATATTTTCTCCAGTGGAATTGATAAATAATGCACGAGTGGTTTTATCACAAGCTAGGAAACGTAATGTGTTGTTGGAACTCTCTGGAAGCAGGGATGGACTTTTTCTTTTCTTTTTTTTCTACAAATAAGCAAAGCTGGGCCAAATTGGTTTCCATCAGTATAAATCAAGTTGAGTTCTTTTGAGAAATATGCTGAGCGAAAACACTACTGGGCTGGGAGCAGAGCGTCCTTTATGCTCCAGAATATAAGTTATTCATACCATCCAGTTAAGTTAGTGAAAGTTTTGAAGGAGCAACTAACAGTGCATTCAGTTCTGCATGAGTCACTTTTAATAAGATCGCACCACATTTGTTGCAACAATTTGGCACAGCTGGATTTTAAAATATAAAATGAAATTGGTTGAAAAGAGCAGCCAATTTTACATTTATTTTATTGGTTTTTGATGGTAAAACAGGAATGACTCAGCCAAGTTCAGACATGTTGAAAAGTCAATTTTCTTTCAATAATTGAAATCACTTTTGAGAAAATATTTGGCACTAATGTAACCCGTTTTACGATCGCTATGCCAGTTCCATTACAGGAATTAATATTGGAAAGAATGACAACATTATGCTGGAAAGAGCAATCAGACTGAATCCCCATCTATTTGGAACAAGTCAGAAAAACACTTTCTGTTGATGTTGATGAGTTTACATGTAGTAAGATGTGAATCACGTGTAAACACCGTGCTAGAGAAGTTAATTTCCACATATCTTGCATTTGTCAAATTTCTGATTTTGCTTCTCAAACTGAATCTTTCTGCAATATAAATATAAGAAGTACCCTATATTCGCCAAAGTGTTTGTTTGTCTGCCTTCACACACACACACATGAATTTGAACCACATCCTAATTCAAAGCATTTAATATAATGTGAGCCTGCACTTTGCAGCTCTAATGGCTGCAGCTGTTCTAGGAAGGCTTTCCTCAAAGTTTTAAACTACTTCTTAGTTCATTAGTTCAGATACAGCTGTGATAAGTCGGATTTCTTTTAAGTTATGTACAATATTTTTATGACAACTGAAGGTAAGATATAGTTGCTTGATTTGGCTATAAAATGGCCCTAAGTGTTTGGAAAATACATAATATTTCCTCGGTACCGGCCTGATGGGTGGACTGCTGCAGAGACGGTTCTCCTTCTTCTCTCCACAGAAGAAAGTTGGAGCTCTGGACAACAGGGAGACCTTTGGGTAGCAAGTCACTTTTTTGACTTTTCTGATTGGGACTTTGAAAGCAGGAGATTTTTTTTTTGTTTCTGAATACTTTTCAGAGGTCTACAGATAATTCATTTGATTTCAAACTAGTTGTTTGCCCTCTGACCTGCACTGTCAACAGTGGAGCCTTACATAGACAGGTGTGAGGATTTGAAAAACATGTCTAATCCACTGGCATTACCACAGGTGGACTCCATTTAAGCTGTTGAGGCATCTCAAGGATGTTCATTGTAAACGGATCAATGGAACCTTTGCCATGAAGTACTGAGCTCCAGACATGTGGATACACATGTAAATGTGCTTTCATAATCTCACTGCCTTCTGATTTTCTATTTTTAATACATTTGCAAAAATATTTTTTCCACACTTTCGTCGTGGAAATAGTATTTTGAGGAAAGAGATTCATTTAATACAACGATGCTGTAACCTGTATAGCATCATTGTGCTGTACAGGTTACAGCCTTGACCCCCACTAGGGACAAGGCTGTAAAGAAAATGGCTGGATGAAGATGCACTGTTCATAATGACATCTTATTACATACTTATTGCTATGAAATGACTTAAAGCTAAATATTTCCTGCTCTGCTCAGCAACTTCCTAATCTGAAATATAATGAGAGCAAACTTGAGGAGCAAACCTAAGCAATGAACAAAAAGATGCTCTGAAGCTCTATGGAGATAATAATTTTCTTTTTTTTTCAACAAAAGGATGAGATTTTATATAGCAACAAGCATTACTTGATGAAACGTGGTCAGAAACAGAAATAACATGCAGTGACATTTCCTCAGTAAATGTATTACTGAGGAAAGAAAACCACTTGATCATGTTTAGTCATCAAAACATCATTGTTAGATCCATTGACAATAAGTCAAAAATGCTTTTTAACGTCAACTAAACGACAAACACAACTGCGATTTAATTCGGTTGTTTGGTGAAGTTTACACACCATCACAAAGACCTAGGATTACCTGAGTCCACCTGTGGTAATGCCAGCAGGCAGATCTGGATATGCATTTTAAATAACAGAATCTCTGCAGCGCTGTTCATTCCAAAAATGTAAACGGTACAACAAGAAGAACTTTAAACTCAGCAGCAGACAAGAGATTGATAACTCTAGCAGAAGACTCTGTCAACCAGACAACTTTCAGGGGGAAAAAATGACATAAGCGCATGATGGAGGGATATTGCAAGCTGGTTTACTTGTTCTTAGGTGTCCATCATTGTCTCCTTGAGTTCAAATATATCTGTAGCAGCACATTGGCTAAGTAAGACAAATCAAAAAAATTAGGAGGAGAGTAACTTTATTGGAGTTGGGGCTGATGTAGCAGCAGGATGGGAGCAGTGAATTTTCAGAGTTTTTCCATCTTTATTTACTCGATCTTCCTTTGTCCATCAAACAAACATGAAACAAATCCAAACTCCTTCCCTCCCTTACTCAGGCTGCGATAGGTTGGGTGAGGGCTGACGTGGGTGAAACGTGAAACATGAAGGGGGAGGAGGAGGGATGTGGGAAAGGCAGGACATGACAGAGACCGGGAGAGAGGCAGAGAAATAAAGAGTTTCTCTAACCAGATATAGTCCCAGTGGTTCTTGTAATTATCTCCTCTACAACTTCCTGTAACGTTCCACTGTTTTCTGAATTGCAACTATAAATAACTCCCTACCGTATCCCCTCTACTCTGCAAATTGAACCACCAAGAGATTAAGGAAACGTCACTGCACCCTCTCTTTCCTCCTCTCCTTCATTGCCCTCCCTCCTTCACCCCTCCAGACCTCCACCTCTCCCCCACTTCTTCTTTTCCTCACCGAGCTTCACTTGGAGGACGTGGTGTAGCAGCCATGTGGGTGCCACTGCATGTCGCGGATGCGTCTGATGGACTGCATCTGAGGGCAGGGAGCGCCGAATTCATTGAAATGCCTGTAGTCGCCCTTCTCCAGCAGGTACTGGCAGCCCCGGTACCCGGGGAACTGGTACCCCACCCAGCTGGGGAGGGAAAGAGAGAAGCATGGCGTGAACAGCTCCAAAGTTTGCATTGAAAATGATTCATTCACTTTGCTTACAAGTGAAGGCAAACAGAAGGGTGAAAGACGAGTGAGAGATAAGTGAGAAATATACATAAAATCTGCTCAGAGACAGATGCAGAGAAATCATAGTGGGTAAACAATCTCTCAGATAAAAACAAAAAAAACACATTGATCTATTTTGTTATGCCGTCAGACTTTCAGACACGGCCGGGTCTGCTACCCAGCTGTTTGTTTCCACTGGTTCACAGCACTGAGAACAAAGTAATCACAGCAGAGAAGGAGCTTTGTTTGCAACCACACCTCTGCGAACACATCCAGGGACGCAGAGCTGCTGACGTCCACGACACCCTCAGCAAGCTGCTGATGAAAAAGTCTCTATTCCTGCTCTCTCTCTCTCTCTCTCTCTCTCTCTCTCTCTCTCTCTCTCTCTCTCTCTCTCTCTCTCTCTCTCTCTCTCTCTCTCTCTCTCTCTTTCTCGCTCTCTCTGTTTGTCTCTCTCTCTCTCTCAGCTTAGAAGAGTTGGTGATTAGAAAGCTGTTTCTGCCTGAAAGAGAATGACGTCACGGATGTGAAAATCGTCTGACACACGCAGCGGCACGCAGGCGCTGACTTTTTTTTGACGCAGTAGTCTGAGAATCAGAGTGCAATGTTTTTTGGCAGCCCTTCTGCAATATGTATGATCTGCCGACTGGAAGATGCAAATGCGGAAAGAAGTCTGGTGAGGTAGTCGGGCTGCAGCCACAGTCGGGCATACAAAAACGACTGCAAAGCACTGCTTATGAATACTTGTTAGATAAGTTAAATAAGGTCTCAAGCCACAAAGGTGAGACTTGTGCAATTTCCACCGTATGCATGTTCCACCTCGTGCTGTGAATATCGAATTCGCAATGGAGGATGCAGTGACGTAAAAAGAGGAAGGTGATATCAACGCCGTTGTGTCCTGGTGAAATAGATACCAGATTTAGACATTTTTCATGACACCTCAGAGTCAGAAGCAAATTCAGCTTGTTGATGTTATTTGTAGAAGTAACATCTATTAAACTTTCCCTCAAGAGGGGGTCCTGTATAAAAAAAAGGTTTTGTAATTTGTGGCTCTGAAATTTTTACATAGAAAAGGCTGATTTTAACAAATATTGTTTGTTTGTTTTTTCATCAGTACAAGAAAAAAGTTAGTAAGTCAATTGACACTTTCCAAAAAATGCAGAATATTCTAACCAATAAATGTATAAATTTTCTTTTTGGAAATGGTTGATGGTCTCTCAAACTGCAGTCTTTTTGATGTGTCCCTTGTCCTACAGGCTTGGATTACATGGTGAAACTGCCTCACTTTCATGCAGTCATGCTCTGCAGAGCTCTGGCAATGAGTTCAGATTGGACCCAGGTGTGCTGAGGCAGAGTGACATCTAAAGTTGCAAGACTCTGGCCCTCGAGGAATGCAGTTTGAGACCCAAGCTTTAAGACGTAAAAGAAAAATCAATATTGTGGTTCTTTCATTTTGCCACAAAACACATAAAATTCATGTAACGTCTTTTTCAAATCTTCTGTAAACTTTTTATGCTCTAAAAGCACGATGTGACTCCTGACAAAATTTGATTTTGTGTTAAATTTGCAACTTTTCTATCCAGTGTGTACCCCGAAGAAACGGTGGAGCTAATGCCATGTGACCTGAAATCTCGAGTGGGGATGGAGAGCAGAAGTTGCCTCCTTTTGTTTGTGAAAGCTGCAGCCTCCAATATAAACACAGTTTTCCTGACTACTTCACATGACAGCACTGCCAGGTGTCTGTTTGCACATGCTAACGGCTGTCCTTGTTTCAAATAAGCAATGACTTAAAGATAACAAATGTCGAACAGCTTATGTGACTTCAAACCTTCTTCCCTTGGAGACTGATGTAAATATAAGCAAACTGCAAAGATGCCGTCTTCAATTTCTTCTAGTAGGAGGTTTCCTGGATGAATCAATGTTTATGTAATTATAAAATCAGAACAACAGCTTCAACAAACTTAATAATGATTGCAAGCCACTTTTCAGTCCACTTGCCCTTTGGTGGCTGCTCTAGTTGTTGCAGCTACTGTGTAGGAGTGTGGCAAATCCACACTTAAACATCAAGTAAAGATTTATATGAGATGATCCTGGCTTTGTCGATGAGATACCAGATATGTAGAGGAGTTCTGGCAGATTTGTTATTTTTAATTTATCGCAAAACTTCATCACCAGCATTTGCAACAAGTGCATCACGTTGGATACAGAGCAGCTCTCCGCTGCGGCGCTTCTGCTGGTGTAGAAAAGACAGCCCTCCACAAAATTATTACTGTTTTCCCCTCTGACCAACTCAGTGTCTGTTTTTATATGAGCAATATGACCCTCCACCCAGTAATAGACCAGCGGTTACATGAGTGTGAGTACAGCAAGGAAATTGGTTGTTCATTGTAGCAGCTAAAGGCTCTAATTGGTGTCTAATGTGAGCTCTCACACTCACTGCTAAGCTAAAGGGTTATTTTTATGTTTTCCAGTAATATGGGCTGAAATGAATTATCTCTGCCAGTAAATCTGAAATATTAAATGAGTGAATCTGTAAGACCTGACTTTGATTAATCTACACTGGACATAGATTCTTAGTTTGAGACTTACAAACCATAAATGTAAACATTTATGAAAGACAAAATGAGACATTTTCATACTTTACAGGCCCTTTTTGGATTACTATCATGGACCCATGACAAGCACTACAAATGGAGAAGATCAATCAGGACCAAGATATTCTACGCTGATTACAAATTGGGTTTTCCTGGCATCTGAGGAGGCAGGTTTAAAAGCAGAGGCTTGCCTAGGGCCACATTCATGCAGGAATCACCACTGGGTCAATATTTATCCATAAAGTGATGAAAAACTACTGAGGAGGTAAACTGAGACAAGTTATTATACAGAAAACATCCATAATTTTGACTATTTCTCTTAATTTGAAACAGTCATCTATGTGCTGCACTGGTTAGTGGAGCTGATGAGCACAACTAAGCACCCAGAATGCAACACTGTATGTTATTGGTGATCATTCCCCAATCAGGAATCATACAGATTAGCATTGCTAGCTGTACTAATTACTCATCTCTGTGAGCATTCCTTGGAAAAGGCAAAAGTCTGTCAACATTTCCAAATCCAGCATGACAGAAAGATGTTGAAGACAGAATTAAAGAGAACAACTTTAGTCTCCAGCCTTCCTGGGATCAACTTAAATAATTGTGGCCAGTCCGACTATACATCCAAAATGACGCTCTGTGGCAAACGGCACCTTTTTAGTTGCGATAAATGAAAACTACAAGTAGAAAAAGGCAAAGGAGATAAGTGACCAGTTCATGTTGAGCTCTTTGATGTAGCAGCCTGGAGGAAAAGCTGCCATGCTTCTGTGGAAAATACAGTTTCCTTATAAATGGTCTTTTTACAGCTTTTGCTCTTCTTTTTTTGTAAACCCTGAACTCCTAAAGGTTATTGCTGTGTCTAAGAGTGTTGTGGTGAATGAGATCTGATGTTTTTGTTTTTTTAACATGGCATAAATAGTTTAAATACTCTTTAATAAATTCAGAAAAAAAACTTGCTTGTTAAACCTGAGGTAAAAATCAAGCAGGTAAATCTTGTTACGAACCGTTGATGGTTGGAAACATGGGGTCAACCCTAAAAGCAAGCGTTTTCACAAAGGTAAAATAACTTTAATATGCTCACGTCCCACAGCTGACCAAGATGCTTCCCACTCTGTCGGTGAAACCGTAGGCAGGCAGGCTGGGAACATCATCATCCATGATCTCCATCTTACGACCTTTGTATTCGCCAACCTCATACAAACAGATCTTGTGTTTCTCAGGATCCTGCAACGTGTTGGATGAAACAAAAACAAAAAAAGGAAATGAAGAGGAAGAATAGAAGAGAGCAAGCTTTATTCACGAGTGACAGCATGGCAGAGCTCACCATCCGCACAGGCCTGAAGGACAGAAGGTAATCGTTCTTCTGGCAGCTGCTCCATGAATCCCAGCGGGGGTACTCGCCCTTCTCCAGGATAAACATTTCACCACAGAAGTTCATCTGTTCAAAGCCCACAAATCTGAGGAGTGGAATAAAGTGCACTAAGACGAAAGATGTGCATTGAATCTCTGATTATGGAAGCCTTTCAGTTATTAAACTCAGAGAGCAGCATTGATTACCCTTCGCGAGAGCGCTGCTTAGCCTTTGATCTCGCGCTTCTGCTTGTCGACTCCTTCTCAAAACTGATTGTTGACATATTCTGGCCTGAGATGCTTCTTTGGGGATTTAGTGGAAAAATGAATCGTATAATGATGCTCTTTATTCTGTTATTGTCTGTTATCGTGTCTTTCATTCTGCTCACATTGCAACTGCAGTTTCTTGGTTAGTGTGTAAGCAGAGGAAAGTTGCTGCTGGTCAAAGTCAGATGCTATCTGGAAAACTGAAGCTCGCTCTCCTGCTGCACTCTGTGCAAATCGCTGTGGATAAAAGCCTGAAAGAGCAAAAGTGTCCCATAATGGAGAGGCGCATCAGTGAAATCACCTGCTGTTTGCCCGGAGAAGTGGGGTTTCTGCGTGCACTGCTTAAACTCGAGGGCGTGCGGAAGTCGGCGGTACTTACGGCCCACAGCAGACGCGCAGGGAGCGCACCCTGTCCATTCCCATGTCACACACGTTCACGCACTCGGCGGTGATGTCAATGCAGCGGCCCTGGAAGTTCTCCTGGTCGTACACGCACATCTGATGAACACAGAGCGAGGGGGGGAAAAGGAACTGGTTAAACTGAGGTGGCGAAAACCTTTCAAATAATGGGTGTAGGGTAGAAATCGCTATGAAGAGCCCATGTTGTTCTGGAAAGCACTAACTGGCCTCCTGGAGTATTTTTCAGCCATTTGTAGCATTCGACCACCTGCTCAGGGAGCTTTAAAAACCATGAGGAGGAAGCAGCAGGAGAGAGCTCGGGGTAAACCGTTAGGCCACCCGCTTCACACCGTTTAACAATGAGTAGCAGGAAATGTTTGAAAATCTGCTGTAGATGCGTGGGTGTGCTCTCCGTACCTTGTAGGACATCATGCCCGTCTCAGACGTCTTGCTCTGAGCTGCCTTCCCATCAGGCTGGGACTTGGGTTTCTCTCCTCCAGCAGACATGACTTGAATCCAGGAGAAGAAAAGATTTGTGATAAAGGAATAGTTTTAACATTTTAAAAGTCACCAACCACTGACAAAACACTCTGAAAAATTATTTTGAAGTCTCACATCCCAGAGATTTGTAGAAACAATTAAAGTAAACTATTTAATTTGGTTGATTTTTCTACAGTGTTCTAATATAATCCTTTAAAAACATAATAAACATTTAGTCTGACATCGACTAAAGTCCAAAATACTTTTTTTTATAAATAAAAGCAATTAAATATATTTACATATTTGGTAGTAGGGACCAAATTTTCTGTTTTTATTCCTTAAAATGTCCTGATTTAGTAAAATTTGAAACAGCACAGATTTTGTTCAGAACAAACAATAAATTAAACTTTAAACATGCTTTCTGCAAAGAGGGAGATTACAATTTAAGAGGCTTTCACAGCGTCAATATAATTTACAAAATATCTCTGCCACTTGCTTTTTCTTGATAATCAGATTTTGTCATTAATGTTGCTTAAGAATATAACCGTTAAGGGATTAGATTTAATGAGAGAACAAGCTTCTTCCTGCTCCTGTTCAAATATGTAAATTGAATCAAAATGTACTTTTTCATTTTGCTTTGTTCAATTTTATTTTTTTAATATAACTTTCTCCCTTTTTTTCTCAAATTTTTTTTATATGTAATTCCTACGGATTGTTGCTGACACTCTGATATATTTTAAAATCCCTTTTTTCTCTCTGTTTTTGACTGGAGTCATAAAAGCTTGGTCACCTGAGACGAGACCACAGAGTCCTACGTTAGCAAACATTTAACTTGCACAGCAGAACAAAAGCAATGCAAAGCAAAGTCTGAGCCGTTTTTCGACAGATGGTACAAAAAGATCCGTCGGTCTGTTCAAACTTTGCCACACTTGTTGGAGCTCAGAACAATCAATGTCTTTTATCCGCAGTCAAACAATGAGAAGCACAAAAGACAAAATGAGCTGCAAGAAAATCACTCAAATTAATTCAGTTTAACAGTATGGATCCGTTCACTGGCTACTGAAAATGCTTTCTCACCATGTGCCAGCACAACATTTGATTTTAAAGCCTGCCATATTCTTTATGTTTTCCATTAATAATGCTGGATTTTCCCATTCTAAGATCACATTAATTCATATTATTTTATAATTCTGACTCCCACGACCATAAATATCTGTACTCTATCTCAAATCCTTTCTTCTCTTCTCTTTTCTGCGGGTTTGTTGATCACTGTCTTACCTGTGGCAGTGTGTGAGTAAAGGAGTGGACTGGTGGATCAGTGTGGGAGTACAGGGGGGGCCCACTGTAGCTTTTATATGCTGGCGCCTGGAGTGAGGGGATTATGCAGATAGAAAAAAACTCGCTGAGCTCACAGCCCCCACAGAATAGAAATACCCCATCATCAAACACAGAGAGAGACACAGGATACCAGCTGATATAAAAGAAAACTACAAGGAAGACAGATGACCTCAAAGCTTTTTGTTAGATCAAGAGGACTTAATCAAAGACAACTGAAGACGTCGCTATTGAATTTACAAATAACCTGGCTGAAAACACCAGCGGTGGACCCAAATCGCTTAAGTAAAACTTTTACTAATGTTGAAAATAAATAAACGACGCCTAATGTCAGGTTATTTATAATTACATTAGAGCAAAAGTGCAAAAGTATTTTTTTTTTCTTGTTGAAATTATTCATTTTCCTTTTCTTGCAAAGTAGAGACACTTTGGTCGCAGTGGAAACTACAACCAGTTAGCATCAAGAATAATTTGGTATTGTATTTTTTTATAAAGTTGAGATACTGCTCAAGGTGTGTTTAGTAATTAATAAGGGCATAAATAGGAAAAATATGACACAACTAGAAACAAATATATCTAATTATTGTTAGTCTTCCTGTGGCGGCAGCAGCATTAGTTGCTATAGAAAGTTAGAAAAAGTGCATTGCCTTGAGACAAAAGACTCAAGGTTTTTAATTCTGACAGTACAGGAGGCTCTATGTGTAAGTTTTTATGTCGTATAAAGTTTCTTCTAAACAAAATAGTTTCTAATTTGAGGGAATTTTATGTCATCGATCAACTTGAAGCAATGTAATTCTGTGAAAAATGAAACATTCTTAATTTTTGAAAATAAATGTGGTAATCTGAAAAGTGTGGCGTGCATTTACTTTTAGAATTCTTTCACCTTTTTCTGTATTCATATTTTTCTGCAAGTACCTCTTCAAGTCTAATGCCACAACCAGCTTTGGACGTCTAGATACAGACATGTTTAATCATAGTCGCTTTATTTGTAGCTCAACCTCAGTTTTATAAAATAAGACTTGCATGTCATGAAACATGGATTTAGGTTTGAACTTTGAATGCATTATTCTAATTGGTGAATCCAAACCACTTCATTGTATTTATTGCGTTGGTTGAAGGTGAACCTCCACCCTCGTCTCTAGTCTTTTTCAGCCTCAATAGGTCTTCGTACAGTGTTGTCCTCCTTTTCCCCTCCACTTAGCTAAAATCATCTTCCTAAAAACTATGGCCAGCTTCTGTATCTCTGCTTCACAAAAACATCCCAGTTGTTTTGGCAATAACTTGAATCAGCAACCACAACTACTGGCTAATCGCATATTTTCATAAACAATACCCAAAAATCTGTTCAAAATTGTAGTTTGACAAAGACGGAGCGATCTTTGTCTGTGTTTGTTGTCATATCTAAATGGTTTTTGGTCTAGGATTTTCAATGTAGCAGCAGGGCAGGTTTTTCTACAGTGAGGCTTCTCACAAAAATATTCTGTCCTGCTTCTGTCGGCGCTGTAATAAAAACGAGTTGGGTAAAACAATAACGAGAGAAGCAATAAGCTGGGAGAAGCAATAACCTTATTATACCTTTGGGTGAGCAAAGGGGTCCTGCGAATGCAAGGACAAACACCCATCTGAATCTCTCTCATGAACACTGTAGGAGGAGGTCATTAAATTAAAAGCCCTGTGTATTTTCCTTCCAGTGTGGGTGAGGGTAATATTACAGTGGGTGTGGGCTGCAGAGTATGGAGGAAACACAGGCCATATGTGAAGCATGAGCTGGCAGTCGAGTTCATGTGATGTGCGGCATCACATGAACTCAGAAAGGAGGCTGAGGCCACAGCTGTGCTCCAGCTGAGACGCCGGCGGCTGACGTAAGCAAAGAGGTGTTCAATGGCCAGCCTACTTCCTGTCCTTTGAATATGGTCAAGATAGAGGCAGCGAGAGTCAAGAGGCAGAAGAGGGCGCGTTATGAATCAAACATTGCACATCTTTTGTCGCTGCAGAGAGCCTGATAATCAAATAAAAAGAGCGGCGAGAGAGGCATTCAAGTTACTTTACAGAACAGCTTTTTACTGTAGAGTAGACGCTTGTTTTCAGGACCATCAAAAAATATCAGTCATATTTGAAAACCAGTTTATTTAGAAATAACAAAGTGCAATGAGTGTAGGTAAAGGAAGGACAAGAAGTATTCTATCATGTCAAGTTTTCCCAAATTTGGTGGAATTACGTTTATATTTCTAAATACATAAAATATGAAACTCTCATTACTGTATTATGATGTTTAATTGTTGTTTTATTTTTCATTTGTATAGGACGGATGTTGAGTAGACAGTTTGATCTGCTGCCATTTTGTGTTTTATTTACAGATCTGGTTTAAAGTTCCACATAAACATTATGGACATGAATGATACTAATCCTATAACTGCAAAAAGAATCTGTTTAACTCTTTTTGTATTCATAGAACAGCTGAATTTAATTTAAAACACACTGGTATGATATCACCCAACCAGTTTGTATTATTTTTTGCATCAAATTAGTGGGGATTGGTGCTGCCACACTTTCACATTTAATTTTGTGAAAAATATTGGACAGGATGAATCATTTTTCTTTCACTTAACACATTTGTGATACCTTGCTTTAGTCTGTGACAAAACTTCAATGAAATACATATGCATGCAAGAAACTGCCTCTGTCTTTTGCAAATTGCTCCCTATAGCATTGAACTGAAGGTAAAAGTCACCAAACCTCTTCACATCAGCTCATGAGCAGAGAGAGAGAGCTTCATGAAATGGGTTTCAGTGACTGATGCGGTGGTGCAGAGCGCGCTGCCACTGCACTAACAAGCAGTGGAGGGATGTTTTCTGCTAGAATAAATTATTCCTCTTTGCAATTCTAATGGATGAATCTGGATTTGGCAGTTGTTAGGAGAACGGTCTTTGCCGGACTGCATTGTCAGGTGTAAAGTTTGGTGCAAAGACAGTTATGTGGAGGGGGCGGTGAGGGATTGTAGCTAATTATTTTCAGAGAATGGAGCTCAACATTGTATGACGGCGTCAGTTCCAACACGACTGCACCAATTGACAGAGTGGTCCATAATCCAGAGATGAGTTTGGTTTGGTGTAGAAGAACATGACTGACCTGCGCAAAGTCAACTCAACCAAACAAAACATCCTTGGGATATATTAGAGCAGAGACTCTCGTCTAACATCAGTGTCTGACCTCACAAATGTTTTTCATGAAAGACTGTAGAAATATTTCCAAAACATTTGGGGAGAGCCTTGTCGGTGCTAAGCTTAACTCTGGCAAGCTTTGAAGCTTAAAGGTTCTCCAAAACTTGTTGGAACACATTTTCAACAGGTTTTGGCCAAAATCATGTGAATTTAGAATCAGAAGTCATTCAAGTTCAGAAGTCTTTTAAATGCGCTACATTAATAAAATGATGGGATATGATTCATAGAACTGATTATAAGACCATTTTTTGCTTCATTTTCTTACATTTTACATTTGGCAATAAAGAATTGATGTGATTTACAGCTCAAAATAGAAACATTATCTGAAACAATGCTAGCTCAAAATCATACGTTTTTTTGTTATTTCCACTCAGGATTGTCTTAATTTTTTGTATTCAAAGACTATTTCCAACCCACGTTATTTTCCCACTTGAAAAGCTTTGTGATATCCTGTCTTACTCAAGGTCAAGGCATCTTTATTACTCTCACATAGGAGACATTTGTGTTTAAAAACGGGCAGTGCTGCTGGAGAATTTGTCACTATAACAAAGCAAGCAATAACTAGAAAAGATAGTTTATCGTTTATATCTGTTTCTGTTCATCTCCTGCAAAGCCGTGGTTTGTTTTACTTATCTCTCTGAATTAAAGCGGAGTCTGCTCTGACTTCATCTCCACAACTCATTCATCAAACCCATTTGTCATTCGCTTCATCAAACTATTTGTAGCACCGCAGGGTTCAATACAACCATGCAAATGTGTCATGAGACACATTTATTTCTGCTGCAGCTCAAAATTAGAAACAGTTCTGCCTGTGCAGCATACAATCCAGGTGATGCTACATGGTTATACTGTTAGATAAAACTTTCATGTGCCAAAGGAGAGCTAGTAGGTCAAAAGGTTAACCGACAGCCTCACCCAGTGACAATTTCTTATGGCAGCAGAAAAACATACAAAACTACATGCCTCTTTTGAAACCACAGGGTTTCCATTCACAACTGACCTTTCCGTTGAATTTTCAAAGCAGATATTTGATCATTTCTAAAATATGTTTTTAACAAAGAAATGCCTCCCAAAAACAAAAACACACTACCGTACATGGAGCACGAGACATGTGGAGAAACTGCGTATCATTGTAAACAGAAAACTGATTCACTTACATGACAAAGAAAAACATTTTAAAAGGATTATATCAAGTAGATGGATCTACTTGAATCTATTTGTAACCCAGAAATGTTTAGAGTAAGCATTCTTGCTTTCACCAGAAATCATGTAAAGAGGACGCGAGAAAAATTTGTGAAAGCAAAGTCAATGAACTTCCCCTCACCATCTGATTTGAGACGATTTGTACCTCAGGATTTGAAACAATTAGAAATTTAACTTCAAATGAAAAGACGCATCCGAGGCTGAGGAACAGGGACACAAACAGAGGTCATGTCTCAGAGACAGCATATAACTTGAGGGAGGTCAGTTGCTATCCCATCATTTTTAAGAGAGTTGTTTGTGAGCATAAAGTTTGTCAGGTAAAAAAAATATATATTTTCTTGTATTTTGTTTTGTGTTCTTTTTACTTTGTGCCTCCTTTCTCAGAATGAAATTTCTTTTGTCCCCTCTGTTTCTGAGCAAGATCACTGCAGCTGCTCTCTGATGGTATGCTGCAATTTTAACTTCACTTCCACACGTGTAGCATCAATCTGCAGAATCTTTTTAGAGCAAAGTGAAATCTTGTGAGAAAAACTAACTGTAGATGGATTTCAATCAAGATGTTTGTACAGCTACGATATTCTAGTGAAGAATTGTAACTTTTTCTATTCCCTGCCACTACATACTACACTTGCTTGACTTAAAATAATAATAATAAGTTTTTGTATGTTTTTACAGGCAACAGTTTTAAATGAGAGAAACAGAAAAGCAAAACAGTGTAGATAGGTCAAGCCTCCATTTAATTATTTTTTACTCTAATTAAAGATTCCTTGAGATATTTGGATTCATAAGTCATATTTGTGAAAATAAAAACACTGAGATTCTTTTTTTTCCCCCATTAAAAAAAGCTTTAAATCATCTCCCGCCTTATTTCAGAGATCACAATATGGTGCATTTTCTTGGGGGCACAGGGCAGCATCAAGAACAGGCCTGAACAAGATTGGACAGGAACATTTCTATAACAGCCAATTAACAGCAGTTTCTACAGACATTATTATGCAAAATTTCAGCGACTGCTAAAGTTGGAGAAATGTATAATGTATTTTGAAGAAGGTGGAACATTCACAATAAACATGCCTAAAGAAAAGGTTTATGTCGCGTCTAGGTGGGATCTAATGCAGTGTTGTCTTTAAAATATTCTAATCCTTGATAAATTATAGTAATGATTAGAACCACAACACAGGCTGCATCTTCATTAAAGACATTTGAGTTTGGGAAGCCATCACCCCTGATGGTATTTCAAAATCCTGTTCATTCTCTGCCTATAGCCCTCCTCCATTGTTACTCTATACGATGGCACTGCTGACCTATACGATTAGACCAAAACAGTGCATTCATAAGCCGAACCTCTGTGGGTCCTGTCTATATGATCTGCTGAGTCGACAGGGCGCTCAGGGTTAACAAAGACAGAGTTGGATCCTAACCGCTGGTGTGCGCGCTCAACCCATTCCTTCACTTTACGCACAGATTTGAGCTCAGAAGTGCCTCTTTCCGCAACCTGCGTCAAGTTGATCAATGTTAGTTAGAGGAACCACGGAACTCTCCCGTCACTTAATAGTTGCCTCTCAAAAAGCGTGTTTTCAAAGCTAATTTTCTCTTCTGTCTTCAATGAAAGAGTAAATAAAAAAAAATACAAATTAATGTGAAAACCTGAAACAACAGTTTGCCATTTTCAACAAACGTCTTCCTGAAATAGCAAGTCAAGAAATATTAATTATTAAAAATAATAATGGTAAAAGAAATAATAATTTTTAAAAAACTTCATTAAACATAATTGTCACAAGACATAATGATAATTTATGGAACAATACGCAATAATAGTATGTTTTTAATAATATTCTTAGCAATATCTAGTCTATATAAAATATCTTGTCAAATACTAACTTTTGTATTTTGACAGAAATGCTTCAAAAAATACATAAAGTTTTATTTTTTACAAGTATGCTGGTACTGCATTACAGTGTCAGGTTGGTATGTAGGTCACGATTAGCTTTTATTTTGAAGGTTTTGGCCAGCCGGAAGAGGTTGGTCTTATTTTCATCACACTTGACAGGCTCACCTAGCCAAGTCGCGAGAGCTCATGCGCGATACGAGCACGGCGCGTGACCGTTCATATGAAACAGAAGGTCCAGTTTGAGACCAAAGTCTAAAGATGATTTGTTGCGTGGGAAGTCCGAGGAAAACAGTCTGATAAAGTATAAATTACTGATTTTTTTTTCAAGAGGGAAAACAGTCAAACTGGAGCTGTTGTTGGGACACAAATGGTTTATTTGATCATTTATGTGTGCGTTTTGTGGAAAATTAAGCTTAAAACGCAACATTTTGTGTATTTTGTTTTTTTATTCAGTTATCGTTTAATTATTACAAAACTTCCCTTGGTTTTTTCCTGACCTTTTCTTATTTTCTAGCCATGAATAGATATTCCAAAACCTACACGAGCTCACCCATCTCCTTCAGGGCCGTGGGCACAGCTCCCTTCTTTTAAAGTAAGATCACACTTTTCACTTAGACTGAAAATGCTTGTTGCAAACAGGCTGTTTCCTTCCATTCCCCATGTGCTGCTCCCCCCCCACCCCCCCAACAGGTGACTATGTTTGAACAGGAGCACTTCCAGGGCAAGTGTCTGGAGTTCATGACCGCGGCATGGACAGCATCCGCTCCATCCGAGTGGAGCGTGAGTCACACAGCCGGTAAGTCTCAGTGAGCAGCTGATTGTTGTGTGTCTGGTTGTATCTGTATATATGTGGTGTGTATTCTGCATTCACCAGAAAGTAGAGGAGAGAAGTGAGTGATGTGAAATATATTCAGCATCACCGGAGGAAAAAAGCTTGTTTGTATAGTGATTCCCCATTAATTTGCAGTTAGTCAGTTTACAACCTCAAACTTAAATGTGCTTTATTAGTATTTTATGTTATTTATTTCTGAGAGAAAACCAACAATACCTTGCTGACAGAAGCTAGAAAGGGAGCGTCATTATTCAAAGTAAAACAAGTCCTGTTCTGTCACAAACCAAAAAGCTGATCAAACAGGAATTACTTCAAAATAAATATAAAAACCCAGATGCTTGTTTGCAAATGCACTCAAACGTAGCTAATTAAACTAAAACTGAAGAGCTTGGCAGGAAGATGGAGCTTGTACATGAGATAACTGTATCGTAACTTTGAAGTATAGAGTGGCAGCATCATTTTGTGTTGATGCAGGAGGGACAAAATAGATGACGTCATAAGGAAAGAACATTTGAAATGCTAAAGTATTTACATGCTGGTAATCCACAAAAAAGATCTAAATATACAAACAATTACATTATTGTACTATCTTGTACTGCTATATAAATCCCTTCTAATATTCACAAAAAATAAATTAGTTAATATTTTAAATGTATGCAATTTAAAATATTGTACTTATTTAATAAAACATTTTTTTAATCCTCTGTATTAAATCAACTGACACAGCAACTTTTACATGTTTAGATGTTTAGCCAATATTTTAACTCCTGAAACAAAGAGAAAAAAATGCATTTCATGACATGTCAACGCCTACTTCTCACTTTGTATTATACTTTGAAATAATCACCTTGGCAATTTTCTTTCACAGGAAATACGAGGCAGATTTTACACTGCTCTCAGCACACTGTTGTTTTTGTTCATGAGAAGTCTCAAAAAATCATTTAAGAGTGAAAAAATGTGGGGGGGGAAAGCCCCCATAGTTGCTTAAATGTTTCTGTCTGTCAGGTGTGCGCTGCCCGGTTCATGTTCACAGTTTTCATATTACATATTTAACCTTTTTTTACTAAAGCATGCAAACATCTTCACAGTTTCATCACAGTAGCCGCATGATGATTTTCGAGAGGGAGTACTTCATCCGTCCCTGCAGGCTGGTTCATGCCCGAGGTCGACTCCACGCATGTGCAGAGTGGAGAGTAAGTAAGTCTACTGGCTTTTTTTTTAATCATAAATGAAGTTTCAGAAAATCTTAAGACAGGGTAATAAAAAAAAAAAAGGCCCGCTGAGTCACTTTTCAGCATAATGGAGCTCAAACGCTCTTTTATCTACAAAGCGACACTCATTAAGTCATTTGGTGAGTTTAAAACAAAAGTGTTTTTGTGTTTTTATGGGTATTTCAAAAGAATTACTCTAAGAGAAACGTAGACAGTGGATACAGAAAAGAGGAAGTTAATGTACAAAACAATTAAAATGATATCTCTCAGGTGTCTTGAGAAAGTAATCAGAGCACATTGCATTCACATAATAAACTAAAACCGAGGAAAATAAATTAAAATTTGGTGCAGCTGCAAGTTGTAAGAAGAAGACCAACATTCACATGTTTATTGCAGCGTTACATAAGTTAATTGAATTATAAACATTCACTTCATTAGCCACTTTAAGAACCACGTCTATTTAATTGTTTGATTACAAAAATATTAAAGTAGACCATTAGCACAACTAGACATACTGAAAACCTATCATCAGAATAAGGAAGAATAAGATATAATTAACTTTGAAGGTGGCAATCCGTTTTGGTGGCCTTAGGATGGCATCTCTGCTTTTTGCGGATGATGTGGTCCTGTTGGCTTCATCGGAACGTGATCTGCAGGTCTCACTGGAGCGGTTCGCAGCCAAGTGTGAAGCGGCCGGGATGAGGCTCAGTGCCTCCAAATCCGAGGCCATGGTCTTGAGCCGGAAAAGGGTAGAGTGCCTTCTCCGGGTCAGGGGGGTCGTCCTGCCTCAAGTGGAGGAGTTTAAGTATCTGGGGATCTTGTTCACGAATGAGGGAAGAAGGGAGCGGGAGATCGACAGGTGGATTGGGGCAGCGTCTACTGTGAAGCGGGCGCTGTACCGGTCCGTCGTGGTGAAGAGAGAGCTGAGCCAAAAAGCGAAGCTCTCGATTTACCGGTCGATCTACGTTCCCACCCTCATCTATGGTCATGAGCTTTGGGTCATGACCGAAAGAACGAGATTACGGGTACAAGCGGCCGAAATGGGCTTCCTCCGCAGGGTGGCTGGGCTCTCCCTTAGAGATAGGGTGAGAAGCTCAGTCATCCGGGAGGGACTCAGAGTAGAGCCGCTGCTCCTCCACGTCGAGAGGAGCCAGTTGAGGTGGCTCGGGCATCTGGTAAGGATGCCTCCTGGACGCCTCCCTGGTGAGGTGTTCCGGGCACGTCCCACCGGGAGGAGGCCTCTGGGAAGACCCAGGACACGCTGGAGGGATTACGTCTCTCGGCTGGCCTGGGAACGCCTTGGGGTTCCCCAGGAGGAGCTGGAAGAAGTGGCTGGCGAGAGGGAAGTCTGGGCCTCCCTTCTGAAGCTGCTGCCCCTGCGACCCGACCCCGGATAAGCGGAAGAAAATGGATGGATGGATGGATGGTGGCATGACTGTTGGTGCCAGACGTGCAGGTCTGAGTGTTTCAGAAAATGCTGATCTGATGGGATTTTCATGTACAAGCATCCCTTGGGTTTGCAGATGACCGTCTGATTGCTTCGTGAATGTAATTGTCTTGTTGGTGTCGGGAAAATAGGTCAAGAGGATATAAAAGCCAACAGTAGCTCAAACATCAACATCTAAACCCTGTGAAAATCACACCAAGTGACTCTCCTGTCAGCTTAAAACAGGAAACTGAGGATACAGTTCTCCAAATCCAGAAAATTACAGATTAGATCAATGTTACCTGGTCCAATAATTTTTGATTTCAGGTGCGACATTAAGACTCCAGAGCCAGAATTTGGTGTAAATAGTACAGCGACTAGCGACCTGTCCGGGGTGTTCCCCGCCTCTCGCCCTTTGACCTCTGGAGATAGGCACCAGCACCCCTGGTAACCTCTCCAGGGATAAGCCTGTAAGATGATGGATGGATAGAAGAATAGTGCTGCTTTGTGTCAATGGCTCAGCTTTGAGAAATCCTGATTATTTGATCATGTTTATCCTATAGTTTATCCATCATTTGACGGCTGCTTCCAATGCAATAATACGCTGTGTTGCAAAACAAATTCATTTGTCCTAGTTTTAACTTTATTTTTGTCAGTCTCTGCCCCTTTGCTTTGACTTCTCAACAAACAGAACACATTTTCAGTTCTGAGAGAGATCCTGTTGTTGAAGCTCGTACAGGATTGGAGGTGAGGGGGGAAATCTGCTCATCCAAAACAAAAACCACTCAGGGGAGAAGATACATAAAATATGTTTTCATACATATAGTAGAGTCAACATGTTTAGTCATTATGGGAATACGGTTTTTTGGATTTCGATTTCACCGGTGATGGTATCTTTCACATAGACCCAGCACCTCCAAACAGCCTGAACAATTGGCTTAAGAGGAAAGTTAGATGTTATACATTTCTAATATAATCTAAAAAGATTTCAGCCAGGATAATAATTTATTTTCCAAAAGCCAGTCTTTGAATTTGCTGATTTATGATGGAGAGCTTTGAACACAAATGTTCCTGCTAAATGTTTTACATGTGAGAATGACATCTCTAATTTTGCAATGGTAATACAAAGTATAATACAAAGTATTTTGCAAATACCCAACACAGAGATGATACAAATAACTTTAAAAGCTAAACAATTTCTAACAAATATAATAAAGTGAAAGAAAAAAAAAAATCACATTTTAGAGCTGAAACTGCTTCAACAGTCTAAGCTTGATCAGCCTGAGCCTGTTGCTGTCTGTTTAATCATCCCCCTTTGTGGCTGTGCCTCTCCTTAGCTTTGTGTGCTGTGAGTAGCCGGGCTCCAGGGTACATCATGGAGCATGAGAGGCACAGTGGAGATAATCAGCACTGGAGGAACTGGGGCTCCCACTGTCAGACACCAAACATCCAGTCCATCAAACGCATCAGGCACTGAGGAGCCTCGTATCGAGACCGGCAGCAGGGTGGACTTGAGCAAAAGAACCCCTGAGCTTGACCTCAGTTTGGTTCAGAGGGCTTTGGACCATAACTACAACACAAACCAAGTGGGATCTAGCATCTACCTCCCCACCCCAGCCATAGTTTCTTTGTTTTAAGGAATATTTTGTTTTTGTACAAGTTAAATAAAGTTTAGACTGAGCAGATAAAACAGTGCGGACATGCAGGAATGTGTTTTGACAATTTGCACAGAACTTCACATAATATTTTTGTACATTGTTACCTCAGTATTGAGACACAACAATATCAGAGTCTGAACATTAAAACTTAAACTAAGGCTTCAAATATGAGGAGCCATCAGAAGAAAATGGAAGAACATGTTACCAAGCATGTACAGGTTTAGGGGCCACTGTGGATGAATTCAGCAAGTTTTATTCTGTTACACATGAAGAGACTTTTGAGAAAATACCTGATCATTCAAAATGATAATTTAAACACCTGATGCATATAGAAGAAAAAGAAAACATATAAAAAAATAAGCTTCTTTCTCAGTTGTTTTGTTATTCTATGTACTGACCGCTGACAACACAAAGAGTGGGACCAGTATTCTTAAAAAAAAAACAATTTAGCTTCTCATTTCTAATGACTAATTTATGTACTAGATTTCTGCAGATCATCACAGCAGACAGGCTTATTAAAACATAAAAAGCCCCATGAGCATCCTTCGGTAAACTGTTTTTATTCAGCTGTGGATTCATGCAATAAACATCTGCTTAATGAGCATTTCTCGCATTGCAAACGGTCACGAATCCTGTCTTGAAGCGAAACTAATTAACTTTAATAGCTGCACACAAAACGGAGACAGGTATCTCAAGAGTAACATAAACAATTTTTGATTCACAAAAATTAGTATTATATTAACTATGAAGCAAAAATAGATAATTTGTATTTAGCATAATCTTCCAGCTTCCCTGATCCTTTTGTATCAGCTTGTGCTCATGTTTTCTTACACATGTAATTAGCTTTAAATAGATTGTTTTTGTTTTATTTATTGATTCATTAACAGTGATATCACTTGTTGCTCCTCTCTGTCTCTAGTCTCTTACAGAGAGTTAATTTCAAACACCCTAAAGACTAAGACAAACTTATTCTTTAAGAGTTTATTTTAGGAGAGAGCAACCGTCAAATATCTGATTTGCTCTTCTTGATTAAACCAGTGAACTCTGTCCTTGGTATGCGAGTGCTGGTATTTGAACATACTCTGAAAGTTGATTCAAGGAATCAGTTATATCTCATTCTTTACTTGCTGTTCTTCAGAGTTTCCATGGAGATATGTGTTTAGTTTGTTTTTTTACCCACTTAATTTTAAAAGAGGGTGAATAGAAAATACAATACACATCTTGTAAGCAAAACGTAATCGCTTTCATCTATTTTAAGCTCCTGCTTCAGTGTATGCAGAAAAGAAATATCAGTAAAGACAACAGGATAACACTTTATTTGAAGGGATGTGCATAAGACTGACATGATACTGTCAAAAACATGACTAACACTTGTCATGAATATAACAGAAGTCTTTATGAATGTTTATGACTGTTGTCATGAAGTGTCATTTGGTAAATAATGACACTTTTAATGCAAAGATGCACTAAAAGTTGCATTGAAAGTCCATTAAAAATGCCAACTTCGCATTAAATTATAATTTACAAAATTAGGCAAAGTTGGCACTTTTAATGGACTTTTAATGCAACTTTTAGAGCAACTTTGCATTAAATATTGCGAACTCTAAAAAATATATGGGGAACAGTGCAATAAGGATGTTTCTCAGTTCACTAAAATACGTGTTGTGCATAATAGTTAATACACCATAGAATATAGATAACATGTTCAGGTGTAAATTCACTCTGAAATTAACTAAGAAATGTGATCTCCAAGTGTAAAACCAGCCAACCAAATAAAAATAGAATCTGTTTTTTTTTTGTTTGTTTTTTTTAATCTAGCCAATAATGTTTCCTCGCTTGGAGTGGGACAGATTCATCATTGGAAGCACCTGCGCTTCACTGCAATGACATTGAAAAATCTCCCGCAGAACAAAACATCTCTATAAGACCCAACAGCAGATCTGAAAGAAAAAAAAGTCAACTTGTCGTCATTAACAAGATATTTCTGCACTCCAGATATTTTCCCGTCGCAGCAGGAAAGATTCAGGCATAATGAAGGACATTAACAATAAATCTGCTCTACTTTAACGCTCAGGATGTGATGACGGCATTACAAAGAATAAGCACAATATCTGGACCAAAGCTGCAAATTAATGTTATTATCTCCCCTCGGTGATTTTCTTCCTGTGACAGGTCAAGCTTTCATCTGGGAGAAGGGAGGCCATTAGGTATAATCATACAGCACACACAAAGCTGTTTCTGCGTCACGGGAAAGACTGCAACTGCACTTTTTGAATAAAAACTTTTAACACTTTTCAATAGTTGGATTCAATTCAAGTGCAGCTTTTCAGACTTAATCCAGTCAGTGATACAAGTTAGATGCCCCTTGCAGCATTTGAAAATCCTGCAGAGTTTAGTGTCTGTTTAACTATGGAAAAGCACTGAGAGGGGACATTCTTTTGCTCAAAGATAGAGGAAGAATTTTAATAAAAGTGAACACACAAGCGAATGCCATTCATCCATCCGTCGTCTAGACCAGCTTGTCCTGGCTGGGTTGCAGAGACCCTGGCGCCTGTCTCTAACGGACATCGGAAGAAAGATCACCAGTCCATCACAACATGCATCCATTCAGACCTATGTGTAATTTGGAATAACTTATTAATATAACTTTTTTGGATTGTGAGAGGTGAGAACCTACACATGTACTGGGAAAAGAGACAAACTCCACAAAGAGAGACCCGACAAAATCAAGTGTTTGCCATCTACCTTCTAGTGCAAATATCTTAGTACAATTAACTTCTCAGGGTAGTATAGATCCTTGTTTTAAGTCAATAACTCCTTAATATTGATGGAAAGGTACTAGTGATAAATGAAATAATCTCCCCGTGGAACAAGACGTTTTTCTTAAGTCAAATGTTTTTTACTTGACTTATAAGAAAAATGTCTTACAAGTCAAATAAGACTTGACTTATAAGACATTGCATGTTTTTGCGATGCCACAACCTCATTGCTGTTCTAATCAGGAGTTTGAGTTCTCTTTGAACAGTGTGTGTGCCTTTGGAAATACATCCATCCATCCATCCATCCATCCATTTTCTTTCACCCTTGTCCCTCAGTGGGGTCGGAAGGGTTGCTGGTGCCCATCTCCAGCTAACATTCCGGGCGAGAGGCGGGGTCACTCTGGACAGGTCGCCAGTCTGTCGCAGGGCAACACAGAGACAAACAGGACAAACAACCATGCACACACACACACACCTAGGGGCAATTTAGACAGACCAATTAACCTAACAGTCATGTTTTTGGACTGTGGGAGGAAGCCGGAGTACCCGGAGAAAATCCACGCATGCACAGGGAGAACATGCAAACTCCATGCAGAAAGACCGGGGCCGGGAATCGAACCCAGAACCTTCTTGCTGCAAGGCAACAGCTCTACCAACTGCGCCACTGTGCAGCCCGTGTTTGGAAATACAATGTTTTCTATAGTTCAACACAAAAATCTGTAGCTGAACTTGTTTGCAGTAAATCACCTCAGCTGTAGACGAATCGTTGCACGTTTTGAAAATGAGAGTAGCTTCATTTATATGTTTTTGCAGATTTTATGAATTTTCCAATGGCAATAAAAGCTGCTAACTAAACAGCCGTCTGTCTTGGTTCACCTTTGGAACTGCTGAATACTGAACTGCATTAAATCTAAGCGCACATTCATATTCTTCTCTGCTATCCTTCAGAAAAGCAGGTTTACAGCCACCCTGTCATCCTGGTCTTAATGCAAGACAGAAGTTAAAACGACAAAAAAGTCTTATTCACATTCAACAGAATAAAGCAGGCTCTTTTAAAATTGCTGTTAATACAAAGTTTTCATGCTGCTATTCAAATGATAAAATCAATTGCTAATTTTTTTTTTTTTATTCAAATCTGTTTCTTTCAGATCTTTCTTTTACAGCCAAGTACTCTCCAGATTCAACAAAAGAGCCTGCTCATCGATAGATCTGGTAAACATGCAGCGCGAATTGAGCGGATAGAAAACTGAAAGCATTGTGCTCTAAATTGTTAACTGTAGACAGAACATGTTAACAAGAAACATACAGTCTCATCCAAAAACATCAACATTACATTAAGAAAATATACATTTAAGATAAAAAAGATTTTAAAACTTTCCTTCCAACGAAATTCTATAAAACACTGATATCTGAAAAACCATCATTTGTGTGTATTTTTTTTTTTTATCTTCAAGGCTTTATCACCCTTAAAGACTGTCATGGCCTCCTCAAGGCAGCTGCTTAGCTTTATAAAAACAAACAGGCATAAAACTGTTTATGAATTTTAACCATCTGCTAAGATACATGTGGTTAAGAAACTGAAGAGATATGAAACTGTAGATTAAGAGTGTGATCAGGCATTGGAAACTACAGCCCTCAATATACTGCAAAATATTTATACACATGTAAAAATAGAACATTTTAAGACATGAGGGGGAAAAAAATGTGTTTGCCCATAAACTTATGAACATTTATGTTTAAAAATCGACCAAACAAGAGCTGTAGTTCCTTGTTAAGGTGCTATTAGCAGTGAAATTGTCCAGACTTCAACAACCAGAACCTTTAATGCATTTCCTTAGGATTTGATGTGATAGACCAACACAAAGTAGCACATAATTGTGAAACAAACAATCGCCATGGTGAAGCATGATGGTGGAAGATTCATGCTGTGGGGATGCTTTTTTTTTTCAGAAGGAGCAGTTAGACTAATCAGAGGTTGTGGGATGACGAATGGAGATGAATGTGGGGCAACAATGTGAAGTAAAAGTGTTGATCTGTCACATAAAACACCAGAGAAATACATCAAAATGTGTAAAATGTTAAGGCGTATGCCACCTTCCACTGCATTGGTCTGAAAAAGGCAAAGCTGGCCGCACTAACCAGCTCTTAGGACGACCCACAGACGATTCTACCAAGATGTGACCATAATGCAGAAAGTTTCGCTGCTCAAGGCCTTCTTCCCTTTCTGCTTTAAATATATAGCCAGTTAACATTATAGTAGCATAGTGCTTCCCATTGTTCCTCATTCTTTCATTTTGTCATATCTCCCTTCCGTCGTCGTCCTCCGCGTGGGCCCCCCGACCCTCAGCCCCGCTTCTCTGGGCTCTGGGCGAGTCAGCGCCCTCGGCTCTGGCGTCCCGGCCTCCTTCCTCCCTGTCCCCTGCTACCATCTCCTCCACAACGCGCTCATCCTCCTCCATCCGCTCTTCCTCGTCTTCGTCGTCATCCTCCTCGCTTCCCTCTGAATCTGACTCATCAGAGTTGTCCTCTTCCAGGTAGCGGTAGCCTTTCACCTGAGGGTAAAAACATACGCTTTTATTTTTACTCTCCACTTGGATGTTTTTACAACTCGGCTGTGATTTTGAGACCTCAGTCACTCCTGCACAATCAGGTGAACAAGTTTTCATGTCTGCATTAGAAGGTATCAGGAGTATGAAAAAAACAGAAAGGATGAAACTTTTCCAGTCTGAATGCACCGTCTCATGAATGATTTATGTATACGGTTTAAAATCACCACCAAGCTTCTCAACAGTTTGCTGGAGTTCTGGTCCTTTGTTCACACACATCTTTTCAACCCTGTCGTCAAATTTTGATTTAATGAGTTCGGTACTTTGTCATGACGACTCCAAAAATATTGACCTTGTTGTCTTTAAGCACATTCGTAACTGATGTGTCTGCATGTTTAGTCTATAGTCTATTTGAAAGACACAACTGAACCCACGCTCCATCTTCATGGCAGATGTTTTGAGTTGTCTCTACATTTGTCTCTGCTATTTTGTGAAGTGCACCAGTCCCTCCTGTAGCAAAGCAGCCCCACGACATGATGCCAACACCTCTGTGCTTATTTTAAATAAGACATTTGCTATAACTGAAATTACACTTCATGTTCTGTTCTCAGTTTGTGTTTCGCACAGGAAGATCATGAGAGGTACACAGCCTCTTACTTCATTTTCCTGTGTTAAAAAGTATTAACTTCTGTTTAACACCCCGAGGCAAACATGAGAAAACTGAAAACAAACATTAGCATCAGTCTCCAGGACTAACTAATCTGGATTATCACTATATTGCAGATAAGATTTCAACTGCTTCTAACTTTTGCATTAGAAAATCTGTGCTTTCCCTTTAAGCAGCTGCACATGCGCAGAGAGATGGGTCACCTTGTGTCTTGGCCGAGGGATGCGAGGCATTCTAGGCTTCACTTTCTGTGCCACGCGGCGCTCCATCACCCAATAACAGTAGCACGCCAGTAACAACGTAGCCAGCAGGATGGACAGTTTAGCCTAAGAGGCAACAAGATTAATAAAATAACATATTAGCATATAAGATTACATCCAGGAAAACACTATGAGCTAAAACGTACCCTCATGGGCATCTGGGACCAGAGGTAGACGACAAAGATGGCGATGGCCTGCCACCAGTGGTAGATGGTGTAGACGAAATCCAGGCGCTCTTTTTCCTCAGCGTACAGAAGGCCGACAACAGCTGGGGCGCACAGAGACAATTATACGAGAAAAACCATTTTAAGAGCAACACAAGAATTCAAAATCCTTTTTAAAAAGCATCTATATTATGATCGATTAAAAATGTGAAGAGTGCATTAGTATTTTTTAATGTTAGCCTGTTTAATATTCCTATTATCAGTAAAAATGCGAAACCAAACAATCTACAATGGAAAGAGTGGCTGTGCTGTTACTAGGGCCGCAACTAACAATTATTTTATTTGGTTGATCTATCAATTATTTTATAATTAATGGATTAATTGGATAAAAAAACAAGAACCTTGTACAGATTTTTAATTTAACCACTTAACCCTTTTTTACACAGTATTACAAATACATTAAAATATGCAAATATAATTAAATACATTTTTTTCAATAAGAAAATAAATGTAGGGTGAAGCTAAAAATAGATAGAGAAATAATTTCAGTGGTCGATTAATCGTTTCAGCCGTAGTTATGATGTTAACTGGATGATCACAGATACTCACTGCTGACCCCTGTCTTGTTCAGGGCACTGCCGAGTCCCCACAGCACCACGATCACCAGCAGGGGACCCAGATACTCTGGTGAGTTTGGCTTAACAGTCAGAATGAGGAGAACCACCAGCAGGACTCCATGCACCGCAGCGCCCCCCATCAGACACACCCATCGTGGGAAGCGCAGGAGGCTGAGAGAGAGGAGGGAGAACACGGAGCAGGAGAGGCCGTAGACCAGGATGAGGAGCCAGAGGGATTTTATGCCCAGAATGCAGACGCCATAGGACTGTTGGGGTGGGGGGAAAAGATAATTATACCATTTATTACGACCAAACCTGGATGTAACCGGCAGGTCACTGTAGAAAATCAGCGCATTCAGTTCAGTACCAGTGAGAACCCGCTGATGATAAACAGCATTTCCAGTCCGCTGTAGATGAAGAAGGGGCAGAGCAGCCGCAGGCGGTAATCCCGCAGGTGCTTGAAGGGCAGCTGGAAGATGTTCCCCCAGCCGATGCTACGGAGGTCGATCTCCTCCGTCGGCCGGTAGGCGGGGCCACACAGCAGCAGGAACTGTGGGAAGAAAACACACTGATTATAGGTCATGCTGAGTGAAGGTAATGCTGAGTAACGTAAATATTCTCCGCATCACGAGGAGTTTGGACTGTTTGGGAAACCAGTCATGACAGCTACGGCCACCAAAGGCCCTAAAACGTTTATGGAGTTGGTGTTGAAGTTAGTGGTTGCAACATGACAAAATGTGATAAAGTTCTCAAAAGAATAAATACTTACGGCTCTATTTCTATTTTACAGTGAGTAATTTACGTTTTTCCGATTACGTCTCATTACTCCTCTTCAGTGAGAAAGCTTGAGGTCAAATGTTTGACGCCAGAACAAGAAGTAACCACACACAAGACCAGCAGCTTTCAAATTACCTGTTATTGAAAACAGCGGGTAAAACAGGAAGCGGTGCTGCTGCACATAATGAATAATAACCACGCTGTCTAATGGGATCTCAACAACTGAATGTAGGAACTGTATTTGACTTTTGCCGCTTATAAGATGCAGATTCAAGTTGCATGCAAGGAGTGGAGTGTAAAAAAACTAAAACAACTCATTAAATAGCTACGATCATTCTTCAAATAATGATTCTTATTACAACTATAAAAGAGATTTTTATAGTTAAAAAGAACCACAACAAAAAGATCATATAATTGATCTAAAGAATAATGTAAAATTGTTCCCTAGCGCATCTCTTACAATAATCATGGCGAGGAAGGCGAAACCCATCAGGATGCTCTCCACCTCGATGAGCAGCATGGAGCGGGGCAGGTTTCTCAGAACGGTGCTGTTGAAGCCCGGGATGATGCCTTTGATTGCAGCACCTGAACGTCGGATAAAAAGGCAGGTTTGATCGGTAGAAAACAGCTGCAAATATGAAGATTTACACCAAAGGCGTTTGGAAAATTCTGCTTTCAGTTTCTCAGAGATATAAATAAAGTTAGTTTCAGTGTGTGTGACAAAAAAAAAGGGAAACTATCAGAGGTGGTGGCTTTTCAAAGAGTTCATGTTTAAGGCTTTGTATGTTATAGAATTGGATGAACTGCAGGAGAAACGAGGACCTATACTTCCATTTGCTTCAGTGGGCACTTCCACTTTAAGAAAATCAATCAAACCGACTGTAGATGAGTCCCAGAACCCCAAGCCAATACAAACCAGTGAAGGCTTTATGGATTGAATTTAAAACAGTTTAAAGAGAAACTCGGTGCAAGAACAACTGTAGGAAGAGTTGATGTGGGTTTACAGATGATGAACTTCCTGAGAGGAGCAGACCCATCTTAGAAATCAGTCTGGCTGAAAATAGCAGCAGGGTTTTCAGTTCCTCATGAAGAGGTTAGCTTTTTTCTGAAGGACTAAAATGTCCGTTTAGCCAGGTTGATTTTCTCATCAGTGAATCGTTTCTGTGTTGCTTTGGCCTCAAGTTTAAGATACTTATTTTGCTGAAAGACCACATAATATAATTGTTTTAGTTTTTTCACAGAATCCACTAAATTCCTACTTAAGAACTTTTAGTATTTCAAACTACCCATGATGCCATTCACTCATGCAACAGCCTTTGAAACAAAAAACAGACCCACAGCATCACAGATTCTTTGCTGTACTCTGCAGTAGAGTCCATTCTTTGGCATGTTTGTTACACAAAAGTTCAATCTAACAGGATTGCATGACTAAAAAGGACAGGAGTGCACAGCAGAAAATATTTGTATTTTTAGCAAAAGGTACCAGCTGCACTATTTTTGGCACATCGCACTTCGATGTATGAAATAAACACTTTAAAGTTTCAACTCTGACCCCTACGTAACGCCCATGCACTGACAGTAACTTGACAAAATGTTGCTTGCTACTTACTTAACAGGTCAATCTTTAGAAGCTAAATTAATCTTAATGCCATTTTCTTTCCCATTTTATTTTATTTTTGATTTTAATTGTAAATATGTGCAACTTTGAAGAAGTAGGTGAATACTTGCAGCCATTTTCTAATTTATAAACCTCAACACTTGACATGTTATTTTGTCTTTCCCCTTTCTGAGTATCACCCAAGACAAAAATGGACCAGTAGGTTACATGATACCTACAGCAAAAGTGAGCAGAATAAAGTCTGTGTTTTATCATTTTCAGGGTGAGATGAGATTATGAATATGAATTTTTTTTTTAACACATCTAACCCAGGAGTGCTAATAAGTGTGGAGGATGATGTAGCGTGCTTAACACTAAACCTATAGGTGAAGAAAAAAATGATGTAACTTAATAAAGAGCCTTAAGCTATTTTTTCTCTCCATGTGTTACACTTTTTGGCTGGAGTTTTGTTTTTCCTCTCTGCTAAAACATAATCAAATGCAAATAAGTTGATAAGACATAACTATTCTCAGACTGAAATATTTTCAGTGCTTTCCTCATCTGTCCCCAGTCAAAACAGGATGCGTTTACCACATGTTTTCACGTTGCAGAGAACGTGGCTGTTATCATGCAGGTGTTCGTGGAGGACGAGACGCATGGGGAACTCGGCGAAGACGAAGCTCAGCTGACATGGAAGAAAATACAACAAAAACATTTACGTTGATTTTCTCTTCGTGTTCAGTGTCGGTTTTACACAATATGACGCACGGGTGGAAAACGGTTGCAGAGCAGGGGCAAAGGTACAGACTCACATTGAAGATGACAAAGAAAATGGACTGGAAGGTGATGATGTAGCTGTAGCAGGCCCCCTTTGGAAGCTTCCTCTGCTCCTGAACGTGCTCCTCCTTGTAGTTGGCGTATTCATAGTACTGCTGCGCCATCCTGCAGGAGGGGAGGGGAGTGTGTGGCAGAATGAGCTTTACGACAAAAAACAGCTCACATTTATTTAAACACACACACATAGATAAATTATGCCTTTTCTGGGGACAATTTTATAGAGAAAACAACTCTGCTAGTCTAAGATAATTTGCAAAGTCAGCTCCTAGTTTGGCTTATCATCGCATCACAAATAGTAAAACAATATAGTTTAAAATGCAAACACAAAAGACAACACAGACTCCACAATTTAAAACCCTGAACACATCGTCAAATTGATTCCAAAATAGTGGCAGTCCGCTATAAGGGCATAACTTGTCAGTCCTTACACACTGCTTCACTTTTAAACTCAAATGATGCAAAGCTGTGTTCATTTTTAGATCTGCAGTGAAGCAGCTCCTCATACTGACACCTTCCACAGAAAAGGACCTTTCTTCCAGATTTCTTACAGAAAGGGCCTCACAACTCCCACCGGATGCTCCATGGGTTACTGAACCGGTAGCTCTAAGATGAACCAAAACATCACGAGGAGCCGAACCACTGAAGATTTTCAAAACCAGTTTGGGATTTTACAAGGTAAGTTCAACATTGTCGTGTAGGCTTTCTGCCCATGATTTTTTTTCACCCCTTTATATATAACATCATTATGCTCAGCAGCTTGATTTTTGTAAGTCCTGCCACTGACAAAGGTCTCAAGTTAAAGTAAAAGTATGTCTCTTTGCTGACGACTATGCTGTATTTTGTAGAATACACAAAACAGTGAATAATGAATGCTATCTGACCAGGTTACTTGATGTGACTTTTTGTTTGTAATTAATTTGCTTCCCTAGTTTCTCTAGTAGGTGCTATATTATGGATACTAGTATCTCAAATTACTGAAAATAACCAAAACGCCTTAGCACAGACACTGTGCTTATATTCAACCTGAAGCAAAACAGATCAGTAAAAATCTGTCTTCTTTAGCGCTTTGCGCCTCACCTTGTTATGTAACTTCCCAGAGAAGCCCAAAAAGGCACAATGGCCACACCAATGGCTACAGCTGAAGGAACTAATGTGTAGTACCGCTCCCAGTAATTGGTTGAGACAAATAGTGCATAGATTCCTGAGGCCAGAAACATCATCCACTTAGTGCCAAGAAACCTGAAAAGGAGATAAAACATGGGGAAAAATAACCATCAGATAAAGATAAAGGGATTCATGTTTCCTTTATGTCTGTGTGACTCCACCTGATGAGTACGGGGGTGTAAAGGAGGCCGATAATCGGGGTCACGTTGATGCCCATCAGCATCTTCCGGTCGATGTCCTCAAGACCAAGGTTGCTGTATTTCACCTCACGGTAGGTCATGTCGTAATGAAGAGTCAGCTGCATCTGTAAAAGGCCTAGAGAAAACAAACACAGGATGATATAAACACATCTTAATCTCTGCTATATGCAAGTGTTTTTATCTCTTTTCTCTGTTGAGGTTCCAGCACATCTTTCCAAAATTCCAAACACCTCGAGACTCCTTTCAGTCGTATGTGTGTGTGTGTGTGTGTGTGTGTGTGTGTGTGTGTGTGTGTGTGTGTGTGTGTGTGTGTGTATGTATGTATGTATGTATGTATGGATGGATGGATGGATGGATGGATGGATGGACGGACAGAATGGATAGAAGCTCACCCATATAAACACTGTACACAATCATGGCTCCAAAGCTGCTGGCAGCAACATTCTTGATGACTCCCAGCCTCTTTCTTCTGTAGTACTTCCTTTCTTCCTCCTCCTCATTGTACTGTGCCTGTGGGCCCAGAAACTCCTCCATCTGAGCAGAAAAAGGAAGTTACGTCAGCAGCTGTTTGCGTCAAGAAATCAGCATCTTTTACTGATCCTAATCAGAGCTCACCTCTCCCTCTTGCCCCACATCCAGCAGTTCGCCCGCGCCACCATTGGGAGGCGCTACAACCTGATCACCATCCTCAATGAGCTGTTCTCCCACAGTTGCCTCCATCTGGTGACCAAAGAGGGCAGTGCACAAGATTAAAAAAAACTTCTCAAACTGATTGAAATTGTATTTAACGGTTTGTTGAAATAGCAATAAATATTTTTTTTTATAATTTGAGGCACATTTATGTATTATGTAGTCTGCTAGCGTTTGTAGGTTTTAATTGCTGATTTTTTCTTTCTTTCATTCTGTACCCCACCACACCAATATTTTGTTAATAATTAATTAACAAAATAATTAATCAGTTATTAAAAATAACAGTCCTATTACTACGCAAGTTATCAATGTAACTAATAATACCTGGAGTTTAGATTACTTCTAAAGTTGAAATTAAGAAAAACAAAGGGATGGAAATAAAAAAATGGCCTAATAAACACACGATATCAAAGATTATTGACACATTTTAATAAGTAAACATAGCAAAAACAATTATTTGAAAGCAACAGCCCTTTTGACAATGTACCTTTCAGTTATTACAATCATCCTTCATCCTGTCAGATGTTTCAATTTTATTATTATAGAGTTTTTTTCTTATATTTGTGTTTTGTTTGAATGTTAGCCTTATTTGCATTTGAATTAGTTTTTTTTTCCCCCAACTTATTTTAGCCTACCATTTTTCAAACATAACCTCTTTCCTGAAGTATATTAATAGCGGTGGGAATTTCTCCTTTCTTTGAATTCATTTTTTAATAAGTAAGGAAAAAACTCAGTTGTTTCAGGTTTCTAAATCCAGTCCGAGGGGATTTATTTTCTGTTAATCTATTTGCTTTTCATGCAAATGACCAATCAAAACAAAGTTATTTATTAACTGACACAGAAACACAGTGGTGGCAGTATCATGCTGTGGTAATAGGTTTTTTTTCACTCTCTCTTTTTGTGTATAACTAAATAAAAACATATCCTTAATGATCTTCTTTTGTGCTGGTTTATTAGATAAATCCCAATAAAATACATGTATGAAATGTGAAGAAGTTCAAGGAGTGTGAATATTTTAGCACATATTTCTATTTTAGCACATATTCAGGAGAAAACTTGAGATCAGAAATCAACACCATCAGGGGTCAATGATCTATGATGGAATTAATATTTGCCAATTTAGCGATAAGTAAAAAACGTGACCTTTTTATAAAAATCAGACATATCTCCATAGGTTTGATCATCAAAAAGTCATGTGTTTATAAGCCATAAAATTCTTGAAAACTTCGTCTGTGCACAAGCTATCAGCTTTGCGCTTTAGGAACTGACTTTAAAGTTAATGAGGAAGTGATGACCAAATGTTTTCACAGGTCACGGAGGCCTTAAGTCTTTAAAACTATATAACAAGAACTCTCCCATCCTAAATAAATGCGTATTAATTTCAAATAATTGTCAAAAAATATATTTTTTTTTATTTCTTCAGCTGTACAAGTGTTTTCTCTTGTGCTAGAACAATTTCTCTTGGAAACAAAGTTAAGTTTTAAAATATTTTACAAACTGTGCACACGTTTGTTTTCCATTAATAATAAAGTCATTAGGCGTGGATGGACTAGTACCATGGCAGCTGGTTTTGTGGTGCACAAACGCCCCATTCCAAACCTGAAACCTGCTCCACCCCACAGTCTGAGGCGTGTTTCCAGCTAACTTCATATTACAGCGTCCTTGTTTTATTATCTAACAAAACAGTGAAAATTCACTCACCACGTCGGTCTCAGGATTCTCTTGCAGAATGAACAAATTGACCACCTGCCAGGCAGAGACATGCGGACGCCTCCCCCCTCTCTGCTGCTTCTAGTCTCAGTTGCTTGTTGGTTCCCGTTTCTGAAGCAGAGCCTCAAAGGTATAAATAAAAAGTTTCACGGGGGAAACGAAAGTTTGCTCTCTCACTTCCTCACCGCTGCTGCGTCGCAGTTTGTCTTAAAGGTACAGACACACTCATACTGAGGAAGCCCTGCCTACTCTCACTGAAACACACCGATGAACTTTTGTGTACCTCCGAGCAGCTGAATCCTTCCCATTTAAAGAGCGACGCATGTTGGGGCAGACTGCTGGTACATGTCAAGAAATTAGAAGATGATCAACAAATTCATTTCCTATCTGAAAAGAACGTGTGTATTATGTAGATTGATTACAAAGAGTAAAATCTGATTATGTTTGTTAGTGTCGTAATGCCTTAAAGATAATTAAAAAATCTACATAAAATGTTTTGTAATATTTGGTTGAGGCTCTTTTTGCCAGTGGTGGAGAAAGTACTCAAAAAATTTACTTAAGTAAAAGTACAAATACACAGACAAAAATGTACTCAAGTAAAAGTCAAAGTACCACATTAACATTTTACTTAAGTAAAAGTAAAAAAGTACTGGCTTTTAAAAATACTTAAGTATTAAAAGTAAAAGTACTTGCTGAATGCATTACCTAATCGCTAATATCATTAAGTGTACCAATCGTATTTAATTTTAATACGTCAGTAATGTGCCATTTTAATGAACAATGCCACAGATAAAGCATGTTTTTATAGTGTTTACTCTGTAACATAGTTTAGACTTAGATATGTGATTCTATGCATCATAATTTCAGGGATGGAAACATCTTGTCTCCTGTCCTAACATAACATGAACTTCACTTTTTTTGCCACACATTTATTTTGAAAGAAATCCAACTGGCAGAGGAGGACATGGAACCAAGGAGCCACGTAGCAGAGTTGTAATCTAGACCACTGAATGTGTGTGTGTGTGTTTGTCATAGTACCCCCAAGAAATTAATACTACTTTCACCCCTGCTTATAAGTATAGCTGAAGTATACTAAAAGTATACTTGTACCAATTTCGAAATTAGAACTTTAAACACACTTAAACATAATTGTACCAAAATACACTTTTAATATATTAAATAAAAGTATACTTTAAGTGAACAAAATATAGATTTGCCCAAGTGTAAATATACACTTTCTCAAGTATATTTAAAATCTATTTTGTGTAAATTTAAAAATATATGCTCAAAATATCTTTTTTTTAAATTTACTTAACACTACTTTAGATGATTAATTTCAGTATGTTTTAAATTACATCTCAGTGTAAATTTTAGGGTAATAAAGTATGCCTTAATTTTCTTTATTTAACCACGTGAACCCCATTGAGATCCAGATCTCATTTTTAAGAGGGACCTGGGCAGAAGTCTGCATCACGCAGTAACCTGATTACAAAATTGATACATATGCAGAAGTATGTCTTTTAGGCACCTTTAAAGTGTGTTTAATGTAATATGTATGCATACTTTTTAAGTACCTAAAAAGTATGAATTTTTAAGTGCCAATAATCTTTTACTATTTATTAAAATTGCATACAATAAAAAAAATGATAATCATGATGTAATTTTTAAGAAAGTACCCAATCCATTTTCAGATGTGTGATGTAAAACCTGATAATCAACGGCCTTAGCTCCAGTTCACACTCCAGACCAGATGGTGGCGGTATCGCACACTTTCATTTATTTAAAAAACGGCACAAAGAGAAGAAAAAACTTGAACGCAGGGAAGATAACAAGCGCTGTTCAAATTCGCCATTTTTACTTGCATAATATTGCCTTCAAAGTAGAGAGGGCCTTGACAATAGTTACTAATTTTGGTAAATTCAAGCTGGTGATGTCAGATTACATTGTGTTGCATTCAATTGGAAAAAAGAGATTTCGATAACAAATCGGACATTAAGCGCAAATCGGACATGCGTTTAATGTCCGATTTGCCATAACTATTTATTGAATTCATAGTCGCCAGCTGGGGTGGCAAATGCCACCCCATGCCACCCAAGTAGATCCGCCCCTGCTCTTCGCTTTTCTTCCAGACTCTGGGTCCTTGGTTTTAAAACTAAATGCAAAAATGTCTTTCCTCTGAAAACAACTGGACTGAATCCAGCTGCTGCCCACACTTCATCAATCTCAATCTCTTGAACGGGCTTTGAGTCACAATCCATTCAATGCTGTTTCTTATGCACCGTTTTTTGCCTTTTCTGTTTTTCTTCCACTAGCTTTTTTAAATAACACCGCCCTGTGTGAATTGTCTGCTTCCTGAGCAGTGATCTTCAGCAGCTTACCCTCATTGTCCACTGGACAGCTATGAATAAACAACAAATTGGAACTAATGGGTCAGGAATGTGGGTCAAAACTGAGAGATTGAGTGGGCTGTAAGAAAATGCAATTTTTTAAAAAAAATTTAAACTTTGACCTTCACAAATCAAAAACTTATTTTAATATGAAAACAGACTGACTTAAAGACATTAGAGAGAGAAAGAATCTATAAATCCCTGTAGATAATTTGCTTAATTTATAGTCAGGAAGAAGAAGTGGATACAGTCACTCGTTCATTTGCATTTGTGTATTTAGCTCACGTTAATGAATGAGTGTACACAAGACAAAAAGTTGTGTTTGTGTTTACTATGAAAATAAAATGAATAAACGACGTGACTGACAAATAATTTGCAATGAGTCAGCTTTTCATTCTTGTACCATTCTTGCATTGCGATGCCAAAACATAATATTCCACAATTAAAATTTCATTTTCGTTGCTCCTATGTGACATCCCAACTATGAGAGGAAAGAGAATTAAGTTTTTACTTGCTGTAAACCATAATAATCAAACACAAATAAAAACTTGGAATATAGCCCTTTCAACCACTTTTCTTATTGAAATACTGACAAATAATGTTTTTAATTTTGGCTAATTGAGATGCATGAAGCATGGGACAGATTCAGTTTCTCAGAAGATAAACAGTACACTGTTTTTATTGAGCGTAGTTAACAGACTCTGCAGTTTGCACATGAACAAATTTTAATCGACGAAACACTGCGGTCCGGTAAGAGCCAAACAAAGTCAACACAAACACAACAAAGAGCAGAGTCCATTTTATCTGGATTAACCATACAGCAACAGCTGGACATAAAAAAAATTATGAGCAAATGTTGGGTAGCACTTTATTTGAAGGGGTGTGCATAAGACTGACATAACATAACATCTGTCATGAACATGAAATCTTTGAATGTTTATGACTGTTGTCATGAAGTGACATTCGGTAAATAACGACACTTTTAATGCAAAGTTGCTCTAAAAGTTGCATTAAAAGTCCATTAAAAATGCCAACTTTGCATTAAATTATCATAATTTACAAAATCATGCAAAGTTGGCATATTTAAATCGACTTTCAATGCAACTTTTAGAGCAACTTTGCATTAAAAGTGTCATTATTTACCGAATGACACTTCATGACAACAATCATAAACATTGATAAAAACGTCTTTGTTCATGACAGTGTCATGTCAGTCTTATGCACACCCCTTCAAATACAGTGTTACCAAATGTTGCATAGTGTCTTGATTAAAAACACTTCATCTCAACCAACACAGCCACTGTTTTCTAAATTAGTTGTAGACTCGGTAGAGCTTTAACTATGCAGATCTTGCAGGCAGAGCCGACCCTAGAGTATTTGGGGCCCTGGGCAGATCACACCCACCAACCCAAACCCTGATATCTCTTTTAGTCTGTCTCAGTTTGACAGTGTGATGATTTCCTGCTAAGATAAATTGACCCTATCAAAGAATGAGTTCCTTGAGCCCATAATTAATCATTTTCCATTAATTACTACAGAAATAGCATTAAATACACTTTGTAAGCAGGTTTAGTTCGCAGACTTATGTGGGCCCGAGAGCTTATAAGAAAGTTTTTAAAAAAATTAAAATTATTTGTAGTTAAGTGTAAATAAAAAAAATATCCAGTTCAAATGTAAGCAAAACAAATAAGTTAGCTCCAGTAAATCATGACTGTTAACCATCTTTCTCTACCACATTTGTTAGTTCTTTAAATCACACCTTACCTTACATTTAATTTTTTTTCCAATTCAAAGATTTGGGAACCAAATACAAAAGTATGCTCTTAAATATATTTCCAAATCTGTAATTTTGAGACTTGTATACACAAGCCCTGTTGGGGCCCCCTGCTGGTCTGGAGGTGCTAGGCACCAGCTAAAGTTACTTATATCTTGGACCGGCTATGTCTGCGACCTTATGCAATCTTAGGAGCTTACTTTTTTTTTTTTTTTGAAACAGAAAAACATGTGAAAAGGCTGACTGAGTTCATCTCATAATCAGTAACAGCTCAGAAGCTTGAATGGTTCTGGACCAGAGAAAGCTGGAAATTAGCTGTAAAACTGAACGTAAAATGTCCTTCTTCCCAGGCGGTTCTCTGCAGGTGAGGTCTTCAGGCAAATCTGAAGAAACCAAATTCAGAGAAGCTTGTGGAGAACCACTTTCCTCCATTACTTCTGCCGTTCGTGTCATCCTCTGATGCAAAAGAGTAGGAATCTCATCTTAATGGACCCTCAAAACCTTTAACTTAACATTTTTTTTTATTTACCCACCCTCTTATTAAGACATGAGTCTGTTAGATCCCACACATCCCAGCCCAAACTCTTGCATTTCTCTACACAGACGCCGTTTTCTTCAAAGTCTCTATCCGCTCCCCACCGCCGCTTTCCTCATCATCTCCTCATCCTGCACGGAGAGCTCTGTGAGTTTACGTCCCAGTCTCTCGTGAAGGTCCAGATACTTGGCCACGCAGCGGTCCAGGCACACCGACTCTCCCTTCGTCAGCTCCGCTTCCTTGTAGTGTGGCGGGACGCACTTCCTGTGGCAGGCGTTTGTCATCCTGAGAACAGAAAAAGTCCACATTGTTGATTTAATACAGACAAAAAGTCAAAGTCATCCCAAAGAAAAAAAGGAAAAAGAAAAAGAGAAGTTACTTCATTTATGCTCAAAATCTGCTGTCTGGTAAACCTCAACAGCACCACCTGCTGGATTGTAATTTTAATTTAATGTATTCATTTGTTCAAACAGGAGGATAATGAATTTTAATGAAATTTCGCAAAACGTTGTGGCCGATGAGGATGTTGGCTGATAAATGGCTTGGATCAAAAAGTGCAACTTCAAATTATAAACATAACATTTCACAAAACAACTTTTCCAGATACTTTGCTTCAAACAGTAATGTGAGAAATATTATTTCAAAGAACCCAACAACTGAAAACAAGCAGCATGAGTCAACCACAGACGACAGGAATGAATCCACGCACCCCTGTTGTGAATCAATTTAAAACAAACCAACGTGACTCAGGCAACTTCCGGAAACATTTCCTTTCTTTTTATTCATGTTGGTCTGATTTTCACACAATCATCCAATTTGAAGAGTTTCTGTTCTCATTACACACCTGCTGCACACCTGACGTCAGCAGGATGATTTCAGTCTGAGCACATTACAGGAGATCTGGAATCACAAGTTGGTCCGGATAAAATGGAAAAATGTTGTAGATCAGGGACCAAGTTTGGTACATGTTTTGAAAACTTTTTTTTTTTTCCACTCTACAACCTTGCACCATATTGGGACTACGACATCAATCAACACAGAAAGTCACTCGATGCTTACTGAGCTGCACTTCCACTGGACGAGGGAAGTTGATGAAACTCTTTCTTCGTTCACAAGTTGCATTAATTACAGACTGTGTGCGCTATTGCGCTTTTGGATCCTACAGTCTTAGCTGAAACAATCCCCGTCTCATCACACCAGTGCTACCAGGAGGGCTTGGATTGTTTTTTTGCAAACATCACATTCTCACAGTACCATCTTCTGAAATTAGATAATCAAAATAAATCTCTCAACACAAAGTAGCAGAAATGTGTAAAAGTGTAATTAAAGGACATGATTTCCATTTTGTCTGCACCCGTGTTCAGCCCCTTTCCTCTGACACACTGAAGAAAAATATTCCCACAGCATGATACTACCATCACCATGTAAATGGTGTATTCACATTTCTTTTTCTGTTGCCAAAGCATTTTTTTTTTTTTTTACTTTTAAAAATGTATTTTACACCGCATAGCAATTTGACCCTCCAGAATTACCCTTTAAGCTGGCTTGGCTTTATGCAGGAGTAGACACTTATAAAAGGATTTGTTTTCCGTTATAATTTTTTATTTTATTTTATTGAAATACTGTAATTTAAGCTTAACACATTATTGTTTTTATATTGCATTATCTTATAGAAAACTCGCCTTAAGACCAGAGCAGGATTTCAAAAAGAATGCAACACTGATTATTTATGCTCAGCCTACAAATCGTGACCTTATGACCGAGTGGTGAGAAGAAAAGTCATAAAATGTTACTGTTGACGTTCATTGCAAGCCATGTGGTTGTCCTTCTGGAAGAAGAGCTTAGGTCCGACGAACCAAAACTTAACTTTTGAATCATACATGCAAAAAAATGCACATCACACACCGTTCTCATGCTGAAACATGGTTGCGCCTGGTGACACAAATAGTGCTGGGTATTTTATAATGGCTTTCTTTTTTTGCGACGTCACTCTTCACATGCAGCAGAAATCAGGTAAAACAGACAGCATCATGCTGTGGGGATTCTTTTTAGTCGAGCCTGAGAAATTGTACACAATTAATGGGGGGATGATGATGATGATGATGATGATGATGAACGGACCCTTAACATACAGGCGGAGCTACAGTGGGTTGGTTTGGATCAAAGGATCTGCTTACATTAAGTGTAAAGTGACAAATGTTGAGGAGTGAACATACTTTAGTTATGGATTGCACCTTATAAGATATAAAATGAACGACTTTATAAGTTGCAGGTTGAAAACAGTCCTTCTGATCAGAATATATTCTAGATCAACCTAAAACACTTGAATGATCGACATTCACCTTATTTTGTGTGTGCGCGCGCGCGCAAAACTCGGAAACGATTTTGGTTCGTTAGCGGAGCATTTACCGGTTGTACATGTCAGCCATCATCTCCACCTCCAACTCCGCCGCCAGCTGCTGCGCCTTCATGGGGTCCATGTCGCCGTCTCCGTGCTGCTCAGCCCCGGCCTCTAACCGCAACCCTCGCCGCTCCTCTGACCCTCTGCTGCGGACAGAAGATCCAACCGCCGCTTCTCCTGTAACCTTCAAAATCTGCAGCTAAAACACGTGTGGTGCGTTTCCTCTGTGACTTCCGCTGGCAAGACAACGTAAAACGAGGGCTTCCAAAACAGTGCGCCCCCTAGAGGCGTTTCTCTGTGCCGAGGAAGAGAAGGCAAAAGCCAGACATGAAAAGACAACGTTTTAATTAACATAACATTATATTTTACACATAAGACTGTTTTCAACTTAATAGCTTCTAATTTTTGTCAAAGAAATTAGTTAAATTTATTTGAAAAATATAAACAACAGTGAGAACTTTCCTCCTGCTTGTTAATACAAGAAATGTAAACACCCTCCACTTGAACTGTACATTTTTAACTAAATCTGGTGGAAAACTAAATTCTGATTCAATAAAAAAAGCATATGCCAGATAGAAACGAGTGAACTCCAAAAATTATATAAAAATATGGAACCATTAAGAGTGCTGAACAAACATTGTGAAAAAAAACAACAACAAAAAAAACATAACTAAGCATTATTCTCCTTCATCTCCTATGACATCTATTTCAATAACATCCTCCTCCTCCTCCTCTTCATCTGGAATGACGACGACCCTTTCCTCTAGCTCTCTGGTTGAAAACTTGTCAGGAGAGTAAAGTATGACGTCCACCTCTTCGTCCTCCTCCTTCCCGTTGCAGCCGGACAGGGTGCTGCCGCCATCGGCGCCTGGTGACACAAATAGTGCTGGGTATTTTATAATGGCTTTCTTTTTTTGCGACGTCACTCTTCACATGCAGCAGAAATCAGGTAAAACAGAGCACACTGAAAATGTCCGAGAGTGTGTGAACAGTTTGTTCCTGCATCGACAAACAGATGAGTTTTTGTCTCAATATGGAAAGCTATACAGCATCTCGGTCTTTCGGTGGCAACACACAAGACTGGGACGCTTTCACAGTCCGTGAGGTTTTAAAAGCTAAATCAAACCAAAAGCACTGATGAAAATCAAACCTCTTCATACCTTCATCAAGTCTTGTAGCAGACTGTTTCTCCTCTTCTGGGATGTTGCAGGAAGAGGCCGGTTTGTCCTCCTCGCCCGAACCGCAGCTCTTCCTGGCCTCTGAGCTGCTCGTTGCATCCTGCTGGCTCGTTTTACACGCAGCTGCCGACGTGTTGGGAAGTCGGGTGTGATTTTCATCAACTGTAGCATCAAAAAGCGCCCGGCGGTGAGTCTCTGAGGCGCCACTCTTGTCCATTTCTGCCTTCTTCTCCAAGTCTCCAACATCCGCAGGTTTGTTTCTGTCTTGGACTTCAGTCCCTTTCCTTGTTTTGGAGTGTTTGCGTTTAATCAGTTTTTGGAACTCCTTCAGAGTCACCATCCACGACTGCTTCTGTGGTTCCCCACTTTTCATGTTATCCGTTTCGTTTCTTCCAGAGCTCTCATCACTAGCGGTCCTCTTCAGCTGCCCCGCCTCTCCCTCGCTGCCCATCGGCTTTCCACACTTTACGTCTTCCAGTGGCGATTCCTTCTCCGATATTTCCTCGCCGGCCTCAATGTGACCCTTTATCTCAACGAAGGCGCCGACATCTTCTGGAAACTTCTCAAGTTTTATTTTAGGCGGTCTCCCACGTTTCCTCTTGGTCACGGTCGGATCTTGTTTGTGCGCCACGACGGCCCGGTGGATCACCGGGATTAAAACGCAGCACTTATCTGAGACGGCGCTGCTCGCGCCGTGCTCAGACTGCTTCACGAAGCCCCTGGTCCTGATCCGCGGCTGTTTGGCGCCGAGGTTTCTGGGCTCTCGGGATTTCTCGTTGCCTGTCGATGCTGACGGGGGATTGTTTAAGGAGCTGATGGCGATTTTCCTCTGCTTCATCAGAACGTTGTTGCACGACAAACTCACGGAACAAACTGTTGTTGCTGCATTTCTGACTTCTGGGTCCAGGGATGAAACTTTAGGCAACTCTCTCCAAGAATCCGGTCGGCGCCTCCTTCTCCTCTTGGGCGGTGCCATGTCTTCAGCAGCGTCTTGTTTGCTTTTCTTCCTCTTTATGGCATCAGGTTTTTTCTCTCGTTTGGGTTTTAGTTCTCCCTGCCCCACGCTCTTCGCAGACCCTGCCTCTCCTTCATTTTTCAGTTTGAGCTTCCTGAAGCTTTGCAACTGCTCTGCGTCGCTGCCCGTTTGCAGCAGCTCGGTTTTACCCGCTGTGATGGCGTTGAGCGGAAAGGTCAGCATGCAGGCGGTCTTTGTGAGCCAGGGCAGAGTTTGAACATCGCTTTCCATCCGACCCGAGGCGCTGGGGTCGGGCTGTTGGTGACCTGCAGGGGGCACCAACGGGGAAAGACATTGCGGCAGCCTCAAGTCCTCCATAGTGGGCAGGGAAAACGCTTCGGCTGACTGCGTGTCGCTCTCATGCGAGAGGGACAAAAACTCGATGCTTTGGTCTTCCTGGCAGAATGGCTGCTGCAGCATCAAGTCGTGAAGTTTCTGCCCGCTGGGGAAACACGAAACGGGATACGGGGAGCTCTCCCCTCCGGTCCAGCTCAGCCCATCCATCGGTCCAAAAGATCTGAACTCCGAGTGCTGCGGTTGCTCTGTCTGCAGAGCCGTGTGTGCAGCTGAGGGGTTTGTGTAGCCTGGTTGGTTCTGAGCTCCAAAACAGTAATGGAGCCCTAGAAAACCAGATCATCAGGGGTTAAAGATCAACAGCAGAGAAAGAGAGAGAGAGAAAGAGAGAAAGGAGATTCCGTTAAGTTCATGTTTTGGTTTGAAAATAAAAATCCATCCCGGATCATTTTTAGACAACAAATGTTCTGATCAGGGATGCAACTAATGATTATTTTTGGCAATCAAGTATTCTGATGGTTAATCGGATAAAACAACAGGCTCATAAAGCAGATTTTCAATTTTCAATTTAACCATTGAAGACTTTTAATGTAATATTAGAAATAATTAAATGATGCATCTAAACAAATAATCCAACTCCTTCTTTAAATAAGAAAAAATGTATAGCCTACAATTAATAACGGCATTTCTTTAGTGAATGCTTCATCATTTGTAGCAAAGGATTCAGAGGCAGCTAAAAATATCATTGTGAAATCAACATGTGAAAAGCTCGACCCTTTCTCCTCAACTTAACATCCACAGAATAGGGCTGGTATGTTGATTTTATTTTACTTTATTTTGCAGAATTTGAACCAGGTGATGCTAAAACTGCCACCTGAGGAACATTTATATACTGCTCAAAAAAATAAAGGGAACACTTAAGTATTCACTTAAGTGTTCCCTTTATTTATTTGAGCAGTGTATATATTTTTACAGTTTTGACTTACTTACTGCTCTGAGTATGTGTTGTTCTTTCAGCAAATTGACTTTTTTTATAGTCTGTATTAATCAATTACTAAATTATCGAACAATTACTTAATCAATTAATCACAATTAATCGCTTCAGCTCTGGTTTGGTCACATTAATACAGCAGAGTCAAACAAAACCCACCTGTGTCCGTGTTTGAGTGGCTCCCCTGCCTCCCCAGGTCTTGGTAGAAAACACACTCCTCTGCGCAGACGTCGGAGAGCGGCGCCGCCGGCCCCGCCCCGCTCTCCACACCAGGGACCTGGCAGAAGGTCGGCACGCCGTGATGGTTCGCGTGCGTCTTCCTGCAGCTCCTGCCCAGGTCCGGCAGCATGCTCATGCTCATTATGATGTTCTCCAACAGCTTGTCGATCTTCTCATCGGATTCCTCCATGGGACCCTGAAGCGGGGAGCGACCCTCGGACTCCAGCTCGCTGCTGCGGCTCAGAGAGAGCCAGCCACTGGAGCGCGCCTCCGAGTCCGAGCTGGTGTTGGCGTGCTTAGGAGGCTGGGGGGAGGAGGTGAAGACAGGCTGGACCCTCAGGGTCTCTGGCTTCTGGACCGGATGGACAGAGCGGGCGGGGGTGTGGACAACTTTGGGAGCAGAATGATGGGGTTTCCGGTTGGAGCAACTCTGCGGAAACAGACACAAGTTGGATTTTAGGAACACGTTTGTTTTTTTTGGGGGGGGTTTTTTACGTTTAAATCTAATCATTTTCAATCTGCACTGACTGAACTAGACTGAATATAAAAAAAAAAGTGTGGGTCAAAGTTCATCCATTGTGGCATAAAACAGATTAAGCTGTGATATTATGCTGTGAATCTACCTGATTCGGGTTGGTAGGAACCGACGCAGACTCGTCTGCGTCTTCCACGATCTCCCACTCTTCTCCTTTAGTCCTCCTCCTCAGTTTCACCTGAGCCAAAGATTATTGAAATAATGTGATAAAACCACAGCTCTGTTCTTCCTATTTAAGTTTCTGTGGGTTCATTGCTTTGAGCATTACAATTTGCAGCCACCAAACAAACACATCAAATAAAGTTCTGATTACTTTTATGTCTCTTCTGTCTCTATTTCACCAGGTTACCTTCTGAATTTTTCCACTATGTATTTTTTGTAAAGTGGGAAGAGGTTTGGCCAGCACACGGAGACGTACAGGAAGTATTACTCCAGGATGCGAAAACATCCATTAAAATTGTCTTTAATTTGTAGATTTTAATAAGCTTCTAAATGTTTCCAGATTATGAGACGTTTTCGATTATAGTTCCCCTTGATTATCGTTCAGTGTCATCATCTGAGTGCAGTGTGCAGGTCTCACCTTGACAGAAATCTGTGCAGAATCCATCATCTGCTCCACCTCTTTCATCCTGTCCATATTTTTTCCACTTCTTCTGAGATGCGAGTTGCTCTTCTCCTTTTCTTCTCCCCGTGTCGTTTCCCTGCAGACTCCTCTTGGCTGAGCACAACTCCCTCCGTCCACAGTCACGTTTCCGTCTTCCTGTCCTGGCTTCTCTCGCTCCACCAACTGTCTGGAAACGCTCTTTTCATGAGATGCTGGTGAACAGGCGGCGGCAGCGGCGGTGTTGGCGACCGGTGGCACCGTTCCTCTGCACCTGGACGACGCTGAGAAGGATGAGGAGTGTGTTAAGTAGTCGGAGGACTGTCCAGCTGTAGACTCCGGCTCGCTGTGGACGGTCAGGAAAGGAGTGAGCGAAAACTTGGAGATGTTTTGAGGTAGCAGTGAGGCAGACGAGTTTGTTGGAGGCGGAGTATAATCAGAAAGAGGACCAGGACTGGCCGCAGACATCAGAGTATCGTTTACAGTTTGTGTCTCAACAGATAAAAAGCTTTTCCTCTGAACAAGGGAATCATTCTCCGTCTTTCCACTGATCTCAGTCTCAACCTGTGCATCCTGCATTTCCATCCCTTTGCCCTCTCCCGTGTGAAACCTCTGCCCTCGTTCCAGCAGCTCTGCGCCTTTCCTCTCCCCATCTCTGCATCCCAACACGAGGTCAGAGATTCCAAACTTGTGGGCGGCGGCCAGAACGTCGTTCTGCTCCTTGCTGCTTTTCACTTCCAGCCGCCCGGAGTACAGGAGCCCAACGAGCTTCAGTAAGGTGTGGGCCGTCACCTCCTGCAGGTGGAGCAGACGTTTCTGTCCCAACGGAGGGGTGGGAGAGTCCGACAGCCTCTGGCTCAGATAAGGGCTGAGGGCGGCGAGGACACAGCTGTGGGTTGGGATGGAGATACCTTGGTGGAGACAAGTCGGAGAAGTTACTAACAGGGACTTCTTTGGTTTTCCTGATGTGGCTTTTAGTAGCGGCCTCACCCTCAGTTTGCAGCAGGGTATCACAGAACTGGGCACGGTTTTGTTGCATCTGCAGCTGTTCGAGAAGCTGCATTTCATAGCCGGGCCACCAGAACCTCTGCATGTTCGCAAGATCCTGGGAGCAAAAAGCACCAATTAAGAGGGGCACTTCAAAAAACATACTGCAGCTCAACAAACTACTTGTAATGTTAGACTAAGACCACCAGAGTCAACATAAAATGCAATAATGTTATTCTTTAAGGCAAAAAGCTCTACAATCAAAGAGGAGGAAATACAACTGCCTCCTTGGTTACATCATTAATTACCTGTGATTAATCACATTTTTTGGGGGGCTACGTTTGACGAGTCACACCAAGGGCTGGTTACTGCCGGATCTGTGGGACAAATAAATACGATTATCAAACTTATATTGATCAAACAAGAAACTTAAACACAACTTGTCTGACAACATGAGGTCGGCGAAAAGCAGGGCTGGACAACTTATCACGACAGAAGCATATGATGTCAATCGATATCAATAATTGTCTATATCATTAATTATCGATTAGATTTTGTTTTAAATATCTGAAATACTGGCATGACCTTTCTTGTTTTATCTAGTTTTTACTCCACACCTTTACCCAAATAAACCTTTAGGTTTATTTGGGTAAAGGAGTTAACTGTCTTTAACTTTTAAAAAGTTAAAAACTTTTCAGTTTTTAACCTGAAACTGCTGCTGTTACTCTACAGGTTGTTGCTAGGTAACCAAAGTAAGAGGAGGGTAGGGGACTTGACACTGCTTGTTACCCAGCAGTAGGCTGTTGCTAGGTAACCAAAGAGTGAGTTTAGATGATTCCACTCACCTTGCTTGGCTCACAGTGAGGTTCAGTGATTAAAGCCTTTCCTCTGCCTACATCTCCCAGAATGCTGTGCGGTTCTGCATTGGAGTTCAGTGAATATTCTGTGTATTGAACACTATCAGATGTACTACGTACTGATATTGATCACGTGTTTATTGCGGTATGTTGTTATTGATTTATTGTCCAGCCCTAAGCGAAAAGCTCTTCAAACGCAAACATACGTCTTGGTCTAAAAAGTCTTTGGCATCCAACAGTCTGAAAGGGTTTATAAAGCAATTTCTATGGCTTCGGGACTCGAGGGAACCACGATGATGATGATGGAACAGGAGCAGCCGGCCAACCAAAATTACTCCAAAAGGGTTTTAACAGCTCATTCAGGAAGTAACAGAGCAACAAAGCACTGCAGTCTACACTTGTCACGGGTAACCCAGCGGTAAGGTGGAAGTTTGGATCCATGAGAAAGTTTCAAGGCCTAAATCACTGCTGAGCAGAGAGAGTACAATGGTCCATGTCACCTCTGTACTGTTATGACCTGAGCATCAAACATGGTGATGGCAGTGTGATGGTCTGGGGCTGCTTTGCTACTTATGGATAACTTACAATTTCAGAACAAAAAAAATGTAAAATAATAATTTAAATTGGATTATATCATAGACATCACATATTCTGTAAAACACACGGTGTAGGATGGATGAAGTTTTCAAAAATAATCCGGTTCCAGTTCAATTTACGGGAACCCCCTTGGTGCGTGCTACATCGGATGCTAACTTCAGCAAAATCCTATTGTTATGGACGGGTCTAGATTTTGTAGTCTGCAGTCTAATTTGGAAATTTATAACGCACTTTAAAAAACCCCAGACTGAACATTTCCGATTCATCGTATAAACGTTTTGGATTTCTTAAGGGTCTCAAAGCAGAACACGTGGAGTAAGGTCCATCTTTTCTCATGCTGGAGTTAAGGTCTATGACCTTCACTGATTACAAAAAAAAACCTTAAGGCTAACCGTTAGCTCTTGTAATTAGGCAGATTAATCTAAAACAGACGCACAAAAACCTTTTCTAATAACGATTAGCCCGGCTGGATAAACCCTGAACTTGTTGATGTTAGCTATGTTACATTGCTAAATTTGCTAGCTGCGGGTTAGCTTAAAAATACTCACCTTTACGTTTCCTGTAGCGCAAGCATTTGTCTAACGAGGGATTAATCTTCTTTTCACATGAAACTTACGCCAAACTGAACATTACAAAGAATTGATAAATGTTCAGCAGTTCTCTCTCTCACTTGCCGTTTAGCGTTTAATCTAAAGAGGAGTCACCGCTTTTGCGCGGAGCAATGCCACCTTGCGGCCGCTCTGTCAAACTACAGGAGGGAAAAACGAGGAAACCTGTTAAGACTATAGAAATTTTGACAATTTAAGTTAGTTCTTTGGAGACAAAATATTTTTACTTGTTATAAGTATTTAAAATAAATATTGCATATGACGCAATATATCAAATAATATATATTATTTGATAATAACATATCATGAACTCAAATCCAGCTCCATGTCAATATTTAACCACTTAGACAAAACGTCCCTGCTACCAATTTCCACCCTCTTACTTTAATTGACCGAGATGCTCAAGTTAACAAAGACCGGTAGGCACCTTGACAGAAAGACAGACAGGATATAATCAAGTCACTGTAATTTTCAGAAATAGTTTTAGAATCGCATGTTTCCTCACATCATAGAGTTTTAATTATGACTGATCCATATTTTCAGTTTACAGAACTTTGTGTGTCTCAATGAATCACATTGAGACACAATGTGTCTCAATGTGATTCATTCAATGTGAACTTTGGTTCATCAAGTTAAGCTTGATGAACCAAAGTCATTCCTGACAATACGCAGACCAAGAGTTTAAAAAAAAAAAAAGCAACCAGAATCCACCGGGACATTTTAAAAAACCTGAAGAACTGCTAATCAAATAAAATTTTAAAGAAAGTACAGTACTCTGATCTGTGACATAAAGCCGAACAGAAAGTAGTAACCATGAAACAACTCAAATGCTTTTAAGAGATATTTATTGTTGTGTGCTGCAGAAGGGAGTAGGTTAGCAAAAAAGAGCTGCTGGTGAAAATTTAAGTTTGTGGTTGTTGATTTTGAACTCCATTCCTACTTAAATTTCAACTTGCACTTTGGTTATTGCTTTATTTTATTTAAGCAAGTTATTAAAAGATAAATTCTTATTTACAATTACAATCACCAGTGTCAAAACATTGCTATGACACTGGTGGTGTGGGTTCTGTAAACCCAGTAACAAAGACAAGTAGGGATTACACCTTCAGCACTTTTGAAAACATAATTTATGAAGACCTCAGTAGACTGGTAACCAACCCAAAATGTGAAAATTGAGGAAATTACTCTGCCACAATTTAATAACTTACCAATATATTTTAAACAAGCGCTGGTAAATGCAGAAAGTGATAAAGTTTAGAAGTTGTTAGTTGCAGGGATGCTCTTAAATGGAAGAACAACCTTGTGCAGATTGATCAGCAAACTGGAATTGATCATTATTCTAGTTTTGTTCATTATTTGAAGAGTTTTTAAATGTTTTTTTTCTACCATGATACCAGATCCACAACAATCACCTCAACTACTTATAAACAGGATGTACTGATAATGCCTCTGCTAGCAGCTCAGTTTAAATACTTAATAAAATTTAAAAAATTAATAAAAAAGCCCACCTTGTCGTGGTGGGTCACAAATAATGAATGAGCAGTAATCCACCAGTACGTGATTCTCCTTCATCGTATTTATGTTGTACAACACATCACTGGTTAATTTATCCACACAAAAAGGACATTTGATTTCCTATACTTACACATTATCCCCGTTTCGCTACAAAAAACAAAATCACAACGATAGACAAGACAGAAATCTAGCGTTCTTTTTTATTAAAAACATTATTGCTAGTTACATAATTCAATCATAAATGAGAATGTGCAACTTTTAAGAGCCAAGGCAAAGAGATTAAGGTGTAATCCACAATCAGAATGTTCTGCGTAGGAAGTTTGTTTTAATCCAGCTATGTCGGTTTGCATTTAATTAAGACGTAAACTGAGTTTTTGTTTAAATCAAAAACGTAAAAATTGATTGCATATGCATTCACCCAGCACACCCAAAACAATGAACTCCCAAATCAATATAAAAAGAAAAATACATAAAACCATTAATTTTAACAAATATTCTCTTGAATAGATATAGTTTAGATGTGCTTTTATTCTTTTCACCATTTTAACTAGTAGCAAATTGTGTTCTATGCCTCCTTACAGATTTTCTGACATTATCCTTTGCTGTTCTCCAACTTTACTAAGTTTATGGTCGAAGGCAAGTTGTCTGCTTAGGAAAAAAAAAAAAAAAAAGAATCATTTTTCACCTGGAATGGAAAAGTAAAAAAAGACAAAACAAAAGAGAAAAAAACAAAACAACCCAAATACATTTCCCCCCTATAGTGCTTCTTTTAACAATCCAGACAATATCTACACCTCACTCGGCACTAACAAATGTGGGCTAAAACTCACAACACGGATTCACCTTCCAAATAGTGTTCTGAAGTAGTAAATTAAACAGAAATTGAGAATTTTATGCCATATAAAGAGGAGATTTTAAGCATTAAGTTCACTTATTCTTCCAGAACAGGCGTAAAAAAAAACCCAAAAAACGATGTATTCCCAACATATAAGCTGCAGCGATAGGAGAAAGTGAAAAACGTTTGTCTTTTCAGGCTATGTTGGATACATCCAATATGTGAGGCACTCCAGTTAGCTCACTGTTAGCAACAGCTCCCTTGCACATTCATAAGGTTTAAAGACCGGCAGATCCAGTTTGATGGCTGCTTCGGCGTCTCCCAAGAGTTTCCAAGATTATTAAACTATTTGAAAGAAGGATCACTTTCACTGTCTGCTCCAACAAGCCAGAGGAAAAATATTCTCATTTATTCCTCTGGACCGACACATATGCATTACAGACACTTGCACTGATTTATATTTATGGATATTCACCAAAGTCAGAGGCCCCCAAAGAGATCAGCGATGCAAGCTTTGAAGCACAGGCGGCACGTCAAATAAAGCAAAAGACATTTGTTAGTCCAGCTACTGAAAGAAAAAAAAAGAAAAGATTTTGAAGTCGGCCTCAACATTTTGGCACAGGTAGGCGCATGTACACGAGTAGCAGTTCAGAGCAAAAGCAAGTAGAGGATCAACCACTACAGCAACAAGAGGCAGAAGCTTTAAACAAATCTAATAAGACAGAAACAATGATTCTCAGAGAATTATGTAGCATTTAACCAGCAAAAAAATTAGGAAAAAAAAAAAAATAATTCCCTTGATTTCGTCAAAATAGTGTCATCGTCATGAATGTAAAACTTCCCCACAAAGTGTTCCAGTCTGATCATTTCCATTAAAAAGTGTCAAATCAGGCCTTTTAGTGTCTTCCTGGTAGAGTTGTACTGTAGTGTTGCTTCATGGAGACGCAAGAATCATAAGCCACAAACTCAAACTTAGTGGTTATTGAGTCACGGAGCACAGAGTGGTTATTGAGTCACAATCCGTTGTCCACAGGCAGCGCTTTAGATCCACATCACTTCCTGTGGTTTCATTCATTCGTCCGCTGCAATACAGGAATGTAACAGAGAGAGAAGAAGAAGAAGAAGGAGAAGAAGAGGAGAAGCTGCGACAGAAAGGAGTGAGTGTACATGTTGGAGTTAAATCCTGGCGGTAGTGTAGTGGTCGCCCCCGTTGTCAGTTCAGCAGGGGCAGTAAGTTGGAGGAGGCTGTCGTCTTGCGATGCACACAATCAGTTCTTCTGAAAAACAACAGAAAATCAGCGTGTTGGGAGCTGACTGTGTGAAGAAGCGAGTGATCAAAGGTGCCCATGCTTCAAATTCAAACTCAGAAAAATAATAATACAAGATTCACGAGAAGTAGCTGTGGGAAGCAATGTCATCACATCTTAAGACAAAAACTGTGAGGGAGAAAAAAAAAAAAAGCAAAACATCAAGATAAGAAAAATAACAGTTTCCACCAGCAGAGGGGGCAAAACAACGGTTTAAATACAGTACAATGAGAGCTCAATGAAAACAGAGGATGCTTTTGCAGTGCCTTGCAAAAGTCCTGGAATATTTTACATGTTACAGCCACAAACCTCACGGTGTTAATTTTGAGATTTTATGCAGCAGACAACACAAATTAGTACATAATTTCTAAAGTGGAAATAGAAAGAGAGGGACACATGTTTCTCAGCTGTTTTATCACTAATCAAAATTAAAAAGTGTGCCAGGCATTTGCATTTAGCAACCTTTTTACTCTGCAACCCCCAAATAAAACTCAGCCGCACACTTCTTCCAGAAGCTTTCTGAACCCTGCACAAAAATAATCACCCCACTGCTTGATGGTGGCAACACTTTTATTACTTTTTAGGTTTTGTTCATTAATTTACCTTCAAAATATTCCAAGATTTTATTTTTTTCTCCCCTTCGAGTTTTTCAAGCATTGAGTTTTTAAACTCAGTGCTTCAGATTAAATAGTTGCTAATGAGCTACTGCATTGTTTTTTTTGTTTGTTTTTTTAATCACAGGAGAAACTTTCATCAGTTTAAACATATAAGTTCAGATCTAAACAAAATCTGGTTCATAAATCTTAGGCCAACTTTGAAACTCAGCAGTAAAATAATTATATATTTTAAAAAAAAATTATTAATCAATTATATCTCAATTCCTTATAAAAGAAGCAAATCTTTTCCAGATTTGGCAAAAGCTAAAATTAATTTCCAAATTTTTCCAGACCTTGCCAGGTAGATTCTCTTACCTCCACTGTTGATCTGTAGCTGCGTCATGTTTTTTTTTTTTTCCCATCTATATATTCTGAATTTAATTCATTTTCCTATGAACTACCACGTGTTGATCTATCAGGTCAAAATCCCAGTGAAACACATAGAAGTTTCTGACTGTAACATAACAAAACGTCAATATCTAGAGGTATAAATATTTCTGCAAGGTACTTTTACACACTCCTACAATATTAGGCCATGCGGTGAGTTGAGCAGGGAAGCTGGTGGGACACATACCATGCGCTGACATGCAGTGTGACAGTGGATGTAGCCTAACCATCGTAAGAATCCAACAGAGGCAAGGAAGCCTGCCTCTCCCCATACATCCCTCCCTGAGAGAAGAGACAAAATATAAAGAGATAGAGAGTGTGATAGATTATGAAAAGACAGGAAGAAAAGCCCAGAGGTGGGACGACACAAAGAGAGCGGTGAACAAAGGAAAAAAATGAGTTCAGTGTGAGTGGACACCAAAAGTTCAGAGGATGTAGTTAAAGGGAAACAAAGGGTGAGATAAAAAAAAAAAAAAAAAAAAGTAAAAATATTAGTGCGATGTTAGTTCATGTTTCAGGGAGACACATGGGAGATAACGTTCAAGATAGAGATCGAGCACTTTGCTCTGATAGGACGTGCCACAACATGCCATCTGTGGGTGTGAGAACGTTCACACACCAACATTCCCGGAGCTCGCATTCAGTGTTTGTGTGTGTGTTGCGCATGACCTAGTCACATCCATGAATTTCCAACCTTTTAAACGACAAAGCAATGACATGTATTTTCCCAGCTTTATGAGAACTCTGCCTGAACAGATACAACGTTAAGTGGAAATATTTCACAGAGGTGCTGAAGCAGCCGAAGAAGCGCTTGACTGGGCTTTTGTTGACCAACAGTCCTAAACCCCAACAATTTACAGATAAAATAAAGATGAAAGTTCGTTTCTTAAGAAGCGGGGTTAGGAAAGAAGGTGTTGGAAGTGTTTTCCAGAGGTTTTGTTTTTTTTTTTTTGTTTTTTTTTTTCAGCGATAAAGGTAGCTACTGTTTTAACCAAGGGTGCAGTCATGCGACGTTGTGGATGCGTGTTCCCATGGGATCAGCGTCTACCTGTACTGAGTCTTGGTCAGCAGCGTCGAGTGTTTTATCCAGCGTGTTCTTTCTGCCTCTCTGGTCCAGTGTGGAGTAGGCGTCTGTAGGGGGAAGCAGACGTCTTTAAGATCCTGTGGTACAGACATCTATGATACAAGCCAGTAAAATCGTCCTGTTTTCTGTGGACATGAAGCCCAGGAGGAGCGAAGCTGTGCAGCTGAAAATAGCTACGCATTTGTTCTGTACTGATTAAAAAATGTACTTGTACCATTTTAATTCAGTTAGGACTATTAACCATTATACTTTAGATAAAAAATTTAAAAAAAAGTTTTCAAATTCAGAGATTTACACACATTTCCTCAGTTTCTGGTAGAAACCCATTTGAAATGTGTGACATGACTGAGGTGTTTTTTTCTTTATCCCGACATAGATTACACAACAGTCTGCTGGAATTTTGTCCCATTTTTCCTGACAGAACAGGTGTAACGGGGTCAGGTCTGTGTTTATTCAAACTATTGAATTGGAGTAAAGAAATCTTGATCTAAACTCTTTTTATTCTGGCATTTCAGAAATGGAAATAATTTTGGGAATTCTCACTGACCAAAAACAGGAAAAATGTAGGTTAATTTAGTGGGGGGGTTTGTAAATACAGTGCATGTAAATATAAGGTTTTAACTGAATATGACTAACTTCAATCTACATAAAATCAGTCTGCAAGATTTTTGTATTATTGCAAAGAAAAACTTCTTTTTTCTACTGAGTAGTAATGAGTAAAGTGTGTCTTTCATGCAATAAAAGGCATTAAGAGTGAGCTCTGTCTGGAAAACCAGGAAGAAATTCTCCCTGGAGAGTCAAACTAGAAGACATTTAGAGCAGGGTCCATTCAAAACTAAATACATAATAACAAAATCAACTACAATAAATAGAAAAAACAACCCAGGTTTCAGGACCTCATTGCCTTTAAATGAGTTACTTAATTTGCTATCTTAACTAAATATTTGTGTCTATAATCTTGAGTACAGTAGCTGCTAAAACATCCAACAGAACTTGTTATATCTCAGAGGGTTTTGTCAGATACCATGAGCTCACTCCAACTGCCGCAAGTAAGATACTTTGTATGATTGCAAAGAAACAGATTTTCTGCATAAGCCCCAAGACAAAAAAATATTGTCCTTACAGTAGAAACATTGAGCTCATGTTTAAATTTTTTACAGCTCAATTTGAACAACATTTCCTAAAGCTTGGCTCAATAGAAAGTCTATTTCAGAATAGCCATTGTGTTTGGGTTTTAGACAAGTGTGCTCCACTTTCTGAGTGGCAAAGACTAAAAATCTTTTGAACAAAAATAATGTAAAAATTTTTTTTTTTTTTTTTAAATGCAATAAAGTAACAGGCGTCACAAATTATACTTGCAAAATATATCTGATGAGTATAAATTATTAGAAGTGCAGCTATTCTAAGATAAATTCTAATCATTCAACTTTTATCCACCGTCTTCTCACACATTCACTGATTATACGAAAGCATTTCCTCACTCATGGGTTTCCACCATGTTCCATAACTACAATGTCTCTTTCTACATTGTAGATGTATGTAATGATTTCTGCACTTGCCTGGTCCAAACTCATTCAATGGAATCATTTCTTCGTCTCTTTTCCCACCTGTATGAAAGCAAAACATTAAAACTGAGTGAAAAGCTTTATTTTCTAAATGTCAGGTTAAAAAATAAGGTCGGCCTAAGGCTTACAGTCACAGAGAAACAGCCCGTTACTTGATTTATTTATGAGTGGTAACAGCATGCATAATATTTCATTAATAAACTGGCATTCAAAATTGATATGTTAATATTGTTTTCAGACTATGAAGGTCGTCTTCAGTACGTTTCCAGATGCTGCTTTGTAAACCTGAACAGGTTGTTCAGATTCTCTTCATGCCTCAAGGCTACAAGGTTTCCGAAGCTTCTGAACTTCTTGGATTCTTTGGCTTACAAGACCAACAAACGTCTTCAAAGCCATGAAGTAGATTTTTCTTTTTTTTAATGCAAAAACTGCAACACTTAATTCAAAACAAAACAAAACGTGAAAAATAAATCATGTTAGTCGAATCTTTAGAAGTATTAATAGAAACGCAGGCAGCTGCAAAAGCAATAAGCCGGTGTGTGGGCTGTTTGTGTTTTTAATGTGTACATATAGTGAAACCATGAAGGAAAGCTTGACATCTCCCCAACCTTTGTCAATGAGAGGCAAAGTGCTGTCGTCATGTCTTCCATTGAGCCTGTTGTCGACGGGTTTGGGGGAATTTAGGTTGACCATAAAGTCGGTCTTTCTCCAGCCGTCTTTCTCCAAAGTCCGACGGAGCTCTTTGTGGGCCCACACACTCTGCAGCACCAGCCCGGCTCCACGCACCTCCCGTTCTGAGCGGTTACTGTTTCCCCAAGTTCAAAGAGGGAAAAAAAATGCTGGATGTTATAAAAAGAGAAAAAACAAGCAAGCAACTTCAAAAGGGCAATAAAAGCTGATCTATACTAAACCAGGCTTTCTGCAGGATTCACCAACTCAAACTAAAGGCTTCAATGGTAAATGGACTGAACTTAAATAGCATTTTTCCAATCATTTGGAAATAAAATTTAGCCATGTTGGACATATCTGCACACAACTCAGTTTTGAGTTGTGTGCAGAACAACTCAAAACTCAGTACTGAAGTTTTGAGTAACAGTAAAGTCCTGTGATAAAAAAAATGAAACTACATAAAATATCTGAGATTAAATAGTCATACCACAACAAAACTTAAGATTTGGGATAACATATTTAAGGCCAACTCTTTAACCAAAATGAATTTAAGACATTATACGGCCTTGATTTTTAGATGCCTTAAAGACTTTTTAAGAATGCGCTTTCACCCTGATTAAACAATCAATATACATCCGACTCTGCCATTACTTGTCCTTGTAGGTGAGCACCAGTCTCTCAATTCCTTGCGAGGCCCTCAAGGTTTTTGCAGCCTCCACGTCGGTTCCCAGCACCTCATGGAGCGTGCTCAGTATGGACACCACCGTCTCTTCTTTCAGCGCTTTCACTGGTTGATTCTGCCCACCACCAGGCAAGTCTGCCACCAGGTAGGGTACCGCATATTTAGCTGCCAACAGGCACAGGTAAACAAAAGTTAAACACTCCTCAACACAAACACCAGCACCGATCCAATCCGTCCCTGGAAACTCAGAGTCTGTTTGGTTGGAAATTACTTTTGATGCCTCACCGAGCAGTTTCCTGTTTTGCGGATCTATAGCCAGGTTACGGATCGCTCCGGACATGGCGCGGACGACTCTGTCATTGGAGTTATCCAGCAGCTCGCTCACCACGACCAAGCCTTTCTCTTCACGCATCAACGCACGGATGTACCGTCCATGCTAAACAGACGAGAGCACAGAGGATTTTCAGTAAACTACAAGTCGTGCCTAATCTGAAAACTTACAAATTACAAATATATGAAATAAGCATCAGCAGCCAAAGTGTTTTAGTAATGATGCTGACAAAACATTGAGGTTTGGTCAAAAAAAAAAGAAAAAAGAAACATTTCCAATTAGAAGGAGAAGCAACTTTTGTTTACTGGCACAACTAAATCCAAAAAAAAGTTGTTTTTAACCACATTGCATTTGCAGACAATCACACAGAAAAACACAGTTGTAACAGAAAATAAATGTCGGTATAATTTTTCCTTTCTCTAAACTCTTAGATTTTCTTGTCATTTGTTCTGCAGCTTTCTGAAAGTCTCTCAGAAAGTTTTCTTAAATTTCTCCTTCACATATTTCCTATACATAGTTGCTAATTTTGCAGAGCATTGCTTGGATAAAATTAGTAAAGTGCACACCTGAAGATCAAAAACAAAAGTATCTACATCTGATTCAACAAAATACATTTAGACTTTTAGAGTTTTTGGGCGACAAGAAGCCATGAATAAATTTGAATTCTGGAGCCTTTAATACCTGACTGATTCATGAGTCAGATTTAAAAGACTTATCAAACAAAACACATTCCTGTGTAAATAGTCAAGTATCCAACTAAAAACAAGTGAAAAGCAACTAAAAGAATGAAAAAAGAGACAACTTCAACGCCTTAAAATAGTGATCAAAACCCATTTTCCAAAACTACAGGAACATCTAGCCGCTTGGAAGCAAAATACAAACAACTTGTGAGGATGATTCATTGTTACACTGCCGCTGATAACAAGGGTAACACAAACTGTTACAGGTAATTACATTTCAAGGACAAAACATTCTGAGACAGTTGGTTCAAAAGCATCTTCACTGATCAACACCTGGAAGCTCAGGAGGTGAGATGGGAAGACTGTGATGGCGGGAAATAAAGATAGAAATGCAGAAGCTTTTGCAGCCCCACAGGGAGTTCTGGTGAACTCCCTGTGGGGAGTCATCATCCTTAAGTCATCATCCCTGTGGATGATGACTTAAGGTGGCTCTTACCGTCCATTTTCCAGCACAGAGGTTCTGAATGGCTCCAGCTGAGGCTTCCAGCACGATGGCGTTGCCGCTCTCCTTTAGCAGCGATGTGTAAAGGCGGACCACCTCTGGCTGGAACAGCAGCTCATAGCCTGCAGGATGGACGGATTTACACAGGAAGGAGGGAGGAAGCATGTAACAGGAGGTGAGCAGAGGAAAATGTAGAGATTTATGTGATGCAGTCAAACATCGCCTCCAAGGTCTACGCTTACCTTTAGCAGGTGCGGTCCTCGGTGGGATACTTATTCTCTCTTGAGGTGCCTCCTCATCTTTCCTTCCTAGACGCAGCAGACCCTCGACGTTACATTTCAAGAAATGACAGGAACAAGTGTGTACTACCTCTAAATAGGAGGCATTTCTAGTGCAATTTCTACTGCTGTTGCAATTCAACTAGTTTTGAAGTCTGCAAACACACTAGCAAAAAGGAAAAGTCAAACTAAGATGCAAGTTCTTGACTGAGGGTTACGGTGCAGGACAACCACAACGATGAGCAGGCGTGCTTGTTAGTTTCAACAACCCAGACTTGATCACGCAGCGGAAGCTAAGTGTTGCTACACAGAGGTAAAGAAAGCTTACCTTTGGAAAACCACTCATCTGTAGCCAAACCCAGATGGGGAAAAGAGGAACGGAGGAGAGAAAAAGATAAGGAAGAAAAGAGTGGCAGAAAAAAAAAAACGAAGGAGAGAAAGCGTTATAAGGGAAAGCAGCCATTACTCCGTCACCTAAATAACATGTGCTCACATCCTGACCACCAGCACAGATGACATGCGCCTTGTATGTATTCAAGAATTTATGTTTTCTGAACAGGTTGTGGTTGAAAATGAGAATTTGTTCACAATCATCTCATCTGGTTAAATAAATGTTAACTAACACAAACAGATGTGTCTTTAAGAATTTATTACCAACAGATTTAGCTTAGTAAAAGAAAAGAAACATCAACTAGTTCAGAGAAAGCAAACCGACGTCAGCCCGACCCTTTAACCAACTCCTCAGTGGAAACAAGACGTGTATTAAACGCAGTTTGTTTCTGCATGTGCCGCTAGATGATCATAAAATGTAAACTTTCTATCAGCAGTAAAAGAACTTTTACTCTCACATAAAAAGATAAATTTAGCATGATTGATTGTTAATGATCAAAAAGTAAACAAGTGAAAAATAACTAAAAAAACTCACTATTTCTGAATGAACTCGGTTAACATGAATAACACATACGATAAAGTATCAGCTTATGTTCCAGCAAAAAAAAAAAAGAAAAAAGCTGCAGCTGAAACAAATCAATGCTCTCAATGAAAAACCAGCAGCGACCACAAACGATGAGAATGTTGGCATTCCTTAAACATCGAGTAGTTTTGTTTGTTGAGGCGTGTGTGTGTGTGTGTGTGTGTGTGTGTGTGTTTTGGTATCAGTTGAGTTAGAATGTGTAGTCAGTGATGTCACCCTAAATGCCCCAGAAACTGAATGAGTGCACACACACACACACACACAACACATGACTTCCATGTCGCTCTGTGACACCGACCTTTGCCCTTGCGGGAGCTGAAGCAGCCAGCCCTCTGGCTTGAGGGGGCGGGGTTCGAGTTGGCTTGTTTGCTCTCGTCGTAGGCCTCGTAGTTCGGTATTTCTTTGTGCACATGATACGACAAGTTCCTCAGCAGACAAACACAGTTCTCAGTCAGCTGTGGAGACAGAACAAGGTGCAGGTGTAAAAAGATAAAAAAAATTAAAATTAAAAATAAAAAGTTGCAGGACACACAATTAGTTTTAAATACAGAATTTTGAAAATACCGATTGTAAATCCAGCCAACCTTGCACGTACCTTACTGTTGAGCTCTTTACAGTTAATCTGGGACTGAACGATGTACATGAGGGAATCGACCAAACCGGAGCACTCTCTCAGCTTCCGCCTCGCCTCAATTCTTTCTGAACTCACATTCCTAAAAACAGACACGAAAAAAGAAGAATGAGGCAACTGAGAAATGAAAAGCCATAAAGAAGGGGAAAAAAAGAAAATTGTCAGTTTTGGTCACAACATGAACCGACAACAAGTACAGCTGTGTCTGAAAACGCCCCCCCACAGTTGTTTGAATGAAACTCCCTTTAAATCTGCAGTTTCACAAAGAAGAGTACAGTCTGACAAGATCCCGTTACATCTCCGACTCATTCTTACTTAAAGATCAATCTCAACTCTGTGTGTGTGTTTGTGTGTGGGACATTGAGTTAGTCGAGAAACGTAAAGGAAGCAGGATAAACTAGAAAACCGCAGCCATTCAGTGTTGTATTTCCCAGCGACAGACGGCCGTTTCGTTCAACACCAGGACACGTTCCCTCCAACTGCGACTACGTACAGGTCGGTAAGTTCACTAGAACTATGCAGGGACAGAAAGTAGCACAGCTCTATCCTCGTTTGTTCTTGTTGTCATGTGCCAGTGGTTGCGCAAAACACACCGAATAGTTGTGCATACTGCGCATGTGCACTTCCACACACTTGCGGAGTGCTATTCACCTTCGCCAACGGCGTTATGGAAAAGTTTCACTGAGTCATGGTTTCAAAAGTTCCACTGTGAGAGACTCTCGTCATCGGTGTTGCGTAAACGAGCGGCTGGATTGCATCAAAAAGGTTGCAGTTTAACTGATCAGCGTCTCTGTGTAACAAGGCCTCAGAGTGAAACTTTTCTGTAACATCCCATACAGAGGTGTGAGGAAATCTGCAGGTGTGAACGCACACTTGCGCAGAACGCACAGCTGTAGGGTTTATTCTTTCCCTGCGCGGGCAGACAACAACAAAAACAATGGCTGATGGCATTGTGCTGTGTTGTGCTACTTAACCTGTTCAGCTTGGCACAGTTCCTAATAAGGAATATGTGTGTTTTACATGAGCACCTTCACTGAAGGAAGACGGGCTGCTGTTTACAATGTGGTTGAAGCTAGTGAGGTAGAAGCTAAGAATCAAAGAGCGAATGCTCGTTCGATGACGCACTAAAATCGCAGCTCCATATTCTGTTGTCGAAACGTGGTGCTTTTACCCAATTAACATCTGAAAATACAGACAGTTTCTAGGCTAGATTAGCTGCAATAAATCTGACCTGGAGAAGACTCGCTGGTTTCTGAAAATATGGACATAATCTTCCAACTTTAGTACTCTCTTTTTGGAATGAAACTAAAAGCTAAAACAACTTGTAGAACTTTTGGTAATTGTACTTGGAGATGCAAAATTTCTGCTTCTTCAAAACTCTGATATGTACGAGTAGAAGCTGAGTAAATACACCAGTTGCCATCAGAAGTTTTCCTCCAGCTTCAGACAGTTTTCATCCCTGTTCTAAAAGTGTAATAGCCGGGTTGGAATAACTGCAAACTGAGAACTAGATCACTCGTCTAAAGTTGTTATTTAGAGTGAAAGTTCACACAAATCACAGAAAAAGTTGAATAAATTAAAGCAAAGTTGTTTGTCTATATTTATTTGAGCTTTCAGCCTGTCAGGGAGCATGGTGGCTCATGGAAATCTTGGAAGTCTTTCAAACAGAGTTAAGATGGGAATCTAGGAATAAACCCGAGAGTGATCCTTACAGCTACTAATCCAAACCATACCCCTCACATCCATCAACCAGATTCTACAATTTGAACTATTAATGTCTCATTTTCATCCCCGATTCATTCGATTCGTTCTGGAGCATCAGGCAGACAGTAAAAGCTCAACATGTCGTTTATCCTACTTGATGCCGAGCACAAATCATCAACCACCAAGACTTTTAAAGTCTTCAAGATAACGTTATTTACATGCTTCTCCCATGAAGCAGAACAGCTCCAATTAACCGAACTGTGGAAGAGAATCCACTGATAACAGACCCACTGGCCTGCTAATACTGTTTACAGTGCACAGGCCATTGCCCTACTGCTCTCTGCTATTTCCTGCAATAACTTAAATTCCTTTCTTCCCGTTCCTCTGATTTATTTAAACATTGTGGCAGACCGCTTCCAAATTTAACAAGCAGCAGGGCTCTGAAAGAATTGTCAGTGACAGACCAACTCAAAGTAGTTCATAATGGTGAGGTGTAATAACGAGGACACTTTTTTTTAACCTATACAAATCTTAAAAGTGTGGAGTTCATTTAAGCTCAGCTCTTCTGTTCATACTTTCTAGAACCAGGTGCTGATATCAACCTGGTTTAAATCAAAACTCTCCACTGCTCATTGAAATTGATCAGGTTCAGTCGGAATAAATGGAAAGAATCTGTGGAAAGACACTTTCAGGCTTCAGCCACAGATTCTCAGTTAGTTTGGGGTCTAGACTTTGACTGGGCCAGTCTAATCTAAAAGCAGGTTCGCTTTGACTTTAAACCACTCCACTGTAGCTCTCTTGTCTAAAGTTTCACTCTAAATAACTAAGGGTGAAATAACAATGGAGGAAGGAGGGACATGTGCATTTTGTTGCTGGAAAAACGGCAACAAAATGCTGTTTTTCCAGCATTTTGCTGGAAGTTGCTGGGAAGTCCGGGGCGACTGATCTGCTGGACATTGAACTTCTGTCTCAGTCTCAAGTCTTTTCCAGCCTCTAAAACTTTTTGTTCCAAGATTGACCAATATACTGAGGAAAAACAACCCCAGAGCATCTCCATGTTTTATGGTAGACGGTGGGTTCAGGCCGATGTGTGGTGTTAGAGATTGTGAACAGCTGTATGGAGATTAAAATTAAACATCAGGTGATGTACGGAAGTAATTGGTAGAACTTAGTGATCCACAATTTTTGGATTTGTTTGGTAAAACCTTTTGAAAACTAAGCAACATAAACACACTTGTAAGATCAAACGCTGCAGAAAAATCACTCATTACATGATTACTCTAGTCAGACTATGTTTATGTAGACAAAACCTTTCTTGAAGAGCAGCAGAGTTCAATCAGATTAATGAAAGCTTGGAAAATCTTTGCATTCCAACTATGTTCTATGTAGCTTTATAAAAACACACCCAGGTCCTCTGCTGTGTTAACTTTCTTCCTTCCTCCTATCAATCTGCTTAACCAGATTCCTTCCCTGTTGTTTTCCTGAAAAGATCAGGTCTCCCCTCCATTAGCGGCAGCTTTGATCTGCGTTCTTCCCTTTCCTTCCTTCATACCTCAGACAGCCCGCTGTATTAGTGAGCGCCGTATCCCACTCAGGAGTTCTGGGCTTGCCGTTTTCTTCGCCCCCTCCAGCTCCGTTGGTCGCCCGCTCCCAGCCCGAATGGGGAACCATGACCTCGTCACAGAGAGCGTGCAGAGCGTTATCCACAATCTCCATCTTCACGGAGTCCTGGGACGACAGGTTCCACAGAGTCCCTTTGGGGAAAACGCACCATTTTATGGTTAATGTGTGAAAAGACGATGCTTAGTCTAGTTTTAAAGTGACATTTTAAAAACGGATATAATTGGGGAAACTACAGGAAAGAAGACCTGGAAATTTTGAATTATATGAAATATGCTTATATAGCATGATTAAAACAATAACAGTAAACCACAACTTCTGAATAAACATTTCTATTGTTTCATAGATTATTTATTTTGTTATGCGTCAGCATCTTTTATTCCTATTCATCGGTTTTTGCCGAGAGTTTCATTATTTTCTCCAAGGTACACGTTCCAAAGACCGTCTAGAAGCCACATTTATCAGAGATTGTAAGCAGCCAATATAAACAGGAAACAAAACTTATTACATACAACTATTCAGCATTTTATATCATGATCCATACCGTCTCTACACAAAAATAACCTAAAAAACACAATTTGAAGAAAAACAGCCTGCAAGAATGTGATTTTTTTTAGGCCTCTGAATTCTGTAATTCAACTAAATACAACTTTCATTGTTGTCCCTGTACTTCAGCTCAGGCCCTGTGTTTTCCTCAATCTTTGTTTTGCTCATGTGCATCAACTACAGATGCAAATGATCTGAAGAAGGAGCTTTACCATAAATGAAAAACCTACACAGAGAAAAAAAGTTCTGTCGGAAGGAAGACCTTTAATTTAGCAAGGAAGTGGAGACAAGAACATAATGGATTTAATAAGCTTGAAATACATGACATAACCTACAACAACTTTCTGAATCCATGTATGTACAATATAACTACTAAACGAAATGCAAATTTCAAACAGAAGGAGATCTAGTTGGCTGCCAGATTAGTGGAGGAAATATTGCCAAGTTTCTGCTCTTTCAACTGCATTCAATCATTTATTTTTAAAGAAAAACAGCTTTAAAAATAAATGATGAAACAAACTACAATACAGACCAGATGTCCAGAACATACAAAGCCTGTGATTTTTTACTATAAGTCTAACCTGTGATGATCTCTGTGAGGTCCTGGTCGCGCGTCTTTCTCAGCAGCCGGATCAGCGCTGGAACTCCATCGCAGTTCTTGATGGCAATTTTATTGTCTGCATCTTTGCCGAAAGAAATGTTCTTTAGTGCTCCACACGCTGCAAAGTGAACCTGTAACACAGAGCCAGGGACAGCTTTATGAGACACTAGTGATTACTCTGTAAACAAAAGATTAAATGCGTGTAAGGGAACCAGAATGTTGTAACCCAGAGTTATGCTGCACATAGTGCATAACACACTTCTCTCTCACTCTAGATGAAATGTAGAGCTATGAACCAGCTTTAATCTGAACCAGTGTACCTCTGGTTTGAACCAATACATCAGTTTTCCAACAAATATCTGATTTTAAGATTATTAAAACCTGTTTCAGACACAAATTGTACAATATATTGAGGTTTATTACATTACATAGAAAATGTTCAAAAAATGTTGCAACAAAAAAAAAAACATTCATATGGATTAAGCCCAAAATCATATTAAGACCATGTGTCCCCAAATAATTCACATTTATAGCTTTAGTTCCTTCTGTACAAACACAGAAGGTTTCTGTCTCGACAAATTTACCATGTAAACACATCGCCTAAGACATTTTATCGCACTCAGTTTAAAGAGCAAAAGCAGTGCAGTAAAAGCTCGATCCATCAATTTGGCTCCACTTAGCTCAGGCATAAATAACTTATGAAACAGACAGAAAACAAGTTGGGGAGAGATTCAAACTGACCTCTCTGTTAGGGTTGTCAAGCATGGACACGAGGGCAGGGATGCCCTTCAGTCGGCGGACGTCAGACTTCACCTGTAAATCAAGGAGGTTGATGTTATTCGTGTGCTTGTGTTATAGCGCGCTTCCTTATATTTCACCAGGTTCAGTGACAAACGCTTTTAAGGTCCGGTGCTCAAGTGGATAAAAAGGGCACCACGTGGAAAAGGTCATCTTCACGATGGAAGAAAAAGTCTTACTTTGTCGTTCTTAAAGGTGAGATGCTGCAGGTACGCAGCTGCATTGCTCCTGACTGGGTCCAGTCTGTAGTTCAGCATGGCGATGACCTCTGGCAGCTCCGGCTGACGCCATCCACTAGCTGGTGGTCCTTTCCTCATACTCAGAGTGTCCAGTGAAGCCACGCTGCCCCTCTCGCCCTTAGCCAGCGGTGCCCCGGCACCATAATAGTAAACCTCTCCTGCACCATCTAAAGCGCCTTCATAACTCCTGCAGAGGGAGAACAAGCTTGTTGTTTCAGCTATGAGAGAGAAGAACCAGTTTTTTGCCAAACCGTACTACCACACTCACCCGGTCCTGCGTGGCGGGGGGCCATGTGGGAAGGCATGGTTGAGGGGCATGGTGTTGTAGTGCATTGGGTGTCCCATGCCGTAGTCCGGCTCATCGTAGCCGATGCTGCGCTGGTCATCCTCCAGACCGTACGGATCTGCGACAAACCGGGGAATGGACGACAGCTCCAATGCACTTCCCATTCGCCCAACCTGTGGAGAGACGGAAATAACGCTTTACAGTAGCTGGAGACCAGTTATTCCAGTAGATTTTGACACACTGTAGCTGGCAAACAAATTGTCAATGTCAGGTAAAACCTGCAAGATCAGCATGCCAGAGCTAGATTCAGTTAAAACAAGCCCTGAAGCTAATGATGCAGTGACTGTTGCACACACTTGTGGTTGGGCAGCATATGGGTCCAACTGGTTCCTACTAGGAGCTCGGTAGCTCGGATCCAGGGTTCTGTAGCCATCTGCGTGGACTGGTCTGATAGAGAATAGATAGAGTGGAGGGAAAACTCAGCCGAAATGAATTCATTCAACCATCTGAACGCAACAAGCTCAAAATGCAGCGACTGCGTCACTAAAATCCGATGAGAGGAGTTCAGGTTTCAGTAAACTCCTGTTACCTGTAGCGATCGTCCATCCGAGCCCCCCTGCTGAGGCTGGAGTACGCCTCAGACGGAGGTCCTCCGCGGTAGTCGTCATAGCCCCCTGGGGGACCGTAGTTGTAATTGCGGGGCACGGTATGGGTGGGGTACTCCATGGGCACGGCGCCGCCCGGGCCCGGCCTGTAGACCATGGGTGAGGCGTAACCCCCGACAAGAGAACCGCCTCCATCCACAGACAGAGTGTCCGACACAGAGGGGATGACTGTGCGAGTTGTGGTGGTCTTTACTACTTTCTTCACCTAAAAAGGGAAGAAAGGGAGCGAGTGTTTTACCGTGGTTTTTGTTAACACACCTAGCCCTAAAACAGGAGCTACGTTCTTTACACTTGTTGACATTTTGTCAAGGATTGGCCTGTTTTTATAGGAAGCTGATTGTCTGGGTATCATTTAGATATCAGAGCAAAGAAGCATGAATGCAACAGCAAAATTTTAATAAAGCTAATTTTCTCTCTGTCCCCAGGTCACTACTATGAACTATGTTGTTAATTTATTACAAATAACAGACTTGTTGCAACATGGAAAAGACATGGTGTAGCTGCCGTGAGAGGTTTTGTCAGTTCTGTTTGTGTTTTCATACGCTACTTTAATCAGAAACTTCTGAAAGTCATGCTGGAGAAAGCATTCCCAAACATTTCAACAATAACATAAAATCCCCGTCAAAATTGAATTGCCACAGACACAAAATGCCACATAGGCACATCAAGAAATTAAAATATGCTTTCTAACAAAGCTCTTTTTGTCAGATTAAAAGTATCTTTAGAAAACAATCTTTAAGCAGGTGTTAAATGTGCCTATTCAAATTGTTTTACAAGTCAGAATGTTGTTAAATGTTTTAATTAGCTGAAAGTAAAAACAAAAAAAAATCATCATAGTTAACAGAAATAAATCCTTGAAAACATCAGTCTATGAACTGCATTTATATGTTCTTCAAACGAGTTACTGAAATAAATGAGCTTTTGAATAATGTTCCAACTTTCTGAGATGCACTTAGACTTTTCGACTCTAAAACACGCCACTGCCATTTGATCTCCTCCTTACCGTGGTTTCTGTGCGCCTCGTGGTCCCGTCGTCATCCGTCTCCACGGAGATTACCGGGGCCAAATCCTGAGGCTCCTCCATTGTGAAAGTCTCCTGCACCAGCTGACCAGGCTCCATCCTGAACTAAATGCACAGGTACACAATGCTCAATTTCAGTCCCGATGTCTCAAGTTGTGAGACTCCAAAGGGTCGTTTTGATATAACATAACATAGCTCAATTTATTGTGTGATGATCAATACACTATTTACGGTACTCTCAAACCAGTTCCAGTTATGAGCATTAAATGCAGTCTGCATCTTATACTCCATCTTCTATGTTGCTAAAGCGTATATAGTTAACAGAAAAGGAATGTGATGCTCCGTTATCTCCAGCTTCAGGCATCAGAGGTCTGATTCTTACATGATGTGTCCCGTTGATGTAACCCTCGTTCAGCGTCAGCCTTTCTAGGTCTGCATCACAAGGAATGCGGCCGTTCTGTTAACAGACAGAAACAAAATCATGTTCGTGAGAGAATCACACACGGCACTAGCAAGAAACTGAATTTAAATATGCATTTCTAGGCAAACACAGCATTTGTGTCACGCTGCTAGCTACTGAGCAGATGCCTTTATTCATCCAGAACAAGGAGAAAGCAGCGATTTATCAGATTACTTTTTAATTTCAGCCACATCTGTGTACCAAGAAAAAAAAAGGAATGTTATGAGACCTTTTTCTCCCATCATGCATTACAAACACGCAATCAACAGACCAGAAATCAAACAAATGGTTTTAAGAACTATATACTTGCAGTCATGACGATACAACTAAGGTTTTTATATTTAAGAAGGTAAAATATTTTTACCTTAATACAGTTTTTGCATAAGAATCCATCCTCCATCAACCTTTTCACATTCAGTTACTTTACAACCACATCTATTTTATTGGGATTTCCAACGACAACAAACATAGTGCTGCATATTTTTAAGTGGTAGGAAACTTTATGGGATTGGCAACTTTTTTTTTTATTTTTATTTTTTTTACAAATGAACATATAAAAACTGACCATCATTATCCGGCCATCGGGTGGAAATGGTTTGCTTTTTGCTTCATTTATAAAAAATAATTTTTTAGTATAAAATGAAAACAAATTTCCCATAGAAGACCTTTAGAAATTTTTTTTTTATTTTTTCCAAACATTCGTGGCTTTAAGCAAATTATATTTAGTTGGATTCAGGGATAAAAAAAATTCTAAAGGTTGCGGTTGTAAATAGCCAAAATATGAGAAACTTCAAGGAGGTATGAATACTTTTGCAGGGCATTGTTGCATAACGATAATGAATGAGCTGTGATGGGGGTATGAATAGATGACAAATGGAGAATTTGTCAGTAATGAAAGAAAAAACAGCTGACATGATAGATGATTTTCAGCCACAGACAGACCTCTGTTCCTGCTTAGTACCCATTTAAAATGAGATTCTTCGTGATTTAAAGTTAAAAAACAGAAATAAGCCACTGTTGGCTGGAAACGGATGACAATAAGGTCTTCAACACACACACACACACAAGCGCACATCAGATTAAGCTACTGGACTCAAACTGTTCAGATCAGATTAAGCCACAGACAGAAAGAGAAGCAGCTGGACAGATGGAGACATGTGGATACCTGTCAGTAAAGACCGATATCATGTTGTGTTGCCTAGCAGAGGCATGCTGGAGCCTTCAGGCAATGTTAACACACACCAATACACAGCAGTGATGGGGGCAACACAAGCAACATTCCTGGTCTGCACACACTCACTATTTAACATCCTGCATTTACAGCAGCACCTTATGACTCAGAACAGTCTTGAAATTACCTGAGACATTGTCAGATTAAGGTGCGGCTACATGCCAGAGCAGCAAACTGAGGTGGATGGTTATTGGTTAAAGCAGCAAGGGTTCCCTGATGGTGAGGAAGTGCTAAGCTGTACACACTAATGGCTCCTCTGAGAAAGTGAAAGAATTATCGAGCGTTTTAAGTTTGGGTTCAGAGCCAAGTAACTGACTCACCCCGTGACTGATAAGCAAAACAGTGACATACTTTAAGAAATCAAAAGACAGGATCTTATTTTCATCCTTACCCCAACAGGGGATACCCTCCAGCAAGTAAAGACAGAAGAACAAGAGTAGTCCGGATCAGAAAAAGTCGGAACAACAAACCAAACATAAAAGCAAGACGTAGTTTTGCATGCAAACATTCATGGACAAGTCGGGACAAAACCATCGGGCGGCGCAGCATTTCCAAAGCCTGACATTTTGGGGGGAACAATCTCAAGAACGTCTTTGTGGAACTTACAGATGTTATCTGAAATAATATGGCGTTTGAACTTATGCCCAAAGGTTGTGGGACAGACGTCAGTGACCAGGAACCTTCATCAAAAATACAGTGTAAGGAGCCCTGGTAGTGCCAAAAAAAAAAAAAAAAAACATATTTTGGTTGTTTTACTTCCAGTATTGATGATGGAAAAATAATGCAAGTTCTCTCCCTCAAAGATGAATAATCGTTAATTTTGTAAAGAACACTTAACACTGGAACTGGAAGCCAGTTTTAAATATCCAAAAACAAAAACAGTACTGGTAAATATAATGGAAATAAAAACAACTCACAACCAAAACCGTAAATAAAATGGATTATGAAGTCTCTAAACATAATTGCCTTTCAAAAAATATAAATTATTAGAAAGGAAATTATTCTTTCCTTTCCGTTCTTTGCACAGGTAATGTCCACGGGTGAGTCTGTGGTTTCCAGAAGTTTGTAGCCTTATTTGTGACATTTCTAGAATGTCTGTATACACTACACTATAAAGCAAAGAATTCTGGGGAGGGATAAACCTAAGCAATAATCGCATGGTATATTAAAATAAGCTAATCTTTCTATTATCTTTGAAAGGCAATTTTGTTGAAAGAAACTTCATAATCCATTGTATTTATGGTTTTGGCTTGGTGTGGTTTTTATTTATTGGTTTTGGGTGTTGTGTTTTGTTTCGGATATTTAGAATATCTTCCAGTTTCAGTGTTAAGTGTTCTGTACATAATTAAAGTTTATTAGTCTTTGAGAGAGCAAACTTGCATTATTGTGCATTACCAATATATTGCGTGAAAATGATCCCAAAACAACAATATTGCCATTTACAGCAGTAATTTCTGTGACAATTTATTGTTCAGCACGTTATTATGACAGGCCTAATCCAAATTATTTTATCGTATGCTCCGTTCTCATTTTCTCTGAAACTATAGCAGTTGCTGTGATACTTATACTTCTGATGGAGTCTCTTGATATCAAGATCATTGAAATAGAGCTTATAATTTCTAAGAAAATATAAATTAGATTTGGATGTTTTATTTTAAACACATACTTCAGAAACCCCCTCTGGGGCTTAAGTTTTAAAAAGCATTTACTTGACTTTATTTAATCTGAATTCTAAGAGTCACGTGTTTTAGCTGCTGCTGTGGTCTGCTGCCGTCCAGCACAGATGAGATGAGGGTGATGATGAAGATGACTTTGGATGAACCGGTTCAGATCAAATGGAAGAATCCGAGGAGGATTGAGACGGAAAAGGTGCATGAGGGTAGTGAGGGTGGAAGAGTCAGAGGGCATTACCTGCATGTTGGGGAGGGGGCGGGGCAAGGTGCCGGCACACGACCTCCGCTCCTCCTCCAGAGCCCGGCTCAGCATCTCAAACTGCCTCTCCTGCTCCCGCACGGAGGCCAGCAGGGAGGCCGTACTCGCACACTGCTCCATTCACACACTGAGAGCAGAGCACAGGACAGGACAGGACCGTCACCACACAGCACAGGGACAGATGCGTCCAACACCAAGATTTATCAGAGGACAGACAGAAAGCCACCAACGTGCACACAGATAAAAAAGAGCAGGGCTCTGACGCAGGGCGCCACCAGGAATCTAAACAGCAAAGAAGCGATAATGAAGTTTATACTTAATTAGCGAGAAGCTGGAAAGTAAAGCAGAGAAAAAGTGATAAAAGTGGAAACCGAAAAAGCAGAAATTGCCAACAGAATCCACCTAAAACAATTCAAGACAGGGAGTGACATAAGGAGGCTGTCGTCACATTTCAATCTTTCTTCACCTACAGCTAAGCAGGGTTAAAATTAGAAAGTGAGATTAACAACAAGAGGGAAGAGCGGCAATTTTCAACAGCAGCATGTGGAGCTTGTTAGCACCTTTTGCCTTCAAAAAAGCAAGAATGTGAAAAGGAGAGAGATGTGAGAGCAGAGAGGGGCTGTGAGCTTCTAAACTTTAAAGACTGGGACAATGCATCGAAGCAACAAAAAAAAAAGGTTATTTTTAAATCAACAACAAAAAGAGTTCTGATTATATACCAATTTCTAAATGATATATTATATTGTAAGGAAACTTGTGACATTTAGGTTAGTGGCACAAAGTTACTCGATTCTTACAGTAAAAGTTGTTAAACAGAGAATTTATTTAGGTACTCCTCCCTCAGAAAGAGTCCAAACCGAAGAGTACTGCTGTTATCATCACCTGGTATAATTATTTTACTTTCCATTCAGCCAATTATTGGCCACGCTTTTAAAAATCTAAAGTAGCACAGTTGATCCTGATTGGCTGAATTCTTGGAGCATTTCTGGTTTTGTACTACAATCTGTGTTAAAACTAAAAACAAAGTTAAAGGGTATTGTTAAGATTAGTACGCAGAGAAAATGTCATCAGAGTCTCTCAAAGCAAAAATAAAGCTAGCTCTAAAAAAGCCAAGCTTAAAGTTATGTTTGAACTTTGTCCAGTGAACGAATACAGAGCTACATTGTATTTTATGTCTGTAATAACTTTTTAAAAAGAGCCTCTCAGCAGCCATGACTGTACCTAAAAAACATCCAACATTACGCAACCATAACTCTGGTTAACAATTAACCACCAAGGATCCAAGATAACACAGTATCAAACCGATTTGTCAGACTCCTTATATGGTCACCGTCTAAAACTTGGTGGTTGTTCTCAGCTTCTTTGAAAAATTGTGTGAAGTCACCAGACTGAAGACAGTTGAGTCAAACATAAATGGACCGCTTGACACACGATACCATAAAACTAAATGAGACCCGATACGGCATTTTAAAACGGCCTACTGAGCTATATTACTGTGAATAATGGAGGCAATCAATCATGTCAAATGCACTCAATTTAACATGTAGCCACAGAGAAAATGCTTGGAAAGAAATTAAGACATGGTTGCTTAGGAGAGACGCAGACGCAAGAGAAAAAAGGGTTTTTTTTCTTCTCCTGTTAAATAAAGAAAATGCAACCTAAACGCATGCCACAGATGGTATAAACCTAAATTACAGAGGCCAGTCCAGCCCAAAGTAAGACCATCGCAGTCTTACACTTTTACCCTCAGCAGGGAGACTGGCGTGGGAGGACAGGGGAATCTGGAAAAGGATTACTTCAGCAGAGTCTAATAAAGGAATGACATGAGCATGGCTCATCTCCAAACCAGGGCAAAAATCATTTTCTGCTTCAAAGTTCATCGACTCATGGATCGCCAATCTGCTGTCCGGCCGCATAGACGGGACCGTCTGAATGAAAAAAAAGACTCCAGTATTAAGTGTGGATGTATGCCAGTTTGAGTGTGTGTTCACATAAGCGAGTGATGTGTGGATGGGTGACTGAAGAAAGTGGCAAGTTTGTATGCTTGTTACTATTCTCAAATACTCCAACAGAGCACTGGCAACTTTTTTGTGAAGTTAAGCAAAACGTTTTTTCCGTCTGTGTGGGAGGAAAAAATAATTAAAGAAAAAAAAATAGAGACATTTGTGGTTAAAGGCACATTGGAGCTGCAAGAAAACACTCCCGTAGTACCATTGTCATACATTCCAGAGTAAGATTTAGCGTGTCATATCCTGCCTCAGCTGTTGGGAGCCGTCCTAAAAAAAAATTCATAATTCATCTTTTGTCTGTGTTGTCTCGGTATTTTAAAAATAAAAGCTGGAAAGAGAAAGTGGGTGGAATCCTGTACTGTTTCTTAGGTGAAATATGTAAACAAGAAAACAAATTGGCTTAAACTTTATCTCTAAAATAAAACAAAAAGCATGTTTATGTTGAAAAGGCCGTCAGGTGTTAACGTTGTTAATGGCAACGGTTGAGCATGGACCGTTCTTCCTTACCAGGTTTTACAAAGTTTCCTTATTAAAACTGACAAAAAAAAAGTTGCTTTCATACCATTCAGGTTTGTATTTGTCTCAGGTTACAGCAGGTTGCAGTTTTAAAAAGTCCCAACGATAATGTGAACATACCTAGAAAGGGTTATCTACATTTTCCATCATGTTACCAAAAGTTTTACTTTATTTAAAAAAGATTTTTTTAAAAAGCCGGATGCATTTCTGTTCCAAGGCAGAATCTGCTATGTTTTGGTCTGAAAATATTAAACTGTAAAAGGTCAAAACCTGAATAAACTATTATAACTCTATTATTATGGAAAATAATAGGAAAAAAAAATTTTAATATCACCTGTAGAATGTTTTATAGCTACATGCGTTTCTTTTTAAAATGTATAATTCTGGGATTACAATTTTTAAACAGATTTCAATGTGAATCGGGTGACATAATAAACAACTTCAACTTTTAAAAGGCTGCCTACATTTTTTTTTTTTTTAAGTATTTGGCTGTTTTGAATAAACTCTAGGTCTATACAAAACTAAGGCTCATTAATCTTTGAGAGGGTGAACTTGTATTATAATATTACTATATTAGTTGAAGATGGCCTCAAAACGACAATATTATTGTTTATCGCAATTATTTCAGGGACAATTTATTGTACAGCAAAATTTATTATACCGACAGATCCAGCTATGACATTAATATAACTAGTTAGTAATTTATACGCCACCAGGAAGAAGTGTTCCTTGTTTTCAATAAAACCAGTTAGTTCATGTTATACAATCTTATACGGGGATCACGTGGTTTTCTTATTCCATGCAAATCTACAGTGAGAATCTGAGATAAGTATTTTTTTATCAAAGTTAAGAATTGTTACATCTTTCTGACAGAACAAACACATCAAGAATGTAAACCTAATTTCCTGTTCCTTCCTCTCTGCTACACAAAATTGGTCAATCCCAACAGCTTCTAACAAATCTTAACGTTCTTGTGGAAAGATGCACTTTGCTGTGAAAGCTGTAAATGGTTTCCATCACTTAAAGCCTGGGAATCGGCCATTACGCTATTATTGGGCCATTAGCAGCACAACCCCCTCTGTTAAAAGGGCGGTGCAGCCATTAACTCCTCAAAGAAGCAATACACCATAACCAGTACATGGCAAATATTTAGACCCTCCAAATAATTTTTTGCTTAATGGACTATAACTGTGCCATCTCTTTTATAATATACCATATCTTCCATTTCATTCATTCTGTCATTAAGGCAGTTCAACACACATCCTGTTCACAGCTGAAACGAAGTTAAAACACTGTTGTGGCCTGGACAAGCGCTTTGCTGACTAGGCTTCATCTGAATGGTCGCACAGAGATTTGGTGAACACCCTGTGGTGCTTTGTGCATTGACCTTGGCCTAAATCCAGACAGTCACACTTTTACCATCCTGACATGAAACCACAAGGAGCTCCGGTCCTGGTCCACACTGCTCCACATGTGGCCATTAAGGCAGAGCCCAAGAAAGTGGATGTTTCAAACATGTCCACCTTAACTCACACTCAGGGTTTCCTGCAGGCTTTTCAGGAACCTCTGCAAGGCCAGCTGTCCCATGTAGACAACACAAGCTCATTTATCTTAGTGGGAAAGGAAATGAGTGGCCTTGGGCGCATGGAGGGAATCTGAATATAACTGAACAAATAAGACCAAAGAAACATGTTCAACCACAAGGCCAACTGCAAACATATCTACATTTTATGTCCCAGATATTATTAGCATGCTTTGATAGCATTATACAGTAAATAAAATTAGTTAACATCAGTCATGGTTATGTGTTGATTGTGTTGAAGTTGAGTACCAATCTGTATCTGTTGTCTTGCTGTGTAACAAAGTGCATCCTCTCAGCATACATTATGATTTCAATATATTTGAAATATTGACAAGATAGAATATAAACTAGAGGGGTGCCGATCGATCGGCCACCGATCACAATCAGCCGATTTCCGTGAAAAAGTGTTTGATCGATGATCGCCGATCACGGTCTCTTGTTGCCGATCACACAAACCGATCACCTGCATCTCATTTCACAGCCTGCCTGTGCAGTTGGTCTCCTCTTTCCTTCACACTGCGCAAACGAGTAGCAACAAATCCTAAGCGATGTGGAACTATAACGCACTGAATGAATGGGGAAGTTTGCGTGTTGCGGCGGAAAATTGAAGCACGTCAAAATGCATCAACACGACGAATCTAATATGGCATAAAAACAATGACATACTTAGTCTTCCTACAATAATAAAAAAAAGCTAATGGATGATGGCAGTATGATTGGGTTTATTTATTTTCAAGTCATTTTTTCCCCATGTAGGTTTATGTTGCGTTTATGTCTCATAATAAAAATTTTTATATTTACTGATTGGCATTTATAGGTCCAGATATGCGACTTAAAGTAATTGGTGTTGCTAAGAACTTCAATCGATAATGCATAAACTTTAGTTTTAAAGCAATATTTGTGTTCATTAATCTCCAGAATTTGTGTGATAATGACATTTATTTGTGCAATAACTTTTAACATCATTTTTCTCTTCACCACAAGTAACATCACAGCCTATAGCTATGAAATTGTATGTCACTCATAGAAATGAAAGGCATGTCCCAGAGCACCAGTCACTTTTCACCCGTTCTTCTTTATCTTCAAAACTGCCTCATGCTCTGCCTCTTGGTTTCAGTTTAGCTAGTTTCTCTGGCTTCTTTCCAACTAAAACCGACTAACAACCAGTAAATGTCTGACTTGTGTGAAGCATCGTCACTGATGGCTATTGGCCAAATTTGTTTTTTAAAGTCATCTCCATTTCTAAATTAGGGGATACAAAATATACTGCCTAGGGAAATTTAAATGCCAACCAAAGGCAAGTGACATAGCAGCAAACAGGCACAACACACTCCTCTCTTGCAGAAATAGGTGATAAACGTGTAGCAGAAGAAAAAAAACAGACTTCTTAAACCTAAAATCAAACGTTTTAGTGATCCAAAATCTCTATTTAAATGAGATGTCACCAACATGCCATACTTTGCTGAGACTAGAAAATGAAAGTGGTTTAGTCACCTTTGTCACATAGCTAAGCTAATTCTTGAGGTGGGAGTGTAAAAGCAACAACCAATGCCAACATATTAATTGGGGACTTAAAATTAAAACAACTTGGTCAAATTCAATGAAGTCACTGATGTGGAAAACAGCTTTTTACAGTAAAAATTCAAATGGTTTCTAGTTTTTGCTCAACTTTTTAGCCTCGGTCTGGGTTAATTGTTTTTTAAAGTTAAAGAGTTTAATGTGTTTTTACTGTTACATAACTTCATTATTTAGCATATTTTAGACATTAAATCCTTATCAACTGAACAGAGAAGTTATGGGTAGAAGGTGTGCTGGTTGTTTGGCTTTTATAATACCACGTTTAATACTTCACTGTTGCCGATATAGGAACTTTACAGACATTTTTAGATCCCATAAAAACACAGTGTCTGCATTTAAATAATTTATGTTTTAATTATGGACTATATTCGAATTTTGAATATTTTTAATAAACATACAATTTGACTCCAAGCAGCAGCCAGGACAAAATAATGTATTTAAATAATTTTAATACTCTGTCCTAGACCTAGAAAGTAAAACAAATATGAATCAACTTAAGTTTTTGCACTGCCCATTTGATTCATAACCCAAATTGTCTCACAGCATCAGAAATCAAATAATGATATGAAATGACAAATAAAAAGTGGTGTATTTTTGTTTTTTGCTGGTTTAACTGACAAATATTTCTAAACCATTGTTGCACATTTTACAAATCCTCCATCTGATTTTATTGGATTAACATTTAGAAAAAAAATTGTTAGAGATCTAAAAATACGCTGCATTCTGACTTCTTATTTCTAAATGACGGACTTTCTTCTCAGCCATCACAGAAGAATAAAACTTCAGCAGAGCTCTTTCAACACGAATCAAGTCAAAAGCTACATTACAGAAATAATATTCATTTTGGGCCATTGAGAGGCATCTGTTAATTGTACAAAGCTAATAATGACCTACATATGACATTATGCCTTGATTTATCAATAAGCCTTAAGAGAACTGTCTAGTAACCTGACAAGCCCTTTGATTTAATGATTCGTTTAAAGTCCAGGACCACCTGCAGCTCAGGGAAAGGAAAAAAGGAACAAGCATCCATCTGAAAATAAATTAGCTTCCATTGATGGTACAGCATCCATCAATACTTCAACATCTGAGCAGAAACCACTAAATCCACTGACCACTATTGAGATTATGTAACTGTGGCTTTATGTGTAGAAGCTGGTTAGCACCACGTTATTCTGGGCTGCAGTAAGTAGTGGTGAGAAATAAAGGAAACAGGTCAGCACGGCAAAACCGTGTGATTATTGAATGGAATAGTAAACAGGGAACTGGTAAAAACATTAGCAGCCGCAGCGTTTCATAGCTAGTTAAAAATTAACACATTTTGAAGATATTTTCTCAGAATTTCCCCACTGTGGGCTAACAAACTATCTTTCTATAGAATGACATTATTTTAAATCACTTTGAATTTCGCCAAGCATTTCAGCTTACTCCGAATTAAAACCGACAATGATTTACTACGTTTAATCTGCAAACAGAGAGCAATCGCTTGTCGACAGGAATGTTTGCACAACGGCTGCCGAACAAGTCGGTGGTCAACGTTTCCAAGAAATCAACCACGAGCTCCCAGGGAGGCGACAGAGCAGAGGTTTCACTTCACCGCTGCATTTTTTTTATCTGCTCATTTTGATTCCACTCTGAGTTTACCATCACACACATAACACCCAGAGGCAACCAACACATTCAACTTTCAAGTAAAAACAGGCTGAAGGTGTGATTGGTGGAAAAGTAGATCAAGGGAGATAAATCAAAAAGAGGAGAAACAGACAGCAAGGAGGAGCAAGTATAGCAGAACTCCAGCCTCGGTGTGTGTCAGAAGTGGGACACACCCATGGTGTGCCCTGCAAGCCATTCATTACACACTAGCAAATGATAGCCCTGCTTAAAACACCCGACCAGCTAGGAAAACTTCGGCCTCCACAGACAGAACGGCCAGGAATCATTCCAAGCAACAAAAGAAGTATCTAAAGAAAGGACGTTGTGTCCATTTTCTCTTTCAGTGGCCACTCCCTTCTTCCCTCATTTCAAGAGGGGACATTTTTAAGCATGCCCTTACTTGTCCTCAATCTACTCCATCTGTGTTCCAGCAGGTTGCAGCAACAATCACTATAGGGTGTACACAGAAATATGCAAGGCATTTGTATGCTTCACTGATCAGCTGATTGTAGCAAAGGGGGGCGGGGGGGGGGGGGGGGGGATAAGTAAACGAGAAATTATTTAATTGCAAATGCAGAAACAAAGTTTCAGGTTTGCCGTGTTGAAGTCCAGGCAATCAAACAAATCCTACAGAAAATTATAATCCACTAACGTGCAGCGCCTTCATAAAGTTTTAAAACACTCTTTCCATTTTACAACCACAAACTTATGTTATAGCTATACGATTTGGTAACAAAAAGGAAAATGATGCATAGTTTTTACACAGGTGTGCTAGAGAACATTAGGTTGTTTCCACCTGATAGTCCAGTAGACTCCGTTACATTTTCAGCTGGTTGCGGTTCACTTTCATACTGCAATGTGTAAACGAGCCAAACTTGAAAACCTGCCTCCCCCCACATCTGAAGTGGAGCTGAACCAAGAACCACTAAAGAAAACAACACAAAAACCTCTGAAAAACGCACTGAGAGCAACTTCTTTCTTCACAAAATGTAAACAAAAATTGAGTGGCATCAGATTTTAGTGGTTGTACGATTTCTCTTATCTTTGGCAAAACACCACGAGCCATTGCTCCTGCTAGTGCTAGACTCGCACGTTTGTTTTGGTTGCGTTTACCCAGAATGCCCAGCGTTATAGTCCACTTCCTGTTTTTGGAGCGGCTTCCGGTCTGCTTAACATTCACATAATTCATTCAAACCGCACCAGAGTTCGCTTCAACCGAACACAGACCTATGTTTTTAGATGGACCAAAATTTGCGTTTTTGGTCCACACCAGAATTCGATTCCCCATTCGCATCTCCCCAAACAAACAGACTTTGTAGACATACAAACCAGTTCAATTAACACGGACTAAACAAGACTGATGTGAATACACCCTTAGGAAACAGAACACACTCTAGATCAAAGGATCTAGAATCTGGATATCACAGAAGCAGCAAAGAGGCCCATGGTATCATTGGTGCAGCTCAGGAGGGAGAATCTGTCTACAGGACAATGATGGTGGCAGCATCAGCAAAAATGGTCAGAGTTGATGGATAAATGGATGCAGCCAAATAAACAACAATCTCAGAAGGTTGAAACTTTCAAACCACTTCAAACTGGAGTGAAGACCCACTTTAACATACCATATATCCACACTAAACCTTATTAAGTCTAGACCTAAACCCAACCGAGGTAAGACTTGAAAATTGTAGTCCACAAAACCTCTACATTCACTCTGAGGGAGTCTGAGCTATGTTGCAAAGATCACCTGATAAATATAACAGTCTTCTAGATTTGCAGCTGTGACAGCTCTGAGGTGTTTCTACAAAGTATTGTCTCAGAGTTGCTAAATATAAATGCATGCCACACAATGCAATCGTGTATCTTTTTTTTTTCTGTCTGATTAAATCTCAGTCAAATAGGTTAAAGTGTCTAGTTCAAGTAGGAATGAATACTTTAGCAAGGCACTGAATATCCAAGCAGATTTCCTGTCTGTATTCAAACTGAAAAAACTGTAAGTAGAGAAGGTAAAACTAAGCCTCCACACAAGGGACTAAAATAATGAAGCAACAAACACTCCTGTTGTCACCACACCCCACTGGTCCAGACCCACACAACAGGTTCTTAGACTTGAAACGTCGTCTCCCTCCTCTGCCTGCCTCACCACATCAAAAGACAGCAGCTGAGATTTCACACCAGACTTTAAACACAGATCAAAATGTGAACAAAAATCAAAGGCAATCATACACACAACAGGAGGATAGTCACCTGAAAGCTCAGCGCAGGTTAACCATCCACAGAGAGTGGGCGTTTCAGGGCACACAAAGGGCGAAATTGATAAGCAAACTGGACTTTGACTTAGAGTTTACGGTCTAGTATGCGGTAAGGCGTCCCAGGGGACTTCCGTGTACTCTCACCTGTGATGGGCACACAGGAAATCCCGGGGAAAGAGGCGGAGAAATATTTTTAAAATAGCGTTTTTCAAACGCGTCAATCAGTGAAGAGGCGATGTTTTATGTGATAACACCTCTCAGCCATGCAAGTCTCTCATTTGTATTAAAACTTACCGACATAATGTGTGGAGTTTGTTTTCTTTCCTATATAATTGCCGCTTTAAGGTGAACGTAGTTTAATACACCTTTCCCCCCTCGAGTTATTCATCAACGAAACGTAGACATTGGTGCTAGCTCCATTAGCTCCATGCTACGCCGCTAGCCTGCTCAGGCAGCCAAGTTCAGCAAACCAAAAGTCGCTTCCGCTCCCACCACCAACAAACCCCAAACCAGCCACGCACAAAACAAAACACTACCAGAATTGCCATTACCCGTGTGGTAGACACTTTCAGCAGGTTTCTTTCTCAAAGTCCATAAGTGTTTGATGGCTTCGGGCCTAGCCGAGCTCTCTTGTTTGACACAATCCGGGGGAGCCCGACCCCTCCGGGCTGGGTGAAGAGTTTGGGTGAGACAACAAAAATACGTCGGCGCAGGGCGATTTTACACCCGAGAGATGCTGAGAGGAACCACGGTGAATACCGGAGAAAACACCCACCTATGCAGCGCAGTTTTTCCTTTCCTCCTCGCCTTCGCTTGTTGTCCACTTGTCTGTCCTCTTCCTCTCCGCTGGGGGGCGGGGGGGGAGATGTGGGGGCCAGCGAGAGATAAGAAAGCAGGATAGTTCAAAACGATACGACCCAGATCCAGGGTTGATATATTCTAAAGTAATTAGGGTTATGTGGTTTCTAAATGTCACAAATGATCCAATAAACAAAAGAAACTTTTTGTCGTCACTCCTATGGGAAAGATTGGTGTGGCTCCTCACCTTCCCACAGGACTCCTCCCCTATGACTATGTCACATCCAATACAATGGAAGAAATCCAACTTCGGCTCAGAGCATTTCTCAGAAGCTTCACATACAGGTGCAACTCAGTAAATTAGAATTTATTTATTTTTTTTTGTAAGTTGATTTCTTAGACACAATATATTTTCCGCGATTTACTGCAACAGTGCAGCGTGGCATGGAGGCGAACAGCCTGTGGCTCTGCGGAAATGTCACGGATTCCCAGGTGGATTTATTTGCAACTTCGTCTATTCTTTCTCATGATTCTCTCACTGGACTTCAAGCAACTTCCAACTTCTCAACACCCTGCAATCTTGGTTTGCAAAGGAAACACAAAAGGAACTTTAAGGGCTTCTTATCACTTGTTTTTCATCATCACTTGTCTTGTTTTTGTGTTATTCTTTGTTTTATTATTATTATTATTATTATTATTATTATTATTATTATTATTATTATTATTATTGCAGCACTTAAATTTGGTTTTATTTTCTGACTCTCCAAAAAATAGCTAAGAGTTTACAACAGTACAGCCTTATATTTTTCTATTCTTGAAACTTTAGAAGAGAAATAAATATTTACTTTGTACAGTTCAGATGTTGCCACCTTGTGGCCGAAAAGACGAACTTCTCCAGAGGTTCCACCTGTCGAAGATAACACCTTTACTGATCTTACAAAAAGCATAACCAAAGTTCTTAAAATGGGTGTTAAATATTACATTTTTAGAAGAACTCATCGAATACTTCTGAATGCATGCATTCTGCTACAACCAGCCCACTGAGGATGTTCATGATCTTGATGTGACCCAAAATGAAAATTTGTTTGATTTCTCTGCTATACAGGAAAAACAGGTCTAATTCATCACCTGCTATTTACAGCCCTATTAAGTCCAAGTTCATTCAACTCAGCTCCAATAACATTGCAATGAAGTCGTATCCAATTATCTTTTAAAAACAACTCATGCTGTGTTATCTTGAGCAATCGTGACATCAGTGGAGAGGAAGAACTTAATTTTACAAGTGAGAAGCTTCCGGGATTTGAAGTTGTGTGGTGTCCGTGTTGTTTTTCACTGAGCTGCAGGTCTTCCTCTGGAAGGACGAGGCTGAGCTGTGTGCTCTTGCTGCCTCTGCATTTCATCCACCTCCTCAGCTGGAGCATTAATGGAGCCAAAGTTAAAAATTGTGGAAACGTCTATAGCTGCTGTCTGAGGGCCCTCTAGTGACCTGTGCTGTTCTATGTATCTTATCAAGTTTTCTGTAAGTTTCTAAGGGTGAATTCTCAATTTTTCTCCTGGAGATTTCTCTTCTCACTTCTCTACCCTGATTAATCTGATCTCCTCAGTTAAGGTGTTACCAGAAGCAGCAAAGTTAACCAGTTTGGATTATTACATTCTATCTTTACTGGAAGGAGATTGTCATTGCTACTTTCTTACCACTATGAGAAGAAGTTCACCATCTAAGCTAATTGTGAAATAAATGTTTTAAAGATTAAAAGTATTTTAGAGAGAGAGAAAAAAATTCGTCTTCTTGTTAAGTACATGAAGCTCTCCTAAAAAAAAATTCTCTACTGTAAGGAGTCTCCTGATTACCATGAGTTTTGAAAACATCTTACATGGCCAAATGTGTGTGTGTGTGGACATTTCACATAACATATAGTTAGGATAAGAACATATTAATAACTTATAACTCAGCACTATCATCCCTTCCTTTCAGTTTCACACACAAAGATCACCAAGGACCTGCACAGACAGATGCTAGGAGGTGCTGGAGCTCTGCCCATTTCCCTCTGGATAATAAGTGCTCTTCTGAAATAATTTTTGTCCCCTTCTTTTTCTGCCACTGTAAACAAGAAAAACATAAAAATGTATATCAGAATGTATATCAGAGAAGGCTAATTCTCCATCACAATGTAGGTCACTATAAATCAGTCTTCACGTATTTGTTTTTGTTTTAGACGATGTTTTGTCTGGGAATTGAAAACTCTTAAGATCAGTTTCCATTTTTATTCCTGAAGGTGGGGTCTCTGTGTGCAGGTGAAGTATTCTGAATCAGGTTACTGTGGGACTCGGACTGACCACCTGTCTGAGCTCGGGGAAGTGGGAGGGGCTCACGGCAGCGTGGGAATTCTGACTCTTTTTAGAGAACCGGTTCTTTTAGCTCGGATCACTAAAAAGAGTTGGCTCTTTCGTCTCCAAATCGGCTCTTCAGGTTTGTTTGTTTTTTGTTCCTTAATTTATTATCCAACAGAAAAATGTTGCAAAATGAATGAAAGATCATAGTCGGAAATGACTACAGCTATTCTTCTGGGTCAGCGTAAAGTGAAATGTGCATTTTAAGTTTTAAAATACCATATGAGTTTATTATTTGGCTTTTGATGGTTACATTTACAGATTTACATATCCATCCATCTAACCTGGTTTAATGGAGATGCTCATTGTTGCTCTCATATCTTGTCTGTCAACAGTCGTCCTTAATAAAGAAACCCGTAAAACAACAAATTAATTACTTGTGTGCTAAATAGAGCATGTTGGTAGCAATATTATGTGAGCTATTGAAGCTGTGTAATTGCGGTGTAATAGTTTATATTAAACATATCCTATCATTTCAGGTGTACAGACAGGTGAGGGAGAGGGAAGTCTGGACCTCCTTAATTAGGCTGCTACCCCTGCAACCCGACTCCGGATAAGCGGATTAAGATGGATGGATGGATGGATGGATGGATGGATGCTTACATAGGCACACATGCATGATACTCACAGCACAATAGAATATAGACAGTAATGTTAGCTAGCTAGTTAGCTAGGCAAATTTGAGGATAGGTAAGAAAAATGCTCTTTCTCACACACACACACACACACACACACACACACACACACACACACACACACACACACACACACACACACACGCACACATACGCACGCACGCACGCACGCACACACAATTTGTGTGATTCCTTTACAAATAACAATAATAATAGAAAGAAATAATAATAGAACAAATAGAACTGTTTGAAAGTTAATTGATATCTTGGAAGTCTGCTCCTCTTCAGAAAAGAAAGTCTAAGTCTGAAAGATTTAACAAGAAACAAAGAGTTTGCCATAATTTTGTTAGTATTCAAATTCTTTTCCCATCACCAAAATTATATTGTTGAAAAGGAGACCCAAAAGCTTTCTAAAAATATACATCTTACAATCACCATACTATTACAATGTATTTATTTTTGTTTTGAATATGTCAATGACATGGTGGAAATATTTTACTATTTGCATGTTGATTTGTTTTGGTGGCATTTTATTCATAAAAATTGTATTAAACATGCATTTCAAATAGAATAACATCACTTTATGAAGTTCAATGGAAACCCTCAGCTTTTGGAAATGGGAAAGTCTCAAAGGTACCTTATGGTTATATTGACTTAAAATGTGTCCAAGGGTTAAATGTGTTAATTATTACATAATGCGGTTTTTATTACATTTTAAAACCATGTTTTGTTACATAATAGCATACATAATACGGCACTGCAATCCTGATGGTGCTGTCTTGCTGAGTAATTCCCATATGGATGGTAGGAAATTTGATAATGTATCAGTTTTATCTTTACATATATAGTGTTTTTTTATATAAAGATTTTTTATTATAATCTGAAATAGTTTCACAGAAATGTTTAAAAAATGAACACAAATTATATCTCTAATTTCTGCATATTCTTAGGACGAACACTAGTAAATAAAATTTTCCTCCTGATAATTCTGTGACATCAAAAGGTAAAATAAAATTTTATTATGTGGTTATAAAATTGGGTTTTGTTATAACCAAGGGGATAAAATTTGACTGAAATTTTGATCATCTAGTTATGTTGTTGGTTTAATGTTCATCAAAATTCCCAGAGGAACCTTTCCTGAACCAAGTTTGTCTCTGGAGAAATAACTTTCAGTGGAGCAAATACGGAGAAAGTCTCACACTGTCTTAAGTGTTTACGATTATTTTCCTTTTACTGTTCCCATAACATCAACGTGTTTTCTTTCTGCTGGTAGAACTTCTCACTTTGACCTGTTCAACATTGTATTATTTCTACACGCTCATTTTATGAGCGCGTAGAAATGATAGAGTAATTCAGTCAATAAACCTGACTGAATTACTCTAATCTTCACAGTACTTGGTCATTGTTTTATTCCTCAGCTAACTGTGGTCAGATGGCACCTGAAGATTCGTTTGTTGCATCTGGATTTCCTGACGTCGGTTGAAAAAGCCTGGAGAAATCTTCTTAGACTGTCAAGAAATTCAGATCTGTTAGATTATCAGTTTTATGTTATTAATCAGTTTTAATCTGGCTTCCCTTCTGGTGCCGTGGACAGAAACACAAAGCTACTCTTCGTGGCACATCAGTGGCTTTGTTGTGTTTCCAGGTCTGGCATAAAAGTGCAGGAGTGCAAAAGTAAGTTCAATCACACAAACAAACAGCATTTCAAGAAGTAAATTTAAATATACTTTGTGCTTACCAATCATGTTTTAGAGCCTATGTGTGAGTTCCCTATTGCACCAGTATTTTGTCTTGTGCCGGTGCTCATAGATTAACCCAACTAATCTGGATTAGAGGCAGTACTTCCTGCAGATAACTGCCGCAGCCCATAAAGTCTGCTGTCAGTATGCTGTAGCGTCAGTTCACCATGAGAAAGATAAGAAGCATTTTAAGAGGGAAGACCCGCCATGCTGTCACAGAACTGACGAGATAAACTCACAGGAACTGGACTCATTGGCTTCACTTCACAGAGGTGAAAGTTATTATTTAAAATTGTTATTAATATTTTAAAAGGCTAAAGTTTCGTTTTAATCTCAGCCATGAAGATGTTTTATGAATAGAAAAGCTCTAGCTCAGAACTATAGCACAGCTGGAAGTAGAAAAATACACTATGTAATAAACATTTTGCTAAGAAATGATATGCATGCATTGCATTGGTTAGCTGTGAAGGATTATCAGTAAAAAAAAAAAATCAATACATGCTTTTCAAAGTTGGTAATATTAGTTGTTTTTGCTCAAATGTTGCTGTACTGAAGTTAAGTTATTAATTACTAAAATAAATTCCAGCATCAGATCTTTAATTTTGCTCTAATACAGTAAACACACACCCTGATTTCCACTGACAATAAAACGTCTGTCATTTTGTCCAGTAGCAGATGTTCCTTCAGCCTCTCATTGTTTTAGCAGCTTTGGGATGCATCCCATCTAACACGTTCTTCACAGCTGGCTCTATGGTGTTAACTTAATGCTGCTCACCAGAAGGTGGCAGAGGAACTGACAAATTCAAAAAGTGATCATCCTCCTTGTTTTCTCGTGTTTCTTAGGCAGGAAGATGATTGCCGCTTGCTGGAAGAACCCCGGGGAGCTTTAGAAAACAGAATAACTTTCTCTGAAGACAGACCTTATCGTCGAAAGTTTCATCTGATCTGAGCTCTTGCGGAGAAGGACTGAAGCATGCAGGGCCGCGAGGTCGGCTCCAAGATGCGCTACTGGCTGACGCTGATCTCGGGGATGCTGGAGTGTCTGTGCTTTGCAGGTGTGGTGTTTGGCTACACCTCTCTGGTGTTTGTGCTGAAGGAAGACCAGTACTTCAGTGAGTTGTGCAGCAACAACACAGCCAGCAACAGCTCTCTGGTGGAGACAGGTGAGCAAAAGAAGAAACAGGAGACTTTTGTGATTTAAGTTTCTGAAGATGGGGCTATTTGTTTAATTTCTCCAGTTATTTGGGTGTTGACTTTGCTGTTTGTTTGTCAGTTGGGTCAAAATGCTCTAACACTGCATGAACGTCTATCCTAAAGCTGGATAAAAAACATCAATCATCAGAGGCGCAGCAGGAGACAGCAACCGGCATTAAAGCACACTGTATAAAATGAAACCTAATCTTTTTTTTTCTCATTGTCAGACTTCAAATTAGCCTAAGCATATCAGTTTGGATTATAAAAAATTATGTTTATTTGATAAAAGCCAGAAAAATAAGAGAGAGACATGAACATGTAGCTTAGAGATAGATGCAGCCTTCGTTGAAGAAGACTTAATGTTGAAACCAGATCTAAAGATGCATAAAAAAATATTTCTCTAAGTATATAGACACACCTGCAGATTGTGACACCATGGGACCATAGCCACAATGTGACTGGAAAAAGCTTTGAAGTAATTATTTATGGTCTAATTTTGGTTTGTACATGTTTCAGAGTTGCTCTACTATGGGTAATAAAATATGTTTCTTCCATAACTTTGTCCATGTCTGAGTGTTTCTCTTTCTTTTAGATTGCAGAGGTCAGGATGAGCAGTTTTCTATGGTTTTCACCATCGCCTCGTTCCTGAACAACTTCCTGAGTCTGATCAACGGCTACCTGTTTGATCGATTTGGCACCATGGTAACAAGACTGCTGGCAGTGTAAGTCTCAAACACGAATCTGCATGCAAACTCAGGGGGCACTAATCCATTTAATTATTAATTTTAGATTTCGGTTGCAGTCTACAATGCATATAGAGAACTTCGCCTATATCGGCAGTCTTGAAATTCTGCTTAATCTTCTAACTGGTTTATATACAAAATCCTAGAAACAGGTTTCATGTAAAATTTGAGCTTTTAGTTCAATTATTTCTGTTAGGATGAGAGGAGGAACCTACAATGGTGAACGTGATAAACTTAGGGAGGGTCTTACAAAGACAGATTACACCCAGACAGATGTCACCTCCTTTGACCACATTCTGTCGACAGTTACTGTGTTTACCATTAAATAGGCGTAGTTAAATAACAAGCGAGATAGTAACAATGTAAGCCATTAAAAATGAACCTTTTTAACAAAAACACAAAAATGCCTTTAACTTTTATTAATGTTATATAAATGACCAGAGATACTCGTGTGTTTTCTCCTTCCAGATCTTTGTACACAACTGGAAGCCTTTTTGTGGCCTTCTCCAGTGCAGGTCTGCAAATAGTTTTCTGCAAACAAACATATTTAATTGATAAGGTTGTAGAAAGAATATTTCACAGTAGACAGCTTGAATATTCATCTTCGAGGTGAAAGATTACTGTCTTTTTTTTCTCTCCCACTGTTCTGCAGCATATTCCTTGATGCTCTTCCCTGCCTTATCCTGCATCGCCGTGGGAGGAATTCTGCTCCTTATGACGAACATTCAGGTGGTTATTCTGTAAAAGCAGCTGCTCCTTCATTGGAAATCAAATACAGGAGGTCATTTTATTGAAACATTTGGAATTTGTTTTGCGGAGGTGGGGAACCTGTTTGCCGCTCATCGTTCCACCATCATTACTTTATACAACGGAGCCTTTGACTCTTCTTCAGGAGTCTTCTTCATCATCAAGGTGCATTGCCATGTTTTGCTACATGTTTCAGTTTGGTGGAAATTGAACAGATTATTATTTACGTACGGATTTGTTTTAATAGGCTGAAAAACCAAACTTAGCAAAAGTTGGAAACTAAAAATAAAACACAAGATATCATCGCCTTCATTTTATCTACCGTAGATATAAAGTTACAGCTTTTGTAGAAAACAAAATAGGTGAAAACAAAAGAAAAAATATTTTCACCCATGTTGAGTTAGTGTAGTGTTACAAGCTTGTTTAAGAAATGTCTTAAGAGGAAATAAAATTACAAGAACAAATCTGACTATTTCATATGCCGGAGCAAAGGACCGGAAACCTTTATAATATTTTACATCATCTAGACTCAAAGTGTTATCAGTGATGGGAGAATAAATCCTAAACTATGTGATCAATTTCTTGGAAAACCATTGCAACATCAGCCAGTGACTTTAGTCTGCAGTTAGTTTTAGTGATACAGAAAGACAATGAACCCTACTGCTGGGACACTTGTATATGACAATAATCCTAGAGGAACAGAAAAGATTCTACAGATGAAGAATGCAAAGACTGCTTCAGATCACCACATGTTGTCTCCACCTCCCACTACAGATTCTACACGAGCGAGGAATCTCTCTGCAGTCCTCCTTCCTTGCCTTGTCCCTCTGTAGCATCATTCACGTGGCGAGGACTTTCCTCTTCATGCCCAGGACCCACATCCCGTACCCGCTGCCTCCACGCTACACATACGGGCGAGCGTCTTATTATTCATTGTTGTTTTCAGAAGGTTCTCTTCTGGTTTGAAACTTGACGGCATGCAGTGTGTCCTGATGCCCAGGGTGAACTGTGGACAGGCCGACAGCTACAACGTGGAGCAGGTCAAGAGGACGAAGGAGGAGGATGCATCTAGCAGAGACGAAACGGCAAAGTTGGATGAAACAGAGGTCGAAAACGCAGAAAAAGGTATCAGGCTTATGAGTGACAACGCCTATGGAGAAGCAGATCAGTTCAACAGATAGATTACACCACAGCCTAACAGCATTTCAAAAGCACTGAGGAGCGTTAACTGGCTTCTGTACAATGTCTTGTAGAAGCACTCACACTAATTGAACGATTCACTTTCTGTCACATTACATCCACAAACTTCAGGGTATTTCTTCAAGATGTATTTGAGCTGGATCAACAAAATGTGCAAAAATTATTACACTGCAAAAACACAAAACCTAACCATTTTTTATCTAATTTGTAAAAAAAACAAAAAAAGACTAGACAAAAACAAGATGAGATATTATTTTACGTGTATTTTGGTACACTTGAAGTAAGACTCAACTTACTATATGAGCTTGTTTTAAGTAAATAATTCTTGAATGTAATGTACTTTTTTTGTGCCTGTAACAAGACATGTTTTTTCAGTTTTAAGTGATAGTGCCAGCTGAATTAGCACTTATGTGTAATTTACCTAATATATATTCAAGAATTGGTGGCCTAAAAGAAGCTCATGTATCTTGCTGAAAAGCTTACTTTTACATGACTTTGTCTTATTTTAAATGTTTTTATTATTTATTTATTTATTTATTTATTTATTTATTTATTTATTTATTTATTTATTTATTTATTTATTTATTTATTTGAACATGATAGAAGTATAAAATCAAGCTCATGGACAAGGAATGCAAAAGACATATTTTTGTGCTACAATAATCTTAACACGCTCGAAAAGGAGTAAGAAGAAGTAAGAAACGTATGGACTCCTTCTCAGTGTACTGAGATATTTGTACTGCTGCTTCACTGGCAGGTTGCTTAGCATAAGATGGCTGATATTAATGGATTTACTGCATTGAACCTCTGATTTGTTCAGTGGCGAGCTTCCGTAGCTGTGTTTTGTCCTGGTTCTTCCTCTGGCACCTGTTGTGGCTGTCCATACTGCAGCTTAGACACTATCTCTTCATCGGCACGCTCAACTCCAGGCTCAGCCGACTGGCCAGAAACGACCCCATCCTGGGTGACTTTCTCAGACCTACTTCTTCATTTTCTTCTTCTTTTCATTTTCTTTTTTTTTTATGATTTAATGATTTTGTTGTGTTCTACTTTCCACCACATGCCTCTCAGTGAGCCAGTACACCAATGCTTTTGCAATGACCCAGCTGTGCGGAGTGTTCTGCGCCCCCTGGAACGGACTCATCTTGGACAGACACAAGGGAAAGTCTCGAGCCCCTGGTAAATCCCTGGAGCCTGACCCACTACACTCTATGTCTGTGCAACATCAACCTGTCCCTCTTTCTATCCTCTCATGGCAGGAGAAACTGAACAGGACGCTGACCTGAGCTCCTCCTACCTGTCTCTGTTCCTGACTTCCCTGCAGTGCCTGTTCTTCTCTGTTTGCGCCACCATTCCTGTCCTCCCACTGCAGTACATCACCTTCATCCTGCAGGTCCTCAACAGGTCCTTCCTCTATGGCGGAAACGCAGCCTTCATTAGCATCGCGTAAGTGGCTGGTATAAGAATAAATAAAGAAGATAATTATTTATAAATGTACGCTATTTTAATTTATTGTTGCTTGCAAAATTATTTTCTTCAGTAATTGAGTAAACGTAAAGACAGCAGTTTGCATTGGATTCTATTTAAAGTAGACCAATACGGATGCGTGCCACACTTTTTAAAAAACTGAGACCCTTGTATTCTTTTCTTTCCACTAAGCAATACTGCACATTAAGTGTTGATCACTTGTGGAAACTATATTTGAAAACTATTTTTGCATTGTTTGATGTACTGAAAAAAATTATTTTGGCCATCTAGGTAATATGTTGAAAGATTTCATGGTGTTTCTCTGATATTCAATTCAGTTTCCCTCCTTGCAATGAGAACTTTTCTTCTGATATTTTGAAATTATATCTTCACAAAACAAAATGTAATTTGTGAAGAAATTTTCATGCAGAATTAACTTTCAGTTGCTACACACGACACTATAATGATAAAGAGAACACTTAAAAGGCAATTTTATTGAATTTGGTTAAAGTTTGTTGAAGGCGTATTCCTATTTATTACCTAAGAAATTGAACTTTTTTGGGGGGAATGCTACACCTCAATGATCTGCTTAAGCTCAAGTATTGATATAAAGCAATAAAATAACATGAATGCTCAGTATTAAGTAGTTTGAGGGATAAAAGACTCAAGACTTTATAACAATTTCAAATATATTCAGGCCTCTGCTGCATTTTTAGGTGCTGCAGGCCACAGTGTATTTTTTTATCCACAATAGAACAAAAGCCATCTCTGACTTTCTGCCTTTATGACTCCCTCCTTCTCAGATTTCCATCCCGTCACTTTGGGAAGCTGTACGGCCTGGTGATGTCGCTCTCTGCTGTCATCTCTCTGCTGCAGTACCCCTGCTTTTCCCTGGTCAAAGGACCTCTGGACGGAGATCCGTTTTATGTGAGCACTAGATATCAATTTATAAAAGACGAGTGCATCTTTGCGCTTAACGTATTGTTACTGTATGATGAAGATATTAGAATATACTCCATGTGTTTCAGGTGGACATTACTCTCACTCTCCTCTCTGTTCTGGTGTTCATCCATCCCGTCTACGTCTTCATCCACTGCAGGAGAAAAACCCTGAGCAGGGAGAACATCCCTCCAACTGATATTGGTCCCACTTTGGCTCAAGCTAAACTGTAGATGATGGATGAGTATGTGTGACAAGTTTAATAATTCAGGGTTTCCTTGTTTCCATCACATTGTTTTAACTAGAAAATAGAAACAAGGATATTTTATATCATTTTTATAAGCAGACATGTTTTTAAAAAAATGTTTTACAAGTGCAAATGTGTTTTTATGACTGAAAAACATTTGTCAAAGTCATAAACTGTTTAACTTGTTAAATCTGTTATATTGGAAGTTTGAAAATTTGTTTTCTTTTTAGTGAACGGGTAAATTCCAGTCAATTCCAGTTTTGGAGAATTAAAAATTTGGAAATGACTTTCTGAGATTTCCCAGATTGAAAATCAGAAACTACTGACTACAACAGGGTTCTTGCCACTAGCTGAACAAGTCAGCGTCGGGCTGGGGGGGGTGCTATGACCGGGCCCCTCATGTGTATCGCCTGCGCTGCTGGAAACTGTTGAGGGGGTGGGGGTACAGGTTGGGACAGTAACTTACATACACCTTTCTGAACAGGCGAGGGCGCACTTTCTCCGTCTAAAATCAGATATTAGAGCATCTTGAAACCATTCCTCTCCTCCCTGGCACCTCCAGACCCGGGCCCCCTTCCGGCCCTTGCCGGGGGCACCCGCCACCCCAGGCCCCCTATAGCTCCGCGCCTGACTTTTTGGGGCTCGTTCCAAAACGAGCCCCAAAAAGCGCAACCCGCGATTCATTAAATTTGCAAGCGACTTTGGAAACAAAACAAGCACAAAACCGCTAATAATAATATAACTTGGTGACAGAACCACAAAATAGTTCCTGTTTTTCCAACAACGAGATGCTTTTGCTGATATTGTCGCATATAAACGGCGGTCGCTCCGAAAGATGCGCAGAGCAAATAACATTAAATTACTAAGGAACAGTAATGAACAGCAACGCAAAGTGATTTCGTTAAGTAACTGTAATCTCTCACTTTATGGTGTATCACAAACACACACAAAATGAAACTTCTACAGGTATGACGGATTTATTTAAAAAAAGTAACATTGATGTGCGCATGCGCATTACCACAAGGTATGCTGGATTTTCGAGCAGTCTGAATCTACATTTAAAGACTATAGATTAAACGCAGAGTCTTTGAATCTACGTTCAAAGACTCTGCTTTGAATGTAGATTCAAAGCAGAGTCTACATTCTAACTAAACTTTTTGTCTTGCAGGCTGACATTAGTAAGAACGAACCAGTTAGACCAGATAGTAGAGGATATTATAGGTTATCCTTTCTGTCTTTTACCTCTCTCTCCGTCTATCCCTCTATCTTTTCAGATATAGGTTTAAGCCTAGACTGAAGATGAGGGTTCGTTCACAAATGTTGCCACACGAAACGAAAAAGAAAGGTATAAGTGCCGAGGCCGTTTTATAAAGACTTCGTCTTTAAAGCCCCATACCTTACGCCTTCCCGCAGGAGGCGTAGGTATGGGGCTTTAAAGACAAAGTCCTTATAAAAAGGCCCCAGCACTAAAACTTTTCTTTATCGTCTCACGTGGCAACACTTGTGAACAAACCCTCATCTTCAGTCTGTGCTATAACCTCCATCTAAAAAGATAGAGGAATAGACGGAGAGAGAGGTAAAAGACAGAAAAGATAACCTATTCTATCCTCTACTATCCTGTCCAGGTTCGTTCTTACAAACGTCAGCCTGCAAGACAAGACAAAAAGTCTAGCGACCAAATGATCGCAGAGGGCCTACATTCAAGGACTCTCTGCTTCTGTCGGTCATTGACGTCATCGGTGACGTATGATTCGGGCTTTGACTTTGCCAACCGAGGATCACGTGACCAGCTGAATCAATCCGATGCGGATGACGTCACAGTCCTACTTCCATACAATATTTGCATGCAGGCCATTTTCTTTTTTGCACCTTCCCGCAGGAGGCGTAAAGTAGGAAACTGGGGGTGGAGGAGTTCCCAGAGGCAGGTGATTGGCTTAGCAGGATATTGCTTTTACTTACCGCAATCTGTCATGTGACCAAGATTTAAGTCACATGACGTGATGTAGATATATGATGTAGATATGTAGAAATAGATATTTAAGTCTAAGTCACAGTATTGTTTGTGTTGACAGTAACTTACATAAACCTTTCTGAACAGGCGAGGGAGCACTTTCTCCGTCTAAAATCAGACATTAGAGCGCCTTGAAACCATTCCTCCCCTCTCTGGCACCTCCAGACCCGGGCCCCCTTCTGGCCCGGGCCGTGGGCAGCTGCCCTCCCAGCCCCCCCCATAGCTCCGCGCCTGGTTCTTGCTGTCGTATCCATATATATATATATATATAAATTAAATATTTGTTTTAGGAACATTGTCTCGGTGGAAGACCAAATTATACCAAACGTTAAATTTTCTGTTGATTTAAGAGATATTGAAAAATGTGGAGGTAGTCCGTATTTTGCCACTTTTTAGCAGTGAAACAATCCCATAGCATAAGGCTGCCACTGCCATGCTTGAAAGCTGGTATAGTACTCTGTGGTTTGAATTTTTTACCCTGACTTCAAGAAATACTTTTTATTGCTAAAAATAAAAGTTTAAATAAATCATCAAAGCCCAAAATGAACTTACTGCTTAATGTTGCACCAGAAGTGTACATTACAGTCCCCTACCCACATGACAAACAGAAAATGTTCAACATGTTAAATCTTTTATTGGAAAAAGAAGTATAGGACAGGTTTGCTACATAGCTCGGACAATAACCTCTTTTTCTGTATTTGATTATAAAAAGGTGAAAGAATACATTCAGGGACGCACAATACAGACCACAGACTGTATAAAATTCCTTCTATAAAGCCTATGATACAGATATTATGCTTAGTAGTACAATGTGGTACAAAACTATCACAGCAGAGGTTATGCTAACCTTTATTTGAACATGACAGCATGTTTTACAGTTGATTTTTACTCAATAGTGTCATTGCAACGCGATCACAACTGATACAATCTTTAACTTTTACTTCATGTTTTTATGAACAAAACAAAAATAAATCAAAGACAAAACAGCAGAAAAAGAGTCCATAAACAGTTCAGTCATTCTACCTGTAACCAGCAGAAAGTATAAAAGGAAGTTAGGAAGAAAAGCTGAATTTGGTTAGAAAACATTTCATGTGACGGAGTGGCTAACGAAACGAGATAAGGCACAAAGGACTACAGGGTAAGAAACTAAATTAAATCTAAGTCAGTAGTTAAAACCTAATCTAATACAGAAAACAACACATTTCTGTTTTTTTGCAGTCTGCAGCCAAAAACATAAAAAATAAAATATAATAAGAAAAACTACACCATGAATGTGTCGGTAAATGCCTATCTGCAAAATCAGATGAAGGGGAAATTTGCGGATTGGTTCTCCAGGACCGACGCTGCTGTTCAAATTTGAGATCATCTTGCAGATTTGGTTTCTGGATCACTTTTAACTCGGACGAGTCCAGTCTGAAGGGAATGGTTCAGTTCTTTTCATCAGAACCTCTCTGGGGAAAAGAAACCCCTCTAATGTTCAATAAGCCTTTTCCCCCGGTCCATCACTCCTGCCCACCCTCAGCGGTGGAAATGCGGTTATGGTGCAGAAACAGGATAGCGTCCAGACTTTCGGGCGGAATGGTGGACCTCTTCCTGTTCGTGGTTCTCCCCGGTCCTTCCTGTGCGAAGTCCTGGGCGGCGTTTCCCGCCACGGCCGGAGCGGCCATGTAAACCCGCGCCACCGAGGCCAGCAGCGGAAACTGAGTCGCCTTGGTCCTCCACCACTGCAGCGGCTCCACCCCCAGCGAAGCCCCTCTGTCGGCTCTGAAGACGGACATCTCCATGTCGACGGACTCCTCCACGGAGCTCTGCCTGCTCCTGGGGGTGGAGCAGAACAGGTCGCCCAGCAGGAACTCCATGCCACTGAGCCCCGCGTGGCAAGAGGGGTCCGACGGGTCGCCGCAGTCGTCGTTTTCCCCAGCGTCGCTGAACTCGTCTTCCACGATCAGCTCTCTGAAGTTGATCGGGGGACACTCTTTGAGGCGTTTGCTCCGCCGCAGGATCTCGCTGTCCGACTCCGGGGACACGGGAGGGGAGCTTCTCTTCATCTGGTTGGGTTTAGTCCCTTTCCTGTCCTCCTTCGCGATCCTCACAGCCTCCTGCTTCAGCCAGTTGAATGTGGCCACCTGCTCCTGCAACATGAGGTTCAAACAGTTTATTATCCTTTGCAGGAAACTCATCCAGGGGAAAAAAATAAATAAAAATCTGGCAAATTGGAGAAGATCTGTTGTCGGAGACCAAGGTCACCATGTTGATCCGGACTAAACATTGAGAGAATCCATGAGCAAATTTCTTGTTTAAAACTTCAGGATAAGCCGACGTGCTGACAGAGTTATTTTTCAGCCTCCAGGAACATAAAGTAAATTTATCTTAGAAAATCGTCCCAATCTGACTTTTTTTTCGCACCTCATCTTTTTCGAAAATGACCTTTTTTGTTTTTATTATGCTACTACTTAATTGATTTCTTTACAATTATTTTCAAATGACCGATTAATAAAACGGAGAGTTTTGATTTTAACCATAACTAAAACTGACTAATCACAAGAAATTCTGCTCTTTCTAAACTAACAAAAAGACAAAAAACATGAATAATTAACAATATTCAAGTTTTTGGGTTTTTTTCCCACAAGCTTAATTGTTAAAATAATTACAGAAAAACTCTTGAATTGAATCATATTGCTTTTTGTGTAATAAGTTTAAACAATTTAAACATTTACAGCAATAAATTAACTTTCAATTAAATATACCATCAGACCACTAAAAATAAAATAAAAAATGTATTTTTCTTTTATACAATATTATGTGAAAGACTGCCATCTGCTGGCAGAAAAGTATACGGTAAGGCACAACAGATCATTGCTAAATAAAGTGGATTTCTCCATGTTAAAAGCATAAATGGAAAGTCAAGTGGAAGGAAAAATGTATTAGGAAAGGTATTTGAAAGAAACAACAAAAAAAACAAATCAAAGCTCACCTTCTCCTCCATGAAGCCCAGCCCATGAAACTGGGGGTCGAGGGAACATGCCACGCACAGCACCCTGTTCACCGCTGGGCTGTCGTAGCAGCTCGCCAGGTTCCGTCTCATCATCCTCTTCACTTCCTTCAGGATGGACGAGGAGTCGCCCGGCCGCGGCACGAGGTGACGTGACAGCAAGCCCGTGAGAATGGGTTTGATGAGGGACAGACGAGGGAAGGCCTCTTTGGCCAAAGTCCTACAGGCCACGTCCAGAGGCTTGAGGACCAAGCAGAGCTCCTCCACCACCTTCCACTCGGAGCGCAATGAGGGGAGGCTCGTCGACGACGTGCTGGAGGTGGAGTTCGCCTGGTAGCTGCCCAACGGTTCGCTGGCCGTCTCCTCTCTGGCCATACATTCTTCATTAGCGTCCTTTATTATGTCACAGATTAGGCTCTTGTGTTTGATGAGGGAGTTCAGTAATGGATAGAGCAAATTCCAGGTGGGCTGGCTGTGAGCCCACAGCTTGACCCGGTCCTGCTCCGACTTGGTCAGGCTGTGCAGCAGCTTCCGTGCGTGATGGTGGTACAAGCCTCTCTTCTGAGCGGGAGGCAGCAGCAGGGTGGAGAGAACCCCTTGGAACTGGCAAAGGGTCTTGAAGATCACCGGGTGCAGCATCATCTCCTCAACGCAGCCCTGCACGGCGCTGAAGAAACACGGGACGGAGGGGAGGCCCTCGCTGAAGTGCTCAGCGGACACCTGCGGTTCCTCGGGCGACGCAGAGTCGTCCCTCTCTAAAAAGGTTGTCGAGTTTGGGTGGGGGAGGCTCCCTGTAGCCTCCACCCCCTTCTCGGTCTTTATGGGCCGCAGCCTCATCCTGTGCTTCCCCTCCATTCCCAACAAGACCAGGTTTGGCTGGCTGACCCCCCACTCCTGCGCCATCGCCTTCACCTGCGTCTCCACTGCCTGGAGGTTTAAGTCTTTCGCTCCACTCTCCTCCAGTCTTTGGGTGGCCAGGGCCAGGTTGTGAGGACTGAAGTCGCAATCGTCGATGTAATGAGCCCAAAGGGTGAGGTAATGTTGGCAGCTGTTCTGCCAGCTGTGGAGCCAAACGTCCACGCTCAAAGTGACAAAGTGAGAAGCTGCCCTCTGGAGGTTCAGGGTTCGCCCACGCCGCCGGGGCTCAAACTCGATGGGAGCGGTGTAGTCGCTCATCTCCTCGATGTCAGTGCTCGCGGTTTTCCTCCTCAGCAGCTGGACCAGGTTGATCTTGGCCTTGATGTAGTGGTCTCTGAGGATGGTCTGCAGCTGCTGGGAGGAGAGAGGCTCCTTGTAGGAGGGCAGCAGCGTGTGCAGCAGCTGTTTGAAGCCTTCTCCTTCCACCAGAGTCGGCGACTGCAGATCCTTGATGAGGAAGCTGGTGATGGCATTAGTCACTTGAGAAGATGTCGCGACATGAGAGCTGGTGTGAACGCCACCAGGAGTCATCACAGGAACAATACGCTGACCTGTCAAAGGAGACAAAAACGCGTTAAAATGGCTAAGCCTCGGCTAAAAGTGTTGATAAAATTTAAAGGATGAAGTGTGGTTGTGTTGTGGGATCAGTCCTATCCTGGCCATGTATTTTCTTGTCACCTGCTGCCAGGACGCGATCCTTGGTGATGTCTCGAGGTTTGAGGTGATGCTTGATGGTCAAATGGTTCTGGAGATCTGAGGCTCCTCCACAGCTCACACGCTCCATGCACAACTTGCACACGGCCATGCTTCGATCCAGAGGCCGACCGGTGGGATCCGGCTCCAAACCAAAAAACTGCCAGGCGCTGTGCTGGTGGGCGTTTGGGTGGCTCAGCAGCTTCTCGCTGCCAGGCAGGAAATCGTACTTGTCGGTCACACTGGAGCTGCTGTAAACAAACTGGTTCTGGATGGCCGGGGGGAAGGCGGAGCCCGGATCACCGGCTGCTTCTGCGTTTGACACCGTCGTCACCTCACTGATGACCGGCATGGGGCTCTGTGATTGGCTGCTGTCGGACCAAAGCGAGGTGCTGCTTGGCTCTGGGAGGGTAACCAGCTGGACGTCCTGCAGGAGGCGCAGCGCCGTTTCCTTGTCTCCAATTTCACATTTTGCATTGCCACCTGTAAAAGCCAATAACACTAAGTTTAGTCCAGTCAGCCTAAAGTTGGTAAGGTGAAAAAAAAACAAAAATAAAAACAGTGCAGGAGCCTTCTCAATAAATTAGAACATTGCCAAAAACAGTTTTTGTTTTTTCCAGCAGTTCCATTTAAAACATTGAACCTCATGTGGACACATTAAACACATTTCACGCACTTATTTCTGTTAATTTTGATAAAAGCTAATGAAAACCCAAAATTCTGTTTAAAGCAAATTAAGCCTACTTAATTTGCTTTATCCCATGCGGGATATACTTTATCCCGCATGGGATAAAGTATATCCCATGCGGGATATACTTTATACAAACACAATACTTCTTGGGGAACTTTATTTTGCACGAATTATTGCATCAGCCTGTTGCTCTGTTGATGTGCCAAGAATGTCAGAGTTGTTTTATAATATATCTGAATGAAGGTCTTTTTCTTTGGCTTATGAAATATTCAAAACTTTCTCACACTGAATTTTGTTTTTTTTTTTTTTAGCTGTGAGCCTTAATCTTCAGTTGACATAAACAAACAGTGAAATAAAATGTTCTGTGTGCAACACATCTACAATGTACATAAACTATTGACTAAAATAAATGAACTTTTTTGGTAATATTCCACTTTTATGAGTTGCCCACTTGCACCAGATCATCCACCAGGGGACATTAAGCCCGTAGATGAGAACTCACTCATGCCTAGACCCAACAGGGAGGCGTAATCCTTCCCGATCCAGACTCTGAGCTCCGCTCCCTCTGAGATGGACTGGGAAACTTTGTAGTAGATGTGACGGTAAAACTGGAAAACCACCAAGTTGTGTTCGTCCTCGTTGCTCGTGTATGATACATATCTGAGAACACGGAGCAAACATTTACAGTGAGGCGCGTTGGCTGACGGGGGAAGATCGGCGATGTGACATCAATAACTCACCTCATCCAGTTAGATTTGTTCTCATCAGACGCATCAACATATGTGAAAGCAAAATCATCTCTGATCTAGAAAAAAAAAAGGATTTTTTTTCAGTAAATGTGTTATAAATTTTTGTATCAAGCACAAATTTGTTTAACTTTTAAATAAGGTTTGAAATTACAAATTGTAAATCTTTAATTTAGGATTAAAATAAAGAACAAAAAATGTAATAAAATCCTACTTGAATATCTGAAAGCTTACACGACATTTTTTCCTGCCGATTTACTGAAATATTGTAAATATTTATTGTCATAATTAAAACGTACTTGCCAGCTACTAGAAAAGTTGTTTTCTAAACTTTACAAAATGATCCTGTTAAGTAAAATCTTGCAGGTGTGTCAACTCACAGCCCAGGCATATCTGAGGTTGCTCGGCATTTGTCCCTTGCACACCTCCCCCAGAAAGGGCCCAAACAGGACCCCCTGCTGCAGCTGGCACTTGGCGTACACCTTCAGCTCCATCTGTTCCTCGCCCGACGACGCCCTGTCCGAACTGAGGGAGAGGCAGGCGGGCAGGGACAGCATGGCCCGGGAAGGGCCACCATGGAGCCACGGCTCACCCGGCGGGACCACCGCATCGGGAACGTAATTGGAGGTGGTAGGTGTCTGGAGGAGCGGCACATCCTCGTTGAGTTCTTCGTGATTGAGATCTAGAGCTGGAGAAAATACAAACAGCATCATCATGTATTTGAAATCAACTTCAGATGAAAGCTGCAAAGCATTCACGTAAAACAAATAATCAGAATATTTCATAGATTTTTTTGTAGCAACTGAATAGACAAAACACAGCTTTCTAATGAAAAGGTAGATCTTCTAGATGAGCTGAATTATCCGGGTATTCCTCTGCTTCCAAACCTTCACACACCAAACTATTGTTATTTCTAAGAGTGCTGACAAGATAGAAATGTAAAATTTTTTAGAACGTTTATAGCTCCTAGGATGGTGTTCGAGTTCCTGCTACAGGAAAACTTAAGGGTATTCCAGCATCTTTGCACAAATAGCCAGTACATTTAACTGGTTTGTGATACAATCTATATCCCAGTTAAAGTGTTGGCTTCATGGCAGGCAGCAAGAAAATAGTGGTCAGTTTAGAAAGCAGCATCCAGAAATGTTTTTTTAAAATTCAATACCAAAAGAAATCTGCTTCTAGTCGCCATCCAGGTCAATATGCCATGAAATGCAAATCCCACAATGGCCCTACTCGGAAGTAAAAAAAAAAATCCATACTGCTGTCTGCTGCCAGATTCCCCGTGTGACTCAGACCAGCCAATAAAATCATTCCCAGCATTTCGATTTTTTCTTTCTTAGGAGCCTCGCTTACTGCAGTCCCTCAACCTCCAAGTTGGACACAGTCCATGTCTGATGTTTCCAATATTTTTCCATCTCATTGCCAACCTTGCTTCAGATTAATCTTCCCTTCAATCACCCATCAGTAGTGACACAGACACCATCAACCTATATGTTGAGATTAGATGACATACAGCCTGCTTTTCTATATTCGGTCTATCAGCAGGAGATAGTTAATATGCTGCAAACTGAGATTTCCTTGGATTATGTCATTGGGTGCTACTATGGTAGCATGGATGATGATTTAACATACTAAAAATGGAATTTAAATGCTAAAAAATTAATACAAGTGAAGTTTTCATAAAGTTTTAACTGACAGAAGAATTGTTGTTGTTAGGGTAAATGGAATATAGGATTATGCAAGAATAGAGTCATTAGAATCATATGTTTTTCAAGAAATTTCATTTAAACACTGAATTTTTACCCTGTGCAATCATTTGTACAGGCGGGCAGGGACAGCATGGATAGATGAGTTGATTAACTCATCAGCTAATCAACTCATGTTAATGAGTTGATTAAATTGCTGGTGAGTTAATCAACTCACCAGCAATTTTTTGTGTGAAACTTCATCTGTAAACATGGCAACCTGCTGATGACCAAAACCAGAGCAAATAGAATAAGAAAAAAAAAAGTCCAGCAGATTTAAGTCAATCAAATTTCACCTTCACATGTGATCAAACAATCTAATTTGTATGGACAAACACAGTATAAGCAGTTATAATAAAGATAGATTGTAGACCTGAATCAAAAGTAAATAATAGAGGATATTAATATAGAGGCATCATAGTTCAGCTGCCTCAATATCTTCATAGTTGCATCCAACAGAAAAGATCAAGTGGTTGCAGATTGAGGAGATGGTTTCATTGAACAGTTTTAAAGGATTGTTGAAGAACAAGGAGAAAAAAAACTCTGGCTGCTGATGTTTTATGGGAGTTGTTTTACTAGAGTCACGTATATCTAAGTGCGACTGGATGATAAGGCTAAAAAACGTTATCGCAGTATATCAATCATATCAATGAATATTCATAATTATTGATTTTTTTTTTTTGTTGCTTTAAATCCCTGAAATACTGCCAAACTGCTGACACGACCTTCCATGTTTCCCCACAGTTTCTCCTTGAGCAATTGAACTCCAATTTCTTCCCTTACTTTACAGCTTTCCCACTGCCTTCATCCCCCATAATGCTGTGGGGGTCTGGATGGGGATTCAGTGAAATTAACCATTATATCAGACGTATTTTCAATTGGCATATGATTATTGATATTAATCAAATGTCTGTCGCAATATTGTTAATGATTTATTGCAGACAGAAACAGTCTTGTTTGCATCTTGTTCTGCTGCAGTCTACCCCAGGACACTCTTTTAAATGAAATGTTTAAGTTAAATTTGTTTTTTGTTTTTATCTTTGTTAAATAAAAGTTAAATGGAAAAAAAACAGCGTTGTCTTCTCTACTTTTCGAAACAGGAAAGTGGTGTAGCGTCATTCATTACTCCTACTTCCGGGATACAACGATAGCAGAATCAGGAATGCGTTCATTTCGGCTATGATGTCACTTCCAGATATGAGCTCCAATCTCTCGGTTTCAGAGGAAATTCTATGTAGTATGAATAAAGCATATTAATGCTTCGAGAAAATGGCGACAAATTTATGAATGCACTCCAGGGCGGGCGGTGGTGTGTAAAATGTTGATGATGCAGCAGAACACCGCGCCCCCCGCCTAAAAATGATAACAATACAGGCTTAGCCAAACGTTGGTGTTTTCTTTAGTTTGCTGCACGTGCTCAGCCGTTTAGGGAATACCATAGCAACTAGGTGAATTTGCGCTGTGCGCAGGCGTAGCACAATATTTTACAAGGTGCTACATTGTACAATTTACTGGCAAAGAAAGAAAATAAGTTACAAGTCAGAATAGAAAATGAAATAAAGACAAAATACAAACTCCAATACCTACACTCGGTGACCTCCTTGTAATCAGTTAGGGATCCTCTAGAAATTTAACACGCAAATTGTTCAGGACCTCTGGGTTCTTCTACATTTGCATTAGCTAGTTTTAATGTTTCAAAGTACGATGAATATTCTAAATTCGTCTCTCAGCTTTAAAGGCGTGTTTTATCCGTGTTACTTGTTTGCACGACCACGCTTTAGGGCCATTCAGCAACACATCGAAATACAGAGCAGGATTCCATCCAATGTTTCATGCTCGACTTATTATGTCAATAGAAAAAGTGCTGGTGGATGTTTCCAGCAGCTAAACGAGGCGCTAAATGTAGCGTTATATTACCTTGAGGCTCCAGGGAAGATCCAGCGGTCGCGGAACCAATGCTCTCATTGAACTCAGTTGGATGTCGACGCCTCAGATGACTCCTTAAATTCGTGGTGTTTCCCTTTGCGCACACAATCTTTCGGCATAAACGGCAAACGACCTCGTCGGGATTCAACGGCCGGCCATTTTCGCCAGCTTTATAGCCAAAATAAAGCCACACGAATGACTTTGCTCTCGGCTTGATTACGAGATCCATGTTTTTGCGGCCCCCTTTTTCTGCAGAGAGGCTGGCTGCAGAGCTGCAGGCAGAGCTCGGTGTGGTAGAAGTGTCCCCAGGAGAACTGCACCGATGTTTTTAATGTGCCAAAGTAACACTGATCCAGAGGATCGGGTTTCTGCGGGAAACCCTGCGCATCGGTGTATTGTTCAGGATTCAGTCTGAACAATCCTCCAGGGCGGAGTGACGAAAAACACACACAAAAAAAATCCAGTTAATAGTTCAAGGTCTATCTGCTCTATTTCTATGTTTTTACGTCTTTACGAGTCGACCAACGGCAACACACACGGACAGCAGAGGTTGCCAGATAATTCTCCCAACACAGCTGCATAAATGCACTAAAAAAACAAAAACAAAATAGGACAGGAACAAAAAAGCCCTCAAAAGTTAGAACTGAATTCATTCAAAACACAGCTTTTTTTTTCATGAAACAAGTCCAACAGGTTTTGAATTTTCCTCTTACCTCATGTGGTCAGTGATCTCTCCTCCCTTCCCCCACTGCTTCCCATTTAAATTGCCCCTCACACATTCCTCACAACATGTCCTCCTCATTAGGAAATAGAAACAGCCCCCACTGTTCTACATGCTAAGGTGAAGCCAGAACCAGCTCAAACGACAGGTATGTGATACTGAAGAACCTCTGAAGTATCACATACCTGATACTGAAGCAATAACGTGGATAATTTGTCAATCTTTGGTTAAATTCAGAACTATATCAAGGAACCAGCACCACATTTATTCTGATTGAAAACTGGATATCAGTACTGTCCAGGATTGGTGCAACTATCAATATTAGACTGGGTGGGGGGTAACAAAGCTATTTCAGACATTAATATGAATAATAATTATTCGATATTTCAAAAATATACGAAGAAGGTGATGTGGTACCTTTTAGATGTAAAGGAGGTTGAATGGAAAATTATAACTTGCACTTGAATTTGCTGCACTGACAATTACTATAAGACATTTAGATCTTAAAAAGTCTAAAATCATTATGCCCCCTTTACTCTTCTTTTTTTATTGGCTCTAATGGCCTTTATTTGACAGTGAATTGACAAGAGGGTGGGTAATGAGAGAAGGGGGAAGACATGCGGCAAGGGTCACCAGGTCGGGAATCGAACCTGCGACTGCCGTGTCGAGGACTAAGGCCTCCATATGTGGGTTGTGCTTAGCCGCTGTGCCACCACAGCACCCATACTCTTAACATTTCTAAATTAAATCCAGTAGGACAGGTGGGCACACAAAATACTAAAGTAAGAGTAGCATTACTTCAAAGTATTTTATAAATAAATAAAAGTAACAAGTAGTCTAAGAAATTATCCAAGTAAAAGTAAAAAAAAAAGGATTTTGCTAAATGCCTACTTAAGTAAAAATCATTATATAGTTATACAGTTGAAACCAGATATTTACACTCACTTTACAAATAGACAACCATCTTTTCTTACTGTCATGTATTAAATCAGGCTGAATTTACTTTCCTGTCTGGATTAACACAGCAATGTATATGTGCTATATACCAGAAAGAGAGAAATTGCTGAAAATATTTTCAACATCCATCAAATTCAAAAGTTTTCAGACACTTAAGTTGCTATGCCGTTTAAAGTATGGGAAAACCCAGATTGTGTTATGGCTTTGCACATTTCTAATAGGCTCATTCACAACATTTGAGTTAAATAGATGCACACCTGTTGAATTACTTAAGAGAACGCCTCAAACTGACTGTTTACTTGTGTGGCAAGGGATAAAGAAAAGAAAATGGCTAATACATCAGAAAGAGAACTGTGGTGCTCCTCCAGCCTGGTTCATCATTGGGTACAGTTTCCTGATGCCTGATTGCATCTTCTTTAAACATTAATAAACGTGTATTAAAACAACTGGGATGTCCAGACATCACACTGTTCAGGAAGGAGATGCTTCTGTATCCCAGAGATGTCTATGTTTTTGTGAGAAATGTGTTTTTCAACCCCATAATGAAAGAAAAATACTTTGTGACAATGTTTGCTGAAGCTGGTGAGTGATTCTTTATCAATTTCTCTTGAACTTTTCAACATTTTGTCATATTAAAATTCTAAACCTCAGTGTATCGTCTTGGGGTTTATACGATAGACCAAGTAGTGCACAGCTATAAAGTGGAAGGAAAAGGCTGCACAGTATTTACATTTTTATAAATATATATATAAAAATAAAAATAAAAAAAAATTGTGGTCTGCAAGTGTATGCAACCCCTTTTACTCTGACATTTCTAAATGAAATCCAGTAAGAGGGTACAAAAATTATACTAAAGAGTAGCGTTACTTCAACATATTTTTTTCTTAGGTAAATAAAAGTAAAAAGTCAAGTAAAAAAAGTTTAAAAAGCATTTTGCTAAAAGTCTACTTAAGTACTGAGTAACCGATCATCACATCTGATTTAACATTTCAAAATAATAAAATGATATAATCAAAGTTATGTGTAAATTCAGGATCTTTAAAGACTGAAAAAAATGAATCAAAATAAATAACATATTACAACTACATATAAAAGGTAAGATATACTTTTTTTTTCTTCCAAAATTGGGAAATTGTTGCCAAAAAAACATATACAAATAATAAATCTCACTTCATAAACTGTGGATATATTTAGGTGTGTTCATTTTTAGTTGAAAGAAATGAACATTTGTTATATATATATATACATTTTATTTTATTTAGTGTAATTATATATAACATCCAGAAATTTCACTCCGAATAAGAGTAGCGACATTTCATAACACAGTAACTCAAGTAAAAGTAAAAACTTGGTGCAGTAAAACTACTAATGTAAACGCAACTACAGTACTACCGACTTCGGTGTCCAATGCTGAGTAACTGGACAGCCAACAGGTTTCAGAGTTCAAGATAGTTAGCCACACAAGTAGAGAAACACCAGGCGCAAATCGTGACACCGCACCTACCGCGGCACTTCCAGTGGCAGGTGTCATGGCTGCTACTGTTTTCGGGGCTAAGTCAGCCGAAGTCAGTGACAACACTGACAGCTAGCCCCGAAAACAGTGGCACTTGTGACGCCTAATGACACCTGCCACCGGAAGTGCCATTAGTAGGCGCGGTGTTACGATTTGAGCTCGGCCCTGCTGCATAAGTAGCTTAAATAAATAAAAATGTAACTTGTGTGTGTAAGTTCATATGATAAATACAACTGTTTTGTGCAGATCTCAGATGTTTATTAAAGTTGTGTCGTTGGTTTAGCTTTTATGACTCAATGAAAGCTGTTGTGATGCCCCAAATGTCTTAACACCAGCCTTGTGTTTTTGCAACTAGAATAACTTTCACAAACCAAAAACGATGCCGTTTTTTGTTTTTAAAAAAATAATCTACACATATCAAGGTTTGAGTTGTTGAGGTGATGTCGTTTTTAAGCAGGACTCCATTTGAGCATTCTGGGTATGCTAGTTTTTATTTTTATACATATTCTTTTTTTTTTTCCAACTAAAACTGGATGGTTCAAGGTTGTCTCGTTAGCAGGTGCAGTGGAGTAGCCCTTTAATCTAGAGCTGAATGCCAACTTCATGTTCTTGAAACTTTATTACATCTACTCTGCATCTGCACAACGACCTGGCAAAAAGGAGGCCTGTTAGGTATGCAGTTACAGTTTAACGACAAAACCTGCATGCACAGTTAATATTCCATGCATTTTAAGAGGGAAAACCTTAACAATAGGCCGAAGAGTACCTTGAAGTTCAAACGAAGCACCAGCAGCAGTCGCAAAGGAAGTGAGCTCATAGAAATCTGCGCGATGGCGCCGCGATAGATGGCTCCTCAGATTGGTGGTGTTTCCTCCTTTAGCGAGCACTATTTTCCGGCAGAGACGGCAGATGACCTCCCCGGTGTTCAGAGGCTGTCCCCTCTCATCCGCTTTCAGGCCAAAGTATGTCCACACCACAGATTTGCTCCTGGGTTTGGAGATGAGGTCCATGTTTCTGTGGTTCTTCTGTGCAGACTAGCCATGGAGCTGCTGCCAGAGCTGCAGCGTGTAGAACAAGTACCGTTGCAGGAGTATTACTACTTTCATTTGGTGAGTATAAAATTCAAACCAGACTAGTACATAGTCGTCACATAATGTATAATGTAACCGACATTCGTTGTTAAGGATGATGAAATGTCAACATAAGGGTTTGGGTACTGATCTATCCACTGTACTTCTGTGCTTTTACGCATTTATTTGTCGACATACGTCAACACCATGCGATCACTCAGGTTGCCAGGTCCACTTGTCAACACAACTGCGCGAAATACATGTGCAGACGTAAACAAACTCAAACTGATTGATACATTTCTTTTCTGTTCGCTTTAAGAACCGAAACATCAACGGTTTTAATCCTTACTTTGTCTATATGGAACAGTTAAAGTTTTAAAATGCTGTGAAATGGAAAAGAAAAATCATTGCGAAAATTTAAAAATAACTTATAAAAGCAAGAATGTGTTTGATTCTTGTTTTGAAATGTGACATTGAAATATACCAATTATATTTTCATTCTGAGGGTGGGGTGTGTGGCAAAACACAGATGAATAGAAAAATAACCTGGTTTTAATTTTTTTTATACTTAAAATATTAAAGACTAAAACCTCAAACAAAGAAAACCCTCACAAAGTTACCTATTTTCTCATATTCTCAATATTAGCATACTTCACCTTGAACTAGCAAAGCAGGTTATGGGCTTCTTTATATTGACAAAACTGCCCTCATATAGTGAAGGTGTTTTCAACATTGAGCTCATAGTGCAATAAAACCGCCAACACGTTTTGTTTTTTCCACTGATGAGTTAAAGTGGTTTGATTTATTTAAAGTAATCCTGTGTTTTATTCAAGATATCTTTTGCAAATGTGAGATGTGTGTTTGGGTTGTTTTTGTTCAAAAGTGTTTTTTGGTAACTATCACATGGAGGCTGTTTTGGCTCAGTTTCTTTTATATTCTTGAATCAATAATTAAGCAACTGTGTTTTGGAGCTTTAGATGTTATGGTTCTTTTATAACCTCCCAAATGAGTTGTTCGTGCACTCCTGGAGTAATTCTGGTAGGCCACCTACTTCTGGGAACAATCACTAATGTTATATATTTGTGCATAATGCCTCTCCCTGTGGTTTGCTGCAGTCCAAAAGCCTTAGAGATTGCTTTACAAGCCTTTTCAGACAGATAAATGTCAAAGACTTTATCAACTTTTGGAAGGAAGGTGACGTACACTAGTAGTAGTTGCTCATTATCTCTTCTGCCATCATCTGTTGGGGCAGCAGCATCAGAGCCAGGGACCTATAAATGTTCAACAGCCTGATAAAACAGGCTGGTACTGTTCTGTGCACGACTGTGGAAACTCTGGAGATGATGATGCAAAGAAAGATTCTTCATAAAATCAAGAAAATTTTGGACAACCCTGAACACCCTCTTCATGAGACTGTTTTAGGAGTACATGGTACCTTCAGTCAGAGGCTTCTTCAGATTTGCTGTAACACATCGCTACAAGAGATCTGTATAGATGATTTTTATCATCTACAGTAACTCTTTTGAAGAATCTGAATTAATGAGTTACAATGACATTTAGTTTCCCTTTGGAATCTATAAAGTATTTTTGAATTTGAAAAGTAAAGCAGGCTTACTTCAGATTTATCATGTAATCCAGATAATTTGACTTAACTGCGATTCCATACATAAAACTTAATCATTTTCTGAAACAATGTAAAAAAAAATGAGTCTATAGCTTTGATGCAACGTCTTTCTTCTTGCCTTATGAAAAACATATTTTATTGTTCATTCATGTACAAAAGCGGAGATTCAACATGACTAATGTAGGTATAAAACTCAAACCTGGCAACCCAGGGTTATTGTGCTGACACTTGCTGTTTGATTTTAAGCTGACACAGACATTTTGTAGGTCAACCTCAGCGTCAGGTAAGCCGCTAAACCGAGCGTTTTGCTTTCTTTTCTATAGTCGCAGGAGCTTCTCTTACATTTCATACGATTTTGAATCGATTTTGAATCTCTATCCTTATGTTAATGTTGCGTATTTTGTGGAAGCTTCGTTGTCCTTTGGATGCAGTCGCTTTATTTCGGGGTTTGCGGTTACTGGTCTTTTCTGGTCTCAGCGGCTTCCCGTACGAAGCTCCGTTGCCGTGGTTACAGCGTTCGAAAGCGGTTAGGTTCATAACGGCTAATTTTAGCGCCGCAAAGTTGGTGTAAAAAGCAAAGGAGTTGGAGGAAAATGGCCTCTTTTATGGTTCCCGAGTTCCCCGCCGTTGTGGCGGCGCTGGAGCGTCTGAAGGACCTGGAGAGAGAACTTAGAGAGGACAAACTCCGGTTCTCAGACGAAGGATGCGTCCACCTCACGGCCATTGCAGAAGCCGTAGCCGAGTTAGAGGCCACAAGGCGAGCTGTTCGTGAGCTCTTGGAAGTGGAGACCATAGAAAACTGCAAGCTTAGATATACGATTCTAAACATGACTGATTGTTTGAGGGATGAAATCCTGAGAGACAAAGCAGCAGCCCGGGCTGTTAACGCCGAGGAGATAGAGCAGCTCCACAGAGAGCTCAGGCTATCCTTTCAGACCGTACGGGAGAAAGAAAATAAGCTGCAGGAGCAGTTAGAAAAACACGAATTGATTCAGGGAGAGAGAGATCGGGTGAGGGATGAACACAAGGAGCTGATCGCCTCTCTGAATGTTCTGGTCAGTCTCAGATACAGCAGGCAGCAGCATCTGGACGAGACGCTGGAGCAGACAGAGCAGTTGAGAAACTCCATCGTTGTTGTTGAGCAGCAGAAATTGTCCTTCAAGCAAAGCGTGGCTTTGGAAAGGGAGAGGTTCTCTGATGAAAAGAAGAACCTGGACAAAAAGATGGCCGACAGGATGGAACAGGTTAAGCAGGAGAGGAAGGTGGTTGAGAAGATTGGATTGGAATTAAAGGAGCTTAAAGAGAATAAAAGGGAAATGGAAAGCAAAATAGAAAAGCTCTTTCAGCAGACAACTGAAGTGCAGGACAATTTGGAAAGTTTGAAGGTGTCCTACTTTAGTTGTGAACAACAACTACAGGAAGAAATGGTGAAGAACAAAGAGCTGAACCAACAGATAGAGACGCAGGAGAAGCACAGCGAAATGCAAGAGGAAGTCTTCAATGTCACCGTCAAAAATCTGCAAAAGGAAACCATTGAAGTGGAAGACGGCCTAGAGGATGCTCTGGCTGCCCAGGTGCTCCTCAAAGAATCGCTGGCCTACCATTCTAAACTGTGCAAGCGTCAGCTTGGAGTGGAGGAGGAGGTCGCGGCCGACCATCAGTGGGTCTCCACGGAGCTGGAGCGCTCCCGGGTGCAGCTGGAGGAGCGCATTGCCTCCATCGTCAAGCAGAACAAGGATATCATGGAGATGGAGAAGATAATGCAAGAGCTCCTGGAGGACGAGCAGATCAGCAGACGCATTGCTGAATCCAGAAAGAAAGAGCTGATTGTCGATCTGGATGAGGTGAAATTAAAAATCAAGCACTTAGAAGAGAAAATCAAGCGACTCAACAGGGTCCTGGAGACTAAGAAGAGAAAGCAGCAGAATTATGAGGAGAAAATGACATCCAGTATACACAAAAACAAAAAGAGATATGAGGCGCTGTTGCAGGAGCGGGCTGCGCTGCTTGAGCGGCATCCTGACAGCGAAAATTTTGACTTGATGCTCCATCAGATGGCTCTACTGGAGAAGAAGAACAGAGAGACCCAAAGCCTCTGCCAGCAGGAAGTGGATCAGATCATCGCGGGGACGGAGAAGATCAATAGGAGCATCGAGGAGAAGGAGAGGGAGCAGGAGGAGCTAATGAAGACGCTGAAAGAGGTGGAGACAAAGTGGAGAGAGGAGAAATTGAAGAACGACAAGATTCGCGAGCAGAAAGACGCGCTGACTAAGAGGAAGTCCGAGCTGGAGCAGTCCATCCAGGACATGACGGAGCACACCAGAAAGCTGCTGGCGCCCAGAGATGAGATGAAGGCCGAGCTGGGGGAGCTGCACGAGTCTCACATCAACATGGTGAACAAACAGAACTCAGTCCTGAGAGAAATGGAGGTGAACATGTACGGGCTCAGTCTGATTTTGGGGCAGATCAAAAAAGAGAACAGCAGGCTGCAACTCTCCATCAGACAGATGATGGAGGACATCAGCACCAGCAGGCAGGAGAAAGAGAGGTACCAGCAGGAGGTCCAGGAGTTCAGCAACAAAACAAAGGCCCTTTTCAAAGAGATACAGGAAGGATTTAGACAAGATAACTCTGTGATTAAAGGCATCAAGAAGAGTGACAACAAACTGCTGTCGTTAATGGGCTCGGGGTTGAAAGAGCTGAAGAACAGGAACCTGCAGCTGATGAGCATCAACACGCTGCTGCACCAAGCGATGCTGGAGTTTAGCAAACGACTGGGAGATAAAGCAATAGAGCGGTGGCAGCAATAACAGATTGTGCACCATACATCTTCACGCATCACAAGACAAACCTGCCTACACTATCAGTACAGGAGACGATCAATAAACGAGAATATAAACAATGATAAAAAGATGTGTTCTCTATTTGTCGTTCTGCAATATTTGTGAAGTTAAAAGAATATAAATAAAATCTATTTTTAGATCAATTATTTTTCTCTAAATCCATAGTGAAACAGTTCTAACATTGTCCAACAATGTTAGTCATATACAGTATGTGTTATACTGTTGACTTTTTAAAAAATTTTCAGTGCATTAATTGGAGCACCCTCTATGGTTTGTTTTTTTTTTGGCAACTCTGACAGAGATTAATAAAAACTCAGAAAATAAAAAACAATTTAATTGCTGTTTCATTTTCTGGCTCTGGTCCTTCAGTGACCTTCAGGGATATTTTTAAGACAGGTAGGTATTTTCTTTTTCTAACCTTTGCAGCTCAAGACATCTTGTCTTTCCCATTTTTGCAAAGTAAGAAACGGGCACATGCTTTAGTTTACACCATTTATAGTAAATAGAAGATTCTAGATGCTATGATTATCTTAAAATTTTTAAGTGTGCTTTAGGGGTGAGCTTTTACAGAATCTTTTATTGTGATAAACTTCCATCCATCCATTTTCTTTACACCCTAGTCCCTTAGTGGGGTCGGGAGGTGCTGGTGCCTATCTCCAGCTAACGTTCGGGCGAGAGGCGGTGTCACCCTGGACAGGTCACCAGTCTGTCACAGGGCAACACAGAGACACACAGGACAAACAACCATGCACACACACACTCACACCTAGGGACAATTTAGACGGGCCAATTAGCCTGACAATCATGTTTTTGGACTGTGGGAGGAAACCGGAGTACCTGGAGAAAACCCACCATGCACAGGGAGAACATGCAAACTCCATGCAGAAAGACCGGGGCCGGGAATCAAACCCAGAACCTTCTTGCTGCAAGGCAACAGCTCTACCAACTGCGCCACTGTGTGTGATAAACTTCTTATCATGATAGAAATTTTGATGTATCATCGCCACGATAAATTCGAATGAATGATGTTTAAACTCCCCAAAACTATCCGTCTTACCTGGTGTCCTTTAGAAGTGCATTACAAACGGGTGTGTTTCTCTAAAGCAGTATTTGTGCTTGTGGGACTTTGATTGCTGTGACACGCAGTCACTGCCGTACAGGTAGTTTTCTGTAATTTGCTCTCACCATTTCAAACACGCTTCCATTTTCCTCACCACAACATGATGCCATGATGCCACCACTGTGTTTCTGTGTTAATGTTCATCTCTGAGAATAATACCTCCTTCTCTTTTCTCTTGTCAGACATCCCAGCTGATGTTCACTGTGTGATTCCAGCCAGCAGATGGCAGAACAGATTCGGTTTCTCTCGGGTGTGACCTTGCCCTGCTTCTAGAGGGTCAGTTAATTCTTTACCCCCCACCCTCCCCTCTGAGCTAAATCATGCAAATGCTTGCTGAATGAGCCACAGCGCTTTTCTGTGGCGTGTTCTGGCAGAACTAAATCCTGGTTAGGAGATAAAAAGGCTTTGCTGCTCCAGAGTTGAACTTCAGAAGAAAGGGATCCCCTAACTCTAAGAAAGAAGGTGGGTGTTTGGAAAACAAGAAGTTGACTTTGCTGTGTATTTGCACTTCTGTTGTCTTGTATATCAGCTCAGACTGAATTGTATATTTAGAGAAGCTTCTTGGATGTATTCCATATATAATGTCAAGGTTCCTAAATAGGTGTGTGGCATAGGTGCTACAAGTTTTCCTCCCTGTGGGGCTGTTGCTCCATAAACTCAGCTTGTTGGTATTGTCATTCTGCAGCTTTACTGATGCATGTTTCTCATTAAAATCAGCATTAAAAAAACCCCCAGATTAATTTATTGTTTGAACACACAGCATTTCTCAAACCTTTTGCTTTGCTGGGTTTCTCTCAGATTGTCTTAGTTCTATTCAGTAAGCACTGACCTAAATATAGTAATCAATTATTACATGAGATAAAGACAGCTCTGTTTCCTTGTGACAGAGTGCTGGAGCCAGATTTACTATAACAGCCACATGATCGTCTCTGTTTATGTTGCATTGCCTCACTCAGGCTGCTAAGGTCAAAGAGTAAAGGGGCAACGTAACACCGCAGACTGAACAGATCCGATCTCATCTCTGCTCACACGTCGGGCACGGACGTAGGAAAATATCGGAGCGTTTTCAGTTGCAACAATATGAACAAATTTTGGACGTCAGTAAACAGCAGGTGGATCAAGTCGAGGCTAATCGTGTAATTTATAGAAATGTTTTCCCTGCAGCTTGTTGACTGGTGATAAATATCATGTTTACTTGTCACTTTGCTATGAGATTGATAAACAAGCATTGTTAGCATTTCCTTTATGGGTGTGGCAGACTAAAAAAAACAAAAACAATTCTCTAGGTCATTGCTGTAACCTTAAGAAACACTGACCAGTCGAGTCTTTAGATCTCTGATGTGATGTTCATTTGTGTACAGCATGTATGCTGTATGTTACCACAACCGTCCATTTATTATGGGATCCAGAATAATTTATTTTAGGATCAGGCAGCTGGTGATCCGTGGTAGACAGACATAGATGGGTTTTGTAGTGCGTTGTTAGGCACCTGAACAATGGAGAAACAAGAGCAGATTGTAAAGCTTTCATTCTGAAAACTATTTAAACAGCAGAACAAAACTGGACCTTTTAATTTGGATTCATTTATTCATATAAAAAATAAAGCAAGGTACTGCTGTTTTCAATAAGTGGCATTTAAATTATATCATAGTCTAGGTAGACAACTTGTATGCGAGGATAGTTATAACAACAGAGTTCTTCCTTCCTACTGCTTGCTTAACAGGTTTTGTTCATGATCTGTTTTTAAATCACTGTCGTGTCTTTGGCTTGTTTCAGTTTTGCTTCACCCTTATAAACATTTGATCTAAATGATAGATAATATACGCGTTTCTTTGTGAGAGATAAAACTTATACCTATAAATAATAATAACTGAGCACAAGAAAAATGAAAATGTTTTTCTGTATTTTATGCAACATATTCTGTACAACTGGACAAAAAAAACCATTAATGACATATAATGCATAAAATACTTGTTGCGTAAGTGTGCAAACCCTAATACTAATAGCTAGTTGACGCACAAAATATTCCAAAAACCTTGTTGGAAAATGTGTTGATATCTGATAGACGGTTTCAGACTGCAGTGAGCTTTGGATGTTACGCTCTCTCTGATCTGCCAGAGAACTGAAGATGAAGGTTGATTTTATGTGAGGCCGACCTCGAGAGGAAATGTGACGTTACGTAGACCAGAACAAAATTAAGCAGAAAATCTTTTGAATCCCCTGAACAGTGTTGAGAACAAGCGATGTCCTTCCAGTCAGAAATGCGGAGAACCTTTTCAAGTTTGTGGCCGAAGGTCAAGATGTAGCCGCGTAGACTGAACGCAGAGACAAGACCAAAAGCTGCTTCAACAGAATGTTAGTTCAAGTGTGACTACACACACAGTTAATAACCAGGTTATTACGACAACCTTTTTTTTTTTACTTTTCTTTATTTCCCTCTGATGTATTTGTCTTTTGGTTGAAAATCTCTCCTCATATGTTGGAAAACATTTTTAAATGATTTGTCACGGTCTATTTCTTTCACATGACTGAAATACTTTTTTTTTTCTTTACACCTTTCTTTAGATTTGAGCAAACTGACATTATGAGTGTTTCCCAGTGTATTTTAGTGTCTTCCAGTGTTTCGCAACAGTAGATAATAGGTTATGCAAAGCTAAAGTTAATTTCACTCATGTGCATCAGAGCGTAAAACGTACAACCTGATCGTAGTACTACTTGTTCTCTTACTTGTTCTTAATGTTGTGCACCTGATCGCAGCACCTTGTTTTCTGCCTGGAGGTCTTATAGCTCATCACTGAAGCATCTGAGTCAACGTTGTTCTGTATCGGCTCCAAGACTGCCTCCCTGCTGGGAAAGAAGCCGCGCTGGTTTTGATTAGACGTTCAGAGATATGTGATGGTTGCTTAAACACAGTGACCAATCATTATTCAGCAAGAACAGTTAGTTCTCTGTTGTTGTTGTTGTTGTTTTAGCCGACTGTTTGTTCACACACAACCACATAATGAAAGTGCCCGATAAAGAACGGAATCTTTTCATCTGAATTATGAGAATTAAACTGAAAGCAGAACAAACAAAGAACTCTGTGTTCTCAATAAAACCAGGAAGATGGAGCACATCACCCCAGTTCATAGCCTGAAGTCATAACCTACACTGGCTCTCTGTAGCTCAAAGAACAGACTTTAAAATACTGTCGTTAGTTTAGAAATCACCAAAACACGCTGTTATTGTATCAACCTTCCAGACCTCTCATGTCTTCTGGTTCTGGTTAGGCCCTGTATCTCCAGAACCAGAACCAAAGATAAAGAATCAGCATTCGGCCACAGATCTGAAACAAACTCCCAGAAAACTACAAAACAGCTGAAATATTGATTGGTCGACCTTTTCACACTCACTGTAAACAGAATTATTTGATGATTGGTTGAAACAAGTCGGAAAACTCTTCTTTGCAACTCAAACTCTGACAAATTTGACGGAGAGTGCCAGAGAACATCAGATTACAAGAAGTGCGCAGAGTCTCAATTGTATTTAGATCTGGACTTTGATTAGGTCAGATACCCCTGAGTAGATGTTTAAAGTCTTGATGGAAAGTGAACCTCTGTCTCCCCTTTTCTTCTATTATTGACCTGCATTTAGCTCTGTTCATGCTTCCATCGTCTCTGATAAGCTTCACTACCGCCGCTGCGGAAAAAAACACCCCACAGCATAATGTTGCCATCACCATTTTTAATGCATTGGGACTTTGTGTAACTTTCTTTCCACAGTCATTTTCTTCATGCCATCAGTCACATTTGTGGAATGCATCCCTACTGGTTGTCCTGTCAATAAACTCTTTTCTCTGAGCCATTTTGCTTTAAGGACAGCCAATAAAGCTCTTTGAGAGCTTCAACTTCAAAAAGTCTCCATTGCTGAACCCAAATCTGGGGCAACAGAAACAAAGCACAACATTGTTGCAAACAGTTTTGCCATTTAACAAATATCGGTTAATTATTGAATCTACTGCGATGGGAAATTTAAAATAAAAAAAATATATATTTGTATTGTTTTTATTATTGATATGAACATATAGTTTGGTCCCTGCATTTCCAGTACTCTGTAAACATTCAGATCTAGTTACATCAGTGTGGAAAAGTACAGCAGTCAACTTGGAAAAAGCCAGCTGTATAACAACGGTGGACTTGTTTTTGGCGTTATGTGCGCGGCGTTACAAAACACGGGCGGAGGCAGACGGTGAAAAAGGCCTGACACGTTTTGAACACCTGTGCCGAGGCTGTTATGCAGTCTTGCAGCATCATGCTGATTCATTACACAGTAACACACTGAACCAGCTCAGCAGCATGTGAGCCGCAATGTGTCGGTGATGCCGGCTTCCTGATCTGGAGGTTTTAAAGGCAGCGACGAGAGGAGAGGGCAAACGCATCCCACTCTCATCTGTGAGGAGGACGGTTGCATTTAGAGGAGAACGGAGAACGTTTTAGTGAAGTGCTGCGGCTGAGGACAGTGATGGAGACTTTAGGTGAGTCGGAGCTCTCGACTGACTTCATAGATGAAAATATCTCGGGTGATGAACATGTAGCAGATCTGATGTGATCGTTATCTCTAATAAACCATCATTCACCGGGTAAAGGATTTAAAGTAAAATAAACAGAAAAAACTTGTCCTCAGGCTGATCCCAATGCGCTTTTATGGGATTTTACATAAACAATTATACTCCTCTACAAGGTTTACATTCAGCTGTTCTCTGTGGAAGAACAGCTGGAAGAAAACTGTGAATCAGAAGATTTCCATTCATGTCCAATTTCTTACAATGAATTCAGTCAGATGGTTGTATTTAGGTTGTTTTTATAAACATCTCTTTTAAAAATTTTATTTTATTGCTTTAAGTCCAATAAAGATCGCAGAGTGTAGATTAAGAGTGGGTTTGTGTAAAGGTTGCCACCCTTTAATTGTAATTTTAATTAAAGTACCCTACTAACATATCGGCCGAATCAAAAGCTGTCTGCGCTCACAAGCTGATGATGTTGGAACAACTATAAAAACAAACTTTGACCAGTTTTTTTGTTTTGTTTTGTTTTGTTTTTTATCAAATCAAATTTTTCAAAAAATACATGAACAAAATTTTCAAGTGATGTAGAAATTGATAAAAAAAACAACATGTTTTCAGATGATGAAAGGCGTTTTGGACGTTTTGCAGCTGGTATTAGTGACCAAATCTGTGGACTGGCGTTTATTTTTGGCATCCCACAGGTCTGTCTTTGCTTGAGTTAAAAGGCAGAAAAGGACAACTTGCTGTTCAACTCGATACTGAAGACTGATGGGAATCTTGTCAGTCCTGTTGACCTGAGTGACTGAGGAATGTGACAGGTGTCGTTTTAAATGGGCAGCTTGTTTTTGTCATTTTTACCTCTTTAGTTTGTGTGTCGCCATTCATTAGAGATGAGTGTTATTTTTTTTTATCATGCACCTCTAGTTTTACATCATGCAACATTTTTCCTATTCTACGTAAGGAGTTGAGACATTGGCAGGTTTTCCAACCGGACACATTGAGCATACATTTATATCTACACATTGAAGTTTTAAAAGTCCAAACATGAGGAGGCATCATGTCCTGAATGTCTGGAACGTGGACATGAAGTCAGGTCTACAATGGGTGTGAATGGAGTTGACTTTCAGAAGATGTGTGCTGTTGATTCTTATGTTGCTGTAAGTCAGAATATTTTAGGTTTTTTCCAAGTTGATTGATGAGATGTAACACCCAAGTCTTCAAAACCATGTCCAAAATCTTTAAGTGTAAAGAGCTCATACTAGTATGATACACTTATTACAAATTTTGTAATTTATTTATTTTTTAATGACTTTTCCTTCACTTATGTATTTTCTTTGGCCAAATGAAGTTAAGTGTTTGACCAGTGCCTCATTTGAGCACATAAAAGTCGTATTGCGCAAATATTGTTTTCAAGAAAGTACAAGATTTATAAAATTGTAATAAAACACATTTTCTTTTGAACTTCTTGCATGACATTTTGACACTGACAGGTTGTTGCATGACTAGTTTCTGGCAACTAAAGGCATCAGGCTGACACTTTAAATAGTTCACTCCCAGTGAGATTCCCAGGTATTGTTGGTATTTCAGGAAGCCATATATAGAAGACTCAAGCTTTCATCAATAAGATTTTAATTTGAAAATAATCTTACTTTTAGTCTAAATGTTTTGTTAGATTAATTTTATTGAAAGAGGAAAATCTGACAGAACTGCTGAGACTGATTTAATAATGTGTTATTGCAGGATAATTGGGGAAATTTCCATAAGTATGGAGTCTATTAAGGTAGAAAGGTAAGAATGTCCATCAGCTCTTTCTAAATAAAAAGACCGGCTGTTTAGTCTTTTTATTTTATAAAGCTCACCAGATGTGAAAGCTCTGAACTCGCCTTAAGAACTGAGAATAATCCAGAGATTTTTCTAATTTCAGCGCGGCGGCTCCAGTGGTCTTGTTGAGTTTTTCTCCGATGGTAATCATGCGGGGGCTTTCTCTCTCCACTAGTGTGTCCGATGGGTGGAGGAGCCACCAGGCTGTACAACACCCTGACTCAGACGTTCAGCGGCAGCAGCTCCCCCCTGTCCCTCCCTCCATCCTACCTGAGCCCCCACCAGCCCGCTCTTACCAACCTGGATTCAGATTTCTGCCTGGTATACAAACCTTCTGCTTTTCTAAAATGCTTCATTTTGTTTTGTTTGTTCATGACGTTGGTTATATTGGTTACACTTTTCCGCCTATAAAGCTGAACGCTATCTGTTGTGTGTTTCTGGGTGCAGCAGCAGAAGAACTCCCCCGTATGCCCCCTTGATACAGTGGAGCTGCTTCAGCAGTGTGAAGAGGCCCTCAGGGACCGACCTCCTCACCTGCAGAGAAACTTTGTCTACATTGACCATGGAGACGACGTTGCCAGCGTCCCCATCAGGGTGATGCAGTGGAACATCCTAGCCCAAGGTAGACTGATTTTTATTGGCATCCGCTCATAAAAAAACACGTTTATTGAGGAAATGTGCATTTCACTTTGATTAGTCTGAACTGTGGCGTTGTTGGGGTTTTTTTTGTTTTTTTTCCCATATCCTAAGAGACGTTATCTGAGAGGCTCTGAGGCTTTGGTTCACTGTCACAAACCTTACCTGCTGCCCCCTAGTGGCCATTAAAGCAAAAAGCCTTTTACATTTTGTGATATTACAACTATAATGAATGTTTCATAGGTTTGTTGGAGAACATTAGTGAACAAACTACATGAAGACAGGATTTAAACCGGGTTAGTGTTTCAGTTAGGGGTGGGCATTTATTATATCAATTATTGCTATTGATTTGAGGTTGTCATAATAAATACCAATTAATGACTTTATAAAGCTGTCCATATTGTCCGGTTTGTTATTTCTAGTATTTTCTCCAGTCTTTCTTCAATGAGTGTCGCTACACATCAATACATTTGAAAATATAATTAAATGCAGTTACTGAGACTGTATGACTGGTGTCCTCAAAAAGCATATTACTAAGGGGTGTTTTGCTGCGCTGTGATTGCTGTGTCATACATTCACATCCACATTTACCTAAAAAAAAAAGTTCAAAGTAGATTTAATCATCACTTTTATCATTATCACAATAGTACCACAAAATCCTGTGATAAAACTTTTAGTCCATATTGCCCACCCATATTCTGTTAATTAACAGTGGAAAGAGTTTAGCATTTCTAGTGCCAATGACATGTTGGGGAAGACAAGCATTGATCGTTTGCTAAGCAGTGACTCTGGATGAGCTGCAGAGGTCCATAGGTCAGGTGGAAGTGGCAGGTTGCCATACAGAAACGTGTAGCAGTGGTCTTTGAGTCTGGAAACCTTTCGGTGTGTCTTTGCGGTTTTTGGCTTCTCATACCTTCCTCCTTCCTCTGACCCTCAGCTCTGGGCGTAGGAGTTGACAACTTTGTCCGGTGTCCCTTGGAGGCCCTCAGCTGGTCCCGAAGGAGGAGCCTCATCCTGGAGGAGATTCTGGCCTACCGACCTCACATCCTGTGTCTGCAGGAAGTAGACCACTACTATGACACCTTCCAGCCGGTTTTGGCGAATCTGGGCTACAGCAGCCATTTCTGTCCGAAACCCTGGTCTCCATGCCTGGATGTAGAAGGCAACAGCGGTCCCGACGGCTGTGCCCTCTTCTTTGACGAGTCCCGATTCGAGCTCCTGGACAGTGTGAACATCAGACTCTCCGCCATGATGATCCCCACAAATCAAGTGGGTAACATTTCTTCCTTTTGTCTCGTGAAGAATATAATAAATGTTATTGACACGGTGCACCTTTGCCTCAGGTTGCCGTGGTGACGACGCTGCGTTGTCGGAGCAGTGGAAGGTGTGTGTGCGTCGCTGCGACTCACCTAAAAGCTCGATCTGGCTGGGAGTGGTTCCGCAGTGCTCAGGGGTCGGACCTCCTCTGGCACCTTCAGAATCTGGTCCAGGAGCTCGGCGGCGGCAACTCCAACGTCAAAGTCCCCCTGCTGATTTGTGGCGATTTCAACGCAGTCCCTTCGGAGGAAGTGTACCGACGCTTCGCCACTTCCCCTCTGGGTTTGGACTCTGCCTATAAGAAGCTCAGTCAGGACGGCGTGAGCGAGCCGGAGTACACAACGTGGAAGATCCGGGGCACCGGGGAGTGCTGCTGCACGCTGGACTACATCTGGTACACTAAAGACACACTGAGAGTGGACGCTGTTCTGGACATGCCGGACGAGCAGCAAATCGGGCCCAACAGGCTTCCATCCTACAGCTATCCATCCGACCACCTCTCTCTGGTTTGCGACTTCAGCTTCAGGGAGAAGGAATGAGAGGCTGGCTCGTCGATGGGGAAATGTCGATTCCTTGGACTTGAGAGGTTCTCCCTCGCTGCTTCACTCCACAGAAAGCCTGGAAGCCGAATGTGAGGGAACTGGTGAAGAAGATGTGACGACAGGAGGCCTCGAGTGTGAAGTGACTGAAATGTTGCAGTGTTGAGGTTGAAGAGATAAATGCATCGCAAGTCTTCCTGCCTGAACTAGGTCTGCACCAGCTGATCGTCTCATACCATCATCAGCAATCAAGCTGCTCATAAACTTTTTTTTTTTTTTTTTTACAAAATACTGAAATCAGACTGTAATACAAATACTGCTTGATACTACCATCATATAGTACTGAAAGTAAATAAAGTGTCTTTGCCAGATAATGTGTAGTTTTCATGGGTTTTTTTTAAAGGATTTTAGTCTTTGAACTTTGAAAAGCTTTCAGACATTTGGTGTCTGTCTACATTTTAGACAGTCATTGAATCTGCCATACAAACACGCTAACAATTTGTTAGTGCCAATGTATCTGCAATGCATCTGTGTAAAAGTTTTGGCTGAAGGACAAACTATTCCCTACAAACTCTCACCGGTCGTTTAACCGGCTGCCAAAACAAAGGGAGACTTCACAGGAAGGCTGAACAGAGCCTGAGCAATGTTGCCTCCCTGCCTTCTTCTAACTAAAATGGTGTTAAATTTCTGCTGTGACTTTGACCTTTCTACTACATTTTATGAAATTATGGCTGCACCAATGTTTAATTGAGTTTGGTACTGTGAAGAAGCCGGGTTGACCTAACCTTACACTTTCTTTAAATCGATAGCGGAACAAAAATCTTTGCTGCAGAAGCATAAGAGTTATGATGCTGTTTTTGTTACATTTGAAGTTAACTGGTTCTTTTGGGTCATGTCCATCCATCCATCCATTTTCTTTACACCCTTGTCCCTTAGTGGGTTTGGGAGGGTTGCTGGTGCCCATCTCCAGCTAACGTTCCGGGTGAGAGGCGGGGTCACCCTGGGCAGGCTGCCAGTCTGTCTCAGGGCCTTTTGGGTCATGTTGAATTTGAAAATGTTGGTAACTTTTTCTTTGAAAGTCCAAGTGACTGTAAGGATCCACCATCAAGGGGAATTACTGTGCATGTCACTAGCATACAATGTTAAAGACAGCATAAAAAGTGCTCTGACAGTTTTCTGAGCTTTGCTTCCAAAATAACTGCAATTTTACAGAAACTCGTTTCTCACAGTGTGACGACGCCCCAATTTTACAAATTGGGGCGTCGTTGCTGTGAGCAGGATGATCAGCATTATTGCCCAATTCAGGTAGTGAGAGCTGATCATTCGAAATCGAAATAGTGTAAGATCGCTATCGGCAGGTTAGAGAAGCCCTAACCTGATTGTTGCGTCAGGTTGATTGTAGTTAAGAGGTCAGAAAATTCAGAGGAACATTTGAATGATTTTCTTCTTGGTTTCTTTTGTTTTGTTTAGTTTGAGTAAAGGTCAACTGAATTGTAAAACGTGCAAAGAAACCACTGAAGTCCTCAATGTCTCCTCTGATAAGTTTGTATAGTTATGTTTGCTCATACTGCTTTTATCTCAACTGCATACAGCAAGGTTTAGGAACCAAAAATGTACAATCTCAAAAACATCCACTTCAGCAATAAAACCCCCACAGGTATCAAGTCTTTGTATTTCAGTAAAATCTACTTTAATACACTTTGAAACAAGAGTACAACAAAATAGAATATGCTTCAAATGTTGAATATACAAACAGTTCAGTCTGAACACAGACGATCTTCCCTCTTTTCAGAAAAACTAAACTATTGAAATGCTGCGGCAGGACCGACAAGGCAGACTGACACATTGACCCTCTGTTGAAAGTGATCAGGGGGATCCACAGTGGTTGTAGCTGTATATGCCCTGCAGCTGTTTTGCATAATTTGATGCGTTTTATGATTATTGAAATGACAAATGCTTACTTTTTCTGTAAAGATGTGGCAGCATGCATTGGCTCAGATTCATTCTTACTTTATTGCATATGCATGCAGCCTGCCTGCAGAACATTCTGCACTAAGTAACAAATTTAAAGACTTGTAATAAATCCATTTTCCACATGTAGGTTTGGGGGCAGGGGGACTTTTTTAAGAGACGCTGAAGGACACACTGCAAGTACACTGTGGACGAGTGTCAACCTACACCAGCATCAGCAGCCAAACTGAGGCAGAGGGGGGAAAAAAAAAAAAGTCCAACAGTTCAGAGTTTCAATAACACTGTGCATGGTACAAAGTATCAAAAGAAAAAACAAAACAAAAGACAAACAGCTTCCTGTTCAGGCAAAGAAACATTTCAAATTAAAACCTAAGGCTGTCTGTTACTGCTAGCTCCGTAAACTGTAAAGATATATATATATATATATAGTCATATAAATATATACAAACATGACTGATATCGTTCCTAACGAAAGCCCACATCTCCTTCCTCTCATCCACTCACGCTTTCTTCACACAGTGATGCGAGTTTTAAAAACAAGAAAATGCTGGTTTTTAACATCTGTAGAAATGAACACTCTTAAAAAGAACCTTCTTCACTCTCCGCTGTTTCTTTTTCTATTTACATTTTTGGTTGTAATCCTTTTATTTACTTTTTTTGTTTAGTGTTGCAGTTTCATGTTCATCCTCAAATGGGACTCGGTGCATGTGATCCGTTGTGTAGTGATCAAAGTTGGTCCCGTTGCCTTTTCCTTACTGAACCTCTCGGTTTGGGTCCAAGCCTCCGACACGCAGCTGAAGAGGCTCCGCTGCCGTTCCGAGGGAGACCGAGCGGCTCTTTGTCCAGGGGGGAGATGTGAAGATACGTTCAGGACTCAAAAACAAAGAACTGTCCTTCAAGAGTCTGCTGCTGGTTATAACAAGTTATAGTAAAAAGAACTTCAGAAATGTACAAACTAACTTCTCAGGCGGTGAGAAAGGAAAGAACAGATGTTAGTAACTCAACACTCCGGCTCCTCTGTCTTAATTGCACGTGGAGCTTCCAGTTTCATAACCACCTCAGTGTCTGTGGCTTCTGATTTGATGTTCTGAACGGTCTTTGGGTTCACTAGGTTCTGATGGACTGTCAGGGGAAGCTGCACCGTCTGGACCTGCACTCCTGCAGCCTTCAGCTTCTCCACCGTAACCCCGCCCGGGCCGCCAATCACCAAATCCGAACCGTTGATGACGCCGCCGATGACACGCGGCTGCGTCGCCACCGCCTGGCCGCAGCCGACGCCGGCTGGCGGCGACACCATCAGAGTCTGCGGTTGCGTCTGCGTCGGCACAGTGAGCCTCATCACCTGCGCCCCCGGGGCGACGTTGACGGGAGCGAGGGCTCGCACCGTCAGGGGGCTTCCCAGGAGGCTGATGCCCGTCGACGAGGCGGCCATGTTGGGTTTGTTGGCCCCCGTGGAGGCCTGGAGCTGACACTGGGTTAACTGGTGGGCTGGGATGGTGATGATCTTGGCCAGTTGGACGGTGATCTTGTCTCCGTTCTCTGCTGTGGCTGGGACCATTGTCGGGATAGTCTGGATCACAACCTTCACAAGAAATAACATTTCAGTCAAAAAGATAAAAATAACAAAAAAATACAGAACCAGCCGGAGGCGTTTACCAAAGAACAACTACAAATTTTAATGACTTGTTAGGATTTTAATGATTTTCATTTGTAAAAGATTTTAAAACCATTTTTTCAATTTTTTATTTTATTATTTTGTTTTGATCTATCCCGTAAAATACACAGTCTATAGGGACGCAAGCTATGCATGAATGAGTTCATATAAAGCTGATTGATCTTAATCAACTAAAGATTAATTGATAAGCAGCCGTTTTCTAATAAACCATTAAATCGACAATTAATCATAAGTCTTATTCATTTTTTGCATTCGTAGTCTGTGGTTGTCAATTTACAACATACTGGTGTCCAAGGGATGCTAAAATACAAGAAGGGCTCAGTGTCTAAGATTTCGTCGCCATCTTTAATCAAACTAAAATCAGATTTTATTTGTAAGTTTTGCAATAATATATCTTAGAAAAAATATTGAACTTACAGCTGGCAGAAACAGAGTAAGTGAATGAAATATTTTCAGTTTGTGAGAAAACGTCCACATCTACTCACCTTCTGTTGTGAATTCGGATTAGCAGCAGCCGCGATTGGAGACGCGCTAGTGAGCAGGGTGGTGGGCCCCGGGGCCACCGTCGTCCCTGTTGGCTGCTGCATGGCGACGGTGGAGATCTTCTGGCCCAAAGACGTCATTACAACCGGCACCTGCATCGCCACTCGAACCGTCCTGTTGACGAGTCAGAAAAACACTTAGCATGGGGGGGAAAAGTCAAAAATATTCGCATTAGCTGTGTCATCACAGAGGAAGCTACGGTCTCCTGGCAGGACTCTGACCTCGGCGCTGTGGCGGTCGGGATCTGGCTCATGGTCTGGCTCACGTCGGGCGCTGCCGAAACCGTCACTATCCTCGGCGCTGCCGCCATCACTGCTGGTCCGCTCACTGTGGCAGCAGGATTTTGGACCACGATGGGTCTGTTGGAGCCCCGCAGGATGTTGGGTCTCCTGGGAGAAGGCAGCTCGGCGTTATGCAGCAACCTCTCTGAAGGCGGAGGCACGCGATCGTAGGACGACTGCGACTCTGAGCTCATGAGGTCATCGGGGGAAGACATTTCCACCTTGTCCTCGTCGATAATGATGATGTTTTTAGGCATCTCTTTGAACTGGTAAACCAGCCGCTGACCCTCCACCTTGGCGAGGATTCCTCGTTGGTAGTAATATCTGACATAAGAGGAATTATGAAGATTTAAAATGTTATCTGAAAATAAAATACGACAAATACTGAGCTTAAACCTCAAATCCGTCAGACTGGTTACCTGAGCGCCCGTCCCATAGTCTCGTAGTTCATGTCTGGCTTGTTCTTGTGTTTACCCCAAAGCTTGGAAACGGCCTTGGAGTCGACTAGCTTAAAGATGCCCTTCTCCCTCTGGGTCCACTTGATGTATCTGGGACATGTGTTCTTGTCCTGGAGGAGGTCCAGCAGGAACTCCCATAGATAAGTGGTGCTACCTGCTGAAAGTCAAAGTGACGTTAGCGACATTCAGGCTAGATATGCTCATCGACGCGGTTGTGAAATAGCATTTGCCCCATTCCAGATTCTCTCTTTTCTCTTTGGTCGCACTGAAATGCGTCAAATTGTAAAACTAATTTTTATAATCAGGCAAACAACCTGATTTGAACAATCATTGTTGAGCAATGTTGAGTTATTTAAACAAAGACATACCTTTGCCCTCTCTTGGTTTCTTCTTGAAGCTTAGATCTGGTGTACCGTTAGAAATGGACGACTGGGGCGCCTTCGTTTTCCGTCCAGCTACAAAGGAAACATTTTGAAAGAGGTCACATTCATGTATAATGAGAGCAGTGCATCTAAAACAGTGAGTGAAGTTCTAAATCCCTTTGACTGCTATTATTTCAATACACACTAATCAAACAGGAAGTGTCCCAGAATTTAAATCAGGAAAACCAATCATAGGAATATTAGGTTGTTTAAAAAAACACAGCAGTTATTGTTTTTGTCTAAATTTTCCATATAAACTGATCAATTATTAAAAGTTTAGCTTCCTGTGATTCAAACTAATATGCAGTTGTATAATCACTGTTTTTACGAACAGCTTCACTTGTATTGAGTTGACCAGTTTCTGCCACCCGGGAGCAGGTCTGCCTGTCCACAACCATCGGACTTTATTCTTGGTTTTGCCACAGAAACGCGACGGTTGACGTCACCCCACGTCATTCCCATTAGATCATGGTCCAGGGATTGGACTTAGAGGCTTTAGCTGACCACTAGATGGTGCGCTTACATAATAGGATTGGAGCTCATAACCCATATTTTCAGGTTTTAGCACAAACACCAAAATCTAACAGTATTTGTAGCTCAAACAGTAACAAGAAAAAAAGAAAAAGAAAAAAAAAGGAGGAAACAGACGCCGGGTTTGTGCACCTCGCTTCTTTCTGACAGGCTCGTTGTCGGGTTCTGGCTCTTCTAGTGAGGTGACCATCTCCTCCTCTTCATCATCCTCCTCGTCCTCCTCGCAGCAGTCCTCAGTGGTAATCTCCACCTCCGTTTCTCCAATCACTTCGGGCCGCATGGCAGCGTGGAGGAAGTCTGGTGCAGCTTCACTTTGTGGAGTAAAAGCTTCTAAAAGAAGAAACGGGTAAAGTTTTAAAGGAAAACTGATTGAAGCATTTCACTAAGATTTCTTGCAGAGTCGAGTGTATTTCGTATTCTAAGCACAGATACGACAAAACTCTGAACTACTTCTGTATTAGTTACGGCAAAAACGACAAAGCGCATCCCAGACTTCAGCTACCTGGGCTGCGGTCTTCTCTGAGGCTGGACGGCGAGTCCATGTGTAGCAGCGCTTCTGCCGCCTCTATGGTTTTGTCAGAGCAGTGGACGTTGCTGTAGCGAGAAGCCTCCACTGCAACATAAACACAGAATTAGTTGATAAAAATCTTGAAGAACCCCTCAGCAAACCCTCATTTTCAATTGTTTCCACAGACTCTCAAATACATTTAGGTCTGGTGTTTAACTAGACCCGACGTGGGATTTTCTTCCAGCCTCAAATCTTTTGCAGCCTGTAAAAGGTGTGAATAAAATTCCTGAATATCCAGCATAAGAGGATCCCCACAGCATAACACTGCCACTACCTTTAACTGTCAAGACGCATTCAAAGTGATGCAGTTTTTTTCTTCTTCACATATTATTCAAGATGTTAGAAAAAGAGTTCAGCGTCTCATCAAACCAGAGCACTTTTCTCTTTACAGCAACAACTTTTTAGAGCTTTCTTTTTGCCATTCTTCTGTAACGGTCAGTATTCAGGAGAGGATGAATAAAGGTTTTTGTGTTAACAGATCTGCACCCCTGAGTTACCTATAATCTCTGCTGCTTTGATTAATACCTCCCTCGTTTCACCCAAATGATAGACTGAGCAGTGCTCTGAAGGAGCACAACACATAAAGTTTTGCATTGTTTTTATTAATTAGAAACACTTTGTAATCCTATTCATTACACTTCACCACTACGGCAAACTTTGTGTTGGCCTAGCATGAAAAAAATCTTTATAAAACCAGCTGAAATTAGTGGTAGTAATGCAACAAAATGTGAAAAGCTCAAAAGGTTAGAACTTTTGCAGTCCACTATTCTGATCTTTAAAAACTAGTTTTATTTTTGCAAGTTCAGCCCAATAGTCTCACAAATACAACTGTGTGTCACCCATTTCCAGTTTGCATAATGCTGCACTTCAGTGTAGGCATGCAGGAATATTTATTAGAAAAAGAAAAACAAAGTTTGATCATAATTCAGTTCAAAATGGTTTGATTTCTCCAAAAATGTAAAACTGAGGTTTTGTTAAAGGAAGTTTGGTCTCCACTGGGACCATGAGAGGGACCCCGGGGGCACCTGCTGTTGTTGTCAATCACCGGTGAGAAACCTGAGATAAGCATTACGCCCTGTCCATGTTTGGCTCTCTAGCAGTGCAGGGGACAGAAACAGGCTATCTTTAGACAGCTGCACTCGTTCAGACCCTCTCTCCAACAAAGACAATGAGCTGGAAGAATTCCCTGTCTAGCTAAAATACTACCCGAAAGTCTCTTCTACTTTTTCTTTTTTTTCCACATTAAATCCTCTAATGTTATTAAAACGGTATTACGTAAAAATATGATTTTAATGCAAGATATGAGGGCAGAACCGGAGTGGATCCCAGTAATAATCTTCTCCCTGGAAGTCCGACAAAAAGTAGTTCTGCCTCTGACGACTTCCGTGTTTACACTCCTCTTTATTTCCCTCCAGTTCTGTACGAAGAAGCTCTCAAATCCCCCTGTCACTCAACACCCGCCGCGGCCGCCCATTGGACCGAGCTACAGATAAGAACCCGCCCCGGCTGAAACCTGATTGGACATTTGTAGTGGAAGAAAGCGAGCACAGCCAGGCCGTCCCACGCGTCCAACAAGAAGGCTGGGGGAAAAAAACACGATAAACGGCGATTGTAGGATCATAATATATAGACTTAAAAATCTGGGGAAATACTGGAGGAAAGTAGGCAGAAGTCTGAGCAAAAATCATTTAAATTTGCTAAATAAATTTTAAAAAGTACAGGGCCTACTTTTTAAGGAGTGTTGCTCTCCATTTAGGATTGTTAAGATTTACTTTTAAAATAAACAAATATATGAGCTTCACGGAAAAAAAACAAGTGTAATAAATTACATAACATATTTATATCTAGCAGTTGCAGAGTAAAAATAAACCCACATGTCCTTCCGCCTCAGACAGCGTGGCAAAGACAACAACTACACACTTCCTGGTTGTGCAGCGCCGAACCGTTATTCACATTTATCGAGCTCCGACAAAAAACAACCAAAACATGCAAAACACGCTTCGTGCACACAGCTATCTGAGGGCGCACACCGACACATCCAGCTGCAAGCTTCGCTATATTTTTTTAAAGCGGGTTTTGATAGCCGCTGAGCAACGCCATGCAGGTTGCGACCAAGGTGATCACTTCCTGATCGCTTCACCGCGGCGGGCGGGCCGAAGCGCCGCGCTTCGAGTCTCAAAAACAAAAGCCGCCCGTCAACCACGGTTCTAAAGTCGGAGTTTTCAATACGTGGAAACACCTTACCGGCTCTGATGAGCAGATCGAGCTGATTTGCGTGCCCCTCATGCTGTGAAGTCGCCATGTTTCCACCTCTCGCTGCAGATTCTCATTGACTTCTCACTGTTTGGATCACTCCGCAGCTGAGGCAAAATCTCAACGAGACGAATCACGCCAGAATGTACAAATCCCTCCGCGAGCGACACAGGAAGTCCTCTTTTCGCCCTCCCTCTGCTGCGTAGCTCATACGTCAAAAATACCTGCTGTTTTTTTCACCATACAACTTTATTTAATTTCAGCATCTAACTCAGAACTACAATCCGTTATTTTGTGTTATTTTGAAATAACATATAAAATCGTACATTTCAAATTTTATAATGAAGTTAAAATTGAAGAAATTATGAAAAGTGATAAAATGCAGATTTTACTGAAAGAAGGATCTGAAACGGCAAGCACAACCAGAAGCGGATGAATTGCTTACAAACTAATTACAAATCTGGAGATTCACTAGCCAAGCTTTTATTGGCCAATTTCCAGTACATTTTTGTACAGTTCATTTTTATTGTTATTTTAATGTTATTAATATATTACAAAAGAGAAGAAATATGCTAAGTTCTTTGACAATGGCAAGAATATTAAGTCAAACTGAATAGGAAAGAATTACTGTTTTTTTTTTTCTTTTTTATGCACCAAATCTTATGTCACTAACCATTATCCAAAAAAGTGCAGACCTGACATTTTAGCAGAGTAAACATTAGATTGGTTAATGCATTTTTTGGCATAAAATTATAAAAGTTTTTAGTTATGATAAATTTACAGAGGAGCTAAAGAACAAGAAGGGAAAAACTGTGTGATTCATTCTGGCTGATTGATCGGAGAAGCTCTATACAAATCAGTTTAACTTTATTTATAAAATCGTAGAGAACATCCCCAAGGCAGGAAGAGACATACCTATGTTCAATGGAAAACATTCTCCTACCAAAAAAATGTGCACTGAACAAGTACCAAATGGTAAAAATAATTACCTGCTCACATGCACAGTACAAAAATATCCCCCCAAAAATCCATTGTTAATATGGGTCAATTTAAAGTTATTGGTTTTCTAATTTAACCAAAACAAAATTACCTAAAGAACCGCAATGTGTTTAAGTTTCATGGAGTAGCAGTTAAATTTTTGGTGAGCAGCAAACTACTTTAGCAAATAAATATTTTATTAATCTAAATTTTAGCTACTAAATAGGCAAAAACAGTTGTTGGCAATCATTTTTTATTCTGCCCAGAAGAAAGAGCAAAACTAACTAATTTCAGTTAGTTTCTGAATGGATTCAGAAACTAACTGACATTATTAACAGATTAACTATTGATCTATTAATTAACGTCAGGTTGGTAAATCTGTTCTTGTTTATGCATCAACTATTTAAAGTCTATCCACAAGGTGGCGACCTAACAACATGAAGGTCTGTCAGCATTTACAGACTGCTTTTTCTGGATCTCCTCTGTTGCACTTAGCAAGCAAAAACAAAAAATCAAAGAGACTAAAACTAAAGTTTAAGGTGACCCTTTCACTCATGAATGAATGTGCACATTATTCCAATTACAACCTCAGACTTCAGTGGATTTTATTTGGATTCTATATGATAGACCAACACAAAGAAGTGTGTGAAGTGTGTAATCGTGAAGTGCAAGGAAAATGACATGTGGTTTCTACATTTTTTTTTACAAATCAAAATATAAAAACTGTGATTCAGACCCAAATATTCCACTAATCATAAATCGCATTTATCAGAGAAGCAGCCAAAGAGACCCAATGATAACTGGAGATGCTCCAGTGAACTCCCCGTGGCGACACCTGGTGGTAGCAGAAACAAACTGTTGGGATCTCCTTCTTCAATAGGGAGAGAAAATTGGTCAGAGGTAATGGGATAAAAACAGGGCAACCCTGGAAGAATACCTGCAATCAACTTCAGCCTGGGCTGGAGGTTCAACCTCTAGCAGGACACTGACCCTGAACATAGAGCCAGAGCTAAATCAAAGCTTATGCATGTGTTTGAATAGTCCACTCACAGACAAGACCTGATGTAAGTCCAGTCACGAATCTTCAGAAACACTTCACCGATACTCTCCAACCACCCAGTCTCACTGAGCTGGGAGATCTGCCAGGGTTAAATACAAACTACTGATTTTTATTTGTAAAAGAATCCTTCAACTCCACAATTATGCATTTCTTTTGTGTTGGTCTGTCGCATAAAAATCACAATGATGTGCACTGAAGTTTGTGCAAGATGAAACTTTCTTGCATTAAAGTTGATCCGTTTGGCTCAGATTTGGCAAAACAAAAATGCTCCTTAAAAATGTTAACATCCCACCTCCTTCTCCTTCCGTCTCCACCTCCTGCATGACGTAGGCTTCATCCCCATACACCACCACCTGGGCGGAGTAACCCTGCTCATCCAGCCGGCTAGCAGTGGGCGCCTCCTCCACTATGACTGCTAGGTCCTCATCAGCCTCCTCTACTTCCTCCAGCTCCTCACAGACCTCCTCTGCTTCACACTCATCCTCCACCTCTCCTTCCAGCTCCGCGTCGGCCTCATACACTCCCTCCTACGGAGGGAAATGGACAAAAAAAAAAAATGAAGCCACGTCGTTTACAATATAGCACTAGTATTAGATAGGGATCGACTCTTGTCCGACAACCACCTGCTGAGGATCTTCTTCAGCTGTGACATACTCCACCATCGTCCCACCAGTGTCAACCAGCACCACTGAGGTCATGATTCATTCTTCCCTGGGGTAAGGAGACACAGCCCCTCCTCCTGGTGACCTCGGCTAATGTCAAAAACAGTAGCCACTGAAAAAAACAAGCAAACTAGATTAATATGTATTAAATGCACTGGGCAGAAATAACAGATTTCCCTACCATTGAGATTGATCACTACTTAGTACAATTAAAATCTCCCTGTGTTTTTCTAACTGTGGTATTAAAAGCAGAGATCTGATCTCCATCTCTCCCCGAGTGGCTTCGGCCTGTCTGCTGTTACAGGAAGAGAAGCGCTCAGGGAAAGCCAAGTCATTACATCAAACACAAGAACAGTGTCCAGACAGTGCTCCGACCTGCAGCGATGGTAACAGTTGCTAGGAACCAGCTCTCTGTGCCTGTTCAGTGCAGCAACAACCTTTAGTTAGGCAAGTGTCTGACACCTTTAATACTTCTCATCTAAACTTCCTCTGCCAAGTTGTTAAGCACAGGAATAGGTTATTAACATTACTGCAATGCAAGGTGTGTACACAACCCTTCAAATCAAAGGACTATTATGATGACGTTGCAGCTCTTCAACTGTGAACTTTCAAGATTATTTGCCCTCACATTATTAATCTATAGTTTGACATGATGCTTGCCCACACTCCACAACTATGACATCTTCAACTTTTCAGGGAGGGCCTTCCACTGGAATCATTATTCCAGAAGCACATTTGTGAGGTCAGACGCTGATGTTGGATGAGAAGGTCTGGCCTCCAATCTCCGCTCCAATTCGTCACAATATTGTTCGATCAGGAGACTGAGCAGATCAATCAACTTCCCACATACCAGACAGTTTTGTACCTTTGTAATTATGACCATCTGCTGCTGGGATGTTTCACATTAATTCATGATAACCAGGGGGATGTTTTGCCAACCAATGGTTAAAAGTAATTTTTTGACATTTTAATTGTCTTCTGTAATGAAATTTCATTACGAGTTCAGCAAACAAACAGGCACTGGTTTAAGTAATAGGCCACTAGACTCTTACAAATTCTTTAATTTGCAAAGGTCTAAATTGTCAATTCATTTAAAAATTTATTTACAAAACAACGGTTTGATGACTAAAACATTTACAGAAGCCAAGCATTCCTTTTATTTCTGAAACCAAAGAAAAGCGTAAACACAAAAGAATGTGTTTTTCCTCTTCACAGTTAAAACACTACCTAAAATAATCTTGCACTGAAATATTTTTGATCAAATAAAATACCTGGGTTAAAATAGATACAATACTATGATTAAAAAAAGACCAACAGGATGTAAAATGAATGCACAGTCCAGAAAATGTATATGTTTTTCCAACAAACTCACTGCACCAGCTCGACCGCACAGACTCCTCGAACACGCTCAGTTACACTAACCACTGTATAATGGATGAGCCATGCTGTGCTCCTGAGACCAACATGATATTAGCTCAATTATTCAGCATCATAAAAAACCAACGATGGACTCAGATCTCACAGTTTCAACCAGATGTTGAGATAAAAAAGATACATAACCCTTAGTTTCTCATTCTCTGACATTAAATAAGTCTAAACCTTTGCTGATTAGTCATTATTCCCATTTGCTAAATCTTAGAACAAAGATTGAGATAATTTCTTATTACCTTTTTCAATGTCAAAAGCTTAAATACACTAAGATTACTCCGCCTTTAACCAACTTGGGGGATCCCAGGTTAAAGTGTCATGCCTTTGAAGGCTTCTGATTGGTCAATTCACAACCTTTGGGTTACCTGGTGGCACACCTGGGAGCTTAAGGCACTTCCTCATTCACAAGGCTTTGTTTTGTGAAGTCATGGAAAAAAACAACAGAAGTCAGTCAAGATTTCAGGAAGGCAAACAGACCTTCACAAGTCTGGTTCATCCTTGGATATAACGTTCAGATGTCTAAGGTGCCATATTAGTCTTTTTAAACAATGAAACAATTGTACAAGAAGCATGGGAATGGGAGTATCAATCAAAGGAGAAAAGGAGAAGAAAAAAACCCTTAAAAAGATGCTGGCTATAGTAGCGTGTCGTTATTCACAATGAAACAAGTCCTGTACTAACAAGGGATGAAAGACACCTCAGATAGGGAGAAACAATTACACCAAAAGAAACATATGGAGATTAGAAAGTCTGGTCTGAAACAGAAAAGTTTTATGGACATTCTGCAAACTTTTAAGTACAGGGGGTGGCAACATCTTGTGTGGAATCTTTTGCTGCACTTCCTATACTAGATGGGGGCAATACTGTATGTGGAAGATTTTGAAGCGACATCTAAAGACACCAGCCTCAAAGTCGAAGCTTAGAAACAAATACATCTTCTAAATGGACAGTGACCCTTGAGGACACAGTCAAATTAGTTACAAAGTGGCACAAGGAGAGCAAAGTCAGTGTTTTGGCGTGGCTGTAATTTGTCAGTAGATCTGAAAAAAGACGACCAACAACCTTGGTTCATAAAAGCCAAAATACCAGAAAACTATTGTGAGACGCTGGCAGAAGGAAACCCAAAACGTTTGACCAATATCGGTAATCCAAAATGTAATAACAAAGGCAAAGTTAAGCACATATATTATGTCAGACAAGAAGGTAATGTGTATTAATAATAATGTGTATGCAAACTTCTGGTTTTAACTTCATTTTAGAAAGACTAGTGTGTGATTCATATTTTCGAAATGCTCATCAGTCACATGACATATCCACAGGTCTAGGCTCCCAATAATTTAATTTATTTATTAACTTATAGCTATTTTAAGCCCTTTACTCTGAGTCAAAGGAAACTCTGCATGTTTACTGTAAAGTGGTTCTTTCAACCATGAAACAAGTTCAACGGGCAGTTTGAGATTGTGAAATGTTGCTCCGTGCAGCAAGAAGTCAATAAGAAACAGATAGAGTTAAAGGGTGTGTCAGCGGGCAGAGTCCTGCATGCGATCTATGATGAGGGGTCAAATCTAACAACTGCACGACAGATGAACAAATGTACAGATGGAAAATGAATAGCTAACATCAAAATGCGGTCCAAAGCAAAATCAAAACCAACAGTTAGCTGCAGGGTCGCTCAAGCAGGTTGCATTCAATCAAACAAGCAATACAGGACCTGCAAGATGACTGAGGACACGCGGCTGTCTAACCGCAGCTCATCTAAAACGCCTGCATTAGTTTTAAAGCATTTCTTTCAGCAGAGGATAATTACAGGAATGAATAACCGTGGCCTGTTAACTGTGAGTCATGTGGGTAAGAGTGAGAAGTGATACGACGCACAGCATTGTTCTAAACGTTCTCGGTTGGTGTTGGATCAGCGGCGGTGTTGACGTCGTGCTGAAAACGCAAAAGTTTCCCAAATCGAAATCCCAATGAAAGCATCAAAACGGTAACAGAACAAGCCCAAACTTGCCTCGTCACTGACATGTGGATTCATAAGGAAGCACTGCATCTTCACTTTTCTCCTGCTCGAAGTCCAAAAACAGGCAAAGAGACTCGACATCTGACTGTTCCCGTTTGAGCCAAGAGAAACCACACCGCACGCTTCCGTCTTCTCCATCCGACACCCATCCATCCAGCCGTGTGGACGGCCGTCTCCGCTCCCTGCCCACATGCCTGCCTGCTCCCTCGGTGGAAGGATCCTCTCAGACTCGACTCAGCACTTCTCAGAGCCTGCCTCGAGCTTGCATCACATGACGAGGGAGGAACACACACACACGCACGCACACACGCACGCACACACACACACACACACACACACACACACACCCCCCCACACACACACACACACACACACACACACACACACACACACACACACACACACACACTCACACACACACACACACAGTCACATGATCTATCAACAACTGAGCTTTTGTTCCAAATAACTGGGGCTGCTGGTCTAGATACAACGCCCTGCCTTGTGTCCTGTCCTGCCCTCCTTACACACACACAGATGATACAATGAACAAACGCACAGCAAATATGACCTCAGAATTTACTTAACGCCCAGCCCATATTTAAACACACACAAGCAAAGTCCACTGAGTTATTAGGACGGGTGACGTGGCGATGAAGCTTCTACATCTAACAGAGCTGGTTAGAGATTTGTCTCAAAGAAAACCTAATCATATAATTGGTTGCCATCCTGCCTTGGACAACTCTCAGATTTTTATCATATTACCACAACAAACGTCAGTCTATCAGGGGGGAGGCTTTTGTGTGAAGGACCAACACATTGCAGCAGATACATTGTAATTTGGAACAAAAATGATACATGATTCTTCCCTCCAGAGTTAATACTTTGTAGAGCCAACTTTTTGCTCCAGTTATAGCCTTTAGTTGTAGGTCTCTGTCTCCCGGCTTTGCAAACCTACAGACTGGAATTGCTGCTAATTCTTCTTAGCTTATTAGCTCTATTTCAGTAAGATTGCAAATAGAGTATCTGTAGAAAAAATTCTAAATGGCATTCAGATTTGGACTTTGACTGGACCACCCCGCCACATGAAAATGCATTGATATAAACTCTGGATATAAACAGCTCTGACTGTTTAGGGTCAACGTCCCGCCGGGTGGTGAACCTCTGCCTCCAATAGGTTTTCTTTTAGGATTGCTCTGTATTTAGATGAACCTATCCTCCCATGAACTCTTAACAACTTCCTTGTTCCTGTTGAAGAAAAAAAATAATTAAAAATCCCCACTGCATGATACTGCCACACCACGTTGCACCACACAGAAGTGTTGGTTTCCTTCTGTGGGCCATAAAGTTAACTTTTTCCACATGTTTTTCTGGGTACACAGCATTTCTTCAGATTTGTGAAGGGCAAGAACAATAGTTCTCATTCAGATGGCTGAATGAGAACTATTCAGTTGTCTGAATAGTTGATGACAATGTACAATGACCATTGTACAATGTTTTTCTGATACACTTAATCCTCTCTTTGAGCTCAGTCTCAGCATCTGATCTTTAACCATTTATTCTTAAAGCACACGACAAAAGGATGACCCACAATAACTTTTCTCACAAGGCTCTATCTGCCTGCTCAGACTCTGGATGAGCAAAAGGCTGGACAGTCAAAACATTAACACACACACACTTCACTACAGGGCACAACAGGTCTCAGCATACTCTCCATACAATCAGTCTTTTAAGTCTCCATGTAAAAACTGTAGTGCATGGATGAGAAATAAAATGTTGTATGATAGTATATATCCTGGAATTTAAAAATATATAACACAATCAAAATTTTTTTGTTAAACAGAAAGTCAAAAATCATCCATATTTTAATATATGTTGTTTTTAAATAACAGTATATTGATCATCACAATTACAATATTGTACTAGAATAACCTAAGCAAAAATACAGAATATATATGTAGCTAAATTTCACCGTATTTTGGCTAAATGTGTTGATTGCAGATATTATTAAATATATTTTTAAACTTCCGATCTTTACACCATAATACCGATATCATGCATGATATGCTGATCGTAGCTTGCAGTCTGTTGCTTTATGTGGGGCTCTTTATGCTCTTTATGTATGCATTTCCCATGATTAAATTCAAACACGAGCAAATAAAAATAATTAAAAGTGAATAAAACAATGCTTAAGAGGATCTGGATGGAAAAGCCCCCGAGCTGTTGTTCAGCCAGCTGATAGGTAGAGTGCAGCAAAAGAAACATTACTCAATGTTCCGTACAGTTGGAAAAAACTTTGCTCATTCCAACACCTCATCTGACACTTCATTTAAAAAAAGACAAGAATGGAAAGTGCAGCTGTTTTTAAACTGAAACTTTTTAAAACGTTAAGTACGCCTTGACACCTGTAACCTACCTCCTGTTTCTTCACCTTATTGCAGACTCCTGCTATTAGGTGTTGCTGAGCACACCATTATAGTTGCTAATACAAATTTAAATTCCTTGTAGAGACACATCTGACTCATACAGTCAAGATCCAGCCTGCTTTGGAGTACACACCTCTATAATTCATAGCCTAGTATGCCTATAGCAGGTGGGTTTCAGTGTTAACGCTTTCAGATAAGGTCACTACTAGAAAAGATTGCTACTGTTGATACCAAATAACCTGCTTAATTTATGAATTTTAAAGAACCCAGAAGAAATCCGTGACTGTCAAGAGCTAACAGGCTAGCTTCGATAGCCTCCAGGTAAAACAAGCTGGAACCACAATAACAAACCGAGCTGCTAAAGCTGGCTAATGTCGGGTTAACCTCCTCTTATCGGCTCCCTGCTGGCTCCCAGGTAGCTGCTGCTTATTGTTGTTGTTAGCATTGTTGCTAACCAGAGTTTACAGTGTGAATGAGAACACTACCGTCTTTCTCCGTCCCCCGTGTCCGCTGCTGCTGGCGCCGACTGTCAAGCCTCCAGAGTCCCGCCGCTCTAGTTAACGACTAGTTAACGGTAACTGTTGTTGCCATGATGAGGAGCCCCGGAGCCGCCGAAGGCTTCCAGCGACCCCGGTGTGGGTGAAACACGGCTGGCTGGATGGATGAGTGGAGAGTCGCAGGTTCGGTTCTCCAGTGGCAAAGGAGATTAGCTCGGCTCGGTTGTTTTTCTTCTCTGGTTCGGGAGAATCGGACTACTGACGTCAGATCATAAAACGTCAGAGTTTAACAGTGAGAGTCATTTCATTCATTTAAAAAAAAACTTTACTATCAGCGAGTGACTTTTTAAAAATACTTTATTAAACTTTTTTTAAAATCAATTTTCTTCTATTTTGAATGTCACAATTATATTTTAATACTTTAACGTTTGAATTAATAATTCATGATTCCAACATTTTTCATTTGACCAAATCACTAGCGGAACTAGTGGAAGTCGGGCCGCGGGACGGGGCCTATGACCGGGCCCCTCACGTGTATCGCCTGCGCTGCTGGAAACTGTTGAGGGGGTGGGGGTACAGGTTGGGACACCTTTCTGAACTGGCGAGGGCGCACTTTCTCCGTCTAAAATCAGATATTAGAGCGTCTTGAAACCATTCCTCTCCTCGTCACAGTCCTACTTCCATACAGTATTTGCATGCAGGCCATTTTCTTTTTTGCACCTTCCCGCAGGAGGCGTAAAGTAGGAAACTGGGGGTGGAGGAGGAGGAGTTCCCAGAGGCAGGTGATTGGCTTAGCAGGATATTGCTTTTACTTACGGCAATCTGTCATGTGACCAAGATTTAAGTCACACGATGTGATATAGATATATGATGTAGATATGTAGAAATAGATATTTAAGTCTACATCACAGTATTGTTTGTGTTGACAGTAACTTACATAAACCTTTCTGAAGAGGCGAGGGCGCACTTTCTCCGTCTAAAATCAGACATTAGAGCGTCTTGAAACCATTCCTCCCCTCTCTGGCACCTCCAGACCCGGGCCCCCTTCTGGCCCTTTCCGGGCCCCCCCAGTCCCCCCTATAGCTCCGCGCCTGGACCAAATACAGTTTTTATTAGAAACGTTTAATTTTTAAAAAATGAAACTTTTCACAAATATTTATATAATTATGACATCTCAAAAGCGTACTTCTTTTTTTTTTTTCTTGCTTAAACTTTCTATGCTCTTGACTGTTTCTCAATTTTGAATAGTTATATTTTTAACAATAAAATTTATAACATTTTAATTAACTATCTCTTGATACAAATACATACCCAGTTGACATAGAATGTCAAAGTGAAATCAGCTAATATATACCTGTGGATCTCTGAAGGTGACACGTTCGTTCAGGTGTTCAAACAATTACAAATATGAACAGCAAATGAATGTTGAAAAAGAAAAAGCAAGATTGTCCACCACTTTATTTGAAATATGAGTATATTGCCATGACGACACATCTATCGTTTACTTGCCAAGTACATTTCTCATTATGTCCCAGTCATGCAGACCTCAAATAACATATAAACATCCCATCTACAATCATTGATGTCTTCCTTTATATGATATGCAATGCTTGCCTCAAAATATTGTCCCAGTCTGGACAGTATTTTTTTTTTCTATATAGTCTTTAGTTACATTCAAAATGGCAGACAAAGAGAAGGTAGGTAGTTATCCTCGCCACTAAGTTTTTGTTTTAACAGCTGTTAAATTTGGAGGATACACAGATTTCCATCACTATATCTGATTGGAGAACAGGGCAACATCTGGAAACAAACAATACAATTTAAAAAAGAAGTGTGCGTCAAAATATGGGCATTTTTCTTGAAACATTAAAGTTTTATAGTCTCTAACAGCATGTGACTTCCTAATTTTAAACCTCAAACTTTAAAAAGCTGTGCTTTAGAATTAAATACTGCAAAATAAATACTGCAAAATACTTGGGTGTATGGGCAGCAGTAATACAAATCTGAAATCTCTTATGTCTGCTTCGGTGAAAAGCTAACATCTCACGCTACTGTTTATTACAATATCAAAGACTTTCACTCCCTAAAAACTCTTAGAATTCCACGTCTCAAAAAGTTTTGCATTACTGACACCTAGTGGACAAGAGCTATAATAACACCTGCTAATAAAGACAACGCTTCAGAGTGTGACCTCCTCTTCTTTTGTTTTTGTCTTCTGGCGCCCAGGCTTGCTTGAGGAAGGCACACTTTCTGTCACGACGTGGCTGTCACCACAACTCCATTCTCAATGGCTTAAACAAGCAAACACAAAAAAGAATATGTGAGATGGAAGCACAACACTTTTATGAATTGTTTTTCACTAGGAAAAAGTAGCAAGGTTAATCAGTTTAGTAAGTATCCCGAAAAAGCTGAAAAAATGTCAGTCATTTCAGAAAGTGAAACTACATTAATTGTACATGGAGTAAAATATTTCATGTATTTTATTGTAGTTCTGATTAAGGCTTACATAATGAAACTCCAGCTTTGACTGGTGAGTCTGACATAAAATTATTTTATGTTGATGTGCAAGAACAGGATCCATAAAATAATTAAATACACATGTAATTAATTATTTGCATCGGCTATTATAAGTTTGTATTTTAATAATTTTAAGAGATATTTAATACATTATTTATTAAATTAACTATTTAAACATTTAATTAAGAATTTACATATTCTATATTTTAAATTAATTATTTAATGATGTATTATTTATTTAATATTGGGCCTCTGGGCCTTGTGAAGTTCCCCCAAATCCTAGAATGGATGTTGCTTGACAACAATCTAAAACCTGGTTTACTTTTTCCTACCATAATTTTTCCTTCCACATGATTTCACTTTTTGAAATGAGGTACAAAAATATTGAACCTTTTTGGTATATATATATATTTTTTTTAGATGCAGCTATATGTGTTGTTATGCATTTCTCTTTTTTAAACATTAAGAACAAAGATGTATTGGACCTTGTTGGGAGATCCAAACAAGTAAATATCTTCTGTCTGATTAATTCATAAATCTACATATTGCAACTTTCAAGCCAGTTAATTAACCATAAAAATTAATTGCAAAGATAATAAAGTGGTATAGGTGTATAACTAAATTAACACATAACAGTGCTGATATATTTTTTAGTGAAGTAAAGGATGTAAAGCAAACTGGAAGATAAAGCCATAAAACTATAAATATCTGAAGTTTCTAAGGAGATAAAGTAATCCTTGTTTTAGATGTGTAAAGGCAGATGGAACAAAATTTAAGTTAATCTCCTTTAAATGTCATCAGTCATAGGCATTCTCACATGACTGGCTCTGTTTACAGAATAAAGACGATTCTGACTCCATATTAAATTAAAATGAACACTTGCTTCATCCACTCACTGGCCACTTTATTAGCAACAGATGTCCAGATGATTGTTAGCCCACATGTGAATCATTTAATGCAGTAACTTAATGCATTTATCTCTTTTTTCCAGCATAAAATTATCTACAATTACTTGTGTAGTTATTATTATTAATATGCGTACACTTTGTTTTTCGTTAATTATAATTATTTAAAAAGTGTCATTATTGTTCTACAACCAATTGCGTAAATGTGTTTTTTGTATTTAGATGACTTTTTGCTATTGTTTTAACTGCCATTTTTTTAACTTTTGCCCTTTAAGGTGGAGGGTTACACTTTGTCTTGTTGTCTGTCTGCCTTCCTACAGTCGCATTGGGTTCTTACACGTTTGGCTGAATCAAATGCAAACAAACAGCAGCTCTGAGTTCTTACTTTGTTTTGCCAACGGTTTGTCAAAAGACTCCTTTGCTTCTTGTGCGATGTCAATGTCAAGCAGATCCTCTCCCAGAGCAGCAGGTGGCGCCGCCTCCTTGCTGGAGGATGGAGAAGAGTGGCAGCTGTGGCAGGGTTCTTCCTTGTCGGCTGGAGCCACCTGTGATGGAGGTTCTGGTTCTATGTTTGAAAGAACTTCTAGGCTTGGCTCGGTGGAGGCCGCTGCCAGCTGAGTCGTCTCACCAACTGACCCCAAAGGGGTCTGCTCAGATTTAGTCTCCTCCTCCTCCTCCGGTGTTGCCTCTGCAGTGACGACGGCCTCCTCCTCATCCGGCGAAGCCTCACCAGAGGAGGAAGAGTCTTCGGGAGAGGAGACGGTTTCCTCTGAAGGAGAGTCAGGGATCGCAGTGTTTTCTTCAGCCTCAGTGATTTCCTCAGGAAGTGAAACCGCTCTTTCCTTCTCTTCTTCCTCCTGCTCTGCGTCAGCTGCTGGAATCCGGTCAGCAGATAGTTCTTCAATAGTTAGACCATGTGGCACCTCTTCCACCTCAAACAGCTGCTCTTCAATATAAACAGCCGCCTCTACAGACGTTTCCACTGTGGTCTCTAGAGGATATTGTTGGTGATCTTCCTTCAAGTTGTTCAGCTCCTTTCCATCATCTTCCATTTGGTGCAGAGCGTTCCCCAGATGCTCCTCGCCCAAGGCCTGTACAGCTGTTTGCAGATTGTGGGACAGCAGGAACCAGTCAGGAGTTTATACAAAAACACAAGAACTAAAACTACTAACAATATATTTTATCCAGGATTTAAATCAGACCAACAAATGTCATGCATTTTAAGTTTCCACCAAATGAAACATAACCTATTTTATAATTACATAAGCAAAGAAAGGATATCTATGACTGGATGGTCTATAGAGAGCTCCCTGCCTGGGTCATGCTCCGTGTGCCCAGTTGCAGTTTTAGATATGGGCAGTTGCCCAGAGCGGCATTAGAAAGCAGGATGCTTAAACGCCGTCTAAGAAGTGCGTCTAACATTTATCTATCAATTGCAGCTGGTTCAGGTTTTGCTTATATGTGCAGTAAATGTGCAATTTTGGGCCTTGATGTTGGAGGTCCTACATCAGAAAAGGATTAATTATTGTACAATAAGTCAAAAAAATATTCAAGGTGATATTAGAAATTATCTTTCAACATGTTCCATGTATTTTGTGGAGTACATGCAGCAGTTTGTGTTTGCTACAAAACCATAACAAGCATAATACTACTCTATATATATAGTCATTTCTATAATAACTTAATAAGAAGTTACTAATTATCTTAATAACTTATATATTTTTTGACTGTATGCATGGAGATGCATGTCGCTGTAAGCTTTAATCATAAATATTACCATTGGGTATTTTAAAAGTATTTCAAATAGGAAAAACAAAAATTTAAACCAACAAACATGATTTTTAGCTAGAATTGTCCAGTACCAGTTCTGCTTGTGCTGATGTTTACCAAATTCTGTTCAAAATATATATTTTTTCAATAACAGGCAATAAAATGTACAAATATTTTTTTTTAAATCCAGCTGAATTATGAAGTAAAGCATTTCAAATTTCCTTTTGACCCAGTGATATTTGAATCTTTATTGGTTTTTTAGAACAACTTTTAATACCCAAACAGATTAGGGATTTTTTTTTTTGTAAGGATAAACGTTGCACAGTATTGAGGAAAATTGAAGTTACAGCATCCTCTGATACAGATAATAAAATTACTTAAAAAGTTAAAGTATGAAAAGATTTTATAATAACATGGATAAGGTTCATAAGATGGAAACCAGGTGGCGTAATCATTCAAAACAGAGAGGTGGTAACAGAAAAAACATAAGCATTTGATAATGGAAGGTGAAACAAACATTTGAAACTATTTATTCTTTATTTATGTTTTTGCCTGTTTGTTGCTGTGCAAAAAATTACCTTAGGTTTAGTCTGAAAAAGAAGAGCCAGCAGGATTTTTTGGCCACTCTCTTAAGGCCACCATAAGAACACAAGGAGGTTCTTTCAATTGCTCATATTGCTGATTCCACCCCCCACCCCCAACAGTCAAACCAAAATTTTCATTAAAACAAGACATTATCAGATTATTTGGTTTTCAGGAATGTGGAAGCAAAGGTAGAGAGAAAAAAACGCCTCAGAAAAACTGGACTGATGAACCTCTAGTGTGCATAACATTATCCACTACTGTACAGAAATAAACCAGAGCATGTTCCTTTTACTTTTTGTAATATAATGAGGTTCATGAGTCCTTTTCCCACAGGCCAGGGAATCAGGAATATAACACATCTACATCCTAAAAGCCCTTCTTTTCTAGATGCACCCCGCTGAGCGCTTCCACTTTCACGCAGCATGGACTGCTTCAGGCTCAGGGGCTTCGGAGGGAGTCTCTGCATTAGCAGGGAGAGCAGGAGGGGCTTCATCTACGGCCGCCATACCAGCGCTCTCTGCTGCTGCTGCTGCGTCCTCAGCAAGCGTCACGGCTGCAACTTCAGATCCGACTTCCAGAGCAGTCTCTTCCTCCGCAACAGGCGCTCCCTCTGCGTCTGCCGGCTCAGCTGGAGCCTCGGTGACACCTGCCTCAGACGCCTCGGCGGCTGCTGGTTCTTCTGGGCTGGCCTCGTTGGTGGGCTCGGCTGACGTCTCTGCCGCCGGTTCTGGGGAAGCGGGGACGGGTTCCGGTGTGATCTCAGCTCCGGGAGCCGGTTCGTCCTCCGCTGGGGCGGATTCGGCTGGAGGAGACGACGCAGCCTCTGATGTGACTTCAGCTGCGGATGAAGAGGTTCAGAGCAAATGTTAAGTGAATGAAAGAGTCCCTGGAAAAAAAAGCAAAAAGTTTCACCTTTGTCTCAGAAGACCAAAGTAAATTATTTGTTGTATTTCCTGACCAGGAGTACCAATAAACGAAGAGGTTTCTGTACATTAAACAGAAGGCCACAGACACAAGATAAACAGAAGTGACTGGTCTCTGCAGTAAAGCATTCAAGCTTACTTAAACTAATTCAGTGACACATGGCCGTGACAGGCAGGCTGGTAAACTGGTTAATGGATTACTGTTTAACCCTACCTGTGTGTCATTCCTCTGTTAGGAGGAGAAAGCAATTGATTTATCTTCATCACTGTTATGAAGAGAAAATTAATCAGAAACAATTTCTCATTAACACTGATGTCATAGTAGTATTTCACTCAGAAATTGAAATATTTTGGTGTTTTCATGGTTCCAGTGTTTGGCTGTTTTTTTTCCCTTTTTTTTGTTTTACCAGCTGGAAGATTGTGAGCTCAATCTCAAGACAAAAAATGTATATTTTTCCAATGATTTGCCTTCCAAAAGCTAAATTTGAAGAATGGAAAACTTCTTGGCGACCTGTCCAAGGTGACCCCGCCTCTCGCCCGGAACGTTAGCTGGAGATGGGCACCAGCAACCCTCCCGACCCCACTGAGGGACAAGAGTGAAAGAAAATGGATGGATGGATGAAAAACTTTGTTTTGTTTCATTAGTTATATAATTTAATTCGCTTCTGGCAACAAATTTCAAATTGAGTTGCTACATGACCCGTAAATCCTCTTTGTCCGTGAAGGTGGCGTTGTTTCACAGTTCTGACCTTTTACTAGGACGTTGAATTTAGCTGCAAAATGTTTTTCACATTTTTCATGACTGGGTCCAATTTTTACAGTAACAGTATTGTTGTGCTAGTCAAATAAACATTCATATATGTGACAGCTTAAAACTACAAAACCGCATGAATACTGTATAAGCATAAATCATACATTTATAGATCTGTGTATATGTAAACCGTACATTACACCTGGAATTGTGGCACTTCTGAGCACCATTGCTCATGTTTCCAGAGGAAATTAGATAAAAACTGGATCTTCATTTCAGAGTGAGACTGACTGACTACCGGCTTCAGCGTGATGAGACACTGCAAGGTGTTTCAGATGGTCAGAAAAAAGAACTTCCACTGGTAAACTTTTATAAAAATGACCCCGTATAATCTTTTAGAGTCAAGTAGTTTTCCACCGACTGCCTCCCACGAACCAGCTCGTCAAACAGAGATATCATTTGAGCACAAGAAGCTTTTTGACTGTGCAGGTTCTGTTGGGTCAGCACCCTATGTCTTATCAGTCTGAAAATGCAAAGCAGCTTCTGTTAAACTGTTCAATTTATGAGCAACGCAGAGGCTGATCATCATCAGGACCTAAATATATTGACATATAATAAAACATAGATGTTAAATTGCAGCTATAAAAAAAAGAGATGTTTGCACCATTTATCAGATATGAGAACAGAATAAAACTTTAAACTCTCTCCCACATCGGCATCCAAATTGTTAAAGTTTCCATTTCGCCGAAGCAACTCTTCCACGGTACATCTGAACCATCAGGTTTTGCACTAGTTAGTAGCTCAGGGCACAAAGCCACCATTTCTGCAAGCTGAGCAGAAAATAGCTCGCAGACACAAATCCAAACGGACAGGCACGATGAAGCCATTGAGAGGAGTCATTCTACCATGTCGGAGATTTGGGTGGAGCAGCCAGAAGCTGCTCTGAAAAACAGTTTTCAGGCTCACTGCACTCATTTTCAAATTGCTTTAGCACTTTTCAAACGTGCGTCTCTTTTCTTAACCGGACAGCTACTCAGCGATGCAGAGTCACTTCACAACGAACGCCCTGGTGCTTTTCCACAAACAAGTTAATCATGAGAATTTAGAGGTTGCTCTTCGTGCAGCACCTCAACTGAATGGGACGTCTTCATTTGGTGCAACTCTCTACAGATGCTGCTTGGAGTTCACTGGGTTTTAGCTCAAATCATTTGGTTATAGCCAACTTAGCAGTTTTCCAGTTCATGCTCCTATTCTGAATCCAACTTTTTTTTGTATCTGTAGACAAAACCATTTCAATGCCTTTTCTTACTGTAGATTTTACACCCAGCTCTGATGGGTATCTGACTATCCTTAATCATTCTCTGATCAAATTGAAAAGACTTTTTTTTACCTTCCACTGATAATAATGGAATCACACATTTTCTTATAATGAGTAGACTATAGAGGATTACTTTAAGTCATCAGTTATCAAAGCAGCTATGAAAGGTCTGATGTTAGGCAGCTCTTTGTCCAACCCAAAAAACTGTCAAGTATGAAAAGAGCACAACTGGAAAAATGTAAAAATATAATTGGACAGAAAAATATCACACTGCTAGCTAAGCTGACTGAGCCAGTGTAAAACCAGGAGGAGTTTATTTTCTTATTTTCTTCCACAGCAGGCGAATGAAACTCTTCCAGTTCCTGCAACCAGGAGCTGATGTGCAGCAGGCGATCAGAGTTCCTGTTTCTTGTGAGGCTTTTAACGATGTCAGTGTTAGCTTTATTCACTGCTGGTATGTAGAACTTAAAACAGCACATCTTAATGTTTGGTGATAAGAGCCATTAGTGTTTTCTGTACTGATTTCTGATTTTATCTTTCAAAAAAGTCCAATAAAGGTCACAGCAAAGACACGTTCTGTGCACGTGAGACCAAAATCTAATTCTTTAGCTAACATGAAATACTTGTTGGGAAACACTTGTACCATTACATCACCCTGAATATCATCCATACAATAAAAATCAGCATGCAGTGGGGGTGTTTCGTTAGATGGGAGAAGAAAGCCAGTCACAGTGGAAGGGAAGTTGCAAATATATACGCATGCCACACTTTTAAAACTATTATTTGTTAAAAAAAAATTTTGAACCCATTTATTCTTTCCTTCCACTTCAGATCTGAGTTGGTCAGTCACATAAAATCTCCAAAAAACACTTTAACATTAAGATAAAATGTAAAAAAGAAAGGTTCCATAGAAACTGTTTTTGTGGGACACTGTGCATGTTTTATTTTTTTACAAAATGAGCTGATTTTACCTTTCTCCTCGGAGCTCATGTTGGCCAGTCTGTCCTCGTAACGTTCAGTATCACCGTTAACTGTTTTATAGGCCTGAGAACGAGAGAAACGCACATTATAATCTAACCTTGGTATAGAACAGTCATCACACTGCAACATGGAATAAGGCAGCAGAAACGTGCTGTTATTCTCCAAGGAAACAAGACTTTCTGTTGTTTATGTTCATGACTGAAGCATCACTGAGCAGACAACAGCCTCTGTGTGTCTGCTCCAGTGTGTAAAGCTGAGGTGAAGTCTGGAGTCCAGCCTGCACTCTGGTCACATGTTTACTGGCTCCAGATGACCCCAGAAAAATATCCTGCAATCCAAAATACAACCTTTATGTTTCATCTCCTAAGAATGGTGATTTTTTATTTTTTTACTTTGTAATCAGGCAAACTTCTTGCTGCATTGCTCCTGCTCCAAGCTAAGCTATTATTTCAACCAAAATAGCCAATGGTTCGAGATCTCATAAGCAAGTGGTACGTTACATATTGAGTAGCTCCGTGGTCATATTTCCTTATTTGTACAAATTCATCTGAAAAAGCTTTTATGAGATTTTTCAACTAAAGTTACAAAAGTCACTGTAACTTTAGTTGCAGTTATTCAGACATGGCACGTGTTTTTCTGTCACCAAGACCACACCGATAAATCATCACTTAATAATAATAATAACCTTCTACAGTGAAATGAATGAGTGACATGATCTAATTTACTTCACATGTAACTTAGTCTGAGACTGAAGGAACAAAAGTTATCCATGTTGGTTAGTTGTGAGGGGAGACGTCTCATTTGGTAGTTTTACTAAAAAGTTAAAGAGGAAAAAAAATGAAATAAAGAACAGCTTAAACAAAAATAAATATTAAGATGAACAATTAATATTATTTCTTCCTTTTTGGAAGAAATTTATGGTAAAAGACTGCTAGTTTTATTCATTAGAGATTAGCAAAAACATAAAATGCAGTGATGCTAAAATGTAAATATTTTGTGAAAAACGAAAGAAAGGTGCAAAAGCAGAATCTAATTTCAGTAAATGACACGCCGAAAAACGTTTATATATCCCTAAATAATCCGTGTGAACCTCTTTATGAATCAAACATTTATTTTAATTCCTGACCAGTTTTTTGTAAATTTTTACCACTATTTTCTTTCAGGAAAATAGTGGTCTTTGAGATTGAAACCCCTTGTTCACTCTAATCTTTAGGTCCCTTCACTGATTCTGTGTCAGATTCAAATTAGGAGATTTTTTTTAAATTCAAAAATTATAATATGCAGCAGGTTCTCAGGCTGAGGACAACATTTGTTATTGCTCATCTTTGTAGTGCTCACATAGACGACTGCAGCGGTAAGGCCTCCTCCACACAAAACAACGTACGCCAAGTTGGTGGATCCTCCGGGAACGCCTAAGGCCATGTGTCGCACCGGGGCAGCTGGGAAACACAACATATTGAGAGAGTGAGTTTGGAAAAATGCACAAACCAAAAAAAAGTGAGCAGGTAAATTATTATTTATTCAACACCTTCCACGATTTATCTAATATAAAACCTGTTAAATAAAAACAAAGAGTATTTTTTTATCCCCATTCACCTATTAAGCCCCACAAACACATAGAATCAAATCAAATCAACAGGAAAATGTTAGAGATTGCAGAAAACACGATTTCCTCCTTCAGTAAGCAGTCACTCCATCATACGTTGCGTTGTGACAGCTACAGCATGTCTCCATCCTTTAATCCAGTTATACAACGAAGCTCTTTGTAACTGAGGACATGGAAAGATTTAGCAGCAGCCAAGCTAAACACAGAACTGTCCCTGAATTTAACTCCAACGCAAACAGTAAAACCCTTCCTGACTGATGCATCAAAACAAACAACTTCTAATTCGTCCAGCGGGTTCAGACTCATGAACTCGCTGTGACCCTCCAGGGATCCGCAGTGATTCCGCTGAAAGCCCCTTTTAGTGGGTCATTCTTGTGCTGTTGTTAAACGTCACCAAGAGCAATATGAAAGACAAAGCCCTAGGTAAGACTCTCGCAGACGCTGCCAGAGCCTAATCTCTCTCTAACAAGACAAAGAGCATATTAATGGATGCAGTTGCAGCAGAGGGTGAAGTCATTTTAAGAACCGGCACATTGCTTCCTCGGGAGAGGGGAGTTTGCATGTGAAGCTCGGACAGAAGCGTCTTCCTTGTTCACATGTGCCGTTGGGGCTTTCCTCCATTTATAAAACACTGAATCTTCACAAAGTTCCACATATCATACAAAATGAATATAATGAGTTCATTAATTGTGATGCATCAGCAGATGAAAGCTTATTTTTTTATTTTTTCTATCAGCAGTGTGTTTTGTTTTATTACAAACTGTACAACATTAATAATATCAATTCTGCTGAAAGATGTGCCGACAAACCCTCCACAGGGAGAGACTGAGGAGTCTTCCTGATCAGAGATGTTTGAATTTTATAAAATTTTTTAAGAAAACAGAACATGTTCTGCATGTTGTGTGTTTCGGATGGTGCAGCAAAAATCAACAAAGACCAACCGTGAATGATGAAGATCAACAGTGAGCGGGTTGTAGGTGATCAGTTGGTTTTACCAAATAGTGTCGCAGATAATACACTTTTTAAAAATACAGCTATGAATTATGAAGCTTTTTAATTTAGTCTTTTCAGACTTCTTCCCTAAAGAGAACAGCTTAGATGATTTTTTGTATTGTTCTTTAAGGTTTTGATTTGATTAGATCTTACTTCTTGTATTTTCCCTTCCTCTCCCAGTATATTATTCTTACATTTGTTTTACATATTTATGCATATATTAATACATTGATCTGTGTGTATTGACTCTGCTTTCATCGCGTCAACCTGTTATTAGACAAGCTGGTGCGATGGGAATCGGTGTGCTTTTTTCAGGTTTCACACGGGAAGGTCATTACCGGCGCACCACCTCCAAGCTTCATTTCCTGTAAGAACCTAATGCAAATGTGAGTGTTTAAAGTGGGACAACTAAATTCAGCAACAAGAATGCTGAGGAGGAGGAAGAAGAAAATTAACATCTCACTGCTTTTATCTGTGCTTTTCAGAACTGCTTTTAAAGTGTAGTTTTTAAGTTATTTAATTTTACCACACAAACTCTTCAGCTCCTGTGATGAAGGTTTTGGGTTGGTATGTAAAATTAAAACTAAAACTCATCTTTACATTCATTGTTCAGACTTGAGATCAGCTAATGTTTTCTTTTTAGCCTGACTTTCATTTCGACTTTCAAAATTTTACCTTATTTTATTTAAAAATTTTTTTACTGTCCATACAGGAACGTCAGAGTTTGTCTTTGCTTTGTTGTTTTGCATCTTCAATTTGATCGTCGGGTCTTTAATATTATTTATCTTTTATGTTGTTTTCAGTATCACTTTAGATTTTAAAATCTCTTACATGTGATCGTCTATTTTCTGTTCCGTTTCTGATTATTAATACGTGATTTATTTTATGTCTTTTGCGATTCTTCAGTGTTGTTGGCATGTTTGTTTGAATGCCTGTAAAAGCTCTTCATTCCATTTTACTGTGTGCTCTATAAATAAAGTCTGATTAGTTTGTTTTGCTTTTTGGTAGTAAAAACCACTTTTTGCAACAAAAGAAAAGTGCTGCACAAGCATTAAAGTTGCCATGAAAGGATGTTGGGTGACTCCTGCTCTTGTTGAGCCAGGCAGTCCGAATCTATGTGGCATTTTAGGTGAAGGAGAGTTCATCTTGAACTCACCAAAACAACAGAGAATCTTAACTTGAGCAACAGATTCAAGAATTGGAAAACTAAGCTGTTTTGTTTTTCTTGCTCCACATTTAGCAAAAGAGGAAAAAAAGCAGGCATGTTGAGATGGTTATTGTTCTAGATCTGCTGGATTTAAAGCTCAGGGTTTCCATTTTTGTGCACGGCTTTCCAAGTAAAGTTTACTTATATTGCCCTGTCGTGGATGCTTTTGTAGCCATCTGTCCTTCCTCCTGCTCTAATACCCATGACACATCAGCTCCATGCGCAGGTTATTTATACAGGTAATCAGTTAATCCCTGTGGATTCCTCAAGTTCAAGCTGCATGTAAAAATGAACGCGTGTCAGGCAGAAAACAGCCTGCAAGGACAGTAGCTTCCTGCATCCAGCTCTGTCGTCTTTGTTTAAATCAGAAAGTCACACAAAAAATTGTTTTCCAGCCAGGTTTGCAGGAATTTTCTGAAACAGGAAATTAAAGCTGCCTCTCGCCCTCAGGACAGATTCCACAAGCTCAAACTCCAAACGCAAAGGACGGTCAGAGGAAGCAAGCACGTACAAAGATAGAAAAGGAACAAGAGAACAGTTCAGCTCCAACGCTTCCAAAATGCTTGTATTCAGGAATGAGACATGCTAATGGTGCACAATGTTAAAAGTCCCATCACTGTTGCATGATTCCCATATTTGGACTGATGCTACAGAAGATAGTTCACAATATATATATTGGAAAATGACAATTTAACAAAAATAAAAAATAAAAAATTGCAAATATTAACCAATATATGGAAACGGTTTGAAACATTTTATCCACAATTCAAGAGTTTTAGCTGCAAACCTCTGTCATGCATGCAAGAACTGCGTGTTCTCCATCCAGGACACACCTCCTTCACTCAGACTCTGCACATTAAAAACCAGCTAAGATTCTCTTTTCCAAAAATAACCCTAAAAACTGATAGAGCTAGTAATAATCACTTTTTTAAATCACACTTTTAAAAGTTACTTCCGCTGTTTTCCCCCCCAAATGACGAAAACACATCAAGCTTGTTCCCCCCGACTTCTTTTAAAGTACATCAGTTCCAATGAATGGATAATTAGACTAAATTACCAGACAGTGGTAAATAAACAACATACTGCTCTTGGATATGGGCCTCAGAAGCCACCGTGCCAGCGGCCCGACTCTCTGCAATGCCCTTCTGCAGAACATGTTGATGTCTTTTCAGCAGCAGGTGGATCGACGCGTCTCCCTCCAGTCGCTCTTTGGAGATAAATGAGCAGCAGCGTTCTCCTCCTGTGTAATGCCCGGGATGAAGAGCACACCAGCACCCCCTCCGAAACAAAAAAAAACGCCCTCTGCAGGTGAAAATCTCAAACTACAAATGGACAAGGGGGAAAAAAAATAATCTTCTTGGAAGTAAGAATGTATGTTTCTGCAGATATTAAGCTGAATTCTTAAATCTCATTTGATAGTCACCGAGTAGATTGATGGAAGTGATCTGTGTTTACCGTCGATCTGCATGTGTGAGGGTGAGGAGGTTCAGAGAGCCCGCAGGCTGCTTTTCAAACGGATTACAGACCAAACCGTCTGCACGGAAAGAGCGGACTGTAGTTGCATAACGGAGCAAACGGTGCCAGAGTATTGATGTGAAACGCTGATGTCAGAGACAAAGCCCAAACCAAATGGAGGGAGGCGAAGAAGAGGAAGAAGAGGCGCACAGGCCAGAAATAATCATTGCTTCAACCATATCAGTCAGAGGTGACATTTTTTCTCTTTCAAACCTTTTCTTGCTTTTTTAAAAATTATTTATGCGTCCCACTTTGATGCATTGATTTGTAGTATTGTCTTTTTCTTTTTAAATTGTACCACATTTTATTTGATGCCTTACATAAATCTTTCTTGAAAAATAGATGCGTCTCACCCGCACAAATGTCATTCAGAATGAATGAATGTAAACAGACACGAATTCATCTGTTTCCTTATTATTTCCTATAATCCATTGTAGGTAAAATGAAAGTTTAAAAAAGAAAAAAGTTTGTAGAAAACCTTTCAGAAGCCTTGGAGAGCTATTGATTGTAACTCTTTTTTGGGGGTTATTTTTAGTAACGATTGCAACAAAAAAAAGTCTGAGTTTACTCAATGACAAACATCAGAACAGAGATCGTTTACAAGTTACGTCAATTATAATGGATCTGGTGAACCTACAGTTCTGAAATTATCTCTTTCCGTTGTTTAGCTGGAGACACATTTACAAAGCTTAGAAATGATCACAGGATCTCACTGAGCAAAGGGAGCAGATAGGTTTGTTGTGCTATATTCTTCCCCTTTCTATATAAGGTAGGAATAATGTTTTATGACCTCGCCCTGCTTTAAACCTTCTGTGACATCTTTCTGGACCCATATGCCGTGTCGGTTCACATGAAGCTCTAATAAAATGCATTTAGGTTAGTTGATGAGACAAAATATTGAAAAGATCAAGCATAAAAACTCTTGCAAGGTACTGTATATATATGTTAAATGGTATTTCAGTTTGTGCATTTAATGTATGAAAACAAAGATTACATTTTAAAATGTGAATCCCCACGAGACGGTAGCAATGATCTCACTATGACATCACATTTTTTTGCAAAATCACAATGTTCCTGTTTTTAGATGTGATCATGACATAGCAGCACCACAAAAGGAGAGATCTGATGTCCTGCCTCTGAACATAAATGTGTGGATGTAACTGAGGAAGATGGACTAATAAATGTTAGTCCATCTTGAGTTTGTGCAACAATCTCAGCAGTTTCCAAAGGATGACTAAAGTTTTTTTCCCCCCCCAAGAGACCTGAACTAAGTTTTCTGTTATAAATTACTTTTTAAAAAAAACAAAAAAAACACATTTTGCATCTTCAGCACAAACATTTTTACTGTTTTCGAGGTATTGTCCAGAAAAGCCTGCTGTCATCCCTTCGATTATCGTCTTCTTTGAGTTCTCGGTGAGACTTCTAACGTTTGACTGGTGAATGTTGCACCAGTGCGGGGCACACACACACACACACCCCCACACACTCCGCTGTGTGTGTCCCTCATGTGACCAGCTATGAATCACCGATTACACACATCACAGAAACACATGTGATGCACTTTTTCCACCACACACACACACACACATTGGGGTCATGCATAAGAACGCAGTGTGATCGCTGTGAAGTTTGTTCCATCAGAAAGAAATGCTGTGGTGGGGAAACGGTCAGAGCAGTGTCATAAAAACAACATGTTGTTGCAGCGCATTAACTGATGGATGTTTTCCATCAAGAGTAAAGAAATCACAGCTGGACTGACCCAAAACCGTTCAGCTTGCTGCTCTTTGGTGAACATGTTGAACATACGAGGACGCTGTGACACCATCAACCCTCCAGATTGTTAATTGAGCATTTCACAGAAATGTTGATTCTTTTTTTTTTTTTTAGAACACCTTTCTGACCACAGGACCCCCCCCCGGATACAAAATCATGGAAAAACATACAAAACTATACCCAAATGTTGTGGAAGTCTGACTGGTGACCGTTTTGCTGCATTAATAAAAATAGATTTCAGTAATTGAGCTCATGGTCAGGGGAAAACTGGTGGAGCTGGAATAAAAGCAGTTTCTGAAGTACGTTGAAATTTGAAAAAAAAAATAAAAGGTCAACAACAATAAGTCAACTTGTCAGGCTTTCACTTAAGTTCAAGCTGCACCAGTACAACAAATACAAAAACATGGAAATTGTACAAATCATTGATCTTTCAAAATTATGTTCCCCATATTTTGACCTGGAGCAACCTGAAGTCCTGGAGTCTCCATTGGCAGTGTCTGAAAGGAAAGAGTCGGAGTGGGAAAACGGTCCCAGATAACACACATTCCCAGTGAGACCACACAGGCTGAGAATAAACATCACTGTGCTGAAGGCTCAAGGATGTTTGAATTAACAGTCTTTTATTTTTAAACAATAAGATCGCAAATATCCAGAACATTTTCAAGGAATACATCAATTATGAAAATCAAAGCTCTTAAAAAAAAACAAAAAAAAAAACATTTGGCATCGGTCAAAATTAATCATAAGGTGAATTTTTACATTTAGAAGCTCATATATTAAAAAGCCAAGCTTCCAGTCACATTTTCAACTTGGGGGTGCGGGGGTGGGAGGTGGAGTGTGGAGGGAATCAGAACTGTTCTCAGCAGCAACTCCATGGCTCCTTTTCCTGCTTTTTCCTGTGAACTTTAAAAGATCCGCTGTACGCTGGTGAGTTAGCCACTAGTGTCTTGTGTCTCTTCAGCATCGTCCCGACTGCAGTGACAATGTCCTCCACTTCACTCCGCTGAAGCAGCTCCTCTCCTTCACCTTGTTGTCCGTTTAAGCGTTTCTTAGGTAGATTCTTGGCAGAAGTCTCAAAGAAAACCATCCCACGAGTCTTGGCGAAGTTCATCGCCAGCTCCTGGCTCACATGGCAGCCGGTTCTGCCGGCATCACGGAGGTCGCTCTTATTCCCAATGAGGAACCTGAGGAGAAAGGCAACAGATAAAACACGCGTCAGTGTGGAGTTCCACAGGGCTTTGCACTTGGGACATTTTTCAAATTGCAAGCTTCGTTTGGGGAAACTTGACGTCTTATGCAGATCAACCAGTTTTAACTAATCATGTTTAAACCAACAGCTGAACTGCACCTATTAGACTAAAAGAAACTGGATTTGTTTATTGTAGGAGTAAATATTAAAGTGTTAATGATAAAAAAATAAAATAAAATCAGAAAGATGTATAATGTATAAAAAAAAAGATGAACAATTTCCAGTGCAGATTTTTTTCAAGAGATAACCTGCCATTATGTTTATATTCATTTACATGGAACTTTGTAGAAGTACTAATAAAAATCGGATTTTAATTCAAACAAAAAGGATACATCTAAGATCAGTTCCTGTTATTTAATGACCGACAACAATGATAAATCATGTCATATCAAGTTTTGCAAGAGGCAGTTTTGAAACTTTAGTTTTTAAAACTTTTATTATGGAAACTGGCCTCTGCATAGTTTATGCCGAGTGAGGTTTTTTCTTCTTTTCTTTTATTTAAACATTTATTTCACCAGGAAAATCCCATTGAGATTGAAAAATTACTTTGCAAAAGAATCCTGGCCAAACTGGCAGCAGCACACAGAGATTACAAGAACATTCAAAGCAAAACCAGAAAATGTTAACACCGTTATAAAAGTTAACACTGTTATAGTTTAAGACTTTTAAGTTCATTGTTTGTATTAAAACAAAAACAGAATCAATTCACTGTTTGTGCAGTTATGGTAACTTCTAGGCTGATGCAAAAAAAAAAAAAAAAAAAGGCATTTTTAATTTTAAGAATTATTAAACAAGCTCTTGCAACTCATCGTTTTAAAAAAAAAAGTCATAATTTTAACAGATTAAAAAAAGAACTTCATAATATTTGTATTGCCACCATGAAACTGAATTCTAAAAGTTTCTGTTTTGCATTAAACTTCAGTGCTTTTACTTTAACTTACTTGGGTATTTCATGACCCAGAGAGTTCTGCCGATACTCTTCCACCCAGGCGGTCAGTCCATCAAAACTGGCCGGACAGGCGACGTCATAAACAAACAGCACTGCGTGGACGTTCCGATAATAGTGCTGCACCATGGACTTCCGGAAGCGCTCCTGTCCTGCGGTGTCCCACAGCTGGAGCTGATCGGCGGGATGCAAAATGAGAAACAAGGGATTGAGTACGGAGCTGAGATGTGGCCTTTTCTCAAAGTTAGGTGGCAGAGACAAAAAAAAAAAAAAGAGGAAATGAATGAGGCTGAAGGCAAACAGAGGAAAAGCAATAGTGTGTTGAAATTTCTCCAAACAGGCAGAACAGAAGCAAAGAAAAGACGGCGTCATTCGGAGAAATAAGTGAGTCGTTTCTGATAGCGTGCAAAGGAAAGAAACAAACACGTTGACTTCGACCTGGAGAACATTCAGGTCAATAATTTGAAACAAGACTTTTTTTTTCCTCCTTTCTTCTTATTCAGTTTAAAATTGACTCAGCAGCAGGATGAGCAGCTGGACAGGTCCGTTTCACACCAGGACATCAGATGAGTCCTAAGAGAATTAGCAGGACTCAAAGTCCGTCTCTCTTTGCTTGAACATGATCGTCTCGATCAATGAGTGGTGAAGACTTGGACATTCAAGCCTAAATGTCCACATCATCCTGTTTGGACTTGGAGCAGATTGCAGCGTTACGTTCCTCAGCAGGACGGACGGGAGAAAGATCTGGATGTTTAGTCAATGACTGATCCAATACAGTATTATGAGCTGTAATTGTTTTCCAATTGAATGGACAATCAATCAATCTTTGGTTTTCTTTGGTATAATGCCACAGCCTTAGTGAACTTTTCCTCTGAAAGTTACTCTCATTCTTCCTGTGAAAATCGTTGAATCTCAAACTGTACATTTTAAAGTCTATACTCTGCCATCCCTGTGTTAAACTAAAGGAGACCATTTTAATGTCATCGTTGCATTGGGCTTATAATTTACCAAGCTTTACTTTATTAACATTTCTTGTTTTCCTTGATCCTGATTTGAACAACAATAAAACTTCCCCACAGAATGATGCTGCCATGTTTAACCATAGGGGGACGAATTAATTGGACCAACATTGTACATCCAATTAAAGTTTTGTATTATCTCCATCAGATTCCAAATTTAATAAGTTGGCACAAAGGCCTGATTTAACAAGTTGATCCTCAGACCTGTACAGGCTGTAAGAAGATTAAAAAGTCCATTTATTCATCTCAGTGGCTCATTTCAACTGAAACACATCATATAAATTAAACACACTTTGATGTTTTCAAGCCTCATTTTCACAATGACTTTCCCTTTAGAGGCTGTCGTTTTCAAAAGGTACTTTTAATCCGAGAGACGAGCCTCATCAGAACCCATATTCTAATTTACCGAGATGCAACCTGCGAATGCTGATGACATTATACTGTGTGCTTCCTCAGACCAACCCTGTCTCACTCAGCTATGGCAACCCGTTAAGCACTTTTATTCTCCTCATGAACCACCTTCTGAAACGTCGTCCAAGTCAGGCGTGTGTCTGGTTTTCACAAGGTTCAGATTTGCTCTTTCCCAATTACCAGACTGACTAATGTTTTTTTATATACATTTTGTTGTGCAATGATGCGTTAATTAACTACATATATTTGAATATTTTGGCAAATGTCCTGATTTGCACAGGAAAGATCAAACACCATCAATAAACCCATGTTTACTTGAAAGGAATATTCCATATGAAGAACAAACAAAAGCAAAAACTCCAAACAAAACCAATGTTTGTAGATGTTCGATAAAATCAGACGTTTTTGCAAAGAATGGGCACAAATGTCAGTCTTTTGATCTGCAAAGCAAAGACATGCATGCCTCAAAGCTTACAGCTGTAGCTGCTGTGTGGTTTTACAAAGCAAGTGGATCCAAGCACTATATATATAAAAATATGCATCCTTTTCCTTCCCTTCCTGATAACACTCCAGTTTGTTTTTACCCAGCACATCAAATGCAAAGTTATTTTTACGACAAAATTAGAAAAGAAAAAAAAAAGATAAAATAAAAATCACCATGACATCTTGAATCTAAGGCAGATGAGTGTTGCTATTGAGCAATGACACTTCTCCCATCAGAGACCAGAGGGGGAATCAAACCATCTCCTCCTAACGGTATAGAGCAGAAAAAGTTAGACACTTCCTCTGTCATGTGTCAATTTCAAAACACCCAGGAAACCAACCAACCAAACACCCACACACATTGTTTTTAAAATTATTTTTATGGAGAGCTTATCGTCATGTCTGCGGGATGCAGCTCCTCAACAAATCACAAGTGCACCATAATAGCCTAGCTGGAATTAGATGCACTGGTGAAGTTCACACGCGCCACTAAAATTACTTCTCCACGCGGTGATTTATAAGCTGCAGTCACATAAAGTCCGGCTCATTTTCTGCTATCCTGAGAATTTGCTGCTCAGCTGAGAACCAGCAACAGCTCCATGAAAAAGAGGAAGAAAATACCAAAAATGTTTTAGCTTGAGAACGATATGCATCGCGTAAAAAAAAAAAAGAAAAAAAGAAAATGTTTTGGCACACTGTACATGTCAGCATGTCCGATTTTAACTTAAAACGAGTATCTTTAAAAAAAAAAAAAAAGTCTCCTCTTACTTTTATTTTCTCTCCATCAACTTCCAGCGCCCTCTCACGGAAGTCCACCCCGATCGTGGCCTCAGTTCTGCGGAGGAACTCCCCGGCGCACAGTCGGTGCGACAGGCAGGTCTTCCCCACGCCGGAGTCTCCAATCACCAGCACCTTGAAGGTCCGACAGCGGCTAATCAGGGAGGACACGCTGCCCAGAGAGCTGGAGAACTCAAGAGAAGACTCCATGAACCTGACCTCCACACGGATCCAAACTCTGTGACTCCAGTGATTCTGGGACAAAAGCTTCCCTTTTATCAGGTCCGTCCTTTTTGGCCAAAAGCTGCTCAGCCTCCCTCCACGGCGCTGGACAGAGAAGAGGAAGTGGGCCGTCTTTGCTTCAACATCTGTGTTTGATTTATCGGAGGAGCCAGAGGGCGGAGAGTTCATCAGACACAGACATCGAGACCTGACCTGATCTAACATGTTGATTGATGGGGCGAAGTTTTGAATTCCTTTTCTTAACACGTTTCACATACGCACACTTATAGACAAACCGAGTGTGTATATATATATGTATATAAAGGTTTGTAAGGGGAAACGGCTTTCCAAAGGAAGTGGCACTTCAAAAATGATAAATAAGTAAAAAATAAATATCTTATTGCTGAATCACGATCGGCAATTTTAACTATTCATCTCATTTGGAATATAACCAACTTTTAGATGTGCCTCTGCTGCAACACACCTGAATGGAATAATTAGGTCATTAGCAAGGCTCTGGAGAACTGATCTACACAAGGAGGAGGTCATTAAGCCATTTCATTCCAGTTTTTGTGACTGTGGCACATCTAAGAACTTGCAGAACCACCGGCCCTTGAGGACTGGAGTTTGACACCTGATTTACTACAATCCATCATCAAATAACTGAAATCGCCACAAGGACGCAGCAAACTAACGTCTGATTGGTTACGCTGCACACTGCAATCCCCTCGCAGTGTTAACGCCGCCTACTGGCGTAGGACTGAATAAAAGGCTACAACTAGTTAAATGGATACAGAATGACTGACATCATTTTAGGTTTTATTTATTCTCACATTTAGCCGTGTGGTTACAGACTAGTTTAATGTTGCGTTCATCGTAATGTGGAGTGATTTGATTTAAGTCGTCACAAAATAAGCATTTAATGAGTTCTTTGTTTATTGAACAGTGACACTGACTCCGCAGCGACCTCTACAGGAAACAGATTCACCTTCAAGAATGTTCAAAGTTTCTGCATCACATTAGTTTATACTCCAGTCCAAAGTAGAAGCAGTTTTGTGTCAAATCTATTTAAAATACAAGCGGTTCGTTTTGACATCTGAGCATTTGAAAAGTGAGAAAAGTCTATCAAAGCTTTTCAGAGAATCTAGATTTACAATAGAGGGCAGCGAAAGATGCACAAAGACTTTTTTTCTTTCTTTTGTTTTTAATACAAAAATCCAGAGATATCATACATCACCACCTCAGAATTCATCTTTCACATTAGAACCCGAATGAGAGGAAAAAGGGGAAGAAAAGTTCCTGAAACTGAGGGGAACAGAAGAGGTAAAATTGTATTGTGACACCTTCCCTCAACAGGCTTCAATGCTGATCTCTGACCGTTCCGAGAGCCACTTCAGGTACGAGGTCCCTCTGAAGGACGCGCTAAAATGCTCATTTTCTTTTCAACAGAGTGCTGACATGCAGATAAAACCCATTTCTAACTGCAACAACAACAACTACACACGGGCCTCTGCTTACAGGATCAGTGGATCCACAAGTGTATCAAAGCCCGATTAGCGTTTGTGGTTCCACTGACCCTTTGTATGGACAGGAAGGTGACTATGGTATTGCTTAGGTTTACCCATCTGTCATAACCATGTAGGGGGAAAAAAACAACACAGTAGCAGTGTATTGGAAACAGAGCGCAACACAATCTTTTACAGCTTTTATTCTGTGCTACAAGGTGCTCTCCAAAAAGATCAGACGGGATTAAATGTTCCCAAGTTGAACCCGGAGCGGTGAAGGAAGCACATTCTGATGGAAAACTGTCCACACGTTGCCGTGTCTCCGCGGGGGATCGGGTTCTTTCTCCCAACTCTCCGCAGACGCTGAAGTGAGTTTTAGAGCAGATACAGATGCGCCTGCAGCCGCTGGATGTCCTGTTCAGCTGGCTGCAGACCGGAGACCAGATCCACTGCGTCCCACATCATAGAGCGACGGCTGTGTCTCGTTTCCATATAAATGAGATATTCTTTTTAAAACAAGGGAACACAGTTATGCTAAAGATGTTTGCTTGGAGTCCCAACCCAAGTGGCTGTAAATTCAACGACCCGAGTCAAAACCAGCAATCTGTGTCTCTGTGTCACAGTTTCACCCATCTGTTTCACGATGACCATTTATTTTCAAGTTCAACTTGGTTGCAGACTGTTAAAAAGTAAAATGTTTGCTCCGTCATCTTCCTCTTTTTCCCCCCCCTTTTAACCGACAAATACATACGCACGCACTCAGCACACACACCCACACAGTCCTGAAGTTCACCCACATGGGAGAGAGCCAAGCCATGCCAGGTCAGACCAGATTAAGCTGAGCCAGAGGACCGAAACCACCTTTTGCTTCCTGTTTCTGGCTCTTTAAAAAAAAAAAAGAAAGAAAGAAAAAAAAAAAAAGAAGTCTGCCTGGCGTACCACAAGGCTCTGTGCTCAGCCCAACTCCTTTTCTTATCTGCTGCTCTTCTGCAGCGCTTACATCTCGTTGGCTAGCTCTTCCGTTTCTGTGGAAACATCTCCATTCGCCATCTTTGTGTTCTCCTCGTAGCCGGGGGGCATGAAAGCTAACGTGTAGGGGTAAAGCTTGTGACACTCGGCACGGTAGGACTCGGCGTGTTCTTTACAGTCTCCCAGCAAGCCGCTCCGAAGACAATCCAGGACTTCTGTGCAGGTCTGTGTTTCAAAGGAAGAGAGAGACACGGGAGAAATGAGGAAGCAGCTCCAAATTATTCAGGGTTGCATTTATTTTGAGCCAAAAAAAACCGCTAAAATGCTAGTCTTGCTTCTTTTTATGCAAAAAATGTTAAGAGTAATTAAAAAAAAGGAATATTTAAAAGTTTGTTTAGAAACTACCTAAATTAGTATAGTAACAGTCTAAAAAGTGCTACTGAAAGATATCAAAAGTAGAATCTTATCTGGAAGCAAGTGAATGCGTACTTGTATAGTTCTGTTGTTGAGCGACTCGTCCAGTGATGTAGCCAGTTCTGCTGCTTTCGTTTCCGTTGACGAGTCCAAATACACCATCATCTTAGCAGCTGCAGGACAAAGAAACGTAACTTTGAGGGAATGCGAAGCCGCGTTTGTAAAACAGAGCAGCCGTTTCTCCTGCGTTGACTCTCTGATCCTCAAGTTTTAAACTTTGTAGAGTCGGTGCAGTGAACCAAACACGCATGAAGTGGGATAATATTTGATTCTACAATATGCTCCCCTCACCGATGACGCTACGGATACTTGTCTAAGTTTTGCCTTAAAGCAGAAAAATATTTTGCAAGAAGCATATTTTAGACATTTGCTCACCAGCCAGTCGGTGTGGTATGGAGTCGGAGTGCTTGGTGAGGTAGGCCTGGTTGAAGCTCTTAGCGTTGCTGTCTCCAAACAGCCGAGTGATTTCCTGCTTCAGCACCGTCCTGACCACGTCCGGCAGCTCCTTGCTCTCCGAAACTGAAGGAAGACAGACGACGAGACATGATGGTCACTGCAGAGGAGGAGAAGTGTTCGCTATGAAGCCACAGAACTAGAAACCGGGCCTTACCTCCTTTAAAGAAGCGCACCAGACACTGGTGAAGCCACGGGTGGTCCGGATCGATGCTGAGGGCTCTCTTCACCGACTGGAGCATCAACAGGGATTTTTCTACAAGGAGAGCGCAGATTAGCAAAGGATGAAAAAGAGAACAAGCTTTTAAAGTAGGAGGAAGAGAAAAGGCGGCTAGCCAACCTTTCCTGAAGTAAATCTCAAAGGCCAACAGGTGCGTCTCAATCTTGTCTTTAACCAGGTGCTTCAGCGGCGTCAGGAACTTGACTGCTTCCTCCAGCGGACTTTCTACCTGCAAAAGGACAGAACCAATAATCGCATTAATATCACCATCGGTTTCTGATAATCTGCTCCCTTTATGTTCCGTCACCAACCTTGACCAGTTTCTCGGGAATGAGCTCCTCTTTTGGCCCTCCGATTTCCTCGTCGTCATCCTCCTTCTTCTTCTTCTGGTTCTTCAGCTGCTTCTCCTTCTCTGCGTTCTTCTTCTCTTCCTCCAGCTGCGCCTTCTTCTGGGCTCTTCGCTGTTTGTTCCTCAGCTTCTTCAGCTCTTTATCAGACAGGTTGGCTGGAGAATAAAAGGTGCAAAGAGAAACTTAAAGCTGAATCAAACATTTTCACAGCCTTTGTTTGCTGAACTGTTTGGAAGAATGAGTGTGAACAATGATCTCGGCCTGATTTGTTTTTTCCTCACCGGTGTCCGCCTGCAGCTCTTTGCTGTCGTCCGTCAGGGGATTGTCATGGAGGCTCAGGTAAATCTGGATCGCCGTGGTGGCGGCCTTGTAGTAGAACGGATGCATGCGGAGAACATCCTCCAGCTTCAGGAGGTCCACGTAGGAGCGTAGCGTCATCTTCCTCATGCAGTAGGTGTGGAAGTCGAACTGGTCGTCTGTGATCTCCACAAAATGCTGATCAGAGCAACGAAGAAGAGTTTTAGCTCAAACAGAGGAGTGACGCTCGGTGGAGCGGCAGGATGCAGGTGAAGTAAAGACTAACCCTCTCGATCTCGTGACACTTCTTCAGGGCTTCTCCAAACTTGTTCATGGCTTTGTAGGCGAGCGCACATTCGGTCTGGAACCACATGCACTGCATCTCGTTCAGGTTCTCCACCGCTGACGCCCCCTCCTGGGGGAACACGAGAAACACAAGCAGATGTAACTCCGTTCACTCTGGGAGAACATCCAAAGTACAGCTGGTACAACACAAAGAGCAGCTTTTCAATAGGGTTATCCGATTAGGGCTGCAACTATCAATTATTTAACGATCGATTAATCGAATTAAAAACAAAGGCACACTGAAGAGTTCTTAAAAGCAAAATGTATGTATTTTTGTAGTTTTGGATATCCTACTGCTCTGAATAGCAAATGGCTTTTTTAAAAAAAAGTCTACATTCCAGATAGCAACTGATTACTAATTTAGTTGATGATTATTGCAATAATCAATTCATCACAATTAATCTGATTAATCACTTCAACCCTAATCACCACACCATAATTTCAATAAAAAAGAAAAAACGCCTTATTGTCAAATCATTTTTGATCCTCCAGCAACCTTTTCAGAAAAATATAATAATTACATCCATTGTCTTAACAGAGGCAAAGCCATTGAGTAGTGAGCTTCTCAGCTCACATTTGGAGAAAAACTAATGACTAAACATGTCTGCAACACACCAGCAACCTCTTGACATTTCTCACCCGTGTGAACTTGGAGCACATTTCCTCCGCCTCTTTGATCAAGCCTGCCTTCAGCATGTACTTGGCACACTTGGAGTTGATAAACCGGTCGGCGGTGTCCAGAGCCTGGGCCTCGTCCATCCACTGAGCCGCCTCTCTGATGTTCCCAGCGTGCTGCGTCAGGGAAGAAGACGGTCACTTGGGGCAACAGAGCAGCCCTCGACTGAAGCACACACACGCACACACTCTCTCAGACGTGTGGCGTGACGTTTTGCTACCTTGTAAATCTTGGCTTTGATGAGGAAGAGCTCGATGAGCGTGGGCGTGCTCTCGATGGCGGTGTTGATGTGTTCGAGAGCCAGGGTCTGCTGGCCGATCATGTCGTAGTGCTGAGCAAGGAAGTACTGCACCCAGAGCAGCGTGGTGGGAGGCTCCTCCTTACCGTCATCTGCAGCAGCGAAAACATCTTAATGCACGTTTTTGTCAAGGGCATGAAATTCATTAACTAAATTATTTCCCGCTTACCATTCTGGCTGAACATTCGACAGCTTTTCAACGACGTTTCATAGCTGACCACTAATTCCTCTATAATTGCCACCTGAGAAGAGAAAGAACAAAGGTGATCTCAATGGCAGAGGGAAAAATGAATCATGTTTCTTTTAATCCTTTCAGTTTCACAATAATTTAATCTCTTGCTGCAATATCTCACCTTTTCTTTGTCACCGTAGAGCGATTTGAGCGTGGTGAAGACAGGCGGGCAGCCTTTACTCAAGTTCATCCTCAGGTATCTATCCAGGCACTCCCTAAACTTCTCACCTGCACATAAAGAAAAATTCAGTTTTCGAATAAAAAAAAAAGGAATCAGTAATACTAGAAAGCATTTAAAAGAGTCTCTAAAATGTTCTAGTTTAAGCAAAAGTCGGTGCATCACTAGATGTACCTGAGAGGAAGTTGAGCGGCAGCCTTCGAGGAACCAGCCCCTTAGGAAACTTCTCCCAGGTTTCTTCATAGATCTTGAGTTTTTCCTCAACGCTGCCTGATGAAAGAAACTAAATTTAGCTGCGTCTCAAAGAACCAGTGTGAATAACTATCATGTTCAGCTGCCAGGTTAATCCTACTTGGTTTCAGGGCTTTCTCCAGGCCGTGGTAGTAGGACCAGTTCTCCGGGTTTCTCTCCTGCAGACGCCTGTAGACCTCCGTGGCTTCGTCCAGACGCTCCAACTTCAACAGCAACTCTCCTGCAGGGACACCACAGTTCAGCTCAGCGCAAATTACCAATTATATCAGAAACATGTTCCATGCTGTCATGCTGTAAAAGTGCAAATCACGCAGGACGCCGCCTCTTCATGACTGGGGTCGGCCAAGCCTCCATTATTGGGCTTTTGAACAAATATCTGTCAGCCAAAGCTGAGAAGACCAGATTTTATTTCTCATGTTGAACATTAAAATGATTGTAGTTTCTCTACCAACACTGTCAAGATTTGCTGGACTGAATAAATTAGTTGTAGGTTTTTCTTGAAAATGTGAAAAACAAATAACCATTTACTTTTTTCCATGCAGTTACATGTTTCGCAGTGGACGGTTATTTAAGTTGCACAACATGCTCCTGTTTAGATGAACTCTGTTTGAGAGAGATGTGAGATAATGATCCAAAGCAATCCAACATCATAGAGCTGAATATTTAGCAATGACATTGTACATCTTGTAAATTAAGGTGGGCAGATTAAATCCTGAAAAACCAGATTCATTTGTTCTTATATTTAAGTAGGAGAAAATATGAAGCAATGTTCCAAACAGAGCAAAGTTAAAAACTGGTAGAAATGTTTAAAGTTTTTTCAATATTACTGAACTCGCTGTAAACAGTACAGTGGGAACAGTACAAATTAAGAAAATGATAATTAATCAAGGAATTATTTGACACTTTATTGCAGAGATATTTGACACCTCCGTCCCTCTGATCCCGGACAAATTCTTTATTTCAAATATGTATGACTGTGAAACAGCTACATTTTAAATTAAATGTAAAAACGGCCTGCCATACTCGCTTGCTCCTCACGTTGGGCAGCAAAACCCAAACCAGTAGCTGCTGTTGGTCCACAGTGAAACATAGTGACTGGAATTCAAACACACAAAAACATCCCCACAGCATAATGCTGCCACCACCATGTTGCACCCATGGCCTCATCCGATCGGAGCACCTTCTGCTGCAAACTGAAGGTGTGAATACTTTTGCAAGGCAGGGCGGAGACTCACCTCGCGTCTCCTCCACTGCAAGTTTGTCGCAGATCTGCTTCTCGTAGTTGGACAGATGATCGAGGGCCTCCTTGTACAAACCGGCCTCTCTTAGCACCTGGTTCTGGTACAGCAGCAGCTCGCTGTACTCGTAGTCCACCTTGTCCGGAGACGTCTGGGCGGAAACAGGCAGGGAAAGGCCGACGTGAGTTTTTCTGAGCTATGGAAACCTGTGGAAGCCGCTGGCTGCCTTTGCGCCGGACAGGAAACTGCGAACAAGTTTATAACGGCGTCTGCTTGTCGTGCTACAACCGAGGGCACAAAGGCAGGAAGCAGGCTAATCTCATCAGACAAAGAGGGTAAAGCTCCACTGCTGGTCAGATTTCAGAGTCTGGTATTTAAGCAGAAAAAAAAAACAAAAAAACTCTTGCTTGAATTAAACGGCAGCTGTCAAACAACAGCATGACAAAATCCGCCAACAAACTCCGTTCTCGTCTTACAGAGCGGCGCCTCGTTCACACAGCCTTCATTGCATCTCACCTGCTGTGTTTTCCTGAACTCTTCAATGATTTTTGCAGCCATTTCGTAATCTTCAAGAAGGTGATAGGCGATGGCGTATCCAATCCAAGAGGCCCGCTGGGCGGGGCGCAGCTGCAGGAGCTGGTACCTCGTCTCCTACGGAAACAAAGAAAATAGTTATGTCTTCTCCAACTTTGAGTTCTGATACGTGAAATTATTTGATATTTTAAATTATTTTAAAATATCAGGGAGTGGAAAAAGAGGTTTTGTGCCAGTTTGTCCACCGTGGTTCTTAAAAATCTAAATAAAATGTTTTTGATTGCACAACAATAAATAATCATTACAGGAGTTTTTTCATAAGTAATTTCTACAATAGGCTTTTAAAAGTAAGTATGCTACCCATCTATCTTCATTTTCCATATTTATAGAAAAGGCTCACTTCATTCTACAAAATCATTTCCCACCCCCCAAATCTTGTAACACAGGATTTGGTTCTAAAATTTGAAAACAAAAATGCATTTGTTTAATTTTGTTAACTTTCATAAGAAATTTTTTATGAAGAAATATATTTAAAAACAATGTCTTTTGGTTTTTTTTTTGCCACTCCATTTGAGTTTTACTTTGTAGCAGCGAGGGGAAAAAGTGGCTCTTTGAATGGAAAAGGTTGCCGACCCCTGCTGTAGAGTGGAGCGTTTTGCTGAGTGAGGGAAATGACCGTGATGCTGGTTTACTCTAAAGCCTTTCTGAGAGAAGCTTTTTACAATTTCATTCATATTTTTAATCCCTTCAACCAAAACATTTATCTCTGCACTCTGTTCACTCACTAGATGTGAATCCCAGGCTGAGATAATCGTGAAATGTGAGGACTAACACACTGAAGTCTTGAAGGGCCTGAGGCATGGTGACGAATCAATCTGTGCGTAATCATAAATAATCTTTCTTTGCCGACAATTGAGTTTTTTTCTTTTTCTTTTTTTTAACTCAAGCCAAAGGTCAAACATTTTCCCAGCTTATTTCTCACAACAGGGCTAGCTGGGCTCAAGAGGATTTGATTTGGCCGGTCCGCCTCACCCTGTATCCCTCCAGGTCCCTCATCTGGATCTGCAGCAGCGACAGATCTCTGAGGATCTGCAGGTTGTCCTTATCCCACTTCAAAGCGTTGCGGTAACACTTGATGGCCTCGTCGTACTTCTTGTCGGAGCGCTGCAGTAAACCGTAGACGTGCCAGCCTGCGACGCGGGGGAGAGTTAAGGAAAGAGCACGCATTGTTTGTCCAAAGCGTCTGAGGCCAGGAGACAAATTGTACGCTTCAGGTCGCTCTGGTCAGGGCAGTGGGCCTGTCAAAGCACAGCCTTTAAGTCAGCACTGTCCCAACACAGTTTTCAGGTCCAACTTCAATACTTTTCACAAGTTTTCAGTTCATTTTTTTAAGTATAAATGTCAAAAAGTACCACAAAGTCACTTTAGAACTATTGAATCAGGGTTTAAATACAGCTTTTAAATATTTGGAATAAAATCAGGAAGGGAGCAATGACATAAGGGGGAATTTAAACGAGCAACAAACGAGGAAACCAAGAAAATAAGGCAGCAGAGAAGGAAAGATGGAAGCAAGGGTGTAGAAATTTAAAAAGGAATGTATAAAGAATAGTTAGGCAACCCTGAGGAATAAAGTTTGTAAATACAGAATCGACTTTTATCCAGACTGTCAGTGAACCAATAATTTCAAAATCAGTAAAACTAGACGGTCAAATCAAAAAGTCACTGATGAGAATAAATAATTCGAACCGACTAAACCATGTAATGATATGAAGTAATAATCCCTGGTGAATTGATAAAACAAACCCCATTAAATCGACTAAATCACTGCAACAGATCACATTAATTAAGGGACTTTGCTGCCAAGCTTTTGCTCCCTGAAAGCTCACACTTGATTTATGAGCAGGCGGTTCCTTTTGGTTCACTCCACACGCAGCTACTTACTCCAGATAAGAGCAGACTAAACCCACAGAGATACCAGCGAGTTCGCTCAGAGATAGGGTGTTGCTGAGGTAACCGTTATCTGCGCAGAGGGTGCACAGATTTTACACCGGCCTCAGAATGACAGGAAAGGCCGAAGCTGAGCTGTGTTGACAGGATGCGCTGCAAGACGAATTCAACCCAGCGGTTCTGTTGCATAACACACAGCGTAGAGACCGAACGCGCCTCGCGGCGGGGCACGAGTTAGGATACAGACGTGGCTCTTGAGGTCGTTGCGAAGGCCTCTCCTCACCAGGTCGTAGGCCTCCTCCTTCTTCCCCAGGCAGTTGAGGGTCAAGCCCTTCATTGCCAGCGTCTCTGCAGCAGGAATACGACACGGCAAAGAGTGAAGAAAACGGCGGGGGGGGGGGATTTCTATCAGACGATACTTTTCTTACCTCCATGTTCTGCAAATTTGGAGTTGGACAGGATCTGTTTGCAGAACTTGAGCCCATTTCTGTACTGTTTGTGCTCGTAACATCGCTGTGAAAGGAAAAGGGGGAGAAAAGACATTAGGCTACAGAGACGACGTCGATATCGACTCTAAAACTCTCAAAAATGGTGATAGTCTTTCCTAAGAAGTCAAATGAAATATGAAATTACTATCCGAACTGAAACCTCAAAGAAATGCACAGAAAAACCGATGAGTGTTTTCCAGCTCTCGTATCCGCTTCACCCTTTACATCCTTATCCAGACAAATCAAAGCATCTCAGTAGATTAGAACGCTCACTGAATAGCTTAATTATCTCACAAATTCAATTTTAGGCAAAACATCATCTTCACACACACACACACTGCTGCATTCCAAGAATCTACCTCTGTTCATTTTTGATGATTATGGATTACAGCTAATGCAAACACCAAATTCAGTTTCACAGAAAGTTAGATTGTGCACGAGCAATAAAAAAAAGAAAAAAGAAAAAAGGATTTTTAAAATTAGAAATGATGACTAGACATAATGGGGCTGATGACTGCTAGGCTGACAGTGATCCAGCAGGAAAGTCACTGACACCTTCCACGAGGAAGCTACGCCAAAGAAGCTGGCTGTTCCCAGAGCGCTGCATCCGTCGGCCAGGAACTCTTAGAGCGCTTCCTGCTTCCTTCTGCTGACAAGTTTCATGGAGATTTAATCTTCCACCAGGAATCAGCGTTTCATCACACTGCCTAAAAAGCAACGCTATCTGCTCCAATGAACATGGTGTCACTGTCTGCTTGGCCTCAAAATGGTGTAACAACCTCATAGAGGAGCTACAAAGAAGTTTGCAGCTGAAAATTAGCGCCACCAGAACCAACAACATAAACTTCAGATCGCCATCAAACCTTTAAAACCTCAGCAGCGCCACAGTCACCTCCATGCCACGCTGCACTGATGCAGCAATTCATGCAAAAGGACCAACCAATAATTAAATGCACATAAACTTTTAAAGCAAACACTTTTGTGTTGAAAATCAATGTTACTGATATGCTGAATGTTTTTATTTTTAAATTATGAGAAATAAATGCCACATGTGATTTTCTGTAAAATAATAATTTCTTTGATGATAATTGGGAAACACCTACTATTCCTCCCCATTAATAGGAAAAAAACAAAAACATTTCTCCTTTTTCTGATAAGCAGAGGTTTAGAAAGGCAGAGCGTTTTGCCCTGAAGCTTTATCTAGGGATGCCGTTGAACAAACGCCACATCGCCTCTGCTGCTAAGCTGATTAGTGGCTGTCGAGCGAGACAACGGGGTTTTTTTGTTTGTTTTTTTATAAGAGAGGAAGAGCTAATGTGGCAGATGGCATTTCGCTGACCCACAAACCGCTAAAATTAAACAAAAAGGAAGGAGGAGGACGACATGAGCCTCGCATGCCACAGTTGGCTGGAACATGAGCTTGTTTATGACCCAAAATGCTGCCAAAGCGCAACATGTGGAGTAGACAAATAAAAATGGATAGTGTAGAGTTTTTCTGACAGTTTTTGGCTTTGATATATATATTTTTTTTCCTCTACATTTGCTTGTGCTGGATGAATAAGTTTCTGAATATCCACTGGAGTCCTGCTTCATGCATGGAAAACCTGATATATCCCAAAAAGAGCCGTCGGACGGCAACTGAAATACGTTTTTCACTGTACAAATTAAAGTTCCCATAAAGTATTATGTATATATGACAATAATATCAAACATAATGTGTGAAAACACACTTCCTCTTAAACAGAGGAACTTCCCTAAAAGCTTTACAATTACATAAAAGTTAAGAATCCTGAAGAATTGGTGAAATTTCACATTACAAATAATTTTTATTTTAACAAAAGAAAGAGAGAGAGAGAAAAAAAAAGCCATGAACGCTGATGATGGCATAAGCATCTGCGCATTTTAAAATAAATTTAGCAACATTAACACAACCAGCTGCGCTCTCTCGGCATGCTCCTCACAAAAATAACTCGCCCCCCTGAGTTGGAGAGAAAATCTGTCGGAGCATGCGGCTCGAGGCTGCAGGGGCTCTCTGCCGGTGCCAACGTTTTGACTCTGACGAAACTTTTCAAAGCCTGTTTTCAGCGATGACGCCACATTCTGTGTGAAAGGAAGTTGGACTGAAAGAGAGAGAAAGCTCTGCCGCAACAAGCTTTAATGTTACTAAGCACTTCATACCATGCTGGCTGGAAGCTGACTTTCATATTGCAGAAATGCTCAGTTTAATTAAAGTTGCAGCTAAATTCAGGAAAATCGTTGGTGAGATCAGAAACTTTTCTTTGTTCTATTGCTAAACATCTGAACATAGTTAAGCAGCAGCCAATAAGATCAAATGATTTTAGGAACGCCCCAAGTTGTCACTAATTCCATTGGGATCAGATGTGATATCAGATCATGTGTGTGTGAAAGCCAGTATTTGCTGGTTTTACTAATGTCTTTAAACACAATAATGGAGTTCACATTTTAAAGACCAAAAGTTTGAAGCATTTCCTGATTGAAGCAACAAGTGGATGAAACACAGCAACGTTCCTGTACTCTCTTCAGCTTCCTACATATCTATGCCCAATAAGTAAATAAGTCAACTTCCACGCCCGAGTATGATGTCATCGAAACTTTCTGGCTCTTGGATATGGTTCGGACAAAAGCTCTAGAATTTTGAGTTCCAAACTGGTCAGCACTGAAAAGTAAAGTAAATAAAAATATATACGAGTTTGGCCAATAGAAAATTTCTCAGAACATTCTTATTTACTTAATATATATTTTGTGACAAAAAAAAAAACAAGATATCTTGAAACAACTAGATGATTTTTTTTGTGCAGACATGCAGGTGCTCTTAGAGGCCTTGACATTCCTGGGTTTTAAAGGAAGGTTATTCTGTGACTCATCACAGATATGCAATGCGGCAGCTCAGGGTTTGAGGTGCCACACAGCCAATCGTCTGCTATGATTGGCTGAACAGTTGAAACAGAAAAGTTTAGAAATCAGCCACCGTAGCTTGTTGGCTAGTCATGCTACGTCACCTCTGCTCCACAACACAAAGCTTTAATGTCGATTCATTGTGATCACTTTTATATTGTGCACTACATAAATACTATAATGCTGTGCCTTTCTTAACCAAATTGTAATTTTGTTTCACACAGATGTGCTAAGTCGAAAGTTGACACATAATCAACTAAACAACTGATGAAATTTAGCCAGAGCAAACATAAGAGTACCAGAATGAGGAGGACATACTAGACACACCATTAGCCCTGCACCACAGCGGGAAGATTCATATTATTATTGTTGACTGTATTGTACTAGCATTAATACACTGATACATTTGCAATAACGTGTGCAGAACCATGCAGTATATCTTCCAGTTTCATAAAGATGATTATATTGATGAAGAAGAACTATTCTGTCCATTTCAACCCTTCACCCCGTTGTATTTCAGTCTTCATAAATATTTTTTTAAGGATGTGAAATCTGAGCCGTTTCCCACCCAAAGTTTCATACAGACCAGTTGCTAATTCGTAGCTGGGAGGGGGGCATTCTGTACCCGCCTTTGACAGCTGATGATGTAAAGTAATAGTTTTATAATTTGCCAGCTGTAGCTATTTGAGATCATAGACACCAATAAATAAGTCTTAGCAGGTTGCTTAGAGTCACATTCAGACTTAATTAATTGTATGGGAAATTTGAACACTTGTTATTAAGCACTTAATGACCAAAATAGTAACACTGAGTCAAAATTGTCAATTTTACGACCAATAATAGCTTTAATACCACACACCACCACAATGCCGTGTGCAGAAGTGATTCGTTTGAAAATTCAAGTGCAGATTACAGGTTTTTTTTTTTTTAATACAGCCCGTTGTAGACCTGCTGACTGGTAGCGGTCTGCTAAATTAGGTCAACATCCTCTGGCTCCCTGTAGAGCCACCGGCTCTCAAAAACAATCATGTTTATCTGAACCGGATAATGGTGATTTACCTGCACACACTGGTTCCTGGAAAGTGTGTCGCTACTGTACAAATTACCCGCACTAAAGTACAATAATATACACAACACAAATCGTGGTAGAAGTATAAAGCAGTCCCTTCGGTGAGAATATGATCGAACCGAAGCAAAGCTTGATTAGTAATTTCATGCCACACCTGTCAGCGTGCAGACAAGTTCACAGCGAAGCTACAGGCAGATGCATACATGGAGCACAGGGATGGATGTACAGGCCTAAATCCGCTACAAACACGGTGACACGCTCACACCGCTCCTAGTTGTGCTTTTCCTCCGTGCAAAAAAAATGCACAACCCCAATCTGCCCTGATCTAATCGCGAGCAGCAGCTGCAACAGCGCTAAAAAAGACTTTAATCAACAGTAACTGACAGACCGCTTACCCCAGCTAGCGAGGCTGACTAGCTTTAGCCGATTAGGAACCCCGAAATTTCCCGAAAGCTTAGGGTAGCCCTAGTTTCTAATGTAGGACATATAACAGACACCGTGTCCGTCCGTATTCGATGAAAAGCGAAAAGGCAAACGCCACATTACATTCAGAAATGAGCCATTAGGTGAGAAAGTGGAAGCTAACTTGAAGGCTAACGTGTGGCTAGGGAGTTAGCTTACATGGAGGCTGTCTGTTGTGACAAACGGCGGGGCCTGACGCTAGCTGACTGTCAACTGTGCATAATATCAGCCACACAAATGCACTATTTGCCGTGGTTTAATATGAACAACAAGGTTTTTCAGAACAGTCATAATATCACTGCCAGCCGTTAACGCACAGCAGTGACAGCGCATATTAAGGCCCAGGCTAGCTAGCGAGCTAACTTACTCAATGATGATATTTTGCTATCATACTGAAGCGGCTGTCAGCTCGCTGATGATCAAGCCCCAAAAGTCGGCTGCTGGTGACCGGGAGGCCCTTTAACGAATAACTCACCAAAATCCTCTTGAAGAGAGCGTTCTCCTTCGGCGGTAAAGTAACCGTGGGCATCGTTGCAGTCGGAGTCGACCTCAGCACATGTAGCTAAAGTTAGCCCGGGTAGTCCAGATGAGTTGAGCGCCGTTAACCCTGCTTCTCCTGCTTCAGCAGCCACTCTCTGTTCGATTGCTCCGTTTTCTCCTCGCATTCATTTCCTCCTCACGTGCTGACGGAGGAGCCGAGATTTAGACATGTTTAGGTAAGGTCAAAGTGTCCAGATTAAGGTCAGTTATCGTTTGAAATGTAAATAATTAAGTTGAAATGGATAGATTTATTTTTTCTATTAATGAAGTAATCATTCTATTACACAGTTTCAGATTAAACTTTGAAATTTTGGTAAATAAATGAGTAACGTAAATAACGCAGAAAGACAGAAAAATCTAGAAAAAGTGTGATTAAAGAAAAATAAAACAGATTAAGATCTTTTTTTTAAATAAAAGTGAAATACTCAAAGAAAAACTCAGATTACATTCAATATTTTTTTAATTTTCTATTTCTCTCACTCTCTCTATTATAACATTATAACAAAAGTTATAATGCCAAGATTAAAATCTAAAGGCCAAAAATAAGGTTGAAAATATAAAATGAATATATACCAATAGATATTTTATTTAAGAAATGTTGAGTCAAATATGGAAAGAAGAAATGAATAAATGTTAAATGTAAAGAAAGTCAAAAATGCAATGCCAAAAAATATGTATTTACAAATAATACATATTAGTAAATATGTATTATTATTTACTATCATAATCATAATTATGATAAAAAATATTGCAATTAAGGTAAAATAAAAAATAAAAAAAAGAGTTGAGCAAACATTTAGCTTTTTTTCTATTACATTATTTATCATAAATCCTAAAGTTCAAATCACAATGTCTGATTAAATCACAAAGCATCAGAAAAAAATCTCTTCTTGTGAAAGTAGGCCTAGTACTCCATGTAAGATTTTATTCAATACCAATAAGTAGCACATAGCTTTAAAGTGGAAGAAATTGAGATATGTTTTTTTACATCTGTCTGCAGCCCCCTTTACTCTGATACAGCCAAATACAATCCAGTTTAATAAACTGTCTAAAGAGGCCAAGTAATTAGTCACTGTCCGGTGAAAGCCTCCGAGGTTTGTTCAAGAAGTGAACATGGCACTGCAGAATTGTGTATAAACCAGGTCTACACATTAATTATGCCGACAGATTTTAAAGCCACTAGAGGGCGCCATACTAACGTATACAAGGTCAAACTACATGGCCGCTCCGCTTCTCGCACATTTTTCATGCGTTGTACTTCTTCATGTGAAGAGGGCAGGCAGAGTTTTAGACGTGTGATCTAATGTGTGTATGTTTACATTTATATCTAGACATTGAACAAAATTGCTTTGTATGCAGAGCAGTGATGTGACTGGACTGACTAAAACAAATGGAGAATAAAGTTATTAGGGAATTAAAAATGAGCGTGCTGTGTGTCCGTGTTCGTGGGACCGTGCAGGCTTTACTCTGCCGTTATCTGGTGGCCTCCTGCTCCTCCACCACCACAATGGCTCCTGCACCACATTCATCAAGTTGACACCAGACACACACACACACACACACACACACACACACACACACACACACACACACACACACACACACACACACTTTTTTCCCTCCATCACTCCACACCACCACATCCTCTGTTCCCTCTGTCCCCTGTCTCTCCTCTCCACATTTCTTCAGCGCCATTTCATTACCTTATTACCTTCGGAGAGGAGTGAATCATCCTTTAAACTCATCTCCTTCTTTGTGACACATCATTTGTTGATCTGATTGGTGTCATAAATGTCCCTGCAGAGCGTGCTCAAAGCTGGTGTTTGTGTGTGCAAACATGTGACTACACAATAAGGGCTGGACAGTATATTGACTAGGAGTTGTAATTGCGATATCAGTGCATGCAGAATTGCAATCGCTGCTTGGATGTTTTGTTTGGTAGGATGCGATATTTCTAGTGTCATACATCTATGCTCTGTATATTGATGACCAGTTAGAAGACCAAGAAACACAGCAGACAGGTCAAGGATAGAGTTGTAAATAAGCTCAAGGCGGAAAACAATATCTCAAGCTTTGAACATCTTGCTGAGCATGTACGGATTTTGTCCCTGGAACTGCGGCTTCCTCAAGCAGTCCACAGACATGACTTTTCGGTTACCTGGTCTCTCTACATTGCCTTTTTTGTGTGTGTACGGTTGTTTGTCTGCTGTGTTGTAGTGTGATGGACTGGCAACCTGTCCATGGTGGACCTCATCCTCTTGCCCAGTGACCCGTGGAAACAGGCACCAGCTCCATCACTACTCCACAAGGTCAAGTGGGTACAGACAATGGACGAATGGAGTTTTTAACAAACTTGGATGCATCTGTCTTCTAAGCTAAATTTAAATCACATTTCCCAATTTAACATGACTTGTTACCTAACTTACCAGATGGACCAGACAGAAATCTTTACAGCAGACTCATTTTAGATTCACCTTTCATGGATTTTGCTACTTTGCAACCTTTCGTACGGACACTCCCTGATCTTTTCAGAAAAGATGAGTCTTTTCTTGACTCAGAAAAGATGAGACCCCATTATCCTTAAATGGGATGTGGGGATCATTGTTACGTGTTTTTTTGCAGAACTGTTACCTAAAAAAAAGGGTTCAAGTTAGAGCTTTCTGGCAACAAACTGATTGCTGTTCAGAGTCAGCTCCATTCATGTCCAAGGCCAAAACTGAGACGATGATCCTCCTGGTCACGACCACATTCTTCAGAAAAGACACTATTGCTGAGAAAACTGAAACTGAAGTGAAACTATCAAAAATGTAATGTTGAACAGATATCTAATAAATTGTTGACAGATTTAGGTGAAGAAAATCCCAATGCTTGTGCTTCCACAGCTGCTTGGATTTTCCACACCCCCTAGCATCACCTCAGTTTCGCTCTCTCTAGAGATTTCAGGTGGAGCTCCGAGTTGTGGCAAACCTCTCCAGCTGGAGCGTCTCTCCTCCACCGACATCACACCCCATCTTCCTCTTATCCCTCCCTTCATCCTTCCTCTTCCTCTTTTTTTTTTCATCTGTCCAAGGTGGTGTCGCTACTGAGCATGAGTAATGATGCTGTCATCTCCGTGAGTCTCCATTTATCAATGTCAAACAGGAGCACGAGAGTTTGGTGGTTGTGTGCGCAGTGATGTTGGTGGGTGGGGGGTAGAGGGTGGACGGAAAAACATGGCAACTAGGGAAATGCGAGGAGGTAAAGGTGTAGCAGCAATACGAGAGGAAGAGGTGGAGGTTTATGGCCATGATGAGGATGAAGAAAGAGGTGTGGCAGAATGGGGGGAGGACAGCGTTTGAAAGGAGGTGGGTTTAACAAGGATACTCCGTAACAGCATAAGGGCTTCATGTCTGTTGATGCCAATACAGAGCCAGAGATCCACCATGCTATTGTCAGGCAGAATCAAAGCTTGATTTCTTTGCAGGTATAATTATAATTATGCAAATCAGCGTGACAGTTCATTACAGTGATAGTTAAGTCTCATTGTGCATTTGTCTCCAGATCCTGAAACCTAAAAGATTTTCTGCAAACACAGGAAGTACTCAATCCAGTTATCATTATAGCGGTGATGATCCAAGTGACAATCCAAACACCTGCATGCATTCTGCTAATTAGGATACAAGAGGCTCTCCGGATATAGTTTGTTGGCAGCGATGCTATATTTTAGGCAAACAAGACAGCAAGGCTTGAAAAACAGATCCATCTTGAATGCTGAGGAAAGGTAGATCTTAAGAAGTTTGTCATTTAACTTGATGTACAGGAACTATACAGGAAACCCTTGAAGACTGTCATGTAGCTGTAGTGTGATTTTGCATGTGCATAACTCTTTTAGACCTTTAGTCTAAAAGAGGCAAGACCCCGAACAAACAGCTGAACAGTTTTAATCCCAGGTCTGTATAAATGAGCAAATGCAGCTGAATTATCGATAAATACTCACCAGCTACCATGACATACAATACCAACGCCTTTAGTATTCTACATTTGCAACAATGTTTAATACACTGTGTGATCACCACTTTTAGCAACACAAATTTTGCTGTTAAAATGTTAACTCAGAATGGAGAACATAGATTATTTTTTTCAGATGCTGGTCATTATGTACCCCAGTTTTTTTTTGTAGTTGTGAAATTTTAATTCCTGAGTTTTATATTTGGAGTGTTTTTGTAATATATATATATATTACACCCCTCTGTTAAGTACAGCAGAGGAGCAGTGATGCTGTGGGCCTGTTTCTCTTTTATAAAGACACTGGAAATCTTTCTGTATTGAATATTAACTGTTTGACAATTGCTTATTTTAAATAAAAATAGAGTGAAATGAACATATGATTCCTTTAAAGAGTGAGGACAAAAGTGTCAATATTTGAAAAAAAAAATTCTTATAATACAAAGAATGACTGCAGATACCTAAAGATGTTGACAATTCAAAGGAACCCTATAAACAACAGAACATCAGTTTAATATGACCAGCGAGAACATTCTCTTTTTATTGTATCTTTTTGAAAAAACAAAAACAAAAAAATCTTCTGTAATTCTCTTTTGTTAACATTTCAATATTCTGTACAAGATAAAAAGAAGTAAGCACTGCTTAAGAACAAAATCTCAAACTAAAAAAAAAAAATAAAGAGAGGAGGTTTACAATACAAATTAGTAGTAAGACATTGTCTGAAGTGCAATGGCATAGCTCGGATGGATTAAAAGTGAAACCGAAAAAGAAAAAATAAAAATACTTCTCTATTTTTCAACAAACAGTAAATTCTTTACAGAGTAGAGACTGTAATATCTGATGTATTTAAACCTGTAAAAACATATTTACAAATAGCCATCATCTTTTATATACTTTTTTCTCATAATCACATATATATGTCAGCACCAGTAAAAAAAAAACAACAAAAAAAAAACAGAAAAATCAACAAAATTATAAAATAAAAACAAAGAACATCAACAACAACCATTTTTGTTAAAATGTTGTCTACAGACTTGGTCCCAGTATTGTGATATTTGGAGGAAGCTTCTGTTCTCTGTCTGAAATCATTTCCAAACCAGATCTCAGACCTCTCACTTCTAAAAAGGACAAGACGGACACAGAGGGCCTTCAAACACCTTTCTCCTTCCACTTTGGTGTGGAACTGAAGTCCGAGCCTGCCTGGGCGCACGTCGGAGTTCTGGAAGAATGAAATTCCTTTTTTTCTCTTTGTCCTGGAAAGCAGACTCGACAATCTGTGAGTTTAAAGCGCTGATGCGGGGTCTAAATTATTCAACCATTTTTCCTTGACGAAAACTGGTCGAGTGCTACAACCCCGCAAACAAATCCGCATGTGACAAAAAAAAAAAAAGTAACAAAAAAAAAAAATAGAGCCTCATTTGCAACGCTTACAGGACGACCGAGTTCTATTAAAGGGCTGGATTTCACGACGACGACGACAACAACCATAAGAACAGAAGGCTTTTTTGGTTTTGTAGGTTACATCATTGTCCTAAAAACAGACACTCTTGTCTTTCACCGAATAATACAAAACATTTAGAGATGTAACATGTTGACAAGAACCACAGCAATAAAAACCTATGTTATATCTTTATGTTTACATTTCAGGGCTCAAGATGAGGCAGTCTGATGAAGGTGATGGTGAATGAAAGCATGAGCAGCTGACGTAAAGCCGAACCACTGAGAGCCTTTATAGCTAAATATTGTTGGCCTGCAAGGCCAAAATCAACTTTTTGAGCAGTGGTTTGTGAACTAAAACAGGGCTGCTTGTGTTTCTTTCCCTAATAGTGCAGCACAGTTACAGCTGTGGTGTAAAGCAGGGCTGATGGGAAGGCTGCGCTGTGACAGGAGGATGGACAGACATACTGCGGGCTATGGACAGAGCCTGCGATGATGTTAAGAGATAAAGCAGGAATAAACTACACTGCCTTGCAAAGGTATTCATACTCCTCAATTTTCTTTTTTTTTTAACATTTCTTTCACGTTATAGGCACAAACTTTAGACTATTTTACTGGGATTTTATGTGATGATCAACCAGCACAGTGAAGCACATAACTGTAATTGGCAGAAAAATGATGCATGGTTTTTAATTTCACAAAATACAAAATTATTGAATGGTCCGTCTTCCATTTGTATTCACTACCACTTTATTGAGATATAGTGTAGTGGTTTAGATCGGACATTTAAATTAACACTTAAATCCAATTTGGAAACTGTGGCAAGACTTTTTACAAACACCATAAAAAATACATTAAAGTTTGGGACTGTAACATGACAAAATATGGAAAAGTTGAAGGAGTTTTGCAAGGCACTGCAGGTGAGCTTCTCTAGGAATTCCCCTCAAAACAAAATAAAGTCACTTGTGGTGTTTGAGTACATTCAGGGCCCAACGATCATTTTTGGCTGATGTATGGGATGCGGCTTGTGTCCCACAGACTGGTTCACACACGTTAGCGTCTTTGTATGTTGTCACTGTGTATGCTGTGCTGTAGCTGTCTGTCCTATCCCACTTCTGTCCTTCACTTTGTTCTCTTCACTCAAAACCATCATACAGTGCTACACAATGCAGGAAATGAAACAAACTCCCTCAAAAAAAAGAAAAAAAAAAAAGGAGAAATTATGGGTGGGTTGCCTAGCAAAAAGCACAAGAGGCTAGCCTGTGCTTGTGTTGCACAATAGATCATTTCTCCTGTTGCGATGTGCCCAATATAAACAGAGAAAAGAGTGCTGTGAGTGATGAATGAGTCTCTGGAGGGAGAGTATGGGTACAGATTTGGGTGAGAGTGTATGTTTATATATGTGGGGGAAAACAGAGCTGAGAGTGGAAATGGGAGCTTTGAGAGGACAGAGTTGAGAGATCTGAAGAAGCACTGAGCAGGGTGTCGCACAAATAAATTGTCGTCTTGAGAACGATATCGTCTTCCTCTTCATCAGCCTGCGGTTTGGGAAAAGCTTGGGTTCAAAGTTAAGCGGTGCAAACGGGAATCGCTTTCAAACACTAGAACGTAAGGAAAATTTACTCCAGGGGAGAAAAGAGTGAAACTAACAAAACACATCTCCTAATTCTTATATTGTTTTTCAATAATATGCACAAGACATGTGAGAGCTCCTTCCATTTCAAACACACACACACACACACACACACACGCGCACACACACACACACACACACACACACACACACACACACACACACACACACACACACACACACACACACACACACACACACACACACACACACACACACACACACACACAGAAAACATAATACCAGAACTTATTTATAATCTCTCTCATGTTTTACAAAACAAAACATGCCAGTCTTTGTCATGTCTTCCTTTCTGTTGGACTTTCTCAGGTTATGTCCCAAAGTTGAGTTCATTCTGAAAATGTTCCCCATTGGCTATTGGTTCTGGAAAAGCTCGTCCATCCACCCGTCACCCGAGTCCAGCTCCGCCCCCGATCCGTCACCCAAACCAAAGGCTCCCCCTCCTGAGGGACCGCCCCCGTACCCATAGGATGACATGTCCTGATTGGTTGTCCTTTGGTAGCCCTGTGGCTGACCCCCAACTGCAACTCCTCCTGGTCCATAGGGTCCACCTCCTCCTCCCCCTATTCCTGGGCCTCCTGGACCCGGCCCAAAAGCTCCCATCCCAGACATCCCCTGAGCCATCATCCCTTGGCTAATCCCCTGGTTCATGACCATGGGTCGGGGCTGATTGGTCCTCGGCTGATTGCCCATGTGAGGGCGCATCATTGGGCTGCCCATACTTGCAGCCGGGTTGCCCACTCTGGGGTCCATTCCCTGGCCAGCCTGTCCAGAACCTGGAAAGTGTTGCTTAGTCATACGTGGAGGTTGACCCGGCTGCATACCGTAACCCTGGGAGGAGGTGAACCCCACCATATCTCCTCCGGCTCCTCCTGTAGTCCTTCCGACTCCTCCCCCCATGGCCTGCAGACCTTGTCCTTGCTGCTGCGGCCAGCCGCCAGCTGCCATCCCCGCTCCACCTCCTCCGCCTCCTAGCATGCTTTGCAGTCTCTGAGACTGGGCTTTGGGGGGGCCTTTGAGGGGCTGCTGAGCTATGGAGTTCATTAACATCCCTTGCCCTCCATAAGCTCCAGCCCCGCCGCTCCCGGGGCCCCCGGGCATACCTCCAAGTCCAGGACCCGCACCTGCCTGCCGAGGAGGCCCTCCGGCAGGGTTGTGCTGCGGTGGAAGACCCATGGAGGCTTGGACGCTTTGGTTCTGGTGCTGCTGCTGGTGGATCATTTGGCTCATTGAAGGGTTGAGGCCATATAAGGCACCCTGGTTGGACCCCTGGGTGCCATAGGATAGTCCCATGTCGGCTTGAGGTCCCACTGGGCCACCTTGAGCCTGAACAGAATTCATCTGGACCATCTGCTGCTGGTTGTGCTGCTGCTGCTGGAGGAGACGAGAGGACCGCATATTTTGGAGCGATTGGTTTCTGGATGCCAGATCTTGTGGAGGACCTATGAATGCAAAGTAAAGAGATATTAGAAAAATAAAAAAGACAGACAAATGGGGATAGACAAAAAAATACAAATAAATGCTGAGGTTTAGGAATTATGTTTATGAAATTGTTTGTATGGTGCTGGACTTCCCCTCAGGTAGTCCCCCCTGTAGAGAAGGTGGACCTCTAGTTGTCCAGGACCATCACCCTCCAAACTGGAGTCCCACAAGGTTGTTGTGTTTTGAGCCCCTTTACATCTACGACTGTGACTCCTCATAGTTTGAACAATCGTGAGACAGACTTCATGAAAGATGTGGAGGATACAGGTCAGAAGATACCAGAAAAAAACAGTTCCTCCTGAATGTCAGAATAAAACAGAGGAGACGGTGGTGGACCACTGCAGAAAGAAGTCATTTCTACTCTCTTCATTGGAGATGGTCCAGTAGAAAAGATAAACAGTATCACACACCTGGATTCATCTTACGGATGATCTCACCTGCTCTACTCACATACTTTCTCAGGTCACAAGTGGATTTACCACCCAGTGACACTTAGCAACATGGCCGCTGTAAAAAGCATTCTGATCATCAGCATCACATCTTGGCCTCACAATTGTAACCAACAGGACCTACGGATGGATCAAATAATTAAAATGATCCAAGACGCTTCCCACCTCAACCATCTTTTTATTTATTATTTACTTCATCATTCAGTTGCAATATATCCACTGTTGATAAAAGACGACACTGAAAATTTGTGCTCAGCCAGCGATCTACCCACGACGACAGTCACGGTTGCTCATTTTTCCTTCCTGTTTATTCCTCAGCACATTTCCTGGGTTGCCTCTTGCGATTTCTAGTTTTATATTTTCCTTCCGTCTATCCTCCAGCCAAGGAGTGATTCAGGGCATGTTTCACTGTATGCTACGCGTGCATAACAGCGCGTGTGACAAATGAACTCCGGAATCTCAAAAATATGTCCCGTCTACCTCGGTTCGCCAAAACATGACACAGATAAAAACAGTTGAGCACCAGCAACTCATTTTCACAGTTTCTCCTATTAAAGCAGAACTGAAGGAGCCTGAGGAAGTGAAAATGGCTCTAAATCCTTTAATAGGACCAACATTGACACCACTCCACTAATCCCTCTTCTTAAAGTTCAGACCTGAAATGTAACAGATGAGTGAGAACTTGATGGATGATGCAACCCAGGCTTATGAGTAGGAAGAAACTCATGAATGCTACCAGCTAAGACAATCTGCGCATTACCGCAATCAAAGTGGACTGGCTGGATGCTATATTTCAGAGGGTATGCATACAGGCTCCAATATAATATTTATAGCAATTGTATATGTAGTTGGTCCGTGCAGGACAGCTGAACTGGATGACGACTCTTTAAATTCTTCAGTTTTATCCATCAATTATCTTACAGCTGAGTTTATAAATGGAGACATTATCCACATATTGATGCAACGTCTGGCCACCATCCCAAAGAAGCTGGAAATTTCCTGAATTGTTTACCAAATTTCTGAGGTCTACGTTTTCTATGAACATCAACACTTATTAATGATTTGTTTTATTCATGCCAGCCACATGTTTTTCTAATACCGCACAGCTTTACTCTGGCTGTATATCTACAATAGTTTCATCTGGAATCATCTTCCTCTCCACCTTACCTTCCCAGACTTGCAGACAGACTAATGGCTATAAATGGCTTGAGTGTTGACTCCCCTCCTCCATCTCTCCATCATCCTCTCACCCACTCATCTTCACTCCTCCTCCATTCCCAACCTCAGGTTCTACCTACCAGGACCATCTACCTCTTCCTCTTGTTTCCAGTCCCCCCACCCCCTTACATCCCCCCCACTCCCACTTCCCTCATCTCATCCATCTCACTGACTTCACCGGAACTCTGGGGGATGCAGGACGGACAAGTTGCCTTGGTAACAGGCAGATCAGGATTTTTTTTTTCCCAGAGAGAATGAGGCAGAAGAGAGGAGAAAGAGCAACTCAGAAATGACTGATATATATCTGACTGAGGCAGATGAAAGCGACAGGGACAGGTTTGACAGGAATATTTGGTCAGAGCTGCTTTTAGATTCTAACACATGAACTGAGAGAGATGCAGAAACAGTTTTGTGCTGGTTGTCTGTATTATATATTAACTTATTAGACGAGCTACAGCTGGAGATACAGTCAGTCGCAACGGGACTCAATTTCACATTTAGCATTTATCACCACAAAAGTCAATGCATTTTATTTTTATTGTATGCAAGGGATATCAATACAAAGCAGTAAGAAGTGGAAGGAAACAAAAATCTTGCAAACAAAAATCTTGAAATGTAAGTTGTGCATTTGTATTCTGACTCCTTCAGTTTACACTTGTTTCAGAACTACCTTTTATTTTAATTACACCCGCAAATATTTGGGGAACGTCTCCACTACAGTCAATTCTATGTAAAATAGCCAAAGCTCAGTCTGATTGTCTGGGCAAATTCATTTTTAAATCTTCTCAAAGATTTTCAGCCAACTTTTAGTCTGAACTTTGACTAGACCTGACCTTCACACGAATATGCTTTGAACTAAACCTTTGCATTGTTGCTCTGGACTGATATTTAGCACCATCGTCTTGCCCAGAAAAAGTGTTTGTCACAATGTGTCATTTTCCTTCAGTGTCACAAAAGTGCACTTCTCTTTGGTATTTCCGTCACATAAAATCCCATTAAAACACATTGAGGTTGTGGTTGTAATGTGATAAAATGTGAGGCGGAGCCTTGTAGATGAGACGGTCCGTCTGCCTGCTACCTTTTTATGGAATGAACTCGGGTATTTTGTGCGTTTTACCTTGGTACTGATTGACTTGGGGGTATGGATTCCTCTGGCCCTGGCCCAACTGTCTGGGGAGATGCTGCTGCTGCTGGAGCTAAACACACACACACAAATACAAATAATTATGAGCACATTTTAGATCTGCACAACCTTCTCTCAGGTCAGATAAATCTGTTTAGGACTTGACATCATCATGCAGCACCATTCATGAGAGAAAAAAAATAAAGGGGAAAATCCGAATAAAACAAACTTTTACTTTAGTTATAAGATCAATTTAGAGTATGAACCAAAGATTATTTTTTGTTTGCAAACACTCTCCTCTTAGGTCTAACAACACATTCTGAATACACCGATACAGAGGCAATTAATAGCAAGTGTCCGTACCTGATATAGATCTGAATGAGCAAAATCCTAAAGCTCGTGTAATGTTTTCCTAATATAATGCAGACCTAACAATTTAATTTTATTAGCAACTGAGTGAAGGAAGCATTTTGATTATAAAAATGTTTCTGAATGAAAGCCTGGGAGGGATTTCTGTAGCTTCACAGCAAAACATTCAACAGTTTTAATCTGGGATAAATTAAGCGCACATAAAGAAGGAGGACTTGTGATCCCCAGATATGCCCAAAAACTAAAATTTTAATCTCTACATCAGAGATAAATTGCTTTTATTAACACAATACCTGCTAAAAGATGATGACTTTTGATGATGGTATTGTGCACAGGATTGGTTAAGGTATGTTTGTCGATGGCCAAAGAAAATTTGGCCTCTTCCTTTAAGACGCTAAGATGATTTTTTTCCCCCCAGGCATTTCAATACAGTTTATCGTTTATTTTTTATTTGATTTGCACTAATTAAATCCAGGGTAAGCTACCAGGATATCCAATTCCTTTATGCAAGACTGTGAAAATATAACGCAACATAATTCAGCAAGATTATAAGATTTTATTAAAACTCCAACCATCTCAATTCATGGAACTACCTTCTTAAAAATGACTACATCCACCTTCTTACAGCTCAGGAAATCTGAAAATTGAGTCTTTTTTTCTCCACAACAAAATACAAAATGTCTTTTATAAACAAATTTAAGTGTAAATATATTTATATAGATGTGTTTTTGAGGCATTTACCATAAAAGCCGAGCAACTCGGTGACACACCTTTGTTTCAAAATGAACGAGCAGATGTTGACAACCGCTGGAACTACAGATGCCACAGATGTAAGATTAGTTTTAAGTGAGATTGTTCGCAGCCCCTTAGCTATGCTGATCCAGGTGTTTAGTACGGGATAATTGAAACAGATGTTGTGCAAAAAAGACAGATGTAGGTGCAGTGGAAGTTAGGCAGACGCTTGCAGCAAATGATGCTGTTGAGGTAAATGTAAGACAGATGCTTGGTAGAGTTGAGGTTAATCAGTTGTTTGATAAAGCAAAGATAAACGCTGGCCTTGTGAGGACTGGACTCGTATCTGAGGCCAAACAGGCGCCTGATACAGAAAACAGGCTTTGGTACAGTAAAAGAGCAGACAGGTCTTGGATGCTATACGAACAGATGTTGATCTTCATTCAGACAGATGTTCAACCTGTTAGAAACAGGTGTTGGCACTGCTGGGCGCACGCAGATGGCGGTTAAGTTGATACTGAAGAAAACGGCTGAATCGGAGAAAAAGGGCCTTGCAACATTAATGACGCCCCTTGAAATTTTTGTTGCAACACAGTTTCATTTATTTTATTTTTATGTCCAAACCAACATGAAGCTCTGCAAATTTGATTTACAATCTGAAAGATGTGGCCCCTATAAGTTTTCATCGCTCCTAAATCTGATACCACTAAATGAAACATTGTATAAATGAGCACCTTCAGATGTCATCTAACACAGTTAATCTTTGTGTTAACAAACAGCTAGACTTATTTAGGCATAAGTCTAGCTGTTTGTTGAAGACTGCAGATGTTTGCTAGTGAACACACAGCGTCATGAAGATCAAGGAACACGGATGTGGAGACGCTGGTTCACCTTCCAGTCAGACAGCGATTTTAAGCAGGCAGTCAAAGCAACAATACATATTTGTGTTAGAAAGGCCCTAGTCATAGTTGAATTAAATTCAAAACAAAAATGGGTGAACATTTTAGTGTCTATAAATGCAAAGCTGGCATAGACATACACCGAGCAACTCCTCAACACCTTCACTTATGATATAAAGTGGCAGCAACTGAATCAAAACCGTATAAAAAAGTGAATATTTTGCAATTAAGATAAAAAAAAAAACCCTTTGTAAAAATCTTCTACCATGAACTCCTGAAGTGACGTAGTTTTAGCTTCAACTGGTTCAAGTCCATAAAAAATAAAATAATATTTTATCCTATTTAAGCACCTTTTGCTATAGAAATTATTAATTACTTAGTCCAAAAAATAGCCAACTGATTAGCTCTACACTGTATGTTAAATCAAGCAGGAAGGGTTGAGGTTTTCACATGCAGATGCATCATTTGCTTCAAATGATCAAACACTAAATTAATTGCATGTTGTTGCATTTTAGGCAAATGTACAGTATTTTCCAAATTTGCTTGTTTGCATCTTTTCATGTAGTCAAATAAAAAAATTTGCAGAATGTGGCATTTCTCTTTGTCGGAATAACTGATACATTAATTACCAAAAAGAAAACTAAAACGTTTCGGCCCTAATATCCAGTCAGACGGCGGCAGTTTGAGTTCTCAGTACGCGCTTCTGTGTTTGCGGGTCTGTGTGTGTCTCCTTTTTGCTGATCCAATTAAAAGACACATGGTGGGTGGCAACATCATAGTTCAGAACTCTTTACCACTTGATTCCTCTCAGAAGGAGAAATAAAAAGCAAACACTACATTATCACAGCAGGAGACATGCGAGCCAAAAACACACACACACAAACACAAACACACACATTACAGAGATGAAAAGGAAATGGTGAGGAGAGGGCTGAATGCGAGTAATTAAACATGCAACCTGACTTCAGTGAGGAACAGGAGAGGGTTAGGTGTTGCACACACACAAGCCGGAGGTCGACTGCAAAGTCCTTCTGTCACCTGTTCGACCAGAAGATGCTGCCTCTGGATCTTCTGCTGCTCCATCATTTGCATCTGCATCCTCTTCTCTTCTATCACCATCATCTGCTTCATCATGGCCGCCTGCTGGTTGCTGGGGTAGACTGGAGGTGGACCTGACCCCTGGCTGGGGCCCACGCCAGAGGCAATGCCCCCAGCTGGGTGAGGAGGGGGTATTGCACCTGGTGGCCGGGACATTCCCACCACGCCTTGCTCCTGAAACATCAAAGAAGAAGAAAGCAACAGGTCAGGAAGACTGTTGAACAGGTAATTATGTGATCAACACTAAAGCGTTTAGAAATTAAATATTTGGTGTCTTATTAAATATTATTTTTGGAAAAAAGAGGGAGAATTAGTCTAACACTAACCAAAACTAGTTTGTTTGTTTTTAAAGCTCCTTGCTCACATCTGACTTTTTAACAGTCTGTATTTGTTTCATGGCAAGTAGTTTTAAAATTAAATGCTTGATATTTGAAACAAGCCATCTCTTCTGACTACACCTTCAGGTAAAACTTTGTAACATGTAATATGGTGACATTTTACTGCCGTAAAACTAAGCAAAAAAATATTAAAATATACTATAAACACAGCTTTTATTTTGTGCTTATCAAATACACGTGCAACTATAAAGAGCTTTATAGATCACAAAAATATACAAGAATAAACAACCATCACTAAACACAGTCAAATAAGCAGTAGTTTTATAATAAGTCGGCTTACTCTTCGCACCAACATACAAGTCAGTTTGAATAGCAAATTTATTCAAAAAGCACATTTTAAAAACAATCAAGCAATGACAATTAAAAGTCACTAATAAAAGCTATTCCCATAGTCTTTTGCTCTATTTGGAGCAAAGTCCAAGCGAAACCAATGAACATTACGTGGTGACACTAATATTTCTGGTGTAAGAGGTGCACCCACAATGGACCTGAAAACTGTTCCATAACTTTGGATCACCTTCAGATTTCGGTTCAGTTCCTGGAAAATATAAGGGATTCAGAAAGCTCTCACTGGTGAGCAGATGTTAAAAAGATCAGTTAGGAAAGACTGGATCAGACCCTTTAAAAACCTTAAGAGGTAATAAAAAAAAGGAAAGAAAATTCAATTCAAAATATGGGAAGCCAGTTTAATCTGCACACTTAGTAACCGACCCAGATTGACGTACGCTGCAGCGATCCGGATGTGATGTAACGGAAGCATGAATCACATTTTTCCAGCAAAAAAAAAACGAGCAAACGAGGCTTTACTTTGGCAGTAGCTCTAAATTGAAGACAAATAAAGTTTATATTGCTTTCAAAAAGGCTTCGTTTAGAGTCATGTTATATTTCAAAAGCTTCAACTTGCATCTGAATAAAATTAAAACAGAAATTGGGTGTAATTATGTTTTTCAGCAAATGATAAAATAAAATTTTTGCATTTTTATGTTTACTCATCTTCATAATTCCTAAATGTGCTATACTAAAAGCAACATTAAACTTTTATGCAAAGGATTCTGACATGGGTACTGTGTTTATGGGTTTAGATGTGAAGAGTGACAAACTGTAATGTACTGGCACAAGCTGGTACAAACTTTTGATGGGATGCCGGGATCGGTTTCTCAGCAGCCTCTGTTCCCTCTCTGCCAAGGCAGGGAAGTGGGGAACTGTAATCCTCTCTCACTCTAAAGAAATTGAAATTTCCAAGTCTTATTTATGTCCTTGTTTACGCATTGTGGGTAAAACCCAATAAAAACAGTCCCATTAGCATCTCATCGCCTAATGAAGTAATTTCAGGCGATAAAAACATCCTGCTCTGAGTCACTGACTGCTCTTTATCATGACACATCGGGAATCAGGTGGAGATGAGAAAAACATTCAGTGCACTCACAGAACCACATCCTCGTACAGTGGCAGCTTTACTCCGTCTGTATTTGGTGGTTTTCAGCTCACAAAGAGAGAGACAGTCAAAACTAAAGACAGACATGGGCCTTCCTGAGTCCTCCCAGTGGGGCGCTGGTTTGTCCTCTCTGCATACATTAGCTCCTCATTATCATATAAAGAGCACTTCCCTCTCCACTCGGCCGTATGCTAATCTGTAATAGGATGAAATGGCCTGGTCTGGCCAATGGGAGTGCAGCGTTTATGGGTCTATTAAAGGTTAGACAGCAGAGCAAGAGTGGACAGCGTTTAGGCTTGCCAGCAATTGAAAAGATGGAAGCAGAAGGAACGTTTCAGGGCCAATGCAAAGCGTTTGCACTTTGCTGATGTAAAACGGCAACAAACACAGACCATCAGACTTTGTACGGCAAATCACATTTACCTGCAGGAGAGCAGGAAACGGCAAAAACAGGATTACGGTGCCGAATCATAGTCTCGGTTAAATTCTGTAAAGTACAACCGTCCTCGACATGTTCTGAAAGAGTCAAAGCCTCATAATCCGTGTTGAGACTCTGCTCCTCTTAGAGAGGAGGAAGGTGAAGATAAAGCTTGTATATTAGAGCACCAAAACACCCTGAAGAGCAAACAGAGTCAGCCGCTCAAGACCGGCTTAACAGACAAGCAGACCAGACTGATCGATGTTCACAGATACGTGTCTCATCTTCGCTTGTTTGTGCCTTGATGGAGGTAGAGCAGTCAGATGATTGCCTGCAGAGCATGCGGTGTTGAGAAGCTACCAACAGGTGGCAGTGGAGATCTTTAATCGCAGGAATGTGTGTGTGTGTGTGTGTGTGTGTGTGTGTGTGTGTGTGTGTGTGTGTGTGTGAGAGAGAGTCTCAGTGGCCTCCTCTCAGCAGATGGCTCAATCATGACGGTTCTGATCTACGATCTGTCCCTCTCTCCCGATCTCACTCTTCCTCTTTTCTTCCCTTTTCTCTAAACATCGCCTCCTCCAAACTCTCTTTCTCCTTTCTCTCTTCAGATTTCCCCCTTCTAAACAGAGGGAGCCTGCATCATGTCCGCACAAATAAGGATTAAACAGGAAAGATGGACATACGGAATAAAAGCTTTTGGTGGAAGTAATGCATCTTCCTGATGGGAAAAGAAAAGAGAAAATAAATCATGTGTGAGCTGAGAAAGGAGGCAGGAGAGCAGGATGAGGGACTAAGCGGGAGACTTTGAGTGTTGATCTCGTTTAGGGAGGAAAAAAAAAAAATCAAGTCTGAGCTTGGAGGTGATGAGCCATGGAAGGGAGGAGAGCAGGTACCCTGGCAACAGTAGCTGCGGCAATGAGCAGATGGCGCTCGGAGGACCGGTTATGGCCGCCGTGCCTCGTCACCCTTCGAAACGCTGGGCAGACCCCAACAAATCTCACACAGTGTGCATACAAAAAACACAGAGTTACACTCAAGTCAGAGTCCTTAGTAATCTTTCCTAACTGAGTTTATCAGACGATCACTTCAGTAGCTCTCTTTCTCTCCGTTTGTATTCATTTACTATAAATACAGATTAGCTGGTCAAACTTGCTGAAGCTAACGGCTAATCTGAGAAGGGCCAAGTCCAAAAATCTGACTTCTACGCTCTTAATACACTCCATAACCAATAACATCACATCATCACAATAGTGTACACAACTTCACTGTCACATCTGAATCAGAGGAGACACTTTTGTCTAGTGCAGACTAGTGAACTTCCTGTGCATCAAGAATGAAACATTTGATGGGTTTCCGATCTGATAAAGTGATGCAGAGACTTAAAGTCTAATAGCAGTAAAGTGAAGACCGCCTCATTAGAGAATCACTGAAAATCAGGAAATTTTCATCTTGACCAGCCTCAGAAAGTAAACTTTTCAGTAATGCGTACTTCAGTAACAACACAATTTTTTATGACACGTTGCGACATGTCTGCGGTTTATTCTGACTGCAAGAGAGCGAGAGAGAGAGTAGACCTTGAACAGATAACAGGATGGCTGAACAGCATAAAGAAAAGTTGTCTTATTTATCCTTCAGGCATTTGAACCTATGGCAAATGCTGGAGTGGGAAATGTCTTACTTTAGCTTATGGTTTTCTTTCAGGAATACATAGACATCTGTTTCAGTTATGCTAGCTGTGATAACCTTACTAATTGCTATTGTAAGATGTAAACAAAAATAGAAAATGAGTTTTACTTCTTGTGGCCATATCACAGAAATACTTAGAGCCTCCAGCTACTTTGACCTTTCGAATAAAACTGTCACTTGATACTTGTAGTACCTAGGTCATTCCCCGCAGTGTATAAATATAGAATTTGATATTAGCCGTTAGCTTCAGCCTCAGTACCAGTGACAATGATTTAAACTAAATGAAGATGAAATTAGGCCCGTCACAATAACAAATTTTGCTGGTCGATAAATTGTTCCAGCAGTTATTGTGATAAACAATAATGTTGTTGTTTTGAGACTATTTTTAAGTAATACAATGGTAATGGCAAAATAATAATGCAAGAACACATTCTCAAAGATCAGTAAAGTTTCAGTTCTACTTAACCTTTAACACTGGAACTGGAAAACATTTTAAATATCCAAAATAAATAAATAAATAAATAAAAATAAATAAATAAAGCAACAATTAAAATTAACTTTGAAGTCTTTGTAGACGAAATTATCCTTCAAAAAAGGGCTGACTGAGAAAAAGCACCAAACTGAAGACTTTTATCATTCAGTTTTTAGAAAGAGAGAAAAAGAAGAGATAAACAATAAATCATACCAGTGGAAATTATTGAGTTTGTTTTAATTTATCAATTGATTTATTGATTATTGTGACAGGCCTAGATGCAATGAGAGTTATCTCCTAAAAGGAAGATATTGACTGCATATAACCCTTTTACACAACCTTAATTTAGAAATCCTGAACAACTCCTCTCATGCTAAAACAAAACGTTTCTAAAGAGTGTGTTTTGATTCGAACCGGCTCCATCTTTCTCCACCTCTTCAGTCCTATCCCAAAAGCACACCACCGGCTCCACGCAGACCACAAACTTTCAAAGCAATCCGCAGCAGGAGCTACTTCTCTTAGCTGCTGCTCAGCATAAGAAAGAAGGATGAAATGAAAGAGATGCTGAATGTATTACCGGTCACTCCGGAGGATGTTTGTGTGTATGTGTGTATTGCAGCCTGTCAGCTTTATTGAGTTAGGAAGCAAGGAGAGCCCAGGTGATTGCATTACACTTGAAGTGAGCGGAAGTGTGCGTGTGTGTGTGTGCTTGCCCGTGTGCGTTAGTGAGACTGTCATGGTCTCATGTAGCAGAAACATGGCCACTGCATTTTGCTGTGTGTGTGCGTGTTCTTAAAGGCGTATCTGCATCCTGAAATGAATCCCACAGGAGAGAGATTAAAGGTTGCGTTTGCTACTATGAAATAACACATGCAGACGCCTAAATCAGGGCGCCCACAGTGGAAATCAAAAAAACAAACACAGATTAAAACAGCACTGCATGAAGCCTTACAGCTTGCACATTGAGAAAACACATATACTCTCAGCCTGGAGGAGCTGCGGTGGCTGGCAACAGAGCATTGGGTGTCTGTGTGCTCCACAAAGTCGCTCATATCTGTCACCCACTTGTGTGATCGAGAAGAGAAGAAAAGAGAAGAGGGGGGAGCAGGGCGGTGTAAAGAGGAGTGAGGGGAAGCAGAGAGGTTCGGATAGGTGAGGAGAACTCTTACAGAGAACACAGCTGCAAGAACACAGAGACGGCGAACGGAAAAGCACATCTGTATGCGCGACGTCTCGCGCCTGCGTTCGGATCTGCAGCAGCGACGCAGCTGGGGATGGTTTGTGCTGCGGCTGCATGGAACGAGTCTGTGTCGTCTCTGGTTGATGAAGGGCACGCTTCGCAGCCAGCGCTCATCAACACCTCCACGTCCTACAGGACCACACTTCACACACCCTGACCCTTCTGGGGACGCGGAGAAGGTGCAGACATGTGGTAACCCGGCTCACAGCCTGTGGACTGGTTTCCCTTCACAACCAGTGACTGATGGAGGGAGGACCACAAAATCCAGTGTGGCGTTTCTTCAAAGAAACATCTTAATAAAAACTTATGAAAATGATCACAATGACAGACAGTTAATGGATTTGGTGGAGAAAGAAAAAGGAAATTACCTCCTATTGTTTTAAGCTCTTTATCTTGACCTCATTCAGAAAACATGCAGCTATCAAATTGGTGGTAGGGGAATTTTAGACTTATTAACCCCGCTGTGAAGAAATGAGCTTATGCTCTGGAAAAAAATCTTTCATGTTTGCGCAGCTGAAGATGTTTTATTTAAGAAATATTTCCAACTATGCAAAAGAATAAAGTAATGTCAATTTTATAAAAAAAAAAAAAAAGATAAAAATAGTTTTACTTTACATTTTATTTAAAAAAAATGTCACATTGAAAATTATTTAGTTCTTACAGATAAATGACAAAAAAAATGATTGACAGTCGAGGCAACACAAATCAAGTTTTTGAATATTAGGATGATCAGATTTATATATATATATATATATATATATATATATATATATATATATATATATATATATATATATACACACAGTATATAGAGCCAATTTTAGCCAGCAGAAACATATTGGAAAATATTAAAAGATCATTTTAGACCTAAATCTGGATAATTTGGGGGCATGCCTGTCGGTTTAGGTGTTAAGGAATAAAGGTAAAGGAATTCCTGCCATGGTCTCTTCCTACCACAGAGTATAGAAAGACCATGGCTGCCCAAGCAAAGTCAAAACCTTATTGTATACAAGACAAAACAAGAATATATCCCATGTTAGACTGCTTCTTTTTGACCTCAGGTTTTTTGGGTATGAAAAGAAAACTGTTAAAGAATGAAATGGTAAAGAAAGGAAGCCACCAGGACTCTTTTTGTCTGGTTCTACAAAAGCAACCTTCCCACCAAGGCGAAGAAAACATTGTTAGGAGCCTAGTTAAAAAAGATGTTTAAAATGCCGTTTTGATTTAGATGAAGACTCGCCAACTTGACGTGGTTTCCACAGACTTCTTTTTGGTTAAGCCGCTGACTTTTCAATGTTAAAACCTCTGATTCTCGGGTCATATTTTGCCCGTGTGGGATGTTGGGTACTGGAGCTCACGGTTAAAGCATTATTACCATGCATGCTGTGCACCACCTGCTGACTGATGTACAAAGTCACATATGAAAACACACAAACACGCTAACCCTGAGCAGATGGTGGAGCCAGACCTCACCGTACTGACTATTCCCAGAGCGCCACAAGTAAAGAAGACATCACTCTGGCATACTGACATCATCATCTACCGTCATTTTTCAGGACTTCTTCCAAAAGTAGCCTCGACATCCTAGAATTTACTCATCGTAGCATACCACAAACTTCTCTTTTGTCATAAAAATCACAGGATAAACAACCTACGCCCACAAAACGTGGACAATGGGTAAAAGTTTTTATTTTTTTACGCCTTGTCGATTGGAACAGCACATCCATTCACCTCCCCTAACCCCGCCCCTTAAAACACACCGACACACAAACTTGCACAGTTTCCCCCCAGAGGGGAGTTATATTTAAACTGCTGAAGAAGAGCCTTGCTCCCCACAGAGGTCTGTTTAATCTCTAACATCTCTCTCCTCTAAACCCTAACTGGCCTATTTCTGAATCTTCTGAATCTGCACACTGGCGCACACGCACGTTATTTCGGGCTAACGTCAAAGTTAAAATTTACCATGAATTCCTCCCATCAGAGACCGAAGGAAAATAAAAAGAAAAAAACAAAAAAAGCCAATAAAGAGGTAGCCTAACGGGGTTCTCGGGATCATCCTCAAACCATAACTGAAGCGAGGTGATGCCATGCAGGGACACTGTGAAATCCATGTAGGCATGCAGGAGGGGATCAGTTTAAGTAAATGAATCCCTGCAGCAGGAGCTCTGTTTGGAGGCGCTGTGCTTAACAAAGTGAATTCTCTGCAGAGACAGGAAGCCACCCACAGACGGCATACAGCAGGGAATGTCACTCCACGCTCGTTTGCAGTCGTGCAGCGTGAAATTCGCTAAACTCCCGATTTCGGCGACGACAAATCTACCGGTTGGCGTTTACTTTTACAGTCGGCGACGTGCACTCACGTTACACACCCACTTCAGACAAGCATATCCGTTTCTCCAAATGTGACATCTGCTTTGTCCAATGTCACATGTAATCTGTCTCCAGTGTAAAGTCAGACGATTATTGTAGAAGACGGCTGCATTTGCGAATGAAGTTGGCTCATCTCACCGTTTGTTCAACCGCGTCGTCTCCACACCTGCTTTGAGTCATTGCAGCTGCTTTGTTTTTTGGCTGATTAGCAGGGGAGGAATGTGTAAATTTCGTTTAACCGCATTCCTCTTATTTATGCACCGTGCGTGAGAAATGGTTGTTCAAACAGTTAACTAGATTTAGTTGGCGTTTAACCTGACACGTGATGGCACTAAATTACTCTAGCAGTGAACAGTGATTAGCTAACCGTAGCCTTTATGTCCGCTGACTTTTTAAGTAGTTTGGTTTCAGTTACTGAAATTATTTTAAAGTTCTGAAAAGTGTGGTGTGCATATGCACCCATGCCCTTCTTAGTAAATACTTTGTACAAATAAATGTATCTGCAATTACAGCTTCAAACTTTTTGGTTTGCCTCTACGCGTTTGTGGAGGGTGAGCGTCTTCCTGAGTCTCAACTCGTATGTGACCTCCAACAGGTTTTCATCCAGGATTTTTCTCTATTTCCATCCATCAACTCTGACCAGCCTCTTTTGAAGTGGCGTGACACTGCCACAATTATGTTTATTTTTGCAAAGCTCTTGTACAAATGTTGACTAACAAAACATCTACATGTTGCCAGGTGGGGAATTCAGGTAAAATGTTGTTGTAGACCAGTGGTTCTTAACATTTTTTGAGGTACAGAACCCCCCAGTTGCATATGCGCATTCACCGAACCCTTCTTATCCCCCCCAACCCGACACAAAATACTTTGCCGTATTCTGATTTAGTAATGCAATTATATTAGCTGTGTAACCACCCCACGCCACTAGAGGCAGTACCAACCCCGAAAAGATGTGACTAAGGAGCAGATTTAGACTATAGAATTAGGTAAAAAACTGTGAGCTTTGCTTAAGTAATTAAAGACACAAGTTCAAATCCATGCTGAGAGTGGAGCTCCTTCAATCAGTGCACCTCCGCAGCTCTGATTGGCTAAGCAATGTAGTTTCTTCAGTTAAAATAATAGATAAATAGCATTTTTTTAGAAGGTGCCGTCTTAACTAACAAGCCCGGGAGCCAAAAAGGTTCAATGATTGGAGAAGGGAAGAATCTCAGAGACTTTTCTGCCAGTTCATCCTCAACAAGAAACTAGTTCTATGTTAATTTCCCACACAAATACAATCACTTTTTGCTTTGAATGATGACAGAACGCACAAACATATCAACAATAAAAAGCAAAACTATAGATTTTTTCCCCCACTGTGTTAAAAAAAGAGTGGCATCATGGCTACAATTATTTAGAAACAGAGTTAACCGAATAACATGACACAGGCGAAACAACAAGCAACTTGATGCATAAATTAGCTTCCTGCTCGTTGGCTATTAATGCCGTCAATGTTCTGTTGCACCACTAATTTTCACCGTCATCCATCAAATTCCAGCAGCTTTCTAAACCTCCATGCCGGCCGGCCGAACACTGAGCTGACGGGAGACCTCGGACCCGACACGGATATGAGAGGCTGGAAAGGCGACCGGAGCGAAGGGATGAGATCACTGGTGGCGAGCAGACGAGCTTACCACCCTGAGAGGGACCAGGTGCTACACTGAATCACCCTGGAAACGGTCGTCATGGAGACCTTAAAGGCACAGCAGGCAGGCGCCGTGGAAGGGATGAGTTGTAAATGACTAAGTGATGTAATTGTGCGCTCTAAACCGGGAGATTTGTGCGTTTGTCTGATGAGGCAAGGTGTTTCTGCTTAATCTAATTGTTGTGGAACCTCTCGTCTGCCGCTCCTTATTACTCATTATCTTTCACTGACGACGGGTCTGAGAGCGGTGAGAGAGCCCAGCCCCATACGGACGCTCGACACACCACCTGTGTTTGTGTTTGTAAGGTTATCCTATCGCCGTGGTGATTATTTGCTCTCCTCTGAACGAGAATTCACCAACTAGCCGTTTTGAATTATTCACAGCTGCGATCAGCGCTATTACACGGCTGTTAACGGAGGTGAAGATACGCTCCACGCATCCATCCGCCCTCCCCATCCCTCTCTCTCTCCCCCACACATAGAAAACTGCCCTTTTATCCACCCAGAAAACCTCCTCTTCAATTTCCTCCTCTTCCATCGTGCCACCCTCCCCGTGCTCCCCTCTCAATCTCCTCCTCACCTGATTGCTTTGCCACTGTGCTCTCTCTCTCTCTCTCTCACTTCCACCTCTTACTCCCTCCTTCTCCATCTACCCTTCAGCTCCATCCGTCTTCCCCATGTTCCCTCCTTCTTTGTTCACTCTCCTCCTCGCTCCTCTTCCGATTCTGCAGCTTTCATTTGTTTTTCCTGCGTCGTTTCACGTTTGCTTTTCTTCATCTGAGCTCATCAATCTTTATTCTCCAGGTTGCTTTTTTAGCGTCGACGTCCTCCCCCTGCCTCAGAATCAACCATATTTCACTCTCGCCTTCTTTCTCTCCATTTATTTATTTGACTCCATCTTTACCACACAGCTGTATAACCTTCACCTTTCTTTGTCTTTTCCTCTATGTCTGAATCCATCTGAGCCTGTCATAGCCTCCTCATTATGTCCTCTCCTCCTCTGCGCTCCTTCCCTCCATCTCTCTCTTCTCCTCTCCAGAGAAGCCATTAGGTGCAGCTGTAAGGCTATTACTCTTTTTCTGTCTCTCTATCTTTTCTCTCACTTTGCTCTAGTCTCAGGGTAATAGACCCCCCTCCCCCGCCCTTCTTTTCTTTCCCTCTGTCCCTCAGTCTCTCCATCTCTGTGTTCCTTTTCTGCTCTTCATCCCAACCGAGTTCACATCCTTTGACAATCTTCCGTTTCCATCCTCCTCATCTTCTCTCCATCTTATTTCAGCATTCCTATAGCAACCCGAGTCATTCCTCCCGTTCTCCCATATTCCAGTGAGAGACCCTTCAAGTAATCCACTGTGTGCAATGCTGCATAGTGGTTAGAGGTCACTATAGTATGAAACACTCATTTAAATTCAATTAAGTCAAGTTGGAGGAAACCAAAATCTCTTTAGATTCTTTCCTGTCGCTAACAAACATTTCACAAATACTAAAAATGGATCCAATCCAATGCAACACCTTTATCAAGCCTGATAGTGACCAGGCTGACAGTACAGTGAACCTACAAATCTGAACTTGGTGACGATGACTTGACGTTTGCACAGAGGTTCCTGATGGTGAAAAACAGGATTTAGGTCATTTTGAATGGAGCGGTGTTAGCTGGCCTCAATGTTGCAGAAACCGCTGATCATCTGGGATTTTCACGCAGAACCAGTACAAAAAATGATCCAAAACTCGTCTCGAGCGGTGTGGTCAAGAGGCTTGCTCTGTATCGCCCGAAAAACGTTTTTGACTTAATCTGCTGTAAACCTGACTTTATAAAGACTTTGAGTTGCTTCCCACCGAAAGAAGACAGAAGGATTATGGGAATTCAACCAAGTGAGGCCACGTATGAGGCCGTTGAAAGTCCTCAAAGCTGAATGCGGTTCGATCCTCAGAGATTAAACTAAACATTGTTCAAGTACCCATCATTTGCAATACACATGAAATGGACATTAAATATTCTTTTCACTCAATTTCATTCCTCATACAAAAGCTACAACTGGTAGATATCCAGCCATAAAATGAGGTGCAACAGCTAACAAAATAGCTACTGGCATTTTCTTCTTAGTTGAGCCAAAAAAGTGCTGCAACTATTCCTCACAATAAGCCTTTTTTTATGCAAAGGCATAGATGTTGTAGAAATACTTCAGCAGAAGATGCATATTTAAGTGTCTATATGCTGCTCTGTTGGTACATTGCGTCTGTGAGGGCAAATAATGAAAAATAAATCTGGTTTTCTTGTGCACTTATTGCATTAGAAGTAAACAACCAGAGATCAGCCTGATCACGCCCAAAAAACACTCCTTTACGAAGAGAACAGCCCATCTTTACCTCCTTTTGTCTCGCACATTAAGCTGCCTTTCTAAGTGCAGCACCTTCTGCTATCTTCATCGCCCCCAACTCTGCTCATCTTTGTAGGCCATTAATCTCTCCTCCTCCTGCGGCTGTATTTCCTGTGCCTTTTCCTCCCCCTCCAGTGCAGAGGAGACGGAGAGAGAATGACCATTATCTAAGCCAGCATCTCCAATAATTCCACAGCACCCTATTATCCACAATAGAGCCAAAATGGCCTTTGGTAATATGATGAAATCTGCCGTAAAAAAGTAGAAATGGGACTAAAAGCGTCAGAGTGTAGAAAAACCTCCATTCCTCAGCTGCTTTATCAAATTATTGCATTCTACTCATCTCTCCGTCTGCAGCCCTCCCTCCCACATCGGGTGCATTACTGTGTCTTTCTCTAAATTCTCCTCATTTTGCTCTGTTTGTCTCTTTCACTCCGCTCGTTCGCCGATACCTTCTCCCTCCGCCAGTCACACACTCTGCCTGTTTTCGATCTTTGGCCTTCCTCGTCTCTCTGCTCCCAACGAGAGCTTGTCGATTTGTCGCCGGATAACGCCGTGCTCTCAAAAAGCAGAAAATGGAAATCGCATTAACCCAAGTGTCGGTCTGTCCCAGATTGCACTTAAAAAGGAACAACAAAACAAACTCGGGTACAACTCCAGGACGCGCTTGTGCAGACATATGAGCAGAGGAATGTGTGTTTAGAGAGAAAGAGCCTTGCAATCAGTTGTGTGCTACAAATAGGTGCAGGGAAAACAATTTGCAGTCATTGCTAACAGCTGGTGGTGCTGTGTGCGCGCGAGTGTGTGCATGTGTGGGAAAGCTCGTCCAATCTCCACAGCCTCTCTTTTTTTCCCTCCCCTCCTCCACAGCATTGTCCCTGGAGAGGTGGGGAGGTGATGTATGGAGCCTCTCCTGATCGCACGACTCAGCAGAGCAGATGGACAGAAGAGACACAAGGACAGAGGTGTACTGTAGTCGATGGAACAAAAGGAGCGAAATATTGCGAGTGCATTGTGCAAAAGTGAGCAAGCTCAGAGAAAATAAGAGCGTGGAATCGCAATGGTACTTAGAATGCGTAGATGCAAGGTAGATATATTTAAAACCCCAGTATATGCTCTGGCCTCGGTGTCTCTTATTGTCTAATTCTGTAAAAAACGGTTTTCCAAATGGCGCACAGGCAGAGCGATCCAAATAATAATAATAATAAAAAGATGCCTATATTGCACAAAACTAGGTAGCTAAGAAACCGCACTTAAAAGCCCAATTTTTAGGTGATTTATGACAGCATATGCTCAGCAGGTCTGCCTCAATCGATTTTATTACCAGGCGATGTGAAACATGACCCCAAATCCAAGGAAATCTAATTAGGCTGAAAATAAACATTTGGCACCTACTGGACCAGAACAAACCAGTGGAGAAACTTTAAGACGTATCGTCCCTTTTAATTATTATTACTTGACATTTAAAAGGAAGAACGTCGGTGAATATGGACTTATCCGAAACAGTTCAGCACCAACATTGAATGATGCAATTTGGACTTTATTTCGCACAAATCTAAACCAGCATGTGAATAATTTGGGTGTTCATGTCTAATTAAAGATAACAGAGTGGCCTGAATAACACCAATGTTGGGGACATGCACCAGTCAACAAGCGCATCTGTTTTTCTTCTTCTTTTCCTCATGTCCGACTCATCATTTTCATATCTGCTTTGCGTTTGCTGCCATCCTCTGACTGTTCTTGTCACCGTTGATGCACACAACAAATAAGATCCGCAGCTAGAGAGCAGATATAGACGACATTTCTTTGGCTTGTCGTTCACACTGCTGAATGAAATGACAGCAATCAGACTTCAGTGTGAGCGGTTTATGACCCCAAAGTGACCCGAACGCATGGAACAACATCACTGACGTCACACATCAGCGCACTTGGATGCTCAGCAAGAGCCACGAGTGGTGGGATTATGACGCGATCCGCTTCACTGGCGCAGACTTCTTTCCTAATTTTATAATTAAAATTTTCAGTCAGTATTTACATCTAGATTTACTGTAACTGTATCTTCTGGTGCAGAATTATGATGCACGTCTCAAGTCAATGACGTAAAGTCGAATGAAATGCAACATGACCGTTCAGACTGTAGACGCTTCAAAAACTATCAGATGAAGCATCTTTATGCCGCTCTAATATTTATAAAATGGTTTAGAAAATGCTGCTTGTTACTCATATAGTCAGGGCTTCGACCAGATCAACCAAAGGGCTTTTACAACATGAGGTGTAAAGCTCCAGTTATATTCTGACCAGAAAGTCTTCCTCATTTCTAAAAAGAAAGAAAGAAAAAAACAAAGTACCACAGAGGAGTAATTCTTTCTAAAAAGAAAGGTGGGAGGATACAAAACATGAGGAGGAATGGAGGGAAAAAGTTTCTACTGATGATGGAAGGGAGCAAACAGAGCAAACAGACAACCTCAGGTGATGAAGAGAATTTACAGGAGAAGAAGGTGAAGCAAATATATACTGGAAACCATTTTTTTTTTTTTTTACTATTATTTCAAGGGGAAGGATCACTGGCCAAGCTGGGGGGGGGGGGGGGGAGAGTGAAATAGATGTGTAAACAAACACTGGTGTTTCAGATAAATAAGACTGGGCTGGAGAGGGAAAGAGAGCGTGAGCAAAAACGACAGATAAGGGAGGGGAGGATGGAAGCAGAGTGGGAGGAAGGCGCGGAGTGAGAAAACAAGCTCGACCATGTGTCTAAGTTAACAGCGGCAAGAGAAACCTCAATAGAGAAAAAGGTGTGGGCGGGAAAGCACTCCACGGGGAGAGAGGAGACAGATGTAGAAGGGAAACAGGCACCGGGAGACGTAGAAAGAGACAGAAGAGGTAAAACGAAGGCGCAGTCTGGAGACTCCGAGTAAGGAGAAAAATCAAGACAAAGCGAGGATGAAAAGGAACAGGAGAGCAGAAATGTCCTGGAGCTCAAGATGGCATGAGAAAGGGATGAGGTTCATGTGGGATGGTGGGAATTAAATGACAAGAAGAAAAACTAATTATTCTGTGATTCTGCTAATTAGCTCAAGCTTTACTGACAACTCTGCGTGGCACCAGACGTTTACCGAACGGTTCTCGCCACACTGATGGCCTTCGGGTGGGAGGAACCGCAGAAGAAGGGATGAGAGGAAGGGGAAAAAAAACAGAGGAAGCAATGGAGGTGGGCAGAGGGGTGAGACTGATAGAGCCGGACAGAAGGAAAAAAAGAGAGAAAAAAAGAGAGAAAAAGGGAAGGAGAGAGAGAGAGAGAGAGGAGGTGGCAACGCCTGAAGTTATCTGAAAGCACTCCATCAAATGAGAGACGAAGAGAAACAGAGAGAGGAGCTGAAGCCCAGGGGATAAACTCGTGACGTCTGTTTACCCATGCATTGAGCCACTTTTACATAAACCAACAATTAAAAAGCCTCATTTAGGCTCTTACTGCTGAAGATTATGCACACACTGCCAAGTCAATAAGAAGACTGTACTCTAATGCTGCTTGAAAAGACAGAACGTCCACATCATTAAATCTGTTTACTCTTCTTTTTTGTGCTCCCCGTGTTGGATAACTCTATTTTCTTTGTTTCTGCTGCACTGCTTGCTGCGGTTTCTTCTCTCATGAGACAAATATACAGCCTGGTCACAGATTTATCCCTGAAAATACTTCAAACCACTGTGTCCTTGCCTTGGGAGATAGGTGCTGCAGATAAAACCGAGAGTCCGCCGTAATTGTTAATTTGCCAGCCACTTGTTGGCTAATTTAATGAGCTGCAGATAGCTAATGTGAACTAACACCCATCAGCTCCACGAGTTTGTCATTTTCAGCCCACTTCTCTGAAACATTAAACCCCTCGAAAGGGCAGGTTATGTTCAAATTATGCATTTCATATCCTCACGCAGGATATTATTTCAAAAGAGCAATAAGTTAGCTTCATAATTGTGCAAGTTTCACATGTAAAAAAAAAAAAATCTTAAAGTCAAACAGAAATCTTTAAAAAAAAAAAAAACTGCATGTTGAATTAAATCAGTAAAAATAAATTAAAATCTAGATCAAATTTCTCTATTAGACAATTTATCAGAGTCACTTGCAGCAGACCAGAAGCAGATTGTAGGAAATACTAGAAATTGGTGGATTTCAAAACAGGTTCTGTACAACCCAAATAGTTTCTTTACCAACAGAATCAATCTGAACATGATATATATATATATAATACACGTCCACTAACATTTCCCTCTTTGTGCTCGTTTTCTTTGTTGTTTTATGGTCATAATTCATGTTAGAGTAAATATTTCTACTTGGCTCCTGGTCTCTTGTCGCTGTGTCACACTGATGTGATTCCTGACTGTTTTCAGCTTTTATGTCTCCTGGATATGCAGAAATTGCATTTCCTTTGCTATGATTAATAAATGATGTTGAGTATGTGATTTTTTATTTTTATTTATTTTTTTATAAATATCCCTTATTGGTTCTGATGGTTCATTCATCCAAATTATCCAGTGGCTCCATAGAAACTTCCCTTAATGTCTTAAAATGTTTGACAGGAGCATTGAAGGCTATTATCTGTGTTTTTGTATAACAGTAAGAACACAATAATAAACAGGAATGAACATTGAAAGTGAATGGATATACAATCACTTAAATGCAATTCCACATAGTGGCGTGTTGGTTGTCAGTGTGTTGGATGTTGAGCCTCTTTCTTCCAACGCAACCTTCTGAACATGAATATCTGCCCTTTCAAAACCTGCTTTTATTCCTTCGCTGTATGGACTTCGGTTCACAGAGTCAAAAATCTGTGTTTCTTGTGTGTTGTGCTCTTTACTGCGAGCTGCCGTATTGCAAAAACGTAGACGGATATGTGCAGCAAAAACGTTTACCTGCAATAATTGATGCCGATTTCAAAAGACATCTGTGTTTTAGTTCACACACACAAACAACAAAGATGACTTCCAAGGATACAAAGAGAATGCAGTGATCCCAAATTGTGGGGGTATTTAAGCCCAAGGGCTGCATACGTTAGCTGACAGGTCCATGCAACCCAAATCGCCAGACGACGAGAAAGTCTAACTTCTTACAGGAGGAAGAATGTGTGGGAGTTTCAGGCAATCCTGTGAGGCTCATTGCCGTGAGGCAGCCACGTGCCGGGAACGTGGCACTTAAAACCTCACTTTACTGATTACATACACACACATATACACACTGCAGCTGATAGGTGCTGGTAGATGCAAGCACTAGTAAAGGGGGCAAAATGAAAGAGAGGGGTTAAGTCGCTCAGTATGGAGGGATTTAAGCCTTAAACAGTCTGAGGAAAAAAAAAAGAGAGAGATGAAATGGGGGCTGGGAGAGTGCTCTGAGTCACCGACGGAGCGCAAGAGTGTTTAACTGTACAGTACGGTTTTTATTAACCGGTAGAGAAAGTGAATGCTACCAGAAACATTTCTTGCTTCTCTTTGTTTGCCTGCTTTTTCTGTCGAGCCTCCGGAGACGGAGGAAGAGAGGAACACGATGTGGAAGGAAGATGGGATATCCCCGCAAATCAACCGATTCCTCCCCTGTTTGTGACTTTCCGTCCTCCACTCCCTCCCAAGCCAAAAACAGATGCTCCTTTAAACAGATGAGATATCCCGCTCTATTGACCCGGCGTATTGATATGCTCTGTATTTTGTTTGTCTGTTTCTCTTGGGAGACGAATGCTGTGCCTTCAGTTTTTGCTGCAGAGAAATCAATGACGACACAACCCTCCTAACTGAGAAACGGCTAGCAACACATGTCGGTGTCATCGAGTTTTTGAATATTTACATTAGACGGTTAGTGGATATTTACAGTTACATCCCAACTCTGCAGCGATAAGCCACAGTCAACTAGCTGCTAATCCTCCAACATTGGGAGTGTGCGGCAATGCTGGCTAATCCCAGCGAAGGAGGCTAACGCGGCAGGTCGCCTCACACACCAAGGAGAACCATTTACGCCGTGGTAACCGAGATCGATTAAGAGTGGGTGAGAGAGGACTATTGTAGTGTTGTTAGCCTTGCTCATTGACCATATGTAGATCAATACCTGCAGCAGCCGGAGGACAGACGGAGACAAAAAAGCACACACACACACATATATATAAAATAAGCACATAAATATGCCTTTATGAGTAAACACAAGGACTCTCATCTGCAATCAGCCTGTGGTCTAAATAATGTTAATGATTTGACCATTAGGGCTGAGGCATGAATCAGAGGTAATGGCTGCAGAAGAAGGCCGTATCGATGAGCTTCAGCACACGCTGAAGCACCTGCACACACAAACACTGAACAGTGGACAGTGTGACGCAAATGCAGAAGTTGTTCTTTTAACAGTAAATGCTTATTTAAACTGCTCTAAGACAACACAAAACCCCCTCTAATATGAACAAGTGTGCACAAGTGCTAGCCTAGCCTGAAAAAAGAGAAGACTTGGTTATTTATATGTATTATCGCTGAGGTGTTTCAAAATAAAGTTAGAGGAAGGAAAACAAAAAACAAGCAACTTGACTGTTCAGTCAGGCCGCCACTACGTGGGGAAGTTTTAGGGAAATAACTGAGGGTATTTTATCAAAGTTACTGTTTTTTTTTGTCTTTATGAAACATGCTAGACATGTTGGAAATATCTTGGCTATATCTCGCTTAAGGTATGGATCTATTTATTGTAATGGGAGAAGATGCTACTGATCACAGTTAGCAAAGTTTATTGTGCCAATTGCCAACAAATGCTATGGAATGCCACCATACCTGGCACTACAATGTTATACTGACAACAACACTCTTCAGTGTGACAGTTATTACAGCAGGAAAAAGTCAACTTTTACGTTTTTCTATTTAGTGAAATCCTGTTTATTAGTAGGATTCACATGCCACCTGGTGCTAACCACTTAATCATCAAGAATGAGTAAAAGCATTTCAAAGACTTACAATAAATGGAGGGATGATTTAGCAATCTAACGCGACGATATGTTACCAGGCCTGGGCTTGTTGCAATCGTGATCTAACCAAGGTTTTGAAAAGTTATGGTTTCAAAACTACAAAATCTTTACCAGAATTAAATCTTGAAGTGGCCAGAGAACAGAAGAGTGTAGTGCTCCAAGGTCAAATTGTGTTACATGTTCAAGATTTTACAAGGAAATAGATACTTCACCGAGTTTAGTTTTCAATCTATACTAAAAAAACATAAGATGAATAACAGAATGTTAAAAAAAAATTGGCAAACTGGAAAATAAAACACCACATACTGCAGATTATGTAGAGGAGCAGCAGAGATCATCTTAAGTCCATTTTAAGCATATTCTCAAAACCTCTGCCTCTTTAACAAACTTGGTATTTTCCTCATAATCCTGCTGTATCAAATCCTAATCTTGTTGACCTATATTTCTACCCTCTGGTGGAAGATCCAAGTCCAAGATGGCTACAAGCGCCTCCTAAAGAGCAGAGTTGTTTTTTATTTTTATTTTAATGAAGAATCAACTTCTTCTCATAAGATGGTTAAAGAAAAATCAGATATTTAAAAACAGATTTTCCGATTGAATACAAATTTACAATATTTACACTTGGGTGGAAAATGGTTTTATACTGGATTAATCCTACAGGGTTTTCTTAAAACATACACCATGGGCATGAAAACAAACTATTCAATTATCAACGTACAAAATGTCTTGTATTAGATTTTAAAAAAAGTAAAAGATGCCAGGTGAACTCGGCCTGGTGAATACGACACACCACGTTGAGGGCGTGTGAAGTTGACAGCGGGAGAATTTACGACCAGTCCTCCCAGGTGGATCTTAGCACACAATGCTGACCACTTCAGTTTCAGCTGTGAGGAGTGGAAAAAAGTAGGACCAGGAGAAAAAGAGGAGGATGAGAAGAAGGAACGGAAACTAAAGCTCTAAATTTAGCTCCATGCAACATTCCAGAGAAGAATAACGCAGTTTCCTCCTTTCGCTGGTGGTGCTGGAAGAGGGGAAGAGTGTGAGGGATCCGAACTGCAAATCTGAGGTGATGATGATCCTATAAACTTTACAGGCCATGAAACAGATGCCAAAAATGTAACATGATGACAGTATAATAGCAAAGAGGGCTGAGAAACATTTCTCTGGTGCAAACAAACAATGCTGCGGTGTAAAAAGGAAAAAGAAAAAAGAAAAAAAAAAGTTTCCACTTGCTGGTGAACGTGGAAGCTGTCAGAGGACAAGGAAGGCATCGCTTAATGCTGTGTGTGTTTTCATGCTCCTGACCTTCTGGTGGGAAAGTGAAGAAGGGAGGAGAGGGGGAAGCTGACAGAGACAACTATTGGAAGTGCAGAGGAAAGATGAGAGGAGAGGGGAAGATAAAACAGACAATGTAAAAGGAGTAAAAACACACCTCCTCCCCCTTTTCCAGGCCCACACAAGTTGAGAGAAACCAGTGGTGTGTTTGGTGTGTGTGGCCGTGTGATCACGCTTGTGCTCTTGACGCTTCGGTTTCACATGACTGGTTATACTGGTGTGTGTCCCACCAGGTATCTGATCACAACCAAACGGATGCTTCAGGTGTGGTGATGAGCGTTTCGCATGTCCTTCATGTGTTTCTGGGTCTTGCTTGCAGAATTGTGTTTGCGTTTCTCTTTCCAGTATAAAAGCAGAGCCGGAAACTTTTAGCTTGTCGTTAAATAATTACTCATGTTCACGTCGCTTCCAAAAACGGGTCCATGTGTTTTTAATTCAGCTGTGCTCAAACGTATGCAGAAGCATTTCTCTGCACAGGATGTTACATTGCTACTACTATGGATTTATTTAAGCAATGTTGCCTCGTCTTCTGAAAAGTAAAAAAAAAGAAAAGCAAACAGTAAGATTTGTGAATGCAAGCAAACTGCACGTGCAATGGGCCTTGAAAGTTCAGTAGTTTCATCTAAAAATAGGCTGATTATTAACACCAGTGTATTTGGGGTTAAGAGTAAAAATGGGCACAAACCACTGCGAGCACGCAAAAACAAGACAAAAGCCCTTTATTAACACATAACACTCAGATTGTATTGAAAGTGGCTGTCACACTGTTTCTTATCTTGCCGTGCAAGTGACAAGATCACACTTGTACGGCGAGATAAGACAGGTCTAAACGTAAAAAGATGGGACATTTTTTTCCGTAAAAGTTCAAGTCCAGAATGGCGTAAAATGTACAACATGCTACTGTGCCAGAACAGAGAAAAGTTCATTGACGTCATGACCTTATTCTCATTTTTTACATGGGCTGACTGCCTGACCGTTTGGGGTTGAAGGTTTAGTACTGATTATATATTCTATGAGGACAAAAAAATTATTAGTTCAATTTATCTGGAAACTGGTCGGACTGTCCTTTCACTGATGAAGCTCAAAAACTAGCAAACCAAAATGAGTTAATCTTCACCAGCGCAAACAAAGCAACTGCATAGTGCAGCAACGAGAGGAATCTGACAACTGATTTGTCTTAAATGTAGACACTTAAAAAACACAAGCAGCTCAACTTTCACCGGAGAAAAAGCCAATGCTGTATTAGCATTTACTGTATTCTCGTAAGCTCAACGACAGCTAGAAAATACAGTCAGAGATGGATTCTCTCGTGAATAACATTTCTTAAGCAAAAATATAGAGCGGGGAAAAAAAATCTTAACTAGCTAATCTCTCTAGTTACCAAGGAATAATGATTTCACCAAAGACACAAATCTAGATATATATATATATTTAAAATGAAATTGTTAATTTCCACTTACATAATTGAATATTGTCCTACAATTTACAGTGTTTTGCAAAGAATATTATAACATTTGTTTGGCTCAGTTAGGCTTCACTAAGATTTGAGTGCTTTGTCCAATTACGTTACCAAAAAATTTGAGAAACATATTTGAAGAAGAACTGCTTTGGTGGAAAATATGATACTCACCTGGGCATCATCACTGTCAAAAGGAAGCTGTATGCCATTTAGGAAGTATTAGCTGGATATTTAATAAGCCTAATGTCTTAACAGGTCTGACTATACAAGAACAACATATTTGATGTTCTTTTTTCGTTAAATCCACTTTTCCAAGATCTGGAAATGGCAAAATGACTCCTTTCACATAACATGCCAAGGATAAAAAAAAAAAGGGCCAATAATCTTGAACACTTAAATACAGCCGTAAATGTGAGCTGTAGCAAACGGTGACAGAGAGGTTAAAAAACCCACAACTATCCTCACAGGTAGGGTTAGGGTTAACACACTAAGTGAGGGAGCAAGAAGGCTGAGAAAGAGAGAGAAAAAAAGGACAGCGATCAAGGCTGATAACAAGGTGGGGGGGGGAGGGCAAGTTTGTGCAATTTCTGCAGGAACTGTTTGTGCCATTCTGGGCTGAGGTGACATGGATGTGGCAGGCATTAAACGATCAGCCGCTTCAAGATGTCATGATCAAATCGTGGGGTCAATTAAAGCTGCTCGCTCCACGGTGGGCTGTTCCAGACAGTAAAACGGCAGGAATGATTGAAGGTTCGGTGGGAATACGACTGGGGAGGATAAGCGAGCGCATTTGTGACCCCCCCCACCCCCTGCGTTAGATGTAGACAAACAACCCCACCCCTGCTATCTCCTGCACTCTCCACCAAGGCAGAGCGACGTCAGGGCCCGCCTACGACGAGGTCAAACGGAGATTTACTTCCTTATCAATTGGCCCAGACAGCTGCCTGTCAGAGGACAGAAAGAAGGGATGTGGGAGGGAGGGGGGAGATGGAGGGATGGGAACGTGGAACGGGCAAGGTCACTTCTCTGTGAAGGCTTTACGGCGGCGTAATGTTTAAAGGAGGCCGTTATGACTATCCGATACAAGCGTCAAGGTCCAGAAAGTAAAGCGCGGGGGAGAGGGAGGGACAGGGGCAGGAAAAAAAAATTAGAGAGGGAGAGAGTGACAGATGAAAAACAAGACAGATTTGGTGTTTTGCTACAGCAGTGATGGAGACAGTAAAGAGCTACATGTGTGTGCTGCAGCAGCCCTCCTGTGCCAGATTACAGTGACGTAGTGTTATCATTTCTCTGATAGGAGCACTGCCACAAGAGGAGGAGGAGGAGAAAGAGGAGGAGGAGGGAGGGGATGGCAGGAGAGGACAGAAAGGGGGAGGGGTGACGAGTCTCATTGCTGGAAAAATGGTCTGATAGCCAAGGAAAAAAAAAAGTGAGGTAGGGAGGGAGGGAGGGAGTGAGAAGGAAAAGTGAGAGTGCCACACAAAGGAACAGAGCAGACACAAAGAAAGACAGAGACAGCCGGAGGAGAAAGAAGACAAGGGAAGGAGGGAGGGAGAGACGAGTAGAAGGAGGAAGAATGAGATTGAGTGCAGGGGGTTCTTTGTGTGGAAGTTCAAAGAGCAGAAGGAAAAGTTAAAATACAAGAAAAGCAGGAAAGGAAGTAAAAAAAAATGTGGATGTGACAGAGGTGAGAGCGAGAAGAAAAAGTAGAAAAGGAAAGAAAGAAAGAGCAGAGAGTGAAGCTCCTCTGAGCGGCTGGTGGGTCAGCGCAGCGCCTGCGAGCGTTTTGTGGAGCCGCGCGGCCGCGGCCAGCAACATTTACAAAGAGGCAGCTGTTCCATTAGCTTCTGCCATTGTGTCTAATTACATTCTGGTCTCCTCAGACGCACGCTCACACCAGTGCACACAACAAAGCATATGTGCACGGAAACACACAACCGCCGCCGCCTCTCCAGCCAACCAAGAAATCCCTACCATGCACACTAACGAGAAGAGGAACTCGGAGCGACAGAACCAGAAAGAGAGCGAGAGAGAGTGTGTCTGTTAATCACAGTGTCATGCACACTCGCTTACAACCCCACTCCACCACCCTCCTCCATACAAGGCAGAGAAATGACACTTCAGATCTATGAATGTCTGCGTGTGTGTGTGTGCGTGTGTGTTAGCCAGCATATTTCTCTAGCAGAGGCACACACACACCTCCCCCTAGTCGTTGAAGAGAGGAGGATCTAAGGCTTTGTGAAATACCAAACATACCAGAGGAGCCACATGAGAGGGGAAAGGGCTGCTTTTGAGAATCCTCAAAAGACGCACACTTCCACTCGTGCACACAATCTGTGGAAACACAGTTCTCACAGCCCTTTCCACACACATGAAACTCAGCCGAGCCAAGCTAGCATGATGTAAAGGTTGATTGACAAATAGACACACACACTCACACGTGCGCGCACGCACACACAGCTGATGCATCCTCCCTAATCAGCTCAGTGGTGTAGCATTTGGATAAGCAGCACTCCTAAGACTACTTGACAATAGTGAGACAGGAGAGCTTACATTGTATTAAACCAGAAAAACCGTACACAAGCATCCTTCAGGCTCTGCACTGCTGTTAGCAGAAACAAGAAAACCAAACAAAAGGTGATGGCCAATCCAAGCCAACGTTCGATCAGCGGAGAACAGTAAGCGTACGCCATAAGGCTTGGGGGGAGGAAAAACGGAAACGAAATGAGGAAAGAAATGCAGACAGGAACCGAAAGCTTTGATCAGTCAGTAAAAGTCGCCGAGGCTCATTTCTGAAATCAGATTCACCAAGAGAATTAGAAATGAGGGGAAATATTTGCAGCAATAATTTGCTTCAGATGAGACATGTTTTAATACTTTAATTGGTCAATATTTTTATTTTTTGAAGTTATTGCTGCCATAAATTTTGAGTTCTCTCTTAATTTTTTTGTCATTACACAGAAGCTACAAATGGTCCAGGGATTTTATGTTTAGCTATGTCTCTTTCCTAGAGAGGGCTGTGACTGGCTGTTTTTTTATTTTCTCTCATCATAGAAAATACACCTGATCCAGACATCCTGTGCCTCTTTCCTGGACAAACATAATTAAAAAAGAGTAACTACATGTACTCTACTCTTTTATCACAATAATATTAGTGGTTCAACGCTCCACTGTGTTTCTCCACTAGCTGATGCAGGCCAAAAGCTTCTTCTGTCCTACCATCACAAACATAAACATGCAGAGTTTGCTAATCTGAACTGGGGCTTTAACAGAAACTAGATGCTTTGGTTAAATCCGACTAAGATTTAAAACGCAAAAGAAAAACCAGGCCTGACATAAAACAAACAAAAAATATGAATATGTGGAAAAGCATGTCATAAAATCTCAAATTCCAAAACTGAAATGGTTATATGCAAATTAAGATTCAAATCAAGATTAATTTTTTATAACTTGTTTACAACTTGCCTTAGTGTCTAGGTTTTCTTTAAAAATATATCTTTTTTTTTTACATTTTAAATAAAGCAAATTAATTCTTGCTGTTATGAAAAGTGGAGGATCTGCAATGTTTTGGTCCCATTTCTTTTCTGAAGACATTTGGGAACATTGTTAAGAGAACACGGCATCACAAACCCTTCGATGAAAACAGGATGTGGACAGCGTGATGGTCCAGAACATATGGTCAAGTTAAGATAAATGTGTTAAACAAAAATAAATAAAAAAATTCTCAGTCTTCAGACCTAAATCATGATACCTGAGAAAGACTCTGCAGAAGAGGAATAAGCAAAAATCTTTAGCTTTTTTTTTGTATGTTCCCATCTCAGTAAATTTTATGGGTAAGAGTAAGTGCTATCCTGTTGCCAAAAGCAGGTTGCATAAAGTACCAATAATTTTGACATTTGCAATTTTGATGTTTTTATTTTTTATATATATAATGATGAATAAATGTGCTCAAATTCCAAATCTTGCAGTGTCAGATAATCCCTCTGCAATGAAAAAAATCTACATAAAACGTTTTAAATGTTTCTACCGGCCGTACTAACAACACTGTAAAAGTCATATCATTCACTCAACATCATTCATGTATTTTGCTTTTCAAATGTACACGAAGCAGAAATGCAAACTTAAAGTAACTTGGATCAATTAAAAACCAGAACAAAAGGAACAAACAAGTCATCATAATTAGTTGATCATCAGTGCATTAAGGAAACAATCTCTCTGCCTCACGCGCAAACCACATGTTTGTTCTTTCAAACACCTGCAGGGTTAAAGTGGAGGAGTTTTGCTTTTGAGCAACCCCACCATGAGAAGTAAAAGGAAGATTTCAAGACGTAGCAGTCATGTTGTAGACAAAACTCTACACTCAGGCAAGGCGAGGACATGATGCCCGCACACCAACTAATGACAGGTATAAGCCTGGAGAAAGAGTCAAACTCTCACATGCGCTCTTCATTCCCGCTCCCCTAAGATTGATTCATGAGCTCCAACAGGGAGATTGCTTTCTACAAGAAGGAAAATAAAAATAAAAATCACACACCAGTCTGCCTTTTAGGATGCGCACACGCACACACACAATGTCATAAACCCGGGCCTGGTGCCTATGTCAAGGTGAAATGGAGTAGGAAAACAAATAGATGTGCTCGTAGCAAACCTCCGCTCCGGTGAGCAGTGAGTTTGGAATAACTGCCTGAGACACACTCTGCACAGCGATTTATTTCTTCCATCTACCTCCAACCATCAATGTAGCTATTAGGATGTACAGCTCTGCAGGCTGCAGATCCCTTATTATCATACGCTCACCAATAAGAACCCTCCATCTCCTGGAATCATTTCTACAGCTTCCTTTAAATAACAGCTTCACCTTCTAAAATATACAAAATGCCAAATATAATAAAGCAGCAAATCAAGTGTAAAAATGTACTAATAAAATAAATATAATATTGTTGGATTAGGTCGCCTAGATTTGCCAAACTTTAGTTACCATCAAACAGAAAATTGTAGATGTGGAAGCCGTTTCGCCTGCTCACAGTTTGTGTCCATCAGTAAAGTTGCACCTGGTCAGCAGTTGTTGCTGCCACCTTTCTATTTTAAGCTGTTAGAGGATGGGACTGTGATACATAAACTGAGTGGGTAATTCTGTCGAGCAGCTTGGTCCAAAACAGGCCTAAAGAGACCCGAATGTCCTTGTGATGATGCAAAATATAGTAGCCATCCAGGAGTCCTGGTGTCAAGCTGTTACTGAAGACTGATAGTTGCCCATTTGTGCTTGTTTCTGCATCACTGTTCTCTCTCAAAAATACACATCGGCAATCTATTGTGAGCAGGAATAGCACTGTGAGCTAAATCTGGAACGGGAAGCTTGGCGTATGGATTCTCTTCTCAGTCTTGCCTTTTTGTGGCATGCAGACATTGTGAAAATATTTGTGTATCAATCGTCCAGTGATCAGAACTTTAAGATTTTTCCTTAAACAGTTTTGAGCAGTAATCTACTTGTTAAGCTGGAAAATCAGTTTTTTTTAAAAATATTGTTTATTGAAAGGCAACAAAAATAAAACTATCCCACCTTTTCACTTTGAAAATATGCCAACAGAGCGATTTCGTTGATTCACTTTGTTTAGAGGTTAGGAAAAAAAATCAAAATGCTACTGGCATGCTAAAAGTGGCATATGTTCAGCAGCAGAGTGCAGGCTAGCTAAATGAGTGAACATACATGCTGGCTAATTTTAAGCAGAAATATTAAATAGGACTAGTCTGCTTGCTAACATCAGCCCTCTTGGAGACAGACTTGTTAAATTAACCATAACATGCCACCATCTGTCAGCTACGCTTAGAATGTGTGTGTTCAGTATCACCTTTTATTAGTGCTACATTAATTAGCATTGTATGGATAAACGCGGGGGAACAAGTCACAAAAGTGACACTGGTGATTACAAAATTTTTGTTCTTTCACTCAATACCAAACTAATTGACAGAGATTGTTGTATAGTGCTTTGGCTTGAAATGTCAATTATTCTTAAATATTAAGGGGCTTCAATTAAGGTCCTGAATAAAGCATGTATCAGGTGCAAGTAGAAATGTCAGATGTACTTAATGACAACAGGCATGCCTATAAGTATGCCTGATATTTGGTATTACAGCAGCCAATGTCAAAGAAGACCCTTAACGACAGTAATTGGGGGACCGGGCTCTGGGTGATGATGTAATGATACGCTCTCAAGCAGCTACAGCACAATGAACAGTGAGACTTAACCAGTGGAAAGTCTCGGATCAAGTAGCTCGGATGTTATCTCCCTCAGAGGTCAGGTGCAGAACGGGACAGATCTGAAAACGCAAAGCTTTCGAGTCACCTGAAATATCACCACCATGGATACGCACTGACATAGCAGCAACTTTTAAGCTGATTTTTTTACTTGACAAACTTGAATTGAGTGCCGCTTTGCCCGGTGTCACTGCATTGTCCTCCATTTGGGAGTAGATGCTCTATAAACTGAGAGACTTTCAGGGTAAAGTTTGTGTTACCTGTGCAGGAAACTTTTTTGACATTTATCCTTAAAAGTGATAACTTTGTGACTATTTTTGTGTTTTGTTTTTTTTCCTCCCACATTTCAGGCCTTAAGAAGCAGATTTATCTGACATGTATCTGAATCCAGGCTCCGGTGCTACTGTGCAGAGCCTGCTGCAGGCAGGGAGTGTGACCAGATGTGGGTTTGTGGGAAGCTGCTGAAACAAAACCTAATTCATTCTGGAACTAACAACACATATGCACATTGGCACAGTTTGTCATGCAGCAACAAGGTCTTGGATTTGAACCCTATAGTCTTTCTGCATGGTGTTTGCAAAAAAATCACCATGAATGGGTGCACTGACTACTTAAACAAAAGCATGACTGAGGTTTACTGGTCTCTGTAAAATGTGTGTGTGCATTGTTGGTTGCCCCATCATGGACTGGCAACCTGTCAAGGGCGTACGCTCACCAGTGACCACCAGAGATAGGCACCGGCCACCAGATGATGAGCGGGTACAGATAATGGACGACGTATTAAGTCAGTGAAGGTTTTGCTAGCTGATGTGGAAAATCATTCTCGCTGTGCTTAAATATTGGGGACAATTATTTAAACAAGTTTCAAGGGGGAAAAAAAATGATATATGAACTCTAAGATGAGAGATGAAAACAGACTTCAAAAATTAATTGAATGAATGACAACTGAATGTGAAACTTAGTTCAAATAGTTCAAACTATGAACATGAATAAATTCGGTGTAACTGCACCTGAAACTATTTTCTTGCTAAGAGCAAATTTGCACTGAAGGAACAAAAGGAGAAAAAAAGCTCCTGCTGCTCATAACAGCCTTCCAGGGCACGGATGTTTCATACCATAAGAAAAGGTTGGATGTCTGATCGAGAGACAGCCAAAATTCACTAATGGAAAGAGAGAAAAAAAAACAAAAACAGACTTCCCGTCAGAATATAATAAAAAAAATAACACAATCAGACATCATTCCATACTGGTTGGTTAAAGTCTCATTTTGCATGTGGCATTAAGAACAAAAAACATTAAATTGCAGATATTTAGGGCTACAACCTACATAGCGTGTTTAATAAAGACAAAATGCTTTTAAGGAGAAAAATTTAAATTATTATAAACTTCTATGTATTTTTTATTTTATTTTATTTTTTTACTTTTCCATCAGGATTGCAAACTGCAGTAGGATTACCGACCCCCTCTACTCTTCAGCTAAAGTATTTATGACATTTTGTTGCTGATCCCGGGACGGTCCGGGATGTGGAAACTCTCTGGGGTCCTCAACATCGTCGACGAGCCGACAGCCAGGAGCCCCACTGCTAACAATGACAAAATACAGCATTCACTGCTGATGCCTCACTGGTCTACGCTGAGATTAGTTTTTAGGAAATTTGGTATTAATATCCGCTGATAAATTGCCTGTTCTGTTCACTACTACTATTCTTTCTCATTTATTTCATTTGCTGATCAAAACAGTTCTCAAACTTGAAAACGAAATGGCATCTCTTTCCAATTTGCCTTAAAGAACAGCTCTGTGTTTCCGCATTGCACAAAGTGTGAAAAATGATTGATCGCCATTTTAAATCAAACCGTGCAGCATTGTGAAACAAAACAAAAGGTAATTAACTTTGTCAAACAGAAAAATAAGGTGCTAATAGTCACTTTACATGTTCTCACTTAAAGCGGTGCCTTCAGTAACACTGAAGCTTTTTTTTTTTTTTCCTGTTTGTGGGAGGCAGAGCCTCACACACAAATGTGCTGGTATTGTTTACTGTATACACACACACAGGCTATACACAACCACAGGGGAGGATATATATGCACATACAGGATCTACACACACGTTTACTGTTGATAGTGCAGGTAAAGCTGTGCTTTCCCAAGCAGTTTGAACTTGGTGTGAGGCTGCCAAACATCCCTGTGTGTGTGAGGTAAGCAGATTTTCTGCCTTCTTGCGCAAAAGCTTCAATAAGGGATACTGGGATAGAGGGGGGATGGAACGCAAAGGCAGGAAAAAAAGAGAGAGATAAGGAGAATGACAACGTGTTTTAGTGCTTACCATCAACAAAATGATTGTAGATTAATGGCAGAAGGTCAGAAAATGCACTTTTTTTGTGTGTCAGAAGGTCACATCCTACAGGTTTGTCTTCTCTTCCGCTCAGGAGTGGCAGCAGCACATCGCAGACTCTCATGTAGAAATAAACGATGCGCCTTTAAATTTTTTAAACATTTGGTGTTGCATTGATTTAACTGGCGCAGTATTGGAGTCTATTATAATTATTTTAAGCAAGCTGTGAATACGTTTTCCTTCATCGAGTAAGACCTCAACGCAACACCAGAAAGCAAAATAAAAGTACACTTTCAATTTACATTTCGCACAGCGATGAAGATGCAGCCGATAAAATATAAACTTAAAATACATTAAGGGTGTTATGAAATGCCAGTATGATAATCACAAAATAATCATGAACTTCTTCTGAAGGATTTTGCAATCCCCCAGAAAGGGGCCCGTGTTAGCAGCTTAGTGAGTTGGAAAGCAATAACTGTTTAGAAGTGAAAAGGAAGGCTCGCCCATAAAACTACATTTTGTTTTTTTACATATAGAGTGCAAATATCAGAATAAGCTGCAAAGCTGAAGGTCCTTTTCGGCAAAGACTTCATTTTAGCCATTTCCTTTTCAGTTGGCATTGGTTCACAGGCAAATAGAAACACAAAAGAAAAGCCCTTCCAGAGCACTGGTTTGTGGCTCCTGTTAAATCTCAAAGCATGCTCCTCACTTCTTCAGAAAGACAATTTTAGCAACACAATAAAATAATGTTCTTTGGACAGATGAGTCTGAATATTTTGACACCTGAAGAGAGGACATGGTTGACTTAAACCAAACACAACACTCCAAGAAAACAACCTCATAAGGTTGTCAGGATACTAACACTTCAAACTTGATACCAATAATAAGACAAATACTTGATACTTGAGACCATTTTCATCATCATAGCAGCTTATTTTTGAAGACACAGAAGTGTTTGCTAACAGCAAATAATAGGATTAATTGTTTACAACAGTTTTACATTTTCAGTCCTTATCAAAACCATTTAAAAATGCCACTTCCCTGTTAAGCAAAACAGTGACACTTATAAGAATTAGTGTTAAATAATCTTAATAAATGTTCACCATTATTTTCTAATGTAAATTTGCTCCTTACTGTACAGTCTCTTCTGTCTTTAAATATACACTTACTTGTATATTTACCTTTTTTTTTTACAATGATTGAATATGCACAATTCTTTTCACCTTGAAATTTCTGCTTTCACATCTGAATTTCCCCCATTGTGGGACAATAAAGGATCTTTCTATTGAGTTTTAATGTCAGCAGGGAATCCCTGGAACACAGGTGAACGAATCAAACGCACACCAGAAAACATGCCATGCAGCTGCACATACAAGACGGCGGCCACAAACACATCAGCGTTTAAATCAATTTGATGTATTCTAAACACAACAATCTAATTTACATTATATAGCGCTTTAGCATTTGCAGTTTTTAAATAAAAATGTTTTTTTAAAGTTTAGTTTACCATGTTTATGTTACAATAATTTATCCTTACTCATATATGGAAGCTAAGTGTTTATTCTGGCGCTGCAAAAAAAACAAAATCTTACCAAATATGTTGGGTCCACTGCTACTGCTAACCCTGTTCAGCAACAACTCCACGCATTCGGAACTAGGAATTCAATAAAACTCAAGCAACAGTGAGCAGTGAGTTGAAAGCAAAGAGAAGAGTAAAGGTTAAACAATACATTTATTACAGTAAAACAATATAAGATGGTTAGAAATTAAGGAACTGGACCCTGCAACCGACGCAAAACATGCCAGTAAATCAGCCAGAGGATGAGATGGAAAGGCTCCGGTCAGGTGAAAGCCCAGGTTAGACATTCAGCGACATGAAACGGGCTGAACATCAGGAAACTGCTCAAACATCGCCCAGCTGAAAGTGAAGCGGTATTAACTCTCCTCAGACTGATGGCTGCAGGAAGTACCTCACTGAAGTTATCTGAACTAAAGAACCAACACTAGTTATTAGTTCAAGGTGTCCAGATGTTTTCCCCAGCTACAAAACATGTTTGTGTTGATATAATTAATGAGTAAAACGGCATAAAAAAAAAAATAATAATTTAGCTAAATGAAGCATCAAAATCCAAATAGGCAAGTTAAATTAAATGCTATAATAACTATTATAGTAATTAAGTTGTACTTTCTATTTTAAATAAAAACAATTAAGATCTTAGTTTCTTGTTTTAACTTTTTGTGCTGACACTATGATGTTATTTTTACTCAGGATTATCAAACCATCAACCTATTGTACAGTTACATCCATACCTGATACTTATACACTTCACCAAGTAGGAAGAAAACAAGAACTCAAACGGCGCTAAACTTCAACACCAAACAAAAGGATTTGACAGTAAAACCCACAAAGGGCCTGACGTTAGTGAAACTGGCACCTGAATGAAACTCGGCATTAGATGTTTGTGTTGTGTCATTAAATCTGAGTACAGGTCTGGATCAGTGTGCCCTGGAATCCGCTTGACAACACGTCTTTACCGCTGAGGAAAAATGTGTTCCTCAGTGAGGGTGTGTGTGTGTCTTTACATGTACTGTTGGAGAGGATCCTGGGAATTTTGGGTGAGCAGCAGAGATGGAGCTCTGCAAATGAACATGAACACACACACACAAATCGGCTGTGCACATAACCCTGGAGAGGAGTAAAGTGTCCTGATTTTAGTTTCTGTAATCAAATTCGAAATCAGCAAAAGCTGAAAACTCACAGGACAGATTAAGATTGTTCATCTTTGTAGAACAGGCGGCATTTTATCCTCAGATTCAGATGGAAATTTGTTTATGTGCACCTTTTTTTCTCTTCTCAGAGGTGCTTTTCATGCATTTATATTAAGAAATGTTTTTCTTTTTTTTTGGTTCCACAATCAGTCCAGTACTTGTCAACATCACAATTTTCCTGCAACAGCCCCCCTCAGTCTTCCTCCCCCGTGTTACTTATCATGGCGGCTGGGACAATAGGACCCGCGATAGGTGTCCTGTGCGCGCCTGATAAGGCTGGCTCCATATGCCGCAGCTGTCACGGCAACTGATGGATGCGATCAGCCAGTACAGTCACACGCCAAACAAACCTGCGCACAGGCCGAGGAAGGCTACGAGATGCAAGCTCAGTCACTGCTATATCACCAAAGACTAATACCGTAATAATTATAATATTTTAGCTAAAAGATGCGTTTTTGTAGGTGTCTGCACAGCATCAGTTTCAAACAGAATTATAAATAAATAAGCTAACGACATCTGAAATGACAGTGAATCTCAGAGCTAATTACTCTAGCGTATCTAGTTTATAAAAACTACTTGTCTGGGTTCCACCCTCCAGACCCAGATAATTAATCAAACTTTATAAACCGTCTCCGTGTGTGAGAAGGAGTCACGGCACCAGTGAGAGATGTTGAGGAGGAGGAGGAGGAGGAGGAGGATGATGAAGCAGTGACTGTGGGAATAAAGGGAGGACAGGGAAAAGGAAAACGATGGAGAGCGAGCGAGTTTCTGTGCCGCTATCAATCACCTTCCTGGGGTTCAAGTTTATTTTGCTTCATTTCTTAGAGGGAAAAAAACAACATGGAGGGGAAATGTTGAAGAAAATATGAAGTGTGTGGAGAAAGGCACAAGATTTGTGCAGGGAGGCAAGAAGAAAAAAAACAACATCAACCACCTTTCTGCAAACATGCTAAATGACTGAGAATATATAAAAATGCAAAAATGAAGGGAGAAAACTCTAAGAAGTGTGAAAAGAATCAGAAAAATAACCGCAGAGAAAACTAGAACTGGCCCATGGAAAAAGAAAACGAGGGATTAACTCAATCAATATATAACAAAAATCCGGAGATTCACTCCACATTCAATTTGATCTGCTGTCACCTCATGTGGCTGTGAGGCGAATTTTAAAAAGCAGCAGTGCATTTTATGCACAGTGAAACATTTGGCACCTAACTGCAGCTAACCGCACAGAAATTAGAAATCAGAGGGACAAGATTGATAAGTTCTGGGATTTTTCCTGACATTTTACTCAACTCTAACTCTGTGACAAATCTGCTGCATTTAGATGTGGTCCACTTCGTAGCGGCTGTGTTACCTGCCTTTTCCATTACCACATCTCCACTGTTGTATTTTTTTGTCATAAAAAGTATTTTAATAATAAAAAAATTAGAAAAGAAACTTAAGAACAGGCATATGTTAAATTATTCTATTATGAAAGTTATTAGTTTCAGAGCTTGTTCCACATTCAATCCCTTCCATTTTTCCTGCATATTGGTCCATATTTTAGGCAATTCTTATTTTTTCCTGTCAGGGAGGAAAAACTTTTCACACCATCTTCAGTTTCTTGCCTTATCTGACCTATAAAACCACGTAGACTATTGCTGCAACTTCCTAATGGTCTCGTGCAACACTCTCTCTAGCGTTAATTTATCTGTGTCACAATTCCCTATAATAAATGTCTACATATTTGTCATCCTCTTTGTTCCGCCTGCAATAAAGTCTTTACATTCAGTCTGCAGGCCAGTAAACCAGAAAAATCTAAACTGTTCATCCTTTATTTAACTCCTGGTGCCAGAGAACAGCCATGAGCCTTCAGAGCTGGCACAGAGCCGGAGAGCTCAAGTGTTACGCGTCTCCTCCTTTGTCACTAAGGCTGTTCCACCAAAACCAGCTGAGCAAACTCAGTTCATTCAACAGAATCATGTGAAACGTTATCTAAAAAGACCAATAAATATGGAAAACTGGTTATAAAACAAACCAGCAGTCTGTTTATACCCAAACATATGCAAACTTAGACCAACTGTGGGCACCTAGCAAAGACATAATAGTGGGAGTTTTAAAAAGGTAACACTGCAAAAATTCAAAATCTTACCAAGTATTTCTGGTTTAGTTTCTAGTGCAAATATCTTAGTACACTTGAAATAAGACAAAATTAACTTATCAGTATCTTCTCAACAAGGTTTAAGAGCTTGTTCTAAGTCAATTTCTTTGTATTGTTGAAGAAGTACTAGCTATATTGGCAGATTATTTTACTTATAATAAGGCAAAAAGTCTTAAGTGAAATTATCAGCCAGTGGAACAAGTATGTTTTCATCAATATTAAGAAATGACTGATTAAAAACGAGCTCCTAAATCTTGCAGTAATGCTACTAATAAGTTTGTACACTTGAAATAAGACAAAGCCAAGATATTTACATTAGAAACTGGACCACAAATACTTGGTAAGATTGTGCTTTTAATTGTGCATTTATTAATTCTTGAGAAGAATTAATAAATGCGTTTCAATGAATCCATTACTGTGTACAAGTCATCTTAAATTATGATATGACTTTGAAGACACTTTGAGTCTATGTGTCTACAAAAGTGCACCAAAAACAACAGCAGCACTAACAGCAGACAGAGCCTCGATCACCAGTTTTTCTGCAGAGAGCTTCAGCCTGTATTCAATTCTGCATCATATTTCAATTGCAAATGAAGAACATCTATGGTCTGAGCACGATAAAATTGATCTTGTGTGCCTCTCTCTACAGCCTCCTTCCTGCTTCTCTCTGTGTTTTCGTCGTCTGCCTGCCCGCCCCTCTCCCACCTCGTCTTCCCTCAGTATCAGGTACAAGTCTTCTGGATTAGGCTCCTTTAAGAGCGGATTAGCTGTGTCGGAGCCATTTGAGGTAAATTGCTCCGAGGAGCCAATCTACCCCCGTCGCTGCCACCTCCTCATTTCTACTCAGTAAGACAGAGTCAAAATTCTCAAAGTAATCCTGAAATCCTTGGCACACACCCCCCACTTGTCCTGCGCCCACTCCTGTCTGTTTTACCTTCTCTGTTTCAATTTTACCTGCCTGATTCTCCAGCGCCTGCTTTCTTCAGCTCTCACAGACAAATGTCAGGGAGAATGGAATGGTACGATTGTACAGAATGAGAGAGAATCTGCTGAAGGACGTCACAAACACACTCCGAAGTCGTATTAATTATCTGTGGCAGTGTGTTTTGTGTTGGTAGATGGGGATGTACGTGACAGACCAACCCAACGAAGGTCATTGTTGGAAAGTGAGCGAAAAACGACACATACGTTTAAACAGTTTTTAAAAATGACGATGTGAAAAAAGTGGCACGCAATTATCTTCAGCAACCATGAGCTGAAACTTATTATTGCTGCAGTTACAGCAGACAGTGTTTAGGGTATCAACCTGCTTTTATGGCTGACATTTTAGCCCCTTGTTGTTCCACCTACTTGGACAAATATGGACATCAGTTTTCAAAGTGCTTATAAATCTGTGGGACTAAATTTATGAGCAGTTTTCTGCTGTGCTTCATTCTCAGGTGTTTTGCCTCCAACATGTTTTCGTGCAGGATTCCCCTCTTTATTCAACCCAATCCATCTTCGAATCAACTCTAGCCAGCCTTCCTGTCCGTGAAGACAATCCTCCCCACACTAGGATGCTTTCACTTCCAAATGAAACTCCACTTTGGATGATGTGTGAGCTGAAGGTCTGCGGATCAAAAATGGTCAAAATCCACCAGCTCTGGAGGCTGATGACAATTATAAGACACTTTGTGTGAACCTCCATGCCTTTATGCTGCTACCACACCTGAATTGTCCCTCTGCAGGGAAATAAATGGCATTTTTATTCTAGTCTAAAACAGTTTTTAAGACCAAGAAACTAGCAAAGCCAAAAATGGAAGAAATTGCAGGGCCTTTACTTTCATAAGACACTAACATGCTTTGAACTGAAAATGATTTACAATAACCTTTTATGATTCCGTTTCCCTGAGAAACTTCATGTTAAGGTTATTGTTGAGCAGGTAAAAAACACAAAATAAAAACTGATTCGTTTTTACAATAATAATTGTGAAACTTAATGATTTCGGCCTTTGCATTCATATGTTTTCTGTCACTTAAAACATACCAGTAAAGAAAAATTAGTTTTTATGATTGTAATGTGATAAAACCCGAAAAAGTTCAAGATATATTTTTTAAAAGGAAGCAAATGCGTAATGAGATCATGACGGAAACCAGAGAAGTGTTAATGGTGAGTGACAGTGTGTGTGTGTATGCGTGTGTGTCAGCATCCTATTAAACATGTGACAGTTTGTTTAAGGGATGAGAACGGGGCGACATCTGTGTCTTCGCATTTCTGCACGCGTGTCTCATCTGGCATGGTGGACACATTTTAACCCATCAGAACCATCAAGGTGAGAACCAAGCCCATTATTTACTCCTCTGTCTCCACGGCGACCCCCAGCATCGCCGCTCATTTAGCCCTTTAAGTCCGGCTCAGTGATCCTAGTGCGATCCTGAGCTTTATTTATCGCAACCGCCTGAAACATTTGGACGGGAAGACGGGTTATCACGCGCGCGCGAGAACCGACAGGCACGAGCACACACGCCTACCCTCGTCTCGATTGGGCTGCGAAGTGCTGTGGGCAACGGTTGCTAGGGAAACCGGCAGCCGAGCAAGGCAGCCAAAGTTTGAGCCGCTGGCATGAGAAGAGAGCGTGCGCTTCTCTTGTTTCATGTGTGCACCGTTTGCGTACGGAAGAGGTAGAGCAACCAAGCATGGATGCATTTTTAAGCAAAAGTGTGTGTGCGTGTGCGTGCGTGTGTGAGTGTGCGTGTGAGTGAGGTGCTGGCAGGGTGATGGCAGTCTGTTTAGTATTCAGCCCCCTGACTGCATTTGCCTTCCTCTCTCCCTTTGGCCCACAGACACAGAATAAGAATACCCCCCAAGCATGCGCACGCACGCACGCACTCACACACATACACACACGCACACATTTTCCATCAAAACACGTTTTCTGAACCGTCGGGCCTGTAGGTCGGCCTGTTGATATCAACCCCATCACTGTAGATGGGGTTGATATCAAAAACAGCTTGATTACAGACACACACATTGGTAATAAGCTCTCCGCCATACAGGGACAATCCTCTCCAAAGGCAGCCTGTTGGTGGAGGCGAGTATTGATGTTTCCTCTCGAAGCCAGCGCTCACACCTCCGGGGCGTGTCAAATGGGTGGAGATGGTCTGTCTCGGTGTGTTTTCTCTGCCGCGGTCGAAGCAAGCCAAACAAATTTGGTGGTTGTGTGTTGTGGGGAGGCGAGTCGAGGCTGGGAATTGTTTTCCCTCCCGCTGCTACTGATGCTGCTCAAACATGCACATGTGGATGCACAAACACACACACACCTCAGTAGATGCTTTTGCATATTAAACTCACCGTCATGCGTCTGTACTGTTCGGCAGGCAAAAAAAAAAAAAAAGATTTGTGCAAACAGCACACACACGCAGAAGATGCACAAGAAGGGGCACACATGCACACACACACGGGCGCTATTGATTGGGAGTAGTGCAGCTCAGCAGTAGCTGCCCGCTCTGAGCGCAGGAGAGGCAGTTAAAGAGGCAAGGTGGAGGAGGGAGGTAAGGGTGAGGCGACACGAGGAGGGGAGGAGGAAGCCATGAGAGAAAATAAGAGAGGAACGGACAGCAGGAGCACATAGAGAGAGCTGTTTGTCTTGTGTTTGTCTTAACATGAAGCATCTTGGAGGAGCCAGAGAGCAAACACACACAGGAACACAGCAGTCAGCCCCTTCCACTCCACCCAGACGCCTCCCTCACTCCTCCGTCCCTCCCTCGTCTCTCTCGACATCCCCAGAGTCTCTCCATAGGATCTTAGGGAGGCTCAGCTCAAGCCCTGACACGTGTGGCTGAGAGAGAGGGAGACGGAGGAGGGAGAGTGAGCAGCAGCATTCACTTGTTTATTTGTCACTCTGGTAGAGGCTATATGTGCAGGCGGGTGAGAGGTGGAGGGAGAGGGGGGTGACAGAGGGAGCAGGAGATAAAATGTGTTTTTGTGAGGGTGGGGAGGTAATATCTCCTGCTCCTGTTAGGAGGAGCGGGGGATCAGTTAGACTTCCATGGTACAACGCCACGCTAAAGCATCCGCTCTCCTTGAACCTTCCCACATCTCATCGCATTGCAAACTTCAGGGTATTCCAATCAAATTTTATGCGATTGACCAACACAAAGGCCGGATTGCATTTCCAAGCTGCATCTACCCCTCTCTCTGTCTCTCTCTCTCTCTGAACTCAGTTTGTGGTTAAAATCCTCCAGTACGAAGCTCAAACATCAGTTCTCATGGGTTTCTGCTACACAAATGTGTATAGGTTAAAATGGCGTCTGCCTTCCGTCCACCTCTCGACACTTTTATTATGCCTGTTAAGCAAAAACAAAAATCCTTAATATCATGAGCCTCATTTAAAGAATAACAAAAGTATGATTGTGATAATGTATTGCCACTGCACTAACAAAAACTGTCCTACAATTGGTCCACATTAAAAATACGAATGATTAGTCTGTCTGCAATTAGGTACACACACTAAAGTATTTTTATATTTTGGTTTGACAATTTAGCCCTGCAACAGACTGGCGACCTGTCCAGGGTGTACCCCGCCTCTCGCCCGAAACGTTGGCTGGAGATGGGCACCAGCACCCCTCCCGACCCCACTGAGGGAAAAAGGGTGCAAGAAAATGGATGGATGGATGGATGGGTTTGACAATTTAAAACAGAATTATGATGATACTTTTTCCTCTGACTTTTTATCCACTCTTATGGTAATTAATATATATTTTTATATATTTTTATGGTGATAAACAATGAAATGACAGCAAAGTAAACATAATGTGTTAGAATACAAATATTCACGTGATGATTGAATTTCAAGCACAGGCCCTACACCTTTGTACTGTAGTGGGAGGCTGAGAAAGATCCGTTGTTAAAAAGCTAGAGAGCAGCCCACAGCATTTACCCTGATCCACAGGCAGCTGGGACACCCAACACCTTCGCCACACTGGATTGAGAGATAAGAATAAGGGCGTAAGAATGAGATGGGATTCAGCCAAGTGGATGATTCTAAAGTGAAAGAAAAAGATGGATTTCACCTCTTATTTAAAAAGAAAAGAAATGAAAAGGGAAAAAAACCTTATTAATCCCACATATTTTAAGTGACATGAGACAAACGCACCTCAGGCTGGTTTAGGGTCCATTAAAGTCAACCTCTGCTTCAGTCCCACCTCCTTTGACCCTTCCTCAGCTTTCCTTCAGGATTGCCCTGTTTTTAGCTCAATCCATCTCCATCAGCTCTGACCACTTTGACCGACCTCGCTGAAGGAAAACATCCCCGCAGCATGATTCTCCCACCAACGTGTTTTATGGTGGGAACCGTTCCTCAGGGTGAGGCGCAGCGTTAGTTTTCTGCTAATCCTCTGAGGCCTTAAAAGATGGCTAAGTGTAAACTCAGATTAAATTACAAAAAGTGGACCTCCTTTACCAAGTAAGTGACTTCTGGAGGCACTGAATGCCGATGGTCGGTTAAACACTAAAAAGAAAAGGGAGGCAGGTGTTCACAAGAGACCATTTTTTGGAAGGTATTCAGCAAAACTCCTGTATGTCACTTTTACAGCACGAGTTGAGATTTTGATTTTATTACTCAAGAGGCTCTTGGTCTGTTCTTTTTTTGTCACAAGCTTCAGGAAAATGTGCAAAATGTATTATAACCTAAAAATCAACCACCTTGTAGCAGCACGAGCTCCTCAGCTCTTCCACGCGCCACAATTTCCTGCACACGCCGATTCAAACCTCCCGCTTCAATCCGTCAGCCCTCCACTGAGGCCAGCACCTGTCAGTCGACTCTCATCCAATCATCACTCAGATAACTCCAGAGACCCGCCTACAAACTGCCAGCCTCGCACAGCTGCTTGTGCAAGAAGCCACATCCGTCTCACCATCGCCGTGTCGCACAGACAGACACACACCGGCTCATGCACGAGCCTTCCTGCAGCCCCAACCCCCTGCTTTCTCAGACATCCACCACCGTGGCGACGGTAACCGCGACAACGGGCATAAATTAGCGTCATGGCAATATGCAAAGCGAGGGAGCAACAATTAAAGCTTGACTAACGAGCTTTGGAGGAGCGAGGCTGAAGTTTCCCTGAGCAGCTGCTAACAGGATTAGCCTACACAGACACGGGCGCGCGTACGCACACACGCACTCGGAAACAGAGAGGGAGAGGATGGCATGGGCACATTTTTAAACACCACCTGTGAGACAAGATGCACCCAGAAAAACTAATACACGCACGAGTAAGTTTGTACAGGAGAAAAACTGAATTTAAATAAAGGTTTGAAAAACAAAAATAGGATATTACACATTCTGTTCTTCATTGGGACGTGGTCACATAATGGCATCCAATACCGTTTCTTCTTTTCCTATAGATATGCTGGTGAGCTGACCAGGTCCTCCAGCAGCAAAGCTTCCCCACATCATGACACTTCCACCTCTACACATCCTCGTTGTTCATTTTCAGACTCGCATGTTAACTAAACATGATTCCAGATGTCCTGTTCGACATCTATGGCCCTCTGAGAAAGTCTAGCTTTCAAAGCTTTCCTCTGTCAGATTGCACAGACACGCAGTTTTACCTCAACAGCCCGCTGTAGGTCCAATTGTGACACGTTGGGGGGTTTCAGGGACTTGGTTTCATTTCTTGCGTGAATAAACTTGCTGTGACAGTCAGAACTGTGCATGTTGGCCGTTGTTTTAAATGTCCCCCTATTTTCCACAGAGTTAAGCAGCTGATGCTGTTGTGATATTCATGCTGAAATACTGCGACATTCTTCCTCAAGGCCTCAGACAGAAATTTTGGTCTATGGCGTTGACTCCCACTTCAACAGTAAGGAGAATGTCAAACTAAATGTCTGAGGTTTAAAAGGAGCAAACCTTCAGAATGCTGAACTGTGATTCTTTCATCATGCTGATCTGATATAATTAGATCCACGTGTGAATTTAGCCCTTTTAAGTGAGAATAAGTGTAGATTGTTCAAGTTTATTCCTTTTTTTAAGCTTTACGGAAAGTTCTTTCAAATGTATTTTTTCAGTTGTACTGGCTGCATAACTGGAAGTTATTTTAACAATTTTTCTGACACGGCCATATAAAGTCGAAATGCACCGACTTGGTGATTCCTGCCCAACGTGAATTCCTGCTTTTCTTTGAGGTTGAGCCTGCTCTTTCTGAATTTAACTGATCCAGATTTTATTTAAGACTATAACCCATAAATGAAGAAAAAAAAGGTCATTTGGTTTAGCCAACAGTTCAGAATCCAACAACAACAAAAAAAAGGAATAATGAGACCATTCCTGCTTTGTATGAAAGCTTGTGTCCCCAACCTTTATTTGATTTTTATGAAAGTCAGACAGTGCATCAAAGCATATGCTGTTGGTTGATGCATTTATATTTTTTCCACTCTGACAGATGCACTTCATTTAAAAGCTGAATTTTACACATTATTGAGCATATCATGTCATGACATATTTTTTTGCCTGCTGGTCAAAGAGATAGTTTTAAAATTAAGAAGACAGTTTTACCACTTGGTATGATCCTCATTTGTAAATATCAGCAACAGATTTCAGAAAGACACACAGTGCCCTATAAAAGCATCAACTCCCCTTTAATTCTTACCCATGTCGTTGCGTTGCACTCACAAACTTCAATGTGTTGAATTTCAGAGCAAAGTGGAAGCAAAATGATGGATGCTTTCATACTTTTTTACAAAAACATCTAAAAAGTGTGGAGTGCATTTGTTTAAAGCCCCTTTTACTTCAATGTCCCTAAATAAACTCCACCTCAAACAGCTGCCTTCTGAAGTTATCCGTCAACGTAACTTCATGTGTAGCTTAACTAGAGAACAAGCAGCATAATGCAGATCAATACCACAGACAGTTCAGAGATAAAGTTGTGGAGAATCCTAAAGAAGGGTTATGTTGTAAAGCAGTAGACTGGGGTTTGAAGGTCTATGTAAAGAGCAAGGCAGAGCTGACTGTTCACCAAAACCGACAGACCAAGCGAGGTCAGCATTACTCAAAGAATCTTAGAGGTACGCGGCAACTTTGGTCACATGGGACTAAAACTCACATCAAAAGCTAAGTATCCAAAATAAACACACACAGCACATCGCCCTGTAAATACCATTCCCATTTTGAAACATAGTGGTGGCAGAATTATGCTTTGGGGTTGCTGTTCTTCATAAAGGACAGGAAAGACAGATGGAGCTAAATACAAGACGATCCCCTAGAAGCTGCCAGACTTGAAAGCCAAGGTTGAGGTGGACCGTCTAGCACAACACCAACCCTAAAACGCTGAGCTGAAACTGCAACTGAATGGTTTGGATCTAAGCACATTCAACTCTGACTCTGTGTCAAAATCGGGAATGGATCTCAGCAGATGTCGTCTTTGATCTCAATGATCTTGAGCTACTTTCCAAAGAAGAGTTGGCAAACAGTCCAGTGTCTGGATGTGGAAAACTAGGCGTCATAAAGACACTCATAAAAACATGCAGCTGTAAATGCATGAAAAGGTGGTTCTTAAACGTTTTGGAGCGGAATACAAATACACACCACACTTTTATGATGATCATTTTTAAAGAGTTTGAAAACCTTGTGTCGTCGTTCTTCCACTTCACTTCTGCAAAGTGCGCTGTGTTGGTTGGTCACATGAAGATGAATTAAAAATCATTGAAGATTGTGATTGTGACATCGCAATGTAAAAAAGTTGAAGGGGTGAGAGAATATTTTTGCCAGGAACTGCAACTTTGAACATTTTAATATCCCGGGGTCGTAGTTTCATTTAAAGATGTTTCTAAGAGTGATGCAATTTATTTCAATTACTAAAACATTTTGCTTTTGAACTGGGCAAAATACATTTGAAATTTTTGTTTGTATTTCAAACACTACATTGCTCAGTCGTGTCTCATCGCAGGGTCTTGGTTTTCTTTTGCTCCGTCTTCACTCTTCAAAAAATCTTTTCCTTTCACAGCATTTCCTTTCTGCACCTCTCTCTCTCTCTCTCTCTCTCTCTCTCTCTCTCTCTCTCTCTCTCTCTCCTCTCTCTCTCTCTCTCTCTCTCTCTCTCTCTCTCTCTCTCTCTCTCCTCTCTCTCTCTCTCTCTCTCTCTCTCTCTCTCTCTCTCTCTCTCTCTCTCTCTCTCTCTCTCTCTCTCTCTCTCTCTCTCTCTCTCTCTCTCTCTGGTCTTCAAATCCCCTCCACTTGCACAAATAAATCTACTCACCTACCTTCCTAAATCTATGAAACACATCCCAACATACATATACACAGAGCTGCACTTACACACAAACACACAGGCCTCCAGGCAGCAGCCACAAAGGCCTTATATTAATAAATCTGCTGCTTTATTGGTGCTGAGAGTCTCTGGCAGAGACAGAGGAAGGGGGAACGGGACAGGAGACTCGGAGATCACCAGGAAGGGGAGGAGGAAGAGGAAGAGGAGGTGACCAAGTGACTGTAGCCATTTCATCCTCACAAGGAAGCAAGGACAAGAGACAGGAAGGAAAAAGAGCAACACCGTTACAGCAGGCATTACCTGCACGATTTCTAATAAGAGTCAGCAACCATTAGCTCTGGGATAATGTGCAGCACCAAAAACAAAACGACGACAACAACAACAACAAAAAAGAGCGAATGTGTCGTTTAAAAAAGTACAGTTCACTGCCCTCGTAACAACACTGTTTGGACCATTATTAGGACCACCTGACACCTGGCTGAACTGCTGGAGCGTTCAGAGTGGGCTGCGCTGGGAAACAAACTGCCCGAGGTGGGCTTTGGGTAATGACAGCAGCTAGCTTGGCTTAGTGGTCCAATCTCAGCCATCAGTCAGCTGTGACAGATTGGGGATATGAGCTAAGGAGCCGTTTAGCTCTGGTGTTTGCTTGGTGTGTGAGTGTGCACGTTTGTGTGGACAAGGAGAAGGAACATTGGGGGGAGGGCCATCAGGGCTGCTGGTGTTGCAGAGGCATCAATACACTCTCGACAGGCCATTTTCCTATGCCTATTCCCAGTTCTGGCTTGTTGCTGGGGCAACTACCACCATTTTAACTTCCCTGGTTGCATCTCTGGAAGAATTGTTTTTTTTTTTTTGCAAAAAAGAGCAACCTGAAACAACTCCCAAAATCAAAGAACCTCCTGTATTTTTAATACTAAACCTGTAACAGCAGGCATTCTGAGTTCAAATCAGAGGCAAAACGTACCAATTTCACTAATCATCTTTTTCTCGTGCTTCCATCAAACAATCGTAAAGGTACATTTTTACTCTAAATAGACGACTGGAGTAACATTTTTTAGATGGTTTCTTTTTCTTATACCCATGTCAATGCAGATATTTTATTACATTTTAATCATTTGTCTGCAGTCTTATACATGGGCCCAACATTTGGTAACATGCTGGTTTATCAACTTCTTATAAAAAAATTTAAAAAAAAAGGTATCAAATGCAATTTGTATGTCATTGTGGGTCCTAACTCCCATAACATCTGGAGTCTGATATCTCCAAATCTCAAATACCTAACTTTTCTCCAGTAGGTAAATGAATAAAAGGACACAGACAACACTTAGTGTGGAACTTGTTGCTGAGAGAAAAATCAAAGTTTCAGTATCAGTGAGGTGTGCAAAAAAAAAAAACAGGTAAGAGAAAAGAAAGAGAAATAAGAAGCTATTTGAAAGAAACTTGTCACGACAGATAACCGGAAAGATGAACAGGGAACAGCTAAGTTGCTTTGTTTAATTTTTAGATAAGGATCTACTTTACCTTGGGGAAAAACATGGGACATGTTCTTGTGCTGTCTATGCTCCAAGTCAATAAAAGCTTTTAAGGACAATCTAAAATAGTGGCTCTATTATCATTTTGTCTAAGTTTTAAAATGATAAAACCATACTTTACAGGGAAAGCTCTATTTTTCTCTCTCACACATGCACACACACACACACACACACACACACGCACAAATAATGGTTGGAGAAAAAAAAATGTTGCTCTTGCATGTTCAGTTTTTAACAATCAGAATAGTGTATAATTTGCATACATAGATGTACAAAAGCATTAAATTATTACTGATGCATCTGTTTCAAAGTTTATCTGTTTGTCTGCTCTGTCTTTGTTACTGCCGTTAAACAGGAGCTTTATGTCAAACTTCTTGGGCAGATGAACTGGAAAACCATAAAAAGTACAACAAAAAAAAAACCTGCCTTCTCTTACTCTGCTCCATCCAATTTTCTTTTATATAATGGCTTCAGGAAAACAACGAGGTATTAAAATTACCAAAAAAAACAAAAAAAAACAGAAGCAGTCACACTTCAGCTGCATCACAAGACAATAAAGACGATGCACTTCCCTTACCTGGCCATGAGGCTGCAAGGTGTAGGGCATGTTCTGGTTCAACACCTTCTGCTTCATCAACAGCATCCTCTTGTGCTCCTCCCCCGGGTGGGCTGTCTGTCCGGGGATCGGCCCCTGCGTCTGCCCCGGCCCCTGACCTCCTCCTCCGGCGCCTCCCATGTACGGCGGCATCATGGGGTTCTTGACTTGACTGTTCCCCGCCATGGGCGGAGTCATCCTCTGACCCATGTGGTCCACGCCGCTGCCGCTGAAGTGACTGAGCGGTTTTGTGTTGTTGTAGGACAGCATGGCGGCTGTCTGCTGCTGCTGTTGTGTCTGTTGTTTGGACAGAGCGTTCTGGTTTATGCTGTTTGGCTGCTGCTGTCCCATCATGCCCATGGGGTTGTGAGGGAGGTAGTTGTTCATGGGTGCTTTCGGCCCATTGTTGGAAGCCATCCCAGCCACCAGAGGGCCCTGTGGTGTGTTAAAGACTTGTGATGGATACATCATGGGGCTGTTGGGCTTGTCTTGATTAAAGGGACCAGAGTTGAAGGGACTGGTTGGAGCACCCACTGGTGACCAGTTAGCTGCTTGCTTCTGCTGCTTATGCTGCATCATCTTGCTGTGGTGAGCATGATGCTGGGCTATTGCTTTTAGCTGCTCTGCTGGAGAAAGTTCAGGTGTGACCGGGCCCACAGGCTGACCTCCAGGGCCAGTCCCACCTGGGCCACTCCCACCTGGACCACCCCCGCCTGGGCCGCCTCCTGACCCCATCTGATTAACTGGGTTCATCATGTAACCGTTCCCAGGCCTGGAGACTGCTTGAGTCTGAGCTTGAGTTGGAGTCTGAGGTGAGCGAGCTACGCAGTTGTGCAACGGTGAACCTGACGGCATAGCAACAGCTGGAGACTGCTGCAGAGGTTGCTGGGGAGGGGTCCCATTGGCGGTGGTTGCAAACTGGGGCCCCGATGATGACGGTCGCACCTGAGGGGGAGGAAACAAAGCAGTTATTTCAGACACACCAGAAATTATCTTAAAGGACATTGGTTTAGTTTGTCTTAATACAAAACAATAAACAATGCATTTTCCGAGTCTTGTTCTTAAAATGAATCTGTACCATGTTGTCTTTTCACAAACATTTCTTTACCATAGTCTGTGAGCACCACCACAGCCAGAAGCACCGGACAACAAAATGAATGCAGAGTCAATAGAATTATTATTTTTTTAAACCAACAGTGCCATTAAAATACTGGTATTCACATTTCAGACTGCATTACCTTTTTGATCTGCAACAATTATCAAACTAAAATAAATACCTAGTTAGTTTCCGTTCTATTTAACGAGTTAAGTCTAAAAACTTTGGTGAGAAAGTCGTATTCAGTTCCTGCTAATCAAAGCATGTGCTAACTGATCATCAACAGACATGACTAGTGTTGGCTGTTTGCTGATCTTCAGCATTAAGTTATGGTCCAAATGACAGGCGCATCAGTAGTGATGTTAAGGAAAAAAATGTTGCTGCTCATCAGTTTTGGTTACTGTGCACAGTAGCAAAATGAGAACTTTCCTAAGAGCTCTGAGCCAGACAAAGATATTTCAAAGCAAGAATATACTTCATCGTAACAACAGTAATGAGTAATTTGTATCTTGCATTACATGAATTACATTTAAAAAAATGTTAAGTTTATTTTATTTAGTTCCAGGTTAAAAGTGGTCCAAGTACAAATTACTAGATCCAGGCAACATGATTTACGAAATGCTGCAGAAATGACTGGTTGTATCCGTGGCAGATAGTGTTTTCTCGGGGGATTATTATTCTCAAACACAAAATTGTGCAAAATTACAAAGTGGAAGCAAAATCCACTTATCCGTTTGCATTCATCTAAGCAGAGTCGCAGGAAGCTGGTGCCCATTTCCAGCAGTCATAGCACAAGAAACAGGTCTGCAGTCTCTATCACGGGACAATTCAGAAACACACGGGACAGAGACCCATACACACATTCATATGGACTAGATTAGCGGTTCTCAACGTGGGCGGTACCGCCCCCCAGGGGGCGTTCAGAGGACGGCAGGGGGCGCTGGAGGACATTTTTTACAAAAGGGGGGCGTTTGGGCGAAGGTAAACTTTACACCTTAAATGCACAACAATGCCAGTTTAGACTTTGAGCGACTTGGTAAAACTGTATTGTGTAACATTAAACCATGCTTGGCTGCAACTATATCGATGGCAGCTCTTCTTCTATTCAGTGTTTGTTAGCTTCTGTTAGCTTCTTGGCGCAGCTCCGTTCTCCTGCTACTGGTAACTAAAATCACGATACCCTCACTGTATCCCTCTGAAAAATGAACCAATTTAAATAGAGAAATCCCTCCATGGGTGATACCACGATAGAGAGCGTTCATTTTATAGCGTTAACACCGGTGCTGTAAGTGGTCCGGTATGAAACGGGGGTGATAGAACAACACAGCACTTTTAAATTTCAATAATCAGAATGCAGAAATTGTTTCCGTTGTTTTATAAGGTTCTTGTCAGTCTGCCTTTTCCCCATCAATACGCTTCCCGACCGACCTGCACCTTAGGGGCTTAAAAAAAAAATAACGCGCACATTGTGCAAAACTCTGAAACAGGAGAAGTGAACAGTGAAAAAAATCAACACATGATGTGAAACACATGACGATTAGGAGGCGCAGCAGGTGATGAGATTACCGATGGTGAGCGTCAATAAACGATAAAATAAATGTAGCAACAGGAAAGAAACTAAAGTGGACATAGCAATAAACCAAGACAGGATAATACTAATCAAATGAAACTAGATGGAAATGAATGAAGAACAAAATGCAAGAATAAACTAAGAAACTAAAGTAAATACAGAGGAATAAACTGGTATGGCAAGACCTTTCGAGCAATAATTAATACAGAGGACTGTATGGCAAGAATAAACAAACACTATTTCCAGATAAAAGGTAAAATAATATTGTTGAAATGTCATGGATTTGTTGAGACCATATCTAGTACTGAGAATAAAGATATCTTACAGACCATAACAGTAAAGAACTTATCACTTATTTATGTTTTTAATTAGATTTAATATATTTATTTCTTCAATATTATTTTTCATGTCAGTGTTAATGTGATGAGGCTGATGACTCCATGACACTTTCAATTTGACTCATTGGGATTTGATTAAGAACCAGATTTGTTCTTTGTAATTTCTGTCCAGTAAAACTATTAATCTATAAATCAATAGAGAGGTCTATATAAAGATATAATCCATGTTTCTGTCTCATATTTGTATGGCATTAAAATGACCTGGAACTTTTGTTTTTCCACTGAAAGTTCTGGTTTGCACAATAAATGCCATGTGGGTGAAATTTTATGGATGATACTCTGATGTCCCATTCTCATGAAGGCACCACAGAGCTGCAGCACCAGAAACTGACAAACACTGAAGAGAAGAAGAGTTATGATTAATCTAGTTACAGTTCTATCCATGTTTTAATGTTGCAGAGCTCAGTCGTTTTCCACTCTGAGTAGCTGCTGCTAGGCCTACAAATTTTAACTTGAATGTTCATTGCATTTTTGTAGACACCTGTGAAAATAATTTCTATTCCCATGACTTTTTTGTTCTCTGGGAAATTATTTTTGATGATAAATACAGAAACAAGCATACAAATCAAAACATCTACAATAGTGATAGTAATATTAATGGTAAAATAATAATCAGTGCAAGGTAGCCTACAAATTCTTTGGTGGGGGGCGGTGAGGGACCTGGATAAAGGCTAGGGGGGCGCTGGCCCAAAAAAGGTTGAGAAACACTGGACTAGATTAAGGATAAAGGATAAAGGAGTACAAGCCACCATGTTGACAGTCTCGATACTGACCTGTGGTGAACCAATGGGAACCTGTGGGACCCCCTGCGGAGGAGGGGGTAAGGATCCCGTTGACGCCGCCCCAACACCGGGCGTTGTACTCCCAGCAGCTTCGTGCGGGGCTTCGGCCTGACTGTTTGCTGGCCTGCCAAACTCCGCCTCTTTCTTCTCTTCGAAGTCCTCGTTGAAGAGGTCGTGCATGTCGTCCTCTGGCACGGTGTTGGCCAGCTCATCAATCAGCTCCTGCCACTCCTGGTCGTTGAGGTTGATGTCGGAGAACAGTTTGTTCTGGTTAGACAGGGACTGCGGCTCGCTGGACTCCATTCCGGCCCCATCGTCCAGCGGCTCTTGTTTCAGGTCCTTGAGGAGGCTGAAACTGTCCTCCAGGTCCAGGGAGCTGTTCAGCTTCATGTCCTGCAGGTGGTTGCCACCGTTCTTCCCCAGATCGTCGGACGCCCTGCCCATATGGGTGCCGTTGCTGTTTGTAGTGTTGCCGGTGGACGTGTTGGGCCCAGTCAGTATAGGCTTAATGTCCATTTGATGATGCAGAGGAGAAATGGGTGGCACATTATTATTATTGTTCTTGGGGAGACCCGTTAGAGAGTCTAAACCGCCGGGGCCGTCCTTTAGGACCCGTTTTCCCGTTGGCGAGTAGCTGCTGCCATCACAGATGCCGTTCTGGTCACCGTTCAGGGGTGATCGTGCGCTGTCCAGTTTCCTTTTCACCGTCTCCTGGAGCTGCAAGAAACGCAGAGAAAACAACCGTCAAAACTTCAGATTCTTAAGGAGCCTAATGACCGAACAAGAGCAGTTTCAAATAATTGAAAACAGCAACCTGTTCTCTCCCAACACCAGGAATAGTCATCAGAAGCAAAAATAAACCAGTTGCATTTCCAAGATAATAACCACACCGGCGCCTTTTTCACAGAGACGTGCATGTGTACAGAAACACAAGTTAAAAACGGGAAGACCTGTTTTCAATAAACAGAATGGAGAGATCAAAGCAACAGCTGCGCTCTCCCCAACATTAACATCAGCCAATAGAGAAATGAGCTCTGAGATCTGGAGCCCATTCTTAGCCTTACTGTGGGCAGCCACTGCACCGCTCCAGCTCCACTGTCTCACTGCTTCAGCCGGAGCACAGACTAGATAACAACGGGGTGCTAACAAACCCTGGCTGGTGGTTAAGGTAATCACTGTCATAGACCTGGAGGAGGGAGCAGAGGAGGCACAGACAAACAGTAAACAAAATCCGAGACATGAAAAGAGAACGCGGAGACAAAGTAAAGGGTTCACGCCAACATGAGAAGTTTTAAAGAACTTTCCACTTTGGCCTTTTATCAACAGATGTGCTCCCTGAAAAGACACCCTTCAAAATGTTAGTCCTGTTAGCTTACACTGCAGTGCTGAGATTCAGAACTGATAATAAATGTCAGTGAAATGGGTGTTTAGAGCTCTACTGACGACATATTGCTGATTTATAATGTGGACCTTAAAAAAAAAACAAAAAAAAAACAGGGATTCAACAGAAATGTTGGCCTATTAAAAGTATGTCCTGTACTGGTAAAGTATGTGCACTAAATACTTGGTCAGGCCTCTTTATCAGTAAATTTACTGCATGAATGCAAAAAAAAAAATGTTGGCAGCAAAATAACGTGCCTCTGTTTCTAATTTCTCTCAAGATCAAGTATTGTTTAATTTCTGGTAGGGCTGCACAATGTTCAAAAAACATTAATGTATAATATTATCCATATATAATATAATCGGTTGTAAAAACATTTCACTCTTCTGTTTTCCATCCTGCATAACATATCACTAATTTCATTATCACTATGAACAACACCAGTATCACAAGGAATACATTCAAGGCCTGCAGGACAGTGAGGTTTTGGTGATGTTTGTCCAGCAGTAAATGTTTTCTGTGACAAAGCAGCAGATTTTGAATCAGGGACCACATGGCTCAGTGGTAGACCAGACGCGCCACACAGAGGCTTCAGCCCCAGTTTGAGTTCCCAGCATCAGGCTTTTTGCTGCATGTCTTTCCCTTCTCTTTCTGTCCTGTCCTGGAGAATAAAGGCCACAAGTGCCATAAAAACCTTTTAAAAAACACTAGTTAGCCAAAAGCAAGTTTTTCTTTTAATTAAAGAGATGGAAATAAATACATTTAATTTTTTACACACTAGCTGGACAGACCACTTTGAGACCTACATTTCCTATGAATCTAAAGTAAAGACAGTAACACCGTTTAGCTGTTTATGTATCACAAGTCATTTTTTTTACAGGAACAGTCGGACCAAACCACCTGCTGAGGACACTGAGGTCTTTAGCAGGGGGCGCTATGGAGACCTTTTTAAACCCGAATATTGTATCCAGCTGATGCTTTGCGGATGTGACATTACACACACAGATTCTCCACTAACATTTGCAGTATTTCATTTTGCATATTTTAAACGGATCAGTAACACAACAGTAAAAGTAATAACTATGTAATAAGCAGGAAAAACAGGACACAAATTTTGCCCTTCTGCGGAAACATCACTCCATTGCTCCTTTTAACCCCAGCACACACACACGTACGTACAAAGATAAAAGCCGAATCCCACAAACACGTTCACATTCATAATAGCCACTCAGAAGTCGTATCCATCACGCTTATCTACATTTGAAACAGGCAGCTGTAAAAAAACAAAGGCACTCAGTAGCAGGGAAATATTTTGTAAAATCTACACTCTCAGCTGTCACATGTGAAGGAGTCAAAAACACACAGAGGGACACAGGAAGCTCTTCTGATACGTGTGCAAATGCACACTTAGCTCTTTGTTATTCAGACAGAACAGCAGATGAAATATATTCAGATTGTATTCTGACCTGGAGGTGGACCCATTCAAGCTAGCAGAAACACACACCATAAAAAAAAAAACATCCCTTTTTCTGGATTTTCTGAAAGTAAATGAGAATGCATGACTGGTGCAGAGGTGCTAGAGGTGGTTTCCTCCTCATGTTCTGCACATTGATTGGCAGTTAGCCTAATTACCGCTATGAAATAATAAACGCTGTTAGTATCGACAGGAAAAAACTACAGCCTGTGAGCCATGGAGTGAAATACACGGCAACAATAAGGAGAGGGAGGATATATATTTTGTATAATAAATTCAGGCTAATGCAAAAAGGAAAAAAATGAACAACTGACTTATGTTCTGTGTGGTTAAATTCAAAGTTAGAAATCTCCTTTTATTGATTCGGAACCTACACAATCTAGAACAATAAATGAGAAAATTTCATCCTGGAATATGTTCCCCTTTTCGCTTTGGTAGAGGAAACATTGTTCAACAACCATTTGCCTGGTAAACTCAGTGAAGGCTGTCCTCAAACTGAGTTCAGGGTTGCCACTATGCTAAAATTTCAAACCCGATGTCGATAATAAGCAAAATTCTTAATATTGACAACTTTTAAAGGTACAGGGTTTTTTTCTATTTTAGAGCAAAAATTTGATTAATTATAATATGACAATATTTCATCTTCCCCAATAAAACGGGGAGAATTCAGCCCTCATTTATAAAAATCTAGAATTGAAAAAAAATTTCACTTCTCTGGTTGACAAAACAGTTTGCATAAGAGTTGATGTTAAATAATTTTACTCAATGTGCAGTAATATTTTGTTTTGTTGTAAATATGCCCCTTTCTGCAGAATCTCATATTCTATTTTTTTATGGCGATGTTGTTCACCACAGTTTGAATATGCATGCTTGTATTCACCTTGGAGTTGCTGCTGGCTCATCTAAATTTCCCCACTGAGGGACACTAAAGGATATTTCTATCCTCTACTATTTTACTCTACTTTACTGAAGTCTTTGCATTTGAGACGATGAAATCTCAACTGTCGGCGAACAGTGTGAGGAGTCACACAGTACGCCCGAGTATGTGAGAGTCTTACTTTTCTAACCATTAAAATGTAAAGCGGATGTGTAATAGTGTAACAAGGTATTGAGAAACATGTTAGAAAGGTTAGCATTAACCCTCAAATGTACTTTGCATTATGGCATAATGACACTCTGGAGGGAAAAAAACCAAGAGTTGGAAATCTTACAGTAGTCTGAAAGGCAAGACCCTTCCATACTCATTTTTGATGCTCTCAGTGTTGATGCCTGCATAAAAATACCATGAAGGATGTTATTTCTACCTCTTTCGGGGGGCTGTTAGCCTTTATTAGTTGGCTCAGCCCCCCAAACACGTGTAATTTGCTCATAGACCGTGTACTGAAAAAAAAAGAAGTAAAATAAACGTATGAAATAACACTGAGCTGTGGACATGTATGGATTTCAGGCTTGGATTCCTCCACAGAAAAGCCCAGAACACCTACCAGCACCATTCCTTCTCCTGCTTTATGTGTGGTCCTGTAATCAATGGGTTTAAATAATTCAAGTCTTCTGAACAAAAGTGTGTGTGAGCTCGTGTGTGTTTCAGGTTTTCCCTAAATGCCAGTGAGTCACATTGATAATAACAGGCTCGCCGTTCAAAGCCCACCTATAAAAACTCCCACAATTATCCAGGTGGTGTGAACCGCGGCACCCTCCCACACGGACGCATGCACACACACACGCACGCACACACATACCCCCACCCACCAACAAAACAATATTATCCATTTAACCTCGCTGATATAACGCAGACTGCATTGACGGAAAGGGATTGTGGTTTTTGTCTGTGCGAGTCAGTGTGCCACAGCCAGAGGAAACATGACAAAATGAATGACAAAAGCTGCGAGCAACTACAATAAATACCTTCAAATAACTCGCTAATTAATCATTCATTTCTCTCAGTGCAATTAGCGACCTAATTATACCTCTAAAAACAACTGTAAGACATCTGTCATGCCCTGCGCATGGGTAGCAACAATATTTGTATTTGTTTAACAGTTCATTGCCAGAATAAGACTTTGATTCTGAGACAAAGAACCGGGGAGAAGTTTGCTTTGGAGTGCATTAGTGGAGGTAGAGAGAAACAGCTTGACAGCAAAAAGGACAAGAGGATGTAAAAGAGCAAAGACAGGAGCAATCGCCGCTTATATTCTCTCTTGCGCGTTTTCTTTGACACAAACACCTGGTGACTGCTCCTCTGCCTGCTAACCGCGACACGCGGCAAACGACAACGACACACGGAAACAAAGGTGAAGCCGACAGACACAGGAAGAGAGGATTTATTTGCCGGCAGATGGTCTGTTTTTCTGTTGGTTTTTTTGGATTCTTTTCCCCCTCGCTCTGAGCGAGGGAGCAACCAGAACATGAAGATGAAGCAGAGGAGATGGGGAGTTTTGCAGGGGGTGGAGGAGTGGGATAGGTGGCTTGATGGAGAGGCATATCGCGCCAAATGACAGCAGGGAGCAAACGATGAGAGGGTGATCAGAGAGGAAGAGCAGAGAGATGGAGGCACCAAGGTGCTGTTGTTATAGCAACCTGCTGCTCTGCTGCTTTGTGCACTGCATCCTCCCTTCTTCCTCCATCTCCTCTTTCCCTCACTTGTTCACAATCACAACACCCCGCCTTCTCTTCCCTTGCTGCCTTTACGTTGCTCCCTCCAGCAGGTTGAGCATCACTTCCAACACAAAACTCAATATTAAAAAGGAGTGCATCGATCCAAACATACTGGGGGTGCAAATTTTTGCTTTCAAACAGGTTGTTCATCAGCTGATGAAAAGTAAAAAAAAAAATTAAAAAAAACTACTGTTCATGTCATTTGCACTCAGGACCCCTTGATGATGAAAGGCAAAAAAAAAAAAACTTTTTAACAAGGCAGCACAGCTGAGCAACGCTACAGAGGTTGACGTAGTAAGAAATGTTGCTCCATTTTTATTTTTAAGATTCTGAATGGATTGGTTAGAAAATACAAATTCACCCGAACCGAACAGGAGAACCCTAAACACAGTTGACCCAGAATACAGTCTTTACCGAAGCTGACTGTGGCCCAACAAACACTGCTGCAGCTCAAACTTGCCCATTTGGACCGTTCACCAAACACGACACTAAAAGGTGAAATAACATTTATTTTCTTAGTCAAGAAAAAAATTATAAATGGGGAAGTTTTCAATACAGCAGAGTTTCAGGTTCTGCAGGGTTGTCAAAGTGCAGCTGGCTGTGGAGATGTTGCAGAACCATCCCTCATGGCTGAAGGTGTTTTTCATGGGGTAACTGTGACACCAGCCTACTGAAAAGGTATCAAACATTTCTTAACAAAATTTTAAAGAGATCAGCAAAAGTTACGGTGATACAAAGTACACAACTACCAATCCTTTTAATTTCTTGTTCTTATTATTACTTCTACCATATGCTCTTGCTATATTCTGAAGTTGCGACCCGGTTACGAGCCATCACAGAGAAATGCAAGTACGACTCATTTCTTTCCTGATCTTAAGATTTTGATCAGCAGTGTGTCCTGCAAACCAAAGGTGCAGGTTTCTTGAAGACGAAATCCCCTTTAAAAAAATGCATCAGACAATGCCATGTAAATACAGCGAGGAGAGAAAAGCTATTCCTGACATGAATCAGAAACCTACAACGGTCCAGACAGAAGGAGAGAAAATAGCAAGGCAAAAATCCAGAACATGATCCAACATTTTCTCCAAGAGTCAGACTGAAAGACCTCGCTTTATTGGGTTTATTAGCCAAAATGTGTTTATATACTGATGACACCAATTTGTTTTTTACCACACCAAAACAACTTAGGTTTTTCACTGGTTCTTTTAAATAAACGGTACAGAATCGGTATTTTTACAGATGTCCAAGAAACTTTTGCTAGAACAGGAAAAAGAGCAAGACTTTCATCAGCTAACAGGAAGGTGGAATGGAGTAGAGCAAAGTAGCGTTGTTTAATCCATTAAAGTTTTCAACCTCTGACCACCATGGAGCATGCAACATCTGAAAATGAGGCAAGGCATTTGAAAATCAAGGTAAGTACCTACATTTTTATGATGCTGGCTGTGTTTACTTATGAAAATAAGACAAACCCAGTTGAAAATGTTAACTTTGTAGTAGTTATTTTGTAATGTTCTTCTTTTAAGCGACTCACAAAGCAACAGTTCTGCTCCTTATATAAACAACTAAAGATTGTCCACCTCTGATAGGCAAAATGTGAGTATTTAAAAGCAAACCATATACTCATACGTAATAGTTTTAAAATAAATGCCAACTCTGCACTGGCAACTTTTGACTTTAGTGTTCCTAAAAGAAAACAACCATTTACTTTTTGTCATATTCGGAGAACTAAGAAAAATGAATGTGAATCTTTACAATTTTATCTGACAGAAATAAGAATATTCTCAGTCACAAGCAGGGAAATACACACATCAGCCATAATTTAAATTTTAGCTAGATCTTCCTGGTGTTGGCCAGCATGTACAAAACTGTGTGTGTCTGCGTATTTGTTTCTGGTTTGACCCAGTGGACCATGAAATGAGACAATTAGATCAAACAGGTTTGCATTAAGTAAATGTGCTCACTGCCATGTCAGTGACTGGTGGAGGTAAAGGGGCTCAAAGTTCAAGTTCATAACCACATTCCGACACCCATGACGTGTCTTGAGATGCTGTCGTACGGAAGTGGTTTCGAGTTTGCATTATGGTTTAAAACTGAATTATTTATTTTAAGTGAGCATCATATGAAGCTTGGAGTAAAAAAAAAAACAACAAAAAAACTCAACCTTCTTCCTCAACGTGAAGATTTTCACGTTGAGGATTTTCACACTTTCCAGTGAGGTTTTGAGAACTAAAATAGTTTATTTTAGGTTTTCCAAATAATCAGATGTCGTTTTTAAATTTCTGTTTGCAATAAACTCTCCTACAAAGTATTTTGGCTATGTGACGATGTGATCTTGTATGGAGTCTGACTGGAAAAGGATTGGAAAAGAAAGAACAAAAAAACAGCTGTACTATCAGGAGTTTGTCCTTTACCTCAAGGATACTACGTCAGCAGATATCCATCCTGCTCAAGTGCCCTTGAGCAAGTCACTGAGACCAGGGATGATGAGGGCTTTCATGCAAACAGTCCACACACACAGTCTGCATTTGGTGTGTTTTAAATACCACCTGTGGTTCTGGCGAGGAAACTGGAGCGGGTTCTGAACCAGTTGAACTGGCTGAGAGAAGCGGGGGTCTTCACAGCTCCAGTATGAAAAAAATACAGCCATTACTTGGTAAAAACTGATGCATAGAGAACTTTTATCTTCAAGACAAAGTGAAAAGCTGCTCTAAAACCGTGCTTCCAAATCCAGGCCCTCACAGCTGGATGGGTCTCTGCTTCAACACACTCGGTTGAAATGACTGAATCTACTCCTGACGCATTCATAAAGTTAAAACAGAACTCTTTTTGAGACCAAACCAGTCGAATCAGGCATACTGAAGCAGGGAGAAGTTTAACACATGCAGGACAGAGAAAATCTCGGGTTTGTGAAACTCAGCTTTACAAACCCGCCTTTTCAAGTTCCAGCACTTACTGGTTCTACAAACAAACTGGTTTGGGCTTCCATAGCTAGCTAAGTGTCAGTAGAAACATCTCGGGTCAATATTTAATCCTGATGTTTCCTGAATGTCAAAGTTCAGAGACAGTTCAACTAGACAAACTGTTATTCTGAATGGGCTGACCTGGGATCAGATTCGGTCCTAAAAGGTGCCTTTCTGCATTGAGTCTGCATACCCTTCTCATACATGTGTGGGTTCTCTCTGGGGACTCCGGCTTCTGACCAAAGTCCAAAACACAAGAACCTGCTGAGCACCAGCACAATCCGTCAACTACCTGCGGTTCTGGCGAGGAAATCTTATTGATTTGGTTGCAATGTGCAATTTACACCACTAGATGCCACCACATTCAGCACAGCAGTACTTTAACTGGATTGTTTTATGTTTTATTATTATTATTATTATCTACAATCACTGATAAATATGTCTCTGTTGACAATTATTCAAGAAAAACTAGAACAGATAATCATTCCTTCAATGGAATGCCAATAATTTGTCTGAGTTGACCATCCTGACTCAAATAAACTTCAAACACCATTAAAGATTCACCAGTACCCACTGTTATTTGATTCAAGTACGGTTAGAGAGGATGCCCCAAATATGGAGGCGAGAAGTCCTTGACGCAGCCGCCTGTGGTTCGATTCCTGACCTTGGGAGGCTTGCTGAGTTGTCCTGTCTGGCTACCATGAATAAAGGCCACTAGTGACACCAAACATACAAACATTAAGCAAATCAACTGACCTCAACATTCAAGAAAAGTAAGAAAGTTTTAAGATGAAAAATTGGGTTTGAGCATCTTATCAAAGCATGCCCACAGTCATTTACTTAGCCACATCCTCACATTACACTAATTATTACTATTATTGTTGGGTTACAAAGACTTACTTCTTGAATATCAACTTCTTTTCTTTTTTTGGTCTATGCATGCATTTCCGGCTTTCCCCTGCCTCCAGATCCGTGTAAAACTGAGCGGTGTGTGAGTGGAAAGAACACGAAAACAAAGCGTCTGCTTGAGTGAAGGACAGAAAACTCCAGAGTGACAAGAGGAAGGTGCAAACAAAGAAACATTTGGCTGCCGTCCCAGAGAAGGGTGTACGTACATGTGAGAAAGCGCCTGCCAGTCTGCCTCCTGTACACAAGGGGCCTGTACACGCCTGATTTGAAAACACACACACACACACACATGCGCGCGCGCACACACACACACGCATACACGCACACACACACACACACACACAGATCTAATCAGAGAACAATGATCCTTTACATTATATTTCTCCATTTATTTGGAGTTTTATCGTTCAGACACAAAAACAATAGAAAAACTATATGCAAGTGGTGTTGTTTGCATTGTGCTTTGAGGAGATGTACACAAGAACTTGGAAAACGATCTCCACGCTTATTGAACCAAACGCACACAAATAAACAGCCTTTGTTGGGTATTTTAACACCATGTTTGTGTGCGTGCGCGCGGGCAAAAAGGGAAAGAAGAGCGTGTCCGTCTGTCATCAGCAGTTTTAAACCTGCTGACCTGACATAAAAAAAGCTGGTGGAGAGAGGACCATCACTCCCCCCACCCCCCAACACCTCCTCCTCCATCCATTGCCGACCCCTTGACTCAATAACTTTAATATGTTTGTGTTTGGAGGGGAGGGGAAGAGAAACAGAAACGCAGCGAAGGACGAGGAGCGGAGTGTGCTACCAGTCGCTCTTACAAACCATTAGCGTTTAAAGCACGACTAATTATCTCCAGTGGGTCGAGGACAGCGCGTGCTCGCGCCAGTCTGAACGAGCATCTGTCTGCGTGTGCGATAAAGTAAGAAAGAGGACGAGGAGAGAGAAAATGAGGGGATGAAAGAAGGGGAAACTGTGTGTGTGCGTGTGTGTTTGTGTGCGGTTCCTGGCTGAGCAGCTTCTCTATTTATAGAGCTGCAGCAGCTCCTTCCTGTTTCTGGAGCTGCACCATCACGCTGGGAGGGGGAGGAGCTGGAGGGGAGGGGGAGGAAATGTGAGAGGGTGTGTGGGAGTGGAGACTGGTCTTGAGCAGATCCACCCCCTCTCTTTGCTCTAGCTCTCACCGCTCTCCTGCCTTCCCTCCCTCCCTCATTCAGCAGCTACGAACTCAGCCGAACACCAAAGAGGCAGAGAAAGCAAGAAGAAAGGACTAAACAGCATAATTAGGGAAATTGCTTTTTTCTTTTTTTCTTTTTTACATTTAAAGCTGAAATTAGAAAATATGGCTTCATGCCAAGTTACTTATGCTACAAAAAAAACAACAAAAATACAAGCCGTAAAGAAAGGTACAGTTCAGATTATGTTATTCTGAACAGGGGTTCTGTGGAGAGGTTGTAAGTAATCACCAACTTGACAGCAGCAGTTGTCTAAAGCCTCATCCGTTGTTTTGTTTTTCCACATTTTCAGAAATCTTTTTATTCACACGGAAGCACAGAAAACAGCCCAAAATGTTATTTTTATTCCCCCAAACATGAACATAGGGCCTCCACATGAAATTAGAGGTAAATAAGAAAGCACAAATGGCGAGCAACAAAGTGCAAGTGGAGTTTTTTTTTTTCTGGTAGAACGTTTTTAAAGGTTTTGCCGTTGTTGTTACGTATGACTGTAGGCCAGGTTAAAGTTTGCACTAATGTGCCAATGTTTTCACAAAAGATATGTTTATACAATCCAGATGATATATGCAAAGATGATATATTCACTCCAATACCGGCTTAAAAAAACATTTTGGGTAAAATACCATTTCTAATATATGTTACTATGTTGTTTCTTCAAAGAATTGGCTTGCTTGAGTAACAACTTATTTTTCTGTTTAGTTTTTATTTAAATAAAAATTAATTAATTAGCTGTATGAGGACAAATATCTACTAGACTAACTACTGACTCAAACTGCTCAGAATATTTCTGATTTCTTTAAGAGAATGAAGATAGTCTAAAGAAACTCAGATTAAAGAAAGGCTTGTGCCCTCAATGCTGTACATGTAGGACTCCGTAATAGCCTAGTGTTGTGACTTTAATCTGACTTTATTTCTGTTGGTCATTTTTACTTTGAGTTATAATATTGTCCATTTCAGAGATTCTCAAAATCTGGGCTTTGGTCTGGACGGAATAGCAAGTCGATCCAGACCAAGTCTGCCCTTCATTTTGCCTCAAAATGACATTTGTTGTGAATTGGCGCCATTTAAATAAACTACAGGGAATTTCATTTAATCATTATCTGACAGCTGTGCCGGAAAAACCAGAGCACAGCACACTGCTTTAACAACAGTGGTTAATAATTACAAAGCTGAAAGAAAAGCACTTAGTTCATGAAGCAGAAGATCATTTCTTTCTATGAGTTTTGTCTGTATATTAATGTTTGGAGCCAGAAATAAAACATTTCCTGAGCCAAATTTTCAAAATGTTATCATAAAAGAAGGAGTGGGGTCAAATATTAGCTTGCTGCTTCTCCAAAGTCCTGTAGGCATAAAATACTGTAGGTATCACTATCTCGCTGAAGGCCAGTACTCCATCCATCCATTTTCTTTACACCCTTGTCCCTTAGTGGGGTCGGGAGCGTTGCTGGTGCCTATCTCCAGCTAACGTTCTTGGCGAGAGGCGGGGTTCACCCTGAACAGGTCGCCAGTCTGTTGCAGGGCAACACAGAGACACACAGGACAAACAACCATGCACACACACTCACACCTAAGGGCAATTTGGAGAGGCCAATTAACCTCACAGTCATGTTTTTGGACTGTGGGAGGAAACCGGAGTACCCGGAGAAAACCCACGCATGCACAGGGAGAACATGCAAACTCAAAAACATGCAAACGACAAAAATGCTAAAACTGCAAGAAATCTGTAAGACGTCAAAGTGTTTTTACAGCAAAAATCTTTAGTCAACAAATCAAAATGTCTTCTACAAGCAAGCAGTCAAAAGGAAAATTGTCAAGTGCAATGGCTTGACTGTATAATGAAACTATAACTATCCATGCACTGATCAATTGCTGTCTATAACAATACAGATGTCTCATCTGAAGTACAGATGCACTAACTCGTCACTTTGTCAGCATATCCTGATACAAACATTTGGCTAAATAAAGGTTACCTTCCAAGATTTCACAAGACATATTTATTATAAACGCCGTTTGAAATAGTTATTAGTTTTCAAAAATTAATCAGTTTTCAAACATTTGACTACATCCATGCAAAAATTATGCCATTTTCTATTATTTTAGAGCTACCATTCTGACACTGGATGAAGCAAGTGACGAGGAAGGGAGGGGGTCGTGCTCCTCATTTCTTGGCCAGATGGTCAACAGGAGGGGTCCAGCAGCTGTGTTTGAGTTTATATGCAGGTTTCAGTGTGTACATGTGCAGGAGGAAAGACGGGACAGACTACATCCAACACCTGTCCGCTGCGGACACAACAGAAGAGTGACTGTGAAACTTAATGTGAGCAGCAAAGAACATCAGAGAGAAGGTGAGAGACTCCAAAGCAAAGCAAAGACCAGAGCTATAAGGACGGAAAAAAAAGAAGAAAAAAACTATGGAAGAATTTTAATGTTATTTCTTTACATCAGGTGGATTGTTTCAAACATGCTAATATCAAGTTGTTCTGTATCTGACTGCTTAGGTAGGGGTTCTCTGATTGGCTCAGTTACATGGGAACGCGATTGGCTGAATCAAGTCGACTTCTGCCTCCGTTAGAGCCAGTCATGAGGGCAGACTGGTGCACGCACGCACACACACACACACACACGCACACACACGCACACACACACACACACAGATTTATGGATGCTCTCATGGCAGGAATGACAGCCCCCTTCCCAGCCTCCCCCCCAGCCCCCCTTCATTTTCACTCTCTGCAGCCTTGCTTCAGAGCCGAGGGGGGAAGAGTGAGAGTGCAGAGACTACAGAGAGGCAGACAGGCTGCTATGGTAACAGATCACTGTGGCAGCGAGCAGCAAGGCCCTGATGGCTACTTGGCAGCGACGGCCAAATCTCACTGGCTGCTCACACACATCAGGGTGGATGAGTGTGTGTGTGTGTGTGTTAAGGGCCAGTGTGGATGTTTGTGTGCGAGTGTGTACGTGTTGACCAGAGGACACGCCGAGGCTTTCAGAGAGTAACGAAGCCGCATGCGATCCAGATGTCCTTATAGCTATGCAGATCAATGGCCGCAAGAGAGCACAGCCCCAGAACCTGAGTCATTATGTCCACGTCCTTGGTCATCTTTTTGTCTCCTGTCGAGACTTCATATTCAAAATTTACCACTGCTGCCAAATTTAAAGGTCAAACTTTTTGAACAGGTTTCAGGTTTTGAACTGAATAAAAAATAAATAAATGAGCTTTTCGTTGATAACTTAGTGAGTTTATTTGACATTTAAGGTAAGTTAAGAAAGCTGCAGATTAATTTGCAACAAGTTCATATTCATATCAGATTTCTTGGTGTTTCAGGTAAAATACTGTAATTTATTTTGTTTTGTACTAATCTTTCTAAGGACAATAATAAAAAAGAAGCATGATCTGCAATGGAGATGTGTTTCATTGATGGGTTTAGTATCTCTTGCCAATAAAGAAACCCATTACCATTACTATGTTGACATCTCTGGTTAAACACCAGCAGGATGTTGTTTAAATGACACAACGTCATTCCTTTCCCCTCTTCCTGCCTGTCTTCACTCGCTCTTTTCTGTCATTTCACTGTGTGCATATCTAGGTCACGCAGTAGTAGACTGCTGTTTCTCTCCCCCCCCCCTCGTTGCTGTGATTCTCTGAATGTGTATTGCACATGTATTTACACAGTAAACGCACATCTCCACTAGATCTAGAAGGAGCAAAGTTCAATCCTGTGTGTGCATGCAAGATCCAAGTGAGAGCACAAGTACACAAACAAGCACACATGGTAAATGAGTAAGACAGAGATAATTTATGTCCTCCGTAATGTGGAGGAGTTGTAACGTGTCCGTGCTACCATGCCGATTTCATTTGGTTTGTTTTATATTTCAACATGGTGCAGGAGTAGTGACGATTCAGACAGAGAGATGCTAACCAGTGATGTTAGATTGTGAGGCACCCAAACATTACCTGAAAGTGCTTAATGCGTCACATGAGAGAAAGGGATCGAGGGCAGGCCGATCCGTCTGTTTGCCAAAGCTAACGTCATCGGAAACCTCCAGAAGACATTACTCCTCATATCTGCCAATAGTGTAAACACTAAGAAAACAAAGGAGCAGCCACATTGTCTGGAGGCATAGCTACATGAATAGAGTGACTGAGTCAATTTAGACCAAGGTTTAAAGATTTATTTTTTTTATTATTTCAGTTTGTTCTCGTCATTTTGTGGTCATAAAAATGAATCTATAACATAGAAAAGTCCCAAATGTGTGCATATCTGTAGGTTTTGTTCATGCTAAAGGTTTTCCACAGATGCAGTAATAATTGCCTTTATCTTCAAACATTTAATTTTAGCTTCAGGAAATGCCTCCAAAAATTAACATCTTTGTCCTCAACGGTCTGGCTTTTTTTTTTACCCTTCTTGTTGAGTAATGGCTACTTTCTCACCGAGTGCCATTAAAGACTTAATTATTGCTGTTAAACTTTGGTATCAGAAGAAAGTAATCCTGTTATTCTAACTATTCAGTAAGTTGGAATAATTCTGGTAATCCTAACTGACCAAAAAGAGGAAAAGTTTTGTCTAATTTAATGCCAAATGTAGAGAGACAATGCATCTTTGCATGCAGTGCATCTTTCAACCTGCATGCAATTTTAATCACCTGTTGCCATCAAACTGAACACCTACCATAATAAGGATGTGCTGAGAAACTGACAAAAAAATATTAAAGAAGCATAACAACCACCAAATGTAAATGACCAATGTCACAAACCAACTTGAACTGCAATAAGCAGCAAAGCACATTTATATTCTGTTCCTCCAACTCATGGAAAATTAAAACAGAATTATAATGTAAATGTTGGGTTTGATCAAGGTAAAGCACCAAGGAGCACAAAAATGATTCAAGTCGATAATGCCAAACTTTTTTTTTAAAAAGAGAGAAAGAGATGTTAAACTGTAACGTAAAAAACGGATAAATATTGCTATGTTTACTGCTAAAGACATAATTTTCAAAATAGTACAAATTTTAATTCTTGAGTATTAATTGCAGCTTTTAGCCAACATGTTATCTGACCTGAACTTCAGCTCCATCAAATAATTTTCATTGCTTGCAGTCCTTTTAATGGCTAAAAAGTGATGGAGTGAGTTTTCTCCAGCTCTATGGCGCACCTTCTTGTCCCCCATCAGCTGCTGTGCACGGTCAGTCAGCTGGCTGAAAGTAGGCTCAAACTTTTCCCTTGAATACAGGAAAAATTGTGCTTTTTGCAAATATTTCACGGCAAGAATAACAACCATGATGTTGAAAGTATCCGGACACCGTCCATTACTCCAAAGCCAGCAGGCTATGCATCAGGTCCTCTGACTCACAACCTGGACTGATGAGACATTGTTTTAGCTTTTTACCGTGATACTGTGGTAGTTTACTCACAGTTATGCTGTAGTAGAATCCACTGCTCAACAATTTGACTGTAAATATGCTTGCTGCTAAAACAGAATTTAATTGTAACCAATTGTACCACTAAACGCGTCTCAAGATTTTGCTTTTCTTTTCCCCTCTCACACCCTTTAACCTAAAAACTCTTTTCTTCTGTTCTAAACTATTTTTCTAAACTATGTCGCTTCATCCTTGCCACTCCCTCTAAAGTCACCCCATCCCTTTCTCAGTGGGCACCGCTTCTATTCCCAGTGGCTGTCCTCTCACTGCATCTCCATTCATCCATCTACCCATCTCACCCCTGGGTAAAACATCATCTCATCTGTGCAGGGCAGGCAGACCCCTCATTACCCCAGCATGCAAGTATTGATCCACTACCCCAGTGTGTAAGTGTTATTTTAAGATGCTCAGAGCTGTAATCAGCATGTTAATGATAGTCATCGCCATAGTGAGAGGCTCTGCGTGGTTATTCCTGGCCTGTGGAGACCAGCAAGAGGCCAGCAGCCTGAACAAACACACACGCAGGTCTGGAGGCTTGTTGGGCCGGCGAGCTAATGAAGGTGAGAGCTGCAGAGCGGCTCATCGGGTCAACCCCTCCCCTTCAAGAGGAATGTTTCCTGTTAATTCGGAGCAACTCGAGTTCACGCGACTCCTCATGTACAAAGAAACAAGCATGTATGAGGAATCTGACGCCACATCCCAGTAAAGGTGATGTAATCCATGAGCCCTGCATGTCGCTTCATACAAACATAAGTGTTTGTGAAGGTTGGGCTTCAGTCGCTCTGGACAAATAGCTTCAGCATCCCCTCCAAATGTGGCAATTTCACATTCTTATCAACATGAGGTAAACAAACTGCTATGCGCGCGCGCGCACACACACACACACACACACACACACACACACACACACACACACACACACACACACACAAATATACAGATGGGTCCACACAAACAAACAAATGGAGCAGATACGATTCATCTTAATATATTACAGGTGCTGCAGGCCTACACCATCCCTCCAAACCCAGACACACACACACACACACACACACACACACACACACACACACACACACACACACACACACACACACACACACACACACACACACACACACACACACACACACACTCGCAAAGCTGTGCCAGTATGGATAAGCCCTATTTGGCAGAGTTGAGGAAGATGCATTTCAGAGGTAAATGACATCATTACCATATAAATGACTTCCAGCAAAATACAGCTGCTAATGTGACACACACACACACACACACACACACACACACATTATATATATATTTATATAGGTTACACACATTTTCACCACAGCAGACTTCAACATGCCACATGCACCCAACACGACACAGCATAAACCTCACACACGGTACACTGTGTCGCTTTTTAACTGTACTCTGATTGGGTTAAAGCTGAAGGACGGGAGCAGAGGTGGCTGGAAACAACACACAGTAAACAGCAACAGGAGGTGAAAGCCCAAATTCAATAACACTTCAAGGAATCACTGTGTTCTCCACCAGCGCGCAGTAAATAGGAAAGATGTGTATTTATGTATAAGAAGGCTATGAGAATATAAACACCTACTCAAGGTAAAACATTCACACCTAGCGCCGCCCAGAACAGCGCCTATTATTCTATTAATGACCACTTCCTATCCGCTGCTTTACAGCTGGTTTTTCTGTGTGGAAACAATATTCATGTTATTCCTGTACAGCAACACGCTACATCCCTTTCAACACATAAATGTTTATTGGCACAGCATGTTGGACGTAAAGGAAACATATTTTGTGTGTTTGTCAAAAAAGGTGTACAATCAATTTCAGGCGATTAGTTTGAACACTGCACGTCATGTAAATGATGATAATTAGATACACCAGGCACTTAAGAAATTAAACTTTTCAATCTCAGTACATTGATCTTATTGATGCTGATCCTTTAAAAAAAAGACAGAAATTTAGTCAAAATGTTTTTCCACAACCATTGCTCTTCCATTGTTAACATTTTAATTATTGTAAAACTCCTACCCCCTTCTTTACATGAAATCAATTTTACAAACTCAATTGCAACCATATTTTTTGAGCGACCATTGACGGTGGTAAGCTACTGCATTGTAGCCACAGTCCCCCTGGGGCTGTCTGACAGAGGCGAGGTCGCCATCCACAGGCGCCACCGAGCCCTCTGACCAGCGGGCGAGGCGGGTGAAATGTTTTGCCCAAGGAGACAACGGCAGAGGGCGGACGGAGCGGCGGATCAAACCAGCAACCCACCGATTACGGGAGGAACTCCTACCACAGTCGCCCCAATGAATGGGTAGTAATGGGTTGCCATGGTAGTTTTCAGATGTGTGGTGGAACGATGCCATAAAATTCTTAAAAATTGAGATATTGTAATGAAAGGTGGCCTGTAAACTTCTAACTCTGCAGCAAAATATTTTTTGCTTACCGCACAGTCATGTGTGGAAAGGTCAGAGGAGACGAAATGACTAGATGACAACAGGACCACGTTTCTTTTTGCAGCAGGTAAAAGTGCTCACCTTATAATGTCATGTCATCTGGATCTGCTCCGTTTCAAAGTGTGAGACCCACAGTGCATGTTTCTGTGTGAGAGAGGGACGAGCTCCGATACTCAGATATTGCTGCTTGTGTGCGTGCGTGTGTGTGTGTGTGTGTGTGGTGGGGTGGGGGTTGTGGGGTTTAGTGCCACACTAAGCTCATGTGGGAGCACTGCAACATCTTTGTAGACAGACGGTGTGCAGCGTTTACATAAATCTCATGCCGGAGACACTCTTTCAAGCTCCGAAGACAAGAGGTGGCAGGTAGGCGACGTCGACTGCTGCAAAGCTGTGATGGCCGGTATTGTCCTCAAGACGAGGGTGGCTTTTATCTGCTCTCTGGGTTTACAAAAAGGGGGGGAAAGAAAGAGGGGAGGGGAGAATTAAAGAGAGAGAGAGAGACAGAGAGAGAGCACATAGCCTGCCTGCGGCTCGCTTTTCAACATCTCAATGACTGCATCGTCCTCCTTGTTCTCCTCCCCTCCCTCCTTATAGGAGGTTCTGCCTCTTTCTCCTCCTCCTCACACTCTCTCTCTCTCTTGCCTCCAGGCCATAAACATCCGTATGTCACGCACATGCTATGAACACACACACACATGCACACACACACGCCTCCGACACAGAGCAGCTCTAGTGATTGGCTTTGTCAGGGAGAGCTGGTTCTGAGGTCCACAGGAAGCATCCATGCACAAACTGAAGCATTATGTGTCCGTCTGCACACGCCCAACTCTCTTAACGCTGGTGCCTCTTGAAGCCGTCGCCGACTGTGAGAAGGTTTTCCAGCAGGAGTCTCCCTGCCTTTGTCACCGTGGATGTATGTGCTTCGGGGTTGCTCGTCGCTCTGCAGCAACTGCGTTCGCCACGTCGGACGAGCTGCAGATGTTATTATGCGGGCGAATAACAGAGGAAGTTATTAATTATTTTAGCTTCTATTAGCAGGAACACACCAAGCAGATACCTCTGGAGACGTGTCATCAACGCCTCTTATTGTTCTCCAGCTTACACACGCCACTCTCCTCCTCCCACCTCGACGCCTCCCTCCTCCTTCCGGATCACATGTACCACTTTCTCCCCTCCTCTCCTGTGTCCTCACTCGTTCCGGCTGTGACATGCACATCTTGCCTTGTTACACATTTTCTGACTGGTTTTTCACTTTGTGACATCTCCTTTGACAATTCTTTTTTTCTGTTGCTAACCCATCTTCTGCTTCTTGTCTTCTTTAAATCGTTTAGTTAATTATGCCTCCTTATTTCCTCTCTTTTCATCCAGTCCTACAATCCCATTCCTCCCTTTATTTTATTTGAGTAATATTTCCTCTCCAATGTCTGTCTTCACGTTCACCCACACAGATTTTCCTATTTTTGTGCCACTGGGAGATGTGGAAACTGACAGCCTGCCTCGGCGTTTATTCCCTTCTCAGTCACAGTGACTACGACCCGCCCACAGACTGCTGCGTCAGCCAATCAGAAAATGGATGCCACTTCCTTATTTCAAAAATGCAGGTGATTTAAAGAGCCACCGGATAATTATTTTAAGAACATGAAAACATACTGCGAAAGGACATGAAACAGGAAAATCTCACCCTAGGACAACAACATCTATATTTTCTGCATAAATCAGACCTTTCCAAAGCACATTGTCTGACCAGTTATGTCTTAATCTAAGTGAGAGACTCGAGCAATATAAAGCATAGGCTTCAGCGTCGCAACTGAACCGTCAGAAATACTCACCAGTACTTTTTCTAAGTTTCTTAATGACTAATAAATGCATTTATCAGGCTAGAAATGGGCAGAGGCAGAAAAGAGAAGTCATACAAAACAAAGCTCCCAAGGTTGGGAATCAGATCCTGGACAGCTGGATGCAGAGGATCATTAACTTCAATTTAGGAAGGCGCCCGCTTTAATGTTAGCATGTCACATGGCGACCTGTCTTTTGCTTTTGTGTTACACATTAATGTTTAATAAACTTTTTTTTTTTTTACGATGGAATTCTTGACTGCATGTCTGTCTGGATGTGATGATTAATATCTCTTATAGACACTTTTGCCAAACTGGTTCCAATGAAGTGACTTTTGTTCTAATCAGACAGTGATCTAGTAAAATCAAACCAAACTTCCTACAAAATTTGGTTAATCAAAGTTACATTGCAGTTTTTTCAATGACTGTTTGTGGTTTGATGGCTTTTTTTCCTAATAAATAAAAAAAACTGCTCTTTAGATAGTCTGGGTTATCTTTGAATTTTCTAAATTCGGATGCTGAAGACAGCTTAAAACGTCAACTAATACCTGTGGTGACAGCGACTCCTCTCACACACAGTGGGACATCACCTAAGCTCCCAATGTAAATATTTACCAACTTGTCATCCTGAAATTAGTATTTTTGTAAATCTGTGAGTTCTGTCAACAATATTTGGAAGAACAGCTGAGTCAGCATACGGCGGGGCTCAAGACGAGACAACAATCTTTGACCTTGAATCTGCTTGTAGTCAACAGTCGAATGCACAAATGAGACACTAATTATCGCACGCACACACACACAAGCTATAGAGATCAAAAACATTGGTTTTACGGATGTCTACAAACACGCACGCACACCCAGACGCGGCGCTCCATTGTCCCCAGACAAAGCTGGGAGTGCATCCCCTATTGCAAGTGGCCCTCCCAGGGGGAGACCCGGTTCTGCACCCACCCCTCTAACGCCACGTGAATGCACACACAAACAAACACAGATACAACCCTCCCCCGTGCTTCGACGGCCTATTTTGAAGAGTTACAAACAGGCGAGCAGACAGAGGTGGGGGAGGCTGGGGCAAAAGAGTCCCTCAATGGTAACAAGGGCATTATAAGCCAATTATGAGAGTCGCCTGAGTGACTGACAGGGTGGAGAGCGTGACACGGTGAGCTGTCGGATGTGGAGAAGGTGTGTGTGTGTGTAGGGGGGGGGGGGTGGGGGGTGCGTGCGTGCGTGTGTGTGGCTTTGCATCCAACTGTATTCCCTTCTCGTGTAGCTAAAGCTCTGGGCTAAAGGGCTCTAATATGTGCTCATAAAGAGAGACTAACACACACAGGGCAAACATCCACATGATCCCCTCCCTTGAGGTCCACCTCCTACACACGGAGGCATTCAAAAGATCTCTTTGTCTCCGTTTCGTGCCAGAGAAATAGAGGAGGGGAGAAAAAAAAAGGAACAAGAAGAGGAGAAAAAGAGCAGCTAAAGGGTTTGCAGGGAAGCAAGGAGGAAACAGGGGGACCTGAAGGAGGAGGGGGAGACGGGGAGAAAACACGGAGAAGGAGAGGCCGGACGGAGGAACGGGAGGGGGATGAAGAGCAGGGAGCGAGGCAAAGGGATGGGAGAGTGTGAGAGACAGTCGGGCTCCGGAGCTGCTCTGAACTCGTTTGATCCAGCTCGTCTCGCCAGGCGTTCCTCGAGATGCATTCCTGTGGCTGGCTGGGCGCAGAGCGAGAGACGCAGAGACCAGCACAGATTGGGAAACAGACAGGGAGAAGCTCGGAGGTAATTTGCAGGAAGTAAAGCTCGAGAGATGGAGATTAACCGGAGTTAAATTAAAAGACGAGCTGGGAAATCCACCCCGAGAGGGAGCAGGAGGTATCTCTCCAGTAAAAAGTTCCCTGCGAACCAAAATGTTACTTGCTGGTAAAGTTCAACACGCCAACCCACCCACTCTGAATCGGAGCCTTCCTGCTCCCAGAAACCAGAGTCTTCTGGTCATAAACTGAGCCACTCACTGGCAAACGGGACTGTTTTGCCACATTTAAAAAGGAAAAACACTGAGAGCACATCTTATTAGCAACAAGCAGCAGGGAGACGGGGGGGTTGGAATGATGTGCAGAGTGAGGACAGAAAAATGGACACCGCAAGAAGAAATGGAAACCCAGGGAAGAAAGATTTATAACCTCTGCCAACACTGCCAATAACAGGAGGCAGGGGAGGCTTCACTTGCTGCATGAAAGTAGAGATTTTTAACAGCAGGAGAAATTAAAGTAGTACCAAGTTATTCACCTAAACAGCAAATTTCCATCATTTATGACCCCACCTGCTATGTGAACATACGCTTCACATTTTTCACTTGACAAAAACAAGCTTTAATAGATTTTATTGGGATTTTACGCGACACCCCACAAAGTAGTGCATATATATACACTTTTTTTTTTTACAAAGAAAAACATGGTATGGCTTTGTGTGGAGGACCATGAGTCAGCATTTTATAGAATCGCTTTTGTCATATTTTTAGCATCTAAATTTAAAAGCTGGAGCTCAGTCAGACTGAATTGAGATCCTTGGTGAACATCACATCCTCAGTCTTGCCACACATTTTCAATAGCATTTCAGTCTGCACTTTGGGCTACTTTAGTACATAAATATAATTTCATCTGAGTTGTGTAGCTCTGGCTGGATATTAAGAGTTTTTGTCCCACTAGAAGGTCAACCTCTACCTCATTCTCGTCTCTTTTGCAGACTTCTATACGTTTTCTTCCAGGATTGTCCTGCACCTAGCTCTGTTCAACATCCTATCAACTGATGAGCTACCTTGATACTGCTGAAGTAGTATCACCAGAGCATGGCTCTGCCATCACCATGGTCACCCATGTGGATTGTGATTCTGCACTGATGCTTTTGAAGACATGACAGGTTTTGTATGTTGGTACAACACTTCCATTTTTGTCACATTTAACCAGAATCATTTTTCAAAGGGTTACTTATTGCAAATTGAACATTTTATTGTTTTTTTTTTTCCTGCCGCTCTTCTGCAAAGACCAATTTTGCAAATTACATGACAAATACTTGTCCTATAAACTCTCTGAACTGAACTGTGGATCTTTGAAGCTCCTCCAAAGCTGTGACTTAGGTTTTGCATTTGTGTCATACTCTGTATCAAGATCAACAATTGACTAAACAAGAACTCTGAAATGTTGTGATATTGTTTTATGTCCAAATCTTGCAACAAATGTATTTCAACACTTTATCCATGGTATGTCTCTTAAGCTGTTGAGGAACAAACCTCATTCACTAATATTCTCCAACAGACGCCCAAATCTCTCTCCAGAAGGAATCTAACTAGATTTTATTTAAGGGTTCTAGAGTAAAGGAGGACAAATCCAAATACACCCTAAACTTTACAGATTTTTAAAATCATGTTTCCGTTTACTTCCACTTCGCAGTTATGTGCAACTTTGTGTTGGTCAACCACATACAATCCTGCCAAAACACATTGAGGTTTGTGGTTTTGACATCATAAAATACGTAAAACGTTTAAGGGTCTATGAATACATTTGCAAGCCACTGTAACTTATATTTTCACTTCCTGTCGAGTCCGAAGAAAGACGAGCGGTGAAAACATAACAAGACTCCGATCAGATTAGAGATGTTGTAAACAGGCTGGTGAAACCGAGAGGCAAGACCCAACTGTCTGCAATCATTGTTCGTTGCAGAGAAGCATTTGTGTACTTTGAAGAGGAGATGAGAGGTGACGGGAGGCTTTGATCAGACAACCTGACATGCCGGTGACCAAACAGAGCTGCAGCTGTCTCAGACAAACACTTATAGCTACCCACCTGCAGCTACATGTTCCAGTGATGAGGCAAACAGTACAGCCGTGTAGTATTCTGTTGCCGACGATGCCTCGCACTACAACATGTTAATGATAAACTTGTTGCAAAATTAATTAATCCCTTTGCTGAATATTGCTCCCCGTTTGCTCTGCTCCATCAGACCCTTTGTCCTGGGTCACGCATGCATGAATGTAGGCAAATAAGCGAAGCGATACCCGTTAGCAGTAGCAGTTTTGTAACCATTACATTTATGCCATCCACAGATGATTAAAACAACCAATGTATAAAATGTAATCTGTCTTTCAAGTTTATGAATGCTAAGTTGTTGCATCGTCAAGATGAGAAGGTGAAATTGGATATGGCTTTTAACTTGTTTAAGAGGACAATCGTTATTCGGGGCTGATTTTCCACCAGCAAAATGGCTTTGATCTGAAACATGAAGTTGGCAGCAAAAACTGGATTAAGTAGCAATCAGATAAAACTACAAACAGGACCCCTCTGTGAAAACAGTGAAACTCACTTTGACACAGCTTGACATCTATAAAACATGCCATGGTCAGATTTTTTTTTTTTTTTGGTTTGGTCTGCCATTTCATTATGAAACTTTATTTGATCAAGATAAAATCTAGCCTCCCAAAAACAAGATTCCATACGCACATGTCTCTAGTGACACTACATGGGGCACAAGGCAGCAAATCAGTTTTATGAATATGTACTCGACGGTTCCTTTAATCTATCTATATGTCTTTACTCAGATACATGGATATTTCCTTAGTGGAGTTCCCAAAAAAATTGCAAAATACATGAACATGCTTTATGAACATGATTCTATTTTCAAAAAGTCTTCATTTCAAAGATGGTTATGAAAACCAGAAGATCTGCTGGATTATTTCCATAAAGATAACTTCAAAGTTCCAGTGATGGTTCCTGCAGAGGTCATTCACCAAGATGAGTTATAATACAGAGTTATAAACCAATCCTGCAAATTCACTCCACCATATATGATCCTGCAGTGCAGCTCATATTAAAGCATTCCAGTCAACAGACTAAAGAAAGACTAAAAAAGTCTCTGTGCAGCAGTCAGAAGGAGAAGTTGTTTGGTTATGCTAAGGCACTTTGAGACTGTCTAAAGAGCCACTGCAATGCCAAATAACAGCTGTTTAGGTGATTAGGTGACACAAGCAGAACACAGCATTTAGTCATTTTACATAAGTGAATATGTACTGCACATATTCACAAATCTTTTTGTTTTGTTTTTAAGGTGGCTCTAGCGGCTTTTATGTGGGAGTGGCCTGTTAGGACAGTGGATTGTGAGAGGGGGAAGATGTTCGGCAAAGGTAATCTGGCCGAGACTCGAACTGCGCTGAGGACTGAGGCCTCTGCATATGAGCTGGACGCTCTAATCCTGGCCACAGCAATGCCCCCACCATCTTGAATTCTTTTTTTTTTTCCCCAACACTACTTCAACCAGTGGCACTGACGAAGGACAAAGTCTTCACAACAAAAACACCTGAAAGTTTGACTTTAGTTAGAAGTTGCCAGTGAAAGGATAAAGATCCCTGCTTCCTATATTATATGTCACTGTTTCAGTAATGTGATGATAACCCACCACAACAATATTGAATCCCTGCATGCTCACCTGAGCCTCACATTTTACAAATCTGCAGAGAATTAAGTCTCTTATCTGCTGTCATTCCTACACAGCCCCACACTTCCTCCTCCTCTCTTTTGTCTCCCACTCACTCACTGCCTCTCTTGTTCTCATACGGTGACAGGTCAAAGAATGGCCATCGATTGTATTTTTCCCGAGTGTGTGTGTGTCTGCTTTACTGTGCGAGAGAGGGTAAAGATGGTTTAATTGCAGGGATAACGGAGAGAAGACAGAGATGGGTCAATTACAGCAGGAAATGGAGATGGAGAGAATGCACAGCTATGGTGGTGGGGGGCTTGCTTCATCCAGGATTGCATTTTACGCACCTTATAAAACTGAACTGCCTGAGCCGTTTTGGGGAAACCTTTGTTGTTGTTTCAAATTGCCTTTAAACACAGATCTCCACAAGTTTTTACTATTGTTATTATCACCATTATTACTATTAGTAGTAGTAGTATTACGTCCCTCTAACTTTGTTTGGAGTGTGACGCAGCTCCAGAAGCAGGAGTTACTGCGTCCACAAACTGAATACTGACTTGCAGCACGTAAACATTCAAGAGCTACATGGGGAATACATCCACACTCAGGACCTTCTTAGCCTACTGCTCTCTTATATCAGCTTTTGATATAAGCTGATATAAGAAAGTAGGATAGGGAAATGAGCAACAACTCCCTGAGCTGAGGGTCCAGTGATCCAAGAGCTTCTAGTTCAAATTGTTTCCTCTAAGCATATCCTTTGTGCAACCTGCAGTGGATTTGTTTTTTCTGAATAACAGAAATGTATATACAAATTTAAAAGTCCTCTCACTGAAATATTTGTTTAATAGGATTCATATAGATTTTACTCCCATCTCAGAAATTGATGAAATCATTCATTATTCACCAATGTACATACAGCACTGTGAAAAGCAACTGAAAAAAACTGTATAGTCCAAGTATGGATACGAGTATGAGTATAGTCCAAGTATGGATTCACAATCCAACTAAATCAATTAAATCAACTAAACCTGAATAACTTGATGAGAAGAAAAACAGCACCAACTTTGATTGAGGTGGACCCAAGAAATCAGCTGGTGACCGGATTTAGATGATTTGCTAAAGCTCCTGATCAGTGTTCTGCCAGTCAAAAATATGATCATATTAGCAATCCATAAAGTAAATTGATACTGAAGAATTGATTGTTCATTGTCAGGTTGCAATGAGAGCAACATTCTGTGGTGTAGATGTCGTTACTGAGTGAAGACCCCACGGTATTCACTGTATCGGTAAGGTGTGTAAAATGAATGCAATAAACCAACAAGATGTAAGAAATCCTTTAAAGCATGTACAGAAATACTAAATTTGGAAGCAAACCAAAGACTAAGCATCTCCATTCTCTAAGCAGCTGCTGGATAAATGACGCATTGCAAAAAGGGCATAGTTAATGAAAATATCAAAAACAACAAGCTTATCGCTTTAATCCTAAAGCGATAAGCTACAAGATTGTTTTCACGCTAAAGAAGTTTGTTCCAGAAATCACTAAATTTACTAAATTATCTAAGGATCTTTTGACACCTGATAATCAGATAGATTCGGTTTGACTGGGGATCGAAATTCCAACGTGTTACATGTGTTATATGGTTGTATTTACCCAGAATCCCCTGCACTATGGTTTGCTTCCTGCTTTTGGAGTTGTCTCTGCTCTGCTTGGCATTCACATATACATTCAAGTTTATTTTAACAGAAGTAAAGTCCACATCAGAGTTTGATTGTGTATTAAAACCTTCCCAAACAAACCGGACTTTCTAGGCAAACGAACCAGAGTTCAACTAAAGTGGATCAAACATGGCTGGTGTGAATGCACTCCAACACGGCACACATCCACAACTTGCACGACTCCTGCAGGAGTTCTCCCTGATTCTACAAACTCAGATCCATCTTCTTCCCTTCTAGTGCACTGAAGTAACTCACCACTCCTCTCTACTCCACAGAAAAAAGAAGGATCCCTTAAGATGTTGAGGAATTTGTGTTTTCTATTTTTTTTCACTTGAGCGATGCGTTTTTGTTCAAGGTGGATACAATCCAGAGTCGGTAGAGATGTGAAGACCACTATTGTATAACAACATTAGAAGGTAGCCTACATCTGTGCCTTTCTCTGCACAGTAGGTGTGCGCGAACCCAAACAAACATCTCCGCTCGTGTGCCATGTTGCACTTCTATACGCGCACGTATGTGTGCACAGCTGCACAGAGTGATTGGACACTACATTCTGGAGCAACGTGTGTGCACAAGTGTGTCTGTGGACCGGTGTCTTTAGTAGACTTGTGGTAATCCTCTTAGCGTATGCTGCTTGAAGCTCAGAGCGCATTATGTAACTGCTCTAATCCAGCACGGCATCAAGAAAGACAGCAAAAGACCACAACTAGTGCTCCCTTACACACACACACAGTCACACACCTGCTCCAAGAGTTGGAGAGACCTGCAATGCCAAATGTTAAACTCCGGGTCAGAGTCAAGGAGCTGAACGAAAAAACAAGACCATTCTCACTCTAAACCAAGATCAGAGTCGATATCTGTTTGTTCTGTTCGCTTCATCTTTTGCCGTTTAGTTCCAAAACCGCAGAGGAACTCGCACTTTTCACGACTCTCCGCTGAACTAAACATCCAGCCTAAAAAGAAAAACTAAATAAAAAAATAATCTCTCCACTGGTTCTCCACTCGGTTGCCGGGGCAACAGTGGCCATCTTGTTGGCCCCGTCAGTCCTGGGTACACATCAGAGGCCGGTCATAAATGTGGAATGACATTCAGAGGTGGTGGGGGGGAGTGAGAGTGAGGCAGAGAGTGAGAGGAAGAGGCGGAAGGAAAACAGAAGGACGGATAGAGAGACCGACCGAGACACACACGTTCGCACGTTGTCTCGCCTGCTTTAAAGTAAACAACGAGGAGGAGTTGCCATCCAGGCTAAGCCTTGTCCTTAACTATTTTCATCATTGACCAATCATTGTGAAGACAAACTAATTCCTCTCTGGTGAGAGAGGAGTGAATACTTACACAGCCTCTCCCACTTGTTCACAGCCTCTCCCACTTGTTTCCTACAAAGTATTCTGCAGTGTTTCCATTTGAAATAGATCACCCAAATATCAATGTCTTCCCAAAATATGTAAAAACGTACGACTTTAAATGAGGAAGTCAGACATAGTTAAATATAGTAGAGCATGAAGAAAAACTAACAAAAGAAATGAGATATAAATACAAATACTAATTAAAGTGCACACTGCATAAAGATAGTAAAAAAAATAATAATCACAAACATTTAGGAATATTTGTCTTTTGGGTAAAATTTATTTATGGAAAATGTAGACAATGACATTATTTAATGAAAGTATTCAAGTACCATATAATAGTATCCTCTTCAAACTTTTGGTCACCACACAACAAAAACCAATGTCTCCATAATATGTCATGTGCCCTTGAGCATCAATTACACCTTGACTAGAACGTCTCATGCTGTTCGCAGGTCAACATATTGCGGCAGGGCATCCCGGTCTTATCGATGGGCAGTCCTGAGGCCATGACTGCTCAACCTGAAGGTCTGCTGGTCCCTCATCCAGAATAAACGACCTTAAGAGATGATAATACCTGCGCCTGGCGGTGTGTTCAGGTGCACTTGGAGGTTGTCTAGCCACACTGGTGTAAGCATAATTTTTTATGGTCTGTGCCAGAGATGAATGGCATTCATCATCTGGTTCCAAAGGACGCTGTTCGTAATGAAGCGGTCATCGGTGTGGGAATTGGCCAAAGAATGTCCACATGTGTGCTGTGCTCACTCTTCCAGTCTCTCTGGTGATGATAATGCTCTGCGACACTTCTGTCTGAGAACATCCAGCATGAAGCCTCACAATGACGAAGTCCTGGTGATCTGCCGTTTGTTGTCATTTTGGTCCCATAATGTCAAATTGTGAACAGCATGAGGAAGAGGAAGAAGAAGAGTAGAGATTCTGATCAAATAGGTTGTGAAGATTTCCGTTAAGGTTCCTTGCTACAGAGCAGCAAGTTGCCCAAAAAGTACTGAAACATTGAACAGTTGGATAAGTGCATTCAAAGATTTCGAGAAGCTCACATTGACATTAAATTCTGGATTCTAGGTTCATCTTGAAATTTCACCCAAAGCCAAATATTCGTATCTTTTTGTGATTAGTGTTTATTCACACATTTTGTGGAAACACTGCAGAAATACATTTGGCAGAGAAAATTAAGATCAAAATTCAGCAGCATGAAAAACTACCTTTCGCGAAACGGTGACTTCAGGTGGTTGCTTTCTGCAGGACCTTAAAGGTTTCTCACATTTTTTTATCCCATAAGGTCACTGCTGAAATATTTCCTTCCTGGTACTTTGTCAACACACACCTGTACGCACAACACCTTCAAAAACAACAAAACCCCTGACGTTTAGGTGATCGTACTCATTGATGATTGACTGATCGGATGCATTTCATTACCAGCAAGAGGAGGACTTGGACATATCCTCCTCTTGTCTGTTTCTCTTTATTTCTAGTTTGTTATATCATAGTTCAAGTAAGGAGGCGCTAAATGGATTTTGGAGACTGACACTTGTTTTCAGCTGAGTTGCAGCTCACCTTGTTGTTGATGAACACAGAGGGGGAGCTGGAAGAATGGCTGCTGCGCGAGTAAAAAAAGAAAAAAAAAAAGCTCAAGCCCGTTTAAGAAATGGCCAGCTCTACTCTCCATGGTGCCACAATGTGTTGTCACATTTTTGAAAGGTGTTTTAGTATGTGGAGCGGCTGCAGCAGCAGCAAAGTGTACACACACTCTGCTCACAAATGGGTTTCTTTTCTGTTTGACATTTTTCTATGTTCCCGTTCTGACACTCCTCATTGTGCTGATGATACAGTCGCTGAATAAAAGAGCCGTAAAGCCTCTCGTACCTGCAGCTTTGCTCTTTTTAGAGCACAAACAATGACTATTACAGTAGGAAACAAAATTAACTGCGAATAATTACACAGGTTCATGCAACATTTCTAAGTGAAAATGTGTAGTTTAAAATGTAAAAAATGAAAATTCACTATGAATTTAGAAAATTGTACAAGGGAAGAGAATAGTAAGTGCAACAGGATGGAGTGTAGGATGAAACGACAGACAAAAACAAGGCAGGGCATAAAAATGGAAGGAAGGATACAGATAAAGAAAGATCACAAGGAAGTAAAGAAGAAAACAAAAGACGAAGGAAGAAAGGAAACAGCAGTGAAAGAAGGGATAAGTTGGAAGAAAGAAAGGTAGGAAAGAAACTAGGGGAAGAAAGAAAGGACACAAGAAAAAATGGAGACAGGACACTACCACTCAAGGATGGAAGCGCAGAAGGAAGGAAGAAAGGACAAATGGGGAAAGAGGTAAAAGTCCATTGCGACAGACTGGCTCCCAGTTCCTACAGTTTCAGGTCAGCTGCAGCACAAGCATTCATCATAGCATATGGCTTATTTGCATATCAATATAGACACTCGTTATGGAAGGATCACTTTAAACCGCTGTAGTAATATTCATATGTGATTAATAATATATTTAGGTCATGTAATTGCATCTCCAAGATCAGGAAGTCTGTGGAAGACGACACAGGAGCATGTGGTAATGTTGCGTTTAATGTTCACACAGATCAATTAGCGTTTGGTACAAACACAGTCATTTCTTGTGTTGCACTTTTGTTTTATGTTGATTATTAGCTGAACTTTCAGAATTACAGTTCAGCTGTGTTAGTTAAATAGGCAGCAGTCTACAGTTTAATATTTAGATGAATGGAGCGGATTAAAATAATTCTTTAAAATAGATGATGGGGCTTAATTTTCTACAAAAATAGAACATTTCCTTCTATTTAGACCTGATGAGAACATCGTTTAAAACACAAACATCCACGTCACAACCAGTGGTGGAGAAAGTACTCAAAAAATTTACTTAAGTAAAAGTACAAATACACAGTCAAAAATGTACTCAAGTAAAAGTCAAAGTACCACATTAACATTTTACTTAAGTAAAAGTAAAAAAGTATTGGCTTTTAAAAATACTTAAGTATTAAAAGTAAAAGTACTTGCTGAATGCATTTCCTAATCGCTAATATCATTAAGTGTGCCGATTGTATTTAATTTTAATACATCGGAAATGTGCCATTTTAATGAACACTACCACAGATTAAACATGTTCTTATTGTGTTTATTCTCTGTAACAGTTTAGACCTAGATATGTGATTCTATGAATCATAATTTCAGGGATGGAAACATTTTGTCTTCTGTCCTAACATAACATGAACTTCATTAGTGACATTTATTTAGAAAGAAATCCAACTGAAAGGGGAGGGAAAGAAGGTGAGGGGAGGCAACCAAGGAGCCATGTAGCAGAGTTGTAGTCAAGACCACCGATCCCGAGACCAAGACCAGCGCCCCGCGCTAAATGACACAATAAAATTAAGTTTACCTATCAAAGTTGGTTCTCAGATTGATCTGAAAGATCCACATTCCCATAAAAACATCTAGATATTAAATACTTGGAGATGAAATATATTTTACCAGTATCAATTAAAACTCACTTCATTCTGTTTTGCTTTCATCGCTGTGCTACAATCCGCAGAGGTCTCCTGCTATCCCTAGAAAAATAAGGCCCTGGGCGGTCAGAAACCACAACTGAAACATCGTAATTTACGGTAAATAACGTTCAACTATGAACACTGTCCAACGGCGCAACAAGTAACCAAGCAGAATGAGCACCGTGACTGTTTTCATCCACCCTCCCACTGCGATGTTTGCCACCATGACAGGAGACGAAATCAATCAATGAGCAATGAGCATGCTCTGTGTTCATACGTTCAACTTTTACTTATTCAGTGATTAAATAAATGTGTGTATATATATATATATATATATATATATATATATATATATATATTATCAACTGCAGTGTACACAAGAACAAAGAACGGCTCTAAGTGCTCAAATGAAGCTTCAGTCCTTAGGACTTAGTAAAGATCCGTCCAGAAGAATCGGATCGTTCCTGAATGTCATATTACTATATTGCAGACTTTGGTCACAGCGTTGTCCCATATTTGCGACACCTCAGTCAACACCTCCACACAATAATTCAGCGCATGAGTGACAACTTTTTTTCATTGCAGATGCAAACATGTGTCTCTGTGGACGTGATCCTTTGCTAGCATCCAGTGGCGGAGCTAGACTTTTAAAGTTGGGGGGGCTAAGGGGGGGCCAGGACTACCTCTGGGGGGGCAACATTTAAAATGTGTGTGTACATCTATTATCTATCTATCTATCTATCTATCTATCTATCTATCTATCTATCTATCGTCCTGCAACTTTTACATGTGTCTCTGCTCAAACACACCTGGATCAAATAAGCTGCTCATTTCCAGCCTATTGCAGAGATGAATGAATGCTGGTGAGGAAATTCAGACATTTTGGAGCAGAGGTGAATCTAAAGGTTGCAGGATGGTAGGTAGCCCTTGAGGACTGGAGTTGGTGACCCCTGGCCTACTGGATCATTTCAGTGGAGATTTCAGACTGTGGCAGGAAGCCGGAGTGCCCGGAGAGAAACCTGTCAAATCTTTTTACATTTTGTCCCATAAATTTAAATCAGACACATGTTTGGTCCCAGTCAGATTTCTCCAGCTCAAAATGATTACTAATTAGATCTTCTAGGATTCTTTTCTTCTTCCGATGTTAATATTTGTAGCTCCTTTCCAAAGGGCCCTTTGTCTTCTTCCAGAGGAGGGGCTGGAGAAACTAACCTCTGGTGTCTGATCACTTCTTTTCGTAAATGTAAATGAAACCGTTGTTGTTCATGTCTTCACTGCAGTCGCTGTCTGCAGTGAAGACATGCTCGTTGTCTGCCTTCACGGTTCGTTCTCCCTTCATTAAGTAACAGTAAATGTCTGTCTGCTTTGGATCCCCACAGATGACGGAGGACAGGTGGTACGTCTCCGTCCCACATTCTGCAGGCACATCGATGGTCTGAGTGGCTTTTGTTCGGTATTCCCTGGTAAACCTATGCAGAAAAAACACCAGGACCTTGTTATCGGTCAGACAGTGTTTCTTCTGCCAGGGTGACCCGCAGCCTGAACAACGGCGTTTGCACGCCAAATCCAACCAGTATTCAAGCAGTATAGAAATACTGGTTGAAAATAATACTGGTGGAAGTGAAATGAGGGCGCCGTCGTTCAGGAGCCTGAGGGAAGTGGCTCCACAGTTAGAGCAGGAGTCGTTGTCATACAACTCTCTATCTGTGTCGCCACCAAACGAATCCAGCCAGACCAGCACAGACTCCAGCAAACTTTTTGTGTCGAAATCCTTTCCCTCGCCTGATGGCAGCTTCTTCTCCCTCAGCTCCATCAGAACTGGGGAAAGGTCTTCCTGACTAAAATGCTTGCCGGGCTGGCGGACAGCTGAGAGGAGGAGACTCCCACAGCAGGGGATGGACGATGCCTCCAGAAAAACCCTTTCCTGAGCGAGACACCGCTTGGTGACGCTCAAGTTTAGGACGCTCTGGAAGGCAGCGTTCACCCAGCTGTTCTGGAGCTCATTGGAGAACTTGAAGTTCTCCTCCTCTTGTCCTGGTCCTGCAGATGTCGTCCCTACATCTGGCAGATCTGAGCCAACGCCATCCACTGCATTAACGTCAGGGGAACAGGAAACCTCGACAGCAACAGAGACATTTACATTTAGAGCTGGTTTTTCGGACAAACAAGCAACTCTGTTGTGTTCTGAAATACAACGATCCCCGTCCGGGAAACGTTGTATTTCAAAGGACCCTGAGAAAGTGGCCTTCAGAGGACTACTATCCTGTAAGGATGGGACCAGCGAAACCAAAGCTTTGGCTGTCACTTCAGCCACAGCTTTGGCTGCGAGATCAGCCGCAGACCAATCTTCCCCAGCCGGGTTAGATTTTTCTGCGACTGCAGTCTCACCCTCACGTTGTACCATCGTTTCTGAACAAACCTCCCCAGCCGGGTCAGTTTGTCCAGAGACAGTACCATCGTCCTCTGTACTGTCTCGTTCAGAGGACGAGATGGAGTCCGAGGTCCCAACATCCAGCGAACAAACCTCCCCAGCCGGGTCGGTTCGTTCTTTGGAATTGGATGGAAATCCATTCCAAAACAGATCGTCCTCTTCATTCTGATCGTTTTCTTCGTTGCCATCCTTACCTGGAAAAAAACGATCGCACACTTTCTTCATCCCAGTCGTCACGGCATATCCGATGCCCCAACCAACCGGGAATATCAGGGGAACAAGCGCTGTCGCAAAACTGAACATTGTTGCTTTACACAATTGTGAAACTCCAAGAAATGTAGAAATGTCTGGATCCTGACTGATGCTTAGAGATTCCAGCACTCAAGCATTAGAACTTCTTTGATCTACTGTGATGTACATAATGTCACCTATGACCTCATCAGTGAGCTCACTGGACTTCTGGTGCAACGCCTTGCTTCTGATCGTTGCTATGGAAATGATCAGCTCAGCTCTGCATGACTCAAGCTGGCATAAATATTTAAATAAAACATTATAATTTTTATTTTACATGAAGAGATTAAAGGATTTGTATATGATTTAATTTTTGCTTTTGTGGTTTTCCATACCTGCTGTGGTATAAATGTTCTGAAGCCTTTTTCCACTATAATTTTTAATTACAATTACGGAAATTTATTAGGATTATTAATGTATTAATAATTGCACAGTGCTAGGAACAGTCTGTGACTTATTATATTTATTTGTATACATTTTCGCAGACAATTTAATGCTGTGACTATTTTACGAAACATAAGAAACAACAGGATCCAGCCCTGCACTTATACATCATTTTATTGAGGTCCAAAACTTAGAAGTTCTTGTCTTGCGTCATTCAGGAGTCTTGGGTATAAAAGGGCTTCATGATTGTATTTCAAAGGCAGATTTCAAGAACAACTCGGGCAAGAGTTTGGGTCAGACTGTGCTATTTCGGGATGTTGAGGTGTGCAGGAATCTTCACTATATATATATATATATATATATATATATATATATATATATATATATATATATTATAAGTCCCTTCCCTATGTTACGGAGAGAAAGCTTCTTCAATCAAGACAGGGCTCGGATGTCTTTTACTGAACATTTCTGTTCAGTTTTTATTGAGGAGAAAACGGCCCATGCTGATAACGGCAACAGCTGTTCGTTACCTAGCAACTAAAATCAACAGAAGCAAGACAGTGACAAAAGACAGAACCAGATCCTGTTAAGCATTCTTCAAAATAAAAGACTTCCTCTATCCAAATAAATCACACTTAAATATGTTTCACTTCACCTTTTGTAATTATATACAATCATGTTCAATTCAATTAATAATAATCATCATGTAAATTTTGGTTGACATATAATTGTAAATCAGCCACTTATCATGCAAATTATACTTAACATATAAGTGTAAAGACCAGTGGCGGAGCTAGACTTTTAAAGTTGGGGGGCTAAGGGGGGGCCAGGACTACCTCTGGGGGGGCAACATTTAAAATGTGTGTGTACATCTATCTATCTATCTATCTATCTATCTATCTATCTATCTATCTATAATTTAAAAAAATAACCAAACTGAATATTTGGTTATTTTTAAGCCCCTCTGTCATTTGACATGTTATAATTAACACCTTTGACTGGCGCACATGGAGACATGATAGACTTTATGCAGAGTTCATCGCAGAGGAAACTAAAATCAATCAAATAAAAGATCCTTTCTGAATATCATCTCATGGACACTGAACTAAATGCGTCTTTCTGACCGAGAGCTGACAGCGTGTTGAAGAGTTATGGACACCTTGGTTAGGAAGCTCTGGTTTGACAGGTAATTTGACAGGTAACAATATTTCGGGTCGGACCAGAATTATTTGCCTGATGGTGGTTCGGGCTTCTAATGAGTTTACATTTAATGAGTTTGCAGCACACAGAGAAAACCTAAAGAGAATGTGATCTACTTATTGTAGTTTATGTAGAGGAATAACAGCTGACTGTTGAGAGAGGAAAGAATTTAAAGTGCAGATCCGTTAGGCAGAAACAAGCGCAGAGCGCTGGGCAATAAATGCGCGTAAATGCTCCACAGTTACGCTCCAATTAATCACACATGAGATGACAAACGCCAAATATACAATATATAGTTACACTGCTTAGTTAATGGTGTTTTAAAAACAAAACCAGTAAAAACTAGTTAATATGTCAGATTCCCTCCTCACCTCGTCTTGATAAGAACAGAGAGCAGTCCGCTGGTTTCTGTCCAGACTGTGGTCAGCTGACCACAGTCTGGTGCGCAGACAGTTTCAACTTTACGCACAAAGAACATCGTGGAGCTCATTATTAATCATACTAAGAACAATATCAGTCAGAGAATCATCTCTGATCTGGACGCTTTAACGGACCAGAGACTTTGGAGCTTCTAGCTCAGCTGATCCGCTTCTGCGGAGTTTTTCTCCCGCAGAGGGAAGTGATGCGGGATCAGGAAACGATCAGAGTTCTGTCGTCTTCTAATCACGTCATTTCGTGAATTGTTACCTGATTTCAAAAACGTTCTAACAGAGAAATAATAAATGTTTCGTTTGATGACTACAAATTGGAAATAAAATTATTTTTTTCTTTGACGGACAACGAAAAAACTCTAGCGCCACCTCTCCTCCAAACTACGAACATCGTCGGCCCCTCTTCGGTTTTTTCTTTTTTTGCGGAGGATCAATAAATAACTTATTGGTGTTTTACAACCACCAGGTATGAAGTGCTTTAGCCTTTGAGTTGCACCACAGCGCAGCACAACTGAAACACCCAGGACAAGAATTTCAGCTTGTTTTTATGAGTACAAAGGAGGCTGGTATCGCGCCTGATCTAAATCTATTTATTTATGTCATCACATGGACTTATATAAAGTTTTATACATTTTCTTTTGATATATTTATTATTGTTTTTCTTCTTTAGATATTAGGTTGACTTAGAATGATTCCAAATAATGTACAGGAATAACCTGGTGCTGTTACATGTCAATCATCTGGGGGGGCGACTAGGGGGGCCAATCAGATGACAGGGGGGGCACTGGCCCCCCTGGCCCCCCCTCTGGCTCCGCCACTGCTAGCATCACGTCCACAGATCTTACCTTTCTTTAAGCTTTCCTTCCAAGTGACGCTAAAAGTTGGACGAAGTCCCGCCGTCTGTGAAAGCGAAGCGCTGCTGATTTTACATGTCGCCATATCTTTTGATTTATGCAGCTATTATCGATTAGACATCTCCTCCCGCTCAGAGGAAACCACTGCGCATGTCTGGAGCTCCGCGTGCGAGTAAAGGTGGAGCCGATGGGTGATAACAGACACTGACTAAGTCACGTTATTGCTCGGATTTTACGGCGCCACCTTAAATCCCTGAACTTCACATTTTAACGGAAGAAAGCTCAATGCGACTTGGATGTAACGAGTAACGCGACACTTTGTAGAAATGTAGTGAAGTAGAAAGTACAGATACTTACTGTAAAATGTAGTGGAGTAAAAGTAGAAAGTATCCATTATTAAATCTACTTAAGTAAAGTACAGATACACGAAAACTGTACTTAAGTACTTCGTTACTTCCCACCACTGGTCACAACAGGAAGAGAAGATCCAGCTGCCAAACGAGCAGCAAAAAGTTGTTTTTGCTAAGGCGCCGTAAAGTTACAAACATGGCATTGATTTTAATAACAGGTCTCAGCTTTACATTCAGATGTTGGACTGAGACAGCAGGTCAAGGCTAAAATTTTAAAAGGGCTCAGATCAGCATCAGAGAAAAAGAAAGCAGTCAGGACCTTCCTGGTACGCGCTCCTTTTGCATGAAAATTTGAGTATTGGCTACACTGCAGCTGCGTTCTTTATTTTCAAAATGTAAAATTTTTTCAGGTTAGGACCTTTCCTGAGCTAATTCCTGATGAAAAACCTCACAGACATTATGTGGCTTGAAGCTTAAAGGGAAGTGACGGAGTGAATCCGATCTGCCTGCCTGTCGAGACTGAAACACGATCCTCCTGGTGGCGAGAAAACGCGAGTGTGAGGGCAACGTCACGGGAAAATTAGATTGGTAAAAGTTTGTTAGCAATATGGATAAAAAGATAAGAAAATTGAAACAAAGGGCAGAGAAAGAATGAAAAAAAAAGTAGGGAAGGACATAATCATGGGCAAGAATAATAATGAGGGAGTGTGAGAATAATAAGTGTTCCTCTGGTGCTTGACTGGTCTGGGTGTTGGGTTACTGTATGTGCACAAACACAAAAGATGAGTCACTTTCTTAAACACTCAGGCGTGCACACACACAGCTTTAAATATAGACTCATTACAGCCGACTTCACAGCTTCATTGCGTCCATCCGTCCTCTTATATCCTGATGAAAATGTGCACCGACTCATGATAAATTATGAATTTCTAATTTTGTTTCCACAACCTAAAGCAGTAAAACCAAAGGAAAAGATTAATTTTAAACAATTCCACGGCAAATGCTTTCCCCCCTCGGTTTGCGCTCGTGCACATGCTCAGGCCAACTCCTCTTCCCCCCCCCAACATTTTCTCAGAAATTTTGTCATCTTAAAGAACACTAATTACAGGCTTAAGCATGCAGGCAACTGTAGAGTACACACACACGTGCACGCACACACACACACACACACGCACACACACACACACACTCCCACCCGCTCAACTCCCTCTGTAAGTGAACATAATTAAAGACTTGAGGAAGCTATGAATGAGAGGGGAGAAGGGGGGGATGGTTGGCAGAGAAGAGATTAGAAGTTTAGAAAGTTTATCTTATGAGTTGAAGATCAGGAGGGAACTTCACACACAAGTTCTTGTAGTTCTCGCTTTTTCTCTTACCGCCGTCACCTCAAGGCGGTTTTTAGTCCACTTTATATAGGATTTATACGCATCGTACAGTCGAGCACTGTCTTGCGTTTATGTGTCAGAGAATGACACGTGGAGCCTGCTTGACACGGGCGATCAATCACAATGAACGCCTAATTGCCTGTAATGTTGTCAGAGGTGTTTCATCAAGCAGGGCCCCCAAGACAAAAATAACTCACTCGTTCAAATATCTGCTGCCTGGACTAAAAAACAATGTTTAATCGTAAAGCTACCAAGGGTTATTTCCAAAGATGAAAACAGTAAGCATGCAAGAGAGATATCAAATTCATGCTGTGGCTCTCGGTAGCCAGGCATGACAGCAAACACAAAATAAACACCTCAGATTACAGCTCCTTGCCACAAAGAGAAGCCGAGTGTGGACTCTGCAGTCACCGGGTTCATCTGTCAGGAGGACATGTCACAGAACCAGAGTGGTGGACAGTTCAGCATGTCCTGTGAAAGCTGAATGACATGCAGCTAAACAACAGCAAAGCCAAAAAGCCGGTGCTGAACACAATGAGCTCAAGAACTTTTTTTTTTTTTTCCTTTCAGCTGAAATTGGCTCAAAGGTCTCATAAAGCTCCTCGGCAACACTGTTATTGAGCTCCATCAGTCTGAAAATGGTTACAAAGCTACGGGTCCGGGGAATCGGTGAGAGACTATTCACACGTGAAATGTTGTGAACCTTCCCAAGACTGGCTGGTCTACAAAAAAATTATTGCAAGAGCACATCGACGACTCAACCAGGAGGTCACAAAGAACCCAGAACAACATCTAAAACCAAGAAGGCCTCACTTTCATCAGCTGGAATTATTGTTACTTTAATATAAAACCAATATGGGATTCAAGTTCGATTCCCGGTCCATTTGCTACCTGTATTCTCCCTCTCATTTCCAGTCCTTTTTACTGTCCAGTAAAGGCCTAGAAACCTTTATTAAAAAGAACATCTGACGGTCAAACGTGGCAGTCTGGGGCTGCTGACGGTCTCAGGACCTGGACAACTTGCTGTAGTTGATGAAACCATGAACTTTAAAAGACATTCATAAACTGAAATCTATCATCAATTCAATCATATACATTCCAATTTTATCATTGATATAAGACAGTGCAGTAAGGTCCAGTTTAATCTGACAACTGGTGAAGTTCTCCATGTGAGGCTTTGTTTATGAGAGATCGCGTTATGGAATCTGCTAGCATTTCCGGATGTTGTTTGGGAAAAAGTTCTACGTTTAGACAACCACCAAGACACCTTAAATCCCTTAGGCTCTATATGGCTCTGTGATGTTGGCCTGTCATCGAAACACGCATGGGTTTTGACCTTTAAACTCCGCCTCACCCTGTAGAAGGGCGCCAGCTTTCGCCCCTGCGGAGTGCTTCACATCTCCATCCTGAAAAAGTTCAATCCGAGACCGGGTTTCCAAAAGTCCTGGTGTTGGATCACTGGAGACGTGTAAACGAGCAGCTGGGTCGCAACACAAATGTTTACGGTTTCCCTGAAAGCCAACTCCATGTAAACGGGGCCGACTTTGCAGGAAATCCCTCATACTGAGCATGAATGCACAATTCTGCAAATAAGAGTGAACAAAAATCCCTCTGCTGTCACAAAAGCTCGAGGGCTGCAGTTGCTGCAGCAAGCATTTATTTAAAATCTTTTTTCAATTAGGCTATGGATTTACATAGGTTCCTCTCTATGTAACAAGTTGCACTTGGTGATCTGGCACGTTCAATTAGGACAAAAGGAAAAAAGAAATCTAAGAATTTTGACAACACTAAGATCCTAAACTTCACTGGAAAGTAAAGCAACAGGCTTTGGAGTCTCTCTGAATTCAAAAAGCTCACTTTCTTTCTAAAAGACTTGAATATAAACATTTGACAGAGGTTTAGTCTCAATCAAAATTATCTAAACTTCCAAAGGAAAGGCTTTCCTTTCTTTGTTTACACTCTGAAATCCACGCAGTGCTTTCTACAGCAGCAGCTAGTTGTCTTCTTAGAGCAACATTAGGGCCAAATTAGAGGCGTACGAGAGCCGAGGAGCTCTCTGTTCTCAGATCTCTTTAAAACGTTTCTGCTCACAGCTTGAAAAGAAAAAAAAAAAAATCAAACTGCTACCTCTCTGTGCTTGTTCGCATCTCTATTTTTAGCACTCCCTTCTGCAGATTAGGGTCCTATTTATAGATACCCTTATGATGTCCAATAACACGGTTCTCGGCTGGTGAGTGGCAGCGTCACAAGGACTCATGAAACCTCCCACTTGTTAAACCCAGCCTCCCCTCCTCGCGCTCTCTCCGCCTCTCGGAGTTCAAACCAACCCAATTCCTCTTTCTCCTCCCATCCTCTCATCTTCACTCCTCCTCTTCCTCCTCCTCCTCCTCCTCTCTGCCCCCAACCCGTGTTTACAGTGGTGGCTCCTGGCAAACGGCCTACATTTTCTGTGGAAACTTTGCACACAGGAAAGCGCCTCGTTTCACCCCTGCGTTGCCTGACAGTTAGGAAACTAAATTCTTCTGTCAAAACCCAGAAAAGACTAAATTTCTGCTGCTAAATTTTAACCAGTAATATTGTACTCTGTAGCTCATATTTACTTTAGCTACTAAAACAGATGTACACCCAGGATAAAAGAGGATATTACATAATTGTCCAAACGTTTCCTCTTTCAGCTGAGTGAGCCCTGATGCTTTTGTTGGGTCTTTTTTTTTTTTTTTTTCATTCACACACACACTTGACGTATCCGAGCAGACAGGCAGCTTGTTCGGGCTCTCTGCATCACAGTCCCTATGACAACGGTTCGTCCAAAAAAACTGCCATTGGGTGGGAGGGGCGTGGAGGGAAGAGGCAGGCAGACAAAGAGAAAGAGAAAGGGCCAATGTGTGTGTGCAGCTGCATCGTCTCCGTGCCATGATCCTCAGCTCCTTTTCCAGAGAAGATAAAGGTTTCAAACTGAGCAGAGCCGTTTCCCTTTTTGTAGCTTTGTGAAACCAAGAGTCACGTGTGTTAAGACGCAAATGTCACCAACATCCCAAATACGACTTCAGTGTCTAGTCGGCGCCGCATGCTTTGCAGAGGCTACAGGTTCGGATCACAGTCTTCTGCTTTCCTACGGCGCACAACTCTGCTCGGTCGTTTACATTTTTTATTTTAAAAAAGTGTGACAACGGGCCCAGATTATGCTGAGCAGTGACTAAAGTCTTTAAGCCAAAGTAGAACACCGGTTTAAACAAACTGACACATCATCAGTGAACAGATTCAGCTTTGTTATGGTGCAGGACCTACTGGTTCAGAAAGATGCCACCTTTTCTTTAATACTCAACGTTATTTTGGAGTTAAAGCCTTACTTCACCTTCATCATAACGCAACCACAAACGCTACCATTGTCAGCTCATCATTGTCGTTAACATGACTGAGTGTCTTTAGTCTTTCAAGGCAGCATGATCTCCATTAACTGTACATTTCCATCTTGTTTAGCTCATCTTTTCTTCTCTCTTTCATTTCAAGTTTCATCGCCTCCTGTCTATTGCCCACTTATAGTATGCAGGAAATTTATTCAAAGTGCTCGATAAATAAAGACACACTGATTGATATCTGAGAATTTACACAAGCACCAGTAATCCTGACAGACAGCAGACAAAGTCAAAGAAAAACGGACGACAATAAATATTTCTCTTATTTTTATTGTTAATTTAACCATGACAAAATCTTGGTAACAATAAAAGACTGGAGACCAAATAAAACTATGAGCCTCTTGTTCTCAAAGCTGTGGAAGAAGAATCACTTGTGGTACTTTCATTGCTTTAAGTAGTACTCAGAAGAAATGTTGCACTTCATAAATCTTTGGTGGTCAATATGAAAGTTTTCATTGTGTTGTAGAGAAAATGAGCCCAAACGTCCAAAACGGGGAGCTGTTCAACTATGTGGATCTTAGCGTCAAACCAGCCTGGCCAATGTCTTCATGTCCAATTACACTGGAAGAAAAGTCTCACTTCCGGCACAGTCTGAACTTTCTCCTCTTGACTCGGATTGTCTTTGGTCTAGAGAAAAACTTATCCAAACTGACCTGGATCCATCTGAAAATGTAACTGGACTGCATCAAACTAGGGGAGGGGAGGAAGATCTTTATTATGATTCAAATGTGTAGTACGCCAGTACCAGCCATGCGATAATATATCTAAACTTTTTATGTTAGAGGGCTTTATGGGTCACTTACATGTACAAGAAAGCTTCTGTAACGGGAGAACAACATGTCCAGTGTCGATTCAGACTTGGACACATACAAAATGTCCACGGTACATTCTTCAAATCATATTTTAGAGTAACAGTTTTCTAAACTCTATCCTCTCTGTCTACTGAAAGACTGCCATTTAGCAGCAATAGTCCTTTTCTGACATTCAGTTTGCTTTTACATCATTATTTACTCCACAACTTTTTTTGGAGGCATTTGTTTAAGCCGCAGTTAAAGCGTCTCATTTTTGTCTGTCATCATGTCCGTCTATTTATGTGGCAGAAGGAATAAAATTAAAAACCGATGGCCAGTGTACATAAGAACTGCTTTATTACTGCTGTGTAATTGAAAGAATGACTGTGGAAGCGTGAAGTTCTGCAGTTTGATGGCCACAGGCTGGAATGATTTCCTGTGGGGTACAGTTGTCCACTGCAGCAGGATGCGAGTGTAAATAAATCAGCGTCATGCCAGGGAGTTTGCAAAGAGTTGTTCATTGCCGTCCATAACTTGGCCCAACATTTTTGCCCCTGAAACCACCGTCTGGGAGTCCAGTTAAAATCCCGGCTACAATATGTGTACTGAATGACAGAACACCACTGAAATACATGCTTAAAATATTTTTAATTGAAAGGGTGATTTTTTTATGCCATCTTAAAACCTTTGGTATTCCATCTGAAGTGTATTCTTCATTTGTTTTAATCTGAACTGTCATTATGGTACATAAAAAGTACAATGAAATTCCCTCACCCTTAGCATTAACCCACAAAACATAAGGCTATCGTAGACAAACTTTGAACTCTTTTCACCAGACACTTTTAGTCTTCATTTGTAAAGATAAATGTTTGCTCCATGCCTCAGCAAAGAGCCAAGTGTGCTCAGGTAGCCAGCATGTAGTGCTTCTCAGAACCTCGGATAAACTTTCACACGCCCAATTTTTTGATGGAATTTGGGTGTGAAGAACATCTCTTTACCTTAAAAACCTTCACCTGAGGCCCTGGACAATTATTAAATTTTTCTTCTGTTTTTAAGTCGGTGGATGTTGCGTCAGATGAAGTCTGGCTCTAATCACAGACTGGTAGCAGAATAAGAGTGTATAGAGGAAGTGTATTCCTAATACCGCTCAAAAGTGTAACTTCTTTGAAGTCTAACTTTTTGCTATGATGATTCCTTCTGTGTTTAGCAAAAATAAGACGAGGTGTGCACACCCAAACACACACAGACAAAGCTCACACACACGTCTGTGGGGACAAAGAGCAGATATGCACAGGTGTATCGCAGCTCGTCAAGTTCAGTTTCAAAAACTTGTTTAATACAAGCGATAAACTGTGCTCCTTTAGTTTGACAATCAAAAAAAGTTTCTGACCAACCAGGTCTACCAAGCATAGAATTATTTCAACCAACAGTGCCCAGCAACATGTGGGAGAGGGGCAGCACTGTAATTTCCAAGGCTGCATGCAGCTGGAGGAAAAAGAAAAACACTAGTCAGTCCGACACTTTCTCTGTCGCCAAAATGAAGGTCTAACTGTGGGAACAGTATGACAGAAAAACCTTCAGCAGTTATGAAACCGTGGCTTTCTAAAACAATGACATGGTAAGATCGTCTACACTGCTTGATGGTGGTTGATTACATCGCTCACATGTGTAATATGTGACAATGTATCTGTCACAGTAACTACTCTCTTTTTTTTTTCTTTTTTTTTGTTGCCCAGGACCGTTTTAGAAACAAGAAAGTTAGCGCTCTTTAAACTTAGCAAACTGGTCCAGAAACAAAACAGAGGCTCTTTCAAATCTTATCACATGGGTCTAATGAGCTGGAAAAGCAGTGGTGGGGAAAACACACTGCTAATGATCCAAAATATTTAGCATATGTGCATAGCAAAGATTTGGACTTTTCAGCGCCTCCAGGGAACTCCGCTAGCTGCCAGTGCAGACCCTCTTGAGGCTTTCTGAGTGTTTTTGTGCCTCAATCATTAAACACCCATTAAAAAACTTAATGCCTCTTTAGCTGACATGTTAAAATACTTCTGAATCATAACTCTCTTCAAAATCAGCATTTTAAAACTTAGAGATACCAGGTTAAATGTGAGAACAATCTCAGCTCAAGTTTAATCTACCAACTCCTCGTTTGACCCAAAAAATTTTTAAAGGTCTTCGGGGAATTGTAGTTCTTCCTGGCTATTTTTACCAAACCAAGTTCCACTGAATGGTGTTTCAGACTGAGGCAGACAGTTTGTGACAGCAGAAATGAAGGTAAACATCTGTCGGTCTCATCTCTTCAGTAGAGTCCAGTTTCTCCGCCAGATATGATGGGAAGAACACAGAAAGGCAGACAGAGGGAGCACAAGAGATGAGAGAAGATGTGAAGATGCAGAACAAATGCAAGGAGGGAGAGAAATCAGTATTGGTAAGAGATGAAGAAGTCAAACTGTTCTGAGTGTTTAAATGTTTTTCTTTTAACCTGCACAACAACTTCGCCAGCATCTCGACCGCACTCCAAGCATTCGCAGAAAGGACACAGCGACAAACTATCCGCGTTTTTACATTCTTCACATTGAAATCACAAAGTAGCAAATCTGAGAGAACCTTACTAGTACAGAGGACAAATAAGCAGTTTTCTATTCAAGTTTTTCATTTCAAAGAAATAACTGATATTAAAAAGACCCAAATGTCTTATAAGTTGATCTAACACATGCACATATCAGCTAAATTGGCATACTGAGAAGTTGTGTTCAAAAATTTATATTCTTTACAATTCCACTGCAGAATAAATCAATAAGGAGAAATAATGTAAAAAAAATAAAAAATAAAAAAAAACTTTGTGATAGCTAAACTAAACTAAGACACCTAAACTTTCTCTTCAGGTTTCTTAAATTTAGACCTGCCATCCATTTTTGTAAACCTTGATAAACTGGAAATACACTCCAGCCATCCTAGATGTTTCTTGAAACTTGTTTGTTTGGATCTTTTTGCAAACAGCCAAGGTTTATATTAATTCAAAACAAAATTATTTGTAAAAAGTTATCAGAAGAAGACATAATACTTCTGCAGCATTAAATATAAACATCATGACAAAGTGAGAGGGCAGTCACCAGAAATGGGAAAAAACATGAAATAACAATTGGATGACAAAAACTTTTCTCCCAGTCTAATAAAGATACCAAACTAAAGCTGGTCAGTGAGGCTGCCAATGGAGCAAATAGTAAAGGTTGTACATGTGTGTTCTCCAAACGGCTGGACTGGGAAAAAAAGAATGTCTTTGTTTCAAAGAAAACATCCAAGCCTGACTAAAGTCTACTAAAACCACAGGGATGGATGTGTTATAGTCTGATGAAGCCAAATGTAAATCTGAAGGCACAAATAATACACTATCCATCTCACCAAAAGACCAAAATGGCAGCTGTGGTGGTGGAAGCATCATGCTGTGGGCTCACTTCTCTTTAGCTGATTTAACAAAGTGCATAAAATTAACAGATCAAAGTTTAGACCTAAAACCTGCAGGTTGCTGAGGATGAGAGACGATTTCATTTTCCAGCATCAAACTGAGTCAAATCAACACCTAAATAGATTCACCAGACGAAATGTGTGAGAACTAAATCTGACTGAAAACCTGGGCTGTGGGCAAGATGGCAGACTTGGAAAACATCTGGAAGGGGGGCGGGGGGGTCATCCCTGTGACATTTTTTGAGGGATGGGGTGAGGAGGGGATAAAGGGAATTACATTATGACCAAGTCATTTATTAGGCTGTAATTTTTACATCTTGTAAACCTGGCGTTTAGGGGTATGTAAACTTCTGACCTCTAAAAGAGATTGAGGCCCATCATTTTGTTTAGGATCAATTCTAAAGCAGAATCTTGTTCCATCAATGGGTAAAAAGCTTCAGTTTTAACAAATGGTAGATATTTTTTTTCTATATCCTAATGCTTTAGAAATCTGTATTTTCTTTCCTTAGATATTGTAACTTTTTCGCCATATTCAAAATAAAATGAAACAATAAGATGCAGGTTCAGGGGCTCTCATAAAAATCCTGTAGATTACATCTGAAAAGGGACATCTTTAACCAGTATTTAATAAATGATTAATTTCCCCTTTCCAACATTCCACAAAACACTGATCTCCAAGTCGTGTCTGACTGTGTTAAATGCCGGCATCACTGGTGACGAAATCCATTTAATACCTGACCAGGAGGGGAGAGAAGGCAAAAAGCGAATGTGGTCTTAAAGAGCGCAGCTGGCATGTTTCCTTGGTTCTGATCGTTGCAGCAGCTATTTTAGGAACCATCCAGGAAGTGATCCGCAGCTGACGGAGGACTCAGCTCCAAACAAACCAGACTCATCCGGAACTAGAACAAGACTTCTGTTGCGTTTGCTTTCATTTTGGTTTTTTTTTTGGTAGAAACATTTACACTTTGTTTAAAATTATACCAGAGTTACTTTCCTCCCTTTTCCTGATGCCTGGGCAAATTTAATCATCTAGCCTGACATTCACTATGATAAAACTCAAAGCACTTTGAAAGTAATCTTTACTCTTTGGAGATAAATCCAATTACTTTTGAGTCGACCCAGTACAGCAACTTGACAACCATCCATCTGCCATCATCAGTGACCATGCTCTCTACCCTGGACTCTACTGTCAGAAATATGCTGCAGCATAGCAGAGAGCAAGGGGGAGGCTGTGAGTGGCATATACAAGAGCTGATTGACAGCGCTAAGATCATCCTCCTGGTTCTGATTGGTTGTTTCTGACAGAGCAGTGTATTTCTTCAGATGACAGCAAGACCATGTGGAGAAGGTCAATTTTTTTTCCCACAGATTGTCTTGTACTGTTAAAACATAATCCTAATTTTAACAAAGATGCAAGAAACATTGTTTATAAAAGTGAGATGCCACAGTTTTAAGCGTGTGAATGAGCTATGAAGACAAACCATCTCTCAAAAATATTTTAAGTTAAATGGCATTACATTTTGTGAAGACTTTAGGATGCACCCATTTATTACGACCCCTTTTTGGACCAACATATAGTAAAATATATAACAACTTATAATAAAACAACTTTCCAAATACACTTGGGCTCAGATTGTTTCACCTGACTAATGAAATGCCGTTTAATTATAAAGGTAGAGAACAGGATTACTCAACCAAAAATCTTCCTGAAGATAACCAAAAAGGAAAAAAATAAAACTGACTTGCATCAATATAATCTTAGGCATCAAGCTGTTCGCCAATACACATTTTTGACTTTTATTCGAATCTGATAATGATGTTGGGTTACCAATAGTACAATTTCTACTGCTAAAACAATAATACAAACTAATTCTTGCATTTTCAAAAATCCAAAGAAATGAATCATTTCGCATTTTTTCTGTAGTTTGGCAACTTTAAGATATTGTATTCGCACTGATCTGCTCATATATCACATTTTCTAGTGGCCACACATCTAAACAAACATGCATTCACTGAACAATGGGGAGACGAATGCAGTCAAATCCATAAAACTAAACCAAACCAGGGAGTCACCTGGTGCACATCAGAGCAACCATGTGGCTAACTGCCCCACCAGACAGTCAGTATCCTCCCTCTTCATGTCCTGCTGTCCCTCTGTGTCCTCGCTCAATCTTCTCCTCCTTATGCCCTCTGCAGTATTATCAGCTAATGTATTTTTCCCCCCTCCTGCACTGCAGCCACTGTGGCACAATTACCACAGCTGCTGCACTAATGGCTATTGATGCAGCGTCCCCCCCCACCCCAACCACACACACACACACACACACACGCACGCACGCACAAACATTCATAAAAAATTCATGACAGCAGCTCAATGGAAAGGTGCAGGGGGGAATCTGGCCAGCCTTAGAAAGAACAACAAATGTCATTCAGCAAACAAGGGAAGAGGCACATGTTGCAGGTTTAACCAGCTGCAGACGCAGACACGGAAATATTTGACAAAAATTACTGTCTGCGTAATTAAAACTTGAAAAATTAACCTATGCATGTTTCAGTCCTTGTTGTATGTAACTCCCTCTTAGCACAGGATTTCTCCCTGCCATCCATCCTGTGCTGAGAGAGCTTTAGAGCGCTAAGCCTACTAGCTGAGGCTGAACCAGAGATCAACAGACATGTGGGGGGTGGGTGAGATGGAGAGAGGGTGGAAGGTAAGAACAAGTTCATCTGAATGATGGAGAGGAAACAAGGGATTGGGACTAAGACAAACAAAAGGTCAAGAGGAGGTTGGAACAGAAGGGGCGAAGATAAAGCAGGCATCAAACCTTGAAAAAGATCACAGTGTTAGCTGAGGACATCTGGCAACATGAAAAAAGCCAGAATTAAAAGCAGTCATAAGAAGATTTTTTTTTCTAATCTTTTATTGCCAATTAGTTCAAATAAACCACTTTAAATGACTCTTAAAAGGTGCCTTCAAGAAGCTTAAAACTAGTCATCAAATATTTTTGGTCATATTTTCTCAAATTAGGCTTTTACTATACCTGCAACCACACGAGAGGTCAAAAGGTAATGCAAGGTTTCCCCCAGAAAACTTGCCAAGTCCGAAGGCTGGGACGCTCTGCAGTCATTCATCCAGCAGCCCGCCATGTTTTTGAGTTAAGAAATGTTTAAAGTTTACAGAAATTTGAAAATATCATTTGATAATTATGTTTTATTGAAAGATTATAATATCTGAACACCAACTATAAAGTCTTAATGCATTAAAAAAACTTAAATAAGCAATGCTAAGCCTGGTGGGGGCACAATAAAAGCCTGGTGGCCTGCCAGGCTTACAATACAGTTGTTACAATACAAGTTTCTGGCTGAAGGCAGAAACTTCACATTAATTGCACACTTATGTGCAATTAACGCCATTAATGTCATTTCCTGGGGATCAACTTTCTAAAGTCTGTAAATATGGATGAAATTTGGTTTTAAACGAGTTTTACATTAGAGGCTTATTCTGAACCATTACCTGAACTGCCACAATCAAACAGGTTAAAACATAGATCTGCAAATGAGGAAAAATTTGTCTCAGACCAAATATATGGGCCCACCAGGAAAATCATAAGGTCATAACAGAATAGAGAAACAAGTATACAACTAATCTGAATGGGTTTAAACCAGATAATGCCTTTTGTCAACTTTGCGGCAATGCACACGTAAAACAGTAGAATGGTTAGAGAAAGAGCTTATTGACTCAGAAGCACAGATATAGTTTTCTCTTTTGTAAATCACCGTTTCCCCCGCCTGATGGCAAAGCTTCCCATTGCAATCTCCAGCACAGGTTTCTGCCAACAGTCAACTTTGAAGCCTGGTTTTGTTTTGAATCATTAAACCACTCATGCACACTTGCCCACACACACAGAGACAGTCTCTTCACTCCCTTGTTTGATACGACCAGAAAGAAATTAAAAATAAAGATCACATGACCACTTTTAAAACTCAAAGAAGTCACTTTAGGAAGTGTTTTTAGCTATATAAAAGTTTTGCACCTTAAGATTATAAACTTTGCTGCATGCTGATGTTTGACAACAAAAGACCAAGCTAAAAATTGACAGGCAGGTTTTTGCAGCTGCTTTCAGTTTCTTATTAACAAAGCAGGGAGACAAAAGCTGCAGCATGTATAAAAAATAGATACAAATGAGCCGAGAATTTCTACTCATCCACTACCTGCTTATCTGTGCCAGGCCAGAGGAAGCTGAAGTACCTGGAGAAAAACCAATGCACACACTGGGAAGAACATGCAACTCCTTGGAGAAAGACCCCATGCCAGGATTCAAACACAGAACCTTCTTGCTGCAAAGCCACAGTGCTACCAACTGTCCCTCCGACCTGAGAACTTGCAGAAAACACACAGTCAGCATACTAGCAACGCTATTCCTACCAAAGGGCTGTTTTATATTTGCTACATTACAAATTAATTCATTTTATTGAGCTCTTAAATGATGGAACAACCCAAGGTAGCACATTATAGTGAGCCAAAAGTCAAAGCAGTCAGCATTCATGCTAAGATGGATGGAAAAAATATGAGGAAATTATGGAGGAAAATTTGTTAGGAGGTCATGGAGGCAGCCATTTGACTTCACGCAATACAACAATCTTAAAAAGAGCTACAATTAAAATGGCCTAGTCAAAGTCCAGATCTACAGTCAACTGAGAATTTGTGGCAATACTTGAAAACTGGTTTTTATGCGTGCTCTCCATCCCACCTGAGTGTTGCAAAATAGCTTAATCTCAAATCGTACGCAAAGCTTTCAGTTTCTATATATGCAAAACTAGTAAAAGTTGTGATGATTTTGAGATTACAGCTATGCATTATTTTGTGCTCCGTCACATCATTTTCAAAGAAAGTACATGAACATTTGTGGCTGTAGCATGACACATTGTGAGATTGTCTGAACATACAAATACTTTTTTTGCAATCCACCACATATCTGTCAGTTTCAGGAGCTCTGTTATTCCCTCGCTCAAATGAGGAAATTTCTCGCCCTCTCATTCAAGGGTCTTCTCTGAAAGTGTGCGTGTTCCTGTTGAACATGTGAACAAGCGTGGGAGGAAGGGAATGTGGTCGCAGCCGCCCCAAATCAAAAACATTCAAAGCTTGTGTGTGGTTGTGTGCAAGGAGAAGTGAGGGTGACTGGAAGAAAAAGAGAAGCAGAAACCTGAATGTCATGCGCAAAGGTCCGACAGGCACCGTCGATGCAAGGCAAGGAGTGCCAAACGGGCATGTGACGAGTTAAAAACGGCACGGTTTTGATGGCACGCGAGTGCATCGACGTCACACGTTGTGTGTTTGTGCGTGCTGATGAGTGTCAGCTTCATCCCAGCTAAGGGGTTTAAATATAGCAAGTGGGCAACAGTCCCAGCTGACTTTAACAATGCCATAGCTAGCAAGAAGACCATTCACGCCACATTAGCGCCACGCTAATGCTGAAACCGGAGAAGCGTTGAACAGAGGAAGGGAGGGAAAAGGGAAGGCCTTGGTTTCATGAACACTCAGCCACCCACATATGGCCTCTGCCAAGAGTTGAGTGGGACAACAGTGCCTTCGTGTTTGTGTGTGTGTGTGCGTGTGTGAGAGAGACATTCCTCCGTGAGGTGGATGCCAGAGAACGAACAGAGCAGAAGACAGACCGTCCTGGGTTTGCATGTTTCAGTGGAACTAACTAGCCCCTCGCTGTGCATGCCGTCCTCACAGCTGTAAACGTCTTGAAGATTAGATAATCAGATCTAACTGGATGTTTTGTCAAAAAAAATTTTTTTTTAAATTGCAGCTTACGGTGCTGCTTGGAAGCGACATGGTGGGTCGTGGGTTTGGGGACACGTGTCTGTAACTGAAAGGTCACAAGTTGGACCTGGCAACAAACATTGTCAGTTTTATTATTGTTGTTTCAGTTTCTGAAAATGGCCATTCCCTTCCTGTTGAAGCATCAGACAATGTTGAAACCAGATATTTACATGTGCTCTTTAACTATAAGGACAACTTTTTTCTCCCTCTCTCTCTGTAAATTTAAGCAGGCTAAATGTGACCTGCTAGGTGAGGTAAGGTTTCAAAAATTATTCCGTATTTGTTAAATCCTGCCAAAATAACAAAAATAAATCTTTTCAATGTTCCCTAAAGTTAGAGGAAATATGATAAAGACAGAGTCCCTTTTGGATATATATTTTAAGACAAACATTGTTTCCTTAATTGACATTGTGAAACAAAATAAAAAATAATCAGGCAAGATATCAGGAAGAAAATATCCATACGTTTTAAATATGTTAATTTAAAACAGTTTGAAGATACACTCCTCGACAAATAACTTTAAAAAAGTACACCCAAATTGCTACTAAACACTAATAAGAAAAAACTGTCTAAAAGATATTCTTGGTCTCATTATTGTGGTGTTTAGTAAACGGAAAATTTTTTTGTAATCTTAACACACCTGAAACATGAGACGTTTATGTATATGCAAGTATCTGACTTAAATAAAAAAAGGCATATTTTCAGATGCAAAACTTTCAAATGAAATCATAGTGATAAAAAGGCTTTAGAATGATTTAAATTTCATTTGTAGGTCTCATTAGGATAAAAAAAATACAAATTTCAACACTTATCTCTCCACCAGCAAGGCTGGATTCTCGTCACCAATTTGCTCTCCTCAACACATGTAATTAACAAGTTCACACCTGCTGTCTGTGGGTTGTCAAATGTCATCCTGGGAAGATTAACGCACAGAAAAACATAAATTTAGGCCATCACACAGGCATCATCCTGCTAAATCTGACAAATGATTATTCAGTCCTCTTCTGGATGAGTCGCCCAGTCTACTCATAGGAGATCAAGCAAAACGTTATTGACACCTCTGGCTGATAGTGGTGAAACTATCAAAAAATAAAAAGTGTTAGCAACACCTCACATCTCCCACTTATTATTTAAGAACCAATACAAACTACAATATTTTGTAAGGACAGTCTTAATAAATATGATGGGCTTTAGTCTGAGCCATTTTTATTCAATTCAATTCAGCTTATTCATATGCCGTCAATTCACAACACGGGTGTCAAGGAAAAAAATTATTTCGGTTCAATAATAAACACTGAATCCAAGTCAAGTATTTTTCAATTGATCATGATTATCAAACAGTGCTGTCGAGTCCAGTTTCTGAGTCTAATTGATTTTAAAGTTTTCTATAAGAAAACCGAGCAGATTGCACCAAGTCATTGACTTGCAGCACTAACTTCTACTGAATGTGGAAAATTCCCCTTTATTAACAGGAAGAACCGTCCAGCAGAACCTGTAGCAGGGTTAGTGGCCATCTGACAGGGTGTTGAAGGAGACGGAGCATGCTCACAAAAGATTACAATAAAATAACAAAATATTCACTAGAAAGATCTCCGCTGGTCAAAAGAGGTACATCTAAATGATCAGCAATCAGGCACAATAAAATCAGCTGTTCATTCTTGATAGCTTTACAGTGAGCATCAGATTTGCATACACCAGAGCCAGTTGACATAATTTCCATCAGACAAGCTATTTTGCCTCGACCAACATGGTAAATACTAGCTTCTTTGTTGTGTTGATATACATCTGAAATATGATAAGATTAGAACTGCTTTTTGAGCCTTTGTTGACATAGCATGCTTTAGAAAACTTTCCATCGCCTTCATTTCCAATAACAGCACACTGTTCTAGTAACAAGTTTAAAGACAATGGTTTAGATTCTTATTTCAGGGTGGAATTATGCTTTTACATTCAGATCTAACGGTTTTAAAAAGATGAATTAGGTACAACAGGGGTCAAAATTATGCATACATAACATATATTTATATATAACCTCAATAACATTTGAATAAACCCCCCTTAGTTGGCTGCACCCAGACTATACATGTTTTTGTGGTCAACACGTTTCTTGCATAATTCTGATTAGATAATTAAACACAAATTGGTCATTTAAATTGGTTGGTACCCAGGTATGGACCCAAGTTTTACACAAACTCCACAGTTTTCCAATAGAGTTGAGGTTAGTGTCATTCAAATGTTTATACCTACTTCCTCCAATCTGAAACCAGTTCAAAGGTGTGCTTGAGATCACTGTCACCAAACTGCGTCCGAGTTCAACCATGTGACTCAAACTGATGTTTTCAGAGGAAGGGAACAACTCAGAAACCATCAAAGCCCCAACCCATCGTTAGCTTGAAGCTATACACAGTGAAGAGAGTTTTACATCACTGTGGACAAAGAGGGTGACAAGCAAGTAAGAACATCCTGCTCCACAATCGACATCTTCAAGTTCAACTAATATTTTTAGCTACCCACATGGACAAGCCAAACGCCTCAGTTTGCAAAAGGTTTGATGGTCAAACGGTACACAGAGCTATCCGATTACAATGTCTGAAGGGGTCAGGACGAGTCAAGTCAAATCTAAGAACATTGTACCAACAGTCAAGCATGTTGATGATAGGATGATGCTGAGGGTTTGTTTCGACACAAGTAATACGGTTGTCCCTGCTCAAAGTGGATGGATCTGTGAAGATGGAAAACATTCAGTTTCATTAACATCACCTCAAATCAGCAGCTAGATGGTTAAAAGATGGACACAGCTGCGTCATGAACGACAAGTAAGTGGACATGGAGTTTTGTAATGGATAAAACAGGCTACAGATAAGTTTCCAGCCTCAACATTGTGGACTGTGCATAAAAGCCAGAAAATCCAGTTTAAATTATCTACACAGATTTTGCAGGAAGCTCATTTTCCTACAATAAAAAGTATGGTCCAACTTCCTGAGGATGTGTATGCACTTATTTAAACCTGTATATAACTTTGACCCATGTGGGGGTTAATTTGCTCAATCATTTGTATTTCTTTTAATCCCTTAAATTGTGAAATCCTTCCGCCACTTATAGTCTGATTATAGCGTTGCACATATCAAGAAAGCGGCTGCGTCTGAGCTCAACACCTGAGACTTGAGCATCCTTAAATATTTCCTTCCAGGTCCCTCTAACCTACAGACTAAGCTAGCTGCTACATTGCTCAAAAAGGGAGGCAGGAATAGACACAGGGTCCCCATATGTCTTCTCCAGCCTAACTAATTCTTAGTCTATAAAACGCAAACACACACACTTTCCATAATTACAGGCTTGCCCTTACGTGGGTGTGTCTGAGAACCATTAGACCATGGCACATTGTACTGGGACGCACAGAGCGAAACAAGAAGTTTAAGAAACTGTTTGAAAATATTGCCTGTACAAGTTTTTAACACCAATTTTCATGCACTTCTTTTCCCGATCACACGCTGCAACAATCCTACCGGTACAGCCGACAACAAGTAAACTATTTGCATTTCACAGTCTAAGAGTGGATTTATGTAATTTTAGTCTCACGCTGTGAACTTTGCATCTCCAACTACAGTTGGATCGCTCCTGCTGCTGCACTCATTAGGTGCAGGTGAAGCTGCATTCAAACACACCTTCTTACAAGCTGCACACTTCAAAGAACCTGTCTGCAGCAAAGACCCTCCAGATTCCAGCCTCCGGGGAATTTTTATATATGCACGTCTGTGTAGTGATATCAACAGCGCACTTGGCTTTCCTAGAATGCTCGCCTCTGAAGTGACTACATACAGCCATCTAGCTGCAGCTCTGTTCTTCAGAGGGAAACCGGGAAGAGGGATTGCAGACATCTCCCTCCGTTTCACCCCCCGTTACAACCCACACACTGCCAAGAACTCACAATGTAGCATAAAAAAAAAAAAAGAGGAGGTACTAACAGGCAGCACTGTGTGTCTCCGCTATTGACTGTTGTGTTTGCATACAAGCTGTCGCCATCAGAGACTGGGAAAGGAGCAGAGAAGGGACAGAGCAAAACGGACGGCGGCGCTGTGTCTTTAAGCAGTAATCCCTCCATTCTCTGAGTATTTGTTGCCGGCCATCTAATGGGCGGATCGGTATAATGTCCACAAGGGCCGCTGGGAGATCCTGCACTATTAGGAGGGGGGGAAGAAAAAAAAAAGAAAGAAAAATCACAGCCATGCTCTCAAGCTGAGACTGGTCTTGCCTGCTCAGTTCTTAAATAACCCGACCGAGGCAGGCGCAGAAAATTAAAGACGCTCTGATTTAGCATTTCAAAAGGGGAGGAACTGGGCTCATTGCAGCAACAAAAGGGATGACAATGTTGACATTCCCAACGTGTATCCTTTGGTGTTTTTTCTAAAAGGAAACTGGAGCTTGCCCACAGGGGATGTGGTGTGAACAGGGAATGCTGCACAGTGTGCGTCTTTCATGCAACCTGCTGCCATCAAACACACGGCAATAAAATCTGATCACTTAAAGATCTGATCAACAGCAAACAGTGAGCCAAAACAGAGTCAACCATCCTCCATATGTTACCACTGCCCCCTACCAACAGAAAGCCACTGTAGCACCGTGAACGTATTGGATCTGCTGCGATTATTTCCTACAGACAAAAGCCAAATGTTCTGAAATAATCTAAAGATATTACAGTTACAAAAAAAAAAAAACTAAAATATTTTTACTAAAGATTGGATATATGCTGAAAGAAAAGAGTTAGTGATAGAGCTCGGATGCAAACAGGTGGCTGCAATTTAGTGCTCGCAACTCTGTGGAAACTGTTGATTTTTGAGAGAATGTTACAAAGGTTAGAGAGTGCTGGCTGGAGTAAACTACTGCTGCTGCTTCAGAGCAAGGAAACAATGTTGCAACCCTCCTGCAGCTGGCCTGTCTTGCAGAGCAACTTCCACCCCATAACAAACAACCAGAAAAGGAGAAGTTCTCTTCTCATGCAAATTGTCAACCCCCTCCTCCAGACGCTGTTAACAAGTTTCTGAGCTGTAAAAAAAAAAAAAAAGAAAAGAAAAGAAAAAGAAAAATCAGAACCGCTTTAAAAAAAAAACTTTCAGGCTGCCTTTCCACTGATCAGCTGTCATCTCCCAACTAGAAGGAGCTGATGTTGCTGTGTAAACTGATGCAGTTCTGTTTTAAAAAGTAAACCGTGCGTTTAGGGATCATTTCTCTTCGCTCAGTGAGCATGTCAACAAGTTTACACTCATGAAAAAGGTTGCAACGCTGCAGATTGTTAATGGGGATTCTAAAAGGGCTAAGAGATGCAGAGTAAATTGAACAGCGAGTGCAGTATTTAACAGAGTTGCACTGCACGCTGAAGTCCTTACCGCTATGAGCGTGTTGTTCCTCTGCTCCGTGGAGGACGCAGAATCCGGGTCCTGCTGCTGCTGCTGCTGCTTGATTTGGGGCTGCTTGCTGCCGCCACCGCCGACCGACTTCTTGGCCCTCTGCTCCAGGGTCCGCTGGTACAGGCTGACGGTGTCCCTGCGCTCCAGCTCCAGCTGCTCGGAGTGCGCTTGCTGGTACCTGTTCTCGCAGATTGTGTGGTGTCTCCGGCAGCCCTCTATCCGCTGCCTCAGCCTCTCCACTACCGTGCTGTGCTTAGGTATGCCCACCGCTCCGGCGGGCACCACGCTGCCGCTGGCCGGGTTCATGCTGTTGTTGATGCAGATACTGCCGTTGGGTCCGACAGCGGGGGAGGCGAAGTCCCCCATCACCGCGCCGAGGGGCTGCTATTTTGGAGGAACTTTTCTCCCAGTCAGGCTCTCCTCCGCCACCTCCTCTTGAGTCCTCCGGCCACCTCCACCTCTCTGTGTCCTCCCGGTCTGCGCGTGTCTTCCGGAAGGTGCGAGCGACAAGCAGCCGCCGAGGCGGCCGAACACCGCGAGGGTTTAAAGGGCTGCGAGCCACGGAGGAGTCGCGACCGACCGAGTCTCCGGCTCTATACAAACACAAATACCACTCAACCTGAGTGAAACGTAAAACAAGCTCATAACTGCATTAAGCAATACAGCTGCTGCCACGCTGCTAAGAAAAACAATAACACCAACTCCGGGGGTAAAAACGATAAAGCGACAGTATAAAGGTTAGTCTCCGGTCATATGTACACAGACCGTCCCGCAGAGGAGCCGCGGCGGCAGCAACGGTCCTGTCGCTGCTCTACACTGTTGTCCTTGGAGAAAAAGTTTTGCTGCCTAAACCGAACAGGCTCCGGAGTTTCCCAGTGAACTTGCATCTCATATGTTCCTGGTTTGAAAGAAATCCCGGTGAATAATATGGTGCCGAGTTAGTAAAAGAGCACAAGCGCCCTCGGTAGTCCGCTTGTGAGGCAACTAGAGTTTAACAGACGGCGCAAAACGCGGATATGAGAACCAGGGGCGGAAGTCTGCAGTCAGTGGCTCCAGGCTGCCACCATCAAATCAGGTCCGCTTCTTCACCATGCCAGCAGAGTGATATAGAGTTGAGTAAAAACCAGCGAGCGGCTGTGAGAAGCCGCGCTGATGGGCACCCCGAAAACCCGGAGTAGAGTAAAGGGGGAGAACCTCCTGAAGGACCGGGCTTCGGTTCCACCTACCACCGTTTCTGTTTATACCAGGACCGGAGAGCTCAACGCACAGCAAACCGGGAAAATACACTCACAATGAAAGAGCAGACAATTGCTTTAAAAAATAGGAAATTACAACATGGAAAAACGATTCATATAAATTAATAGATATATATTCTCCTCAGATTTTAATGCCAGTTAGATTACTTTTTCAGTATAAATGAAAATATATGTGTTAAATATTACAGTTCCACAATGACTACATGCAAAAACAAAAAGAAAAATGAAAAATCCCGATAAAATTGATCTGAAAAACCTCAAGGTTGTTTAAAAAATACTGAAAAGAAAAAAAAAATATCCCGGTAGAAATTTTGCGAGTTTCTTTTTTTTTCCAACTCAGATTTTTAGCAAAATATAAAAAATAAAGAAAAGCATAGTAGGTATTATTATTATTATTATTATTATTATTATTATTATTATTATTATTATTATTATTATTATTATTATTATTGTTATTATTATTATTATTATTATTATTATTATTATTATTATTATTATTATTATTATTAATATTATTATTATTATTATTATTAAATAGCGATAAAGATACCTCTATTTTTTCTTTACATTTGAATCTTAATAAGACTTTCATATGAATAAATAAATTATATTGTTAGAATAATATTTCAATTAAATAGATGCAATTAATTACCGCTATGTGTCAATACAAAGACGCATAGCGGTAATAATGAAACTAAATATTACCAATAAATTAATTACATAAAAAGTCAAACTGTTTTGAATAAAGCAAAAAATAAATATAATAACAAATATAAATATATATATATCAAAGAAATATAAATCCCAGATAATTTTAATACAATCAGAAAATCAAAACACAAAGCTTCATTTTGAGAAAAAATATTTGAAGAAATTTTTTGAAAAAAAAATCTTGAAACAATGTCATAACTCATAAAGCACAATATATCAGGAAAAGACATCACACCCAGGTTACATTTTAAGTAACTGTAGATACAGAGATGACAGGCAGGAGTTGCTGCATTTGTTTGGGGGTTCTTTAGGAAGCTACATTTTAATTTACAAACTTATCTGGTTCCTCTGGCAGAGATCTGACTCTGAGCACATTCTTGAAACAGAAGAACATTTTGTGTTTCTTTCTGAGGAAAACCTTTCAAAACCGAATTTGGGACAAAAATATGTTCCTGCAGAACAAACAAGACCACTGGAATGCTTGCAGATGGATGTTATTAACTCTATTTTTGCCTTCTTTTACTCTTGTACAATTTAATTGCTATTTGTAAATTCTATCTGACCCTTTTATCAATTTGGGATTCACTATCAACTAGACAGAGACGATGCTTTGTATTGGGAATTTTATTTTTAGCTCTTTCCATTGTTAGAAAGTTTTTTTAAAAAATCACTGCAGAGTGCATGAAATGCATCATTTCAATGACAAATCTCCATCGATATTGAGTCAGCTTCTGAGAATGTAGATGTCTTTAAAACAGAAAAATTATTAGCAAGATATTTTAAGAAAAGTTTTCTCATCTATACAGTGAAATATTTATGTGGCTGGTGAATCACAGCTGGAATGGTTTTAGTAGGAAAATGATCGTCTTCATTTATATTGACTGGTAATGACCGTCCTGGAGAGAGTAGCTACGTCAGTCAGTTTCTGTGATTAATTGTTTGGATGTGTATTTGAGTGGTAATGTGTGAGTGTGCTTCCTGAAATCCCACAATCAGATGAGTGTGTTGAAGATGTGCTTCTGTCCATCAGGTTGTTATCTGAAGACACCATGGATTCGTTCTGCACAATACACCAGTCGAAATAAAAGTTACAGTGGAACAAACTAGTTTACAATAAAAAGCTCTTGCAACTCTTTTGGAAAGTGACAGAAAGTTATGAGAGTTTCAAAGATGTTGGTCTTTGTTTCTGTGAGTGGATGAAGATCACAAAATTTACATCAGCATGAGAAACCATTTCTTTAAGGCAACATTAGTGTTATGATTCCTTATGGTTGAACACTTTGATTAACAAGAAAAAAAAATTGAAACATCTTAAATCTAAAAAAATGTTTGAGGATTTTAAGATGACAACAACAGAAAAAAAAATTCTTGAGCTTTATTGTGGCTTTTATTTACAGTGATCAGACAGGAAATGGGCAGCAAGAGTTGGGAAGAAGACCCAATTTTGAGTATTGAATCCCCGATGGTTTCTGTGAGGACAAACAACCTACATATGTCTTTGCTCTACCACACACCACCACAACAGGACAACCATTACTCAGACATTCCCCAATACTGGAACTTTATGCAAGTTTGGACAAGGACAAAGTCATTGTGGAAAACCTTAAGTAGTTGGGTTTACAATTTGACATCACATAATCAATGTTGAAGACATACCTAACATATTAGTTTGGACAGATGAAGCCAAACTGGACTTTAAAAACAAAAATTGTGAGTTGTGGTTGTGGAAGAATAAAACACAGATAACACCATTGTATCATATATTGTTACAATGGAAGCATTATGCTGTGTGAATATCATTCCTCAGCAGGTATAGGATCTTTCATCAGAGCTGATGGGAAGGTGGATGGAGTGAAGAAAATTTGGTAGAGCCTGTAAGAGGGGACGACACATTTAGACTAAGTTCCTCTTCCACGGTGGTTTAAATACACACAATATCCTTGTATTTCACTCACCCAATGTCTAGATATGAGCCTAAATAAATAAGAAAGACTTGAAAAATGATATTTACAGATAATCTCCATCAAACCTAAGAGATTTTAAGCTGTTTTGATAAGAAGAATGGACAAAGATTTCAGCTTCTACATGTGCAGTACTGATTGAGATGTAGACAAAACACTCATGTTTGTAACTGCAATGAAAGCTTTATAAAACATTGACTAAACAAAAAGTGCACATAATGGTTTTCAAATTCATTTTGTAAAAACAAAATGAATGCACCATTTTCCCTATACCTTCAATGTGCATGTTACTTCCTCTTGGGCTGTCCCAGTGAAACACGTGGTTGTACTGTAACAAAATATAGACACGTTTTGGAAAGCGCTGTAAATGCAGTAGACGGGCACAAATTAGCAAAAGTCTAAGTAAATGTAAGAGTTGTGGTTTGATCATTTCTGTGAGCATTCCCATCATCCCCAGAAGCATCACAGGTGTGCACACATGTTCTCATGCGCGCAACACAGACACTTCCCCCATGTTATGTCATGTCACAGAACAGCTCCCTCTCTCCTCCATTCATGACGTGCCTCTCTCTGTCATTTTTATTTTTATCTGCTGTGTCATGTGGGAGTTCTGAGCTCCATCCCCGACTGTTCAGGCCATATGTGCCCGCCTGTCTCTTTCTAGCCATCCCACCAACACACACGCGCACACACATGCTGCCATTCACCCGCTCTCATACCGCACACTGACAGACATAAGCACGCACACAGTCACTCTGTCTGCATGGCAATTAAACACGAACAGCATGTGTCTGTGGTTCTTATTCATTTCATTTTTCTGCTTCAGAGCTTGACGATTCTGGGAATCTCGGACGGACAAGTCAAGATAGCTACAACCGCAAATGGGCTTTCTGATCTTTGTACTGTTAAAGTACAAATGGCGTCTGCAGGGTGCTTAACGTCTCTGATGGCACGGATGACATCTTGGCAATCAAAAATGTTTCTTCAAGTCCGCCTACAGTGTTTTTGAGACAAGTTTGGCCAATAAGAAAACTCCCACTGTGACATAGTTAGAGTCATCACAAAATGTATGCACATGAATTCAAATATTGTTTTTCTTACAAAAAATCAACAACAGCAAAAAACACCAACAGTCCCATTTACCACGCTGTAAAAACCAGACAAAAAGTTGCCAGGATGCCACCACTGTCAACTCTAACTGGTATTAAGAGGAAAATGGGGAGTGAATGTAAGTGACAGCAAATCAGTCACAAACTGGTAGGCCTCCAAACTTTATACGAACTTCAGAAAAGCTTAGAAATTTGTGCAGGGAAAAGTTTTCAGCAATGGGTTTCTAAAGCCACGCAGCTGCGTCCAAGACTTAAATCACCAAATGCAAAGTGTTGGATGCAGGAGGGTAAAGCTCACAGCCTCTGGCCTCTAAATCAGGGCAGACAGGTTCTCACTGGTGATTAACAAAGCTTCTCTACATGACAATCCAACGGACAAGTCTGGATTTGGCAGCTTTTAGGAGAACGGCCCTTCCCTGAATGCATTGTGCTGAATGTAAATTTGGCTTCAGAGAGGACCATACTGTGGAATTGCCAGGCCTAACCTGCTAGTCCAAATGAAAGGAAATTTTTGGACAATGCTCCTAACTTTGTCGGGGGGACAGCATAGGGAATCGCCCCTTCTTGTACAAACATTACTTGCCAATTGTGGTCAAAATAAAGTCCATAAACACGTGGATGGGCAGGTTTAGTGTTGAAGAACTTAATTCCAAAGCGAAGAATACTGACCTAAGCCTGATTGAACATTTTTGTGATGAATCAGAGTGGAGACTGTGAGCCAGGCCTTCTTGTCCAACATCGGTGTTTGACCTCACCAATGCTCTTCTGGAAGAATGGGGAAAATCCCATAAACACACTTTGAAAAATCTTCTAATCACAAACTCTCCACTTTACAAAACAAATAGAAAGTTGAAGAATGTGCACTTCTTTTAAACCGTGAAACCCAAGCCCTGTTCTGATACAACTGTCTCCATGTTTTCTGGATCAATTTTTATTGCTTAGAGTCACTTCTTAGATTTTCAGACTCCTCTTACAGCAGCAATGCAGCCTTTTTTGCACACCAAAGTGGCCAATAAATGCTCTTCAGTGACCAGGTGAACCGTATTGACATGAGATTGGGGAGTGAGGGGGGGGCTGATGTTGAACTACCATCGTTACATCTCTAATCCATGCAGAGTTTGTCGCAAAGCTGTAAAGGCCACGAGGGAGAGGAAAAGCTGCAATCTTTTGTTGTGATAGAAGAGACTCGTCAACTGAATAATGTTAGGATGTTTCAGTGAAAATCAGTGTTTTCTCTGAAAGGTGTAGTAAACCCCCCAGTGCTGCTTTGCAGGCAAGAGTTGTGATCAGCATTAGAGGAATTTCATTAAAATATTAGATTGCTTCTGTTTTCTTTCTTTAAACTTCAACTATTCAATTGATGACATCAAAGAAGTGTCAATAGCAGAATTGGTAGAGATGATTACACATTTTCTTATAGATGCAGATATTCATGTCTCCTGCACTTTTCTTACACATGTGGTGTAAAGGGATAAACGGGATTTTCAACAGTATGGGATTTGTAACAGTGAAACATTGCAGCAACAAAGAAATAATCAGTTGGGATGGATGACAAAATGAGCTAAGCAGTGTGGGTGAGAGTCATGGAAAACTGCTTTAGAGTTTTTCAAAACTTTCAGTAATTTTGTCTTCATTTGGAGCAAATTGAAGACCAAATCCAAAAATGTCTGACAAATATTTGACCGTGGATGGACTTATCACTGAAACTTCCTCTTGTGCTACCCTGTGCACCAAAGTCCCTGCTTAACATCAAGCAGCAAAGTCTACAAGCAGTGTGATAACAAAGGAGGAGAAAAAAACCGCTGTGCATGTGTGTGTGTGTGTTTGTGTGCGTGCGTGTGTGGGTGTGTGTGTGTGTGTTTGTGTGCGTGCGTGTGTGTGTGTGCGCGTGTGTGTGGTTGTAACTGGTATTCTTGTGTTGCTGGCCAGTCTGGACGGCTTAGCGCTTTAGGAATGAATGGAATGTTATTTTACACACTCCACTCTGGTTTTAAAGTGAGATGGTCCGTCCTTTTTGGTTTTCAGTTCTGACCTTGTGAGAACAACTCGCAGGGGTTTGTTTCAAGCGAGGGAGTGTCCAGCTGCATTTTCAGTCTGAAACAGCTATTGTTCAGCTAAAATATGGGTTCCCTCCATTAAATAAAAAACAAAACAAAAAAAATCACCTCCAGTTTCAGCTTTCTGCTCTCCGCTCTGGTTAGATTCAGTGAATATAACAGTGTGTAAAGGAGAAATGCATGTAAAATGTGACATTTGTTGGTAGATTGAGGAACAGAGTTGTGTTTAGAAAGCCGGAGTGTTTATTGAGACATGGCCTAAGCTGTTTTCACTCGATCTACCGGTGGATGCACACACGAGGCACAAAAGATCATTTGTTGTTCAGTCTTGAACAGGGGGAAAGACGTAATTCTTTTCTTTTGTCACCGTCTTGCCGGTTTGTCTGCTCACGACTTTGAGTGTGGGTGGTAAAGAATGAGTTTACACAAAGGACTTGCACACGTGTGGAGACAAACAGACAGGCTCACGGTTGGGAAGCAAGGACTGGAAGGAAGTGTTGGGTCTGCGTTTCTGTTGCATCACAAACCAATCAAGGACATGCAGACCAAACAAACCCGGGCAGGAGAAATGTGTTTAACCTCATTTGAACGTTTCCTCCCACACAGACACCACATAACTCCCCCTCCTACATTTTTATTTCTTCCTCTGAGGCGGCCACGTCAACTTTTGCAGCTTTTTTGGCATTCAGGATGCACCTTTTGCCCTGAGGACTACCCTTAGACATGCTCGGTGATGACCGGAGGCAGAATGGGGTTCTCCTTGGACCCTTTGCCTTTCTGGAGTTCCCACCCCTCCTGGAAGCAGAAGGAAAGACAGAAACCGTCCCCTGTCTGTCTTTCTTCCTCACTGGAGAGGTTGCCGGGCTGTTGCACCAGACCGTCTGCTCTTAAATTTTTAATGTACACAGCGCTGCCTCCGAGAGTGAGATAAAGAGAGAGAGAATCGGGGTGCCTGATATATTGATGAGCTACAGAGAGAGTAGAGAATTGCATAAAAGGAGGGAGGATGGCTGGAAATTGTTGGATAAAAGGACAAAGGAGAGATACTTCACTTAGGTGCACAAGGATGCTCAGCCACAATCCAGATGTTTTCTTTAAAACATCTGAGAAAAACATTAAGCAACCCTTAGTTGTTCAAGCGATCTGTCCCCATCAACATTTCTTGTCATTTTCTTTTTTTTTTTCAAACTTAAATGTTTCATGCTTATCCTTGCAGAATTACTGGGAGGGATGGTCCAGTGGTCACTGGGCAAGAGGCAGAGTGAGCAAGTAGTAAGTAAATCTTTATTTATATTGCACCTTTCAAGCTGGAATATCATGAAGTCCTTCACATGGGCCAACACTGCAATACAAATAAGTAAAATATGGTACACCCCGGACAGGTCCATCACAAGGATTCAGTCTGTGAAGCAGAATTTGATTTTAGACAAAGTCAAAATGCACAGGCTGCCAAGGTAATTCACCTTAGTTTTTCCGAATATTTGCTTTCATTTCAGTTATCATAAAAGTAAAATTTGCCTGTTTTTTACTATTATTTCACACATATCTGAGTTTCATAGGTGTCATTAGAAATTCAAAGCACATATGATGAAAGTTTGTGACTTTTCAAAAAAAATTATAATAATGCAGGCTGTTGCTGTGTGGGCTGTTTCCGTAGATATGGAGGGTTTATGTTTATTTGTGTATTTTTTTTATGTATGTCATGACTTAGCATACATTTTGTAACTTTTTTCCTAATCTGTGAGCTAATCTGTATGTAAACACACACTGTGCAGCAACGGTTTGGTTTGTTGAAATTTTGCAAGCCAATAATTAAAAGCCTCTAAAATGGTGCAACATTTTTCCAGAATCATGGGACAATTTCTAAGTTGGTTATTTAGAGGAAGAGAAGCTGTGATTTAGGGATAAATAACCTGTTGGTGACTGAAATATATCTACCACTGCACGACTTCTCCCAAAGAGGACCTACTGTGCATTGAGACAGATCTTCTTATGACTTTTTTTCCAACAACCATGCATTCCTACATCTCCTCTAAAGTTAACATGTGGTCAATGTTCACTAATGTTCTTACCACTGAGTTCGTCTTGTATTGTACTGATACTACAATTTAATTATGTTATTTCCTAAAAAGGTGCTAGGGTAATTGATTACAAATGCATGCCACACTTCAAAGCTTTTCTATGAAACACATTTTTTACTTTCTGCTTGACAATTACTTGCTATGTTTTGTCGGTGTTCAACAAGCAGCCATGATAAAATCCGATGTTTGTGGGTCTAATGTGTAAAATGCAAAATAAATTTAAGAGGAATTAACTGTTTTGCAACAGACTAATCAAACTAACTGCTTAACCAAATCCATATTTTGACTTTTAAATTTGCCAGGTAGTGTATAAGATAAAGAGTGAAAAAAATATTTCCCCTGCGCTGGTAGTTAGAGTTATATGTGCTGCAATGGCTGCAGTTTTTTTTTTTTTTTAAACAGGCATGTTACTGCTAGCCACTCTTACAGCACAAATCACCCTTGTGTTTACTCTTCCTGCACAGAGCTGTAGCAGTCTGAAATGACTGTCTGGATCAGAAGAGGTGGCGACCACAGTCACCATGGAGGTCGGAGAGGAGGCGGAGCATTTCGTTTTCTGCAGAGTTAGCTGTTTCAGAGCTAACTAGTAGGATAAGTAGGATAAACTGTAGAAATTTTATGTTTTATTTTTCTTAAAGATAGTTGCAATTATGAAGTTTGATCATGTAACATTGGACTGCTGAGGCAGGTGAAGAAACATAACAAAGAGTCCAAGATAACTGGGCAAAACCAGGTATCACAGAAGAGACTTCAACGCGGGAACCAACAAACAATGATGGCAGATCACACTCTTCTAATGAGATATTGAAGAAACTGGGATGGTGAGAGACTCTAACTTCAGATTTTCTGTTGAGAGCAGTAAAATGTGGAGCAGTACGCACTAAGGAGCAGTTAGACAAAGAGGAGATGAACCAGGAGGAGCAAGAAGCAGAGCAAAGTCATGACACAGTACAAAATACACCACAATAAATACATAATATGCAACATACTGACCATTAAAAAATATCTCAGCAGAGACAATGTGCACAGTGCCTTTCAAAAGTATTCTTGACCCTTTGTAAAAACCTGGTAATATTACTAACACAAACTTCAATAGATTTAGTGTTATGTTATGTGACAAACCAACACAAAGTAGGGCAAGACTGTGCAGATGATCAGAAAAGCAGCAAAGATGTCAATGGCTGAGATTCACAGTTCAGGTACAATCAAACCTTCCTTGGGTTTTTCCTTCTTTCACTTGGATTTCCTCTGATAGAATTTCAACCGGGCCAATAAGTAAACAGAAGGAGACGTTATGAACCATGACGTCAATTTTCTGCACTGTTTTAGAATTGTAGTCTGCCTGTAGTTTTAGCAGCGGGAGGAAGTAAGAGAAGCCACTCAGTCCACGTTGGTCACGCTTCCAAATGTTGATTTAGCATTAACAGCCTCCTTGTTCGGCTCTGCACTTCTCTGTTTGCAGTGGAGGATGGTTGTTTACAGCCCAGGCAAGTTACAGTAATCTTTATAGCATCGAACTGCTGCATTACTTATATCACAGACAAATGTTAGCGATGGGGTAATATTTTAAACTTCAACACAATTCCAGGAAACAATTCTTTCTCAATAGCCGAGAGCCCAGACCCTCTGTATGAAGCAAATACCGTAGAACAGTGAACTGGTTTTCACCAGGCTAAAGACAATCTGTCGACAGGATGAAGAACGGAACACACAAAATAAAACAGAAAGAAAACGGCAAATCATGAATCATTCAAACTAAATTTGGTTCGGTTAGATCAATAAATACAAATCAAAAGACAATGTCAAGTCTAAAATCCGCAGAGTTTGACACAAATGAAAAACTAAGACTTTCTGATTTTTGTTGGCTAAAAAGAACGATTTGGAAAAACAGGCATGTTTAGATAAAAATAACAGAAGGTGGGATGCAGTACTAGCCAGATACAAAGCCACAAAACAAACAAACACACACTTACATGAGCATATACCATCATCACAAAGGATGCTGGGTAAATATGCTAATGAAGGCATAATGAGATGCACATGTCCTCCGCCATTAAGCGACATCTTGTTTCTCTTCAGAATATGTTAATTTCCAAGGTGCTAAAGGGTGAACATGCACAAATCCACACAAATAGGTATTTTTGACGTCTTCTGCTTATCGTGAGCATGTAAAGACCCTGTGCACAAAAGCACGCATACAACCCGCTCACAGCACTGCAACAACATGACTCACAACATGACTCTGAGTAGACATATACCCCCACAAACATAAGCAAAGACGTCTGCTAATAAAAACCTACATACTGGACTGATTTAGTGATGGATCTGCTGGAAAACAATGGAGATTATAGGATGACAAATAAGAACAATACAAATACGAATAGAGCTATGTCGGACAAATCAGAAAGATCCATACAGACAAATTGAATTTCCGGGATGCTAAATATTGAAAGTCAATGATGAACATAATTCATTTTCAATAATGTGGTGTCACATAGTCCAATTCTGTTTTAGCTTAATGTTACTTAAAGGCAGTCCCACATTTCACTCAAATACTCTCTGATAAATACCAACAATGCCGTCAAGATGCCCAGAGCGGCATCTTGTCCTTCCCCCACAAGATGCCGCCCTGGGTAGTTGCCCAGGCAACTGCGCACACACTTTCATATCAATTAGCTACAGCCTGCTGTGGTTCACATGATTTCATTTTAGTGATGACATCTTGTGGTCAGTGTTGTCATAACTGATATTAAATATCCATGTATCCAAATGTGTTAGCAAAACATACGTAAAGGTCTCCTGTACATCAGCTTACGATGGTTTTACACTTGTTAAGAAATAACAAGAAAACACCAAAGTAAAGGAGCTTCTTGTCGTGAACTGATGAAGAATGACCACAGATAAATTTAACCTGATTTTGACCCTTGAAAGAGAAAGAGTCTTGACTTTGGTTCTGAAATGAAAACCATTCCCAGCTGTAAAACACAGAAATAGTTATTTCGGGATTAACCGCTTGCTCTAATAAAGACCGAATTCCCTCTGACGTTTCCACATTTAAATAATTGGGGTTTCAGACGTAAGTGCTGATGTGCAACAGTGTGACAGACTGACTTCTGAATTTAGAATTTAATATATGTTTTTGACTTCTTGACAGCAGCGAGACATGTCCTCGCAGGTCAGCTGGAGAAACAGACTGACTGATGTCAACAATGCGACCACACACTGACTCACTCATCAGTCACAGAAAATCCTTTAATAGCTGTTATTCCACGTTTTCTTGTCATGTCATTATTACACAAGGCAAAGAGAACAATTAAGTAGGGCTGTTGTTTCTGCAAAAACAGAAAAACAAAAAGTGGCTCTTTCATTATCAAGACTTCTTTACTTGAGAGGGAATCTTAAGTCGCAGCGGCTGTGATTACGATGCGTGAGAAAGGTTTCTTACAGTTCCACTCGATATTAATGAAAAATCCTGTTGCCGTGTTGTCAGACAATGTTGGAAACATTCTTATGTGGATTCAGCTCAATTTAAAGAAAAAGCAAAACGAGGAAGAATGAAAACATCCCGAAAAAATTTGAATGGAGTGGCAAAAGTTTATAAAGTTGACATATAAACAGCACATGCGCTCACAATTGAACCAGACATTTACATTCACTCAATATGGCGACTCATAGCTCGTTTTTTTTCCTTTTGACATTAAATCTGACTAAACTTTTCCTATCCCAGTAAGGATATCCTACAAAAACTTACTCAACCACATGTTCATTCAACATTCTCATGCATTTATGTATTTTAATTCATTAAACAGATGAATGTAGTGCCTTCAGGCATCTATAAATTAAAACCATTGATGGAACCAGACTTAAAGAGGTCCACATTTCTGTGATATTTTGGCTGATTTCATCTGAAAGACTTTTCGTAGATGGATTTTTTTTAGGAGCAAAACTTTAGTAGAGCCCACTGACAACTGCATTTAAACCCAGACAGGCTATCCACCGACTGATTCAATGCTTTAGAAGAAAGCTCTTAAAAACTATGCTCATTTCTTGGTACCACCCTGTCATGACTTGTTGATGGCAAAGAAGCTTTCCATCCACTAAGAGAGTCATCTCTTAAAAAATCTAGATGGTTATAGGTCAAAAAGGTAGGAGATCCAAATAACTTATGTAGAGTCATATAATGAGTAGTCTGTTTATGAAGACACTGGTAGATCCACAACCCAAATTAAAACCCTTACTGGCTGTAGTCCCAAACCATTGAATGTCTGTGAGAAAGAAATCTTAAAGGGACACAAACATCCTCATTTCAGCGTTGCAAGGGAACACCAAAGATGGGACACTTTCGTGCCAGAAAGAAAAACATTCATGAAAGATTGTGCCCTCGGTTTCAAACCGCAGCTGGCTGTGTTGAGATGTTGCAACTTGCAACTACTGAGAGATGCTGCTGTTTACTGAAAATATTTATGGAAGAACAGCTAAGTAGATTTCCTAAAAAGTCAGTTTAAACTAGAGAAACCCTCCATGAAGTGCCAACCTACAGGAAACACCTCCAGCACGTCAAAAAATAAATAAATAAGTAAAAAATTGAAGTGATCAGAAAGATCAGTGGAGCTTTGTCACTACATTTTCTATGTTTTTTAACATGTTTCACTTATTTTTGCATATGTATATATTTTACTTCTTGCCATGAACATTCAGTCAGCTGATGAACAGTCTGTCTGAGTTTAAATGCTGTTTTCAGTACATTACCCACACTGTTTGTTTTGGCTGCTGCTCCTGTTTCTTCTGTTTGCATTTTAAAGCTCAGCTTGAGATCTGCCTACGAGCCAAAAACATGTAAAGTCTTCATTTACCTTATGATTGTGTGACCAGAAGTATCTTGTATCCAGGCTAAATTTAACTAAGAAATCTGGGGTAAGCCTTAAAAATAAGACGACTGTAATTCATTTAGAAGACGGCCAAAGGTGCTGTAGATGAAACAATAATCTATGTTTTACGACGTGTTGATTGCCCTTTCGTAATGGCCTGGAAATCTGCATTTTGTGCGTGTTGTTCTCTTCAAAATGACATTAATTGTTAGGATTAACTTTGACTACTTCCACCATTTCTGTTCAGCCACTTCTTAACCTACCAGGAGTCAACTGTCTGCCCTGTTTAGCTGCTCCAGGTCAAAGGTCAAACTGTATGAACCGAACACACTTACAGTAAGATACAGTAAACAAAGATAAGCAGGAACTGGACTGCAGCAGTCGTTACACCAAACCAAACAATGTGTGACATTTGTTTGCCGTTTTCCTCACTATTACAGTGCACTGTATATGTGAGGTTGGATTAATTGACAACTTGACCAATTTTTAAGCCATAAATAGAACACATTAATCGTTAAACATGAATAGGATGCTTTTAGTCTACAACTTTTATTCTTCTCTTCCAGTCGACATTGCACAATACTGGAGCGAGTATGAAGACATTAACTTGTGGATGGGTTCGTCAAAGTTCTCTCCTCTGCTCAGAGAGTTTAGCTTGGTGCTGCGGTGGACAGTCGGTGGAACAGGTGAGACTGGCGAACCGAAAGCGCCACTCTGTGATTTCAGAAAGCGGGAAGAGACCGTGTGTTTTCCGGAGCCAGTGTGTGTGTGTTTCATCTGCTCCTGTAGAGTCAATGAGTGTGAGCCGAGTCTGAAGCAGGAACAGAGGAAAGAGTCAGGAAGAGGAGGGGGAAAATGGAGGGTAGATACACTCTGCCGCCTCTACTGGCCACCTGCAAACCCTGAAGTGGATGGATGGATGGATGGATGGATGGATGGATGGATGGATGGATGGATGGATGGATGGATGGATGGATGGATGGATGGATGGATGGATGGATGGATGGATGGATGGATGGATGGAGGGACAGATGGACAAATAGACAGATAGATAGACTGACCTGTGACAAAACGACAGGACAGCAGAAATCTATAACTGACCAAAAACTTTTTCATAAATTACATTTGGTCTTTCCGGTTTGTCCCACAGGTTTTTAATTTTGTCGTTGTTGTTGTTTTTGTCTTTCTCTTGAGTTTCAACTGGTTTGTTGGTTTGATGGTGCAGCCAGTGTGTTCTTCTCCTTGTGTGTCTGTTTTGTATGATTATTGATGGGTGGCATCATCCAGATCTGTGTGAAGAGGGAGCCAAGGAGAAGAGATTGTTCGTTCCCTTTCTGTCTCCACTCCCCTGTGATAGTCCACAGACCAGATGCCCACTTTGGCATCGACTCGCTGCCAGCGTTATGTTAGGCACGGGGTGGGGGGGGGGCGTACAAACACACATGCACGTGCAGACACATTAGCGCACTGAGAGCAGAAGAGGCTGCAAAAGAGCACTCGTCCATCTGCCCGTCTCCGCTGCAGAGAGAGCACATCAGCATGTTTGTGTCTTCTGCAGGATGCTCAGCATTGAGTGTGAGTTTTTGTCTGGAAATCTGTTTGCTGTGACAAAGCCTTGCTGAAATGCAAATAAAAGGCTTCCTCTGGTTTTTAGCACATCAACTCTGATGATGTTTAGACATCTTGGTTGCAACTCTTACCTCAGTTTTGAGTTAAAAACCCAAAACGCATAATGGACGAAAAAATAAAAATAAAAAAAGTACTTAAGAAGTACACACGTAAGGTTAACAATGAACTATTTCTAAGAAAAGAAACAGCAATAAACATTTCCAGTTCTGATTCTGGAAACAGAATGTGTTTGTTTGCTTCGTTAAACCTGAGCAAACCAAAGCATAAACTTGAATCTTGTTGGGTGAGGGACCAAACATATTTTCTTTCATTTTGTCGCTCTTAAATGTTTCAGACTATCAAATGAATTGTAGCACCAGAGAAAGATAGAAAAAAAACCCAGCTATCTGGGTGATCTGGATCATGCTTGTCCCGAACTGACTTTTTTCAATTTTACTTTAAATAGTTACTTTTCGAACGAATCAGCCTGCTTCTGTTACAGATGTTTGCACACGAGGGATTGTTGTGAGTCCTCTCTCCAGAAACACGATGGAGTTTGTCTCTCTCCTGCAATATTCAGAGTTAACCAGCAGGGCAGACCTACTGCACTCATCTACTGCTCTACTCCTCAGCATTCAGCTTAAAAAAGCTTAAAGCTAAATCACCGGTAGGCAACCCCTTCCCGCCCCATCCTGTGAGCTGCAGACTGTTTACATATCAGTCACTAAAAGCACTCTTAATGTCAAGTTTAAGTACACGTTTATGAGTGTGTTTCACATGAGCCTTCTGGAGTTCAATCTTTGACCCTTGGTATTTTTCCTGCAGATCGTCTCTTGTGGTGCTTCAGGCGTTGCCATGACAGCGGTGTAACCTGAGCCGCCAGTCAGGTAGGACAGGTAGCCAAGCTCGTACAGACGACTGGAGCAGCAGGTGCGTGAGCAGGCAGGGCAAAAGTGAAAGAAAACAGGAGGAAAGAGGGAGCTAGAAGCCTGGAAACATTGACGGTAATGAAGGATTGTGACAGATAAAAAAACAAAAAAAAAAGAAACAACTATCCAAGCTGGGGGACGACAAAGAGACTCTGGCCCTGGAGGCCAACGTGGACATGGATGATGGGACATTTACAACCATCTCTCTGGCAGACGACTCAGGTACAGGAGTTGTTTTTAACCTCCAAAGACCTCTTAAAGAGACCAGATCCTTCCTCCTGAACCGGTTTCAAATTCAGCTCGATTTTGTTTGGGGTTTTTTTGCATAGAAAATTCACAGTGAGTGATTCACGAGTGTGACATAACTGTCCACATTTGAATAAACTAACAATTGTCCTACATTCAGCTCACTACACACCTGATAGACGGGACAAAGGACCATGAGCCAGATGGTGTGGCTGTGTGGGTGTGCTCTGACAGGAACAGGACGAAGGCGTAGCTTTTAACAATACTTTGTCCAGTTAAACTTTCTCATCTAAAAACTCTCTCCACTCCTAAATATCAGATCACACCACAGATTTGAGCTGGGAATTAATAAATGTGACTATGTTAAAAATAGGTACATTAATCTATATAGGCATTTTTGTCTTACTGTTGGACACCTAATGAGACTAAAACTTGCCAGAATAATTTTTTAAGAGTTGCTTTGTACGGTTCTTTTAAGTCAAATGATTCACAACATTTGACTTAAATGAGAAAACATCAGAGGAAGCACTTGAGGACGACACTTGAAACACGCTGCTTCCTTGTGTGACATAAAAAAAATAAAATATCAAGAAGCTTTTTCATTAAACAGATTATCAACAAAATCCTTTAATGTTTTGCTTAAAAGAGCTTTATATGTTAGATATTAGGATTTAATACAAGAAAAAAAATATTAATCACTCATCAGTAATAATGAGGCAAACAGTGTTGATGTAAACAAACATATTTTCAGTTCTGATTTAAGTGAGGCAGCAGTTTCTACATAACTCTGGTTTTCAGGGAGTTTGTTCTAGAGCTAAAGAGGATTAACAACTAAAGATGTCTTCACCTTGTTTCGTTCTGGTCCTGGGGACAGTGGGTACACAGGTCTCTGAAGACCTGAGGGGTCAACATGGTTTGAATTTGACCTAAAACTTAGAAATGGATTTTAACCCAAAAGCATTTAGTGCTTCATAGATCAAACCAATAATTGTCACATATATCTTTTGACAAACAAGGTTCTAGTACGATGATTTAGAAATGCTGTAATGTTATCCATCTTGCTATAGTTGGTCAGGACTCCTACAGCAGCAAGAACAGAATTAGTTTCATGTTTGTCTCTGTGTTGCCCTGTGACAGACTGGCGACCTGTCCAGGGTGACCCCGCCTCTCGCCCGGAACGCTAGCTGGAGATGGGCACCAGCAACCCTCCTGGCCCCACTAAGGGACAAGGGTGTAAAGAAAATGGATGGATGGATGGATGGAAGTCTGGTTAATAATTTATGTTAATGAACTTTACTGCTCAACACACAAGTCCGTAGACCTTACAATGTCTGTACATTGTATAATTGTATGCCATTTAGATGAAAATAAATAGATTTTCTGACCATATGAATTGTATTACTAAGCAGTACTGCGCAATATCAGTCTGCACAATATTCATATCTCAAATGACAGATTGGAGAGCAGTTATTGTTGGACAATAATCCAAGTGTTGTGAATGCAATTGAACAATGTCTCATGACAGCAGAAGCTCATATTGGGTGTAATGATATTACCCAAAATGTTAAAGAAGGTCACCTTATGGAAGCACAAATGAGAAAGAGAGGAAAGAAAAAAATATGCATGTACTGCAATTGATTTTGTCATTGTTCTATTTACCATTATATCACCATGACAGGTTGTTCTAATATTGTACAGCCCTAATTGTATACCATGTCTTTATTAGGCTACTAACTAATCTGATTAAAGATGGTATAAAGTCCTCTATGATTTTCATTTTCTTAAGAGAGGATAAAATGTTTTTTTTAATCAAGTTTTTGACAAAAGCACCACCAGACCACATAAAAGTGAAATGTTTCTTTCAGTAACGCAGAGAGAGAACGAGCGAACCAGCAGAAATAATACTTCTGGAATAAAAGGTATCAGATAAATGCCTCAAAGTCTTGCCATACTACTGTTGCCTCACTTAGTCCAGTAGCTTTAACTACAGGCCGCAGCCAGGGGCTGCTCTACTCATTGCTTGAGATTTGATGGTTTACCTATTTCTGTGAGCTGCTGGTGTTGCGCCCCCTTTCGGTAGATGTTGTTACACACAAGGTTCATTTTATATATATCAGCTGTCGTCATCCTCCTCCTCATCAACGCGGTAGAGTAACATCATAGAGTAATTCGGCTAAGCGAAAAGGTGGTTCTTTTTTACTGTAGGTGAGTAAATATCATCTCTGTTTCCTACAACGATGAGGAGAAAACTCTTACCTGGCTGTTTAAATTGGATTATATGAAGCTAAAAGTAGCCACCAGCAGAAAATAACTAAAATAACAGTTCGGAGGATTGCTTCTGACACCCAATGCTCAAATTATTGATCCGAGAGTCTCTTCCAAATGCGAGTCTGAAAACACGGTTTATGTTCCGCGGCTCTCGCCTCACATTTACTCTGCATTTGATACTGGAAGTGGTTAGCATGGCTAGTCGCTAAGCTAATTAGCTAAAAGAGCTAACTTACAGAAACCCATTATCGGACAGGCTCTTTTGCTTTTGGCTCGGTTAGCCTAAAATTATGACGCCTTTAGGTTTCTTGGTGTCTATTTGCTGTTCTTAAATGTAGCCATTTCTCACATTCTCTACTGTATATACACAATCCTGGTTCATTAAATCGTGACTTCAGTGGTGAAATGAATCGTGTTCGCAGAAAGCAGACAGGGATTCACCACTGACATCCAGGGCGCGGTGTCTTTACCCATCATCACTCGACCAGAGCCACCTGAACTCTGGCTTCTGAGCTCTCATAGCATTTTAGTACCTACTATAATTTCGAATTTAATCCGTTCCTTCTTTTATACAACTTTTCTAATTCAAACTGTCCGGTCGCAATCTCTTTGTTCATTTACTGTATTACAGGGAAAAAAAAATGTTAACTAAATTTTTCATGTGCGTTTTGTTTCTGGAGAGACATTTTTCAAAGCAGTCTGAATCTTATATTTCCCAACTTTTTGAAGGTCTTTAAGTGAACTTCTTTGCTACATCTTTAATTCAGTCTCTGTAGTCAATCATATGAATTATTCAATCATACATGATGACCTGACTTATATTGCATATCTGAAGACGGTGGTCAATTCTTATTTTATGAACGAAGCTGAAGTTGGTTTCTGATTCGGGAAACGGCTAAAGGGCGATTCCACCTTAATTTTCACTACCTTCAGCATATTTAATATACTCTAGTTAAAAAGCTACAACACATAGACTCTTCAAACCTGGATTGGATTATTCTGCTCTAATAGCAGAATATTTAAAACCATGTTTGTGATTTGTGAAACTTCACTAAATATTACTATTCACACTTGTTCAGTACAGGTTTTTTTCTAATTCAAAACCACTTTATTAATCCCAAAGGGAAATTAAATGTCAGTGTAATTCATTAATTCTTCAAAGAGTTATTGTAGATGGTGATGGCTGTTGGAAGGAAAGATCTTCTACAGAGGTCTGACCAGCACTGAATCCAGTATCGAAGAAAACTCACCCATCAGTCATCAACAACTATAGACCTGTAACCCTGACATTCCACAACCCAAAAGTCCTGAAGGTCCTGGAGAGAATCCTGTTGGCCCACTTGAATAAGCAGACAAGGATATATCAAGATCCCCTGCAGTTTGCTTATCACAGTGGAATTGGAGTTGATGATGCCATCATACACCTGCTTCAGCAAACCCAACGTCATGAGACTGAAGGCAGTGTGTCTTCAGTCAGGGGCCTCTTCAGATTTAGTGCGACACAGACCGCTGCAGAAGATCTTTCCTTCCAACAGCCATCAACATCTACAATAACTCTTTGAAGAATTAATGAGTTACACCAACATTTAATTTCCCTTTGGGATTAATAAAGTGGTTTTGAATTAGAATTGAATTAGAAAAAAACTGCATGGAACGAGTGTGAATAGTAATCTGAACTTTATTGAATTTTCACAAATCAGAAAAAAGGTTTCACAAATCACATACATGGTTTTAAATATTCTGCTATTAGAGCAGAATAATCCAGTCCAGGTTTGGATTTTGTTTTTTTACTTTAATCTAGAGTAAATTAAAGATGTGGAAGATAGTGAAAAATTAGGTGGAATTGCCCTTTAGATATTTTTCGAATCAGAAACCAACTTCAGCTTCGTATTTTATAATCAGGTTTTTATTGAGATACCTGAATGCACAGATTCCACCATGGCAAAACTTAAACAAAGGCAATAACAAAATTTTGGGTTGCATAAAACCCAGGAATTTGAGGTAGTTTCTTTTCAGTACGACTATATGTGGACACAAAAAGCCATTGAAAAACTAATTTGGAATCAGATTGTTGGATAGACGTGAGGCAAATCATTCCAGATTCTGTGATTTTTAAATTGATACCAAACATGAGGGGAAAATGTTCCTCCCAGACAAATATTATCCATATTTTCCATAACTTCATATTTTCCATTCTTCCGCTAACCTTCAACCGACGACCAATTTTTATCTAAGTTTTGCTTGGAATCATCTTGTTGCTTTTGTCATCATTGGCATCTTGCACTAAACCAAGTGAGTAAAGGGAAAAAAATTTTGAAATCGCTTAAAGATTCAGTTTGAAATGACTTCTTTGCTTAATTGCCTGTTAATGTTTGGACAAAATACTGGCTCATCACCAGTAATTTTATGCCTAAATGACTCAATGGTTGGCATTGAGGGGATTAAGCAATAGGTAACATTCAAATGAATGAAAAATCAATGAAAGCCCATTTATACCAAAGGAAAAACCTTAAGAAAATTAAGGAAATTTTGTTCAAGACTTTAAATGATCCAGTTCTTTTCATTGCTTTCCTCCGTTATACCACCGCAATGTGTTTTATATTTCCTTAATTTCCGTCGCACCGTCCCGTTTAATCAGCAGTTTGTTGGTAACCATCCTGATCTCTGCCTTCTTTCCTTAGCTGACAGAGGATCTGCAGCCCTGTATCCTAAACAGGAGGACGAGTTTTTCATCATGAACTGCGACATAGATGGTACGTCTTACGCCATGTTTTGCATTAGATAGAATTATTATATGTGCTGTACGTTTAATTGTAACACTATAAATTTGTGTTTCAGGAGACCTGGAGAATCAGGCTGAGATGGAGGAGAAGACGAGGTTGATTAACCAGGTTTTGGAGCTGCAGCACACACTGGAAGGTAGATGAAAGCTTCCACTCTTCATTTATTTTAATGACAGGAAGTTTTACCTATCCCAGATGGGAACTCGTCACATTTATTAAGAGGTGCTACAAAGCCGTAACCAACCAGAACATTGTAAAATAAACTTTTTGCTGTTGGATACGAGTATACCTAATCTAACAAACCAGCATAAAGGGCAGGTTTGTTCAGTACACCAGCATAGAGGTCACTGCAGCTCCTCCAGAGTTACCATGTTGTTCACAGAACAGCTGGATGAGATTAAACTCCACGTTAGCTTTTACGTCTTTGTATATCTTTCAATTGTTCTCCTTGGTTAGTCTATCACTTATGATACATTAATTTGTAACAACAAAAGTGAAAAATATTAAGGCATGAATACTTCTCAGAAACTTGTTGCAAGATCTCCGGGGTGTCCGAACAAACGTTAAGGCTGATTATCGCGTTTCAGACCTTTCGGCTCGAGTCGACGCGGTCAAAGAGGAGAACCTGAAGTTGAAGTCGGAGAATCAGGTCCTTGGTCAGTACATCGAGAACCTCATGTCGGCCTCCAGCGTCTTCCAGACCACCGACACCAAGAGCAAGCGGAAGTGAGGCGGAGTGGAGCAGAAGGTGGCTTCCCCGGGGACACTGAGCGGAGGGGGTTGGAGATCCCCGTAACCATTTACCCGAGTCAGAACTAAGCAAATGTAAATATGAAAATAATGTCTGTAAAATACTTTTGTGTTTTTTTGTTTGTTTTTTTTTTACCCACCAACATTGGGACATTTTGTTGTGCCTCAATTTAAACTTGGTGTTCTAAAATGAGTTTAACATCAAACATGTTACAGTGAACCTTATTATCAGCATTAATTTATTTTAGCATATTCTGTTGTTGGACAGCTGGATCTGGTACTTCAGTTGGCCTTGAATCTCATGATGCTCAACTGTTTTCCTCTACTTGCAGCTGATTCGCTGACCAGTGTTATGCAGAATGAAAAATGTGTAATAATGGCATGTTTAAGCAATATCTTAAGTATTAACATATCTAAAGTAAGGTCCCTAAATTTAGCATTAAAACGGATAAAGCTGAGGGAGTTTGCAGAGCTTGGTGATAAGAAAAGCACAGAAGCTAAAAACTAAACCATCAATTATGATTTCATTGCAACTAAAAATTTTGTTTAGTTATTCAAGATGAAAATGCAACCGAGATTCGGTTCCTTGTTCCTCTAACAGTTATGGAGGGAACATAACAGGTCAAGCAACACGATGATGAGGGAAGAAAGAGATACTTTGAGAGCAGCAGCAAGACGGGCTGAGTGGTATTGATCCGATCAGTTTGGCCTGGGATGCATCGCCTGCTAGGAGACGGGCGCTAAAACTCATCTTCAGTGGGCAGCGGCAGACAGGGCGTGTCCGAGCCATCAAAGGAAAGGGGAGTCGAAAAGATTAACGTGAATGAAAACTGGATTTTAATGCTGCTTCAAAATTGTGTGTGGACACGGTGCTGTACAAAAACAGCTTCTGTTCCATCACATTTTAATATATTCTAATAGGATTGTACATGATAGACCAAAGTAGAGGACAACAGCCGTTATTTATCGGAAGGAAATAAATATTGGGAATTCTGATCTGTTGTGAGAAAGAAGCTCTAGTTTTACTGTCATGATTGGTTCCATGAGATCATCCTGAGTAACAGTGGTGTGCAGAGACGTTTTGGGGGGGGGGGAAGGTGCTCACATGGAACTGTAGAGTGAGATTTTTATACAGGCAAAGATACAAATATATGGGGGAATGTAGGCTTTTAAATCCAGAAAATGCTACCTTGGGCTTTACACTAAGGAAATCAAAACGACTATTTCAGAAGGGCACTTTGTTTGGTTCAGAGGAAGAAGGGCAGGTGCTCTAGCGCCACCTAGTGTCTATTTGTGCACATCTGACTTGCATTTGTGTTTAGTCCTCCTAATTTGAGTCGATGCTTAGGATTTTGGAGCATGCCTGTCTACAACTTTGCACATCTAGAGGCTTTTTTTATATTTACAAAATAGCTTCAAACTTTGATGGTCACTGGGTTTTAAGGACCTTATAGTTAAGGGGGTGAAGACAAATGCTTGATATGCTTTTCAGATGCGTAACATTTTGTAAACCATGTACCGTTTTTCATGTCCGACTTTGCGTCAGTTTATCAAACCAAATGCTGATAAAATGCATTCAGGTTTATAAGAGTCAAAGTTCAAAAGGGGTTTGGGGTATAAATACTCGTGGAATGGTATGTTGTGGCTTTTCAAGGTTATTTTTATACTTTCAAGCAGTTATGCATCATGCTGGCATGCTAATTTCCTCCTTTTTCACACTAGCTAGTCGTGTCTTGTGTCCACATTTGCCTTTAAATGTTTTTTTGTTTAATAAAATCTCACAGTTAACGCTCCAAGTCTCATCAACTGCACAGACCTACTACAGTAAAATAAAAATATTCCCCAAAACGGACGCAATGCATCTGATTTCATTTTGTATTAAATAAGTTTTATTTCCAAGAGCAAATGTACAAGTTGCAAACAAATGTAAACGGGTTAAGTGCCAACATGTGGCTGGAGGGTGAACTACAAAAGCTTTAGACAACGATAAAAAAAAAACACAGATCGATACGTCTCCCAGATCTAATCACCAGCTCAAAGAGGAAAGCACTGCTGCAATGTTTTTTTATTTTTTTTATTTCCTGCCAAGGCGAAGAAATAATGCTACTTTAGCTGCAAGCATTGGCTTTGTCAGTTTTCTATTTTCAATTTAAATATTTCACAGACCTCTGCTCACAGTAAGCACATCAGTGGCACATATTTGTGGAAAGTTTATTCAAGCCTTAAAACACTTTAATATTAAAACCTTTATTCATACCGGTGAGAAACAGTCAAGTCGAAACCAATAAATAAAACAGCGGAGCTAATTTTCAACTCAACAAAAAAAAATAAAAAAATAAAGTAACAGATACTCATTACAAACTAACCAAAATGTAGACTAGCAATGCATTTCATCTGGAATCTTAACTGAGTTGAGATGAATCCGTTAACCTTTGCTCTCAGCTCAGTTTCGAACATTTTTTAAAACAAGAACTTCCTCTTCAAACTTTTCCCCTCAAATCAAGGATTTATGTGAATAACCTCAGAGAGGGCCCCTGCGATATGTGGGAAAAAAAAAAAAGTGATCAGCGCTGTTGGGGCTCTGCTGCTTTCATAAACTGATGGTTTATGAAGAGAGAGAGAGAGAACAGAGGTGGAAGACGCCGACTTTTTGACGACATCGAACAGAATAAGGTTGTGTGGGGGGAAAAAGAAAAATATTTTAAAAAGTATCAATGAAAGCTAGAAGTTGGTGGAGGAAGAAAAGCGTGACCTCCGGGAAGCTCGTCCGACTGAGCGGACGGGGAGGAAGGAGAGGCGCGGGACGGGGTGCGTGGGTCTATGAGGCTGCAAACCTGGGCAGAGTGGGGCGGGTGGAGCTGAGACACAGATGGGGCAGCCAGGTGACTGCAGGCTACCGTCGGAGTTGGAGGAAACGGCGTGCTGCTCCACTCGGGGAGGAGGGAGCAGCTACAACAGAGAAGACCCCTTTCGCCTCCTCCTCCCCCCGTCGAGGAGAAGAGACAGCAGACGTTGGGCTCGCCTCAGTCTTTCCGTACCCTCCTCTTTCTGACGGCTTGTTTGTGGCTCTCTTCAGCGACGTCGCCTCCATCTTTCTGCTGAATGATTTGACAAAAGAGAAGCTGCGGTTGACAAATGAGTCGCTTTCAGTTAACCCAGTGGAAACCGAAGGGCGAGTTTTGTCTTTACTGTGGATCATCCACAGGTAATCTACACTTTTCTCAGTCCTTATCGGTCAAGCTGTAATTGGAGTGCTGAAACTGCAAAGCTCAGATGTTTGCAGGGCTGAAATGCTCGATCAGATTGAAATAGTCGTCAACTGCATTTAGAAATTGGTTCATCTTTAACTGGAGCAAAGACTCAAAAAAAGGCCATTTGCTAAAAAAAACGAGTAGTAATTTAAGATAAAACACCTGCCTGTATATATGTTTTCCCCAGATTCACAAATGGAATTCTATATTATTGCATTTTAAGCAATAAATTGATTAACTTTATCTTAAAAAAGGAATGAAATTATTTGCATCTTCTAATGTAATTCTATTATTGTGTAGTAAAGAAAGATTTACCACAAACAAACAGAACATGACTCTCACCTCATCTCCTAATGTTCTTTCTGGAGTTTTGTTTTCCTCCGATTCTTCTTCCTCTTCCTCCTCCTCCTCCATCTCTTCTTCTTCATTATCAGCCCCCACTTGATTGTCTCCCTGTCCGTCACTCTCCTGCCTCTCCCCTTCTTCTTGTGCTTTAAAAAGAAGAGCGGCGGTGATGATGAGAGTGAAGGACAACGGCGCAGTTGAAGTTGGAACACCGACAGATAATCGTCACACCTGCTGCCGGTTCTCCAGCTCCAGCTTCCTTCTCTTCCTCATCTGCTTCTCCTTCCTCTTCTTCCTCTTCTATGTGAGACTGCGGTTGATCGACCCGTCTGTACACGTAGTCGTCTACTGGTTTCTGGAAATGATAACAGCTGAGTCAAGTAGGACCTGTGAGATGGAGTCGTGTCGGTAAAGATCAGGAGATTCTTGCCACCTTCGGCCAGCAGAAGAGCACAGCCAGTCCGACGGGCAGACCGACTGTCAGGACGTAGATTATCCAAAGCCAGGGTCTCTCCTCCGCTGCCATCATCAGCTGAGAAAATATCCCCGGCTGTTAGGATTAAAAACAAGAGACCGGAGATGAGCCTCGCAAAAACAGGACAGTACACGATCGGCCCAACTGTCCCCCACTGACCTCGTTGGCGCTGGCCACCAGTTTCTTCAGCCCCCAGCTGTCTGAGGCCCAGCGGTCAGCCACCTCCTTGTGAGACGTGATGATGAAGTTGTCGAAGTAAATGTCTGAGGTCATGGACCACAGCTCCAGCCCCAAAGCCTTAAACGGAGTCATCCTGAACGGCTGCAGGTCCTCGAAATATTCCGGGTTCATCATTTTGCGCGGCTTCCAGACTCCCTGCAGAGCGGACGTGGTTTCATGACAGGAACGTCGCAAAAACACGGGCAGTTTATGAGAAGCGTTCCCGTTACCTGATAGTTGGGGTTGTCAATTAGAGGGGCTTTCCACTTGCCCTTGTACTGAGGGTTGTTGATCATCGGCCGCTTCCACTCGCCGCAGCCAGGAGCCGTCTCACAGGATGGGTTAGGAACCTGCGGGGCCTCCCACTCCCCGTCCATCTCCTCGTCCCTGCCCCACCACCCAACCAGCAAACAGCAATCAGACCCAACACATCACTTCGCTTTATTAAACACACATTGTTGGTGCCGGTCGGTTCAAGGACCCACCAGTCTTCTGGTTTCTCTGCATTCGGGTCAGAAACGAACTCTGGCTCATCATCTAGCCATCCTTCTGGCTTCAAGGCATCAGGATCCTCAATCTTTGCAGGAGCATCCTCGTCCCTGGAGGACAAAGAGAAATGCAACAGCAGATTTTTATTTGAGGCTCAGAATGTCCAGAGTGTTTTAGAGACCTTTTATAATCACTGCTTTATAGATGATGTGTAGAAATGTTTATGGCTGAATAATTTCTCTAGCTTGTTAAAGAATGAACTGTTTGGGTTCCAGAAATGTTTACCTCTTGTCATAAAAACTTCTTGTCCTCTGGGCTCTTTTACTTTGGCTCTTGTTTTTATGTTAGATGACAAGGTCCAACTTTTTTATTTCTAAGACTTTTACATGAATATTTCATTATCTGATGGCTGAACACCATCCAGGGCTGGAAACTAAATGTGTTTTCATTAATAGCCTCAAGCATTCCCACCGGGTTTGAGAACTGTGGACTCTGTTTCCAAAGTAGAAAAACCATTTATGAAAAAAATATGTTACTTAACCTTTTGCATGTAGAGTTGGTTGACTTATTTTTTTAATTTTTTCGAAGCACTTTTTTGATTTATGTCTGAAAAGTTTTATATAAATCTACTTTTATTGATCTGTTTTTCTTTCTTAGTTCATTTAAAGATCTTCAACTTTGATTATGTGACATAATTTGATCTACTGCAAATGGGTTCAACAACATTCGGGAAACACAAAAAGAAATCAAAGTGTTTCTTAGATGTTAATGTAAAATTGTAAAAGGTACGTAAAAGTCAAAGGTCTGTCAAGGAACTGTTTTAATCTTTGTGTCATTTGTAATAAATGAAACCAATCTGTATTCTGGATGCAGTTTTGTGGTTGTGTGTTGTATCAGGTTTTTATAACAGCATTTGAGTTGAAAATGTTAATCGTGGCCAGAACATTTGGTGAAACTTCTGCCTGTTGATATTAGAGACAAAAAATGAATCACCAGTCATCAGGCTTCACAGCCTCGGGGTCAGGGATCTTGGCCCTCTCGTCCCAGTCGTCCGGCTTGGAGTCATCTGGATCGTCGATCTCCTTTGGCGGGTTGACAGGAGGCACCATGTCGTACAGCAGGTTGCCACGGCTCACGCTCGACTGATCGATGAACATCTCGTAGCTGTTGTCTGGGTTCAGGACTGAGAGCAGACAAAAGTAAGGAGAGCACACACACACACGCACACACAAAGAACTCCACACAGGATCAAAAAATTAAACGCAGCTCGTCAATCAGCCACGCACCCAGAGTGTAGAGGTGAGTCTTCTTGTCGGTGTAGAACTTCTTCAGATCCACGTCGGCCCTCTTGGCGTGCTTCTCCTCCATCACTTTGTTCAGGGGGTTTTTGTGGCGGAAGATGAAGTGCAGTTTGTAGTCTTCTCCGCATTTGTCAGGTCCAAACATGATGGTGTAGGATGTACGGTCATGGAACTGTTCCTGCATGCGAAGACGAGAAGGAAATCAATACGATCAATAACTTCACTGATTTGGCCACATGTCACTGAAAGCACAAAAACAGTTAGGTTGATGCTACTTGCTCCCGTTTGTCATAACAAAAAAAAAAACAAAAAAAAAAAATGTAAATGGAGAGGGTTGTGTCGTCACTTGCTACCTAATGTTACTGCGGATTGCTGCAAAATATAAGCCTGAAACCTCATATGAAGAACATTTCCCAGAACTTAATAATTGCACCAATTAGGAAAAAATGTCAGCAAAGATCTTGCATCAGTTACAGCACATTATTCTGCTAATTTAACAATACAAGTAATCTCCTGGGGAATGTCAGAAAACCAACAACCCAGCAGCTGCCTAACACATCCCACAGACCTCCGTTAGCAACACAAGGGTTAAAATTCACGAGAAAACAATTAGAAGAAGACAGAAAAAGCATGGCATGGTTAGACAGATGCAACAAGTTTTTTTTTTCTTTAATGAATAAAATGGCATCTTAAAGTTGCATATGAACAAAAGTTTCACACTAATATTTTCTGGCCAGATGAGTCTAAAACTGCTACTAAAAAACCCAAAAGGTGGAAAAAGACACAGTCTGACTCTGTGGAAATATTGAAGTCTTGGGTGGCCGTTATGTTAAGAAATATATCCAATATGAACTGCAAACCAGAACGCATAGAAAATGAAAGTTTCTAAAGTGGTAATGCATAAACTTTAAGGAATATAAAACCCAAATACCAACCAGACTGAGACCGCCAGAGTCAGACAGCAGCTTGATGTACGCTCCACCACAGTCGATACCATCTTGGAAATTCACCTCATACCTGCAATAAAAAAAATAAATAAAAAAAAACTCAACTCTGATATTTATGGGGTTTTTTTCCATTAGAACTTGCATCTTGTTCTCATGTGAACTCACTGGACAACCAGAGGTTCATCCTGGAAGACAAAGGGTTTGTCCAGCATGGCTGCTATGGCGTGGTGTTTGGCTCGGGACTTGAGCACCAGGCCTTGGTCTCCAGGAACCTTGTTCTCCTTTAGCGGCTCCACCATCCACTTTCCTGCAGACAAGACATGAGAGGACAAATAAAATTTAGTCAGAAATAAGAATGGCTTAGACTGTCCTAAATGTCTAAATGGCTTTGAGAGTTGGGGATCTGTGGTGTATAAGAATAAAACACAGTAGGATTAGCAGATAAAAGGCTACAAACCATCATATTTGGCGATTTCATCATCTGCATCCTCCTTCGTTGTTTTTGATGGCTGCCATCTGCCCAGATCAACATCCAAAAAAAAACTTTTAGGTATGGAAAACCGTACAGACCCCAGCTAACAGCGAGGGCCAATCCACCAGAGTTGCCATTAAAACCTAATTTTACCTGTCCAGTGATCCATCGTCAAAGGTTTCTGCAAAGTACACATCTCCGGTGGGAACGGGAGTCTTGTATGTTACCTGGATTATAATGTCATAATTTAAGATCAAAGGTTTAAAATCCAGACATGCACTTAACGTTGGATCTGTTCCCGACCTGGAAGGTGACATTGGTGTCAGTTTCAGACTTTTCATCTCCGTCCTTATCCTCATCAAACTGCTCTTCATCCGTCACCATCGCCTCCTCCTCTTCGTCGTCCGCCATCAGAACCTGCATTTCCTCGTCGTCAAGGCGCATGTCGCCATCTCCGTCCAGAACGTCCGCCTCGGAAGGCTCGTCGCTGGACGCCATGGCCGCCACGGCCAGCGAGGACAGGAACAGCAGCCGCCACACCCAGCCTCCACCTAGTTTCATCTGAGGCGGACAGGAGGAGAGCAGAACGGTTGAAAGGGAGAGAGGGGAGGAAAGATAAAGGTGAACGAGGAGCGACGGGCAGAGGTCGGACACTTTTCCCCGCAGTAAAATTCTAACACTTTTCAAGCATTTTCGAACTTTTCCAGCATTACACCTTGAACTTAAAAGCAATACAAATGAACTAAAAAAAAGACAGTTTCAACTCAATGTTATACGATGTCATATATTACTGTTATTAATAATGTCTTCCACATGGTACGACACTGCCAACATAAACTAAAATACAACAAAATTGTATGTTTTGAAATGTTTCTCTCACACACACCCTACACACTTGACTGGTCCAAAAACCAAACACTAATTTAAAAAAAGAAGAATCCTTCAATTTTGATAACATACAATGAGCCTTTGTTTCAATTAAACAGATCAATAAGTCATTGGGCCATTCGGAATAATAAATATTCAAAAATAAAATAAAATAAAAAAATGTTCTCGCCAGGCTTTCTGGGATTTAGCAAGTAGTGATAATTTGGTAATTCTAAGTAACCAACAACAACAAAAGTTTAGACTGACCTAACAGTGAGAAAAAAAAGTGTCTTCCTCTTTATTAGGTGCATGAAAATATCTGGTTTCAAACGTCAATAATGTTTTTCAGATTTAGGCTTTGAATCAAATGTTAGATTGCACTTTATTACAAAACTGGACGGTTTGAATATCAAGCACTTTCAATGAGTTTATTAAGCACATTCCAAACCTTGAAAACAAGTATTATGTAATTCAAACATTTTCAAGGATTTCAAGCACCTGTACGAACCCTGAACACGGTGAACAAAGGGGCTGGAGATGTTGGATGATGAATGACACGGATTTTATTTATGGAGAGGTGTTCATGTCGTGTCGGTGATAAAAATAGAGAACACAAGTACATAAAATAATGGAAGAGTGAGTGGATGAGACGCAGAGGTCAAGTCTCGTATCTGTATAATGCACCTTAATTATTACTTTGAAAGATCCATACAAGAGTCAACTCTTCTGTAAAAAGCTGACAATAAGCTAAAGAACGAAACTCTCGAAGAAACCATAAAAAAAATCTGTGGCCAACTGCAGTTTACCTCATCTAGACTTCTGATTTCATGACTGTATAACTGCAGAGCTACATGCATTGAAACACAATGAGAAAAATCTGCTCAATATTGCCTCCGAGAGACCTATAATAACATATCTGTAGCTTCATCTGGATCAGCTCAGCCTGGGTCTGTTTTGTTGCAAAGCAGGAAATTAAAATCCTCTCTGTAGATGCAGGCAAAAAGCACCATGCTTTCCCTGATACACCATATTTTTCATTGTGATGCTTATCTGTTTGTTTTTTCCACAAATGAGGAGCCTGTTGGGAACTCACCTCCATCAGGCTCAGTTTGCACCAAAGTGCTACACTGAATAACTACAGAGGATGTTCATAAAAACCGTGGAAACCCAAGATTAAGACTGGATTTTATGCGACTAGATTGTATGATTGTATGGATGGATGGATAGATTGTATGTGAATAGGGAATAAAGTAAAATATATAACTGGAAAATTAAACTTGAGTTCAGGATAAGCTGAAGAAAAATTGAGAGTTGGAAAAGACGGGATGATTTAGGTCTTAGAATCTTCCTGACAGGTAGAGATTAACCAATATGACAAGCTGTTTTTAACTTTTAATTATCAAACTGGGGATACACTCATTGTATCCTGTCTTCTATTCACAAATTATTTCTTCTCATGCAAAATCTTTAATTTTTTTTTTTTTTAGGTTTTCAAACTACATTTCAAAAATTTCTCTGTGCATATTGGCAAACTAAGGCTTTACTGTATTTACATTAAAATGTGTAATAGCTTTTTATCTAAAACAGAAAAACAACATTCATTCTCATTGTAGCCAAATACGCAATCTTGTTATACTCCTAGTATTACTCTCTGAAAAGCAGGACAACTTTTTTTTCCCTTTTTTTTGTACAAGTTTGAGGTTTTATAGTGAAGCAGAAAGTGGCTTAAACAGAAAAAAAACAAATGGGAAATGGCTGTACTGGAAATTTGACCATAAACAGGCAACAGCAGAAAAGAAGTTTGAAAGTCTAGAGAAAAACATAAAAACTACAAGACAAAATATAAAGTCAAAGGGGATGATTCAAGACTTTTGTTTAGACCTAAATCTGAAATGTCATGCATAAAATCTGCACTGATTTAATTTAGGTAATCAATTTAATCAGATGATCTACAGGTGTTTTAACCTTATGGAGTACACAAAAAGACATATCATCCTTCCAGCTGATTTTACTAGAACAATCTAAACATCTGTCCGACGTCGCTGATGATAAACAGTCGTCCATTTTTATTCATTCGTTATAAAACGCTTTGCAGATTTCTTTTACAGTTACAGCATCACAGGCAGCGATAAAACACAGACAACAGAACGTGGCTGTGGAGCCAACATGGCGGCCACAGAGGACCGCAGTGGCCCAAACGGTTTTAGGATGAGCGGCTGTGTCCGCAGCACCTGCTCCGCTGCCTGATGCTAACAGCGCGGAGCGCCACTCACAGACAGCAGACCTTAGCAAAACATGGGCTTAGCAGATCAAACTAATGAGCTCAGACAGGCAGCACCATAATCAAACACGCGCTGGCGTTCAATAAGAAAGCTGCGATATTTTAATTCGAAGCAAAACGGGTTTGTTTTTGCAGTAAAAAAAAAAATGAATGAATAGTAGCTACTAGCTGGCTAACTTAGCATTAATGTCGCATTATAAGGGATGTAGAGGCTCATTCAGACCAAACACTTACCTTATGAGGTGTTGTAACCGCAGCCTCTAGAAAAAAAAATCTTTGAAGTCTGCCTCTGTGTCAGAATCTTGTGCTGTTATCCTCCTTCAGGTTTGGCGAGGAACAATTACGGGGTAAAAAAGATATCTGAGAGAGCGTGAGTGACAGCTTGGTCCGAATAACGGTGATTCCAGGCTAACTGAAGTGATGCGTTCATGGACAAGCGAAAACAGCGCCTGTTGATAGTAAGCGCGCTAAAGCTAAATTGTTATTACACCAAAAGAGCAAAAAGCTCGGTGTTTGGTAGCATTTGTTTTTTTTTCTGTGGACGTACACAACCTTGGTCTAAGCATCTTGAATTTAGATGCTTATTTTATGTGTAATGAAGGTCAGGGGCCGTACAGAAATGTGAATCTGAATAGAATAAAATAAGCTTACTTGGTGTCTTTAGTTTTAAATCTAGGCTTTATCGTGATTAAATTTTCTCCCAAAAATAAAACCTTTTGCCCTGCATTTCGAGAGAAGACTATTGTAGAGGTTGGACATCCCACGTTTCCTGCTTACATTGAAAGCAGCATATGTCGTAAAATGAAATTAGCTTTATTTGGTGTTTGGGTTAGTGAATGTGGACTATGTTCGGCTCAATACTCAGTTGAATACTCAGTTGGAAGTGCTACACTAGCACCAAGGATCAAACGTTTTAGTTCAGTTGATATATTTTGTGTTTAGTCTGTCGAGCTTTAGTGCCGTAAATCGTGCTTTCTCGCGCATGCTCGCAACGTGTAAACACAGACGGCATGGTTTCCTGAGAAGTGATATAAAAGAATATACCAGAGAAACCGTCAGCATGAAGGATACACCGCTCTCCAACTGCGAGCGGGACTTTATACTGAAGGCCATCGAGGAGAAGAAGGTGTTTATTGTAATCCTTTTATTTCGTTTATCCACGAAGCCAGAAAACAGTCTGACCGCAATTTTCCGCCATCATTTTGCAACTAGCACAGGAATCAAATTGAAAAACATCCAGATTGTGGTATAATTTCCTCACATGTTTTATGTTGAAGTGATGAGGGCACATACGTGTATTTAGTTGAGTGGTTTGTGAGAATGGCAGAATAGGTCATTTTTGACTTACAATCTCAAAAAGTAAAGTGGTTATTAACTACTTTGGTGAAATAGCAAAAAAAAAAAAAAAATTACCCTAACTAGAATATAATTTTTCAGGAATACTAGGCAGTATGTGCTCTTGGTGTTTTCTGAAGATAGGATGGCGTCGGGAGTCTTGCCACTAAAACAAACATCTAAACTATCCGTGCATATTGATTTCCATTTGTATATCTTTAAGTCCCCTTGTCAAGAAATGTCCTTTCTTATTTGTCTTGCTCACTAAATATGATATTTTAGGAAGGTGAGAAGACATAGAACAGGAGTAAACTGTTCTGCCCAAAAAGAGGCTTTTATTTAATTTTGGATTGAATGTTATAAATATATACAGTAGTGTTTGGTCTATAATTTATTGTAACAATGCATCTTGACTGAAAACCTCATACAGTCTGGAATTTGTTTAAACAGTATGTCAGCGGTATTTTGGTAAGAAAAATACCAGCGACCCAGATTAGATACCAGTGCTATAACACGTACAATTTAATCTCTCTGCTGTCTCTTCCTGCAGCGCCTGGATGGGCGACAGACGTATGATTACAGGAAAATAAAAATCACTTTTGGGACTGACTATGGATGCTGCTTTGTGGATTTGGGACAAACCAGGTGAGTGTGTGTGGTCAGTACTAGAACCAGGAACCAAAGCAAACCAGTTTGAGCTCAGGAAAATGCGTAGGCCCGCTACTATCGTGTTATCGGTTTGGTCCAGACTTTCCCACTGTCTTTGGAGCCAATCCATCATGATGGACTTCAGAAGGCAAAAGCAAAAATACAATCCAAATTGTCAAAATTTAAAAAAATAATCTTGTTACATTCAGAATGCCTATTACTGTATCAATTCCAGCTTGATTCCTTTTGCTCTTGTTGGAAACTATGGTTACCTTCTGTTTACAATCATCAAATCACGTATGTTTTCTCTTACACTTCATTTGTACAGCTAAAATAATCTTTTCTATATTTTCTTCAAGTTTAAAATTCCCCCTTTTGTCACTGCGACTGGAAATTGTTTCCTTTATGTAGTTCTGTGTTTACGTTACAAAGAAGATTAGATTTCAGCCTCTAGATTTGCCAAGCTGGCAGAGACACACCCCAGCAGACTTTTCAGCTATAAATTTCATCAAAAGGTGGTTTTACACACTATTGACTTGGTTTGTGATTGAGTTATGTGTCTCTGCTTCTCAGGGTCATGGCCCAGGTGTCATGTGAACTGGTGGTGCCAAAGGAAAGTCGTCCGAACGAGGGAATCATGTTCTTCAACCTGGAACTGTCGCCGATGGCGTCCCCGGCTTTTGAGCAGGGAAGGTGAGGCCAGACAGAGGATTCGGCTTACTCTGCGAACAGATTGGACTCGCGGCGTAGCTTTTCCATCCCCTCTTGTTTACCCTCTGCGTTCCATTACGCCTTAACGAGTTTAGTCGGCCTGCTGGAGCAGAAAATCATTTGTGGGATTTTTGTCCTCCCCGCAGACAGTCGGAGCTGTCGGTGAAGCTGAACAGACAGCTGGAGAGATGCCTGAGGAACTCCAAGTGCATTGATACAGAGTCCCTGTGTGTGGTGTCTGGAGAAAAGGTGATGCACACGGCGAGACACACACACTTCCTAAGCTGAAACACAACACTTTCAATTAAACTGCTCACATCCCAGCTGAGGAGGCAGGAACAGCATTTTCTTTTTATTTATTTTGGTGAAACTTCATACATTTTTAGGCTTCATGTTTATTTTTAAAAAACCTTACTAGTTTGCGGCTATTTTCACATTCACTTCGCTCAGTTGACAGCCCGGTTATTGACCTCCTTGATAAAAATGTACTAAAAACCAACTGAAACAATTTTCCATAGACCGAAACAGACCGAGACACAGATGGGCGTCATCTTCTGCTAAAGACAAGTTTCCCAACTTGTATGAATACAGAACACCACGAACTCTTTGAAATTTTGTGAGAGATACATAAGCATTTAGAGAATGTAGAGCGCACTAGAGATTGTGCAAAGCGGTGTAAGTAAAGACCCCTCTCTCTGTCTTCTACAACTGTGTGAAATGTTAAAGCAGACATTAAATGAGCCTTCTTTAAACTTCTGAATGGCAATATTCAAGTTTACCCACAAGGTGGCACTGTCTCCATTGTGTGTTTTTTGAAACCTTGACAGCAGCGATGACCACAGCTGGGTCTCAAGGGCTTGTGTGCTAAGTATTTTAGACGTCAGTCTGTGTCAACACACCTGAGTCAAACACCTTGGCTTTTATTCGGAAGGGAACTTAATAAGGTCCAGTTGTGCGCAGTCACAGACCAGCTGGCCAGGCGGAGCTGTTAAAATGTTTGACGCGAGCCCCTACACAGGGCCTGCGAAGCGACTAGAAAGAGCCGTGTATTCTGTGCGACCATGATTTTCAGGTGTGGCAGATCAGAGTAGACGTCCACACGCTGAACAACGACGGGAACCTGATGGATGCCGCCAGCGTGGCCGCCATCGGCGCTCTGTGCCACTTCAGACGACCCGACGTCAGCATCCAGGGAGAGGAGGTCACGGTGGTGAGTCAACCGGGTCCATCGAGGAGAGGCTTTATAGTCAGATGTCGTCGTCACATCGTTTTTTTTTTTTCTTCTTCTTCTTCCTGTCTGCAGTACAGTCCAGAGGAGAGAGACCCCATTCCTCTGAGTATCTACCACATGCCCATCAGCGTCAGCTTCGCCTTCTTCCAGCAGGGGTGAGGACTCACTTTATGTGTCCATTTCTGTATTTAGAGTATCAGAAATAAATCCATACACAGTTAGCTTGCTGCTTCAGAGAGATGCGCCAAAATACTGATTTGTACTATTTAATAATAATCAAATTTACTATGGATTTGAAGTTTACATCAGCAGTTTTTATGTTTCAAAAAGTGCATGTTTTTTTTTTTAGTCTCTATTGAGTTATGTGGTTTTTTGTTGTTCTTGTTGTTTATGGCAAATTCATTTCCAAGTAACTTAAATTCTAAAAAGCTAAAAAGTTTGGTTCCGCACGTTAACCTGATGATTAAATATGTATTATGTCAGTGTATATGTTGTAAAGCATTGATTATGGAAAACATAAATGAGGAAAAAATACAGCGTAGAAACTTTTCCCCCACAGATTAAAAATTAATTAAAAAATCTTATTCTGGTTGAATAATAAAACATAAAAAAGCTTTTATTATATAATCTGTTAAACTTTGTTGAAATTTTTATATTGGAATGAAACACACACATATTTTCCAGCTGGAAATAATTCTAAACATTCTCCACCTATATGTAATTTTTAGTGATTTTCACAGATTGCTGCGAAAGCGACTCTAATTGATCCGTAATAACTGATCTTTCTGAGGGTGTTGCCGCCTTATTACGTAATACAAAGAAGTTAAATTGGAGTCCCGCCGTGTGAATGCTGTCCTCTCTGCAGAACCTTCCTGCTGGTCGACCCGTGTGAGCGGGAGGAGCGAGTGATGGACGGCCTGCTGATGATCGCCATGAACAAACACAGAGAGATCTGCTCCATTCAGTCCAGCGGGGGCATCATGCTGCTGAGAGAGCAGGCGAGCAGACGAGAACGCTGCGGTTCCTCCTCCAGTCTGAACTTTAGTCGTTTACGTTTTAATGCTTCGAAGGGTTTGCACAGTGCTCATCCAGCCAGTTTCATTCAGGGTTGTTAAAGAAAGCTATCAAATTAAGTAGAAAAGCTGTGATTATTTCTGCATCGTATGCCATTGATTTTTTTTGACATGTTATTTTAATATTTTTTTTCCTCCGTTGCTGAAGGTGATGAGATGCAGTAAAATAGCCAGCGTCAAGGTGTCTGAGATCACGGAGCTCATCAACAAAGCTCTGCTAAACGACAAGGCTGCCAGGTGAGCTGTTGGGGTTGCGATATATTTAGTTTGAGAGCCGTGGACTCCGGTTAGACGTTGGAACAAATTACTAGATTTTCCTTTGGTTTCAACAGGAACAAATGTTGACACATGCAAACAATAAATTAAATCCATATGTATTGAGGGGTTGCTCTGAATGTAGTATTTCTTTAAGCTAACTTTAAATTCCAGCCAGTTCATAGTAACTTCTCATAATTCACAGATGTAACACAACAAAGAAAAATACAAGTAATTTAGAAATTCTTTCAATTGTTGATTTATTACTTTGTGATTACTTTGCATATTTTGTCAAATGAAGTGTTTTATACGACGTGGACTCGACTCACTGCTTGTGTATCGTGACTTTAGATTTGACTTGAGACAGAGGTGGAAAGACCTGAAACTTGCATGTGATTTGAAAAACGGTGACTTGGTCCCAGCTCTGAAAAAATCCTTGGAGGTAATTGTGTCAGTGTCTTTGTGTTTTTGTAATTCCCCAGGAAAGCAGGTGGGCGGTGCGGTTTTGCGGAGTCCATGCCTCAGGAGCGAATCACGGCTCTGAAAACGGACCAGACAGCCGTGGAGATGACCGATGTCGGTGAAACAGCCAGTAGCATTGTCCAGACAGCAGAAGCCCCACCTCAAACGTATCCTGAACTGATCTTAAATAAGAACAAAGGAAGACTTGAGAGTCGTATGTATTTTTTTTAGTTAGCTTCTTTAACCCCATTCATCAGGGTGCCATCCCCGTCGGTGCCAGTCCCAGGGGTCGGACAGGTAGGGGAGGTACTGCGCAACACCTGGGGCCTGGAAGAAGAAGAGGAGGAGGAGGAGGAGGATGGTGGGGAGAGCAGTGGAGGGGACAGTGTGGAGGAAGTGACGAAGATGGATGTGGAACAGCATCAAGGAGACAAGAGCAGAACAGGTTTGCTTATTATTGCGTGAAAGTCATAAAAAAGTTGTTTATAAAATACTTCTTTTGTCACAAGTAAATGTTTCAGATCATGTAATAGATTTTTTTTCTTTTAGTGGATGTTGTGGAGATATTAGATAGTGATGAAGAGGAGGACGAAGTGGTCATCCTTTATCCTGAGACAACAAAAAAACCTAAGTAAGTGCGCTTAATCTTCCTTGTTAGAGTTGAGAAAGTAAACAAATTGCTTCAAATGCTGATTTCACTTTCTTTTTTTTTTTTTCTTTTTTTTTTTAGAAATACGGCATCCAGTTCTGGCCAGAAGGGGGCAGGAACATCCAGGAAACAGAAGAAAAAATGATTCGCCTAGTAGTTGATCTGACAGCATCGTAAATTAAAAAAAATAAGTAAAATGACATTGGAGTGTAATGAAAATGTAACATTGCACAAATAAATATGTTTTTACATCATTTGGGTTACGTCCAAGGGTTTATTAATCAGACATTTATATATTTTTTTATTCATCGTATGGGTTAAAACAAAAGAAAAACATGTTGATGAATGGACACAGGACAATACCAGCATTATTTCACGAATGTATATAGATAGACAAGTAAGAAAAAGACAGGTTCCACCGAGATTTGAACTCGGATCGCTGGATTCAGAGTCCAGAGTGCTAACCATTACACCATGGAACCTGTGCTAGAAATTGGCAATACCCATAGGTTTTTGACCCAGCAACATTAGAAATGGTTATACTGTTTTTATTAGACTTGTTTTATCTTTTACTTTCTGCTAAATGTATAGCAATCGAATAATCTGTCACCACGTTTTTTTAGTTAGGATCTGCGTAGTTATTGAGTAATCGTTTCGTAATCCTAGCGAAATGTTGTTCCTCAATACGATATAGTGTCGTCTTCAGCCGACTAGTTTATAATTAAATGATTAGGTTAATGGCTAAAATGAAAGAAGGGAAGAAAAAAAAAAAAAGCATTGGCCCGTACGGGGATCGAACCCGCGACCTTGGCGTTATTAGCACCACGCTCTAACCAACTGAGCTAACCGGCCACAAAATTCTGGCTCACCATGTCTCTTTACATCTCATAGAATGTTACATGGTGCTGTGATGAAATTTGTTGAGAAGTTGATAAAGACGGAGGTTTAGCTTGTCATGGGAGAACAACCCTAGTAATATAGTAAAAACTGTAAAGGAGAGCTTCAGATGAAAGCATTTTCATGTTACAATAGTTCAGTCAGATTCAACACCTTCAAGTCTAAATGAATTTGAGCCGTTGCATGTTGCAAAACACAAAGGGGAAAAGTCGATCTGTGCATATAAAGCTAGTAGAGACACATCACAAGAGTCTTGGGAATGAAACTGCAGCTAAAAGTGGTTCTGCAAAGTATTTGCTCAGTGAACACAAATGCTTGCCACACCGTTTAGATTTTTATTAGTAAAAATTTTAAACCATTTGACTTCACAAATATCTCCTGATTTGTGTTAATATCACATCAGTTCTCAATGGTGTACATTTGTTACCTGTTTGCTTGCTAAAGCTTCTAGTATTTCCTCCAGGTGTCAATACCAGATATATCCCATGAAAACTAGGAGCTGCCACTAAGTAATGTTGCTTACAGTAGTAGGAGGTATAGCTTCAGTGTGACTCAAAGATTACTTTGTGTTTTGCTTTCTTCTGATAAGATCCAATGGGATGATATGTGATCTTTTTCCCCACGTAGACTCCATCTGCAACTCCATGAGTGGAAAAGTACAAGACAAAGCAAAGTCTTTCTGTCTTCATGTCTACCATCTATGAGCTGACAAAGATGATAGAGGTGGAGATTAAGCTCTATGTGAGCAGTGTTGCACAACAGTGTAGCTCTTCCATTCTTCTCAGCAACCATAATAGATAAAGTATCTATTATGAGAAAAACAGAGTTAAGGGGCTGGTTTTACAAAGGTAGTTTTATTTTAAGTCATGAGGGTTCCTTCATTAACCGGAAGTATTATTTCGCTTTCATCTGATTTATTACTTGGGAACAAAATCTTGGAAAAATCTTAGATGGAAATGCAAAGATGATGCTAACTTGAGTTTTAGAACGTATTTGCAGTCTGGTGTGAAGTCACTCAATAGGGAACTCGTTGCACTCTTGGGTTCAGCTTTGTGTTAGAAGTGAGAAATCCTTCCCTTTGAAACCTTAGTGTTTTCCTTCTAGTAAGAGAAGCTGTTGATTCCTTCCACATGCTATAAATATTGTGAGACAGAAAGAAAAGCCTTATAGTGAGATAAAAGTTTGTACTTCATGGGAAAATTTCTTCGAGCAATGTGTGTTTGTCTTTCTTGGAAGTCATTAATTAAACAACAAATAATTCAGTTTCAGCCTTTATTCTGACAGAACTATATTGTGATTGGACATTGGATTACAGATTCACCAAGCCTTTGCAGGTTTACATGCAGGTTGCCATAACAACCTGCAAAGGCTTGTTATGGCAACCTGCATAACAGGATAAGAAAAACAATATGTGTTAACAATATGTGATAATGATCTTGAAATACAGAGATGGCAACAACCGCCTTATGACAGTCATCCTGGAAGTGATGCTCTTAATTTTAATGTTCTGCAAAACTTAAGGCAGAAGTATTTACACTTTAAAAGTTAAGATAAAAACTTCTATTTAATATATTCTACTGAACTTTAAAGTGTGAATATACAGTGTAAGAGCGTAACAATAGGTAGAAATCAGAACTGTAGCTGTAAAAACATAAATGCACTCCTGCATGTCCATCATTAACACACAGGTTTTTTCCCCGCCCAGTATTGTTTGGGTAAACGCAAGTTAAAGTTCCCCATTCTAAAAAAATTAATTCCTTTATGAAATATCAGAAAAGTGACTTAAGAGTTAAATCGTTGGTCAACATGAAGGGAACGCACACCCACTGCAAGACAAACACACAAATAATATCAACAATAGACTATGGTAGGAGATTTTAAGGTTAAGTCCCTAACATTTTAAATCTAAAGAAAAAAAAGAGAAGCTTTGTTACGTATTGTCAGGTTTGATTTCAACAGATTCTGTACTTTTTGTAATACCACTATTTCTGTAACTATTTTCTTCCTATATATCTATAAAGAGTTTAACATTTAAGTTTATGAAGTGGAAAAATTAGCAGAAGAGCCAGTCCATCAGAACTCAACACAAACATTGTCCCTCGTTCTGTTGTCATCTATATCTTTCCACACGGCTGCAGCTCAGTAATCTGATAGGACTCATCGTTGACCGGGTTTTATCATCTATTAGAAAAAGAGACGAAACTGTGCAGACCTAGGCTGCTGGTTTAAACCTTCAGGTCAGTGTTTACACACCAGGCTGACAAAGATGAGGATCAGCTGGATGACATCGGTGTAGGCCACAGAGTAGAGCCCCCCCAGCAGAGTGTGGATGATGGCCACCACTGAGGAGATGATGATGGAGTAGATGTACTGCAGGTCCAGGATCACTCTCATGGTTCCACCTAGAACAAGATAGAGGAGTGATGAGCGCTGAGAGACCGACAGAGATGGCATGTTTGTTTCTGTGGATACATGCAATCTTTACTATGACTGCTCAAATAAATTGCTTTTTTTTTTTTTTTTTTTTTTAGAATCACAGTAACTCACACAGACACATAAAGATGGAGTTATATTCACTTCTGTTTATACACTAATATTGTCCTAACGTTCACATTTTAACAAGAAAATCATCATACATTACATTTCTGTCTTTTAAGGCAAGAATATTGATTTCATTTAAGACGTAGTGGTTAAACTTCTAAATGCTTTGAGAATCCAAAGTAAAGAAAGAGGTCAACAGAAATTTTACAAAAGAACCATATAAAAAAAAAAAAATACAAAATACAAAATCAAAGAGGACTTACTAGTTGTAACACTTTTTCACCCGCTTGGGTGCAAAAACATTTAAATACTGGTAAGCTAAAGAAAAACACTGAACTTAAGTATCTAAAAACAATTGTGAAAGATAAAAAAAAAACAAAGAACAAATGCATAAATATAAGACATCTTGTCACTCAAGGCAAGCAAAGCATCACTACCTTCACCGTCTCTTCTCCCAAATTGCCATGGATCCCCGTGCAGCAGCCTGCAGCCACACCACAACAAAACCCTTAAACAGAGAAGTGTAAAATCTGCACCATCTATCGCCGATCTATGTTTTCGCATCCACCTGAATAATGTGTAGTTGCGCCACTGCCTCTGCCCCTAACCTGCTGTTTACCCCCACCACTCTTTCTCTCTCTTTCGACTTTCTGTCTTCCCCATTGGCTCGGCTTTGAATCGTCATACCGCTTTCGTTCAGGCTCTACATCCTCACTGCAATCAAAGCTGTCCAGAAGCACCATGGCAAGACAGTGCTACAAAGATTTTCGTTCCGTTTGAACTTTGTCTCCTCTTGAGGATACATGCTTTTCAAAAAAATCTTAAAAGTGTGGCCTGTCTTTGCATTTGGCCACTTTTACTCTGGAGTAAATAAAGCGCACCTGTTTGTAAATTAACCTTATTCCAGCTGCATATTATAATTTATATTTTAGTCACATCTGCAGCTTTTTTTTTTTTTTTTTACCTGTTGGATGCACCAGGGCTGCATCCAATAGGTTGGCTTAACTGGAATGTTTCCACGAATATGAGTTGACTTGAAGTGTTAAAATAAATTGCATCTGTGCAACCTGAAATATGAACTAATTCTAGACTTGACCTCCATATATAAAGGAGGTCAAGTCTATTCACGCAATGCTATTGAGTGATTTTGGTTCAGTTATGTAATTTCATTTCCTATTTGTTTGTTTTTTCACATTTAAATATGTTCAGGTAGTTGGTCTCGGTTGCTGCACATTTTGACCACCAGAGAGCAGTGTTTCAAAAATGATTACCGTTTCCCAAGACGGGGCAGGAAATGCATCTTGTTTTCTTCCGGTGTTGCTCCGCTACATGCTGAACTTGGAGGTGAACTGTATGTTTTATCTGAGGGAGATCGTTTTGGCAGAAAACTGGTAAATATACGCATCACTTGTTGAAATATGTCGGTACGTTCCCATTTATGTAATAAGCAGTCATTTTAACAAGATGAAATGGATGGTTCAGGGAGCCTGTATGTGCTGTGCAGGGCGGCCATTTTGTGAGTGTGACAATAAGATGTCCGATCATCGGTGTGCTCCAGCATTAAGAGTGAACTGAGACGTTACTGTCAAAAGTAAGTGTTGATAAAATAAGTCATATCACAATTACATTCGTTTTAAATCAGTGTGGTGTAAGGCAGCTATTATTAGTATTTTGTTTGTACAGTCAGAGGCCACTGCCAGATTTCTATCTCTTATATATATTTTATTTTATTTTTGTGCATTTTCTCTGTTATTTTGGAGATCTGCCACATTTCTTTAGTAATTACCTATAACATTATAATGTTTGGTACACATATGTTCTGATTGTTGAACAAAAGTAAGAAACAAGACAGCTTTGTTTAATCTGTCTCAACTAAAAATAAAATGCACTGCACATTAAGAACCCCAGTTATTGTGTCCTGTGAAGCTAAGTATTTTTCCCGGGCTACATCTGCATGTATCCAGATCAACCCAGGTTTTAGAGTTCTTCTCATGTGATGGACATGATGTAACACAGTCACTGCATTGTAAATAGTTTTTGGGAGCTCCGTTTACCAGATATACAACTACACTTCAAACCTGTGATGTTACTCCTATGTGCTAAATGTAGGAGGAGGAAAGGTGAAAGATTCAAAGACTTAAAGTACTGCATCGGAGATGGGCCCCCTGATGTTGTTTAGTTCCTTGTCCCACTTATAAACCTCTCACATGTGGGAGATGCACACAATCACACACTCTGCTTTAGTTCTGTCACGTTATAGACTTTTCTCCAGCAGAAATATGACTCTAAGTGAGTGCTAATACCGTGCCGACATATCACGGGCCACAAAAGTGTGTTTAAAACATTGAGCAACCGAGCCATCACACACGCACGCACGCACGCACGCACGCACACACGCACACGCACGCACGCACGCACGCACGCACACACACACACACACACACACACACACACACACACACACACACACACACACACACACACACACACACATTCTCACCAGCAAACCAGAAGTTCATTTAATATTATCCTGCACTCCGGTGGGTCATTTGCTCTGCACACTTTAAAATGACAAGTGTTTCTGTGACTATGTGCATATGTTAGTTGTAGGTCAGGAATCTATGCATAACGTTTCCAAAAACAATACGAGGTATGATTAAAACCTATCAGATATTATATATCTCTGTGGACAAAATTAACTGCTTACCTGTCAGCAGTGGTGGAGAAAGTACTCAAAAAATTTACTTAAGTAAAAGTACAAATACACAGTCAAAAATGTACTTAAGTAAAAGTCAAAGTACCACATTAACATTTTACTTAAGTAAAAGTAAAAAAGTCCTGGCTTTTAAAAATACTTAAGTATTAAAAGTAAAAGTACTCGCTGATTGCATTACCTATTCGCTAATATCATTAAGTGTGCCGATCGTATTTAATTTTAATACATCAGAAATGTGCCATTTTAATTAACACTACCACAGATTAAACATGTTCTTATTGTGTTTATTCTCTGTAACAGTTTAGACTTAGATATGTGATTCTATGAATCATAATTTCAGGGATGGAAACATTTTGTCTCCTGTCCTAACATAGCATGAACTTCATTAGTCACATTTATTTAGAAAGAAATCTAACTGAAAGGGGATGTAAAGAAGGTGCGGGCGGGGTGGAGGACATGCAACCAAGGAGCCATGTAGCAGAGTTGTAGTCAAGACCACCGAACCCGAGACCAAGACCAGCGCCCCGCGCTAAATGACACAATAACATTAAGTTTACCTATCAAAATTGGTTTTCAGATTGATCTGAAAGATCCACATTCCCATAAAAACACCTAGATATTAAATACTTAAGAGCTGAAATGAATTTAACCAGTATCAATTAAAACTCACTTCATTCTGTTTTGCTTTCATCGCTGTGCTACAATCCGCAGAGGTCTCCTGCTATCCCTAGAAAAATAACGCCCTGGGCGGTTGCCCATATTGCATATGTCAGAAACCACAACTGAAACATCGCAATTAACGGTAAATAACGTTCAACTATGAACACTGTCCAACGGCGCAACAAGTAACCAAGCAGAATGAGCACCGTGACTGTTTTCATCCTCCCTCCCACTGCGATGTTTCCCATCATGACAGGAGACGAAATCAATCAATGAGCAATGAGCATGCTCTGTGTTCATACGTTCAACTTTTACTTATTCAGCGATTAATATATATATATATATATATATATATATATATATATATATATATATGGTAATGGCGAACCAACCGGACATTGTGGTGGTGGATAAAGAACAGAGGAAAGCCGTTGTGGTGGATGTAGCAATACCAAGTGATTACAACATCAGGAAAAAGGAGCATGAGAAATTGGAGAAGTACCAGGGCCTCAGGGAGGAACTGGAAAAGACCTGGAAGGTGAAGACCACAGTGGTGCCTGTGGTCATCGGGGCCCTCGGGGCAGTCACCCCCAAACTGGAGCAGTGGCTCAAACAGATCCCAGGAACAACATCAGACATCTCAGTCCAGAAATGTGCAGTTCTAGGCACAGCCAAGATACTGGAGGAGAACCCTCAAGCTCCCAGGCCTCTGGTAGAGGACCCGAGCTCAGAGGATGAAACAGACCACCCGCGGAGGGTGAGAAGGGAATTTTTTTTTTATAGCCACTGCAGTGTACACAAGAACAAAGAACGGCTCTCAGTGAGGCTTCAGTCCTTAGGACTTAGTAAAGATCCGTCCAGAAGAATCGGATCGTTCCTGAATGTCATATATTGCAGACTTTGGTCACAGCGTTGTCCCATATATGCGACACCTCAGTCAACATCGCCACACAATAATTCAGCGCATGAGTGACAACTTTTTTTCATCAGATGCAACATGTGTCTCAGTACAGCTAGCTTTGCTAGCACAGATCTTACCTTTCTTTAAGCTTTCCTTCCAAGTGACGCTAAAAGTTGGACGAAGTCCCACCGTCTGTGAAAGCGAAGCGCTGCTGATTTTACATGTCGCCATATCAATTTATGCAGCGCAATTATATTACTGACGCTCAGAGGAAACCACTGCGCATGTCTGGAGCTCCGTGTGCGAGTAAAGGTGGAGCCGATGGGTGACAACAGACACTAAGTCACGTTATTGCTCGAATTTTACGGCGCCACCTTAAATCCCTGAACTTCACATTTTAACGGAAGAAAAGAGCAACGCGACTTGGATGTAACGAGTAACGAGACAGTTTTGTAGAAATGTGAAGTAGAAAGTACAGATACTTACTGTAAAATGTAGTGGAGTAAAAGTAGAAAGTCCCCATTATTAAATCTACTTAAGTAAAGTACAGATACACGAAAACTGTACTTAAGTACAGTAACCCACCACTGCCTGTCAGTAGCTTTGTGAATAGAAACATAAAGGAGCTCAAGCACTGGTAATAGCTTGCGCTTTACGAATATGCTTACAAATATTTTTAGAATTAAAAATAATCATGTTTGGTGTCGTGCATGCATATTAATATGGATTGCACTCTCTTTATTTAAACCTCGTATATCCTTGAGTTTTACTATGAACCTCTTGGCAGCTTCTCTGATTAAAGCTCTCTGTGTGAGTTCTGTCATAGGTAAACGTCTGTGTCTTACATGTCCAGGCCGTACCCTCCCACTCGCTCAATGACTGCTGGGACACCAGTCATTGAGCGGTGGCATTTAATGTTTGCATTTAATGTTTGCACATTAAATGCCATGTGGGTGAAATTTTATGGATGATACTCTGATGTCCCATTCTCCTGAAGGCAGCACAGAGCTGCAGCACCAGAAACTGACAAACACTGAAGAGAAGAAGAGTTATGATTAATGTAGTTACAGTTCTATCCATGTTTTAATGTTGCAGAGCTAAGTTATTTTGCAAATAGATCAAAGTTTGAACTAGCATGTTATACATCTTTTATCTGGTCATTTTGTGGAATATTTAACAACTAGAAAATGACACAAATAAGAATATTTTTTCCACTGATTCACTGCTGCTAGCCGTAACGAATTTAACTTGCATGTTCACTGCATTTTTTGTAGACGCCTGTGAAAATAATTTCTATTCACATGGCTTTTTTGTTCTCTGGGAAATTAGTTTTGATGATAAATACAGAAGCAAGCATAAAAATCAAAACATCTACAATAGTAATAGTAATATTAATGATAAAATAATGGTCAGTGCAAAGTAGCCTGCAAATTCTTTGGTGGGGGCGGTGAGGGACCTGGATAAAGGCCAGGGGAGCGCTGGCAAAAAAGGTTGAGAAACACTGGACTAGATCATCCACAGGCACATCTCCATAATATGGTTTGTGTATCTTTGTTTTCAGCAACACACAGATTAAAAAACAGGTGTGTTTGAATGTTGCAAGTCTGGATTCAATACAAGCTGAATTTTACCCATATTTGAAATGTGAAGTTAATATTTAACCCTTATGTTTAAATCATATGCTTATCTTAATTTCCCAATGGTATTCTTTCATTTTTTAAGAATTACTTAGATAAGTCTATTCAGTACTTAGATGAGCCTTTTTTGTAGTGACAATTTCTGGGGATCTGCAGCATGAAGACAGCTTGCATTCTTCCATGCAAGAAGATGCCACAAACTTAAAGCCAGACGTTAAGTTTTTACAAGTTTCATTCTATGGCTTATTTAAAGCATATCCACAATAATATGTTGACCCTGAAACAATAGCATTAAGTACCATAGATTAACACAGATACCTGACTCCCTTTCAGTATTTTCCTTTCAAGATGCCACTTTGGTTTACCTCCTGCCTTTTCTCCCTCTCAGCAGCATTGAGATGCACAGACTAAGAGCATCAGTTAAGTTCACACTTTAACTTCTCGACAGTCAAGCTAATTATCTGCCTGCTTTGCTAACGCTAACTGGAAGCCACACACTGAGCATGAAATGTGGGTGAGTCAGAAGTGGGATGGCTTAAGGGAAATGGATTTGACTTTTCAATCACAATGTTAAAAAAAGAACAAAAAATGAGAATGAAAAATGGGTGCCTACAACTGCTTGGGTGAAAATACAAAAAAAAAAAAAAAAAACAGGAATACATCCTGTCGTCAGCTGACATTTTGCTCTTATTGAAAGTTTTGGATATTTTCAAAGTGCTGGTTGTACCAGTTTTTTTTTTATTCCCTTATTACAGTCAAAGAATTGAACAAACTACTTATTTAAACCAATACCTGCATTTCAACTGAATAAGGAGTCAACATTGAACATGCATACAGAGCAGCATGAACCTAATCTCAGCTTCTACAAAGCACACTTTATTAAAACCAATAACAGAGAAGACATAAAGAGCTAGAAAGCATTCATTCAACACTCATCCTCGGTTTTCAGGAGAGACACAAACTGCCAGGTGTTTGAGGGAGAGACCCCAATGCAAACACAAATCAGTTTGATGCAATAAGGCCTAACACAAAAGTTTGTTTTTTTAATAAATTGCTCTGCAGTCTGGAAAACTTAGGAGACTTGAAGTTCAAAGCTATTAAGGCAGCGTCAATTAGTGAGGATGGAAGGCTCTGGAATCAACACTCAGATCTCCCCTGGTTTTAAAGCTGACGGGGAGGGAGGAGACGGAGGTATACAAAAGAAACAGAAGCCAACACACGACCACCTGATTGGTACGTTGGTGCTGCGCTGGTCTGCCACCAGTGCTCTTGCCTCAAAATGCAGAGAAAGCCCCTCCTGTTCTGATAGATTTTTGAGGATGGCTTTGAGTTCAAAACATGACTTCAGCTACTCGTGATCGGCTCAATTAACTCTCCTGCTGTAGTATGGTTTGCTTATTTTTTTAAAAAAACCTGCCTTTTCTTTGCTGTCAGTAAACATATGCCCTTCTTCTACTTTATTCCACATAGTCTAGAAATGCATCAATAATGACTCTGCATGCCAATTGATCACCTACTTTGTATTTGGTATGTGCAGCACTCTCCCACATGTTGTCACATAATGTAAACCAGGTATGGCAATATGTTCAGAAATTAGGAACGAATAATGGCTTCACTCCATCTGGCAGGATATTCAACACGTTACAGGCTCAACCTGCTGAAGTGCTGAAAGACCTTTAGGGATGTTTGCTGTGGTGCCAGACATCTCTGTTTTGTCTCTTCTCTCTTGAACAAAACAACACTGAATGTGCTGTTCCGGTTTGCTTCAAAGCGCTGATTAAAACGCAACAGGCAAAAAAAAAACTTCACTTGTGTGGCTATTTCATAGTAAATACTGAGCTATAATAACCAAACCGACACATCAAGATACAGTTTCACTTCAAAAGATTGTTTAATGGTCTTTTAAAGCAGGCAATTTGTTTGCCACCAACCCGTGACTCCACCACGCAGGATTGGTGACGATCACCAACTAAATGTTGGCTGCTGGGTGGTAAATCAAGCTCAGCAGTGATGACAAGTCTGGACAAATCTTGTACTTTCAAGATTGTGCCACAGCCATTTTTCTATTCTCTTATGTTTTCCCGAGGCCTCCTCCCGGTGGGACCTGAACACCTCACCAGGGAGGCGTCCAGGAGGCATCCTGACCAGATGCCCGAGCCACCTCAACTGGCTCCTCTCGATGTGGAGGAGCAGCGGCTCTACTCTGAGTCCCTCCCGGATGACCGAGCTTCTCACCCTATCTCTAAGGGAGAGCCCAGCCACCCTGCGGCGGAAACCCATTTCGGCCGCTTGTATCCGGGATACGGTTTTTCTACTTGTGTAGAGTAGCATATACCAAGCGTATAAAAACAACATTTCTATTACAACTGCCAAGGCAGACGAGCTCTGGCCCAATCAAAGCATTTTAACACATCATGTGAAAAGTCTCACTTTTCAGAAACACAGTGATTATTTTACTTCTCCTACAAGATTGAACATTAAAAATATGAAAAGTATGAATCTTGTTCTGTGCATTTGTGAACATTGACACTATTTTTACCTTCATAATCAAAACTCCATTGTTCTCACTATCTGATTTTGTTTTAGTTTACATTTAGATTGTTTTCTGTGGTATTTACAGTGTTTCAGTCACAGAAAAAAAAAGTCATGCGATCAGTAAAATTCGCATCAAAACATTTCTGATTTTGGAAAAAAATTTTTCAAGAAGGACAATTTGGCACAGCCTTTGTAGAAAGATAACTGATGACGATGTAATGGCCTACACCAATGTGGCAAAAAAATAAAACTTTCCTTCAGTGGGACGTGCTTCTTCTAGGGATGCCAGCGCTCTTCTGTGTGGTGCAACATAAGAAAAAATAAGTAAACCAGACAAAAGTAACATTTACACAACTTCATCATGCCTATACAAGAGACAATGTCGATTGATTTTTAGCACCTATGGTGAGAAAGGCGACAGAGTCTAGGCTGAGAAAAATAAAAGAGAAGGAAGAATGACCATGGAAGTTGGGATTTTCATGAGCTGGATCTGGAGATGCTCCGCTGCCACCGTGTTGTGGGGACATGTTTTGTACAGGAGGTTAGATGAACAGTGGTGCAGCTTTTACTTTTAGCTGTGTAAATAACAAGACAACGGAAACATCGTATCATGACGTGGTACACATAGAGTAGAGCTGACCAAAACATCACTGATGGATGCATGAAGGGAGCATCATGTACTTTAGCATCCACTTTGTACTAATCACTTGGTTGCAAGTTGTCTTGTTTGACAGCAACAGTTGCTTTTGTTTCATGTTTTAAATACATTTGGCTGATTAGTGTTTTTTGCAAGCATAATGTGCCACTTTGACCATGAAAGCTTAAGACTGTGCATTAGCTGTTCTAGTCTGAGTTGTCTGCTGCATGGAAGCCATCAGAAAAAAAATGCAAGAAAGGATGGCACAGAAACACACCGTTTATCTCCCTCTTGCCTTTGACATCTCAGAACCTCTTGTGAGGTTTGCAGTTGAAAGTAAATTATTATTTCGCCAACGATAAAGAGCAGAGCTAGCGCAGGCGCCACGACAACACTAATTACCTCTTTGAATGAGAAATGTCTCGCAAACAAACCGAAAGCAAGCTCTAATAGTTTCATTCAATAATGTTTGCTGCTCACACGACTAACTAAACGCAGCACAGATTTCTACCGACCGGTCGATTGTTCAGGAACATGATCCCTAATTTTGGACTGCAGCAGAGTGATCCAACGCTGTGTTTTGTCAACTTTTATGTTTATTGATTTAGCTTGTGTTTAATGAATGTTTAAAAGACCTTCTCTAAGCCTAAGATGAAGTCGGTGATTCATGCACATGAATACTTTGCTTTATTCTTCCCTTAAAATAAACGAAGGTATGCAAAGCCCTTCAGTATTTATGAAATATTACAAATATTAGGCCAGAAGGGCAGATGATGCAAAATGTCAGCCTCGCTTCTGTCAGACTGACCGACGGCAGCTGGGACTCCAATCCAGTAGCTCCCCATCATCAGCGTGTCAATGTGCCCTTTGAGATCTCAATTTGGCATAAAGGGCATTGTAAATAAAAAAAATGCTATTATTATTATTATTATTATTATTATTATTATTATTATTATTATTATTATTATTATTATTATTATTATTATTATTATTATTCAATATTTTGCCATTAGTTTATACCTGCTTTATTAATTTGTACATCTAGAGACTGGAATATTTGTCCATTCTTCTTCATAAAAGAGCTCCAGGTCAGATTGAATGGAAAGCATCTCTGAACATCAATTTTTAACTTTTGCCACCTTTGGATTTTCATCTGGGCTTTAACTGGGCCATTTTACCAAATGAGTATGCTTTGATCTAAACCAAAGCATACTCATGCAATCAGAGCTACACCCACGGTAGCGCTGATTGTTTAGGGTTGTTGCCCCACTGGAAGATGTTCATCTGGCCAGTTTCAAGTCTTTTGCATGTTAGCATCCTCGTATCGTCATGCTACGATACGAGCATAACAATACTCTCACCAGATCCCTCATAAAATGTTTTTTTTATTTTGGGGGGTGAGTTGATTTTCTTGCAGATCTCTCTGTAGTATTAGAAGAAGTTGGAGTGAATGAATTCACAACTCTAAAAACATAAAATTGACTTGACAAATAATTAGCTAATCTGATTGTAGCTAATGAAGCTGGCAGAAATCCTTGTTTCTTAGTGTAACCGTCCAAGACATTTGTTGTTGTTACACCAACCTCTGGAGCACATGGATTTGAAAACAGCACAAAAAAACAACTAATGACTAAAAAAGTATGTTTTTCAGTTGGCATAGATACATGAAGGATATTCTTTTGTCTGCAGCAGCATCTTAGCAGTGAAGAAGACATTGCCAGCTGGCTTCCTTTGCCACGCCACAGGAGAGGACTCCCTCTGTGTTTTTTCCGTGACGTCTCCTTCACTGCGCTGGCACACGACACATGCAGTCCTGTTCTTCTGCAACATAACAGTAATTTTGTCCATAGACGACTGACTTTCTCGTGAAACCAAAAAGTTGCATACACTTAAGGAAGTGAGATGGTTCGTGTGTTGGCATGGAGTCTGGAAGCAACAGTTGGTGAGAAAAACAAAACTCTTTGTTCTCCATTGGGGCCACACAAACTGGCAGGTTGTGGCATGTATTTTGGGAGATGTTTCTCAACAGGACCTTTATTTTCTTTTCTGTAAACGCTGTTGAACTTGGCAGTATGCTCCTCCTCACTGCTGCTGCAGCGGAGGATATTTGGTCAGCTAGGATATTGGTTAAATTATGAAGACGAACATGTTCAACAGCCCACTGACATGGCCGTCTTCTGGTGCTGCTCTGCCTTTTCAAGGTTTGTGTTTTGTACTGTGGGGCAAATTTAGCACACTGGCATTTTGGTATGATCTGTTAGGGACATAATTAAAATATAACTTCTTGAAAGCTTTCACACTAAATACAACAACACAAATATTTAAAAAATGGACTCTTGAATAAATAAGGACTTCCTTCTTAAGCAGAACATTTTTATTTAAGAAATGAACATGCAAGAAAGTGCACAAATCCAAAAAAATACAAAGAATACATGTGAAGAATCATACAGATGTTAAAACAGTTTTTTTTTTTTCGTGCAGGTATTTGGCTCACATCTCATTACAGGTACTTTACAGTGCAGATATTTTTGTCTCATACTCAGAATTTCACAGTTTGGTAGCTGTTTTTTTCACTTGCGACCCGACAGAGGTAAAATGAAATGTTGTTGTTTCTAAAAGCAGTGAAAATGTTCACATGTATGACTAAACGTGATTTTTTAAATATATATAATGTGAAACAAATCCCAGGGTCTAAGAGAGAAAAACAAATCACCAACAAGACAACACATAAACTAATAATTGCAATGCTAATATACCTGAATAATGCTAGCTGACTAACCAATTAGGGGTAAGATTGTTTAATCAAACCGTCTTTCCTCTCTTCATTTCAAGCTCAGGTTTCTGCGCAGCATCATATCAGCTCCTTGTTCTGCACTTTTCTGGTCAGGATGGTCTCAGGAATCCCTCCCAGATGAAAGGTCAAAGTGCTCCAGTACTTTCCCGGTGGTATCATTACTTAGAACTGCTACTATCATGACAGCTGTGTTTTGAAGTTTCCAGCCAACGTGATGTTCAGCTGCTGAGTTATTGCCAGTTTAAAAGCTCTGTTACCACCTACTGTCAGTATCCAAGCTGAACTAAAGCTACTCTTTCGAAATAGGTGTTAAAATTGTCTCAGCATTATTAAACAAAATGGCAACATAAAAATAAACACCCTGTTGATATAAAATACACACATATTATGTATGTTTGATACGTATTTGCTGTGCTTATTGCTATGTTACTGTCTTTATGGACATAAAGTCTAGTAAACTTTGACTTGGATTTTTTTCATTTACAAAACTTTAAACTCATTAGGCATAACTGGCATTTCCTCAAAGAGTCATAATAATTCCTTTAATCTCTTTTAATTTGTTCAAATAAAAGGAGTTTTGTTGCATTGTATATTTAGTTAACATAAACAACCCCTTCCACATTGATTACGACTCCTGGGGAAGACGCGTAAAAACCTTAAAAGGAAGTTCATCTTTCATTGCAGGACCTTAGTTTGAGCACTTATTTAACAGGGTGAGAAGTTACATGTAAAGAAATCAATGCTGCTACAATTATTGACACTGCTAACGACTCCTATAAATTAAATGAAAAAGTAGTATTTCCACTTCACTAGATTAAATTGATTGGAGTTGTGTACAAGTGTATTTGCCTCTTATGGATTTCTTCTGTTTTGTTTTGCCAAACATAAATGTTTACAAATATCAAACAAAATGAAACATCGGGCTAAGCTATCCTGAGTAAAACAAACAAAAAAAAAACTTTTTCATTGAGCACATCGAATATTGTTCCAGCCGCTGATTCAACATGGTTAAAATATTATCTAAAAGAAAAAACACTAAGGGTCATCTCACATTTCACATGATTCTTGCGACCAGAAAAATATGGTCAGCTATGTTACATCTGGTGTAAAACTAACAGCATTTTGTCAAGTGAACATCATAACAGTCAAACACGGTGGTGGTAGTGTGATGGTCTGAGGCAGCTTTGGTTCTTCGGGATCTGGATAACTCGCTTCAATTGTTGGGACAATGAATTCGTTTCTCAAGCAGAAGATTCTGAACACTTTCAGTTTGTGGCATTAAGCTCAAGCGCACTTGGTCATACAGAAGGCCAACGACGCAAACATTAAATCCATCAAATCCGCGTCTGAATGAGTCAAACCACCCAGAGTAACTGTTTTGGAGTGGCATAATTAAAGCCTGGACATAAATCGTCTTCAACATGATGTGGCATGCAGGCTGTCATGCTCAAAAAACATCCGATGTGGCTAAACTGAAACAAGTGGACAGAAAACGGTGGGCCAAATTCCTCCACTGACATGTAATGAACTCCAGTTATCACGCTCAAGGACGGCACAAATAGTTATTAGGTTTAAACCAAGCTCTTTCTCACAAAGAGATTGGTTTCAATAGCTGTTCTGACTCACAAATGAAATCATATGAAAGCTGCTTTTTCCATTCTCTCAGAATATCTTTGTCTTATATGAAAAACTACATAATTATCCAAAATGTTTAAGAATGGCAGAAAAGCAGAAACAGAAGATTTCTGAGGAACACAGCATTATAAACACAAACTGTTCGTTCCGGGCTTAGAGAGCAAAACGTTCTCTAAACATTTTGCTCTCTAAAATGCTTAGAGAGCAAACATTTTAAATGAATGCTATTGCAAAATAAATTGGAAAGTAGCTAAAACAGAGAGCCTTACTGTACTCTTTTTCAGTTTCAGTTCACAATAGGTGAAAACTATGAACATAACTTCACATACACAACGGACAACATTTACATTTCAGTTTGCGACAATGGCTGCAAAGCCACTCCATGGTTGTTCTCATCACTTTCATCATCATTTCCTGCTTCGTCTTTCAGATTTTGCGCAACACCGTCCTCTGGTGGTTCAGTGACTACACGTCTAACTTTGAAAACGTCCCATTTTTCAGGCAGCAAGCCGCGGTTGAACATGACCACGGCCAACCAAGAAAAAATCAATATGGTTACCAAGGTGCACAGCATGGACACTGTCCTAACAGGAGACTTCTGGACATAGATGCCATTTTCAAGAGTGCAACCTGGAAGGTGAAGGACAACAGGAATGCCCAAAGTGTTTTCTCCCAACAAAATCCTCACAGTCACCCCCACAATGTAACCCATGGTGGCGCCATAACCATTGGTCACTCTGCAGAAAAGGACAGAAACCAAATGGGGGAACAAGAGGGTATAGGAAACGTCTGCTCCAAGAATCCAGAGGACCAGAGTGCTGTTGGTGTAGAACGTTATCGATGTTCCAACAAGACCCACAGCTACCACTGACGCCCGAATCACCCACTGCATTTCATTGTCTGAGGCCTGGGAACAAAAAGCCATAATGGAGAAGATGCTTGGTTATATATATAAACACCCACCATGTCTGTTTGGGATTGGTTCATTTGTTTGGTTTGGTTTCAAGGCTGCCGGGGTTGAACCTTCAATCTTCTTACCTGTGTACGGAAGATGTTTTTGTAGATGTTTGCGGAGAAAACTGAAGTTGCAGATAACAGACCCGAGTCTGTGGAAGACATGACGGCGGCGGCCACGGCTCCAATTCCAATGATGGATATGTAGGACGGGGTGAGGTACTGCAGCGTGAGAGGCAGAACAAAACTGTGCTCCCCGCGGAGGTAAGGAGGTGGAGAGCCGTACTGAGTCAAGTTCCAGTCTGGATGAGAAAAATTCACAGCATAAACGTTACGCTTTATTTTATAATGAATGCTTTTTGTTTTTCTTTTTTTTTTTTTACATTTTGTTGTGCTTTTTTGCACAATGACAATAAAGGAATTATGATTCTGATTTATTTTATTCATGCAGAAATGTTCCCGCCCAGGTCCAAGTTCTGAATCTTGAAGTACTCTATGGACTAGAGTTCATTGTGATGTTCTAGTAAACCCTGAAATTTCTGAATTTGATTGATATTATCAGATTCTGAGCCACAAATGTTAAAAAAGTCTTCTGCCACCAGCTCTCACATTATCGTCGTGTTATTACAGCCACAAATTCAGGATTTTAAGTGACAGACATAAACAAAAAGTGATGCAAAAATTATAAAGTGGTAAAAGAAGCAACCATGGATTTTCTATTTTTGTAGATGACAAGTTGAGTCTTCCACAAATCTTCAACTTCTTTCAACGTGATCCCCAGATATGATATGATCAACGCAATGCTTTCAGAAGCCACCAAATTTGGAAGTAAAGTAAACCTCTGAGTATTTTGACCTGAGTATCTGCAGCTGTTCTGTGGTTTGTTGGAAAATGTCAGTGAACAAACAGCGACCAAGCACAGCAGATAGGTTAGTGGTGAAGTTGTGAAAGAAGTTGTTCTGATCAGATAAGATCAGACGTACCACAGAACCTTAACACCGTCCCCAGGATGAAACATGGTGGTAGTAATGTCATGCTGTGGAGACGCTTTTCATCAGAGAAGCTGGTTGGGTAAAAACTGTGCAAAAGTTAAGCCCAAAATCATTCAGACCCCTGGCAGATTTAGATTTATAGTAGCTTTTCATTTGACCAATATGTTTCTTCTGACATCGAACCAGACTGACCTTCCAAAGTCCTGACTTTACTCTGATAGAGGGAGATGAAGATTAGGGTGATGACTAGAGGACCTTGCAACATCAAGAACTTAGAACTCAGCATCAAAGATAAATGATCAAAATACCATTGGAAACTTGCCAAAAAATGCTGATTACCAGTTTTTAGAAGAGTTTGCGTAATGCTATGGCAATAAAGTTTTTCCACTGATCTTTGAGGAGGAGGAATAAATCATTTTTAACATGCCACTTTCTGTGTTTTCTTCTTCCTACAGAAAAGTAGTGAGCTTGTTCTTGGTTATGTATGGATATGTTTTCTCTTGTCCTACTGGTTACTTGATTTTTTGTCTTTAAAAACCTGTTTGAAATGTACTAGATTGGCCTAGTCAAAGCACAGACTTAAATCCAACTGAGAATCTGTGGCAAGATAAACTGAAATTACCTGGTTCTATAAAGTATATGAAGTATTAACTTGGAAGGACATACACCACACTTTTCAGAATTTTGGTTGTCCAAAAAAATTAAAACCATCTAAAGTTTTCCTCCCATTTCACAATCGGGTATTACTTTGTCTTTATCTGTCACAAAAGACGCCTAATTAAATGATCAAATTTGAGGTTGTGACATGGCAAAATGTGAAATTACCAAACTCTATCAATATTTTTTGCAGGCAATGTGGCTAGGATGATTGACACACCAAACGAGAAACTGACCTTTAGCAGCAGTGGAATAACACAAATGCTGCATGTCTTATCTTCCTGCTACTTATTTGAATATTACCTGCACTCCTCTCTATCTGGGGTGGCATGTGTAAAACTCATATGGAGACTATTCACAAACATTTACTTATTTTAGGTCGTGTTTGTAAAACATATTTGGGTTATTTCAAACCTGTAACATACGACTTTTACTCAAAATCGTTATAAGTTACCCTATCAAGAAGACTATGTTACTGAGTAGCTCATGGTTGCATCTTGCTGAAGTGTGGCATTTATACAAAGTGTGGTTTAAAAATTATGAAAATAGCTGCCAGAGACAGGGGATACGAGTCTGAGGTATCATTTGTTGTGAAAGGCTGACCAGGAGGTATGCGTAGCATTTACTAGTTAAAGCTCACTTTGCCTTTAGCGTAGTTCTTACCTGTGGAGGCAGCCACAGCCCCCACCAGAGCAGGAGGGATTCCTAGAATGGCAATCAGGAATGCTGCTGCAAAGCAGGTTAACTGGGCTGTGTGTGATGAAGATGCCGACAGCGTCCTCTGGTGGAAGCTTTGGAATGAAAGACTACCAAGTCCCTGAAAACAAGTGGCAAAGAAAGTAAATTCTGCACACAAAAAAAGCAAGGGCAGCAAAAATTGAAGAGGAGAGTTCACATGCAAAATACTGGATCAGCTCAGAACAGTGCCGTATTGTATAGAACCCAATAAGTTGCCAAAGATTTTATTTTTTTATTTTTTTAAAAAGGAGTCATGCTGAAAAGCCATTGGACAATAGAGCTACAGACTAAACCCACCCCAAATTCAGCGGTTCAAAATAAACTTCAGCCCTCTATGGTTGGCAGATTATCAGTGTAACCTAAAAACTCCATCTGAGTCCAGTTCTGTCTGCCCACATCTGCTTCTACGGCCCGATTTGTTTAAACAGGCCTCGTGTAGCAAACTACGTCTCCCAGCTCACTGAGTGAAGTCTGTCTGGAACAGCACTGTTACTTCCACTGCGTGTCTTTTTGTACAAATCTGATCAAAACAAACAGCATTACTGCATTTTGTTACTCCTATCCTATCATTTTAATGACCTCTGGCGGCAACAACTCAGACTCTGCAGTCACTCTTAACCTTTTGATCACATAGTCAATATATTTAACCAGGCGTTCTACAGTCATATTTATGATCAGCTGTCCTACAACTGCAGGAAGCGTGAAGTGTGACATACTCAAGTAACAATAAAATAAAATTCATTCAACAGATGCCGACCTGAATGGATCAGATCAATGTAGCACTTTTCTCTCTTGCTCTCGATGAAGGCGGACACTTATTTTCCTCTGTTCCCTCCCTGCCCATGCATGCCCTGCTTGCTCTGTTTTAGTCCTGACTTTTTCTATATTTTTGGAGCCTTTCTTTGCACATCCTCTGAATCTACAAATTATGGATCAAGGAGCCCTCTTGTCCTGCGGGGACACACCCGACGGGATTCACCCTGGATTTATTCATGATAACAGGATTTCTGCTGTTGGGAGCTTGCGGACACCTGGCTTATCGACAAATTTGTGACGGACGTGGCCGAACTAGCGAACACTCAGACTGTTGGTGTGGAGAGAGACGCAAGTTGGATGTGAGTCTTGCTGAGACTCGCAGCCCAGCGGAGGTCTCCAAAACTCACTAATGGGATGGACTCGATCTTGGAGAAGTTGCTAGTTTCGGTTCAGTGGAACGACCAAACTAATTTGGATAATTTGGAACTGAGATGTATTTTTAGAGACTTTAGGGAAGATTGAAATTTGTAATCTACCCGACCTAAGACATTCTGTTTCTGAATTGGCTTTCCCTGTGTGGCCTTGGAAGGGCTGCATATTTCCAATCTCCTTGAAGATATGTAAATGTAACGCTCCTTCTTCCCACCTCACCCCCCTCTTGTTATCCATGCAGCTGTGGAGCTGAGCGCTCCCAAGGACATTCCTTGATAACAACATCTTTATCGGACTGTGGAGTTCTCACTTTTAACCCAGAAAAGGACTTAGATTAGTCACTCTTTAGTTTATTTTTTCAGAAACTGTACCGTACTCACTATTTAGATGCAGAGATCAGAAGCCCAGAGGACTCTTTTGAATCGAGACTACTTTTTAGACTCCTGTTCTTCCAGCCCAGAAATGGGATTAGACCAGAGGATACTTAGCAACCCTGAACAGGAGCACTTGGTTTACATACTTTAGATCAACATTAGATTCTTTTTCTCTTTTTTTTACTCTTTCCTTTGGTTTGTTATTTTGTTTGTATTTCCTTTTAATTCCTGTAAAGCACTTTATATTGCCTTGTTGCTGAAAATGTGCAATATAAATAAAATTACCTTTACCTTTCACTAGTTGTAAGTTTCAATCAGAAAATTAAGCTCATCCTCATTTTTGAATCACAGTACATGCTCTTTATACCTCTTTTGTTTTGACTAACCTCAACAGAGAATTGAAGAACATGCTGTTAATTGATCAGTTTAAAATCTAAAAAGCAATGCAATTAAAAAGCAATTAATAATAAATAAAAAGAAAGAAACATTTTTCTGTATTTACCCATGCAAGGCAATTTTAGTCACTATCTGACTCATTAGTACCCTTCTGACCCTTGACTTCTCTTTCTCACTGTTTATTCAATGTCACATGCTGTTTTTATTTTAATTATGTAAAGCGCTTTGAACTGCCTTGCTGCTGAAATGTGCTATACAAATAAAATTTGATTGATTGATTGATTCTAATTCAAAATAATGTCAAGTAGTGCCAAAAAGAAATGTTGGCCAGAATCCTTCTATATTGATATGAGAGTCTGATGTGATAAAACAGAAGATCATTGTTGCAATGCTAAACAGATATAAAGTAAATTAATGTAAATGGAACTTTCTTCTAACTCAGGAAAATAGCCAAGAGCAAATTGTTGTGATAGTGTTTAATAGCAGTAAATTTCCAGCGATAAATAAAGTGTTCTACAGGCAAGAGCTTACATGTAAAATGTTACAGAGGATTGCCAAAGACCAGAAAATAAGCTGAGAAGATAATCATTTTTCTACCCTTAATATAGAAGATATGTGAATGTGAGATAGTTGGTTGCAGCCACATACAGAAATCCAGAAGAGATTTTTTTTCCCCAAAAGATCAGCTTTCAACTAAGTTGTAAAAGATGATATTGGTCTGTTAGTTAGGCTAGCAGCCGTCCTAAATGACAGCAGGAAACACTGGAGGTTTAGCTGTTTTGAATGACTTACACACTTTTAGTAGAACAAGATAAGGTATTTTGCTACTTTAATGCTCTTCCTGTGGTTCCCAAAATTGTTTTCTTTTTATTACATTTTTGCTTTAAAAATTTATACTGTCATATCTGCAGAATCAACTTGTCTGACACGTGGAAAGCTTATTCAGTAAAGCAAAGTAATTTGCAAAAGGTCAAAAGCACTGCAGACCTCGCTTGTCCTAGAAAAAGTAAGTGATTTTGATTTAGCGACTCTTTACCAGTTATCTGAAATGTTTGACAGCTGCTGGTGCTTCAAAAGGTGGATATTAGGTTTAGGTTCACCCTTTTCACATTGGTGCTGGTTGTTTTAGCAGAGTTTCTTTATGTTAATAAATTAATTTACCATTTTAATACTATTTTTGTGTTCACTCAAGTTATCTTTGTCTGGTACTAAAATTACTTTGATGATGTTAAACATTTTTGTAAACATTTACAAAAAAGCAAAATCAAGAAATATGTAAGAAGAACAAATTTATTTTCACAGCACATAATTTGCACAGGATTAAGATAACCTAATATAACAATATCTTTATTTTTCCAGTCCTACATCTTTGGAGATGTTTCATCTTAAAACAACACATAAGTTATAATCTGTATGGTTTTAACTCAAGATGATGTTATTGTGCATATTTAAGAGTAGAACTGCTCTATGTGGATTCAGTTTGGTGTAAGAGCTGTTGTAAACTTGATGTTAAGATTTCTCTTCAAAAGTACTTCAGTGTAACTGACGTCGATACAACTATCTCAAGAAACACAAGGGGGAAGGTGGAGTTCAGTGTCTCACTGCAACACCAAATTCAACTGCATGTTGATTGTTTTACTCAGGCTATAAAGAGTCGTAAACCCGCCTCATTGTTTCGTTTGGCACACTTTTCGACAGGCATATGCGTTTTATTAGGCCCAGTGTTAAAGAGGTAAAACATACTTACCAGCATCAACCAGTCATCGATCCACTTCCAGACTGTATCTTTACCCAGACTTCCAAGCCATGGCTCTTGAAACGTCTGGTTGAAAGCCGTCTCAGCAATGTTAACAGATGTTTTGTTCAGCAGAAGAAAGGGAACGCACAGCCACTGTACACAGACCAACACACACAATGAGCTCCAGGCATCAGATGAGAGCAGCAGGAAGAAACATGAGCCATACAGACGACACGAGACTTCATAACCTGGACATGTTTGTGAAATTCTCCAAACGTTCAGCACTCAGACATCTGTGAGTACCGAGCTTTACAATGGAGAACAATAAAGGAGTTGTTGCCAATACTAAAGCAACGTTAGATGACTAATTAGGGTCAAAATAGCTTTGAAATGATTTACAACTCATTAAATGTGAAAGCAGAAGTATGTTGTCAGATACTGTACTGTGAGTGTTGGTGTTTGAAGCAAATGACCTTCCTACTTACCAAACTGAGGAATGTGAGGGCGAGCTGGATGACGTCAGTGTAGGCCACTGAATAAAGACCTCCCAACAGAGTGTAGACGATAGCCACCGCCGCTGAGATCCACACAGAGTAGCCAAAGCGTAAGTCCAGTATCACGCTCATAGTCACTCCTGTTACAGAAACACATAAGTTAGAGAAACAAATCCCTCGACTTGCATTCAGTCAAAAAATTTTTATTGCTTTTTTGTTTTCCTTTGCAACCCAGCAGAGAAGTATTTATACCATTTGGAGTTTCAAGATTTTAAAACTTGTTTTCATTAATGAATGTTTCAGTTTCTAGTAGGTGTACACCAATATAAAAATGTGGATCGATATCACATTGATATAATATTCAGTTTAATAATATTGGACAATATTCAGTTTAATAACCAATATTTATATTATATTACGTTAAAGTCTGTTCCCTTTCAACACACTGAAAAAATGACCACAGAACTAGCATTGAGTCACCTTCCTAAAACAATAGCCTGTAATTTTTGCCAAAAGGTGAATTTTGCCAAAAGATGGCTAAAAAAAGGTGGTGACTTTTTTCAGAAGTCATCGCCTCTGACTTCTGAAAAAAGTTAGAGGTGCTGACTTCCAAAACTATGACTTTTTTTTGTTTGTTTTTGTTTTGCTATTTTAGGAAGGTGATGGATGTTTCCATAACATTCCTTATTCCTGTGCTGCAACACTATTGCACAACCAAACAAAACAGAAGTGGCCAATTCCCTCTCCTGCCGAAACACATACACAAACCCCAATAGGACGGAAATAAGCATTATGCGTCACGAGACCGATATCGATATTCTTAAAAATAAACACCAGCTGATAATGATGCTAACACTGATATATCAAGCATCTGGAGTTTCCAGATGTCTAAGGTGGTTGTGACACGCCCCAAAACATTTTCAGCTTCAGTTTCAACATGGGAAAGTGAGAAAATTGTCCTCAATACTTTTTAAGGAGGTGTTTACTCACCCAGTCCTAACAGGGTGCAGGATACCCAGAGAACATCCACCAACAAACATGGCAGCACGAGAGCCCCGCTCAGCGCTCTGCCGTACTTTTCCTGGAAAGGGTCCATCATGGTGACATATTTCTTTTCCCTCATTGGCTTGGCAAAGAAAAGACCACCTAATGCAGGGGTTGAAATATCATCCATTGTTCATTGTATTCATTCAGTAATGGTTAAATAAAATGTTTAATAGAAAGGTTTGGATTGGCCCAAACTGCATAGACACATATGTTTGACATTTTCTGTGTATAGGGAAAACACATACAAATCTCAGTCATTTTGACCCGAGGACAACAGGAGGGTTAAGATCACCGTCTGCTCTTGCCTCTGCGGTCTTACCTATAACGAAGGAAACTGAGTATTGTATCGGCATCAGGGCCCACATCAAGCCCATTTTGGGAGTGTACACAGCTTCAGCAACACCCAGGATAAAACCTCCTCCAACCCACGTGGCTGCACAAGCACAACAAGCACAAGTTAAGCAGAGGAGTCTGTGCGAAAGTAAAATAAAAACAAACATGGATGTTTCTGCGACAAGATAATCCTTTGAAGGCTATAGTTTACACATTGTAGGTGCATGCACTGGAGTTACATTCTGTAGACAAATCCATGAATCTGCAAATATTGAACCACTAATATGATGGGATCCACTATGTAGATTTTTTAATTTTGCTTTATTAATCTTTTTTCCGAGTGATGGAGAAATACTAAAACAATTAGAGCCATTTGGTAAATCAAGACTTGGTTACAGGTTCAAACTGCCCACTCGGAGATTCACCTCTGAGAGTTGTGTAACTTTCTCAGTTAAAAATGACTCAGAAAAATGTTGGCAATATTTTATAAGCAGAACATCTGTGCACTAAACATTCACACACTGATTCAAATAAAGTGTTTGTGTAGCTAAATGAAGCATTGTATACAGTAAAACAGTGTGGATATCGTCAGGTCTTTTCCTGATATTTCAGTTTTAACTTGATTCTTTCTTTGGTTTGATTCTGTCCTGGTTTGGTTGGCGGCCTTAGAATTTTCCTTCAATATGTTCTGTTTTGTCTTTCCAGCTGCTGTTCATCTCTTTCTGTACCTTATCATATTTGTAATATGTGTTTCACAGAATCCCCCACCTGTCATGGTGAATATTCCAACCACCAGGCTGATATTCCTGTCTCCAAGCAGCACCACCTCAGTCCTGTCTCCACTGCTCTTCCTCTCGATTCTTCTGGTCTTCCGGGCCGCCCAAACTCCCGTGCCCAGGATCAGGATGTAGAACAGCACCACAGCAACCACTCCGGGGATGTTAAGAGCCATGGTGGTCTGCTGTCATGAATCACACTGACAGGTGGATGGGATGGATGGGTAACAAAATACAAGGGTTAGGGTACACAGTGCAAAAGTGTGCAAGAACGAAGGTCAAAAACACAGATAGGAAGTTAAAATCAGTGTGTTGGAATGACATGTGCTGGCACGCTTTGAACTTGAAAAGTGAAAGGCAACTTTTCAGAGAATTTCAGAAACTCACACACAATTGATTGTTTTCGGTTAGTAAATATTAAGAAAAAAAAGAGAGAAAGATTCAGCATTTCTCACAGCAAGTTAGAAACTGTTGTTGGTTTGTATTTATTTTGATGAATTGATGTTGACTATTAACAAATGATTCCAATACAACAGTCAAGTCAAAAAGACTATCAAGTCTGGATAGTCTGGATACATGAGGGGCTACGAAGACTATCAAGTCTTCTTGACTTGATAGTTTTTAAACACTATCAAGTCAAAAAATGCAAAATGTAAAAACGGTCAATTACTGCTGATTTAGAATGGCTTTCATACCAATGAAACGGTGGAAGTAAATAGGGAACCTGAACATTCTACTTTACATCAATGCCAACAGGGAGGCGATAATGAAGAAGGAAGGCTTTCTATCTAAGTGAAAAAACACACAAAGTAAAAAACAATGTTAGTCTTAACTCACTTCTACTAACCTCTTTCAAAAAAAGAATAACATTTTACTCTTGTTGCTCTTTCAAAGAAAGAATAATATTTTACTCTTGTTACTCTGAAAAAAAATTTTTTTTAATCAAAGAGTAACAGTTTGGCAGTTTAGTTGCTGCACCAGTTTTACAAGAGTATCAACAAATCTCTGACAAGGAAACAGATGTACACGTAGCTAAAATCCCACATACACAACCATGATTGACAGTGGTAAGACACTCCTCCTGGCTCTGATTGGTCGTTTCTGATCAATTGAGTATGGCAGCGGACCAACACGGAGGAGACAAAGGAGCACAGTTTTTCACAAATTTTCTTTCTAACGCTATGCTGTCAGGACATTGTGAGAGATACAAACTGTTGCTGTAAGACATTGTGAATGTTGTCTCTATACATGAGGGGCTACATGAGCCACATAAACAACAAAATTAAACTGACAAAGAAGCTTTTATTTCTAAAAATGTACCCTATTATTTGTTATTAGATGAGTATTTTTGGGACTTTCTGTGATGTCTTCCCATTTAGAAACTTTCTTATTTTTAACTAATCCTTTAACTTGCTAATGTAATGAATATAAATCTAATAGGAATAGACTGACAGTGGTCATTGATTTTTGATGTCAACACTGCTCACACTGTCAAAAGTACCAGTACCAGCCTTACTGATCATGATATTACAGTGCTTGATTGCACAACAAACCCTATTAAGATTCATATAACCTATTGTTAAGAAGATGAGTCACCACAAACAATTATGCAGATCAACTGAATGTGGCTTTCTTAACATCTCAACAGAGCCCAACATGGCTTATTGATACAGTAATTCATGCAGAAGGCGTGCACGGGGCACCCTCAAAAATTTAGTGCATACTGTAGGGTACATGAACATACTTTTCAGTATACTGACATTTCTGTATTTAAAATGCTTCTTAATTGATATTAAATACTATCGCACTTTTCTAGAAAACTGTTTATTGGGGGTTATCAATATAGTGTCACATGTGTCACTGTATGCAATAAATTAATGAGTGTCACTCTTTTAATTTAATTTCTGAAATAAATGGCGTTTCTTAGGACATTTCACTTCACTAACATCCATTCTGCTGTGTTTTCTGTGAATTCACACACTTGACATGATGGACAGTCTGAGTCTGGTAAGATTCCATCATAGTTCTCCCGGGGGGACAGCTGAAAGTTGTGAAACCTGTAAAAGTTCAAAGACATAAATGCGCAGTAGCGTATCTGCGCAGCTGCTGCTCTTGTGGAAAATTCCACATCAGCTGCTTCGCTAACCGACAACTGAACGTTACTGCTGCTGTCCGTTGACTCCTTCCTCCACTTTGCTGCTGCTGTTGGTGGTGACACATGAAGCGTCCCTATGAAACCCACCACCTTCTGTTGACAATACTTTTTAAGCCACTGCACGTATACTAATTCAAGTTAAAGCAAGAGAAAAGTCTCTCTGTAGAATCGGTTTTGAACAATTATCAGAGTCGAACTCTCAGGAGCGCGAAAAAGCGGGTGGATTCCGTGTGCGCGCCTACTTCTGATGTCGATGTTATGTCAAGAAGTGTTAGTAGGCAGCTTAGAGACGGAGACGTCGGGAGCGCGCGCTGACAGTGACAGTGCTGCTTCGGTTGTTTAGTAGTAAGCAAGCTAGGTGGATGGTGCGTTTAAAGTAACGTCCGTACATCAATGTTTGCAGCTTTGTTAACTATTTAGAGATGACAAATAACACTCGTTGTAGGCCGAAACGCGTAGAAGTGGTGTAGGAACAAGAGAAAAAAAAGAGGAAAATTGCAAACTTACTTTAAACTGCCATGAGACAGGAGATACAATTCTGCATAAGTCCCCCGTGTTGCCGAATGCCCATTGCTAAATGCATTTTTAATTCAGCTTATAACATCTGGCCCGTATTCAGAAAACACGCCCATTGCTTGCAATATTTTACAGACGCATTGAGGAACTGCATTTGCGTTTGTGTGGAAAATTTTCGTCTCTCATCTCATGAGACGAAATCATGTTTCAACAGAACGCTGTTGAAACACGATTGAAAGATATTATTGAATGCTTAATGGACTAAAGAAAATGGGGGCAACATTTCTGTGGATTATTCATTATTGCAGTGAAGACAGTTAATTGTGTTCTTTAGGCGTTTACCAAAGCAGTTCAAATTGTTCATCACGCCATAACGTTGAGGATGCAAAATATATGGAAAAATAAGTCAGTTTGTTAGAATTAAAGGCAGTGGAAATCTTTGTACTCTCATGCTCCCTGTTATGGTCAACAATACTGTGCAAAAAGTCCTGGACCACACCCCGTTTTTTATTTAACGTCCCAAGAGTCTGGCTTCCATGTGAATTGTTCAAGATACCTAGAGGTTTTATAAAAAAAATTTTTAAAGCTATTTCTGCGAAATTATGGTTGGTTTTACTTCCTCTTAAGAAATATCCCATTGTTTGTTAAGCTATATAACATTTATTTGTCATTCATTCAGCTCTAAAGGGGTTAATCAGATGTGTAGCTCTTAATAGTAAATTAGCAGATAACTAACTTTTAGCCTGTTGTGATACAAGAAGGTCAAAAAAAATTGTTTCCTCCAATTTCTGTAGTTAAACAGCTAGAGCTCTTGATGACACATTACACTTTAATAAAACAGAATGTGAAATGCAATCGTCCACTCCTGCCTGTCTGGAATGTGATAAATGTTAGCTGATAAGAACCATGCATTTGTCATTTAAGATATTTGGTGACAGTTTAAAAGGCAGCATTACATTTATTGCATATTTTTCTTTGGATTTTTCTTATCTTAGAATATTCTATCATCTAAATCACTTTTCTGACAAACCTCTGAGATCCTCAAAGAACACCCACCTGGATTTATACTGAGATTAAATTACACAAGTTGATAATATTTGCAGACAGAGTGACTCTCAAGGCAGTGTTTTTTTTTTTTTTTTTTGGTACAGTGAAAGGGCCTAAAAACAAATGCATGCCATGCTTTCCAGATTTTCCATGCATCCTTGTTTTTCACAATGATACACTTTACATTTAGTTGGTTTATATCACAAAAATAGATAAACTACTTTCCCATTTTGATTAAGTAGACAACGAGCAGAAGTGCATATTTTTTTCTTAGCAGGATGATGTCTTAACATGTGAAAATTGAATACATTTGACAATGATCAAGTTACAGCAGCTTCTGAAACTTCTTAGGGAGAAGATATCCATTTGCAAAGCCACAGTGCTCTCTACTGGACAGAAACTGTTACAGCATGCAGGTAATCCGATTTTAGTTGAACAGAACTTGGTCTGATTTTGTTTGGTCTTTCCTCAACAGCTGTTACAACCAGGTTTGATTTATGGTTACTTTAGGAAAACCTTTGGCAAATACCCAACTACATAGAGCAATATTAACAAAAACCAAACAAACAATACAAACCACAAATCAATAATTTTCCTTTCAGACCCTTAGCAGCAGGTTCAAAAGATGATTATATGTCTATGAAGACAACAATAAAACAGATAAGTACATATAGAATGGCATTCAAACTATTTTATGAATCAAAAGGAAATGTGTTTTTTTAAATCACAAATTGTATGTTAAAGTAATTACAGTAAAATTTAAGCGTTACATTATAAGACAAAATCAGACAAAAATAATCTAGAATAAAAAAATAGGTGAAAATTCTGGAGTGAAGCAGAGAACTGTAGAAATAAGTAAAAACACTGAAGTGGTTTAAAGAAGCCTTTAAAATGGAAATGTAATCTGTTGCTGTCAGAGATTCCAGAGACAAGTCAAGGCACGAGGCTTTCAATCTGAAGAATTCTTAGAAATGAAAATACACTTCAACTGTCAGAATCACTGAAAAATTCAAACCTCAGAAACTCTGACAGGAACCATTTAAAGAAGAAGATAACGATAAAGATGAACAGAAGCTGGAACTGTAGATGTGGTTGAGCAGCTGCCTTATTAAGGCAAAAATGAAAAATATCCCTGTTTTAAAATTGATGATCCCTGTTATATTGTCCCAGGGGATATATGATCCATGATAAGCTTCTAGAAAATCTGATCTGACTTTAATAACAGCGTCAGTGGAGAACAGGATTGTATTTTTTTTTTTTACTTTTAATGCATGTGGAGACATTTTTCTATGATTTGTCTGTGTTTTTCAAGGTGTGACGATTGCAAGAATTGTTTGTAGGAAAGAATGTCAAATGAAGGATCTTAGTAGAAAATGTGCTTTCCTCTGCTTTAGGCCAGACAAACTTAACTGTAGTTAAAGATTTTTATAAAAATGGTTAAATTATTAAGCTCTTAATATGGGCATAGAATCACTAACACTATTTACTTGATGTAGAAAAAGACAAATATCAAAACCTTTAGGGTTGCGTTTCAAAAAAATGCAATGAACAGTTATTTTATATGCAATATGAATATATTTACCCCCAGGTAAACAGTAACTCTGTGTACCGCACGACACTTTGCTGTCTTGCAGTTGGTTAATGACTGACTGTCTGACTTTTACGTACCAATAGAGATATTTGTACTTCAAAGCAGAACTTTGAGGGTCAAGCAGGTTCCTCTGGTTACCAAACAAGCCAAGAAACAGACGCCACTGTGTTTTTAGTTAATGCAGTGTCTCTTGAACTTGTACTGTGGATCTCGAAAGTGTGAAGAATTATTAAAAAGACAGATTTTAGTAAACTTAAAAAAAACGACAACAATGAAAAATCACTTTGAACTTTTTCCACTTTGAATGTGTCATTTATTTTGTACAGTTCAGCTAAAAAAAGGAAACAATTCCTTTGGTAAAAATAATATAAAATGGTTGCAATAACCGATGAACAAGTCTCCACATTGTTAAGCTAATATTTTGTTGAGAAATCTTCACTTGAATTTCAGCATTCAGTTTTCTTGGGTATAGTACAGTGAATTAAAAAAATTCAAAATAAAGTTTTTTGCTTTAGTTGAAGCCATAATTTCTAGGAAGGCTATAAAAGGTTGTACTCTAGAAAGATATCAGTCAGGAGAAGGGTACAAAATAATTTAACATTGTATTAATAACATAATTGCACAGTAAAGACATCATAATTCAAGAAAAATACACATATTAGCCCAATCATTATCCAAGATAAAAATACATAAAACAAACATAGAGAGAGGAACACTGATGTAACTAGAGGTTTCTGGTAACTACTTACTTTGTTCTACATGTGAAAACAATATGTATTCTTAATATGTCTAGACTAAGAAGAAAGGTTAACAGAATAAAACCTTTTCCTCCAAAGAAAACATACAGGTTTGACTGATAAGTTAACATTCTGGGGCTTAATTCTAAAAGGTATCATGACACAAATCACAATATGCATCATACGAAATGAACACCAGACCCATAGTGAAACATGGGGGTGGCAGCATCAGGCTTTGGGATTATTTTTCGATTAGATGAGATGATGAATGTTGTCAAGAAGGATAAAATTTGGATCATTTCCAAATACCAGACTGATTTGATCAAGAATATTCAGGTGTCTACTGGACAGCTGAAAATACAGTTGAGATATCTACAACTAATTTACCAGAAGAAGATGTTCATTTTTTGAATGGCTAAGTCAGAACTCAGCACTAAATCTGATTTTAAAAAATCATTGAAGTCACCTGAAGAGATGGACAAGAGATGAAATTCCTTCTAGACATTGTATTATTTTTTTGTACAGTGTCTCATTTTTGCAAAGGAAGTATTTGCATCAAGCTAATCATCACAGTATACATTTAGAAACAATGCTCGTCAGTTAAGGCGCTCTTTGTGTTAGGTTTACAGTATATCGAGTCATGTTTGTGTTACATGCTTTATTCCCATCTTTGGTTGTATTTTATCGACGTGCTCTGCTGTCAGACACTGCTGGTTCTATCAATGCCTTACAGCCTGTGTGGAGTGTGATAATTAAAACTTGTCAAAGCTGCTACTCATAAACATGGCTTCAACTGGGCAGTGAGGGTGTACTACCTTATTTAACCTTTTAGTGTCCTAAATGATTTCACATTCTTTAAATGCACAGTTGCTTTGCATAGCAAATTTTTAGCTTTTTAAGCGACTTTGGTATGACAGCAGCACTGATAGTCCACCAAATCTTTAACACGTTCCAGAGTAAGTAAACTACAATCCAGGGCACCAACCTCAAACTTCAGCAGCATTAAGCTCTCTCATCTTCCATACCACGTAATTTAAAATACAATTGTAGAACAAATTTATAAAATTAAAAATATAAATTCAAGTACATGTTGGAGACTTATCATTCATTAATGTTAAAGACCAGCTTTTACTGAAACATTTTAAGGCTAGTAAAGCAGCAAACAGTTGTCTGATGTTTCTAAAATGAGTTTGGTTTGGTTTGGCCCCACTTACATTTGTTCAGCATGTGACTGAGATGTTCACAAGAGAAAGTGAGGCCATTTTAACCAAAATGAGATTCAGCTAAACCTTTGTCCCACCAGACCCCAACGGTCATGAATTTGACTCCGTTAGGAGGGATCACTTCAGCATTTTAGTGAGGAAGTGCGAGGCCACAATTCCTGCAGCGAGGATGATGAACATGACCAGCACCGCCAGCCCTCGCCGTAAAACCAGCTGAGTCCCCGACAGGACGTCCCCCACCGTGGTGGTGGGTTTACTCTGCTCTGGAGGATGGGCCTCCTGGTACGCATGGTCCTCCTCGTCACGAGATGCTGCAGCACCAGCCTGGCTCTGGTTACAGGCTGAAATTTAGATGTAGTTTTTCAGGTTTAGAGATTTTATACTAGGACACAAGTTCAAAGAAACAAGTCTGAAATCACTTATAAAATGTGCTAGATTGATCATTTTATGGGCTCAATTCTCTTCTTTGAGGATTTGCACCACCTACACGTTGAAATTGTGTCCCTTTCTAATTATGTTTTTTTTACCTGTAAAGAAACCCATTGACTTGATCCTTTCTATATTAGTAAATCTATATTTGTAATCAAGCATTTCCACAAGACAGAAATGGCCCTAAAAATGTTCAAACCTCAAATTTATTCTCTTATACATGTTTGGACCAGTTGAAATAAAAATGTATGACTCTATAAATCAAAATAGCTATGAGAGATCTCCTGCTCCCCACAAAGAAACCCAGCTTAACTTGTCAGCTATCAAAGTGGGTGCAAAATGATTCCTTGATGGATATAACTGGGTCAATACTGAGATGTTGTGCCACACACATCTCTAGTTTTTACCCCCAAAAGTTCTGCATGAAACCACCAGATTATTTTGTTTATTTTTTTCCTGAGTTAGTAAAGTAAATCCTAGAATATCCCTGAAGATATTTACATATTTGTAAAGAAATATTCAAATGGGAAGAGCAATAATGTGAAAATTAGCCACCATGTGCCTAACAATCATTGTAGCAGGGAAGGAGAAGTTTGAGTGTGGCTTGGTAATTGTGGTTTGAATGCAAAAGCACTTCGGGTGACAGCGTATCACTAGAAAAGAGCTACATAGATACTGTCTCCATTTACTTAAGAAGTGTAAGCATAAAATTTAGGCCACGATTTTGGCCTAAATAACTGTAAAGGACTTATTTAATCCCCAGCGTTTAGGGTACACCAGCTACAGTAAATTTACTAAAAATTGCACAGCTTTTATTTTCAGTAGGTCAGATTAAAGAAAAAAAACCAACACCTTTCCGATTTCCCGACTGAATACATTTGAATGAAATATGTTTAAAATTTTACATTTATAATAAATTTCACTGAGAGAGGTGGCGCTCTGCCAGGAAGTTGGGTTTAACAATGTAGCAGGCAGGATAACAAGTTCGACAGCCAATGCTTGCTTAACATTTGAAAAACTTTACCACATACAGTGTGGTTCAATCATATGATACTAACATCTTCCTGAAGACGTATATGCAGCTGAATGTAATTTCTACTTGAAGTGTCTTTTAGCAGCGGAAATTCCACGCGCACATTGCATAAAACCAGACAGGAAAAGTGCAAAAACTGGCCCTTCCTATTGACATTGTAAGTATAAACATTATTATTTCCACGTTATTTTTGCTCAAAGGACAGTCCAACAAAAACCAACACCACACATCAGACTCTCGAACTTAGAAAAGTGGTGATAAGATTTGTGTTTTCCAACTCACCTGAATTTTCCATCTTGGTCATATCTTTTTCTTCTTTGCTCTGCACTCCTGCCCTCACAAGAGCCTGAGCGAAGACACAAAGCTTTTGTTAAAAGTGTGGATCATATTTTTAAATAGCTTTCTTATAAATATTTTTATGCTGCAAGCTTTGCACACATCTGTGCAGCTTAATCCTCTAAGAGTTGTCTGTTCACTCTCTCTAGCGCACCCTAACGGCTGATCAAGACTGCATCTTGACAGAATGTGGATGGTATCTTGAGAATCTGAAAGAGCATTTCTACGGTGTCCTTCCTATGCCTCACTGGCTTCACAGGCAGTTTTGAGAATGTACAGAACGTCTGTGGAGTTATTGTGGTACTTCATTATCATCATCAGCATTTCTTGGGCTGAAATTGACTGGCATGGGTCTGATGATGAAATCAGAGAGGAATGATCATCCTCCTCTTGTGCTAATAACAAAATATTTCACAGAGCTGATAAGACAAACATACTGCAATGTTCATGCCATGCCAACAAATACATGCTCAGGCTTGCAGTCTAGTATCGAGGAAACCTAGTAGGCTGGTGAAAACAACTCATTTGCACTACGGTTTGCTTTGTACATAGGGTCTGGACTCCCACCTAACTAGAAACGATTACCTGCCGGAGACGTGGGCTCTGTTGAAATTTGAAATGTTACCCAATTGCTAACGTTTGACTGTGACTTGTTTTGATGAGTCAGTTTGACATTATGAAGCTCAACGGAAAATGCCTGCATTATAAACAACCGCCCTTCTTTGATAAGAGAGAAGTACTGAGCTGAACGAGATGGCTGTTAATATTAACAATATTCAATATTTGGAATCGTGGCCGACACAGACTGAACAGCTTCATACCTGAACTGAATCGAACGGAATAACGCAGGAAGGCAATGACCAGGCTAGTAACCAAGGAAAGCCAAGAAATTTTTAAGCTTATAGTTTCAATGTAAAATGCTCTTTTTTTGTGAACTACCATCTTTATCTAAGAGAAGCCCTGGCCTTCAGTGGTGAGCAGTGCAGAGGACAAAAATGATCAGAGGAGGCAACACAATTCCTCAGAGCCTTGCTGTAATCATCTCACAGCGACAAGTAAAAAAATACATATATTTTGGATGTGTGCATTTTTCCTTTGCACTCCTTTTGCCATCATGTGCAGACAGCGCCAGGAGAAAAGTTTAATTTATTGCACAGGTAGCCAAACTCTGCAGCTCTGTGTTACATGACAGAGAATGAGATTTGAATGGGCCGTGCTGTGCGCAGCCGTTTAATAATATACAGATGATTGCTCCACACAATCACTCTCTAGGGAAGATAGAATCAAACCCATGTTGTTATCTAATTATATGGCTGCAGATTAATTGGGTAAATCTTTTAATCACCTCTTTTACAGCCTTCTCCCAGTTAAGCTTGGACAGATATATGATGAAGAAAATCGACTGCATCAACACGCAAACTGTAAATCCCGTCCACAGCCCTATTAAGGAGAGAAGACAACAGAGTTTGCGCTGAGCTGAAGGTTAACGGTTCATTCCAATACAGCACACAGCAATTGATTCCTACCTATAATCCCCATCTTGGCTGCAAACATCAGGGAAACGCCAATGGGGAAACCGATGAAGTAGAAGCCCACCAGGTTACACAGGGCACCAATCAGCTGTTTACCGGCTCCTCTGAGGATACCTCCAGTAACACCCTTCCAGGAGGAAATGGTGATTTGGGTCAAGTCACATTTTTCACATGCAAATACTAGTTTGAAATTCTGCAGTAAAGCTACCACTTACCGCGACAGCATCGCACAGATGTGTGAAGCAAAAGATGACCATGACGTCAGAAACTCTCAACAAAATCTCTCTACAGGAAGAAAAAAACAACAACAAAAAAACAAACATACGGTTTATGAGTTTATATGTAAAAACATGTAAAAAAAAAGCAGAAAATCTGATAAATGGACTCAGATCAAAAGGAGCAAAATCTTTTGGACAGTGAAAAATATTAATGTTGTGTGTAGTAAATGAAACACTTGAAGTCCCGACACATCAGCAAGGTGAATAAAACCAAAAAAGATGAGTTGAGTAATTATTTTAGCTCTGTTTAATTTGGCATCACCAACAACAAATTTGACATTTAGCATGGAGTGTACTGGCTTCTGTAAATCTTTAAATAGTCAGGCAAGTTTTACGGGATAAAGGCTAAATAGCTTTCACTTACTCATCCGAGGTGAAAATGTACCCAATGATGTCTTTGCAGGAACCAAAAATCGCTCCGACAACACATGAGATTATGACTGAAAAACACCAAATAAACGAAAGACAACTCTGAATTAAAAGTTTGTAGATTAAAATCACAAGGGAAAAAACAAAAAAAGAATATAACTCATTAAATGTTCAGCTGACCTCTGTGAGATGGTATTATGATACATTTTCACCACAGTTCAAGCTACAGTTGTATTTTGTAGACTTATAAAATAGGAATAACTAAAGCGTAAGACATTTAAGGAAGGAAATTGAATACAGAATTTTATTGATGACTGTTATTGGAAACATGCTGCATAAAAAAAACAAAAAAAAACAAAACGGTTATGAGTATAACCGGAATGATGCAGTTGAGTAATAAAAGGTGAGTCTCCGCTGCAGGAGACACACGGGCTTAAACCATTCCCTAATCAAATCACCATGACAGACATCTATCTTTAAAAAAAACGGAATGGTAGAGAGGAAAGCAATGGAGCCTGAACTATGTGTAGTTTTATGTTAAACACTTCTTCCTGGTTTAAGATTCTCAGCATTTTGCTTCAGTCCCTTCAAGTAAAACCAATCGTTCATATTGAGCAGAGTGGTAATTTCAATAGTAAACTTATTGAGACATGTATAATTAAAGGAATTAAATGAAACTTTTTGATTTCAGATGCCTGTGGAGGTTGAGAAACGTATGCTTCTGTCATTTATTCTGAAATTTAAACTGGCAATGTTACAATATTTTACTGTTTTTATGTTCCAAGCAAATAAAACTACGATGCTTGATTTATTTTTCTGCCCCTAAATGTTTTATTTTTAACTAAAAATGGTTGAAATTGATCATTTTACAATTTGCTTTGCACCTGAATAAATGGACTAAAACACATTTGATTTAAATAAGGCTATTAATAAGTTATACTTTATTAAGTAAAATTTTTACATGTTAAAACAAAAAGTCATGCAAACGGCCATCTAACTGAAATTAAAAATGTATTAATTTATCGACATCTGTGGTTTGACGTCATCGCATGTGTGCATTGGATGGGTTGTTACTGACATCTGGGGAGAATTTACTTGCCTTAGCATACATATTTATTTATTTAGAAATCTGGTTCAGTGTTTAGTGGTTATTTTACACACTGTATGTAACAGAGGTGAGTGAAATGTGCGTGTATTGGAAGCTTTTCTTACATGCACAGACAATGGGGACTTTGCAGGATAGCTTGGCCTGTTCAATGTTCCCAGCACCAAGAGCATTTCCAACACGAACACTAGCAGCAGCAGAGAATCCTAAAGGAAACTGTTGGAAGAAGAAGATGTGCACTTTCATTCAGCTATGTTTTAATTTACTATGAAACTGAAATGAGAGAAACTTCAGAACTGGGGAACAGTCCTGGAGGAGTTACCATGTAAGCAATAATCCCCAGCTCGTATATGACGGAGTTTGCTCCCAGCTCGACTTCACTGATCACTCCGGCCAGGAATCCTCCCACTTCGAAGATCCACCACTCCAGACAGAGCATCAGCATGCTGGGGATGGCCAGCTGGATGAATGAGCTCCACTCCTGGAGGCAGTCCAGCGACCAGCCTGAGGGTCAAAACCTTTCATTTAGACGTTTGAAAAATGGACTAATCAATGGATTATCAGGCTCTTGAAAAATGTTTATAAACTATATTTTCACATTTTGTCAGATTGCAAACACAAACCTCAACATGACCGAAGAAGACAAAGTATCACACCACTGTAAGGTAGAATATGATACATGGGTTTCAAAAAAGATAATCCTACGTATCAAGTGGTGTTCAAAAGTCACGTAATTGGTTACATGAGTCCACTTATGATTTAATCTCATTATAAACGCCACTATGTATTAGTTCTGCACATCAAATATTTATTGTTTCTTGAAGGGTGGCTATAGGAAAGCCACTGTTTAAAGAAATAATAAATTGTTCATTTTTATACTTTATCTATTGAACACTGCAAACATGTAAAAAAAGATCCTGTCAGAAAAGGCCAAAAATAAACTTTTGTTCTACAAAAAAAAAAAAAAAATCTGCCTTTTTATTGTCCCCCCAAAAAAGCATTTATAAACTGACCTCCCCATGTAGCCTTATGGAGACCCTTCAGGCAGATGTAAGCAAACAAAACCACAGCCAGCACATACTGGGAGATAGCATTAGCTGCTGCAGACCCACTGGAAGATACAAAATAAAAAAAGATATTAGCATGACAAAGAAGCCCAACCAAGTTTGATAGAACTGATTGAAGTTTTGCAAAAACTTACGCAACACCCATATCCAGAGGATACAGGAACACATAGTTGATTATTGCGTTCAGGACATTTCCGATTGCTCCAGTTATAACTTGAGGCCATATAATTCCCTGTAAACACCACAACATCTTCTTAGAGCTACTTTTATTAAACAGACTCTGATTTGAATAGCTTTGTTAGGACTGTGTGCTTCAGTAAACCGTACCTGGTTTTGGAGGTACCTTCCCTGCAGCTGGTACATAAAGGCAGCCTGAAAATAACACAGTTTATACCCTCTGTATTAAAGCTTCTTCGACACGTAAAAGTAAAACACTAAGATTACTGACTAAGCAACTGGACAACTTCTCTGCAATAGATGAAGCTTTAGTGATTGTGACTCAAAAACAGATAAGGTATTTTAAGTTTCAGAAACAAACTTGTGTTGGGGAAGGTTAAACGAACTGAGTACTGAAACTCACTGGTAAAGCAGGCATGAATATGTTCACATACATCTGGGAGAGTCTTCATGTGGGGAAAAAAAGAGCAGAAAAGTGACGGTGACAAATATGCAAAACAAGTCAACATTTGTAGATAAAAACGGCAGACAGGTACATCTAAACAAATTGAAATATTGTTAAAAAAACAACTTTTTCAGTAATTCAGTTGAAACAGTAACTCATATGCTATGAGCTTTCATTAATAACAGACTGATTTATTCTACTTCACTATTTCTGATTATTTTTGGAGCAGAATACAAAATATTTAGTTTCTTAGAAATTGAAACAATATTTGTGTTTCAAACAGAAGTGTTATGTCGTGGCACGCGCAATAATGGAGAATACCGGTTCCCTTGACATCTTTCCTGCAGACAGCCACTGACCCCTTCCACAATAAGGGTGAGCGGCAACAAAAGGTCGTTGCTAGAGAAGCTCGCTGTTCGCAGACGGCTGCATGCAATAAATTTACAGGAAGGTTAGAAGGAAAAAAAAGTGTGATAGAAAATCCACTTGTTTCCTCTCCAGGAAAAAAAAGGTAGTGTTTCAATACAACTATATATGCAAGACATTTCATGGACTGGTAAACTGTGCATGGTGGATTCTCTTTCATAGTTTTTTTTGTAGAGATCTATTATTTTTGTGGAACTCCCATAATATACATATTTGGCATCTTGTACCAATGTTTTATTAGATTCCCCCCTGTTGCAAGACTTTAATTTCCATTTGTCATCAAAGAATAAGTGACAAGGTTGAATATCGGTTTGTTTTGCTGCATGCGAATTTTGCGAATTGTAGCTGTAGATTTTGCATAAAAATTATATAAACATATTTGCATGTTTTGTGATTAAATATTTGCTAGAAAACAAAACAAAAAATATGGAATACTTTTTTTAAAATAACCACAATATTTAATTATTTGAGTGGCTGTGACAGTTAGGCTTTATCAAGAGGTCAGAAGGAAAAGGTTTGGGAACCACAGACTTTTTCTGTTACAGAAGAGATTATGTAAACTTTGCAGAGTAGAGGTAATGAATAAACAGAAATGTTAATGCTGTGCTGATTAAAGGGATTCATTATGTGACCCTGCATGTGGTGCTGCAGAGAGCTGACCTGGCGATCTCTGGACTCTGCTTGACAGCCAGCAGGAGGGGCTCGGTGTTGATGAGGACGGCCCAGCAGGGGAAACAGGCCAGCAGCAGAATCAGAACCCCCCTCTGGAGAATCACACCCACACGCTTCAGGTTACCGCTCCCATAGGTCTGCGAGAAACAGGCAGAGAGACGTTCAGCTAAAAAACACCAAGACTGCTGCAACGAGAAAAGGTGTGGGAGATCCCGTAAAGCTAATTTGATCCAAACGCTCACCGCTGAGCCGTTTCAAAACCTGGGAACCCAGCTGTAACTGCTGGGACTGACTCGGTTACGTAAATAAAGTGAAAGAACAACCTCTGCTCAGAACAGTACCTGTGATATGAGCGTATCGCAGGTTAATGACAAACCGGTGCCAATGGAAATACCGGTGACGTTAACCACCTGCAGAAAAACAAAAAGATACACGATGCAAGGTAGAGACAACACGTTATTAAATACAAGGTTGGATGAAACAAAACAAAAAAGAAACCAGGACTCCAGATAGTCTCCTTACCGCAATCGACAGCGAAACCCCGGCTAGCTCGGTTTTTCCCAGGTGGCCGCAGAACACCATGCTGACAAAACTGATCATAAAGATCATCAGCTGGGAAATGACCTGAAATATATAAATACATATTTATATGTAATCGGAGCTTGTGCATGTCAGACACATGAAATGAATGAAAATGAAGAAATATCTCAAGAGTCATGAAAATCTCAACAGATTTTGTTGAATGTTGAAATATACGTAGGTCACTTTAAACGTAAACCAAACAGTTAGAGAATCGGTTGCACACATTCATTTCATCTTAAATTTGCCACATTTTACATTTGTCTTTAATCTTCAATTTTAGATAAGTTTGAAATGACAATTACGAACAACTCAACTTTTGTTGCAATATGTGCAGAATTCACCTGAAATAAAATATCCTGAATTCACTTCAGTCTCTTCCACGTCATACCACATGTTGCAACGCTTATCCCTGTAGGACAGCCTAATCTTTTTATAGTCTACTCCTTCTTCCTTGGACTGTTTTTGACTTACAATCTATAGTATACGCATGCAATATTTATATTATATAAATATGATTGAAGATACGTCCTGAATGCAGTAGCTGAGCAGAATGCTCTTCTGTATCATCTGGAAACAGAAACAGGTTCCCTGCACAACAATCTGTTGTTGTCTTAGAAATGCATCATTTCTCATTAGGTAAAACACAAAAAAGGAAAAGAGAAGAAAAGGAAAGAAAAGAAAAGGAAAGGAAAGGAAAGGAAAGAAAAGATGAGATAAGAAAAGAAATCATAATTTCAATGGTGAGGATGCAATGGAATATTTTTTAATAGAAGATATCAGGAACATATTATCCTTTATTTTCCTCCCTTTGGTAAATTCAGGTATGTCAGCAGCAGTAAAGTCACAGGCAAGTAGAAGCAGACAGATACCCTTGAAAATAATAATAAAAAGTAAGAAAATAAGAGACGCGCCTGTACATAGTTAGAAACACTGTGCATTTATAAAAATGAGCAAATGCAAATTTGAATAAAAGTGGGACTGAGTTAAATATATTTTAGAAATTATAAACTGTGCATTTGTTCATATTCATAAAACAGAAAAACAGTCTATTTAAGGGATAATCCTGGAAGAAAACCTGTTAAAATATGCAAAAGAGTAAGACAGAGGTGGGAGTTCACCTTTCTGAAGAAAAACATAAACATGCAACCAGAGCTGATGCAGAGTTAGAGCAATGCATATTCATTTGGTACAAGGACATAATCATAGTTCATAATATGTGGCAACAGATCCTCTAAATATAATTTAACTGAACTAAAACTCTAAAAATCTGCTAGAAACAGTGTAAAAGATCAAGAACGTTCATAGTTCTAATCTATGTTGATGTACATTCTACGGTCTCTTTGAACCTTTACAATCCAAAGAGCATATTTTATCATCTCGCTAGCTGAATAAAACTTGTAAAGAGTGACAAACTTTTGAGAAAAAAAATTTAAACATCTATTTTTTTTCTTTTTTGGTCATTTTTGAAGATCCCCAATTTTATTTATATTTTGAAGTTTTTTCTAATAAAGAAAAACATGAAACCGTTGTAAAAAGAAAAGGTTGAATTGAAATATTTTAAAAGAACCTAACATTTTAACACGTCCTGATATCGCAGCTTAAGTAAACACAGTTGTCGAAATATGTGCAAAACTAATAACGCTAATATTGTGATTTATGGCGTTAGACAAACGTGAAATATACACAGTAGACTATACAGCCAACCAATCACAGAACGAATACCGCTCTGAGTCTTACCACCGGTCCCGCCAGTTTGAGCAGCTCTTCAAGCTCATTTCGGTACTTTAGCGGAACAGAGTCCCGTATTCTCTTCAGGCAGCAGCCGCAGCCTCCAGCGGGGTCAGCTTCAGCTGCTTTCAGGTCCACCTTCACTCCCTCGGTGTGTGTGGCCGCTGCTTTGCCCGGACCGTCCATAGCTGACTTGCTCCCAACCAAGGATGCGACTCTGGACTGACTCCTGTCCTGCGGGTGTCGGTGGTCAGACGGCAGCCCTGGAAACGTGAGCGGGATGTTTTACCGGAGGAGGGTCACGGGAGGGGCCGGAGCTGTGCTGTGAGTGGACGACTGTCCTCAGAGCCAGCCACCCCCTGCTGCTGTCATGGTGGGTTCAAGCGCGCACGACGGGGTCAAGTTAACGGGGAATTCAAATACCAAATATCGAAAGCTCACAAAGTAACATATTTAAAAACCTAACCATCAAATAATGTCCTTTCTGACTCAGTTCAGCACAGAGTCACAGGTGTAATGGCATTTTTAACAAAGACTTTAAATTAAATCGCCACAACTTCGGCAGCAGAAAATGTTGGCGTGATTCCTTATGCCATCAGTGATGGCGCAAAAAGTGGGTATGCGCCGCACTGGAGGGGGCGCAAAACCGATGTGTCGAATTTTTTTTTTCTAGTCGGCATTTTCTGTACTTAACAGTTGTTTGTGCATGTATGAAATTATAAAGAGCAGAGGAACGGAAGAGGTGTTCTAACTATCTGTGCTACCCATTAATCCGTCCTACCTTGTGGTAATGCGCACACAGTTAGTCAGAACAACGACACTGATTAGGATCCCATCCCACACCGGTAGCTTGAGACCGCGCTCGTCGTATAGTGCAGTGTTTCCCAACCCTGGTCCTCAAGGCACACTGACCAGCATGTTTTAGATGTTGTCCTGATTCAGCACACATGATTTCATTTAATGGCTGATTAACAGGGTTTTTCTGAATTGCAGTCATCTGAATGGGGTGTGTTGAAGCAGGGGAACATGCCTTGAGGACCAGGGCTGGAAAACACTAGTATAGTGCACTCGACAACAGGGTACGGAGCCCTCTAGGGGACGTGGGATTTTTTTTTTTCTTTTGCGTTACCTTGCTCGCAATAATGTACTGATTAGTGCATGCGACATAATTGAATACTGCAAGCCTTTCTTACTGTAGCCATTGTACTTTCTGCTACAATACAAGGCTTTCGGGAGGTTTCTCCATGCATGTTATCTCGTTGTGAAATATCTGCAGTTTTATATTTTTTTCTTTAGAAATGCACCACAAGCCTATGATATAAACAGAAACTTTCTGTAACAAGGAAAGAAATAAAAAATACATCCAAAGTGATGGTTTGAATTTAATTACTGTATTTTATAAGTGCATGAATAAGGGAAAACTGTATGTGGGAGGGGAGTATGGGTGTGTGTAGGGGATGGGGGGGCGCTGATGATGTGTCCGCATCTCAGAAAGTAGTTACGCCCATGGCCACCTCTCTGGATACTGGACTTTCAGTGGTGCCAAGGCCCAAATAGGAGGCCTTTCTCTAATTCCTTCTCCAAACATTCATAAGAGCAGACACTCCAATTTGTCCATAATGGACAAATTGGAGTCGGCCTGTAGTGAGAACCATCGTCTAGACACACAGACGGTCTGAACAGAATATTCTCAGAAGTATATGTAGTGTGCTATGTTATGAAGTATTTATAGTTCTGCTTCTGAACGTTCTAGACATTATAGTGACTCATATAGGGCTGAATACATGTGCACAGAAACCTTTATTGAAAAAACACAAATCGTTTTTCTTTCATCTCTCAAAAAAAGTGCTTCTTTGTATTCGCATAGTCTAGATAACTGAGGTTTGGGATTTGCAGTGTCACACAGTCTGAACTAGTACAACAGGATTTGATTATTTTGCAAGGCACTTCTCTTTTTGTCCCACTTTTACTGTTTTAAAGTCCTCATTCAATCTGTAAGGTTCTGTTGGTGATACAAACAAACAGAACAGAACCAGCTTTCTGTAAGTTGCACCAAGAACCAGATTCACACCATCGTCTGTAGGGAAAAATCATCAAAACAGAGTGACTATCAAATTGCTGCTGATGACTCCAACCACAAGGATGACGATCATGATCAAAAGTGTCAGTCCACGTCGTACGACCAGCTGTTTAACCGGCAGCACGTCCCCCACTGTGGAGGTGGCGAACTCTCTCCGGCCTGGACTCTGGACGACACCCTCTTCCTCGTTGGTACCTCTGCTTGGAGTAAAGCCAACCTGGATCTGGTTCTGACTTGACTCTAAATCTTGAACAAGTTATTAAGCTTTTGAGAATAAAATCAGACATGTCTTTTTTTTATGAATGAATAAATGTGGACAGTGATAACTGTCTGTACCCACCTAATTGTTCCAGATTAAATGTTTCTTTTTCTTCCATGAGCTGAACTCCTGCTCTGACTTGAGCCTGATCAGACAGAGGAAAAAATAATGAAATAGATTAGCCAATAACATGTTTTTCATCAATAAAAAGAGTAATTCAGTTTCCAACCTCCGCTGAAGCCTTTTTCCAATCAAGTTTGCACAAAAACGCAACGAAGAAAAATGCCTGTAGTGAAACAGCAATTGTAAGTCCGGTCCACAGTCCTGGTTGTAGTCGGGGATGAAGTAGATTTCATGGTGCACCGAGTAGATGGAAAGAGACAAGGTGCATGTGAATAAAACAAATTATCGCTGAAAAGTTTATTTAGTTCAGAAGTTTATTAGCAAAACTGAAAATCTACAAGCACTGATAACACTGACTGGTTTATCCTAGTTCGAGGATGAGGGCTCAAGAAAAAAAGAAAACTTAGTTTGTCAGGAAATTAGAAATGGGATAAAGACTGCTACCTTAACAGATGTTCAGCAGTCATTGACCACCTGTACAAGGAGGGTAAGCCACAAGGGGTCATAGCTAAAGAAGCAAGCTGCTCACAGAGTGCCATATTCCATGTAGTAAACTGAGCAAAAAGTAAAAGTTTGGACAAAGAGCAGAAGGGCCCAGAATCTTGTTGCTTGAGGTTCTGTAAAAAGCTTCCACATTCAGTCTGTGCTTTTTAATCAAATCCTAAGTAAATGTGGTTGTTTACCAGGAAATGTTGGAGCACTTCATGCTTTCCTCTACTGACAAACTTTAAGGATATGCTGGTCTCATTTTCCACCAGAACTTGGCACCTGCTCCACACTCAAAAAAACCAAGATGTGATTTAATAACCATGGTATGCTGAGACTGATTGGGAGTCAGAGGAAGATAAGAGTCACCAGAGCCAACAATGCAGGTGAACTGAAAGCTGCAATCAGTCATTTATACAAAAGGAGCCCCAACCAAGTATTATGTGCAAAAGCTGTACAGTTCATGGACATACTGTGAAGTTTTTACTATATAAAAAAATACAAAATAAATAATAATAATTATATATATATATATATATATATATATATATATATATATATATATATATATATATATATATATATATATATATATATATATATATATATATATTCTCCTCTGATTGTTATGAGTAGTTTTAGGTTTTGAATTGAACTTTATTAGATAAACTTTCTTGCGTTAATGACTTTACATTTGTTGTTTATCTCACCAGTAATCCCCATGTTTGCAGCAAACATGAGGGTTGCGCCTATGGGAAACCCTATAAAGTAGAAGCCCACTATATTAAAAATGGCGCCAACCAGTTGTTTTCCAGCTCCTCTGAGAACTCCTGCGGCTACACCCTGCAAGTAACAAATGCACGTCTGATTATAATTTGTGTGCAGAAACCTGCAGTCTCAGATTTTGATTGAAAGTCGTTCTCACCGCAGTCGCATCGCTGACATGCATGAAGCTGAATATAAGCATTACATCTGCAACCCTCTGAATTATGTCCCTAAGAAAAAAACACAGGAATAGACACTTTTAGACTGTGAATCATTCCCAGCAGGAAACATTAAAAAGTACAGGGAGATGATTCACTTTTTAGTCAGGTAACAACATGGTAAATGATTTCAGGTTGTCTTCAGTAGCTGGAACTGACTTTAGATGAAATGCAGTGATTTTGGCTCTGATGGGCTAACATGTTACCACTAATACACCAAACTTAGTTCATAATATTGTATTATTAAGCTACCAACATTAAAAACAATTTAAACTAGTCTTTTTCTTCAATTTTCCCTATTCAGCATACACCAGCTCTGTTACCAGAGCTTTTAAACATAACTGAAGCTCATTAAACAGTTACAGCTTGGTGTCCAAGAGTCTGCATATTAGTTAATTTATGACTGTCTGCTGTCTGAATACAAAGAAATCCTGTTGTGACACATGCTGCAATCAAAGGTCCACAAATTAGCTGGGTTTTAGGAACCAGTTACTGAGTCTGGGGTTTAACTTACTGGTCTGAGGTGAAAATGAATCCAATGATGTTTCTGGTGATGCTGACGCAAACTCCAACAAAGCAAGCAACAATGACTGTGCAAAACACGCAAAGCGGAATGCTAATCAATGTGAACAAAATGAGGTAGTTAATCAGTTTCCACTTAAAAGCTGCAAAAATAAATGACTGCCTGATGATGTATTTTTTCCTTCTTTAAAATGTTTCTTTAACAGTGTATTGCAGAAATATAAATCACAGAACTTTAACATTTCAATAAAAATAAAACTGGGTTGATGAAGTAGATCATAACATTATATGTTATAAAATACTTTCCAATATGACAAAACCAGATTTCTCCAAACATTCCACATTCCAATAGAATCAGAATTCTGCGGAGTCCAATGATTCTAGCTCAGATTTGCTGGGTTTTTACAGAGAACCCGTTGTCAGAGCTTTGGTTTTTAATCTTATGGCTTACGCATATACCAAATATTATAGCAATGCTTAAAGGCAAAGCAATTTTCTCCATACTGCTCCAGTTTTCTGAATTAGACACCTAACATCGTGTATCAGCACATATGCTGTGGAATGGGTCTTACATGCACAGATGATTGGGACTTTACACGACAGCTTGGCCTGTTGTATGTCTCCGGCACCAAGAGCATTCCCGACCCGGACAGCAGCGGCAACAGAAAATCCAAGAGGGCACTGGGAAAAAAATCAACACAAAAGAGCAGAGAATGTTACGTTTAGTTTTTAAGCAGAGATGCTAATGCCTGCAGTTGTGCCAAACGGTCCCCTCACAATAGAAAAAGACTGCTATTCTGCATCCAGGATCTCCAGGACTGTTCTAATGTTGTTGGACATTTAAGAGAACACTGAGATAATTGTATGAATGGAAATGTCCCTGTCAGAAGTCATCCTAAGCCTTAGTCTAGGGATTTAATAAAACACATTTCAGACCATTGATAGGCAGGTGGTGTTTTATGTGCAGCGAGCATCAATGTGTGTGATCTTTAGATAAATTACCATGTAAGCCACAATGCACAGCTGGTACGCAATAGACTGAGCCCCCAGTTCAACCTCACTGATCACACCAGCCAGGAATCCTCCTACTTCAAAAATCCACCATGGCAGGCAGATCATGAACATGCTGGGAATGGCCAGCTTTATGAAGAGACCCCACTCCTGCAGGCAGTCGAGTGACCAACCTGTGAATCCACATATACAAAGGATTTGACCAGTTATGACAATAAACAAGGATAATAAAACAGAAGGAGATTCTTACAAAAGTATAATGTAAGTAATAATAAAAAAGTGCTAGAATACAATCCAGAATGCAAAAAAAATTATAGTGTCTGACTTTGTTCTGAGGCTTGAACTGACCTCCCCATGTGGCTTTGTGAAGACCCCTCCACCAGATGTAAACATGCAGGAGTAAAGCCAGCAGGTACTGAGAGATGGTGTTGGCTGCTGCAGATCCCCTTCAGAGAGAACCCAGAGCAACGACATGAAGGACAAAAACAGGAGAACAAGACAGTGCAAATTATTATTCAGAAATATCTAGTGATAAAGATGTCTGAAACCAAGTCGTAATATTCTTTGTTCATTTGAACTACAATAATATAGAAACTCACGCTACACCCTGCTCCAGATGATAGAGGAAGACATAGTTGATGAGGACATTGAGGACATTCCCAACTGCTCCAGTTACAACCTGAGGCCACATGATTCCCTGACATGTAAAGCACAGAATTATATTTGTTTAATTCTAAACAGGCCTAACTGTGTATATATATATATATGTTTTTACATTCTATGTAAACAGCTTTAGTCTGAGAGACCCACCTGGTTTTGTAAGTACTTCCCTTCCAGCTGGTACATAAAAGCAGCCTGAAGATCATGACAAAAAAAGGAGGAAAACCTCAGCTTTATTGAATCAATCAAGGCGTCTTTGTTAATCTATTTTTACTTTGTAATATTTGTGAGGATCAGAGTAGTTCTGACCAGGAGATGGAATTTTCTACATTTTTTTGGAAAGGTAATTTTAGTGACTCATCAAACTCACTGGAAGAGACGGCATGAAGATCTTCACATACAGCTGGGCCAGACTGCAAAATAAAAACTCACTGTACATAAGAAGGACTATGAACTGAAGACATTTCCAACCCTTTTACTTTTTCACATGTTGTCAATCTACAAACTACAAACTTCAATTCACCCTACTTTGATTTTATGTCATAAAAAATACAGTATGTTATATTGTATATATTTTTTTATATATCAACAGTCATTTTTATTTTCCACTAAATTGAAAAATGCATAATTAAATGTGAAATTCTTTGTCTGTATGAAAAAACCTGGCTAATAAAGCTGACTCTAATAAATGACCAGCATCTGTTTAAATTCCAGATATTCAAAAATCTAAATTGTATGACATGCATTTGTTCTCAGCTCTCTTTACTTCACTGAACTTCCATAACATTTCAAAATGTAAAAGAGATGCACTTGGTAAATTGGACTTGAAGGAGACCTGGCAACCTCTGGACTCTGCTTGACAGCCAGCAGGAGGGGCTCGGTGTTGATGAGGACGGCCCAGCAGGGGAAACAGGCCAGCAGCAGAATCAGAACCCCCCTCTGGAGAATCACACCCACACGCTTCAGGTTACCGCTCCCATAGGTCTGCAAGTAGCAGGCAAAAACAAACAGATTTGATACACCTGATGCAAATCTTTTACTGTTTAGCTGTTTGCTGAATAATCGTAGATGAGGACTATCCACCTGAGATATGAGGGTATCGCAAGATGCAGACAAACCCGTGCCGACAGAAATACCGGTGACGTTCACCACCTGCATGGGAGACAGCAAGAAAGAACTCAAGAATCAACTCAAATCTAAGAGAACAACTTGGGAATGCATCATGTTTGCCGGATTATGTTCACCGCAGCTGCCAGTGATACTGCTGCTAGCTCCGTCTTCCCCAGGTGACCGCAGAACGCCAGGCTGATGATGCTGATCAGAAAGACCATCAGCTGGGAAATGACCTGAAAACACAGCATCGTTTTCAGGAAAAATAAAACAAGCCTTTTGTTTCAAAGGCATTTTAAAACATTATTTTAAAAGGTCCATAAACCCAGAAAGTGTATTTTAGGATATGATTCATAATATTTTATCAAGAATAGCCGTAGATGTAGATAACCGTAGATATTGTGAGCTGAACTCCCTGACCCTCCACCCAGAGGCCTGTCGTAATAAAGCACATGATAAACTAAGACAAACTCAATAATTCATTTTTTCTCTTTTTACTAAACCTGTTCAGTCTGATGCACTGGTCTCATCTAGCCATTTTTAAGGACAATTTTATTTACAGAGACTTCATAATTAATTTTATTTGTTGTTTCTGTTTCTGGGATAATTTATCATACAGCAAAATTTATTATTGTGACAGGCCTACCACAATCTCCGTAAAGCCAAAAGGAACAAATATCTGTGCATGAAGTAAAACTGTCCAATCAGCAGCATGTAAAAGCACTAAGGTGTCCTTCTATGGCCGCATTTTGAACACTGTTTATGAAATATGTGTATTAGAAAGGTATTTATTCATTGAAAAATGTACTTCAATCTGACTTGGCCACACTTGTAGAAAGTGATATTTTCTGAGATTCAATATTTATGTTTTTTTGAGATTGTATGACATTTTATGAGCCAAATATCAAACTCAAATCAAATTTTTTTTTCTCGTATCTGTCATGTGACCGTCTGGTGGTAGCTGTGTTCATAAAGATAAGAATTGGAGGAACCTGTGATTGGTTCAGAGCAATAATATACTTTCTGTTGTAACTCCCACAAACGTGGGACTTTTGTGGAATTTGTAATCTAAGAAGCTATTTTATCTTTTTTGTTGACTGGTCTATGGCTTCCAAAATCAACATCCTTCAGAAGGTAGCATTTAGAAAAAGAATTAATCACCTGTAAAATTCTGGCTAAAAAAGCAAGTTCATTTTTTTAAAATTATAAGTTAAGGAAAAATACAGCTTTACACCACACATATTTGCTTTCTTAAATCTCTGTGACCCCAGCTATGCTCTTTCTCACAGTTTACTTTGTGCACATAAATTAGCATCCATAAACTTATTAAATACTGTATTTTAACAATGGACATTTTTTGTAATTTTTACGTTTTACTTCTTAGGGCTTTTTATATGCTTATGGTAAATTCAACATGGATTAAACATTTTAGTTCTTAAAACGAAATGTACTTTTTTGTTTGAATTAATAGTTCTATTTTAATTGTATTAATAATAATTTTAAAAAAAAACAATACAAAAAAAAAAAAAAGAAATTATTTTTGCAATCTTTCCTGTTTCCGGCCGAATCCATGACAGCTTTACTCTTCCTGTTTCTAACAAATACTCCACTACGCTCCCCTCGGTCCGTGAGACAGAGGTGCCTCCTCCTTACCACAGGTCCTGCCAGTTTTAGGAGCTGCAGCACCTCGTGTCGGACGTCCGCCTGGACTCCTCTCAGTCCGCAGCCTTCAGCGTTGGTCTCAACAAAAGAAGCGTCAGTCGGGCGTCTGCCAGCTCGCTCTTTGACATTTTTGGTATCCTCTGAACTATCCATGACCAGATATCTTGCGCCTTTGTACACTGGACAGGACAGAAACGGTCTCCTCCTGTTTAGTTAAATGCTGCTTGGTGCTACTGAAATTATCCGGGGCTTTTTGATGTAGCGCAGACAGTACTTCTCCTCGCGCTCCAAGAGGATATGATGTTTATGACGACACCGCGGACAACAGTCAGCTTACCCTTTGGTACACTTTTCAGCATAACGCAACTGTGTGCTATAATTTTATATGCAGAATTTTATTTGCTTTCCTTTTAAAAAAAAATCACTTTATGTGGCACCTGTGCAACTGCTCCTTTAAATACGCTGACATCACCAAATCACAAGCTCTAAGGTCAAGGACAGTCCACGTGATATATGAGTCAAATTACGTGCAAAAACTAGAACGTTTGTGGTCCCATTTAATAAACTGGAATACTAATAAAAAATCTGTTTTAGGAACTGTATTACTGAATGAAACGCATTAAGATTAACAGAGACGGGTGTTTGAAAGCCTGTTAATTATTATTAAATGAAATTTAAATTTAAAATATTTTATCAGACCAAAAAAAAAACAAAAAAAACGTTTATTACAGATCTATAAATATTCCCTGGGTGAAATTTCCAGGGTTGTGTTAACATGCTTATTTTTGGGGTGTGATCATTTAGAAGTTGTAAATTCATAAGCCCTGCCTTGTTTTCACATTAATAGAGAAATTATATTGGCTTTTACTTTGTGGATATTAATTTAATAATTGTAATGCAAATCCTCCTTGTCAAAACAAAACACACACGTTGTTGATTTTTAATAATTAAAACTTCAAATAGGATTTAATAAAAACCACAAAACTGTCTTGTGTGCAGACCTCAAGAACATTAAAGAGCTCATTCAAAAATTTAATTTCTTAAAATAATTTTTAATGGTGGAAGTTGAGCATTACAAAGCAAGAAGCAGAGATCACCATTCAGTCATTCACAGATTAAATTCCTGATTAAACAACGTATTCTATATGAGCATGCTTTGTGAGGACGGATGAACTCCTTTAGGCGTCGGACAGCTTCACATTGTGGCCATAATAAAAAGAAAGTTGATTCTTTTTCCGAGGTAAAGTAGAAATGAAGTTCAGTAAAATATATTCTTCTGCAACCAAATGCAACAAAACAGTACATGTCAGTAAGTAAAGCCTTGGTTGTTTTTATAATAAATAGAAACACTGATAAATGGTGTTCCCAGCACTGAGTGGTAGAAGTACTCCTGATTAATATTTCTCCAGTGCACATGCAAGTCTCGTGTAATTCAAGGCGTTCAATTTTAAGAAACATTCCGAGTGAAAATGCTTATCAAGGTTAATAAAGTTTAGGTAATAACTGTGTAGTACAAGGTTTTTGTGCTAGATGTAATTGGAATCTAATGAATTCTGATGACTGGATCTCAAAATAGACTGGACTGATGTGAAGTTTTCAGTGAACTGCCCACAAAACATACGAAAAGCTGAGAAAAGCTCAATCAGTCAGTAATCATCCCTGCAACCTGGGGTTATGCTCAGTTTGGGATATCTGTGGCCAGATTCTGCTGTGACTGGATTCTTGCTCGTTGCTGTCAACCGCAGTAAGAAAGCACTTGGTGTAAAGGACGGGTAGGTAAGTACGAATAGGTGTTTCTGACTGTGTGCCGAGCTCAAACACAGTTGTGCAGGTTTTCATTGTCTTGAAAACGAGGTATGCAACTCATGACTCTTAAAATCCACACAACTATAAACAAAAATAAATAAATATATATTATTAACAATATTTGGAGAAACGTGTTTGGAAGTTAGTGTTTGTAACCAAGAAAAATAAACGTCCATCCATATGCATAGGAAGGTTCAGTCTTAACTACAGGTGCAAAAAGAGGAAGTGGGAAAAACAAAGATAAAAGCTGTTCATTGTATTTAACTTTTCATAAATAATACCAAAGGTTCGTGCAAATTCGCACCTAACTGAATGCAGCTCATTCAAACTGATCGTATAATGCACATACGCCGGCATTCCTCTGCTATGTATAAAAAACAGCAAACAACTTCCGGTTTGATTCCTCGAATCACACAACTTTAGGTTTTGTAAACAGTAACATTCAAAAAAGATCCTCCCAGATGGACGGGGTTATGTAAATATACAGCACAGTACAGCACCTTGCAAAAGTATTTGCTCCTCTTTAACTTTTTTCCACACTTCCTTTAACTCCAAACTTAAAATGTAATTTTTGAAGACTTTAAGTGACACACCACCACAAAGTAAAGCTGTGCATGCTCTTTTGTGTTGGTCTATCACAGAAAATCTAAAGGGGGAAAAAAAGTTTGCAATTGGGTGTGGCAAAAATATATAAAAAATACTTTTGCAAGGCACTGCATGCAGGAATAAGTAAACCACATTTCTCAGAGGATCATCAAGTTATATTAATGTAGAAAGCTGAGTAAACTAAAGGCCTGCGAATGACTAAATCAAAACCATTTACAGTGTGTGATGGGACTTGCACACATTGTTTCTCCTGCTAACAAAGCAGTCTGTAAACATTTCTTCTTCCACTGACATTCTACGCCTCCTCAGACACACAGCAGCAACCCTTTCAATAAATAAGTAAATAAATAATACACTTGCTAGATAAAGAATACATTCAAGTACATCAGTTCCTAAATATTAAAATCCACCGTTTGTGGACAGCAAAACTTGTGCAGCATAAAGAAAGTCATCACATGCACCTCTACACATGATCACTGTTAACTGCATCAAACTTGGCTCTGTCATGTGGATTGTTGAGTGTTCCAGCTGATAAAAGTCTAGAGCAGCTCTTGGGCTGGACAATGACACCAAATCTGAGGTTGATCTCTCACAGTGCAGTGAGGGTACGAAACAGCTGGGTGAGGCAGAAGACGGAGGCGGTAAGTGCTGTGCACTGTTTGGCCAGCAGCTTGGTGCTCAGGTCTTGACAACTACGTTTGCTGCTTGCCCGCTCCGCCGCCAAGCAGAAGTCCCTGAATGAGCGAGCAACATCTGCCAGGCCTGCGACTGCCTCTGCGTTTCTTCGATCGCACCTTTCGCAACCAGAGAACCAGAGGCAGACGGTGGCCAGCTCCACCAAGGTTCGGAAACTGTCAGCTAAAAATCTTAGCATTTCCTCCGGGCTCTGCCCAGTCCCCGTTACCTTCTGGCAACTAGACATGAGCCGCCGTGCTTCTAACTGGAGAACCCGTTTGTTCTCTGTGAAGTGCGCCGGGCACGTGTCCCTTGCATGACGACCTCCGAGCCCTGCTGCAGAACGATCAGAGCCACCGCTGCCTTCCAAAATTGACAGAAGCTTATCAACATCTCTGCGAAGAACTTGGAAGCCTTTAGGAGGTTCTGGGTAGTGCTGCTGACCCAGATGGGTGAGAGTGTCCTTGTGGGTTTCAGACAAGTAGGATTCCGAGGTGTCTGAGTGGGGTGAGAGAAGAGGGCTGAGCTCCGAGGTGGAGGAGGAGGAGAAAAGGATGGTTTGAGGAAATGATGGGGAGAGGGTGGAGGAGGCAGAGATAAAGGAGGGAACAGGAGGAGATGTAATCAGATGAAGACCTGCTCTGGAAGTTTGAGAAATGCCAGTGTTCTGAGAGCGGCAGGAGAACTCATAGACTGTAAGCTCATCATCAAAGCTGTCTTCCCCACTGAAGCAGTTTGTATATGATGCTGGACAGCCACAGGCATCCAGGGGCACCTGGACCCCCTCTGCTAGTGACTCACACCCAGATGCAAGTATAGAACTGCAACCAAACTCCGATTTCAGGGGCGTAGTGGCAACCAGGTCTGCTGGAGTACTCATCTGGGACAAATCCTCACAGATGGTGAACACTCTGCAACCAGCAGAAGATACTTTTGACGGGTCTGAAGTCTGTTCCAAGGGACTACACAGACCCATCAAAGGTCTGTCACTGCTTGTCCTTGCTTTTTGAGATTGACCATGAAAAGCAAGTTGTGGTCCATTCAGATTCTGAGTGGTCACCACTATTGGAGACTGACTGCTGCCTTTGTAACCTGGGATGTCTTCCTGTAGACTGTTTACTTTTATGTTTAGTTCTGGGGCATCTGTTACAGGTCCAGGAGTGTTGGTGTTAAGCCCAGAAGTATTTCTTTGGAATAGGCTTGTTATAGATGCAGGAGGCTCTGTTATGGGTCCTGGTGTGTTGCCATTAGATCTGGAACAAAGAGTTTGATTATGCTGTTTGGGCTCAGTCTGTACAGGCAGCTGACAACTAACTTCCTTTTTCTCAGACGCCAAAGGAGATCTCTTTGCTGTTGTTGTCTCTACAAAAAACTCCCCATCCAATTCAGATCCAGTCAGCGTTGCATCGGAATCATCTGATTCGGCTGAGTCGGGTGCTGTGCATGTCTCTAAGTCAAGGGTTTGTGTGATACCGGGAACGTTGTCGGTGGCACATGCAATGTCGCTACTATCTTCCCCAGCAGGACTCGGCGCAGAACTCCCAACCCCTGCTTGAGTTAGACTTTCTTGGGAGCGTGATAGATAAAGGGGCAAGTTTTGAATCTTCCCCCTTAGGGTTGAGGCAGATAAGCGGCCCATGATGCTCGGTGAACAAGTCTGTAAGATAAAACGAGATGGGGGCGGAAGCTCTTTGGAGAGATCATTCAGTGTGGCAGCTTTTGCCATCACGATGCCAGGACTTCCTAAACTCTCTGCAGGTCCACTACTCATCAAAGTGGAGTCATTTTTTGGTTTTGGTGTAACTGTGTTTTTCAGTGCAGTTCCTGAGTTAAGAGAGGAAATTATGCTTGTTGCAGCTCCCAGTTTTGCCCTAATTGACTTTATAGCGAGAATGTGGTCAGCATTGACAGAATGGTCCCTATTTTGGACTTCAAGGTTTAAAAGAAGCTGAGCGCGGATGTGTGTTTCATCTTTAGTTCCCTGGGTTAAATAATCACCAAGGCAGCTGTTTGCACTTACAGTCCTGTCTTTCTGTTTCTTACCCGAAGTGTAGCTTAGAGAATTACTAGCATCTGCATCATCTTCATCGTCAAAAACGTTGTCTGAATTAGAGCTTTCTGTAGATTCATGAATGAGTTCTTCATCATTAGCACTTATTAAAGCCTGTTTTAATAATTGAGCAGAGCCACTGTGGTTATTACTCTGTTCTTTGGGAGCTACAGCAGTATTATTGATTGATGTTGGTATGTTTTTGGAGGTTTCTGCCTCTTTTATCAAAGGCTCTGTTTCTGGTTTAAGTGCAGGAGGTGTTTGAGGGAGAAGCGGTGATGGTGGAGGAGGAGGTGGTGAAATCAGTGAAAGGAAATTCTTCTCAACATGTTGGTTCATATGTGCAGTGACCAACCTTTCATTCACTTCTGTGAAACTATTAGGTATTATGATTGCACTCTGTGGTATTTCAGCTCCCACAAGGGGTCTCTTTAAACTCGATGACAAGTCAAACACGTTCTCTGTCTTTTCTTCTTTTCCGTGCTCCTCAATTGTATCAGGCAAAAATGTATGACTAGTAAGTGGTCCGTTTCCTGTCAAACCTACTGGATTTTCCTTCTCTGCTTCTTCTTTTTTCTCACCAATCTCTTCCTGATCTTCCCCTTCCTCCTTTCCGTCACCTCTCCGATCTGCGCTCTCTTTTCCGTCTGGATCGACCCGGCAACGGACGACGGTGATGGTAGGAGGAACCACCTTCACCAGATCTGTGACTGATTTGGATTCCATTGCATCTGGTTCCATCTCCATTTCCTGCTTCCTGGTCCTGGAGGGGGGGTTTAGATTCCTGTTCTTTTCAGAAGCAGACAGAAAGCCTGGGTCATGCGAGCAAAGCTTTGACAGGATGGGTTTGGACTCGAGCTGAGCCGGCTCTCCTTCAGAATGAGCGAGAGAGGAAATGGTAGGGCTGGGATTTTGGGTTAGCCCTGAGGGTTCTGGATCTAAAGTCAGTATTGGGTTACCATTTGGGCCTGTCAAAATGTTTTTAAGAAACCTGTAAGGGTTTAAATTGGACTCCGATTCAATATCAGTTTCTGGATACGTAACTCTGGAGGTGTAATCAGTTTCCATGAAAGAGCGTCGCTTTCTGGATTTCTTCCGGAGGAGAAATGTTGACTCTTTGCTTTCTCTTTCCTCTTGGTCTTCCTGTTTGTCCATTTCTGTGTCCATTACAGATACTCTGATGTCACTCAGGCTGAGAATGCTCAGGGTGTCCAGATTCATTTCTGTTCGACTGCCTGCAAGAAACCAAAAAATACAAATTGGTAATAAAAAAAACATTACTTGCATGTTTTGAAAACATAGTCTTGTACTTCCTGTGTAAAAGCAACACATGATATTTACGCGAATTTCTCTTTGCTTAAGCTGTTCACAAAGCTGAGTTAATCAAGTTTAATTTACAATTATCATGTCTTCCCATAAGAAAACCTTTATGCAAGTGCAGGTCAGTAACATTATCTTTTCCAAAGCTTCATCTGTCTGCCAATATTTTTAAATCTGCTGTGGTATAAGAAGCTGGGAGGCACCACTTGAGAGAGAAACATTGAGAAAATGAATTTATATCCCAATGGAAATCTCAACAAATTAAAAATTTAAGTTCATGTCACTCGTTTCTTGAAACTCATCCTCGCTCACCATTGAAGGTGTTTTTTTTTTAGCAACTAGTCTTCATTTGTGATAAAATATGTGCAAGAAAAACTTGAGTGATTCATTACTCAAACCATTTGTGTACTAAATTCTACAGCCACCAGATGGCAGCAAAGACACTGGAAGAATGTTGTAAACAGCGTTTTGGCCAAAGATAAATCACCTCTTCGGACGGCACCTGACGTGGGATCTTCAGGTGAGGTGAAGCGATCTCTTGCATCAAAGAACTCCTCATCTGAGCTGCTGTCCCCGAAACCAGGGGGCGGCTGGAGGATGGGAATTGGCTCAGATCCATCAGCCTTCACTTCGTCCTTATGGATGTTAGGATGCTGAGGGCCTGGAAGGCTGCGAGCGCTGTCAGGGGTGATGTTGGAGCATAGGTTGTAGTAGCAGCGAGCATCGCTTTGGTCAAAGTTAAAAACAAAGTCTTTGTGGGAAGACGGGGACGACGGAGAAGCGGAGAGAGGATGCTCTCCAGCACTTCCACCTTCATCTGCATTTCTCAGTGTCACACTTATATTGCTCTGTAACTTCCCCTTCCGCCTCAGCTCGTCATCTTCGACATCATCGTCCTCGCTGGCCTCAGGAGGGCTCGGCAGGAGATCTGCGAGACGGGAGAGCTCAGCGAAACACAGCGAGCTGTCTGCTGAGCAGAGTTCACCTGAACGTTTTTGATCTTTGGGGCTCTGAGACGGGGTGGACCTAAGTTTGGGATCAGCTCCGTCACCCGATCTCCTGCAGCCTCCTCTTTCTCCCGATTCTCCTGCACAGCTAACAACTGTGAGATGGATGAGGGGATGAGCGTGAGGTGGTGGAGGAGCGAGGAGGTGAGGCTGAACATGTCCGTCAGAGTGGAGGTGAAGCTGAAAAGGGGAGTGGACGCAGACGTGAGGTTGTGAGAGAGCTTGAGTCTGGACAGAAGAGGAGGCGCATGAAATTAAATCGTCTTCCTCCAGAGCATCGAGAGAGTCACTGGAGGGACTGGTGAGGACACGAGAGTCAGTGTGACATGAGTCTGATGCTTCTGATGCAGACGGCTGCTCTTCCTCTCCAGCTCCAGGGCTTACGTTATGAGCCCCTGAATCGTTGCCCATTATTTGAATCTGTATTTTTGCACCAGGCCTCTTTTTCTTCGATGCGTCATCATTCTTTTCCTCTTTACCGTTTCCTAATGAAGCTGACTCTCTTGGAGTATCAAGATATTTTTCTTGTTTTGGTTTTTTATTCCCCACAGGTGCATCTCCCTTCCCTTTGCAGTCTTTGCTTCTCATCCGGTCCCTGTCCTTCCTCTTTCTTCCTTCAGAGTCTGACAGGGATCTAACGCGAGGGCGGGGTTTGTCATCTTGAGACGCCACGCTGTACAATGACTCCATATTCAAGTCTGAAGAGTCCTCTGAGTCACTTGCACATCTTGACACATAACCTGTAAACCCATATTAAAGCAGTAGTCAGTCACAACGTGACACAAGTTTTGTTTTTGACATTCGACAACAGCAGAATTTACTGCCTGGCTCAAACACTCTTACACTTTAGCTTTTTCACAGTACAACCACCACTTTTATTGTATTTTATTGCAATTTTATGTGTTCAACCAACAAAAGAACAGTGAATATTGTGAGGTGGGGATAAAAAATACACTATTTTCATTTTCTACACAACTACAATTTTGAAAAGTTTATCACTTTTATTATTAGACACCTCAATAACTACCAAATCAAAATCTCCAGCAGAAGTCATACAATGAGTGTACACAGTAACTATTTATAATTTAATCGCAGTATAAACATACTGATTCTGTTCCTCGTTTCCCACGTCAGAAACACAAACTTCTCTGTTGAATTAGCACATTAAAACACGGTAAACAGACTCAAGTCTGTGAAAAAATGTGAAATAGTTCATGCAGTACGAATATTTCCATATGCCTGCATTTATTTTCTACAACATACAAGATAAAACTGGAAGACAAACAGCTTACATGTCTAAATCATAAACAGTTCATTAATTGGATGACTTCTGTTTTGTGGGCAATTTTGATTTTAACAGAGGTGATAAATACAAACGTAGCACCAACTTTTCAGGTTTGTAGTTTTTTGCTTTTATAATCAGCAGCAGTACTTTCCTAAGTCGTCAGAGGAAATTTAAATGTCAGATTGCCTAACTTGAAAAAACATGAACTTTAAATGTGGATCTTGGGGAAAAGACAGAAGGGTTAAGAAATTAAATAAATCTTGTTCAAATGTTTTTTTGCTCATGTACCTTCTTCAGCAGAAACTCTGTGTTTCTTGTCGTCTATCCAGGGGAAAACGTTGAGGTTCGGGTCAATAAACACACGACAGTAGCCTGCTATGAGGCAAGACATATCCTTTGCTGCACCAGCCTCCAACAGTAATGTGATGGGCTATGAGAAAGGAAATCAAAACATGGGTTAGATTAAAAAAAGCTGACATTATGAATCTTCTCCTTATAAACTTATATTGTAAGTTTGAGCTACTGATGCTACTGTCACTACTTTCTTTGTGGGAAGCCATTATTTAATGCATTAAATAGAATGCATTAAATTGAATACATTTAATTAAATCTATCTGCTGTCCTGTACGTAATGTCACCAGTCTTAGTGTTTACGGTGTCTCTTGTCTTTTGTTTCTTCCGAGCTTTTTTTCTGTCTCAATTACAAAGGCAGAAAAAGCTACAAGCCTGAAGACAACAGAATAAAAATGTAACCTGAGTCCTTCAAGCATGCACATCCTGAACAAGAGGTAAGTCCTCCAGGGACTTACCTTGATGTCCTGCAGGTATATCTTGACGAGGCTGACTTTGTCTGATTCAGGTAGCAGCTCGACGCGAGTGATGCTGTTGAACTCTGTAAGGGTCGTCATGATGCTCAGCTTGTGGTTGACCACCTGACTCACCCCGTAGCGAGCGCCAACCAGCAGGCTCACCATCGACTCCCTGTCCTGAAGCTGGAAACCCGATAGAGATCAGAAAGAGAAAAGAAAACAGCATAGCTAAGGACATTTTATTTAAAAAAATAAAAAATACAAAGGAATTTTAAAAATCTTGCTGCTCTATGTCAGCTTTCTTCTATTTTTTTTTAGATGGAAAAAGCCTACCATCAAGGTGGCACCAAAGGACTTTCCCCCGAAGGACTTGAGATCACTCAGCTCCTCTAGATAGTTGATCCGTGCTTGATCTACTGACAGGCTCTTTTGCTTGGGATCATGCTGGGACTGGGTTTTCTTCATGTGAAAGCCAATTGCCTTCCTCAGATCTTTCTCTCGCATGTTCCTCAGTAACGTGGACGACACAAAATTTTCTATGCCCCAAGTCTTCCTGGAGCAAACACAGAAAAAAACAACTTCACATCTGCTTTCATTAGGAAGTAACTGTACGGTGCAAACATCCAGTATCTCCATCAATGACATGAATAGATTTTCAAAAAGTGTTATTGTCCCCTAGAACAGAATCTGTAATGTTTTCCCGAATAAAATCCAGTATAACTAAAGGCTAACTCAATTAATATATTTGGGAAAATTAATTAACAGACAATCAGTTATGCATCCAAAGTAATTTTTAAACAAGGTTGCAACACACTCTTTTTGCAGTTTGCCACAATCCAACCAGGTGGAAGAACAAACACGTGGAAGAAAGCAATCTTTCAGCAGAAACTCTGTGTTTCTGATGAGACCAAAACTGAACTTTCTGATCTGAATGGAGAAAAAAAACGATGCTCTGCATTACCATGAATACACTTTGTGGAGGCAGCATCATGCTATGTGGAAGCTTTTATTAAAGAGAGCTAGAAAGCCACACTTTGTGTTGGTTTATCACAATAAAAATATTTAAGTTTGTGGCTGTAAAAATGATGAAAGGATATGAATTCATGTACTGGGTACTGGATTACAGCTTTCAGCTTAAATTGAAAATAAACTCAAATCAAACTGTAATCAAGAGTGTAATCGGTACTGCAGATATAAAACAAGACCTGAGATTGTTTGCAAGACCAAAATATGATCCTGATTCTCTGTCAGGAACTGACACCTCTACATTCAAACTCGTCTGAGTTTGGATTATTCTTCCACATTTGCCATATAATGAAACAAAACACCAAAACACTGTCAGAGCACAGAGCACCTCATGTCTGCGTTCCTCACCTTTTATGCTTACACTTTTCAATCGATTTCATTCTTGATGCCGATGTCAGAACATCCTCCTGTGCTAAAACCTGAATGACGGTTCTGAGCAGATAAAAGCATCTTCTAAATGAGTAAATGTATTCTGAGATACCCTTAAGTAGCAGTGAGATTAACTTTTATTGGGGATCATTGATTTTATTCTGCAAGGCATCTTCGTGTCTTACAAACATAAATACACAAAACTGTGGAAGCTTGTTTGCATAACTACTGAAGAGGAAATATCCTAAGCAGCTTAATGTTGCGTCATATTTATCATGAAATGTGTTTCTGATTCTTTGTTGCAGTTTAATAAATCACACAGAGGCTTACGTGATCATCTTCAGGTTGGCTTTGGAGGACAGTCCGCAGCTCACCAGCCTCTCCTGAATGTGCAGCGCAGCAAGTCTTAAGGCGGTATTACACCGCATTTCAACGGCGTAGCGTTCCTGCAGCACATCGTTCACCCCCTTAGAAATGGAACGACACAAATGATGAAAATTTGATTTGGCAAATTAATTTGGACTTTTTTAAAGCAATGTTACTAATGTATGTTTTTGCATCAGCTTTTAAATTGTATGCATCTTGTCATACAAACAGTACAGGGTAGGTGGTATTTTTTCTGAAGAAGCTGAGCTTTTATTCCACACCAGATGGAAATTTGTCAACTAAGTTAATCATAGCACCTCAGAAAATATCACACCTGCTCACTAATTCAATAAGTCCTTCAGCAATCTTTCTGTAGAAAGAAGGAGTCATTATTTTACTAATCTCATGGGCATAATTTGCAGAATTTATGTTTGCATGTAAAATGAGTTCCGTGATTTCATCAGAATTAACATATTAGCTTAGTTATGTTTGGTTTTGTTTTACTATACATATTACATTTCATTACATAGCTATATGAATAGTAATCACTTCCAAAAAATGCAGACTTTAGCAAAAAAAAAGAAAAACACACACACACACGCACGCACCCACACGCACACATCTCCAGGTAACATTTATTTCCCTCTGAGCTGTACCTGAAGGTAAAGATACTCAAAGGCAGTGGGATCCTCCTGCAGCAGCGTCTTGAAATCTTTGGGCATGAAACAAACACGGAACAAACACCTGTAGTTATGGACCTCCTTCTTCTGGACCACCTGAGGACAGGCACACATACATCATATCAGACATACAAGCAGATGAAAGCTTAAATGTTCTCCCGACGCGTGTTAATACCTGATGTATCCTCTCCTCTTCGTGCAGCAGCAGCAGCTTGCTGCTGTGTTGCTGCTGCTCGAGCACCAAGGAAAAGTGTTCAATTCGGTTCAGTGAGAGTTTTTCCTTTAGTGTCATCACGATATCCTAGAGTGGAAAAACAAAAGGCCATCTTGAGAGAAATTCATGTTCACTTAGATGTTGTTCTAACAAGTTTTTTCTTTGAAGTTGCAGATTATCCCTCTGCGAACCAGTCGTGTATGTGGATACAGTGAATCACAGTAGTAACCATCTCATCTCAGGCTTTAAAATCGCCGACTGTCAAATACCTTGACAGTTGTGCTGGTCTCAAACTTGAAAGCCTTAGTCTGCCCGTTCTCCAGATACACCTTCAGAACGTTGGGCAGGAAGAGCAGTGAGTTCCCCTGTAAACAAACAGGAGCATCAGAGATCAGCGAAAAGCGTTTGTCAAAAAAGTTGAACGGGGTCAGGACATGCTAGCATGAAGAAATATAAAGTAGCACGCCTTGGAAAAGCATCTGCAAATATTGAACCTTTACATTTTTTCAGCTTTACAATTATAAACCTATTATGTTTCTGCTGCATGTAAAAGATCAATACAAAGTGGTGCATAAAGTGGAACAAAAATTGTGCATGGTTTTGTATACTTTCCTTGTATAAAATCTGTGTGGCATGCATTAGGTCTGGACTTAAAGCATAATATTTCCAGCTACATATTTCACATGGGAACTGCTCATTTAGCATGATATGCAGTGTTAGTTGTTTTGCCACAGTTCTGTGGCAAGCTTTGCATAAAGTTCAGTTTTTCACCTCCTTCCATGCTATGACCTCTAAATGCCTTGTGTCAAACTGCAAGCCAGGCCAGAAAACAGGCCTGGCTTTCGTCTTGCTGGTCTTCCGTAAAGACATGATTAAGATTGAACACCAACTAGCCGAGTTGTCAATAGACTCTCCCAGCTAAGCGATGGATTTCTGCAGATCTTCCAGAGTTACGATGAACCTCTTTGCTCCTTCCCTTCCCACAGCATAATTGTACCACCACAATAATTCACCATAGACATTGTGTTTTCAAAGCCGATACAGGAAAAGATGAAGAATAAAGGTATGAATACTTCCACAACAAAATGTTGCAAGGCAAGATTGAACTGTTGCATTTTTGTAACATGTTTATGATTCAGTTTGCAACTGGAAATATTCTTAATCAGCGTCATTAAAAACAAAACGCTGTTTACATGTCATGGTGCAATAAAACAGTCAGAACATTTGCTCTTTGGCTTTTCTTGCAAAGGATTTCTGCGCATTACACTGGCTTGTTTCTGTCTGCCCTGCTTGTTCTCTGCAGTGAGTCATCCCTGTTCTCCTATGATTTTGGAAAGTGTTTTTCCTCCTCTGACAATGTGATGCTATGAAACATTGATGCAGGCATGTTTTAAGTTCAAACGTAGAGCAGTCGTTTTGAGAGCAGTTTAGGTCCCTCCCATCTCCGGCATCTTCTGCTCTGCTTTCTCTCTTGCTTCGTCGCCCCAGATTGTCCCTCCGCCTTTTCCCTTTCAATCTAAACATGTCCTGTAATCGCAGAAATTAGGACCGAAGAGTGGTTTAGGTATCGATCCACATTTCCTCTGTCTTTACTAATGGACACTCCAGTTTCTGGCGTTTTCTTCCTGCAGCTGCTTTTAAGTCCACAAGAAAGACGGGAACTCAAACCAGCAAGAATGAAGGAAATAACAGAAAAAAAACTCATACATGATGAAATAATACTGGCAAATATAAATCAGCATCAAAAGCAATTTGTAAAGTAAAATCTGTAAATGATATCTCTGCTTGGCACTGTTGAAGTCTGTCTCATTTAAGAAGCAGATGAAAATCTTGAAGTGTTTATGAAACTGTGTGTGGATCCCATGTTTCTGCATTGCAGGCTTGTTTGGGATCGAGCAAGTCTCATGTTTATAGTGACGTTAACTCAGGCGAACAAACTGTGTGTCCAAAAATAAAGATTCCTGAGACTTATCAAGCTGATTGGAAGACAACACTTCTGTAACTCTAAAAATGAACAAATGCCTATTTTTATCTTTTGACCGTCTTCCCCTGTGTCCGATACATATCACACACAAAAAAGACGTTCTTGAGATTAAACCCTCCCTTCACGTTTTTTGTCTGAGGTAACCAACACCTACCTGAGACTGTCCATTCACCTCCACCTCCTCCGCAAAGTGGACTTTGACGGGGTTGGACCTGAGCTTGGCCCTCTTTTCGGGCGTGATGAACGATGACTTCGGGCCCTGGGATGAAAACACATTAGTAAAACTCGATCTACAGAGATTCCTCAAATCTCAGTAATGATTTCTTAAAGGGAGAGGCGAGAAATGAATCACTTGATAAGTGTTTCCGTCAGCAAAAACTTCTCATGAGACTCTCTGAGCAGCAGCCATTTATTTACCATTATCTAATCAAATCAATCTTAATGCAAACACACACCTCGGTCTCACAGACGCAGAGTGAGACACATGTTCAGGCAGTAAACAAAAGAGCTTCGTCCTTTTCAAGGTAGACCTAGTTGTGGGGGAAATTCCTGTGGGTTTCGCCTACCGTCACATCCAACACTGATAAAGCGGTGTGTGCCGGGTGAGTGGACTGGATGAGGTGCACCTCACCTCAAGCTCAGACGCAGAAAGAGCCTGATTAATGTTTCTGCTGACTGCAGCGTTTCAGAATCCCATGTGAATAGAGACACTGAGTTGCACAGGCTGTACTAGAAACACACTATGCTGGTTAATTTACTCAGAAGTCCTACGAGACACAAAACTCTCCTCTCCTGAATATTGATCCTCAGCTCTGTCTTAAATCATGTTTGGAGGGGGTAAACATTGAAGACGAAAATAGTTCAGGAATCCAAGAGCTTAGAAATGAATAAAATCTATTAAAAAATGATAAGCAAGTGGAGAAGGAGAACATGTCAAACAACACAGTTACAGTTAACTAAGGCAGCTACATTGTGTCATTTTTATGCAACGCATGACTACTTTTGGCATCGATGTCTGTGAACTAAGAACTGTTACTTGTCTGGAAAGAATGGAGGAAGGAAGGAAGAAAAGAAGAAAGGAAGGAAGGTTGGAAGCATGCAGTATAAACCCTGTTGGAGTGATAACACCTGCAAACACAAGAAATGTTTTACAGTGAGTTCCACTAAACTGTGCAGTCAGGGTGTTTTATTCTCTCAGTCTGCCTCCTCCTGCAAAGATTTTTGTGTTCATTAATATTTTACACCCAAAACACTAGGAAATGAGGGCAAGCTGCATTTTATTTCCGTCGGTGTAACATTTAGGGCCGCTCTTTCTGCGTGGCGATCGCATGTTCTCCCTGTGCATGCGTGGATTCTCTCCAGGTACTCCCGCCTTTCTCCCAAAGTACAAAACCATGACTGGCGGGTTTAATTGGTCCAACCAGTCCAACTCAATCCCAACATTCAGTGGTTACCAGCAAACTCACATGCATGATTCTGAGGACAGTCATGGTCAGCATGTCTTGACACTCCCTAAAAGAATAAAAAACACACAAAAGGTCTGGTTGTTATGGTCAAACCTTGTTAAACAGACTAAAGCAACAACATTCAGATATGTGAGCCTGTGTTTTGCGTTTGCATGCGCAGACCTGATTATTTCAGCAGCTTGCTCTGGGGTCAGGTCATCGACAGCCACGTTATTGATTTTCACAAGCTGGTCGCCAGGGACGAGCCGGCCATCTGCAGGACCACCTGGACACACAAAACGTCCTCGCGTCGTCACGCCTGAGGGGCTTTCAATCTGTCTGAGCTCACACGGCTCGTGAGCGCTGATGACGGGCAGCAGCTTGTTTTCTAGTCATTTCCTTTCATCTGACTCCAATGCAATATTTTCTATCCTGCTCTCTAAAGAGCTCGCTGTCCCACAGCATGCATATTAGCAGTCAGTTAATTGTGTTTCACTGTCGCCAACAGAAATCTCCCACGCTGACGTTTCGGTTCGGTTTCAACACCCGAGGTGATTTTTAGATGTTTGTTGTAATTTATCAGTTAATTTAGTCTACACAGAGTTTCAAGTTGCAATAAAGACAAGGAGAAATCATAATTATAATCTCTCTCTGATTGTTTCTATATTAACGATTAACAATATTTAAGAAAACCCACTGATATCACAAATACTGAGTCACAAATATCCTCTAACTTTTCTCATATCCAAACCTGAAACCTACAGTGTTTAGTGGTGGTGATGTTCTCAGCAGGAAGAGGGGTCCCTAACTTTATTCTGCATAAGGCCCCCCACCTGCATGGGAAGTCAGAGAATGTGTGCATGAATGGGTGAATGGCTGAAAATAGTGTGAAGTGCTTCGGGCTCCTCCGAACTTGAAAAAGTACAGACCTTTTCTGTTTTGTGACTGTTGAATTTTTTTTTAGTTTTTTTAGACTGTTGAGTGCCAAAGAGGCCATTTATTTTTCTAGGTCAGGCTTTATAGGACGATTTTTTGTGATGTCCACTCCACACTGGACCCGTCTTTCTCATTCGTTATGTGTTTACAGGGCCACACGTCGAGCAGATCTGCTTGACTGAAATGGAGGAGAGGCAGAGAAGGCACTTGATATTGCATAGTTTGAGGCGTTGTAGTGCTTCGCAACAAGACCGTGTTGCGTGATACGGGGTGAGCACAGTGGCTTCCCCATGGGTTAAACCACTAGCTCACTAACCCATCGACCCACCGGGGAAATCCCTGCTAGTGCCAGTTCACCCCTGGTTCTGGTTCTCCACCACAGGCATTGATCTGCATGCTGACCAGAGAGTTTGACTTTGATCTATGCCGACGAGAGCCCCTTCTTCCACATGTTTGCTGTGTCTCCTACAGTGGGTAGTCTGACAGTGGGTTTTGTCTTGTCACTTCAAATTTTTGACAGCAGTCCTCCTGTAAACAGATTGTTCAACAAGAGCTGTGAATATCTGCAGCTCTGCCAGATTTATGCATCTTTACCGTTTCTCTTATTAATGATCTGTTTGTCCAGTCTCTGAGATTAGCCGGACAGCTAGAAGCTTTGCAGCTCTGCCTTAATCTACATTTTCCTTCATAATGGACAGGAAATTTGAAATAATTAAAGCTTGCAATGTTGTTTTACAACCTAACCATGCTTCAAATTTTATCACAACTTTACCCCTGACTTGTCTGCTGTGTTATTACTCTGCATGATGCTGTTTGTTCACAAAAATTATCCAATTAAATAAAAAGAGTTATATTGAAAATATTTCTTGTGCATTAACACTTTTGCAAGGCACTGTACTAAAAACAAAATTCGTTCTCCTCAAAACAGCAACAGGAATCTTTCCATCCTTCCTCAACACCATCATCCACCCTCACGTTTATTGTCCTTACGGCTGTTTTTAAAATCGACTCGCTGCTCAACTGATAGGTTTTCTAGCAGCTTAGAGTTGTGAATTGATTACAGATACGTCTCCTGGTTGCCACCTTGTTGGAAACGTCTTTGTATCCTGTGCTTAAGCTGTTACACAAAGCATTTTGCAGCAGGTTCAGTGAAACAAATGAACAAGGACATTTTGAATGTGCTTGACACTGTAGGAGCTCTCATTACACAAGATGAAGGCTTAGAGATGCCAAAACTGTGGTCAGATATCAAGCTGAACACATGAGGAAATGGTCTGAGTTTACCATGTGAATAAGTAATTAAAGTGTTTTCAAAATATAAATCAATGGAAATTGTGTGGATCCGTTTATGAACAAAATGCATAAATGAATTGATCATCATTTTCTCCAGCCTCCGTGGGTTTGTGCTTTGTCCACTTTGCCTTTCTTTAGCGTGCAATATCAGGTAGCTTATCACTTGATATTTTCTTTAAAAACAATGTGGACAGCAGCCGGTGACACTGATAGGTCTGAAAATGCTTTTGAATAAAGGATTCATATTTCACTGTCAAGATGCTGCAGCACCTGCCAGATACAAAGAGACAGAGGGTAGTGAAACTGAGCCAAGGCTCAGAGGAGGGGCCACTAGTGGTGTGAGGACCAGTGTGTGAGCGCGTGTGTGTGTGTATCATGGGTAGAAACAGATGGTGACAGGACAAACTTGAGGCAGACAGGAGAGTGAAAAGTTTCTGTAATGTGCCTCTGAATCTCAGAGGGATTCAGATCCGTGTTCCTCTGCACTTTCAGTTTTTGTATTTTTGTATTTTGTATTTAGCACCTAATTACCTAATACTGAAAGACCACTACAGATGATTTTCAGACTTTTATTGCATGCTGAGATTTCACATCAAGTCGTATGGAGATACAGTTCCATTTTCTAAAGGAGAAAACATTTTTGCAGCTTCATGTTTTGTCCTTTTGAGTCTGATTTAATTCTCAATATCAGCATTTTTCTTGAGTGCTGTCATCTTGAATCCCCACAGATGCCCACTGTATTTCAGAGTGAATTTACTGCAACAAAAGGCTGTTTGGATGTCATTGTACGAACCCTTAACCCACAGAGCCTCAAAATACGAGTGGACAAAATGAATGCACATATGAAAGCTCAGAAAGGATTTTTTTTTTTACCTATAAAAACCAAAATCAGTCAAATGCAAGATTAAAAAAAAAAAAAAAAAAGAATTGGGTCTCGCATGTTTTCAGATTTCCATTTGAAAAAAAAAAAGGTTTGTGCACCTTTCCTTACATTTGCATTACTTCTGTGATGGTTTGTCATCGAAAACACACTGAAGACTACGGTAGCACTGTTAGTAAACGTAAATTAATAACTACATGGTTAGTATGGTCACAAAAGCTGGTCAAATCAAATCTCCCTTACAGTATTTCCAAACTCTGCTGCATTTACACTTCTTCTGACACATGTCAGTGCTAAATAATTCAGTTAGGAGGAAGTGCTTGCACTGAGCTGAGGTACTTGGGCATACCTTCGGCTGTATGTATCTGCATTATCTCACAACTTCACAACATCCACAAATGCACGCGCAAACACAAACAAAGACATTAGCGCCATGCAGCACTTTCTTCTGTTAATGTAATTTTGTGTGCATCTCTGCAGCATCAGCGCATACAGCAGCAGCCCCAGCTGGAGGTTTTTACTTTGTCAGTCTGTACCGACCAAAGGTCTGCAGAGGTCTGGCACAGGTTCATGCTTTAATTTGCTGGGAAGACATTTGTTATGCAAATTACAAACAGTATACTCGAGACTACAGCGAGAAAAAAAAGGCTGACAAATGCTTTCTTCTTAATACGACAGTATTTGCCAAAAAAAAAAAACAATAACTAGTAATCAGTGTTTTGCAGCAAAGGATCTTGGTTTACTGCAAAGTAAATCTATTTTATAATGGAAAGTTGATTATTTGGAAAACGTATAACAAGAATTTTTCAAATGTAGCAATTTATGTATCTCTACAATTGAAACACAAAGAATAGCCTTCTCAATTTGAACATATTTTATGTAAGAAACCAAGTGTGAGTGTTTTTTTTTTCTGTTCTTTCAGTATACCTGAGAGGGGTACAGCTATAGGTGCTTTTTAACTTACAACCAAGACTTTAACTCATTACAGGGAACATTGTGCTGGGGCAGAAGGCACCAATTCAGCAAACTAAAATACTGCAGCTCCTTGTATAAATTCACTCCGTGGCATAGGATGTTGTGACCTGGTGGAGAAAGTCAAACTACCACAACTAGTCCCAGATGAGCACGAATATGTAAAATATCTGATACAAACTAATGATGAGCCATTTCTAAATGCTGAAACTTTGTGATACTTCTATTTAACAGACATTAAGTTTTGCACGCTATTTTCTGTCAAAATTACAATTAATGTTGCCTTTGAGGAAATCGTCCTACCTGTGGTGACCTCCTGCACAAGGATGGGGATCTGGCTGGAAAGCGTGAGGCCATGGGAGTTGAGGTCCGGGTCCTTTTGGATCTGAACGTTGAATCGGAACGGGTAATTTCTCTGATCGGAGCCACCGGACTCTCCTGTTTTCCCATCCACCGCAGCACGATCTCTGCAAAGCATCAGGAGGACGTCTTACCGTGTCGTTGGAGGTTCTATGTGAAATTATTGTGATTTTGTTTCAAAAGCTGTGATTTCCCAAACTTAAGTGAAACAAGAGTTCAAGGGTTTTAAAACGACTAATGTTGGCAGCGTTTCTTGTTCTAAAACTCGCAGAGGTCAAGCGGCATGAAGCAGGTCGTCTCTGCATTGTGAGCAGCTCCGTCTCCAATATCTGTTACCAATGCAGATGTTAGACAACAAGCACCCCTATTAACCTCATGGTCACAGTAATTACTGAAGTGATTTTCTGATTTTTGAGTTATTAGACTAGACGAAAGGATCCACATCATTCCATCTTAATTAAACTCAGAGCCTCAAAAGGTGGCTGTCTTGACTTCATTCTCTTTTTCTAATTTTATGATGCGATTTTATCTTGAAAAAAAAAGTCTCAGCTGTTAATTTTTTTTAAGTTTTTCAATATATTTACATAATTTAGACTTTTTTTTCTTAGTCACGTAATATGTCATTACCAAACTCTGGTTTGATTGATTTGTTTGAAGTTGTTTCAATTTTGTTTGAGAAAAACAAGGACAAAATTCAGACGATTCAAGGTCTTGATGTTAAACAGGGTCAGTTTCCACATCAAAAGACAGTCAAGTCAGATAAATCTGATTACCTAACAACTGCATATAGATGAAAACAAAACAGAAGCCTACCTGCTCAGAGAGTGAGACCTGCTGCCCAAGTCTCTGGACCGTCTCAGCCATCGTCCCACCACCTGTTCCACTCGGCTGGTTCTGCGGGACGGGGAGCGACTCCTGTCCTGAGACTCCATTTACCTGTCAATAAAGGAAAATATATATCATTACAATATTTAAACGAGGTCTATTTTAATGCAAGCTACATTTATTTTAGAGCAAATCAATGAACAGGGCCAGGATTATTAGTGTTGGGTGTTTTGGCCCAAGAAAAGACACAGATGATGCACAAATCAGGAAAACAAAGTCCGTAAATTATCTTCTCCACTGACAGCAACGTTAGTCCTAAATTAGGAAATGCAGGCTGTTAAACAGAATGGTTCTGTGATGAGAGTAAACATGCTTTGTGTCTGCAAAATGCATACCGTGGCACTTCCTGTGCTGAAGAGAAAAGATAAGACCTCTGAATGGTCAGGACAGAAAACTGCCAGAGATTTGACAAAGTTCATTTGCAGTTTCTGCAAACTGTTCTATAAAATGGACATGAGCTGAAAAAAACAGAAGGATGTAAAATTTATTGAATTCAGAAATCCAACCAAAGTAGCTGACATATTTCAGTTGCAGAGCTTTTATTTGCTATGTGTATGAATGTAAAAAAGCGGAGAGTAAGAGCACGGATGTTTGGCTAGGCTTCCAACGTTTTAAGGTTTTAACAACACCTATGCTGTAAGCACCACCATCCTAAAAATCAGCACTACACAGACATAAAACAATTTTAATATAATAAATACATTTAAAAAGCTAAAGCTGAATACATCTTCTCCTTTTGCTTTTTTGGACAACGCCGTCATGTGAGCTGGTATTGTTTGGTGAGGTTCAAAGATTCTCTGTGACATTTCTGGATTTTACGTGGGCGGAGGCCAACAATGACGTCAGTTTTGGCATTGTGTAGCCTAATGGTCTCTTAGCCTGATTTATGAACCACCTGATGCAATATTGCCCACAAGTCTCAATAGCAATCAATACAAATAGTTCATCATTTTAAATAATGACGCACTTTTCTTTAAATGAGTCCCTGTTGTGTAACTGTGAAGCATGCAGTTGTCACAAATGAGAACGTTGAAAGGCTGTGGTGGTCGGTGGGAAGGGCATAATGGGCCAACTTGGTGTCCACTGGGTTTGGTTAATGATGCATTGAGGAGTTGGGCAACATTTTAGATAGTGACATATCAGCTTACAAGAAAACATGCTTATTAAAGATGTACAGACTGTGGCTGGATGAGAATAATCGACTGGCCAGTTATGGGTTTCTGTCTTTAACAGAAAATACTCAAGTTATAAAAGATGCTGCTATGACATCTCAATTAAGGTTTTCTATTTTATAATAACTTAACATTGTTGATGTTAAACGTTAGTTTAACGTTAGCATAACGTTGCTACACTAAAAAAATTTTACATTGGCCAACAGTAGCTATATTTCCATCCAATTTTCATGCAACTTTTGAGGGAGCATTTAAAATGTTGCAAAAAAGAAAATGTGAATAAGTTGTGTTTCCATCTACTGGTTTGGAGCAAACCAATCCACTACGCAAAGCGTAATTTTGCCGTGTGTTATCGTCACGTCAACTAGTATTGTCAATGTTACACGAAGACCAGAGAAAGGACAGCAAAGCAACACTTCATCGATCATGTGAGGTCGATGATTCCTATGTTCAAACCTATCAGGCAAATCTGTTTCCATCTCTCTTTTCTGTCTCATTTATTGTTTTTGGAAAAGCCAAAGTGAAAACATATTTTTGCAAAACTGAGGAAGTTATTCCAAATTTAATTTCACCATTACCATCAACCTTTACAAATGGCCATAAAAAGTTGATGGAAACATGGTTAGTGTTGGATCGAGTTTTGATGCGTCGTTGTTTTCAAGATCTTTTAGCCCAATTCATGCAGCCTTACATGTCCTATTTAAGATTTCCTGATTATGCACAAACTGATTTAAACAGGTTAGGTTAGTAATAGAAAAATAAACTGTATTGTCATTTTTTTAAGATCTGTGTTTTGTGGCCTACAGGCCAGGTAATTGCAGTTTATTTGTCTTTACTGACGAACATCTGGAGCTTATAGCCACATTGAGCCTAGATCCCTTTAACATCACCATGACTCCACCAGGCAGTAGCTGAGAAACAGATTCTCTCACAGTGAATAATTAAAAAGAGAATCATTACATAGCAAAAGAAATTATTTAAACATTAAAAAAAAAAAAAAAACAAGACTACGACGCATTTTTGTTTTGTAAATAAGAAAAATAAAACTCCAACTTTCAGGGTAAACAGTCCTTTTAAAATACATTTTAAACTAAAATAAAAGGCAGATATGTGTACAGTGGTCAGACTTCAGAGACAGACAGAGAAAAAAAAGACAAACAGGAAGGAAAGGACAATGAATGGACGGACGGAAAAATCCCGATTTGAAATATGCTGAAATCAAATTCCAGACTTTTGTAGACTGAATTAATACCATAATTCATTGCTGACTAATCACTGAACACAAGAATAGAGAGATGAATGATGGGATGAATGAGAGGCGGCGGCAGTAACGCTGTACAGAGAAGCAGCATTGGGATCGATTAAATGAATGAGCGAATGATCTCAGCAGGTCTGATGCGTCCCTCAGTGAGCAGCTACAGGAAGGAATCTCCCTCCAGACAGAAGCTGAACATTAGCGCCGTCCATTACAGGAAGCAAATTGCTGACAGGAGAAAAAGGGGAAGAAAAGCAGAGATAAAGAGCAAATAGGTGAGAAAAACAGCAGACCAAGGGAGGCGATGACAGACGACAAGTGTGATAAAAGTTGAGAAAGGCGGAGGCGTGTTGAGTGACGCAGGCAGACAGCAGTGTCTCCTGGGGGATCTTTGATTATAAGCACATTATCCATCCATCTGGCAGCACATAGCCGTCTCCTGATCCTCTCTGCCGTTCCTTTCCTCATATTAGCCCTGTGATACTTCCTTTAACCCATCTCCTTCTTCATCTTCACTTGCTGCAGCTCCCTTCAAGCACTTCTCATATTGTATTAACACAATGCAAAGGGTGACTTCTTTTTACTCTTTTTTCATGCTACCAATTACTACTAAACGGAAAGCTGCCAAAAACATAGATACAATCTCCTCAGTAACACTCTTCCTCTGAGGTTACTTTCTACGGAATCAGATACTCAAGAACAGATTGATTTGAAGCCAAATGTCTGCACTTTTCAGTCAATAGAAATATTGGGGCAAAGTGCTCCTTTACAACCTGCTCCCTGTTATAAATAAGCTTGTTTCCTTCCAGAATGGCTTTGATTGAGTACACAGATGAAGTCCAAGCCCAGCAAATCAAATCAGCCACAGCAGCACTGCAGTTCCTGTTCTGCAACGACAGCATTCATGATTAGGGATCAGAGAGGAAATGTCAGCTTATTTCCTGAACAGGTGTAATAATAGCATCGGAGGAAACCTTACACTTAATCCCTGACATTTTCAGAGGGATTCTTGTCGAATCAGGAAATAAATGTGAGATTAATCACTGCTTGGTAAAAGTGTAGATATGTCACAGCTGTATTATTAGGTCTGCACCCACACACTCAACGCATCCACTTCTAAATTGAGACCAGTGCTAAGCCTAAATCCCGTTCAGATTGATGACAAAGCAAACCCTTTGCTGCGGCAGAACCAAGAACTTCACATGTGACTGTTTGGACTGTGGAGACAAATTGCCGTTTTGAATCTTGATTAATAATTAAGAGCTATGTATAGTCCTTATTGAAAACAGAAGAATAAAAACACCAAGCATCATCATAGGAAACAAACCAGATTACCATAGGGAAAAAAAGCACAGTGTCTCTTATTCTCATACTGTTTGTTTTATTACCACTCAAACAGCTGAGGTAGATCAATGCATACATAAAGCTTCAGTCACAATTGATGTTTGCATCTGAATTTATTGACATAGTTTGCAGCTTTGTTCTTTTTAGGTTACTAGCTGGTGTCTGTAAATTCTACCTGAACGAGCCTGTCTCTACAGTTAGCAATGCCACTTATAGCGACCAATCAGAGGTTCCCAAATATAAATGCATCTACAAATTAGGCTGGCAACATTAAGACATTGTTACACACAGATGATACAGAGTGAGATCTGAATACAACAGAGTCACAAGAAAACAAAAGGTTAATAGTTGTTTAGCATTTTGGGAAATTTTAGAAGGGAAATTTATTGGGGAGGGTTTCCTGTGTGTAGGATCACATGATATAATTATAGCAGCATTGTTTTTTTTCTCTGTGTCTGAGCTAAATGAAACTGTAGTTGTAGTGTTAATTATTTTGTTGTTTTTTAAAAAAATTTTCCTATTGTAGCTCCTTTTTCTCAGGAGGTCTTGTGTTTTTCAGGCTGCAGTTGTCAGGCTACAACTGCAGCCTGCAAGGCAGATAAAGAAATCAGTTTTAATCTGTCCTGCCCAAGTAAAGAAAACAAATAAATAAAAAGTTTTCTACCACTACCACCCAGTTGCATATCAATATATTAACTTCTCTTTCCACCACTACATGTGTAACATTAGCTTGGGTCAACAAATGTGTTGTGGGTAAAATAACAGCAGATAAAGCTTGAGTGGTTTCCTACTCCTGTAAAACATAGAGTGATAATTTAAAGAAAATGGAGACTGTTTTCAATACATAATACAGAAAAAACATGTTAAAACCTAGAAAAGAATGACCAGCCTTCTCACAGAGAGAAATGTTCTACCACGAGCTTCTGGGTGGATAGTGTAACATTTTCTTAAAGGACTGAAAGTAAATATCTGCTCGTCTGTGATTGCAACACATTGCAGCTGCAATCAGTTGAGTGTGTGTGAGGCAAGAAACAAAACAAAAATACCGTAGATAATCTGAGTGCCTGTTCTGGGGAAATTGATTAAGAAATGTTTCCCAGTCCAGATCCTAAAACTTAATTAATCCTCTAAACGTGCAACACTCCTGTTTGTTGGTGATCTACATTTGCTTTTCCCTTTAATAAAGCATTTGCTTAAAAAGGATGATTTTTAATACCTAATATAAATATTGCAGCGTTGAAGCTGAGCCTGCCATACAACTGCTGCAGGAAAGAGTCATCTCAGGCAGAAAGGTTGGCTTTTTGTTTATTGCTGAGACAGGAGCTGGGCAGTATAACAACTGCTGCAGAAAAAAAACACACACTCTCACAGTTGACTAATGGGGCTGCAGCAGCACTTGCAGTTTATTTTCCACTATGAACACTTTTTTTTGTGTACATCTATAGTTATGATGAGATTAATATGTTCCTTTTGTCGTATAATCTCTGTATCCATGTTTAATCACATAATGTTAATGTGAGCACTTTAGTAAAGGAGCTGTGAGTCAGATTTCTTTCTAATCTGTGTCTTTCTTATTCATGTCTTTATAAAGCAGCACACAGAGAGAGAAATGTGGATAAATACAAAGAATTAAACTGAAAGTTCATTAAGTTTTAATTTAGACTAAGATTTTTCTACTTTCAGACACGGCATAGATTTAAAAATACACAATTTAAGAACAAATGTGGTTGCTAAACATCAGAAGAAGCAATTAATGCAATTGGATGAAAAGTCACAGTTGGGAGATAACTTTGGTGGATGCTGGGTGAACAAGTAAGTGAATTAAATGTTTTTAAACCTAGAAGGTCCAAAAAGAGACCTCAGAGTTGTTGTGTTTCATGTGATTTCCGACACCAATCAATATACAGACTTACAAAGACAAACGGAAAAAATATGCCAACCAGCAGGGCGTGTTCTACCGCTTTCTGTGGTGCGTTCATGGTCCTACAAAAACATGGAAATGCAGCTCTGCTCTCTTGATTAACATATACTCTAATGTGATTGATATGCTCCTCAGAGTTTTTGGCAGCAATGTGACTCCATAAAAGGGTACCAACGCCGCCTCCCGCCTCTTGAAAAGTGGGCATAGGCGATGGATGGATGAATGAATTTTCAACAGCTTGGAAAAGTGAAACACAGCTTTAATCTAGTTTATTTATTTTGTGAATTCAACGTCCTGGTATAGTGAAACGCAGATTACGTCCAGCTTTTGCATAACACACACTGAGACATGCACAGCGCAGGCAAATGGGATTAGAGAGTGTGTCTGGAGCCTGTGGCAGGGAGTTTGTGCGTCACTCCTGCTGAGCCAGATTAAACTGAGCTTCGGTCCAACCCTACAAGACGAGCTGCAAAGCTGCAACTCAATCTCCCTGTTTGTCTCATTTTCACTTTTATCCCACACTTTTCTGATCCTCTAATGTCATCACCTTTATTTTCTGTAAACGTACTCATCGCATGTGCAAACAAATCTGCTTGAAGTAGCAAACAGTCACCTGTTCGCCGCCCCCTCTCCCGGGGCTTCCTGAAGGCGCTGGCTGCAGTCACGCTCCACGTTCGGTTCGTCCATCATCTGGCGGAAGGGGACCCGGATGACGTATCTTCATCTCCTGGGGATATGCACAACATAATAAGGACATGACAAGGGAGGCTTTAGACACATTCAGAGTACTGTGGCAACACACAGTGCCTGCAAAAGTATCTACACCCATTTCACATGTTGTCATACAGGAGTGTTTCTCAATTCCGGTCTCTTCTGTCACACACCTGAATTGTATCTCTGGGTGATTAACAGGCTTCTGCAGTACTTCATGGTCATGCAATCATTTGAATCAGCTGTTCTGGAATAAAAGCACATCTAAAACATGCAGAGCAGGGGGGCGGTGAGGAGCGGAGTTGAGAAGCACTGTCATACACGTCAACATCAATTTACGTTACATAAATTGCATGCGACAAAGTCATGCTTAACTGTGACATGTAAGGAAAAGGATAGTGTTTCTTCCAATTTTCTTTTACATGGATGGGTCTGAAAAGTGAGGATTGCACTGGTGTAAAACAGAATAAAAACAAATACCAAGCTCTCTTCAGACGTCACCTGTAGTAATTTTGTGGAACTTAATCCAACTGTCCTGTGAAGGTTCAAGAGGTTTGCTGAAGAACATTAGTGAGCTTAAATTTAAATCATATGGCATAACTCCAAAACTGCTAAAAGATGAGAGTCACACCAAACTGACTGTCTTACCAAAAAACGGGGCATTGATCAGAGAAGCCTCCAAGAGGCCCATGCAACTCTACAGATGCTGCACAGTTTCACAGTTCCAGATGGAGAGTCTGTCAACGTGTTTGTTATTAGCTGTGAACGCAACTTATCTGGGCTTTACGGAAGAGTCGCAAGAAGGAAGCTACTGAGCAAAGAAAAACCGTAAACTGTTTATTCTTAGTTTACAATGGCCACAGCTGGCGACACGGCAAAAATATGGCAAAATTTGCTCAAATGAAACTTTGCCACCAATATGCAAAGAGCTGTGTGAGAGAGAAAGCCACATCTGCACATAACCCTGAGCACACCGTTTCTACAGTGAATAACGCTGGTGCCAGAATCGTGCTGTGGTGTTGCTGCTCTACAGCAAGTAAAGGGAAACCTTTCATAGGAAGCTACATGCAGTCCAATCCTGGGAGAAAACCTGCCAGGAGCTGCAAAGGACTTGAGACTGAAGTAGGACAAAAACCTCTAGTCATAAATGGTTAGATCAGAGTATTTTGTTAGAATGGCCTAATCAAAGTCTAGACTTCTACAATTTAGAATCTGTGGCAACACATGACAGCTGATGTTTGAAGACATTCTCTGTCCAACTTGATGATGAATGATGAATTTGACAAGGTTGAATATAAAAAGTTACACGCAGGTTAACTCCATATTATTGTAGTTATGATGATGATCTAGTTTTTTGTTTAAGAATTAAGGGGACAGACTAAAAATGTGCCATACATTAAAATTTTTCTCTGGTAAACATTTTGAAATCCATCCTCTTCCTTTTACTTAACTATGTACTCCTTTTAGTTCTAGTTTTTCAGTTAAAATCCCAGTGTGGAAAATATTAAAAACAATGCGAATGTTTGTATTTATTTACATCTATTTAACATTCTATTCTTTCCTTCTGAAAGAGGTAAAAGGAAGGAAAATAGAATTAAAAGCTCCACTGTTCAGCAAAAAAAATGAAACAATTCAGTAATTTTCACAAGCAGGAAAAGGAAAACATTCAGTGTGAGAACGTGCACTAAGTTAACAAGGCAAGGATTAGGAGAAAGAGAGGCAGAGTGCAAAATGATATCTCATAAACAAACAAAAATATGAAAAAGAAGACAACGCAGGAAAAAGTGGGGAGAAAAGCAAAGGGAGAGGAAGAAGGATGGGAGAATAAAAGCGTCAAAAAACATAGTGGGACTCCATCACAGCGGGATAGGCCGGGCTGAGCTGCTTGTGGAGTCCCACTTCCCCCTGCTCTGCTCTAAACACCATGCATTATTAACGAGCCCCTTACAAAGCCCTGGGAAAAGAGATGCTGGGAACTCTTTATCCCCTCTCTCCCTTCTCCGCCTTCATCCACTCAGTTACCCTCACCTCAGTACTCCTTTCTTTAATAACTCATCTTACCCTCTTGTTCGAAGTTAATCATTTGATATATGTTCAGGCACTCGAGCTGCCGACAAGGCAGCTTTTTATTGTGTGTATATCAAGCAGCTTAAAGGCCTCAGAGATGGATATATTCATCTGTTTCCTGAGAAATGAGCAAACAGAATGAATGCCTGCTACTTTTAGTTTCTCTTTATGATGTACAGTAACAGATAAGTTAAATAAGTTTTTGTTGTTGTTTTTTTTTTTTTTTTTTTGCTTCGTTTGATGATGTGTGTGTAACATTGTGTTTTATGTCCGGAGTGAGAGTATCTTTTTATCATCCCGGTTAGCGGCTGGAGTTTGTGTGTGTTAGTCAGTGTGCTGCTCACATCAATAATGTATGCAGATAATGCAACCGCTTCGCTGTACCAACAACTAACAGGCATACCGATGCACACAGATGGAGTCACGGAGGGGGAGAGAGAGGAGACACATGAGGCAGCAAAAAAAAAAATGGAAAAGATGAGATGTGAAAAATACAAAGTGTGATGAGAAAATGGTTTAAAGTCTACAGTGTGAGCCAAATTGTAATACAATTCAGATTTTACTTGGATTTCACCAAACTTAATTAGCCTTTTTTTTGTTTTGTTTTATCACATGCCACATTTCTGTATGACTTGGAAAAGTCCCACACAAATAAGTCACTCATGTGCAACAGAATGCAGCTGAAACCAAATATTTACACACATTGTATAACAAGACACAAAGGCTTTTTTTCTGACATTAAACTTTTTTTCTGTTTTAGGTCAGTTAGGATGACCTAAATTATTTTAAGGGGGATTGTCGGGGCTCATGTCGACCGCACAGGATGCCGCCCTGGGCGGTTGCCCAGATCAGGAACCACCACTGTTTATTCCATTATGTTGCCCAGGCTTCACTTAGAAACGATAGTATATTCTAATGTAACCCGTCTGGAACAAATAAAGGACTGTAAAGAAAACATCTGAGCTCCACTATGACCTTTTTACTGATTGATCAGATCCTTTTAGGGCTGGAAGATCACAGAACAAGATGAATGAAACCAGAATAAATGCTACGCAGTCATTAAAGTTACCAAAATGATGGAGATCAATTGTAGTTCCTCATTTCTTTAACAGGACCTGACACCAACAGCAGTGCATGAGATTAAAACAGGACAGCCTCTTTGGTGGAAGGAGATTTCTGCTTTTCAAATGGATTTGGTGGTGAATAACTCTTGGAATGAGAACAAATGCAGCGATGACACAGTGAGATGTAACGGAAGAATGGCTACGTAAGAAAACATTTGATTTGAATTTGTGTGACTAAATTGAACAGAATTTAATCACATGTAAATGTGCAGGTGATATAAAGATTTAAGCTTAATGCCAGTTTTATTTACTGCACTTATGTTGTACAAATGGACAACAAAAGTCATCTCAGAGCACTTGCCGCAAACGACACACAGGTCTACCCCTGACCTCTGACTGCACCTTGACTATGTTCATCTTTAGAGGAAGCAATCCGATTAGCAGATCACCGTTTAGACAGACATACAAGCACACAAACAAACACACATAATCCATGTCACCTAACGACATTTACTGGTGGAAGACTCCAGTAAATACTGCCTCAGGCAGCTCGCGGTCATTCGAAGACGTGAATGGATGTGTGTCTCTCAAGTTTCACATTTCGCTGCTACAAAAGCAAGAATCAGGAGAAAAACAGAACAATCTACAAAACTACACCACAAAAACAGTTGTTTTTTTTTACAATTTTAAACAAATAATATACAGAAAATAACCAACTCTGGATTTCGGCTAGTGCTCATCTGCCAGCCAAACACATAGAGAAACTTCAACAAATATCTAATACTCTGTATCAGTATGTTTGTCCTAACCTCGCTGAAAGATATAGATTTTTTAAAAAAACAAAAAAACTGAGCTGTTTATTTCACCAGATTGATTATTTTGGATTTATTTTTTGCAGATACTTGACCATCACATATGATTCAAAATGCTCGTGCTGCTTTAAGATTTTTACATTCATGCTATAACTACAGACTTTAAAGTGTTTTATTGGGGTTTTACTTGGTAAGTCGGCACACAGTAGGACATACTGTAAATGTAAAATGAAAAGAAAATGTTTTTTTTTCCCCATTATGTAAACTATAAAAAACTGCTGTGTGCTTTTGCATTCGGCCCTACTACATGGTGGAAGTAATAATTGCTGCAAATATATTTGGAAATGTTTTGGGAATTAGCTCTTTACATCTAGATCAGTGTTTCTCAACCTTTTTTGGGCCAGCGCCCCCCTAGCCTTTATCCAGGTCCCTCACCGCCCCCCACCAAAGAATTTGTAGGCTACTTTGCACTGACTATTATTTTATCATTTATATTACTATTACTATTGTAGATGTTTTCATTTTTATGCTTGTTTCTGTATTTATCATCAAAAATAATTTCCCAGGGAACAAAAAAGTCATGGGAATAGAAATTATTTTCACAGGTGTCTACGACAAATGCAATGAACATTCAAGTTAAAATCTGTAGGCCTAACAGCAGCCAATCAAAGTGAAAAAAATATTCTTGTTCTTTGCCATTTTCTAGTTGTTAAATATTCCACAAAATGAGCAGATAAAAGATGTACAGCAATGCAAGTTTAAACTCTGAACTATTTGCAAAAAGACTGAGCTCTGCAACATTAAAACATGGATAGAACTGTAACTACATTAATCATAACTCTTCTTCTCTTCAGTGTTTCTGTCGGTTTCTGGTGGTGCAGCTCTGTGATGCCTTCAGGAGAATGGGACATCAGAGTATCATCCATAAAATTTCACCCACATGGCATTTAATGTGCAAACCAGAGCTTTCAGTGGAAAAACAAAAGTTCCAGGTCCTTTTAATGCCATACAAATATGAGACAGAAACATGGATTATATCTTTATATAGACCTCTCTATTGATTTATAGATTAATAGTTTTACTGGACAGAAATTACAAAGAACAACTTTGGTTGTTGATCAAATCCTAATGAGTCAAATTGAAAGTGTCATGGAGCCTCATGACATTAACACTGACATGAAAAATAATATTGAAGAAACAAAAATATCAAATCTAATTAAAAACATAAATAAGTGATCAGTTCTTTACTGTTATGGTCTGTAAGATATATTTATTCTCAGTACTAGATATGGTCTCAACAAATCCATGACATTTCAACAATATTATTTTACCTTTTATCTGGAAATAGTGTCTGTTTATTCTTGCCATACAGTCCTCTGTATAAATTATTGCTCGAAAGGTCTTGCCATACCAGTTTATTCCTCTGTATTTACTTTAGTTTCTTAGTTTATTCTTGCATTTTGTTCTTCATTCATTTCCATTTAGTTTCCTTTGATTAGTATTATCCTCTCTTGGTTTATTGCTATGTCCACTTTAGTTTCTTTCCTGTTGCTACATTTATTTTATCATTTATTGACGCTCAGTAATCTTCACTCATCACCTGCTGCGCCGCCTAATCGTCATGTTTTCATGTGTTTCACATCATGTGTTGATTTTTCACTGTTCAGGGTCGGATTCTCTGTTTTTATGCCATAATTCACATCTAGTTCGTCGCTCCGTTTTATGTCCCGCTTCTCCTGTTTCAGAGTTTTGCGCAATGCGTCTTTTTTTTTTTAACCCCTAAGGTGCAGGGCGGTCGGGAAGCGTATCGATGGGAAAAAGGCAGACTGACATAAACCTTTTAAAACAATGGAAACAATTTCTGCATTCTGATTATTGAAATTTAAAAGCGCTGTGGTACCGTTGTTCTATCACCCCCGTTTCATACCGGACCACTAACAGCACCGGTGTTAACGCTATAAGATGAACGCCCTCTATCGTGGTATCACCCTTGGAGGGATTTCTTTATTTAAATGGGTTCATTTTTCAGAGGGATACTAAGAGAGGGTATCGTGGTTTTAGTAATTACATGTTTATAAGAGCGATTTTCTGTTGTCCTTCCATGGAAGCGGGCAGCATCCAGACGGAAATAAAACACTTTTTAATATAAGTTGCTGCTTAACATGATCACAGAACTGCCAAAACATATGTTCAAAAATACCAGACAAAGTGTATCACAGCAACGCCATCAGCCGGTGTAACGCTGAACTGATGCAGTGAAGCTACTAGGAGCAGGATCACGAAGCTGCGTCAAAAGCTATTCTGAATAGAAGAAGAGCTGCCATCGATACAGTTGCAGCCAAGCATGGTTTAATGTTACACAATACAGTTTTAGCAAGTTGCTCAAAGTCTAAACTGGCATTGTTGTGCATTTAAAGGTGTCAAGTTTACCTTCGACCAAACGCCCCCCAAAGGAATCCCAGTGCCCCCCTTTTGTAAAAATGTCCGCCAGCGCCCCCTGCCGTCCTCTGAACGCCCCCTGTGGGGCGGTACCGCCCACGTTGAGAACTGCTAATCTAGAGACTGAAATTATTACTGCTTGCTCAGTCAGGTTAGACACAAACTTTCAAGTTTCTGGTTTACTCACATGTGAATATGCTTATTCTGAGCTGTTCCATTGTACCTCCAGCTGTTTGCTGAATATTTAGTTTACTTAATCAAAAAAAATTAATGAAAAAAGATTGTGGGTTCAATTTAAAGGCCACATCCATTAGACTTTTAATCTGTAAAAATGTCTGAATATTCAGAAACAGTATAAATCCATTATAAATCCAGTGGCCGCCTTTTCATTTTAGCAGTGCTGCAAACTGTTTTCTTATTTATTCAACTCACAAGTGGCTCTGTAAACTACTTTGAGTCATCATTCTAAAGGTTTTCCTAGCAAAAAACCCTCTGACTTTTCCACGAATAATAGCTTAGTGTAGATTCACAAACATGTGGGCAATTAGACTGGCTCTTTTAACTCAAGTCCATTAATGGCGCTGATTTCTTTTTATAACGTCCCATTTGATCTTTCCAGCACTTAACTGTTCTTGGTTCGATGCACACTGTGAACTGCATGTTTATTCTTGTATTAGCCTCACAGAGGCGAATGAAAGGTTTGTCCCACAAGTAGTCATATTAAATAAATTAGAATATACATCCCAATAAGGCTTGGCTGCCAGATTTGGAAATAAGACGCCTTTAAGCAGGTATTAAACATGCTTTTCATTAAGCCCACATTCCAGTTTTTAAACATAGATTTTTTTTAAGGCAACCCAAAAAGTCAAATTTCAAACAAGGTTTTCTCCATACATTATGCAGTCATGTGAAAATAGATGCTCTTGGAAAAAGTATGCGTGTTCCAACATATTGAGCCATACAGACAACAACAATTTAAGCAGTCGGTGTGCTCTAGACTGTTGCAGTGAGAGCAAACGAGCTGTCTGAGGCTTTCAGAGAGAGGATTGGAGCAGGTTATGAGTCTGAAAAGAGATTTAAAGAGGCCTTTAAAGAACTTGAATTTATCCATTCCACTGTATGGAAAACAGATCTACAAGCGAAGGTCGTCTAAAGCAACTGCAAATGTGCCCAGATCAGGTAATCCACCCTCAGGATCAGAATGCAGGTTGGCATTCATTTGGAGTTTTGGTAACACTTTATTTGAAGGGGTGTGCATAAGACTGACATGACACTGTCATAAACATGACATAACATCTGTCATGAACATAAAGAAGCCTTTATGAATGTTTATGACAGTTGTCATGAAGTGTCAATCAGTAAATAATGACACTTTTAATGCAAAGTTGCTCTAAAAGTTGCATTAAAAGCCCATTAGAAGTGCTAACTTTGCATGATTTTGTAAATTATGATAATTTAATGCAAAACAGGCAACCATTAGCAATTGGGTCAAATTTAAAACATCAGCAGAATCCAGTCCTCCAGGATGCAATAGTTTCTCAACAGCCAAGAGCCAAGACCCTCTGTACAAAGCAAAGTGTAGTAGAGGGTTTTTATCAGGGCAGTGGGAAACAGGTTTAAGAAGTTATTAGATCTTGTACCTTCAAGTGGCGGTAATAAACCTTTATGGATTTCATCTGCCATTACCAGTGGTGGGAAGTAACGAAGTGCAAGTACTTCGTTACTGTACTTAAGTACAATTTTCGTGTATCTGTACTTTACTTAAGTAGATTTAATAATGGATACTTTCTACTTTTACTCCACTACATTTTACAGTAAGTATCTGTACTTTCTACTTAACTACATTTCTACAAAACTGTCGCGTTACTCGTTACATCCAAGTCGCGTTGCTCTTTTTTTCCGTTAAAATGTGAAGTTCAGGGACGTAAGGTGGCGCCGTAAAATCCGAGCAATATCGTAACTTACGTGTCTGTTGTCACCCATCGCCTCCACCTTTACTCGCACGCGAAGCTCCAGACATGCGCAGTGGTTTCCTCTGAGCGAGTCTAATCATCAGTAATATAATAGCGCTACATAAATTGATATGGCTACGTGTAAAACCAGCAGCGCTTCGCTTTTACAGACGTGGGGACTTCGTCCAACTTTTAGCGTCACTTGGAAGGAAAGCTTAAAGAAAGGTAAGATCTGTGGACGTGATGCTAGCAAAGCTAGCTGTACTGACGTAGACACACATGTTGCATCTGCGATGAAAAAAAGTTGTCATTCATGCCCTGAATTATTGTGTGGAGGTGTTGACTGAGGTGTTGCAAATATGGGACAACGCTGGTACATTCAGGAACGATCCGATTCTTCTGGACGGATCTTTACTGATTGCATTTATTTAAGCTCTTAAGTATTTAATAACTAGTTTTTTTATGGGAATGTGGATCTTTCAGATCAATTTGAGAAGCAATTTTGATAAGTAAAAGTTAATTTTTTGTGTCACGTAGCGCGGGGTGCTGGTCTTGACTTGGTCTTGGGTCGGTGACCTTGACTACAACTCTGCTACTGGCTCCTTGGTTGCCTGTCCTCTCCCACCCACCTTCTTTCCATCCACTTTCTGTTGGATTTCTTTAAAAATAAAAGCCACTAGTAGCAAAAAAAAAGTGAAGTTCATGTTATGTTAGGACAGGAGACAAGATGTTTCCATCCCTAAAAGTATGATGCATAGAATCACATAGTAAGTAATCACATACTGTAAACATAATAAAAACATGCTTTATCTGTGGCATTGTTCATTAAAATGGCACATTTCTAATGTATTAAAATTAAATACGATCGGGACACTTAATGATATTAGCGATTAGGTAATCCGTTCAGCAAGCACTTTTACTTTTAATACGTAAGTATTGTTAAAAGCCAGTACTTTTTTTTACTTTTACTTAAGTACAAATGCTAATGTGGTAGTTTTACTTTTACTTGAGTACATTTTTGTCTGTGTATTTGTACTTTTACTTAAGTACATTTTTTGAGTACTTTCTCCACCACTGGTTAAAATAAACTTGAGGGTTATTCTCACCTCAAGTAAATTAGCACACGGGAGACGCAGTCTGTTACTCCAATTTCTCTCAGCTTATGAGAAACTGCAGAGCAACTGGCAGCTCAGAGTTCCCATGCACCACATACCGGTGAAACACCGTTACTGCACCCATCATCTTTAACCCCTGTTAACAAGTAAAATATTATTATTATTATTATTATTATGATTATTATGATTATTATCATCATAACCCCATAAACATTTAAATGCTCCTTTTTTTTACTTTTTTTTCACACACCAGTGGGCATCACAAGAGGTTTGTTTGACTGATAGACCGGCCCAGGTCATGTTGTGGTTCCACTGACATTTGCTTTATGCCTGTTAGGAGATGGAACCCAAATAACAAATAAAAATGAGTGGGCGGTAAGTGGAGGGGCCAATGGTTCCCTGGCCCCTCCTGTTAAGCTGCGCAAATCACTGCCAGTTCAGACTTGCGGGAATAATGCATTTAGTAGCCACAGATTAATTTTTTTTTCAGAGCGCATGCTCACTGCGTGCTATTTTTACCCTTAGCAACAGTTGCCATGCTGCTGACAATGATGTCATCAGCATGACGTCAAATGATGTATGTGTCATGAGGCCCTTCTGAGGATGACTTTATGATGTCATAGAGTCCATGACATCACCAACTGATCAGTTAATTCTTTGATCAGTTACCACAAATCAGTTAACAAGTCAGTCAACTCGAGATTCATTTGGACGTTTTAGCTCAGCACAATAAAGATGAACGACGAAAGCCCACAGAAAGAAATGGATGTGAAACCTAAGGTTTCTTTTTGGACGAAAGTGAAAAAGACATTGTCCAGCAAAGTTCATCCTGGTCAAAGAAGCCCAGATTACAAAAAGAGAAACTTTCTCAGTGAACTTTTGTGGGAAGTGATTGAAAAGGCTGCAGATGGACCAACTCTGCATCTTGTCCGACAAGTCTTTGAGGAACAACATAGCAAAATTTTGATCTTACTTTTGAGAAAAACTGGAGATATAAATGTGAATGTACTCTCTGAGGTTTCAGAAGAGCTTGGTGAAAGGATTTTCCAGAGTCTTGCGAGAGATGCATTCCACTTTGCCAGTGGACTGCATTTAATCGCACTACTGGAACACCCAGAAGGACACCAAGTCATCGTGGAAAAATTCAAAAAGCACCTGGAGAATCCTGTTCCTCCAAAGAAAATGTTAGCGTCTACCAAAAGAAAGATCCGAAAGACTTTTTTTCCAACTGAAGACTTGTACGCAGATGAAAACTGCCTGAGTGAAGATTATACTCAGGAAACCATGGACCCTGAACAATTTTTGAGGGACGCAAACAGGATGGGATTCAGACATGGAACAGAAGAAGAAAGGAGAGTTATGGTTCAAAATATTCTTTGGAGATTGATTTACAAGTCCAGTTACAGATCTAGCTATGGGCATTACAAAAGGAAGGACACCGAACCGGTCCAGAGAAAGCTTGCTCCCAAAATATGGAAAGAAGTCAAGGATATAGATTTTGTCTTTTATGACAAAATGGAAAAAAAAGCCTGCCGAGACATCCTGCAACTTCTCTGGGGCAATGAAGACGCAGTTAGAGAACTGCTCTTCAAAATGATCAAAAGCAACAACCCACTAGTGATTTACAAGGTTGTGGAATGCTTTAAAAGAACCCTTGCACGACCACGAAAAATCAATCTCAAAGACACCTTTCTTCAAAAGGCATGGGGCCTCATCAAAAAGGCTGCGGGTTGTGGAGACAATCCAGACGAAGAAGAGAGGCAAGAGCCCACCAAGAGTGGATCAAATGTGTTTAGTCCACACTTAGCTGGGCCTCTAAATTTGGCCAACTCAGAGGTTGGTACTGACTTGGAGGAGTCAGGGCCGAACTCAGAGTCAGGGCCCGCCTCAGAGTTAGGACCCGTCTCCGAGTCAGGACCCGTCCCCGAGTCAGGACCCGTCTCCGAGTCTGGATCCGCCTCAGAGTCTGGACCCGCCTCAGCGTTAGGACCCGCCTCAGCGTCAGGACCCGCCTCAGCGTCAGGACCCGTCCCCGAGTCAGGAACCGTCTCCGAGTCAGGAACCGTCTCCGAGTCAGGATCTGCCTCAGCGTCAGGACCCGCCTCAGCGTCAGGACCAGCCTCAGTGTCAGGACCTGCCTCAGAGTCAGGGCCTGTCACCGAGTCAGGACAGAACTCTGAGACGGGACCGACCTCTGAGACGGGACCTGCCTCTGAGATGGGACCTGCCTCTGAGATGGGACCTGCCTCTGAGATGGGACCCGTCTCCGAGATGGGACCCGTCCCCGAGTCAGGACCCGTCCCCGAGTCAGGACCCGTCTCCGAGTCAGGATCTGCCTCAGAGTCAGGACCCGCCTCAGAGTCAGGACCCGCCTCAGCGTCAGGACCCGCCTCAGCGTCGGGACCGACCTCTGAGATGGGACCGACCTCTGAGACGGGACCGGCCTCTGAGACGGGACCTGCCTCTGAGACGGGACCTGCCTCTGAGTCGGGACCCGTCCCCGAGACGGGACCGACCTCTGAGACGGGACCGGCCTCTGAGACGGGACCGGCCTCAGCGTCAGGACCCGCCTCAGCGTCGGGACCGACCTCTGAGATGGGACCGGCCTCTGAGACGGGACCGGCCTCTGAGACAGGACCTGCCTCTGAGACGGGACCTGCCTCTGAGTCGGGACCCGTCCCCGAGACGGGACCGACCTCTGAGACGGGACCTGCCTCAGAGTCGGGACCTGCCTCAGAGTTATGACCTGTCTCTGAGTCAGGACCTGTCTCCGACTCACGACAGACCTCTGAGTCCTCATGCCTAATCTCACCAACGTAGTGACACCTTGTCAGAAGTGTCAAAACTGTTCCTCAGCAGAACTTCGCAACTTATCAGAGCGGATGATTATGGCCTTAAAGATTGCTTGCAAGTTTTCAATCTGAGAATACCGGAAACCTTTAGTCATCCGTTGTTACAGTGAGAGCAAGACGGGTAGATTGACCCGAAGAATCAGAATTGGAGGCCGAGGGAACGATGGCCCACTGGGAGTCTAGAAGGGGTTCGAAGAAGGAGAGAAGGTGGGGGGCTGACGTATCGTTAGAGAGGTGGGGGCGGGGGAAGCAAAGGATTGAACGAAGGAGAGACATTGAGGGGGGGCTAGTGTACCATGAGAGGAACACTAGCCCACCGTCAATGTAGAGATAGATATGAGGGGTCAAAGAGGGTGGGGCCGGTCTAACGTACCGTTGAGTGCTGGGGAGGCGGACGGACAGCAAATTGCAAGAAGGGGGAGGAGGTTTGGCTGTAGAAGGAGGGGGCAAAGGAGAGACATTGGGGGGGTTAGTGTACCATGAAGGTACACTAGCCCCCCCTCAATGTAGAGATAGATGTGAGGGGTCAAAGAGGGTGGGGCGGTCTAGCGTACCGTTGAGTGCTGGGGGGCGGATGAACGGCAAATTGCAAGAAGGGGAGGAGGTTTGGCTGTAGAAGGAGGGGGCGAAGGAGAGACATTGGGGGTGTTAGTGTACCATGAAGTTACACTAGCCCCCCCTCAATGTAGAGGTAGATGTGAGGGGTCGAAAAGGGTGGGGCCAGTCTAGCGAACCATTAAGTGCTGGGGGGAGCAGACGGACGGCGAATTGCACGAAGGGGGAGGAGGTCTGGCTGTATGTAGAAAGAGGGGGGCGAAGCAGAGACATTCGGGGGGGTTAGTGTACCATGAGAGGTACTCTAGCCCCCCCTCAATGTAGAGGTAGATGTGAGGGGTCAAAAAGGGTGGGGCCAGTCTAGCGAACCATTAAGTGCTGGGGGGGGCAGACGGACTGCGAATTGCAAGAAGGGGGAGGAGGAGAGGTACACTAGTCCCCCCTCAATGTAGAGGTATATGTGAGGGGTCAAAGAGGGTGGGGCCGGTCTAGCGTACCGTTGACCGTTGAGTGCTGGGTGGGGGGGGGCGGCCGGACAGCGAATTGCAAGAAGGGGGAGGAGGTCTGGGTGTAGAAGGAGGGGGGTGAAGGAGAGAATTAATCCCCCCGATCCACCTATAAATGCTATTTTATTTATATAATTAGGGCTATTGTAAGCAAAAATTTTAGTAATCGCGTAATCTATCGATTATTCTTACTATTAATCGAGTAATCATATAAAAAAAACTGACAAAATAACGAATTGGTAAATCTGGCATAACAGCAGTGTTACTATCGGATATCAATATCAGTCCAATTTTTCATTTTTGAGCTTCCCTAGCAGATACTTTTTTGTTGTTTAGAAAACTAACCTGTAATAATAACAACTCGTTTTCTAAGTTAATCTGAGAAAAAGTCATACAAAATCTAAAATTAATTTCAATTTAATAAAAAGAGGCAGGCTCACAAATACGCTTATTAAAAATATCTATGATCCAGCTTTTAGTTTATGTAGTCAGTCAGTAGATGAGCTCTCACGTTGCCCCATACATGTCAAGCTTTGAGTTTGAGAATATGGGAAATGTCACCTGAAGTGGTGGTGGGCCATAATTTAACAGTTTATGTTAAATTATGGGGAAAAAAACTTAAATTATGGAAAAATTCTGCTGAAATTCCATAAAAAACGAGAAAGTGTACTGACAGAAATTACCAGGACATTTCCCTGTTTTTTTATGGAAAACTTTGAAATAAAATACTGTTAAATTACGGGAAACTTCTGATGGAAATTCTATAAAAAACATTGAAAATATCATGGCAGAGAATTACCAGGACATTTTCTGTATTTTTTATTTTTATTTATTTTTTTCAGAATTTCCATCAAAAAAAATTCCCTAATTTAACAGTTTTTATGTCAAATTTACCAATATTTAGTTAACCCAAAACTGAAATTCTCTTTTTACTCTGTCTTTTGTGATGCATTCACAAACTTTTTTTAAAAAAAACCTTGGACATTTCCAAATACTTTTGTCCTCCAAACCATTGAAGTCTGTATTCTATACCATATGTTAATTATAGTGTAAAATATATTAAAGTTAATGTATTTAATATATTCTTAACATAATTTTGAAACAAAATTAAATTCTAAGTCCACAGGAAATGTAGTTGTAGAACACAAAACACTTAGTTTGAAAGTAGCTCATGCAAAGTGATGTAAAAATGAAACCATTCTGCAATCAATTTGCAGACTTTATTTTGCAATTTAAGACCATAAATTGACGTCATCTAGTCTTTATAATTAACCTTTACTATTATATATTAAGAGCTAAACATATTCTTGAGCTTGCTATTGTTTATCTTCTGTACATCACAACTAATTTATTGCATTTTACTATACAAATTTTCAACGTATAAATTAAATGTAAAGCAATTTTGACTCTAGTCTTTGAAGTCAAATAAACAGTTTTGTTAAGTTATTTCTATAAGATGGAACATAAAAAATTGCTTTTGAACATGAAAATCATAGTTGTAAACAGGATCAACATACTTCAAAATAAATGCCGAAAGTCTACCATTATTTTTATGAAATACAGGTATAAATATTTTGTTAAAATCAAATGCTACATAAACCCAGCCGGTAACACTTTATTTGAAGGCAGGTGAATAAGACTGACATGACACCGTCATAAACATCTGTCATGGACATGAATAAGTCTTCATAAATATTTATGACTGTTGTCATAAAGCGTCATTCAGTAAATCATGACACTTTTAATACAAAGTTGACATTATTGAAAATGTCTTTGTTTTGACAACTTGACATTAATCTAGACAAAATGATTAATGATTGATTAATAGTATTCAGCAGGTTGTTTTCTAATGTATTAAAATTAAATATGATCGGGACACTTAATGATATTAGCGATTAGGTAATCCATTCAGCAAGCACTTTTACTTTTAATACTTAAGTATTTTTAAAAGCCAGTACTTTTTTACTTTTACTTAAGTACAAATGCTAATGTGGTAGTTTTACTTTTACTTGAGTACATTTGTGTCTGTGTATTTGTACTTTTACTTAAGTACATTTTTTGAGTACTTTCTCCACCACTGGCCATTACACAGAAGAAGAAGACTGGGCCTCTCCTCCTCCTCGCTGATGGCTGTTCTGCACACCTGCATTGCTGCTCAGGTGTGTTTTCTTCTGCTTGCAGGTTTGTGGGGAGTCCATTTTTCCTTAAACCCTCTAGGTAAGTTTGTGGATCCTACCCATGTAAATTTTTTGGTGAGTTTTTTTTTTTTGTTAGATAGGAATATCTGGGTTATTCTTTGTTTTCACACAAACTAGATCTCTGTTAGACCATGTTGTTTTATTTGTTTCTTAGATTTGGTACAACCTAATGACCCCTTTCTCTGATAGAAACTTTTGAGACAATTAATAAAAACTTGTTTCATATTTGCAGGGACTCTGTCAACTTATTTGTCCGGAGGTTGTAACAGATTGCATATCTAAATACATGGTTTTTACCCAAAACAATTTATTTGTAGTAGTTGAAAGGTAACTCCTCCATAGCTGTGATTTTTCTTTCAAACACAGTTTGTACATATGTGTCAGAATTCATAACAAAGACTCACCTGAAAAGAATTATATTAAAAAGAGGATTTCCAGTTATCAAGCCGTGTGTATTTTTTTAATAAAAGTTTTACACAGATTCCCTCTAATGCCAATTAATATCTTGATTTGTCCTACTGATGTAAAATCAGAAGTTTCCATTCAGTCAGGAATGATGTATAGTTTATTTTTAAACATTTATCAGTGAAAAGCACTTCTGGAACTATCCTTGCTGCTGTCAGGGAAGCCCTTAATCAGGTATTGCAGATAGAAGTCAAACTTGACTATAAATGTTGTCTTGATAAGAGATTAGGGTCAATCTAAAATATTTTGGACCTCATTACAGAAAGTTCTCTACAGATTCACTGTTTGTCTGACAAGCTGTGGGAAAGATCAGATATATCTGATCGTCATAAATGACGATAAAACGTTGAAAACAATTTCACAAAGCATAGCTTTCAAATCTAATTTGTAAAAAAAAAAGTTATGGGGCGATCTCAGTACATTGCAGAACCAATCTGGGGAAGTCGTTGCTACTTTTAATGCTACGAGTCCCACAGCTTTTAATACAGTAACAGATATAAACGTTTAACCATGAACGGCGACACGCTGCCGAAAGACAGATAAAATATGCAAAAATGCATTTTTACCACGAGTGAGCACAAGAATGCTTGCGCGCAGAGAAACAAAGAGTCTGACGTGCACACAGCATCCAGTTATGTCTCAGTATTAAACTTGACAAATAAGAAGCATCAAAAATGTAGCCCGACCTAAAAATAACATCATAAATGAGTAAAGCCGAGCAGGAAGGGCCGTCAGAATGCAGCCGTGCAGCCTCGCTCTTCTTCTGTTTCAGCTCTTGAGTGTCAGGACTCAGTTTTCATTAACATCCCTGCACAAAGTACAGGACGGTAATAACCTCCTCTGAGGTTGGGACATACAGTCAGTGTACAGATGGAGTCGAGCTATTCACGCAGAGCACGAGATCACGTTTCTTATCATGACACAGTGGAAACAACGCAGTGTATTCCAGCATGATGGAGCAAAATATGCGATCGTAAGATGCATGCGCTTGTAGATGTGTGTGTGCGTGTGCGTGTGTGTGTGTGTGTGTGTGTGTGTGTGTGTGTGTGTGTGTGTGTGTGTGTGTGTGTGTGTGTGTGTGCGTGTGTGTGTGTGCGTGTGTGCGTGTGTGTGTGAGCATGCGCAGTGATGCATTAGTAAAACGCATTTCACACAGAGTATGTACTATGAATCTGTTCATCAATTCTTCAGCAGTGGTTGAACACAGTGAAATGACTGACTCGCTTGCTGCGAGAGCCGCCAGTGATAGTCTGAGTGTCTTTGTATCTAATGACTGATGTAGATCTACCCTCATGACGACTTCTAGTGTTTTACATACAAATAGATCAATTAGGCACAACATTATGACCCCTGATAATTAAGTTAAAATTGTGTTCTTACGATTGTTAGGAAATGGATAAAGATGTTGACGAGGGACCAGTAGTGATAGCTAACTGGACAGGATGCTCACATGGCATTTGTTTATAGGCTCGTTTGCACCGTTCTATGTTATATCTAATAAAGACACTTTTAATGGATGTTAAAATCCAGTTTAATAATTCTCTACTTTACTATCCATTTTTCAGTTATCTTCTTGTGAGTCTAATTGTGAGGGGCAAAAAAAGAACTAATACATCCATAATGTTGTGTGATGCACAGCAGTTCCTCTGGCTAGTTTGATTTGATTATTTGACTAGATGATTATTGAGAAGTAAGCTGATTGGATAATGTGTGAGCACGGTAATGTTTTCTTTACATGGTAGGTGTGTTTTACCCCTTAAGACAAACTAGGTATTGCCACCTCGGAGAGACGATGTAGCGAGTGTTCTCATTTTGCCAGAGTTGACGGGACTAAATGACAGCAGCTGTCTCTGGAGTACAAACGTGGGATTTTGTTGTGTCACCTGCTTCTAAGGTTGCTTTGTGTCCCCGCTGGTTTAAGGTGCATCAGAAACCTGTAGGAGCTACACGAGGACTAAACGTAAGTTTTTACTTAGATTTGTTTAAGGAGTGAGTAGTTTTGCCCATACGCTTTTGAGTGTCTAAAACTATAGGTGGGTGGATAAATTCAAAATATTGATAATATCAATATGAAGTCAGTGTCAGATACTAGGGAGGTGAAATACAACTTCAGTACTTTAGTTTCAAATTCCTACCTGAAATTCGACTTTATTCTCATTTTGTAGTTTTTTCAACTCCACCTAAAAAATATATCTGTTTTCAGTTGATCTCAAATGATAATTTTTTCTCTTTTATTTAGGAAAATGCACTCAAATGTGACTATATGATTATACTGAATTGGAATAAATTGGTATCATTTACTTAGGACTCCTGTATGTACTGTATGTAAATTAATATGTATTGAACCTGTTGTCTCAAGAAAAGTGTCTCAAGAAATTTGCTGCAAATTGGTGCTATATAAACTGAACTGAATAGTTTGATCGGTCAGATAGTTCCAGGGTATAAAAAGTCAACATAGCACTTTTTGGTTACCCATCGTTGCTTACTTGACTGAGGTAAGTTTATGAAAGATTGGCAGCTCTCACCTAAAGCTGCACTGACTCTCATGGAGGAGTAGGGGTAGGGAAACTGAAGATCATTTATTTATTTATTTATTAGCTCTGCATAAGAGGTTTGTGGATGCTTTTTTTCATTTAATGCACAGATAAACCTCATAATAAATACCTAATTATCACATTTGTGATAAGCAGAGCAACATCTACTGTTTATCCTCGCAGGCTCACTGGGAGGCTGGAGCCTGTCTCCGGTGGTCAATGGGCAGGAGGTGGGGTATTTACCTTGTTGGCTGTTCTTCACAGGAAAACACAGAGACACGCCACCATGCACGTAAACACAAGCACTATTGTTGATGTTATTGGACTGTGGGAGATGGCTGGAGTACCCGGAGAGAACCCACGCATGTCAACTCTATACAGAGAGACTCAACGGACGGGATTCGAACCTCGGACCTTCTTGCTGCGAGGCAACATTGCCACCACCTGAACCACCGTGCGACCCAGCAAAACAACGGTGGAAGCTTATTTGTAATCTTTTCTCTTAATTTTTATTCTCTCCCTGTATTTTTTATTTTTATTTTTTGTCATTTCCCTTACGGAGATGCGCTGAAAGAAAACCAACACAATTGCGATCAATTCTAATCTATTTTAGGCACTTTCTGTCTTGTGGTTAGTGGGTCTAGTTGGCTGTATAACAACAAGGGTTTAAGACCTTACCGAGTAGCGGCTGTTCCTGTCCTATAATCCTCGCCTGAGCGCAGGGCGGACCGTCCCGACCGGCCCTAGTAACGGTGAAGAACTTGGAGAGTCGCCGCAAAAGAGCCGCACCTTCCTCAGACAGCGAAGAAGCCAGTTAATCCATATCACCTGGGGGTTTCAGAGCACCACATCCTCCGGCAGAAATCAGAGGGAGCGTCTGCTAGTCCATACGTAGGTCCCGGAGCAGGTGATGCGAAGAGACGGGGTGAGGTGCTTAAGCGTCGGTAATCTTCTCAATCAACAATCCCATCTCTCTCTCTCTCTCTCTCTCTCTCTCTCTCTCTCTCTCTCTCTCTCTCTCTCTCTCCCCCAATTTCTCTGTCGCGCTCTCGCTCTCTCTGGCACTGTTACCTCCACGTCTCTTCTCCATCTCTCTGTCAAACACAAACCCAGTTCAAGTTTGCATTACAACGACACAAGCCGAAAACAAATATTGGAGTCGGCGTCGCTATTTACACACCTGCACTTGTGCGAAATAGAGTCTGTTTACAGGGTGCGAGACTCTGCTTTTCAACCTTCCTGACTGCGCAGTAAACGAGATAGAAGGTAAAATATATTCAAAGTCGAAGTTATAAATAGGCATACCATTTAATATATATATTTTTAAACTGAGTTTAATGACGCAACCTGATTAGCTCACACAAATAACCTAATGTCACATTTCGTTGAATGAAAATAGGTATTTGTCGCCCCCTGCTGGCGATAGTTATTCACTACTACGCACCTGAAGTTGTTTATGTCCGGATTCATTCAAGGCTAGAAGAATTAGGTCAAATCCCTGGCAGATTTGGGTTTTAAAGCAATTTCTAATAAGATCATCAGTATCAATCTTGAAAACGATTCATCTATTTGTATCTACACTCTAATAAAAAGGCATGCTGAATGTTATTTATTTTCAAAAAGAAAACCACTTTTAAACGATGGATGTTGGTCCATTTGTCAGAAGATGAAAACTGGCTCATCTTCAGTTCTGCCTCATGCACCAGATGATTTGCAGGTGAACATAAGCAGTGTTTTTGTTTTTGAACTTCTATGTTCATCAAGGTTTAAACCTTGATGAACACAAAAGAATGAATGAATTTGTTCATAGAGAACACCATATTTAAACATAAGGCTGGCTCTCGGTTTACTAGTTGATATACAGTCCTGCACTCGTCTAGTGGCTGAAATGAGTTTCCTCCACAGGATGTCTGGGGTCTCCTTTAAAGAGAATGAGGAAGTCAGACATCCAGGAGAGACTCAGAGTAGTAAAGAGGAAACATGGATCGAGATAGCTATAAGTTATTTGTACAAAGTCTTCAAGTAACTTGAAGAAAGTCTGGTTTTTCAGTAAATTTGGTTTAATTACTTTTTTTTTTGGATGGCCCTTCTGTGGTTCTTTCCTTTTGTCCCTTACGTTCTTCTATCATCTGTTTTTTTTTTCTCATTTCTTTATTTTAAAGTCCATGAAGCAGCACAGGTTATTTCTACTTAATCTTCTTTAATTTTGTTGTTAAGTACAATTCACGAGTGTCGGTTTTCGAATTCATTTGTTGGAAATTTCTGAGCGCATACAGTCAGCTTACACTTCTGGCAGCAAGATGTCAGTGTTGCACAAATTCTCTTCCACTTTCTGTAATTTTGCTTCTGTCCTGTCTACATTTCCTCCACCAACACACAAACACAGCTTTCACAGGCAGCATTAAGATCTGTAAATCCTTTATGCAGCTTCCAATAATAATAATAATAACAACAACAACGTCATAACCCCACTTCCAGTCATCGCTTGATCGTCTTCTTTTTACAATCCAACTCAAGTCTGCTCTATTTTAACGGGGAGGAAACTCTTTTGTTGCTCTTGTCTCGACCCCCCTGCTTTGAGGTTGGTTTGATCTCCGTCCTCAGCCGTCAGATCGCGGACACAACTATTTTGGGTGGGTGCAAGGGGATTTTTTTTATTTATTTTTTTTGCCTTTTGAGTGTACTGAGTCATAAGATTCAGCTCTGCTCTTCTACTAATAAGGGCAGGGAAGTTATGGTTAGAAAATCGTCTACAAGACGGAACTTTGATTAAAAAAAAAAAGTAAGTAAAGCTCCCTTAATGAACGAATCTGAATCTCAGATCAGAGCCCACGACTGAAGATGTCTAAAGATGAGTAAATACAAGTGAGGAGACTGAGGCCAAATGCTAGAGGTCTTTGGGTTTGGCTTAAAAATAAATAAGAACTTTTCCTTTGGTCATTTTTTTCTGTAAACCTTAAAGAAGTTGTCTTCAAGAATTTTAAAAAAGAGATACATTTCTTCTCGAGACCGAAACTTTTAAAGCAGGTCCAACAAACAACTCCAATAACCACAGAACAGTGTACACACATTCTCGTCTTTTCTTCTTCCAGTTTCCTCTCTGTAAGGAGATGAAAAGATCTTTCATGTTGTTTCCTCTTGTTGCATTATTTATTACTGTGTGGCGCTTTATTAGTTGGTTTCATCTCAGATTTTGCAGTCTGGTTTTGGGGAAGCCTTTGAAATGTGTTTCTGACTCCAAACAATCCTTTGCCTGCTTTCTCTCACTAGCTCCAGTCGCCTCCTCTCTTATGTGAATAAAAAAAAAAAAAAAAAAAAAGAAAAAGGATTTTCAAAGCAGATGAACCACCCTCTGAAGCCAAAATCCATTCAGCACTGTCCTAAGGAACAGAGATGTTGTTCTTGTTTCATGGCTAACATGAAAGAAAAGAAGATCATCCTTTTTTGTCATTAGCCTTATTAGCATCATTATCCTAATATGGATGAACTTCAGATGACTGGCTTGGAGTTGTTTGTGTTGACACTGAAGCAACATGCACGGTCTTTTCCGTACTACATCAGAAAACACTCTATTGCCAGTGGGGAATGTTTTTGACAGCTGACGTATTTCTGATACAACCACTAGATGGTGGAGCTACTCCTGATTACAAAAAGAGTGAAGGAAGGAGAAATGTATTTATTGGAACATGCCACCTAAATGTGGGCAAAGTTGGTGAACCAAAACAAATGAAGGCAACTGATTTATCCTTTAAAATTAACAAATGAAAAGTCTGGAACCTTTCCAAATGTTAGAAAACACTATGACACATGTATATTGATACACAGATATCTTCATTTGATCAAATCCAAGCCTATTGGAAGTAAATACTCATGAGAAAACTAAACAACGGTTTACAGCATCCACACCTCCAGGTTCACAACTGAAGCCACATTTAATAAAGTAACTCATTTACTTCAGTTTCTCTGTTTTTGAATGGCTTATGTTTTCTATTGGTTTACATAAGATGTATATTATGTTTTTGAGCGTTTGCCCTTTGAATTTCCCATAAACTATACAAAAAGAAAAATCCTGCCTTTCATCAATCTGGCACTCCTAAATAAAATGTAATTGTTTTAAGAAGTCAAAGCATATTTATGTTACAAAAAAATCTAATTAATAATCAAAGCCAAAACGTGCTGTTCACAGAGTCTCCCCTGCCTTGGCTTGAGATATTTAGCAAAGATGAATGGGTGAGTCCCATATTTTCCTTCTACTTTATAATAATTATTACTTTGTGTTGGTCTTTTACTATGAAAATAGTGAAGTTATTTTTGGTTATATGAGAAAACATGAAAATATTCAATACTGTATGGCATTAAAGTTAACTAAACAATCATATAGTCACCAGTGCAGACTCTCACTTAAACCCACAAGCATGTTGAACTTGTTAAAAGACCTCTGCCTTATAAAACACATTCATGTGAATAAGCCACTGATGTAATGTGCTGTGCGCTGATTTATTATTTTGCAGTTGTAAACAATAATAATGGTTATGTTTTATGTTATGTTCATTACTGCTATGCAGGCGACGTCTGTTGGAAAGATGCCCAAATCAGATTTGGGACACAACCAAAGCGCATACATTGGTACCTAATATTTTATCAGCACATTGACAAAAAACCATTTACAACAATAACGTTGTTTGTTTACGACTCTTCATATCATAAGGTTATCTATAAGCACTTGAGAACTTTACCCTTCTTGGCATTCATTTTATCCTGAACTTAAACCCCATAAACTCGTCTCTGCAATCCCGTGCCACCGTCTGAAATTATTCACCCTCGTAATCCTGCGCTAAAACAGTAGTTGCAGATGTGCGGTGTAGATTTCCAGCAGTGCAACAAACATTTCAAAGCAAAGCTTCATTAGGATAAAGATGAAAAGGATCCAGATGAAGATCTCATCGAAACCAAAGCCGTGTGTCTAATACAGAGAGAGATGAAGCTGTTTTCTCCCACCAGAGGGTTATCGCAGATAGGGAAGTGTGCTACTGTAAATTGTTATGAGGACAGACTGGATAAGAGCTCAGAGCACCAGCATGAGCCCGGTTCAAAGGGGCCCATCACGTCGGGTGAGAGATGAGATGAAGGTAAAAGGAAAGAAGAGCTAATATATTTTGGATGGCATGGGAACGGTTGGTGGTGGGGGCTGAAACCTATGTAAACTTAATGGCCGGGCATTTCCCTCCCCTCCGTCTTCTTTTCCTCCACATGGGTCCTTGCATCTTTATCAGGAAGCTCAGCCACTCAGCAGCTGATGGTGGATAAGCCCAGCAGGTCTGGTTTTGGTTTGAACTTGTCTTTTATTCATTCCATCTCTCACAGTACCCACACCTCCACCATGGCCCGGTTTCTCCTGGCAGGCCTTAATCTCGCTCCCTAATCGGCTGCAGACGTGAGGCTTTGCCATTCTTCGCGGGACGTGCCTGGGAAATGGCCAAGTTTCCCTAGTGACTGTGGAGCTGGTCGGTGCAGTCGTGGTAGAGACGCGCTGCCACTTTCAGGGGAAGGATAGGCTGCTTGCTGTTCGTGCTTTTCATACTCTTGAGTTTGATAGGACAAGAAGCAGCACCAGGCAACGTTATGGCTAAAGGGATTTTTTTTTGAAGTGGAGTCATGTGGGGTTTGCAAGAGAAGTCAGTATCTTATCTAGAGTAGATAATAGAGCAATCACAGTTTGGAGAAAATTTGATCGGAGGGACAAGTTTGCAGCTACACAGAGCTGGGCCCACCTGCACCTTTTTACTTTTGCAAAAGTCAAATGTGTACATTTTCCCTTTTTTATTCAAAAATGTGTTGCTGATCAGCTAAGTCCATAAGAACTTTTTGATTGTCTCTTTGCTTATTCTACGCTACAGCTAGCCTTAATATTTTCTCAAGTCTGCTTTGCAAAGTATTTTTAATTCAATCAGACTGGATAGAAAATGTCTCTCCACAGATTCCCAACTATATTTAGGTCTAATTCATGAGTTTTAGGATGTAATCGTCTCCTCATCTCCACCAGAGTTACTATGGGCCTGTTGGTTGTTTTTTCTGAATAACTCTGTCTTTGGCCTACTTATTTATGTTTTTTCTGCAGTTGTTTTATACACATTGCCATTATTTTTAGATGACAGACTGTAAAGTGCTGAGAGAGATGTACAAGGTTTGGGATTCTGTCGAGCATGTCGAACACTTTTCAAATGTTCATGAGCAAAAAAAACACAAGCTCATTATAATGTAAAATTCCAATAAAACAGATTAAAGTCTCCAATCGAGACGTCTCAAAATGTGGAGAAGGTTCTAGGTGTATGAATGTTTTTGCACGTCACTGCCAATATTTTTATATCTTCTATCTTCTCAGAAAAAAGTTGTGTAATTGTCACATTTCTTGTCAGTAGTTTTTGTTCGCAGTTGTTCAGTTAGACCAGGATAGTTGTGGGTCGCAGCTGGGTTTGGGTTTGGGCACATTCAGCAGCCTGAGGTTGCCTGGTTGAGAGGACAGACAAAATGAAACATAAAGTTTGAACCAAAGACTTGGGGAGTTTTGGGTTTGTTTGATTAGTCTTAATTGGTGGAAATCCAACGTGAACGAGTTCTTCTCTACGCAACTGTTAGCTTGAATGCTCAATGAAAGGCTTTACCTGAGATGATCTATATGTTTTCCACAGTGTGAGTTTGGGTCTGACTACTCAGAATTTTTCCATACAACACTTATATAAAAAATTTAAAAAACAAAACAGTCAGCAGAATTAACAAACCTACAAAAACAGCTGGTCTTAGCATCTGTATCTTTTTATGAGGCAACAAGTGAGGAAAAACCCTTTGATTCAATGTGAACAGAACACACACACACACACACACACACACACACACACACACACATGCATAAATAACTCTGTCTTTTATGTTAGCCTTATAAAGCGGAATAAATAAGCACAATCCACTTCACTCAGGGTCTTTGTAGAGAGGAAGCAGCTGGAGATGGCACTGGGCCGCGTTATTGTTTGTCAGCAGCTCCCTGTTTGTACCACAGTGCCTTTTTGGCGTCTCCTGTAGAAGCGACAGGATATGTCAGCAGCACAAAAAACAGACTGCTGAGTAGGAAAAGTGTAGTGATGGTCATCGCTGATTGTCACACCAAAGTTGGATGAATGCTTTGTCTTCCCATCAACCAAATAAAAACCAATTTAGCTTAGATAATTGTTGAAAAACTGAAATAGAGCTAGCATTGACTTTTAGATATAGGTGGGAAACATGTCTTTAATGTTTATTTAAAGTGTTTGGTGTAAATCCAAATCTCCTGGTCCTAGAGTCTAGCGCTAACGATTACTCCAACAGAGGCTAAAACTCCAAACCAAAATAAAGATTTCTATAAATCCAATTTATAAACCTCTAATATGTTGATTATTAAATTCACAGGAACTGATGATTGGATATGTTAAGTCCTTTCTGTGTGAAACACATACGGAAAAGAGAAAAGTATCTTTTCTGGTCAAAATAATTTACTAGATATAAAGTAAGTTAATACAAGAACAAAACAAATCAAATTGTTGTTGATAAATGGCTCCTGACAACCTTAAGCAAAATTTTACAGGCCTTTAAGGAACCATTTAGGAACACAAGCCTGAAAATTTATTGACATACTTTCTGGGCCTTATGTATTTGTACAAAACTTCATTTCCTTACATTCTCCATCAGTGCTTTCATGCTGATTCTTCCTCTGTCCTCGAAGTGGGTTTAAACGTTCACAAATCCAACTTTTTGGAATGAGCGTCCGTGTCCCTTTTGTCTGGGATTAGAACGAAAGGAAGAGACGGACGGGGAGAGCGAGGCGGATCGGAGCACGTACAGCACTACTCAGCACAAACTGGAAAGGATTAGTAGGGAAAACACTGTCTCACAAGGAATCAAAGTGTGTGTTATTAATTATTGGAAAAAATTAAATGCGTATCCCTTTTGAAGACATTTGATTTGCACTTTGCAGGCTACGTTTCCAAAAAATCGCACGGACTGTTGACTCAAAGAGTCCTAAAAGGTTTGCTTGGCTTTCCAGCCAGCTGGCAGTAGATGTAGGGAAATTGTAAAAAAGCCCAGTAATAATGATACAGCCAAAACCGAGGGAGAGTTATGTTTTAGGTTAAAGTGTATAAAGGCTCAAAGGAAAATAAGGCACTGATTAGCACATTAGCTCTTTTCCGCAAATACAATAAAATCCTCTAGTCTACATTTATTTATCACCAGGATCCTTTAGTTCTGCTAAAGGTTTCTTTGAACAGACTCGGATGCAGTGTCATATAAATCAGCTCTTGCAAACTATTAACGAAATACAATCGGCAGCAAAAGTCCAACAAACCATATTTCAAGCACGTCGTCTCCAGTCGCTGTCATCTGTTGTCAGAGGCACAAGTGCTACCTTGGTCAGTGTAAGCCCGTTAATTCAGACAGAGAATTAGCCTACCAAATTTGAACATCAATGGAGTAATAATCCTACACACAGCTTTGGTTTTCTGCCAAGTTTCGTAGCCAAAGTTTAACTGAACTTGAACCCTGAAAGTCGTGCCCACAGGCAGTACCACTCTGACAGCCGGCCAGACTTGTAATGGTGCTAATATTACTATAAAAAAAAAACAAGAGACAGATCTAAAAAAACAAAAACAAAAAAAGGTTAATTTAGTTTCAGTCTTATTTCATATGGTCTTCTACCTCACATAAATCTTCAAGGTGAAAAAAAAAATCAAGAAAATGAAAGTTTTGATCAGTTTGTTTGGCCGAGCATGATTGTTCAAATCCAACACTAGCTCCTTATATATAAATCAAATATATCTTTTATGATATATATGATATATTTCTTTACTTTGCGAGGTCTATGCTTTTTGGTGTTAAAGCAAAGGTGAAGGCAAACTGCTAGGTGCTACCAGGGTAGAGAATACCAGTTTTGTCAGGCAGATGATGTGGCAATGGACACAAAGCAGCCTCTGCACAACATGTGCGGGCCTCATGTTTTTATCAAACGTCTCTCTTTGATGCAAGCTTTTGAACACGGAGAGAGCAAGGCTAACCAAAGACAGAAACACTTTAGTTTTACTTCCCATCTAAAAAGAAAGAGGCTGAGATGCTGAATTTCTTTCTCCTTATCTTACAATCAGATTAAAGAAAATCAAATGCACACTGAGAACCTTAACACCTGAATGTGTTGTGAAAATTTCTCAAAGGGCTTTTGTTAAATGTTGTGGTTAGTTGGTAATAATGTGTTTAGCCTCTCCTGAGTCTGTGGTGTTGAACGATATTTTGTTGGGATTAGAGCGGTGACTCTTTTTTTGGGGTACGTCTCTACCAGCAGGCTTTTTTTGCCTCTTCTGCTTTGAAAAGCCGCTCAAGCTCAGTCTGACTGAACGGCGTTTCCACAGATTCTCAAGTGGACTGAAGTCTGAATGTCGCTCGAACACAGTCACATACTTTAAATTTAAACCAGGTGTCACATTTTTCCACTTTACCATCACACACATAACTCTGTGTTAGTCAAAACACAAAATCCACAATGATACATTCAAGTTTGCGCTCATCACATGACTAGTCAAAGGAGAACAGCAGCAGGACTGGCTACTTTAAAAGAAGCTCCCTCACTGTCGATGACAAACGAAACATGTGCTTGAGGTACACTCATTTCTTTGTTTCTGTCTGTTCATTGCTGTTCGTTTGGAACAAGTGCCACAGTGACATGAGAACATGTCGAACAGGAAGTAGATGCTAATGGCTCCAAAGCTGCGGTTCAGAAGGACAGATGTTGCAACAATCAAGCAGGGGCATGAGGAAGTGGGTAACTGGGAGCACAATACCCAGAGTGGTCTGATAAACACTTTGGGTGGAGGAAAAACCAAACCGTCTGTCGGATGTGCTTTTGAAGTCTGCTTGTATTGTTTTTTTTTTTTTCTGGTGCCGTTTTATTTGGCAGATAAAAGAGACAGGTGCCTTTGTTGTCGGAGGCTACAGGAATGTAAGAAATGGAGCTTCCATTTTGTGCCATTATATCCTTTTTCATATTGGTTCCCACTGCAGAAGACACGTACTGTATTTACAGGAAAAGCAAAAGCTCCATTACCTGTCCGTTTTATGTTACCTCGAGGTACTGTGGGTTAAAAAGACTAATAGCCTTTGATGAAATGGAGCAAAACTTAAACCCCAGAAACCAGTGGTCTTTGATCATTTAACCTGATCTTCTTATATTTAATAGCAAGACCCATAGAAGAAGCATGGGAACAGGCTGCAGGTTCTTTTGATGATTTGCACTCGGGTCACGCACGGTGGGAAATGCCATACCACCAATCATGAAGCCAAAAGAGATTTGTGAGAGCTTTGCAGCAAAACAAATAGAGCACTCCACTTTGTGCTGTTTTGGGAGACAGACTTTTCTCCTCAATACGAAGAAACTTGCAAACATTTTTGTTGATATCAGTGATTTTCCCAACTTTTGTTGCTCTTTCCCATCAATCCATATTTTAGCCAATTCTTGGTCTTCAGTTTGTCTATAAAAACTACTAAGAGCCTATTTAGTTCTACATTTTAATAAGTTACTTACCACCAACCACAACCTTTTTAAACTCTGGTTTGTATCAGAGCCAAATGACTTGTGTCACTGAGATGCAGCAGCTGACTTTGTCACATGACTAAAAACTGTAATCATGGGATTTAGGAAGGATCTGCAGGTAATTGATTTCTAAGCACAAACTATTAAAGAGAAAACGCAGTGGTGTAACAGAGTTCTTGTTCTGGACCCCTGATTTGACTGGATTAGGGTTACTGACACGGCGTTTTTTTCTCTCCTCTCTTTTTCTGACCCTTTTGAGCCGCTCTCTGTAAATCCAAAAGAAAGTTGTGTGTAGAAGTAACCTTGGATTCCTCTCAGGTCACTTTCAACTTCAGCATGTTGCCTAACAACATGCTGCCATGTGTGGCTGATTTGACATTGGCAGTATTCAGAAAAGGAGTAGACTAATAAATTGACCGGTGAGTGCAAGGATGTGTATTTAAAACTATACCAGCTGCCCCCACCGCCTATTCCTGGATAAATGCTGGACAACATTAAAAAGCTGCAGCATTAAGTTAAGGTTAAACAGTAAAAACATCATGGGTTAAGTTGAAATAGATCCTTATATAGCTTAAATACTTTCACTGCCATTGGCTTAAAAAACAAATTTAATATAAGTAACTGAAATAAAAAGATTTGAATACTTTTATTTACTGGCTCCTTTTCTTCATAAAAACACCTTTTTTATTCTAACTTGTTAGAAGAGCTTTGATGTCAGAGTGACAAGAAGGGAAAGGGCTATCTGCACCAACGTACTATTACATTTTCTGCATTACCATTATTTCCAAACCAAACTTTCTCTCGTGTAGCAGGTGCCAGAGTTGCCAGTTGGCCAGTATAAACAGCTCTGCATTTTCTCCCCAAACCTATATAACGTCAGCGCTGGCCTCTGATCTACGGTGTAGTGGGAGCAAAGCAAGATAAATAACTCTTCTTTTTTTTGTCTGAGTCCAAAGCAGACAAAAACAATCTGTGGTTAAATTTAATGATGATGACTGTTTATCTTTTATTTGAGCTGAAAAATGGCAGCTGCTGTTTAAAGCGGTCTTTGATGTAACTTAGCCCTTTCTGCCTCATACCATTAAATTTAACACTGAGATCCAACTTGGCATAAAGCTTGTTTTTCTTTCTCTTTTCCCCCCCTGTTAGGTCTTTGTGCACTCTGTTTGATAAACTTCTACATGCTGGAGCTGCAGCCAAAGGGATTGGGCTATTTTTCAAAGCAGTATTTAATCCAAAACTTATCCTCAAGCAGCATTGCACCACAAAAGTGACATAGACTGATTTTAATAGACCTGTCTGCATATCAGGTTACTGTCAAAACTTGAGTGTGTTGATGTAGTTGAGGGTTGGATTGCTTTTTTTTTATGGTAGCGAATTAAAGAAAATGACAGAAAACACAAATTGGGGATCAGAGTTTGTTCTTTTAATTAGTAAATCTCCTCATGCTCACAAACCTCAAAGTGGAAAAAGTACTTCTCGTACTATTAAGAAATAAATTTTTTAAGCTGGTATATTGCTTCCAGTCTGAATGGACGACAGGTGTGGCACACTCAGGACAAGTCGCCAGTTCAGGACAACACACACAGGACAAACAACCCTGAACACACACGCATAACTGGGGGTCTTTGGACTGTGGGAGGAAAGCAGGACTTGGAGGGAGAACATGTAAGGTCCAAGCAAACAGACGTCAGATCAGGATTCAAACCAAAGACCTTCTTATTGGATGCATCAGCACTACCGGGTGTGCCACTGTGCAGCCGTCTTCCCTCTCAATCATGCAGTAGCTTTTTTCTTTTTTGTACACGTATGAATTTGCTTAATCATAACCAGTAAATTATCTGCACAAAACCTTTCATGAATTAATGTTTTATGCTTTCACTTAAAGGTTCCATTTATTTTTTATTTTTAATAAGTCTGAATGTGAAAGACATACACTTTTCAAAACTTTGCAGCGTTCCGGTTTTTGTATGCAAACCAAATAACTACTGTTCATATATGAGTGGTCCTTTGTAGTGATAGGTCAACTGACAAATATTAACACTTTATAACTTTACGTTTTTTAGCTTTTTTTTTTTTTTATCACAATTTTTCTGACTTTCCCTTTAAACTCCAGATTTACTTAAACTCAGTTTTTATTTGTATTTTCCAACTCCATCACACATAGAGGCTCTCAAACGTCTGCACATCCCTGAATAAAAAGCAACGCTCTTGTGGCGCAAACAATGAGACCAGTCAGAACATTTTTCTCCTTTTAAGTCACATCTACCCCAGAATATTTATTAGTACATTATATAGTTTGAAGAACAATAACGTCTGCACCTCCTTATATGAATGCTTTGTTGAATCACATTTTGATTCAGGCTCTCAGAAACATCAGTAGAAAAACTGATTAGCCATAAAAATAAAAAAAATCTCCGCTTTACTTGTTGGATTTTCTTGACATTTGCTTTTTTGCACCCTTTAAATGATATTGTAGAGTTTGTTTAGGATTAAAATTGATCTCAGAATTCATACTTTACAGGAGTGCACACTTATGCAACCAGGCCGATGCAGATGTTTAAAAGCATTTCCTCTGTAACAAATTAGTTTGCTTTTTTTATTGAGTTTCAAGGAATAAGTGTCACATTAAAGGTGGAAAAAAGATCTGAAGGACTGATTTTCTTACATTAATTAAACCTACCATTTTAACAGGGATGTGTTCAGTATATTTATTATATCAGATAAATGTATCAATAAGAAAACATTGCAATAGTTAGTCCACACCAAAAATGCTAAACAGGTGATAAATACTTGCCTCGTTTGTAAAAATTATTTTAAGGTGCACATATAAAAACTAATAAAGTTCCTTTCTTATAGGTATCTTTTCATGACATTCACAAAAACAGCAGTAATCCCATGAACTAAACTGCGTTAGGTTACATTTTCAGAATCACATTTAGAAGTTACTTTGTGTTGTGAACACAGTGTGAAGTCGCTTTGCAAGTAGCCTCCATGTCAGAATGGGCACTCTCACAAAGCGCCATTGTGGGGACCTTTAAAGAGTCGCCCAACATTAAAGGGAGTTAGCGGTGGCAGGTGGTGCTCTGGAAGAAGAAGATCTCCCTGTGGTCTCATTCAGGCCTGACAGAGAGAGAACTGAGACAGGTGGTCAAGCCCTTTAATGTTGGAAGGCTTTTAATCTGTGCATGTGGCTTCAAACCAGGCCAAAGTTTACACTGACCAAGAACTCTTTACTGGCAGAGCTGTGATGGAGTTTCTTCTGCCCCTGTTTCATGTGGTTTGAAGGACTTTATGAATGCTTTGGCGACTTTCTCCTCTAGCGACACATGGTAATGCTCTCTTTGTTTTGGAGGTTTTGTGCAGTTGAAGTGTTTGTGCCACGTCCATGACAACTGGCGGCTCACTTAAAGTGTATTTGCCCCTGTTTGTTGTCAGGTAGTCATTGGACTGGAGTAATTTTATGGCACAAGATGTAATGATTGTATACACGTATTTGCAGAAACAATTTCAACAACAAGGTTAAATCTCTAGTAGGATATTTGAGCTCCAGCTTGAGCAACTAAATTGTGTCAAACAATCTTTTTGGGCCTCATTCGAGCCAGATGATTGGTTAACAAAAGTGAGCTTGTGTTGTGGAACAAGTAGATGTAGGAGCTTAACACACAGCAGTATCCCTTTGCTGTGTGTTTGCTGCTCCTTCTTTTAATTTCTGCTTGATAGACCACATCATGATCATAACTCAGTTTTTCTGTGTGTTAAAAGGGGGAAATGTCAGTATGATGGTTTTAGGTTCCCAGGAGCCACAAAGATCAGGGATGCAAATTTGTTTTTAGTTCTGAGCTTTGGAGGCTTCACACCTGAGTCACAGGCAGCAAAGATCTTTAAAGTAATGTTTGCAAACTCATAACTTTGGGGCCTTGGGAAATTGGAAAGTACAACTTTGAAAACTGTTATTACACTTTTAATTCATCAACGTCAAAGTGTTGTTCTCGAAAATGATTGATTCAATCCAGTTTAAAGATTCAGACAATATTTTCTGTGCAGGACGTTGTTAAGAAATTAAAACACCTCACCTCTTTTTCATTTATTTCTCCATCATCCATCCATTTTCTGTACTCCCTTGTCCCTTAGTGGAGTTGGAAGGGTTGCTGGGGCCTATCTCCAGCACACGTTTTGGGCAAGAGGCAGGGTACACCCTGGACAGGTCGCCAGTCTGTCACAGACAGGGTACACAACCAAGCACACACACACACTCACAAGATTTAGAGACCAATTTACTTGACTGTGGGAGGAAGCTGGAGTAACCAGAGAGAACCCACGCATGTGCAGGGAGAACGTGCAAACTCTGTGCAGAAAGACCCGGGCCAGGAATCGAACCCAGAACCTTCTTGCTGCAAGGCAACAGCTCTACCAACTGCGCCACTGCAGCCCGTTTCTCCATCATAATGATCTCATAAGGGGATTTTTAGCTGTCTGAGATTGAATGGTTTTATGTGGAGTCACAGTTTGCACAGCTGGATGCCGCTTCACATCACTCCAAATAATTCCTGAGGACTTTTATGGAGAAACAATTGATTGTTGCTCAACCTCCCTCTCATTTCCTCTACTTATCTCCCCTTAACATCTCTCTCTCTGTTGCCCTCAAAGGTTTTCCCGCTCACCATCCCACGTTCGTTTCACAGTTCCAGTGAAACTAGTGATTAAGTGTTTTACCAGTTTACACTCAAAAGAAACATATTTGTAATGGAAGCAAACACCTGGGAATGTGGTGGTTCTGAAACAAATTTAACTGAGGTGCCAGAGTGGGGCCAGTGTTTGTTAAAAGGGGCACAGAGCAAAAGAATGCAAGAAAAGAACCAGGGTAATATTTCATTGTTTAATATATCAAAGTAACATAAAGTGAGCCAAAGAGTCACTTGTGGCTCCGAAGCTGCAGGTTACAGGCCGCTGATCTAGCAGATTATTGTGATCTGATCTCAACACAACTGAAGCTTTTTTTAATGATTTTTAATTGTAAAAGATTAAATAGATCCAAGGAACCAATTAGTAACAGTTTCTATGCTATAAGAAGCCTTAAGACTATAAGAAATGCATGTAGCATTATCTTTTCAGTACAGGGCCCATAGGAGGAGCCAGGATTAGTTTCCAGGATTAGAGGCATTGGCCCCTAATGGCTCCTGTCTAGAACTGCAGATACTGCTGTGTCAGTATTTATACCAACAGGCTTATTCAGTAATAAAGAAATTATTGTGATTTATTATTTAATGTATTCTGTATGAAGTATAATTATAGAATATCACAAAAGATTTTTTAAATAATACTGATCTCTTGCTCTTGTAGTTTGTTAACTGATAGACGTGCAACAAAAACACGATTAGTATGCACTTAAATGGGAATAAAAACCCTATAAATATAAATACCTGAAAAATAAAAAATATATATAAAACCTATTTTATCTTATTATTTCTCCCTCCTACCTTTGTAACATTTGCATTCAAAATTATTGAAAAAAAGAATTAGGTACAGACATAATTACACAGCTCCTAGCTTGGAAAACTCAAACTAGAGTGAGTTTACTTTTTTTACCAAGCAAAAATATATTTTACTGAGGACCAGGAGCGTGAAACTTGAATGAACAGCAGACATGTCTCTATGTGCCTGCGTTTCCTGTGACTTCACTGTGGATACCAATGTTGAAAACAGCTAACATCGACTCTTCGTCACTTGGTAGTACCATCCAGCGTCTTTGTCTTTGGGACTTATTCATGCTTCGCTATGGTGCATTCACTGACTGGAAAATATAACGTTGGGTAATATTTGTTGACTGGTTTTTGCTTGGCCTTCAGCCATCGGGGTTTGAGAAATACTGGATTTTTTGAAGTGAAGTTATAATCATGTGATCAACAATTACATTTTTCTGCAAACATTAAGATGTATGCAGGAAAATACTTTATTTCACCTACATGTAGGATCACTTTTATCACTTTTACCTAAACAAAATAAATAAAGTCTATTCTATTCTATTCTATTCTATTCTATTCTATTCTATTCTATTCTATTCTATTCTATTCCCTATCTCCCTGCACACCAATCAAAGAGCATTTCTTTTTTTACATATAAAATACTAAAATACTTTTTTTAACCTTTTACACTGGTGTGTTTTGGTGCCTTATTTTTTTAATCGATAACATTTTAGTTTCTCAGTATTCATTTTCAAACTCAGTATTCATTTTTAAATCAGCAAGCTCTCAGAAAACCCTTGTCTGATATGTCCCAGTGATCTCAAACAGCAATTTTTTTTCCACCCCTATTAGTTTAGAGTCGCTTCCAGATGTGTAAATTCTTTCTGAACATTTCGCACACAGTAATTTGATCCGTTGTTTATGTAAGAATCATCAGAGGAGTTTAACAGTACCACCAGTCAGTAAGATCTCAGGACATGTTAGAAACAGAGCAGCTTCACAGTGTGTCTCTTGATGCATCTCATTAATCCCACCTCCCACAGACGCTCAAAGTCTAGATAGCATCTTCCCTGGACTTTTCAAAGTGCCATCTGCAGGGCTCAGCCTGGACCTGTGACATCACTTCCTCTCTCACATGGAGGCGTTTGTGGGAAATTGCACCACCATGACATCATGTAATGGTTCCAACATGCGGTGAGAAGAGTTGGACCGAACCAGCAACAGATGCTTTAAAGCGAGCTGAACTCTGCAGCGAAGTCGGCGGCGGCTCTCTCCGGCGTTACCTCAGCCCCGGTCAGACTCAAAAGTTTGATCCTTTTACACGTTTCCAACTTTTCAAAAGTCCATTTCTGCCTCCGCCTGTGAGATAAAACCACACATTAAAGCTCTTCTCAGTGATGTCACGGTGACCTCTTCACCAATTTCCCCCCGCTGTCGTTATCATGTTGCTCAATGTTTCGCCCCAGTAACTCATCATGACTCCTCAAACTCTTTCATCCTATGTACGGATCTTCACACATCTTGTATCCATCATTTGTCCCTCCTACACACCGTACACTCCTCCGACGTTCTCACGTTTATCCTCCCTCACTTGCTTTCACTCTCTCTCAAGGCCCCCCTTTTTTCTTCCTCTGACATGGTACATCAGGAACCACTGAGCGTGCGCACTGGTTGCATTTGTCTTGGCACCGGCTGAAGGTTCTAATGTTGCCACTTCAGATTAAGTGTTCTGGATGACTGTGGAAAGCAGCTTCCTTCTCATGAGGCTGCAGTAAAAGATCAGAGGAGGTGGGAGGAGATGTCCACTAATCCATCTACTTTCTGATCCGTGGAGTTTTGTTCCACTAACTCAAATCAGCAGTCCAGGAGGATGAAGTATAAAAGCTGTTTACTGTACACAACTTTCTTTTTTGGGCTTAATCTGCGGGGCGAGGCGTTTTCACATGCATCCACTCGATTTGATGTTTCTGCCCAGAAATATGAGAATTGCAAGCTCTAATATTGCAACTTTTTTTTTTTAGCTAATTGGAGCTGTTTTGGAGTGGAAACTTTTGCTTCTTGTGCTTCACGTTCTGTCAGAAAGAGTAATAGCTCTGCCATTCGTAATGAACTTCAGAGAAAGCGGCCTCTGCCCCCCAAACCCCCCCCTCCAAATATGTAAGCCGATGTTTGTGTATGTGTGGGTGTGCGTAAGCTGCTGTGCAAATGGGGTGGCCTTTGATGTCGCGCTGCTCGGATCTTGTAGTAGTTCGCCGTTCCCAGGCTGGCTGAGTCTGTCCTTTTCTCTGTGAAGGGCAGAACACAAAAAGAAAGAGGCACAGAGAGAGAGACACACACAGAGGCAGGAAATAAACACAGGAACGATGGAGTTCTCACGTTTAACGTCTTGACTTGATTCTGTTGAATGGAAATAAGTTACACATACAGTCGCTAAATTTCTCTGTTGCTGCTTTAGTTCGCTGCAAAAAGTAACAGGTCCCTGAGGTTAAATGCAATTATTTTATCTCCTAAACTCCATTTTTTAAAATAAAGTTTTTAATACCCACATCCACCCCGCCCCCATGTTTAACTTGTATATTATTCTCATGGTTCTTAAGCTTGCCAGGACTGATTTATCTCAAAACGCTGACTTTTCTCACCGTTCTCAGACAGCTTTTAAAGTATTGTTTCTAAGTTAAATGACTTGAAATGAAATGATTTGTACTTCAGAGGTGGGATAACATCAACACATTCTTGCATTTATGTATGTAATAGCAACTGACTGATATAGTGACTATTTCTAACTTGCAATTAATTGCAGTATTTGTAAACTGAAATTATAATTTGAAAAGGTCTGAATGAAAAATGAAAAAAACTTGAAAGAAATGACTAAAGATTTTTATTTTAACTCAAAGAAATTACTTGCTTCAGCCAATTAAGCATCACACATCATCTCCAGTACACAGGGAAACATCAACTATTTAGTACTTGTGCAAATATTTATTCAGTGTAAAGTGTTTGTGCCACAATATACACCCTGAGTATTCTGAGCAGTACCCTCTAGTGGCCAGTACATGAAATGCAGTTTTAGGTTTTCATTTTTATTTTTATTTCATTATCTCAAAAACTGAGTGTGAATAGTTTTGTGACAACTAAAATAAATCAACGTATACATCAAGTATAAGCATATAACTTCTGCCCCCTACACAAGATTTTTCTGATAAGTATACAGTGATAATAAAATAGAAACACAATATTAGTAATATAAGTAATATGAGTGGAAGAAAACTATTTTTCACAAAAACCCATAATGTAGTTTAAAGGGATAAAATGTGATTTACATGTCAGCTTTTATCTGATATGGCATGTAAATGGCAAAGAAAAAAGGCAGAAAAAGGACATTTTTAAGAGCAAAAAATGTGATTCCTGATGTGCTTGGTGACATTTATAATTATTTCTTAAACATTTTTGTAATTGTATAATTTACAGTGAAGAACAAAGTTATTCATACCCCTGGCAGATTTACATGCAAATCCAAGCGGTGATGATTAATTAATTAATTGTAGCGACTTGTCTCTTATGAATGGAAATAACATTTATATTTTTATCCATTATCTTGACTTGAATTTCACAGAGAATCTTCGGAGGGAGGAATCTAAAAGTTGTCCAAATACAATTGGAAAGCTGGAAGAAGTTGCTCAGCTATTATAAGATAATTATTTTGTCAAGACAAAGTCCTGAAATATTAAACTCCAATGTCTGTAGGGTTTTATTTGACACTCTTTGAGACACTAAAGGAGAAACAGTAATAGTAATGAAGCAATGGATGCTCAAACTGCTTGAAGATGAAAATCTCAAGATGCAGGTTTCCTGGAAACATAAGCGATAATCTCTGAGAGAGAGCTTGATTGCCAGTATTGTTGATGGATTTCCTGCACTGAATGGCAGTCTCTCAAATCATGCTGAGCTTAAAAAGACTTAATAAGCCTTGATAAGATTCTTGGTTTCAGGTGAGACAGAAAGCAGCTGACAAAAAGAAAGGGAGAGTGAAAAGAAACAGGAGAGAAACAACACACCCACAAGTATAAAAAAAAGTTTAACATGGTGCATTTACTGACTGAACAAAGATTATTATTATTGTTATTATTGTTTGTTTCAGACTGACTGGTTCCAAATCTATTTTCTTCACCAGAGGATTTCTTAGTGCGTCTCTAAATACAAACACATTTTGTGCTTTAGTGTTTATTTAGATTTTTCAGTCAAAAAGTATTTCTGGGCCTGTGAACATCTCCCTAGCTTGATTTTGACTCTAGCCATGGCTCCAAAATCACAGCCCCGATCCTGGGGGCTTCCTTTGCAGTCCTGTATAAATCACTTCCTTTCCAGGGCAAAGGCCACACATTTTTTCCTTTCCTACACCTTTCCTCCTGCCTCTCTAAAGCAGCGCCTTTGGAAACATCCAAACAGCTCCTCCTGTGTCTGAGCTGTGCTTTTAACATACAGGATAAAGTAAAAAGCCTCTGTGTGAGTCTCTCTCTCTGTGTGTATGTGTTTGTACGACTGAAGCAAGCTGCAGGTGGAGAAACATCCAGTAACCTACAGTATCTCCAGCCTTCAAAAGGCCCTTCATGTTCCTCTGCTACATGCACAGAGGAAAACCAAGAAATTGTGGCACAAGGCCAAAAGAGATTGTGTCAGAAGTCTGTTTTAGCAGGTCACTGCATCGAAAAAAAATATATTTAACAATTTATGCAATATCTAAGCATCACCCACGTCAGTCAGGTTTCTTAGTCGCCACATATCCTTTAATTCTTATTCAGGAGATCATTTTGTGTCTTTATTTTTTTCATAAATTACAATATTATTAAAATTGTGAAGCTCAAACTTTTATTACGTAAAATATTTCAATTGATAATTTTTGTTAATTTCTACTCCAAACAACGTTTCCCGTTGTTTTTAGCAATACCATTGTCATTAAAGTAGGTGTTAGTACTTTTAGCTATCTGAGCTGATTTCAAATCTTTGTAAAAGTATAAATCTCCTTAAAGGTTTTCTGGAAAGAAAAGCATGAATTACTAAGCTTGTCATGAAACTAAACAGCCAGTTTATACCTTTTTTGCCTTACCTTCGCTGTGAAGTGTCGGTCTCCTGGATGACTGCCGATCAAAACGTGATATTTCTGCATTCAAAATCTTTGTACCACCCCAGTGGTCTCATGAAATGTTCAAACTGCCTGAGAAACTGAATATTTTTTAAGTGAAATCTCAAGTTTCCCTTTTCAATCACAGGCAGTTTTTATACTTGCTCTTCAGACTCGAATGAGAACCTTTGTGCGTCCTTTGAAAAGCCGCTTCCCTGGCTTAAATTTGCCAGTGAAGAGGAGAAACGATGGGACAAAAGGAGATAAACACATCGACATCATTCCCGAGCAATTTTTTTTTTCCTTTGCGCTTTTGAATCGGAATTTATACCAAATCATCTCAGATCTCATGCTGAGAGGCAGCATTTCTCAGCGATAAAAATCAAGATTTATACATCAGATGGACACAGATGTGTGCACTCACTCTATCAACTTTAGTCAGAGATGTCAGACATCCATCCACATGAGGGTAACTTCTTGCTTAAGAAAGGTGGTGCTTCAGCCCGAATATTCCTATCTTTCTGTCAGTTGCTCACATCTTAAGGCTCCAAGCTGTGAAGGTGTGAAATGCCTCCTCCGGAGATTCTCCTCTTGGAAAATCAGCCTCTCCAGAGGAGAGTTCCCTCAGGGACTCTCTGTCTGTTATCTCACGCATTCTGCAACACACCGGTGTTCAAACACATGCTTATATCGATGGGCACACAATTCATTTTATCTTTCTGTGGAACATCTGCTAAACTACCCCTGTCAACCATCCACCTGAGTGTGAGTTATCTTCTTCCCACTGAGCCCCCGATTGGGGCTCCGCAACGTTCCCAATGAACAGATGTCAGGCGAGCATTACACAGACTCATGCTTTTTAATAAAACTGCATCGAGGATGAAGCAGCGGAGGAGAAGGAAAGAAGAGAGGACGCTGTTCTTCTGCAGGTAGGGTGGAGTACCTGTGTGTTCATGACTTACTTGGCAGGTCTTTGCACAAGTTTCGCCTCCACTGATGTGGTTGGCGTAAAACTTTTTTCAAAAGCGCATTTGAAGAATCTCAGATGTTACAAGACGAAACGCCCACATATGTTTTTTTGTGTGTGTGTGTGTGTGTGTGTATGTGCGTGAGTATACGCGAATGCACCATTGGGTAAGCACAGATTGACTTGACTCTTTTCACTTCAATCACATCTTTGTAGGTCTGCCTGTGGATCCTATAAGCAAAACGCAGGGGGAAGAGGTTGCATCGCAGAGCTTCAATGGTTTCTTTGGCTGAGCCATAAGGGATCCATAGCACCAGCAACCTGACTGGCAGGCAGATGGGTGTGGAAGAAATGATACAATATCAGATGAGAATCAGTCAGAATTTTAAAATGCCGTGGTCACTGTTGTGAACATGCGCTCGGGTTTGAGTTTGAGACGCACAGAAATACAGACAACAAAGAAAAGGAGACAATGATTCGGTAGCAAAGATGTTTTAAATATATAGACTTATATTTGACAGCTGTCAGACAGGAAATCTGGCTGTGAGAGAGGGGGAGGGCATGCAGCATCAGGCTGTGACTTGACCCAGTGACCCAGTGATGGCCACTTTGAGGACTAAGGCCTCCATACATGAGTATGAAGGCTCCATGCCCCAGCGCCGCTGCGTGACCCTGCTTCAACACATTTGAGTCAAATAATCATTAGCAAGACCTCCGGAGGACTTGACTGAAAACTGAGGAGGTAATTCAACCGTTTGATTCAGTTCTGTTGGACCAGGCTGCAGGACACTGCCCCTTCAGGACCGGAGTTGAATACAGCTGCCCTAGATGGTTGGGAATAAGATGTTTGTATGAAAAATGAATAAATAGCAGATATACATTTTTAATACTAACATAATTTGTATTGAAAGGCTTTATGTGTTTCCTCCTGGAGTGGGTTTGAGTTTCTCTTTGATCCACAATTGCATTTATCACCACTGAACCTGGACTGAAACCGTGAAGGGATGAAGGATGTGATGAATATTTGACAAGCATTCAGTCTGCAGTTTGTCAGTGAGTCAATTTTCTCTTCTTTTACAAGCTGATTTACATTTATGCTTGTCTTTCAGGATTGGGGTCCATTTGTGTCATCGTCCAGATGCAAAATCTTTTATTTTTTTATTTTTTACAAGACAGCCTCAAACCTTAAGGTATTTTATCTGGACTTTATTTTAGAGACAAACACAAAGTAGCAGAAAACCAGATGTACCAGCAGTGAAGTTGAAGCATGTAGATTTACAAAAAATAAAAAAATGTGAATATTTTTTCGTGTGAATTTAACACACAAAGTTATAATCTGAATCCGTCTCTTTACTCAGTCAGTCAGAGATCTATTAGTAATTGAGGGGTGTAAAATTTATGCTTGGATTCATTTGCAGTGTATTGTCAGTTTCATTTATGAGCAGCTAATTATGCTCATCCTGCAGAGCAGATGGTTCCTCCACTTCTGTAATTTCCTTGAGGCAGTCTGTTTTGATCACAGTCACTGAAATATGTTTGTGACCTACTATAAGCCTTATGACAGCAAAACAAAAACAGAGATGTTGCCTGGCTTTTTAACTCTGTGATTGACCTGTTGGACATTGTCAGAATATTTCACGTTTGAACGGTATTCCCTTCCAAAATAGTGTCATCTGAGTGTCTATGAGCGTCCACCGCATAGACAGCTTAGCTTTTTGTAAGGCTCAATATTTAGTTGTATGAATATCCACTTCCTTAAAACCTGACTGTGTCTGTGACTTTTTCTTCTATGTAAGGATATTAACCGAAGACTCAAGCTCCAACTATTGAAACTGACAGATTGCTGAGTTTTTTTTTTTTTGTTTTTTTTTTGCAGTGGTTCTTGTTTATGTTAGTTGTTTGTTTGACAGGAGATCGAGCGCAGATAAGCTGCAGCTTTGAACTCCTCTCTCTGACCATCCTGCGGGTAAGTTACTGAACGAACGGAAATGATTTTCATTCATGTGATACATGCGGCTAATGTGCTTAAGCAGAATCAGGATTAAGGAGGAACGTCGTAGTGGGTTCACCCACTCATGACAAAAATTGTATACAGGTGACCTGAGTTTATTTTGATTTTATGGATTATAATTATTATTATTATAATAACAAATGTAACATCAGTGTGTGTTTTTCTTCAAGACAATGTCAACCTTCAATTTGGTGGTTATTCTGGGTTTTCCTCTGTGTAACAACAAGTTTAAAGGTAAAACAAACCCTATATGCTCTGTCTTCATAGCAACTAGAGAGTTAAAAGTGACCACCGCTACAAACTAAATGGATGCTTTTTGGTTGCCTTCTTCTTTCTTTTTTTAAATTTTTTTTACTTCATTTCATTATTACTGAAAATCAAAGAATCAAGAATCTTGAGAATTATAACATTACATTAGTCATGTGATTGATTGATGTTCCAGATGCTGGAGAACTTCCTCGCATTTCACAAAAATGCGAGGAAGTTTACTTTTGGTACAGGAAATGTTTCGAGGACCTCACGAGACGACTCCAGTCGTCTCTCTTTACTCTTTGTTTACCATGAAGTCAATGTGTTACTCAGGATCCTGTGGTGACCCTGAGGGTTTGTGCTGGAGCCGACACCACGTTGTCTTTAGATGGCAAAGCGAGATGACTCCTTGACTTTCACAGCACTAAGCCCTGAAATAAACTTTATCTTTAGAAAAGTAATGACTATCACAGGCCTGAAGGACAATGACAAGTAGGAAGGACAGCGTCCTGCGTTTCACTGATAAGAACAAGTGATCAATATTTTGAAATTTACCAGTCCCGTTTGGCTTATCATCATTCACAGGCTAATCAGAAAAAGACGCAATCAAAGAATGACATTTTACACTGTACTCCTCCTCCTGTCCAAATGCAGACTGACAGTCCAAATCACTATGGAAAACCTTTTTTTTTAACATGTTCAGATTGCTGGTGAACTGAAAGTCACAGCAGTATTGAATTTCCTGGCACCAGATTTCAGATAAATTGTAAACTATAAAACAAAAGGGTCAGTTTGATGCAGGAACGACTGAGGTTCCCGACAATCCGTCTTGCCTGTTTGCTAAGTTTCTTGCTGAGAAAAGCAAAGTTTTTGTTTTATCTCTGTATTCCCAGTAACTTCTTTATTGCACATGATGAAACTAGCAACTCACATAAGCTTTATTCCTCTTCGTCCGACATTATATCAGTTTCATTAACAATTCCTTGCTGTAGAATAAATTTTTAAAAAAGTTCTTTTTTTCAGCATATGCAACGGGTTTCCACTGTATCCCCCCCAAAAAAACTTGTCAGATTGTTTCTCTTATTAGAAGAAGGAAGAAAACCGCTTTTTAAAACCGCTTGAGTTTGTCACTGCACCACAGCTCCATTGATGCCTGGGATCCCGATCTCTAGACACGCACTGCATGCTAGACCGGGGGCCTGGTTACACTGTTGCTACAGCAGCAGAAACAGTCCTGCAGGTCTTCAGCAGTCTGTAGATTGTCATAGAGAGGGTTACGAAACAGATCAGTCTCGGAGCTCAGATTGTTCCACAGATGTGGAGCTGACTGGCTTCCAGCTCCTTTGATGTGACGCTGAAGTTTCTAGATTCCTCGTCTGACTATCTGTGTTGGCTGACGATGGAGGCAGCTGAGGGTTAGATCTCATTCGTGGAGCTGAGCGTAAACAAGCGCTCTCTGCCAAGTCAAGTTAAGCTGTCATCCAATGAGCAGAGCTGCAAGCATCACTGGGAAGATGGGGCTCAGGCTTCTGGTATGTCAGTAAAACGGCGATAGAACCAGTGCAGATGTTCCTGTTGCAGAAAGAAGAAAGGTTGTACCCACTTTAACTCTTCTTATTTCCAACACTGTTGGATAAACAGACAGCATCCCAAGGAGAGGGAGGAGGGAGGGGGGTCACTTGCTTTAGTATTAGGTGACAGAAGTTCAAAGGCGACGGAGGGGTCATGGGATGGACGAAGCAGGGGGGCAGGATGGCATTTGATTGGGACAGGGCTCCTGTTGTCCCCAGCTGTCCTCTCCGTGTCCACCCCATGAGCAGAGGGCGCCCTCGGGTCAGGACGCCACCAAGAATAAAGGAAAAAGACGAGTTCAAATGCAGGTTACAGACTGGAAGAGGGGCGGGGTCTGTTTGCATGACTGCGAGTGTTTTGCGACAGCGCACTTTGTCATCTCCTTCATCCCCTCCGTTCTCTCGCGCGCACACGCACACGCACGCGCACACACGCACACACACACACACACACACACACACACACACACACACACACACACACGCACACACACGCACACACACATGCAGTCAGAGAGGGACAGGGTGACCAGACGTCCCTGTGGTCTCTGATATATTTATAAGCTTGGAGCAGTTTCTCTTCAGAGAGGGAGACTTGTGAGATCCACCTGAGCAAATATTAACATCCTCTATAAGGAGCCTTTGATGTGCAGAGGCCAAAGCTCCGGGTCAGCACCCCTCAGCAGGCCCATCTCAGAATGTGGGGTCTGCAGAGTCAATAGACAACAGAAAAAACGCCAAAGAACAGACCGGTCAGATGGACAAGCTGGACATAAACAACACTTTCCCAAGCACAAAGCCCTAATTTTCTAATTCTTTCTTGTTAGACACTACAGCTTATTATACTAAAACTAATTCAAAGCAATAAAATAAATGCTTCAATGACAAATGATCTTCTTGCACATGTCTTTTTCAAACTATGGCATGTTATAGCCACAAGAAGTTATGTATTGGAGTTATTTTGCTGGAGTGTTGTATAATAGATCACTCACTGATGGCTCTAGATTTGTTCGAGATGATCAGAAACAAGGGAATACCAATGGATGAACCTAATCTAGAATGTTTTTAGGTCAAATATTCTTAAAAAACAATGAGATGCTGCACTTTGTCTTAGCCTAAACAAGGTTGTGTAACTCTAGTTCTCTGGTGCCGGAGTCCTGAAACTTTTCTTTGTACCTCTGCCTCAACTCATTTGAATCAGATAATTAGACGGTTAACAGGACTCTAGAGTCTGCACACTGCAGAGACACTTCAACCATTTGATTCGGATGTTTTGGACCAGAGACACGTCTAGAGGTTGCAGGACAGCATCACCTCATGACCTGGAGTTTCACACTCATTTGTCTATTGCACAAAATCCCAGTAAAATATGTTTTAGTGTGTAGTCATGGCATGGGTAAAATGTGAAAAAGTTCAAGCAGTATGAATACTTTTCCAGGACGCTATATAGTTAGCGCCCATCTTTCTGTCATTCCAGCCCGCCTGAACTAAACTTCATAAAACGCAAAAGCTCACACAGACAAAATTTATTTGAAAGAGGGAAAAAAGATTAAATTCCAGAGACTTAAGTGTCTTTGCTGCTAAATCCTTTTTCAAACGTTGGGAAGAGACTTGAGGGAAATAAATATATAAAGTCATCCAAGAACGAGGCTAAGGGGTTTATCTCCTTTCATCTTGCCACCGCCGTATGACGACTAATCCTGCCTTGTGTCTTCAGTGCGCAGCCCGAGCCCCTCTGAACTACATTAAATGGAATAGATTAGCTCCTCCAAAAAGTCACGAGGTGGCATTTCACAATCTGCCTTGTTTTTTTTTTGTTTTTTTTTTCCTTTTTGTTGCCCTCAAAGGATGGCATGAGTCATTATCTGTGTTCGCTTTTGTCTTTTGAGTTTGCAGCACACTTCTCAACTTTCAGCAGAGAATAAAGCACGTTTCTTACAGAACTGGTGAAGTTTGAGACAAGTGACGATGACTGGGTTTGGTTGATGCTTAAACATAAGTATTTAGGGGAAGGGATTATGCATAGATTCATGACTGGGGAAACGAGGAGCGATAAAATCCATAATCTACGGGAGCGTCGTTATCCATCTCCCCATCAAAATGTCAATTCCAGCAGACAAAACAGGATAGCTTGATGCAGGAAGTGGACTGTGGGTGTGTAATGCAATTAAATGACTCCTTCATCTTGTTTGATCTGCTTCATTTCATTTAGTTTTACTAATTTGGAAGATAAATCCGATAAGAATGTGCCATCATGTGTTCTCACATCAAAACTTAGGGATGATAAAAATATGTCTGTTTCCTTTTCATCTCCTCACCCAAACATCTAAGGACAGCGGTAATTAGATCATCTGCAGCTCTAATGTGGAAAGAAGTGGCCATCAACTGGACTTGCTATGCTGGCAAGGGTTTGGACAAAATGCTTCACGAGGTTCAACTGCTGCTCAAATTGAGAAGATCTGTTTGCATTTGCTGATTTCTGCTCTTTGGTAGAATTATGGGGACGTAGGTTTGGGTGTTTCTGTATTAATTTGCTAGCTTGTTTTCATTTATCTCTAGAGAGGGAAGTAAAACAACTGCAGTCATTATAAAATGCATTCACTCCGTTGAATATTTTACCTTATTATCACTTTTACAAATCAATAAGGACCAACACAACCTTGCTGTTTTTGACCAAAAAAAACATCCCTCACAAAACTTCGATATGAAAAGTGGTTTCTATAAAACAAACAGATTTGAATAAAAATACGGAACAAAATAAGTTACATATTTCAAGTCAGTGTTTATTAGATGCACCTTTGGCTGCAATTACTGCACAGAGTCCGTGTGAACATGTGTGAATCGTGCTCGCACATCTGGACACTGAAATCTTATCCCGTTCTTCCCTCCAAAACTCTTCAAGCTCCGTCAGATTCAGTGAACAATCCTTTCCAAGTTTAGCAGCAAATTCAGATTTACAAGGAGACATAAACAAATCTGACATTTTCTAGATTATGCAGACCGCTGGTCCTTCCAAAGAGAATTTCAACAAAGTCCTTGTGTGCATGAAACAGTGGTTACAGACCTTTTCTCTCTTTTTTTCTTCAAATTATACATACTTTCTCACAGCAAATACCAATTTAAAACTTTGAACTCAACCTTAAAAGCAGTCAGTAGCAGTATTTTCAGTGCAAATGTTTGTAAAACTTGGTCGAAAATTCCGTTAATGTCAAAAAACACAATTTTGGAATCGCTGCGCTTCGATTAAACGCCCAACGCAATTAAAATCACGTAAATAAGTTTGTTCAAAGAGGAGTGCGCACTTTTGTCTTTCACCTGAACAGCGTTTTCATGTCCACAAAACGAGGACCAGAGATAAAAATCAGGTTGTCTTTCTTTAATGACTAATCAAGATGTAATGCGCAGCACATGATCTGATGAAAGTCCCATCTGGCAGGCGATTTCAGCCCTTCTGCCATTCCGTAATTGTTGTTAGATTAGACTAATCTCTCTGTCATTTCTCATTCTCCCTTCCTCTCCCTGTCCATCCATCCTTTTTTTCCTCTGTTTTCATTCAGAGTTTGAGGTTGTCAAAGTGTCAATTAAAGTGAGCTGTGGCATGGCGTTTCATTGCATACTACGTTTGATGTCTTGATATGAAAGTGCTTTGATTTTTTTGGTTCTTTTTCTGCCTTTGCACAGTTCTCTCCGTATGCTTGCTGGCTGTTTTGCTGTGCCTTCTTCTTATCTTTCTTGGCTGTGAATAAAAATGAGGCAAAAACCATAACAAAAGAAAGCAGAGCTCTGGGTGATTTCATGGGCGAATTATCGTAAATACAGGGCTGGTCAAGTTCTAGTATTTTAATGCAAAAAAAAACGTGTTCAAATAAAAGACATAGTGAAGTTGCATATAAAGCAGCTTAGCAGGAAGCTGCCCTTCATTTACAGCTATTTTTAGGTTGCTTGATTTTCCATTTGGTTACCATTCACGTTGTGAATTTAGTCAATAATGTCTTAATGACTTTGTTTGAGGCAAGTCTGACTTTTCTGAAATGAACACAAACAAAAGTCCTTTTTTCTGCCTACTTGGGATCAATGCTTTATTACAAAGGCAGTAAAATAAATACATAGATATCTTAAAAAATGGCTTCTTGTTGACATCAACACCAAGCTTTAGCTCCAAATCTTTAATTAAATAAGTTATTCATCAAAAGGTGAATAAAATCTGGACATTCCAAATTCCATAAAGCAGCTGTCATATGCGTGTGTGTGTGTGTGTGTGTGTGTGTGTTTATGCATCTGCTGCTGATCTCAGCGTGTCTACATATCAACCACATCCATACGTCCATACAGGACATTCCTCATTGCCCACACAGACAGCTCTGAGGCGTCTCTGACTAACACAACATAAAATCTAAAGCAGGACTGACAGGAACGAACCAGCTGACTCATAAGAAAAGAAACCACACACATTGAAATAAGATCAACAACAATGACGAAAGCTTTTTGTTGTCCTGTTTTTATGCCTGTACAGTATATAGAGTAAGGATTAATTTACATCTTTCTCCATTGATAGCCACATAAAATGTTAGTGTGGTAGTAATTCTTTGACTCTATGACACTTTGATATGCCTGTTATGATCCTTGGATGTTTTGATCATTTTCTCGATTTTCTTAATTTTTATTCACTCGTTTTGTTATCTTCAGTTTATTTCTCTGCGCTCATTAATGTTTTTGTCATTCCTTTTTGTTTAGGTCCTTAGTTTATTCTTGTGTTCTGGTTTTTGTGCATTTGGAAATATTTCTCTTATCTCACTATTAATATTTTCCCTCTTGTTTTGTAGCTGGCACTGATATATGTGGACAGTTGATTTATATATTTATTTAAATACTGTAGAAAATGTGGTGGCATTGACTAAGTAATAACTTACACTTGTTTGGCCTCATAGAATCACTCACAGGCTATTAATAAAGCATTGAGAATTCATTAATTTTGTTAAAAACCAAAATTCATCATTAAATGTTTTACTTTGTCCTGGAAGTCTCATGTCATTTATCCACACACACACACACTCACGCACCCCCCCTCCCCCCCACACACACACACACCACGCAGGCAGGCAGGCAGGCAGGCAGGTGCGCACACACACACGCACACACACACACACACACACACACACACGCACACACACACACACACACACACACACACACACACACACAATAGTATACCATATGTAGCAGATGCACATCATGAATGATGCAAACATTTTATATTCATGTCAGGACGTGACTTTTACACAAACACGCTTTATTTCTTAAGTTGAAAATGATGTTGCAAATAAAGTTTTTGCAACATCTCTTTTCTAGCTTCTTTATAAAATCAATCAGATTTATTTGCGTAGCACATTTCAGCAATAAGGCAGTTCAAAGTGCTTTATATCTTAAAAACACACACAGTAAAGTACAAAGTTATAGAACACAGTCAGTAATTGTCAAGCGCCGTCGTTACAGATCAAAAGGTTGATTAACGTTTCATTTATAATGTTTTAAAAGCAACTCTAAACCTGTGGGTTTTTAATCTTGATTTAAAGGAATTCAGTGTTTCGGCTGTTTTACAATTTTCTGGAAGTTTGTTCCAGGTTTGTGGTGCATGAAAGCAACTGTTATATTTTGAAATTCTACATTTACCAAATTATTAATACTTTATGGTGATAAAATATTTCCGCAGCTGTTTCCGGGAAAGTACATTTTCATTTTGTTTGTTGTTAATCACCTTCTGTGGCTCCAGGTTGATAAAGGAACAAGGCATTCTGGGGGATTTTGTCTTTGACAGACAATGTGGGCAGGACTGTAAGTCCTTTTCAAACGCCCTCATGGTGTTTTGTGGGAATCTGCCTATGCAGTTGTACTCACAGTTTAAAACAAAATCAGATTAGATGTAGATTACGGAGCATGCTCATTGTTGAAGAACATAGTTTATGATTCACATACGTTTCAGCGGCAACACATGCATGTTTTAAGTGGACTAAATGAAAGGTTAAATTCTGTAAAAAAAAAAGAAATCATTGGATTTATGAAGATGTTTTTGATGTGTAGTGAATTTGTCTTTGTGTTTCTGCAGAACATCAATCGATTGTTCTTCCTAAATATTATAATTTCCTTTTTTTGTTTGTTTTTTGAAGAAATAAAAAAAAGAGTACTGTAGACAAGTATTTAAATCTGTATAAGAACAGCATGAATGAAATGAATATGAATCTTAAAAAATAGGTTTAGATGCCTCTATTTAAGGTTGTCAATGTAAAGATGTGTGCACTGGTTTAAGACCGTCTGCTGCAAAGGCCTGGGGGCCTGGGCCATTTCTTAAGTTGAGGGGATGGCAATTAGGACAGACTTTGTCTGGGGCCAATAGCCTAATTCATTGGCGCTGTTAACAGCCTCAGTAAAGATCAAATGCACTGCCAGCAGATCAAAAGAGAGCAGCAGGCAGTTTGAAAGAGGAAGCCACAGCCTAAATTAACTAAGGCTTTCATTCTCCAAAGTCAGGTGGCTGGGGGGACAGGTATGTGAACGAGATGAAGGTAACACCTGGTCAATGTCCAGAAAGGCAGCGTCAATTAGGCTATAACTGAGGAGTGTGTGTAAATGTGTGTCTGTGCTTGCAGGAACACCTGCCATTTCACTTGAATAGGGAGGTCTGCACTGCCACCTCTCTGCTCTAGTACAGCTGATTGAAGATATCTGGTAAATAAGTCTGAAGTTTTATTTAATTAAACTGAATCTTTGAGTAGCACGCAACCTAAATGAAGAAACCAAACCACCCACTTGTTTTGTAGGCTAATAGTGCATGCAAAAGTCCCAGTCAAATGAAGTAAAACATTGTCTAAAGGCAGGTCTTAATGATAGATTTGGAAGGTCTCGTCCACGTTGAGCTCAGTCATGTACTTATTTGCATTTGGTCATGATGATACCATGGAAATGTTTGACTCGGTTTTAATGCTGCTTCGGTTTACTGTGCGTAAACATTTCTGAAAACGACTTACAGAAAAGTTGTTTTCCAATTAAGTAAACTTTGCACTTTGCTTTTAATGCCATAAGTTTGTAATGCCTAGAGTTTGAGCTGCTCACCCCCACATGGAGAACTGCAGCACTCTCTCTGAAACTGTGATAATATTCATTGTAAAGTGTGATTGCTTGGTAAAACTGGTTTACTTGTTAGATAAATGCAAAAATGTGCAGAGCCCAGTTGATAATGACGTTTTCAAGCCACGCTAAAAAAAAACCCGAAACCACATGGCTTGTAGACAAAGAGAGATTACTTCAGTCATAGACTCTGTACGTTTAAAAGTCTACATCAGGACCCCCTGGCTCCACTGTGGTGTCATAATACACTGATGACTATCGTAGCAAAGCGGTGATGAGACAATGGTAACCATGCAGCTTAACGCCCACATGACCTGAAGATAAGCAATCAGAAAACGGTTTTTATGGAGTCTTTTCTCAGACAGTTCAGTTATTGCCTAACCTTAGCCCTCTCTTGCAAACAGTACCATAACATGTAAGATAACAGCATGACAGACAGACAGATGCATGTAGACGACGCATCAAGAAACACACTGGATTACCAGACCAATGTCAAAATCGTATGTTATTATTGACAAGTTATTTTAAGTGATATGTATAAGCTGGGTGACTTTGTCTGAGGATCGTATCTCCCAAAAAAGAAGCCTGGTCTAGACAGAACATCAGATGGTCCATTGACCTTTGGAGTAGAAAGTTATGCAGTGGGACTTTTTTCATGTTTCCAAACCTTTGAAATATCTTAAAATTTTACAAACCTCTAGATATTTTCTTTTGACGTTATTTAATAAATCAACACAAATTAATGAATACATATTAAGTTGATTTAAGATACTATGTAGGTTTTTCATGTCAGAGTAACGAGGGGTTGCATATGAATGGACGCCACAACTTTCGAATTTCTTTTTTTTTTATATATATATATATTTAAAAACGATATGTTGTTTTCATTCCTCTTCATAACTAAGGAGTTCATCACACAAATCCCAATGAAATCCTTTGACGATGGTTGTAACGTGACAAAGTATGCGTTAGTTCAAGAGATATACATACTTTTGCAAGGCCCTGCATAGATGCAAACATGTCTGCATCTCAGGGTTAACATCTACTGCAAAGCTCCATTTCTCTGCTCCGTTTCCCGCTGATGTCACTGTTCCTCAGCTCCCTCAGATGACGACGGTGTTTACTCCATGTTTACTCCACTCCTGCCTGAGAGATATCACACAAAGCTACCACGTGGATCCAGATGCCTGGTGAGTGGATTCCACGGCCAGGACCTCCTTTAAGGCTAATCTGTTTGGCCTCGGAAAACAATGACTGCATCATAAGTAATTTGGCCCCTTGTGTGAAGTATGGCGAGAGGCTCTGGCTTTCCCCACTCCCAGACTTTGCCGTGCCACAAGTCTTCAGACTTTGTTTCAACAAAATTCCTAGAGTTTCTCCCTTGAAAGTGATGACTTTCACATTCTGGGAATGTGCATCATCCCGAATCCGACTCCGGATTTCAGGATGAAGCTTTGTTTCCTGGAACGCTCGTTGCTACATGGAGGTGAAAAAAAAACAACAACTTTGGAGGTGATGTAATTAACGGCCGCAGCACATTCTAGATGTCTGCGATGTCTCTGTGCTGTGTCAAGCAGAAACAGGGGGCTGGTGGGAGGTAATTACACGTCAGGGTTGAAAACACTGTGCTTCCTAGGGATGTAGCCAAACCTGATTTAGTTTTCCCTTCTAAACTACCTTGACCCCTGGCTGTATCCCACTGGATGGGAGCTGATGGAGGAATTTATGTAGCTGCTGCCAGTTTTGAATCGTTGAATGTTTTCTTTCAACATCCTAAAGATTTTGACATGAGTTATGAATTTCAGGCATCTCTCCATTTATGCTAGAACTTACAGAACCCAGCCAGCCTGTTGACCTGGTGCCGAAGTGAAGGGATCAAACTGTTTTCTTTGAGTATGAATAAGGCTCAAAATTCCCAGAATTTCTTCATGTCTGTTTCATTACCCATAGTTGTTACACCAACTACAGGTTTTATACAACTTCAAACTACAATTATCAGTTTTAGCCGATTCAGATTTTTTTTTCCACATGCTGCATGAGTTGAAAAATAATTTGTCATAACAGTGAAATGTTTCAGTAATTCATTTATTTTTTCCTGAAAAAGACCCTAAAGTTACAGAGTCGTATTTCTGCATCATTGAAAAGGATCAATCAATTAAAAAGAAAAACGTTAAATCCTATTTATTCTTTCCCAAGATGACTTGTAGCTCAGTAATTTCCATCAATTATCCATACCCGCTAATCCTGATGGGGTCCTGGTCTCCACCACTCATCAGAGGAGAGGCACTGTGCGCCTTGGACGGGTCACCAGTTCAGCACAGGAGACTGAATGCAAAAAGACCCGTGGCCAGGATTCAAGAAAATTGTGTCATGGGAGAAAAAAGAAGTTAAAATTAAAGTTGCAAACTACAGGGCTAACAAAAGTGACTAAAGAGCAATGCGACTGGAATTCCTGACGTTTTTAACGTTACTGAAAATATTTCTTTTTGTTAAAATTGGTCAAATTTTTCTTAATGATTTCATTCTTTTCTCTGACATTTGACTTGTTCAAAATAAATAAAGATTTCATCTCATTTCAAACCTTATAAATTATAATCTGCGTGGACTAAAGCTCGGAGGTCCTGTTGCTCAGCTGCCTCACAAACAATCTGCTGATCCAAGAGAAGGGCGCCACAGAAAGTTGAAACTTGATAGATTCAGCATATTGATTAATTTACATAAGAAAGCAACACTGACTTGAACATTGGAAACTCTAAATATGTCTGTGTATATTCTCTGTAGTGTGTAGACTGCTCCGTTGAGACTTTACGTTGAGATTTTCAAATAGTTTCCTAGTACAAAAGTATAAAACAAAGCAGCTGTGTTTAAAAGTAACAGCCTGAACGAAACACAATTTACTTTTTTACTTCATTTTCGAACACCTACTGCCTGGTTCGCATGGCAAGATTTTAAAATTCACACAACACATATGATGCTAAAAAAATCATAGTTATGCCAGGTTTGGTCCTGTGCTATGTGCAGCCACACGGTAAATAAAACACCCCACACACCAACAGATTTCATTTATGGTCATTCAGATGTCAGACGGGAAATCTCGTAAAACCTCTCGAGATCAAACGTGAGTTCAGAGTAAAACAGACATTGCTTTCTGATATTATTAACCTTCTACTCTCTCTCACCTACAGTGCAGCGTGTGGAACAGTAAAATGCTCATGTGACATTCCCCCAACATCTGCTGGTTGTAGTACTAGATGGATGGGAGGAGACTACCACCTCCAATCAGTCAGGAAGAATGATTATTAGACTAAAGATGTGCAGAAAAAAGGGGGGAGTCCTGCACTTCCTCCTCAGACTCGCTGCTCTGGGAGCATAGCAACATATTTCATTTCATGCATCTGCACAAACCAGATCTTTATGCAACCGACAGATTGGGGAGAATAAATTAAATCATTAACAGCTGCCCAGTCTGGGAACCTGATAAATGTTAGAGATAGAGGGAGTGGGGTATAAAGGAGCCAAGCTAATTATCAACTAATTAGGCATTCACAAGTTGAATTGGAATGGGACTTGGACTGCGGTTGGTTGGGGGAGTTTTGAACTAGGCTGGGGCTGTAACTCTCTGGATCCGACAGTCAACAGCATGCGGTGCAGAGCAGGAGTGGAAAGGTTGTCGGGGCATGATAATCACAGCTCCATAACCCTGTGAACAACTTCAAAGTGGAGCATGCAGCATGCAGGGTGCATATCAAGTGAACAGTGGAGAATAGGAGCCACACTCCGGTGTTGCAGAGATCGACTAGCAGGTTTCAGATAAGAAAAAATTAATTTGGGATGGGTTTTTTTTTTCTTTGTTCTTTAGGAAATGAACAGCCTCACTTGGAGGAAGTTTAAACTGTAGCCCCCATAAATAGTAGATATTGCTGGTGAACTAGATAATGCTGAAGAAAGCGCGATGTTCGGCAGAGAGGGATGGGAATCGTTTTCCTCCTCTTTCTCTCCGAGTCTCTTTTCATTCTGACGCTTCTTCCCCTTCTTCTGTTTCGGTTTAAGGTTTCTGTTTCCCCATGCAAATGAGAGAAGCCACATTGATTTGGCCTTCAGTTTTATGTTCCTATGGCAACAACATAACTACAAAGAGTTTAAAGCACAGCACTTTTATCCGTGTGTCCTTCTGATCATCACAGGAAATTAGCATACCAGGAAACAGGAGAGCTTGCAGAGGAAAGCGATTGTGCTTTGGGAAGGCCAAGCTGGCTGCCTGAACAAAAAAACGAGACTGAGTTGTTTTATATATATATATATATATATATATATATATATATATATATATATATATATATATATATATATATATATATATACTTAGCAAACAAGTGGGGAAAATGGGGAAAAACAGAAACAATCATGTGGAGATTATGATCCAACAAAATAAAACAGCAGGTTAATATTTTCCTTTTTATGCTGTCAACACATATAAATGTAAATATTTCTAAAGATCGTCCCAATCAATTGGAATATAAATTATTCATTTCAGTAATTCAGTTCAAAAAGTCAACATAAGCAATTGTACTGGTTAACAAAACAGAGATCAGTCCATTTAATGATTTAATCATGATTAATACAGGTTACATCTAATGAAAAGAGAGAATGAATATAAAATGTATTGCTAAAGCAGAAATACAAGTCTACTGAAAAGGATGTTCATGTACAGACATTATCTACAGCTTAGAATATTTGTTCAGATGAGGTTTGTTTCTCAGTATGTTGATTAAACACTACCTTTAATCAACATACTTTTAATAACTCTCACATTTCTGTACTAAAAGTTTTATTGGTCTGATAAATTATTCTAATATTACCAGTAATAAATAGGTTTTGTTAGCCATAAGCATCGTAGTTAACAGAAATAAAGGCTTGAAAATATTGTTTTCTGTATTTAATCTGAATAAAATGTTTCAGTTAATGAACTGAGTTACCAAAATAAACGTTTCTTGAATGTGTTTGTAGTATATAGTATGCACTAAATACTTGGTTTGGGCTCCCCTTGTATGGTTACTATGGGTGACCAGACTGATCTAAACTAGTAATACCAAATATATTATTTAGCTGAATATTTCCTCTAGAAGTTTTATTTCATTTTTGCTTTGTAGTTCCTCAATGCTACCTCAAAAAAGATTTTATTTTTATTTGCTCTCAAAGGAAAAACCACAAGAACACCCAAGGATCAGAAGTTTAATTACACAAAACATAAATAAAAAGTAGTATAACTTACCCCCATTTTTAGCTTTTGTTCAACATCTTCCAGAACCGTTTTGTTTCTTGATGCAACCACAGGCGCATTAGTTGTGCAGGTAAAACTTCAGCCTGTGTTATTGCTGGTGATATAAAAACTTTTCGCCTGCGTCTGTGATGTGGTCTGCAGGGTCAAGTAGAGGGAGAATCGAAAGGCAGACGCCAGGGCCGGAGCATGAAAGGAGGTCTGAAGATCAACCTGAAATTACACATCAGGTGGATGTGGAGACAGAGCTAAATAAACACATTTAAAAAAAAAAAAAAAAGCCTCCAAAAGCCCCCGACTTCTTTAATGTCATCACATACAGAAATGTGAGGGCGGCACATCAGCGTCAAAGCTTTGAATAGTTGTCTTGTTTATCGTGTCCTGAGATGCAGAAACAAACGACCACTGCAGGCTGAGTTTGGAAAACATGGCATGGAGATAAAAAAAAATCTTTCACAATGTGCATTCAACATGCAAAGCAACATCAATAAATAAAATCTTCATACCGATGGACTGGCAGCAGGTACATTAGTCAGATGTCATTATTGTTTCCCGGTTTTGTTTGCTGTGTTAGGTGGTTAGCTAACTCACGGAGTCTGTCTGCCTGAAGGCTACCCAGCATGCAATTCTGAAACAAAGAAGGCCCGTTTTGATTTCTACACAGCGTGACCTTTTTTGATTGGGTGAGATTGGCTGGCATGGAAATCAATACTATGCTGTGTATTTGATGCAGCCTTATCTCTTCTCCACACTGTCTGCAGGTAGAGAGGCAAGGGAGGGATTGTATGGGTTGTTTTTTTTTTTTCTTTTGGTTGTGTGTGTGCGTGTGTGTGTGAGGGTATAAATGCACCTAAACAAATGTTCTCCCTGTGTGTGGAATACAACAATAGTTCCTCTTCTTAAAGTAATTTACTTTGTCGCAGGAAAATAGGCAAACTGGCGGTTTGAAATGAGAACAGTTAAAATGCAAACGGATATTAACACAATGGCTTCCACTCTCCTATTCACAAAAGTTTCCTTAAAATACTCAGTTCAGCAGAAAAGTACTGAAATTAGACACATTATGCTCCAACATAAATATATGTGTACACTTCTGCACCTGACTAATCCTGTTCAGAATGGGGGGCGGAGGGAGGGAGTGTCAGGGGTCGGCTGTGGTTGTCCCTGCGGTGCTGCTCCTGGGGCGTCCAGGCTTTCTCGTGTCTGCCTCAGGTCTGTGGACGTCCACACACTCATTATTAAGAACATTATTAAGGACAGATAGAAGGATTGCAGAGAACACAGGAAAAAGAGCTGAAAGGCATTCTGTTCAAACTCGGTCGTCTCTGGCATCACGCTGCGGTTTTTAATTCTGGAATCGCTATAAAGTCAACGTGGAAGTTGTTTCAGAAGTAATCTGCTAGTAAAAATATTCACATAACTGCCTAACTAAATGCCATTCTTGAAAGTAAAAGTGGTCTTGGATATGTGAGGACTCAACCCTGTCTGTGTGGCTCCTCCAAACCTAATAACAACGTAAGAGGAACCAGCTGTTTTCTTCCTGCACACCTCCAGAAGGGAGCAGCTGAAATCATTTAAATCAAAAACAGTCACAGTTTCCACTCTGCATCATTGGCATTCCAACGTTGCGACTTAGTGCGCAGTGCCTTTCCTCGCTCAGCATGGGTAGACTTATGAAGTGGGCACACAGCAGCACAAATATGCAGCCCACTGGTTGTTTGACTTAGAACCAGTAAAAGTGTCTGATGAACCTGTGAAAAGCAATATTTCTTTACTCATTCACTTTGGTGTTACACTTTTTTCCTCCTGATTTGAGAACCTCTTTCTCTTTGAATTATTTTTCTCTTGAGAAATAGAAGAGATCTTTCACTCAAACACCCAAAAATGTTGGAGCCATACAAATGGAGAAACAGGAAGAAGACGACAGTTGTTTCTTCCTTGCAGTTCTGCACCGCTTTACTAAAACAGTAGTCCATCTGTAAGGAGATTTAAAGTGATATCATTGACTATTTTTCAGCTGATTAGTGCCCATCTCTCCCCCGGTCATTAGGCGAGATGCAGCATACTCTGTGGTCACCAGTCCATTGCAGTGCAGCGCTGCCACACAAGACAAACTCATCGTAAGAACTACTCCTCAGTTCGATCGAACAGTTGTTAACGTGGTAACGGAATAGCATTGTTATGATGACTTTCTAAATGCAAAGCGCTGGAAAAAGTGGCAGCTTCTTAAAGAGACAGATGCCCAATTTCAAAGCATCTTATTGTAAAGTCAAATTTCTTTTAAGTTGTGTTTAAAATATGCAGCATTTTTATCACAACTGAAGGCAATTGTGGTTACTTGATTTTCCTAGAAAATGACACTATATTTTCCAGGGACTGTGTCACTCTCACTGAGGAGATCTATTGGGATACTTTTAGTGAAGAGGAAGTAACTCCTGTCCACTGTCACCACAAGCTTGCTCAGCAGGAGGGGTTGCATTGAAATCACGGTCTCGAAGCAATCCTTTCAGCTTCAGCACATTGACAACGTCTGGCTGAAATAATTAGATAATACAGCATACGACCTGTTTGTTTCCTAAACTGTCTAGTTTGTACAGAAAAGAAGACAGAGTGAAAGTATATGAGGGGTCATCCTTGACTTTTGCGTTCTCTGCAGCTGTATTTCTTCTGCTGGATAAGCTTAGGCCAGCAGACGACTCCAGTTGTTCGCTCCACGTGAGGTAAAAACAGCCCATTCACACCCGGTGGTCTGCAGTCCTCTCAACTTTCATAGAAGACAAGAGGCAGGAAGTATCCACAGGGATCAACAGATGCAACAAGGGAGGGGGGGGGACTGTAAACTTTTGAACCTCAAAACAACACATACGGTTTTTCTTCTTATGGCGGTTTCAGAGTGAGACCAGGGATCTGATACGAGTCAATTCCTAAATTAGCTGAGCAAATAATTGGTTTTAGTTTTCAAATGTCACCACCGTCATATCGCTGAGAGTTTAAATGTTTAAATATCACTTTCAGCAAATGTCTCTTTAGCGTTCTCTGAGTTTCTGTATGAACCACATCATTTCCAGAAGTTACAGTGTTTGTCTTATTATCCATGCAAATAGATGACTTATTTCTACCAGTCTAAATCGTTCCAAAGGATTAGAAAACGCTTCATTGGGTTCAAGTAGCAATTTTAGGAAAGAAAAGCTCTGACAGGTCTGATAAGCACTTTAGGTGAACTTTAAAACAATGAAGCACATTTAATTTTGAGCATTTTCGAAAAAAAAAATGTCCAAAGGTGTATCGTATCGGAAGATATCTTCCGTCCCTGCTTATTTTTTGCTTTTATATGATTGAGTTAATCAATATAAATGGCTCAACACTTCAAAAAAGCAAGATAAACACAAGACGCTGTGAATGTAAAAGTTACAAACATAGCATATTGTAATATAATGAAGTTAATAAGGTCATCAATAAGTTTGTGCCATAAATTTACTAGTTTTGTAAAAGCTCTGTGACTTACAAGGCATATGATTGTATTATAATTTCTTTCATAATGTCTTGCTAAACTTTATCTGGCTTTGATGTCCTTGCTTGTTGTAGCCTTTACCAAGTTATCTGCCTCTCTGTATCACATAAAAAAAATATGTAGAACTTTGTTTTGCTTTACAGCCGTTTGACTAATAAGCTTACAGTGAGGCAGCGCTAAACTAGGTTTTGTTTTGATAATGTCATAAAAAGTAAGCTACCTCACACAGTTGAGCCAAGTTCTGTAAAGCAGAGGAGCAGAGCAGTGATCTAACAGTGGAAAGAGAGAGAGAGACAGAGACAGAGACAGAGGGAGAGAAAGAGAGAGGAACCTGCTGAATGCCAGAGTAAATAAATAAAGTGAATAAATGGCTGGATAATGTGTAGCAATTGCCGGGGTGTGCATAATCAGGGATTTGGAAGCTGCACACTCTACTGCTCATCTTCTGACTACAAAACCAGACCCGGCAGCCCCCTACCCTGCAACACCCACCACCTTCCCCGTTTCTCTTGCTCACTCTCTCCAGACGGCGATAATCTGTTCCACTACACTTGCCATGAAATGAGCGATGCAGAACTCGTAATGCGCTGGACAGGCAAAGCCTAACAGATAACAAAGCCCCTCCCTTCCCCTTTTCTCTCAGCGCCCCGTCCTCCCGCCTCAGCCGCGCTCTGCCATTACCAGCCCTCATCCACTAGTAAATCAAGGCTGTTCAGCTGTAAACAAGTGGAGGCAGATTTGGTCCATCAGAAGGGGAGATGTTTTCCTTCCCCAGCTTTTCATCCGATTTGTAATATCTGTGGCGAGCAGTCTCATCACTTTCTGCTTGCATCACATTTTCATGACCTTTGCTGTCAGACACATAATGTGTAACGGCTGTTGGGGGGGGGGGGGTTCGTTCTTATCACCCGTTTGTAGCTGTGATTGCCATTGGGTGAATGAGTCCATTCATATATGTATACATCTGTGAGCCTTAAGACAAAAGACTTACAGAGCATACAGTGGTCCATATAGTCTCTTGGGGTGGAAAAACGAAAGATGTTTTGAAGTCAACAAACAAAGTTATTTTTTTCCCCCAGTTTTCAGTTTTTTTTCTGTGCATGAATTGTTTTTCATCTCATCTCTTTATTCTTTTTTTTTTTTCCTTAGCTGCTTTTGAGCTGGCTTTCATTGAAATGTCATGGCATCTTTATGAGTTCACACTGAAGGAATCTTGCTCCCTTAGCAGATTCCATATGTTCATGTGCTTCGCTTCAAACCAAATCATTTTCACTCCCACTTTCGCTCCATGTTAAGTCTCATCGTCACCTGAGATCCTGTTTTTGACAAGTAGCCTCATACCTGAGAGCAGCCAGCCGAAATAAAAGTACAGGATTAAAACAACAATCTAATTCAATACACATAAGACACAGTTTTACACATGAACGGACATATATTGTTAAGTAGAGTTTCTTATTTCGACTCTGTAGTTGTGCTTTGCTTGTACACGTCCTCCATACATGATGATTTAAATATTGATTCAGTCATTTAATTAGTCAAAGACCAACGACTTAACACCTTCATTTCCCTTAATCCTGATGATTTTCTGCTAACAACCAATAAAAATATGACATTTAAAAACAGAATATTACATCAGATCAACTCCAAACAGGCTGCCATGTGCCTATTTTGTCTTGTTTAGTACAATTAATGCAATGGGTTATACTTTTCAAACCACTACTTGGTAGCTTTGACATTATACATTAGTCATCTGAACGATAATGGTGGGTCAATGTTATAATCCATGTCTGTGGTGTTAAATCAATCCAGGGCCGAGAAAGCTGAATCTAATTAATTTAGCTTTTAGTCAAGCAGTATAACAATGCAAGGAAGTGCAGGTTTTTACGTTTGAGAGAAATGTATTTTGTAAGCTTACAGGTTATTATGAGTTTATGCTGTAAACAGGATATTTGTCCTGTTGAAAAACATTAGTCCATTGTGATGAGGGTAGCTTTCAGTTATGCACTTAAAAAAAACAAAAAACAAAGACTACCATTTGTGGTTCCCAGATCTCCGTTGTCTGTGTCTTTTTAATAAACATCACATAGTTTTCCTGTCACTGATATTTTATGGACTTGATTTGTATACAAAACTTGACAATCAATCGAATTATTTTTGTTGCACTGTGGCTGAAATCATGAAAGCTGGTTTGCTAGCAATATGAGCCACGTGCTATCGATTATTGTGCAAACTGTTGACAGTTGTGCTAAATCCTTGGCAAAGCAGGAGACAGGAGAAGTTAAAATCTGTTGTGAATTTTGAACACATCTTTTAAAAGTTTAAAAAAAAATAAATAAATAAAAAATTAGCCCAATAAGGGAAAGCTGCAAATAAACTGCAGTTTTTAAAGGAATTATCCTCTTCCCTGAAATATTTTAAGCCATTCAAGTATTTTTATGTAAAATCTAGAAAAATATATTGATGATGGCAAAGATTATATTCATCTCTGTGAGTTACTCTTCACCGTTGATGGGGACCTCCCTGGCAGGAGGTTTGACAGTAAACAGCAAACAGCACCGGCTGTGATCGATAGGCTCTGGGCCCCAGTCTTCCCAACTGCCTTGTGGTTTTGAAGGCTTGGAAAATCCGCCACGAAGCAAGGGCCCTCCCATCTCGTCTCAACCAAACATTGCCCGGGTGGCTCTTACTCCCATGCTCCTTACTCACTGGAATGCCGGCACGCTGAGGATGACAGGGTTTCCTAAGATCCGACCAGGACCTCTCTAATTTGGGAATCCACTCCTGCCACTTCCCCTGACCAGAAACCAGTTTAAATTGGTAGCCACGTAGAGGCTGGCATTCCCCTTTTCCTCTGTTTTAATGGTCTGTTCATTTCTGTGGCTCTTTTATTTCTATCTGTCTCTCCCCATCTCTGCCTTGGCTGACAGAGAAAGCAAATTTATTTCCGGTCTAAATTATTGGCCATAGAAGACCTCGTGTGCACTCAGAAAACCCCACCATCAAATTAATGCCTCTCCAACCACACAGGCGTTATCAGTGACAGGTACAGCACAACTGCAGTGTTAGCGCTCTGCAAGCTGTGTGTGTGTGCGTGTGTGTTTGTGTACAAGCAGGTTGTTCCAACCAGTGTGTACACTAAAGAGTGACAGACCACCCACCTGCTCTGGCTCTTCCAATTGATGTCAGTTTGGCATCAGTGGGAGGGCAGCTAATGGGATTTCACTATCAGCACTTCAGTGTAGCCAGCATGTCAGCTCTCCCTCCTCCGTAGCGCTTCTCACAGTCATGCAAGGTAAAACAGCTTGGCTTGGGTTCACTGAGACATAGAAAGTAGCAGATGTTGTGCAGAATGTAATGAACACTGGAGAACATGCACAGCAAAGCAAATTGTGAGTCAGAAGTTAAGGGCATGGTGGTTAAGTAGGTAGGTGGAATTTTTGGAAGTGTGTTACAAAGGTGCAAGCAGTTCATTTCGTAAATAACTTTTAAAAGCTAACTTTCGTAGCATCTTAGCATTCCAAGTTAGTTGGTCCTGAAGGGTGAAGCCAAAAGCCAAACCATTGGTTCTTATGTTGATTTTAATGGTCTATATAAATTATTCTGAGCAGCCTCAGAGCCAGGGACCTAAAAAGGCTCAAAAGTCCGATAAAGAAGAGACTGGTTCTGTTCTGGGGACGACTGTGGAAACTCTGGAGATGATTATGCAAGAAACAGATTCTTCATAGGATCAAGAAAATTATGGACAATCCTCACCATCCTCTTCACGAGACTGTCTTGGGAAGGCAGAGCATCTTCAGTCAGAGGCTTCTTCAGATTCAGTGCAGTACAGACTGCTACAGGAAATCACCATCTTCAGTAACTCTGAAGAATCTGAATTAATTAGTGTGAACAACATTTAATTTCCCTTTGGGGTTAATAAAGTATTTATGAATTTGAATTGAATTTAAATATATGAATACATATAAAGGATAAAAGTATAAATACATTTTAAACTATATTTATATTTTAACTTAACATATAATATAAAATACATTTTATACTCAAGTAAGAGTAGCAGGTGTTCATAATATTACTCAAGTAAAAGAAAAAGAGTACAGTAAGCTACTCCTAGTAAGTATATATTTTTTCCAAACCGTTAGTCAAGTACATGTAACACAGTAAATGTAACTAGTTACTACCCACCTCTGGTAACTACTGTTCACCAGCTGGTATCAATCTCATGAGAACAGCCTTGGATACATCATCTTTTGGCATGAACTGATGGTGAAATGCTGCACCAGAGCAATCTACACCGACAGACGACAATCGGAGATAGTTGGCATTATCTGCCGACTGTAAAGGGGAAGTCGTCTAAAGCTGCCACAGTTGCTTAGAGTTGTGCCACAGCATCTGCTGAGGTTTTGTGAGGAGTGTTAAAGGAAGTGCAGCAGCTGAAGGAGCTGGAAGACACGAGCACCTCATTATAGCATACAGCCATTATTCCCTCATCCAGCTCTGTCATAACAACATCACACTATTTAAGTCTTGCCTCACCCTCACTCTTGCCTACCGCCTTCTAAGCTGCCTATATTTCTCCTTTACTTTGTCGTTTAGAGTTCACCACTGTTCTCTGCAGACTCACAGTTAGCATGGTGGCAGCTTTATACTCTTCTCTTTTTAAACTTTTGGCTTTTTTCTTCTTCTTCTTCCTTGTGTTTTGCTCCACACCAGAGATCTAAAGAGGGGCCTTTTGTGTCTGACTTTGCCCCATAGGCAGTTCTCTTGCAAAGCAGATTAATAATTACAGAGTACACAAAACAATTTCAACATCTTTGATGTCAAACATGAGAGAAACCAAAAATTACAAAGGGAAAAAAGTATGACGCAGAGAAGCCTTGAAAGATGGTCTTTTTTTTCTGTCTTGGCTGTATTTCCTGTTATTGTTGCCTTCTTCTGTTTCTTAGTGCATTAAAACCATTAAGCTGGACTTGAAAGAGATGGAGGCGACGGCAACCCCAGGAGGGCCACATTTGAGAAGTGCCACGGCGACTCGTCTGTGTGACACTTTCACAAAAGATGACAAGTAGCTACGTTACAAAGGATTCAGTCCGTCTGTTTTATACTTTGACACATCAGTTAGCAGTCATTTGCTTAGAGCCACAGTGAGAGAAGTAGAAGCCATCCCAAACGCAGGAGCCGTCACAACCCAGAATTATGATTACGGGCTCTAATTGAAAGCTTGAGCGTACTGTTGTGCTGTCCTTTCCTTTACTATCAAACTCTTTTAACTGGAATAAGTTGTGACTCACTGGAGCCAGAACTCGCTCTCTTCTGTTTACTGCTTTTTAAGAAACTTTGGTTTTGTCCAGTCAGTGATCATATAAGCTCACATCTCTTTCCTTTTCTAATATTCACGTGATGCTCAACGTTAAGAGACAATGTTACAAATTTTTATTTTAGCTCAAGTTTGGTAAGATTCAGTGGGAAGCCCAGCATTGCCAAAGTTTTTCAGCTAAATTTAAGGTCCGGGCTTTGACTGGGTCATTCTAACAAAGCTCAGCTTCTGCTTTGTGTTTCATAACCTCCTACAGGTTTTCTTTCAGGATTCCGTTGCATTCAGCTCTTCACATCTTCTTATCCACACCAGTTTCCCTGACTGTCCTGAAGAAAAACGTCCCCACACCATGATGACACTGCCACCATGTTTTATTGTATTCGAAGATGTTTAGTGTATGTTTTCCAGCACACATACAGTTTAACAAGTTAAAAACTTTAATTTAGGTCCTGTTTGACCTGTTTGCTACAAAAAAAGTCACAGAGCAAGCTGATTTGTTGTAAACATAAACAGCCATTTTTATAACTCAAAAATGGGCATTTATCAAATTTTTGTGGGGCAATAATATTGATACAATAGTCCTTGTGTGATATGGCATTTCATTTTTTTCACATCAAGTTCAAAGATTAATTTTGAAGAAACATTTAAAATATCTAGACATAGTGTCTCCATGCATTCATAGCAGTAAAACATGTCCTTTTTTAAAAAAAAAAGAAAAAAAAAGGAAAAGCCTGTGTGCTCTAGGAATAAAGCATGCAGTACTCAGACATTCTAGAGACGCATGAGTCAATTTGACAGGTGTCAGTGTGGATGTGTTTTTGTAAGGAAAAATAAATCTGGATAGTGTTATACTCTGAGCTGAACTGCAACAAGGAACTGAGATGTCAAAGCTGAAATGACACCCAGCAGAAGCTCTACCGTGCTCAGATTTTGACAGTGAGCTCCCTGTGAAAAAGAATGCAAGTAAAATGTATGGCGAAGCCAAAGATACAACAGTTGTCTTTTGATGATTTTGATGGGTTTTTTTATTGTTCTGTTTGTGTTATTGTATGAAATTTTAATAGGAGAGCATCCTGTCATATTGTGTTCCCCTGATTATTAAAGGCAAAAAGATTTGATATTCAACCACTCAATGTTCTAAAGAAGTTATAAAAATCATAATTTTTATTCATCAAATGCACCATTTTCACTTTTGTCAGGCATTGTCTTGATTTGGGGATTTTTTTTTTCTTTTTTCTGAAATCTTAGTTTGTATTTTCCACGCTGTAATAACGTTTTAATTTTTCTACGGTTTTCTTCGGTTTGCATTTCAATTTTTCTTTACTTTCGCTGCTTTCTCTCTTGCACCTGTTTTATAGAATTCAGAAAGGAAATCAAATAAAAGGTTATAAAACATACAGTGGTGAAAGGTAGCATTAACTTGTCTTCCAGTGGTTTTGCTTGGATATACTGGTGACAAAAAAGGAAACATACAAGCAGTATTAGTCGCGCTTTGATTTTAGACTTCTGAATGCAGTAACACTGCCAGGTTGACATAATTGGTTAAAAAAAAGTATCTTGTGATTGTGAAATTCCTGGTTTTCCCGCAACACAATCCTGATATCTAAGATTAGAGACCTGAGATTGATGGGTGGATAATCAATGTAAAGATGCTTGAAATATTGTTGTATTTACAGCAGAAAGTCAATCCAGCAAGAAATGCGTGATGGTCTTAATTCAAAATCACTTTCTTACTTAAAAAGCAAAAGACCTTAATAGCTGTAATGCAGAAACAAATGAACAGCAACACAGCTGCAGCATGCTAGTTCTCTCACAAGTCGGTTCAGATGCACTAACGGAGCCGAGGTTGGGAATGACCGTGAATTTAAACCAGTCATTCCCTCTGCACTTGGCCGAAAGTAGGAATGTACACTCTCACCCAACACCTTTTCCCCCATGGGGCTTTTTTCCAGATTGATAAGGAGGAGACAGCAAGGGCTGCTTTAATAACTTTTCATCCCTTGTGGCAAAACTGTGAAATTTATAGAGAAATCAATCTCAGTCATTAGGAAATCATAAACACTTTGATCATTTTGCCACCACATCTGGTGATACGGAGAGGTAACGCAGCCAAATCTGATTGGGCAATTGTCTGTGTAGACTTTCCACATTTAATTTAAAATACAGAATAATTTCTGGTTTTTGCGACTGTCTTTTCCACATTTTTTGGGGGGCAGAAGGGGGGAAGAGGGGTTTGCACAAACACATGATTGTTTTTGTCTGATCAGATGAAATTGCAAACATCCCCACATAATCATTTCAAAAGGCATCCTGTTTTGGAAAACACTGCACTGCAAAGGAAACTGAGCGATGGCAACAACAACATGTTCCCCACATGGTCCTGCTTTTCCCATCAGCATTTTCTTTGTAGATCAGATCCAGACCCCTGCTCTTTTTATGAGATCATGAAGTAAATGTCATTTAGGTGTTGATGGTAAAAATGGGAATATTTGCTCCCATTTGAAGTGCTTGTGCATATCAAATGTCCCTGGTCCTCATTAGTTGGTGTCCTTATTAAGAGTCTCCTTGCCATACCCCCGCAGAAGCCTGGCGAGTCGCCCCCCCTCACTGCCTCCCCCATGTCTCCCACTCTTTCCTTGTATTTCTCCGACGTGCCCTTTGAACTTCCCTCAGTCTCTAGCCTCACATCAAAGCTTTGATAGAAGCTTCCTCCTTCCTCTTCTCAAGGTGAAGTACCGGGTACATCTGCAAGTGCGTGCTTTCAAGGCTGAAATGGCCAAACCATGTGTTTGGATCCATTCTTAACCGTTACCTTTCTTCATTATTGTGATGGAAGCGATTATGCTTTTTACTTAAAGTTACGTGTTGTGTAGCCCTCTCATCTCATTGTTCTGTTCCGCAGTCTGGAGAGCCTGGAGCCTTTTTAAAAGACAGAAGCAAAAGTGATTCTTTCTTTATTCCTTCAACAACGGTTCGGCTGACATACTGAGATTCGCAGTAAAACGTTTCTTTACACTTCCTGTTGACGACTGTGCTCCTATTGTTATTTGCTGTTATTTAAAAGCTTTATCAACTTCTGCAAATTTATGAGAAACTGAAAGTATTCCTCGGGACATGAATTCCCCCCCAATAATATAAGCCTGGCCTGTTTTATTTTCCTGTCTAATTATCTTTTCTGTGTATGTTGTCGCCTCTGAAGTAAGAATGGACGTCTGTTGACTCAGATGTCCAGTTATTCTCATGGACTGACTCTTTCTGCTGCTAAGGAATCCATCCACATGCTGTACAGCTGAACGGCAATGTGGAGAAGTCTCATTTCTTCTCTCCTAGCATTTACTTTGATAGCAAAGTGTATCTGCAGCGGCTCTGGGCTACATGTAGGTGAGCATTTCCCCTGAACACATAAACGGACCTTTGCCAGGATGTTTTTTTTTTTCTAACAGTCCATTACTGGGGTGGATCTGAGTTATGAAAAACACTGCACTGTGGTGGAAATGCAAAGAAGCCATGTCTTTCTTTCAAACGTTTGTCTTATTGGCCACAATCAATAACAAAATCATATGAAAGAGCCAAGAAAGGCTGGTATGTTAATCAGCTGTGAGGTACCCCGAAAAGATTCAGATCTACTGAGTAAACAGGCTGAATTAAAAACAAAGTTTACCATTTCAAAACATGGTAAACGGCTGTTTTAAAGATGTGGTAGCTTCTTCATGACTTTAAACCAGCATGTTTTGAAAAAAATACAATAAAACCACTATCCATCCACATGCTGTACAGCTGAACGACAATGTGGAGAAGTCTCATTTCTTCTCTCCCAGCATTTACTTTGATAGCAAAGTGTATCTGCAGTGGCTCTGGGCTACATGTAGGTGAGCATTTCCCCTGAACACATAAACGGACCTTTGCCAGGATGTTGTTTTTCTAACAGTCCTTTACTAGACTGTTAGAAAAAAACGTATCCTTTTTTTCTTTGTTTCTGATCTGATTGTTTCCAATTTTCTCGTGGCACATCACAATTTTTCCCACTGCCGGCTAAGGATCAACGTAAGAACTGTAAGATTGCATTATTGTATCGAAATCTGATTTTGTCAGACGGCGGTCATATATGTTGCTTCGGTGGTCAACATCCAAAAACTGCACCACACCCTTTAATTTTCTCTTCTGGCTGTTGCACAGTTTGACCAACGTCAATATGTTTAGCCACATGTCATCCTTTGATGGCAAAATCTTGTCATAAAAAAATGACAATTTTTTTAGCTCAGTCTTGCTAATTGAGTTAGATTTTAATTAAGTTTTTGTGCTTAGTTAATTATTGTCTGAATCAGATTTGTTTTCCCAGTTTCCCTTTTCACGTTTACTCCTCCTCACTCCCTTGTGCCACATTATCTCTTTCTTCCCCAGCCTGCTCTATCAGAGTAGATGTTAAGCAGATTTCTGCTTAACTTCAAATACAAAGGCTTAGAGTCCTGTCAATGTATTTGGCCTCCCATGTAGCTGCATTGTGCAGCTACATGGGAGGCCAAGATTTTAAACTACATAACTAAAACCTATAGTTTTAAGTGGGTTTAATTCTAAAGTAAATAAACTGGCTGTGTGTTGTCTGCAGGAGCTTTTGCCTTTGTCTGATGGGAGTCCCTGTCACATGGGAGATGAGGCTCACTGAAATGAGGCTAGATTATGGTGGAGATTTACTAACTTAAATAAATACATCTTCAGACAAAGCACATCCCATGATACAGCATATTTATCCTAGCTAATGTTTATATTAGAAAATCTAAAGCAAATATGAAAACAAGTGTGTTTATACACTGCAGCTTATAACCTCCTCTCTGCCAGATGCAGGCTGCAAAACAAACCCCCAAACTTTCATCCCTCCACCAACATACTTGACATTCTGGCTCAAATTCTTAATTTTATTTAACCTAAAAGTTTGATTTTTACAACAACTGAAACGGGATCTCTCAACAAATAATAAAACAATGTAGAATGAGTCTCAAATTTCATAATGAAAATAATGTATGTTTTTATTTATACTTCATTAAAAAATGTTATGGCAAAAATGATTTATAACCTTTTAAATAAGCAGTGGAGAAACCTTGGTCTTATGGAAATCAAACCCTTTGTATTATTTCTGAGCGGCTTTTTGTTTGCTTCCACTGATGCGTTGATGGTTTATCTTTGGGGATGAGCTCCAAGTCTTTGTGATTATCCTAATCTCAACCTAGATTCTCTACCAGATTCAAGTCCATCAAAACTTAAATATTACTCTCAGTCAGAAGAGAATTAAAAAAAATTGCTAACTTTAAAACTGCCAAAGAGCATTTTTGAGTGAACTGTATTCGATTTACGTGAGTTTTTTTCTAATGTTGTAGTTTTCAGCCACAAAAAAATACAAATGGGAAAAAAATGTCCAAAATGCATCTAAGGTTGACATCTAACTAAAAGCACCTGGCAAACCTGATATATATATATATATATTAAAAAAAACACAGATTACATATTTGTGAGCGACATCATTTTGAAGTTGCATGCAAGAAGTGATATAAACAGAGCAGATTAAAGATGTGCGGCTCAGCGCGCGTGTTAGTCTTTCATACGAGTTAAAATTCTTTTTTAGCTCTTTCCGTCTGCGTTAATACTTGCGGTGCAGAAATGCCAATCCCATGTCAGGACAGCAGAAATAGGTCAAGCAGACGCACGCGCGAGTGCGCAAAAACACAGATAGATGAATTACTCATTCTCTTTCATGGTCTTTGTAGATGGAGGAAGCGGATGCCAATGCAAAAAGATCAAAACCCTCTCTCAGTGAAACAAGTGTCCTCCTCCGAGCAGCTGTGCGGGGAGGAAGGAAGAGTCGCTCAACAGGTTCGTGCCACTGCTCCAGCTCTGCAGCTCCTCTCTTGCCTGCGCTCGTTTGCATGATCCTGACAGGTATCTGTTTTTTGGATGCTTTCGATGCGGGGAGGTACTCTGATACATCCGTGCATCACTCTGAAGCCGCTTTGCCTCGCCGAGTGTTTGTGGAAAACACAATCAAAGAGAAAAATCAATGTGTCCTCAAGCAATAAGAAAGTCAATAGCTTTCATCGAATCTATGAATAGCATTGAGTGAGCTAGTAGTTTTCTGTTCTGCAGGGGTGAAATGAGATAAAGCCATCTTAGGCACAATTTTAGTCATTTTCTTTATTCTGTTTTGTGAATCACAACTTTGTAAGTGCCTGACTTGTATTTTTAATGAACGGGGGCTCCTGCGCATCTACAGATCTGGGCAGGTTTGTGTGCAGGAAGAAATTTCTGCGCACTGTCTGCCAATATCTAGTGCAGACTGTGTGTTTTAACCAATTATAATCTTATCGACTTGGCCGGATTTATTTCTACTTTAATTATGTGAGGTATATTACATCCTGGATTTATCTAATATTGGCATCATGTAATCTTGATTAATAATCTCACCTCATTTTACTCTGTGATTAAACTATATTACCCCGATTATTCTGTATAATATACCAAGACAGCAGTTCTGTTGTTGGGGGACACTTTTCTTTCTTTTATACGGGAAAAATCAAATCCTGGGTCTTATCTGGAAGCCTGTGAGGGTTTCCATGTATATAAATTACAGCCAAGTCTTCCTCGCTGAGTTAAATGCTTTGACCAATCACTATCGCTGCAGCAGAGGAGAGTCCTTAGCAACAACTGGAGACCTGTTGGTTAAATGGCACTGCAGGCTATCTGCTCCAAGCTGCAGATTTTTCCCCATCCATCAAATACCTTGCGACTAATGGGAGTGTCATTTATCACATACCCCTTCACAATCCAGAAACAGCAGCACAGCCCCGGTGCAGAGAGAAACAGGGAAATCATATAAAAGCTTTCAAATTAAAAGTCCCTTTGATGGGAAGAAGTCCAGGGAGTTATACTCTCTTACCAAATTATACTTCAGATCTGATGCCAGTTTATAATTTCTTAGTAATAAGTGTGTCAAATGCTTGAGTTTGAGCCAAATCAACTTCAGGGCCGAATAAATCTGTGAAGATTTTTTTTTCTTTCTGCTTTCCATCACACAGAGAGGCATCGCTTTGCATCTTTACTTATGAATATATCAAAAGTCAAACTTGATTAAGTTTGACTTGTTTCATTTTGATCATCTTATTTTCAGTTTTTTTTTTCTTCTAATACTACTCCATCCCTATCCTGCATGTTTTGATGATTCAATTCAAGTCAAACATAAATAAGGTCAATTAATATTATAATATAACTCATTTGCTCCTAAAATATCTTTAATAAATTCTGTTCAATAAAAGTGGGGCACATTTAGATTAAGGTGTACCTTGTATTTCAGTCTGTGTAAAAATTATGATATGACATTCAGAACATTTTAATAACTTCATTCTGAGGTGGACATAAGCAGACCGGGTCGTTGTGCAATAAAACTGGGACAGAGATGGAGAACCTTTTTATGCACAGCAGAGATGTACCTGCACCCAAAGGGCCTACATATGTGGTGGTGTGATGGAGAAAGAGGAGAGAAGAATCCAGGGATGGAGAGTGTTGATCCTCTAGTTCACTCAAACCCCAGTTAAAATTTCCTCCCACAGAGTCAGATCCCCATTTGCCAAATACACCAAGGGAGTGAGGCCCTTGGCCCATTTACCCCAGGGTTGACAGAATCAGCAAGCCCCACAGAGCCCAAGGTTATCCACACAACCCCACCTTCAGAATGCACTCCCTAAGGGAGAGAGAACCTGCAGATGGTAAAAACGGTAGTAACCCATCAGAAAGTCACCTACCAAAGCCACTAAGGCCCCACCCAGGTGGGGGCCACAGCCCCTGGCCCCAGATCCCCCAGTGATCCCAACAATGTTTTATACCAAAATTTTTGAGCAACTGGTTTTCAAAAATAGCAAAACGTTTTCATACATCACAAACTGAGTTCTAAAGAACATCGGTGTGTAATTCCAAAAAAAAAAAAAAGTTTTATCTTGTTTTTCCAAAAGTGTTTTAAAATATTCTCTATTCAATGCAAAATATTCAGTCCAGGTTATATCAGTTTATGTATTCTAGATTTTGGACTAGAGGTCGCGCTATGGAGTCCCGACTCAATTAAAACGGGTATGTTATGTAAAATATACTTTTTGAGCTTTGTATCATGTTATAATGTCATTCAATCATCAAAAACATACCTGCATAAAAAAAAAGAAAGAAAAAACAAACTTGGCCGGGAAAATAATTTCATAGCATAACGTCACTGCATCATCACTCATGCAGCAATATTGAAGTTGTAAAGGTGAAGACAAACACGGCTGCATACTTCACTGCAGAAGAGGAGCTATGTGGCAATGCTGTTTGCCAACCCCAACCTCCATAAAAACAAAGAAAAAGCTCGTCAGCTGGTTTACAGTCTGGACTGGGCTGAATTTCACATAATGAGCTGCTACCTGCGATAAGGTAAGAATATACAGCTTACCTTACTCTGTTACCTGCTTATATGGACCACGGCTCTGCGTCTCCTCGGCTCTCCTTTCCACACGAAAAATAATTAACCAATCAATTAACCAATCAGCCAGAGAAAAAAAAACTTTCTGAAACACTGACGTCTTCCCAAAAAACAAATAACCCGGTTGACTGTAGGCGCAAGGCTACGATGGCTACTAGGAAACAGAGGAGAAGAAGCTAGCTAGCTAGCTAGCTGCATTCACGTCTCCTAACTCGAAATCAATAGAAGCGAGAATTGAAGGTGCTTATATTCCTTTAGGGGGGAAAAAATAAACAAACTTCGCTCATTTTAGTAACGTAACAAAAACTGTGTTGCTAGGAGAGGGAGTGGAGGAGAACATGAAAGCTAAATTTAAAAAAAAGAGTCATTACATATTGGACATGTCCGTGACAGATGGAAAACATTTAAATGAACACATTTCCAGGTCATTAGTGTGCGCAGGCTTTTTCTGTTTGTAGGGCTTTATATCATATTTTATAGAAATTGGGTAAGAAATAAGGGAGCTACGAACATTTCTGTGACAGATTCCTGCTTATCCCACATTGGAGCAGTATGGTTTTGTGGACGTGACTCAGTGAGTGTGTGGTAATGGCGCCTGCAGGAACGGCTAATAGCCAATGTCCAAATCTGTAATGTGTATCAACGGAAAAATCCTTCAACCGCTAAATTCTGATGCTACCCCATTTTTGTTCACATTTTGAGGAGAAGGACCTTGCGCCGGTCTTCTTCAGAGGTTTTGTGTTGATTCATTCAGTATGGTGCAGCGCCACCACAGGTGAAATCAGGTTTTTCAATTCGTTTGGATCGTTTGACATAGTGCAGTTTGAAAGTGAACTGCACCAGCTGAAAATGAGCAAATCGAACCGAGTCTATTGGAATATCAGGTGTGAAAACACTCATAGTGCAATGCTCCTATGAACGATTGCAAATGGCATAATGAAAAAAGCAAGAACTTCTTAAATAGACAGAGGTCCAATTTCAAGGCGTCACATTGAAAGGTGAAATTTCTTTTAAGTATTCTTTGATATGTAGGATTTTTATAATAAACTGAAGGAAGCACAGTTACTTGATTGTGCTATAAAATGGGACTATGCATCTAGAAAATACATTATACTGCCCCTCTAAGCTGTGGAATAACCCTTTAGTTAGGCATTTATAAAATGGTCCAGTGCAATGGCAGCTTCAACATTCTTGACATCTAATGACTAGACAGTACAAACTAACTGCATCTTTTCTCTGTGTCAAACTTCTTTCTGCTCCTAAGTACCTAAAATGCTGCTAGCCCAATAAGACATCCTTATTAGCATCCAAATATCTTCTATTTTTACTCAGAGATTTTGAGTGTCATATATATAATAAGGTGTGAGGCTAAAATGTTTGATCTCACTATGACCTAGCATTTTTTTTGCTTGTTGTTTGGTAACTGACCCTTTAGTTGCCATTTGTACAAAGTCATTTCATGTTAACTAACAAAACCTGTATTAGCAGTATAACCAGTAAACTGACGTACTTTGAGGCTTCATCCTTATTTACTTTCACTTGTGGCCTGTTATTACTAATAGCATCCCCCTAAATGAGCTCCCATTTCCTCATCTCATCTGAGCGCACCATGACCCACAGATAGATGGTTGTATACCCCACACCCCACCTCCAACATGCTTCTTTTAAGTCTGTGTCAGACTGTCCATAATCACTCTGTCAAAATGGCATCCTGTCACCACCCCTTGTTATGAAGTAGCACAGAGCAGGAGGCTGAGACATACCAGAGTTGGAGCAGTCTAGTGAGCCTGCCAGCCCCCATCATGTAACATGAGGAAATGAGTTTGTGTCAGGACTATTTTGGAGTTGCTTTGAAGTCTTATTTTACCCACTTTGCCTCTAGGGGGACAGCACAGAAAGCAAAAGGGGGGTTGGGTGGTACAATGTGGGGAAAACTACTGAAATGCCCTGATAACTAAGGCAAGCTCTCCTGATCTGCACCGGGGTGGTCGAAGTACATAGAAACGCATCACCAGTTGGGTTAACTATCAGTGTTGCATACACCTGCTTGAGCTGCAGGTTCCATCTTAAAATCACATGTAAAACCCATCTTCCAATCAGCAGGCATTAACATTTCCTTAGGGAAGAGTTTCGTTATTCCGAGGCCTTTTACTATTCTGGGTTTTATTTATGTATAACTTTTTGTACTCATTATTTCTACTTAAATTGCAACTTTTGCGTGGCTTTAAAGCAAACTGTGCCTTCATATAGATGACTGAAATTTTTGAGGACCTGTTTAATTAAATGTTCTTTTGCATTTAGCTGCTTTTGCAAAAATTATTTTTACAAAGACAGTCAAGGACATTAAAAAAATAAATAAACAGACACATCACAAACCCACAACTTGAACAGACATGTTGCTATTATCACATTGTACAAATTCATAGATCAATAGGCAGCAGTGGATCTGTCGATATGAGCCCGGAGCAACAGACTCCTCAGTGGAAAGTACGAGGAGGGGAATATTCCTAAGGCAGCACAAACAATGATTTTTACCCGCTTTCTGGCAAACAGAAATGTGTACATACTCAAGGGACTGTTTTAGAGTTCTTTTACACACCCAGGAAGACGCATTTAAAAAAAATAAGCCCAGAAGTGTCCAGTCGACTGTGCTTTGACCTCGTACACAAGTTTATAGATCAGTGATCATAGTCTGTCTGCAGTATCCCATTTGCTGCCATGCATGAGGAGGAACAACAATGTTGCACTGCAAAACAAAATTGGAATTCACACATGCGCGGACGCCACACACAAACACACAAACCCTTTTGCAAAAGATGATGGATGTTTTGCACCCCCGTTGCGTCTGCTGCAATGTTCCCGGACCAGGGACGGCGAGAGGGGCATCCCGCAGCGCTGTTTTGGGCGTCCTTGCCAGCACGAGACAACTTCACTATCCCTGCCCTAGCAGGGGGCGATAATCACATCAGGCTCCCCTGACAAGAGGCATTGAATTCAGCTCCGGTACTCTTAAGATTCTGGCATCCAGCCGTCTCTGCCAAAATGCTACTGATGTTACAATGAGAAGGTTTGTGCATTTTTTTTTTTTACTTCTGTGATTTCGCTGAACTTTCTATTTTCAAAATCCAGATAGGTTCAGTAAGAGCACTGAATTGCTTGTCACGGTTTGAAAACCTGAGTCAACAAATTTGAGAGTCACCGTTACTGCCCATAGTGATCAGTGTGATTGTGCTGGTTAGTGTCTTCTGCTGGTTGGCGTCTTCTGCTTGTTATGGCTAATTTTGTACAAATACCTTCCTTTTATCAGTTTATTCCCACAGACTTTTTATGGAAAAAATTTTACTTTTTCAATGAACACCAGAAAGATTTACATAGACACTATTTTGAGGTTTTCACCAAAGTCTTCAGAAGGCTCTTTTAGTTACTAAATATAAAAAATAAAATGGTAAAACTTGAAATTACCATTGATGACCTTAGATTGGATTTAAGTCCCTAACACATGCTGGGCGGAGGCAATACAAAAAGGATTCTACCGCTTTAAGATATTTATAGCCCTTCATACCACGCTCTATTAAGATTTGTGTGATTAAGTTCATTACTTTGTTGTTTTGGCATATAACTTGATAATTATTGGTTTGGTGAAAGTGAAAGTAATGTTCATGCTGGCTGCTTTTTTTTCTTTCGCTTTACTTTATTGTTAACAATTGTGTTACATGTCCATTTTTTTTTTTAGACGGCCTCCTCTCATCAACACTCAAACACTAATAGCATGCGTGCTTTTAGTTTCTTCTGAAATCTATTAAAACTTTTGAGAATCCAACAGAAACTGGCATGAGCCTCTTTGTGGGCCTGCAAAGCTCCCCTGCTACCCAGGGAGCCTGGCTTCCAGCAGCTATGCCCCATTCATCACCTGCTTTCAGCGGCCACCGCCAAGCTGCCTCCAGCTTGAAGGCCAGGTAGGGTGCCGGCTGGAGTACAATGTTTGGGGGATTAGTAATCAAAGGCTCGAGCCCTCTGTCCTGCATCCGCCTTTCACTCCCTAGTTGGGGGAGGAGAGCTCCAGCAGCAGCCAAGGTCATCATCTCCATCTCGGCAGGAGGTAATTTGGAGAAAACCCTGGGAACAGGCTAGCTATCATGGGCTAGCAGGCTAGCAGCACAGCGGGTGTCTCAGCCACAAAACATTCATCTGCTTGGGCTGTGCATGGCATGGTTGACAACAGAATAATGCTTTGCTTTTACTTTCTTCCCGGTTTCACCCTCTTTTCTGTCCTCTCCGACTTCTTTATTTCTTTTGTTGTCCTTGATCTGTTCCAGCCTCATTCTGTGGGATTTAGTTTCCCTTTTTATATTACTGAATGGCATGTTGTTAGCATGATGACAAAACTGGCACAATAGTGAGTTAGTTCTGATAATTTAGCCCTAAATGTTTTTTTTTCATGTTTGAAGTGAGATGTTTGGTTGTAATCTCAATGTTCACTTTCTAATAGAAACTTGACATATGGTTCTCAAATGTGTTGTCTGAAATCAACGTTCTCAAACAAATCTGGAAGAACTTTTGATTGTGTGCATTCATGCTTAAGGGCTAAAATAATAATTATCCACTTATCCAAACGGAAAAGAAAACCATTTGCACTGCTTTGACTTAAAAGGCCATTGCTAAATTTGCGATCCACCTCTTGAATTTCATGTGTCAGAATAATGACTATGGTTATCGTTTTAAGCTGATTTGGCGTCCTGTGGTGCGAGACATCGGGCAAAGAAATCCTGGTGAGACAGCTGCCTGTAGACTCATAGGTTTAGAGCAGAATGGCCCACAAATTCTCGAAGATCGCAGGCTGGGTAGATTAGCTTAGCCCGCTAGATCTGTGAAAGGGAAACGGCAAGCGCTGAAGTAACGATGATGAAAAATGTCTGCTTGTGCCAGTCGGAGGCAAGAAAGCAAACGTGACCCGCCACCCCACCCTTCTACCAACACACCCCTGTTGGGAAATCGCCAAGTTGTCATGACAACAGGGATGTTCTGCTGATGAGGTCTCGCTCAGCGCTGTCCAATCAGATCGGGGAGCTACAACCGCAGCGTGAACAGGGGAGGACGCACCTATTCCAGTTGCACAATGCTGAGAGAGGATAGGCGAAACCTTGGACCACCAACGGCAAATTGGCAATCTGGGGGAGGCTGTCAACGGGCCGCTATGGTTCGACAATCCACAAACAGCTGGGGGTCGTGGAAACAGGGGCTGCCAGGTAGGGGGTCTGTGTTCTGTAAGACGCTATTAGCGCTGCTACTTTTGTTTTCATTTCTGCTAAGTATTGAATTTTTATTTTTTTATTTTAATTTTTTTAATGTTGGCATGCACTTAAAAAATTTAGCATTTGTAATTGGGTTTATGACGTTTCTGGATGTTTTACATAGCTACAGGACTGCTCCAGCTGCACTTCAGGAAATTGTTAAATAACTCCTGCAGGTGGTTTTTGACTATCAGCTGCAAAGGCTTCAGCATGGAGAAAGCAGTCATAATGCATAGGGAGGATATGTCTTATAAAATTAACTTAAGGGGGATTTTGCATTCACTTCTCTGCGGGATGTGACCTAAGTGTAGATGAGGCTAATATGGTGAAACTCTCCTGGCGTTTGTTTTATTTTGGCCTTTTATTTCAAGCAGCAGGGATGATTTTTCCATTCACTGTGTCTCTGGTTGACCAAAAAGACAAACTGAAGTTGTTCTAAGCTCTAAAAAGATGGAAGGCTTGGAGAGGAGAGTGCGCTCTTTGCTCTCCAGGCAGCCATTACGGTCATTGCCCGTTAAGGCATTTCATTTGAGCCTATCAAACTATAGCAGACCACAACTGCTGTTCTTTTTCTGCAGACATCATCTTGTCCCTGTAATGGAGATGATATTGATTTAAACACTCTCTTTTGACCCACCCTTCTCAACTCCAGTCCCTCTATCATGGGCTCCCTGTTGGACACCTATGGACAGATTGACCCTGGTTTGTTTGTTTGACTCTTTAAATTCAAGAATGAAATTTAGGTTGTCAGCATGGCAACTCCTTGCTGGCAACTCCTTGCTGGATGTCATCATGTTTGCTTCTTTGAAATCTTCACGACACTTGAATACTTTTACAAATCTTAGAGGAAAAGCAAGAGAGGTATCCAAGCGGGACGACTCTAGGGTGATATGTTGGTTAAAATAGTAGGGAGATCAGTTTGGTGCAAAGTGCCATTATCCCCATTGCACTTAGAAGTGTTCCAGGAACCCCTGATAGTTCATGTAGCTTCTTTGAAAAAAAATACTTCTTTACAAATGTGGATTGTGGAAGCTGACATTAGCATTATGGACATTGGTGCTTGCATGAAGACATTTTAGGTTTGATTTGGTGATAGGTTAACTCTTTTTTTTTGCACAACTTGCAGACAACAGTAGTCTTTTCCTGCATCATTTGAAGTAAAAACTTAACCCTCAATGGGTCAAAAGTAGTAGTTTTATCACCCATTTTTGTAGTATTCAGACGTCACTTGTTATAATGTTTTATGTTAGATTCACATACGTAACATAAACACAATGCAAGAGTTCTGGCTTGGGACTCTAGTGTGTATAAAAAGGGCTTAATTGCTTAAAAATGTTCAATGATTAAAATCTATGTAATTAATTAATTACAGTCTCAACCCTAGTTTAAAGAACGCTTCAGACTTGAATCGGAACCCACATTTGATAATATGGTTTTGATAATGTGGAGACCTTGTGTAACATACTGTAATAGTGTAGTTACTAACAGTCTTAGGCACCTTTTAAAAAGACAAATATTGGTGGCTCCATATTTTTAATATTATTAGCATATGTATATGGTGCATTAGCCTGACCATTGCCTTCCTGCGCAATTCTGCTCGATTCAAATCTTCCCTCACTGCACAGTCTGGGCTTTCTCCCACTGAACTGGATTCCTCTGGTAGAATACCTACTGAGCCAATCAGTGAACAGAAGGAGAAGTTGCGAACGACGATGTCAATTTTCTGCTCTGTTTTAGAATTGTAGTCTGCCTGTAGCTTTAGCAATGGCAGCATAGGAAGTGATTTAACCCATTCAGTGAATGTTGGACATGCTTCCAAATATTTAATTATCATTAACTGCTGTATCGTTCGGCTCTGCATTTCTCTCTTCACAGTGGTGGATAATTGTTTACGGCACAGGTGATTTTCGGTAAGCTTCATAGCATAATTTACATATGTGAAGGGGCAAATATCAACCCTTGGGTAAAATTTAAAACTTCAACAAAGTCCACTCCTCCAGCAAGCAATTATTTCTCATTAGCTGAGAGCCCGGAGTCTCTGTACGAAGCAAAGCATTGGGCAGGGGGCTGGTTTTTACCAGGCTCGTAGCATATATTTTTCTATGCTGTTAATGCAAGATAACTATTAAAAAACAAGAAATTCAGTACTGATATCTGTTTAGATCAGTAGTCTCAAACTACACTCCTCGAGAGCCAGAGTCCTGCAACTTTCATATGTATCCCTTTTTGCAAAGCTGCCTCACTAGCATACAGTCTTTGCTAATACAAAGCTGCAACGCTTTGCTAATGATCTATTATTGGAGCCAGGTGTGCTGAAGCAGAGAGACATCTAAAATTAGTTGAAAATAAATTAGTTGTAATTGCCTTAAGGTAATAAAGAAATCAGGTTTTTTGTAACGGAGTGGTTTTTGCAGCTTTGTTTCCTCCTTCTCAACAATATTTTTTCATCCCAATGAATTGTGATTTCTGCACAAGTGAAAGAGTTCTAAAGTCATTGTTGAATATCAGACAGCAAAGACATTTGGCTGTAACAGATAATTTCTGCCTCAGCTTAATAATGGGAAACTGGATTCGCCCTACAAGCTGATTACTGGGCTTTTATGTCATTTGTAGAGCAACTCAGCACTGCCTACAGCATGGGGAAATCAGACTAATCATGGCCAAGATGGGTATAGTGGGTTCAGTTGCTGTTTGTAAATTTGGGAGCACAAAATGGACAAAAAATAATACCGTATTTTCCGCACTATAAGGCGCACCTAAAAACCTTCAATTTCCTCAAAAGCCGACAGTGCGCCTTATAATCCGGTGCGCCTTATATATGGACCAATATTGAGCCACAACAGGTCTAGCAACTAAGGTAAGCACCCGCCGACTTCATTTTCGCCCGTATAAGAAGCGCGCGGTGCATGCTGGGATAGTTGCCAGAACGCTGGTTTATTAATAAAGTTTGACTGACCTATCTACCCATAGACATAATATAAGAGTAGACCCAGCATTGGCTGCTCCGGCGCAGGAAATACGGTGGCCATCTTGGAGCGGTATACCCTCCTACTTTGCTGAATCAAAACAGCAGAAGATGCCTCAACACTGAGGGATATTGTTGTTCTGATCGATGGACTATTGATGTGAGGGCTCCATAAACAACATTTCACAAGTAAGATGGACATATTATTGTGTATATGTTGTGATTAGAATATTGCTTTACTGTATTTATGTCTACCAGCAAGATACCAGCTAATATTAGCTACAGTGCTTGGTGTAATACGGGGTTCAGCCCCGCTATGAAGGCTAACTGAGATTCCGTAAATCTAAAAAAATAATTATTCTCTAACATTGACTTAGATTATCTGACACAAGAGCCTATATTAGAAATGAAACAATACAACGCATATTATAAAACTTATGTGTTATAACATTCACCAGCAAAGTTTACACAGGTGGTAAAGACTATTATTTATATGTAATTATTTCACTAGTAAGATACATCCCAAATCTTCCGTTTTTGTTTTGAAAGTTTCCTAGAGACACGATGTGAGGAAGAAGAGGGAGACATCTATAAAGAGAGACAGATTCACTGCAGCACGGATGAATCTCACATCGGATTTTGGACTCAATCTCCGCTGCTGAATCTCTCTGAAGCTAGAATTCGTCAGCTGAAAAACATATGTATATACATACATACATACATATAAACATGTATCCAATATATATCATTTAGTATTAATCATTATTTATTTGTGCCATTAATCATTATTTATTTGTGTTTGTATAGTTATATAAATATGTATTGATATTACTAAATAATTTATTTAATAAATTATGAACGGCTGTGTGCTTTTTAATATGCTCATCATACATCAATATCAGAATATTCCATTCCTATTCTATTGTTATAGCCACTAAGCATATTTAAATATGCTGAACTATGTATTAAAAACATACTTAAATAATACAATTGAGAGAGAGAGACTGCGGCGGCAGCGTGTTGGTTGGTCTGTGTTACCCAGAAAGCAGTTGGGCACAATATCGCAACACCAAGACCGTGAGTGAAACAATGACTGGGGCAGCCTACTATATAAAGTCCTTGGGGACCACTGCTTTTGTTATTAAACATCCACATTTGTAGAGTACGGAACAAATCGCGTCCCGTATAGGTTCAATACGGGACGGGTGGCAACCCTAACTGTAGCGACTATTCTATGCGCCTTTTAATGCAGTTCGCCTTATATATGAAAAAAGTTTGAAAATAAGCCATTCATTGATGGTGCGCCTTATAGTGCGGAAAATACGGTACATAGATTGTTTTTTCCCCTTGTTTGGTCTTTTCTCGTCTGGTCTGGTAATATGGCTGCTGTTTTGCTCAAGAAACAATCTTTTTTTTTTAGCAAATGTGGACATGAAACCAGCAAACCAAGCAAAATGTTGCTTATTCATTCAGTCATGCTTATTTGTCAATTCTGAGTTGGTGAAAAGGGATTTCCCTATTTCTTTGAAGTTACAGACCAAAAGAGTTGTGGAGAGTTTGCGGTGTTAGATTGTTTGCAGAGCAAGAGGGTTTGTAAATTAAAAGCATGACAGAGATATGTTTTCTTTTTTCTGCTTTAGTAAGGCAGATGACTGGGATAGGATGTGGTGAGCGCTACAGCATCCTGTTTACTTCTGACTGTGAGGTTTGGGTTGACATCAGCAGAAAACAGGATTTATGAAGAATGTTTGTACAGAACTTATTAGCCCTTAATGGTGTGTTTTGTAATGTAGTCTTTTTTCCCCTTTCTTTCTTGAAAAGATCTGAAGTTTTAACAGGATCGGTTTAATTGAGATAACCACAGAGGCCCTTGGGAAACCCGTGGCAACTTGCTTGGAATTCATTTATGTCATCTTTTGATCAAATTTCTCTGAGTTCCAGATAAATCACAGCTTGAAACATCCCAAAAGAGAGGGTGTAAAAGTTGATGTTTCAAGGAGTTGAAATTAATTGCTAGAGACACGTGTCAGTAAATGTCATCATACGGCTTATTGGACCACCCGGTGGTTACCCATTTAAAGTCATACGGTTTCCATTGAAGATGTTCCAGAGTTGCACCCAAAAGGTTGTTTTCCTCCTGCACAGCAACCCAGCAGATTCTGATCCTGTGATCCACCGATGGGCATAAAAATGCTATCCTAGTCAGTTAGCCGACCTTTCTCCTGACAACGAAGCATAAACTGTCCGATGAGCGTCACATAACAAACACTTCACAATCCGCTCAGACCTCAGGCTCAAGACGTCTATTGTGACCATGCGGAGATTGAGGAGGAGCGGTTTGCACAAATTAATTGCCCGTCATTTGTCAGCGCGGATTAAACAAAAGCACTACGAGAAACTTGTCAGCCAAGGACAATGAATGCATCCCATTTCTTCCCCCACCTTCCTACATTTGATCTAATGGAGACAGACGTAGACCACAGACTGAGCTGCAGCAGAAATATGGTCAGGTTGTAAACACACAGACATGAAGAGGAAGAGCGGGATTACAAACAGGTTTGATCTCCTCGGGGCTGTCCAGACCGGCTGACAGTGGGGAGAAGTGGTGGGGAAGCGGAGGGGGGGCTGATTTAGGCTCCCTTTATTCTCTCCTCGTCCGTCAGCCGCCTCTCTCTTGCCAGTAGCGTTGTCATTTGGGCTGTCCAGATTTAACTGAGAGTCCGACATTGAAAGAAGCACTACAATAAAGCCGGAGACAGGCAGGCGAACATACCTGGAGGCTGAAGCGGTGGAAAACAGCTGAGACCCACCAATTTGTTAACAGCACAATTTTCAGTAGAGTCATAACATTAACCCAACCCATCTCTTCGTCTCTCTAGTTCACGTTATCCGTTCATAAATTTCAAACACTGAAAGAGAAGCTCCGTCAATGCTTTCCCACAAACCGGTCAGACTATCTTTAACGGCAAACTAATCAAATTGAATTCCTCATTATCGCTTCTCTTTTCAAAACCATCAGGCGCTTCTTTAATTCCAGTGAAATTAAGTTCAATTTATCTCAGTCCAGTCGTAATATTATCCTCTTTGTTCCTGTCCTAGCATAGGAATAAGCAGGAATAGGCAGATCGCGAGATAACAATGGGGCTGGCCTTTCTTCCCGTGATGTGCTGAAATGTGAGGATGACACGGTCTAAAGATGAAGAAGCGTCCTGCCTGGCCAATTTAGACGAGGGGAATTAAAGGTCCAGAAAGTCAGAAAGTAAATCACGTCCTTCACTTTAATGTGTGACTTCTAATATCATTTGTCGCTTTAAGGCAGATGTCTCTTCTAAAAAGAATAATTGTACATCTGCTCGAGGAATATGACCCATCAGTTGAATCTCCTTTAAAAAACTTATGAAATGAGAGTGGATGGGGATGAATTTTCATTATTCTTCGAGACCAAACTCAGTTTTAATACTACTTTGTTGCATTTGAACGGCTTCTTCCTTCAAAAGTTTTATAAGCACCTATTGTCTTACCTTCTGTAGATAAAGTTTATGAGGCTTTCATTGATTAAAAGTGCGGATTAGCTTGTTTTAGAGGATGAAATAAAAGGCCAAGAACAAAGATGTCATGGTCATCCTGTACAGAGCTGAACGTGTGACACGTCCAGATCTAAAAGGAATTGCGTTTGTCAAGCACAAGTTTTTATCAGTTTGGGTTAATGTTTTTTATGATTTTTAAACTGTATTACTTTAAGTTAGAGACTGAAAGCAGAAGTCTTTGCCAATTACAAATCTAGATCCGATGAATCCAAGGGCTTATCTAAAGGTCCCATCAACAAAGCAGGCTTCAGTTCAATGATTGTCATGTGAAAACCCATTCTGAAAACCAGACATGTAATTTGGTTCCATTAAGACTGGCTGCCTGACATGAAAGTGAAGAGATATGAAAAGCATAGCTATTATTATAGGTTAAATTAAACATATTTTATTGATTTCTGCACAGCCTTACTCTTCTGTCAGGCGTTACCTTGATTTGAGGTCTGTTAAAAGGTTATCTGCAGTTAATTTCTTACCTGCGTGACAAAAGTTCTCTTGTTGCTTCTTAGTTATTTTAGGCTCACACTACAAGACAGTCAGCGGGAACAAGACAAAACTGGTATGTACTCTATTAAAACAACTTCAATCATAAACACTTTAAGAACCATATGTGGAGGCCACATATGCAGTAGGCTATAAATTAAACATGGTCTTCCTGTGTGAAATGTACTGAGATGCGACATCTAAGGAGATTTTGCTCACTGTAACATAATGCCGAAAGTAATGCTGTGTAAACATCAGTAAAGTATAGATTTTCTTTGGCATCTATAATATGTTTGCCTTACTTTTTATATGTGACCAGAGTACACGTCTGTTTTCAGAATGTGCTTCAGGATGGCAGAGTTCTGCTTTAGTGCTATATTTAATGAGTATAAACATGTGTATTTAAAGGTGATTTGATCCCAACACGCTCTTGTCAGTTTGGGTTTAGTTTTAACCATTTCACTTAAGCAGAGTCAAATCGAAGCCTCATAAGCACCGGGGCCAACGGTAGGTTTACGACTGTTAGTACAGCCATGATTGATCTCTCGAGATGAAGTGGAGGGGGAAATAAAACAATAACGTCCTGCCAATCAGGGGGAAACACGCAGACTCAAAGAAGTGTGTGTAGAAACACATGGGAATGCAGAAGCGCACATCAAATGGAGCCAGAACATCTGCCAGCCACCGGACCAGTGGTTTAGTTAAAAGATGAGGAGGGGTCTGGTGAATGTTCTGCTATTCATTTATCTCGCATTGCTGCCCATTGGTTTTAATTACGGCTGACTCTTTCAAGTTGGAAATAGGCCTGCTTCAAAAGCACTTCTTTTTTTTTTGCGCGTTTCACCATTGTTTCTGTGGTAACTTGGCACACGGAACGAAGGTCGACAGCGTGTTTTTACACGTGTCTGTGCATCTTCCTGCCTCCCTGAATACCCATCTGTCCGGTTGCATTTGAACGCGCGCTGTAATTGACGAGCGTTTCTTTTTGTGTGTGTGTGCATGTTAGCACGTCGCCGTGTGTGTGCAAAAGCTTGGACCTGCCGTCTTTTCCCAGCACAGCTGCAGCAGGACTGGATTGATGTGTAACCCAAGACTGCACTTTAAAAGGGCGAGAGGCCTGGGCAGACGTGGTCTTGCTAGTATACCAGATGGGGCTTTATGATGAAAAGAGAGTAATCCCCATCCAGGCATCACTTCCATCAGTTGTGAACTACAAAGCCATTCACAGCATTTTATTGCGAGAAATAATCTCTCTTTTTTTTTCCAGCTGCACCAAACGGAGAACATTTTTTATTTTTTTTTACTTTTCCTATCTTCTTTTTCTTCTTTACTTGTAACACTTTTTCTCCATCGCTTCTTATCTCCCTCATCTCCCTCTTATTGCCCATCCCACCCCCACCCAGTCCCTCTTTGCTCTTGAAGACTTGCAAATGTGGCATTAGCTAATATTCTGAGAGCCAGGCAAGCGATCCCTTTTTATCTGCCAGGGCCCGTCTGATTGAGCTACAGCGTGTGCATTGGAAATGAGTGCTGCGCCTGGACCGCCAAGCCCCGTTACCCCTGATTGGTATTCAGTATACATGTCACTGCAGGACATGCTGGTTTTTTTGGCAATGGATTCACTTTATTTCTTTCTAGCTCTCGCGCTCCGTCTCTCTGTGTTTTTCTCATCCTCTGCTAATTTCTGCCACAGAAAATGTTTCCCTTTTGTGCTTCTGTCGCTAATGAAGAAGAGTAGAAGGCTGAGCCAAGCTTGTGCCTTAAATGTGCCTGTGATATTTTTTTATTTTTTAATTTATCAATACTGACAAAACAAACAGTAATTCATTGATGAAGTTATTGTAGCAAATTGCACTCTGTTACTCAGCAGACTTCAATTACCTCATGAAAAATTCACCATATTTTAATACTGGCCTGTTTTATCTTCCGTTCACTAAATCAAATCTTGATTTCAATATTTTTGTTGTTGTTTTCTTTTTACTGTTTTCACGCATTTGAAAACCCAAAGTGGGCAATTTTGTTACCTGTTTGTCTGTAGACAACCTGAAATTTAGGATGAACTGGATCCACGATTCTTAAAATGGCTCTAAAATACCAAAAAATTATTAAAACTGATATTTTTGGACTATCTTGCAAATACAGTAAAGAAGGCAGTACAGAGTTATACTAGTACAACCTATTCATTGTTGGACAATAATAAGAGTTGGAAATTTTGAAATGGTCTAAATGCTACAAAGGCAGTGAAATAACCACAAAAATCAGAAACCAGAAAAAAAAAAGTGTTGAACCTACAGATAATAATGGAATAGAAATATCCTTTGTTGTCTCAAGCTGGGAAAATTCAGGTGAAACAGCAAACATTGAGATATGTGTGAAAAAATAGTAATAACAAAAATAATATACTGCACAAGATAACATAAAAATACTATTGAGGGAAGTTCATTGTTTATAGTTTGTTCTCAAATGCCTAGAAAGTTTAATAAATAATGTACAAAACCCTGAATATGACATATTTCTTGTTTCTCTATGATTGCGGTTTTTTTCCCCCACTGCTTTTTGACGTTGTAACATTAGTGATGAGGTCCAGGTCTTTCTATTTTGGTGGAAAGGCCTTCTTGCTAACACCCTACTCTTGAGTTCCCTCGATGGATTCTCTTGTCAGATTCAATTCTGGGCTCTGGCTATGCAGCTCAAAAAAGTTAGCAATACTTTCAGTCAAAAGGAACATATTGCTAACATTAAAAGATTACTTTTAAGCTATTTTTTATTTCTAAAATCTTTTGGGCTTAGCTATAACCCAAAAGACCATAGCTGCAATTAAATGTGGTTCTACAAAGTACACTCAAAAGAGCGTAATCCTACAGCATGCAACACTTTTTCAGATGTTTTGTTGTAAAAATTGTCAAATCCATGCATGTTTTTTGCTACCGAGATTTTTAATGTTTTGCAGTCATAAAATTCTGATAAAATATGCTGATTTGAAAACGCTGAAGGATTTTAATACCTTTCAAAGCACTGTAAATACTGTATGTCTCTAGAGCTCTTTCAGAACCACTTTTTTAAACAAAAGTATTGGGAATAAATGCTGTAACGGATAATCACATGGCATGTTTTTTCCGGGTTTGTCTTTACATAAATGCATTTGGAAGTAAAGTTTCCCACAGGCAAGACAGGAACTGCTCATAGCTGAACCATAAACACCTACTTTGAAAAATGAAGAACCTGAACTATCTCTTTAAAGTTGAAAGACTTGGGTGAACAGTTTTAGTTCTTCATCCATACCCAAACCCTTAGAACCAGACAATATTTTCCTTTGGCTCATCTCCATTACAACAAACCACTTTACTGCTGAATCTGTACCGCGCACTTCTTACTGCGTGACACAAATCTTCTCTTCCTGATTCATCGAGTGACAAATCCTGCCCGATTTATAAAGTTCACAAATTTGGGGCATTACCCAAAGAAATCGTCCGCTAAAATAATAATTTTAAACAAAAACAATTACATTTTCGTGCAGCTTGTGCCAATTTTGCATTTCACCCTGAGTATGGAATGATATGCTTCTCTATCTGTGTTTAAGTCTCTGAATTCATTTATTCTTCAGTTACAAAGAACTCGCAGTATATTCTCTCTTTATCCTTCACTTGTTTTGTTTTTTTTATGCTTCTGAAGAATTCCCTGTGAGCAGCAGGATTTCTCTCTATCTCAGACTTGCATCATGCTTGCTGAATATTTCAGGGTTTTTTACTTGCAAGTACATTAACGAAAAGTGTGCCTGAAACCTGCCGCGGCAGTGGAAGACGAAGGAGAAGTAGCGAGTCTTTAAAGACAAGTTAGCGATGATATCCTCCGTGGGACTCTGGCAGTCACGAACTGCAGAGCACCTGTGAGCCAGAGGAGGATTTACTGCTTTGATTTTAAGCAGCAGATTGTATTCATGGAAGCCATCATGAGTTAACACAATATTATTCACATTATACTGACAAAGGAATTTATGTTTGGGAGTTTTCTAGTAATCTGTTTACGAGTTAAAATGTTTTATTTCTCCATTTAGAGGAAACAAAATTAGCACAACATGGGCAAATTGACACTTCAGACCAGAGCATAGGTAGCCCTCTCTACATGAGGTCCAGAGGTCTGTCCTGTAAGTTGGTCGATGTGGGCCTCCTTCCAGGTGTGACTGGCAGTGATCCAGTTCTGGGTAGTCAAATGTAAACAGTTTACCTAACTGCTGCGTCTGGGGGGGTCTGATGGTTCTTGCTAGGGGAAGTGAAACCTGGACAACGTTTCACAGGCGGGCAGCATCCTGCATGGGAAAATGATCCAGCAGTTCAAGGAAAAGTCAGAACTGGCATCAAGGGCAGGGTGGGGGGGTCAACAGGCAACAAGACTACTTTGCTTTCTCCCTAAATGTAGTTACATAATTAAGTTACTGGAACAAATGAAACGTTTCAATAGTTTATTGAAAATGATTGCATGTTTTGAAATATTAATGAGAAGATTGTGTTTCTTCTCTGAAAGGGTTGCAGAATCCACTGGCAGCTTTCTCAGATGTTATTCTTTTTTGGCCAAAAGAACAACAAATCCAGCTGAAATCAGCAGTTCTATTTTGTGACTTTCTGTTTGTTCCAATCCAATGAGCCTGGATTGGAATTTGTCACAGAAATGAAGATGTGGCCTTGCAAATGATTGATCTTTTAAGCTGCTAATGTAAAGAGAGAGAACAACTGGAAACCCTGTGAGACTCTGATAGACTCAGGAGGTGATAAGAAATTATCTTCAAATTTTTCTACAAGAATGTGAATAGCGTAGATTCAGAATCGGTTTTATTGGTCAAAGTTGTTCACATAAGCGCAAGTATCGGCTTTGTTTCCACTAACACAGTTAGTATACATGTAAAAGAAAATAAAAAGTCTAAAATCTTCATATTTGTATCTATATCTGTAGGACACTTCTTTGTGCCAAAGAAAGATTCAGAACTTCGGGTCTGTAAACATACTTTGAACATTTCCACACTTTGTCATATTACAACCCAAAACTTCAACTCATTTCATTGGGATGAATGTGTTATACCAAAACAAAACCTGGGTAAAAAGAAAGTTGAAAGGATGCTTTTCAACATTTTTGCAAATAAAAATCTGAAAAGTGTTGTCTGCACACATTCCTCTTGCAGTTAAAGTCCTAAAGCAAAAATTCAGGGAAACCAAAGTGGATGTTTTCACCTAATTTCATAAAAGTTTGTGTTAACTGAGGTTAACTAATGTAGAAAATCACCCTAAAGACACTATCTATACAGTAAAGCATGGTGGTGGCATCGTCATGCAACAAGTATGTTTTTTTTATAACCTGGATGTTACAGGGAATAAAGTTTGTCAGAATCAACGGGAGAATGGATTGAACTAAAAACGGTGAGAAAAACCTGTTAGAAACCTATTGGAGATTCACCTTACAGCAGATGACCAGGAACATAAAATGAGAATGAAAAAAAGAGTATGAGTTATTTCAAATTACAAAATCACATAAATTCTCAGCGAAATCCATTGACATTTAAGATTTAAATTAACAAAATATGGAAAAACTATTCGCATGCATTACTTCTGAGAAGATATTTTCATATTCTGCATATTTCGCATTGCACATGCTTCGAACCTCCTGGTGTCCCCGTAATGCGTTGGTGGTGTCTCTGTTGTCTGAGCCTGAATGCAGCAGAGCCTGCTGTTGCTGTTGTTCTAAACCTCAGCACAGGAAAATGAGGTGCTTTGAGGAAGTAGACACATATCTCCAAGGACACATACCACCAAGCAGATCAAAGGACTTTAGAGGGCACGTTTGATGGGGAAACCACACTGGCTTTCAAAGCAGTATAGTCCTGCATCTCAGTAGCCCATCAAGGCCCATGAAAGAAATTCTAATACGTCTGCCTGTCAGTTAATTGAAGCCCTGTTCTGTCCCTTGAGGGGGGGGGGATAGGATGCTGGTCGTCAGGGAGCATCTTTGTCCTGCTGCACAGTCGCCATTAATTATTATTCCTCATTCACCTCCTCGCCAACACCGTTCCTTGTCTGAGCGTGTTTGTGTGCCTTGTCACCAATCTCTTGTCTTGTGAAAACACACTGAAGTCTGACAGAGAACAAGATCATAGCTATCCGCATACTCACTCGCAGCACATCAGCCTACCTTTGGGGGAGTTGTGTGTTTCCCGAGAAGATATTTGGTTGTCAGGACTGTTGCATTTGATCATGAGATGGGGGTTTCAGAGTCAGTAGGGTTATTATTCTGCATCGGGATAGCAGTACGCAGCAGAGGACAGAGGCACATTTGAAAGTAATCACAGGTGGCAAAGAAGGACCACTACATAGTTTGCTGTAGATTGACAAAAGCACACATGCAAAGAGCAGCCCTGTCAATCCAAAGACCTCTTCCCTGGAGAAAGACTGTCTGTTAGGCAGGAAGTCATCGTGTCTGTGAAGCTCTGAATGAGGGAGGAAGTGATGAGCGATGGCAGCCGATCTGAGCTCAGCCATGTGTCTGAGTACGGCTTGTGTAGTATGTAGTTTAAAGAATACACTTGATCTGCACAAAAAATATACACTGCTCAGCCAAACAAGCGTGATTTAGAGTTATCTTGTCAGAGATCACATCTGATATGCAAACCGGTGTGTGTTTTTACAGCCTAAAGAGTCTGTTTAACCAGGGAGAACCATGATGATGGATTCCACTGACAATCCTGACAAATTGTATCTTAAACCCTGAGGGGCTGCGTTAGGTTGCAGTGATATCATAGCGTGTCTGCAGCTGTGACTGCTGGAATGGATGATAGTTCTTACGATGCCGGTCAAAGATTTACATACACTCATTGTCATCACTCTTATTAGTCCAGAGCTTTTAAATGTGCATTTTAGCTGGTTGTTGTCAAAGGTTGAATGATAAACTACTTGAATGCTCATATGTTTTTACAAATTGTGTAAAATATGTTTTGCCCATATCAAACTCAGTTTTGATATGTGTTTGTATGTATCACCACTCTGTTCAGACTCGGTTTCGGATATCTAAGCAGCAAAAGCCAAATCTGGCATCCAGTGAGCTTCTTACAGCTCTGCAGTGTCTTTGTCTCTTGTCCAGAGCCAAGTAAAGCAAGTCAATATTGTCAGTTTTCTGATGGACCAAATTCTCGCAGTATCGATCGGTCTTATTATGATGTGCACAGAGACATGTTTGTAAGAGCGCTTTTATTCTCAGGGCAAATTGGTGCTGTAGACTCTGCCAAACAGTCCTTCATTAATTCCCTGGGAATGGCTTAACACATCGCAATTTTGTGAGATACAAAGCTGGTCAGACTGTTGCATCCGTGGAGTGGAGCTTTGTATGAAGTCCTAGTTGTTTTCTTAAGTTTTGCTAGCACTCTACTGATCCTTGTGCCTGTTTTTGCACAAGTCAGATCCTTGTACTTGTGTCTCATTTCATGATGGCTGATAAAATTGTAATCCCTAAACACCTCTATATGTTCTCTGCACACTAAACACACAGCTTTATGGTCGAATTCAGCAGAAAAATATTTAGAAACGGGTGAGAGGCAGGGTACACCCTGGACAGGGTTGTCAATCATCCATCGTGGGACAACACAGAGAAACTCAGGTCAAACTCATTCCTGGGGAGAATTTAGAGAGGCCAATAAAGTCATAATGTTTATTTTAGGTTTGTGGTAGGATGATTGAGTAGAGAACCCACGCATGCGGGGAGAAAAGATTCAAATTTCTTACAGAAAGGCCACAGAGACGATTTGAATCCAGGACTTGTAGAGCGGACACTGGTGCTAAAACCAGTCTCTGCAGCCCTAAACTGCACATTGTATTTGTTTTTGTTGTTCTTTTTCTTATGTGAAGATGACAATTTGGGTTAGAGTGTTGAAAAGAAGATGTAACAACTCCAGTGACATGAGAGAGGAGGCAGCTGTGACCTACATTTAGACTTCTGATAAACATCTGAAAAACAATTCTAGATGTTGAAAAACACACATTAAAACAGAAATCTACCAGACTTGCAATCGTCAAATGAGCCACTTAGACGTTGTTTAGACATATTGCCAATTTTTATTGCGGCGCACTTGGTGCTCTTGGATAGATCCTCGTGGTTAATAGTGGACGGCGTGCAGTGATCCTCCAGCTCCTAAATGCTTCGCTGTGACCTCCTGTCTCCAAACCAAATGACCAGTTTGGACATTGAAAGGAAAATAGTCCGCATTCCTCCATAATCATAAGAGGTATTTACATATGCCCTCTAAATGATTATGTGGTCCAGCTAGAATCATCCAATCAATTTTTGACAAAAGCACGTTCTCCTATTTACATTCCTAAAATGCAATGCGGTTTACTTTTGCTGCTGGACGGGCCAAATCAAAGCATGTGTTCCCAGGGACTGAGTGCAGGCAGAACGAGTGGGAGAAAATGAAAAAACGGAGAACTGGAAGGCGGGAGGGGGGGCTGAGGAGAAGAAGTTCAAAGCGAACAAGGTCAAGCTTCAGGGTCAGCCCCTCAGTGTTTTTTCACAGCCTGTGTGAATACATAACCGACAATTGACTTTCTAATTGGAGGGGGGCCTCATCAAATATGTGGTTTAGTAATAACAGTAATCACGGATCCTTTTATTCTTTCCACTTCTTGTCTTACTCCCAAAGCATCTAAAGTGACCTGTGTATTAAATAATGATGAAGCTGCTGCTGCTGCAGCTGGCTCTTGGTTCTTTTTAGCTTCTTGTTGTGGCCCTGAAATACAAATTGACAGCCAACCATTGTCCTCCACTCCTCACTCACAAAAAGGCTCTCCCTACTGGATTCTTCCTCTGATTGGATCAAAGGTGTGACCTGTGTTGCGCGATGACCTTTCACGATTCCTCCTGTCCCTCCAGAGTGGGGACCTTTGCCGGGGCACCTGAGTATTACCTTGACGGCAGCCTTGTCGGCGGCTGTCACAGAGCCACTGTCTGTTTGATGTCACCTCTGACATCGGCCTCTGCGCCAATCGTCAGGAAGATCTGACGCTCACGCTGGGCTGTGAATAATAGAATATATCCAGCGGCCTGAGACCACCGTTGTCACTGGTGCTCCCCTATGATAAAATGTCCCCGTACTTACCTACAGGGGTGATGTGCTCTTCCTGTCTCTTTCAGGGTACAAAGCGACGCATCAGTGGCCAACCATGGGAAAGAGCTGTCAACGCGCTTGCCCAGCTGGCAGTCACAACGCTCCCACGGGGCCCACAGTCGACTGAAGTGAAGAGTTGAGGATGCTGAGGGACGGTGAGGGATACCTGCAGGAGCAGGGGAATCTTAACTCTGATGAACCTCTTTCAACAGTGAGAGATGCCAAGAAATGTTTAGTGTGCTCTGTTTTACCGTCCCTCAATCACTAGCCTCCCTCGAGACTCATTACAAGTTTGTAATCTCATTTACCTCTTTATTTTGGGTATATACAGCGTGTTACGTGCGGATCCCTTCAATTATACTCCTGTTTTGTTACGTGCGGATCCCTTCATTTATACTCCTGTTTTCGTTTCATACCAGTTTTCTGGGCTGAATGTACACCACAGCCTTTTATACTATTTTGATTTTAATAATCTATCAACCTTTGGATTTTGTTATCTAATGCTGCTCAGTGGTGAACATAGAAAAGCACAAACACAAACATATCTTTAGGTTTATTTGCCAGGTGTTGTGAGGCAGACTGAGCTGTTGATTGTATGTACATGGCTGTATTTGAGGCAAACCAAACACCAAGTGATCTTTTATTGTGTCAACCCCTAAGAATTGACAGGACAAAAACTTTTTTTCCAAAACCTAAGATGCACAATGCACACACATACAATTATCCAATATAAATACAAACACACGTAATATTTTAGTAGCATGGCCAAATTGCAGCAAACAGTACATTTTTTAAAAATTTGGTTCCTTCTTCCATTGGGGATAAATTAGAGCCACTTAGTGGCCAGAGGGATATAATTTGAGAGCCTTTGGTCCAAAATAAAACTCTAACATAAAGAATTTGATTAGTTGATTAAGATACATTTGTGATTTAAAATGTCTCTAAGACTCTTTACAGGTTTGAGAGTGCTTTTTCCTAAAACAAACAGTCCTGAATCTTTAACCTAATTCAGCTAAAGTCACTGAATCAGACCTAATGTCGAGGTATAAAGAAATGGTGAGTATAAATTTGGTCGGGACTCATCCTGACATCGCTAGCAGTCCACTGCTAGCGATGGACTCCAAGTATAAAGGTGTCTTAAGTGATGGCAGGATGAACCATGAGATAAGTAGGTAGACAAAGCCCTTATCTGCTGCAGTGTAGCCACGTGATCTTTTAAGGATAAAGAATGTTTAGCCAATCTGTCTCAGTTTATGCTATCCCCAAATTATTCATATTATGGAAAGTATAATAAGACCCTCAATACAAGCAAAAAAAAAAAAGTTCACTCACTAGGATGTTTCTAGGGTGGGGGATATCTTGGTTTCCCCTTTGGACCAGTCACCTTGACCACCCTACTTTGGATAAGCAGTAAATAATGCATCCAGGGCTCGTATTCATAAAGAATCTTAAAACTAAAAGTAGTCCTTGTGATGTTATTTTAGAAACATTCTTAGAATATCTTGAATTGTACGATTTTTCTTAGAATTTTGCCTCAGTAAAGCAAAAGTTTTTTGAGAAGCGTCTTAGGCCTTAAGAAAATTCCTAACGTGACAAAATTAGGAGTAGTGAAGAAGACTTTTAGTTAGCATAAGTAAGTCTTAGTCACAGTGCTTAATGCTCTGAGAGAGGAAGGAGGATTTCATGGTAGGGTGACAGTGTTGCGAAGGAGATGTCCTGTCAGCCTGCCAATTTCTGAAACCATGAAAAAAATAAAAATCAATTAAAAAAAACTCATAAAATGTGGGGTCAGTCCGACCAGTCTAGGACCGGTAGGTTATCGTACTGCATATGCATTGAATTGATTTTATTGTGATAATAGACTTAGAGCAAGTAAATGTCCACACGTAAAAATCCCTGCTTTGGTGGTGAAAAATTTTTAACAATCCTTACTGGGACTTCCCTTTGCAAGTTTTTTTTTTTCTTGTCACAGTCCATGGTAACCACACATTTAACATAGATGCAAATACAGTAAATCTGAGTGCAGGAAATGGTGATCATGGCTGCCTGGACACAATCCATCAAAGTCACTGTCCTTGTGGAGAACACATGTGTGTCAGGCATCATCTGCTGTGGATTACTAAAGTCTGGGAATGTCTGTGGGTTCACTCCCACCCCCACAACTAAACCATATGTGAATCCGAAACCTACATCCTTTTAGATGTTTTCGGTATACAAATTGCCTTCCAAAAATGTTCAAACCTTTTGAGCATTTTCACATTTGGCCTTATATCAACTCTCAAACTTAAGTGTATTTTATTCGGGTTCAATAGAACATATCAACATAAAGTAGTTGTGAAAAAAATATATATATATAGTGTATGTATATTTTATCTATCCCTCTTTGCTCTGAAAATTCTATATAAACTGTAAAGCAAACAAACGCCTTCACAAATCACACAAACAGCACAGTGAAGACCAAGGAACACACCAGAAAGGTCAGGAAAGTGGTGGAAAAGTACAGCCAGATCTTTGCAGATCTCCTAAATCAAATCCACTATCTAAAAAATGAAACGAGTATAACACAACTTCAAGCCTACTAAGACACACCTTTCCGAATCATTTAACAGAATGGGCAAGGCAAACATTAAACAGGAAAGCAGTCAAGAGGCCGATCATAACTCTGGAGGAGCTGCAGAGATCCACACCTGAGGTGGATCCTGGCCAATCTGTCCAGGACCGCTACTAGTGTACTCCACAAATTTGGTCTTTATGAAAGGGTGGCAAGAACAAGAAAGCTTTATGAAGTCTAGTTTGTGTTCTGCCATAAGTCACTTAGGAGACACAGCCCACATTTTCAAAAAGGTGTCAGATAAGATCAAAAATCTCAGAAAAATGTTTGAGTTAATAGGGAGTTTGTTTATTTCTGTCTTCTTTAGTTTCTTACTTTCATTAGATCAGTCTTGTTTCTGTTTTTTCTTTTTTACTTTACTTCAGTTCCTTAGTGATTTTAGTTATGTTTATTTCTTGTGTCTAGTTCTTTTCTGAGTTACAGTAGTTTTTATTATGCTTGTCATGTCTAGTCCACAGTATGTTCTCCCTCGCCCTGTGTCTCGCCCTCTTTCTCTCTCTCTTCCTCAACCTGGCTTCTGCTCTCTCCCCACACCTGCAACCCATTAGCTCATCAGCCAAAGACTAAGACTAAGCCAGGTCTTTTGTTCAGCATTCAACCTCCCATTACTTAAGCATCTCATTCTCAGTCACTCCTTGCTGGCTCCTCCTGTTAAATCCCATCATATTCTGGTTACTTCCCCATCGATATTATGCTTGCTTTTTCTTCCTGGCTCCTGTTTAGTGACCCACACGGTAAACACTGTAAGAAAAGTGAAACAAGGAGGCGATGGCATCATGCTCTTCAGATGTTTTTCCTTTTTCCAATTCCAATGCAAGATCGATTAGCTTGAAAAGAGTGTTTATGCTAAATACAGGAAGATCGTAGAAGAAAGTTCTGGATGAGGACTTGAGAATTAGATGGAAGTTCCGCCCAATTCTCAATGTTGAATTAATACAGTAAATCAGAGTATTTACTGTATTAATTCAACAGTAAATGCACTGGAAGTGAGGTCCTTAGCCTCGCATTCAGTGAGACAAAGAACCTAAACACATATTCAGAGCTGCAATTTAACACATAGATCAAGCATGATCTTTATCCCAGCTTGAGAAACTTTGCAAAGAAAAATTGGTCAAACATTTCTGTCTCTAAATATGTAAAACTGGTAGAGGAAGTCTTGCAGCTGTAATTTCAGAAAAAGAGTCTATTTCAAGGTACTGACTCTGGTGAGATAGATATAAATGTTTATGCCATATTTTTCAGATGTTCAATTGTAAGAAAAATGTAAATGTGTGTATCATTTTCCTTCCACTTAACCTTTATGCACTACTTTTGTTGCTCTGTCACAACCCAATAACATGCAGTGAAGTTTGTAGTTTGACAAAATCTTAAAAATTCAAGAGTTGAAGTATGTTGCAAGGCGATGATAAAAGTCAATTCACCAGTGAAAAAAATATCTATGCAAACACCACTTTCTTTCTTCTCTAAATTTATTTCTCAATCCTCTTCCATCGCTGGTATTTCACTGTCTCTCCGCATTTTCTCTCTGAACTCTTTCCTTCTCTTTTCGACTCTGCAAGCCGGATGAAAATGCATTCCTTGAATGCACATAGAAATGCTGGGTTTTCTAGTGTCAGCACTTCTTAAAATGGGCTGCTGCTTGCAGACGCTTGAGCTGAGGCGTGATGGAAGCAGAAGGAAAATCCGCTCAATCTGCTAAACTCAGGAATGCGCTCTCTGTAAAACAAGTTTGTTTGAAGAGATTGGGAAGGTGGAGGAGACAGCGATGGCGTAGCAGAAGTAATCAGACCAAACCAGGATAAACTTCATGAGGTTTTCACCTTCCTTGGTGTGGTTTGAGGTTGCTTATTGTTTGTTACCATCAAGCCAAAGAGAAAGGGAAAATATTAAATTGGCATTATTTTGCTGCTAAGTAGGAATGTTGAGTTTTGCGGTTTTAGTCCGCTTTGAGAACAAGCTGTTCACACATGATTATGTATTTATATACTTTCATATATATATATATATATATATATATATATATATATATATATAACAATCTCTGCAGACCTGACACATCATGGACACAAACTGTTCAGACTTTTACCTTTAACTTTGCGCTCCAGAGCACTATTAGAAAAAGATGTCGACACAGACAGTTTCTTTCCCCAGACTGTCTTTTTGATGAACACTTAGCAGTTAGTGCCCAGATTCATAACACAGATATTTAAACTAATTCAACTTCCTCTTCCTCTTTTTTGTAAAAACGCTGCTTATATAAACATTTAATATATTTCATTGAAAGGAACGCAGAACAAAAGTCACAAACCTGTCAAAATCAAGCTGATTCCTGACTAGGGCTGAAACGATTCCTCGAGTGATTCGAGTACCTCGATTATTAAAATTCCTCGAGGAAAATTGACCTGCCTCGAAGCTTCGTTAATTTATGTTTTATCATTTAGCGCACCGTGTTTCAGCCGGAACATTATTTGAGCTGCGCGGAGCTCAGACTACCACCTCTGACTTGTTGACGGAAGCTACGTGTTAGCGGCATAACGTCCAATCTTCAAGTTCGGCCCGCTGGGATTTTACTGATTGGTGATAATTCCGGGTTTTCATCGTTTTTGTGGGACCAATAAACATCCTTAAAATGACCGGCGCGATGCCGGGAGTTCGGCAGCCTTTCTGCTCCGGAGCTGCTGGTTGAACGGCAGGAAGAAGCTGAGGAGGATTTATACAGGTGAGCGGAGAGACTGAACACTGCGGGCGGCTGAGGGTTGATGCTTACAGGGTAAGAGCAGCTTTACGGACGAACCACACAATAAACTTATATCATCCCGGTCTGAACAAACGGGAGGCGGAACATGGCTGGCAGATGAGTTTCTGAACGGAGGAGCCGTAAATATCCCGTATTGCTCCCCCGGTCTACAAAAAAGTAACTGGTAGGGAAGCACAAATGTGGAAAAAATAGACTGATGTTCATATCCGACAGTAACACTGGTGTTATGAAAGATTTACCAATATTTTATTTCATAATTGTTTTTATCCGATTACTCGATTAATCGTAAGAAAAATCTATAGATTACTCGATTACTAAAATAATCGTTTACAACAGCCCTATTCCTGACTCTTATTTTCTTCGCTGTAAACAGCTGCATTAGTTGTTTAATGCATTATTTTATTACTTGTAGATGTAACAGCTGAACCTCCTTAAATAAAACATAGCAAAAATGTAATTTATGATGAACCAGACATATCCTTTAACACACAAGCCAGGATTAGATGTTGTCATTTCACCGTAGGGCAGAAACATCCATTCTTGCATCATGCCTCTCATTTACCGTGTTTCAGCAGTTTGTTATCTGTCTCAAATATGTTCCTCAGGGTGTATATGATCACCTAACAATCTGCAGCGAGGAAGAAAATTATCAATCAATATCATTTTGTTGTCTTGGTAATCCCTGCTTGTGAGTAATAGCTTGCTGGAATCCCTTCTTTCTTTTTTTTTAACAAGCTGACTCAGTCAGTTGAACAGAGCCACCAGGCCCTTTTTTTTTTTCTTTTTTTTTTTTTTTTTCTGTGTGCTCCTCCCGGGGTGGTGGATGCACATGGGGACCACCCCTGGATTGAAAGAGCCTATCGCTTCTCTGATTAGTGGGGATGAATCTTAGCGTGTTTCTAATCATGCACAGGCATATAAAGAGAGCTAGTACATATGTACGTGATTACGCAGATGGAACATCATATGGCAGAATAATATGAAACTAATTTGATGACACTAAAGAATATATAAATGGAAAAGGGCCATGCACCACCCAATTTGTGAACACGATTCCTGTATGCAAAGAAAAAGTCAAATGTTGAGATGTCAGAGAGGCAACAATCATGCAAGGATGCGCCTCCTTAAAGGCAGTTCTGGAGCATGTGATTTAGTTTCTTAGACCCAAGGGGTGCAGGGTGCAAACTGCCAACATGTAAAAGCATTCATTCCCTATGAGCTTTTTCAAAGTTTTTACTTTATAACCACAAACCTGATTGAGCAACACAAAGTCGATCAAATGTTTAGCAAATAAAAATCTGAAAAGAGATTTCTGCATATGCACGCCCTTTCTGATCTGATACCTGGTGATGATCTTCAAAAGTCTCCCAATAGGTAAGCAATCCACCTGTGTGTGATGTAACGTGCTTACAGTGGCCACCTGCTACACAGAGACTACAAACGTTGATGTGGCCATCCCGAGTTCGACTCCCGTTCAAACTCGGGATTCATGTCCTTCCACCCTCCTCTTTCTGCTCCCTTCCTGTCTGATTACTTGTTAATAAAGAAAATTATATCAAAAAAACATTAGTAAACAAAGAGCATCAGCATCACTATGAACAAAAGGGACAAGGAGAAAGCTGTGAAGTTGAAATCAGGGTTAGGCCAAAAACAATATCTTAAACTTAAAAAAATTCACATAGCTCTGTTCAATCACCTGTAAACAGGAAGAGTAAGGCACAACTGCAAGCTTACTAGGAAATGGGCATTCACTTAAACTGAGAGACCATGCAAGAAGAACAATACTCATAGAAGCAGCCCAGAGTTTCATGATAACTACGGAAGAGGCTGCAAAAGACTTCGGACAGGAAAGTTTCACCTTCCGGCTGGACAATGAATCTGAACTCAGGGATCCAAAAGAAAAGATGCTGTCCTGCTAGAGTGGACCAGTAAAAGTCCAGACCTAAATCTATCTGACTGTGAAATGGTAAATGGCTGTTCTTGTATTAGGGCTTTATGAAGTCTGAGGACTCCAAAGTGCTTTACGCTACAATCATTCACACACTTGAAGCCACAGTTGCCCTGGGCAGACTGACAGAGGTGAGGTTGCCATTCAGTCGGCCTCAGTATCTTGCCCAAGGACACTACGGCAAAATGACTGAGAAGGACTGAGTGGGGCTTGAGGCGGCAAATGACCGGCCACAGGTCAAATCCCCATGACTTGAGCCACTGCTGCCGACAAATTTATAAAACAGACTGGACAATTATGGAAACCCCTTGTGGGAATCACAAAGGGTTTGCATTCAGTCGTACTGAACTTCAGCTATTTTGCATAAAAGAAGAGGGAAAAACTTAATTTTCTTGATATAGCAAAGCTGACAGAAACATGGCCTATAAATGTGGTTTTATAAAACGTCTCCTCAAAAGTGCCGAATGCAAATTAAATCCTGACTTTTCAGATTTTATTTTGTAAAAACCATGTGTTGGTCTATATCGCATAAAATCTGAAATACGTCAAAGTTTACAGCTGCAACATGACAGGCTGCAACAAAGTTCCAGTGGAAAAAGGACTTTTGCCAGGCGTTGTGCCTTGATGTCTGGATGCTGCTGCAATGTATGAGCCAGATGAGGTCCATTCACTTACTGTCACATGCAGAGTAAACTCCCCCAAACTTTTCAGAGAAGTAAGCTGTCAGTCTGTCGCTGTCTTCCTCCTCCTCCTCCTCCTCACTCCTTGTCTCAGCTGTTGCCATGAGGCTCAGAAGGGTGTTTGAAGGCTGATGTAGAGAGAGGTGTGGGCTTAAAGATGGAAGACGGCAGAGAAACACAAAGAGTGAAAGGAAATCTAAGATGGAGAATGAAAATAATGAGAATAGTAGGGAAATGATAGAGGAATACCAAATAGCTTAGTGATAGTTGATGTTCTCTTTATTCTTGCATCCTTGGAAAATTGTTTTAGTCTCTGTGCTTGGCTGATAGCAGGGTTACTGGCATGTGAACACACATCACGCATGTGTCCAAAGTACGCACACACACATGCGCACACATGCACAAGGATCTTTTGCTCGTTCTACATAGCAATCACCATGGCAACAAAATGTACAGAACACAGTCAGGGTGGGATATTTTTAAGTTTCAAAGGAATGGAAACAACAATGGAGACGACAAAGGAAGGAAGAGACAAGAACAGTTCAGAGCGAGGGAACAAAAGTGAAGCCGATAAAAGTACAAGCAGATGAGTGAGTGAGTCTGTGTTGGGGAGTGTGTGTCCAAGGTCACACAGCTTAGAGCCATAGGTACCTGAGAAGAGAGGAGGATGACAAGTAGAGTAAAAAAATCAAACAAACAAAAAAAAAACGGTAGAAATATCTCCACATTTACTAGTGTTTTTAGGGTAATTGGCAGCTGCATCCACCGATTTGTTACAATGATGACTGAGTGCATAATGTTTTGACTATTATACTACTTCTCAGGCTATGCATGTAAGTCACTACAAATAGTGAACTTTCAGTATTTGCACCAGGACCATACTCCAGTTTGAAGTTGTCAGATCTGACCTGACACAGGTGGTGCTATATGGGCTTTTGCTGAAAGCTAAATTCTAAAACGTAATTCGTGCGTCTGTACGCCCGTGTGTTTGTGAGCCCACAGCTCGTCCCTCCTGTCTGGCTGTGGATTTAGCGGGGACAGCTGAGTTAATTTCAGAAGGTGAAGCAGGTCAGAGGTCATTCTTCGGTGTAGGTGGCCTGTTGTACCCAGACCACCATCTAGCAGATGCCAAATAAATCACAGTCTTGCTGAGTGGTTTGGCAAGCAACACATGCCTCACTCCTCATACTGCCTGTCTGTTTATGTGTCTGTCTTTTTCAGGCTCTTTTTTTTTTTTGTAAACACACAAACACACACACACGAACGCACACAGCTCATAAAGGCACATCTGGCCCAGAGATCCTCACTGGACATGATCAACAGTGACCTTGAACACCTTCCTGTTTTGTGTCTTGGCATTTTTCCAGATCAGAATTGGTTTTCTTTTTTCCAGTTTTTCTGTCATAAATTTATGTTTGGTATGTTGATATTTTATTAAATTGCGTGAATATTTGCATGTCCCAATGCAGTCTGCTCTATATGCATAGGATGAGCGTAGGAATGTACCATGTGTTGTCATTAATTTTCCCAAACTGTCTCATACAAAATGCTCATTTCCTCTTTGACAGTCATTCTGGTGTCTCATGAGTTAACCTGGACCAACCAGTCGATTACCAGAGCAGATTATGTTTATCCTCCCTCTTTTCTTTTTATATTATTGTGTAGGTCTTTTGTAGTTGAAAAGAAAGAGTACATTATGTATCATGAAGTAAAGTCTGATAATTGAACAAAATTAACACAGTGAATGTAAATTAATTGAATTAGAATAACATGAAATAGAAAATACAACTTAAATAAAATAAGAAAAGTGAAATGAAAATGAAAAATCTAAACGAAAAAACAAAAGGCTCGACCCAATCCTTAAGTTTAAGCTTTAATAAAACTGCATTGTTCTTCAAGACAGAATTACATTTTCACTGTGTGGGGCCTGTTTTGTTCCCATTACGCAGGGGATGACTTTCTGTGGGTAGTTTAATGATTTGAACATCAGTTTGTAGAAACTATAAATCTTCTTGGAGAGTTGAGCTCAGACATTTTAAAGTCGATGTCTGCTGCCGCCTTGAAAACTACTCCTACCACAGAAACTCATTGCTGTTCAAGTCAACACTAAATTCTATTTACATTGCTGTTTGTTTAACATTAAAAGCATTTGTTGGAGTATATGCTCCACTTCATTTGAACCGCTTGTTGAGAAACCTTAAATGGACACAGAAACACTCCGATGGAAAGACGGCTTAAAAATGAACTGGAGCGGAATAAGGTTGACTTGAAGTTTTGTGTCTTGATTTTTTTTAGTGCTGTGTCAAAACTAATGGTTTTGTGGGTAATTCCAAAAAACCATCCAGTGTCCAGATGGAAGTATTGAAATTCTGGAAGGGATTGATGATTTGCAGCGGGTGAGCTGCTGATCTGAAGCTGCTGTTTAGTGTTTACTCTATGCCAAGTTAATCTAGTTCTGGATTTTTGTCCTGGGATTGTTTGCTTCTACATCACTGGTTTATAGTTAAGGCACTGCTCATCTATGTAGAAGGCTGCATTGTAAATCCACCACTGTTGACTTTTAGTAATATAACAAATCAACTCCAATTAATCATGGGAAGACATTAAAGCTGTATAAAGTTGATCTTGCTTAACAATAAGTGTCAATACTCGCTGTTGTTGTTACTTAAAAGAACGACATTTTAACTGAGCTAGGCCAATTGTCATAAACATTTTAAGTACAGTAAAATGCTGGTAAAAGCATGACTGATTACTCTGATTACTATTAATTGATTACTCTTAAATTGTGCTTAGGTATGAGTGTGTCTATGAAGACGCTAGACGATGATTATCTTGATGCAACAGGTATTGGTCAAAAATCCCTCTTTCTATTTGCACCAACCTTGTAAAACATCATTGGAGAAGACATTTCATTCAAACTTACTAGTTCTGGTCTTGGCTGCGTGTTGCTGCAGTTGTTAGCTCTGGTGCCTTGCAGCAATAGGTTGGAATCCTGCATCGATTCTCTCCAGGTACTCCTGCTTCCTCCCATAATCCCAAAACATGTTTGGTCAGTTTTTCTTTCTAAATTTGTATGAGTAATAAGTCTGTGTGTGTTTACAAATTTTACATCAACAGAGAAGAAAAACGTCTAACGGTTGCACTGAAACAACCGAGAACTCTAGTAAAAGGAATGTATGTGAAATGCTGTTCTGCTTTTTATTTAATACAGGCAGATTTTTTTTCTGCAGTTCCATCTACTGTTTAAAATGTGAACTGCTGTGAGTGTCGTGTGCCTGAAGCAGCCGTTTCTAAAGAGAAAATCATTCATCTCGGTGATAGAACTGACTTAAAGAAGGACGTTTGAGCAAAACCTCAACTTAATTGTTCTCTAATGTATTAACTGCTGCATTGTATTCAAATTAAAGGTTCAATTTTTTTTTCAAACTTTTTCAGTGTGAGATTTTGCTTTTGCAACAAAAGATTCATTTGTTTTGACAATATTTAAACATTTCTATCAGAGACTTGAATAGATTTGTCAGAATCTACTGAAAATAAGAAACTGTCACTGTAAAAGCTTGCTTCACTCCTCTCACTTTTCTGATATATGGATGTTGGGGTGGGTAATATCTTATTGCAACATTTTGTGGTGTTATTGTGATAACAGATAGGAACTATTTATTACTTCTTTTTTTAAGTAACTATTTGGCTGTAACTGCATGGCACAGTAATCGTAGCTCCACCAACACAAATACTGCTCTTGAAAACCATATCCATTTGTGAAATGCTTCTTTAGGACACCAGTCACATAAAAACTAAGTAACTGCATTTAATTATGTTTTCAAATGTAATTAAATGCAGTTACTGTCATTGAACAACTGGAGAAAACAGTAAAAAAAAAATCCCAAATATTAGGACAGTTTAACTGGAAATTTATCATGACAACGATAGATTAAAATACTTATTATGACAAGAAATGTATAATAAAAGATTAGACAAATGCCCACCCCCTAACAGGACCAGTGGTCTAATTGGTTCCAGTCTAAGATATTACACCCAGCAAATCGTTTCGGTTTACTATTCTGGACCCATGGTGCTGCGCTCTGAGCACGAAGAGAGACGCCTTTTTGGGAGATCTGGGACGATCTGACTGAAATTTGGCAGCAGGGTCTCCACAGGTTCTGTGGAGACATCAGCTTTTTTAAATTTTTTTATTTGCAGTGGTGATCCAAACAGGAGATGACAGACCAGCATTGTGTGCAGCAGGAGATTGCGGGCAGGTTGTGCTCTGTGTGCGCTTGGCTTTTACCATGACGGTATGCCTCTAAAGATAATTTGATGATCTCTGTGTTTTGCTGCCAGGAAGCCCCACTACCTCCCCCACAGCTTCCTCCCTCTTCCGATTCCTGTACTGATGTGGCAACTTATTAATTTCTGTCAGTCGGTTTTCCTGCCATTCAGAGATACTACCAAATCGCATTATATTTGTCATGGGTAAGGTGTATGGGCAATGCACCTCCTAACAGAAGAAAAGGGGAAAAAATGGATCAAAGATGTGCTTACAATCACCTCTGGATATGGGAGGTTGAAGAGTTTGTGTGAATTTGTATCCTACAAATCTTAAATGGGGAACACAGAAAACAATCGGTGTCTTCTCTGTTTTCAAGATACTTCAGAAAGGTTGGCCTCTGCCTTTTTAGAATTACAAATGAGGAAAAACTGTTGTGGCTCAGATGGACACTGCATATGGTACTAAACTACACTGATTTCGAAGAACCACAATACTATATTTGCTCATAAGTGCGTGTGTGTGTGTGTTGTTTGTGTGGCAGAGGATTTAAAGCTGTCACTTTGTAATTACCTCAGCAAATACAGGCTTGGAGAGAGTTGACTGAAGTCTACCAGTAGGACAACCCTGGGAGAAAATAAGAAGTGACAAGCCACATAACACAGCGTGGGACGTAAATAACTTTTAGCCCCTTCCCTCTCTCTCTCTTTTCCTGGATGATTCTTCAAGGATTTTAAAAGAATGAGTGAGGGAGAGCCGAGCTGAAATGAGAGAATATCCCTTGCTTTCATCTTTAGAAGACATCCTCTCTCACTTGCTTTGATGAAAGCCTTTGGTTTTTTGGGGGGGGATTTATCCTCTTACATTAGATGTATGAGGTGTAGCTTGCGTGCTCCGGTTTGTGCTCGACTCACACACACACACACGCACACACATTCGCATGCGTTGTTATGAGGCCTGGCACTCACCTATCTGCGTTTCCTCACCAGAAGGTGCGTAGGTGGCATGGGAAGTTGGGCTTTGTGTGCCTGAGCATTTGAAGGACTTCTCAGAGCCAGCTCAAGTTGTAGGGCTTTATTTTCATCAGACCTGTCGCCCGGTCCGCTACCTGATGTGAACTCACTGTCGCTTTGACAGATTCTATCAGAGATTTACAGTAGATGAAGACAAAAACCCATGTATCAATTTATTCATTATGTATTTTTTAACTATGGATTGTCGTTTTATTTCATATTGTCACAGAGTATTGGATTCTGTCACACTGTCATATCGGCTCTCATTCCGTGTTTTGGCCACTTCACATGGCAAGATTTTAAAATTGTCAGGTGATTAATCAAAACCTGAGAGACGCCACAAAGTGTTATAGATATCGTCACCTTCTTAAACATAATGGCCCAAGTCAAAAGAAAAACTATTTGGCCATTATTTTTCAAAAGCTGGTCCTACAGATTGTGGCGAACAGCTACATGGCAAAGACAGCACAACAGTTTTGCAGTAAGAATGTGAAAACCATTTAGCTTAACATTTTTCTTTCACTGAGATAACTTGTAACCCTCCACATTTTATGTCTGTTACATAAACTCTCAGCAAAAAGTCCAATAACGTTTGTAGTTGTAGAAAAATGACCAGGACACTGCATACATTTTCAGTCCTGGTCTGTTTCATAAAGAATGCATTGGTTTATTGTCTTTTTTATTTATTTATTTATTTATTTTTTATGAAATCTGTTCAGGTTGTTGCTGTGCATCGTGTGAGCTCAGCGTTAATCACCGAAAAGGCCTTTAAAAGCGAATAGGGACCGGTGACACGTTTTCTAACATCTTCCGACCCTGAGCATGTACATATCCACACAGCCGCACACAATGATTTATATTATATCCTCTAAGCTTTATCAGTTTGCCTCAAGCTCTACACCACTCGTATCTTTCTCAATTTTTTTCCCCCTCTCTTCTCCTCCACCTGGCTACGGTCCAGCTATAGATTGTTAATTATGGTTTGTACGTGATGCACGGTCTTTCCTCCAAATACCGCAGCAGCGTTCTTTGGCAGACATCAAAGTGTCGGTGTTTCATTCCACGGGGATTAGTGATGGGAGTGTGATAATGCTCCTGCCTGCTAGGCGAATTAAACGCCCGTGGCTGGGTGCAGGTACCAAGAATCCAATGAACGCACAATCGCACTGGTGGTCATACACGGCGCATAAACCCAAACAATGGGAGGAAAAAGAAAAGGCGCAGGTTTGACAGATTCAAACATGTTGAAAACACAATGAGGCCAGCAGCCTCATTCCAGCGAAATGCTCAGTGATTAAACTGCGGACTAAACATCCAAGCAAACTCTGGTCCCTTTCATCTGATTCCTTTCAGAGAAAAAAAAGCATAACATTAGTCAGTGTGTCCATAGAGAGAGTCACAGTACATTGACTGTCCTTCACTCATCTCTCATCTCTCCCCCCATGGCAAATTGGATTTTTAAACGGCTCGTTTTTTTTTCATCATTCCCCCGCACTCATAATTGACAGCAGTTTTCTTTCTCACTGTCCCTTTTCTTCTGCTTGTTTCTCTACGCCTGACCAGAAAACTTAATGAAAAAAAAAGAACTGTTGAAAACATGAAAAAATATTTTTCAGAAGTCCAGTTTCTATAGCAACTCTCGCCATAATTCGCACAAAGGACAAATGACAAGTGTTTAAAGGACTGCGGGGCATTTTCATGTTCAGTTTTTTGGTATTTTTGTTGGTTTCTCGGCACACAAGTAGGTCCCGGGAGACGGACAAGAAACACAAACATGAAAGGGAAAAGAACGACGTCAGACAGAGAGAGACAAAGGCAGTAGAAGCTCGTCCTCGGTGATCGATGCAGACGCTGCTGTCTGTTCTTGTTTCTTTGTCCACAAGGACGAAGGCGGAAAGGAAGAGGCAAAGTGATGCATATGAGCATTGTTCAAAGACCTTCTACCACATACCTGATGAAACAAATGGCTTACAGTACAATTCACACTTTCTGCTCAGACAAAGGCCTGGTGACATGAGAAGAGACAGAAAACATGCAAACATCTGAATTTCAATTTCCATGTTTACACAAGACCAGTGTCCTCGATATTTGGTAGTTTAACTCATTTTAATTAGGGTTTTTCTCAGTTTTCTAGCATGTTTGCGTGTGTTTGTATTATTAGTATCAAGGGCTTAAAGGACAACTTGTAGACAGACGGATCAACAATGACAGAAAGTTGACCTTTATTTCTCCTTGTACACTGGTTTAACAGCCCATAGTGGCAACGGAAAGAAAGGCAAAGGTAAGGGTGGCAACAACAAGGGGGGACGAGGGAGTCTGAAAGAGATAGTGGGAGAAGTACAGGTAAAAAAAAAAAAAAAAAAAGAAAGGAGACCAAAAAAACACAGCATTTAGAAAAAAGGTTAGCCTTAACAACAAACAAATATTTCTCTCCACCTGTAATCGCCTCCTGCAGGTCAGCCTCTGCCTTGCCTCGCTGCAATCGCCCTACTAACACCAAACCAAGCCATCAAACAGCTTCTTGTGTCCCCCCCATCCCTCCCTTTTTTCTGTTTACGCTCACACACAAGACCTTGATGTTTTTCCAATAATTGGCAGCAGAGGTTGACTTTTTCTTTCTCACCAACCTCGCCCCCCCTCTTTCCCCCCTTCTTTTTTCTGTTTATCTTTTTCTCTTTTTTTCTGCTCTTCCTCTTCCTTTAGAGATGAATAGTTGGCCCAGGATCAAAGGCAGACTCCAGCCGGCCATTCTGACCACCACAAAGGGGCGTTGGGCGCTGGCGCGGGGCCAGGTGCTACACATGGTCACATGGGGACAAGCAGTGCAGATGGGCCCTGCAGAGGCCTTGTCGCCCTCCACCCCCACGCCTGCACACCAGAGGTCAGCAGCTAAAGTATCAGAGCGTGCGCTTCCTGTAAGGTGATCTTGTTGTGCAACTGATTCCCATTTGTTTCCTTCTGTTTTTTGGTTTTTTTATGTGCTTTTTGTTTCTCTTAGCCTGTCTGCCTCCTGGTGCAATGTTTCTTCATACACATCTTGCAAGCTTTTCTTCTGCTACTGCATTTTTATTATATTTTATTTTTTTTGCTTTTCCAGAGCACAGATCTGAGTCTTGGGCCGCCTGTTGGACAGAACCAGCTGAGGTAAACAGTTTCCCCTCAAAGACAGACCAGTGTGTATAAATGTTAGAGAGAACCAGGCTCTAGTTTAGTCGAACATTTCCCCCTGCCTTCAACAGTCCTTGTTCAAATATATAAACAGAGTCACCGAGTCCAGTGTGGCTGGGGCCAATACAAATAAATTTATGCAAAGGACACAAGAAGGTGGTCAGATAAAACAAATGAACAAGTTGCTGAACTCCAAACATGTATGTAATTCCAGGCTTGGGTTTCAGCTCCTTCATCTAATGTGTTTGAAGAATTTCATTGAGAAAGAGGCAGAGACTGAGTGACTGAATCGATCTGGATTCTTGATTTCAGGGCAGCTTTTAGATCATTTAACATCCAGTCACATCTTTGCTGTTTTACCATGTGTGAAATTTGGAACAACTACAATTTTTGAAGTAAAAATTGGAACCAACACCTATTTTTTTTATACACCTGTCCTTTGATTCAGACATGTTTTTATTACTTACAAACAAAGTGGTTCCTTTTGCCATTTCTTTTATAGCTCTATGTACTTTTTGCAAGTACGGCACTTGTTTCAATGGCAAAAGTGAATTAAAATCTGCAGTTCCTTACATTATGCTGCATGTTGTATCCCCACAAACACTAACAATAATGTATATTATTAGAGTTTTATATGGCTAAAGACAAGTAGTAGATGATTGTGAGACAGAATAAAAAGTTCATGGAGAACTAAAGTTATTTTCAAAAGAGAAAGTTTGTTGGAGAACATAATTGCACAAACACCATAATGAAAATCAGTGAATACAACAGAGGGTTTTAGATTTAGATGCAACCAACAGACCATTAGTTACTCTGGAGGAGCCACAGAAATCCACAACTTAAGTTGGTGAATCTGACAAAAGTTGGTTGTCAACTACAACAGTCAGGCATTTATGTAAAAACCCATTGTTGAGACAAAACCATAAAAAATGCTTCCACAAGTCATATACGTCACACAGCAAATGTAAAAAGTGCTGCTCTGCTAATAAGTAACTATAATACATTTCTGACCAATATGAAACACAGGTCTAACACCACGCATGTTACCACGAAACAAGATGGTGGTCGCATCATGCTGTGGGACAAGGAAGCCAGTCAAAGATAGACAAAGATAAATAGGCGTTTTTGACAGAAAGCCTCTTAGAGGCTATACAATATGGTGAGGAGGTTTATCTTCCAGTGTTTATCATAAACACACAGCTGTAGTCACAATAGTGTTGTTTATATCCATTCATTCTAAAGTGTAATGATGGCCCAAAGTCCAGATTCTGTACAAATGAGAATATATGTGTTGCAAGAATTGAAAGTCAATGTTCGACCATTAACAACTGTCTGAGTTTGGGCCATTTCTTTTGAAAAAAAGTAACTGAAAAAGTGTGTTGAAGTGATTAGCTGGTGAAGACATAACCTAGAAAGACTTACGATTGAAGCTAAATACAAATACATGACCCACTTTTCAGATTTTATTGACAAAACTTCACAATTTTGCACCACTTTCTGTTGATCTATCATATAAAATCTCAATAAAATTCACTGAAGTTTGCGAAATGAGAAAATGTGAAAAGTATAATTTTTCAGCTTTTGGAAGAGAACAACAGGAAACATGATGTCAAAGAGCCAACACAAGTTTTGTTTTTTTGAATAAAAATAGGCAGCAGCAGTCATTTTCTTTATGCTGCCTGTTGTCATGCATAAATCTTCAACTTTGAGCCACATGTTTAAGATTAGATGTACTCTTCAGTGAGATAGAAACAGTCAACAAAATTCAGGCTGATTCCCTGCTGTTTAACAATTAATTAACTCCATCCACACCCTCTCCTTTGGGGCTGACTGGGGACTGATAACAAAACATTTGCAGTGTGAACTGTATCCATTTTCGTGTGGAATGATGCAACTACGTTCATGGGTTGAGAAGAATCAAAATAACAGGATGAGGTAACTTTGCATTAAATTTCTTTTAATGCGTCACAAATGTCGCTTCTGCCTTCAAGACACATCGTAAAAAATAAACTGACTGTTTCTCAAATATTCCTATCATTAAAAACATCCATATATGTTCCTGTACGCTCACAAAAACCAAATCTGGATCCCAAATTGGATTTTGCTATACCAAAAAGAGTGTCTGTAAATCTCTATTTTTGGGAGATTTACAAACTTTGTTTAAAGTGCAATCTTTTCTGGTAGAATATTAGAATTTCCATTTTTTGCCCTTTGAACCTTTATTAGTGGAGCCATGAAGTTATATTATCTTTTAATTGTCAAAGAGTCTCACTTTTTAGGACTTAAACTGTTAAACAAACGGTTCTGAGGAAAACATTACTAGCACTATATACACTGCTCAAAAAAATAAAGGGAACACTTTAACATTTAAGTGAACACTGAAGTGTTCCCTTTATTTTTTTGAGCAGTATATATATATATATATATATATATATATATATATATATATATATATATATATATATATATATATATATATATGATATATATAGGCATATTTTCGATATATTTTATAGGTATATGTTTGAGTAAAATGAACATTTTTCTTTTATTCTATGAACTACTACATGCCTCCAAAATTCCAAGCAAGAATTTTGTATCTATTTGCAGAAAAAAACGAAGAAATGGTCAAAATAAAAACAAAGATGCAGTGCTTTAGACCTCAAAAAAAGAAAACAACTTCATATTCATATTCAACAATTGTTTTAACTCAGGAAGAGGTCAGAAATCAACATCATACTTGCAGTCAAAATACAGAAACTGTTTTTCATGCTTTATGTGGAACTGGACTACATTTTATCCCGCTCTGGAATTTTGGTGATTTTTCTGCATTTATGCTGAGGTTGAGACTTTTAAGTTACTGCGTAATCCTGTAAATGGTGATGTGTAAAGACTTTTCAGATCTTAAAACATTTTCCTTTTACCTACCCTGCCACTTAATCATGCGTTGTACTTTTATGAGTTCTTGATCAGTCTGTGCTACGCCCATTAGCGCAACACTGGCTGTTATTAAATCTGCTCCAGTTTGCTATGGCTTGTCCAGTAAAATCCCAGTAAAACACATCCTAGTCTGTGGTAGGAACATGACAAAATATGAAAAAGAGTCAAAAAATACATTGGCAACATATTCACTCTCTGTGTAATAGTAAAAGAGAGAGACCAAAGAGCAACCATTAATGTCACATTTGTCTGACACAGTTTAAATTAAATACACCCTTTGCTCAAAGCATAGGTGATATAAAATGTTGAACAGTCTACCGGGGGTGAGACAGTAACTACTCATAAACTCTTTAAACGACACCACGTACAAAAAAAAAATCTCTTTAAAAGTATATAGATTCACTGTACAGTTTAGGTAATGTTACCCCATGCAGCGAAGAGGTTAATAAAAACAAGTAAATTAACCCCCAAAACGGACTAAACCACCATGAAAAAGCAGCTCCAACTTAGATAATAGCTCACTTACCACAGAAAGCTTCCTAATTAAAAAAGCAGAGAAAATGCTAATGAAGTTACCTAAATAGGGTCAACTATTGGGTTGCTCAGCTTCTGAGGTAAGATCTTTGCTGTTAGAAAAATTACGAGCGAAAGCAGACTGGTGTTGTTTTTCCTGTAATAATGGGCATTATTTTCACTTTTATGTGTTCCTCCTACAGAGAAAATAGGCCTGATCTCTCCCTTTGTGGTTGCTCCAACTGTTCACTTCCACCGCCCACACAACGCATTTTCCCAGGCAACAGTGTTCTTCCAAAGTTTACACACAATAAATAACGCTATGCCCAAAGCAGTTAGCAGTGGCCCCGCTCTCTCCCGTTTCCTGGCTGGAGTTGAAATGAAATGGTAATTTTGACTTGAGGAGGATTTCAAAGGGATGGCCTCCACTTTTCATCTTGATGCATACCACGAGCTCGCCGACACATTCACGCTGGGATTTAAAAAGGGAAAAAGAAAAAAAAAAAAGAAACTAAGAAGAGGAAAGAAAAAAAACCCAGAATTTTAAGGGTTTTTTTTTTTTCTATGAACTTCTTTCTTTTTTTCTTCTGCCATCTCCCCAAAGATAGCGAGATGTAACGTTGCCGAGATCTCACTCCCCCCCCCCAGATGGACGGCATTTATATAAACAACCACCCCCGGTTCAGGAATCGTTTGATTGATGTGTCATTGTCCAAAGATTGTTTCCAGGCATTTGAATAGATAATTCAGCATTTGATGTAGACATTTCTCTTCAAAGGGCCAGGGGGCAGATGTGGGGGTAGAGCAGAGGTGTCCTCCATCTCCCATGCTATTTTTGCATCCAAGGCTTCAACCGGCTCCAGCCGTCTTCTTCTCCGGGGAAATTGACTGACACTTGAATCATTCTACTCAAGATTATGGCGCAGTTTCCAAAACTGCTTCAGAGAGCTGCCTGAACACTCTGTTATGCAAATACCTTTGTCTCAAACAGAGGAACAATGTCAAGATGCATCTTGTTTTTGTTTGTTTTCCAGGACTGCCTACAGTTGGATTCCAAGGTTGGACCAGGACCAAAAAGGAGCCGAAGGAGGATTGTCAGAATATTTCCGTATCTCGGCTTCCAGGAGCAAAAAATGGAGTTTAGGCATCCAAAGCAAGGTATGCACATCTTCCACTCAAAAGAAACCCCCCAAGGTTCCCTCGTCACAGCGTTATCAGGTTCATCTGTTTGGCACTGCAGTACCAGGGGTCCACTACGCCGGCGCAGGCCAATTACATTCCATTGTCAGGCAGTCATTAGGGGAAAGTCAAGATGACAAAAGCTTGGTGAGAGAAAAGAAAGCAAATTAAAAAAAAATTCTAAAAAAACGATGTGATGTCTTCATTATCTCCCAGCTCTGCAGCCCATGTAAAAAAAAAAAAAAAAAAAAAGGGCTGAGGTTAATTACTGCTGATTTCACGTCAGCACACCAGGCTCAGCGGGCGCACAGATCGCTTAGAGGGGGCCACAGAGACCCGGAGAGGAAAGGATGAGGTCGTTTGCAGACAATGATGTGAAATGAGTGTCAAGTGGTCCTCCTTGGTGGGTTCAGCTGGTTGGGAAGCAGATGAGGAATGTAGATGAGGCACCAAACTAGTGGTGGAGTTTATCTGCCTGTGTGTACGTGTGTGTCTCTTCACTGCAGACATTTGTGTGTCTCTTCACTGCAGATTTTTGTGGTTGCTGTTTTTGGTGCTTAAAGAAATGCCCTGTTTGTAGTTGGAGAGAAACACGTCGACATATGGCCTGTTTAATGTCGCGCCACAGCATCTCAAACAGATTTAATTCTGCGCTTTGACTAGGCCACTCGAAAAACATTCTCTCAGCTAGATGAGCCTGTCATCTAGCTTTGCAAGCTGCCAGGGTCACGTCTCTACAAGTTTTGTACGACTTAAGTCAAATATTCTACCTACTATTCTTTCCTTGTGTTGCTAAAGAAAATCAGCCTTACAGCATTATCCAATATCTATCTAATAACTCTTAAACTGCCGCTAGACCACCAAGGAAGGATTTTTGTCCCTTTTTTCTTTGCAGAATTGCTTTAATTCACAATGGAGGGACCTTGAACACGAGCAGGCCTGTTCTAGGTTATATCATTCTATTTTAGTTGCATTCAATTCTGGATTTTCACTAGACCACTTCACCACATTCACTCAGAGGAGGAATTGCTGGTGATTTGAATTGTCTGAATATTTGCCTTCAGGATTTTCTGGTAGAGACCAAAAATTGCAGCAAGATCTCCAGAACTTTTTGCCTGTAAGTTGCCCCCAGTCAAATAAACCATCATTACCCTGTTTTCCTATTGGTTTAATATTCACTTTCTAAAATGCTGTGTTAGTTTTACACCAGATCAGTTTGCAAAAAGATTTGCTTTGCACTCATCAGTCCACAAAATAATCCCCCAAAGTTTTAGGCATCATAATTTTATTTTTTTTTTTGACATAAGATGTACTTCTGTGTACTGTTTCACCAGTTATGGAATATTTTGTAACTCTGCATTCAAAGTAGCATTTAAAAGTAACTTTGGTCGGCTGGTGACTGCTGGGAAGGTTTCCTACTGTTGAGAGACTTTGTTGCTTATCTGTTCTTCAGGTCAGGGCATGAGGTCTAGATCTTTCTAAATGTTGTCAGACTTGGCTGTATTTATGTGTTTTCTTGATTAGGTGTACAGTAATCAGGCTCATTCAGATAGCTTTTGTTTTTTAATTATAAATGAAATCATTTGAAAACTTTTTTTAATATTTACTCATGCTATTTTCATTTTATAATGAAATTGATCTGATCATATAAAGCATGTTGGTGTGACCAAACAGCAAAAATAGAATAAATTTATAAAAGGGAAATGTATTTTTCATTTGATTGCTCACGGAAATTTTGATTGAGAAATAGGTGGCGTATATTTAGCTCTGATGCACCTAGTCAGAAATATATTTTCTTTTTTATCACAAAGTCTCTGCAGAGGCAAATACATTACTGTTAACGACAGTTGGAAAGTCTGACTTCAGCTGCTCCAAAAGACAAGATACGGATCTAAAGCAACCGAAATGCCGAGCTAAACACTTCCTCTCCTTTCAGATGCTCGCCACCATCAACAAGAAGGTTTGCTGATAGGTCACCAAAACAATTTCTGTCTCCGTCTTACTTGTGTAAAGTACAAACAAGCACTCAGGCCACCTCTGGGTTAAGTTTGTCTGCATTGTGCGAATTGTATCGCTCCGTTGCTTTTGTAGCCAAAATAACAGCGACAATAGAGGCGTTTGAGACATGCGGCAAAGCAGGCGGCCCAGGGCGCAGCGTCGCAAACCTTCTTGCCGCTTGCAGAGCAAGAGCTGCTTTGTTTAAATTTCCCCCAGATCAAAGGGTGCAATGCAAATTCCTGCAGCTTCCACGACGCCATTTGATGTTTGAAGGAGCCAAATTATTGCGGCGATTACAGTAGCCGTGCACAATCGATGGAGCAGTCCAAACAAGCTCTTTATTGTGGCTCTCAATTAGCGGTGTGACATCTCAGCACCCAACGTCTGAGAGGCGTCCTACAATAGGAGAGGCTGTTTGGGCTGATAAAGTGATTTGGCTTGGTGGGGTCCTTTCATCTTCACTGACAGCGGGGTATTCAAGGCTTCTGGGTATTCTTTCTCCACATCCTCACGCCTCGCCTTTATTGTGACAATAGCGCCACTGTGTTTAGTGTCTCAAAACTGCCACAAGCCTCTTTCTCCGTGCATAACTACCAACTAGTTGCCTCTCAGACGGGCTGTTGCGACGAGGATCGTTGTTTTAAAATGAAACGAGCAGCGAGTGATGTCCTGAGACGCGTTCGGTTAAATAAACTCCTGTTTCTATTGCAGCGATTTGTGATTGTGTTCACAGTTGGCAAGCGGCATTTTGACACCGTCCATGAAGTTGGTGAAGGCAGGATTATTGTTGTTGCTCGTGTGGTTGCCGAGAAGCAACTGCAAGAGTTGAAACGATAACTTTGCCCGTGGGAAGGACGGAGAACCAGAGGATCAGGTTCAGCTGATAACACTTTGCATTCTGCAGGCGCCAGTGACGGCTCTGATGCCTCATGTTTGATTCTCTCTTTCATGTTCTGCCTTCACTCTCGGTGTAAGCAGCACGGGTGAGGAGGAGGTGAAGCGATGGCGAGATGACTACAGAGGTTTACAGAAACCGGGATTTGATGCTTCTCTGTCAAGCTGATGGACAGAGGACTAAAGGGATGTTGGTTTTAAAGCGCTGCAGGCTCTCGTACCAGGCTGCATCACGGACAATAATCTGAAGGAAGTGGTTTGCCTGCAAAGAAATGCTGCATAAGAAAGTTACGGGGCTGTACTTTTATTTTTTTTAATGATTGTAGATAGGATGACATGCAGTTAGGGTGTTCAAAATAATTGTTCAAATAATAGTCTTTTTTCACATTTCGTCACGTTGCAACCAAAAACGTATTCTGGGGATTATGGCTTTAAAAAAACACAACAGTGCATGTCTGTGAAGTTGTCCGAAAATGAATCACCGTTTTCATACGTTTTACGTATGTGGATTTTGCATTCAGCACTCGTGACTCAATTATATATAGAATATATATAGAACCTCCTTTCACTTGCAGCAGTTTGCTGTTACAGTTGTGAGTTTATTTGGGATGTCTCTACAAGCTTTAAACATGAAGAGACGGCTGAGTCGCACTGTCTGCAGAGCATCGCCGCACGTTAATGTTTAAGTCTCACCGAAAACAAAAACCTCAATTAGATTTAGGTCGAGTGGATGATGAAACGTAAATAATGCTTTGATCGAAGCTCTTGCGCTGTATTTCCAGATCTGGCTGAGTGTTTAGCGATGTTCTCAGGCTGGAATGTGAACTTCGACCACAGTCTCAAGCATTTCACAGCTTCTAACAAGTTTTCCTCCCAGGATTACCTTGTATTTATCTCCCTCTTTCTTCCTACGCACTCTGACCAATATTTACATTTCTGATCATGAACGACATTCCCAAAGGATGACTCTACCATCACCGTGAGATTGTGACCTAACACTAATAAACTCAGTGTGTGAGAGGTCCACCAGACGTAGTGTTTTGCATGTAGGTCAAATGTTTCCTTTTAGCTTTTAGCACCTTCTTCCTGCAACATGTCTGCAGTTTTCTTTACATGGCTTGTGGCAAATTCCTGAAGAAATTTGCCACAACGGCTCAGGTGGTCACTTACCACTCTGCAGCTCCTCCAGAGTTACAATGGACCTCTGGGCTTCTTCCCTTGTCAGACAGTCATGTCCTAATAGGTTTTCATACGCTGTACAAGGTGACGGTACTCTGTGAGATGTTAGCGTAGTATTGTTGTCTAATATTCTCTAAAACTTTCTGAAACTTTATACTTGGGCGCTGTTTTCCTTGATCATCTGTAACTCAGCTGTATATGTATGCTAAGATTAAATTACAGTTATTTAATAACTGGTTTACTTCTGGTTGCTCTGGAGTATTTTTTTAAACTATCAGAGCAGCTGAATGCAAATGTACATCTCACTTTTCAGATTTTATTTTTAAAACACTTTAAAAGTATTATTTCCTCCACTTCAAAGTTGGGCACTACTTTGTGTTGGTCCGTCACATAACAGACACACACACGCACACACACACACACACAACTGACTGCAGATCAACAAATTAGTTACTTAGACTAAAAAGGAAACTAAGATAGGTGTATTTCCTGTGCACACATCTTTTCTGGGACACGTAGTGAATTCAAAGAAGATTTTCAGAGCTTAAGGACTTGGAATAATAAAATAAATCTCAGTTTTCGAGGGAATTAACAAAGTGTAGGGTTAGTGCTAATTTGTTAGAACTAGGATGTGAATTCAGTTTACTTGGGAGTTATTTTCCTTCATGAAATGTCTGCATTCACCTGGTCCAAGATGTTCATCGCTGTGAGAAAATCCCGCAGCTCTCCCGCCTAAGAGAAACATACAACACTAATAGATTTAGCTTAATTGCACATCAGCTCGCAAAAGTGCCTCTGTTTTCTCTCGGCCGTAAAAAAAAGCTTAGTGTTTGTTGTCGGTTCAAGGCTCTCTGAAGGATATGCTGGCATCTGTAGGGCTCTGGTAAAAGGGGAAACCTGTGGTGGTGGTGGGTTGAACTGTTATTGTTTGAAAATTGTGCAAACAGCGCTCACAATGCCGCATCCATGGAAAAAAAAAAGCAAAGACAGAGCTAAAAGGAAGAGAAACGGGCAAAAAAAGAATGAGGGAGAGAACAGGGGAAAAAAAAGTCTTGTGAAGCTTTTACTGACGACTTAGCAGGCGAAACAGAATTTGTCTTTTGCCGCAAGATGTCAGATGCCTTGCCAGTGAGTGAGGGAGAGAGATGGAAAAAGCACACCACAGGATCTCTCCTGTGTCTTTTCTCGCCCTTCTCTTTTCTCTGGTTTAAGACAGCTTGGTAAATGTGAAAACATCAAAGGCCCAACACTCAGAAAGTACACTGTTGTTCCAGTAACCACATGAAACAAAAATGGAGAGAGATGGAGGAAGGCTTGGAGAGATAGAATAAGTTGGTTTTTTTTGTTGTTTTTTCGCCCGTCTTGCATTTAAATAAAGACCTTATGGAGGAAATCGGCTAAAAAACAGGATGTTAACTCTTTTATCTCTTCGCTTCGAAGTCCACTGCGGGGCTAACCAACACCACAACAAAAGCAGCGGTGGCTCGTCCTGCGCAACAACACGTACGACTCCTCCACAAACACAGCTGATGGGGGCAGAAAATAGAGCCGGCGAGGTTTGTGTAGCTGCAGCTCTGACTCATTGTCATTAAGAGCAGCTCTCTGTAATGGATGCTAAACTTAGACAGGAGTGAGCTCTTTGCCACAGACATTCCTCACGTGTTCAAAAAGAGGAACAAAACGAAACGGTCCCGAACTCAACAGGCTTTATTCAGGCAAACTCTTATCTCCACGCAGAGACCACCCAGGACTGACAAGTCACTTCCCACCTTTTGGTTGTGAGTGTTGTGCAGGCTTTTCACTTCATACGTGCATCTGTGAATGACTGCATTCTCTCTCTCTCTCTGTTCCTCTCTGTACACGTGTGCTTCCACCTCCCACCATCTGGGTCCTGTTCGGAGAGATTTTCTGTAGAAATCACAGTCACGCCGTGGTAGGATTACCACTGTGAAAAGCAGCACCTGGAAGAAACTCCGTGCTCCTTCTCCCTTTTTTTCCTCTCAGATGCTCAAAGAAGTTTCTGGCTTCCCAGCTTGAGGCGCAGGATTTGTTTTTGACCTACATGGGCGTCCTCGGCCTCGCGTTCTCCTCCAAAGAAGCGAGAGAACACATCTGAAATTCGCAGTCAGCTGCATCCAGCAAGGTTACAGCATTTCAGAAGATAAACAAGCCCATTTCTCTCTCTCTTTCTCTCTGCATGTGTGTGTGTTAGTGGGAAAACATATCAGGATATGTTTACTTCATATAAATATATGTACATTAAGCATGTATCATATTTTCTTTTTTTTTTATTATGGTGAGCCAAACCATGGATGATTAGCCGCACTGAGATTTAAGCTGATGAAAGAAGGAATTGAGTAATCCTGGATGACAACTGAGTCTGAGAATCTCCACTGAAGATTTTCCATTAGAAATAATCTTAGTCCAGGATTAGCCACAATTAAAACTGTTTTGGATGTTCTCCGTACACACACACGACACGAGTCGTTTATTTATTTTCACCATTGAGTGACGCTGTACAGTTGAGGAAATTGCTTGAGCATCGAATGAAATATTGGACTGAAGATTCCCATCGCATCTATGCAGCATTTATCACTTCCAAATCTTCGGTCGCAAGGATCTGACAGCCTCTGTAATCCTCTCGGTAATTTAAGAAAAATGTGATTTATGTTGGTTCACATGCGTCGCTTTAAAGGGAAAGTAAGTTGATTTACATACTATCCCAGTAAAAATGAGCTAAATATTAAGATTGAAACTTCAGTAGCTTCGAAGTTAAAATTGAAATTATTCATATCTCTGGAAGATTTTGTCTTACATTAATTGATTCGTTTCACAAACATTTCGTTTTATTGGAAGTAATGCTAATATTTTTGGAGTGGCCCAGCCAGACCTAAATATTAGGGTGATGGTAATGAGGCCTTCCGATCTCAAAAACCTGGTAATTAGCAAAATGCCAGTGAACACCTGGTCAGGAATTAAAACAGGGGTTTGATTTCTGTGATGCCAAAACAATTTTCAATGACTTGAGAGACGGACGACTCATTTCGAATGTACTTTGATCTTTATAACATGCAAATACGATCAGATCCATTCCTCTTTTTCCAAAACTGGTACTGTTTTAATTGTCGTATTCGAGGGGCATGTTTTCTGGCTGGTCAAGTACTGAAAATCTGTTTCCTATTCATTAAATGCATCAAAATCTAAAAACTCCCACAGTTTCCTGCTCATGAATGAATCATCCAGCAGCATGTACTGTGATGTGGTTTGTTTTTAGTTTAACAAAAATCAGATAAATGTTAGGACCATAAACTTTGTTGCATGAATTCAGATAAACTTTTAATCCTTTCATTTTCTGTTGGATTCAACGTTGCTCCACTATCTTAGAATCCTCAGCATATTCTTCTCTTTTTAGGTTAATCCAATAAAAAAAAAATAGAATTGGCAGGTAAGATTAAAAAAGAAGAGAAATGTAAACCAGGAAGTAAAAGCTTTATTATTATTTATTATTAATGGCATAATTTCATTGCCAATAATGTTGTCAAGCCAAAGCGTAAAGTGTGAGTGACATTAATCTCATATCATCAGACCCAGGATAACACTTAACAATGTTTTGGGGAATTACAGATGCAGGAAATACTGTTCAAGATGCTGTCAAATGCAACAGATTGCTCAACTTTGCGTATATTTGTACAGCCACTTTGAACTTGCCCTTATCGTAAACCTTCTTAAAGAAGAGAGAAGCCGTTTTTGTTTATTCATTTTAAAGGTACAAAACACAAAGAAAGGATGACTCAATTTGCCCCCATTGCCAAATTTTGTGTCTTTTAAAAGTCCAAACCAAACCTCTGATAAAAGGTAAGTTATATTTGCATGATCTTTCTTTTTCCATATTTGCAAAACAATAGCTACAACCTGACTGAAATCCTTTTAAAGGGGCACAATTACATCTAATAAGCCACTAGGGGGACTGAGTTTAAACAGGTGCTAATATGAATATGTCTGACGTTGCATTAGGTTATTGCCTGTGTTTGGTATAATGCTGTAAAGCTATATTGTGTTACTAACAACAATAACTTCTGTCAATCACAATTATAAAATTGACAAAGGTTTGAAAGCCCTGTTGTCCTAATATACAGCAGGTTGTGATATTAGAATGTAGGCCTGGTGCACATCTAAATCTGTCAGAATACGTGGAAGTAAAAGTAATAAAACTTGTGAATGTGTGGAGAACTGTAGGCTATAAAGTAAATAATGCAGTGTGAGGGAATACTTGCTTTGTGCAGGGGGAGTTGAGTAGCGTGACACATTCATCTGTAATCAGGGCTGTGGGTTCAGAAAATATTCTGGATTATGCAGCGCTTACAAGTCCTGTGACTGTTTTTATCGGATGCATCGCAGCAGTTCAAAGCTTCTGCTTTTGTCCTTTTTTTATGTGCATGAATGTACATTCTTTTGCTAACAAGCCTCTATGTCTTTTATATCCATGTTGCCCGAACTCTCGACTCCCCGCCTGCCCTCCAATCTTGACCCTTTCACCCTGCACTCCGTGCCTGGCAGCGCCAAGCCCCTGATGTCAGCAACATCGCTCATCGCAAAGTGTCCATTGCCACCTCGAGCCCCACTGTCCATTGTCAAGCAAACTGTGAGCGTCCTTGTTCTCGCGAAGGACAGACGCTGGCGCGGCACGCTTCCTCTGTAAATGATGAAAGAGGGTGGGAGAGTCGGGCTGAAAGCGCAGGCCTTGTTCGTGGGGCGCGCTGGACGCCGAGCTGATCGGAAGGCGCCTTTCTCCCCCGACAGTAACTTCTGTGATCTGCCAGATAAAAAAAAGAAGAAGAAAGAATGTGTTTGATGTCTTGATTTGAATAAATATCCTGATGGTAATCGTTTTATAGTCTTTGTGCGAATGTAGGAGTGTGTACCAGCACATTTATTTTGTCCTTATGACTGTGACCTAATTATTAGAATGTAAGGATTTATTGTTGCATTTCGAAGAGCGTTTGTGACCCTCGGGCTGAACAATAAAGACCAGCGTGGCTCCTTAATCTCTTCCACTGGCTTGAAATCTTTTTGACATCATGAGCATCTATTTGGGCAAACACACAGAGCACATGATTCAATCACATGCAATATCATCTATGTGGCATATTTCCCAGAAATACTGTTGATCAGGCCACATTAAAACGTTCAAAGCAAGGGTGACGCATCGTCAGCGGCGTTCTCCCGACATTTTCCAGCCCATGTCATGGTGACCTTGTGTTTTTTTCACGCATGAGGCACATATTCTGTAAGTACACCAACAGATCTGTGTGCATTTCCTGGAAATTCACAGGGATTCACATCTGGAGCAAATTCTTTTTACTGCATTTAAAAAAAAAAGTCAGGAGGGGGAAGTGAAAGCTGAAATGAACAACAGCAGCTGAGTTGATGTGGTTGTACACAAACTCTCCTACACAGCATCTTAAAGGTGAGCTACAGAGCCCTGCATCAGTGTTCAGAGCGCTCTGACCTTTCCACTTTGTGTCACGTTACCAACACAAACTTCAATGTGTCTTAGTGGGATTTTATGTGGCAGACCAACACTAAGTAGCGCATAGTTATAAAGTGGAAGTATGCAGTTTTTCAAATGGACAAATAAAAATCAGAGGGAGCTTCAGCCCAAAATGAATGCTTAGTGGAACCTTAAATCACCCCGATGCAGCTGGAAGTCTTTTGGAGCCGGTCTTTAACACCTTCGCACATTCTTTTCTCAGCGTTGCTCAAGCTCATGCATTTTGGATGGAAAGAATCTGTGAACACCAATTTTCAACTCTGTTGCATTTCAGTCTGGACTTAAACATAAGTGGCAAATGTAATTTGATCCGAGCCGTTCCTCTTTCGCTCTGGGTTTGCTGTTCCAGGAGTAGAGGGAAAAACTTGGTCACAGCATGATGCTGCCTCTACTATGGGGATCCATTTGGTTTGGGTCATGTGCATTGTTGGTTTCCTGCCACATATTGGGTTTTGCATATGACCCAAAAAGTTACATCTCGCCTGAGCACCATAACAAACAGCTTTTTAATGACTTTCTTTTACTAATAGCTGTTTTTTTGTCCCTAAGCCGTAGAAGCCAGGTTTGGTGGGGGGGACAGTTGTTCTGTTGTTTGATTCTCCAACCTGACCTCGTGGATCTTTGCATCTCCTCCAGAGTTACAACTGAAACCAGAAGTTTACATACGCCGAATAAAACGACACACGTAACTTTTTCTCTCGCCGACCAAAGTTAATTTGAACCAAACCAAAGTCGGACAGAACTGGTGAAACTATGTCAGGTTTGTAAAATGCCTGGGTTAGGGTTTCACACCTTTTCAGGTCTACTCACAAATTCTTTATAGGATCATAGCTTTGTGACTGGCCACTGCAAAACATTGACTTTATTGTCTTTGATTACCTTTATAACCACTTTGGCTGAATGCTTAGGGTCGATGTCCATTTGTACCCAAGCTTTAGATGTTGTGTCAGTATTTCTACATGATGTTCTTTTCTCATGACACCATCTGTTTCATGAGGTGCACCAGTTTCTGGGGGGGTTCCCAGGCTTACAAAAGTGGAGGTCATTATGGCCAAACTGTTCCACTTTAGATTCATCTGACAGGACATAAATTAAGATATTTGTCCTTGTGTGCATTTGTAAAATGCAGTATTTCCTTCAGAGTAGTAGCTACAGTTTATTGTGGACAATGCCTCTATCAAACCACGCCTGTCTTGACTGGGGAGTCAGTTTGAGTGGAAGTCCATTGTAGATATTACAGCTTTGTAATTCTCATTATGTTCTCAGATGATGAATTGATCAGGGTTCTGTGAGATGTCCAAAGCTCAGACTGTTGTCTTAACTCTGCTAAGTCTCCTGCTAATATTCTCCTTGACATAATTGCTTTGTTTATTGGCCTTAGTGATGCTGTTTGTTCTCTAATCCTCTCCACGAAATTGTTGAAACATTTGCAGAATGCCATATTTCTGGGCTTCCATTTGTGAAAACCAGGTTTTCTTGTGACTTCGTGCACATCTTTGTGTTGGTCTATCACGTGAATTCCAAGTAAAATGCATCTGAATTTGTGCTTGCAATGTGAGAAGTTATGAAAATATTCAAAGGATGAGGCTACCTTTGCGAGGCACTGTACTAAAGATGTGGTAAAACAATAATTTCACCTTATTTTTAAGACCTTACAGAACATTTTTTGTTCTCCACTCTAGTTTAATTAATATTAGTGTTCGATATGTTTGATCCGACATGTTTGTTTGATCGTATGTTTTACCTTAACCGGCTGAGACAGTTGGGTGTCTTTTGTCATGTAAATTCAACATTCTGTGGCCTGCTTCCTTTGAAGGATTGCAAAGGCTCAGACAGACCCAGACTGAGACTTTTCTGAGGAATTCACTGTAGGTGTCACACACACACACAAATCTTGCTCCCTCCTTGTCAAAATAAAAAAGAACCTATCGTGCTTCCACACCATATGGAGAATTGCCCCAATTTCTTTTCCTTTATATCAAATACAATCCTTTTCAAGTCGAGCCTTTTGTAGCATATACCACATGCGATTTAGGCTCTTGTGCAGCGCAGCAAACTTTGTGACTTTTTTTGATATCGCCGTGAGTTGTGTCTGACAAGTTTCCATCACTCACTTTACAACCTCACCCTCCCCCCTTCCCTCTCCCTCCATCACAAAAGAATATTTTCTATTCCATCGATTGATTAGCATACATCAAGCCCCGTTGTTACCGCAAAGCTTCATTTGAATCTTCTGTACCTTCCCCATGTCTTTCAACCGCCAGCTGTCAGCCACATCAACGCAGGCGTGCTCCGCGCCACACAAAGTTAAATTGAAGCGCTCTCTAACACTATATATAGATAAAATGTCACTTCCATCAAGAGACGCGGTACCTTCGAAGTCGTCAATACAGAGCGCTTCATCACGGGCAAAATAACTTTGAAATCGGAGAAGAGAGTGAAGATGAAACAAACTATTCTCTTCTTTCCACTTTTGTGCTTGAAAGGGGGGGGGGGGGGAAGAGATTATTTTCTAAAGTGGGTAAAAGCGTTTTAAGGGGGCTTGTTTTTTGATCTGTCTGTCCATCACAGAAAACGAAGAACACCTCCTGACGCTTCTGATCGTTAGGTGTCCTCAAAGTGTCTCAAAGTCTCTTTGTTATCGCTGAGTGCGTCGATTAAAGGGAGGAATATTATTTATTCATTTTGCCATTGAGCAAAAGGAAGACATCCGAGAGCTTAGCGCTCATTTTCATCAAACTCCTGAGGTGAGGTGATGAAGTCAGCTCTCTTTGGAGAGACGAGCCGAGCTGAGGTAAAAAGTTGTTGAATTAAAGTTTTTGGGGTTTTTTTTTTTTGCTCCGCACATTTTTATAAGGTCTCAGTGATGTTTTTGACAAAGTAAATGCGGTTGTAGCTTTATTAAACAGTTGAAGTGAAATTTAGTCTAAAATGTATTAATTCGTTGCAGGCAACACAAACACATCCTCACCATGGAAAAATAATAACGACATACGTTCAAAAGGATGTACCGAGCCGATTTAAGGTTAATTTATTAACTTAATTAGTTTTAACAGTTTATTGAGAAACTCATCCATTGCCAAACTGCCTACAGTTGCAGCATCGCAGGTAACTTTCTCCAGTTATTTGTCATGTTTAACTCCCAACACAGAGACACACAGGACCTCAAGCTCTCACTCACACCTACAGACAATTTGGAGAGACCAGTTAACGTAACTGGCCTTCGACTTGTGGGCAGAGTACCGAGTAAGAACCCACACAATCCGAGGGAGAACTACAAACTCCATGCAGAAAGACCACCAGGTCAGGATTCAAACCAAGGACCCTCTTGGTGGAAAAGCAGTGCCAGAGAGAGCAGGGTAAGCCCACAGCATCAACAAACCACCGTACTTCACTGTTGGTGTTTCAGCCTGTGCTTCATTCTCTCGTCTTCAGACATATTACAGTTTCAGAGACCAAAAAGTTTCAGTTTCGATTCGACGTTCTTCAGAGAAGCATTCTGAAACGTACTTGCTCTGTTTATAAAGGTGTGAGCCAACTGGAGCTGCCTTCGCTCCTGTCTTTACATCAGCATTAGTAAACATCTTGAAGGTCAGGCATGCAGCAATCCTTTATCAAATTCAACATGAAACCTCATTGGCTGCTGCTACCAAGCCTTCCTGCACATTCTTTGCAGTAGGTCAAGGATTTTTAATAGGGCTGAACCGATTGCAGTTTTCTGGCCGATTGCAGATTACTGATCTTTCAAAAAGCTTAACCTGCCGATCCCAATTTTGGCCTATTCCAATTTTTTTTGTCTGAAATGTTGAAATGTTACTCAATATAGCAAGAAAGTTGTTGAGTTGGCAACAGTGGGGTCAGTATTGTTGATAGTAAACATGCAGACATAAGATGGAGGGCCAGTCTGTCAGTCAAACCCTTTCTTAGCAGAGAGCAAAAGAGGACAGTGGTTGATTCTTAGACCTTTGCCAAGCTAGAAAAGATCAATGGATAAGATCAGCTTCGTATGTATAATCGGCGATCTCCCAAAATTAAGGAAATCGGCACCGATAAGTTGGTGCACCCCTAGTTTTTAAATACTTTCCTCCTTGGGTATCTGGTATTAGTAATTAATAGCTTTTCCTTTCTGCCACCAGGTGGCATAGACCAGCTCTCCTTTAACATAAAACTTGCGAAAATACTTCCCACCGTGTATTTAGAAACATTGTGGGTCTTTACTGTCTTTCTATTGGGTGTGTCATTGACTGTCTGTCAGCAGTCAAGTCAGCAGTCAAGTCATCCCTTTAGTGATTCTGTAGGTCAAAACATAACATCTCTATATCAAAAATATTCTTCCTTGCTTCATATACTGTTCCGATTTTCTGTGAAACTGGATTTGGGGTTTTCATCAGCTGTCCAATCAGAAGGATTTAAAGGAATATACAGTTAAAAGTTGTCAGAAATCTATAAAACGAGTTAAACTTTTTCAATTGAGTGAAGGGAATAAATTATTCTTTCAGAGTCACATTTATTAAAATGCACCTGTACAAGCAGGCAAAGTACGGCACAATCAGCACACCCGACGTGCGACTGGTTCATCTTTTCACCGCGAAGACGATGTCGCATTCATCTCTGCTCCATTTTGAAAACACGCTTTCTGATTCTCTAACGTGCCTCTCAGATTGGAAGTCCTTTCCATTCCAACTGTTTCAAGGTTTTTTTCTCTTTTACTCTTTCCCTTTTTTTTCTTTTTCTCAAATGCTCTATCCTGTTGCGAGGTTGTCTCTTAGAAGTTGAAAAGTTCTTTTCAAGCCCAAAGTTTTTGCCGTCTTCACTTTTTCAGCTGGCAAGATGAATATCGTCGGGACAAAGCAGAGAAAAAGGAAAGGCTTTTGACAAGACTTCTAAAGGCCCAGGAGCTCGTCCTGTCTTTTCCCTTTTGCAGTTTCTACCCGTTACCGGCTGCTAAAAAGCCGCACAATCAAATGCAAACTAAGAAGTCGGCCTTTTAAGATACATCAGTGGGGCCCTTGTGGCGAAGCCGCTCGGCTTAGGTTTTTCACAACTTTTTCGAAAAAGAAGAAATTGGTGCATTCTCTTTTCTATCTGAGCTGCAGACAGTAAGTTCATGCTCTGTATGTGCAGAGCAGGCGATGCGGTTAATGCATGATCTGGAGAGCCCTTTTTTTTTTTTTTTTGCTCCAGGTGCTCTCGCTTGCAAGAATTTATCTTGTACAGAGCGTGATTTATGCTTTGTGAATGTAAGTGATGGTTGCAGTTGTATGTGAAGCAGACCTCCCTCATTCATTTTAACGCCGAAATGTGGGAACGATGAGCGATGGAGAAAAGAGACGAGTGTACAAAAGCGACATGAATACCAGATGGTTTATTTTTTCCTCTCAGTCCGGTCATGAGTTGCTCTTTGTAGCTCGTGCTTTCTGGTCAATCTGTGTTAGATATTTGAAGTCTAAACAGTCGGTGTTTTCTGGGCCAAGGCGGAGGGCGGGAAGGGGGTGGGGGGAGGATTGTGGTTTGACACGTTCAAGAATCACTTAGTGAGGCGGCATCACGGGGTGGCCTCAAGTAACCTGAAATAGCTGAAACTAGACCTCTGGGCAAATAATCACCTTGGGCCTGCATAAAGCGCAATGTTGATGCATTGTAAATTGTGAAAACGAACGCTTTAACATTGTGTGGCATATGTATTTCAAGGCTTTGAGAATTGGATGCAATCCCGAATTTCACCCACACAACCACAGGCTTTTGCTCTAGCGCTCTTGACTGAAATATCTTTTGCATTCCAAAATGGACACACAAAAAAAAGCAACCTTTTTTTTTTCCTCTTTTGAGGCTGCTTAAAGAATGTGTCTGAAGCCCTTCCCCTGCTGCTACCAGGCGTAGCTATCACAGCTCCAGGGTCACAAGCCGTCCACTGTCATCTCCCCAAAAGTGAAAGATTTGTGTGTTGAATCCAAACATGGCACACTTACTCAGTTTTAGTCCAAACTGGACTCACAAGGTAACCGCAGGTCTGATGATCTGAACAAACAACAGGAATTGTTTAGATACTTTGAGCGTTCTCTCATCCTTCTTTGAAGAGGTTTATATGGGAGACTTTTTTGGCAGGGAAGCAAGCTGTCACACACGTCGTGCACTGTAATTTCCTGGACTTGTAACACACCTACTCCTTTGATGTGGGTTTTCGAAACCTCGTCCTTCAACCTGTTTACCCTGCGAGCATCTCAGTAACCGGTAATACGCTTAATGATGTCATTGCATACAGGTCTCTCTCTTTTTTTTTTTTTTCTTCAATCTTTACTTCATCAACAAGTTGGGTCAGTTATGTCACCGACTCAGATCTTTATAAACGGGGGTGTGTTACTGTTTTTTACTGCTTTGTTCTGCGGTTACACAACTATGTCTGTGAAGGTGAGCTTAATCATCGCACAATCATCCAAAGATCAACACGACTCGTCTGCGCCTCCAACATCAAAGAGCGAACACTTCTGTATTCGTCTTTTCAACCGCCTTCTCATTCCTGACCTGTGGTTTAAATGTTTTTGTTTTGTGCAAGTTCTTCCTTAATGAGAACTTGTTCTGAATTCAGTTGAGCCACGTGGAAGTGAATAATGTTCACTGTTCAACACTTAAATATTCTGAACTAAGTTTGCAGCTCCAGCGTACAGTCCTCACTCAATTAGTGTAAATAGTCAGATTTCAGAAATACAATATAGGTAATGAGTATAAGGATCATGTCATTGACTAGCACCAGTTTATTCTCTCTTATCTTCCTTTGTAATATAAGCTGTATTTTATAATTGCTAATTGTAATTGACTGCAACCGCAAATTCAAAAACCCACAGCAGCAGTGAATAAGTTGAAGTTATCTTGGTAAATTGAGATCCTAAATTACGTTATACCGCTTAAATTATACTGCTGTCATTAATTCAATTTATTTTAGATATTATTCACAACACAATGCCAGTCCTCAATAAGGTCATCTAATGGCTGGACAGAAATTTTTATTCCATCTTCACTCCGTAAACACAGAAAAAAATGAAAACACTTCGTGCAACCTGATGGATTTAAGAGTTCAAACTTGAACCTTCAGTGATATCCTTATTTGTGAAGCAAAACTGGATACAGCGGAACAAAGTTTAAAGCGAGAGGAGCAGCTAAATCACCTATATGAGTAAGCAGACTGAGAGCGCTCCTCGAGGGGAAATGACTGACTGCGTCTTTTTCTCTGGGAATTTTTGGAAGTTTTCCCCTAAAAAAAAAAAACTGTAAGTCATTCAAACAGAAAACTGTGAAATGACTTCAAGATAAACTGCATTTCCCTTCGTGCTCCGTACTCAAAAATCAGTAGCGTTCAGCTCAAAGTTCTCCACAATGTGAGCTCAACTCATGAACAGATTCATTTGAACAATCTGCAATGTTATGCTGCACAATAATAACATGTGCACACACCCAGCAGAAAGGCCCTTTTTGTTGTTATGCTAAAAGAAGATGGATATCAGTCACTGGAGCTGGCTGCGTGAGGTTTTGGTGCCGTGCAGCTGTGCCGGGGCTCTGAATGGAAATATGACGAGTTTTGTCTGTGGAATGTCTCGGCATGAATGTGCAAAGATTTTGAACTTTCACCTCATGTGTGCAGCAGCTGAGGTCTTAGCTGGGGCATTCCTGTTCTTCCAACAGCTTTCAGCTAGTATCAGCTCTCCCCTCTATGCCGTATCGCAGATTATATCACAACTTCAAGAGCTTAATGTGAAAAATCAAGACAATTTGGCTCAGGCGTTTTTGGTCTGCTGTTTGCTCATTTCAGCATGAATATAGTTTTGTGTTTGTTTCTTGCAGGAATTGGCTGATGTGCGGAAGAAATCAGTAGGACACGCTGCGATAAGTAAGTGAGGTTTTTTAAAATGTTTTTATGTACTGTAATAAAACTTTGCTTCATGTTAGGTATGCATCATAAATGGAAAGCTGGTCAATACATTTATTCGTCGCGGTAGCTTTAAAAATGGGGGCACATTAAATTTGCACCAATATGCAAACTGGTATCTTTGCATTATGCTGTTTCTCACCGAATTGCAGAACATTTTTAAAACACTTGATTTTGATTTCTGATTCTAGAGCTTGGTCATGTTGTTCTGCTGGTTTGCTTTGTATTGTTTGCTAATCTGTTGTGTTATCTGATACCTCAAAATAGAGAGCTGACAGTAAATGATAGGAAAGACAAAATAATATTTCAATTGTTAACTTGCCATTGAAAAAGACCAACATACAAAAAACTTAGGCAGACTAAGATGAGTCTGGTTTTCATCCAAAAACTTTGCCTTTTCTTTTATGTTTTTATTGTGAACCTTCGTTGTATTTCTAAACTGGCTTCATATTTAAATTTCCAGTTTTAGCTGCATGTTTATCCTACTAGAAGTGGAACAATCCTCTGTCTCAAATCTTTTGCAGACCCTAGATTATATTCTTCAAGGACTGCTCAGTTTTTAACACCATCAATCTTCCCATCAACATTTATAGTTTTCCTGTACCTGCTGAAAAAACAGCATTCCTCCCTAGCGCTTCCTCTACTATGTTTTCTCTTCAGGATTGTGGGATTAGGATGATATTTGCAGGGGTTCTTTTGCAACTTAGAAGATGTTTGATATCCTATGGCTTTTTTGAATATCATGCCGTTGTTATTGGCGTGATATTTCCATATTTCTTCACTTTATTACAAAAGTCAGATCTGTGGAGTGCATGAGCCGCTCTTCCATTCGAGCTGTGAATATAATCGGGGCCCTCTTGCCTGTATTCTCTGAGTATTATTCTCCTGTCCTAACTAGTCAGTTTAGATGGAGGGCCATGTTTTGGTAGGTTTGCAGCTCAGGATACCGTTTCATAAACCACCATTAAACTTCTTCACAGCCTCATCCCAGACTTGTCGGGTGTGTTCCTTTGCCTTTATGATGAAGTTTTCTCACTAATTTTCTCTATTAAATCTCTGAGGCTTTCACAAGCTATAATGTAATTAAATCACAAAAATGCTAACTCTTAGCTGATCAGGTTACATCTAAAAACAGTCAGTTGCACTAGATTTTATGGATTTTTATTACAACTATTATTTTTTGTGAAACGAGTCTTTTGTCTTAAACATCATGACGACTTTGCTGCTTTGTTTTTGTCTATCTAAAAAAAAAAAAAAAATCCCCAATAAGATATAGACATGTTTGCGGATTTAGCATAACAAAACATGGCAAGGAAGGACTGTGAATGTCTCTGGAAGGCACTGTAAATCACATAAAAGAGGTAAATATGTGTCTCAGACTACAAGCTAAAACGGTTTAGAGTAAGACAGGTCAATCCAGAGGTTCTGTTTTTATTTGGTAAAGTTGACATCATCACCACTAGTCTGGGAGAGTTCTTGCACCTTATTTCAAATTTAGGTCAGCCCTTGTTGTTTCAAAGTGTGTTAACCTTTTGAAGACAGTAAAATTAAACAGCAATATGTGTTTGGATGTGCCTGTCCAAACTACAAAATTAAATGAAATGAATTTTAAATGCATGATTTTGAAAAAAAGGATCCTAATTTAAAAGGCTCAGCATGCACTCACACACTGTTGGTCCCTGGCACCCCAGCTGCCCAGGATCTCTAAAGTCACGTTGTCCCAGTCTGATTGAAGGTCCAGCTGGTAGACCAGCCCTTTTCATCCCTTTCCCTTTTATGAGAAAGACAAACAGCTCCATGTCGTCACCCACACTAGAGAGATTGATACACACACTCACGCGCAGACAGGGACATATGCACACACACACGCACACGCGCACACACACACTCACATTTTCTTAATGGATGCCCTCTCTCCCACTGTAATCACTTTGCTAATGACCTGCTTGAACTCTGAATGAAACCCAGAGGGTTGGAACAAAAGGTGGCTGTAGCTTAAAATGTGCAGCATGTGAACATGGCTGACTGGAAATAGCTTGTGATGACTTGATGACTTCTAGTCTGAACTTTAAGAATGAAAAAAAGGCAACTTTTTCAGTTTTTGTCTTTGTATGGAAAACATCCCAGATGACTTTTCATTCCTCCTTTGACAGCCAGTTTTTAACAAAATATCTACAGGTATATTATAGGTATAATTATAATATGCATTACTCTTAGGCTTGTTTGTCAGGTTCAATATAACTTTAAAAAAATAAAAACATGTAAGCGGGTATAACAAGTACTATTCATTATGCCAACATTTCTAAAGTTTAAATTTTTTATTGGTTTTATACGTCATATTTTTTGCTGCTGTAATCAGAAAATCCTCATAACCAGCAGAAATAAAGGCTTGAAAAAATATTGGTGTGTGTAAATAATGTTTACAATAATGTTGCACTTGGTAAATTGAGCAACTTAAAATAATGAATGTCTAAATTATATCCTAATTTGCAGAGTTGCACCTGTATAGTCTACTGAAAGGATATGTGGTTATATGATTCCCCCTTCACAAACTGCTGCTCCTATTTTACATAAGAAGAGCATCAATCAGAACTAAATGGCATATTTTGCAAAGTTTTGACTTACTTGTGCTGATTTTTACCCATTCCAGCTTCTCTTCAAGAAGTTTTGCAGTAATTATTTATATGAGGAGCAGTGCTGATGGGGGTAAAAACTCAAATTTAAAATAAATGTAGAAAAAAAAAGAGCATTATAGTAAGGAACATCTCTGGTGAGATGGAAACAATACGGTAGCTTGCAATAATTATGAACATTTGATGATTGCTCAGATGGTTTAAAGTAGTTGACCCTTCTAGTTCTAGTTTAAACTTTATTGGCACAAACTAGTTTTGAATTCTAAAAAGGAAATAAAAAAATATTCTTTTTTCTTTTCTTTTTATTTTTGTTTATCTACTTTCTGACCATTGCAGTTAATGGCTTATTATGTTTAGCTGAAATGACTTCAGCTTTCTGGTATTTCACCCCCATAAAATGGCCTAATTTGTGCAAAAAAGGCTGGTCTACTAATATTTTTTGTGCATCAGGATAAAAACCTTTAAATTCATCAGATTATGAAGTCCTGCTTTGATGTTGTTTCTGTGAGTCCCGAGTAAAAACATCTACATGATTTTTTTTAATCCCAAGAGATAATTGACCTCTTAGATTAAACAAACACAAATTAAACTTCTGGTACGTAGATCTCCTCGTCTTTACATAAACACGGCGTAGGATTAAAATAACTGTTTATACTTCACATGACCTGAATGAATCACTGAATACATAACCATGAGTCATTCTGTGATTTGTAAGCCAGCATCCTACCTGCATGCTTGAAGAAGGGTTTTCTAGTAAAAGCCCTTTCAAAGCTGCTTCCCTGTTCCTCTCTCCCGCTTCAGCAAACGAACACAACAAAAGGTGGGACAAGAGTCGGACAATAATAAAGACAGAGGAGGAGAGAATGAGCAGCCGGATCTTAACTTCCCGGGTGTGTGCTGGCCCAAGAGGCCACTTGTAGGGTCATTTTTACACGAAACTTAACTGTAACAATGAGATTTCAGAAAAGAAAGGAAAACACTGGCCCCTCCACATGGAGACCTTTTTTTTATATATTTAAAATTGGTTGTGGGTTAAACAAAAAAACAAAAAAAAACTCATGTTCACATGGAACTGTTTCCAGAAATGTTTTCAACCACTATTTTTACTCCTCCAGACCTGTAAGTGGCGCTAAACATGAACGTTGGGACATGCAAAAAGAAAGCAACAAAGCATGAGTGGAGCCTTTTGTGTAGAGCCCTGATGACGTTGAACTTCTTCTCCGTGTCATGTCGAATTATAAAACAGATCAATTATAAGACAGCAAACATGTAAACTACCACTGTTGTTGTCATGTATTACGTGCCTGTTGGTGTAAGTCAGGCTAAAAGCACCAGTGTTTTCAGAAATAGACATTTTTTCTGTCTATGTTAATTACAGGAACTTTTGTGCCATTTATGAAAACAAAAATAGGGATTCTAAGTTTCCCCAGCTAGCAAAAGTCCGCGGCTGGGAGAGTGAAAATATAAAAAAAACTTGTTTTTTTTTATAAAACATTTCAATAAAAAGAAGGGGAAATAGATCAAATCAACACAGCACACAGAACACACAAGGGCAGAGTGAAATGAAAAGATGAGATCATAGATCAGTTTCTACAACATCTGATGGGTCCTGTTGGTTGTCTAATGTGCCTGACTCTTTCTCTCATGAAAATCTGTCCGGTAGCAGCTTGTTGTCAAACTCCTTCATAAATCAGAGCTTGTATGAAATACCAGCAGGAGGCAAAGGTCAAAGGAGAAAATTAGCAGCTGTTCTTTCCTTTCCTTTCATGTTAGCTGCGGGGCTAATCACCACGTCTGCCATCAGCCTCATTTCCACTTTAAAACAACGTTGCCGACGACGGGGGCGTGGGCTTTTTCCCTCTGCTTACATTTTATGGCACCAGTGACCAGATTTTTATCTGTGCAGAAAGTAGGGGAGACATGTAGTTCAGAATGAGGAGCTGTACCTTCCCCAGCCTTTTGTTTCAGCATTCATTTCTGCATCTTCAGGTTCTGCTTCTTTTCATGCAGCTCTGTCGACACACGTCAGCAGCTCCAGAGCAGCAGTGATGACGGCTGAACTACTTTGCCTCTTCTCAACTCCAAGGTGGTTCTGCTAGTTAATGTGAAGCCCGGTGAACTTTGACGACCCCTCACTCTCACAGTGTCTGTTATTCTCCTGCCCTGCTGATGCAACTGCAAAGCGGATTAAATAAATGTAATTATGGCCTATACCTGTTATCAGTAGAATAGACATTATGGAAGTGTTTCCCATTAAGTTGAAGGGAAGTTTTCCAGATTTTTGGTGTCCCCATTAGACGTAATGTGTTTCAATAATGACCGAGATGCTAAAGAAAGAGAAAAGACAATGTGCATTGTTTGTCAATGATAACATTCAGCAATTCTTCAATTGCAAAGGTTTATCTAAGGCTGCTGGCCCATATGATAGACCAAGACTTGCTAATATAAGTTAGTAACGATGGGTTTTTATTTGTTGCAACAGAATAAACGGGGCTGAATATTACATAGTAGACACCACACTATTCAGGTTTTTACTTCATGTAATGGTCCTTCCTCTTCACAATTGTGTACTTCATGTTGCACTATCACATGAAATTCCCATTAACTTCTTTGCATTTAGTTGTAACGTGACAAAATGTGAGGAACTCTAGTTGGTGTAAATACTTTAGCAAGACATTGTATTTAATTCTTTAGTTTTGTGTTTCTCTTTAAGGTTTCCTGTTTGCAGATGAGTTTTCACTGCTGCATATAGCATGTGTTCTCTCATTTAAAGCTGCAGAAGGTAACCCTTATAAAACAATATGTTCTTTACAAGTTTTTTTTTTAATTGTCACTTTGTCTTGAAAGTATAATCTCAGAAAGATCATCTGTGGAGAATGTGAGCTCTACCATCCACAGAAATACACCAATCTCAGTCAGAAACAACCAGTCAGAGCCAAGAGGAGGGTCTTAGCACTGTAAGTCATGCTCGTGTATGTACTGCTCACAACATTACCTCGTGTGCAAGCTCTAGATTGTAGGTTTGCTTCAGCTATGCTAATAGTGGAGAAGCAACATAATGTTACAGGAAAACTGTTCGTCCAGCTTCATCGGTGGCCATGCTAACTATTCTGCGCATTCACTGTAGGCTAGCTGTGGAGCAGGGGGAGGGTGTGGGCATCGAGTACACAAGGATGATTGGCAGCACTAAGACTTTCCTCCTAGGTCTGATTGGTTGTTCCTGATGAGGAGCAATGTTGTAGGTTACCTAGTGCAGCTTTAATGACAAGATATGCTTGGAATGATTTTCTCTAAAGTATTTCTGAACTTTACTTTGACTAACGTCACCAGTAAGTGACAAAAAGAGATTTCTTTTCTCTTCTTTTGTTTGCTATTCGCTACTTCTCAGGGCAGAAGTTTCACAAGTTTTCTCCCGTGAGATCTGTTTTCAACCCCACATTCAATGTGGTTAAATTGCATGAAAATGACATTATACATATTTTCTCTGTCCTCCTATAGCTCCCCTCTCCATTCTTTGACCCTTTTCTCTCCTCCCCCACACCCTTTCTGTACTTTAATTTTACATCTCTCTTCTCCAGTTCTGCACCCTTTCTCCATCTTTTTTTCCTCTCTGTGGGAAAGTTTTCCCTATCGGTTGTCAGAGCAGTCAGTGAGGTGCAAAGCAGCGTAGCTTTGATGATGTTCCTCTTTGCCTATCTGCTGTGCAATATGTTTTGAAACTCCCCCTCCCCTCTGCACACCTGCTGGGAAGCTGCATGACACTGGGAAACATTCCACAATAGGGTCAGAACACTTTTATCTTAGTTTTAGTTATGGATTTGGAAACTCTTTCAGGATTAAAGGAACGTTATGCAGCTGGCCAGTGCTGAGCACCTGTATGATTGCTCTTTTTTGCTTCATGTGGGACTTCCTTTATTCCCAGTAGGTGGGTCTGGCTCGCTAAAAAATATCACTGCCTTAAAGAAGAGAGAGAGAAAAAAGTAAAGATTAGTGTTTCATTCTGGAGCAAACATTCTGTTTTGCTCCAACCGTTTTGTTTGTACATTCATGAGTCATTGTGGTTTGAGACTAAAAGTGATTGAATGCTACAAATGAGGCTTTTGGGTGGTTTTTGCCCAGCAACTTCATTTTGTGATTTCACTATGAGATGCTTTTGGAGACTTGCGCGTGAAGCGCAGCCTAAAGAGACTGTGACTCACACTGGAACCATGAAATTCTGTTAATTATTATTTAACTTCGTCACAGAAAAGCAAGGAGTTTTGAGTTGTTTGGTTCTTTGACTCCACGTTTGCAGTTTGGGTGGGTGAGTTTACTTTACTGGGTAAATAAACAAAGACATGTTACTTTCACATTTGGGATTCATTGAACGTTTATGCAATCCCCATATTTTACGAGGATAGCCGTGCTCCAGCGTATGAATCATGGGGCTGCGGTAGACTTCTTGTCCTTTGAAATTCAGCATTTACTTATACTCGACACAAACCCAGTACTTTTCCAACTGTGTTATGTGTAAAAGCACATTGTGCTTTTTACAATGATTCTACCAGTATTGCAGGGACTACTTTGGTGTTGTAATTTGCACATGAATTATTCAACATTAGCATGTAGGATGATGCAGTACTGTTTCTTTTTTTGACAGCAACAGATATTTTGGCCCCAACCGGAAGTTCTTAAGGAAAGTTTCTACTTTGGGCAGTTTGCCACTAAAGTTGCTTGGCATTTGCCATTTGAATCTAAAGGTATGTACTGGCCACAGCAAAAAAAAAAATCGCTCATCTGCCTTCACACATGAAACTAAAGTGGTGTCCCATTTTTAATCGATATAATTTATCAAATCCTTTTGAAACGACTTCAACTCTTCTGTGAAGGTTTCCTGTGAGAGTTTGTGTTTATGGGACATTGGATCGTTCTTCCAGAAGCTCATTTGTACAGAGAGAGTCAAACACTGATGTTGGACAAGAAGGCCTGGCATTACGGTTTCCTCTCTAATTTATCCAAAATTAGAGATTTTGGAATCAAAATTTGTCTTACTGGTGAGCAGAAAAAAAACATTTGCCTTCTTTTTGCCACCCTGGACTTTTATCTGGATTATTTTCCCTACATGCTGCTGCTGTGGCATCAGATAAATAAACAATAGGATTGAGAGATGAGTGCATGTTTGTCACATCCTGTGTTCGTACACAATGTGAATCTAACTTTAAAATTAAACTTAATAGTCTCGTTGCTTTTATCATCGTCCTTCACCTGGTCGAGAGGTGCCAAACATTTTTTACGGGATGATTGAGTTATTTTGTCTCTTTTTCTGTCGGCACATCCTGTGAAAAGCTCTGAGTCCAGCAGCAGGAAGCAGCTTGGTGTTTAATGGGGGAGAATAAAAAAAACAGGGTTGAACGTAACAACACAGACCAGTCTTTTCCATGAGGATGGTAATGGAATATTTGATTAATTCTATGTACACAGACGGTTGTTTGGCTTGTTTCACGGAATCTGACTTTGTATCGACACTGCCACGCATCATGCATACCTTTCAGTCGGAGCGTGACAGAACTGGTAGGGTGTGGATATGCCAATATCACAAGGACCGTCTGTGCCACTTGTTCTTCAGACAAAGGAGCGTTGCCAGCTCTCTCTGTTGGTCTTATGGTGTGTGTTTTTTTTCTGTTTCTTGTTGCTATCATGTAAAGATATAAACGGTGGCGTTGTGCACCATCCAGTGAGTGGAACTCGTTAATCAGTCATAATGATACATTGACTTGCTGTTCAGATTAGCCTCAGTCTATTTGCTTTTGCATTGCACCATCTACAACTATTGTCCACAATGCCAACAACAGTGAACATAAATTCATTTTTACATCAGTCTGTCCTTGATTTATTGTCCTTTTGTATTTAAGAATGCCGCCAAAAAGCATCTACTAACAATATTACATGTTTTACCAAACTATGGCCATCTCTTTTATTCAGCAGTACTCGTCATAGTGTCAGAATTGTGGTCTAAAACATCCAAATTACAGCCTTAATCAATGACATGTTTTAGTATTTCTTTCAAATGAGTCATGTCTTCGTAGCACTGATTGCATGTTTTATACAACCTGGTTTAAATACAGCCCAGTACAACTGTCTTACATAGACACTTAAAGCAGGAGCTTGACGAACAGTCTCCTTATTTTGTGTTACATGAGTGTAGAGGTCAGAAGTTAATTCCTAGATTTCTTTATAACTCGTTCAAATATGTTATTAGGCACTTACGCAATCACCTTTATGCTGTTGTATGTTTTTACTGTTGATGTTTACATATTTAGACGTTTAATCTACCCTATTCGGATTTTAAAGTTGGAGTTACAACTTCTGTTCGCTCACTCAGCCTAGTTTTCGATTGGTTAGCTTTGTGACACGTGAACAAGAACAAGGAAGTGAAACGTGTAAAGAAGTGTGGAGAAGAGTAAAGAGCTGTTTATAAAAGTTATTTGTCTCCATCCTGTTGTGTCTGCTGTCTGAGCGTGTCCTTACCGCAATCTATCAAACCCACATGTTAAATCAGCTTACTGGTTTTTCTTCTGTAGTCTTAGTGCAGTCGTCTATCCTCACATTGAAAATTTAGAGGGAAATTTTTCATTTTCAGTATATTTATTTACTGACATAATATCGTCAATAACTTTTTAGGGATTTTCTTGGCACTAGTGGGGATTATTGAACAATAATTACACAGAAAACACAGTCAAGAAAGAACGGGAAGGCACATGGTACGGCTGCTCCACCAACTGAGTCACCAAGGTCTCCATGTTGTCCAAAATAAAGTTTTGTCAACCTAGCCATGTGCTAAAAACAAGGTAGAAACCTACAGAGAGAGAGAAACCATTCTCAATACTTCTTTGCACAAGCTCTCTCTCTAAATCACCTGCACTCTCTTGTGGTTTCTTTTTTTTTTGCTCTTTTTCCTCCTCTGCTCACCTGGTGGGATTTCCACAGGATTTAGGTTAAGGGACTGAGGTCATCATGGAGAAAGTTTGACATAGTTTTAGATGAACCATGTAGGATTATGTTTTTGATCATTATCCTGCTGAAAGATGGAATAATACTCTACCTGAACTCACAAGATTTGTAATCATATAACCATAACAACATTGTATTTAAAGAAGTTCATCACACCATGGGCTCCAGCCCACAAAACCACAAATCTTCCATTAAACCTAACAGAGGGAAAAAGGTGATTTTCAATTTGTCAACAAAGAGAAAAGCATAATTTTACTAATGGCCACACATCACATGGTTGTCGATACTTTATAGATTAATTTTTTTATTTGGCATGCTTTCCAAGCAGCTGGTTATCATATAGACAGACAAAACTAGCAGTTTTAAAACTTTTTGACCCAAATAATGCTGTTCTTTGCTGTAGTGAAGTTTGGATATTTATTTATTTGTTTACCTCCTTTACGCTCAGTGCTAATACTGTTAAAATAAATAGCGATTCAACCCCCATAGCGGTGTTGTTGCCTATTTCTTCATGAAGGGAAGAGAAAGTCATGGATTAGTAATTAGAAGAACCTAGACAGACTTCTTGACTTTTTCTGTTCTACTTTACATGTCGAGCAGAAAAATACAACGTAGTTGGATTTATTTTGTAATAACTTTGATGTGTCAGTAAAATATCATGTGCTCAAAAGAAGGCTGGATATTTCACTTTTTTTTGATGTGAGATAATTTAACATCAAATGATACTTGGTTATACTTGGAGAGGGAAGTCTGGGCCTCCCTTCTGAAGCTGCTGCCCCCGCGACCCGACCCCGGATAAGCGGAAGAAAATAGATGGATGGATGGATGATACTTGGTTTTCAGCTTCAGCTTGTATTAACAACCCAGTTTGCATAAATAAAATGTTTGTTTGTTTTTTAAACTTGTATAACTTTTTTAGACAAAGGCTCAATCAGGATTATTACCACTAACATAATTTCTAAAAAACAAGAAAACAAAAGTGAATCATTAAAATCATTAAAATGAAGGTGATGTAATTGCTTAAAGTCCAGCAGTGGTAAAACATCGCTTTGCATTTAATCAGCATTATGTTCTACGTTAACATCATGATCGTGTCCCACTTAATTTGCTCACATCATGGTAATGATGCTGCAATTTCTGTTTTTCCTGACAATGTTGGATATTTTGTCCCAACAGGCGTTTCTGCAGGACAATTTTATGTTTCTCTATTAATATCTGATTCAAACTAAGTAGCTGAGTTTTAAAGTGATGGTGTTCCCATCATGTGCATTTAAAGTGGGTATAAATGTGGGGAGTTTCCTAATTTATTCCTCACCAGAAACTGCTTTTTGTAGTTTGATTTCATGGAATAGTTATAAAGACTTAGTTATAAATCCAATACAGAATAACTCATTGTAGGTGTTTGTTAGAGACGTGGAACTTTATTTTTTTGGTTTGAGATTGTGAATTAAGGTGCATGCGGTGCTGATGACACCAAGGACATCAGAGATATCTTGTAAGTTGCAACATAAAATGTACCGAGACACACTGGACGAATACAAGGATGTGGTCTAGCATGCCAGTGGTGGTTTTTAAACTGTGCAAACTGAATTACACCTTGGAAATGCAGACACGCACAGACTCTGTCTGTCTGCCTTGGCAAACATTTACTCACATTAGGTGGAGTTTGAGTGCAGCCAAAACAGATGAGACAAAGCATCGCAGGCGCTGTTTCTACACATTATTAAACTTTTAAGCCACCGATAAACAGGATTGTAGGAGAAAAGAAAAAGAGAGAGGGGGGACGTTGGAGTAATTATTCATCCTCGGCGCTCACACATTCACTCACCCACAGTTTTATTATTGAGTCTCTCAAATGAGCTTCAGAGGATGACTATGAGGTTTTGCCTATTTTTCTATCTGCTGGCAACTTCACCTGTTTGTCATCACCAGTTATTTATTAAGACTGTCCCTTAAATTGACATTAGAGTTTGTTTTTTGTCAAATTGGGTCCTTAAAGAGGAATGCACCTCTAACAAGCCGTAACAAGCGAATGAATGGCTGGCTTCTCAAACTTTAAGGGTGTTATGCACCATGTCCAACTTCAAAGCCCGTCTTAACTCCACACTTTAATTGTATCTTCTTCAAGCCCGTCTGCCTGACCGCCATCTGATTCTGCTGACAACTGCACTCCTCTTACTTCTCCACACTCATCCCTCTATCTCCCCGCTCCTGCTTCTCTGTCTTTCTCCATCTGTCAGAGCAGATAGATGCCCCCTCCTCCTCCACCAGCCCCCACCCCGTCCTTCTTCCTTGCAGTTCCTTCAGCTTCTCCAACAAACTCTCTCTGCTACAAGTGTCAGCTCTAAATTACTTTTTTTTCTGGGAATGTGTTGACGTCTGCACGGAGAACGATGCTGTTTACCACGCTTTTCTTCTCTCCCTCCCTCCTTTCCCTGTTTATTTCTCTCCTTTTTTGCCGTTTCTCTCAGAGCCTACAAACAGACATTCACGCTTCTCTCCATATGGGCTTTAATTTGCCATTGTCCCCCAAGATATTCTTCGCTCAGGCTTGAGATAAAGGGATAATCACTTCAAAGGGAAGCTGGGGGGGAGACTGCCCCCTCCCTCCCAGCTGAAAGGAGAAGTGGACAATACGCTAATTGAGAGGGGGAACTGATCACAGGGTCTGTTCAAAGGGACGCCTGGCCACGCCCCCTCCTCCCTACCGACGCACTTAATTTTATTAGTGTTTATGGCGATGCTTCAGCCAAAATTATCACTCCAACCCTCCACAGCCTTTGAACATCCAAATTTTGGGTTATTTGCAATTATCCACCCTTTCGTCTGTGTTTTTTTTTTTTTTTTTCTGTGCTATTTCAGTGCAAGTATGGGGATTTTGTGAAGAGCAAAGAGTGATTAAAAAAAAAAAAAAAAAACAACCAAAAAACAAGCTGTATGGGATTTATTGTCCGCGATGTGGGAACACAGGCTGTTGGCTGTGATGTGATGCAAATCCAAAGGTTCTTGTGAAAAAGTGACAAAAAGGGGTTGAATACGGGCCTTATGTTTGACTGATGCAACTAATGATGCACCATCAAAGACTTCCGCAGTTCGGCAGCGACGTCGCTAAAAAGGAAACAGAGAGAGAAACAAAAAATAAAGAAGGAGGGAAGAGGATTTCTTTCAAACAAATCATCTCTTCCATTCCAGTGCCATCATTTAACTCCTCTGTCTATTTCTGTGCGTCCTGATGACACCTCTGCTGACAGGAGCGAAATGAACATTTTTCCCTTGCCATGTAAGGGAGGCTCTAATTAAAGACGAGTTTCATTTCCAATTTGCGGTGGCCCTACCAGATGTCTTTAATTTCTCCCAGATCACGAGCTCTCAATTAGCCTTGAGGTCACCCTATTTTATTTTTGGTGGTGGGGAGGGGGGGCTTCGTAGCCTATCGGTGGCAGCACTTTTGTTCCTGCATTGTGCTTTTAGTGCTTTTGGATCCCCCCAGCAAGTTGGTTAGAGTCCTTACAAAGGGGTCAGGGTGAGGTCAACTTCAAAAAGGAGTTTCTTGTGGATAGTTTAGAGCAACCTCACACTTTTGTTACTGCTCGACACAAGAGCGCTCTCTCCGTGGTCAACAGGTGTGGTCTCTTGGGTTCAACGTCTCGCAACAATTAGAAAAAGAAGAATTAGAGGAGGGAGCATCTATAAGACAGTAGGTGACTGAAAATGTTTCTACCCATTGAATGTTTTTAGATTTTGACAAGTTACATCCACAAATGTTAATGTATTTTGTTTTATTGAGCACTACATTAGTAAAGGGGGTTGATTACAAATGCATGCCACGCTTTGTTAAAAAAGAAATTAAGACCTTGTTTGTTTGTTTTTTCCATTTATTTATTCCACACTTTTGCATATGTGATAGCGTGGAACGGGCATGGGGCAACATTTGTCTTTCTGTTAAGTAATTAGATATTTTCCTCCTTCTTCAATCTGGTGTTGACTGGAACGATTGTGGTGGGGATAGTATGTGATGCACTGCAGGTGCATGGATGGTGGAGATAACTGGTTCGACTTTGCTTATCACAAGTTGGTGATAACGTTTTACAGAAATGCAGATGTTTTGTGGAAAATATGCTTTTTACATCAAACTAATCAAACAAATAATCATCACATGTTCCTTAGATGACAAACAATATATGAAGTGATTTTTCAGAGATGTCAGAGCAGCCATTTTAAAATTACTTAACAAATTATATATGAAGTTAAGGTATAACCTGGATAGATACATACAATCATCCAAATAACAATAGCTAATATATATATATATATATATATATATATATATATATATATATATATATATATATATATATATATATAGTAGATGTATATTTGCCAAAGTGGATGAATTAAGGGGCAAATATTTCACACAAATTTAAGCGCACATTGTTGTTTTTACATTATGTTTCTTTCCCTGCTTCTTAAAACTCAGCATGAATTAATCATCTTTTAGTGACCTCAGAGAAGCTGGATTTCATTAGCTGTCCTGTCCTGTACCATCATGGGAGTTTTGTGAATTTGAATCCGCTGACTTATATAATTATATCCTCCTTTAAAGTTGATTTTCAACATCAAAGGGACAATATAGCCTTTGAAGTACCATGGGATTGGATCACTGTCTAACCCACTCTTTAAGATTCTGTCACAATGACATTAGGGAAGTCATGTGAATTAAAAGACTAGAGAACAGCTCTTTGCCTTTGCTCTGTGTCCAATTTCAATCAAAATGTCATGCTGTGCCATTTTCCCCTGAATGTGGAACTGGAGAGTGTGTTACACTCACATCTTTGTGGCTAAAATCCTGTGACTAATATGTAAATTATTTGACAGTTTCACTCCACAGGATTATTAAATAGGGCCCAAAAGTTAAAGAATAAGTTTTAAATCATTGTGTACGCCAGTGCTAAGGTCCAAGGCCACATGAAGGCCCAAAACAGAATTCAGCTCAACTAATGTCCCCATTATATTACCCAAATGTTTATGCATTATATATCATTTTCCCTTTGTAGTTCAGGCAATTCTGCCGTGTAAAAACACAGGGAGCAAAAACTAAATAATTCACTGAAATGAATCATCTGCCACTTGGATTCAACTTGCTTGAACATCACATAAGTTTGATTGTACTGAAACCTGAGGAATTTGGAGGCCAAGTCCACTCCCCAAACTTACTTCCAGTCCCAAACAAAGAGGATTTTCAATGCTTTTTTGGCATTTATTAGTTTTAGACGCTTGTAAAAAACAAGTCAAAGCTATTCAAAATGATTTTACAGCGTTTACATATTGACCTTGTCCATCTCGACTGAAAAACCCTCTCATGCAAATCACATTTTTTAGTTCCTTGTTGTTCTGATAAGCTGTAGCTGCTAGGGATCTATAAGGAGGGGCTCTTGCCCAGGGCACCATTCATTCAAGAACCGCTACTGTACAATAAAAATATATCAGAAAAGTTTTAATTAGGCAGGTTATAATGATAAAAGCCAGCAGAAAAGAGACCATTGTAAAAAATAAAATGCGGCGGCGAGTGCTAACCCTTCTCCTGTCACTTAAGGAGGTCACAGTCAACATACTGTTGCTTTTGTTTGCTTTGTGTCCCTGTTGAAACTTTGTGTTGTAACAGAAAGACAGTGAGAATAATAGTACTGGCGCTGTGGATCAAATACTTCTGAAGCTCCAAAGCCTCAGGGAGTTGGCTGAAGATTGCTTTCTTTGATAAGGTCCTGGCAGACAACGTAGTCCTTCCCTGTGTGTAAAAGTTTAATAAACCCTCATGAACGCCTCACTTATGACGCTTGATAGTAGAAATTTGCATGGAAAACAGTTTAATATGTTAATCATGTACTGAGTGTTATTATTTCGCCCCCCGGTGGTTAATTTTTTGCTTTATTTTGCTTCTAATTGTCAAGACTGGATGCAGCTTTTTTTTTATGTCTCTTCCGGGACCAGGCCAGCGGTTCTTCACTTTGAAGTCCGCACTTAAGCCTTTAGCCCAGTTGGTGTAGAAACAGCCGGGAGGATTTCAACCGCCTGCCATGACTTCTCGAAACACCTACCTGCGGAGACAAAAAGAGGAGTAGAGGAGAACAAACAACCTGCTTTATTTTATTTGTGACTGAATTAAACTTCTCGAATGCGAAGGATAGGACAGGGAGCGAAGCCAAGACTGCTTGTTTGGGACCGTATTTACTTCACTTTTACGTTTTCTAATCATAGCGGCAACATGGATGGTGAGTTGTGCAGGGAAGCTGTTCCACAGGCCCCCTCTCTCGGCCGCTTTGATGTGCTGCTCCTCAGCTTTGAAGTTGAGAAATGTGGGCTGTGTTCCTTGTTTGTGGGCGAGAAATACGGTATGATAGATAAGAAGCTTGTGTGTGTGCGCGCGTGTGTGTGTGTGTGCGTGCGCGCGCGCGCGCGTTTGCTAAGGAGCGAGAGGGAGTGCATGAATGTATGAATGTGTGGCTAAGATTAAAAAAAAAACGAGTATTTGTCGGGCGGTGTTGCTTCTTCTTTTGACTGGGTTTAAAAAAAACAAAACGTGTGACCCCTCTTCTTCTCCACCCTCTTTCAGATTTTTGACACCCCCAGCGATCTACATAGGCGAAGAGCCTGCCTACTCTGAGGTCAGTTGTTGAATGGGACAGAGTGCGTTAAACTACCAGCGCTTGCTTGACGTGCATGTGGCGCGGCGGAGCCTTGGTATAAGTCCGCCCGTCGCTGATTTCTTCTCTTATTGGGGACTATATAACCACTCGGAGAGTTTTGGACTGATCTAAAAATGGACTAAGAGCTCAACTTTTTTTCCCCTTTACTTTTCATGGGCGTTATTCCGATCTACTCTGCCATGGTATGTCACATTTTCTTTTCCTTTTTTTGTGTTTTGTTTACATGCTGTTTGGTGCGTTACTTCGGCATCCGTTTCCACTTGTCCTTGCGGCTACGGTCTCTTAGAAGTTCCGATCCTAGTAGCTTTTGCTTAGCTTTTCCCTCCCTCCTTCTTCTTCTTCCTCGGAATCAGCTTAGTCGTTGGTAGTTCAGACACGTCTCCGGACTGTAAAAACATGTTGTAATCACCCGCTCTGATTGATAATAATCACGCACGGTGCAGATACGTCTCCGCTCAAGTTCGTTGCGGTGCACATAAGGGAGTCTGTGCGGACAAGTGGAAGTGAGTGGTCTTGTGTGATTGGGAATTAATTGGAGTTGAAGCCTGTGACACGGACTCGTTAGGAGAACACGTGTAAGCCGCTATAGTACGCGATTCTATGAAGAGAGTTACCGTGTGCGAGATGATTATTCTGCTGAAATGGTTTTGATGTGGCAGATCAATGCACGTAGAGAATGTGGGCTGCAGTTGATCTCTCATTTAGGTTATAAATAGATAAATGAAACCAGAGAAAAAAGGGCTTTCATTTTTCCCTTTATCTGTGAACCCTTAGTTTTTCTTTTCTTTTTCTTTTCTTTTCTTTTCTTTTCTTTCCTTTTTTTTTTTTTTTTTTTTTTTTGAAAGGGACTGTTTACTTGATGTCTGTCTTTTGAAGTTCAGGCAGGATCTGGCTTTGATTAGATCAATACTTTGTGTTTCAGAGTGAAGAGGAGCTGAGAAGCTCCCCCGCTGCTTTTAGAGAGTGAGTGAGGAGGATTTTTTTTTTTTTTTTTTGGAGGTGGGGGGTGGGGGGAGCTTGGAAGCTGGAGCTGAGGCACCACGGCGGCACTCTCACACAGGCAGCCGGAGCCATGAGCAGGGCGCTCACGGAGCACATCAGCGGTAGCTTCCGAGAAGATGCTCCCCGTCCTCCGGTGCCGGGGGAGGAGGGAGAGGCGTCATGCTACAACCCGAGCAGATCTGGCAAAATGAGAGCCCAGAGTAAAGTTAAAGATCTCCCCACCGCCGCTGCCGCCGCCGCTGCTCTTGTCGGCTCCATGCCGCGGAGGAACGAGGATGGACTTGGGGAGCCGGAGGGCAGCGCGTCCCCGGACTCGCCGCTCGTTCGGTGGACCAAGTCTTTGCATTTCCTCCTCGGCGACCTGGACGGCGCTCACCTGTTCAGGACCTTCTTGGAGCGGGAGCGCTGCGTCGACGCGCTGGACTTCTGGTTCGCCTGCAACGGCTTCCGGCAGATGGACTTAAAGGATACCAAAACGCTGCGAGTTGCCAAAGTTATCTTCAAGCGGTACATCGAGAACAACAGCGTGGTGGCGAAGCAGCTGAAACCGGCCACCAAGACCTTCATAAGGGATAGTATCAAGAAGCAGCAGATAGACTCGGCCATGTTCGACCAGGCGCAGACGGAGATCCAGTCCCACATGGAGGAGAACGCGTACCAGATGTTCCTGACCTCTGACATATACCTCGAATACGTGCGCACTGGCTGCGAGAACGCCGCCTACATGAACCACGGCGGGCTGGGCAGCCTCAAGCTGATGTGCGGATATCTTCCTCCTCTCATGGAGGAAGAGGAGTGGAGTTGCAGTGACCTGAAGGCAAAAGCGTTGGGGTCTGTGGTGGGACTGTCTGCGAAGAACCTGAGGGCTACTGCTACTATCCGGACAGCAGCTGAGGTGCTGGAGAAGACCTACAGGTAACCTTTGCATTCCTGCTCACCTTTCACATGTTAGGACTGTCTGATGCGTTCAGTTGTGCAGACTGTATGTAGCCAGGATCACCACTGCTGAGTAAAGAGCCAGTTGTTGAACCCATCAGGATTGTCCTGGTACTGATTTCAGATTTTTTATTTTTTATTTTCATTGAGGCCTGATCTCTCCATTTAAATTTTTTGCTGTGGTTCTAACACAGACTAGAAAAGTGTCCAGAAGGATCCCGGCTTATGACTCAAAACATATGCAGCCTTTATCAGAATTGTATCCAGCTTAAAAGTACTCAAAGTACTCAAACTGGAGTCAACTTATTACACTCAAATGCCATCATTACACTACTATTTTTTTTTTTTACTTTTGCACTATGTATGTGCCAGTGAGGTAGTGAAGTAGCTGCCGGTTGGTGTGTTTTAAAGACTAGAAATGGTGGGAATTATTAGTCCTGATGTGTCTGACCTGCCTTTAACCGATCAGAGCAGCGCAGGAGAAAATTGGCTGATTCTGATCCGTGGACGACAGATTGGTGCATTTTTAGTTATTTCACAAATGATTGAGGGGACAGAGTTAAAGCCACATGATCAAAGGGTCTCAGAGGAACATGCCTGTATATTTGTGCCCTCCTGCCTTGCAGTTAGTGAAGAGGTTGGAGGGGTGGAGGGGGCGGGGATGGGTACAGAACATCAATGCATCTGAGCCTTCCTTTTAAGTAAATGGTGTCTTGCAGGCAGCCCTCTGCTGGTTTGCTCAAGTTTCCTGCGCTTTGAAACCGTTCCTCCGGTTCAGGAATGAATTCAGACACCAAAACCTCATGACTGTTATACAGCTACATGAAGCAGTGCGATGATAGTTTTTTTTTTTTATTTATATATATATAATCTGCCCTCTCTGAGCCTTTATAAATTTTGTTTACTGCCACATAATTTATTTAATGTCTGGAAATTCAAACACAGAGTTTAAGAAAAAAAAGAGCAAAAAAAAAAATTACTTTTGCAGATATCGCTCTTTTGGTCTGAGATGAAAGCAGAGCAGTGTGGAAAGCATTTGCGTTTTATCTTAAGAAGTCATCCCACACATTGTCCAACAGCTGCAATCTTTTCAGGCCAAGAAGATTTTCCATAACTTGGACTGGATGCATGAGGCTTCATCAAAGGAAATTCAAGAAGTTGTTTCTTTCTTATTCGACCAAACAAATCTGTCTTATCTGAAAGGCAGTCGCTGCTTTATACTCTTGTTTGGCTAGAAAATGCCAAGTTTGTAGATCATTTGTACCCTTCATGTCAAATGGGTTTGTTGCTGGTAAAAAGGTATGCTGACGTTTTGAAAAGTCCAGATTTGCCACAGTGTTGGGGAGGTTGAAGTTTTAGCCGACTGAATAGAGCATAGAGTAGTGCAGTGATGCCCTTTCCCCACCTGTTGCTGGCTTAAGGAAGGCTTCCTGTTTTTATTGTACTTCAACTTCAGGTGCTTTAAAGTATTTAACATGCTCTATGGAATGAAAACAGTCGTAGCTAATTCCTAGTGATGGTGGAAATTTGTTTCCAGTAGGACTTCAAAAAAAGTTGTAATCTAGATATAACCAGATTTTAAACAAGCTACAGCTTAAAAACTGCAGGAATTTTCTCTGTGAACCATTTCTAAGGTTTAATGAGATGAATGAATGAATTATGTAGTGAAACGTCTCAGCAAACTGGCTGCACACTGTTGGTCAGCTGGTGAACAGCTGCTACATCTTTTTTCATATTTCTAGAAAGAACCAATTTAGAAACGTGAAGCTGCTGGGGGAAAAAGCAGTCACATCATGTTGTACATTTTTGTTTTGAAACTCTAAAACCGTGACGTTCTTACTTTTTTTTTTTTTTTTTTTTACTCAATGTTATCACACCGTGGGAATCCCTCACTGGCACATACATAGTGCAAAAGTAATTAAAAAAAAGTAGTGTAATGATGGCATTTGAGTGTAATAACTTGACTCCAGTTTGTCCCCTGAGAGTTTTTTGCCCTTCATGGGAGCAGATGTGAGATAACAACAGTTGCTCATTTGCTTGGAAGTGGCCATGTGGAGAGCGGGGGAACCAATAAGTGCAGGGTTTGTTGACATGTGGGCATATCCTGCTTTCCTGGTGTGATCTCCCGTGTTCTTGTTTTTCCTCTTTAAAAAGAATAGCAGGAGGGAAAGAGAAAGGGAGACCGTCGTTTTACCCTTTCGTCCCCCTTTCCCACTGCCCCTCGCCATCTCTGTGGGTCAACCAATTTCCATCTCAAACATGTGGAACTAATTTTGCCACTGCACAGGCTCCTCTCGTCACTTTTCGGAGGGACCTCCAACACTCCCAGACTCCAAAGTGGTGGAACGGCACGACAAAACATCCTCGTCTCAGTTCCGCCGCTCCGACCGCAGATCCCACTCCGCAATGGATTTATGTGCGTCAGTGTTTTCCCTCCTCTTTCATTTCTGTCCTGCGCTTTTATCTCTTTGGTATGAAAGAGGGGGGAAAAAATCCGTCTGACAGAGACTAAGCATGCTTTGGAAGGAGACAGAAAGACAAGAGGAGGGGAAGAGGGAGAAAACAGGAAGGGTGGGAGGGGGGGGTCATGAAAGAAAGAAAAGAAAGATGGGGAGTAGGGGAGGGGGGTGTGCAGAGAGCCCAGCTGTGCTAAATACCTGACTCTTTGCGTGGACCCTCCAAAGGTCAGATTTGTGCTTGGGGCCTACGGCTTTAGTCATGCTGGGGTTCTCCTCAGCTCTCCCGGCAGAAGGCATTCTCATAAAGAAAGGGGCCCTCCTTCCCCCTTTTTCCCTCTCTCCTTCTCACTCCCTCTCTAAAGCTCAAGTTCCCCCTTCCTCTCCTTCCCTGTCCACCCCTTCACTCCTGGAGCAGGAATGCAACACAGCAGGATAGAGAGCAAAGAGACAGAGAGACTTTAGAAAGGAAGGCAGGGAAGAGGTGGCAGGGGGGGGGCTTGGCTGGCTGATAGCAAAGAGAGATGGAGGAGTAAATTCGTCAGGAAGGTGAAAGTGGGAGAGATCAGGAGTCTGGGCCCCAACAAAAGGCTGCAGTCCTTACATGTTAGAGAGGAAGAATATGAAAGTAAACAACAACCTGTAGAATAACGCTGATGCCACATTTCCTCCTGGACACCTCTCACACACGCCGCTCTAATTACAGAAATCTGCAGAGCACATCAGCAAAACGAACTCAGAGCTGTTTGACTTTACACCAACAGGAGCAGGAAAGAGAGCAAACAAACTGTGTCACCTCACCCTTCCTTCTCTGTCTTGAAGTCTGGCGAGCATGACATTTGCTTTGGTTAGTTTTCATATGGATAAATATGGAGAAGAAGGAAGTGGAGGGTGAAAACATGTTTGAGTTTCTGTTGTCTAGAGCTCTGGTTTCCAAACGGTTCAGCTTTTGACCCACCTAAGAACAGCGGAAGAGACATCTGATCCACAATAATAGAATATACAAAGTGTGTCAATTAAACAGGACTACAGTGACACCTGAAACACCAGCAGCAGCAGCCTGAGTTTAATTTTTAAAGAGGTTTCCTACAAGTGCTAATTTTTCACTTCAACTTTGGGAAGCAGTGGTCTAGAAAAAAAAAATCTAAGGAAAATGCATTTTACATCGATTTGATTTACCACATTAACTTTTTTATTAAAGCAAAGCATGTAAGTAAAGATCCAAGATTCACTTTAAAGGGTTTAAATTTACCCTAGGACACCCAATCTGGATTAGAATCAAATTTAGGTGTGTTATACTTTTATTTAAAGCTGATTTGACTTAGTCTGTGGGCCAAAAAAAAGAAAATATTCACTTAAAATGCAGCCAACTTGTGCTCCATCATTTGTGGAGCATCCAGAAAATGAAACCAAACTAGATGAATGAGTTTTACTCATATTTCTCAAATGTTATAAAAACAGAGATCAAGCATTTACTGCCTGAAATCAATTTCCTCTGTTTTCTTTGAGGTCTGACTTTCTCATCCCAATTTTTTCTGTTTCTGGTCTTGAGCTCTATTGCACAAAAGGAGAAACAAAATGTTTCACCTGTTCTTTGATTTTGATGGTAGTAAATTATATTCTAGTTGATGTTTTTACTGACCAAAAACCTGGTTGGAGTATTTGGTTTTGCTGAATTTAATAAGTAACAAAAAAATTCTCAGCCCTCGACTCATCAGTCATCTTTTTGCACCAATCAAAAGAAAGAGAGGTCCGATTTCTTGGTGAATCCGTAAAAATGGTGTGTGGAATTTTGAAGCCGAAAATCTGTTGAGACCATTTAAACCCAATTTTATTAGGACACCGCGTTAAAAACGTATCTTTGGATCTCTCTCAGGTCCCATCGACGAGGAGACCCCGTCAGCCCGTACTTCATCAACTCCGGCTACATTTTCGCCCCCGCCACCAGTGCCAACGACAGCGAGATCTCCAGCGACGCAGCGACAGACGACTCTCTGTCGATGACTGACAGTAGTGTGTAAGTGTTGAGCTTTTGTGCAGGTCCTAAAATGATGAAACTGCAGCGTTTTTGGGGAGGCTCGTTTCCATGCAGCCGATCGCAGCCAAAGCTCCGTGCAATTTATTACTTCCATCGTAACTGAATGAGCCCCGGCCAGAAGTCAGTCAACACCTTTCCAGGAAAACGTCCAGGGGTGTAAAGAAAAATATTTGGCCTTGTAATCCAACAGGTTTAGCTTTTCCTTGGGGCCAGGGGACTGCGTTGCCGAAGAATAATGGTGTGTAATGTATTTTAATTATCCTCTGTGATTGACTCCAGGTAATTCTATTAATGTGCAGTTGTTACTATGGCCTCAGGGGAGATAACTCTGGGAAAGTCATTACGTCTGAAGGCCTTTTGAAGTTTATTCTGATGTGTTGCAGGCTGGAACAAGGAAAAAAAAAAAGACATCTTGATGTGGGTGGGGGCGTTGCCTCATTTCCTCAATGTTGATATGTATTCATCCCACCCACCCTTCTGCCACCAGACATTTTTCTTCTTTTTTTTTTCATATTATCTAATCACTTTTCCCTTTTGAAGACCTGCAGGAGTAAGGAGAGTAAAGAGGGGTGTGGGGGGGCTTGTCCATTTGGGTCTCAAGACAAACTTGTTGAAAAAAATGTTGGCACCAAATGAAAGGCGGCTTACTCACATGGTGGGTCGGTTTCCTGCCACCGGCCTCCGCAGTGTGCTGAGATCATGTGTCTGCGAGGCTTTCACGGGGGTTACTCGTTTCTAGACCCCGGGGCAAGACGTAAGGAACTCCCACCCCCTTCTCCTCCCTCTCTCCTCCTGGCCAGTCTAGTTTACCCAGGCAGCTTCTCTCCTCCATCTTCCAGAGTTGTAAGCAAGAGTGGCGAGGCTCCCAAGAGCAAGAGAGTGAGAAAATAAAGTGCACGGAGTATAAAGGGCTTAACCGAATCGCTTTCAGCCTATTGTTAGGTGAGGGGAGCTTAGCAGGATAAGAGGGTGGCTAGCTGCTTTGAAAATGACTTGCACCGCTGAATAGGAGATCCCCGTAAAAGTGAGGGCCATGAAGCCATTCTCCTGCTGTCCAGTCACATGGTCTGGGATGTTTTGATAAATAGTGAGGTCGGTCAGGGAGGAGTTGGTAAGCTTTGTTTGCTGCCAACTTTGGAGTTCAGGTTGGGTTTCCCATGGCTACTTCCTGTTCCTTCGGGGGTTACAACTTGTAGTCTCAGTTTGTAGTTTGGGAAGCGTTGAATTTGAGGCAGAAGAATCAGCGTAGGTCACGTTGCGAGCCGTGTGTCCATGATCAAATCTCTCTGGTGTTAAATGTGATAAAGTTCCTCAGATGAAACGAATGAGCTAACTGCTGAACAGCGTCACTTGTCAAAGTCGTATTCTTTAGCACATCCTCGCCTCCTTTTCATTCCAGAGGACAGCTTGATTAGCAGTTAAAAGACGGTCAGCACATTTGAATCTTAATTTCCCAGAAAAAGAACAAAAAGAGATGGATTTTAGAAAGAGGAGAAAGGGTGATGGTGGAAGGGTGGGATTTTTTTTTTCCTCTCTCTTTTTGCTTATATCTTATTTATGGATTTACTTGGACGCTGGGGAATGCTGCTGCACCAACTTCAAACATTACCTTATCTTACAAACCAGCCTTTTGATGTTGCCGAGATCAGAGGCTCGCTGCGGAGCGCTTGCCAAACGAAGATGGCAGCGGGTGCATATGTGCATGAGTGTGAGATTTCAAAGAGGCAGCAGAAAAAAAGTAGCGATTGGGCTAGGTCAGACACTTCTGAGCGGCCAAAGCGGCCGCAATAATTGGCCGAGAGTAAGTGGCAGCTGACTGGAGGAAGCCGGCAGACAGAACTGGAGGATTAGATTCCCAGAATAAATTCTTAATTGTCCAGAGAGTTTTAGTGTTGCTTGCTAAACACCTCTATTTCATCTAGCTGTAAAGCGAAAAGAACTTGAGCACCGTTTGGAATGCTGCTTTAGTCTTCTGCAGCTTCGAACTAACCAGATCCTGAAAGCTGCGTTTTTTGTTTTTTTTTTTCTCTCTTTTTTCCCTCAATTTGAATAACAGAGTAGATAAATCAGAAAGGCTGTCTTTAGCTCATTTTTTCTTTTAAGTTTCGTTCTGTGTTTCTGTATTTATCTTGACTTTAAAGAGCTGCCTGAGCGTTTGGTTGTATTAATGCCTGAGATGCACTGAAAAATCCTGTGTTGAAGTGAATTTGTAAATTTTGACGGGGTCCTGTCCGGTGGCCAGTCTGAAACTCAAACATCTGAATATTTTCAGATCAGTTAATGCACAATACACAAGCGATACCAAGTTATGCTGACTACAACACTCTTTGTTGAGGAAGCTGTTACTGAGTGAAGACTCTGTTGTTATTTTCGTTATCAGTGAGGTATTAAATGAAAATAAAGACTGAGATTTAAGAAGCTATTTTAAATCAAACCATATTCTCTCCATGTAGATACGTGCCTGTCATTCATTCAGGCTGTAAGAGAGCAGGCCAAGAACAACAGATTACTTAATCGGATTACAGTAACCTGGACAGAAAAGTTGTAACGAAATTACTATGTAATGAAATTTGTTTCAGATGGAGCTTTTGAAAACCTCAGAGCAAAGATAAGCGTCTGAATCCTGAAGCGAATAAGGAGACTGGTATTTGTTAGCACTGATGCTAGCTGTGCTAACAACACCAACCATGTTAATCAGGCATAAAGGATACCAAAGAGCTGAAAATTTAAACTCAGTTGCTTCTCTGCTTTCAATCTTTCGCTGCATCACTTTCACTGTTAGTGATGGGACAAATACCACATGGTACCCCATCTCAAAAACACAAACAACAACATTATGAAAGTAAACATTGGTTGTTGTTATGTATTCTTTCATGGTGCTTTAAATGAGCTTAAAAAAACGCACACAAAAACAGCGCAGTTGTTGCAGAGCTATTTTGATACAGTGATCAGCATATTACAAAAAATAAATTTGGTTATTATTGGATTTTAGTTACTTTTTACAACATTAAATGGTTGGTATCTTTTGCTTTTATTGCAGAGATGGAATCCCTCCTTACAAGATGTGCAGCAAGAAGCAGCTGCAACGAGAGATGCATCGTAACGTTAAGATCAATGGCCAAGTCACGCTACCCCACTTTCCTGTAAGTTAATCTTTGTTGGAATCTACATTCTGAGTTTCAGTTTCTTTTCAGAGTATGACAAATTCAATTCCTTGTATATTTCCAGGGGGAAAAAATCCTTAAAATAAATATCTTTGCATACTTCTAATGTCTAAATGTCTCTGTTATATTTCTAACTCAGTTGCTTCTGTGGCTATTATAATAGAAATAGTTGAAATCTTTCTGTCTCCATCACTACATGCCAACAGTCGTCATGTCAGATTACAGACCAGAAATTCCTCAAGAACTTGTATTTGGTTTAATGTCTTTTTTGTGTGTGTGACCCAGACAGTGTAGGTTGGTTGATTTGAGATATTTTCTGACCTGCTGAACTTGCTGCAAGATGGTTTAAAGAACTGGGTGAAAACAGGTTGGCACAGATTAGGAAGAAGGAAAATAAACACACATTTCTTTTGTTTCCATATCCAAACACAGGTATGTGTTTGTGTGCGTTTGTGCATGCATTTTTGTTTTGTTTTGTTTTTCCCAGTTTTCTCTCAGTCTATCCTTCTCTCTCTCTCTTTGTGTCTCTTTCTTTTCCACTTGCTCTTCTTTAATGTCTCCCTCCTGATTTGGAGATGGCTCTGTCTCCCATGATGCACCAGCCCCAGGCAGCGGGGGCCCCGTGCAGGGCTGGCGCTCCTTTGCCAGCAGCTCCGCTTGCCTTTTTTCTTCTTCCCTTTATCGTGTCTACAAAGAGATGAGAGAAACAACAACAAAAAAAGTCAAAATCAAGAAAGCCAGTGTGCCAAATAACAAAAAAATAAAAAGTATGAAATGGAGAAAGAGAAGCCAGCGCATATAGTTAAAGAAAAAGGAGGATAATGTGACTAGAGTACCTCTGAGCTGCCCTGCATGCAGCCTGGAAATAAATTACTACTTTCCTTCAGATCTTCCCAGAATTTGACTCCTCTGTCTTCTTACTCTCTCTCCTCCCTTCTTTGCCACCAATGCCACTCCACAAACACACACATCTCAATCTTCTTCCTCTCCCTTCATGCTGTTAATTTTGTCACCCCCCCTCACACACGCGCACACTCGCTCTCTTCTCCGTCGATATCTGGCTTTTATTCGGAGATTTAAAGCCGCGTGTCCCTCCCACCCCTAGTGTGCGTTTGATGTTTGACAAGGGCCCTTTGAAGTGTGCTGACTTCAGAGGCTGCCTTGCTGATGGTTTGGTCGGGCTACAGAGGGTACAGGCAGGGGGCCTCCCCTCCGAGCGAGACCAACTGCTACCCCGCTACTGCTACCCCCGTCTTTTCCCCTCACCCGGCAGCTTGGCACCGCCAAGGGCACTGGGCATGAGAAGATCTGGGACAGGATGGGCAGCAAGAAAGGTTCAGGTTAGCTCGAGGGCAAGGGCGTGTGTATTAGGTCCCTTTTTTTGGAAAAGTAGCAGGCTTTTTGGAACGAGATAGGATTAGGGCAAGGGCAATGGATTAGTGCACCATATTGCATCCATCCGAAACACCAAGTAGCCACACTTGCACACTTGTTAAGGTGTCCCTTCCCCTTCTTGTGTTGTTTATCCCGCAGAGGACGCACCGGCTGCCTAAGGAGATGACCCCAGTCGAGCCCTCAGCTTTTGCTGCCCAGCTCATCGCCAAACTGGAGAAGCTGAAGCGTGAGCAGGACACGATGAGCTCTCTGGAGGAGAGGCTGCAGCAGATTCAGGAGGTGAGCATTTACAAATACAGGGCTTTTCCAGAAGTGTTATCTTTTCACATATTTTATTTTAGTGATCTTTATGTGACGAAACGGCACAAAGTCTACTTTAGAACCACATGTGTTGCTTCCAAATTTCATTTACATAGAGAAATGTTTCCCTATTCTTATTTGAAAAACACAGCTAAGGTCAGTGAGGCTGGTTTGCATAGTTGTTTGCAAATATAAATTTTTCAAGTTTATTCACAGTTTATCAATTAGATTTAGGTCTGGACTTTGACTGGGCCATTGTAACAGATGCATTTAAGCCACATTTCTGCCACCTCCGTGTTTTACAGTAGGGGTGCTGTGCTCAACGTATTTCTCTACAACACAGTTTTATACGTTTGTAGAAAAAGTTAAACTTTAGCCTCATCTGACCAGAACACATCCTTCCACAGACGAACCGTATCCTGTGAAACAGCAAAAATGTGGAACGTTTAAGGAGTGTGAATATTTCTGCCAGGCGCTACGCCTCCTCAAAAATAGTCTTAACAGCTACTTAAAGCATGCCTCCCACTTTGTAAATTCCAACTTGGATCCAATTAATTTCAGGCAGCAGTTCTAAACTTCAGTACAAATGCCTTTACGCCAGCTTTAGCATGACGAAGAACAGGGTACGCGCCGTGGGATTGCAAAGTTTGTCTGGATTTAGCTGCTTCTTCACTTTTCCTTTGTGTTCTCTCCTATTTCATTTGGAAGGAGGAACTTTCAAACTTATGTTTCTAGACACACTTTAAGTGCCTTCAAATAGCACTTAGTTACTCTCCAGTGGCACATTTGCTGAATATGTGTAGTGCCAGTTTCTTTGTGAAGCACAGGCAGATTCTGCATTATAGATGAAGCGCACCCAAAGCCTGTTGGGGAAGATAACAGTGCAGCAAAGGAGAAAACTCACATCAAGTTATTCAGGCATTTGCTCTCGCTGACTTCACAGGACGACTGAGAGAAGTCGATGGGAAGCTGACAGAGAAGTTCCTCAACAATATGTGATTATTGTTGGGTTAATCGCCGTTTCCTTTTGGGGTCACAGGAGGACGAAAGGGAGGAGAGCAACGACCTGAGCAGCAGCAGCTCCCTTCATCATCCCCTGCTGCCGTCCGCAAGCCAATGTGAGGAAGACCCCCAGGCCATCTTAGACGAGCACCTTTCCCGTGTCCTGAAGACGCCCGGCTGCCAGTCGCCTGGCGTCGTCCGGCACTCGCCACGTTCCCGCTCCCCGGAGCAGTCCGGCGTTCTGGTGTCGTCTGGCCACGCAACTCTTTTTGGTGCTTATCAAGGGTCCGCTAAGGTTCTGATGACAGGCAGGCAGTCCACGAAGCACATCCACCACCACTACATCCACCATCACCATGCTGGGCCCAAAACTAAGGAGCAGATTGAGATCGAAGCGGCTCAGCGCGTGCAGTGCCTCTGCCCCCAAGGGGGTGCCAATTACTCCGACTTCACACCTGCGTGAGTGCAGCATCCTAGCTATCCCACCTATATCTGTCATTGTGTTTTGCTATTTAAAAGCCCTAATGACTCCCTGCTTAACGCTCCAGTCGCTGCAGCACTTTGTCCAGACGACCAGTGAAGGCCTCCGATGAGGGTGTGTCTTCACCATGCCTTCCCATGGTTTCCACCGACCGCTCTCAGAATGTTTGGCAGTGGATCCTGGAGAGCGAGAGGCAGGGCAAGCACAAGCCCCACAGGCAAGGGCCGCAACGCCACCTGTACGGCCAAAAGGTCTGAGTCATGTCCTGTACTGACCCGCATTGTCCTCAATCAATCCAACAGCACTCAAGGCCTAAAGAAGCCCAGTCCTCTCGATTCCAAGATCCTGCCTGCTAGGACCAACACCTGGGGTGGTGCTGGCACCTGCAACGGGAGTCACCTCCGTGGCCATCACCCCGGCCATCCGTTCATCCAGGATCCCGCTATGCCACCTCTACCCCCTCCCAACACCCTGGCACAGCTTGAGGAGGCTTGTCGCAGACTGGAAGAGGTTTCCAAGCCACCAAAGCAGAGGTAAGAAAATCTTATTCCTTTCGAGCTGCGGTATGTAACTTTTATCAAAACATGTTTTTTTACATGCTTCTTAAAATGATCAAAGTCATCACTACGTTGTGACAGTATAAGAAAGATAATCTGTGAAACTCAAGCTCCTGTTTTCTCCCAGTGCTCCCAGTACTAACTGCAGAAATACTCAGTCAGAAACAACCAAATAAGCTAGGAGGAGGGTTTTAGCGCTGTCAATCACTCTTGTGTATGTGCTGCTCATATTCTCCCCCTTGCTGTTTGCTACACTGTAGCTGGTTTACCACCACACAGCCTGCCACAAATGCTAAGGCTAGTTAGCATGGCCACTGATAACGACGGATAAAAAGTTTTCCTGGAACAACAACTTGTTTTTTCACCATTAGCAATATCACGTCTCTCTAACAGGCATTCAACAACGTCTAGCAGCCTTCAGAGAGACAGGAGCCATCCACCTGCTGGAACTGGTGCAGGCTCCTCTCAAACCAACCCTGAAGAGTACGTATTCATATTTGAGATTTGATTTTTGGTCAAGAAACGTGGGCTTCTCTGTTTCCTCCCAGGTGTTCTCACGTCCTTCATGTAATGAGCAGCTGTCTTCTCCTGATTTGCTGTCTTAGTCATTCAACATTAATCCTGCTTAAGTACAACACCCATAAGCCTCCATTTTCCCTCAAGACAAACACACACCACCAGAACCAAAGATAATAACTTTTAAGTAGTTATCTAAAAGCTGATCTTACTTTGTATTTTCAGGTCTAAGGAGCTGGTGGTAACATACTTTTTCTGTGGCGAGGAAATTCCTTATCGCAGCATGATGAAGACCCACTGCCTCACCCTGGGTCACTTCAAAGAACAGCTCAGCAAGAAAGGCAACTACCGGTAAATATGCTGCTGCGACGCCACAAATCAAACTACAAACAACTTTGGACTGATCCGAAATTTGTGTTTGACTTACAGTCTCAAGCTTTCACTTGCCGGTACATATTTACGCTGATTCTGATTTCTCTTAAGAGCTGTATTTACCAGCATTTAAAACATGTTGTATGTCTTCATGTTGGGAGATGTTTTCCTTTTTATATTAGGAAGTAGAGGCTACATGATGTGTGTGAATCACAGTGTGAATCACTGTAAAACGAGGTTGAAACAAGCAAATTTATTTGAAGTTTATATTTTCATTTTATTTTCAAATTATAGGAAATTTAAATGGGAACAAGTATAGACTTATGACAGCACTTGAATTTTCAAAAAGATGACAGAGCAACTTCACTGCTCTCTGTTTAGCCGCCCTGCTATCTGCAGCAAGTCTTGCTCTCTCTCGCTCTCTCACAGCCTGAAGGAAATGACATGACGCATAAATAAATGTTCCTTCCAAATATCTTCTTACACATCTGAGCGTCTCATTCCTACTTTTTTTTACCCTTGGCCACCTGCTTAATGATTAAATATGTAGCATTAACGTTAACTTAACTTTAGTGTTTTCACCATGGTGCATTCACGGATTGAAAAATGAGCCGACGAGACTGAAAACCATCCAACAGCTGCTCCTGGGTACCGATTTTCGGTGAACCTCTAACGCTGAATTACGATTAATGACACCTGTTGAGACAGGACAAGAATCACAGCAGATGGACTTAGAAAACTCCCCATTGAGTTATATATATATATATATATATATATATATATATATATAACTCAATGGGGACTTAGAAAACTCCCCATTGAGTTATATATATATATATATATATAACTCAATGGGGAGTTTTCTAAGTCCATCTGCTGTGATTCTTGTCCTGTCTCAACAGGTGTGTATATATATATATATATATATATATATATATATATATATATATATATACTGCTCTTGTTTGTATGTGTGAAGCATTGGAGCCTGAAAGCTGACAAAGAAACTAAGCCGGGCTCATCCACTGTACTTAGAGCTTTTTCAAAAAGAGGGGGAGAAAAAGAGGGGGATCTGGAGTGAATTTTTCTCACATCTGGTCCTGATTTACATGCTAAGGCAACCTTAATAAATATGGCTTTGAAGCTAAGGTTATTTTATTTTGTGTGCAAAGACCATCGCAATGCCTTCAAATTCCTCCGCCAGACGATTGCATCAGACATTGAAATCCAACGCTGCGCTGAGCACCTTGTTCTGGTGAAGGTATCGGGGCCACGGCGATAAAGCCGCCACCGTCTGTGTCGCACCACGAAGCCAAACTCCCAACATCAGGACTTCAGTTGTAAGTACCAACAAGTTCTGAAGACCCGCCGCTGAAGCTACCGAAATACCTGTTTCGGGGGGACGAGTCTGTGGCGTATCAGCAAGTGAAGCCTCTGCAGTCACATCTGTTTGTTAGGCAAGAGCGGAGGAGAAGGCTCACAAACAAGCCAGCGCTCCCCCAGCTATCCCATAACTCTTCAGCGAGCCTGTGAGAACAGGGGGTGGGGGGATGAAGCGCCTGGCTTCAATGGCAGCAGAATGTGTGGAGTTGGTTAATTTGGACATGGCAGCGGTTCAGCAGAGAACAGTACTCCGCAGCTCTGCCAGACAATATTGGTGCCAGATGTTGTGAGGAGAGAAAAATCCTGCCACATAAAACATGTTCCAGTGGAAAGACTCCTTCTGTCGCTCTGCCTCTGCAGCAAATGAGTTTGAACTATTTGTGAGCATAAAATGTAGTTTTATTCATTTAAATGCAGCCATTTAGATTAAGATGGGTAGTGTGGCTGTTTTTGTGAGAAGAATAAAACAAGAAAGATAAATAATTGAAAGCGTTTGAGTTATGCCCAGAAGAAGTTAGACAACAGATGGAAATTTTTTTTTTTTTGTTAGAAATGCAGTTTGGTTACAAGCTTTTTTTTTCTCTTTTTGCTTTTTGTCACATTAATGTTGCTGCCTGTTCTGCAGCTGTGATGAAGCAAACCTCCTTCACATTCGTCTGCGATTACAATGAAAAAAACGACGACGTATGTGTATATTTATGTACACCCTCCCCGTACATGTGTTGTCTGAATGACTCTAAGCTGAGCTCATAAAACACTCGGCTCCCCCTACATTTTTTTTTTTCTCTTCCGTTTTATATTCCGAATGCAGGCACACATGGACAAAATGAGGCATTTTTCCATTACAAAGCTTATCATTAAATCCCCTCCTGCTGATCTTTTTGCTGGGTTTAAAGTAGAGAGTAGAATCATTAGAAACATCAGGAGACTTCACAGCCACTGGGGCTGAGCTAGCCTGGGGAGCTATCTCCGCTTGTATGAAGAAGAAGAGCAGCGGGTTAGCGAGGTGACCCGTGACCTCGAGGAATACCGTCTGAGGGCAGAGGTCCTTCGTCCAAACTGTTGCACACATTTGCTGAACCGCTGCTGCTGCAGATGCACCACATTTTGTGGCCTGCTTCCAGCCTCCAGTTTTTGTGCTGCTCATGCTGATTTTGGCAAGTTTTGACTAATTTTTTAATGACTTCTACAAGAATATAAGAACATCATGTTTTTTTGTTTTGTTCTATCCAAAGAGAAAGTGACTTGTAGGGCTGTGATTTTTACTTCTGACTTCAGAATTTAGTCGAACACAAAACTCATTATTGTATATTATTGTAACGTTGATTATCTTTACTTCAGACTTTCGAAATGCTGCCAATATTTCAAAATTCAGCATGTTCTATAAAAAAGATTTAAAGAAAACGGAGCAATTTTGCTGGACTATGTTTCACTTTCCTGAAAGTCTATCTCTCTAAGATATGAATATGATCACGCTTTGAGCTTTTACACTGCAAAAACATAAAATCTTATCGAGTATTTTGCCTTGTATTTAATACAAACATCTTAGCACAATTGAATTAGGATGAAACTAACTTAAAAGTAACTTTTCAGCGAGAAACGGGAGGCTATTTTAAGTAAATATTTTTATTAATATCAATGGAAAAGTGCCATTTCCACTGGCTGATTATTTTATGTATAACGTGGGGAAATATCAAGTCAAATAATCTGCCAGTGGAACTTGTATTTTTTAAATCAATATTAATGAATTGACTTAAAATAAGTTCTTGCTGAAAAGTTACTTACAAGTTAACTTTGTCTTAATTCAAGTGTACTAAGATATTTGCACTAAAATCTTGGCAGAATATATTTGGTAAGACTTTGTTTGTGGAGTGTATTTGAAAAACTTCAGTATTCAGAGCATTATTTTACGTAGGGTCATTAGATGAGACTCTCATACCGACCCCGGCCTGTCTCGCTCATCCTGAAAATGCTGCGTCCACACTGAAGAGTGTTGCAAGTGTGAAACGGCACCGTTTCGATTGGAAGCTTTTTGGAAGCGCGTGTTTATGTCTCAAGAATTTCGGGTTTTGAGGCGGGCAGTGGAGTGCAGTCGCAGGCAGACTCTCGGGCACCTGAAACGTCAACCTGTGTGACAGAGAGGCCCTTGATTTGACAACAAGCCCAATTAGAAGCCATGGAGACACTGGGAGGAAGGAAGGTGGTGATGGTGGAGGCAGGGGGGGAGGAGCATGGAGAAAGGGAGGGGGAGCTGCTTAAGGACAGCCTCTAATTAACCCTTCAACTTTAATAAGTCCTGGCAGGACAGATCTGCGACGAGGAGCCGAGCGCTCGCGGACGAGCCGTTTTTAGCGGCTCAAATTATCACAGGCGGTGTTTAAACGAGAGGTTCAGCTGTGTTTGCGCAGCGGTGCGATGTGGAGTCAGGCTCTACCTTTGAAGTGTTCAGGGATGGCATTGAAGGCTATGACTAAGTTGTTTTGTACAAGATCCATTTCTGGCTCTGAGAGAGCGTGAGTGTTTGATTTGGACTAAAGGGAGCGTGTACACGTAAGTAGTCGTGTAGGAGCCTCAAAGCTGTTTAGAACAAGATGAAATGTATCGGTTGCCCTCCTGCTGCCGCTCTGTCAGCTATTGTTTGAGCTTAGTTTTCTTTTCTTTCCCAACACTCACCTACGCGTTTTCTAATCACAAACTTCTCTCTTTGTGTGCGTCTCCTTTTCTTTCCCTCCTCAGGTACTACTTCAAGAAGGCGAGCGATGAGTTTGAGTGTGGAGCGGTGTTCGAGGAAGTGTGGGAAGATGCCACTGTGCTGCCCATGTACGAGGGCAAAGTCCTGGGCAAAGTGGAGAGGATGGACTGAAAGAAAGAAAAAAAAAAACAATAACACAAACAACCAGTGCCCTTCCCGCGCCCAACCACAAGTTAAGCTTTCCCTTAAGAACTTGAGCAACAGACTCTATGAAAAAAAACAAACAAAAAAAAACCTCTGGACTTTTTTTTCTTTTTTTATATTTCTTATTATTAAGCTAAACAGAGTTAATATATCCAGCACAAGAAACGCGATTGAAGGAAGACGAGCCAATGAAGTATGCCGAACTCAGAGGAGGAGCCGCCCCCTCCCTGACTCGCTCAACCAATCAGCCTTAGATCACACAAAGGGACGAAACTTTGAAGACCAACGTAAGAATCGGAGGCCAGGGGGGAGGAGAGACCCCGACTCCTCTTGAAGATAACCACTGAAGAAACCGTCGAGTTGCGACACGACGGCGGACTGATGGTGTCCTGTGCAGAGGGCTAAGCAGGCGCTGACAGAAACGCCCAGATGTGTGCATATACATACATATATATGTATATATACACATATTTTATATATATATATAGATATATATCTATATATATAATTCTTTATGTCTTGAGTTTAAAAGTTTTATTTAGTATTTATTAAAATAACCCTTCCCTCTCCCGTGTCTTAATCCGTTGACCCCACCCCCTTTTTCCCGTCTCCAGCCAATGAACAAGCTGCTTTGAATGTTGGGAGAATACTGTAGTGATGCCGTTTCATGTTTGTCCGTTTTTTTGTGTTCCACAAAGGTCGTCACACTAGCCTTGTTGCCACTTTCGACCCAAAATAACGACCTGAGCGTGGGTCCAGTCCAAGGCCTCGTTACGCTAACGGTCGATCCCACTTTTATATGCTGCTGATAGTTTTGTTCAAAGTTGTCACACCAGGATCTCCCAACACTCATTGTCTCTCTCTCTCTCTCTCCCCCGTCCCTCCCTTTCTCCTCTGTCTTTCCCTCTTTAGCGACAGAGCTCAATCTTTTTTTGTTGTGCCTTTGTTTGTAAACCAGGCATTGCACAGGGATGGGAAATAAAGGTGGGGTTGAGGGGGGGGGGGTTAGATTCACACAGAGAGAAGGCCTAATAAAGACAGTGTTTACAGCCCGCACACCGAAATAACTCACTCTAACAAGAATCAGTTTGAGCCACTGAGAGCGACTTCTCGACGAAGTCGGCTGACGTGTGCGGGAGGAAAAACAAAAAAAGAAAAACAAAACAGCAAAAACATTGTGAAGAATTTCCGCTCCAGTATCTTTTGAATGTTGTTACAGTAACACCGAATATAGCAGAGCTCCTGCGTATATTGTAATTATGCATTCTGAAGTATGAATACTGAAACACACAGACACAAACACATGACTGCTGGTGTTTCTTGAGTACAGCACCTGTGCCTACATGGATGCCATACCATGTGCTACCCTGTTTCAGGGTTTTAATATATATCCCTTGGTTTTCAGAAGGGTTTTATGTTGAGAAGATATTTTTATGCTTTTAATAATGTCCTGTAATCATGTTTTTATTATTATTATTTTGTTTGTTCCTTTTTTTTTTTTACACCATGGCCTTTTTTTGGTGGTTGTTTTTTGGTTCATAATATCTAAACTGTAAATTATACATTATATACAGAGTTTCATTTAAAGATTTACATGGATCTATAATTATTGTAATTATTGAGAGATGTAGCCTTTATTAAAGTTTTATATTTTTCAAATGAAAGCAGATGTACTCATTTTATGTTTTTACAGAGTGACATAATTATCCATATTTTTATTTATTTATTTATTTATGGATAAAGACAATAGTGATGATGATCAAGGGAAGGTTTACGTGTTTTATTTATCGAGTTGGTTTTATTCTACTTTTCTGATACCCAAGTGATGTGCAATGTTGGTGCAAACATAAATTAGGCAGTCTTGTTTTCATAGGTTTGTAGTTATCAATAATTGTCACCATTGAGGTTTTGTTAAAAAAAAAAAATCTTGTTTGTTTTCACCACTGATCAAATGTGAAGGCTAAAATCTTTTCTCTATTTTCTAAGTGAGATTTTGCTCATACAGTAAAATATTTTAGTTTGAAGATTGAAACACTTCCTCACCATGGGCGCCATAACTTATGGAAGTAGCTGCAAGTTATAGTTCACTCAGAATCAAGCAAAGAGCAGCACCATCGAATGAGGTGCCAATATCACCGCCTCTAAAGCAGGCCTAGAACGGCCGGAGCAGTCACCTGCTTTTTCTGCAACATTCGTGTCTTAGAAACTTCAAATCTTCACACAAATGGCACTATCGTGTAGAGATACTGTACTTTTAGTATTTATTCAAAAGAAATTCTATACTGGGTGTAGCAGAGGTAAATCCTGACCCGTGTATGGAGGCGACAAAACCTATGAAAAAAAAATAAAAATGTCACCATGTTCTGACCGTGATATGAGATGGATAATCTGCGGAAAAAATAAATCGAGCTCCTTTATTCTCTCCCAGTTCTTTCAGAGCTAACAATGGAAATACATTGCTTGGTCAGAAACAACTAATCAGAGCCAGGAAGGTCTCAGCGCTGTCAATCATATTTGTAAACACGCTGCTCCCCCTCGCTTTCTGCTATACTAAAGAAGACTGTGCCACAAATGCTAAGGCTGGTGAAGACAATTTTCTTGTAACTGTAAGTTGTTTCTCTGCCTGGAGCTCATTGAGCAGCGCGTACCTGAGGATGATTAACAGAATTAAGACTTTTCTCTCAATCCAGCTATGATTGGATGTTTTTTAACTGGGAGCAGTGCATTTCTGCAGATGAGCTCTGGAAGGAGCAGGAGGAACTCGATTTTATTTTTCCACATATTATGACATGACAGTTTTAGCAAATATGTACAAAACAAAATTATATAGTCTACATATTGCAGCTTTAATCGGTGTTGCGAATAATAAACCACTGAATATTGACATCAGTTAAACGCTGGCGTTGCTTCCGCAAATAAAAAGTTCTAAAACTGGAAACGTCTTTGCTTAAAAAGACGAGAATGGAACGAGAAACAGAAATCACCCAGCTCCCCTCTGTGATTAACTCTGCAGGCTTTTTGCTCGCCTCTTAAACGAGAGACATTAAGCATGAAAATGAAGCCATGGTGCTAATTGGTGCTATTAAAGAGCAATGAGGGCCAGCGTTACTCTCTGTAAGTCAACACAAACATTAATGAAGCACCCTGCCTCCCCTATCAGAGGGCCTCCACATGTTTGCTTCAATTATCTGGCTTTATATCAGCATTTGGGGGAAAAAAAATCGTTTAGCACCATGGAAATAATTCAGCGCTGGGGACTGCGATGCTGTCTGCATCATGCAGATGCACTCGCTCGTGCATTTGAGTTCAAACTGTTTCCATTAAAAGGGAAAAAAAGGCCCGCCGTTGATAAAAAACAGAAGTTGCCACATCATAAGATTCAAACAGCCATTACTTATGAGCTTATGCTGCGCACAATTTCTTTCTTTTTTTTTTTTAAAATTCTGTTTCCTTTTCCCCTTAAGTGAGTACACATGGAAAACAAAGTAGACGGAGAACTGTCCCATCCAAGATCTTTACACACTTCTGAACAATAAATGGTCCTCTGAAGCCAAACAGTTTAGACGGACCACTAACAGATTCACTTTCCAGGCTTCGCCAAAGCTCAGAGTGGCGAGACTTTGCGACATAATTGCTGCATTACATACTCCACAAACCCTGAAATCAATTATGCTGTGGATTTCACTTGACAGTGAAGAGGGTTTAATCAGGACTAAGCAGCTAGTTTCTGTTGAGCTGTCGGGTTTGGGGCAGGTGGCACCGCTACACGCCCCTCTCACCTGCGCTGACACCATCCTCCCCGACTCTTCTCAGCTCTAATCTGACAACCTCTTGGGGACTCTGGCTCTGAAAAACAACCTGTCCAGGGAATCTGCTTACATTTTGCATACCTCCCTCTTCCCCAACATCAGCTTCACCTCCCCTCCCGCCCCCAGCCCTCACCTCAAGCCCATTTTTAGATCTTTTCACATTGCCTCTATGACATTCAAGGTGCTTTGTTGAGGTACAGTGCAGGTCATGTACGGGTTCCAGCTTTCACAGCAACTTGACTTGAGTTTGATGCTTCTGATCCTTAAAATTCTCATTTAAGGCCCACAGTTCCTTGACCTTTTGAGAGCAGAAGACGTTTCCATGCCGTACATTTGATTTCGGTGTCTTTCTCCGACGTCCCAAACTTTGCAGCCTTTGCTGTCGTCCTTCCTCCTAATGGTGGCTTTTATTCCTCTTGCGTTGCCTTGTAATTGGCGTAGCGTGGTTGGGGCTATTGTAAACATGGCCGCGTGAAACGGGTATAAAGAGGCACCAGACGCTCCGCGGGCTAAGCCAGTGTGCGAAGCGGGCAGGGACTGCTGCTGCCTATTGTACTGCTGAAAGCCTTTGTAGATTTGCAGTGGGCCCCCCTTTTTAATCGCCTTCTCATGCACCGCCTGCCGCCTCACTTTGCATATTTAATTGCCAGGTAAAATCATTTGCTCGACAATCCGTTTAATTATTTGATTGTACAGTAAACCGTAAAGAGTGAGCAGGGGGAAGTGGAAGGGATAAAGGGGGATAGGGAGAAGGAGGGAGAAAAAGAGAGAGAGCAGCAGGCAGCGGAGAAAGAAAGGAGTCTGTTGCCAGAATAGACATCAAAGCTGTGCCTTGATGTTGATGTTGAATGGGCATTAATGGTTTCTGAAGGCAAGAGATTGCACAGGGAAAAAAAAAAGAAAGAGAAGAAAAAAATAAACCTTCCTTTTTCTCTGACAATCCCGCCAGCCATCTCAGTAAATGCATAAACATTGGAAGCCGGTACAAGTTAGAGCATTGAACGGAGATAAAGAAAAAGAGACTGAGGGAAGCTAGTTAGATTGCTCACTTTTATTTCCTGTAATGACTAAAGATTGAGCTATGGAGAGAGATATGGGTCAAATGGACTGATCTGAGGTGATTAGGCTGCCTTCATAACATTGTTTTATATTGTTTTGGTTGTTTTAAATTGATCCTGAAACTGTTTTACTACAATAAAGATAATCCATAATTTGATTGTCTGAACAGTCAAAGGCTTAGCTATCTTTTTTTTTTTTTTCCACAAAGAGGTATTGATTTGAACAGCTCATGTTTCCTTACTAAATGAATTCATCGTTTCAAAACGGATTCATCTATTTAATCAGGTTATCTTTGTTAGGTATGAAAAGTTGTTTGAGTATAGCTGAGACATTTAGGTGTGACAAAAAAGAACAAAAACAGAAGAAATGTGCACTGTATTTTAATATTAAAGGAAGTTTTGTCGGGACACAAAATATTACATAGACGCTGTATATTTGAATCGACATTTGAATAGCTAGGGCGAATAACCGAGTCAAAATTTACACTTTTCATACAAACAAAACACACTACATACAAAATGCTTTGAAGTGGGACAAAAACTGGTAGGAAAAAAAACCTGCTAATTGTCAAACTATGTAAAGAAAATCATTAAACTCTTTATAAAAATACATCAAAACAAAGGTATTAAACTGAAAAATGTATAGTGGCACAAAAATCTTTAAAAATAATCCACAAAGAATGAACACAAACATTTTTAAATAGACCAAAAATATTTGTGATACAATTAAATTTATAAGCATATACAAGTAGTTAAATAAGTAAATAACCTCCAAAAAGGATGGAATTTACACAATAAAACTAGCAGAATCCCCTGCTAACATTTATTCATCTGAGAGGCTCTATGAACACATGACACAGTGATGTTTTCCACTGTTGATGATTTGTCACTAAACTCTGAATGCTAGTATTCACAAATATTTCCAAATGATATGTAAAAGTCCTGATAACGACCATACAGCCTATTATGAATACTTTGAAAGGTTGACAAAATTTAACCCATGAAAACAAGATACAAATGATTGACAATTAAATAGTAGCCACATTTCAATTAGTTTTTTTTTCTATAATTCATCACAGTAACCAAACTTTAAGAACAATAATTTACAACAAGATGTAAAATAACACCCAGAATATTTTTGGCAACTCTATGACAATTCAACAACCCCATGATGCCGACATTTCACATCTGTCTTTCTCAAGCACCAAGCCAAATAAATGTATAGACTGCACATCTTCCCATCGACATGTTTTCTGAATATTGCCTCATGTTTCAGGATGCTATCAATGGGACTTGGCTCTCGTGAGTGACTGGTCCAAGCTTGGAGCTTAAACCACAGCTTACCTCAGAAATTTATCCAAAATCACCTTGATCCTCTTTCGACTGGCACTGCTGGAGATCTCCCTCTCTCTGTCTCTCTCTTCCAGTCGCGCCATCTGTCTCTTCCTCTCTTCTTTGTTGTGAGTTGTGCTCATGATAGTTTCCTTGAACTATCTTGTCTTTCTTTCAATTTATTAGTGAGGGTCTTTGTGGGCGCTAGGGTCCAAAGGGTGTGTTGGCGATGTCACCTTGAATTAGCAGACCCTTGAAAGGCATGCATGTCTGGAAGTGACGCGGTTTTTTTTTTTATTTTTTTTTTACCAAATGTACCTTACTATAGAATGGCACTCTAACATTGATAGTTTAAAGAAAGAAACAAATAGATTTTCTAGTTTTTGGAGTTTTTTTTTTTTTTTTTTGTGGATATTTCAGAGTTTACCCTCAGGTATGGTGGTCCAGGCAAAACCTTGACTTGAATATCTTAGATAAACTATCTGGGTGGAGCTAAAGGTGGTTTGAGTTGATCCAACCTCAAACACTTGGACATTAAAGCTCAAAACATGTTGCTTAAGAGGCACTAAATACCCTCCACAACGTTTTCACCCTCCCGTTTTCCCAGTCCACGGCTTTTTCAGAGCCCAGCAGGTAGAGATGACTCAGTGGTCACCAAAGAGTGAAAAGCTGGATCTTTAGAAGATTACCTCTACCACCATCGTTCTCTTCAAGTTATGTTTTGTCTTGTACAACGCTGAGAAGCATTGTTTATCTTACCAAGAGATGCTCTGCGTCCCCAGGAATTCTAAACAGAGGAAGGAGCATATTGGCTCTGCTCTGATAGAAAAGCATTCTTTTTGGGCAGTTGTTCATTTTATTTTGGGTGCATCCATTCATCTCTTTCCCTCCCTCTCTTCCTCTGCCAGTTCTCTTTCAGCTTAGGATAGGCATTGTCTATTTAGTCTTAACTACCCCCTGTCGGGGTTGCAAACCACCCCCCAAGGGAAGCCTGTGTTCTTTGGGCAAGACTCGACTTCAGGCCAAAAACCGCTGTCAACAAGGAGAACAATTTGGCTGGCAACAGCCATATTTACAGATTGGTGAACCACAGCTCTATTTAGCAGTGTTCTTTCGTCAGTAAACACCACAGGTCGGAGTCTTTGTCTGATCTCAAAGGGAAAAATAGAGATAGAATTATGCATTGTGGTTTAAGGTTGGTCTGTACCAGCCACTTCTCAAATCACCATTGTTTGGAAGTTCAGAGCAGCTAAATGAGCCGATAACGCAGGTTTGTCATGACACACACTCCACATTCCTCGGTGACCGACTGGAATGCAGTTCCTCAAAAGACTTCGCCTGTGGCCTCTGTTTGGATGCTGTTTGGTATATTTTCAATTTTGTCTTTTCTTGTACAGTCTTTTAAATTGGAATGGGCATTTCTAAAATTACTGTGATTTGGCCTTTGTGGTAATTCATATAAATGGCTCAATCAAACTCTGTTTGCACCGTGATACGAATACAGTGTCCGCCACTGTGCCAATACATTTCAGCCTGGAGTCTGGTTAACACACTAGCCCACATCAGAGTGTGGGCAGCTTGGTATGCAGCAGGAGAACACATTTGGAGTTTGGGATCAGAGAAGGCTTCAACTCATTGCAGTAATGAAGTAAATCTGGGAGAGAAGAAAACAGTGAAATGATAGTTGATGCCGCCGACATCTACAAGGAGGCGACAATTGGGGTAAACGTCCTCGGTTCAGGGTGGATCAGGGGCCCTCCAACTATTAAGTTGTGGTAAAAATTGTTTTTAAATTGGCCTGTCTGTGAATAAGAATGCAGGATTAATATTGATGTTACATAAACTTTTATTGATATTTTTTTTCTCCTGTTGTGGTGAAGAACTTGCCCAATGTCCATAATATATATATAATGGCACTCCTGTTGACACAACCTCTAATTTTGAGTTTGTTTAGAGTTTTGTTTTGTAACTTGCTTTAGAATAACGTTACTATCAGACGTTTCACCAACACAGGATTTGTCCTGGAGGTGAGAGGTTATGAATGAAGCCCTGGATCGGCTGCTTTGCAAACCCTAGACCAGTGTTTTTCAACCACTGTTCCGCGGCACACTAGTGTGCCGTGAGTGATCGTCAGGTGTGCCGTGGAAATTATTCAATTTCACTATGGTACCGTATTTTCCGGACTAAAAGCTGCTACTTTTTTCCTTAACTTTGAACCATGCGGATTGTAGCCCGCTGTGGCTTTTCTGTGGATTTTTCTTCAACCACCAGGGGGCTCTCTAGCAGGAAGTGAATCATTAGAAGTCAAAATTGTAAATCAAAGAAGAACGGCTAATTTTCATTTAGAACAACCACATGCTAGCAGCAGGCACGACGGAGAAATGTTTTCAAACTCATATCATGCAGCTTTTAAGTTGAGGGTTGTCGATCTGGCACTACAGGAGGGAAATAGAGCCGCTGCACTTAAGCTCGGTGTGAACGAAACCATGGTTCGGCTTTGGAGACGGAGTGCTGCGTCCAGCTGATTTATTAGGACGCAGCCCTCTGCTGCCCTCTGCTGGGTCCTGATGGAAAACCGAGAGCAGCTTCCAGTTTTTATTTTATTTTATTAAAGGTGCTAGTATGGTGCGCTCTATAGTCCGAAAAATACGGTAATTGGTTTTAAAAGATTTTTTGAAAATGAATTGTCTGCAAATAATGCCATCTTTGAGTGTCTGCTGTAGTAGTAGCAGCGACGTAATCATGTAGTGTTCTTACCACTAGATGGCAGTAGGTACACAGCATTTTACATTAAAACAAGAATTAGTGATGCACGAATGTTACAGGTAGCGGTGAGAGCATCGTATCTAGCAAGACTGACGACAGTGATGGAAAAGACTGAAGCTCAGCAGTAGTTGGAAAAAGCATGAGTCCATTTCCCACAACATATCTGTGTGAAGTGAGCTTCTCTAGTCTGGCTACTATAAAAACTAAAAACAGAGACAGATGTTGAGGAAGAGCTTTGTCTTTCTTCAATTTCTGCCAGGAAATCAGCTGTTTTCATCCAAACATGCACAGGTTTCACACTAGGTGGGTAAAATATACAGATATTGACATTTTGTACATGCAACTCTTCATATTGTAACAGTGAATATGAAGTGAAATGTTTCCCAAATATTATTGCTTCTTTCAGAATAAGAATTATTTTCTGTATTCCGGCTATAAGAATGCTTGTGGATTAGTTTGTAAAACACTTTGACGTTTTCTACAACTTCTTTAAATTTAACACCACAGTGTTGTGGCTGTTCAGGTGTATTTTTGAAGTGGATATGTTAAGTGCAATTTGAAATAAGAAATGTAAAATGATAATACATTTTTGTGTTTATTTGATTCCTATTCAAGAGACTTTGATAAGAATGACTATATAGGTGGCTACAGAGTATCTTTATTTCCATTTTTAGTTGGTGGTGTGCCTTGGGATTTTTTCAATTAAAACAGTGTACCTTGACTCAAAAATGGTTGAAAAACACTGCTCTAGACAATAGCATGTCAAGAAACAATACCACTCGATTTTCAGCCTTACCAAGCTGCCATAAATTGTATATATATAAATATATATATATTTTTTTTCTTTAACAAAACTAAGTAAGCGTGCCATACTTTTGGGTGTGCTTTTTGTATTAGGGTATAAATATCACAAATTTTATTTTCTCACACAACAGTTCTCAATCCGTTTTCTGAAAATGTAAAAAGCATGGCACAACTGCAAATCTACCAAGACAAACGTAGGTCAGCGAGGTGGAGTAACCACAAGCTGCAGACAGCATGTAGGCAGCCAGGAGTTCAGAAATAGGCGGGTCGCGAGCTGGATGTGGACTGCGGGCTGCCATTTGAGGGCCACTTTTAAAGACAATGGATAAATGACTGGAAACTGTAGATAGATAAACTGATCCTCATACAAAATCTCATGGTTTATTTTCTCAACAATGAACAAGCTTCTCTAGATCCAACAGTAACTTTTTTGGGAAGAAATAAAATGAGCCAAAATTATGGAGGAATTTTACTATCATGACTTCAGGTGACTACAAGTTCAAGGCGACGGTACTCCTTGTTCTGCGAAAGAGCAGAAAGAATTCATAAGTGAGCGGAGGTTTGTGAGTGGAGATTTGATCCGTGCAGAGAGGTTTGCACATGAAGGAAAAATGTGAGCGTAAACACAAAGATTTGAGAGAGTACAGAGAATATTTGAAAAAGCATCGCAAGTTTTGAGAGTATTCCTGTTTTGAAATTGGAAAAAATAAAAAATAAATAAGCTGAGAGCAACGGGAAGAAATCCTGTTTTCAAATTGAAAATGTATGCTCTCAACTCATGACAGTAAAATTCCCCGTACAAAACGTATTAATAGGCAACAAAAGGAAGATCAGCACTAAAATCATTTAATTTGAAAGCAGGTGAGTCATAAGACAGATGTAGTTAATGTTCAGTGGCCCTGAAAAAACAAACTGCAGCAGCGACCAACATTGTTGTCCGTACATGTTGTCTTGCCTGGGTGTGGCCGCCACAGACAGTATTGAACTGAGCTTGTATTTAGAAACTGGGGAATTTCTCTGTGCTTTTATCCTAAGACGACCACAGTGCTTCAGTGTTGTGCCTCACACATACCTTCAGCTCCGCAGTCCATTCCCCAGACAGCTGTGGGAAATGTGGTGAGGCCACTCTGGCTTTGGACGCCTCCCAGGCACCACAGGGATAAAAACTGGCCTTGGTCATGTGACCCTGTCATGTGACTCCTAGAAAACAGACGAGAGGAGTTAGAGGGCTAACCGCTGGGTTTTCATACACCTTAAACAGTTTAAAACTGTAAGTCAATTACACCTCCCTTTGAGTATTGGTGATTCATATCCCCCATAACTCTAAGCCTGGCTAAGAGATCGCAGATGCATGAATGACTCTCAGAGAATCACCTGGGCTGTGAGCTCTGACTGTTTCCCATCCAAGACACTCTCCGCCTGGTAAAGCTCTGGGCTTAGCCGCCATTGTTTACTCTTTCCCCACAGATCCGAGCACCTGTTACAGATTGAACTGTACATAATCCAGCTGCAAGCCATTTTCTTCTAACACCCAAGAAGATAACAACCCCTCCAGCACAAGCGATTAGGCTAATTGGTCTTGATGATGGGAAGAAACAAAGTCAGATGAGAGGGTAGAAAGTTTGTGGGCCAGAAACGCTGGTCTGCAGGGGGAATCTGTTCAAAACAGGCAAACGGATATGTGTGCATCAGCCCAGTTGTGTTTTAAATAATGAGCAGTGACTTCCCTTGTTTGTGCTCATCATCACTTGTTCCATGTTCTGGCTGGCCGACATGCCCACCCCGGCGCAACTAACCGCTGTTATGGTTAAATGCCTGCACATATCTGTCTGTCTCGGTTCTCCTTTCTGCCGCCAGCTTGCCCATCTTCTCATTTGCTTTTCATACAGAGGCAATTAAGTCAAGTTTCCCAATGCCCTACATGATTCTTTGTTCTTGGTCTTTGTTTTTGTTTCTGTTCTCCCAGTTCCTAGCTGCTCTTTCTCTCTCGCCCATTCTTGCGGGTTTGTTTTGTGGGTGAGGAGGTCAAGGCCGGGGGCGTAAAAAAAGAGAGCAGGGAGTTGGTGGGGTGCATTTCCAGCTTTATGACTAACCACATGTGTTTCTGGGTCTTAATATTTATATGTTTCTCATGGAAAATAGGGTGGTGAAAGAGGATGCTGGGAGAAGAAAGACAGGCATATGGTTCTTGTTTGCAAGATTGCGCTAAGAGCTGGCCTGTTTGTTTCCTGCGATGAGCAGAAGGAAATGCATTGTCCTAATCATCTTCTAGCTTGGCTCTCGCCCACGCAGTGGTCACGTTTTATTACATATGTTAATACTGGATGCAAACAAAATGCATGTTTGATAGAAATGCCTGATGCACTGCAATGCACAATTTCTTTTTTTTAGAAAACACATCTGAAGGGTGCTTGCTTGAGTTTTCCAATGAGGCAAATATGCTTCGTGATTGTGCGAGAAACTCTCCTCGTTTCAACTCTAAAGCATCTTACTCCATGCATGAAGTTCTGCTCCTGCGACTCTTTCACTTGTCTTGGGAACTGTTGGCAAAGGACTGATTATCATTATGAAAACCAGAACCAGGTACTTTGCTCCCACCCTTCTCTTCTCCTGTGTCTGAAACCAAACCAAATGCCTTGTAGGGGATGGTAGTGGAAGTCCATGGTGCGTTCCATTCTTTTCGGGATGTAATCTGGTCAGGATCAGACTTTGCATATAATATTCTGCTATGATTCTTTCCACAGATTGTGGGAGGCAGCTGTTTCATGTGATTTCTTTCATGTGGAGCTCCACCACTTGAAAACGGAGCCTCTTTTTTGGAGATTTTCTGAAAATGACTCCCCCAAAATGAATTCCATATACCTCAGGAACTATAAGGTGTATTTGACTGGTTCTGGTACCAAAACAAAGATAATGTTCCAGAGAATATTTTAGAGTTCGGAAAATCAACATTTGTATTTTTGAGCAAGAGCAAATACATATGGCACACCGTGAAAAAAAAAAAAAAACAAATTCTAATGCAATACATTATGTAATGTGGCTTTTCCTTGAAAGCATGCAGTTGAAACCCAGAACTTCTAGCAATCCACAGTACAGTTTCTGACCACTTACTGTACCAAATTTCATTAAAAAAATTAAGCATAGACATTTTGGAAAGGTATTAGTTGATAAAATTCCAGCCATACATTATAAATGTGCCATTTTTGGACTTTTTGGCACCATCCATGCAATTACAAATTTCTCTCTTTTTAATTTTTTTCCCAACGTATAATCTTCCTATAAATATTGTTTGCAATTATTAACAATGGTTTTGTCCTGGGTGCTCTGGTTATAAAAGCATTGGTTGATTTGGGTGATTGACACGTCCAATAGCCAATTGACCGGAAAGCTCCAGCTGCGCGCTAACGTGAAGAACTTCCTTTGAGTTTATAAGCGTTTCCATGGAGACAGAAAAGTTGAAAATAGTGAGGAATCACATCAGTGCGACACAAGGACAATGGATTACAAGACCCGAATGGATATATTTGCTCTAACATGAATTATGACAATGACACAGCAAAGGTAGGACTGAATTTATATTTAGCTTCGTGAAATTAGCTTTCTCGGGGCGCTTTTTTTTTGGCTGCTGGTTCAGTGAGTTTTGAACATATTGATTCTGGTATTGTTGGAAACAGCAGAGCTTGGGTTTTAATCTGATTGGTAGTTAGTGGCGCAGTAGGTAGCACTGTTGCCTTGCAGCAAGAAGGTCCCGGGTTCAATTGCCAGCCCGGGGTCTTTCTGCACGGAGTTTGCATGTTTTCCCTGTGCATGTGTGGGTTCTCTCCGGCGTCTCCGACTTCCTCCCACAGTCCAAAAAAACTTATTAGGTTAATCGGTTTCTCTAAATTGTCCCTAGGTGTGTGAGTGTGAGTGTGTGTCCTGTCTGTCTCTGTGTTGCCCTGCGACAGACTGGCGACCTGTCCAGGTTGTACCCCGGAACGTTAACTGGAGATAGGCACCACTTGGATGGATGGTAGTTAGTGTGGTTAGGATCGTGTTCAATCCAATCGAAGTCCAAAAAACTAGAAGAGGCTCACATGGCCTTTAAGATTTAAAGACTGTGAATGGGCCAAAATCAAACCTTAGCAATGCATGTAGAGGTAGAGGAAGCATCTTTAAGCAGTCATTGTCAACAATGTTTTTTTTCTTCTTTTTTTTTTATACAAAGTATTGAATACATATCTATATATACGTATTCACATTGCTTTCTGTATTACAACTAAACAAATTGACATTTTATGTAATTTAGTTCCCCCTTTTCATTCCCTTTATCAAGTACTTTCTGTTGAAAACAGTTGGTATTCAGTCAAATAACAATAAACAACCAATCAACAGTATGTGCTGCTTCCAGATATTGCCTGATTTAAATCAGTGGAAAATTACCATACAAAACAACAGGACTATAAAGGCATGTCAAAACTCAGCTGAACATCAAAGCGATGTGTTCATCCAAAACAGTTGAGCACTAAATGAGTCACAGACATCTTTCAAGGAGGCATGGCCTGTCGTTTGTCGAAATGGGACACCGAAAAGGCAAACAGATTATTTATTCATGTGTTGATTTGATGGTTGTTTTGGTCCCTCTTGTCACACTTCCATTTCAAATGTCAAAGGACCTCATTTAGGCTGTGTCAAAGAAGAAGTGCCACGTGGAGAGAAGGGACCGAGTCCGCTGCTCTCGCAGAAAGAGACGCCACTTTTTTGAAAGGATGCAAGTTTAGCGTTAGCCTTAGCTGCACACTCTTTGGTCTTTCCTCATGAATATGGATCTTATTGTGGAAAAAAAAGAGGGTAAAGGATTCTGTTTCGCTGATCCCATCTCCTGCTTCGGATCATTTTAAGAGGATAAAAAAAACAAAAAACAAAAAAAAACAGAAAGCAAATCAGAGCAATGAAGCAAGTGGAGGTGGAAGGTCATGAGTGACAGCGGGATGAGTGCGAGCCAGGAAAGTGAAAGAGAAGGATATTCAGTGCTGCTTTATTTTGCCAGGGTGTAGGCTGATGTAAACAAACACAGAGCTTATGCAAGCTTTTGATCTTATGATCCGTGAAATCTTCTCGGAGAAAACAGGAAAATTAGGCCTCACTGAAGGGAAAGAGGAGGGGCGCAGTGGGCAAAAGGCTCATCGGAGAAGATATTTAGCGGGAGAGCTGGAGTTAAATGAACATCCCCCTCCACTTAATTTGACGCAGCTTAACACTGTTTTCCCTGAATGTTTAACCCTGAGGTACTCATGAGGATTGGGATTGGTCGAATGATTGTTCCCTGATCAAAGTTGAAGAGTCTAAGCCATTTTATTTTTATTTTTTTTACTCTAATTGACTTCATTCAATAGTGGGTCCTTATGGCGAAGGACCGTTGAGCAGGACCACACAGTGGATTGCAAAGCACCAATAACCAGGCGATTAGTCCTCTTTCACCATAGACCGGGTTCGTATGGGGAGATAGGGGAAATCTTTTTAAAATTCTTTTTAAATGTGGATCTTATTGAGCAAAGCTGATTTTCATCCGATGGCCACATTCGCTGAATTTTGTTGACACTGCATTGGCGGCTCAAAGGGGTGGTGGGGGGTGGGGGGATGGGCTGCTGGGTGATAAAAGTGGGATAGGGAGGAAGAGTAGGAGGAGGAGGAGGAGGAGGGGAAGGGGGAGGAGGAGGGGAAGGGGGAGGCTACTTGAAAGACAGAAAAGAGGGAATCAGTTTCTTTGCCCACAAGCTGCACTTTTAAAAAATTCTTTCCCCTCACGTAGCTCCCTGGTAGGATATGTGAGTTTGGTACAGAGGTGAGCAAGCTTACCCCCCACCCTCCCTCTGTGGAAAACTCGTGCCCAAGAGCTATTCATTTGAACTTCAGTGAGAGGCAGCCTTCTTGTGAGGACTTGAAACAGGCATCTTATGGAAGCTGTTAGAAGTGCCCAGGCATGCTTTCTTTATCTGATGTGATGTGAGGCTCACTTTTGTTTGATGAATCCATACATGGATACAAAACTGGTATCCGAGGATGGAAAAGAGTGCGATCAGGAGCAAAAAGGGGAAGATGGGAGGATGAAGACCCTGACACTGTGGCTGTGCCACACCTGTTACAGCATGTTTCTGAGAGTAGTGACAAAAGGCAAGCCAGACATTCTGCTTACGTTTCTTTACAAAGTGTTAAATATCTTTCATTTTATCTTTCTCTTGATGGCTGTCTTTTGTTAGTTTAGCATCCTTATGTACATTTAATGGGTGTGCACCTCCTCTGTAGAACATATATGGCTTTATAGGGCACAGTACAGCCCAGAAATGCAATTTTTTTGCAAACTAATCTAGTTGGATTTGACATGACCATGATGCAACTTTTATCAGATTTTTAAGTTTAGATTCTTAACGATTTAATGCAAACATAAATTGAATTTCTCCACCCCCAACATTGGCTTTTCGTAAAGTATTTTGCCACCATCCTCTGATGATTGCAGGCACAGCCAATCGCTGAACCTAGCATCATACAAACACATTGCATAATGATTCTGTATGTTTGTGGTGTATAAAATTACTTTTTTTGTTTTACCCAGCCTGCGTTTGGTCTGTTCCTTTTAAAACTTATGCTCCTTTTGGTGCAGAAGGAATGGTGCATATGACAATGTTATGTGCTAACCATTGTCACACATGGGGTGGTTTTGGAGTATTGAAATGCTGGGGAAAAGCAAAAATAAAGATTTTTAATAATACAAAAATATAAACAAAAAAAACTAAGTAAAATTTTTGAAAAATACAGATGAGTGAAACAAGAAATGGTTGACAGCTCTAAGTGCAAGAAACGTCCCAAACTTGATAGTTCAACATATTATTACCATAAATTGTCTTCATGGCAGTCCTTAAGAAAGGACTAGGGTTAGGGTTGTATGTGGTTCATAGTTTTGCAATCCTATTAAATTACATTATTAATTAGCATAGCTGAAATTTGACGTTGGTAAATCATTTCAGAATTGTCCATATATGTTACAGTATGCAGTTGTCCTGCTTTGATGAGATGTCATGGAAACGCTCACTTTTAAGAAGACTTTATAGTTTAACAATATTTCACCCAACAGATACATATCTGCCCATGACACATCAGAGTTTTGGAACAAGTTTACATCCTCTACCTCGCTCCTTTTTTAAAATTTATTTATATCCTTTATTGTTTATTCTTCCCTCTCATTTGCATCCTCAGTTTGTTCTTAAAATCTCAACTTTGTCCAGTTTGTTCAAAATAATAATCAAAATACAACTATCATTACACCCCTACTTTACGGTGCTAAGTTACTCAAATAAATTAAGAAGTAACAGAGCAAGAAAAGGAAAGTAAATATAAATTAGCTAAAAACATGTCAGTGACTTGTAAAGGTGTCAGGGAAACATCGTTTCTCAGCTGCTGTCAATTAAAAAAATCAAGATTTTCATGGTTTTATTTCATATGGTGTTTTGGCCACAAAATAGATGTAAATAGAGAATGGTGTTAAACATTGTGTCGCTGATGCCTGCCTCCACAAACAAAAAGTGGTCCATCCATCCATCCATCCATCCATCCATCCATCCATCCATCCATCCATCCATCCATCCATCCATCCATCCATCCATCCATCCATCCATCCATCCATCCATCCATCCATCCATCCATCCATCCATCCATCCATCCATCCATCCATCCATCCATCCATCCATCCACCCACCCACCCACCCACCCATCCATCCATCCATCCATCCATCCATCCATCCATCCATCCATCCATCCATCCATCCATCCATCCATCCATCCATCCATCCATCCATCCAGCCAGCCAGCCAGCCAGCCAGCCAGCCAGCCAGCAAGCAAGCAAGCACAGAATCGTGACTACTATTCTCCAGGACACCATTGAGATGATTAAGAGCTGAAACTGTCAGCCAGACCTTCACATCATACATCAGTGTCTGACTTCAAATATGAGCTTCTGGGGGGAAGAAAAAAGTATTTGCTCCCAAACCTTGTGGATAGCCTTAGCAAAAGAGTTGAAGCTTTAAAATCTGTTAATTCATCTGTCAATCTATCTATTTTTCTCCATCGGCCACAACCAGTAAACCTCTTTCTTCACCAAAACAGACCAGAGAAAAGCTCTCATTACTGCAGACAAAGCGTTCAATCCGTTAACCCATATCTTACTCTAACTTGGCATCGCTTGGAAAAAAAAGGCCACCAAGACACTTAATTCCTCCTTCCAGGCAGACTTACCCTGGATCTGCTTTGAGCATTCCACTTTTTAGATATTACAAATTATGTTTATTTATTTATTTATTTATTTGTGAAAGAGGCAGAATGCATGCAAGTCATTATTATGAGTTGTGCTAGAAAAGAAAAGGAGCTATGGACGCTTTATGAACACAATAAATGTCTTCGTCTGTAATTTGGCAACATGCAACCTCAGGAAAACCACAGGATGTCACTTAGAAACAGACAACTCTTACTTTGAGACCAAAAATAGCTACTAAATCCATATAATTTGGGAAGAAATCCTTGTAGGAGTTTTTCTGAGCAAAGGTGCAGTATTTAAAGTAAAAAAAAAATCACTTGCCAAAGGGTTGAGTGTGCTTTTAGCATTTCTTTGTTTTACCATTTTTTGTTTTATTTTAGCTGGAAAACAACTTTTGAAATCCATATATCGTTTTTTCTTTCTCCTCACATATACAAAACACTGTGAGTTACTCTGTTACAAATCACAATGATTGAAAGTTGCAGTTGTACCAAAACTAATTTTGTGAAAATTTAAGAGCTACAGTTGCATTTGTAAGTAAACATATGTCACATGTACAGTAAAAATATCTCATCACATTTAAATTGATAACTACCAAAGTGTAAATGTGCTCTTCCAGCTTTGTCTCAGACATGGACTTGTTTTTCCACCAACAGTGTATCAAACGTATCAACACTCGGTGCTGAATACCCAAAATGCCACAGCACATTTCAGGTTTTATGCCCTTTTGTCTGCGTTGCTTGCCGTTCAACTTTGTATGATAACGAATCAAAGCTTTCCCAATCTAAGTTTGTTTTCCACTTGAAATGCAGTCTTTTTGTGTTTGCTGCTCTTTGAAAACATTTCGTTTTGAAAGTGGGGAAGGGGGGAGGAAGAAGCCGTGGAGATGACAGGCACTGAGCTAAAATGGCCAAGTAGTAAAAATGTCACCAGAAAAGCACATTCTGCATTACTTTTGATGGAGATCCGCCTTTTAACAAGTTCTTCACTAGAGATCTTTTCAAATCTCAAAGAGAGAGAGAAAGGGCAGAAGACAGCAGACAAAAGAACCCAAACGCAGAGACTTCACTTCTCCCTTGAAGATGTTAAAATTAGTGTCTTAAAAAAAAAATCAAAGGCTCAACATTAAACACTGAAAGATGCTTGAAATGTCGACACTGCAGTGTTTTAGAAAAAAGGACACAAGATGAGAGATACTTGCAACAGACTTTGGTGTCACTTCAAAGCCTTGACTTTAAGAAAGTGGGCTAATATAATACTGATAGGAGAATCTTTACCTGGCTCTGTTGACCTCATCTTAAGCTTCTGACAGTCCAACCACATATCTCAGGACAACGCCGTCACACCAGGAGGTAAGGTGTGGGCCGAGGGGTCTGCAGGTTGAGGGAGGTTTGACGTGTAACCCTTGAGGGCGTCTTTGGTCTCTTGCTCTGTGACGGCTTCTTTCTTTCTTTTCTTTTTTTTTCTCTTGTTATGCTTCGAAAAAGATGGCCGCCTTTGAACTCTGCAGCAGCTATAGAAACGGCTGGAGTTCCTCCACTTTATGGCCTGGTTGTCAGCGTCTGACTGGGCTATCGTGATGGGCCGACATCATTAGAGGCTGCCGTACACAGGACACATATTGACACATTTGCTGACCCAGAGTACATAAACAAGGCTTTGTGGAAGTGAACGTGTGCGGGTGTGTTTGTTTTTTTTTGGGGGCCATTTTAATTGGCTCGGCCCGCAAAGTTACGGACATCAAAAAGCCCGTGAGCAGCAGAGGCCTGATGGGTTTGGACTGGTGAGAACTCCCCTTTCATGTCTTGGATTTCAGACTTTGTGAACAAAATAAAACTTTTGCATCTCTTGTTAGCCTTGAATCCTCCTGGATCAGGAGGAACAATTTGTGGCAGATGAGTTTTATTTTATGAGGTTCATCAAAAAAAAACAATAGATCATTGCTAAAGGAGCTAAGTTTATGTTGCATGGCACAATTGCAATTGTCTTGCATAAGTGTTCATTTAATTTTCAATTCATTTACTGGATCTTATGAGACAGACCAACACAAAGTAGTAAATGGTTGCAAACTGGAAGAATTATTATTATTTTTAATAAAAGACCAAGAAAAGGTGGCCTACATTTTTGACCTGGTTCAACACATAATATCTGAATCCTGGTGGAAAATTCAGCCGTTCACACATTGATTTTCACTTTGATTGATCAAAGCATCCCATAGTTTTACTGTCTAAATGCAATTTTTTTGCTTCATATTTTTAATATTTCCCTTTTAAATTTTGCTTGGTCACCCTGTGTTCCCTGAAAGGTACCTTTGGAGTAAAATGTATTACTGGTTTCAGTAGTAGTTGGAAAGCTGCATCTGCTGTCGCTGTTATTTGGACGCACGGTGGGAGCCTTCTGGGTCGTTGTGCAAATTTGCCTTTGTATTTATGGGCAGGAACAGGGCGGTCCACACAGCAGCTGCACATGCACTCTGATCACATGTACTGGGACGTATGAAGGAAATGTGCGCCCGGTTTTAGACCTCCGAATATTTTTGTGTACAGGACTTTCCAAAAATGTGTTCCTACTCCAACTGTAAGCTTGAAAGCTGCACGCTCTTTTATCCATGAAGCCCAAGATGTTTGTTAAAGAGGAGGAATTGCTGCAAAGTCAGAGACTGAATGCAGGTGGTTGTGACAGAAAATCTATTTAGTAAATAAGCTAAATTTAATTACACTGGCTTACAGTTAGGATCAGATGAGGATGTCTAAATTTTGAATCTGTGTGGTTGGATTAAATTGACAATATTTTTTTCATACTATGAATGGATTCTTTTCTCGTAGAGTGCCTTGAGACGTTTGTTGGGAATTGGCTCTATAAAAATAAATGGAATTAAGCTGAACTAAATTAAAAAACTTCTCACTAAACTGTTTTTATTATATTACGTAATTATTACTGCTGCTCTTTGAAGAGCCTAAAGAATTGTCAGAGAGGAAGCAGCTTTAATAACACCATCAGGGTTAAATTATAAAAGCATGGTTAGGCTATAAAACTGTTGTCCAAGCCTGGATTTAAAAAAAAAAAATGTAGCACAGCTTTTTCCATCACCTGAAAGTGGAAAGAGTTTTGCACAGGACAGGGAGAGACATGCAGAGAGCGGTGGGCAGGAAGATATTGATATTGCATATTGATTCTGGGGAAGCTGCAAAGACCTGCAGCTCAGTTGTGACAGTATGTTGACAGAGGAAACATTTAGTTGTGAACCCTGTAAATCTTGCTTTGATGGAAGACTTGAAGGAAGAAAATCAATGTTATAATAAAATCCCAAATTGAAATCTGTAGTTGCAATGTAGCCAAATTTTAAGATGTAGAAGGATGAATAATCTTGCGAGGCAATGTGTGAAAGCAAAACCAAGAAATTGTTCAAAAAAAGAGCAGCTTTGGTACTTGACATCTTCAGCCTTGTTGTTTCCTTACAAGCCTAGTAAAATGTAAAACCTTTCTCCTCCCAAAAGTTTTTTTGCGAATACTTAAATATTCTAGTCTGCGTAACTTCAAAGAACTGACGATGTTCGCAAGTCCACATCCCTGCGAGCGCTCTGCTCATTCCCGCTCTTTCATTCCGTCGGCCCCTTCAGTAAATATGTGCAATGGCTCGTCTTTTCAAACAGATTCATTTTCCATGTATTTATTTTAAATGAATATTATTAGCTGGCCAGGCAAGAAAAGGTTCTTATGCTAATCCACCGGAATCGCACAGGCATTTTCATTTAATGCCTACTTATAGGGCCATTCTTTAACGACTATTTGCCTCACAGTCTTAGCAAATGAGCTCTGCACCCTAGACTCCTCTGCGCTCATAATTTCATTGCTAACAAGAAGATACCCCCACCTCGTCCTCCACCCCCACCCCAACCAAGCACCCCCGCCCCACCCCACCCTCCCTCCCTTTTTTTTTTACTTTGATCCCAGAATGTGTTTTTTGAATCTGCTGGTTGTGTATTCGAACATCAATGGAGCCACGGTTGCAAGTGCTTGCTTTCATTATTTTTCAAAGAGATAAAACGAAACAACAGAGGGATGGGAGGAGACGCAGGGGCTGGGGGGCGGCTTGGTTGGGGGCATCATGGGAGGAAGCACAGGGAGGGTAGGTGACAGACCAGGACGAGCCTCGCAATGTGTGTCAACGTGAAGTCACATCATTATCAGGTTGTGTCCTACTTATTCTAATAGCTGACCTCACCACCGTCGCTGCTGCTTTTTGCTGGACTGATGCTTTAAATGCTGCCTTGTTATTCTTTCTAAAAAAACTGACCTTTCTTTTTTTTTTATCTAATAATACTTTCTATTGCTTCCAGGTGTGTTTTGAATTCATAGTTCCCCCACTAAGACAAAAGTACAGTTAAAGTTTTCAGTACAGTGGCAGAGACGGATAGCTGCAAATTAAGACAGGATTTGTAGTGATACATAAGCTTTTTGCTTTTTTTTTTTTCCAAACTTGTATTTTCATGTCACATGAAGTTAGGAAAGCAGTGTTGCCAAATATTTCATACATTTGGCAAATACCTATAAAATAATAATAACAGGTGACAAACTTGACAAACCAGATTGAATATATTCCACATTCTCTACCTCTGTAACATATTTCTTCATTAATAGCTCAACAGACCGGAAAAAGAGATAAATAATACTCTGCTTTTCAATTATGCACAAAGAAAATATACAGAGCACAAGATCATTTAAAACTGCAAACATTTAACAACAGATTTATAAAGTATTAATCAAAGTAAAACAAATCTACATCCACATATTTCACACATTTGGCAACAGCTAGAGCCTTGCTCTGATTCTTTAATAAGAATAAGTAAATTAATAGCTAATTCGGAATATTTAGTGATTATGGAGAAGATATGTTTATTAAAAATATATTCACTTGTCAATGCTGTGATCTTATTGAGGAAATTAATCATTCATTTTCACATACCAAACCATGGAAGTTCAATATGTCTGCAGAAACATGTTTGCTGTTGTCTTGTGTTGTGTTCTTCCATTTCTTAAATGATGATTTCCCCGAAAAAGTTAATTTTTACATCAACCCCAGTAGGCGTTAGTCTACAGAGCAGGGCATCAGTGTAAATGCACTGTCAACTATTTGGGTTTTTTTTACATTTTGTTTTTTTAATCACATCCAGTCACAGCTGTCAACTCAGGCAGATCTACCAACTATGGGTTCATTTCAGTCAATTAGTCCCAGATTCCAAGGTACATTTTTAAGCATAAGAGCAAAGTCCAGGTCCGTTAATGCACACCTCTCAAAAACAAGTGCTCCACTCTGTTTTTCAGGTGTTTTCAAGAGGCAAACATGCATGGAAAATGAATCAAATGCATAAATAGATTTGTAGTTTTAAAGACAAACACTTTCCTTGTCACTGCTTGTTCAGCTTTTTGATATATTTTATTTAAAGCACCTTTCAAAACACTCAAGGACACTGTACAAACAAGATTGTGGGAAAAAAAAACCATCAACAAACCATCAACAACCTTCATGAGTTAAAACATTACAGAGAACATGCAAATTTGACAGATGATTTTGATATTGGCGGTTTTTAAACTGAAGAAGGGAATCAATGTTACAGGTATCAGGATCCAGCTGACTCCAGTGCTGGGATGCAGAGTAAGAGAAGGTTCTGGTGGTGCTCCATTTTCCTCAGCACCATGCGGAGACGGAAAGGAGACAGAGGACGTGACAGAAAGGGAGGGCGAGTGAATGAAGAGGAGCTCGGACAGGTAAGGTGGTGCCAGGTGGTGGATGGCTAGAAGGTGACTAAGAGGATCTTGTCAGTGTCGTATTCTAGGTCAAACATATCTATAAGACTGAATTATTTGAGGCTGAATTGCCTCTTCTCTCACACCTGTGTTCCTCAAATAAGAAAACTATCTAGCTAGATAACAATTCATCAGAATCTCATCCAGCACATTGCTTGAGACTTAAGTCTTTGTATTAGTCTTGATGTTCATGATCCATCTTAGACACTTATCAACTTTAAAAAATAAAGTAAAACTTCAAGGAAGCATAAGTAACATTTATCCAATGTGCACCGTATATTCTTTTAATGCGCTTGTTCTGTAAAGCACTTAGAAATACCTGGTATGAATGGTGCTGTACTAATCAACATGCCTGGCTTTACTTTGGAGGAGTCGGGTGAGCAAAGAATGAGTTAAAAAATCAGTAACACAAAACCAGAGCCTGTTTTGTTTTAGGCCTTGGATGTGAACTGTACATTTAGTCACCATTTTGCCTTAACATTCAGATTATAGACAAGCGGCTGTGTCTTTGAAAGATCGCGATAGGTTCCGACCTTCACCTTGAATCCCTGTCCACCTATTGTGGCACCCATCGCTGCGACTGTGGTGTACAGGTATTGAAGTTTTCTACCAAGGTATAATGAGTGACGGGGCTTCTTTGATTCCTTGAAAGCTTTCATCTTCAGTCAAGGTCCCCACTGGTAGAGTGCACTTTCTCTTTTCCTGTTCTTCTTTGTCTCTTGCCTTGATGTTTGATGGCAAAGAAGGAGAAAAAGATCTTAAATACAGTCCCCATTCGATTACCAACCTTCTGTCTGCAATTTTCTCATCATGCGCCCTTTCTCCCTGGATTTATGCTCATATAATTGGGATGCCACAACTGAACTATGGAAACTAATTTTGCCAGTTGTCGTTGTGTATTAGAAAGTTAGCTAGGCAGTCTTTTGCTTGTGCAGCAAGTCAAAATCATTACTGCCTGAGCTTGTAACATCCCTCTGAGAGAGGGCTTTTGGAGGGCTTTAAGAGCACAGCAAGTCACTTGGAGACAGAGTTTTATATTTTTTTGCAAGATTTGTGGTGGAAAGAGAAGGAAACTTGAAAGGAGAACAACAAAGACAGCATTTGTTCTTTCTCCGTGCTTGCACCCTCAGTCTAGGGTTCTAATCTCTTATTGTTTCAGACCCAAACAGAGACAAAGGAGTCGCAGATCAAAACAAATGACTATCAAGCTATCAAACAAGCACCACCCTGCTATGATTCCAAACGCTGACTGCGGGAGAGCGAGAAGAGAGTCAGAGTCAGACGGGTCGCATATTGTTTCCAGTCGCTTTGATGCAGAACTTAAAACACTTGGAGAGAAAAAAAAATATTCAAACATCCACCATAAAAGAAGGAGGAAAAGGAGAAGACGGAGAGGAGAAAGAGGGCGTGACGCGAAACAAGCTAATACCCCTTTGCATATGTGCAGTTGTCTTTGTTTCATTAGTGGTCCAGTTGATAACCTTTATTAGGCCTGATCTGGAATTAAACTCGTGGACCAGCAGCGCTTTGAAGCTACAACGGGCTCTTTTCCTGTTTGTGCTGTAAATGCAGGTTGTGGTGTGGAGATAAAGCACTTCTGAAGGATATTAAGACTTGAAAGTCCCTTGGCTATTCTTTGGTACATATTTGATGTTGTTCTTTTGCTCCTTGGCTAAATTAGCATTTCTCTTTCAAAGCTCCTCTCCCCAGCCTCCCCACTGATAAATGTAATCCTCTGCCATCATGTGTTCACTTAAAAGTCATAAATGATGGAAGTACATTGTGTTCACCGCTGACACATCAAAGTGCGATAACACGATTAGCAATGATGACTCGAGTTTGTTTCTGCCCCCCACCCCCAAACTCTTCTCCCCTTCCTCCTCATCATCAGCAGCCATTTGCTCCTTGCTGTATTTTTATCTCTTTCATTTTGGCGCACATCACAGCCTCTGTTTCAAAGTCACCGTACCAGTTGCAGAGGGGTGACAAAACCTTCGCTTCAGTTTGCTCACTTTCATTCAGACTCTCTGCCGAAAATTTTCCATCATCTAAATTTAGTACAGATCACATCCTCTTCCTCCTCTCTCTCTCTCTCTCTCTCTCTCTCTCTCTCTCCCTCCCTCAGTGTGTGACAGCTTCTTCTCAACTTTTTTTTTCTCTCAAATCGAGTCATGTTTGCTGGGTTAGAGGGCAAATGCGCTGCACCACTGTAAATGAGTCTGTAAGTTAAACTGCAAGGCACACTTTCTGGCTCATCAGAGTGCACGCATCAAAACAAAAGACAGTGACAGCACATTTGTGATCTATTATTTAGCCCCTTCTGTATTTGATCACGAGCGCTTGCCAGAGTGATGATCATGCAGATTAAGTCTGTTTCTTTCACTCACCGTGCTAAACGCCTTTGCTTTTCTTGTTTTGAGATTTTTCCGGGGGTTTTTTTTGTGCTACATTTGCAATTGTAAATATGAGCTAACAGTATTTTTCTTTAAAAAAAAAAATGTTATACACAGTGAGTTACTAAAACATCAGTGGAGAAACGTAACTGTTTAAAATGTTTTTGCACATACAGTACAATGATAAAATATTTGCCACCTTACTGATTTCGTTGGGGGTTTTTTTATGTTAAAATACTTTACATCATCATTAAAATTGTAATGTCAGGTAAAGATAACCAGAGTAAATACAAGTGATGACAAAACATCTTAAATATAACAGGTTGTGGCAACAACTGCTACCAGTCTTTTATGATTACTGGCAAGGAGTCTTGTAAAAGAGATAAATTGCCCCACTCTTCTTTAAATAAATGATTTAAATCAGCCACAGTAGTAACAGTTATTTATTTCTGTATCTGTATCTTCTTTGTAATTATGCATTTCTAATTCATTACCTCCTTTTTAGTCATGACAGCAACTTGAAATATTGTGCCTTTTTATGTCTTCTGAACAACTTTGAAAGCTAGATTTGAGACAAAGTAACAAAAATAAACTTTTTTAAATGAACATTCAAAGACTGGCACGTCCTCCGATTGGTCGTCTTTGATTGTGTTGACAGGAGCTTTCACAAGCGGACACGCTGTTCGTGCCAATTTCCCACTTGTCATCACTTGAAATGGTGTAACCATTTTATTGCTTAGATTGAACGGTCGGCACATTTTCAAAATTTTACAGAAATCATATGTATTAAATTTCTGTTCAATGGAAAAATAGCCATGAGGCTTTGGAATACCAATTTCACATTAATAGTTGGCATGGTTTTTCCTTTTTCTTTCAGCTATCAATAGGGTAACTCAATACAACAACGTTTGTTGTCGTCGCTTTAATCTAAAGACAAAACCAGTCGTCTTTATTTGCTTCAACATCGGCTTGGAATAAGCTATCTTAGCATCTTAATTGTCAACAGCTAGCTTTTATTCACTTCCTTTTCCCCTTTCAGGCTAATTCCGAAACATAAAAGAGGCAGTTCAGGTACTTTATTAGCCAAATTATTCCAGAGAGGGCTGAAGGGACACACCAATCAGAGCTAATCTCGTTTGATTCCAAACATGAACGCTGCTCCCTTTAACCTTAACCACTCAGCTGTGCAATTGTTCACTCGGTAGAGAGAGAAACTCTGTTCGTAATTAGCGGGAGACCCCTTCATGAATTGAATTAGCATCATCTTTGTCCTCTCACCAGGAGTGCAGCCCTAATTATCCGTCTGCGTGTTCCAAGGGAGGCCATGCACAACGCAAAGGAGAACCTTCTGGTGGCCCTCGTTTTCTGATTCGCAAGACAACAAAATATTCAGAAAGAAAGACTTTTGTTCTGAAAATGAGGGCAAACTCTTGAATGCTAATTGAAGTCTGACTGCAGATGGGTCTTGTTAATTTTCCACCACGGGGTCACACTGTAACCCCTTTGGCATGCCCCTTTTTATTTGTGTGTTTGTCTAAATGTGTGCGTGTACTGCACGGGGTGTTGTAGGTGAGATCATTTTGAGGAGGGGAAGCACGGGCACCCGGAGAATAAAGTAACAATTCAAATCCAGGGTGCCTGCACAGCGTCCAGTCTCGCCTCTGATTAAAAATGCTAATGTGTCTCCTTTGTGCTTTGATGTGGGTCGAACAATGGCGACTGCGTTTGGGGTGGTGGGGAGATGTTACCATGAGACGATGTAATGTCGCCCTGCAATGACACCCAGCTGAGCGCTGAGACAGTCCAAATCAATCATGTCGCAGGGAGCCGCCATGAGTCCGCCAGCTAACAATCCCCCCTGCTCCTCAACTTCCAAGGCTGAGCGAGTCTAATTAGCTTCCCTCTCGCCACATGCTTCAGAAGGCAGGAAACCAAGAACGGCATAAAGAGAGTTCTGAACACACTCTGGTAGAATACGCTCAAAACACACCAAAACGTCCCACACATTACCATCATGAATTTATTCATATTTTATAGAGACAAAAACCATAAGAAAAACCTTCAATAACTGTTTGTTGTCAGTGGGTCATATTTTAGAGGCACAGTGGCCTGCAAACGTACTGTTGCCATATTTGCCCCTTTTTGCATTTTGTTACGTCTTTGAGCAACTCAAAAAAAAAATCCAGAAATGGTTCTCAGCAATGTTTACAAATAAAAATCTAAAATAATTCTTAAATTTGTATTCATTCCCCCTCTACTCGGATATCGCTAAATAAAATACAACCAACTGCAGTCAGAATACACCTATTTATTAGATAAAGTATTTCTTAAGTATTTAATCTTGATAGAATCCCTCTGTTATGTGAAGGCATCAGATTTTTAATGAATATTAGTGAACAAACAGGGTAATGGAAACTATTATGAAAACTAGCAGACAAGTCAGGGAAATGTTGTAATATTGTAGCGCTGTTATTAAATCCATCATCCAAAATTATAAAGCGCTACGGTAAGCATACCTCAACCTGGCCAGCTGTCAAAACTTGAAAACTGATGTTCTTAGATGCTGTCTGACTTACTGCACTTGAGCTATTTTGCAAAGAAACCAAAACAATACAATCTCTTTATTTCCTCTAACAATTGCTGCTGCTAACCAGACATATATTTAAAGACACAATATGATGCTGATGCAACAAATCTGCCATATCATGCTACCCTATACTCCAAGTCACTGAGCTTTGCCATTACCGACAGATACCTGCAGTGACATAACATACTAGCTGAGGGCAAAGAGAAGAGTAAGACAATAAAAAACAGTAGGTGGCTCTCCAGAGAATTTAATGTTTTAGAGTTTTTTTTAGCTCTGTGGCCTGACTATGACTTTCTACTGGATTCTGAATAAGTAAATGTTCATAAAAGAGAAAGGCTGATCATAAGAACCAAACAGTCATTTTGGCACCTGCAAGGAAAGACAACAAAAATGATGCTGAAGTAAATCTCATCATCAAACAATCTAGGGAGTGTTACAAAACTATTTATAAAAAGAAAATTAGACTGTAATTTAGCAAAATGACAGACTTAAAAAAGTTTTTACATCACAAGCCACGTGCATGGTGTATAAAATCAATGGGCCGAGTTAACAAGATAAATGTTAAACTTCACTAAAATGCAATAAACAGAGGTGTGAATGAGTCAGGCCTGTCATAAAGGCTCTGCTTGAGTGTCAGAATACACCAAAATGTGTTGCACATGGGCCTGCATAACTGTTGTCTTTATTCTTTTAGTCTGGTCCTTTCAATACCTCAGTCTCCGTTTCTGTTCCCCTTTCTGAGTTCCTTTTTCTCATTTTGTCTTAGTATCTTTGTAATTCTTACATTAAGCTGTGCTCTATTTTTCAGTCTCTGGTCTCTGAATGTCTGGCTCCAGTTCAGGTGGTCATTCCAGTAGATTACCTCTGTCTGTCCTTTGAGGTTTCCCACTCAGCTGCTCCCACTTAGTAAATACCCTCAGCATATATTCCCCTTTGGTTCACTCTGGTGTCATCCTTTTTTTCTTTGGGACCATTCCAAATCTGCTCCCACAAAGTTGAGGGCATGAAATGGCCCAAAATGTCTTTATATGTAGCAGCATAAAGACTTTTTTTCACTTAAACAAATCGGCCAAGCCCAATTCCTGACAGATAACCCAACACCATAATCTCCTCTACGTGAAACTTGACCGATGCCGTCAAGCAAGTGCTGTTCTCCTGCAAACTGCCAGCAGTTTGTCTACATTTCCAGACAAAGTGTCATGATTCAGCACATCTCCACTCTAATGGCATGCCATCTGAGGGTCGCATGAAGTTTGGAAGTCTGTAGTTTTCGACTGCAAAAGGTTGGTGACCACTGGTCCTGCTGTGTGGTTTTATGTAGGCTACCACTTCATGGCTTAGATCAGTGATCTCAAACTCCAGTCCTCAAGGGCCAGTGTCCTTCAGCTCTTGGATGTCTCTCTGTTTCAGCACACCTGACTTCTGTAAAGCGTGACTGCATGCTACTGAGGCAGTTTGGCCATTCAGTTAAAGAATGCAGGACAAGGGACGCATCTTGAAGTTCCAGGATTCTGACCCGTGAGAACTGCAGTTAGAGAATACTACCTTAGATGCTATCATTTCCAGTCATTTCCACTTTGTAATAAAACGATTAACTGTGGAATATTTAGTAGCAAAGAGGTTTTCTAATTGGACCTAATGAACAGGAGCCACAGTACCGTACAAGAATTCACTGAGCTCCTGACTCCATTCTTCAAGTCTTCATGCCTAGGCTGGATTTTATGCATATGTGGCCATGGCATGGATTGAATGACCTCAATTTGTTGATTCGAATGTGTTTCTATTGCTCCCCATTTCAAATTTCTAATATTTAAAGTCAGTACTGTTTTCCTCTATGTTTAGGACACTCCCATTAATCCACAAAGTGCTCTTTACAGCCAAAGTCTCTGACAGCCAACCACAGAAGGAGACTGCCACTTCTCAGACACTTGCCATCCTCCCATTGTATGACTCACTTTTAGATATTTTTTTTACCAAAATTTCCTGGCATGTTTACCATGTTTATTCTACTTTCATCCTGCCGCGATCAGAATATGACACCACCTTGACTCTGTTTCAAGAAACAATCCTCAGCTTGAAACCATCATGGTTGTCACACCCTGGCGATCTGTCGCTCAGCTACACACACACAAGGCTTGATACTATTTTCTTTAGTGAGATATGGGTGTGTGGTGTGTGTGCGTGGGTATGTGTGTGTGTGTTTGTAAGACAGAAAAGGGGGTGCGGGGATATGAAATGGAGGAGCTTTTATCAGGCTCTGAGTTGGAAGTCTTTGAGGGCCTCCTCAGAAGCTCAGCATTTCTTCCATTGTTCTATTTCCATCCCTCGCTTCACTCCTGTCACATGTAAAATCACAAAAGCATCCTTTACCCCCACACCCATACCCCTCCCCTTCAGTCATATTCCACCCCCCTTTCTCCCCCATGTTCCAACGTCAGAGAAGCTCATAACCCACTTAGATTATTCTCAAAATACTTCACAACTTTACAGTGCTCTTGCTGCAAATTGGAGTTCAGGCAAACAAGTGGAGGTGCAAAGCAGAGGTTGTGAACTTCTTTCAGTTTGAAGCGTGAAACAGATCTTCTAATTTAACCCCAGCCATTTCCTCATCCAGAAAACAGCAACACTCCCGCGCTGTGTAGTTACACCGTGTCACATGCCGTGCACACTTGCTTCCAGCGTTGTTGTTCTTGCCTCCGAGTCAGCTATTGTATGCGCCCGCCATGTCATGATGTTTCCACCTCCCTAAACTTCAGGTGGGGGCGCAGGGGGCGGACGGAGTCTACCTAGTGTCGGCGCATCATCCTCCGGCGAAACATGCGTTCGCCGTACACAGCGAGGTGAAATCCAATCACAATGAGAGCAGACTCTGCCTTTCTCACAGAGACGTGCATAGACTAAAACACGGCGATATCTGAGAACTGGAGAAAGCACGCCTGCAGGTCTGCACCCTTTAGCTGGTGATGGCGATGTGACATCTCAACTGCAAGAACTCATTCCCTTCTCTTTTTCTTTTTCATTTTTTTTACCCCTTCTTCCCGTTTTTGTCTTATCCGCCCTGCTGCATTGTTTTCTGTTGCTTATCCCCTGACTGCTTCCATTCTGTTCTTTCTCCTCAGTCCTTGCTGTCATCATCCCTTCACCAACTTTCAGCCCTTAGGTGCACACTGACTTCAGGTTTCAGGTGATGGAAGAGTGAAGAGGGAAAACAAAGATTACTTGTCTATTTCCTTCAAAATAAACTGCAGCAGGTGCTTTGGAAATCCCCCGGTGTTGCTTCTTTTGCACAGCAGAGATCATCTTTGTTATTTGGTATTTGAGATTCTTCAGTTCTTCGCAAAAGTAGTGCTCGTAGTTCAGCTTTTTGCATTTCATCCCGTCACAGCCAAGAACTTCGGTTTATTTTCTTGGATTTAACAAGATACACCAGCACAAAGTAGCACGTAATCTTGAATTAAAAGGAAAATGTGGGTTTGTTGCTACCAGTTTGTGCAAACAAAAGCTAAGCAGTGCAATTGGCTGCATTTTTCTGCTCTTCTCTTGTTCTTGTATGCCCCACTTTTTCTAATTTGGTTTATTGATTCCTCCACAGGAGATAACAGTGATTCCAAACCGTCCACATTAACATGTTGCATTACAGGTTGATCCTCTGCTCTTTGGCATGTTTTGTGTGGGCGTCTGTGCACGCATGTGTAAGGTGAATAAAGGTATCTTTGTTGGCTGCAGGTGTGTGCTTGTGCCAGGCAAGCTTCAGCAGTGGTTCCCAGGAACAATGGCTCTTTGTTGGAAAACACACCTGAGTCAGAGAAGGGAGGTGAGAGGGCCTGATCGCTGTAAGATTACACAAGAGCAGACTTCATTAAACCTGCAGGTGGGGTGGGGCGGCGGGGGGAGAGATAAAAGTGTACAGGAACGCGAAGAGAGGAATAGTAAAAGAGAGGAACAGAGAGGGAGAGCCAGAGTTTGGGAAGCGGAAAAGGAGCTTGAAGTGAGCTGAACGTTGAAAGAAAAGTAATGTTAAGAGTATTTGGACAGAGGAGCACTGGTTACAGTGGTTGCACAGCAGGTGCAAGTTTGTGTGGCAAGCACTTTGACCCCAGTTATTTTCAGCAGTATGAGGGATTGCTCTAAAGACAATGACAACACAAGTGACTGTCCACTCTCCCTACGTGCTCGTTCTGGAGGAGCGAATGGTCGAATGTTAAGCACGTAGGCCGAAACCAAAACAAAAGTGTGTGAACAGCCAAACAAAGCCTGGTATGTTAAACATGTGGATCTACGTAATTATTTGTGTAAAGAAACTGAATTAAAATACAAATTGTACCATTTCTAAAATATCCAAAACTGCTATTTAAAGCATAGGGTGATTTCTTCATGACTTTAATTTGTATTTTAAGCTAAAAATCACAATTTTCTCAGAAATGGATTGTTCCCCCCCCCCCCCCCTTAATTTTATGCCTTTATTCCTGGTTTTGCCTTGTTTAAATATGTGTTTAAATATACACCAATTAAGCATTAGATTATAAAACCTGACCCATTGAGGCATGTAATCAACCAGGCTCCTGAAGGCGTTCTGTGGTATGTGCCACTGAGATTTTGGCAGCAGATTTTTTTTTTTTTACATCTTATACTTTGCAAGGCGAGTCCTCCATACGTCTGACTTCTTGTCCAGCAAGTTGCATAGTTGCCTGGCAGGCTCAAGCTCAGGGGAATATGGAGATCACATCAACACCTCAACCTTTTATCTTCTCAAGCCATTGCTGAACCCTTTTAGTTTGTGGCAGGACATTAGCTTAACAGGTTTTGCAATCAAACCAAACCAAATGAGAAGATGATTCCAGTGCACATTATAAGATTTAATATATACTTGACCTGAATGAGTCAGAGACATTGTTTCATGTTTGCCAACTGATATAAAAGTGACACTGAGGCAGACATTAACAAACACTCTAGATGAGCAGGGGTAAGAGTGAGGCATATCATGAAGCAAAACCCCTTTAATTCTGCATGTTAATGTCATTTTGTTTAAAATATAATAAAGATCACAGCTAATTTGTCTGTTAGCATGTCAAACATATGAAGGACAGGATCATAAGGATAACTCGTCTCAGCTGAGCTTTGAGCTCTGAGAGTAAGAGGAAGTTTCATGCAAATCCTAATTTACGCCACTAAAGTTGAACGTAAACGAGGAGATTTGTGACAAGATATCAAAACAGAATTGTATCAAAACTTTGAGAGTGGTACTCTTCATCTTTCTCCTTCTATCCTTCAATCATCCATTCCCTCTGTATCTTTCTCCACAAAAGTTCAGAAAGTCAAAACGTTCCAGCGTTCACATAGGATGAACGCAGAGTCTGTCTCAGCTCCTCAAACATGAAACACAAATGGTATGTAAATGTCGTCTTTGATTCTGTTTAATGTATCCGGGGTACAAGGTGCAAAGCATAAAAGAGGCTTCTCGTCTCTGTCTATAAAGCATGGCGGCACACCTTTACAGGACATCGCGGCTCCCTGCTGTGAGGATAATAGGAAGAAATTGTTTTGCAATGAGATGAAGTGATAAAGGGAAAAGTATGATTTTTTTTCAAAGACTTTTCAAAAACCCTCCACGCTCTACTTCGGAAGTGCACAAGAGGAAAAGTGGCTGAGCGCTAATTGAGTGATAGCTGATTGCTGAAATGTTCATCTTTGATGTTTTTTTTTTTTCTCTTTTTTTTTCTGTCCATGTAAATGAAACATCAAAAAACGGCGGATGTTTTGAGAAGAATTAGGATGAAGTTGGAATTTGAAAGGGATGGCTTGCAGTGATGTATCTGTTTGTGTGTGTGTTGGTGTGTACAGATTATGTGTCTGTTTGGGCATCATTACCAACAATTTTGCAACACAAGGCTGATTTACTGTTTCAATTGTTTAAAGGAGACATAAGGGTCAGCATTTCTTAGGGTCTCTATGAGCCTTTTACTGCATTTAATTCAGGTGATGAGAAGTTGTACAATGCAGCCTGGACAATGAGGACAGGACAAAAGGAGATTTTGTCCAAACTTCAGGAAAAAAATAATCTCCATTTTTGTTTTTATAAATGACTGATATATTGTGATATTCTTTGTAGCTACATTTTCTGAGATCAGTTCTGTTCTCGATCTTAAAAATTAACCCAAAGTCTCAAATATTTTTGAACTTTCCAATGTGTCTATTCCTTCATGTGAGAAAAAAAAAATCTGTGTTTATAAGATTTTATAAAAGCATGGCTCATTTTTTAACTGTGGCTGACACTAAGCGAATTTTAAGCGACGTATTTGTTACATCTGGACACAGTTTTTGTTGAATCCACCAAGATCAGCTGTAAGTGTGATTGTATTTGAAGGTCTTCAGTTCAGGGATGTTTTCTAAAACAACACAAACACATTTGAGCCACCTTTGGATTTATCTAATAAATCTACAAATAAATAAATTCACATATCACATCTCACTGATGAAAATGCGGTTTCAAGACTCGCGATAAGACTATGTTCAGTCACTCTGTCATGCTTCAGAGTGCCTTCCCTTGTTCTACAGTAAAACTTTGAGAAAGTCTTCAAAATAAAGTGTTTACTGAAAAAGCTCTAAAAACAAAATTACTGACCTTAGTTGTGTTTTCCAAGAAGACAAGCACAAGCATGACAAATGCGAATAAGTCTATATAAGCACATTTTTGTTTTACATCTTTTTTAACTTAGTCTCTTAGATAGACTTAAAAAAGATGAGTTTTGGGGCTTTACCATCAGTGGCTTAGCGCTGCTTGTTTCAACACCAACAAAGACAGCATGCGAATAGACTGCCAGGCCTGATCCAGCTGGGCTTGACAGCAGTGCACACATGAAAGAAAGGGATGGAGGGACGAGCAGTAAGTGCAGAGAAAAAAGCGAGGGATGAACAGAATCACACACTGGGATCCTGCTGTTCACAGCGGCAGGTGCAAGAGGGTAGGAGAAACGGGGGTGTCAGCAATGGGCAGCATTTGTGGTGTACAAGAGGGGTTTTTTTTTTATAGAAAAGAGAAAAGAATGAGTGGGAGAGGGCTGACACATGGGTGGCATTAAATGAATCTCAAAGTAATGTAAATTTGGTTTCATTTTGAGTCATTGCAAGGCTTTTTATTAGCAAGCCATCAAACTTATGATGCCGTTCTAGCTGCAAAAGCCTGACGATGGCATCAGGAAGACACAATCTCGACTGTCTGCCACTCGCTGTGGGGAGTGGCAGACGGCGGCGAGGTTGTCAGCAGAGGTTGTCAATTGCAAGAATAAATCAATAAATGCAGCATGAGTGAGTCCAGTAGCGGTTATTCTATGAGTGCTGCCCTTCATAAAAGGCAACACTGGAATTGTATATTACAGCCAAATACACAAGCCCAGGATACAGTTTTGCACACAGACAGACGGACATGTTGTAAAATCCATCCATCCATTGTGTCTAGGCCCTCTTGTCTTTGGTCAAAAGGGAGCTGTTGCCTATTTCCAAGGGTGTACATTCTGGATAGTCCATCGTAGACAATATTTTTGCCAATTCTTTTGGTCTTTGTTGAAACCTCTATATTTTACTGCCATATTGAATAAATTAGAGCTGTTCTTTTTTTTAAGCGTTTGCAGCGAAAAGCAACCATTGCTGACTTTCTCCAGCTGATTTATTTTATTTGGTTACTGAGAGTGATGGGTCATGCGCTAGAGGCCTTGTAGTCAATAACAAGAACCAGCTTATGTACGTGGCCTTGTGGCCAGTCACACATGACCATAATGGGATCATACCATTATGTGAAAACAGAGAGGGGCAGACTGAATACTCATAACTGTTTTTACCGTTTACTGTTTATGTCTTTGAGTTAAATGAAAATTAAGATATTTCACAAAAGTAAGAATAACATCTTTTGAAATAGAGTACATTCATAAAATTAGGCTTCTTATAAAAACACTGAATGCAAAAGGATTTATTGACACACATGAGGCTACAGATGATGACAAAAGAGATTTTTGGGAGCCAAAAGAGCCACCAATTCTATGAGGTAGCTTGCAACCTAACAAAACTTACTTTTCAGAAAATAACCAAAAGTAGGAGAAATGGAATAAGGCAAAGCATGATATTTCAGACTACAGTGAGTGTTGAGGAGGGGCATCTTTCTTGACAGACAACAATAAAACCAGCAAGGGAGGACAGCAGAAGATCTCTTCCTTTGATGAGACATAACAATATCCAAATCCCAGACCGCCTCTTATTTAAGTTACTGAAGACTCTAAAAAAAAAAAAAGGGAAAGTTCTTCCAAAGTCGTTCAGAAGCTTTTGCGCTTTAGGTGAGAGGGAGGGAATGGAAGCAGTAAGAAGAAGGATGTGGTGGTGGAGGGGGGGAGGGTGAGATAATGTTTATGCATTAGATTTTCAAAGAGCTTTTTTTTTTCTGTAAGGAAATTCAGATTCAAAGGTGTACTTCTTGCAGGAAGATCTAAAGGATTCTTTCTCTCTCTCCCTGTTATTGCTCAAGATACAAAGTCCCTCTGTAGCTTAGCCAAGACTGTATGCACATGGTAACCGAGCGTGAGAAGGCCTTCCATAGCTACAGTACATCCAGTAAGGGAACCGAGTGATGTGTCACTGTATTTTTCATATATAATATTCTCTACGCTCAGACTACACATTCGACATCAAAGGGAGAGGCAGCGCTAAAGTAGCACCTCGGCTTTGCCTGTCCAAGGCTACAGTTACCCCGAGCAAACATTCTGCCGCCCACTAGCAACGCCGCTACGCTCACAATGCCATCCGAAGCGAGAGCCGACAATTATGGCTCCGACTCCAAAACATGTCGGGTGAACATTTAACGGAGACATTTATTTATTTATTTTTTTCCCCCCAAGTTTGAACTTGAAAACTTCACAGGAAGAACACTGCGAAAGAGCTGAAGGAGCAGAGATGTGACTGAAAGGGTGTGTATGTACACGCCCGCGTCAGATAGTTGCTGAGCGCAGCACTCGTACGTACGTGTGATTAAAAATTCAAATGAGCGCCTTTAGTAGTAGATGGAAAGCTTTGAGCCTCCGTAATGAGGCTGATATATGAAGTTTAAACATTCGAAGCTGCTGGAAGTGCCACCACAGAAAAAGAGACAGAGAAACGCGGAGGGAGGCAAAGAAGAAGAAGAAGAAAAAAAAGGGGGGTGGGGGGGTAGAGATTTGTGGCTTTGATGCAGCGATATCACCGTGGGGCACGGCTGGTTAGCTGGGGCTGGCTGGTGCCGGGATCCGGAGCGCCTTGCAGAGTGTTTGTAACGTTCCCCGGGATACCATTTCCAGCAATCCCCTGCCAACAATCCAGGACAAACCGGGAGAAAAGAAGAAGCAAAGCAGAAGAAGTTAAATTACAGAGTGAAAGGAGCTGGAAGAAAGTGAGGGGGAAAAAAATGGTGCGGAGTGGTGAAGCAGAGGTGGATCGGAGGGAAGGAACCAAGGGAGCGACAAAGAAGTGACGGCAATCGATTTCTCTTACACACTTGTCAGTCACATATACACACTTCACACAATGCAGCAGGTAGTGTGAGAGGATTTGGTGTGAAGAACCAGGACGCAGTGTGAGTGTATGTGCAGGACAGAAAGACCGCATGTGGATACGGTCACACTCACACTGTTCCTGTTGTATCTCTGGAAGCAGTGGGACTCTGGTGCCACTTTGAACTTGCCCACCATTAAAAACCTGACAGAGTTTTGAAGAGGCCTATTGAAATGAAACCTGTGCATTTATAATGTAAATCTTATTTTTTTCCCAACCCTTTCTTCTCTCCTTTTTCATTTCTTTTTTTATTTAGACAGCATTTGAAATACTTTATATGAACGTTCAACTTAACAGCTTCTCCTGCCGCCCGTTTTTTTGCCATCTGCAATAATCCGTCTTAACTTGTACTTAAAAAGGAACTGGCTGAATATATTAGATTTGTTTTCTTAAACGTAATCATTACTCCTTCCATTATTTTGTTTCTCTCTGATAATCTTCTGTCTTATTTATCGCAATAGCCGTTACTTCAAAGTGAGCAGATGAGATTTCTCTGAACGACAGCATATTCTTTACCGTCACCACTTTAAGGTAGATGCTACGGTCTTTTATTTTATGTGTGGCAGAGACTGGAATGACACTGAAAATGTATCTTTATTTAAATCAGTGATGTCTATGTGTGTCTTTGTTCTGACTACAACCAAGCTTCCATGTTCAGAACTGAACAAACTGTACTTATTCAGTTGGAGCCTCTTACGTGTTTTCTTGCTTTAACCAAGGTCGTACCTTGGTTTTGAACCAACTTTGTTGTAGCATACATGTGTGAAAGAACCTAAAATTGGTAGTCAAGTGACCCATGTCCAAAATCTAGCTCTACGTACAAACATTGATTCCCATGGCGACTTCAGACAGAGGTTGACCAAGGAGTCGCACTGATTTCATGCTGCTTGAAATCAGTCAGTCTGCTGTCAGGTGCTGCTTCCTGCTGAGTGCTGTTTGATCTTCTAACATCTGGAAGGAGGCAAGGAATGCCACCTGTTTAATATCACCAGAACATGACAAATGCCACTTAGTTTATTGTGCAATTTTGAAATTTATGAAGTTCAAACTAAATTGACTTATACCTGCTGTTCCTCTAATTCAGTAAATAATCAAATAGGCAGGATATTTGAATTCCCCAACATAACTTTCCTAAAAAGTATTTGACTTATTATAAACAATTCCTATCCTCACTCTTAAAAGATAATTGTATCCGTAGCTCTCCTGGATCTGGATCAAGATCTTATTTTTGTTGGCCCGTGATTGGTCTTCTTGGCTTGATCTCTACTTGTTTGACTTTAAACTTATAAAGTCAAACAAAGAGCTCAGATCAAACAAAGTAATTGTGCAAGAACAGTTGGATATTTCTAATTATCTCATTTGTTATACAGAAAAAAACTTACATTTGATTATTCTAATCCTACCTACCTAATTTTATGAGACAGGATGCAAGCTGTGTGTCTGCGTAGAAATTTTTTTTTCCCAATCACAGCTTGTTCTCCATAGATTAACAAACACAGTTGTAGATTTAAGAAAATTAAAAACAAACCTTAACATCACTTCCATTCAGCAAGCAACTTTTAATAAACTCCAGGTCAAAGCACCTTAACTGTACTGTACCTTTAACTGATGCTGGCTATTAGTACAGTATTGTCCATCTGTGGCATAGAAAATTCTCCAACAACACTTTCCGACACTTTTTGACATGAGATACCCATTATAGCTGACGTGAATCTTACTTCACTGGTAGACCACCTATAGGTTGAGAAAGATACTTTGTGCTGCATCCTTCACCTACATGTTGGGTTGTTGTGCCAGTGACTGGTGGTTGAGTCTTAATAAAGCCTAAACCCCGCCGCGCTTCCTCTCTCTGTTCTGCAACTCCTGCTGCTCGTCTGTCTCAAGTGTACCGTAATTTACTGTCACAGAACTCCTCAAACCGGCCACCACACAGTGCGCAGAGGGGGAGGAAGAGAAGGTAGCACAGATCACCGTCAAAAGAAGGAAACAACTATACCAACTTCCCTTTCTGCAAAAAAAGAGAAGAAAGTAAAAAAAAAAAAAAGAGAAGAAACTGTTTTTCAGAGACTCAAACTCACAGCGGTTCACCAAGCCTTGTTTAGGTTTTCTGCTCTCTTTTTTTTCAGAAAGGGGAAAGAAGGAAAGGAGGAAAAATTGCTAGGTGGTTGTCAACAGTTGAAGCTACAGCCGCACCTGGCATCGTGCTACTGGTCTTTGATCACTTGTCGAGTGAAATTCCACCACTGGATTAAAGTGAAGGAGGGGGCATCCAAAGGTGGGATGACTAGCAAGAGTGACAAGGAAGGATAAAACACAGAGGACGACTTTGCCTGAGACGTAACCCTGCGTGCTTGGTGTGTTTAATATGGTGTGCACAGCCCTGTTGGCTGTAATTAAAATCAGCGTGAATTGTTAGAGTTGCCCAAAGCCAATCATATCTGTTCCTGCCCACACATTGCAGAAACTTTCTGTTTGGTAAAATAACCCTATCGAAACAAGTGAAGAACACTATCTTTGACCTGACACAAGCAATCAAATGTACATCATTGATGAGTAAATTTCCACAGGGGCTCAATCACCTGCTGAATCAGAAGCACTGAATTATTGCAAAATGTAAATTGTAATTTTTTTTTCAACATATTTTGTTTTTCAGCAAACCAAAAACTGATCATAAAAGGAAATGCATTTCATTGTAAGTTATTTCTTTCACCTACATGGTATTTATTGCTTAACATGAGGTAAATAGAAATGTCACAAGGTGGGGAAAAAACATTACAATTCAAAATAAAAGTCGCAAGTTGGGCTTTTTGCTTCTTAATGTAGCGCCGGATTTATTGTCACCAGAAATCATATAATTGAAATTGAAACTCTGTGTTTTTGACCACAATAAGGACAACATCTGAGCTCTAGTGTCTACATCAACTCCTTACCACTTAAATTATCTAAATGTATTGGAGATGTTTTTGCTTAATTACATGCAAATTATTATTTTACATACATAGATACACATTTTGGTTCTTAAAATTAGCAGTATTGGGCATCTTTGGCGTTGGTCCAAACTCATGTTTGATGTGTGGAATAAAACACAACAAGCTGAGGTGAATTTGTGACCAAGTGTAGAACATGGGGAAGGACTTTTCATTTAATTTACTTAGTTCAAAGTAAATGAAACCTAGGAGCATCTCTGAACTTAGTGTTCTTGTTGACACATAATGATTTACCAGATCCATTAAATATGATGGAACGTGAACTTTAAAAATTAAAAGCTAAGCTATTTACCTTACCAAGATGTTATAGCTCTAAAAGTTAACGCTGACGAGTAAATTAATCTGACGTATACAGGGAAATGGGGATAAAGACACTTTAAAAATGTTACGGTTGTTAGTGCCAGATGGGCTGGGTTGTGTATTTCAGAAACTGCTGCCAAACTCTCCTGGAATTTTCACCCACAACCTCTTTCTTGGGTTTAAAGAGAATGTTCTGAGAAACTATTCAGTGAGCCATGGCTGTGTGGATAAAAATGCCTCGTTAATTTCAGAGGTCAGAGGAGAACTGGCAGGCTTGTTCGAGATGATAAAACAGCAGCAACAGTAGCTGAAATAATCACTTGTCACAACAAAGGTTCCAAAATGCACATTCAACCTTAAAGTATATGATCTAGGGTGGCAGAAAACCACACTCTTGCCACCAAAGGACAGGTTCACTAACATTTCAGATACAACATTCAAATGATTATTCAGAATAAAAAAAAAAAGAAGGCATTGAACAACCCTGCTTTGTATCCGCAGTCCATGCTAGTGGTGTTATGGTACAGGGGACAAGATTTGAGAAATCTGTCCTATATAGTTAAAGTGATTCCTTTCCAGGCCTTGTGGCGAAACTGTGAAAAAGTTTTTCAAACACGTCGACATCCATGGAAAGTGTTAGAGTTACCAAATTAACACCTACCATGGGAGTCATGACGGAGCACCACTGCTTTAAATGGTGAGAGCAACCTTGAACAAAGCACCAGGAACCCCCTTCACTTGACAGCTGGCTCTTGTGTATGCTCTCGACTGAGCATGTGCTAATGCTGTCAAAGATTTTAGGCAAGAGAACTGCTGGCATGCTAATCTCCACTATGTTTGCCACCAGGCTGAGAGGAGCTGTCTGTGGCATACACAAGGAAATGTTGACGGTGACCAGTTGTTCAGTCTTGCACACTGAGGAGATGAAAGGGACCCAAGATTTCCCAGGTTACTGTGGACAATTACAGCAAATGCTTGATTTGACAATAGGAGTAGTTATTCATGGCAGCTGCTATCGTTGTGATGTCACCATTGGGATCTAAAAACATGCGGCATGCAAACTACATTAATTAGGTTATATACATATAATGAAGTTAATTAGGTATATGGTTACTCTTCCCAGGGATGTGGACTGTAGGAAGAGTAGCCATTGTTACAGCAATGGGGATCCAAATAAACAAACAAAGAAACAAACATATACGTACTGCATATCAGAAGATGCATATAGCATGGATATTATCCTTGTCTTGCAAGCACATATTTAGTTCCTTCACACATTGACTGTCACTAAGAGGCATGGGGCTCAGTAAGAAGTTGCAAAGAAACTAAATGTTTGTAAGAGAGTCCGTCCTTAACGCTCCCATTAATACAGCTGTCACGAGTGAAAGCATTATGCGTGGTGTGGTTTCTAAAACGTACCACACAGCAGGCGTGGAGCTATAGGGGGGACTGGGGAGGCAGCTGCCCCTTGCCCGGGCCCGGATGGGTGCCCATGGGGGCCTGGGTCTGGAGGTGCCAGGGAGGGAGGAATGGTTTCAAGTTGCTTTAATATCTGATTAAAGATGGAGAAAGTGCGTCCTCGCCTGTTCAGAAAGGTGTATGTAATGTTAAAGTCACTGTCCCTCAGTGGAATATATAGTAGTCAGTCCCAGTGACTGTTTCACTCATGGTTTAGCAAATGTGCTTCCTTGGTAAAAAATGAAACAAGAAATGCGGCCCAAACCCCTCCACCCACCCACCCCCCTCTCAACAGTTTACAGCAGCGCAGGTGATACATGTGAGGGGCCCGTTAATTGGTCCCGCCCCCCGGCCCGACGCTGACTTGTTCCGCTAGTGCCACACAGGTATACTGCAGACAGCCACTGACTGCAGGATTTTGTTTATTATTATACTTATCATGACCTTAATATGTTTGACAATATTCCAGTTACAAATGTAAAAGACTTTTTTTAAACGTACAAGGAGTTAATAAATTGTTGTACCTCTGTCTTTACTCATTTCAAAGCCTAATTAATATGCTTGTTGTAAAATACTTTTTGCATGTATGAAAAATAAACATACATGCTTTTTCCACACTGACCAGAAAATCCAGCAGATATAAAGTTTGCAGCTCCTATGTGCAGATAGATTTGATTTTCCTCAAGATGGTGCTACTAATTTCACTCAGGATTACAGATATTTTTTTTAATTTGACCAGCAGATGGCAGCGTTTGCACCTGGAAAAACATTTGTGCCATACAGCGCAAGAACTCGTGATGAGTTCATGATGACCCATTCAGAGAGACTGTGCTTTCTTCACCTAAGTACCATGTATTTTTTATTTTTTTTATTTTGTACATTTATTCATATATATAAATGAGACCCAGGTGATAGTAGAAATTAAATTCAAACTTTATCAAAGATACAGAACCCTGGTCCATAAAAAAAATAAAAAATAGAAAAGGGAAAAAAGAAAAAAGTTGGTAAAATTTTAACTTTTTTGGCCTTTTCTGCTATTGCAGAGATTTCCTGTAAATTATGAAAATACGATACAGAAATGGAGATTATGGAAAAGCTGTGAATGTCCTACCTAATAAAGGTAATCTTATTGGTGTGTGAATAGAATCACATATTTAAATAGAGATTGAAAAAGTTTCATGCTGCTCATGCTTGTACTGTATTTCAGGTATGTCTTTGTGCATACAATCATTCAGAGGTGCGGCAGTCCGTGAAGGCCTCTTCACTTCATCTTGGTTTCATGGGAACCTGCGTGCAGCTAATCCTCCTTTTGGGTCTAGAGGGCTTCTCCAAACAAATCATCCAGTTCTAAAACCCAATGCTCCTCAAGTGGGCTCCTGGCTCTCTTTGCAAAGTCCCACCATGTAACACACACACACACAAAAAGAGAAACCCTCTTTTTCATACCCCACACATAAAACGGCTACCTACCGTGAGGCAAATCCCTTGTCTCTGTCTTTTCTTCCAAGAGCAAGGGAAGGAGAAAGGAATGGGGTGTGGATAAGCCAGACCAGCAGGAGACTGTCAAGTTGAAGGACTGGATGACCTGTTTTGGAAGACGGGCTGAGTCTGAATAATGGCTGCTCATGAAGGGGTCATTGTTTGATTGGAAGCTCAAGGAAAGCGAGGATAAAGGCTTGGATCTTGATACTTTGATGTGGCTCCATCTGCTGTTTTTCATTATACATCAGAGAGTTGTTGTAGTGTACTGTATCAACACCTTTGCATCAGTTTACAGAATGACTGTGTACCAGACTCAGTTCCAGGTACACAGTGCCCTGCCCACTGTTGTCATCATAGATCTCCTTGAGAAGAACCCTCCATAATCTGCTTAGTTTGAGGTTGGATTCTGTTCTTTGGGTTCTGAAATGGATGATGCTCTTCATCTTCTCTATTTGTTTTCTTCAAGGTTTGTTATTCAACTGTCACCAATTGTGTAAAAAGAAAAGGTCATGTAGTGTAAGAGTCTTCTGTCGCTCTCTAGTTTTGAAAAAAAAAAAAAGTTCTTTAAAAGAGTTTCTATATTTACCAAATTGAAAACCGTGTTTTCTGGTTTTCCTCTGTAAACCATATTAAAAAGAATCCATTGTTAGAAATGAAGGTCCTAAAATTAAAGTATCCTCAGAAAAGGCTTTTTGTTTATTCAAGAAAAAACTTAAAAGGGTCTTTGAAGTGCCATATTAATATTGCATTACAATGGGTAGCGGAAAATGGTGTCTTGTATTTTTCTCACAATATTTTTGGTATATTTGTACCTTTCTTTTTATTAGTCCTGTAAAAGTGAAACCAGTTTTTTAAAATTTTCAGATTTCCTTATATATACATTTTGATTTGTAGCTTTTCTCCTGACAAATGTGGGAAACTATCAGTGTTTTCTGTGTCACCAAATAGGAAACGGTGTATCTAAAAACGAGTCTTGCATGGAGCTAAGCATAAACAAATGAAAAACATTGTGTGAAACATCAAGTCGTGTTAACTTTGTGAAGTATGAGTGTTGCTTTTATTGCATCCTAAGATTGCACGTGTTGTGTATCAGGATGAAGGTTATAAAACTGACTGTATATATTACTCTTGCCATAATGTCATGGTCCCATTTGATTTTTTTTCTGTACTTCGTTTTGAACATGAACCCTTTATACTCAGTGGTCAAACAATTCTTACATGAATTTATCAGAAAGCAAGTGTGAATGTGTCAGACAGAGCTGCTTCAACCCCTCAGCATCCTGAAGTGACTGAATCTTTATTAGCGCAGACTGAACTTCTGCACAGTGTCGCATGAGGTGAGTATTGTAAATATAGGCCTTTGCTGCAATTCTGTAGCAAAATTTACCACAAATTTGTGGTTTTTAGCATGTCAAAAACCTCATGTCGTGGAATTTTTAGACACAACCGTAGAAATGTACGTCGAACACTGACGCTGGTGCCATCATGATCCTATCATGTTGTAGACCCAAAAGAAGAGAAGAATATGGGATGTGCATGATGAATCTGGATTCTGATGATGAACAGAACCAGAAGCTGGCATAGGTTCACAGAAAACAACAAGAACAGGCTGGCAACAACAACAGAGGATTTTAGAATGAGAACTATTAATGTTGTGGAGGTTGATTACTGGAATGTTACAAAGGCGAGTTAATCAGCAGATGAGGAACAGCTAACAGAACAGTTGGATGAGATTCTGAGGAAAGGCACAGAGTGAACCAGGAAAAGCTGAACAGAAAATACTCCATTTTTAGATACATTAAGCACAGGATTTTGTAAATGATAATTTAATGCAAAGTTGGCATTTTTAATGGACTTTCAATGCAACTTTTAGAGCAACTTTGCATTAAAAGTGTCATTATTTACCAAATGACACTTCATGACAACTGACATAAACATTCATAAAAACGTCTTTATGTTCATGACAGATGTTATGTCATGTTTATGACAGTGTCATGTTAGTCTTATTCACACCCCTTCAAATAAAGTGTTACCATTGTTTTTGACTGGGAGTGGTGCATTTCTTTAGACAGCAAAAGTAGTACTAGGTGGACATGGAGGATCAGATTACTTGTCTCATATTGTACTATCATGACCTTGTAATAGTTTAAAAAATATGTAAAAAAAAAAAAAAAAAAAAAATGCATTATTAGTAAAAGTTACTAATAACTTTTACTAAGGCCCATTTAAGGTCAATGGGCCTTAAATGTTTTGAAAACAAAGTTGGGATTAATAAAAAGGGTTGTAATGTTCAGTATCCACATGATGGTGCTATTGTGTAACAACTGTTGTGGCACAAATAGTTTTGTTTATTTCACTGATTTTTACACTTCATTAAATCAAATAATAATCACTTGCATTATATAGAAAGTTTTATTAATACAACGAATCAAAATTAGGCTGATGAAATTGTTATATCTTTCAAAACTTCTAAAACTAGAACTTTGTACAGGATGAGAAGGATTTTTATTTATCTCTGAATTTTAAAGGGAGCTGATGCATTAATACTAAAACAAGAAATGTGGGTCCTTTTCACATCTCCAGTCAGATCTCCTACTGCAGGCTAAGGGATGAAATGGTAGACTTCAAAAATAACTATTTGGACGTTCAGTTTGCATTGTAATAATTGAGTACACAGGTTATAAATGCAGGTACCATATTTGGATATTTTAAATATGAACAGGATAGGCCAGGCATTTGAAGTATTGTGCAGGTGAAAGAAACCAGAACCCTCCACCCCCAAAAAATGTCTTGAATTAGTATTCTAGTCACACCTTGAAGTGACTAGAATACTTCAAGGTATTCTAGTACCTTGAAGTACTAGAATAAAGTGGCCGTCATAAAGTGGTCGTATTTATGTGCCAGGACAATTTTGCTCTGTAAAGATGTCATATCAAGATGCCATCTTGAAGATGGCATCCCAATTTTGTTAAAGGGCCACTATTATGTGTCAGGAAATTGAATTTTCTACACACAATCAATTTTCCTTTTTCCTTTAAAGCAGAATTCAGACTCTGTAAACTTTTGTCAGTTTAATGTAAATCCCACATTTTTGATACACTGTTTTGGAACATATACTTGCAAAAGAATTTGAATACGCTTCTAAAAAATATGAGCAACAAATGTTTGTGTAACTTTCAACAGAAAGTTACACAACAGAAGCATTAGAGCTTCTTAAGTCAAAATATGTCATACTCAAATGACAATATGTGCAACTGTTGTCTTTATGAATGCTGTATTGCAGTAATTTGCGAGTACAAAGGAAGAAACAGAAAATTTATCAGTACAGATCACATTTAGATTGAATTTGCAAAATATGTTCTTTTTATTAATATAAAAGTCAAAGATAGAAATGCCACATGCAAAAGTGATTCAAATCAAAATCCTTGTCATTGTCCAGTCGTCTCACAGCTGGCCCAAATCTGGCTGAGGAGCAGATTTAGCAAACCCCTTCTTTAAATCTCCAAGCAGAACCCTGTTTCTGGTGTAGAAAACTTTAGCCAAAGATGGATCCATGGGAGAAGGAATGTACTCCTCACACTTGTTGCCACCAAGGCTTGGTGCACACTCCACTGAGTAGCGAAAATAAAAGGTACCATGAGTAAAAATGCAACTGTAGCATTTGTGTAAACAGTATACTATATTTCTAAATAAAAAATGGATCATGACCAACAAGGTCAATAGGCTAGTTCTCAGAAGTCTAGATACGACTCAGGAAGGAGTAGACAGACTAGAAGTTGCAGATGTGAGTGCCTTGTATTCACAGTAATTAATTATTTACATTACAATAAGGGAAAAAAAGAAACATTCAAATGGCCATATTAAAATAAAAGGAAATAATACAAAGAAAGAAATATTAAATTAACAAATCAAAATAAAACAAATCAGTTCCACAGTTCCAGCAAGAAGCCACACTATTCAGTTCATACACCCCCCTGAACTGGGGCGGTTCAACAGGATCAGGTGAGTTGTTTAGAGGGCTTGCTGCAGTTCATATACTGACAAAAGTCAGATCAGAGTGAGAACAGTTTTGTTCATGGGATGCAGAAAGTCTCCCACCAGCCTGGTGGGGAAACCAAATCTTAACACCACAGGTGAAATCCTTTTAGGCTCTTGAACCTGATTCTTCAGCTCGCCATCGAACCTGGTCTGTACAATAAAGAAGGACCAGTCTCAAATATAATCAAAACATTCCAGTGTGCACACAAAAAAATATGATCGGCACTCATTGCAATATGAATAATTCTAATGATCATTTTGCTAATCAATGAATTTCCAAATACATTTCTAAATAAATCTTATTCATAAAAAGTCAATAATTATGCTCCATACAAAAACAAACAATATAAAAAACATGAAGCTAGGCAAATACTTTAATAAATATTTAAGGCATCTCATTGTTCTCCAATTTGTTTGTTCAGAGTCGCAATATAGTATCTGGATTGATAACGCTAAGTCTTCATAAAATGACTCACCAATTCCGCAGTTCATAAGGCATACAATCGGTTTTGTTTCCCTTATCCCTCAGCTCACAACCGGAGACTCCTAAAGTTGGTACAATTTTATCAGCATCATACATGATTAAAGAAAAACAGAATGTTACACTCTAATCTGGGATGGAGGATTCATGATTTGAGTGTCATCTTTATAGAATGAGAACTGTTTTATTTAGGGCCCTCTCCAGGTGCAGGACCACACTGCAGCATTTGAAAGACTGTGCACACTTGTGGATTCAAGTCATGTGACTTGGAAATACCGCTAACATACTATTGCCAGTAGTCATAGCAGAAAAGACCTTTTCTACTCCATGTCCACATTGCACAGAGTGGACGGAGCTGAGCAGTGCTGTCAATCAGTGCTCAATATTTTAGCTCCTGACTCACATAACCGCCGGGCCGTGTGTCTGAGGGAGATGGACACCCAAATCAGGTTTTGGTGACCTGATAGTACAAACTACAAAACCGAGTTAACTTGCAATACTGAGTCACTTGCTAAAAACATATAGTTCATCCCTCAAAACCAAATGTTCACATTAATGGAAGTGACAATGGCAATGGAATAAAAAGTCCAGGTTTATGTCGAAGCGAGTCAAAAGGATTTCCCATGTTTTCATTGTGACACTTCACTCTGCATGTACTTTCTAATACAAGAAAACCACTGTAGAAAAGATTGTTAATTATTTGTTCCAGCCCTTTAGTTTGGTTTTCTTTATCTAGGTGTTTCATGTGTAGTGCCTTTTTCCTCCACTGGGTGGCTTCTTCTTCATACTTCACTTATGGACATGAGCATTCAGTGGGGCGGCTCTCAAGGCAGATTTGTTATTACCTCTTTACATCGTGTGCGTCCATTGAATGTAAGTGGTACTGTTGATGTCTAAGAGCTGTATTTGTATATTGTCTTGTCGAATGTTATGGTCGCTTAGTGTGGTTTGTTCGTATTATGTAGAGCTAGAGCTAACTGTTTAGGTTAAGCTAGTAAGCTCAGTTAATTAGACGCAGCTGTCGCTGGTGTTACAATTTCCGACCGAAATGCCGTGTTTCTCTTGTATGTTTTGTAGAGTTACGCTATTGTCGGTCGGATTGGTTGTTGTTTGCGTGTAGAGCATTTACAGACATATACTCATTGTTTGTATTTGTTTGTCTTTATAGGAAACCACACATACTCACAGCTACATACACACGCATACACCCAATACACACACAATCTCATCTACAAGCGCACCCCCTTGAATCCTGCCTGTTATGTGTATGGATGAAGCTGGAAGTATATTAAAGTCAAGTTAAGCCTAATTCTGGAATCGGACGTTCTCTCCTTCCAATAACTCACCTCAACATATATAATAGCTGTCCTAACACGACGCCTGGAGTGATTGCTTATCCACAATAAAACCAGTTTCAGTTTTTAATACAACCACATTTTGGTGACACTTTACGAAAGTGCTCAAGACAACACTATTCACTATTTGCTCAGCCATTTCAAAACTGCAGAGACAGTAAGTGATGTAAATGAGTACCACACATCAAGGCTTCACACTTTTAATGCAATTAGACTCTTTGCGATTGAGATGCCAGTTTGTTCATAGCCCTGTTCAAAAGCTAAGAACAATATTATTTATAGCAAACATTTAAAACAACCAATGGATAAAGCTGTACACTGTTGTAAAAATATCATCAGTGAAACCTAAAGTTCATCTGAGAGAAATTGTTCAGTCAGGGAGACATTTTAAGGAAAGAATGATGAAAAAATATCTAAAATATACTGTCAAATAACGCTTCCACCTCTATTTAATGTTAGAGACGTGAAAAAATACAGCCGTCTGTTTAGAGAAGTCCAAATATGGATTTTAATATAATAAAACATTCTCTTAACACTTGCAATAATGAAAGAGACATTTCATTGTCTTTGTGGATGCTTTATTGCAATATCTTGCAGACAGGAAAGAAAAGTGAAAGCAGGATTATTGGTGGGTATTTTCGCTCATATATAATAGTGACATGATATTACTGCGAAACCTTTTGCACACAAAAGTTAAAGAAGACACACTACAAGCAAATGCATTTGTTTTCTTTTTCAAGAAATTATCTCAAAACTGGTCTAAACCTGCCTGACTAGCTGTCTTAGAAAACGTCTTCATGGAATTGCCAAGCAGAACCCCATTCCTGGTGTAAAACTCTTTGGCCAGTGAGGGATTCATGGGGGAGGAAATGTACTCATCACACCGGCTTCCTCCCAGACTTGGTGCACACTCCACATAGTAAGAGAAGAAGAACGTTCCATAATCAAACATGCAGCTGTCTGACACAAACCCTTTCCGAAGATCAAAAGAGCACTCGCCAAGCAGATCTCTATTCCAGTAAGTATCCTCATCATATACAGAAAATGTCAACTTGTTTTGCATATTGATGACAATGGGTCCAAAATCAAATTTTTCTGACCATCTGGGATTGTCATCATCACTGATTATGTCAGTGCGCTTAAGCTGGTCACCATACTTGACCTCCACTGAACCGTCTGTCTGCGTCCACTTATCACCATACAGCCCCCTTGCATAAAGTTTGTACACCACCAATGTGGCAAGACCTTTTCCAGCAGGACAACAGTTTGCCTTTACATTGTTGTTGCTGTTACACACACAAGCACAAGGATCTCTTTTGTTGGATCTATGTCCAATTTGACAGGTTTCAGAACATTTTTTCAGCACTGCATTTTTTAAAATGTACTGCTCCACTTCTTTTTTCAGCCCATTTTTTGCCCGGTGATTATCTGGAAGTATGGTGTGAAGAGGTTTCAAGTTATACTGCACGATATCAGGTATGGTTTTAAGAGAGTTTAACCAGTTTTTATACACATCAGGGTCCGAACCGCCCCCAAAAAGCGCAACTCTCATATCATTTCCACCAGTGACCTCTGTGAAACGCTCAGTAAATTCTGAGCTGAAACTTTGTCCTGAGCTCAATTTTTTCTTCTTGTCTTCGCAGTGTTTAGTCATGGCTTTAACACTAGCAGTGTTAGCAAAGCTAGCTGATGCTTCAACCGTCAAACAGTCACTAACATCTGTTGCTGTAAACCCATTCATGGTTGCCTTGCAGGTCTGAAAAGAGGTTGTTGCCTTTATTTCCCCTCCAAGATACACCTGTGTGATATAATGAGTGCCATACGTGTCGATCAGGTTGTGATATGGTGACGCTTTTCCAGGAGAATATGGAGGCACAGAGTTCACAGCTGCAAGAAAGTCATGACTCAAAGGAGGACTAGTGGTCAGTCTGTACCTGTGGAGCAGAAAAAGAATGAAAAGAAGTAAAGGATTGTCAGAGTCAGTTTGAAAATATCATGGTGGTACATGAACATGTTGATGTATGATTTAATCATTTTTCACAATCTTTCCAAAAAGCATGTTGCAAATTTTATTAGAACAGACGGGGGAGTTGGTGGGATCACCTTAAAAGCTTTTATCATTTTCCTAAATCTATCTTAAAAGTAGAATTACTGATTTAATGTAATGTATTGGTTATTGAATGTTGCAGTTTGTAGGGCATTAAACACACAACTTCATTTCATCTATACCAGATACTTCTAGGTCAGACTCGGCATTCGATCCGACTCAAAAGACAGGAATTAGTGACTCCTTACATTAAGTAGACCTACAATCGCATATGTAGACCTTCAGTCATCCAGATTATGGCAATCCTTAAGTTCTCTTTTTTCTTGAGGACTTTTCACATTTCCTCCAAAAAGCATCCTCAGTTCTGAACATAGTTGGAAGTAACAAAAATATAAAGTCCCTTTTCAGCTGATACCTACTTGTTATCTCGACTTAGATTTACTTGTTTATTATGGTTTTCCATTAAGTACTGGTTTTGGTACGAGCCCCTTTACGTGACCGGCGTTCTAAGAAGGCCAAGTTAATCTGAAAATGTGATTCATAAGTGATCGGCATCTCATCCCAAATTAGTTAACAGGCTATTCAATGGAAAAAACAACGCTTGATGTTAGTACCTGATTCAATGTTTGGAACTTGGCAGTTCATGAACTGAAATAGCGAATGATGAATCGGAATCTATAAATCAGATGGAAACTTCAAGACAAGAGTCACTGCTTGTTTAAAGTATGAAGTAAAATATAATCTTAAAGAAAATGTTAGAGAAATTAGAATTCAGAGCGAGTAAGATCCTTAACATACAGCATGATGTAATTAAGATACTCTAAAGACGTAAATAAATTTCAACACATAGTTATCTGCTTAATAGCAGTGCTCTTTCTCCTCTAAAATTTGCTGTGTCCTAAAGCCTGAAAAATATTGATTTTGATTTTCACCTCTGACTTTAACCTAGATACAGACCCCACTAGTGTCTCAGTTATTGTCATCCTTCTTCCTTGAAGTAGCTTGTAAAAGACCTGCTCTCCGTCGCGGCTGGTTTGCTTTGAAAACTAACCTCAAGCTTTTCAATTGTCACACTTTTTTGCCCCCCAACTGCTTATCTCCATGTATAGTATGTCTTGATTTGCACTTTATGTATACTCTAATTTGTAACACAGAGTTTGCTTCTCTGAGATTTGGATTTGCAGTTTTGTAAATTATGGTGGCTCTTCTTGATAAAAAATAAATAAATAAATCTGTGTTTTGTCTGTTATTTATTGTGTTTGTGCTGTTATGTGAATTTCCTTCTGGGATTAATAAAATATGTTCATTCATTCAGTCATTCATTCTCCTTTTACTAATTGTTCTGTATTAGTATGTTAATATAATTTAAAAATCAAGCTCATGAAGTTTATATGTAATGAAACATAATACATAACACTGGGCTACAAAAAATATTTTTTGGAAGTTCAACTGAATGAGAACTATTTTTACACCGCTGAATCCAAAAATGACATCCATTTTCTTCAATCAGGTCAGGTTTTTGTTCTAATTTGATTTAGAGAAATCTGATCTTCTAACTAAATCAATTACATTTTTGTAACATTATCAGTTAATTTCGGTTAATATTTCTTGCCAAAAAAGGTTTTAGACAAAAAAATATGTTTTCTAACAAAGAGTATTAATTGTTATAAACCTGGATTTCTGTAAATCAAATAATAAACACTCACAAGGGTAAGAACATGTATATTGAACATTACGTCTTCATTGTGCAAAGTTCTCCATCTCTTTTCTGTCCTGATGGAATCTCATTTAAAACATTTCTCAATGAACACAAAAGACACCCATCCAACTCATTAACAGCATCCATGTGCATTCTCACCTATAATAGTTACAGTTGACAGATTGGCGGACAAATTCGTAGCGATCGCTTTTGGATTTTTTCATTCCAAATTCAGAAGCCCTGGAGTGTGACCCTCCAAGGCCAACACCAACAGTGACTGAAGGGTCTACAGGGATTTCCAGACCAATCTTCCAGTCGTTGGAGACCGATGATGTGGAATCGTTGACGAGAGATTCCACAGAATCATAGAGCATGCTGGAAACCTTCATGCTGCACTTTGGGAAGATTCTCCAGTCCACCACAGAGACTGGGACCTTCTGGTCCTCTCCATTCTGGTAGAAGTTTCTGTACATTTTGCAAGTGCCGTTTCCAAGGTCCCATGTCTCAGTGTCGATGACATAGGCACCCTTCCTCTCCATTGTCACAATGTCAAAGCCTTCTCCACCCAGGTTGTAGCCGGGGACAAAGTGAGCTGTTTTACATTGTTGTGGAGAACCAATGAAACTCATGGTGGATGAGAGTCCAGGAGGAATCCACATCCAAAACAGGAGCATGAGTTGCCAAAGGTTTGCCATCTATGGGGGAATAAAAACAAGGAACATCACACAAAAACACAAAATCCACAGTGTCAATTTTAAATGCATTTCCTCACTGCTCGGAATGGCAACAGAAAATAAAACATGTAAAGTTTTGTTTTAAGTAGATAAATAAAAAATAATTGGAGCAGGCAAAGAGTATCTTGGTACCTTACTTTGACTGTAGATGGCAAGTTCTGGTCAGTGGTTTCCAGTTTCCAACTCATTTACAGCACTAATGCAGAGGTGGAGCTACAGTGTACAAATGTGACTCTCACATGTGTTATTAATAGTTTAATTTAGCAGCTGGCTTGCATTAACAAGGAAATGCAACAACTTCTCTTGAGTCTCTCAAGGTTTTGTTTATTGGTGACAATGTGAGAAATTGGTTTTGTGTGTGTTTATCAGTCACTGTGTCATGGCAACTTCTTGATTGGTTCCAGCTGTCTGATGTTTCTCCTGATTACCCCCAGTGTATGTACTCCCACCTGTGTTCCCTGCGCCCTGTCGGATCTTTGTCAAATGTCGGGTCTGGAGGCAGACATGACAGGAACTGCCTAGCCTCTTTGCTCCCCTGTGCTGCCTAGACTTCTGTTCTCTTTAAAGTCATCATTTTTTATTGCAACCTGGGTCCAGCCGGGTCCATTCTCACCAACTCACCAATCTCCAATTCATGGCAAACAATCCATTTGAGTCAATTGTTTTTAATACTCACTTGATCATAGCATTACTCTCATGACAATGTCTCCAGCCTTTCCCTTTTTACATGTTTCAAGTTTGTTGTTTTTTATCTCTAATGTTAATGTAAAAGAGTTGTTTCACCTTCTTGCAAATTTGCAAAGAGTCTCACTTTAAACATGACATATTGAGCAATACTGTATGTTTAGAAAGAGCTAACATGAACAAAAATGCATCAAAACAATTTTTACGTGCTTGGTGTGCTTCTGACTTTAGAATGCCCTTGATGTTGCGCCATAAAAGTATTAAAGTCTAGAAGGTGCCTTCAGGTCTGAAACTTGAGTTACCATCTCTAGGTTTTTCTGTTCTAAGCCTCATCATTACACGTTATCTTATCCTTCACTGTTTTGGTGGCTGAATGAAAATATAAAAAATAACACTATTATAAAGTTCTTCGTAACTAAAACTACAAGACAGACAACAACTTTCTCAGTTTGTATTTTCCTCTTTTTAATGAAAACTGAAAATAACGTCTGACTTCTCTTTGTGACTCTCAGTCAGCATCATGGCCCAGCTTCTAAAGAGCTCAAAATATTTCAGAAATGATGCTTGTTTTATCAAGTTGTAGTGGAATTTCACACTTGGGCATATATACTGTTCATCTTTATACTTCCCCTTTCAGAAAAATCACAAGTAGCCTATTTAAACTTTCTTAAAAGTCAGCTGACTGGTTATGTGTGTGTGTATGCGTGTGTGTGTGTGTTCAAATTGTGTTTATTGAAGGTGATTTTTAGTATCAAGATTTTTTGGGGGACTTGCACGATTTTTTTCATAAATCTAGGATGTCTAGAAAGGGTGGGCCCCGTAACCCACACCATTCTACTTCCGGGCCCCTTAAAGTATATTAACAAGAACGTGTGTGTGTGTGGGGGGTGGGGGTGCGCGTGCGTGGGAGTGTGTGCAGGTGTTACCATTTAAACGTGGCATCCTACTGTGCAAAATCAGACTTGTAATACCTGCTAAGAAACATCAGAGACTTGAGAATATCCTTCTGGTACAGCAGCATGGTGCCAGCCCTTGTTTTGCCAGCTTATCATATTTTGACTTTAAATTTGCTACACGACTGTATAGTAAACCATTTAGGGCATACAGTCTTTTAAAGTTCATATACCAAGGTGTTTTCTGTAGTGGTCGTTTGGGGACCAATTTGAGACTTATGGCCTGGACGCACTCACAGGAAAACCTCTCCAGAATGATTGCCTGTGTTGTTGCTATCAGACTTAGACTTGTAATAGTTAAGTCCAGAGGCAGCCACAATGCACAACCTCGAGTCGTGACTGAGCTATCGTTTTAGTTAGGACGTGCCATACACCAACTGGAGAGAGCTGCTGTTTTTCACGTTTTAAGTTTGTTAAAACAGAAAAGATCAAGGATGATTTTTAACCACAGACAATAAAAATTATATAAATCTCTGAATTTTCCTGTCGACTCACAATATGTATGAATACAACAACATGCTCTTTTACATTCAATTTAAATTTTTAGTCAGAAGAAACATGTTAGTCGAGTTAAAATATTACTTTAAATTTAAACTTGAAAGGAGTATATAGGCATTGTTGACCCATAAAAAAACCTGTATAAAAATGTGACAAATGCATAATGGTGAGGCTTAAAATGGAGAAAATCAAGCCAAAGCCCTATGGCAACATAAATATAACCCTAAACTAAAGAACTCAAGTACTTCCTGTAAAAGTAATGTGTCAATGACAAATTTTGAAAGCTAGAGGTTCTAAAACCTCACATTCACACAATAACAACAGTCATCATGAAAACAAAGAGGTTGGTTAGAGTTTTTTTTTTTTGGTTTATTAAACAGCAGTCGGTTTTCATGTGAGTCAACTGTGTCAATTGGGGAATCACACTAAGTGTATCACAAGGGTGAAAGATAATTTGACTCAGGGTTAAGCGGATCCATTATCTGTATAAAGTGCACAGCACTGCTTCTGACGAATTTAAGAGAATAGGTGTGAATTGAATTAATTTATTAGCTTGACCATCAGCAAAAATAAGAACTACTATAAAATTAAATATTTTGGTTGTTTTATTGGTAAGGAGCATTCAGACGCAGATGAACACAGTGTCAGGGAGGAAAACATGCATTAACAGTCTTAGTTGTTACTGTTTATTCATCTGGCAGGATAATGGGGCAATTTCTTAAACGTTTAAGCCTTAGAATAGAATAGCTTGTAGATTTACACACAGACAAAATATAAAATAATAAAAAGAGAAAAAATGAATTTAACTTCAACATAAATTCTATGTAATTATATGAAAAATTAGTGTACTCATGTTCAATGAAATGACTGCCATTTTGTCCTTGGGCAAGATACTTCACACACTTTGGCTGCTGGTGGTGGTCAGAAAGGCATCTTCTCATTTTGCAACTGAGAAGATGCAAAATGGCAGCCTCACTCCACTGAAACTTAGCTAGATAGCAGCTGTGGCTACGATCTAGTAGCTTGCTGTCATCTGTGTGTGAATGTGTGCATGAATGAAAAGTACTTATTTTATTGTAAAGCTTCTTTGAGAACCCTCTCAGGGTTGAAAATATATACGTCTGATGTCACTTAATTTCCTTGTCAAAATTAACTCAGTTTATTTGAGACAAATTATTATCTTTTAATGAGTTACATGTGAGCTTTGATAGCTTGGAATATAAGTAAATGCAAAGCTCTTATCCAGACCTCACATTGATTACTACAGAGAGCATACATGCTGATCTAGAAGCAAGCTATCTAGATTAAACGAGCACGTTGCACTTCTTAAAACAGGAAGACTTTTCACAAGAGCGTTCAGAAATAAGCGAAATCAGCAAGGTATAACTCATGACTCGAATGCCCACTAGATGGTGATGTTGTACAAGAATTATTATGTTTTTACTGTTCTCAGATTCAGCTTTCTCTTTACTACATTTTTCTATGAGTAGTTAAATACATCATTGTTACTATGCACTGCCTTCCCAGACTATTCTAATAGAGAGAGGAATTATTAAATTACTACATGGATAACTCTGCATTCAAATGTTCACAACTAAGAAATTGTCACCTGATCAAATGTGTTTCTGCAGGCATTCTGAACTGAAGATGTTTCATATGGTAAGTTTCTCAAGTCTTGCTGTATTTAGTTGATCTTTCTATATTCATCATTGCTTTAGATGTGTTGCCATATGAATTCACTTTGGCATTGTCGTATTATTTTCTTTGTTCATATGAATTTATTACTATAGATCAGTGTCCCCTTGATTTGTAGTTTCTTTGTGTCTCAGCTTTATTTGTGTCAATTATTTACCTTCACTAAATTTCCCTGTTTGATCTCCCCTGTTTCTAATTCCCTGATTAACTCACCTGCACTCTATGTCATTTTCCACTCTTTCCTCAGTTTATGAGGTTTTCATTGCTGGTTCTCCACAATTTTTTTAAGTTGTGCTATCTCAAACTTTTTACTGCCCTAGTCTAGTCAACATTGTGAAAAGTATGTTTTCTGGGAACACCACTGGTTCAAACCATGTAATTTATGTTTCCCCGATTAAAGTTTTCAGCATGCTCATTCTAAGTTCATGTCCTGTATTTTGGTCAATCATTAAACCTAAAAACGTGACTAATATCAGAATGGGTAACCCTGAGGTGGCAACATTCAACTACCTGAGAAGATATTCTTCTACTTGGCCTCATCAAATCCTCAAGACTATCGACCCATTAAAACACTTTCATACCTTAATAAAAACCATCGCTTTAACTATATCAACATTCTGAAACCAAAATTTGTAATCGTTGTAGAAAACTGCAAAATAAAATTGTGTAAAATGGCAATTATGGATATTTAATCCACAAAATATCAATGCAGTTATTCAGGTTATCAACATTTTCTAACAAAAAATTTTGTCTGTCTTTTGGAACTCTTTGTGTTTTGACTTTTAGTTTGGAACAACCAAACTTCCAAGCTCTACGTCACTGAATGTTAACAATGCTCACTTTTACTCCAGCACAAAATGACAGTCTTCACAACTTATACAAAATTATAATGTTAAAATGTCATATCCCATGGTTCTCCAATAGAGATAAAATTGACATTAATACTCTGTTTACCTCACTGAGCAAACAACTAAACACACAAAATCCCCAGTTAGCCTGACATGCACACTGTTTTGCTGCAGCAGAAAGCCTTAGCACACTGGATAAACCCATACATTCTTGGATGAACATTGAAACTCTATATTTGAGATATCCATCTCATCTACTAGAAATAGTAGTCGAGTTAACCAAAATGTAAAAAAAAAAATTGTCAATTCATTAAAATTTGATTTTTGAGCTTCAAAATCAATTTTGAATGAATGTTTAGCAGCGTCAGTAGAAGGTGGGTGAACAAAACCATTCACATAAAATGAAGCGTCTGACATTTCCTGTCCCATACAGTGGAACTGTGCTTTCCGTCACCGCTGCAAGCTTGCAAATGCATCCTACTCGAAAGCACATTTTTCATCCGTTTCTAGTGATAGAATCTGGGGCAGGTTATTTGATTGAAAAGTACTCTAATTTGAACTAAAGTTATTGTCAGAAAGAATTGTTCACATTAGCAACTTCCCAGTGAGTATTGCCTAAAATATACTGTCAAATGACGCTTCTACCTGTATTTAAAATTAGAGACGTGAAAAATACAGTTATCTGTTTAGAGAAGTCCAAATATGGATTTTTAATATAATAAAACATTCTCTTAAAACATACAATAATGAAAGAAACACTTCATTGTCTTTGAGGATGCTTTATTGCAATATTTTGCAGACAGGAAAAAAAAGTGAAAGCAGGATTATCGGTGGGTAATTTTGCTCATATATAATAGTAACATGATATTACTGCGAAGCTTTTTCCACACAAAAGTTAAAGACACACTACAAGCAAATGCATTTGATTTCTTTTTCAACAAATTATCTCAAAACTGGTCTAAACCTGCCTGACTAGCTGTGGCTTAGAAAACTTCATGGAATTGCCAAGCAGAACCCCATTCCTGGTGTAAAACTCTTTGGCCAGTGAGGTATTCATGGGGGAGGAAATGTACTCATCACACCGGCTTCCTCCCAGACTTGGTGCACACTCCACATAGTAAGAGAAGAAGAACGTTCCATGATTTAACATGCAGCTGTCTGACACAAGCCCTTTTCGAAGATCAAAAGAGCACTCGCCAAGCAGATCTCTATTCCAGTAAGTATCCTCATCATATACAGAAAATGTCAACTTGTTTTGCATATTGATGACAATGGGTCCAAAATAAAATTTTTCTGACCATCTGGGATTGTCATCATCACTGATTATGTCAGTGCGCTTAAGCTGGTCACCATACTTGACCTCCACTGAACCGTCTGTTTTGCCAAACGTATCACCATACAGCCCCCTTGCATAAAGTTTGTACACCTCCAATGTGGCAAGACCTTTTCCAGCAGGACAACAGTTTGCCTTTACATTGTTGTTGCTGTTACACACACAAGCACAAGGATCCCTTTTGCTGGATCTATGTCCAATTTGACAGGTTTCAGAACATTTTTTCAGCACTGCATTTTTTAAAATGTACTGCTCCACTTCTTTTTTCAGCCCATTTTTTGCCCGGTGATTATCTGGAAGTATGGTGTGAAGAGGTTTCAAGTTATACTGCACGATATCAGGTATGGTTTTAAGAGAGTTTAACCAGTTTTTATACACATCAGGGTCCGAACCGCCGCCAAAAAGCGCAACTCTCATATCATTCCCACCAGTGACCTCTGTGAAACGCTCAGTAAATTCTGAGCTGAAACTTTGTCCTGAGCTCAATTTTTTCTTCTTGTCTTCGCAGTGTTTAGTCATGGCTTTAACACTAGCAGTGTTAGCAAAGCTAGCTGATGCTTCAACCGTCAAACAGTCACTAACATCTGTTGCTGTAAACCCATTCATGGTTGCCTTGCAGGTCTGAAAAGAGGTTGTTGCCTTTATTTCCCCTCCAAGATACACCTGTGTGATATAATGAGTGCCATACGTGTTGATCAGGTTGTGATATGGTGACGCTTTTCCAGGAGAATATGGAGGCAGAGAGTTCACAGCTGCAAGAAAGTCATGACTCAAAGGAGGACTAGTGGTCAGTCTGTACCTGTGGAGCAGAAAAAGAATGAAAAGAAAGGATTGTCAGAGTCAGTTTGAAAATATCATGGTGGTACATGTACATGTTGATGTATGATTTAATCATTTTCACAATCTTTCCAAAAAGCATGTTGCAAATTTTATTAGAACAAATGGGGGAGCTGGTGGGATCACCTTAAAAGCTTTTATCATTTTCCTAAATCTATCTTAAAAGTAGAATTACTGATTTAATGTAATGTAATGATTATTGAATGTTGCAGTTTGTAAGACATTAAACACACAACTTCATTTCATCTATACCAGGTACTTCTAGGTCAGGCTCAGCATTCGATCCGACTCAAAAGACAGGAATTAGTAACTCCTTACACTAAGTAGACCTACAATCGCATATGTAGACTTTCAATCATCCAGATAATGGCAATCCTTAAGTTCTCTTATTTTTTGAGGACTTTTCACCTTTCTTCCAAAAAGCATCCTCGGTTCTAAACATGAAGTAACAAAATATAAAGTCCCTTTTCAGCTAATACCTATTTGATTAGCTATACTTAGATTTACTCGTTTATTATGGTTTTCCGTTAAGTGCTGGTTTTGGCACCACGCCCTTTACATGGCCGGGGTCCGAAGTACGCAAAGTAAACCTGAAAATGTGATTCATAAGTGATCGGCATCACATCCCAAATTAGTTCAAATATAATCATTCAGTCACTCATTCTCCTTTTATTAATTGTTTTGTATTAATTTAATAGAATGTCAGCATGAAGCTCATTAAGTTTATATGTAATGAAACATATCATATAATGAATTGTGACTGACGTATTTGTCACTCCTGTTTGCTTTATTCTTAACTCCTGCCATTATTTTGGCTATTTAGAACATTTCTCAATGAACACAAAAGACACCTATCCAACTCATTAACAGCATCCATGTGCATTCTCACCTATAATAGTTACAGTTGACAGATTGGCGGACAAATTCGTAGCGATCGCTTTTGGATTTTTTCATTCCAAATTCAGAAGCCCTGGAGTGTGACCCTCCAAGGCCAACACCAACAGTGACTGAAGGGTCTACAGGGATTTCCAGACCAATCTTCCAGTCGTTGGAGACCGATGATGTGGAATCGTTGACGAGAGATTCCACAGAATCATAGAGCATGCTGGAAACCTTCATGCTGCACTTTGGGAAGATTCTCCAGTCCACCACAGAGACTGGGACCTTCTGGTCCTCTCCATTCTGGTAGAAGTTTCTGTACATTTTGCAAGTGCCGTTTCCAAGGTCCCATGTCTCAGTGTCGATGACATAGGCACCCTTCCTCTCCATTGTCACAATGTCAAAGCCTTCTCCACCCAGGTTGTAGCCGGGGACAAAGTGAGCTGTTTTACATTGTTGTGGAGAACCAATGAAACTCATGGTGGATGAGAGTCCAGGAGGAATCCACATCCAAAACAGGAGCATGAGTTGCCAAAGGTTTGCCATCTATGGGGGAATAAAAACAAGGAACATCACACAAAAACACAAAATCCACAGTGTCAATTTTAAATACATTTCCTCACTGCTCGGAATGGCAACAGAAAATAAAACAAGTAAAGGTTTGTTTTAAATAGATAAATAGAAAATAATTGGAGCATTCAAAGAGGAAAAGTATCTTGGTACCTTACCTTGACTGTAGATGGCAAGTTCTGGTCAGTGGTTTCCAGTTTCCAACTCATTTACAGCAGTAATGCAGAGGTGGAGCTACAGTGCACAAATGTGTACAAATGTGATTCTTGCATGTGTTATTAATATCAGTTTAATTTAGGAGCTACTTTGCATACACAGTGACATGCAACAACTTCTCTTGAACCTCTCAAGGTTTTGTTTGGTGGTGACACACCATTTGAGTCAATCATTTTTTTAATGTGTACTCACTTGATCACTGCATGACTGACAAGACAGGTGTTTGGGATCATTTGCTTATTATGTAGTCAGGGTCCATGGTATCCTTAGACCTCAGGATTAAGTTTGTCACCCAAGTTGTTATTGTAGTTTTCTGTCTCCAGCCTTGCCATTTTTATATGTTACAATCGTTTTATCTGTAATCTTAATGTCAAAAGGTTTTTTCACCTTCTTGCAAATTTGCAAAGAGTCTCACTTTAAACATGACATCTTGAGCAATACTGAATGTTTAAACAGAACATGAACAAAAATTCATCAACATAGTTTTTACGTGCTTGGAGTGCTTGTAAAATTAAAATGATGTTGATGTTGCACTATAAAAATATTAAAGTCTAAAAGTTGCCTTCAGGTCTGAAACTTCAGTCTCAGACTCAAGTATCTCTGGTTGAGGTTTTTCTGTTCTAAACCTTATCACTACATGCTATCTTATCCTTCAATGTTTTGGTGGCAATATTAAAAAATAGTTGTAAAAAAAATTCAATTATATTACTATTATAAACCTCTTCAGGACAAAAACTACAAGACAGATAACTACTTTCTCAGTTTGTATTGTCTTATTTTTAATGAAAACTGTAAATGATTTCTGACTTCTCTTTGTGACTCTCAGTCAGCATCATGGCACAGCTTCTAAAGAGCTCAAAATATTTCACAAATGATGCCTGTTTTATCAAGTTGTGGTAGAATTTCACACTAGTCAGGTGTACATTTTTAGACTTCCCCTTTCACAAACATCACAAGTATTTACATTTTCTTGGAACTCATCTGAATATATATATATATATATATATATATATATATATATATATATATATATATATATATATATATATATATATATATATATATATATATATATATAAACAATGTTTAAAACAAGGAGGGACATACCTTGGCGCTAGAGAGCACTCCTTTTTTAAATTCTAAGAAACCTTTAAGTATGGATGGAGAAGTGGAGTATTGATTACTAACGTCATTCCCACATTGTGTTCTCTTATATTTACAAGCAAATAACTAAGCATTTTTAGAAATTACTGCTTTTAGAATTTTTTACTGAAGTACTAGTCTTTCTAAAAGTTGTGCAAACTTGGGAATGGCTTTTGTCTACCTGTTTAAGGTAAACCATGAAATGGCAACCTTTCTGGTGCGAAACTTATTTTTGTAGATAGTCTTCTCAGACATTCTTACACTAAATAGACCTACAATCGCAGATGTATCAATCAATCAAATTTTATTTGTATAGCACATTTCAGCAGCAAGGCATTTCAAAGTGCTTTACATAATTAATAAATAAATAAAAACAGGAATAAACAGTGAGAAAGAGATTTTGAAAAAAAAGAAAGAAGATTAAAAAAGATAAAAAACATTAAAACCCCTTTTCAACCATGTGAGACGACACCCGCACCCCTGTCCTTGACTTTAGTTAAATGTCGTTTAACTGGGACTCTAACCCTCTGGGACTTTGGTCAAAAACGCCGTTTGACAAGGACTCCAACCTGGAGTGGGCTACTGGGTGCCTTTAAATCTCAACTTAAAACCCACCTATTTAGAATTGTGCGAAATGGCCATTATGAATATTTAATATCCATGCAGCTATTCAGATTATCAACATTTTCTAACAGTAAATTTAGTCTGTCTTTGTGTTCTGACTTTTAGCTTGGAACGACCAAACTTCCAAGCTTTATGTCACTGAATGCTAACATAGCATTCACTTTTACTCCAGCACTCAAAATGACAGCCTCCACAACTTATACAAAGGTATAATGTTAAAATGTCATACACCATTTTTCTCATGCACTACACGAGCCCAATAGAGGTAAAATTGCCATTAATCCCTTGTTTACCTCACTGAGCAAATAACCAAGCACAAAAAGTCCCCAGTAAGCCTGACATGCACACTCTTTTGCTGCAGCAGAAAGCCTTAGCACACTGGATAAACTCGTACATGCTTGAAACACTGTATTTGATGTATCTATCTCAACTACTAGAGATCTCTGAGTTAACCAAGAAGTCAAGACACACACAAAAATGTCACTTAATTCCTTTAAAATGTGATTTTTGAGCTTCAAAATCAATTTTGAATGAAAGTTTAGAGGCGTCAGTAGGAGGTTGGTGAACAAAAACATTCACATAAAATGAAGCGTATGACACTTCCTGTCCCCTACAGTGGAACTGTGCTTTCCGTCACCGCTGCAAGCTTGCAAATGCATCCTACTCAAAAGCACATTTTTCATCTCTTTGATAGAATCTTGGCCAGATTATTTGATTGAAAAGTACTCCTAATCTGAACTAAAGTTATTGTCAGAATTGTTCACATTAGCAACTTCCCAGTGAGTATTACTGATATTCAAAAATCAACCTCAAATTTTAAACCACCAAGCACCACGTGGGCAATTACATGACTATTCTGGTACATCCTCCAGTGACTTAAAATGACAAAACAAAGAGATCTAATCTCAAGTGAAAAAGAGAAGAAACAAGTTTGAATGCCTCCTATCATAACTCACTATTTCAAGTCTTTTTATTTTGCTATTTAAAGAGCAAATATTAAAGCTATTTTTTTTACATGAAAACATTAAAAAATGATTTGGAAAATGTTTTGTTTTTATTGTTTTTCAGTCTCTATGATACTGATGCTTAATTTGAAAAATGATCCAAAAACCACACTTTATTAATTTGGAAATATAGTCTCACTCAGCTACATGATGATAAGGCCTTTTATCTAGAGTTTAAGGCATACATGCAAAGGAATATTTGTCACAGGGTGCAGTAAATCATACTGTATTTCTCCTTTATAGTATGTGTTCAATGCTGCAAGGTCTACACATTTAGCAACTTGGCCCCATTGAAAGGTTGCAAATCATGCTGTAGCCACAGCAGGGTTGACCTAGTCAGATAAATTGTTGATGACAGCTTTGGTACTTAGATACTGGTATTTATGACAGTTATAACTCAGAGATCTTCTTTGTTCAGTGCTATTCTGGGAAAGGCAACACAGCACTTAGATGACATGATAGGCCACAATGAAGAAAGAGTTTTTAAAACATGCAAACAAATACAAATTCTGAAAATAAACATGAAATCCCTAAACCTTGTAGTGATTGCTTCCTTGAAGAGCATTTGTGATCTTATACACTGATCAGGCATAACATTTTAGCCACTGGCATCCATGTCTCTACTACTTTACCTTTTAGAGGGTGGGATATACAATATTAAGAAATAAGATAACATTTTGTCCTCAAAATGTGTGTGTTAGAAGCTGGGATGCACAAGCTTAAGGATTTGAGTGAGCCAAATGTGGTTCTTCTTTTCAAGAGCAGACCATGTTGGAGATACTCTGCAGCTGCTACTACTGTCAAGTGTTCTCAATCTGCAAAGGACTGAGCTACTAAAAGTGGTTCAGAGGAAGAGGAACAGTAGTGAACTGACAGGACTATAAATAACTACGTTTGATTGATGCACATTTACAGCATAGATTAGTCATGTGGCTTTTCGAACGGATGAGCTACTGTGTGTTGTACATTGATGATTTTATAGATTTTACTTGACAAAATGTAATGTCTTTTATTGTTTTCACAAGTGTTAGCTATATGTGTTTATGATGTTTTTTATGCTGAAATGTGCTATAGAGTTAAACTTGATTGATTGTTTCTCAGGCTGCTGAAGACATTTATGCTAGTTCTGATTGTGAGTTGTCATTACACACAGTGCAATTTGTTGACACAAAAGCAGGAGAACTGGACCATGGACCAATGGAATAACATAAGCTTGTCTTGTCATGCTTTCTTTTGTATCATATTGCTTTTGCCACCAGGAAGTTCAAAGCAAAAATATTGCAGGAATGGCTTAAGGAGTACAACAGGACTGAGCTGTCATAATTAGCCAGACGCCAGTCTATCTGTTTGACCTGGACAAACAAGTCTGATACACAGAACCTCCATGACAACTGATCTTCTGCTAACATCATAGTGCCAGATAACAAACCATATCTTAAGAGGCCTAGTTGGGCCCCTGCATGGGCTGTTTTGGTTGCAAAAGGGGGGAACAACACAATATTAAGCAACTTGCCAAAAATAATATGCCTCCTTTCATGTACTTATTAATCTATTTCTCATTCAATTCAACAATGACTAAGTCACAATACAGTATAGAAAACTAAGGCTTCCTCGTGCCTGCATGCAGTTAGAAAATAACACATTTCAGACTACTCCTGAAACCCACTTTTTTCCATTTAGACTGCTCAAACATTTTTCCATGCCTAAATTTGCAAAGGGAAAACAGATGTTCTGCACTTAATCATCTTCATCTCTCTGGGGGATTGAGCAAGCACACACCCACAAAGTGATCTTGTAAAGCAACGCTTAAGTGAGTGACAGGGCCCAACAAATCTTGTTCTAAAACAAATATCCCATGTGTAATATCGTATTTTACCTAATAAATTGGTGTGGTGTCAAGCTTATTACTCTTGCTTGGAAACAAAGGAACTGCTTTTCATGAGAACTGAAGGTAGGAGGATGACAGCTATGTTTGCATTTGCCTTGTATTGTGGTTATTTGCACATACTGAAAGTGCACTGCTGCAACCTCAAAAAGGAAGTAAGCAAGTAGGCGAGGTTCATCTTTTACTGCATCACTGCTTCAAAACATATTCCAAGAGGTGCTGTTTTGAATTGTTTCAGTAAGAAGATGGCACACGGTGGAGAGAAATAAAGAAGAATTTGATGCTTTAAATTATTCTTGGCTTTTTTATATTTTAATGGCTTGTTTTCATGGACACTGCTGGAGAAGATTCTAACGCTCTTTTTTGCTGTATTTTCGGGTGATTATACCACTAAAAGCTAACAGGACTGAGCTGTGGACCCCCACTGCTTTTCAAAAAACAGAATCTCCAGGAAGTCAGCTGAGGGATTGTTTGCAAAGTCAACGCTCTGTCTTGTGGATACTGGATTGCACACATTCAACAAGCTGACAATGCCTGTGATTGTTTTGGAAGCCCGAGACTTCACCAGTCCACTGTTTTTGGTGCGAACATTGGAAGTCTTCTCTAGCTGCACAGCCTTCAGTCTTGTGGCCTCTTTGGAACATAAAAGCTCAAACAGCTCATCTGATCCTTTGTCGGACACATTCAGGATCTTCTGTATGTTTACCTGGTGTTTCTTCTTTGTGATCACCCTCCTCATACACATTATCAGCATCATCCAGTTCCACAGCCTCATCCCAATATCCTGGAAGAACCTGACCATGACTGTGGCACTGTTGGGGGTGTTGATGAGTCTCAGCTCCACTGTGGTGTTTCCCTGGATAGTCATGGATCATGGAACTGTGTCTCCACGTGCTTTGGCTGCTACAGTGGCTTCTGGTCTCACCTTTGTGGCCTATGCCGCCGAGTCTTGTGTTCTTCGCACTCAAGCGCACGAACAAAGAGGCTACATAAGCAGCTTGCCTGGTTTCCTTAAGATTATCCAACTTTGGGGGGGGTTGAAGATGATCCCTCTCATGGTGATAATCTCCAATTTGACGACTGGAATACTTTGGCAATTTTGGATATCTTGCGTCTCATATGGAACTTGCATCTTCATATCACTCGTCATCCTGGTGGTGATACTGGGTGACTTTGCTGGGCGATGCCTCCTGCCTTTTGACAGATTTTTGGCTGCCTTCAGTCTGATCGGGGTGCTACTCTACATGTTGGCCACAGTTATTTGTTTGACCAAGATACTGCAGATGGGTGAGACGGAATCCAACCCAAATAATCTCAATGTGGTCATCATGGAAACCTTGGTTTCCAGTGTCACACTGTTAGCTTACACGGTGGACCTTGCCTTCTCCATCAAACTGTTATGTGACAGGAGTCACATATGAAGCTGGTGGTGATGTTTATGACTGATTTTTGCTACAAAACCTTAACAGAAAAGCAATCGAAGTGATTCAAGTTTTGCTCTTAATCATCGCTGTCATGTCTAACTGTCTTTCTAACCCAGGTCATGATTGTGGTTGGTGTGCCACCACTGCTGGTATTTTGGGTTCCTCACCTGGTTCTCATGAGACATGCTAGTATCAACAATTTACAAGTTAAAAACTATGGGCTGATTAAGTGCTTTTATTGTTACTGGAACTGGTTGCTGAACCAGCATTTATTTTGTCAAAGTTTTCATCAATGATCTTTCTGTCCTTAGAAAAAGAAAAACAGGACATAAATAATCAAATACTCCCAAAGTATGACTAACTGCAACAATTATGATTTTTAGGTAATTAATAGGAATAAGATTAAAATCTAACTTCTGACACTGCCAAACGTGGGAAAAATACTGGAAATGTATCTAGGGGGGAAAAAATCATCTTCTTCGTATTTTAGTCAACAAAATTTCAGTAAATTTCCTCTTCCTAGGAAAAAAAAAACTTCACTAAGTAAAAATTAATCTGCCAAAAGAAATTAAAAGGTAATGTAAATTCTACTGCAAAGTCAAATTTGCAGTAAAGGCATAGTCACTGCATAAAACTGCCTTTTTCTCAGCTGAGTCCTCCCACCAAACATGTGCTAATGATATACAGAAGATGTGTATTTTATGATGAAAGAACTGAAAATAATTTAAAAAGGCCAAACACTGAATTCAGAGTTGTCCTGTTGTACTAAAGTTTTCACTATCTTCTGAGAGATTTCTGATTAATTCTAACATTGGTGTGGTTTCTCAACCATTTCATCACACTGAACACTTCTCCAAAGTCAGCTAAGGCCAGTCTGGCTTACCAAGTAGTAATTAGCTTTGTATTATAATTGTACATTATCAATTTTGGTTTGATCGAGCTCTTAAAGATGTCCAAGATTGGTGTTTTCTAAGGTGTAATGAAAAACTTGAGAACTAAACCACTGAACTAACTTGTAGAGTTTCACTAAGCGCTATAAAAGGGATTGGTTTTATTGTTCTAAAACAAATATGTGTCATGCTGCCTTAAATTGAAACTGACAGTGGAAATGTATTACTTGAGTGTAGTTACCATCAAAAACCACTAGATGGCAAGAAAACAGCATGATTTCATATCTTTTTAAGATTCATTTGAACATGTTGAATGTCGTTCACATCAAAATCATTGTTTATCATATAAGATTTTTGATCAATAAATCCTCAAACTTTAATATCATCTTTGTCTATAAAGTTAATTGCTTACACACGCAGATAATTCATGCCTTTACCGTGATTAGACTCTGTGCTCTGAATGCAATAGGTTTTATTTAAACTGAGAAAAAATATTTTTAACAATAACTATTGGTTACACCTACGAAAAAAATCTTAACATTCAGTTTCTCAGAAAGTAAAACATTGCATGAAACCAATATGAAAATTGACTGATACTGTACTCCACAGGAAGGGTAAGCCACAATAGATCAGTAAAGAATCTTGTTGTTCAGTGTCTTGTATGCATCCATACAAATGAGTGGAAGGAAAACATGCAATATAAAATATATTTACTATACTCAGATTTGTTCCTGCTGAAAATATGTCTGATGTGGTAGATGTGACTTTGGACCAGCAGATGTATAACCCAACAAGGCTACCCAAATTATCACTGCCTGTAAAAACTTCACACTGAACATCCAGCAAATTCTGCTTTTCCACTCTACTCCATGTCTATTCTCAGAAAGTGAAACATTGTATAAGACCGATACGAAAAGTAATTGGACCTTGATTTTTAAATAAAATGTACTTTAATCAGTGAAGTGGTTGGAATACCAAGTAACAATCCAGTTCATTTTCTTCTTGGTCCATGTAAGACACAGATATTGATTCTGGTCCAGTAGTGCAACTTAATACACAGAATGTGACACCAACTAAAAATCGATTTTAGTTATTTATTTTTAAAGCTGAAATGTGGGTCTTCATTTTTTATAACTAGGCTATAAAAAAAGCCTATAGCTAGGTTATAAAAAAAAAAGAAGAATATTGAAATAAATTGACTGATAAACGTGTAGCGTTTAACGATGCTTTACTGTTCAGTTCAACAGTGTGGAGTAACAGTAAAGTAACTTTGCATTTTACATCTGCATCATCTGTTGCAGGCATGTCCAATCGCTTTATCGCATTGTCGATTGTTTATTCATAACGATTAAAAATTTGACCATTCCAGCTGCGGGTTTGATTGCTCTGGTCTGAGAAAGAAAAACTCCAGTGTAATTTTTTTTTTCAAGGAACTGACAGGGGTTTGTCAACAGGGGGAGAGACAAAACGAGGCGAGAAGACTGCTTTGTACGTGGAGCTGGTAGACGTTATTAAACGGTTTAGTATCCAAATCTTTGCGTTCGTTTGTGGCTCTGTTCAGTGAATCCAGACCGTAATGGAGAGCCCTCAGCATGGTGAGTTTCGTCTGTTTTTAAAGCAGCTTGTGAGAATGGTGAAGTGGTATCGGTCAGAGGAGCACTTTAAAGAGTAATTTGTGAGTTAAGTCAAGACTGGCGCGTTTTAATTGCGCATTAGTAATTCTTTAAAGGCTGTTTCGATGTCGAGTTTTAGATAGTGACGGTTAAAAGTGGGACTTTACATCATTTTTAGGCTTGAGCTAGCTGCTTCAAGACCACAAACTGATTTGACAAAAAGTTGTACAAATTATTTAAAGATTTAGAAAGTATATTAATAAAAACCCACATAATTTCCGCACGTAATTAATTAACTAATTTTGGTCTAAACACGACAAAGAGAGCTATTTGGCCTGTCACACATGGCTATGGCTAGTTGGTGGTCCACATCGCTCTAAATGCAAAAGCAAGAATCACTGTCAGATTTAGCTGACATTTAAAGTGCTTCTTTTGGGAAGAAATTGGACCAAAATTTTTAATGCCGACTTTACAGGACGCTCGAGTTTTTTGTCCTTGTGTAGGGAAAACTTTTTAGATTTCATAGAATTGAAATCCTCTTAAAATATCTTGCGATTTTGAATGGTGGTGAATGCAACCTGGTTAGAACATTTGCATCAACCCAATTAAAGTTTTTCAAAAACATTCCATTTACAGGAATTTATAAGGATTAATATTATTAATTACTGGGTTTTTTTTACTTTCAAATGTGTTTCTCAGAAGGTGCCTGAGCTCCACAGACATGAGAAACTTGACTCTACTGTATTCAGATGCGAGTCCCAGGCTGGATTGAATGGCCCCGAGTATCCAAGGTAAGCACTTAGCCAGTACATTTGAACTCATTATTGATTTGCTTCCTGTGCTGCAAATGACCAGAGAGGGGGCAAAGTCTATGTAGAGAGAGAGAGAGAGAGAGAGATAGAGGGTAGATAAGAGATGTTAGGAAGCAGAAGCACGACTCTGAATAATGAAAAGGTAGACTAATGATGTTGAAACTCAGTGCTTGGTATTACTGTCAAGGAGGAAAGAAAGTTAGTTTTGAGTCATACACAGGGTTGGATAATGTTTGTTTTTCCAAAAAGATTTGTAAAAGTTACAGAACAATTGTTTTTTTTCCCTGTAAATGGCGTGGTAACATTTTTCACTTAAGCACAGACCAAAGAAGGGTAAAACTATATATGTATATATATATATATTAGGGGTGTAGTGATACAATAATATCGCGATACGATACACGATATTCTAGTCACGATACGATATGTATCGTGATATTTGTTGAGCGATACAATTTACTACGGTTTAGTGCATTTTTATGATTTTCTGAAAGATTTTAGAAGGACAGAGTGATTTTAGTGACATTTTGTGTTCCATAGACTTGAATTTAGTTAACTGAAAACTGATTAAAAGCACCAACTACACAATACCTGACTCTGATTGGACAGTTTAACAGTCTGCAGCTGGACAAAATGAATCAAAGATGCGGTGAGAGAATTAGTTTCTGTCATTTAATTCATGTGGATTTGACATAAAACTCAAAAGTTTAAACGGTAATCCAGGAGCAGAGTGCGGAGATTATCAGCCTCTGTAGACTCAATATGCAAATGATTGCACTTATGTTTTTTCTTTTGGACACTGTGGCTGCATTTTGGAGTAAAAATGCAGCCACAAATTGCAGTCTCTTTTGGACTATGGGGAAAAAGGCTTTTCTACGTTGGCTCCCGGAGTTAGCCGTGGCTGTAAACTGCTTTCTTCTAACTGCTAAAGTAGTTGCATCCGCCTCATCCCGTAGTGATCGACTCCCTGCAGCTACGCAGCGCCGCTATTCCCCTGCTTGGATCTCTGTAGCTGCCTCTCAGACTGCCAGGATCTCATCGTTCTCTCAGTCTCTGATACTCTTTGTCTGTTGCTAATAACAATGATCGATCAACCATTGTTATCATGGAAATCCTCACTGCGCCGCGGATTCCGGCTGGGGGTTTTCCTCTTCGTCTTCCTGCTCAAAACACAGCGCCGCTGCTCGCCCGCTTCGGATGTTATCAACCCATGTTCGTTCTTCAGGTAATCCTTTGTATACAGAACAGAAACTGCTAAGCTAAAGACTAATTACGAAGTGAATGCTACCAGTCGAAATTTGCATTAATTTCGCGATCTCACTGCTTTTGCAGCTGCTCGGTTGGCGCCGCTAATACTTTCCGCTTCTCCGTTCCGCTTCTCTTTCACGGTTACTTGCGCAACTTTACTTCGTTTCTCAGCAACAAAATACAGCCCATCGTTATTTATTGAAGATTTTACATTTCCAAAAACACAGGAATCTAATGTTTCGTTTCGTTTTGTACGTTTGGAAGCTCATTCCCTCTCACATAATCGGAAAAGCCGGGGAATAGCGGCGCTTTTGACATTTCTCTGACATTTGGAAAAATATGGTTTACTAATTTTAGCATAACTCCGGTTATACTTGGCCTATTAACAAAATTTAAAAACTGGTGTGTAGTTTATAATGTGCACTTTAAGCTCAAGTTGAAAGTGAGACTGAGGGAGGCAGAGTCTTGCTGCTACACCGTAACAAAGACCTAGACGTTAAAAAGAGCTATAAGGCTATGGATCCCGATGGTTTAACGGATCGATACTCGCGGATGAAAAATCGATACTTTCCGAGGGCGGAAAATATCAATATATATCGCAGATTCTATTTATTTATACATCCCTAATATATACACACAACTGGATTACAAAGAAGAAACATAAAAATCAAAATCTGTTTATGTCAGGATTTTAGCTACTTAGTAGAAAAAAGATCAGCAAGATAAGTTGCTCTTTAAAGGAGGGAGAGAATAAAAGTAAAAGGACTGATTATGGTGTCCAAACAGATGCCAAGACAAGATCTTTCCCACAGCAGTCATACAGAGGTTAATGGTGGTAGCAGCAGATGCTATGAAAAGAGAAATCACACTCTGACATGACGCTGCAGCTCTGTTGGCAGCACATCGAAACAATTTTGGTGGAAGATTTCCTTCATTTCCTGCCACTGATGAGGTTTCAAATATAAACAGCGTGAATGATGATGATCAGAAACTGAGTGGTGGTCACATATGGAAAAGTTTTGAATCGCTAAATATTGACAGTCCAAAACTGTAATAACTAGGGAGACAGCTTAATCATGATCTGTGCTGCCACTGCTCTCAAGCCCAAATTGACAGCCCATCTTTTTTTGACTTTCTAAAGTTACCTGCCGCATTTCTCCAATGCTTTCAAGAGGTTAAGATACATAAGAAGTCAGCACTTTCAGTCCACCAGTCTGGGTTGAGACTCCATGGCAACCAATTGTTGTTCTGGCCAATGGATGATTGTACTCTTCAAAACAGCCATAACTCTTTTGTATTTTAAAATTAAATTTACTAAATCACCAGGAAATCTCACTGCAGACCCAAAGATGTTGGGCAGAATGAAGTTGGTCACCTGCTCTTAAACAAAGCTAACATCTCTACGACAATAGCCAAAAAACAAAAAGCACTGCTGTAACTTGCAGGTGTTGATGATGTCTATTTAAAGGATATGAACCTCTGCATGAAAGGACTGTGGTGTAGGTGAATTCTGCAGGTTGGTTCTAAGCTGCCGTCTAATGGTTCTGCTTCAAACGCATCACTATCCCTTAGTTTTCAGTCTACGCAAAGCTTCCTCCACATCTAGCCGTCTATCATCTTTTAAAAATAATCAGAGGCCATCATTATCTCCAATGAAACTACTCACGAAAAACGTCCATTGTTGTTCTTGAAGTCAAAATTTTAACTCCTGTGAAGCTGCTCGTCAATTATGGCCCTTTCACTTCTTCCTAGCGCTTGACTTCCTTTTTTATTCCAAAGATTATGGTCATTCTAAAACCACCTGATAAAGATAGTTTGTGATGGATGTTATGTATTTAATCTAACAACAAACTAATAGCTGGAATCTTTCAGCAAATATAAAAGTGGAAATTGTTTGTTTGGGTGTACAACACAAGAGATTGCGTATTTTCCACTTGGTGAAATGTTTTTTTCCTCTCTGGTCTGTTTTTCACCTCTGATCCAGATTTACAAAACAGGGATATTATCCTCTTGTCATATGTTAACTCTGTTTGGCTTCTGGCTCTTAAGCTTTTCATACTCTTCAGCCTCCTCATTTGGGCTGAATGAAACAGAAGTGGAGTTTGTTTTTCTAAGAGCATGGGATTTTTCCCCCCCTTTTTTCCTTTTTTAAAGTTGCTCTTGCAATTACATGACAACCTGTTGTTTATAGCTATTCTTGATGGTGCTATGAAGTGGTCCTACAAGTGTTGGAAAACAAACAGTATATAAATTAAGAATCATGTTGAAATAGCTGACAGTCTTCACAAAAATGCAAAGCCATAAGGCCTAACTCCTTGTCACATGATTGCAGTCAACTTTTATTTTATCAGAGCAATGTCCAAGGCTTTGTTAGAAATGCAGCCTTTGCTCAAATGCACACAGAGGTGTGTCCATATCTCTATAAAAGTCTTTACAATCAGTAATGGTGACATTTGTCTGCAAAGTACTATTATACAGGCCTGGGCAGCTAAAGCTTCTTGCAAAAGAATTGATAAACCTTTAAGCTCCTTCACAGGAGTTTATGTCCTAAAGACATAAATCTTTAGCACTTTATGTTATTGACCAACAAGTGGTACATAATTGTGGTCTGAATGAAATTATTAGTTGGAAAATATGAAAAAAACTTTTTTTGTGAGATGACCTCTGATTCTATGTTTTGTAGCTACAAGCCTTTTGGGGTACGTCTACCAGCTTCACACGTTTGCAGAGTGCTTGCATTCCCTCCACATGGGAATCTTTTCAGCTCTTCTTGTGTTAGCATGACTCTTTAGGCAACTTCTCTAAATAGTATTGACCTTGCTCATTCTGTCTGTGTGGGTAGACATATTTTTGGTAAGTTTGGATGTAAGACGCACTGCGTTGTTTTTAATTGATGGATTGAACAACTCTGTGAGATGTTGTATTATACTGTTTTATGGCATAATTCAGCTTTATACTTTCTCCACACTTGTCTGCTGTGTTCCTTGGCCTTCATGGTTAACTTTGTTCTCCGTTTGTCCTTAATAAACCTTGGAGGCCTTGAGAGAACACCTGGTTTAACACCTTATTAGCAGGGATTAATCCAATAATATAATCCCGTTACAATATAAGCCAACATTTGATTTATTGGTTATTTTATTGCATGCATGTCTGTTTTCTAAACAGGTGATGTCTGAAGACGGTTGGATACACAAAATTTTATTTGGGGGCCGGTGGGTATAAGATTAAAGAAGGCTGAATACAAATGCATGCCACACTTTTCAGATTTTCAGTTATGAACCATTCTTAAAATAAAAGTTCTCGTTTCCTTCCACTTTATGATTATATGCTTATTTGTGTTGAATTATCACCTAAATTGCAATAAGATAGAAAGTGAAGTCTTTGGTTAAAAATTCTGACAAAATGTATAAAACTTTAAGGGGTCTAAATACTTTTGCTAGGCACAGCATAAATGCATATGAATCCTTGTTGACATGGCCTTATTTACACTCTAATATGAGCTGATAACATCAGCCTACTTCTCTTTAAGCACAAATGTAAAGGCACTTGTCCAATCACTGATATGTGGACTATTCCTTAGACTTTGTGAAACTGTGGCACTGTCAGCTTGCATCCTGTTTTAGCTGCAGTCTCTGCCAGCAGCAGCCCTTGCATTCCCATCAGCGTAATGATCACTTGTTACCAACAGAAAGAGACAGACGTAAGGTAGGAGGTGAGGACATGTGTAAATATAGCGTTTCCAAAAATAAACTTTAATGGATTCTGGGACTTAAAGTAGAGTGCACACAGTGATGGCAAGAGAGCAGAAATTCTAATAGAGATGAAAAGATGTCTGACCATTATTATTTATATTTTTTTGCACTTTTAATGTGAGCCCTGAGGAATGTTTTCTGTCCTTCATTAGACTTAAATTGAGCTCTTTTACAATTTTATATGATCTTTCACGGGCCTCGATGAGGTGCTCTCACACTTCACAGTTTGGTTTGGATAAAGTGCAAATTTCCAGAATTTTATTCGGTATGCCACTTTGTTATTTGCTGCATCATTTGTATGCATCATTTGAAAAAGAAGCTATCCAGTCTGTATTTTGTTTAGTCCTTTTTGAAACTGCTTTTTATTACTGAAGGAAGTCCCTTGGGGCCCTTACATGCTTCCTGTTGTGGAACTGAACTGAGTGGCACAAATTGTAATTACTTGAGACAGATTATTGCGGTGCATTTGCAGGTGTGATGAATGTAACCAGAAACTGGAAAAATCCACAGCTCTAGACCAAGAAGGGAAACAGCCCTGGCTTTATTGTCCCGTTGCACGATCTCATAAACATCTGTAGTTTTCTTTTAATTGTCTGATTTTAGTGAGTTTGACGAATGCAGCATGTTGACATTAAACAAGGCTTGGGAACTATTTAGAGAAACAAAGGAGTCTTTGTGGAATGAAAGCAGCATGTTGGATCTGTGCTCTCCAGGTTTTGACCAAAGGGGGAGTTAATGGGCAGACAATTTCTTTAAAGAGCACTATTCCCATTTTGCCTTACTGACAGCCGAGTATTAAGTTGGATTCCTGCAACCAACAATCAGCCTGAAATACTTCACCAGTGTATTTCTTTTTACATTTGGAAGGTAGCTGGAAGTTTATAGTCAGTTCCCCTTGAACACATTGCATTACAACCACAACATTCAGCATATTTGGATTTTTATTTTTGATAGACCAACAAAATATAGTTGTTTGTCAAGTAGATTGAGATCAATCAGAATTAACTAAGAGTTTCTGTGAACAACAAGTTTGAAGTCTTGCCACAGATCCTTCATTAGTTTTAAGAGGGGAGATTGATTGGAGCATTCTGACACATGAACATACTTTGATCACACTGCTGTTTGTCTGTATGTTTGAGGTTAATGTCCTGCTGGAAGATGAAGTCCAATGCCATCCTAAACCTTTTGCATCAGCTAACTGGTTGAACAGCTCTGTGTTTCTCTCCATCCAGGTCACTGTTGAGGGAAAGTGTCCCCCCCCCCTGTATAATGTTGCCACTATCTTTTTTTTGAGAGTGGGGATGTAGTGTTAATGGTAATGTGCAATGTTAACAGAACCTCTACACATAGTTTTTCATTTGTGGCTGTAAGTCATGGTGTATCACATGAGGATCCACATAAACTACATTGAGGTTTGTGGTTGGAAAGTCACAGAATGGGAGAAATATTTCAAGGAATGAGAATACTTTTTGTGAACACGTTATTTGAATATTTAGAAATAAAAATGAAACAAACCTAGAAGTAACGAAAGTTAAAAGACCTGTTTTAATTTTTTAAGTTTCATTGGGTAAATTTTGGTTCCTAAAACTCCTGAAGAGGTTTGTCTGGACGCTGCATTGTTCTGAAGTGACCTACAGGATTATTCAGCTGATAATGGATTAGTTTAGCTTCCCAGCAGATCATTATAGGCGTCGATACTTATCAAAAGTTTCTACTTTCCGGATGGCCTAAAACTATCAAACATGTCAGTTTGAGTAGCTTCTGAGAAAGCTTCCTCTGCGGCGGCAGATCTTTGACCGACGTAATTTTGTTTTCTCTGCAGCTAAAGGCATTCATGCAAAAATAATGAGGGCTTGTTGATGCGTCTAAGCAGTTCAGCAAAGAGTTCATTATTTGACACCAACAAATCTGGGCTCCTGATCTGACATGGTCTGAAATGCAACTCAGTAGCCTAGGTTTAATTTTTGTTTGTTTGCTTGTTTACAATAGAGGTACTAATATTTAATCTGCATGTAGTGTCTTAGTAAAGGAAAGATTATATGTTACCCATTTCATTCTCCCCGTCTGTCATCGGTTTCTTAAATCAGAAGATTTCTACTTCCCACTCGGTCAACACTCTGTCACATGCTCTACACAAGCTGTTGTGTTGTAATCCACAACAGCTGAGGAATTGCATGCAATAGTTGAGAAACTTGGTTATCTTGCTGGTCATTTGTAGGCAAGTGATAACTGTCCAAATCTGTCACAACAGATGGCAAAGATTATTCCATTATCCTGTTTGAAATAATAATGGAAGCTGTTTTCTTCCTAGGTGAAAGTGGGTCCAGCTTTTTTTTTCTTTTCTTTTTTTTTTTGTCAAATCTTTCAGTGGAAGAAATATTAAATGTAATGATGCAGCCAGCATGCAGCTCCTGACTGATTTTTGATTTGATTCAGATTTTATTTTGCTTTTTTTAATAGAAGTGGCCATTTTGAATGGAACAAATAATACGAGTTACCAGGTTATCCTCATTTGTGTATCATGTCCCTAACCTTGATTTGATTTTTAATGAAACACAAAAGAAGTGCATTGCATTTCTTAGTTTTGATTCATTCAGTGAAAAAAAAATCACTGTGATTTGCTCATCAACAAGAAAAAAAACTGCACAGTACAGCAATAATGATTAGATTTGATTATATTCTTTTCATACGGCACTTGTATGCTATTTCTTATAATGTGTGGATTCCATGTACAGTTTATTGATGCTGCATTGAGACTACAGATTACTGAATCCCTAACTTTCACAGTTGCAAATGATTTAAGTATTTAATAAAGTGATAATTAGGCGTTTTAAAGATAAAATAAAGCAGTTAGTGAAGCACATTTTCAGATGAGTTAATGCTGATGTCCACACTTGTAAGTAAAAACCATATTTTAAAAAACAAATTGTAAGGATGTGAAGCGGTTTGACCTAGTTCAGTCTCTCATTTTTTAGTCAGTGCTTGACCTTAGTTTAAGAAATTTTTTGTTAGATAAGCTTGCTGCTTATCTTATCTAGTGTTAGGCGATTGAATGGTGCTATCATGTTAAAGAAATGTCATGCTCACGCCTCCATTATTACAGATACAATCAGTATGCAAGTTCTTCAGTTTTGTGGTAATTATAATGAGACATTTACATATCTCACTTTACAATAGAAAGACAGGTTTACTATAGAAAACAACTGAAGAAATTGGATTATAAGTATTTTGTATAAGCATTGATAAATAAGAGTATTGCCAATCCAGTTCATTTGTCCAAAACTAACTTTGAAAAATGAAATGCTGATGATCTGAATTGTTTCCTTAGACGTTGTAGGGTAAACACCACAATGTGTGTTCTCTGGACACTACCCTGCTGATGTTGCTGGATGAGTTGCTTAAGGTTTTGCAGTCAGTTGATACTTGGAATGATCTCAGCACAAAACATTTTAGCTTGTCGTGTCACTAGTTTGTCAGCATTCTTAAGAACAGGTTTGGTACTGTTGGACAGCTGGCTGCTTTGTGTTTGTCTCCACAACATGAAGTCAGGAAGGTATTGGTCAACTTATTTAATTGTTTACCAAAATGCCACATGCACAACGGGGAGTATAGTGGTGGGGAAAAACTGCCGAAATTATGTCATTTGAATCACAATTACACAATTTAGTAATACCTAGTGACCTTCAAGTACAGCCATTGTTGAACTAGAAAAGACGACGGTTTTGGGAATAGAGATATGCCTCACATAGCATGAGAGACAGCAGGATCAAAGTTCAGGTTCTTCCAGAGTTACAACCTGTTGGACCTTACTTGTTTAAAAAAATGTGGGAGTGTTCAACCACATTCAGAGAGCATTCTTTACAAATGTGTGTTGTCATTTCTTACCCTTTAACATTTAATATGGCTACACTATCTGTAATACTGGCATAGCACTAAAGGGAACACTGAGATGTGAGACCGTCATTTGTTGCCCTTTCAGCCAACGCTCAGGAAAAACCATTACCAGCCTAAATAAACAGCAGCATTCAAGTAAGGACTTCCTCTAATCTCTCTCTTGGGAACCTCTGAAGTGTTTCCACACTTTTCTCTGCTTGGTGCTTTTCTCGTGCAATTTGCCTTCAGCGAGCGTCCTCTTAATGTCAGTGATGTCCTCTGAAACAGCAGAGCATGACATTTGAGATTCTCTACGAGAGCTAATATGTTGCATTTTCAGCAAGAAACGAGCAGCGTGACTCGCAGAAATAACCTCACCGAAAGATAATTGAGTTTTGTAAAGTGAAAGCTGTCTGCCTGTTCTCCTGTCTAAAGCTCAGGTGCATTTACAGAATTGTCAGGATTTGTAGCTGTAATGGGTAAAAGTTGCTTCTTGCGTTGATCTTTTTTCTTATTTGATTAATACTATTGATTAATACTACTGGTCATTTTCAGATAAATATCTACTGGTATGTATCTGAGAGATGCCCTTTTGTTCCACAGATGGCACTTTTTCCTGACGTAGCAGTTTCTTAAGTGAGGTATTGACATAAATTAGTTTCTGCAATAAACATTATCCCGATTGATTTAGTTGCCAAACGTTTTCATCATTAAATATGGTATTAATAACCTATGATACCATTTGTTCTGAATGTCTCTGTCTTTTACAAAATGTACTCCCCCACTTTCCCTGAGCTTGGTCACTGAGATCTGTATTAGATAGGACACTGAAAATCCATCCGAAATTGTGATGATTGCTATTTCATAAGGATGCACTGATAAATCAGTCCTGATTTCCTTAATTTTGGGAGATAGGTGATCAACCGATACTTGCATGTACAGTCAATCTTATCCACCGATCTGATCAGAATCTGCAAGGGTCTAAAAACTGACTACTTCCCTATTTTGCTCTATGAGAGAAGTTTAACTGATGAACCCACCCACCAGGTCATGTCTGCACATTTAAAGTTAACAATAGTGACAGCACTGTTGCCATCTCAGCAACTCTGTTGGTATATTTAGCAACATTTTAGACAAAATAAGTATCAGAAGGTGAGGCTTTTTAAAGATTGATAATTGGCAAAGGGCCAGAAAACTGCACTGGTGCACCGCTACTACTGTATATTGTACTTCTGCAGTCTAAAATGTTTTTAGCAGGCTCCTTTCCCTTATGGCAGGTTGGCTGTCACCTGTTAAGATTACCTTATGCTCTTAGGAAGGTTTATTGCTTCCCTTTTGCAGATTCAGGAGTTTTATAGATCTTTTCTTATTGCTCTTAAATATTAGTGTGGGTTATATAGCACAGCTGAGTTTAAGGCTCTTTGTTTATTGTCTCATAGGCAGAATCTCTTGGAAAAATGAGAGTTTTCCTTGTAAGCAAAGGTTTCCAAAGCTTGTCTCCAGATGTTATTACTATGTTAAATGTGGTTTAAACTTCTAGCAGCACTTCACCATTTTGTTTCTCAGTCATGATTGTTTAGGGAAGCCTTTGCATGGATGAGCGTCTATGTAAATGTTCTTTTTTTGGTTATTTATTAAGGAGTTAATATCACCTTTTTAAAAGTGTGTGTATAAAAACAAAATATAACCAATTGCCTGAATTCTTGTAGTAACTATGTGTTAAGATCACTGTAATTGCTTCTATTTTGCAAGAGCAATTACAGTGGAGCAGTGACATGATGGCCCATTTCCTGTACTTTCCTTTTGTCCCAGATCCAAAAAGTCTGAAAGAAATTTGACTTTTAAAGTGATCTCACACTGGGACAACAAGTCATGTTACGGTCAGAAACATCCTCTGTAGTAAGTCAGCTGTTCCTGAAGATCACATCATAAGGAAAACTATATGATGTTGGTTGGGTTTGGGGGTTGTTTGTTTTTGATTCACATATTGACTTCCTAGATTTCAGTTGACAGCAATGTGAGATTACTAATGAGTGGCTGTGAAGTTGTACTGTGAGAACAGATGAGGCACAACAACCCATCAAGAATCTCCCCACATAAGCAGGTTGTGTGTTTTAATATGACTGGCATTTCACTGTATGGCTGTTAGGAAGAGATTTTTTTAAATATTATTTCTATAAAAACCCAAGACATTTCATATTACTCTTATTTATATTTGAAGATTTCCCTTCATTTTTGCTAACCACAGTTGAAACTTTAGTTGAGTATTTTGATACAGGTCCAGTAATTTGTTCTGTCTCCATGTACTTGTATACATTGTTATCAGTATATTGAAAACATCAATTAACATCAATTGTAGAAACACAAAGTGGGTTTCCTTCTATGTTGTGCTTAAGTTTGTAAATTGTTCCACATAACACGGAAATCAAATGTTATGATTATCAGAATGAACTGTGTAACCGTTTATAAGTATGCAGAAACGGCATCCAGTCTTTAAGTGTGTTCAGTTCCCCAAAAAGATTAAAGCAGGAAGTGGTAAATCGCATCCAAAAGTCAATTTTCAGGTCGTATTTATTTGTGAATGTGTTTTGAAAGTAAGGAATGGGACAATTTAACAGTTTGGCTATCTCGCTTCTAATATGGCTTCTGATAAGCTACATATAAGAGTTTAAAGTTTTGATTTACTTGCTATTCAGTGTTGTCAGGTTCTGGTTTTATCTGAAGATAAAAATAAATCAAGTCCAACTTTATCCCCCTTTTTTTTCTTTTTTTTTTTGATATGTTGGAGGATTTTCAGAATTGTGTTGACATGCTATCCAATTCCAAATGCCTGCTACAATGGCTCATTGTGTTGCAGTGCACCAAAAGCCGACTAACCAGGGATAGAGGTGGCTGGCAGATTGCCTGACTGGGTAATGAGCTCACTCATGACCCATGTGACAATGAGTGGGTGAGTGGAGTCTGTAAATGAGTGAGCCAGTGTGACCTGCCACCTCCACAGCCCAGACAAAACACAAGGACATGAATGCCAGATGTCAACATGGTATTACCAGAACTCCATTTTCTCCAAAGGACGTCACAGAGATGCAAATAGAGCTAAAAATTTGAATATGAATTTGTATTATTAATCTGTTTGTTTGGTGTTTGAGAGAGATGTGGCCTTTTTTGTCAGCCTCACTAAAAGTCGATGGGAAGCTATTAAAACCTTACAGCAAATGCTAATCCCAAGGAAACGGCTTTGCAATACTCTGTTTTGATAGTTTAGCATTTTTTATTACAGATTTGATCTAATTTTTGCTTTGTTGGATGGGTGAAAACCTGTTAAGAATTTGGCCTTTATTTTTGGCTTAGTTATTAAATATTTTATAACTGGCATTTTATTACAGTATTTTTTACTTGGGCTCATCACACATACCTTTCAGACAGTAGATGCATATGGCCATATTCTGTCTATTCCTGCTTGACTATTACGTTTCTTTATTTGGCCTTATTTAGAGTTTTTTTTAGTCTATATGTTCTGTGCAAGTTTAAACTAAACAAAAATATTAACATATTTGCTATGAAAGGCAATTCTATAATTTCTTTGTCTTTCAATAAAAGTTTTCTGTGATTTTTGTTGGTAAACTGTAGAGATAAGTTACACTCATCTGACATTGCTGCATTTCAATGAATCCAAATATTTGAATATTCACTTTAAAATCTGTTTATTTTTTGCAGACTGACTCAGTGGGCGTACTGAAATGACCAGCCAGTATCCTAGCCATGGAGCGAAATCCACAGATAAAAAGCCATCTGTCGTGGCCCCTAAACTCCATGTCCAACGATCGCCATCAAAGGAGGCCATTACCATCCACTTCTCAGCTCTCGGGAAGGAGGAAGAAGAGGAGGAAGATGATCTGTTCATCTCAGCCTGTCCTACAGCTTCAGCTCCTCTGGACGACTCTAATATAGTGACGGCCCTGGAAGCAAGTGAGGAAATGTTTGATGGGGCATCTCTGGATTCGGCAGCCAGTGGTGCTGTCATTCCTGAATACTCCAAGTTATCTCCCAGCTCAAGTAATCACACTAACCGTTCTCCTACACAAACTCTGTCTTCACATGTCCCTGAGCAAAGGGCCTCATCTGCCAATTCTTCTCCCATAAAATCTCTGAGCTTTCCCTCCACCTTGGGCTGGGCAAAGTCACCTTCCTCAGACATTGAGTCCGCTGAGGGGCCCTCCTCTGCTCTAACATCCTCAGTTAGACACAGACACCTCATGAAAAATCTTGTCAAATCTTTATCATCGGATACATCCCAAGACTCGCCCTCTTCTTCCACCTCGTACCGTCTTCCAGATTCTCGTCTTAATCTGAATCTCTTAAAGCAATTTGCACAGTCAAGGATGCCGTCTGCTGCCGTGGCATCAGTTAACGACTCTAAAACCGCCCCCTCCTCGCTGTTGACGTCGCCAGACAACCGAAGCTTCTTTAAAGTCTCGGAAGTCGAAGCTCGATTCGAAGACACTAAGCGGCGTCTCACGGAAGCCATTTCCGAACCGCTTCATCTGCTCAGCAAGATCATGGATGAAAAGAGTGGTGGTGGCCTTTACCGGCCTAAGGGGCTCTCTGCCAGTGCCACAGAACTTTCCACCATCAGTTCTGTCTGTAGGAACCAGGAGAGCAACAGCAGCAACAACAACCACTCCATCAAAGAAGAAGATGGAGTTGATGTTCAGGCAGAAAGCCCCAACAGCTGGACCTCTGTTGGAGCCGAATCACCTGGTGAGCCATCTGATGACACTAAAAGCCCCAACAAACTATCTTTACTTTCTTTGTCTGCGCTGGCAAAACAGGAGGAGGAAGACTTCTGCATTTTGAACAATGAAGACTTTGAGACTTGCACTGACACAGAGGGTGAGGGTAAAAAAGGAGCTACTACTACTCAAGCTGACAGTCAACTCCCACAAAGTGCCAGTTTGGACCCAAGCATTGACGATAAACGTGAGAAGTGTGAGCAAGCACCTTATGTGCCATACCATATTCTCGCCCTCCTTATTCTTCTGGTCTATGGTTCCTTTGTATTGCCAATTCCAGGCTATATTAGAGGAATGCTAATTGGGATGGTGGTAGGGTTCTTTTTGGCCCTCGGTGTCGTTTGGCTCACAGGGCCAAAATCAAATGGACATGAAAAAAGACATTCAAGAGAGCTGTCGAAAATCACCAGGTTGGATGTTAAAGAGCCAGAAACATACAAGGTGGGTTATTTTCACTTTATATATATATATATTTTTAGGAACATAAAATTATATATATAATATGTTTGCATTTATACTCAGAGATACAGAGGTATAGTGTCCTGTACTCTAAAAAATATTTTTTTTATTTTGAATGTGGTATCAAAAAACTAGATTGAGTCACCACATTATTGCGCAGTATGGCTAAGTCATTTTATTAAAAAATATTTCAAAGTGCTCAAATAATAGGATTAAAATATTTAGAAAATAATTGCAATAACGAAATGCTTTCTTTAAAAATAAAAACATGGCAACTGTGACTGAATTTAGCTAGATAAACTTTAATAGGTATGTATTAACATTTTTCTTGCAGCTTTGTATATTTATTTGGAGTTGTATAATAATTTACTATTATGTTCATTTACATTTAAATTTGATGTGTAAGAAAAGGTATCTCAAAACCACCAAGAACAGTCGAAAGTTGTGAAAAGAGGGCTGTTACTAATGGCATGCCAAACTCCTCATTTATGCTCACTGATTTTTTGTTAAATAAAATAGTGATGTCCTTCTCCAACTGGAATTGGAGATGATAAGGTGAAGATAAACATGAGTTGGAAGTTAGGTCTCCAAGCTACTGCCTCCTGCATTGCAGCATGTGTCCTAACAGAGCAGGAGCTTCTCCACAAATAAATAAAAAACTCTCTGTTTTTAGTTCCTCATTTCAGCTGCCGTCTGCAGTTTTGCGATCTGTATTAGTAAAATAGCTGTAATGGTAAATGGCCTGCGCTTGTATGTGTGCAGGGAAAACAGAGACTCTTTACGATCCTCTATGTAAGAGTCCCTAACAGCTGTCCTCAAGGGTTGATGTCCTGGAACTTTTAGATGTGCTCTTGGTCCTTGGGCAAAGACTCTGTTGATATTTAACAGGATCTTTGGGTTAATAGTTTGGAATTTTCTGATTTCAGCTCCAATATAGTGCTGTAAAGCATCATTTATATTAAACTGATTTGTTATTCTTTCAGGGCTGGATGAATGAAATATCGAACTACGATCCAGAGACATACCATGCCACATTTACTCAGTCTGTGTTCGTTCGCCTCGAGGGCTCTGTCATTCGTCTTTCCAAACCCAACCACAACATTTCCCGCCGTGCTGGACACAGCGAACCAAAGCCTGATGTGAGCTTTGTCAGTCAGAAGATATATGACCTTCGCAACAGCAAGGTATGCTTTCACACTACTGTCTGACCATATTTTCAAAATATAATCTTAGACATCCCTACGCCTTTGAAGATTATCTTTAAAGCGCTTCATAAACTCTTTAAAAACCAAATCTGCAAATAATAGCTCACTATGTGATAACTTCCATTGGAATTATAGCAATGAGATTGGCTTTTTGGAAAAATAATAAATATATGATGATCTGAGAAGTCTGTTTTTTTTCCCCCCCGCACAAATCTTCCCTCAGGTCTATTTACTGCCTTTAAATCTAGCCAAAAAGAGAGTGTGGAACAAAAAATATCCCATCTGCATTGAACTTGGGAGACAAGATGACTTCATGTCAAAGATAGATGAGGCAAATGAGGACAGGTTGGAGGATGACGAGACTTCGAATGCTGGAATGAATCAAGAAGGAACCAGTGAAGCACAGGACCAACAGTTCTCCCTGTCCCAAAGAGACCTGACCATCTTCCTCTTTGGGCGGACGGGGAGGGAGAAAGAGGATTGGTTTCAGCGGTTCCTTTCGGCCTCTAACATCAGAGTGAAGAAAGTACCTTCTGTTGGGATCAGTACAAAAGGTCAGAGACTTAATTTTTTTATGACTTGTCTGTTGATAATTTTCTTAATCCGTAAATCAAAATCCCTGTTAGGATAACTTAAGGTGGTAATCTGTAATTGGTTACAGCCACAGCCTCGGCCTGTCAAAGCCCCAGAAGTAGGCGCTCCTCTCTTGAAGAAGTCATTGCACCACTTTTCAAGTCAAGAGGCTCCATAAGCTCCCTGACATTACCAGGGAGTCCCAAGAGCAAGCCGTTTTTAGAATACAGTGTATACATGGCCTCATTGCTGCAAAACCACCAGGCAGACGATCTCACATCTGCCGGCTCTGCTCAGAGCCCGCAGAGCAGCCCTGGAGCTGATAAAAAGGTAAGGCGAGTTGATTATCTTTTTATAAGCTTAAAATATTTAGTTCTCTTTTTAAGGTGATAAACCTGTCACCTCATTTACTGTACAGTTTGTGGGTTTATAACATGAAAGGTGAAGGAGCATAATAAAATGCAGCAAGTTGAATGTTTCATACTCCTGTTAACGGGAACTTTGTGTTTAGGTTCAGAGCAATACATCAGCTCAGGAGCAGCCCAAGGGACAGGAAGAGGACTCTGTTGCCTGGGTGAACGCAGCCCTTGGCAGACTCTTCTGGGACTTCCTGACCGAGCCCTACTGGTGTGAACAAGTCTCCAAGAAGATTCAGATGAAGCTCAGCAAGATACGAGTGAGTGTAACAAGACCTGGGACAAGCTTTTGTTCTAGGAGTGCAAAAACATTCCTTTCCTTCCCATTTTAATGCCCTGTTTGAACTTCAGTAAGTCATCTCTAGTGCATACAGATAGCTAAATCATGAAGCTGCCATCATGTGAATGGCTGATTCACATGGCATTGTGTTTATGAGCATTTACCTAATGAAGTGTAGTTTTTGATGGAGGTTCAGACTGTAAGCTTGGGTCTCTTTCAGCTGCCTTACTTCATGAATGAGCTAACCCTGACAGAACTGGACATGGGGACAAGCACTCCCAGAATTCTTGGAGCATCTGCACCTTCCGTTGACTGCCGAGGCAAGAGATGGACCACACTACACACACAGACATACACTCATAGGGGTTAATCATACATTTCTACAAACATTTCAACCTATGTCTGCTCTGTGATCACGCACGCACATCAAGGAAAGATGACCTTTTTTTTTTTGGTTTGTAATCAAGTTGCAGATTTTGAATTTAATGTGTTACAGGTTTTGAGTCCCAAACTGTTCCTCATGTAACATTGTCACAGGCTTATCTTTCCATATTCAAATATTGTTGAACAGTTGCTTTGACAAAGCTACCCCAGTGTGCGCAACACGCTAACAGGCTCCCATTGAAAATTGGTTTGAAATGCCCATCATACCTAAGCTGCATTAATTCAAAGTAAGAATATACAAGACTGTGTTTTACTGGGTGTAAAATATGTATTCTTTATTAGAACAGAAAGTGTATAAATATATTGACAAAAACATTTCGTGACTTCTGAATTCACCAGACATTCAGAACAGTTTCACCCATTAAAAACAGACAAGATTTTTATTTTTTTATTTTTTTTATGTACAAGTTTAGTAATGTGTGCTTTGGAGCTCCTCCCTGAGCTTATCAGGCCATCAGGTCAGAGAAACATTGCTCTTGTGTGTGTTTAAAGTACAACCGTTTGTCTCATCTAAGGTTGCTGCTACATTGTCACTTTCTGACCAGCAGTACCTCATGGCTTTGTTGTCTTTTACTATCACTTGAGAAGCTTTGCATGGCTACATGTGCTGCAGAATGAACGTAAATGATTTTACAATGCAGTGTAAATTATTTCATGTAGATTCTCAAATTGCCGTACAATTGACAGAAATGCTGCAGTGTGAGCAGCTCAGTGTTTTTGGGTGCTGTACAGACTGGCCATAAACACAACAACCAGGATGTGCACCTGTGTAATTAATATGTGAAGCTTAAGCCTGTACTGAGAATATGGGACTTGAATTTTCACTAAAGACGAAAAAGTGTTGATGATTTGGAGTTACTAACGTCTTAGTGAACTTTTTTTTAATTTTTAAACAGTGTAACACATTTAATAGAAACAGTGTTTATTGTCCTGCAGAGGGAAAATTCAGGTGCAACAGCAGCATCAGGTGTAAGGGTTCACACAAAAAAGATCATAATTCTAAAAACAATATATGTAGAAAAGATGAACAAAAACACCAGTAATAGTAAATAATAATATATTTACTATTATCATAGTATATTATAATTTTAGAAATAGTTTTTTTCCCCCCAAACATTCAGACTCTGAGCAGGGTGAAGCATTGCTTCTGTTTTGTCATTATTCCATACAGTCTGTCCTTTCATCACATGTATGTTTGCTGCTCTGTTATTTTTTCCTCATTCTGTATTCCCGTTCCTTTTTATCTTCCTCTTTGTGGGTATACTCTCTTTACGTCTCAGTTTTCACTGTTCTTCTCTGCACCGTGAGTCACTGCCTCATTTTTATCGCCACAGCTCTCGTATAACCCTTTAATGAGAGTAGGAGTTGATTGCATCGCTAACCAAAATGGCAACTGCTTTTGTTTATGGTTTGAAACAGTGTGACCTGAAATGCAAGCTTATTTTTAACGGCCTACAAAATCCTCCAACTCAAGCAATTCAAACTATATATATTAAAATTTTCTTTTCAAATTTCAAGCGGTTCTGTTTTCCTGGAATCTCAAGTCTTCCCTTTGCTTTTCTTTCAAGCTGATTGAACTTTTACTGTTTTGCATGCTAGCATCATGAGCAATTGAACTTTTCCTTTAATTTTATTCTTTTTTATACCATATGTAACCCCCACTAAACATCTCTTTGGCCATTGTTCCATACAGCCTGTCCTTTTATGACATGTATATTTGCTGCTTTTTGCCTGTATTGTTTTTTTCTTTACACCATCTTCATATCTGACAGCATAATTTCTCATTAATTGTTGATCCAAGTCAGGTAGAACTCTCCCAGTTTAGCACTATGTGCCATGCAGCCCTCCTCCACCAGTTTCACAGTCAGTCAAAACCCACCAGACTGAGCAGAGCAAACTTGTTCATCCTGCCTGACTGCTTTCATGAGTTTTTTTCATCTATTTTTACATACTGCTTTGCCAAACCTTCACTTCTGTCTTTTGTTTTCTCCAGGCTTTGATTTTTTTTCTCTCTACTTTCTGTTTCTTTTTGTTTTTCCATTCCTCCTTTCTGACTTCTTTTATCTGGCTCACCTTGCTTCATAATTCAGTATGAAAATGAGGTCCATTCTTATCTGCTGCTGATCGAACCTCATCAGCTTTACATGGTTTTTCAATTGTTTAATTTGTTTTCAATACTATTATTAATTCTTTATTTTATTTATATGGACTTTGTCAAACCTCTAGAGTGCTAGAGGCGGAAATGCTAATTACATGCTGGCTAACCCATTTGAAAAGCAATGTCTTTAAGCTATTGCTAGCAGTGACATCTAGTTAAATTATGTTAATGGCAGAGAAAGTGGAAAACCAAATATGTTGGCCTAAATGTCTGTTTTAATATTGGGTTATCTAATTGGCTGAACATACAAGTTTATGTTCTCACTCTTTGATTTATTATTTGCCAAAATTTGCTGCCATCAAATGGTAGAAACATAAACTACAACTTTGCACAGTCCATGTCATACCTGCTTTTTTTTCTTTTTTTTACAAACAAATGACATAATTCTGCCTAATCAAAAAAATACAGCGGAAATATATGTGTAGCACTATTAAATCAGTCATTGTGACTGGATGTTGGTGACATTCAATTTTTTTTGCCATTAGGGCCAAAGAAGTTTGATTGAAAGCACTTGAGGATTACAGAAAATATATATAATGAATCAAAAAATATCTTAAAGTTGCAGTATGTACATTGTATTAAAAAATGTTTGTACATATTTGTTGAAAGTATAGTATGAGATAATAAGTAAAAGGGATCTTAATGCTGTCAATCATGCCCTTGTACATGCCGCTCTCTTCTCCTCTTGTCCGTTGCGAAGAAGCTACACTAACGAAGAGTAGTTTTTTTTCAGTTATTCCCCGTCAGAAAAGCCTGTCGTGACTGCTCATGGAGCGGCGGATAAACAGTTCTGTAATAATGAGTTCTTTATCTGCCAGTGGGACATTTAACAGCATTAACGTGCTGCTAAATGTCATGAACAGTGTTGCACAATTGCCATATTAAAAGACAGGCACATAAGATCGCAAATGTTTGGCAGGTCCAATGTCCTTGTTTTATTTTATTTTTTTTGCACTTGACAAAAAGAGTATCATTGCTGTATTTAGCCAGGTTTAATCAATGACAACTTAATTGTGTTTTACTTAAAAAATACCCAATAATTCTGTCTGTAAAAATCTCAGCGTAAAACATTAAAAAGTGTTCATGTACATCAATGGCCTTTGCTTACAGGGCATATTGTGGTCGGGGTGGCTGAACAAATTCATCCAAATCAATAGAGTGGGAGGAGTGTTGCTTTATATCTATCCCATGTCTTCTGGATCATCGTACACATTTCTAATGAATTATTTATATTTATTAGGTCTCTGGTTTGATTTGGAGATCTCCTACACTGGCTCCTTCCTGATGACTCTGGAAACCAAGATGATTCTCAATCGACTGGGAAAAGAGGAAGAGAGTCTCCACTCGGGGGAATTAGGCAAAGATGGGTAAAATGGAGGACAACTGTGTTCACTTAAACATTTCAGAACAGTTTTGGCTGCATTTTTGTCTCAGTCTACAAAATTGTTGCTTCTCTAATTTTTTACTAATTTTTCTTTCCCTCCTTTAAAACTTGTTCTTGTTCCTGCTTCTCCTTCTTCTTGGCTTCTGCTTTTCTACGGCTGTTAATTTGATGTTTCCTCCCTTGGTAAGTTCTGCTTAACATTCAACCTAAATGTACAATTAACCAATGCCGTCATGTGTTCATTAATTTATTTCTTTGTTCTCCATGTTTTCAAAAATGTATCTGCTAAATTACTTCTGAGTAATTAAAACCTTGCAGGACATTTAAGTGTTGCAGAACAGATTCTTTCAAACTGTGTTTTCCTAACCTCTGAGTGGCAAGACCAGTAAAATACAATTTGTTTAGCATCCCTCGTGTTTTTTTTTGTCATATTTTAAAGCCAGGAAATCTAAAAAAGAAACTTAGTATGATGAACTAAACTAATCAAAATCAGCCTTTGCATTGGATTCTGGAGCATATAGATAATTTAAGATGCATGTTTCTGACATGAAAAGAGCTCTTAAAAGTCCCCAGCACTAAAGCTGGAAAATTGGAGATTGAAGTTGCCTCTGTAATGGTGATGGCTTGAAGCATGCCTTTTCTGTATGGCTAGAGAATGATACCTAATCACATCCAATTAAACCATAAAAATTCTTCACAATCACTTCATGGCTCTTTTGCAACTTGCATACAAATATATATATATGTGTAGTAGCCCTGATCCGTTTTGGCTTTTGGTTGCTCCCAGACACAGGCCTCGGACCTACTGCCTATCTGCTAGTGATGAAGAGTCATCAAGTGCAGGGTCATCAGATGAAGAAGACTACACAGACATCGCAAATGATCCAGCTGGATCAGAAAGGTACCACTAAGCTTGTGTAATACTTTCTGTCACAGTTTTGTTATGCAATGTAATGCCTTGTGCGATGTCTTTGTAAAAATACGTATGTGACATAACATAATAATCCACACAAACTTAACTAGGCAGTAAGCACAACTAGAATGACGATGTCCAAAGCCTTCGCAATAAATAAATGAATAATAGGCCAGACAGTTATTGTTTAATTATGGAATGAAAAATCAATTCATTAAAGAAAAAACACAAGTCAATAATAGTTCTTTCCTTCTTTTTGTTGAATGCAGTCCAGTGGGTGGACGTAGACCGAACAAGATTATCCGCTTTGTGGATAAGATTGCCAAATCCAAATACTTTCAGAAGGCCACAGAGACAGAGTTCATCAAAAAAAAGTTGGAGGAAGTGTCCAACACACCACTCCTCCTCACTGTGGAGGTTCAGCAACTCAGAGGAACTCTAGCTGTCAACATTCCTCCTCCTCCCACTGACAGGATTTGGTATGTAAAGGCAAAATCGTCTTACTGTTACAATATTCAGTAGGGTGGTCTCCACAGCAAACATCCATATTTTGTTCAAAGGGGTAAATTGTTACGTCTTCATCATCAGTTTGTTTCCTACAGATCAAAAAATCAAGTGAACAAATGGATTTAAGATTACTCCTAATGGTGTTATCGTCCCTCCATTTCTGCAAGGAGTTGCTGAAATTACAAATCTGTGTTTATAAATGAAGAGAAATTAAAAAGATGTGTTTGTTGTCAGAATAAGTAATTGCGTTCTACTATACAAACACCTGTTTAGAGTTTAAGGATTGTATGTCTGCCCCCTGGTGGTAAAGGCTTTTTTCGTTTAAAAGGTATTGTACAGTAGAAATTCAAAATTTTTGAAAGTGAATGATTTCTTCTGAAGGTACGGCTTTAGGATACCACCTCACTTGGAACTGAAGGCTCGACCAAAACTTGGGGAAAGAGAAGTGACTCTGTATCATGTTACAGACTGGATCGAGAAAAAACTGTACCAGGAATTCCAGGTAGTATTGTATACAGTGAATTGCAAAAGTACAAGATATATAAGATGTATCTTCTACCTGCTCCTTTTTGAACAGAAAATATAAAATTGCATGTCACATGGGCAAAATAATTTGTTTTACATTTTATTTCTTAAGTTTGTCTCATTCTATTTTGTTTTCTTGTTCTTTTTTAACTGTTTTTAATGTCTGTTCGAAATAAGGAAAAAAACATAGTACACATTGGCCATCTAGAATTATGTAAAAAAAAATACATACGTTTTTCACATTACAGCTGTTGATGTACTGCAAATTAATTCCTGAGATAATCCATAAAATATTACTTGTGTGCTTTTTAAAACTTTTAGTTCACTCAAATTATAACTGATTCAGTCATAGGCATGACCAGACACAAAATGTTCACAAACTCTGTACTATTCTCTGTCCTTTTTCAGAAAATCCTTGTAATGCCAAACATGGATGACGTGTGGCTGACTTTGATGCACTCTGCCATGGACCATCGAACAGCTGGCGGACCCTTGGTCAGCTTCCCGGGAATCGAGAAGATGTCCTGACAGCAGCCATCAACCTTGGAGATCGTTTACAGTATTGCCTAAAGCTTCTGGAGTTTCATAATAAAAGTTTAAGCCAAAGTCTTCAGGCGCTGTTGTGAGAGAAATACATTCCCCCACAATCGGTTACTGTCTGGCCTCCCAGAAAAGAAATGCTACAGTTTTCTAGGAACCAGGTTAAGTTGACCAAGTAGAAACTAATGGCAACATGTTTGCTTGCTGCTATGTTAACTAGTACTCCCTAATGTAAGGAACTCATTGATGAGTGACAGTTATTTGAAAGTGAATCATGGGTTGGCTCTTAGCTGATTCCAGTGCTCAAGGTAATAAGTAGGAAAATACTCTGATTATTGTAAATATGTCCTCTAATCAGAAAGATGAAGATGCATTCACCAGATACCTTAGTTAGTTAGCTGACCGAACATGAAGAGGAGCACCGCATGTTCTGTTTATTTTGAAACCTTTTTATTTTTTGATCAGTTATTAATATACAGTATTTTTATTTTCTTGTGACCAGACCTGAGCACCCCGTACAACTGCCAAAACTTTCTTTTAATTTTATTTTAATACCACTGATGCTCTTATCAAACTCTATGTTAATACTGAACAGCTGAAGTAGTAAGGATATGATCTGCCTTGGAAATTCTATATGTGTTTATTGCACAAGCACAACAAAGCCAACAGGTGCTTCATAGACTAAGAGACTATATTAAAAAAAGTATACCTGAAGACTACAATGCCTCTAGAACTTGGTTGAATGTATATTAGGAGGCTTTTGGGTCCATTTTTTTGGTAGCTGAAAACAATTTTTACCCAGATCAACTTAGGCTGGGTTATGCAAACAATTGCACAAACTTGTTTCCCTGCCCTCATGACAAGCACTATCTTTGCACATTTTTTTCCCAGATGGTCAGCAAAGCTAAACCTGATGCATTTTTATCATACAGCAGATGTTGATATTGGGAGAGAATGTTGTTGACCAACTTGGAATGTGCTTTTTAAAACTACCTGCCATACTGTATGTAAACAGATGGTACACTCAACACAGAAAGCATACTTCTTGCCAAGAATGTAGCTACAGGTTCCATTTTCTGACTAAATGTTTCTAAGCCAAAGTCCTGTAGGTTCATATTCTTTTGTGTGCTTAAATCAATAAAGCTTTGTAGGTTCATACTGAAGAGAGTGCTACGAACTTGCATCAACTTTGTTTACAGACGTTCTTACAGTTTGGTTTTATTTTAGTTCATTGAATCACTGTGACAATAGTTATCTTGGTAATTTTCTTTAACTTTTTGTTTCCAGTTTACATGGTCTTTTGGAGATGCTTAAAGTGGGTTCTGACTTCAGTTTTTTGACTTTTTGGTATTATGAGAATGAAACAAGATTTTTGAGGAAATATCAATAAAGATGTGTAATTTGTATTTGTGAATTAATTACGTCTGACAATGTAATTTAAGGCCAATATTCAAATATGAAGGCTGAAAATGATTCCACTTGTATCAGCCTTATTTATATAGCAAAAATAAATCTGTTAATGATAGCCTTGTTGTTTGGCTTACAATTTATCCTTCTGAATTTGTTCTCATGCCCTTTTTTATATATATTTATTTATAAATTGTTGTGTAAACGGAGGCTTCTTCAGAGTTGCTATAATATGGAATCCTATAGGAGACAGACGAGCAACTACAACTATGAAGAAAATTGTACGATTTAATTTGCAACATTTAATTTCCCATACTAAAGTAATGCATTTTTAAATAGAATTAAAGAACTGATTTTTAGCTTTAGTGTAGCTCTTTTTATTAATGTATTCTGTCTGAAAATTATAATGCAGTTTAATGAAATCCTGAACCAATTTGTTGGTAAAGAGTTTACTTGAATATAAACCAAACCAATGGGGACATTGTTTTACCCAATAGGGCAGTGGTCCCCAAACTTTTTCCTGTGAGGGCCACATAACTTTTCCCTTCTCTGGTGGGGGGCCGGAGTCAGTTTGTAACAGAAAAAGTGTTACACGTTTATCACCTGCGCTGCCGGAAATTGTTGAGGGGGAGGGGGGAAGAGTTTCTCGATTGATTTTTACCCAGAAAGAACATGGGCAAAAAGTTAGTGAAACGGTCACTGGGACTGACTAGTATATATTCCATTGATGGAAAGTGGCTTTAATATATGAATTCCTCATACGTTAACATAAAGGCTCGTTTTGAAGTATAAGCTGCTACTTACAGGCATTGCTTCGACGAATTCGACCTGGAATGCGGCGTTCATCTGCTCTACCGCTAACAAACAACCGTACTGATTAAAAAACATAAAAGTCAAGCAGTTCCCTAAAAGTCCAACAGATGGCAGCAATGCGCCAAACAAAACACCCACAGTTTACAGGGCACACTTCCTGCTAAAGAGCCCCTGGTGGTTGAAGAAAAATCCACATATAAACCGGAAAACAATATATATATAAAAAAATCTGAATGCTCTGGTATTGTTCAGGGGACCGGACCAAATATGGAGGCCCGCGGGCAGTTGTCTGGGGACCACTGCAATAGGGTAAAACGTCCCTCTTTAACAACCAATTTGTTGGTAAAGAGTTAACTTGAATATAAACCAATAGGGATATTGTAAAACTTCACCAATCTCATTGTATCTTCTTTATTGATTGATGAATTTTCACATTAAGACCTTAAAGTCGTCATCACTTTCTAGTACTTTACTTGGAAAACTATTCATACTACAAATTACTTGAATAAGGCCATTAGTCATTAAAATACTTTTGTATACTTTTGTATTTCAATTCATGGTGTACAATGATGGATTAAGTTAAACCAGGAGTTGAAACAAAGTTAAAATTTAATACAATTTAAAAATAGGTCATTTTCACAAGATATAGAAATGTGGGAGAGAGTTGGCACAACTACGTATGCCAATTGAGGCTAAAACATGATTGTGAGTGGGTATGTAAACCCAGATAAAAGGGAACATTTATTTAATAAATCTAAAAATAGTGTACGAGTTTATGGGGTAGGAGTTCATAAGTTTCTTACTTCTTCCTACTCCTTTTAGAGCATATTAATATTGTTGTAGTACAAAAATATGTTTTTTGCATTCCTTGTTTATGTGTGTAATTTTGTACCTGATGTTCGAAATAATAAAAATAAATGTAACCTCTTAAAGCATGTACTTCAAGTATGGATATCGTGTTTAATAAGGCAATTCATCATTTACAAAACAAAAAAGCAGTTATAAATGTCAGTAAAACTAAATTAAGTGCTTTTGTCTATTTGACGGTAAGCTGAAGCGCTTTTACAGACGCTTTTTTGTGTGTTTTTACTGGGTAACTCTTTAAATGTTGTAACTGCCATTGAAAATTCATGTACCGGAAGTTACTGTTGTTGCCTGGTTACGCTTGTTTGGTCACAATAGCCTACTCTGCGGTTTTGTTAGCTGCAGGAAAGCGGTGGTAGGTGTTTGTTTTCATTGTTCTTTATTTAATAAATGAAACGAAAATCTGAGTAGGCTAATACTTCCTGAAAGTGTTCTTTTTAGTTGTAAACAGTCAACTTTTATCAAATGGAATGAATTACGATACTTAATTTTACTTGAAAGATGTTGAGTACCATACAACAATAAACGGATAATATTTATAATGGTGATAATTTTTCTCGCAAAAACCGTCAAGACAGCTTGGCGTGACATGTTAACATTTTGTCGTTAAGACTACAGGTAAAATGCAGAACGTAAGCGACGAAGACCAACTTGACGAAGACCACCTGAATGCACAAGATGGCGCTAGTGCGGTGACTATCCCTCTTTCTTTCGAGGTTTAATTTCCATAAAGCAGACTTGTTTTCTGTTTTAATTCCTGCGCTGTGTTAGTTTATTATCCATTTAGCTTAAGATAGCAGATACTTGGTTTTCTTTCTATTTCAATGTCCTATAGAATATCAGCAGGGTATTATGTTTGCAACACTTTCAAGTTGAAGCTTAACGTTATACCGATCGATACTCAATGTGAAGCTCATAACAGATTTATTTTTTCTCTCATACAGAGTCCATCAGCAGAGCAGTCAGATGATGTCACTCACGATTCTGATCTTGATCCAAATGTGGCAGGTGAATACTTGAATAGTCCTTAGAAACCCGTTAAGCCTGCCATTAGCTGCACAGTATACTCTGTTTAGAGCACTGGTTGTCAAATGGGAGTACAAGTACCTCTGGGGGTTCTAGAATTCTGTTTAAAGTTTTATGAGAATATTATCCAATAGTTTGACCCAACCTGGCTTGTGCAGACTACATCCTTTAGGTCAAGGAACACTCTGACCTGATGCTTTTTCCATTTGCTTTTTTTTTACTGCATTAACAGTTAACCCCCCAAAAAATCATACCGTGTACAGATTTAAAAGTAAAATTATTTTTCATTTAACCAAGAAGCTATATATATATATATATATATATATATATATATATATATATATATATATATACACACACACACACACACCACTCTAAAACATTAATATTATCTCCAGTTAGAATAGCTATTTTGAATATTTTGGTAGAAAATAGCAACAAGAATTGATTAAATGTAGCGTTGTTATTTTAATGTAGTTTAATCCCATTTTAAGAGTTCATTTCATTCATATCCTTAATGAAATATTTCATGGTTATTTTTTTACAAAAATTTTAATTTGTATTAAGTTAATCTTTTTGTTTGCACAGAAATTTTTCTGAAAATATAAATGGATGTAGTTTGAGATTATGATCCCTAAATAGGATGCCTTTTGTTAATAATTATTTATTATTTATTAGTGACAAAGATTGATCAATCAATTATTTAGATTTAACATGTACAGTCACTGCTAGGAAAGACAAGTGTCTTGTTGTTGACTCACCACTCAGAAACCACTGTTGCATTCTTGATTGTTGTGCGGGACTTCGTCTGCTTCTGGGTCTGACTCCGGGTCAAAGATGTACTTTGCATACCATACAATTTCACATCTGTTTGCATCCATTTTTCCCTTTCTACAAAGTGTGAATGTAAACATGGTGTTGGGGGACCTCGGCCGGCAGCAGGTTATTTGGATTCAAAGTGTCAAGAGGCCCTTAAAGAGCTCGTTCTGAAAGGTTCTTAAGGCAATCTGCTGGGTGACTGTCTTTTAAAAGGAATGACCTGCAGAGAATATGTGAAGTAGAAAATGTCACACATAAAGCTAGCAATATGCTGTCAACTATAAAGGAAACATAACAAAAAAGGGGGAGTTTTCAAGCTGGTTTGAAGGACAAAGACAATGAAACTTTTCTAAACTATGTCAGACTTTTAAAAAATACCTTCTGTTTTTTGTAAGTTTCCTTCACATTGTACTTCATGTTTTTTTGGCACTCTGTGTAGCTCTCGCAGCTGATCAGTTGAGCATTGGCACATCAGAAGACGACAGGGGACCAGAACATGACGAGGACTCGCCACAAGAAGAGGAAGAAATTGAAGACCTCTTCATCATACACCCTGAACATGTCTGTTTGTGTTTATATATACAGTGTTTTACTGTATATATTTATGCTTAAACATACAATGTACATAAAATGTGCTTGTATGTTAATACTGAAGTTTCACAAACATTTGATGAATTTATGAGTCGTTTCAAGATACTCTGGTGACCTTGCCTCCTGATAATTGTTTGTGTCCTCTGCTTTACAGCCACTGATCCAAGGATTTCAAAACGCTTTCAACATTTACTTCGAAAGACGTCTGGAATTACTCCGGCAGGACTTGAAGAGAATGGTTGGCTACTTTTCAATCAACAGCAACAAAATTAGGATTTAAATGAAATGTGAACAGTTCTTGTTTGGCTTGTTGTACAAACATCACATGTATTACACCATTGTGGCCCCAGCGTAATGACAGCCTTGAAAGTTTTATTTCTGATTCTCTCATTATGCTCTCTTTCTTCTGAGTCCAGGTGCCAGTGAAAAGGGTGGGGATGAAAAAGGTAAATGATATAGCTATGGAATTGGAAAAAACTGATGTAAAGCAGAAAGTAGCTGACGGCAAGCTGCACGACATTCAAGAATCCAAGACAGAGACCGAAGCTGAACTGAAGCGTGAACAAGATCGTCTGAAAGAGGCACAGAGCCATTATTATAACATAAAAAATCTGAACCGTCAAGCCAAAGCTCTGGGTAGGATTTGCTTTTCAGTTGATGCTGCTCATGCATCACTGATGTTATTGTCAAAAACACCATATGATTTAATTTACTCAGGGAAAAAAGATTCCAAATCAAACTTGTCTTGTGTTTAAAAAATAGCAGTTGCCCCCTTTGTTTAATTATTACTTAATCAGTTATTAACTGAATTAATTGTGACACATAGGATCAAGAAATCCCTTAAAGGACAACATGAAGTAGGTTAGAAGAAGTTTAAAAGAAATTCATGATGCCTTAATCTAATCTAATCTAAAAATAAGTCTTTGGGACTTTGATGAACTAGAAGAGTTATTTATTCACCAGTGGAGAAAACACTGAACAGCTGTGAGCATTTCCATGAGTGCCCAGCTAACAGGAAGATTCTGCAGCTAATCTACACACTCACAAAGAACCAGTCATGGAAAAACAGAGTAAATAAATAAATGATGATCACGCTGCAAAATGATCATTTTAGCTGGACAGAATCGTAAATTCACAGGATGTTGAAATTGTATCTATGGAATGCAGCCCATCATGTCATACAGTGGATATACACAGTATTGCCTTAACAGTAGAAAGTAATTTTTCAGATCAAATATCTAACCTCAAAATTTAAACATCACAACATCTTTCACTTGTCTGTTTTACACCAGTGTCTGCAAGGCAGGCGGACTTAGACAAAAAGCAACAGCAGGTCAATTTCGCTCAAGCAGCCATGGAGGAACTGCAGTCCCAAGTCAAAGTCATGGATTACACCAGATACAAAGTGGGCGCACAGAAGACAAAGGCAGAAGAAGACAAAATAAAGCAGGTGCCTATGCTGTTTTGCATTGACACATCATTTTCTAGGTGGTAGGAAAAATCATGAACTGAGTGGTAATTTTTTTGAAAATGACTCTTTGTCATCAGGACTTGTATGTAGATCGTCTGACAAAGGACTTCGACAGCAAGGCACAGCAGGTGGTGGAGTACGAGGTCCAGGGAAGGGCTCAAGCCCAGGAGACGGAGGAAGTCACCAAAGCACTTTCTGAGGTAACTGTTACGTCAGTGTTAAAAAAAATGTAAGAATTTCTAGCATATCGGTTCAAATGTCAACTTTAGAAGAAGACTATGTAATCAGGCATTGCATATTTTTATTAATAGGTTTTGCAACTGCCACAGTGATTGTGAAAAAATATATCAGGTGATCCCTTTTATTTTCACAAGTGCTTTTCTGATCATTTTAATTCATTTCTTTTTATTTTAATTCAGAGCTCCCACCTGTGTGTTTTCGTCAGGTCCTACAACATTAACTTTTGTTAATGTAGTCACATGGGTAAACTATTTTACTATTTTATAGGTATTACTGGCTTTAATAGTATATTAAAAATAAATAAATACAACTTAAAATGTATAAGAGCTTAAATATGAATACACAAAAAGCAGAGTAGTTCACACCATGAATAGTTCCTGTGGGTTTTATGTATTACTGAATCTTGTTTTGCAGAAAAATTTACTTGTTTCTAAACAAGTTGTGGCTTTATATTTGTGAGATGAAGCACCCATTCTAAGGGATTTTCTCAGTGTTTGAAAATAATAATCGCAGGAAGTGAATACTGCATAAGATCAAACACATGCATATCGAACAAAGCTGACTTTTTCACTACCATTTATAAACAGACAAATACTTCATAAATCCCCAGAGGGGCAATTCTTATGTTAAGGTAGCACCTAAAAATCACAAAACAATCACACTAAACCACTACCATTAAAAAAAATTAGTAATACTTGTAAATAAAATAAGGCTGCATAACAGGTGGCGTTGTGCAGCCTTATTTCAGCAGGAACGAAGGATCCCCTCCAAATCTTTGTTCTACAGTGCAGAGCGATCCCCCATACAGACATGCCTGCTCTATAGCTAAAAGGCTGGCTTGATTCATCAGGGTTAATAGATAAATATAGCTGAGAATAATCAGCATAACAATAAAAATTATGTCAAATATTTTTTTTACAATGGTGAAGCATGATAATTTAGGCAATAATGAGATAAGCTAACTGAAAAAAAGAGGACAAGGGCAAATAAACATTAAGATGGCGTGCAAGTGTGGCTTTCACCAGCTAGCTTAACTCATTAAAAGTATCTTAATATATCCAGAACCTGAAGTCAGACTTGAAAGCTGTGCATTCATGACTGTCTTTGTCTAGGCTGAGATGGAATATGAATCGCTGCTAATGATGCATAAGAAGCTGCTGCACCAGTGGAACAGCAACATAACAGACATAAAGAGACACGATGAGACTGTTAATGCGATGCAGGAAGCTGTACGGTAAGACGGAGAGTAAGGGGAAGACTGAAGATGTCAATTTCTTTACATGTTGGTTTCAGCAACTTGACAAGGAAGACGTTTAAATGAAAAGGAAACATTCGCTTGGCTGTTTGAGGTTACTCAAGCAGATGTGAAAAATATGTTGTTTCTGCTAAATCTGTCCAAAGTTCTATATATTTAAAATATACTCTGATTTTTTTTATTATTAAACTGAAATGCTAACAATGTTATCTTTGCTTGATTGCATGTTTTTTTTTTTTTTTTACTTTAGTGTGGTTGAGGATGAGGTGGTCTTGCTGGACAGAGAGATTGAAGGTTATAAGAAATCCATCAACGTAGAGCTGGAGAATAATGAGACGCTGACCGTTCAGCTGAACCGGAGTTCATTGGACTGTGTGACTGTGGAAAAACTGATCAATAAGAAAAAGTTGGAACGAGAGGCGCTGCAGGCTCAGTACACCGCCTGTCTAAATTCCCTGTCTGAGACAAAGCAGATATTTGCTGCACTCACAAAAGTACAAGAACCGTCTGAAACCTCTCCCTGCTCTGATGCTTGCTCTCAATTTCCTAACCTGACTTCTACTTTTTTCTCTTTTCAAGGAAATGATGGCACATCAAACTGAACTAAAAAGTCAGAAGAACAGGCTGGAGAAACTGAGTGCTGCACGTATGGAGCTGCAAGAGAAAATTATGGCCTACTTTCAGCAGCAGCTCACACACAGCAAGGCGGCTTCACATTCACAAAATCTCACGAACAAGTTGGTCACTCGAAAGAAGGAGAAGGTAAAAAATAAAGTGGCTTCAAATGTGGGACAATAACAAACCAGAATCCACAATTTAAGCAATTTTTTTGTTTGCATTTTCTTCATTGTGTTTAATTTTTTCTTTTTATGAGAAAGTGTGTCTTTTGTCTTTCTTACTACATTAATTACAGATGCATCAGCTGCAGCTGCAAGAAAGAGACACCTTGTCAGTGAAGCTGGAGTGCCAGAAGGTTGAGCAGCACGTCAACAGCCTGACCATTTCCATGGAGAGTCTTGATGAGGAGATTAATAAGTACAACAAGTTGCTGAATTCACATGAGAATACATATGCTTCGCTTGTTCGACAAATCAGGCAGAAAGAAACAACAATGAATACCCTAAAAATCAGGATTGCTAAAATTGTGGAGATCACTGGGGTAAGAGACTAAATGGAGACAGTAAACTTTAGCTTTTACTTTAGTTTTACCATCTTTCTGGGAGAACAAACTCTGATCTCTGAGGATGGTCCTGGGTCCCCACTTATGCTCTCCTTTCTTCTGGTGCTCTGTTTTACACCATTATTCAATTAGAAGACACAGTGATTAATCATTTCCAATTTTCTGGGAGAGCCCACTTGATTTTTTTAAATTATTTAAATCTTTCTGATGTGTTTTGATATGAGGCATATCTCCATATAAGTAAGTAAAATATTTATATAGGACCGTTTATAGACATACAAACTTTATTTCTTGTTTCACACCAACTGAGAATTTGTTTCCAAAAATTCTAATCTGACCAAAGCACAGTGTCCCATCTAAAGGCTATGTAGCATTAGCAAACTCTATTTCTACTTTTGCAGTGGCTACATCAGTTATCTACATAGCTGGTTGTTGTGTAACTGTTATTATCTACACAACAATAAAAAGTGGCATTTTATTGTACAAATGGCACTTTTTGGTGCAGTTTTCTAGCAATAAACTTTAGAGGTTTGTTTTACCTTTTGTCTTATGGTCCTTCTTATTGTGCCAGGTGCAGGAAAAACATGATCCTCATTTAGGTTAATGGACAGTGAACAAGAGAAATGGGCATTTATGCCCCAGGAAAAGAGAATAACATGGGTTGTTAATTAGAAGCTCATATAAAATGCTTTATTTATTTATTTATTTATTTATTTATTTATTTATTTATTTATTTATTTATTTCAGAAAGTTATTAGGGGATATCTGCAGTTGTGCCATTGGTAATTTCTTTTAAAAGCAATTAACTCAAATTAAAGGCTGGATTTTTCCAAAATTTTCTGTGGGAGATTATGCTTCTGTTGTGGATTCCTGTTAAAGTTTTCACATCTTTTGTATATATTTATTTTTCTTAATTTACAGAAAACTTTTGGTTACTATTAAAAAAATAATTATGCACATAAGTACTTAATTAAATAATAATAAAAAACACCTAAACATATATACAAAGTATTGTAATAATAATAATGTTTCATAATATACAAATGTAATTATTTTCTATAAATTCTGCAGTTAGATGGCTCCCTGATGAAGTGATTGATCACGGGTAGATATGAGGCTGATGAACTTTATGCCTCATAGGATTTTGATGCATAAGTGTAATAAAGTAGACTTAGAAATGCTTTTTGTAATTTACAACAAAAAATACGGAGATGCATTTTTGATTTATTTCTTCCTATTCCCAGCAAGAAGATGTGCATCCTCTGCAAATCAAGATCAATAATATACTAGTCGAGACTGACGAGCTTTCTACTCACATCAAGAGTGAGCAGCGCCTCTGGTTGATGCACCAGGGAACCCTGGTGGGCCTGACCAGAGAGTTGGATACCAACAACAAGAAGATGCGTAAACTGCAGAAAGATTACACTGGACTGCAAATGAAGGACATTCGACTAGATGGTACGCATCCCATGCGCAGAAAATCACTTCTTGGGTTAACGGGTTTATTAAGACACTTTTAAATCAGATGTAGTTCAGTAATTCTGTTGTGTATGAGTTGCCAGTCTGATAATACCACATTTGATTGTAAAGCTATTCACTTGTAATGTGGATATCAACCATTAGCATCCCTAAACAATGTTGACTGTAACTTCGCCACCCCCAGGTCAGACTAAACAAGAGGAACGAGAGCTGGCGGAGCTGGAGAGGGGCTCGATGCTGCTGAGGAAAGACCTCGAGAAGCTCTGCAAGCTGAAGATAAAGAACAAAGAGCGAAATGAGACTCTGGAGTCCGACAACATACAGATGGAGACAGACTTTAGAAACAAACTCATGGCATGGCTGTCTGATAGTTGTTCCTTCCTTTTTTAACTTTGTAATCGAACTAGAACTAACTTGAATGTGTTTTTGTCAGGATGCTGAAGAGCAATCTGCCAGCCTTCACATAAAACTTGAGAACATTCAGGAGGAAAAAGAGAACATCCTCAAGTGTCTGGCGGAGGCTAAGTCAGTCACATTTAATCACAAACTGGTCACCATCTTAATTACATACCTTAATATAATTTTAAAAATACATGAGATTTAAGCTGACGTGTTGCTGAGGTCATATTTTAAACATATTTAAAAGAGCAGCATCTCAGTCTGACTTCAGGCTCTTGTAAATCTGCAGGCAGCAGATCATGCTGTGGGAGAGGAAGACCCTTATTCTAAAGGAGACTCGGTCAGTGGTGGAGTTCGACATTAGCCAGGGAGACATCCAGAAGATGAATGCTGAAATGCATCTAATGGAGGTAAGCATATTTAGCTTCATGTGATGACGAGGAGAGATAATAAAATCAGATTCAATTTGATCATTTTACTGTTTGTCGAGGTAAACATTTGCAAAACAAAGTGTCGAATTTCTAGTTTCTTTATGATGCTATTTTTTATATTCACTTCCACGATATGGCAGGGCTGGGTGATAAATTGATAACAATTTCTGTCGCGATGGACACGGCATCAATATCAATAGAAAATATGTCCAATAATTTTACTAAACTCCATAATCGCGCAGCTTTCTCAGGGGATGGATTTTTTTGGTTACCTAGCAACAACCTGTTGACTATGTTTTGCAGCACCAGTTTCAGGTTTCTCCACCTGCTTAAAAGTACAAAACAACGTGAAGGGAAGGGGAAAAAATGAGTACCACAGCTTGAATGGAAAACGCAGATAAAGCAGGAAAGGTCACATCACCAGTGTGGCAGTGTTTCAAAATAAAAATAACTAATCAATAATCATTGCCTGATATATTGTTACAGCTAAATTGTGATACATTTTTCAACCATATCGTCCGATATAGCTATTTTATACTGTATGTTATGTTAGACATGCTATGACGCACAATGAAGTTCTTATAAGACTAAAGTGTAACTAGATATGAGCAAAAGTGCAAATGATTAAAAAAAAAGTGCAAGTTATTAAAAAAACAAATGTTAGCGTCTAAATTAGCTGTTGGCAATTTAAAACAGTTACAGCATGAACAGTCTTGTGTGATGTAAGCATCCACCTTTCAGCCGACTTCGGTCAGTTTACCTTTTTTGGGAAGCATAATTAATCCAATCAAAAACATTTCAAGCATTCCAGACATTTATTCACCGAGGGCACAATCACCGACTTACACAGGCAGCAGATTGTGTTGCAGCACAGTCTGCTCAAATAATGAAATAATTTAAGCTATCACTCGTCTTCAGTTTCATAACACTGATTGAAATGGTGCGCCGCGATGTAAAGGCAGAGTGAGCACCCCGTACAGTCACAGCTGCCGTCCTGGGTTTGATTTCGAACCCTGAGACTTTTGCTGTGTGTCTTTCCCTTTTCTTTCGCCACCTGTTTATTGCCTGGTGACTGTCAAATTAATGACTTTCTGTAAAGGTGTGATACCTTTCAGGACGAGGAGGGCAGTGCTAGTGGTGGTTGGTGGCGGCAAAAAGTAGAATACATCCTACTTTATAAATTCAATGACGCTTTATGATTTCTCAAAAATATGTCTCCATTTTTTTATTCCTATTTTGAACCTTCCGCAATATTTGTGCAGATACATATCGACAAGCTGACGAAACGACAAGAGTGTTTGATGAGGGAAAGCGAGAAAGTTGTGGAGAGAAGAGAAAACCTCGACATACGCAAGGATGCCATGATCCGAGATCGCCGCCAGCACCTTGCAAAGTGGGAGCTGAAACGCTCCAGCGCTGGCCTGCAGAGAAAAATCCAAAAAACATTATATGTAAATAAGAGAGGTAGATTTATCAACATCCAGAAAAATAAAAGGAGCAAACTACATAATTCTCCTACATGTGTCTCTCCAGATTTTTGAAGGTTGTGAAGAGGAGGCGAAGGAGCTTGAGAACAAGAAAACTCTCCTGAGTGAGAACATTCAGCTGCAAACGCAACTCGTAACTGAACTGTCAAGCACCAGCACAAAGATAGGCCGTAACTTGGAAAACCTCCAGGATAACAAAGACATGGTAAATCTGCGAGCAATTTTTTTTTTCCCCCAAGTTCTTTGTATGGGTTGAAATAGTTGGTGTTAAGTATTTTAAGCAGTACTCATCACTGTCATGAAAATGAACCAAGTGCAGTGCACTATATCTTCATTCTTCTTGTAAAAAATAACAACTGGTATTCATCAGTCAAACAAGTGAATCACATCGTGTTACACAACAGCCCAATAAAGGCGCGGTGACAAAGTTTATTTTAAGGCTTTTTCTTCCTACGTCAAGTCAACACAAGTTGAATTCCTGGCATGAGTATCACAGTTTCTATTTTTAACAACCTCCCCCACACATTAACAATGAGCAATCGAGATAATGTCTTATTGTTCCATCTGCCTGTGTGATGTCTGTTGCAAATGCTCAAAAATGTACAAGCACCAAACAACTTCACCTTGTCTTTCTTCACCTCTTTCCAGAACCAGACTTTCCTAATTGCTATGCAGGATCGTAACAAGAAGCTTCAGGCCGTTTGCAAGGGAAACTACAAACCATCATTCAGCAGCGAAACAGTTGGAGACACCCTGCAGAGCCAAAGGGAGCAACTGGAGGAGTGCAGCAAGGTCTTGAAGCAAAGCTGTGAGGACTTCCCTCTGCTCCAGGGGGCGCTGCACCCTGTGATAATAGCAGCAGAAGCTTTCATAAAAATCACCAACCAGTAATGTTCTTAGAGTGAGGCGGTGATTGAAACGTAACAGTGAGTACAACAAAGGCATGTGAATGAGATGCAAGAGCAAATGCCTAATTTACTGGTTTATCTGAATGTTTTTTTTCTTTGCTGTAATGTTTGGATTTAATTATTTGTTTGGAAAACATATTTCCTTATAGACTTAGGTAGAGAAATACAAAAAAGAAAATAGTTTGTGAAGTTGTCAGTTTCTTCTTGGAATCAATATGTAATTTACTTTAGGAAGTAAAGTTCAATGTATTCACGTTTCTTCCCCTTGTGTTGTTTGATCTGTATGTTTGTCAGTGATATGCAGCAGCAAAGGCGACTTACTTTTTATGAAAAGACACTTTGATTGAATCAAATAATTAGGACATTTTAATGGCTTCTTCAGATGTTTATAAATTAATGATTTAAGGTGTTTCAGGACACTGTCATGTTTCAGGATACTTCTTGGTTAGCACTGCTGTGGCTCTTGGAATAGTTCTGCAAACCACACTTTAAGTCTGAATATATCTCCTCTAAAACCAAGCAGCCACGTGACGTCTGTGATGGAGACATGGGGACTGGATATGAATACAATGTGAAGACCTTTCAATGACCAAAGCCATGCTGTGGAATTGGCTTCTTCTTAAAATGTCTGCAGCAGTTTTCCCAAAACAAACCCCTATGCATGTTTGTGTCTACCGGCTAAGCCCTAAACAAACTGTCATTATCACTGCTAACATGAAGCAAGGAAAATCATGTCATTAATTAAAGGGGTTTCCTCTAATGAAATAACGACAGAAATTGACTGCGCCTCGTCACTGATCACATTATTTCACACATTCCTCCCATAATGGTTGTTATGTTGGGTTTTCTGCTGACGGTGGTGAGAAATACAACGTAAGCATGAATGTACAAATGCATTGATTATTTTTGTGAGTTTGAAGAAGTTGCTACTTTTCCTGCTGGAGGAACACTGATAATGTAGCAGCTTCAGTACTGTGCACCATGGAAACCAATGTAATTATTGTCTAGACGTATTAATTGTTAGTAAGACTGTTAATAAAGTTAATAATTTTTCAAGTCAGGAATGCAGGAACAATTAAAACGATATCACCAGTCTTATATGGGCCTCAGGGTGTAATTCTGTACAAATACCACAACTATAAGGCAGATCAATAAAGGTTTATACAAAAACATTGAATGGTTATAAGAAAAAGTAATATATGTATATATATGCACCAGTTCATAAAAAATATATAGGTAGGAAAAAAGTTCTGTAGTATGTGCAATGCAAATGCATGTTAGTGCTCGATTTTTCCTGTCAACTACCCCACTGCATGGAGTTTCTAAACAGTTGCAATGTAAATATTTAATTTCAGGATCTGGGGAACATACCCCTAATTTAACAGTTTTTTTTCTACGGAAATCTTTCAACTTCTTGAAAGTTCTCTGAAAATGTAAAATATTGATGTAGTTTTCCCAATATTTCTGAGATTGGTTTGTCATACATTTAAATCAGTCTTCTAAATAGTTGTGTGGAATTCCAAAATTTGTACATGACTCACACTTACAGGTCAAAACTGACTGATCTGTCTGTGTTACCAAATGTGGGATGATTCAATTGCTGTTATTATTATGAAGCTCCGTTGTATATAATTGTTTATCTCCTACTGGAAAATTCCACATGATGTTCAGCTTTTACTGTTTTAAGGCCTATGAGGCAGATCATCAGGCCTTGTACTGTTGACAGAAGCTGATTATCCCCCAGAATGCTGTAAAGAGTCGTTTGAGTTAATCAGCCTTGGTCCAAGAATTTTGAGTCTTCCGTAAGCTTTTTCGTGGGTGGTGTGTTGTCGCATCATTTTGCTTTTATAACCTAAAAGCCAGTTCTGTCTTTGAGATAACAGTTGTCTTTGTCAGTGTTGTAGATCTTATGCACTGACAACAATGCATAAGATCTACATGAACAGTTTGCAGGGCTTTTTCCAAAAGCTGTCATTACACTTCCTTACTTTTTATGTTCCCACTGATAAAAGACATCCTCCAAAGTACTTACACACATATATATATAATTTACAGTGGCTTCGATTTGTATGCATCCTCCCCTATGACACACTAAGCCCACGTATGTTTGGCTTAGAAAAACACTTTGTCCTGGTAATATTATTTCCTTCTGTGGAAGAGGACTTTGCTCTGCTGCTCTCTGTGTTTGCTCCCGTCAGTGGCGCGGAATGTTTACCTTACTGTGATTAGGAATTATTAAGATGAACTCTAATGTGCCTGTTTTAATCCTTCTGAGCCCCCCAAAAATCATCTGAAAAACTAATTTCAAAACTCACTCACCGTGGCAGAGCAGAAATTTATTATTGTTGGATAAGACACTGAAAGTGCCTTTAAAAATAAACAGCATCCAAGAGTGAGGTGCTTAAAGTAACGCTTTGTTTAGCTGATTGTTTCTAAGAGTGTGGTTAAAATATGACAAATATGTGTGAAAACCTGGGTTTGTTTTTTTTATGATCAGATGATTGTCCCAGCCTCTAGCTGAGCTGCACAACCAAGGTTGTCACACAGGTTTTCCTTCACGCCCACAGACGCATGCTTGAAATAAACAGCAGGGCGTGGAAACTACCCTGCCTTCTTTTTTTCTTTTAATCATACTTTACCCAGCTCCTTCACTCAGTCTGTTGGTCCGCTGTAGAAGTGTGTGTGTATGTGTGTGTGTTTGCCGTCGCCTCATCGGCTTCAGGTGTGTGTACGCATCAGTGATCCAGCGCACTAAGGATGGCGGAGGAGTCTGTTCCAGAGGGTCCCAACCTGAAGGAGCTGAGCGAGGAGGAACTCTGGGAGCTGATCAATGACAACCGTCACCGGATCTCCCTCGGGGTCCGACCGTGCATCTTGTTCCCCTATCTGAGGCAGGTCAAGGTTCTCACAGAGGTGGACGAAGACGAGATCCTTTCCCGTCACAACCTGACTAACCGCTGCATGAGAACAAGTAAGCTTCCTGACTAGACTTTCTGTTTTAGGTCTGACTGTTTTAAGAACGTTAGATCTGCTCAAGCTGATAAGAATTTCTAGAGGTTTCTGCAGCTTCTTATTGTAACGTTATGGGTTCTGATTTGTCCTCTTTTTTGTGTTTTTGAATACGCCAATCAAAGGTATGCCTATTGTTTACATTTTTTCCCCTCTAAATATGTCAAACAAAGTTTATCAGGTAAAGCTGACCTGAGTAAACACACAGAGCCAGTTTCAAATGGTCTTTTAATTCATCAAAAGGAGAAGCTATTCAGACCAACCTGACCCTGTGTAAAAAGTAATTGTCATCCAAATCTAATAACTAACTGTGCCACCTTAGGTAACAGCAGCAGCTTCCACCAAGCATGCAGGATAACTGGTAATGCTTTACATAACTGTGGGGGAATTTTGGCCTAGTCTTTGTTGCAGAATTGTTTATATTGAGCAACACTGGAGATTTTTTAACCATGAATATGTAAGGTGATACCACAGCATCTGAATTAAATTTAAGTGTGTAGTTTGACAAGCCCTCCAAACCCATCCATTGTTTTACGTTCAGAGATAAACTTGTACTTCAACTCATGGTTGAACATCCCTCTTCCTTTAAGTTTTCTAACACATTAAGCAATATTTAGCGCTTTTACTGGTAATGTCAAAGGTTTCTGACTTTGTAAATGAACAAAATTTTACTTTCAAAAGTTGCTTGAATGCCTTGTCCAGACATGTCAGTATTTTTTTATTTAAGAATCGAACAAGGTGAACAGCAATGAACATATGTAAAACTGATTTCTGGTGGATTAAAAAAAACTGGGTTTTTGCGTTCTTTCCAAATAAAACGTTACACTTTTCGCATGAAGCTGAATCTGAGACAAAAAGAGATTAATTGTGTCACCTCTTAGGCTACATGTTGGATCTGCTGAGGACCCAGGGAAGAAACGGAGCTATAGCTCTGCTAGAGGGGCTGATGATTCATTATCCAGTTCTCTACACCCATGTTACGGGACGTAAGCCCAGCACAGAGCCCTCGAGATTCAGCGGTAAGTGTCCTAAAACATCTCCTGCTCTTCCAAAGGGTGTCTTTGTCTCCTACAGCTCACCTGCATTTTCCTCATCTCAGGTCTGATCAAGTACTCAGAGCTGACCGAGTACCTCATCAGAGCTGTAACAGGGATGCAGACGGAGTTGCAGGAGGCCCGCAACGAGGCCGGCAAGATGAGCACCCGCTGCTCCTCCCTGGAGTCGGAGGTCAGCCAGCTGATGGAGCAGGAAGAGAAGTGCAGCCACCTTCAGGCTGAAAACGAACGCTTGCAGAGACACCTGAGTTCTCTGCAGCGGGAAGTCACCAAGCTGAAGGACGAGAAGTGCGACTTGTACATCCGCTACACCGCAAGCATTGAGGAGAAATCGGCTATAAACGGGCGGCTGCATGACCTGAACCTGCAGGTGAGTTGATGCCTTAAAATTTCTCTTTGTGTTTAAATATTTTTTTTTCTCCTAAAAAATAGAAGCAGCCTCCAATGTTTATTTTAGGTTATCATTCCTTGTTCCTTCTAAGAGTCTCAATGTCTCTTATTGCTAATCCAGGGAAAGCATGATTAATGTTAATATCATAAAAATTTTTACTAAAAGTACCAAAAAGAAGACTCAGAAGAAATAATGAATGAGATAATTTTGAATTCCACCTCAGTTCCTATGTAGTTAAACAACAACGTGTTTCTTCCTAGAAGACAGTGAAGGTGAATATAAAGGGGAGTGTCTAAAAACTGGTTGTACTTCTGAGGTTTTTTCATTAAGGAGGAAGAACATTTTTTTAAAAACTCCTTGGAGAATGTGATTAAATCTTAACCAAGAATTCCCTGCGTTACATAGTAAAATGCTGGCATGCTGTCTGTGGTAGTTAATATCTTTTCCCAAAGAAAACATCATAAGAATTTGTTTTCTCTGGTTTACAAATGACCGTTTTAATGAAGCACATAAAGTATTACGGTTTAAACTGTGAAGGTCCGATTCATGACAACGGCGTGGATTCATTCAGTCTTTTACTAATCTCACAATATTTTCTGCTGTCTCCTAACAATCTGAAATGACAATATTTTATGTTATGAACAATGTTCTTAACATAACATTAAATGCAGCATTGTTGCAACCTCTTTGTTGAATTACTCAAGGTCCGTTTAAAAAAAAAAGTTTATTCCTAGACATTACTAAAACAAAATTTAGCTACTAAGCTTAAATTTTAATTATTGTTCATGAGCCTGAAATACTGTTTAAAGATTAGACACATAATGTGAAAATTTGTTATTTGTTCACTTTGTTATTCTTGGATATGTGAAGACAATAAAAAAATGTATCATGTTTGAAACCTTTTTCTATTATTATTATTATTATTATTATTATTATTATTATTATTATTATTATTATTATTATTATTATTATTATTATTATATCTTCACTATCAAAACTTTCTGGATTTTCTTACATCAGAAGTAGGATGATTTGTGGGAAGTATATTTTTTTCCAAATTTTTTTATATTACACTTAGTAATGTCTCTTTAGCAGTTAAATGGTTTACTTAAAAAGGAAATGAGCTAATTATGCTCCATGAGTAGTTTACCTTCTCTTTTTTTCTTTTTTTTTCCATATCCTAATCAGGAACTATGACTACGGGAGCGTCTTTGATGCATTTTTTTTCTGTACCAGGAAACCACACTTTGTCACTGAAGATGGCACTATGAGCAGTCGCTGCTACTATTACCACTATTAATAGTAGAAAGAAATGTTTCTAGGTAAAAGCCGAAGCTCTTTATCTCAGCTTCGACAGAAAACCAGCCACTAAATCCAAAGTTTATGTAACCGGTACTTATTCAACCTGAAGGATTCTACATTATGCCACCAATGTGTCTGCAATGAGGTTATTGAAACAGGCAGGGCTCGTTATGCAGTTGTGTTTCAGAGATGGAACAGCTGCAGTGACCTGCAGATAGGACAGGTGGGTAGAAGGAGCTGTGGTGACTCAGCTCACACTCACCAAAATCCATCATTCTGACAAGAGGTGTTAAAAGAGGAGCAGCTTCACATTTTCTGAGGGATTTTGACCAAAGAATGTCGTAAACTCTTAATGAGGACCACAGCATGTTTTTTGTTTGTTTGCACAATAGCACAACATGTTTTATTCTAAAGCATTTCTAAATGTAAGAAATCTGTGGTGCTACCAACAAACTTTGGATAAGTTCCAAACAAATTTTAAGTATTTCTTTGACTTTTTTTTTAATCATATATTTAAAAAAGAAAAAAAAAAAACTTGGGTCACAAGTAAATAAGTTGTTGCAGTACATCAAACTTAATAAAAAGATAATGACAATGCGGTTGTCCATGCTGTTCATCTTTGGCTTTTAGCTGTTTTTTAGGCATTAAGATTATTTTTGTATTGTTATATTTACAATATTTTTCTACCAGCTCAAAGCTCCTTCTTTTTCTTTGTCTCTGTTTTTCTCTATTTTGTCTTCTTCTTATCTTTTTCTACTTTTGGCCTCTTTTTAACCCTCTTGTCGGGAAATGAAGACTCAAGTGTCTTTTTAATTATCACAATCAACCCAAATGCACATCCACAGTCCTTCTAACCAACATTATGACTGTTGACTACACATTTGTGTACTTTTTTTACTTTTCCATTCTTACCCTTTTATTTAGATCTCTCCTTTTTTAGATCTCTTTTTTTTTAAATCTCTAGTAATTAGGGTTTTTCAAATTTTTTTCTCACTTTGTGTTATCCTTGTTTTATATAAAAACTGCTCTATACATATAAAATGACTGCGTTTATGAATAGAAAGTTAAACATCTTTCTGCAACATCACAGTAGGACTTAGGGGAAGGTTGTACAGAGGACCATGTTTAAAAAAAAAAAGGAGCAAAAATAATTGGCATTCATGTACTGTTGGATCAAACATCTGAATATCAGCTCTTTCTTAAGAGATGGGAATTTATAAAGAAACTTTTTGAGACTTATGTCAAGCTACAAAAACAGACTTCACCATGGCATATGTTTTGTTGCTTTTTTAGGACACAACAGTTCATTATCAAATATATTTGTTGTCTTTGATGGCAGGTGTATCAGCTGCAGACGGACCTGCAGAGCATTCAGATGGAAAATGAGTTCCACAAACAGCGTTCCCTCCGAAGCGTTTCTTCTTCTCAGACCCCGCAGCTGCAAGAGGAGGTCAGAAACCTCTCACTGAATGGTGTCAGAAAGGATCAGCCTCTCCTTACCTCTTCATGATCTTGCCTTGTCTTCCTCTCACCCGTCAGGCTCATAAGGACATCCTGCAACAGGACTTGGCGGAGGCAATCGACAGTCAGGTGGAGCTGGCGGAGCACCTGAAAAGCTACAGAGAAGAGAATGAGAAGCTGCTCCGAGACAAACAGGGGGTGTGTGTGTGTGTGTGTGTGTGTGTGTGCATGTTTGTGCTCTGCCGTCATAACGAATGAGGAAAAAACATGCAAATTCAGCTTAACTGTATTAACAGAAGGTGACCTTTTAAGATTTCCATGCACAAAGTTAACCATGACGTATAAAACTGTTCCTTGATCATAGGAAAATATCCACTACGTTTAGTTTTTTTTTGTGTGTTTTTTTTTTTGTGATTTTTTTTATTAGTTTACATGTTGGACTAGGCACCTTTTAAAAAAAAAAAAAGCCTAGCAGCAGTTTTGCTTCTGACACTGATCATGTTTTTAATTTAGCCAAATGTAATTTTTCAGCTCTTGAATCAGACAGAGGCTCTGAGCCTTCAGGTGCAGCAGCTTTCTCTGGACTGTAAGATGCAGCAGCAGAAGAGCATCGTGGTCCAGAGCCAGATGAAGGAACTTCAGGCAGAGAGGGACCAGGTGGGTACAGTATCCGTTCCCCTCAATCACTACTTTGTATCACCGCTTTTTCAAGTTGTGTGCTTCCGTTTCATATTTTACCTTCAATGTTCAGCTGGAACTCATCCGCCATAATGTTGGTTTTTCTTATCATTTCCTCATTTGAAATGTCTGTTAATTTGCATGAAAACCATGCTTTGTTGCACAAGTTGTTCACATGAGGTCTCCTGGCTGCTATTTATAACACGAGCGCTGTACCAAGAAAAATGCTGACGTATAATCTGCCCCACCTTAGAAAATACCAAGTGTATCAGCCTTATGCAGCTGTTTTTGTTGTCTGTGACAGTGCCTGAGTCTAATGAACTGTGTAATAAACATCCTTTCTTTACTACGTCTTCTAGTTGAATTAAAAATAGCTTTTGAATCCAGGGTTCAAAAAGCCTGTTATCCCCTAAGGAACCCTCCCCATTTAATACTTCACTTATTTTTTTTTATTAAATCTTTATCTATCAGTTAAGAATAATGAGCCTATACTGTATTTGTACTATGGAATGTATCATTAAACATGCTGAAAATGTTCTAATATCAGATCCCGTCTTTAAAAGCTTAAAAACAAAAGTTAAAACTGATTCGTACGATAAAATCTTTAGATGAGTCATTATTTTTCCATTCCACATTTTTGTCATTTGTTGGTAGTTATTTAAAAAAGGAAATGTGACACCGCTTTAACACCAATCTGCATTTCTTTTTTCTCGATGAAAGCCATCGTCAACAATGACGATCCAATCCCTGACTTCCAATATGCATTCCAGGTTTAGTCGGTCTGTAGCCACTTTTCTGTGGTGATCGTCTAGATGAGTCAGGAATCTGGCCTGACTTAGTTAGGAGCCGTAAGGACGCTATTTAGTTTTAACTGAGCACCTTTTGATTAAGTTGAAATCTTCCCCTGTGTGTGCAGGCCTACCAGTCCAGAGACGATGCCCAGGCCATGATCGCCCGCATCCTGGCTGAGAAGGACACACTGAGGAGTCAGCTGGTGGAGCTGCAGGAGGCCGTCTTCACGCTTCAGGCAAAGCGCAGCCCCAGACCCCGCCTGCGGAAATCTGATGTATGTTTGTAACACACAAATGACGGCATTCACACAAAAGTGCAACAGGTGAAGAAGTAACTTTGCTGATGCATTTGGGTTGAAGGTGAAGGAGATCAGCTGGGGGAGCCCAACTTCCAGCTCTGAAGAATGTCCTCTTCTGGTCCGACAGAGACTACGGCGCATGGACGCACTTAACCCCATGTCCCTGAGTTCCTGCACCTCAGAGGTGTGTAACATGTCGCTGTGAGAGATGAGTTTCTATTGAAGAAGATTTTAGTGTTAAGTAATGCTTTAGTAGTCTACACTGCTTTTCAAAACGTTGTACTCCTTAAACCTGATCAGACTTTTTGCATCCTTATGTGATGGCTTGCAATTGTGACGTAGGAGGAAAATAATACACAATTTTATTCTTTTGACTAATAAATTATGAAATAAAAATTATCTAAACTTTGACTGGTCCAGTGGCTACACAGATAAGTAAATATATTCAAAAACTGACCAGCTTTTCAGTCTCTACTGAGGAAAAGCATCCAACAGCATAACATTTCTGCTACCGCCAATATCATCATCATCATGCTCAAGATGCAACGTCATGTTCTGTTAAGCTTAAAATAACTAGTCCACATGACAATGCAACATTCCAAGAGATCTTGAGAAACTTTGAATGAAACCTGTGCTTTTTATTTACTGTATTCATGTTCCTCTTTATCCTTAGTCAGAAGATGCTGTCCCCTCCAGCATCCGATCCAAAGGCGTCGAACCACCCAGTCCGGAGTCTTTCCGTAGAAGACAAGAAGTTTTTTTTGAAGAGAGCAGGTGTGTGTGTGTGCGTATGTGCGGGTGCTATTGTGTATGTACATGTACAGTGAATTTGTTCTAGTCCATAAGGTCTTTGGTGATGGTGGGAGTGGGTGTCACCTTACATACTAAGGAAAAAGGAACATTAGAATTCTGTCCTCTGCATTAATTATTTTCTGCTGTTGTAAGATGACTTTCAGGTGAATTATTAATTCACAGGAATGTGAGGTTCAATGTCATGCGTCCGTGGAGGCAGGCGACAGGTGTTGAGCTGTTTGTCTGTACTCTTAACCCCTTTTCTTTTTATTACTTTTGTTCCCGCAGCCTAAAGGAATGTTCCGTCTTAAGTGTTGTTAGAAGTTTTAGCTTTGTCACCCGAAGACTATAATTATTTGCTCCCCAGAAAACCAGTTAGTGCAGTTGCATGATTTAATCTCAGCTATTTGTGGAAAGTCTTCGGGACATCTGTGTCTCAGCATATTTCCAAAGTTCATTCTAGTTTGTTCTGTCTTCTCACGTAGTTTGGAAACAGCAAACACCGACTCTGTGCTGGACGACTTTGTGTTACTTTCTGATGGTATGTAGAGGCAAAAGCTGTCCCACAGTGAGCTGTCCTCAGTGTCTGGGCTTTTGCTGTTCAGTTGAAATACCTTTACTACTTATTGTTTTAATCTGAACCTTTGTCAGCACTGAAAGGTGATACATTAACTCTGGCATATTATCGGGGAAAGCAGCCCTGGTGCCAGATCATCTCACAGCTTCTCTTTTGTTCAGCAGGGAGTGAAGATGAGCAGAAACCAAGACCTTCCTCCTCTCGTGGCTCCAACTCTGTCTGGTGAGGATGAAAAAGGACCTGGGATTTATAAAGTACAGGCTAAATATGTAAATAGTGTCACTTGAAGATGAATGCCGGTGATAAATGGCATTCTGTAAACAATATCTTGTCAATTAAAAAAAAAAAAAACAGGCCTGTAAACCTCTATGAACAGATTTAATAAACAGATACAGTCTTAACCCTCCTGTTGTCCTCGGGTCAAAGTGACAGAGATTTGTATGTGTTTTCCCTATACACAGAAAATGAGGACAACAGGAAGGTTTTAATCAACTATCTGAATTTGTGCAATGCATTCTGAGAACCGGTTGTATTTTTAAAATAACTGACACCGAATCTCCTACTTCCTCATTTCTCTGCCAAGTCTCAGCTAATCAGGGTGCCTTAAGTTGTCTTAAAATGTATTTTAAACATATCGTTTCAAAGATTTCTCAATATTTGGAGTGAAATGCTAGAAATCAACCCCAATTTTCTCTCTTCTCCTCAGCGTCTCAAAATCTTCAGCCCCTCCCTTCCTGGTGCGTTCTCGTCCGAAAGCCATCCGCGTCAACGGCCGTGTCCTCAGCCTCTCCCTCCAGTGCGAGGCACTGCTAAGCCAGCTCTCGGTCGTGGGAGGAAACAAGTCTGGAGTGTTTGTGCACCAGGTGACTGAGGGCAGCGCCGCCCATGCTGTCGGCATCAGCCCCGGGGCGCAGATTGTGGAGGTGAGTGTACTGAGAAAGAAGGTGAGGCTTTCCTGTAATGAATAATGCAAGTCTTATACAGCTGTCGTTCTGCAGGTCAGGTATGAGCAAAACAGCAGGGCTCTGAGGATGGTGTTGGAGGACTCCACTCTGGAAGAAGCTACATGGGCTCTGGGCCAGGTTACGGGCTTCTGTCAGCTGTCCCTCCGCCCCAGGCAAAACGGTAAACCTTGCAGCGCTAAAAAGACTAAAGGACCTCGTCGGTGCTGCTACTGTGCATTTTGTATTTTCTTTTTCTAAGTCAGTAGGCAATAATGGTTCCAGCTGAGGTGAAGTAATCAGGAAGCAGATGTTTTTTGTGTTTTTTTGCGATTGTAAAATTAGATAACGGCTCATTTGTCATATGGAGAGATGATATCAAAATGTTACCTGTATTTAAATACTTTTCTCATCCACTAGAGGATTCTGACTCATATCAGAGTAGAGTAATTAAATCATGGAGTTATAAACAAATAGTCCAGCTAATAGTAATAGCTTTCAGACATTTGCAACACTTACCTTAATCAGCAAAAACAAAAAAGTGCAGTGGATTTCCAGACAGCTATTCAATTCATCCACAGTCCTTTCAGCCTTTTAGTGCTGAATCTTCAATGAATTTACAATTATGATCAACCATATTGTACATCACAGGTTCATTCTTGACTAGCAGGCTTGTTTCAGCTCATAAGGAGTTGGTGCACTCAGTTGATGCAAAGTCTACTGCTACTGAACCCTATGGACGCCAGAGATGCGATAGTTTGCCAAAAGTGCCAATTCATCCTTCTGAAACAATTCATTCATGTTTTCCACTCACCTTCATGGCCATGGGCATCTAAGCTAGCTGGACTCCTCTGTTGGAGAATGCCAACTACATCTACGAGAGCACAAAACAAATAACAAACATCCTCAGCATCGTCTGTAGGAGACGACTGGTGATGACGATGTTGCAGCACATTTACTGTCGCTGTCCTCCTGCGCAGACTACGAGGCGCTGCTGCAGCAGCTGCAGAACAGCACAATGTCGTCGGGAGACTCCTTTTACATTCGGGTCAACTTATCCCTTCCCGCCGGTGCCAGCGGGACCTTGGCCGTGTCGTGCAACGACATCCTACATGTGACAAACACGAGACCTGCCGGCACCGAGGATCTGTGGCAAGCAAGCCAAGTTCACCCGTGCCAGCTGCTCGACCTGCAGAGTGGAACAGTACCCAATTATTACAGGTTGGTGCTCTGCTGTGAGCCGGTAGCAGATCCTAACAGGTCGAGATGACAACGGATTTTCTTCTGTGTTTTCAGGGCCCAGAGACTTTTGATTCAAACAATTGAAGATATGAGCTTTCAGACAAAGAATTGCCAGAAGGTATTTAAAAAAAATTAAATAAATTAAGCAATATGACTAATAAAGCGTTCAGGGCCCAAAGTTAATTATGGAAAAACTGTCATCATTCCAGGCTGGACGAGAAAACACCAGGAGTGAACAGAAGGCAGTGAGGATTGTCAGCACCGGGCGCCAAGGAAGGAACCCTCTGTGGGTCAGTGTGGATGAAGAAAACACAAACGGCTCCGAGTCAGGTACAGCGAGCTGCAGCAGCACCATCACAGATGCAAACTGTTACTGCTATTTTGGTGCTGCAGTGTTCACAGTTTTCAATGAACGTTGCACGTTTGCCTGTGTTTTTCCACTTCTCAAGGTTCTCCGGTGCCACCCAAAACCTGTGTAACTCTCATGCCCTACACCCTTGTTACTCCTCACTTCCCACCAGTCTGCAGGCCTATCCTGCTGCTGCCAACGATACTGGGACGCATGCTGGACAAGAAGCTGGCCAGCTGGCAGGGCTTTCAACTCTGTGAGCCTGGTAAGAAACGCTGCATCGTTATCGCCTCGCATACCCATCTCTGTCGATGCAGTTGTAGGAAAACATGTTATAACATGGTAATACTTTGACACAGAAAAATGTTTGTCATTTGAATTTTTTTTATTTTTTTTACATCTTGTCATTTTATAATCTTAAATCTCAATGTATTATATTGGCATTTTGTGTGATACGTCAACACAAAATGTGCTTCTGTGAAGTGGAAGGAAAATGATATGCAATTTTTTGTTTCACAAAAATGTGAAAAGTGGAGAGTTAATTTCTACTCGGCCCTCCTGAATCGGTGCCTGGTTTGAAGTGACAATTCTTTGGGAGAATGATTTTGTCAGTTTTGCACATCTACAAATGTTTTGCTCACTCTTGCTAAAAGAGCTCAAGATCAGTGCTGTCCTCCTGTGAACCCAAATCCAGAACAGCTGGATTTGTACTCAATTAAATCCCACACTAGTCGACTGTGTCAACCACTTAGATGACTTCTGAAGGCATTTAGGAATATCAGAGTAAGGAGGGCTGAAACGCACACCACAATTTTCTAGAACCCTGTATCATTTTCTTCCCACTACACAATCATGCAACACTTTATGTGTCTAATCGTATTAAAGCACACCGAAGTTTGTGGCTGTAACGTGACAAAGAGTGAAGAAGCTTACAGGGCACAAATCCATTTGCAACACACCTTATGTTCAGTAGACATACAGTAACACGTTTTATTGGTGAGATTACTGATTCTACTTCCGATTTTACACCGAAATGATGGTGTGTCTGACTAGCTGTGTAAACAATCTGTTCTCTTACTGGGCAGAGGTAAACATTTTATTGTGTTTATCCGTAGCTGTAATCCAGGAAGGAAATAAACGCTGTAGGTAAATATTTCTAAAAAAAGAAAAAAATCTGCAGCAGCTATAAATAGTCAGTGTGTGCCAATGTTCCCTGCAGTCAGTGGGGTAAATTAAATGTTTGTTGATCTTTGCGGGAAAGTTTGATCATTACAATAACAAAGAACAAGAACATTTAGCGGAAAACATGGGGAAATTAAATATTTATTGCTCAGGTTTAACGGATGTAATGTGTGAGTCAATGTGATCTGTCGCTGTCCCTGCAGAGACGTTGACCTCTAGTGAACATGCTGCTCGGCTCCAGAGGTCTGAGGTTCTGGAGGAAGTGGAGCCTGGTGGAAACCAGTGCTACACTCTTCAAAGTGTTGAGAAAGTCGTGAAAAAGGTCAGAACACACTCATTTTTAGCATGTGTATTTAGGCCCTCTGTATGTAAACCTGTTAACAAAATCTTTTTTTAAATCACACATTTATGTTTTACTTTGTTTTATTCCTCTTAGACTGAGTTAAGGTATGTACTGTATGTATGCAAATCTCCAAATTGCAAATTGTTGTGGTTTTGAGACTAAAACTACCAGACAAACCAGCACAAGCAGACAGTCATTTTTAATTATAAGGAACTCATTTCAGAGTGACAATCTTTCTGATTTAACGGCATATTTTGCCATCCCCCTCCTTCTCTCAGGGCCTTCACTGTTTGCTGCCGTTAGGCCTGGACTGTGTGCGTCGGCTGCACCGCTCCGAGATCTTTCCAGTTATCATCTTTATTGGCGTATCTGCACGCAACGCACGAAAACTTAAGTATGTTTGGTTTGTTTTGTTTCTTTCACAGAAGCCTCTGAGTTCTTAAGTACTACATGTACAGGGGCTAGAAATGTCAAACCCCTTGAACTTTTCCAGAAACTACCTTATATGGATCCTACACCATGTCCACAGTGAGTCATAGGGTTGCTATCTTGAGGGTTGAGGAAACCAGTCGGTGTTGATTGGAAGATGTATGAAGCTACATGCAGTATATCCTGGATGAAAACATATCAGAGACTGCAAAATATTTCATTCTCCTCTTCCAACGGGACAAAGACCCCTACACTACCACACAGTATAATTGACATTTGAGTATTTATACAATAAACCGCCTACGATTTCTTGAACGGTAACAGAACTACCATGTTTTAGCTCAAACGCTGCAGTAAGGACCTCCAGTGAAGGGATTTTACATGTCACTCGGTCTGAAGTCAATGCTCCTTTTTCATTTTCCGTTTTGCAGGTCAAAGCTGCAGCGTGGCGGCCAGACGGAGGAACAGCTGCTTGCATGTTCAAAGAGCGAGGAGCCACTGTTGGACAAGCTGCCGTGCCTGTATCACAGCATGGCTCCGGACTCCTGGTGTGACCAGAACTCCCTGCTGACCAGCCTCCGCACCGTCATCTGGGAGGAGCAGAGGAAGGTGGTCTGGGTGGAGCCGGACCTGTGGTGAAGATAGGAAGGAAAATGGAGATAATGTTATATATATGTATATAAGATGAATAAGCTTTACAAGAGATATATTTTTGTAAACTTGAGTATGTATCCATGATACTTGTGAGTGTATAAAGTCCTGCAGGAATGCCCTGTATAAGCTCAATAATATCTTCCATTTTAGGTACTTGTTTATAACAAGCATTTGTAAAAACGAGAAATTGTATCTCCACGTTTGTTGTAGGTCAGTTCTTGTTATGAGGGATTGCATCTATCGTAGATCTCTTTTAAGCCACTACATCTAACCACTACTCTTTTTTAAATGTCGCCTAGAGGGCATTTTTATCTCACTGTGTTTTTTATTTCCCTCTTGTTAAATAAAAGGTTATTGTTGCACATTTAATACGTATCACAGATGTCTCTGGAAGTTTAGTTTCTGTAAATCGTCCACACATTGTCACCGACTCTGAAATAAGCCTGGAGTTTGTGCCACTCAAAGCTAAACACTGAACTCAGAAAATATGTTGAACCCACTTCCTCATAGCTTCTTTTCTCTTTCCTTTTTACGTCAGGAAATACGATAGAGTGTTTTTGACTCAGTTTGACGCAATCACTTTAAAAAAAACAAAAAAATAAAAACTACCCCCTTTGTTCTCTCAGCAACCGTGCCAAACCTGAGCATGATTTGTACGTGTGTCACTCTTCTCTGAAGCCAGCCTCTTTGAAAAGGTTATATTCATCTGTTTTTCCTCCTCCTGTCTTTTCTTTTCCTGCCAGAGTTTCATTCACACTGAAAGTGTTTATAAAAATGGTATCGCTCTAAATTTCTTTGAAATTTGAAATTTAGGGAAAATGCCTCAAAATTTGCTGTATTTTTTTTAAAATGTTGATTGCCAGATCTTTTAGGCTAAAATGTAAGGTTTCTTTAATTTTGTGAAGGATTAAGATTTTTACAGGTCCATGCCATCTTATGTATTTTCATACTGAATTCAGCCATTTAGCTTTAGCATAAAGTTTAGATATAAATGAGAGCTTTTTAAGAGGCAGATCAACCTGCTTTAATCCAAATTAACAAAGAGCAGCAAATTAACAGGAATACTGTCTCTATTACCTAGCTGTTTCTTTTTTTAAATTAAAATAAATTATCTTGGAACCATTTCGTAACATAGCAGCGTGATATGCTTGTAAACAAGTGAACTGAAATGAACACAGTTCTACAAAAACAAGATCAATACATATGTTGGTCATTTCAATTCTGTTATATCCAGTTCAGTTTATTTGCACTATTAACCACAACCAAATTATATCTTTGACATAATAATGTTTAACATAATAAACATGTCCATGTCTAATTAAAGGATTATAGTCACAACAATCACTTTCACATTCAATTCAATAACAAAGACTTAAATCTGCTCTAATTAAAATGCAGTGTGTATGCCTCCATGGGTTTAATATAAAATAAACACTAAACACATTGTTTAACATAAGTGGAGTTTTATTTGAAGGCGATACAAAGTTGGAATCTGGAGCCCACTGTGGTTGGAAATCATTGAAAATTCAAACTAACATGATAATGGCTCATTCATATTGTAATGTTAGAAGTGATTAAAAAAACAGCACTTAAAAGTGGCTGAAAGTAGATTAATGCTGTTGTTTTTGTCACAATTCTCACACAAGTGCAGGAATCACAGATGAGATCCGGAAACTCCGTAACTGAGTCAAATAGGTTAATGTATACCTAGAACAAACCCTGTGAGGCTACAAGTTCAGTAAGATTTGATTTTACAACTTAAGGATGAAGAATACAAAACATTAAAAATAGACCAAAATATCTGACATTCACACGTTGTTGGTGTTACAAAAATTAGAGATAGTGCCATAGTATTGTTGTCCCGATATAAAATAGACTAATTTAAAGAATAACCAAATGCTACACACCCTAACATGAAGAATACAGAATAACGTGCTGCTCTGCTGTGGATTTTTTTTCATTCTTATTTTAGCATCTATCTGTTGCTAAAAATACCAGTCAGTAATTTTAATATGTTCCGTGTTCAAGCAAGGCAACGCCTTGTTACTGAAAATATGCTATAGAAATAAAATTACCTTACCTTACCCTACCTTTCCGTGTAAAGGTATTTTCTTAACATTTTTTCTTTAAACAGGTGAAATCTATGTAGTTTATGATGTTTTAATCCAGCGCATGCGCATAAGAATGATAACGGCACTTCTCGCTGCATAGCCACAAGAGGGCGCACAATATAAATATCGCTGAGAATTTGCCGAAATTGGACCAAAAATAAGTGCTGTCGTCTTGAGCTCATTTTTATTTTGCATGCAGCGTTGCAGTTGAATGCTCGGAGTTGCGTGAAAGGACGTGGAACCAAACTAAGAGGCGGGTGAGAATTTGTACTGTCACAGTAAACTGGCTGGAAGTTTACAGTGAATAAAGAAATCTGCTGCTAGCTAAGTAGTTTTGTTTTATCAGACAAAATACAAACGTATGCACCAAAATATATTGTAGAGATATCATAAAGTAGTTTTCAATTAACCTATTGTCAATTTTCAAAAATAACAAATAGTTACTTCTAATAATGTAAACTGAAAGGTAGTGTAAAAACAATAAAATAGTGATGATAGTCTGACAACCACAGCTAATACAGCTACATTTATTACAAAGTACAGGGAAGGTTTTGAATGGATCGCAGCTGCTTCTTTGGTGTAAATAAAGCAGTAATTTATGAGGTCAGTCTTTACTTGGATTGCACAGACAAACCACATGGGATGCACTGTAGCAGCAACATCTAGAAAACATTAAAGAAAAAAATCTGTAAAAGACTTTACAGATTTACAAACTTTTTTTTTTTTTTGCAACACTTTGCCTGAGATGTGCCCTCATTCAACATTTATATGAATATCCTGTTAGTTTATGTATTTTCATGATGTATACAAACTTCTTTATCCATGTGGAATAACAATAGTTGCGCTGATGGAGCTGCAATACTTTAGAAAAATAACAGTTTGATGCACAGGTTTGAGTTAAATAGTTTTGTTTAATATTTGGTAAGAAGAAACCCTAGTTTTTCTTTTTATTATTTTTTAGATCCATCACCACGATTTGGGCATATATCTGAAAAGATAAGAGTTCATTTTAAATGGACCCACATTTTAAGCATAGTCAATTTTTTTCCTAATAATGTTCAGGTCAGAACTGTTCCTGTCACTTATTCTTAATCTTAGTTTCCCATTCTGTAACCAGTTTTGAACGCGATGTCACCGTTTTAACAACCTGCCTGCCTCACACTTTCACGTCTGATGAAAGGAAACTGGTTTGCAGAAACCATGCCAGGAGGTTGCCCATGGCTATAAAACGCTTGTGGTTTTTCTCAAAGCTGCTAAAAAAAAAGATTAAACAAATGTTACTGGGTGTGTAAGTACGTATAATTTTCAGCTGGCTTGAATGAGAAAAAGGCTTCATAAATTCAAACCCAGATTGGTTTGAAGTTCTGTCACAACCTCACCACCTTAAAACTAGAGCTCTGAAATTAGAAACCTGTAGTGGCTACGACATCAAAGCCATACTTGATGAGTGTATGTCAATATGTCAATGTCTGACACGAAAAAGTGAGAAAATGTTCTGATTCATAAATATGTTTTGGGCCAAATTGTGATTTTTTTTTTTTAAAGAGTGCCTTGATTGTCAGTGGCCACTAGAGGGCAGCAGAGAGAAGCAAATGTGGTTTGAAGGAAGCTGGGGAGGGAGAGAGAAGAGAGGCAGCTCTGGTTTCTGACCACATGCATCACTGCTTCACTGGCTGTTTCCCAGCTAATGTGTTTACAGCCTTCACCGAAAACCAGAGCACCCCCTGCTCTGTACGCGCACCCGCACACGCTCACCTCTGTTTTCTGTCTTTAATTAGCCGTTTATTGTTTACTTACTAGATTTAAGGCTTTTTCAGACTTCAAGGGAATCAATTTTCCCGACTGGAAGGCATTTTTGGCTCCATCAGGGACTCAACCCCTCCCTCTTGTTGCTGCGAAACCACTCCAGTGAACTGTGTGTTGTCAGGGTGCATTAAAAACGGCAAAGAGGCAAAGTTGGCTGGAGAAGATAGAAAAGCAGATAGAAATATATCATGTTTCCTTTAGTTTTTTAGTTTTGTTTGTTTTGTTTTATATACTAAAGGTGCATTGATCACCACACCTTGATTTCCCTTTTTAAGCCTCTCTTGCTCCACACGGATATTTTAGTGAGCAACGTACGCTTGAATACAACATTTTATTCACAGTGACTGTACACATTAATGGAAGAGGGTGATATTGAATGAATTTATTAGATCTGCTGCTCTGAATTAAAAACGCATACGTGTGTGTTTTTCTGTAGTGTTTTTATTTATTTATATTTTGGCTCGTATTGTTAATTGACCAGGTGAATGTTGTGTTGGGGCAGCACAAGCCTTTGAGGAAAATGAAACAAAAGCAAAGTAGCCAACTGTAGTTCTTTAGGTCTCGGGCATGCGTTTGTGTTGTGCACAGTAAAAGCTCCTTGTGTGAATTTATGTAATTTAGAAGGCCGGTAATGTGAAAGTTGATTCCAGATTCCTATTTGGAGTTGTGTATCCTCCTATGTATCCTTTGGCATAAAGACAACCTGAAATAAGGGTGATAATACCAATAAAATTTAGAATCCTTCTAGATTTTTTATTTTTTTTTGCTTTTCTGAAGGAATACAAAGATAATTCTCAGGAGCAGAATGTCATTTATTCTCTCCATGTCATCTTTCTCAATGTATAGATATATACACAGTCAAGCCCAAAATTATTCATACAGCGGACAGATTTAGGTTTAAAAAAGTCTCCATTAATGTGTCTTGACCGGCTATAATATAAACATATGGGATTAATCCAGTCAGAGCCTGGCTGGGTTAATAATCTGTGGAAGGACCTAAAAATGAGGGTGACGGCAACGAGGCTTTCCAACTTTAAAGATTTGAAACTGATCACCTAAGATTGTCAGAAATATCAGTGGAAACATGAACTAAGAAGGATCTTATTGCTGAAATAACAGTTAAGATTTTTTTTATTGATCATTATAAAGTGGTATTCATAATATGCAATGTGCCAGTTCTTTTGTTAAATGTGAATAACCACTGACATGTCAAACATATGTTGCAAACATATGTTGTAAATATTTAATGTGCCTGGGGTAGGAAAAAAAATTGGGCTTAGCTGTGCTCTTTACATTTGTATGAAACGCAAAAGGACAGAGCGCATTCCCAAGTGTTTCTTTTTTAAAATTGAAAGTGTCACATGCTTCTTTTAGGCAAAACTGGAAAAACCTGACTTTCATCTATCTGTCGCGCTAGTTGTCGACTATTCAGATGGCTCAATAAGTAAGCCATAAACGGCGTTACTCTGAAAACAATTTTGTTTCACTGTCCGTAGTATTTTGAGTTTCTGTGAATCCTTGGTTTGCATTTTTGTTTGTGATCATTTCTTTGCTTCGTTAGTGATATTTCTCCGTCGTCTGATTTATCCAGCACCTTCTCTCAGTGTCTCAGCTCCCTCTACCCCCTGTCTGCTCGTCATCTGCTCATTAACTCACCTGTCTGACACTCCAGTAACACTAAGTGGTTTTCACAGCCTGCATCAGGTCTTTCTATTGTTGCCACCAGCATGCTTTGTTGGTTGGTTTTTCTGAGGTCAGTTACCATTAAATCAGCTCTCAACCTCCAGTCCTCTGTGTTTGGGTCCTTAACGAGACCGTTTTGTGATCATGCGAACCTTATTAGACAAAATATGTGTATGGTTGTAGTTATTTCACTTATTTAGAGCAGAACTTGATGTCCTTCCCAAATGTAGACATTAAAGGTCGTTCGTTGTTGGGTCATTTGAGCAACCCCCAACAGTCTCTTGTTTAAATTTAGACAATAGACGTGAATTTGAGGACCGATTTTCACTCTTCATTTTGTTTTTGATCCACACTTATGCTTAGTTTAAATCTCTTCAGAAATCTTTGTAAAAACTGTTTGGAAGCATTAAGGTTTGAGTTTATAAATTAAAATTGACTTGATGAACGAACATATAAAATACGAATCGTTGGGAAAATGTTCAGTTATGTGGCTTTCTTTTCTGATAATTATGTGGTTACAAGCTAATATATCTGGGTTGGGTCGATACAATCTTTCCGTATGGATATACATTTTTCAGTGGGCCTTGGCCTGATCGTTCTTAATTAGGTTGAAAACTGATTTTCCTCTGTCTTTGCATGAGTAAAGTAAGTTTTAGCACGAGTTCAATAGTGAAGGCAAACAAATATAAGAACGCTACATGTTTGTTCTGCTTGTAACAGTCTAGAGTAAATAAAAGTATTATTTGAATCTGAAGCAACATGAGGGAAACATAAGGAGTGCATGATTACTTCAGACACCCAGTGGTATTGAAAAAGTTGGCTCTTTTCATATAAATCATGTTGCTAATGTATATTTACATGAATATGTTGACACAACTATATTACTTTTGCTATGACTTAATTACACTTGCTGTTTTTAAAATCTTATTCAGTTGATCTAACAGAAGTATAAGAGTGAATGAGCAACACTTTTATTTGAATTTTTTTTTTTTTAGTATAGAGCGTTAATCGATGTTTCAAGGATAACAAAATTACCTTCTAGATTATTCACAAGGCTCCTTGATTTCAACAAAAAAAGGTACAGGTTTGAAAAATTGTGAGCATAATAATAATCAAATATTTAATAATCAGATAAGTAAATGAAGAGGTAATTTATTTCAGCAACTCAATTCACAAAGTAAAACAGATTAATTAGATACGGATGTTTTTCAAACCTTTATTTCAGTTAATTATGTTGACTTTCTGCTTGAAGCTAAAGCCAACGCTACGTTTAAGATTAGAATATTAAATTAGTAAAAATCTGTTTAATGACTGCTTTAAGGCTGCTATTTATCAAACGAATGAGACTTTTCAGAATGTATATTTAATTTACTGAATATTACTGAATGTGTGCATGTAAAATATATTTATTTTGCATTTCGATTCAAATCAATACTTACCGATGCAATGACCAAGGTCAACAGGGTCGTTGTCTTTTGTGGCTTTTGCTCCTGTTCTAAATATGAACAAACAAACAATTGTCAGAATTGAAACTGGTTTCATAAACTTTGTTTTGTTCTTTTTCTAAGAAATTTTTTTTTTATCGTTAAGTGCAGGAGATGATGCTGTTTCTGTGCTTCGGGTTCCTTCATATTTTATTACTTGTGCCATATTTAAGCTGCATCAGTACAGCTTTGTTAGCCGCTGGGTGTAAATTACGGATACAGTAGGCTTATCAGGTTTTTCATAAAGACATCTTTCTTCTAATGGTGGAAGACTAAATTCAATGAGCTACAGTTACCGACTGTCACATTTCACATCACACAGCATAATTTGATCTGCTGTTTGCTTCTCACCACACAAAAGCTGGTAGGAAAACCATTAGATCTGCCGCTGATGGTCACAGGGAAATTTGATCATCTCCAGTTTGGTGGCTTTAAACTATCAAATTTTATTACTGTTGATGCCCAAAAATAAATAAATAATCTGTCTCTTTCTGCGTTTGTCTCCATGCATAGAGCACTGACCCTCTGCTGACCCTGCACGGTGTGAAACATGTCACACAGGAGCGGCCGTGACTTGGTGCGTGTGTGAGTATCTTCAGGCTATCTGCTACAAACGCACATTTACACAAAGCTACAAAGACCTCAGCTTAAAGACCTGTCATCACTGGAACTCCTTTAAATCAACAGTTTCTTTCTGCGAACCGTCGGTATTAACAACACATCCAGTATCTTTCATTTGGGGTGTCTTTTTTCTCTCTTTTTTTTTAAAGAAATTTTGAGGACTCTGCCCAGAATTTCTCAGCTTTTGTTGTAGCTCCGTCCCCTGAAGGGTAGACGCAAAGTTAAATGTCAGTGTGACAAAAGTCAACTAAAGGGGATTGAGCATAGCTTCATATAGAGCTCCTTACGATGGAAAATATACACCTACAAGTGAAATACTTAGGAAAAGCACAAACCCAACACTTAATTTTGGTTAACTTCAGATTAAAAATATGCTTTGTCAAACTTAAAGGTTAAAGAAATATGTATAAGATCTACGATAGTACCTTGAAGCATGAGTTCGTCTTGCTGCATTGAGTGTTTGTCATAAAACAGCCGCCTGCCTCAGTGTGCTGTGAATTCATCCATTAACTTACCGACTTATGTTCCGTTGTGGACTTGCACTGTTTCTGTGCCGTATATCTCTTCATTTTTATTGTCAGAAAGCACAGCTAAACCGGTCACAGCAAAAAAATAAATAAAAAAAAATGGCATAGCAGTAATTCTGAGCACTTAGGCATTAAAAAAGAGGTGAAAATGACCAGAAATTAGAGGAAATTGGATCATCCAGGTAAGAGTGAACATGTCAAGGTAGTTGGTGCCAGAAAGACTTGTCTGAGCGTTTAGAAACGTATGATTTACAGCAGAGGTGTCAAAGTCTAGGCCATAAGTATGAGGGGCCGTTTAGGACAAAATCTATGTTTTGTCTCTCACACACTACAAAAAACTCACTCACACTCAAAAAAAAACTCACGCACACTCAAAAAATACTCAATTGGCGTATACACGCTACTAAAATGTCACACACACACACATTTTATCTTTCTTACACACATACATTGTACTAACTTGTCGCACACACACACACACACACACACACACAGGCACGTGCAGAGGGGGGAGCTAGGGGTGCTTGAGCACCTGCCCTTTTTGCTCCTTGCCCCCAAGTGCCCTTTTGGACAAATGTTTTATTTTTTATTTTTGGTATTATTTCCTAAGCCCTCTTCTGACACATAAAAACATGTGCTAAAATTCTTTGCTTTTTTGTTTCTTTTTTGTATAACATAATAAGCCGGTCACCTTGTTACCTTTGACCTTTTGCCCGCGACACACGACGCAATTGCCTCTCGCGCAGTGCGATAAGGCGGCTAACTGTGGAGCTCAACATAGCGAAGTTACGTTCCTCGCACATACAAAACTGAGTCTTTCACATACAAAATAACGAGTCTATATTTTATTAGTTTATATATGCAATCTTAGTCTTGTGAGTAAGACAGAAAAAAAATTGTTTGCGTGTGATATTTGAATAATGTATGTGCGCAATTGTAGTATTTTGTGTGTGCGTGTGCGAGTTGTTAGTACAGTGTATGTGTGCGAGAAAGATACCATTTGTGTGCATGTGCGACATATTAGTACAATGTATGTGTGCGAGAAAGATAGTATCTGTGTGCGTGTGTGACATTTTAGTAGTGTGTGTATACGCAATTTGAGTATTTTTTGAGTGTGCGTGAGTTTTGTTTTTGAGTGTGCGTGAGTTTTTTGTAGTGTGTGAGAGACAAAACATAGATTTTGTCCTAAACGGCCCCTCATACTTGAGGGCAGGTCTCCTGCAACACATCGGCCTGGTTCAGCAGATCTGTATTAAATGACTGCATTGCTGCCTCAGCATGCACTGACAGTCTACTGGGCCCAACCTACATTTGATTTAGGTATGTTGAAGCAGAGACACATCTAGAGGTTAGAGGACACCGACCACCGAGGATTTGAGTTTGACACCCATGATCCGTGGAGGATCTTGCACACAACCAATTTCTCAGCTTTCAAGAGACTGGTTCAAAAACGAGAAAATATTCAGTGAGCATCAGCTGCGTGGATGAAGACGACTAGTCAGACGACTTTGAGATGACAGAAAGACAAGAGCAACTCAAACAACTTTCTAAATCCAATTTAGACACAATGCTGTCTCTGAACTCAGAACATGTGGAGCCTTATAGCTGATTAGTTACAGCTGCAGAAAACCACACGCTCTGTCACTTCTGGACAATGAGAGATTGAGAGATTGGAAAGACCTTGGTCTCAGTTTTAGTTGCAACATTGAGAAGGTAGGTTAATAACGACATGAAGGCACAGATTCATCCTACCTTGTAGCAAAGGTTGCTGACCATGGCTAGCCCTTTGTAACAGCAGCAGATCTGTCTTTGACAGCTACTTTCAGCGAGAAAATAAATCAATCCTCAAAGCTCAACTAATCTCTAAATAACAATGATAATAAACTGATTGTACCTCAAGAGCAGTTTACACTTTAGTTCACATTGATGTAGATACATATTAATTATCTTTGTGTTTTATATTCCAATTAGAAACTCTGAACTGTGCCAAATTGTAATGAACTAAATTAGAAAGTAAATGCATTTCAATTCATTAATATGAAATGGATGTTAATATAGTGATATTTATTTCTTCAATGTATCTACAACAGCACTTAAGTAACATATTAGCAAAACTAACTTGAACTAAAACGAACAACGATGTTCATTATTAGCCCATAAAACAAAAGCACATAGCTCAGGCTCTTAAGATGTAAAGAAACATTTTAAGAGCCTGTTTGCTGTTCATGAGCAAACAGGCCTCATAAAATTGAACAATATGATAAAAAGATGACGTGTAGTTGTGATGTTATCTTGTCTGTTGCGTTTCTCTACATTCCTGCGTTTGGTGGGGCGTTTAAACAACCTGGTTTCACTGCATCACTCAATGTACCACACTGTCTCGCATATATTTGTATTGTTTGTTGTATTCCAAATCTTTTTGCATGTTTTATAAGAACAGGTACCATTGTCGGATTTTTTTATAATTCTAAAATTTTGGTCATTATAGTTTTACCGGTAACATTTTACATAAAAACATGTCTGATAATATGGATTAGATGCCACATTTATATTGAAAATGTGACTCTTTTGTGAAAATACTTAAGGGCGAACAATCTCTCATCAATATGGACAAACCAATGTGGCATTAAAACTAAATCAATAGTTGAGTGGAAGACGTTTTGGAGAATCTGTTACGACACCCTCTGAATCAAATCTGTAGCTTTCTGAAGCTGAAATTTGTTTTTCCTTTTCCATGATGTTTCTGTAACACTTGAAGAAAACATTTAGATTTTAGTTCTGTAACAGGGGTGTGCAGGTGGACATGTTTGACTGGATTTTTACAAATTGTCATGTTTGCTGTCATGTGACAAGGTTCTCAAGTGTTCTTCATGCGTCTCTAAAGATGCACGTATGATTAATTTGTCTCAGATTAAATCTTGAGTGGAAGTAGCAGGAGGAGTAAAGCTCAGTATGGCGTAAGATAAAACAAAAGCCAGAGCATTCAGTTATTGGGTGTTAGGCATCCTTTTTTTTGTTTCCCAGACTGGACTGCACACATTCTTGTTCACACCCATAAAACAATGTTTCTCATTTCAACGTCTCTGTTGTGTTTCTAAAGAAGTTTCTATGAAAGTAAAATGTGAAAATGTGGCCATACAAAGTGAGGGACTTCATTAAAAAAAAAAATTTATGTAAGTGTGGTAAACCTTTAAACTGAACCAGGTACAACAGGAAATGAACAATTACGTATATTTTCACTGAAACCAAAATGTAAACCGAGTGGAAAGCAGCGGGTCCTGCTATGGGTTTCTGTTTCTCACTAAAATAATAATAAAAAAAAGATATTTGAACCATTAACTTTTCTTTCCAGGTGCATGAATGACAAATTTTGTTACATTTCTTCAATGGCCTTATGCTTTATCCATATTTGTACTAAAATGCATCAGTAGTCATAAAGAAAAATTCATATATTTTGTCTTTGTTCCTTATATGTCCACTGTACAGTACAGTGAGTGATGTTTTTATTTTTATGTTACTTTCTTATCGATAACACGTCTTAAAGTTTACCTCCCTTCTTCACTGAAGTGATAATGCGTTGGCATGAAGCCCCCATCCAGTCTATAAATGTGGCCTCAGCTGAAATAACCACCATGTATTAACTGACCTGCTGTCAAGCAGCCACAATGCGATCAATACTTCCAGATAATGAAGTCATTGACTCTCGGCAAACGCTAGATAATGACAAGACTGAAGGTCTCCTGTTATTGCCTTGTTTTATGGCTTTGTCTCTTGGTAACATGTGAATGGGTTCTCCATGCTGGTGGACGGATGATGGAAATTGCGAGTGTTTTAGGGTTTGGAGTGTAAAGAAGCTTCGCTGGAGCACAGCGGACTAATGGAGTTTGTCTTTTAAAATGCAGCACGGTTGAAACCAGCTCGGCTCGTCCCTGATTCAGTAAACACTGCAGACCGTACTGCCTCCTGTGTTACAACAAATGTTTTTTTTTTTTTCTTACATCTGAAAACTAGAAAAAAGAAGTCCGTGTACCGACGAGAACTATGACAATTGAAATGTTGTCAAAAAAAGATGGACTTTTTTCTAACCAAATAAAAGCAAGACTAACGTATTATAGAACGATGAAAACCAGCCAGACCTCATTTTAGTAGAAAAGATGGGACTAGTTATTTATAACTCCATTCAGAACATTCTAGGAAAATTACTTCCTGGAGGAGTGATGAAGTATTGTTCCTTTAAAATTGTAGATTTCTATAACTCAGTTCCTGGATGCTCTGTTGGAGTTTTAGTGATTGTTCAACCGACTGACCAGATAATGTGAAGTTCATTGAATTCATTTATTTTTTTGTGTGTCCTTGTTTGCTAGAACACACCACTTCAAAGCACTCCTGTTAAAAAAGGTTATTATGGATTCGAGGCTCTCCAAGCTGTTCTATCGTACTGTTACATTCATTAAATAAATGCAGTTAATCATAAAGCATCTTTCAGGTGTCAGTACAATATGCAAACCTTCCCCTCAGTTTCCCCTAGAAACAAACTATTGCTCAATCTTGCTTAGATGTGAGGTGATTGTAAAGCCATTAGTGTGTTTCAGTATACATGCATGCAAACTATTTGTCTTTATAAAAGCCCCGTGAAGCCTCCACAAATTTCCCTAAAACAGGTGCGGGGCAGAATGTTTTGAATCTTCCGGGATTGTCTTCGATAATAACGTTCCCATTGTTGAGGTTTTTGTGTTTAAGCCTGTTCTGATCTTGTTATAATGAACTGTTCTCATGTACATGTTGTAAACTCATACTAAGGTGAAGCCTGAGCCTCAGGTTGATCCACGGTTGATCTGACAAGAGGCAGCGAGAGCCAGAATCCGCCTGCGGCCAACTACCCCCCACCCTGGTGCACTTTCTTCTAAAAACGCACATTCGCCCCTTTCTCCTTGATTTTTTTATTTCCTCCACAACATTCTTCATCCTTTCCCTCTGCTCCTCTTCTCCCCTCTTCTACCTCCAGGATGAGAGTTAAGACAGACAGCCTGAAGTGGATGTCGGGGTGAATTAGACACCAGCAGACAATGTGATTTCTCCGTCTTTAAGGCTTTCTTTTTCCCCCAGAAGAAAGCAAAAAGGGGTTGGTTTGACATTTGCAAAAAACACTCAGCTCAGAGGAAAAGACAGAGAAAAAGAGAGGGGCAATATAACGTAGAAACACTCTGCTCAGAGGAAGAGACAGAAAAAAGAACGGTATCATACAGCAGAAAGTAGGTGTGAGACGAGTACAAGAAAAGAGCAATTTAAAGTGTGAAAGAAATGCAAAGCAGCCAAGTAGAACTGACACAAAGAAAAGGGGTAGAAAATATAGGAGCAAAATCACAATGAAAAGACTTTCAAATAAAAAAAACTGAGCAGTCAAAAGGTTGTGTGAGTCAGAAATGCAGGAAGACAATAGCAGGCCATCCAGGCAGCCACTTAATAGTCCACCCACTCACTGCTATCCAAATGGGTAGATTGACGCCTCTTAGCTCCTTTAATAGCTCCAATAATGGACCTCAGTATAGGTGGGCTGTGAAGAGGATAGTCATCCTATCCAAATAACTCGATTCCTCAGTTCTGGTCTCTTGTTTCAGCAGCATTCAGTACATCAGGGTGGGAAGTGCATGGGATAATGCTTCCAGATTTACCCAGCCACACAGAGCTGCGGATAGATGATGAATTACGGTGAGAGAGGCTGATGTTGTGGTAACACAAGGTCAGCGCAAGTTGTGTCTCTGTGGGCACAGCAAAATATATCAATATGTACATCAAGGACGTAAAACGCACAACACAATAGTTCTTGTCTTGCTTGTTTGATATCTAAAGCTCACTGTATTGTCATTACTTTAGATATGTTTATCTTCGTTGTACCAGAATTTAAATATGCTGAGAAGAGTACATAAAAATATACTCGTACAAATCTGTTAGTACTTAAACATGTCAGGCCTATTTTAGGAAATCCAAGGACTGCATTTCACATATCTACTAACATGACATTTCACACGTCTAACATGTGTTGGATTAGTGTCTGATTAGCAGTCAATGGTGTCAGCTCTGTGTTAAGCTGCAAATGGAGGTTCATATACAACCTTTTAGGTCTATAAGGTGAATTTCCCAACAGATAAAAACTACACTGAGATACAGAAGATATTGGGGAAACTGGGATTCCAGCTACGTTGTTCATCATTATATGCATGTTTAATGAATTCAAACTTGGTGTATTTCACTACCAGATTCATACAAGTTTATAAACAAAAAAGCAAACTGTTGTACTAATGGTTTCTAATCTTGGTGTTCTTTAAGTCGTTAAAGGGATTTAGGTTATCACTAGCTATCTCTGTTGTTTTGCTGCTGTAGACTTAGACTGCTGGAGGACTTTGGACGCAACTAGGCTATTTTCTCCCACTGCTCTCCATTATTATTGCCAATAATTTTATCTTCTCTGAATTTCTTTCCATAGAAGATATTTTGGCTCAGTTGATTCAGGCTTTAGCTGCGTTTCCTGGAAGGAATCATTGATGTAGTCATCAGTGATTTATGAAGAAGCAAGTGAAGCAGCGGATCCACCATTTTTAAAATGAGGCAGTAAGACTTTTGTTTCTGGTTAGTCATTTTTTGATCGGTCCCTACAGTCTGTAATTTTCTCTTTCTGTAATATTTTTAACTATTAAAAATAATAATGATAAATTTCACCATGAATGTCAGAGACCAGGAAACCTTGGGCCTGATTTGATTGAATTCACCCTGTTCACCACAATCTAATTTAGAGGTGTAAGTTGCTTCATCTCAGCATTATTTCTTCAGTTAGATAGTTTATAGCAAGACAGGGAAATGAGGAAATGAACAGACTATAAATATGCATTTTATGTGTTATTTTAATGCTCCATCTCTTTCACTCATCATACAATGAATAAAATGCAGTATAAAACATTGAGCAGCAGTGCAGGCACAGACCTGTTACAAGTGTTCAACAAACAAACACACGATGGTGTCTGCTGCTCCTCACTACCTGTAAAAGAAAGAAAAAAAAAACTGTGACTGCTTTAAAACTAAATCAAGATGTAATAATAATAAACTCAAAAAATTACTAGAAACAAACATATGCTAGGAACTGATGGACTTAAATTAGTATTTTTAAAGGCTTTTATGAAGCTTACAGTAATATATAATTACAGTAAGAATTAAATGGTAAAAATTTTGTATGAGTCAATTTTAGCAAATATACCTTTAAATAGTATTTACAGCCAACGGGTAAAATATTGCTGCCATAAATTGAAAAATGACCTTGTAGTGTGAAAACGAAGAGAGGTTTTTCAAAAATAAAATTGTTTAAATTTTTCTCAGTTGTGGCCAGTTGTTGTTGTTTATTAAATTGATAGTTACACCATGTTAGTCCAAACAGACTGATAAATGAGAACACAAGTATTAAATGCACATAACCCCCCCGCCCCCAGCATGGTTACGGTTACGGCTGTGTTCATTTCAACGTCTTGGCATTGTTTGTCAAATCCTCACTTCAGCTTTAGTAGACCAGCCTCCACAGTTGTTCAGTAACTGAGCCTGCAGCTCTGCACCAGGAGAGGAAACTGCACATCCATTTCAGGCCTTAAATACACCCCGAGTGAGTCATCAACCATTCGCTGCAGTTTACTCCGTCCCAGTCGATGTGCTTTGCATGTGTCCAACCTCATAAGCCCCCTTCCCTTCCGTCTTCCCACCCTCCCAGAAACCAGCAGCTGAGGATTGCCAGGTCCTCCGCCTCAGATGTACTGTAGGTTGCCAGAGCGTAGTGAGCCCATGTATCGCGGAGTGGTGGGGGTCTGAGGCGCTGCCTGTGGCCTGGTGCCACGCTGGGCCTGGTTATTATCTCCAGATGACTTCAGCATGAGTAGCAGATGCCTTTTTGGCCACAGGGGCCAAACAGAGCGATGCAGAGGGGAAAGTGAGTGGATGTGTGCGTGTGTGTGCGTGTGCGTGTGTGTGTGCATGAGTGTTTGCATGCTGTTCACGGCTGCATTGAGCAATTTATTACCTTCCCACTTATCGGACCATCTCCCTTACTGTGCTTGGAAGGAGTTAGTCTCATTACAAAATAACAATCCTCTCTCACAATAGCAATCTTACATGGACTTGGAGAGGTGCGCAGATGATAGCTCTAGGTGTGTTGAGATGGCGACACTGGCAAACAGATTATAAATCAGCGCACTTCTAAATGAAATTGCAACAGAGGGCAGATTTATGTGCATGTATCTGTTCACGCGCCTCAGTTTGTTAGCAGGTCTATCACCACGGCTATTTTACAGGCCTCCTTCCCAGCAGCTAATAATATTCAGGCAATCCCCGCACTACTCCCACCAATTTAATGGGAGCGCATCAGGAAATGATATTTCTAATCAGACTGCGGCAAATGTCTCCTTTTATTAAAGTGGGGGTGCATTTCCTTTCCATCTCCCTGTTTGTGTGTGGAGAAATCTAGCCAGCTGATAATGGCCTCGGCTGGCCCGGTGTCATCATATTAAAGCGCTGAACACCCCTCCCCCCACTTATGAACACTCTCCTCCGCACTCCCAACACCAAGCCTCTCATATTCTTCCTTCTTCACTCAATTGGTAAAAATCCACACGTTTGTTGATGGGTTTTTTAGTGCTAGATACCAATGTGTCTTGTACCTTTTATTTGGTAGTGATATAGAAATGGGGAACTCAATAAAGGATGATGGTTTGAACTCCAGGTCATCAGCTGTTAATGTTCTTTTCGGTCGAGAGACTGAATGACAAAATAAGTAATTCCTGACTTATTTTAATTCCAATTTAATTATTCAGATGCAGAGTCCTGAGTCAAACATCTTTTAAAAAGTGGGGTAAAAAATTTGGAAAATGTCATATGGAGAGCAACTCAGTGATTTACAAAGCAGGCCCGGAATGCGTCTTGGGTTAATAAATCCATCCACAGTCAAAAGAATGAGACGAAAAACGCTCATTTTGCTGTACCACACTATAAATATGCTACTCCATACACAGCAACATTTCACTGTACTATGCAATACTGTAGTAGACTATACTATGTTACTCTATACTTTACTACGCTGTGATGTACTATAAACATGATACCACATAACACAGTATGCTATACTGTGTTCTGTGACAATATTGTACTACACTATTAGACGCTATGCCACACCATCCTATAATGTACTATGTTACACTATCCTACATTTCATCAGTACGTTGAATTAAACAAACGTTCAAGCTGCATTCCTGGCCTGTTTTTCTGATGCTGTTTGAACAGAGAGAGACTAAACAGTTTCTCGGGTTGTATTTTACTTACACCGAGCCGTATCATCATGGTAGGTGTAAATCAAGCTAAAGTTGCAATTAGAGGCCACTGCGAGGGAGTTGTCTAAGGGACGGTGAATGGTTTAGTGTTGAGAGAGGACACAAAAGCAAGTGAGTGTCAGAGTCGGCTTGTTCGCTGTTTGGTGTGTTTATTTCTCCTCTTCTCGTTTTTATTTTGTCAGTCTGAGTGTTTTCCCTCGGTGTAGCCCTTGAATATTCTGGGACTGGGCTTGTGACTCCATTCAACCACCGGTATGTGTTCATCCAGACACAGACTGCTGGAGCTGGAGGTAAACACAAAAGTCGCCACATACATGTACACACAGTAAATCTGGTAATGTTGCACCATCAGCTCCCAAATTAACATTTTGAGACACAAAATGCACTTGTGCAAACTCAGGATTTCTTCAGACACACATGTAAGCAGCAGAATATTTACCAAACGTTTTTTTTTTGTGATCAAATTTTTATTATCCTTTGCATTTTAGTACAGATACCCAAATTTACTTTACAGAAGCACAAGGTGCTGAATAAAAATATATCCATCTGTACACAAGGTAGAAAACAAATAACATAGAAAAGGGTTATAAAAAATGAATAAATAAATGCATATATATATAAAAAGGGAAATCATAACCCCCTGATAAAAACCTTGGATCCAACAGCTTCATAGCCCTATGCTAGAAGCGAGTGCCATGCCTTGACGGTAGATTCTTTGGCTCCGTTAACTTTCGCAATCGACGGTTCTTGATAAAAAATAAAAAAATTTTTTATCAATGATAACTCCATACCTGGTTATCAGGTATGGAATGATAACTCCATACCTGGAGTTATCATGGTATGGATAACTCCATACCTGGGATGTCTTTTTTCCAAATCAAATCTAATGCCAGAGGCCTATAGGTGCGCTGTAGCAAAAACCAATAGTCTTGTAACAAATCCAGCTGTAAATTTACCGGCATTGAACAGTTTTTGAAGAGGGTGAGTTGTGAGAGATTGCCCTGCAAGGGGATGGCACTGTCTTTTAAAGATGATCTTAGCTGCAAGTAGAAGAAAAAGGAGGACGCTGGTACGTCAAACCTATTACATATGTCCTGAAAAGTGAGTAATCCTCCCTATCCATAAATAATATTTATCAAACATTTCAGCATGATTGTAAAATACTGAACCTATTTCTTGGCTGTGTGTTACAAATTCTAATCTCTGGTGTTTGCAGCATTCAGGAGCAGCTTACACAGCAGAGATTCAATCTCATTTCAGGGGTGTGGCTATAATTTTTCTTTTTGTTATTTGGGTGTATTTTAATATCTCACATTAGTGAAGAAAAAAAGAACCAAACTATTTTTATAAGCTGTGTGGATGTTGCAACCTGATGATGTAGGGAATATTTATTATGGACTTTAAACAAAGGCCGACGGTAGGTGACATGATGTGCAGGATGAAAATTCCTACTAAATTTTGCAGAATAATTCAGCTTTCATGAAGGCAGTTTTATGTAATGTAATAAGCCGTTAACAACAAGTCCAGCCTCTACTTTTATTTTATCTCAGCCAATTTCATGTCGGAGCTAAGCCGGGAAACGCACCGTAAAAATCAGTGGCTCCGAGTCAATTGCAGTCGCATTTCAAGGCAACCTTTTTTAATAGGTATTGACAGCAAGTTTTAGCTACGTTCTACCACCATGCTTAAAAGCCCATGTTCTACTGATTAGCTAATTAAAACCTGGAGCGAGGGCTATCGATCCAGGGGAAGGGCAGCTGGGAGGCTCCGGTCTCGGTGCGAGATGGCCCTGGTGCCATCACGTGTTCACACACACACACACGCAACAATGCACACCCCTCTGGCTAGTTCCTGAAAGCATTACCAAGGCTTTTTACACTCTACTAGATCTATATATTGGCTTTGAGCAGAACTTATCTCTTCTAAATTGAGGATGCTCGCTCATGATTGCCAGTTGAAGAGGAGATATTTTTGCGGCGTCTCGCGTCGTGTGCAGTGATGGGACTCACCCCACTGGCGTCTGCTTAATTTGTCTCCCGGCAACTTCTGGGTAATGCTGGGTATTTATATCCAGAGTGTTCAGACACCTGATGGAGGCAGATTACAGGCTTGTGAAAAGAGCAGGTAGCTATAGAGGTGACAGCCTTCACTTTTGGAGAATCAAGGTTCTGTCCTTTTTCTGGCACCTCGCATTACGGCTAATTCTAGTGTGTGATATCATCACACCCCTGAGAGTGAAGTCATTTTCAAGAAACGGGCAGAAACAAATGTGGTGTGCTGCATTCACGGAAAAAACACAAAGTCACACAAGTAAGTGATGTAATGCTGAGATATTTTTAGAAATAAAGTTTTTTTGCACGCAGCTAACCTTGGGGAAATTATTAGTGCCGGACAGAAATCAATATAAGTTACATTTAAGCATCTTGAAGCTGAAACCTTTCACATTAGTTTTGTAAATTTGCACAAGGTTAAACTTACAGTCTTACTTTGTTTTCATGTTCCTTCCAAAGAGTTCAGCTTTTGTCTTGTGAGTCCACAGAATATCTTCTCAAAGTTCTTTGTTGTTTTTGCTCAGCAGTGGTTTTTGTCAGGGAACTCTGCCACACAGGCCATTTTTTCTTTCTCTTTTTTATGGTGGATGCATGACCTCTGACCTTAACTGAGGCAAATGAAGGTTCCAGTTCTTTGGAAGTTATAGTTGAATCTTCTGTGACCTTTTGTGACTGATTTTTGGTTGGCAATTGGTTTGACGTTTTGAGACACTTATCTGTGACAAACATGTAAAAAATGGGAATCAAGAAGGAGGCAAACACCTTTTCACACCTCGTACATCACTCAGATGTCACAGAAAGCAGACATTAACAGAACAGAGAATTTATAAACACGGAAATGGTTTACATTCAGATTTCTTCTTCAGTGGTTTTTACTTGTGTTGTGCATGGCCGCAGTAAAACTCCTGAGTCGTATGTTGAGAAAACTGCATAGGACTCTAGATTAAAAAACGCTTGTAAGCGGTTAATCAAGAGGAGCAGTGAGGACCAAAACGGCCAGATTAAAATTTTTCCACGACCTGCAAAGTTCGCACATTAAGTGATGCAGCTGAACGATCACCTAGGTAACAGACTTACTATTCACCATGCATCCAGCTGCAGTAGAACATCATCATCAACCTCATCATCACCAGTGGGAAGAAGCATGAATTTTCTTTAACTTTACCAGCAGACATGAGACTCTAAGACCTATGCTTCTTCTTTGATATCAGCTCTATGACTTACATGTTTGTTATACAGAGATTTTTATGTTTCTGCAAGTATTTATGTGTTTCTGTACTTTTTCTGTTTAAGGGCCTCTTGGTGAGATCATGTTTCTGAAGTTTCAAGTGAGAAATGTTTCTGTTCCATGTTTAGATTTCACCATTTTCTGTTGTGGCTCACTTTGATGCCATTAGATGTAAACACACTACCGGCTGCAGGGAGAAAAAGAAAACATGAATGGAAATTTACTATTTATTTATTTTTTAAATTTATTTATTTAGTCTTGGTACGACTGGCCGGCTCTGCATATGTACTTTCACACGATCTCACTTAAAAGAAATCGTAACTATCCCTTTAAGAGCAGAACCCTGGAAGTGTCACATTGCTTGTTTTCCATGACACTCATTTTCCATGATGAACACAGCTGGTTATGTCACACAGATGACTGAATTTCTGCGGTTTATTTGTTACAGTGCAGAGTAAGAACAAGTGGCGTTGGGGTGGAGAAATAAAAAGCAAACACAGCTCTAAATGACAGAGTAAAGTTCAGTGTGAGTTTAACTAAGACCTGCATGGCAACATTTTTTGGACTGATGATGATGAGGGATTATTTCAGACAGTTATGCAACTGATGCACATGATTACATATCAAGGGCCATTTGACTTTCATAATGATTTCATAATGACATTTATCTAAGCACTTATCCAGTCTAAGGTCAGTCGTACACCGAAAGTAAACTTGTGTGAGAATATTTTTTGTTTGATTGTTTTACTTTTATGTAAACCTTCCAGCTGTTTAGCCAAACAAAAAAGTATCTGTATACTGTTACATATCAGGACAGTATGCGATATAGGTGTTATTATAAAACTGATATATCTATACAGGTTTGATGTTTGAGCATGAAAACCTCAGATTACCTCCTCTGTATTCATTAGCCACCCGCTCGTCTCTCCTGGGACGGAGGATTAGCTCAAGAGGGGAAATGAATGCTTTCTAGTTAGGCGGCGTTCTTTCAGCCTGCAGCAGGAGGTCCATTGTCTGTTCTGATATCCACGCAGGACACGGGACATCTGATCTGGCAACCTTGACGCAGTTGACGTAGCTGTTTGCACTGTGGAACCGGGGAGGAAAGTCAGCGATGTTGACAGGAAGGACTCCTGTTTCCATCTGGGAGCTGCTGGTTGATGTGCTTGGGTTTGACTTTCTGTAGGAAAAGTGTTGGAAAGTAATGAAGATTTTATTGACTTTCTGTTGACAAGCGGGGACATGCGCGTGATGCGAGTCATTAGGACTCGTCGCGAATTGATTTTGATTTGTGACAAGAGGTGAATGCTCAGCATTTCAGCCTGCGAGACATGCAGTAATACCTGGTGTACACACCCCTGTTAAAATTCTGTTTGTTTGATGGAAGCACTCGGACGTGCACCGGGATGTGCACGTCTGAGTGATTAGATCTAACTTTAGCATTTGGCCTTTTTAGGCTCATAGTCGTCATCAGTTATATAAGATTTAATGAGGTTAAATGAAGTTCATATATTTCCTTTAGTCAAGTTGTGGAGACGTTGCAAAGAAATAAAAACAATATTGATGAACAAACAGCATCTGTCATAAAGTATTGCATAGATTGATAAAATTGGTACAAGTAAACTCACTTTCTCTGGTTTTGAACATTTTTTAAATCACATTTTCACTGTTATTGTGTATGTACTCCTAGGTATGTATTCATATATTTTATAAACTTTTTCTCATATGGTTATACTTGTATTATTGATATTTAATTCCTCAGATGGAGTAGCTTGTCAACGAATAAGCAATTTTCCCTTCGGGATCAATAAAGTCTATTGTATTTAATTAAATTCTATTCTCATTGTGCGTCTGTTTTTCTGCAGTGATATACTGTATTGTAAATAGTCTTTTTCAATGTTCAATGCACCTTATGTACATTTTTGAAAAAGTGAGGACTCAGTTACACATCCTTTTTATCATGAGTCCTATTTCTCATAGTATTTTCTGTTATAGTCTTGCACAATATATTATTCTTGTTAACAATAATATTTAATATTAATTTATTTCTTTAAACATTTTAGATTTTTTTTATGTGTAAACCTTTACATCTGTTCTGCTGTTCCCTTTGAAGGACATTAAAGGCTCCATTTCTTTTCTATTGTTTTTCTTTTCTATTCAGACCTTTAAAAAAATGTTTTCTGTTGCAGAACTTGGCAATAGTTGCAGCTACATTTCTAAACTTCTCAATGTTCTAGGGGTGGCACAGTTGGTTGATTTTATTTAAATTTACACAGTGTAGTATCTGTATATTATTCAGATTATTTGCTTGAAGTTCCTTCAAACCACATTTGTAGTGACTCTGCAACATATAAATAAGCTGAACTGAACTGGATTGATTTTATGTATATAAAATCCTAAGATCTGGAATTTTAACCAGGCTGTACATATTTATCAAGATCCACTGTACGGCTTGGAAGCAGGTTGTTTGGTTTCAGTTGTTGCTATGGATAAGCAGCACTCATCTGAACCATTGATGGACAAAAAAGGACGGATTAAGTCTGACGCAATCAGTGGTAGCAGCGTATGCAGAAAGGTTTTCATGTTGCATTAGCAGTCTCTTATGTTATTCCACTTTACAGAATAATGCTGCGCAGGGAAGATGCTTTTTTTTTTTCCAGTCCAACCAATACGAAAGAAATTCTCTGTAGCCTCTCTGCTTTTCTGCAAATGGTGGCATTAAGCTTCAGAAGATAGAGCACATCTTTCACCACTCTGCCCCCTTCCCCTTTCTCTGCAGTCCACCAAATCCATCAAGGGAATTTAAGTAGCTGTTAATTACTTCCCTCTCCCTGCTGAAAAGAGGAAAAAGTGGAGGGAAATCTAGAGAGGGGTGAGATTTTTAAAGAGCCGAAGCTTTGCTGTGGTACAAATCCTCTCTGCCTAACAAAACCAAATCAATCTATACCCCTCAGCCATTTACAAACCGCTCCACGCTCACACATACACACCCAGGGGAAGATGATCCTGTAAATCTGTGGTCTCGAGGGGCTATTTGAGTGCTGCTCCAGGGTTTTTTTTTTTTTTTTTCTTTTTTAGGAGGAGAGGGGGGGGTTCTATGTGAGCTCAGGGATTGAAGGTAGAGCGTAAATATCCCCAAATTGAAGCTAAAATGTAGCATTAGGATTGGTAAGCCCCACTTTCAGCCATAATGTTCCACAGCACCAAACCATTGTGCTAGAGGACCTCTATTACAGCGCCTGAACCCATTAAGTCAATGCGGGAGAGATTACCTGTGAAACAGAAGCAACTGGCTGCTTCGTCTGACATCTGCACCCCCCAACAAAAAAGCCAGGGGCAAAATTAGATTTAGGGTCGGGCGTTGCCCGTGCCTGTAGGCAAGAATTAGAGACCGTTGGATCGACCACCATTTGCTCGTTACACAGAAAGGTTTGATCACACAGAAGACAACAAAGGGCCGTTGAGTTTTTAAGATGCTTTTAAATAATTTGAACCAGGTCACATGCTGGAGTCCAGCCACAGTTTATTCAACTGAACTACACTTTGCAGCAAACGGGTTGGAAACGGTGCGTTCAGAAATCTATTAATTTCCATCATAAGCTGCGTTCACAAAGTGGGTCTTGATGCACAATTCAGATTTTTAAATTTTTTTATTTTTTTTACTGAAATCAGTTGTGTGTGTGTGTGTGTGTGTGTGGGGGGGGGGTGGTCGTTCATACTACTCAATGATGTAACCGCAGTCAGACTTCACTGTGAACGGTTACGACCCACATGTGCGGGAAAACGTAGACGTCACACAGCGGTGCGACGCTTACTGAAGTAATAATGGACGCCACTGTCTATTGGTCGATGTTAAAGTTTATTGAGCAATGGAGCCGACAGTGTTGTGGCACATTGACTACGACTTCTGTAGAGAAGTCTGATTTGATGCGCATTAAGAGCCAGGAATGGTTCACTGACACAAACTTTGTGTCCCATTTCCCTGAATAGAATTGGGAAGAATGACCTTCATTTACTCGGCTACATCTGCATGGAATATGTTGCAGAAAGACTGGAAATGAACTGTATTTATTATGACTCTGTTTGGGTTTTTTTTTTTTTTAGCAAACGTATGCGCCAGTTACTAAATGGCCTGTCCAGTTACTGGAAAAAAAACTTTACAGTTCACTGTTTCCATCTTGACAACGAGTCAAAGTTAAAAAGTTACTTGTGGCCGAAGTCTGAGGTTCACATTCATTGATGTGTTTCTCCACTTTAGACAAGTAACAAACTCACAAACCAGCCAGAAAACCAAAACTTACCCATGAGCAAAAGTATTCATTAAAAAGCTTCGGCCTTCAGCAATCACATAATCCAAAATCCATTGCAGCACTAAAATAATAATGATGGCACTTCAAAAAAAAAAAAAGCTTTACTGAAGCACTTTTTCATGACTTTACAGGAGTAAAAGCTATTGGTGAGCCAATTCAGAACAAAGTCTATTGAAACAAAAAACCTATACAAAACAAAAAGCTCTACTGCCCGGCTTGCAAATTATAATTTTTTTGTAAAACGGAGCCAATCTGGTATTTCAGTCAAAAATCTAAATAATCGTGCCCAAATATTTTACATGCTGTTTGATGCATGATTAACCAAAATTAATAAGCAGGGAACATTAAGTACTCTTGATATTCTTAACCTTGTTCGTTTTGGTTTTATTGAAACTCTGAAAACTGAAATCAAGAATCTTGTCTGTCCCATCTTGCCAGAAACCTCTAAAACTACAACAGAGGACAAGCAGCAGTTGGGGTTTCCCTCCTTTTGGGAGTCCGCTGCTACTGGCAGCTCAGCAGCTGAGTTTTCTTCCCATGTTTGTGGATCTTACCTATGAGACGGTTCCCTTTCACAACTGACAACAATCTTAACCGTCTAATCTCTGTGTGATTCCTTGTTGTATCCAAAATCCTTCTTCTTTATTATAAACGCACCAAACATTTCACAGCATTTGGCTCGAGGTGTACGTCATCAGCCTTTAGCAACGATCAAATCGCTTTTGACAGTTTAATTATATAGTTTCAAAACCTGTAATAAAAAGTCAATCTGTATTTATATTATATATTCTGAAGTGTGAGCTCGGACCCACGCTAGCAGATGAAAGGCAGGTGTGTGAGACGAACATCCTGAACTTCTGCTTCATTCCCTGCATCTCATTTTACGATCGCTGTGGTTAAAACAAAGTTGTGTGTTTGTCCAGAGTCCAAATCAGTCGTGCATTTCTTTGGCTGGTCTGATGTATATGCATCTAAGGACAGAGAGTTTAGTGTGTGTGCGCACGTGTGTGTGTGTGTGTGCGCGCGTGTATGCGTGGTGGTGCTTGTTGCCATAGTATTTGTCCCGCAGGGAGAAGACTGCAGTGGAAATGGAGGCAGGACGTTTTTAAGCACTTCAAAGTGGCCTCATTCCACACAGCTGAGCTCAGAGGTGTCTGTCTGTGTGAGTGTGTTTTCTCTGCCCACTGTGTTGTTTGCATATAAATGCATAGATGTAAATGTGCGCATGCATCCATATTCTCCTCTGCATTGATGTCTGATATTTTTTTTCTTGCGTGAGCATCCTTTTGGGGTGTAGATGGCCTGCCGTACCTGGCTTTGTTTGTGCCCCCTTTTAATCCCGGCTCCTCCTGGGACTGAGCTGCAGACTCTGCACAGCTTTGGGCCTCTTTTTTTGACTGGTATATTTCTGCATGTGCGTGCGTGTGTGTGTAAATAGAAAAAGGTAACATCTTCCCCAGACGCAAATTGCGAGACGGGGGAGGCGATTGCGACTGATGTGCTGCAGGTCTGAGCCTTGGCTGCAGTGAAAGTAGAATCCACTCCCTATTGCTTTGTCTCCCTGTTCCCCGCAGCAGAAAATGGAAATAGCCAACATCGAACCAAAGCAGTCAATATCGCTCTCCTGAAAAGAGCTGAAAGGGACGCTGGCTTCCTCAGAGCAGGACCAGTGGAGGGAGGAGTGGGCAATAGCTCAAACATGTCAGACTTCATCTGCCCTGGCTGATGTTCAGGTCTCTGGCAGCTCTGCTGTTCTCAGTCCAGTCTCACAGCAATCTCCCATTTTCCTCTTCCAAGAACTCTCCTCGTCTTTTTGTATTATTTTTCTCAGAAACTCTCTCTTTCTCCTCTCGCTGTCCCTGTTCTCGCCCCCTCTGGGCTGCCATTCTGCAGCATATTGCTCTCCCACACAAGTACATGCACTAAAATATGGCCTTTACTCACACAACCACTCACTCTCTGTTCCTTTTTTTTTTCTCTTAATTGGCATCTCTTCCATCCTTGTGCCTTTATGAATAAGATATGTGGAAAAAAAAAAGAAACCAAGAACTGAAACAAAAAAAAAAATCAAGATATGCTCTCGACTCATAAATTATTAAGCTGCCAATGAGGAAGGCAATGCTGGAAAAATGTCCTTCCTGTCATTTGCTGTTTCCACACATCTTTGTTTGTGTGGCCCAGATGTCCATCATGTGTCCTCAGCTGTCCGTCTCAGTGAAACGTCTCCACACCTGACACGCTTTGCCCAACTTCAGAGAAGTTTTACATTTAGCATGAATCTATTCGGATGGTTTCAATCTTACTGCAAGCTAGCTCTTATATTCCTGGGTTGAGTTGTGTGTTAACATGTTTCATATGGAGGGTACTGACATATTTGCGGATGCGTTTGTTGCCTTTTCACACAAACAATATTGTTTTTTACCTCAAGTCACAAGTTTTAGGCCTCAGTCGTCCCTGATTTCACTAAAAATAACTGAAAGTGAAAAACCTGGGCAGATTAATGGTTTCATTTTCAGATAGAATGAGGAATAAAATTCTCTCATTCATATTTATTATGTTACTATGGAAATACCTCAAAAACATTTAAATAGTTTAAACAAATGATAATTATCAACCATCCCGTTTCTTACAGCGGTTTCTGTTCCAGAAAATATTTCTAAACTCCAGAATATTTCTTTCTTTTAAGTAAGGGAAACAGTTTGTGGTCTTTTCTAAGGCCAATACATACAGGATTCACATAGGTATCTGATCCCATGGAAAATAAGGTGGATGATGTACGAAACAATTAGAATATGTTAAAATCAAAGGGGCCTCATATCTCTGACCTGGGATCTGTTTTGGTCGGGACTCGCAGCAATTTGACAGGAATGTAAGACAGAGTGGCAAAGTAAAACACATCCGCCTTGGTGGAAAATGCAAACTGAAATCTTTTGGTAGTAACAAAAAAAAGCAGTGCTTTAAATCATGGAAGGATGTCAAAAATACAGAAAAAAGTTAAAGTATGAAGCGGCGATCTTGTTCGAGCAGCTTTGAGTTTTCTTCCAGACCAGCTTGTGTGTTTATGCTGGCTGGATTTTCAGTACATGCTATTGCGGGAATTCTCAATCTCACAAATCCAGTGGTCCGTAGAGTGACTGTCAGGTCGGAACCTGGATGTCGGGAAAGAAATGAGAAGAGTCGGACGCGAGTGGTGTGTCTCGTCTCGGCTTTAATCCAGCTGAGAAGCAGTGCAAAGCCAAAGGTGTGGGAGGGGCAGTACAGCCGGAGAAAACTTGTGGCGCTTCAGCATTTTCTGTGGCATCTCCTTAAAATGATCTAAACGTAAAGAACAGTCTAACATCCATCCATTTTCTGTACGCTCTTGTCCCTTAGTGGGGTCGGGAGAGAACAGCATAACAGAAGAGTTGAAAAAAGTTCATATGATGACCTCAGGCTGGCAGATAAAGGATTTTTTTATTTGTTTTAACAGGTTTTGTAGAGCTTACTGTAAGGGGAAAACCCATTATTTGTATAAGATAAAGTTACAAACCACAGCTTTTCCTCAAAGGGTGTTGCAGTCGGTCTGTCATGCAGCTGCTGTTCACACTCAGTCTAATTTATGGTGGAGTCCACTTTCACTTCCACAGATTGCAGTTCTGCAAAAACATATCAAATATATATATATATATATATATATATATATATATATATATATATATATATATATGTTTTTTTTTTTTTTTGTGAATTCCAAAAATAATCGAGCTTGGATGATTAAGCAACAGAGTATTTAATAGAGTACACATTTTCAGATTTTATTTTTTACATGAATTAGGTTAGACAATTTAAGTAATGTAGGAAACATTGTTCAAAATTAGAATGGAGTTGTACTTGTGACAGAAGACATGAAGAAAGTATCGCTAAAATATAGTTATCAATACTGTGATTTAACAGTAGTTTTCCAATTGCATACATGTTTTATACTGTGCAATTCTTTTTTTATTATTTTATTTATTTCATTCTTTCTTAACATTCTATAAATATAATCAGTGGCATTTATTAACAAATTTGGTGTAATTCCAGTTGCCTGCTTAAATTTGAACAAAAACATAACTGTAAATTAAGCAGATCTGATACATTTACAGGCGCAAACTCGTGTTTATCCCTGTTGCGTTTCCACCTTCTCGATTTACTCGACTTTCTGCAGCCTTTCTACCAATGAAATGTGTCTTAATTGAATATGCAAACGACTCCTGGAAAACTTCCCGCTGGATGGAAATGACATCCAGCAGGACAGTCTTTCCCTTATCATCCGAACGAATAGAAATGAACACTTTGAATGTATCACTCTGTTGAGACAAATTAACATACCAGTTTCACTTTTTTAATTAAATTAGTGAAATGAATCACTTAATTTCAATAGTATTCTAATTTATTAAGATGCAGCTGAAGTCATTACTGCAGTTCTGTGTGTATTCTGCAAAGCGGCAGCTCTTTGTTGCCCTCTGTAATTAAATCTCACATGCAGCTCAGAGCGTCTGATCGAACGGCGATTGTCGCATTTCAGATTGAGCGAGAGAGAGAGATGGGGAAAAGGACTGAGAGGGATCTACAGTAAATGTCTGTTACAGATTACGTCTGCATCTGAACGCTGCTGTCGCTCTTTCACCGGCTGACAGAATAAGGCTCCTGTGTGGAGGTTTGTTCAAACACACAAACTCACTGGAACGGCTCCCTGATGCCAGATGCATCAGGGTACTAACAGTTTAGGATCATCGAATAATTATTTCACCATCAAACTAACAACCTTTGACAGTAAACTTTTGTTCTTTTGTTTTTTTTTTTAAAGCATCATCAGTGTTGCTTCTACACATCTGAACTGAATCTATCAATGGTGCTCATTTGTTTTTAATTTGATTGCTTTTCCCTCTGCTTCTTTCTCACTTGTTTGCATTTGTTGTGTTTTGCTCTCTGTGGCTTTTCATGATGGTCATTTGGTTCAGAGATCATATATCTACTTCTGGATGTGTGTGTGTGTGTGTGTGTGTGTGTGTGTGTGTGTGTGTGTGTGTGTGTGTGTGTGTGTGTGTGTGTGTGATGTTCTGTCTTTCTTTGCATTTGCACAAACAGAAATATCATGTTTCTGAATGCTTGCCCCTTATATGGCGCCTAAAGGTAAAATGGCAATATATACGCACTCTGTGCATGTGCATGTGTGTGGGGGTGTGTATGCGCGTGTGTGTAAAAGAGGAAGAGGGTGGGAAGTGGAGGTTTCAGGCTCTCCTGTGGTGAGATTGCATTGACCGCTGTGTTATTGCTCTTTAATTATCAATTACGGCAGCCCCCCGTCCTGGGAAGATTTGGGGGGGTGGAGGCGTATGCGGAGGTGATAATGAATACAGAGCTGCCATTAGGACAGTAACCATGCTCTCTGTCTGGGGCTTGGAAGCTAGTGAGGAGGAGGATGACAAGGAGGAGGGGTGCCAAGGATTGGTTGGTGTGCTAATGAAACAGGCTGCAGCTCAAGACAAAAGAAAAGCCACCATCCCTCACTCGTCTTGTTCTTCTGAAATATGCCCCCATATTCTCCTGTTTGCTTCGCGTCCCGCTCCTCAGATGTCCACATTTGGCACCACTCCCCCCGTGCAGACATAACTCAGATATATTCAAACACTCCCATGACAGACTGCGGTCTTGCAGACAAACTGCGACTGTGTTTACTGAGGGGGTCATCTTTGAAGCTGCAGGCCAATAACATCAGAAACCTCTGCTGCCATTTTGTCTCCTTTTATGGATATATTTTTAATGCAATGGCTGACGGGTGCAACATGGAAGAAAATGCACATTTGTAGATGATATTCAGAGTTGTATTTTTGGATTAATTAAGTCTTTTTAGTCTGACATCTGAAACATTTAAGTGTGCCTAAAACAAAGAAACTGAAGAAATACATGGAGAAAACAAGATCCTTCTGCACTCACCATGTCTGACTGAAAGTGAACTTTGCACTAACCTCGGTGGAGCCTGTAGCTCCTGGAGCTGCTTGAATTGTTTCTGTCTACTTTAGTCCTTTAGTGAAAGCAAAGTTATTTTCCAAAAGCATTCTTGCACAGTTATGCAAATAATTACAGCTATAAATAAGACTTATTGCTGTTTGTTGCTTACAAATTTCCCCTTTTTTCACTTTCGCTGCCCTCAGATTTCGTCTGCAATGAGACCTCGTGTCTCAGGTGGACATTAAAAAACCTCTTAGTTAGCACGGTAACAGAACACGGCTTACAAAGCTGTTCTATTGTAAAGTGGTAATATGTTAGCTGCCGCAATTGCTGATTATTAAAACTGATTTCATGCTGAGTCAGATTGATGGCGAACCGAAAGATCAGAAAACGCTCCAAAATCTTCCGAATATATATTTTCTTTATTTAATTTTTCTTGGATAAAATTTTTTTTTTTTATTTCCCTCTTTTACAAAAACCAATCGATCATGGGGGAAAAAAAAAAATTAAGATTTTATTGGGACACTGTTTATGCAGCCACTTAATCACTTCACCTGCCTGCAGTGCCTATAAAGAGATGCTGCATGGCGTCGTGTCAGCAGAGCTCACATGTAAATAGCTCATTTTATGCGGCTGACATGTAAATGCCACCGCAGCAGCAGAGAAAAAAGCACGGCGGGATAGACTGTGATGAGCGTCCCTTTGTCCTTACCCTGCCTGACAGATGAGATCCTGCTTAAACAGCAACAGACAACTGCATCCTGTCCCCCCACACCCCACCTCCTTTAAAGAAGATGATTCACATTAAATTGCCTCCTGGAGGGGGAAACATGGAAAACAAAGCTGCCCTCTGCAAATAAATTTCTGAATTAGATAAAGGCTATAAAAGCTGCGGGGTGACATGATGGCGCATTTACACGCGGAAGTAAATTTAATGACGCCATCTGAGAAGTGGACCAGAAGAGGCTCTGCTGATTGTTTGTTTTCTCTAACCACACAAAGCGAAACGTGTTTCAGGGAACGTGACTCGGAGGCAGCCACGCTTCACTTTGTCACATGCCAAGGTGGGACGAGTCGCTCCACCTGTTGTAAATCTGCTCGGGTGGAGCGACGCAGAGGCAGATAAGGAGGTGGGTGAACCATGAACTCTGCTTTTCAAGCTCGGCCTGAAAGAAGAAAAGCCCAATCCATTCACATTTGTTTCCGCGTCCTTGAGATTTTAAATATGTGGCATGTTAATTACGGCCTGCGTAATGCTCCCAGGTGCTTGGAGGTCTCTCATGGATAAGAGATTCCCTGATCAGAGTGAAGACACATTGTTAGCTTATTTTATTTTATTTTTTTTATAGAATATGTCTTAATTAAAATTAATCTTTGTTCCCTTTATGTTCAAATTATGGCGACCAGGCCAAGGCCAGTCTTCCTCCAAAGCCAGCGTTCTGTCCTCAACCACTCCTCCATGTTTTATGTTCTGCATAAACTTGCTGACTGAAAAAAACAAAAGTGAAAACAAGCCTCAGTTCCCGCCTTGGGGAGAGGAATAATCGACGACCTTGATGGAATCGGACACTTTGGCCGTTCAAGTCCCCTGCAAGACAAAGAGCAGGGCTCCTCTCAATAACCTCAGAGGCTGCACACATATGCAAGCTCGTCTTTATTGATGATGGAAAAATAGGACCCCATCCTTCAAAGAAGCCGCTGAGATTCATGGTTGAGTTGATGGAAAGAAGCAGATTCTTCATTGAGTCCTTTCCACGGCTGCAAATTTCAAGCAGGTCTACAATACATGGAAAAAAATATTCATATGTTCCCATTAAGTTCTTTATTATCTTGATTTTTAATGGGATTTTATGTTGTGGACCAACACAAAGTCACTCAGTCTGACCGTAATCAGATTATTTGTGAGGATACATTTTCGTGTTGGATTCTCAGTTATTATTTATACTGTACATGAATATGCTTTACTCTAAACCATTCCACCCCATCTCTGGCTGCATGTCAAACATTTGCAGCTTTTCGCGGCTCTCCCTCCAGGGATGCCCTCTGTTTGGCTCCATTTTCTCTTTTTAACGATTCTTCATCATTCAGAAAATATTATAATAAGTGGAAATGTGACGCAGTGGGTAGAACAGGCTCCCCACGTACAGACAAGCTCTTAATGCAGCTATCTTGGGTTCAATTCCCCCTTTGCTACACGTATTCACCCTCTCTCTCTAAAAACTGCAAGAATTATGAAGAACCTCATAAAAATGTTGTGATTTTCCTGGTAAAACATCAGAACGTGTCTCTCCGGAAGGTTTCAGTTACTCTATCCTCAATCTTCTAAACACAGTTGTTGTTAATTTCCAGTCAGTCTTTTTTTCAGCCTCTGTAGACCAATCAAATCGCCCCTCACAGCCGGCACATTCATGTAGACCAATCAAATCGCCCCTCACAGCCGCCACATTCATGTAGACCAATCAAATCGCCCCTCACAGCCGCCACATTCATTTAGACCAATCAAATCGCCCCTCACAGCCGCCACATTCATGAAGACCAATCAAATCGCCCCTCACAGCCGGCACATTCATGTAGACCAATCAAATCGCCCCTCACAGCCGCCACATTCATGAAGACCAATCAAATCGCCCCTCACAGCGGGCACATTCATGAAGACCAATCAAATCGCCCCTCACAGCGGGCACATTCATGTAGACCAATCAAATCGCCCCTCACAGGCGCCACATTCATGAAGACCAATCAAATCGCCCCTCACAGCGGGCACATTCATTTAGACCAATCAAATCGCCCCTCACAGCCACCACATTCATGTAGACCAATCAAATCGCCCCTCACAGCCGCCACATTCATGTAGACCAATCAAATCGCCCCTCACAGCCGCCACATTCATGTAGACCAATCATATCGCCCCTCACAGCCGCCACATTCATGTAGACCAATCAAATCGCCCCTCACAGCCGCCACATTCATGAAGACCAATCAAATCGCCCCTCACAGCCGCCACATTCATGTAGACCAATCAAATCGCCCCTCACAGCCACCACATTCATGAAGACCAATCAAATCGCCCCTCACAGCCGCCACATTCATGTAGACCAATCAAGGACGTGATTCCCCGTCCTTCGACCTCGCATCTTACGTTCAACCACATCAGTAGTCATCTTCATCCATTGTAAGATGTTTAATTCTAATTCGAAACAGAAAATCAGAAAACCACATTTTTTAGTTAGAGGGAGATTTAGAGACAGAAAATGTAAACAACGTGTCTCCATGTCAATCTATATATACCTCTCTCTCTCTCTCTCTCTATATATATATATATATATATATATATATATATATATATATATATATATATATGCCTCTATATACATATAAATCTATATACATATAAATCTATATACAGATATCTATGTATATCTTTATGTGGATGTCAATCTATAAATATATACCTCTCTCTCTCTCTCTCTCTCTCTATATATATATATATATATGTATATCTTTATATGGATGTCAATCTATAAATATATACCTCTCTCTCTATATATATATATATATATATGCCTCTATATACATATAAATCTATATATAGATATCTATGTATATCTTTATATGGATGTCAATCTATAAGTATATACTTCTCTATCTATATGTATATATCGATCGATCGATCAATATATACATGTGTGTGTATTTATATACGTATACATATATGTGTGTATGTCCCTCTATATACAAATAAATCTATATATAGATATAGATATCTATCTTTATATGAATGTCAATCTATTAATGTATACCTCTCTCTCTCTCTCATATATAAATAAAAATGTATTGCGCCCCCCCTAGTGCTGCGCCCCTTTGTGCTTCATGCGTTTCATGCGCTGCATACCCACTTTTTGCGCCACTGATCACAGCCGTCTGAATATCCGGTTCAGGTTTTCACTCCATGACGTTTGTGTTATTAACAAGCTAATTGTAGAAGAAACAAGTCAACCTTGAGGAAGCTAGCACGCTGCATTGTGAAAACACTAATGATCAGCATGGAGGCAGCGTTATGTCTTTGTGAAGTTGCCATGGCGCTCAACTCATATGAACTTTTTACCTTCAGCACAGGTGTTAACTTAAACAAAAACACCTTGAACTGTGGACTCCCTGGTCACAGCGGTCTGACTGCACTGATTTATCTTTCCTGATGTCTTTAAGCACAATCACATTAATCTCAAGCATAGTTTTGTTCTAAGAAACAACCCTCAAAATAATTCAAACAGGAAGACTGTAGGTATTCAATCAGCCAACAGAATCCTCTGCTTGGGTTTACGTGCTTTAACGAAGCACGTAAAATAAAAGCTTCTGAGAATAAAATAAGTTTTTTGTCAAGCAGATCATCTTAATGTCTTCACTTGTTCAGTAAAATAGTGTTCTGCAGGAAATAACCTGTAAAATATTGGCAATGCTGAATGTAGGCTGCGTACAGCGCGTCTCCTCTTTAGACCAATCAAATCGCCCCTCACAGCCGCCACATTCATGTAGACCAATCAAATCGCCCCTCACAGCCGCCACATTCATGTAGACCAGGGGTCACCAACGTGGTGCCCGCGGGCCCCTTGTCAGTCGCCCGCGGGGCAAGTTCTAAAAATAGCCATTCTCATTAGGGAGCATTGCCAAATAAATTATTTAATATTTTTACATTGAAGTAGTAAAATTTGTTTATATTCAGAATTTAAAATGTAAATTTTTATGCATAAAACTCTTCTATGGTTAAAGTTCAGAATATGCGCCTGCAGGATGTTATCGGAGGGCAGCAGCGCCTGCTGCTCCCTCTCTGCCTAGCTTAGAGTGGGAGGAGCTCTTAGGTCTTTTTTTTTAAACTTGAAGTAAAAAAAAATAAAATAAAATTTCCTAAATTTTAATTATCGAACCCTCTTTACAATTAAAATTGTGGAGAAAAAAATATATTATGCGTCAAAACATCTTGTACGTAGCGCACATCTGAGTCTGTGGGGGTCAAAGGGCACCCAAAGCTTAAATCTTATTGGTCAGTTTGCTTTTGTTTATTTGGCGGCTCGGTGCTTTTTCTGTAAGCTAAAACTGAATGAGCGGGGTTTGAACCTCCCGCAGTTCTAGAAGTGGTTCGGATCCGGTTGAGCTTTTTACCGTGTTCGGTTCTGACGGGTCGCCGGTTATGAGCTTTTTGATGTTTCCCGAACCGGACAGTTAGCAGGTCACCCGTTAGCTGACATCTGCCGCTCCTGCTGAGCGTCGCGCTAAGACTGTGTGTTAAACAATTTAATCTAGTTCAAACGTTTTCCAAAAGAGTAAAAACTAAGCAAACAATGTTGCTTCACCTTCTCCTCTGCACGTCTGACACCTGAACCGGGATCAACATCCTCTTCTTTCCGTGGATCACAGGTCGGCTCCGCTTCCATGTATTTATTAGTATTTAGCATCGTTTGTGTTAAAAAGGGTTCGCTGCTTTAGTGGTTAAGTTTGCGCTGGTTTTGTGCGACGCGCACATGATGTGCATTGGAGAGATGCGCACTTACAGGTCAGGTGCAGGGATAGTTTTGTGCTACCTTATAATTTGTCGGACATTTTTTTTCTCTGCACAATTTGTTAATAATAAAGAGGGATAATAAAAATATACAATAACTTTTCTTTTATTTACAGGAAAATCTCACAGTGCGTCCAGCAGCTGCAATAATTCACACTGTCACTTGTGGGAAATTTAGAATCACACAGAAAAGCTAAGAAAGGGAATCAAACTTAAAACTAAACCAATAGCTTCTGATCACATAATAGCAATTAACCATATAGCTGCCATGGTAATAATTACTGATAACTATTGTGAATAGTCCCTAATATTAATATTATTAGACGGCATATAATCATATGTATTATTGTTATAAAGGCTGAGCCAAGAAAAGTAGCCCTTCGTGTTGCTCTGGACCTGTGAAGTAGCTCCCAGGCTCAAAAAGGTTGGTGACCCCTGCTCTAACTGCTTCGCTCATCAAGCAAAGTCTTGTAAAAACGTCAGCCGCCGTTGCTCTTGTTGCACAGAAGCTACTGGACTGTGTGCTGAAATTTAAGAGGAATAATGTGACCTGTAAGCTACTTTTTAAACGTGAAAAGGACAGGAAATCTTATCAGGGGAAAAATAGGACAGTAATACAGCCCTCTTGTGACATTTTTGGTTTCCTAATTTAGCTTGCAAAAATAGAAAGTTCTTCAGGCTATGAGAGTCCCCCGGGCTTTAAGTGGAAGTGTTTCTCTGAGAGCAGCCGTGTTAAAGGTCATGGTGTAGACTGGAAACCTTTCAGATCACCAAAACATTGGAGAAATATATAGTTTTTGGGGTTTTTTTTTAAAAAAAAGATTGTTTGTAGGAAAGTGAATTGAAAGATCTATTTGTTTCACTCACACATATCATTTGTAATACATAATGTTCAGGAAATGTTTTCTTCACAGTGTTTAGGAATGTAATTATGGGAATCTTTTCACCATACTTTCTGAGGTATATTTGAGAGGTCAAACTCTGATGTTGGACGTTGAAATGTTGAAGTTTTGTTTGGCACTGTTGAGCTAAGCTGAAGACCAAAGGAAGTTGGGAGGTCTGCAACTACTGACTGTGCAAAATGTCCGAGACTTATGGAAACTGTGCAGCTCATCGTCTGCCGATCCAGCCCTGTGGTTCCAGGTTCTCAATCTCCTTTCACTGGACTGATTTTAGACTTAGCCCTTATCCAATGCACTTGAATGAAATGACTGAAATTCCTCCTGGAATAAGTTCAGAGTCCTGCTAATTACCTCATTATTTGAGTTGAGCTTAAGCAGATGCTCATCTAAAAGGATACCAACCCCAAAAACACTGTAGACTGAGAGAACTGATCTAGAAGGCTCAAGATGTGTTTTAGTGACGTCTCTATGTCGGCTGGTAAGGGCAGGAGTCCTTCATGTTTCAGAGGTTTTTGATATCTGCAGAGCTGTGAGCTTCACTAAAGAGGCTGTTGACTTATTTTAATCAGCTGTTTTGGGAAAGGAAAGCATTGAAAGCATGCAGGGCACTGGCCATTAAAGGCTAGAACTGGGAACCAGTGTTATAAACTGTTAAGTCCACCTTGACTTTAGCAGAGAGTCATAAAATCTGGAAGAGGAGTGACGAAGACGGCAGTGCAACAAAAAATCCCTCCATCTCGTGGCACGTCTTTGTCTTTCTGTGCAGTCTTATTAGGTGGTCACATTTATTCGCCCCCCCTTCCTCTCTTCTGTCACACTTCTTTTTTTTTTTTACTCTATCTCTGCTTTCATTAAAGTCCTCAACTCCTTCACTCTCACTCGGGTAGAAAAAAAATGCCACCCCCTCATCGACACCCCACCCCTCTTATCCGTGCAAAATAGACTAGATGCTTGTGCTCGCCAAAGTGCCTGCAGAAAGGCTTTCACCAGGCTCTACCAGCAGTAAAAAGGGAGGCAGAGCAGGGAAAAAAAAAAAAAAACCAGGGACCAATTTGCTCCATGTGTCTCGTTTCAGGAAATTGCCTTTTAGAAGGGCAGCAGGTCTTTCTTGCACAGAAGTGAAGAGTGGTAAACCTTGACCTACGCTGCGCTTGTTTGTTTGGGAATATCCTGTGTGTGGGAGTATGTACGTGCTTGTTATGTTATTAAAAATCAAGTTCCAGACATTGAAAAGATAATATCTCCGGTTATTTCTGATGCCACGGGATGCTGCGTACGGCATCTGCTCGTTTTCCTCCCCTGAAGTCATTCTGTAACACAGATTAATGCTGTTTTTCGGAGCCTCTTTTTGTTTTCAGCTTGTACTTTGTTCTTGTTTTCTTTTTTTACACTCCTACACCGTTCTTGTCGTTGCGCCTGAAGGCCCGCAAGGAACAAAGGATGAAAGAAGAGAGAAGATGGATAAAAAAAAAAGAAAAGCGATTAGCTAATTGTGACGGATCTCCCTCACACTATTATTTCGTCCCAGTGCCTGTTTAGATAAAGACGTAATTCCTCTAATGTGAGGTATTCGTAACGCTGGCTTTGTTGGCAGCTGGCTGGCTGGCATTTTGCTGCTCCGAGGAGTCTCTGTCAGCGCGGTGCTATCCATCACCATCACCCATGCCAGGCGGGCCATGGCGCCCCGGCAGAGGCTCGGCCCTCTGGGATGGCATGGGGGGTTTGTGTGCGAGTGTGTGACTCTGTAACCATGTTTGTTAGTCCTCTCATTGTCACTGTAAACAGCTCTCTTTTTGTCCTCCCACAAGAGACCGCGATGTGTGTTTTTGCTGCTCATTACAGCTGCGGCTCACATGGAGTCACGTTTCTCTGTGCTTTATTCAGAGTAAAAATATTAAGCCTTTGTGCTGTACGTTTTTGAAAACTGGTGTGTCGGAGCGTATCGACTCTAAGAAAGCCTCGCAAGTTTTAAATCGATTCCTGTGTCGATTATGATTTGCAAGGAATTCATTATTGAGTGTTTGTGTAACATTTTAACAAAAAGGTCGACATCGACATCATTATGAATCTAGTCAAAATAGCAAAAAACTATAAAGTTGTAATGTTTGCTAATAAAAAATATATATTTAACTTACCAGATCATAACTGTCTACTTAAAGAAAAAGCGAGAATATGGATTTAAAATTTAGCGAAATGTTAGCTGGAGATGGGCACCAGCACCTCTCCCGACCCCACTAAGGGACAAGGGTGTAAAGAAAATGGATGGATGGATATTTTTAGTAAATACTTGCAGTCTAGCAGCATCATCTCCAGTTTACATACTGTAAAAATGTTTAAAAAAAAGTCAAACGCAGGGTGTGACTTGGTGTGTGGTCCCAAACTATTTACTTTAATCACATGAGATGTGTAAAATGCACTGAATGGCTTTTAATTAGCAAGATGATAATTAGTTCAGGTTTTGTCCATGTCATCATTTCCATTTCCTTACTGTTTATTTATTTGTTCCTTAATTTGTTTCAAATGCTTTTTTTCGATTGATTTGCAGTTTCTGTTGTGTGTTTAATGTATCGTCTCATTATTTTAAATTGACTTGTTTAATGTTCAAACATTCATAAGCGTATTGGAGCAAGAAACAAATTATTTGTGCATCAGACTGTATTGCGTTGGATCATTGATTCTCCCACTTTCAGTCTCTCGGTGTCTTCATTAAGGAAGCACTGATCTACCTGGCATCGTTCACCTATTTCGGCGCCGTGTCTTTGCCTCTCGGTTTGCACAGTCCAGGAAAATGTCGTTAGAAACAAAGACACGTAAAGACTCAAGTCTCACAGTTTCAAACCCTTTCGTAGCCTTCAGGTCGAGTCTCAGAAATATGAGGTAGAAAGAGAGAGGAAGATGAACTCTCTAGACAAAAAAACATACTCAATGCTCATGTGTTTCTGATCCTGATGGTTTGTAGGTAGCTTTATATTTCCTTTTACTTCTATCCCAGCATTCAGGAATCTGTCTAATTCACATCGACAGCCTCAGAATTTTCCATCCCGCTCTTAATCCGTCTCTCTCTCTCTCGTCTGCTTAACCCGCTGCTGTATTCCTTTTTTTTTTTTTTTTCATTTGCGTACAAATCCAGCTCTGACCGCTGCAGAGACACAAATCTTCGGGAACAACATGTACTTAAAAACAAAAATCCTAGGTGATTTATTACGTTTCCACGGGTTTTCGTCATATTTAAATGGTTTTTCACATTTCTTTAAAGTCTAATGTGTATTTAATAGTTTTTATGGCGTACTGTACGTTCCACAAAGCGCACATTTTAAAACGCTTTGCCCCTGCTTTGTCACTCTAGAAAGTCCTGCTTTATTACGTTTTATTTTGAGGAAAATATCAGCTTTCGTCGTCCTGAGTTTTATCTCAAATCTTCCTTCCTCAATTCTGTTTTTTCCCCAAAGGAAATTAACTGACAGATTCCTCCTGACAGACAGCTGTTCCTCCCTCAGCGGGTCTTCTTCATAACCTGCAACAGCACCCCCAGCCCGACTCAGAGACACACACACACGCGCATATATATACACACTATTCTGAGTTACTCCCTCCCAGGAGAATAAATCTGCAATCAACTGGGCCTATAAATAGCTGTGGCACACTTCAGCGCAGCCGCGGCCCCCCTGCCCCTTTTAAAGAGCTGCACACACACAGACGGGCTTCACTAATCCATTGCGGGTCAACCAGCCTCTCTTTCGCTACACTGCCGCCCCTCCCGTTGTTGTTATGTGCTAATATTTCTGCGTGCAAACACATTAACACGAGCTAATTAAAGTAATTTGTCTTTTCGCATATCTTCACATTACTTCTAATAGCTTTCAGGCAATTACAAGCGAGAACCAGTGGCTATATTAGCCATTCCATCTGAATCTACTTAAACCCTCAGAGACGGCCACTAGCACAACGCTAGAGTACTACTAGTTAACGGTAGCCAGGGCTAATACCCTCATTAGTCAGCAGGCCTAATGAGATGTGTTATTTAAGTAGCTACTTTGTCAGGGGAAGTAACGTTCAGCTGCAGCTAGCCCACAATGGAAAGGCGTGTTTTTCTTAATCAGTCTTATACACCAATGATTATGGTTTTGTGGTAGGAAATAAAACTACAGAAATAGATTTTATAATATGCACCAAAATCTGACTTGAGATATTACTGAGTGGGAAAAAAAAAAAGTGGAGTGGATATGCAGACCTATAGAGCGCTACAAGTAGCCTCGTGTTATTTTGGGGGATTTTATTGAATGAAAGTTATGCGTTATGACACAATAAACATCAAATGACCAGCTCTCTCTAAAAAAAAAAAAAAAAACGTTCCTGCACGACTGGAAGTTATAAGTCTGGCATTAGTTTTGGACGGCAGTCAAGGAATGCAGCCGCTGAGATCGAGTCCCAGCATTTCCACAAAGTCACGGTCCATTCCAGGGTCCAGGTTTTTAATGGAAGTCTAGTTTCCTCCGGTATTTTATTTTTTTAATCCCCAAAAAACAGTGCTTATAATTTGGGTAACTTTTTGTTTTTTTGTTGAGTCCTTATTAAAACCCTGAAGTCTAGGATTCTGGTTTTTTGGTCATTTTCACAAACAGAGAAGAGATTTCAGAAGCACTCTGTCTCAGAGAACGTCTCTGTAGTTTGACCTTATTGCTGTCTGACCAACAATTATTTACACAAATGCAAAATGTTTAGTTTGCATTTTTAACTGTCCATATAATCCTATACAATTTGTATGATTTGCATGACTAGCATTACAAAAACAGTGGCCTCCATGTGGATCTACATTCACAAAACAAATCACAAAAACAGTCACAACATTTCCCAATCCAGCATGTCTCATAACAGTCAGAGGTTGAAAGCTCAGAAATGTAATGTTCTCTTTTCAGCCTTCTTGTTACCTGCTGAAAGTTTTGGCTCTCTCTTCCTGACTAAATGAAATGCAGAAATGTGTCAACATGTTGGGAGGGAAGTTTCAGTTTTGGCCAGCATCTTGATATTGAAAATAACAAGCACTCAGACTTCCTCACTCAGGAAATGCTTAGTGTTGCTTTATGTTACGTTTTAAATAACTCTGCTCAGGTTAGACCACACTGTTTAGAGTATTTTAGATTTTGAACAGAGATTATCAATTGCATTCTGGATTCTGTAATAAAAGGAAGAAAACAAGTTTGTGCAAGGCAAAGACATGAATCGGATGCTTTTGAATAGCTTGTCAGTTTTGGTGTATGGCCTTATTTCCTTGTGTCCATAATGCTTTGCACAACACAGGGAGGCACCCCTTCCCTGATGGCTACACATGCAAATACACAATAGAAAAATCAATGGTGCAGCTCGCGGATATTGGATTTGTTGTTGATTTGAAGAACACCGAAATATTAGCAATGGAGATGACCAGTTGGGTTTTTGTTGTGTTAAAAATTCGCTAAAGGTTTTGGGCAAATGATTTTATGCGTAGATGGGGACAATCTTGTAATTCCTCCATGTTCTGTTGGATTTAAAACTAATACCTGAACCAGAGGATCCATGTCCCATTTTCACTCTTTAATGTATTTTAGTCCTGGAGAGAAAAAAAAAAAAATCAAAACCAGTTGGACCTCAAAAACCCGTCACTAGTTTTGATCTGGTGGAATCAGCATGCAGAAAGTGTCCTTTCATGTTTAGTTCTCCTAAAGGTCAAAGAGCGAAATAAAACTGTCAGGCAAATAAGTGGGGGAAAAAAAACCCAAGTCAATACTGAAAGGGTGTGTGGGGAGAGGGAGCTAAGAAAAGGTCAGTGTGACATATTGATGAACCTTGTCAATTACCAGTCTCCCCGAGTTAAAACAAGAGCTTTTTTTTTTAATTGATCAATCAACTTGTAACACAATCGGTGATTATCGTTTTTGTCTGCAGGTGCTTTTGTGCGAGCAGGTAGATGTTTATGTGACATTCAGCTTGTGGGTGTGTGTGGCTACTGCTAGCAGACCCCTGACCTTTCCATGTACTGATAGCGTCCCTGGGGAGCGAGGGATGGAGGCACGAAGGCTGAGCTGGGAGGAGTTGGTGGGAGGGAGGGCAGCTTTGTTTTTCCAGAGCAGGCCTTCATGTCACCAGAGCTTTGATGAAGCAGCAAGCTGTGTTTTTTTTGTGTTTTTTTTTAATAGCTTGAAAATGCACGCTCATGACCGGGTTGTTCTTGATGCTCCAACGTCAAAACTTAATTACAGATTCTGTGTCTGTCTGTGTGTGTGCGTGTAGGTGTGTGTGTGTGACACGGCAGAAAATTGAGTTCAAGTCTTTTGTTCTTTCATTTTGGGATTTTCAGCCACACAGAAGCGTCACGGCAGTGGTGACAGAGCCGTACCTATGTTCTTAGTTTGGGGAAAAGGGAGGGAAACAAAATCCCCAAGAGAACCAACAGAGTGAAATCAGTCCAGAGTGTTGATGCCAGATTTAATTGTCGGGGGCAAAGGAGAGTATAAGCTGAACGCCTGGCAGAAAATAAGCGCTAGTGTTCCCAGGCTGCACGACGTATTAGTGGAGAAGCTGGGAGTTAAAGGTGTTTTTTTTCTTTAGTTTTTTTTTAACTGTGCTTCCGACCCACAAATCACATCACCGCGCCCCCACCAGCCGTCTCTACTCCCTCTCCTCCCCCATCACACGCGCGCCATTTGCTCATCCATCACCATCACCTCTCGCTCCCCTCTCTCCTCCGTCTTCCATCTCTCCACCCATCCAATTTAGTCCTCACTCATTTCTCTCTCCTCCGCAGAGCGATGTGCTTTTGTCCTCTGTCTCAACCCTTTTCCCCCCTCATTCACCTGCTTTCTCCTCTCTGCCGGTGTCTGATCGCAAAATTCAAGCTGTCTGTTGTCGGACAGGACGATAAATTGACAGCTCCTTTTGTGCATGTGTGTGTGTGTGTGTATTTTTTTTTTATTTTTTGTCGGCATGAATTCAGTCTTTCATTTTGGTCTTTGAAGTGAAGTAGAGATTCAATGAAATTTGTTGATGCTTTTCTTTTTGTATTTTACAGACTAAACTGAACTGGACAGTACTAGTTTGAACTTTATTAAAACTAGGAGACACAAAATACTTAAAAAAAAAACCTTTAACTTTGTGGTTGACGTCAAAAACTGCAGAGTACCAACAGAAAATAACAACATAATTGTACAGTGAAAGAAAAAGAACATGTGGCTCAATCAGATTGGGCGGAGTGTCTCTGTTGATACCTGTTTTCAATTTCTGCCACAAATTCATTTGGATTTGGGTCTGGACTTTGACTTGGCCATTCCAAATGCACGATTACCCTTCGATTTAAACCACTTCATTGTAAATCTGGCTGTGTGTTTAAGGTTGTGGTCCATGTCTGTGAGCTTTCAGCTCCATCAACACTCCAGTTACGTCTGCCCCGCTGAAAAAAGTGTTTTAAGGGGTTATGCGTGCGGTTGGTATCCCATCACACAGAGCCTTTTACTTTTAGACCAGAAGATTGTGAAGACTTCTTGTAGCTTTCTTGAGCAAAAATGGTTTCATTCTTTCCCTCTTTTATAAACGGAAGGTAGGATCGTTTGCAAATAAAACACATCAGATTAAATTACTAATTTGAGGCTTCGAATTAGAAAAAATAATTTTCCTTCCACTTTAAAATATGAGCCTTCGCAAAAAAGAAATTAATAATTAGCTTTTAATGTGGGAAAAAAATTGGAGACATTTAAGGGGTGTGAATGTTTGCAAGAACACGACTACACTTTTTAAACTAAATTCATTTGTTTGGATCAACAAAGGTCGTAGTTGCTCTGAACTTACAACACTTATTGAATCTGACTGTATTTATTTGAATGTGAGTTATTCACCTCAAGACGCATTTGGACTGCTAAAACATTGTATGAAATGAACTGATATTTTCACTCATCCTGAGTTGGAAGTGAGAGACATGCCTGTCGTGAAATAAACCCTCCACTACGCTTTACCATCTGTCTAACCTTAAACCCGATACTCTCGAAACACCTTTTGTCTCTTTCTGTCCCCCCTGTCCTGACGCACGCACGCATGCACACACACACACACGCACGCACGCACACACACACACACGCACACAGGCGCGCACTTATCACACACCCTGAACTAATCCCACCTTTTGGCCTGTTTTTCAGTTTTTTTCCAGTTTCAGTGCGAGCCGTGACACTCAAACTCCGAATTAAATGGCATTAGTTATGACTGCAGGGTACGGCACTCTGCCCTCAGCCTATCATGTTCGTGCCATTCTTACAACAAACTCACGCTTTAATATTATACCTACCAACCCCACACCACCCCCCGCCCACACCCCACCCGCCTGCCGGGTCCCCAGGCTCTCTTTACCACTCATTAACCCTGTCACGTTTATGGTATGAATTAAATGATTCCAGCGATGCAGCCCCATGCACAGCCAGACCTTACCCCCTCTCTTCGCCCTGCTCTCCCCTCCCCCCCAATCTCTCCACGCCTTCCTCCTTCGCTGCGGCTCCAGGCTGGAGGCGCAGCTCGAGGCGCTGCACTGCGCCCTCATTATTGCAGGCCTGGTGGTCTGCTCAGCACACTGTTGTTTCAGCATGTCTAAGTGTGTCAGGTGTGCATGCGTCTGTCAGCGTGGGGATGGTTGATGTTTTAATGTCTGGGTGGAAGCAGCGCACTAATAGAGGCTTTTTTTTCCTTTTTTTTTGTGCACCGAGCTGGAAAAAATGGCCGAACGTGCGAGGGCTTTATTTGTTTTCATTCAAATATCTGACGTCTGGCGTTTTAAATCATTAAACTGATTCAAAGCATGGATTTGCATTTAAGTCGATGAATAATTTCTCTAGAAATAAACAAATGAAGATCTAACATCTGTCTTTACAGAAAAGGCAAGGATGTCTCTTTGCATCCATATTGGAATATCTAGATAATTTAGAAATTAGGCTCATCAGGTTTCCTCTGCTGCTTCAGTTACAAATTAGTGTTGGTGGTTTCAGTGGTTCAGTTAAAAAGTGCCATTCGTATATTACATATATTCATTCATTTAAGTGTAACTTAAGTGTACTGTTTATTTCTATTAACATTTATGATTTGAAAATGTTTGCTTTCCTCTTAACTTTTTACTAAAATGTTTGACGCAGCACTCGGTGAACAGTCAGCACATTGTTTGGGCTTTGTGTTGAATACGTCAGTGTCAGCAGACTTCCTTATGCTGAAATTATAACATGGCACTCACAAAGCATGTTAGTATTGTTTAAAACTGTTCCTACATAATACTCATTTTTTTCTCTTCAACTAAGTACTCTTGCTTTCATTTTGTGTAAGCTATAATCATCAAACCTAACAGAAACAGCTAAGATATGACACTTTTTCAATTGAGTAGATATTCAGATATTATATATATATATATATATATATATATATATATATATATATATATATATATGTGTGTGTGTATCTAGAAACAATCATGGCTTTGAAGTTATAGCTTAAAATTGTCTGATACATATTCCTTTACACGAGTTTTAAGTTTGTTGTGTACAAATCAAAACAGCCAGTAGGAAACGCATATTCAATTAGCAGCATCCACTCTGTCTGATCCTTTTAAATTAGGATACAAGCTTAAAATATGTTTGAAAATCTTTGTTTTTGTTTAAAATGTAATTTATCATTGTAGGCAGAGAATAATATAGACACTTTGATGTTCAACCTGAATACTGAAATCATTACTTCCTTATCTTTTAAGTTTATGTATTATGATGGTTGAATTTCTTATCTAATAATTGAACAGAAGTCGTCTCTTTACTAACACTACGTACTGATGAAGATCAGTGTTAACACAGTCGTTATAGTTTTTGTTTTCTGTTCCGTAAGAGTCCTTAAAAACCAAAGGATGAGATTTGGGTTCTTCTTATTCAAGCACCAGGATGACTGTGACATGGATGATTGAGAATTTAAGTCATCATCCATTTCAGATCTCTCTTCACCTTTCAGTTCAGCACCTGTCCTTTTTTGGTATGAATCTGTGATTGCGGTATGAGCTCATATCATTTTTTTTTCCTTTCGTGGCAGAAAAAGGGCTCGAGTCCATTTATCCTTTTTTTCTTTCTGGCAGAAAATTTCGCACTGAGAAGATCTTTAAGTCAGAACCTATTGGCTCCATCTTTTAACTTGATAAACAGCAACAGAATCTCAGGCTAATCTGACGTTGGTAGCATCTGAGCTTCTTGTCTGTATGACACTTTGCTCAACACTTAATGACCTTTCTCAGGCTTTCTCTCAGCAACCCTCTGTATGTTATGTGTAAATGCAGGAAGACGTGACTCTCTCTCTCTCTCTTCTTGCTGTGGCAGCACCTGTACACGTGTTCATGGGAATGACTCTAATATGCTCGTAAACTGAAGTCACCCTTGAAGAGTCAACATAAAAGAAGAGTTTTGTGTGTGTGTGTGTGTGTGTGTGTGTGTGTGTGTGTGTGTGTGTGTGTGTGTGTGTGTGTGTGTGTGTGTGTGTGTGTGTGTGTGTGTGTGTGAAGGGGCCTTATCAGCTGAATAATCCTGCTGCCATCTGTTTGTGGCTGTAAACTTACACAGACAGCTCCTTGATTTCACTCTGATTGCACTCGTCTGTTTGTTTTTGTGTGTCGCAGGTCGAGGACATGTCATATGTACGCATTACGACTCATATCCACGTTTCTTTAGCTGATACGATGGGAGAAAGATGAACCGGTTGGTTCTCTGAGTGCTTATTATCCACAAAAACGTTCTGAATCACACCTTTAATGGTTTTTAATGAACAATTGTGGTTGAAAGCAGCTTTATGAGATGGAAACATGAAACGTAAAGACATTTCCTATGTAAATAAATGACTTCTGATGAGTTATTTAATGGAATGGTGGTAACAATTAAAAACTAGAGCTAGTTTCACAAATTTGAATTTAAATTAGCTGCCATGGTCAGATGAGATGCCACTTCCTCATGGTTTTGCTGCACCTTTACCGAAAGGAATGCACACTTTGATCCTGATATGGTGCGACACCTCGCAGCTTTTGGAAATGTCTCAAACTTCAGCAGCGAGAACCGCAGAGCGACACCACCCATGTACGTCACAGCTGCAGAACCAATGCAAATGCTACTCAAATATCACAGCAGTGAGTCATCACTCATCTCGGCACGCTGGATCGTTAAACCTGACAGTGAAGACATGAATAACTTTCTGATTAATCTGGTTGATAAACACCATAGCTAAGAGATCAAATATCCAATGGTCTGCTGATCCTTAAATGTGAAACCAAACAATGCAGTGATGGTAGAGAAAACAACAGAACAGGAAACCATTCCACACCCTGGATTCCAATATTTGTTCAAAATAATTGACTTCATTTCTTTACGTTTAGACCCATAAAAATATTTTCAAGAATAGACGGAAATTTAGGAAACAATATTACAGCAACTTAATATTTAATAGATCCTTAATAAGTTGTTCCTTAACTATACAATTATTTTAGCCATCAGTGAGCTTCAGACATTGTTCTGGTTGGATATATTTTTGGCAAAATTAGCAGAAGTTCTCTAGATTTTCTGTATGCATGACATGAGGTCTTGGAAGGGTCAAAGAAGAAGCCTAATGTTGGTCTGATTTCGTTATTCCAAAACCATTTTCATCATTTTCCTCTTTTAACAACAAATTTTGTCCAAGTTTCAACCATTTGACCCTCATGTGAGAGGAAATAGGTTGTCAGGAACAATCTAAGATCCAGAAACCCCTGGAGCAACAACAAAACAAGCCAAATATCCACTGAAGAAAAATGCCATACCCAAACACACATATTGTCATAGGGGTCAAATAGATCAGTCTTTGTTTTGTGTAAGAGGAGTAGCTAAAAAGCACAGCAACTGTCTAGCATGGTGGTGGCATCATGTTCCTGTGTGAAACAGGTGAACTCCAAAACGTGGATGGAATAATGAAGAAGCAGGACTCCATCCAAAGTTTTCAGCTGTAGCTCAAATCTTTATGATTCAAAGAAAACAGGAGTATTTTTCTCCAGATTCTTTAATTTCTGTAAATGAGGCTTTTCTCAAAACCTTCATGCTTCCTTTACTTTACAAAGTAAGCCATCCAGGCTGTTACCCCTAGTTAAAAAATTATAATCACACCACATATTTCCTTTTTGATTTATATCAAGGTCAACATCCGTCAAGACGACTGTAACATAATACCATTTTGAGAGGTTTCTTTGATTAAAATGCGTCTAAAATAATGACTTCTGCAATATTTTTGAGGTTTGTGGTGAAACTGAGAGTTGAGTCAATGTTGGCAGATAATCCGGTGTTCGCGGATCGAGCGATTTAACCCCAGCCAATTGGCTGTTCCAACATGCTCATGTTTTTCCAGTTTCTTAACGAAACATGAAGTTCAGGGTGGAGTTTCCATAGTGGGAAATACTCATTTATCTCCCCAAAACTGGATAAACATCCAGCCGATTAATTTGATGGCGCCAGGTGCAATCATGAGAAACAAGTTCTTGACTGAAAAATAAAGACACAAGCAAGAATGCTAATAGACCTGGAGGTAGAGCAGTCGTCGTGTGAAAATTTACAGATTTCCTCAAAACGAGAAGAATTGCACTATACTCTGTGGCAGATGTCACATTTTTCCCAGTATTTGCAGATTATATTGCGTATGAGGGCTGCAGTTTACATGCATATATGCGTGTTCAGCATGTGACCGTGTGCCTGCCTGTTTACTTTATGCAGCAGCCGTTGGCAGCTCACTCTCCTCCAAAGCTCTCCTCCCAACTTTAATTAACTACAAACACACACTCTCTCACACACATTCCCCCTGAGAGTACAGGGGAGCGAAGGGAAGCAGGGCAGGAAAACAAAAATATTTCTCTGACTGAAAAAAGGGAACCTGCTTCCAGTAAAGTGAGGGGGGGGAAAAAATATGTGAAAGGGTGTGTGTGTGTGTGTGCGTGTGTGTGTGTGTGTGTGTGTTTAAGTTTGTATGACTTGTAGGATGCAGTGAGTCACCACCCTCCTGCGTCATCTCCAACAAAGATGGAAGGATGCACACAGACGAAAGAAAAAATGTGGGGTTTGTTTGTTTTTTTACTCGGCTACGCGCTCTCACATCGGTGTTGTTTCAGAAAACAGTCAGGCGTGTGAGGGAGCACACGTGATTCGCCGAGGCTGCGTTTATGTGCGATTATTCACCGAGCGTGCACGGTGAGCGTGTTTGTGCAGCGCTGCAGCGAGCAGGACGAGCGTCCTTCATCTGCCAGATGTCCCCCCACCCCTTTTTAACCCAATGCGCTGGAGAAGTCCACAAATGAGCAGCAATTTTTGGGTGGAATGAAATAAAAGGAGACGAGGGGCGAGATGACAGATGGTGAATATCCCAGAACTCGACGAGCTCAAATTGAAGCCCTGCCGCTGTATGAAATCAGTACTGCAATACTTTGATAATCACTGCAGCATGTTAGAAAGCTAAACTCGACTCCTGTGGGGAGAAGAACATAACTCGGTCTGTTTAGTCTGTTTCATCTCAAAACACACTTGTTTTGGTTAACACTCAGACTGCGCTGGTATGTGAGCAGCAGCAAGTCTGTTCTTCATTGACTGAGGTTTTATTTTAGTCTAAAATTCGTTTAATTTAAAAAAAATAGAAGTTATGCTGAGTTTCTATGTTGTTTGAAAAAAAATATGGAATTTAATTTCAGTATTTTTCAGCTCTGGAAAAATATGGAAATTTATCTTTTTCTTCCTTCTCTACTTCCTTGCTTCCTTATTTCCCCCCCCCCCGTCTCTCTCTTCCTGGAATATTTTATCTTTTCTTTCCGTGTGTCTCTCATTTCTTTCTTGCCAGCTGTCTGTTCTTTCTAATTTACCCCAAGTTCCCAAAACACAGAAACTGTAAACCTTTGGTTCCTTTTTTTGGCTTGTTGGCAAAACCTCTAAGACACTTGATGGGCAATATTTCGTAGCTCTGTGATATATGGAATATGGTTATGATTTCATATCAGTTTGAAAATGCAAATGCCAATCATGACCAAGTGGTACAATGTAAATCAATAAAATCAATTATATCTTTTATTCCAACTCTATACAGATTCGAAAACTCTTTGGTTTGGTGGTTCCTTAGTACATCTTAACGCTCCCCAAACTAATATTTCCATATTGCCGCACCCCGACTCTTTATGTTGCACTGTATTGTTATAACAACAAGTGTAATAATATAAATCCAAAGACCCACTGACACAATTTCAGCTGCTCTGTTGTAGCATTGGACAAGACAGTGATTACATAGAATATCAGCTTGTCAAACAGCTTTTACAAAAGAAGAATACAAATTTCAATGAATTCCAAATCATCTGTGTTTACGTCTCCTCCTGAATATTTTTGCTGGAAGCCGATTTGACTTTTTACGCTCGACCTTTGCTGTTTTGTTGGCAACCAACTCTGAGGACACTGTGTCAAGTTAGATGACAAATTGCATGAGATTAAAGACAATATGACTAGACTAAATTAAAACAAGCATTCGTCATTTTCCAGGCACTTATCATCCTGGAAAATGATAACCGCCTTTATCTTCTCAAGCGAACCACTTCCAGAAAATAGGACATGTTTAATTAAAAAAGAAACTTTGTTTTTTCTGGCATCTTTTGAGAAAACAATTGATTTATTTTGCATAAAGTGAAGGAGGATGGTAAGCAGATAAATCACCGGTCTGTTTTGAGACATTGTCGAGAAATAATAGCTGCGTGTACCGTGCCACAGGCATTAAGGTTTTATCTGACCTTTACTTGTTTTTTTTTTCCTGTCCACTGTCAGCGACGCACTAACAACAAGAGGACGAGGTGTGGTCCAGTCCTCAGATAAAGCCTCTATTATGGCCACTGGGGATATCACATGTGGTCAGAATCAGTCAATGTTGACTCACTATCAGCTCCAGACACCTGCGTCATGAATTTCCAGCTCCGTCAGTCATGTGTTCATCTAGAAAGGGAGAAGTAAACAAAGCCGAGCGCAAAGAGGAAGGATATATCAGAATAAAACAGGCACACCTGTCCAATGTTTTCCTCCCAACTGCGAGCACTGTCTGTTTTTTTTTTTGTTTTTTTTTCTTCCCCAGCAGCTCTTGGCAGAAACACGGTGAACAGTACTCGCGCTCCTCCGCCTCCCAGTTTCTCTGTGGTTTGGAGATGTCACGTCTGGCTGGGTCTGAAGTGCTTCTGTGTGGATATGATGGTTATTCTTCTCCACACACACATGCATACATAGACGGGTTTCATCCTGTCTGAAGCTGCAGACTCTGCACAGTGTGGTTTGAATCTGCTTCTGGTCAGTTTGATCTGGATCTCTCTGCTCGCTGCACTGATTGTTCTACCTGCCACGTAATGAGCAGTGTGTGCACGAAGCATTCATTTCAGAAGAGACCTGCCGGTGTCTAAATAAACACTGCGCAACGTGTGTCCTGTTGTCAACATCTTCTCCTGCAAAAACAGGATTTAGTTGTTCTTGTGATCACCATGTGAGATAAAATCCTTTTTTTTACTGTTTTGAAATCTTAATCTCCCCAATTTTAAAACCAGATCCTTGCTGAAATTATTCTTAAGCAGTGAACTCGGTTAGGCTAGTGTAAACGCAAGTGTGTGTCTCAGGACTTTTACAACATACCAAGACAAAGTGGGGCATAACTGTGAAATAAACATTCAAAAAAGATGCAAGGTTTTAAACAATAGTTTGCCAAAAAAAAACAAAAAGCTGAAAAAAGTGTGATGAGGTTGTGTGGTCAGCCCCTTTTCTCTGATGCACCTAAATAAAATCCGGTGTTGCTAATTGTCCATAGCAGCCACCAAAGTTTAGATGTGGACAGTTTCATGAAGCTCTGACCCATTTGAGCAATAAATATTATCCAATCATTTTTGTATATCAGCCAAAATGAAAATTGTACTATGGAAGAAAAGATCCAGGACTCTGACTTTTTGAAACATTGCACCTTTTGGTTCAGAGATGCTCTTTTTACAGATAACTAGTCCCACTCCTTTTAAAGAATTACAACATAGATCATTTTCTCCTTTCATGGTAAATTAAAAACAACTGCAAACTTTATCTGCACCCTAGTCCAACATTCGACCTTTTTCTTCATGTCCTTTCAAAATATAGTCGGGTTCAGCTTCATATCCGGAGTGAAAACGCTTTAATTGGCTATAATGTGATGGAATATGAAAATCTATTGTTTATTTTAATTAGGCTGAAACTTTAAGAAGAGTATCTGTTAATTAATTTGCGTGAATTTTACTTGGATTTCAGAGCAAAGACCAAATAAGTCGCCATTTTAAACTGTATTTAACATCTTTTAATGAGTGCACAGCACATTTAGCATTATCAACATACTTTCTGCTTGATACTTCTCTTCACAAAGCATAAAACTGTTCTTGCTAATAAAAATAATTTACTTTTATTCCTTAAAACAGCAAATTTACCAAAAGTAGTGAGATTCTTCAGTAAACATTGAATAAAATCGGATTCCCTTTTCACATTCAGCTGGTCTCAACAGAACCTTTTATGCTTAATGTTTTAGTCAGTCGCGTGTTCATTACGGCTCATTTCTAAAACTGGAAGTCATGATCTGCAGAGGATGCTGGTGTTTCTAGGCGCAGTAACCTGGAGCAACCCTCAGGTGAAGATGAAACAAGGACATCAGATCAGATCATCACCAACAGCTTAGTCATATTTTCCTATGCGAGCGGATTAAATGGGAAAGACAACAGCCGCGTTTGTTTATGTGCGTGACTGTGCTTTTAGTGACATTGGCTCGGTAGTGGAAAAATAGGGAAACACTTTGTCTATTCAGCTTTGTTAATAGAACAAACACTGGGTGTGTGTTATTCGAGCTTCTGGCAGAAATTACTCAACTCCAGTTCATGTTGACACGTGAGCCCAGGTCGCTCACTGGAGGAATCGGGAATATGTATTTTTCTGCCCTTTTTTTGTTACGGTTTCTTCTCTGCATGCGTATGGGAAGCTTAGTGCAATGAAAACAGCGTTGAGAAACGGTCAGACAGCCGAGTACTTCCACTGCCTCACCAGCTTAAAATGAATAGCTTGAGTTTATACCTCTGCACCGCAAAGCTAGGTTTACCACCCAGGTTTAAGAAGGTCCCTGCATAGTCATCCAGAGAAAAACTCACAACCCCTGATTATGAAGCTGCAGCTGGAACATTTTATTTGGGCATTTTGTTTGAACAACATCACGCCCGCCGTCAGCTGCTATGGGGGCATCAATAGTTAGGAAAAGTCTTGAACTGCAAAACAGCAAATTTTATTTGAAATGTTTCCAGTTACACTGGATAAGCCTCAAAAAGCTTCTTTTGTAAGGCGAAATTAAAGCAAAGTTTTTGGAGTTACGTTTAATTATTATTTAATAAAATAAACAGACTTAAATTTTAATTTAATTCTAGATTTCTGTCCTGAATCCCATCGAGTATCACTGAAATAAAGCAAGTTAGTTTCCTGAAAACTGATGAAGCTGACAAACATTTTAATTTGTTTTGCTGCATTTCTTTTCTTTATATTCTTTCATGGCTGTAACCTGCTCTTGTAAGAGAATAACTATCAGTTTTTTGTTAGAAAATATGCTGTGAACAGAGTAGTAAATGTCTTTTTCTTCACTGGATACTGTTTATCGTGGAGCTTTAAGATTTACAACATGTTTGAAAGGTTTTACACATCACTGCATATAACAGCTTGGATGGACGTCCTTGGCCATTCGTAGACTCCGCCATCGAAGTATTTTTATTTATTTATAAGGCCATACTAGGGTTTCTTTCATTGTAATTGTTGGCCTATACAAACAAAGTCCTCCGGTAAATATTATCTTCGTTGTGAGGTCTTATTTTTATCTTTGGTGTCTAAAATTCAACCTGAACATGAAAAGAAATCTTTTCAGTTTTCTGCTCCATCTTCATGGAACCAATTGACATGTCAATGTAAAGATGCTCTAAATGTTTTCAAGGCTCTTCTTAATGGTTTTGAGAAAGAATCGTCTTTCTGTAAATGTTTTAACTCAGGAATCTTTTACTTAATTAATTTATGGCAGAGTTAAGTTTTTCTATTTTGTTGTGAATGTTCTGTAACCTCGCTGTACCGCTGCCAGTCTTTTTCCAGGATTCTCTTACAAAAGAGATTTCTAGTGGGATTTTAATGATGGAATAAAGGTTAAGTAAAATAAAAAATAATATGCATAATAATGTTTGTAAGTAGATTATTTTATCTCTTAAAATTGATAAGAGATACAGTTTTTTTTATTTATTGTTGTCTGTCTACTTTAAGCTGAACTCAAGTGGTAAGAAACCAAACTCCAGAAGCATTAAAACATTTAACATTTACAGAGCTGTATCAAAGGGTTTGAAGGAGGCAGTCATAACACTCAGACATTATCAAGAAAAATGCTCTCCATTGCCTTCCTACGCAATTTCAATTGATTCTCATCTCCCTTCTGTGCTCCACCTGGGATTTCTCTCATTGAGCTCAATTTCTATTTCAACCGGGCCAATCAGGGAACAGAAGGAGGAGTTGTTAAACGATTACCTCAATTTTCTGCACTGCTTTAGAATTAGTTGTTGAGTGCTGTGGTGGCGCAGGGACAGAGCACGGCCCACATATTGAGGCCTTAGTCCTTGTGCCGGTGGTCGCAGGTTTGATTCCCAACCTGGCGACATTTGCCACATGTCTTCCCCCCATCTCTCATTACACTCTTTCCGGTCAAACTACTTTCAAATAAAGGTTACTAGAGCCAACAAAACCTTTAAAAAAGAATTGGTAGTCTGCCCATAGATTGACAACGACAGGAAGAGGTGAGCAAAGCCATTAAGTCTGTGTTCACCATACTTCAGACTATAGAGCGATTAAAGTCGAAGTGGAACCGCATAACATATTTTATTGCTGACAAAGATGTGTTAGACCTTCTCATTAACAGCCATCTCTTTGACTTTCGACCATTTCTCTTTTTGCAGTGGGGGAAGAGAGAAGTGTTTATCTAGTGCTACGTTAAAATAAGTAAAATCAGATCCAAGGCTCCAACAAACATAACATATATCAATAGCCAAGGGTCCAGACCCTCTGTACAGAGCAAAGCGTAGAATGAGTGACTGATTTTTATCTGGCCAGTAACCCTTTTTTGGTTTTGTTGACAGACTGAAAACCTCCTGACTCTACATCATCATTTTTAAACTGTTGTTTTTATGTCTTTGACTGAAAGAGTTTGTTTTTAATAAAGGTCTTTTTTTTTTTACTTGAAATGTTAGATTGTTTTCTTGACTCGTGTCATTTTCAGCAGGCCCTGAAATCTCTTTCAATCTGTTTTGTGTGTGTTTGTATTTAACAGCCATCTCTTTCAACTTGTCTCAAACTGCGGTTTAAGCACCACTAATGGTACCTTGGCTGCCTTTGGTGGTCCTAAGAATTTAATTTTTCCAATATAAATTTTCTTTATCTGTTTCTCTGTTCTTCTGTAAATCACCTTGACATGCCTTGCGTGTGTCAAAGGCAGTAAAAAAAAAAAAAAAAAACATTTGTATTTTTGCCTTTCTCTGAACTCATTTACTCTGAATTTTGCTGCAAACCTCCACATTTGCATCACTAGGAAAAACAAAAAATCAAAAACAATACTTCTCTGTTGCCTGCTGTGGGTCGAGGCCTAAAGCAGTGAGTGTTGCTACAATCTACATCTGCCTCGCCAGCTGCTATAGACATAAAGTATCCTGTTGGGCCTTGTTTGAATGTAGGGGAGCAGATGATATGTAGTAGTGACACCCTGATGTATTGCCAAGCCCTGAGCACAAGCAGACAGACAAAGTATATATCTCTGTCAAAGGACTGGGAGGTGGAAACAGATCAAGAAAAGCGAAGCAGATGAGAACAACAGAGAGAGGTGGAATGTGTTTGGATTGGCGGTTAACACATGGCACTAAATCTTATCTGCAACCGATAACACTTCCAGCGCATGTGAATGTGAACAGGTGTGTGTGTGCGTGTGCGCGTGCGTGTGCGTGTGTGTGTGTGGGTAAGAACGTGATCAGAGATTATCATCCATCCAGAGTTTTACTGCCTGTGTGGAGGCGCTTCCTCCAGAAAAATGTTTTGATCCGCTGCCACACATGGTTAAGCATTCACCACCCGATCCTGCTTGGTTTCACCCAGCGGCCTGAAGGGGGGGAAAGAGGCAGAGCGAGGCGCCACTCAAGAAGGTCCAGGTTGTGGGAAAAAAAAAAAGGAGGCTTTAAACTGGTCAGGCGTGCCCACCCATGACCTCCAGACTCACTCTTACCTGCCCCCAGATCTCCCTGCAGTAAACGCAAAACCGCTGCAGATTTTTTTTTGTTTTTGTTTTTTTTTTTCACATATGCAGACATTAACTTTCTCATCATATCTTCTGTCTTTCCATCTTATTTTTCCTCTGTAAATTTTGGGCCTAACATCTTCCTCTCTCTTTTTTGCAGTCCTGCAGCGCTGGGAAATCTTTCAGAATCCATAATTCATGCTTCGCCGCTTCTCTCCCTCTCGTCTCCCATTTTTCCTCCCTTTCCAGGCCGTGTGTGTGTGTGTGTGTGTGTGTGTGTGTGTGTGTGTGTGTGTGTGTGTGTGTGTGTGTGTGTGTGTGTGTGTGTGTGCGTGTGTGTGTGTTGGAGTGTATGTGAAAATGACTTGAATACAGATGCGAGCCCCTTGTGGAAAAACACGAACAAACATATAGGCATGCCTCTACACCCATTCATGTAACACCCTTTTACCCAACCCATGTTTGTCACTCTCATGCAAATAACTGCTTGTTTATTTATTCTGCAAAGAAGGAAGACAAAATAATTATATTTGTAAAAGCCTTCATGCAAATTAGGGTAAAAATTTCCACCGTCACATGCTGCGCAGGATAAATAACAACACAATATCAAAGGGAAATTCATGACACACAAATTAAAATGCATGTAAAGTACAAACTAAGCTGTCCAAGCCCAGAAGGCATGCAGGTCTTTGGGGGTTCAGTGTGTTGCTAGACAATTTAAATTTTTCTTTTGCTAATTTCAGAGAAAGGCTCCACAGTGGCGCAGTTGGTAGCAATGTTGCCTTGCAGCAAGAAGGTTCTGGACTTCAGTCCTGGCCCAGGTCTTTCTGCATGGAGTTTCCATATTTTGGCCTCCCACAGTCCAAATCATGATTATTATTAGGGGCATGCCATAGCAATGCATAAGGAGAGCAGTACTGACTTGCGAAGCAAGTCAGTACTGCCTCCATGCATTGCATGGCAGGCACCTATTGTTCTACACCTAATAGAATGTCTCTTTATTTATTTTTCTTCCATTACCGTTAATGCGGCTCGTACCGCTGCGTGCCCACCCACAAAAGTGGTATCAAATCGTGCGGCTCGATGCCGAGAAGGGAGCTATTATTTTTATTGGGGATTGGAGTTAAAATGATTACATAAATTAATAAAAACGAAAAAATTTGAGATTTTGTGTCTCACAGAATCAGTAATCTTTCTCTATGAAACACACACACAGGACTGTTTATGGCTGACTCAAAAACCCTTTTTAAATCCCCCTCACAGGCATAAATATCGCCCTATTGGTCTGAAAGTTGGTCATAACATAGATACACATGCCTGCTCATGTACAATGTTTACAAAAATTTGCTAGGGCTTATGCTTTTTGTCAGGGTCCTTCAGACTAACGCCTGGTGTCTCCCAAGTATAGAAACTGTGTCTGAAGAGGATTTTCCCGCTCTTTGGCTCTCACAGCTGCAGGGATTAATTACCATAGCAACAGAACAGTGTCTGGAACTGCAGCTCCCCAGGACTGCACTGTAGGGTTTACTGGTATTTACAACTGCTTGTGTTTCAGCATTATACTACTGATTCAAGACTATAACCATTACACATATGTCCCCCCATGTTAAAATCTGACATAAATAAGAATAAATAGTTGATTAAAAGTCTATGGACAGAAAATAACGTCGCTGCTCCTTTAAGGAACCAGCGGCACAGACGCAGCGCCTGCGATGCTACAGATCACAAACCTGACAGAGAGAGCAGAAGAGGATTCGTAGGAAAAGAGCGGTGATGCTCAGCAAGGCAGTTCATTAGCATTTGTACAAAAGTTAGCATTTCACTGTCTATGACTAGTGCACTAGCACTTTTACCTAAAGTTAGCTTTTACCTAATTTTCTCATTAATTAGACATGTTTAGTATACTGAATAGAGTAGTAAAATTAAAACAACATGGTCGTGTTGCTCCACATGCTACTGCCAGGATTTAAGCTAACATTAGCATATTGGCTAATTTTAGCTTATGCATCAATTCTAACATAATGAATGGTGCAACTACAGTTTATTAAACATGCTTCTGCCTCTCCAAAGGTTATTGACTACGTTGCAGCTTTCTTTAGCATTAATGCTAATTTTTTAACATCATAGCGCTGCGTCAAAGCCGACGGGCACACTTTGGCATGCCCCTTTAAAATTTCTGCAGGAATTTTCTAGTTTCTCTCTACAGTCCTGAGTGTCTGCAGGGTTGTTTGTCCTGTGTGTGCTTGTGATGGACCGGCGACCTGTCCTGGGTTTACCCCACTGCTCTCTCAATGACCCTGCAAGGATAATTGGGTAGAGACAACGGGTGGATAATTTTCAAACATCAGTGCTGTGATGAATTACAAACTGACTGACTGACTGAATAATCCCTGCGTGGTGATAAATCAAGAATCACAAATGTTAAGACTGGCCCATTTTCAAAGAAAACACTCCGAGAGGTCACAGAAGTGAAAATACAAGCCAACAATAAAAGAAAAACTTCGCAACTACCCTAGGCACCTCTGGTAAAGTTATACAAAATGTTCTAAAATAGCATTCTCTTTACTGCAGCTGCTTCTCAAATAAAGGATGAAATCCCAACCTTCAATTTGAGTGCATGTACTTCCCATCTCTCATCCCATCGCACTTTTTGGCAATCTTAACTTACTTAATAAAATAAAAACAATTAAAGATTTTTTCTGTAATTTACGCTTGGCTCTTTTAAATTGACCAGAAAGCTGGGGAACTCTTCATCAGTAATCAGTAACGTTTCCGCAGCCTTTCCCCTTGATTAGAGATGTGGCATAGCGCCAAGGCCTTTCCTGCTGAAAAAGGGGAAAGACAAGAAAACATGTCATCCAAGGAAAGCAGAAGTGTGTGTCACTCTTGTTGTCACCCCTCAAATACTGCCCTCCACAATCACAGTCACTGGACAGCAGCCGGTTCTTCTTCTGCAACGTTTCACAATGTTGAGTCATAAAGAAATCCAACGTTGGAAGGAAGTGGAATTGCTGTCTTGCGAGGCATTTCTGTGATGATTTGGCCATATGCTTTGAACAATTACTTATTGTTAATATGTAGTTGTTATATATCAATTGGATAATTAAGACCAGTTTCATTTTTCTAGTTGAAATTTTTTGCATTTCAATTAGTTCATGAAGTCAGGAGGTTTCTGGACCATTTGGACCATGAACAGAAGCGCACCATTCTTAACAGTAGGCATGTGGTGCTTTTCCAGATATTCACCTTTTGATTTTATGTCTTGGTTGCAACAAATTTCAAGCTTCATGTCCTCTGACCACAGCACATGCTTCTGGTTAAAGTTTCTGACGTCTGTTGTGATGTAATTTCCTGTCCCGCTTGGTGACGTACCATCTGATGTAGCTTTTCCTTTTTTTTTTTTTTTTTTTTTTTTTGGTGTTTTATTGTAACTGAACACAAACCGTTCCACCTTTTTCTCCGTCGTGCTCAGAAATGTGCACAGTGTAAGAGAGTGTATGTCATTGCCTTCTTGCAGAGTTGTTCACCGCTTTTAAACAGCTGGTAGTCGGTGAAACTCTGACCAGAATCAGCCGAGGTCAAAAGTGAACTTGAATGAATAACCCGTCTCCCTTATCAAACCGCCCACCCACAAAAAAAAAAAAAAAATGCTTTTCAGCAGAATAAATCTCCCTTTGAGCTCAGTATAATATCCACGTAATTTTCATTTCCCCCGTCAGGTTGATGTGGTTCATCTGAGCTGCTCTGAAACATGTCAGTCTGCAGCCTGATCCGACACACCCTCAGCGCCTTACTGCAAAGAAAGCAGTCATTCTTTTAGCTGGCTCAAGTCGAATTTAAGGTGCTTTCATTTAATCTGGGAAAAACAGAGGTTAGGGTGAAAATTATAGTACAACTTAGCATTACAAAAATACCAGCTAATGCAGAAGGAATCCAAGGAAGTAGGCGAGAAAATTTGCTGAAGCCTTGGTGGCCAAAAAAGGGAACCGTGTGCTGCTTTATGAAACATGCAAATCAGGTGGGACAAGCTGAAGAGAAGCAAGTAAAACTGACGGAACACATGGATTTATTTTAAGAAGTCCTCATGAATGAGGACTCTAGCACTATGTGTGTTGCGACTATAAGACACATAGTGGAAACTGTACATAACATCTTAGTTCAGACTGCAGTTTGGTTTTGGCCCATCCTTTGTCTGCCTTCATTTCATACCAAGCATTTCAGAGGGGATGTACTGATCTCTTCCATTCCTGAAGCCAATCTCAGCTGTCGTTGGGGAAAAAGGCAAGATTTGTGTAAGACAGTTCACTCATATATGGTCATTTAATGACGTATCTGAATTCATTTTAGAGATCTTTACATTTCAGTTTTTTTTATTTTGTGTTCAGTATTTAGAAAAATAAATAAAAAACAATATCCGAAATGGTTTTGGGTTTACATCTACAATTAAAAGTCCTACTGATAAATCTGTTTAGACGCCCAGACTGTCTTTAGCTAGTTTTGATTTCTGTAATATTAAAATTGTTTAACAATATGAATAAAATGTGAATTATCTGGAGATTGATGCGTGGCCTGTATGTACTTTAATGTCATGTACATTAAAGGAAGGGTCCACTTGTAAAAGAAATGAGCAAAGAATGATTTGTTGCGTGGCCAGGCTCTGTGGTGCATTAGTACAATCTGTCTTGAGTTCAGCAGATTGTGTGGTGGAGAGAGCATTCATTTGTATTTTAGCTGCTTTTTTATCAGGTTGAAGTGAGATTTCATTCTTGTTTTTTTTTTACTGTTTTTTTTTACTGTAGCAGTTCTCTGAAACCCCAAAATAACATTTATTTTGTAGCATAGTGGAGTAACAGATAATGTTCGTACTCTGTTGAATTTGTCTCATGCTTCCCACCAACCTGTCCCCTTTAAACAACCTGATATACGGCTGAGTAAAGCGATCAGCGTCATAAATCAGCAGGTTGAGAAGGCCGGAAACCAACGGACAGCTCAGACACGTGGACCAGGCACAGCCAAGACTCACTGCTCTCATGCCACCGTCCCTCCCTCGCTATGCCTGCGTTTGTGTGTGTGTGTGTGTGTGTGTGTGTGTGTGTGTGTGTGTGTGTGTGTGTGTGTGTGTGTGTGTGTGTGTGTGTGTGTGTGTGTGTGTCAGAGTGTATCGGCCCATATTTATGACCACTTCTGAAGGCTGACTACTGTGTGCTCTCCCGTGAGCCAGTATGTGTATCCAGTGTTGTCTCTCTGCCAGATCGTCCCATCGTCTCTCTGTTGTTCGGCTTTTTACAAGGCCTCCGAGTTATGAATGTGCGGACCTCCCTCCCTCTCTGGCCCCTTTAATAATTTCTCACTCTGCCACTCAGCCTTTGTGCAGGCAGAGCATTAAGCTTTTAGTCTTTTTTTTTTTTATGCGTGTGTGTGTGTGTGTGTGTATGATTGCTTTTCTCTTCCACAACAGCAGCAAACTTGCACTTAACCAGAGGTTTCCTAATGAGCCTGACCCTGTTATGACCACCTGTTCTGGACCACAGAGGAATGTGCTGTAGGCAAACACTGTGTTGTTTGACATGATTAACACGTTGGGATGGGGAGCCGAGAGCTTGACAAGAAGCTGCTGTTCTGGACTGTGTTTGTGAAGGTTTGACTGACTGTTTATCTGCAAACAAGGATCTTAGAGATGAAAAAGCAGCTGAAGGGAATCCTGACATCCTTGGCAAATTATTAAGCTTTTTTGTGTGTTTTATTGTTAGAATAATCTATAGCAGAAAATAAATCGGGTCTATCATCTGATTTAACAAAACAAATAAAACAATACAGAATACCAAAATTAAGAAATGTAAAACAGGATGTTGAATGGAAGTTAAATGGGTTTTATTTACGACTGAATAACTAGACAGGCTGGAGGGAGATTTTATCTCTGCGGCATCCAGAGGAGAGAGGAGTAGTTAGATTTGGACTCCCAACAAAAATGTTTCCGGCGTCGGAGTGGTGGCGGTGTGTTGATGGACGTGAGAAATCCTGGTGGAGCGAGCTTTTCGGTCCATTGGATGTGGAATTGGATTGGAAATGTAAGATCCAGGAGGTTGTAGTCAAGGACACATGTCAGCCAGACTGCCACTTTGCCACTAACAGGTGTGCAGTGGCTGCTCTGGTGGAGGAGAAACTAAGCATCCAAGTAGCTCATCAAACTTGCCAGCAATTGGTACACTTGACTACAACCTCTGAACCATCCACGGACATTACGCACAGCTCACAGAATACATGGGAATATGTGGGAGGATTTAGGATGTCATGATGAACTTTGGTCTCATCCAGCCTCGTTCGCCACAGTTCCAGTTGTTTTAACTTTTTTTTATTACCGCTCTGATTGCAGATACAGGCACATCGTCTCACAGCAGTTCTCTAAGCTCCCTTTTTTTTTTTTTTTTTTTTTTTGAATAGAAATGGACCTTGTGGTAATGTCATGTTTATAAACCTTAGAAACAAGAAGTCAGTTATTATTAATTTAAAGTTTCTTGGCAAAGTATGAGTTGCAAAAACGTTTCAAATACATTTCATTATGTGTGATTTTTTTTCTTTTTATATATATATATATTTTTCCATATGCGAGATTTTCTTACTGGATAAATTCAGTAAGAATTTATCCAGTAAGATGAATTCTTACTGGAATTTATCCAACCCTAAATATGTTGGTAACCCTCATATTTAGGGTTACCAACAATTGTGGAGGGTTATTTGTTAAGAAGACAGTAAAGAAGACTGCAGATGCAGTTATGCAGTTATTACAGGTTAATTAGCAAAATTATTTCATTCTTATTCCTCCCCCTTCCTTTGCTCCTCGTTTCTCGCTGCTTCACTGGCAACACTTGCCCGTGATCTGAGGGATAATTCCCATTTTTCCTCGCTCAGCCACTGAATCAAATCTAATTTCTCTCAGGTCCACTCTTGCTAATTCAGCGTTAATAGTTTCGTCTCATCCCCACATATCTCGTGTCTCTCTGCAGCTCTTTGACTCAAAATGAAATTCAAGAGTAATTTTAAAATCTCCTCCTGAATCAAATCTAATTTTTCTCACTGTCTCCCACTCTAATGCGTATTTAAGAAGATCCAATGGCGGCATTTCATCTCGGGTGAGCCCTTCCTCTCCATCTCTCACTCGTCTGTGACTCCCCGTAAATGGTGAGAGCAGCGGGGGAATCCTCGGGATAATGTGACCGAATAAAGTCGTCGAGGAAAGGAATTTTTTTTTTTTTCAAAAACACAGTGTGGATATAAATCGTTCTGGTTATTCTCATATTATCATTCTGTGGGTTCAGTTCTGCAAATTGCATTTGTCCACACTCGTCTTTTCCATCAGACAATCTCATTTTGGCTTTGACACACTTTATCTCTCGTGTTCCTTCCCTTCTCTGCGAAGCTGCGAGATGTCTGGTCAGAGAAAACCTTCCCTCGTATCAAAAGGTTTCGAGGGTTCAGGCAAAAAGAAGAAGGTCAGCTTGAGCAAAGCAGTGGTTATACCAGAGGAAGAGGGAGGCAGAGGCACCGAAAGGGCAGGAACCATTTCATCCTTCATTTCCCATTGGAAATATGTATTTATAATCCATCACTGTGCAAGTAGCTCCGGTTTTTAGCTTTTTTCTAGAGATGTCAAGAAAAGTGGCTCCATGGACTTTGAAAACAAAAACTTCCTAGTTCTTCCTCACAACTTAATAAATGATTTCAAATTAAATGAATTAGTGTGAAATTATAGTCCTGAGATGAAATGTGATTTCACCTCAGGGTTTCTTACACATCACTTCAAGAGCTTGAAAGGTATCTATAATTGTGTGCTGCATGTTTTCCCTTTTCTGTCTTAAAATGTGAAAATATTTCACTGGGCCTAAAGTCTCTAGTCTCATTAATTCTTCAAAAGGAGCAAGCAAAAGTCACTCAGGTGCAAATAAAAGAAAGATACAGAATACTATAGAATACATTAAACAAAAACAGAAAAACTAATTCATAATCAGATTTGTCAGAGAAAACAATTGCTACACATTTCAAAACGTTATTAAAGATGCAAAGCAAATGCATGACATTAGTCATGCAAAAGAATAGGACACTGTGAAATTTTCAGTTCTTTATTAAAAAATGGTTACATATTTATGCCTGATTTCTTATTTTTAACTCTAGAAAGGAACATTTTAAACCAGACACATTTCTGATGACTTAATATCCCAGAAAAGGCAATTATCTACAATATGCCACATCTAAAGAAAGGAAAACACAATGGAATGACATGAACACTCAGCATTTCACAAAAAAGCCTTAAAGTACCAAGACTTTTCAAAAGATACGCAGAATTACCCAGAAATTTACAAAACAAAGCATTTAAGTCAGAGCATACAGCTCTGGAAAAAATTAAGAGGCCATTACACTGAGCCCCATTGAAAACCTCATGTTTATTCCACTAAATACTGATTTCTTAACTCTTGCTGAGTTTAAAACATCAGTGTTGTTTCTAAATGAATATGAACTTGTTTTCTTTGCATTATTTGACGTATGAAAGCACTGTCTTTTTCATTATTTCTCATTTTTTGCAAATAAATCCTATATTTTTGCCTGGAATTTCAGAGACATGTGGTCAGAAGTTCATGGAATAAAATAACAATGTTCATTTTACTCAAACAAAAACCAGTGAAGAGGGAAACTGGAGAAGCTCTGGACATCCACAGAGAAAACCAGCAAACCCCACACAGAGAGGCCCTGACCGGGAGTTTAACCCGGAACCTCTTTGCTGTGAGGCAAAAGAGCAAACTACTAAGCCTCTAATTCTCAGCAAGAATGAAATAAAAAAAAAATAAGAAAACACAAAGTTCTGACCCCATTTGAAGCCGTGTCATGGCAAGCAGCAATCTGCATTCTTTCATTAACATTCATTGATTCATTACTTCTCTTGTTCAGTTTCTGTTCCTTTGCCCTGCGTTGCCTATCACCCTCCAAAAACATTAAAATTCAATCACTACAAGCACAATTTTCTCCCCCTCAGGGATTCCATTAAGTGTCATGCAACAACAGTGGAAGGTACTCCAATCAATGGCCTTGTTCCTCCAGCGTCGGCCCGCAGCTTGTAATTTGCATGATATTCGACACGTTAGCAGAGAGTCTCCCTCAGTTTCTCTCATTCACCGCCGCAAATACAATCCCGTGTCATCATCATGCTCCTATTGCACTTCATAATAGAAAAAAATGTATATATATTCAAAGGTGTGACATGGGCACGAGGGAAGAGAAATTGTACTGAAAGCATGCATTTTGACACACGGACGAGAAGTTTTTCACAGAAAATGAATTCGGCTTCATGTCGCCGCAACCTCCTCTGGTTCCTCTCTGCTCCTGCGAGTCTCTGACGGTGAATAGAAAATGGTTTATTTGTGTTTGTTCTGCAAATATTTAGCTGGTTTGTGAATGCTTCTGTTTCCAGTAAGAGTAAATATAGCTGACAGTTTTTAACTCGGGGCTTGTGGGGGGTAAATAGTTGCAGTTACTACATAATTCATTTAATGCCCAGCAAAACCACAAATTCAGAGGTTTGCTGCTAGTTTCCAGTAGATGTGAGGGAAACTGAAAATGTAGCAGCCTATTAATGTCCTTGATGCAAATTCTTCACAGCACTGTTACGTCCTAGTTGTCACTTAAAGTTTCTGAAATGCCGTGTAACAAATGCTATAGACAACCTGTGAAAAAGAGATCAAATAAAACCTTGAGTAACCATAAAAAATGTGGATTTATAATCAAAGTCCAAAAAATAAAAAATAAATAAAACGGTTCAAGAGAGCCCAGAAATAAATGTTGACATCACAAAATACTTTTTGTGAGGATATGCAAAAAAACCCCCACTTTTTTTCTGTCTATCCTTTCATCTATCCTTTTGTTCATATAGATATTTATGTTTAGTCTGTTGTTTTGTCCTCAAATGTTTCTGCTTTTATTCTGAGCAGCTTTAATGAAACAGTCTCAGCCTTTCCCAGCATCATTCTCGGTCCGATCGCAGGGCTTTCATCACATCAGAACATCCAGAACCGAACCGAACCGAACCGGAGAGTCGTGTTCACTTCTTGTCCCTCTTTGATTGTCATCTGTAGAAGCAGACGGATGCTGCTTTTTTTTTTCTTTTTTTTTTTTGTCCACTGTCCTTCAAAATCTAAGAAATCTTGTTTTGTTTTTCCCTCTGTTGCTATAAATAAATGCTTTTAATAAAATATTTTATAAAATTAGCTATAATCAGCATGATTACCCCAACTTTCTTTAAATCCTCTTCTTTTTTTTTGTCTGTCCTACAAAAGGAGCGGTTTGCCTTTGTCTTTAATCAGAAAGCTATTGTTTCAAAATGAGCTGCTGATTTCCGCTGGTGAATTTGCTACTGTTATTAATTCAGGCTTCATGCAGGCCAAGGCTGAGGAGGAAGCTTGGCAGGCATAGCAACAGTAGCTGGGGGAGGAAGGGGCCTTGTAAACATTAGATCCGCAACCCGCCGTCCTCTGTCTTTCTCCTCTGTGTATGAGGTGAAGGGCAGTGAAAGGGTGCAGCAGCCAAGTACCTCGATTCTCCATCGACTGGCTCGCTGTGGCAACCTGCAGAATACCACCACCTCCTCCTTTCCTTCCCTTCCCTCCTGTCCTCCATCCTTCCTCCATCTCCCATCCCCCCGCTCCAACAGCGCCGGGGAGAGGCATGGGAAGAAAGGCTGGCAGGGTGAGAGAGGCGGGGGGCGGAGGGGCGATCGAGCTACCGCACCACACAGAGAGAAAGGCTACGAGCGGGAATAAACAGAGATAAAGATCCTCCCTTTCCCTGCGCACCCTGACAATGACACTAGGAGACTCATTACGAAGCAATGAGGCATAAAACGCAGAGCTACCCGTGCCATTCATCCAGCTAAGCACGACACTCAGTCACTAACACGCCGCGGTCGCATTCATCGTGGAGAGAATGGCTGCGGCTCGGTGAAATAAGACACAACACTCCGGCCGCATGCTGCAGAAACAGACTGATGACATGAAGTCAGTTAAACATCACGTCTCTTAATTTTTGTTACAATATGACAAAAGATGAAATCTTTTAGCATTCAGAATTTAAAGCGTAAATGAACTACCTGTGCTCTATATATCTTTCTTATCGGTATTAATATTCTTTGTAAGCATTAAGACATTAAAATGACATAAATATGTTGTGTAATATTGTTATATGCTTGAACTGATGGTCTTGGAGAGAATATCTTCTTTAAAACCATGCAGACTTTTGATTAAGGGTTTAAGATTATTGTGATTTCAGGCTAAAAGTTAAATGTAAAACATCTTCACAGAAACTTTGGGATTGGATTTAACCTTTACTTAAAATATATTCTTAACACCCTTCTAGAATAGTGTCATGATTAACTATTCTAGACAGCTCAGTTAGAGTCAGATATATAAACTATAAGGTTTAGTTTGGGAGAAAAACTTATATGATCCTTAATTACAGCAAAACTTTACTGTTACATTAGAGGAAGTGATAGTTCCTCACTGAGACCTCCAAGGTAAACACACTACTGTCAATAATGCTGCTTTTTGATGCTTGTTTTGATGTAATGATAAATTATTAATGTTATTGCATTTTGCCAGATGAAAAGGAATGAATCACACCTGATTGTGTTGAGCTGATTTTACGGTGAAAGACTTTTTTTTTTCTTGTCAATTCATGCTCTCTTTAAGCAACAAACATTGGCTGGATAGTGGCTTCTTACGTTTCATAGTTAATTGTCATAGATGAGTTTATTTTTCTTTGTCGTTCAATATTTTCTGATGCAATATAGTACAAAAAATAATAATCAAAAGTTCTGAATTTAATGTTCATTTGATTCAACTGAATGTTATTTTCAGTTTGACGAACTTCACAACCAAACTTGTGAAGTTCGTGACTCTGTCTTTGGTCTTGGTTGGCTCAGCCCAGCTGCTGAATTAGAGTCGGGTTTGTCAGAAAATACAGACATCACAAAGGTTTTCCAAATGTATAACTCTTTATCCGGAGGCTGCATGAAGAGAAATCAATCTCCTTTTGAAAAAAATAGACTTTCATCATTTGCATATTTTTTTATCCCAAGCCCGAAGCCCTGGTTCTTGTATACGTTTCCTGTGGCAAACTTTAGTCTGGCCTTCATGTTTCACTTGGAGAACAAAGGTTTCCTCTTTTTGTTCCTTCTACAGAAGTTCAAATTGTTCAGTACCTTTCTGATTGTACAGTAATAGACTTTCACATCAACACCATCCAGAGCCTGCTGTCGGCCCCATGACGACGTCAGGGTTTCCTTTTAGCATCTTGTGAACGACTTTCAGGCTGAACTACCTTGGACTGCCAGATCTGGGCATGTTGGAAGATGATGTACCGCTTTAAATCCCTTACCAGACCAGACTACTACAATCTTCCTTCTATCGGCCTCACACAACACTTTAGATTGCCACTCACACTGAGTGTCACTTATCCCTCTCCAAGTGGAACACCTTGTAATTGGTGGTATTTGATATTTATGTTCTAGCTCGCAGCCATGTGCTACTTTTATCATTTTCTCCTCAAACAATCCAAAATACCATTTCATTTCCTCCAATCAGCCCCCGGACACGCGTCGATGATGAGATGGAAAACAGCATGCTGTAAAGCTACCAGCTAATTAGCATTACTCCCCCCTTTTCTTCGGTCTTCCAACCAGGGCCCCTTCTCTCTCCTCCTACCAGCCTCCACCGCTGCTGCGGGAGTCTGCCCGAGAGACGGATGGTTCAGCCCTAATCACACCATGCAGAGCACGATCAGAATGGCTGTAGGCCGCTCTTAACATTTACACCACATGATCACGCTAACACACGCCGTAAACACGAGCTTGTGCTGCTGCCTCCCCTCTCTCTGCCCAGGGCCCGGCAAACAACAACCCGCCTCTCGCTGTCACCTTGGATGGATTTGCTGGGATGCGGCTATGTCCTGAGGGCCGAGGGAGATGGTAGCTGTCCCACTCCCCACTTCCCTCCTCACACGGCTCCTTCCCACCGTTTCTCCAAGCTGCTCTGGCCTCCAGCTGCTTTAGCAGGACACGGAGCAGCCAGAGGAGCCAGAGGCGAGGTCGCTCTCGTATCGGCGTCCTCTCATGTGGGCAACTTCAAGGTTCCTCCAAGGCAAGCTTTCAGCTAGAGCTGCACCGGGATGCACAGAGAAATACTAAACAAATTGGTTTACGAGCAAGGCTTTTCTTTTGTACCCTAACAAAAACGATGATGTTCGGTTTGAGTTTTTCCAAAAGACGTTAATCAAATTGAAACAAGACGCTGCAATTAAAAATTCACTTAGGTTCAAATCTGCTGCTTCTTTCAAGTCAAATTCATTCCAGTTCAGTTCGTCTTAAATCTGCTCGTGTGTCGGATTCAGTAACTAAAGGTGGCAGTTTGTAAAACGAAGCGGAAGAAATGAATATTTTAGAAGAAAGCAGGCCGCAATTCAACATTTTCCTCCCTGATGCAGAGAAATCAGTAAGCAGGAAGCAGAACAGCCATTATCACAATTTGTATTTTTCATATTTATTGCATGGTTTAATATTCTCCAGGGGATTTCCGCTGTAACAGATATTCATAACTTAATATGAAGAATTGGCATTCATCATTGATGCCAGATGTGGATTCTGGCAGGATGATTGGACTTGACAGTTGTAGGAAAAACAAAGTGTTCGGCTCTTTAAATCATTAGATGCCATCAAACTTGGGTTTTCAAGTGTGGTTCAGTTTTCATGGAGTTTCAGTTTTCCTAAGAGCTTCCAAAATGAAGAAAGTGGTATCCATTGATTTAATGGGTTCTAAATTAATAAAATATTAAGTTATTTTCAAATGGGTGAAATGTTTCAGTCTACTGCTCTTTGTGTTGTTAGCCAGCATATCCGCAGCTGGTACCACTTGTATTGTTTGGATCTTTAGACAAAATGATCCTCATAATTGGACCGTTGTCTCTTTAAAGTCTTACCTTAATCATCATCTTGTCATCATATGCCAGAATAACATTACTCATGGCTGAAACCTGTGAACTAAATTAGTAATTTTTAGGGTAAATAGGTGACAATATTTTTTTTATTAAGACATTTCTGAGTTAAGAAGTCTAAACACAAATCCACTGTTTCAAATATCTGCTGCTCTGTTTTTGGTCAGTCACATAAAACCCCAGTAAGACACTTTGACATTTGTGGTTCTAATGTGAATGAGTGCATCCCAGGATTATAAATACATTTATAAGCCACAGTAAATGTTAGCATTAGAAAGAGCCGACGTGGTAAACTTTGTGAAGTGTGGAATTGGTCCAGTACTAGAAGAAAAGCAACCAATGACTCCAGTCAGGGTTTTCAGTGGACCTACATCCAAATTCTGAACATTTGTTTATTTCCTACAGTCATAAGTCTGAACTGTAATATGAAAAGTTCAATTCAATTGAAATCTTGTCAGTTCTGTTCATTTATATAACATCGTTCCCTCACCCCCCCCAAAAAAAACCTGTGGCATTGTCCTACCCAAGCTCACTTTTTGTCCCGCATCGGGTTGGTCGGGGTCAGTTTGCCCACCTCGTGTTGACCTGTTGACCGGCTCATGAGATGAAACCATGTGTCAGCCCCACCGCCGGGCTCCACATCACCCCTCTCAGCTGCCGCTTCTGTCTCTCCTCCAGCCTCCCCGCTAACACCACACATGTCGGCTCCACTGCTCACTGCCAGATACATAATTATGCTGCTTTCCACTGGCACCGCTGACATCACAGGAGCAGCAGACGTAAAAACCGAAAATGACACGCTACTTTCTCGAACTGCATCGGGGGGAAGCGGCGTGGTGTGCGAGCCGTTTTTCAGCCCAAGCTGATTTTGGTGTGAGGACGTCTTGTTCTCGTGAGCCGAACAGGTAAAGTGTAACCCATTTAAATGTCAAAGCATCTTTCACGTGAAGATGACTTTACCAGAGTCAAAATCCCCGGCTCCTCAGTCCATTCCCCATGTTTGGATAATAAATATTAAATACCATCATTTTATGACGGATTTTATTTTTTACTGTGGTCAGACTTTACAAATGTAGCCTGCAAAACCCGCAGTCTGACAAGTAAGAAAAGAGGAAAATAACACAAATAAAACAGAAGGAAGAACACGTTCACAAATGGAAGGGAGGAAGAAACTCATCAGAAATAAAAGGAAGGAAGGATAGGAGCTAAGCAAACAAGGACAGAAAGATACAAGAGAGACAGTGAGGAAAAAATGACCCAAGGCATAAAGGAAATAGGGAAGGAAAGGATACAGGAACAGAACAAAGGACAGAAAAGAAAATGATGAAAGGGCAGTGAGGAGGCAAAACTTCAGAGGTCTGTTAGAAAACATCAGTGAACAAACAACATCATGAATAACTGAACTCAGGATACGGATGAAGGACAGACAAGGGGGGAAAGAAGGAAGGATCCCTGGAAGGACTGAGAAAAACAAACGACATGAAGAAGGATGCAGGAGAGAATGGGAGGGCACAAGGAACGAATGAAGGAATGGAAGACGAGAAAGAAAACGAGGAAGGAAGGACACAGAAAAGACACAAGAAGGGGAGGAAAAAGGAAGAAAGGACACAAGGAAGGATGGAAGGCCAGACTTAAGGACTCAACTTTAAAACAATGAAATGGGGAGTGGGAGGTCTGGAAGTAAAACAGACATTATTTAAATCAAATTCCAGATCTTCATAGACTTAGGAGCTCTTTTAATTGCATCTTATTTGACCCCATTCTAATAGTTTCCTGTATGAGGGAAGATCGACCCACGTCACGATCAGCTCAAAAACCACTGACGCTGATTGTGAGTCACTGAGCGGAGCGGCCCCCGCTCCCCAATGTTACCTGTCTTTGACGCACACACACACACACACACACACACACACACACACACAGAAGAGATGCTCATCGACAGCACATCTCAGTGTGAGTCAGTGGGATGTAGGGCCACATCTTCCCCACCCTCTCTCCGAACAAGACGAGGCAGCCAGCATCACGAGCAGGCTGCACAGTCTGACGTAAGCGGCAGGCTACTCAGAGCGTTTGAGCAAATCAGCCTCCCAGGAGAGTCATTTCACCCGTTAGTCATACACACCCATTAACCTCCACGTCATTACAAGCCTGATAAAAATAATGTCAATATCAGGACTGCGCCGTGAAACTTTAATTGTGTGCCGGAGATTTATGCTCAGAGCTTTTGAGTTGCATTCAGAGCAGGAGACAATAAGTGCGACTCCATGAATCCAGCAGAAGTGACTCTGTCACCTCTGCAGGTTAAACACATTAGTTACACGCCAACACACTCTGAAAAATCTCATTCTGCAGAGGCGCCTCTGCAGATTACATTCGGCTTTGATAACTTCTACCAAGATGAATCCGTGCGTGCGTGAGTTCACCTCAGCACTGTTTCGTCAATCCTAATATGCAATGATGGAAACCTCCTGCACTGCAGCTGGAACGTAGATTCTCTGCAGTTTGTTTGCTGCAACATGTCAAATGGAAAAATTCACTTAAAGGGCTAAAAATATCATTTTTGAAACTTTTCCTTTTCAGTTCTTAAGTTCACAGTGGTCATATTAATTGAGAATTATGTTAAAAATGGTCAAATAAAAAAAGCAAGTATTTGGCAGCCGAGAACACTACCGAATACGGCGGGGGGGAGGGGGGAAATGAGGTCATATTTGGAGCGCCACACTTTGGACACCCAAAAATATACAAGTGATAGAAAAGTTCAGCTCGACTTAGAATTTATGAATTAAACATTTATGTGATGTTTCTTTCTCGTGAGAAGGAGAAAATCGGGAGAATTGTTGTTTGAGACCAGCAGCTTTGAGCAAAACAACCCAGCACACAACCAATTCATTTAAAATAGATCAATGGCAAGATTAGCCTGTTTGCAATTAAACGACTGTTGCTCACAAAAAAGAAAAAGAAAAACTGGTGTTTAAAGCACAACTCTGGCATTGTTCAAGTAAAAGTTGCAAGTTCTGATCAGCATTGTTACTCAGATGTGCCCAGGTGTGCACCAGCAATCGTGTTTTCTCCCCACAATTGTCTGCTTAAATTAGCAGTGCAGTGATTGATTGAGTTAGTCTCACTTTTCAACACATAATCAATCCGTATTTTACTTCATAGGGTTTAACCACTTTACAGTATGGCGCAAATGTCAAATGTTATTCAGAGAACATGTCATGCCACTCAAACTCTAGTCAGAAAGATGTAGCCTGTCTGCAGTTACACTTTTCACAACATGTGGTTAAGCTAAGGCTACACCACATGTGTGGTGCATAAAGGGGAAGTTAAAGTGGTGGTAAACGTGCTCAGACACCAGCTGCAGACAAATCATCTTCCCTTCATTTTGTTCAAACATAAAGAAAAAATGGGTTACAGATCAAACTAAACATGCAAGAAGATCATTTTCTTCGACTGGTTGTCGATTGAAGGCAATCTTCATACTTCGTCGGAGGATTTATTCTGACAGACATAAAAAATGTGACATGGGTGCATAAGAAAGCATTTATTTCACCTCGTAATGGTCGTGCTTGCAACAGCCCTTGTCACCTCTGCAGTCTGACTGCTAGTCCTGCCATAAACTCACCTGTTTACCACCAGGGAGCTCACAAACATTTCCCATAAAGACGTAGCAAAGGCGATCACAGCACTTTTTTTTTTCCGTGTCGCCAATCATGTGTTTCACATCCGAGACACACGTTGGAAACGTGTTTTACGTCAAGGATGCAGTCCGTTCTCTTTTTACAGCCGTAGACAGTTTGAGACTTCAAGACGGTGCCGTCATAAACCCCGTTATTGTCGTGTGCGTTATCGGCATTCGTGAATTCAGAGAGATCAAACTGAAAGTCTCAAAACTTGCCTAACTTTATTCACATGCTGCAGAAGCAAGTCTATTTAAAAAAGCTCAACCGCTGGGACTTTACCACGCGACGGTAAAATACTTTGTGGTGATGAGTCAACGGGACTGCAAAAGATGCCACTCCAAAAAAAAAAAGAAAAAAACAAGTGTTAATGACATTCATAGCCATTCAAAATATTTTAACAGGAAGCTGTAAGGTCAGACAGTGAAGGTTAAGGCACAGGATCCAATGGATGACGTTTATTTGCTCTTTTTTTTCTTTTTTTTTTTTTTTTTTACGAATGTTTGAAAGAGAGATTAACTGAGAGGAGGGTGAAGCAGATGGGTGGCTGTCGGATTACTGGTGAACACAGGGCACCAAGCAGGAGGTGCTCACGTGAGTCAGGAAGCTTTAGTGGGCCTTTCAGGTTGAACCATAATGCTACTGCAAGTATCTGCAAGATTTAGTACATAGGATGCTGAAAGCGGCACACAATGCTTAAAGGACAAAGGGTTTTTTGAAATTTGAGGAAGTTATGGTGCACGTCACTAGTCCTTGTTTTGTTTTTTTTCTGTGATGAATTCCAGTGTCTTTTGAGGGGATTATACTCGTCACTTAGTCATTTTAACAAACCGATAGACTGTCATAAAGGAACAATGTCAGATTTTAAGAGTTACCGGAAGATAAACATGTCTTCCTCAAATGTAGTTTGTCATGCTTACCTCTTTTTTTTTTACACTTTTGCTCTGCGTGAACAAACTGTAGTGACTAGATGTTTTTGTGCAGCAGCTTAGAAAGTTTAACACACATTTGCCACATATGTTTACGTTTTTTTGTGATTTTTAAGAGTGGCAACATGAATTAGCCTGTGTGTGACGGGATGTTTATACCCCAGGGAAACAGAAAGTCATGAGTGACAATTAAAACTAATTAAGCACTTTATAAGCAACTTTAAACAATAAACTCTACTTGAGAAAAAAATGTTTGGGTATGTTTATTGGAATATGAAAATTTAGTTTTAAAAGATTTCTTTGGGTGGAGTTTTTTCCCTCTGAATAACGATACTAACAGCTGGATTGTTTTTCTAAATTCTCTATACAACAAATTTATCTAATAGTTTTTCAGACATCAAACCAGATTTTTTTCAATATATCAGGACCATCATAGGTCCACAACATGTGCTAAGCAAAAACAAATTATACTAAAATAACAAAATAATGTCTCTGCTCTTCCTTGTCACATAAAAATACAGAAGGAGAAGTAAAGCTGCACATTTCTTTATGCCAAGTTCAGTTGTTGCTGCACCGGTGAAACTAAATGTATTATATAGTCTTAAAGTGCAGAAATGTTTTACCTCACTGAAACCTTTAACTATCATTAAAGGTTAAGGTTATGTAGAAACTCTTTCCCTTATTTATTGTCTCCAAAGCAAGAACTTTCATAATAGATTTCTCAGAATAGTGTCTGTAGCATTGGGTATAAATAGACACATTTTAAAATGAAGCACTTCTCTTGAGATGCACAGTCTGCTTAGAAACTGTATGAGTGATTTGATTTCCAGGTATTTAGCTAATCCACTATGAAATAAAGAGATTGTTTTTAAAAAGCTATAAAACGTTGAGAGAATTCGCAGAAAGCAGATTCTCTGATAGGAACTTGTTGCTCTTAATTTCTGAACGCAGATCAACTTCAAGTGGAACAATTTTAAAAAGTGTTCATGATGTGCTCTAAGAAAGACACGTCATTTTCATGCAGAGCACTTGCTTTAATTTCTGTCATTTTGATTACATTTTTTTTAATGAAATTTTTTGACATTTCTGAGTAAATCGCGCTTTTACAAACCAGTTTACATTTCAAAGACGACGTCACAGCGAAAGGTCAAATGACATGGGCTGCTCCCAATTCTTAAGCCATCTGAACAGCGTGTTGGCTTTACAACACTTTAAAGACTGCCTCCTTTGTCTCACCCTCCACTTTACGCTACTGAAGCCATCATAAAAATGTTAGTGAGCTGTTTTTTTAAATCCTGTAAAAAAAAAAATAAATAAATAAAAAAAACCTGTGCAGTGAGTAGTGACTCACTCGATTCGTCTTTGTAAAAGACAAGCTGCTTTGAGTCCCAGCTGAGGCAGTGAAAAAAAGAGTGGTGACAGTTTGGGAAGTCGGGTCACGAACGGCAACAACTGCAATGCACTGAAACTTCAGGCTGTCACTTCGTCAAGCAACAGACCCGGAAATTTCAGTGAAAATATAATGAAAGTATGTTTGCATTTTTTAGTGTTACAAAAACTGTCTCACTGATGAAGTTTGCAATTATTTTCTTTCTGGTCTTGATATATTCCGTCTGTAAATATGTGAGTCATTAGAAAACAAATAAATAAAGGAATTGTCTGATTTCTGTGAACTCCTCTAGTTTTACTCATTATTTGATATCCTTTAGAGAAAACACATCATTCCAACATGTATCTGCACATGTGATCGGATTTGTAGCGATCGAGATGCAGGAACAGCTTTGTTTGTGTCGCGTAGAAAATGTTCATGTCATAATCAGATGTTCTCCCTCTCACACAATGCAGCAGCGTAATCAGAGCCCAGGATTCGCTGGCGTTAGTTCATGAACATCAGCTCATGTGGACTTTGATAATCACTCTGGGCTGTGCGTGGATTTGATTCAAGATTATGTGTTTTTGTTTTTTTGTTTGTTTTTTTTTCATTTCTTCTCCTGTCATTAAGTCACAATAAATAAGGTGTAATTACTGTAAAGTCTGACAAATAAAAATCCTGGTGGCTTTTTGTTCCAGCTTTCCTTCAGCCTCCAAGATGAACAAGTTCAAGCCAAATGTTTGTCTTGGATTATTAAATGATTTAAAATGGACCTTTGCAGAGACGGTTACATGTTTTATTTTCTTGACCAAAAAATATATGATGTTTGGATTTTAACTAAGATAGCCCAAAGTGATGGAAAATATACTTCAAGCTTCTGCAGTTCCTGGAACAAGCATCTGTACCTATATAAGCTGCATCCCTAAGAGATGTGATCGTTTTGTTTTCTATGTGATGCTTTTTGCTAGGGTGCTTTTTACCTTTTATTTTGCTTTTATGATGTGATGTATGAAACACAGGTGAATATATTCTAATCTCCACATCCTGTTTCATTGCGTGGGGTTTAGATGCATTATTTGTTCACCTAAAGAAGAAGGTTCGGCTAAAGTTTGAAGGCAAATCATAACCTAATGGTTAAAGGGTGAGAAGTAAAGTAATTCAGTGACTGGATGTAATAACTGAGATTTAAGAAAAGGGCTGTCATTCAAATAGAACTTGATGATTTTGTAGCTGCACCTCTCACTTCCCCCTGCCTAAAATCTGTTTGATTCGTTATGTTCTTATTTGATATTTAGACAACTGTTAGTTCAAAAGACACCAGACGTGTTTGTTGGTCTCTGTGCGTCACCTGAAGTGATTCATTGATCAGTTTTTCCCCAATTATCCAAACCCGTTCTGCTTGATCTGACGCAAAAGATGTCACACAGAAGAAATGTGGCAGGACTCCGCTGGAGAGAAGCCGACCGGCTCTGAGCTGAGCCACAGAACCGACCGAGCTCACGCCGCGGCTCAGGTAAATTCTCCTTGAGAGCACGCACGCACGCACGCACGTGTGGACATCAAATCCCATCCGTGCCCAGTGCACGTGCCTCATTTCTGCCTCTATAAACTCGCCGCGTGAGCCGTTTGGGCTCACGAGACGTCGTGGCTCTGCTGGGATATCGAATTAAAATATGATGTATGTGATCACCGTGGGTTTTAAGACCATTATGATAAAGATGAAGGGATCAGAGGGGGGGAGGAGTTTAAGAAACCTGACCGCTGTTACAAACTGCGTAGTTCCTGGAAGGGCTGCGGCGCTTCCAGTTTACCCTTTTTGCCAAATTAATGCCCATGTGTCCTCTGTTCATCTCCAATTTAGGAGTGACGCAGCTGAAATAAGCGGACGCCGCATGTGTACCCGCCACTCAGAGCGCGCGCTGCGACCGCCGCGCACGAGCGCCGGGGTACCTTGAACGGATCTCACGTGTTTTTAAACTAAATGCGCCCTTCAGCGCTGGTTTTTATTGCGCGAATAATCGAGCGGGATTGCGCCGCGGCCGCTCGTTTCTGGTGATATTTCGCCGCCGCTTTGCGCCCCTTGCCTTATAAGGAAAGACAGTCGTGCCTTTCTGCTATAGGCCGAGCAACTACAGCCTGCAGGGAGCCGTGTGCGTTTTAACCCGTTCAGTGCTGAATTTAATTTGGTTTTGTCTGTATGAAACAATGCCAGGCAGCTCCGTTTGTTTTCATGCTCAAAGCCTACTTACATGGCGCTCATCCATTTTTAGATGCACAACAGAACAAGACCCTGGAACAGCTCCGAGAGAGTCAAAGTCACAGGTAGAAATCAGTTAAAGATAAGTGACTCTGACCTATAATTACCCCAATTGTGTGCTTATTTCAGTTGCGTGTTTGTGTCCTTTGGTCCCCGAAAAACGCAGACAATGATGACCTCTATCGACTATTACCAAAGCGGGAGCTTGACTTTAACCGCGGAGAAAATCTACAAGAAAATCCCCACCATGCGCGGTGCTTTGTCTTTGTGTGACCTTGACTTATAGAGGATATGGAAATGTGTTCATTGTAATGCGCATCTCCCGGGCTGCGGCCGGACCGAGGATTTATGCCGCATTATCACCGTGTTATCCACACCGCAGAGCTTCAGATGGGAGCATGTTTCTCTGTTTTTCTGGGATTAGACCAGGAACAGAGAAGGCCTCCAATCAATCAATGTCAAACACCCACCATGGCCTTGGGCCTGTCCTCAACACTCATGTAGAATGACCCCACGTTTGTGACTATAAAGTTTATTTTTCAGATAGGAAAAGAACCTGAGATCACTATGAACGATTTGGGATTTAAATAATAAAAGTATGTCAGACGGATCCAATGTTTTGACGTGACCTAACTCAGAATAACCAATTAAATAAAGAGGCCTAAATAAAAGCAGGTGAGAAGTGCATTTAAGAATAATACAGTCACCATTCATCGCACTGTCCACAGCTCCACATCCAGCCACAGAGCAAGGACAGGTGCTGCCTTCAGGGTCTGTTCTTGGATCGTATTTTATCAAACTTGTGCATGTTGTGATCTTGGATTCAACAGTTGCTTCTATAAATAAGAACTGTGAAAGAATGAAGACTTGTAGCCTGAAACACCCTTTAGTCTATTACTGTTGTATTTGACGGGCACAAGACAATTACTAATAGTGACTTTCAGATGAAAGTATTTAAGAAGTTAATATTCTACTTGCATAGAAAACTCTGCATTTTCACTCAGCCAGGCTAGCTGGTTCATGGAGGATGAAGCTATTGTCTAATTTAAAAGAGCTAAGGCCAAAAACCTTCAGAATTAATGCGATGACTATTTTATAAACCTTTGAACTGCTGTCACATTTACACAAAAGCTTATCGTTGTTTACAGAAGTAATTGAGGCTTCACACCTTTAATTATCTTCCTGTGTGAAACGGGCACTGAGAACCGAATATGTAAAGTTTTTCTAGGCAGAGAGAGAAGGCAATAAAACAGTGTACACATAAACCTCTATAGCATTCTTGCTTTTTACGTAGCTTTTCGTTTGTGTCAGACCATTACTCTGTCAGTGTTGGTAGCAATGTTGCCTTAGCAGGTCATGAGTTCAAATCCAGCCAGAGTCTTTTTCCATGGAGTTTGCATGTTCTCCCTGCTTCTACATTGGTTCTCTCTGGGTATTCCAGCTCTCTCTTACAGTCCAAAAACAACATTTAGGTTTACTGGTGTCTCTAAGTTGCCCTGTGGTCTCAGTATGTCTGTGTCTCTCTCCCAATAGCCGCTGCGAATAAGTAGCAGATACCCTCCAACAGTCCGGTAAAAATAAGTTGGCATCTAAAAGCAGATGGACCTCCTTCTACCTTTAATACCCATATAAAAATAACCATCTCATTCAATTATGACAAGAATTTAAAGGTCAATAAAATAAAATTATTATATTCTGAGGTTCGTTTTTTTTTTTTTTTTTCAAAAGTTGGCTTTGATGTTAAATTGCAGATAGCTAACCAACTGCTGTGTGGTTTGGTTGTGTTAAATAAGGCTGTATTATTACATAAAGCAAGTGCTTTAAGTTTACACCCTGTAAATTTGTTTGGAACTATTATTTATAGTAGGAAAGCGAACAGTTTTGAGCAGCTAAAGCACTGAAAAATCTTATATTACTGAAAAATCTTATATTACTTTCCAATGGTTTACTAGTCAGTATGTGCAGTAGAACAAAAACAACAGATATGAGAGACAGCAAAACATTTGCCCAATTAGAGTACAGGGACTGGCTACCAATAGCTGCTAGCTTTAGCGTTTGCTCTTCCTGTAGTATACTGTATTTGTGCTATTGGTCATTGACTTTACATAACAGAGATTCTATCTATCTATCCATCCATCCATCCATCCATCCATCCATCCATCCATCCATCCATCCATCCATCCATCCATCCATCCATCCATCCATCTATCTATCTATCTGACTAGCTGACAAGATAACTAGGTATCTATCTAGCTGTCTATCTAGAACGTTTTTGATTAATTAGATCAGTCTTTATATTTCTTTTCGTTTATTTAGTTCATTATTTTTGCTGACCAGTGGATATTTTATGGCCTTGAACTGATTTCCATATTCAGAAAATTCATTTGACTTAAAAACGTAAAAAATAAAAAAAACAGCAAAATCTTTAAAGAAATTAATCTTTCATAGCCTAAACCTTCTCTCTCGCCAGATGTCTGAATTCGTGGTTTCTCTTTTTCCCCACAGCCCCCGAAAGCAGCACAGCGATCAAACCCCACCCCCAGTCACCGCCCCCGTGGTGAAACGTCACATCCACGGCTATTTGCATGAAGTGTTTTCGTGCTGCAGCTCCAACTCGCCTGCACAGCGAGAGTCTCCGAGGGCTCAAAGCGAGGGAAGAGTCGCAGCGAAAGCAGGAGGAGGCGGAGGAGGAGGGGGATCCTTCACATCAGAGAAGAAGCAGGAGGGGGGAAAAAAGGAAATAATAAAGCGAGCCCTGACAGAATAGATCAGGTGTCCGCGGTAAGAGAAACCGGAGAGTCGCCTCTCTTGCGCTGGAAAATGGAGCTACCCGCCGCTGGGGAGCACGTATTTGCGGTGGAGAGCATCGAGAAGAAGCGCAGCAGAAAGGTTCGCTTTTTACGCACATGCATGCGTAAATGGGACTGACTGATCTCCTCTTTTTTGCTATTATAGACTGCATGTTTATTATGCCTTATTTTTTATGTATATATTTCTCTAATTGTAACGGTGCAGCGCGGAGTAAAGTAACCTTATCCCGTTTGCTCTCTCTCTTTCTCTCTCTCTCTCGCTCTCTCTCTCTCTTTCTGTCACAGGGGAGGGTCGAGTATCTGGTCAAGTGGAGAGGATGGTCTCCAAGGTGAGTCCGCCACTGAACGGAATCAACATCACGACCACATCAACAACAACAAAAAAATAAAATAAAGGAATAGCAAGCTAGAGAATATAAGAATTCTTCCAAGCGTGGGCGCGCAGATGGGCGGTTTGCGCGTGCTTGCTTCTGGGCGCCCGACTCGTTGGCCCCGATGATGGATGTGGTTTTACGATCTGTGCAATCCCCAGTGTGCCAATTAGACAACGACGCGTCTGTAATTGGGGGCGATGTTTAAGAACCGCCCGTAGATGTGGATTTGTGATCTGTATCCAAGCGCGTAAAAGTTGCTCCTGATTTATAACACGTGTATCCACTGAGGAGGGACAAGTGTCTCAGCGTGTTAACTCATGTACAGACCTGCTATAAGAGGGATATGAGGGCTCATAAATTATATGCTGAATTAGTGACAGCCAGTGCCTGTCAGTGTCAGCCTTTTCAGACAGGCCAGTTTGTCCCAACTGCTTTATCTCCCGTTTCCTTTCTGTGCAGATACAACACATGGGAACCAGAGGAAAACATCCTGGATCCAAGGCTGCTTGATGCTTTCCAAGACAGGTGAGTTCAGAGTTGGATAAACCTGCTTCACAAGTAATGGCACGAGTAAGTTAAAAGAAAAAAACTGGTTTATTGGTGCGTGGTTTCACACATTTCCTGTTCCAGTCAGTACACTTGACCTTAACCGTCACCCATCCATTGGAACGCCCTGTGTGTTTGGTTAAAGCTTGGATTCCTGGATCATCCCTTGTTGATCGAGCCACATAGCTTGTCATTCAGAGATGCTGAAAGTTCAGTAACTGGATTTATCATTGTGTTTACTTTAGGCTTTATCGTGGTGTCAGGTTACTTGGACAAACGAAGCCACTTTGTTAAGCAGCTACACTTTTTGGCACCTGGTTGTTAGTTGAGAGTCAGAGTCAGGTCATTGTACATTGGTGGTCCTTAAACCCTCACATGCTTCTTCTTCAGGGCATGCCAGGGGTGAACCACAACAGAGGTCATGTTGAGTTCATTAGTTGTGGATTTATTCTGAGTTGGTACCAGAAAGAACCCATTAGGCCTTTTCTGTTCTAGATATTTCTTAAGCACCGACCTTACATTTCTACATTTGAAGAGCTATGACACATAAAACAGAAAATGCATGGCAAATTCTTTGAAAGAGGTTTGAATTCAATGGAAAGTTAGGAAATTACAAGAGTTTTATTACCACATCAAAATCTATGTCTGTAACTTGATCAGTTCTGATGGTTGATGTTTGTAATCCTGTTTATCAGTCAGGCTATCTGCTCTGTTGAGCCTGTAATCAGCTTTCCTATAAGCAAAGGAAAAAGTGCATGATGGTCAGAGCTGACTCCATTTCCCAGACAGCCAGGTAGAACTCCAGACATGTTACCTGGCACTTTCTCAAAAGAACTTTAAACCATAGGAACAGTATGATGAACTTTGATTTAGATAAATACTTATATCTGGCTTATGTTTTAGTTTTTGCACTGCTTTAGAGGCAAATAACAAACCATGGTTAGTCTACATTAATAACTTAATGTGGAAAAAAAGATGAGAAAGACATGAGGGTCCAAACCAGAAACTTAAACCGCAATATGAGAAACCACTGCAAAGAGTCCACTTGCAAGAGCTGGTCAAAAAAGATTTAACAGTTTCATTTTGAACAAGCTGTAAGTCCTGGGAATTATCACTGAGGCAAAAATAAATCTGCAGCTCAGCTAAAAAGCAAGATTTAACATTTTAATACATTTTATAGCACTGATAATTTTGAGATATGCCCAGGTTTAAAAGTAGTGAAGAGTTGAATGTCATCAGCATAGCATGACAGGATGTGCAGCATGAGACCCAGTCTAAACAAATCAGATGTACATTGAGCATGGAAAAACTTCCTAAGGATCATGAGACACTCATCAAGATTCAAATTCAGTCCATTCAAAGGCCAAACTCACATGCCTCTGTTGCAAAAGAAAAGCAAAACTCATGTTCATGCAAGACAACATAATATGTTTGTAATTATAGTATTACAATAAAATTTAAAGTAAAAAAAAAAAAAAACGTTAAACTTAGTTTTATACTTGCGACTTTCTAATCACACCCTGAGTGTGTGGTCTTCTCGCTGCAGGACTTTGTAATTGAATTTCTCGACAGTGCGCCGCGTTAAACTGTCACTGGGTTTTCTCTCAGCCTCAGCAACCTTTAAGGTACAGGTCACACGTCGCAGAGCAAACTCTACCTCTGTTTTTGCATTTATCACCAGCCCTCTGTTAAAAAGGGGTGGGGGGTTTTATTGAAACTAATTACACATCCCTCCAGGGAGCTAAATCGTCTGAACGCCAGGCTATGAAAATACACGGAGTCGTCATTGTAATTAGACGTGATGGGGGCGGGGGAGGACTCTGACATCACTCTTGTCTGCGGTGTTCAGTTACTGCCTTTGGAGAGGCTCCCATTGAGATGGACGAAACCTAAGGAAACTCTTAACGGGGCGGGATTTCCTTAACCTTCAAGTAGGATTTGCACGACTGAGCCGATATTTAAGATTAACCTTCATTTCAAAGTAATGATGAGAACAAGCCTGCCGGGGAGATAACCATTTGATTCTCTGCAAAGAAAGTGAGGAAGGGTGAGGATGATTTGCATAAGGAAGTGTCAGTCCAAGTTATAGCAGTGCAGTGCCGAGCCTGAGGAGGACACCCGTGACGTTTTTGTTGCCATGCAACAGTGACTGACTGCCTGCCGGTCTCCACTCCCACAGGGAACGTCAGGAGCAGCTGATGGGATACCGCAAGAGAGGACCCAAGCCGAAGCACCTTCTGGTTCAGGTAAGAGAAATCTAAAACTGCAGCGGATTTAATTGGGATTTTATTTGGTAAACCAACGCAAAGCACTGCAAAACTATTAAGTTGAAGGGAGAAATACAAATAAGGGCTTTTGAAATACTTTAAAAATAAAAATATGCACTTATATTCAGTCATTTTAGATCTGCTTTCCCTTAACAAAATAGAGTGAACTGACTCCTTTCAGATTTTCAGAAACCTAATTAGTCATTTAAGTTTGACCATTTGTTGTTTAACCTCAAGTTAAATCGATCTGTTCTGTGAACGCCTCTGAGGTTTGTTAGAGAAATTTGGTGAAACAAACCGCCTCATAAACGGCAAGAAAAACAGCTGAATGGTGAGGGATAAATCAGTGGTAGAGTTTAAATGAGGGTTTAGTTTATCTAATTTTTTACAGCTCACGAAGCACTGTTCAATCCATCTTTTGAAAATAGAGTATGGCACAGCAGCAAACCTTCCAAGACATGACCAAAGATCAAAACTGACAACTCTGGCAGAGAATCTACTTCTTAGGGGAGAAAATCTGCTTACAGGACAAGTGTTAGTTGTGAACTCCACAAATCGGTCCCAAAGGAAGAGTAGCAAGACAAAAAAAAAGACACCCAATAAGGCAGCAGTCTTACTGAAAGAAAATGTTGACTTGGCCTAGCTGAATATAAACACATGCCTAACTTCTCAAGTTTTTATTTTTATTTTTTTAATTAACACCATCTCGGCTTTCCATTCCTTACTCTTCAAAATTATGCACCACTTTGTGTTGGTCTGTCATATAAAAGCCAAAGAAAATACATGGAATGTTTGTGGTTTTAGTGCGAAAAAAAAAATGCAAAGAGATGTAAGTACTTTTTGTAGTGGGAGGTGCAAGCAAAGTTACCAGCAGAAACTTTGTTTAAAACGTTGTTCAACCAAAGTTTTTGTTTTTAGTTTATTAACTCCCCAGATTATCAAATGTGTACATGCTACTAAATGGTCCAAATCGTTCGTTTAATGTATCAATCAAGGCTTCAGAAAGGCCAAAGGATCCCCTCAGAGGTGTGTCTTTATTCCTCTCAGGAGGGTGTTTTGGTAACACATGGGATAAAGTCAGCGAGGATACACAAAGCCGCAAGGGACATTCCTCCAAGCTGAGGTCACAGCCACAGGAGACACTTTGAAATGTCACTCTGATCTCCAGCCGGTGGCTCAGAGAGCTACACTGGACCAGCAGGAGGGCTGTATGAAGATGGGTTCAAGGCCCCTGAAATAAACTGTGCACTCATTTGGGCCTCACTAGAAACCTGTCACACATTCCTATCTCAGCTTCTCCGTAGCAGCACCATGAACGCAATAGGTTTGCTTCATGGTGCATCTCTCTCGAAAAAAAAAAAAAAAAATCCCATTCGAATCATCCATCCGATTATTGTGCCGTTTGAGTAATTGTTATATTGTTTTGCAGGTGCCATCGTTTGCCAGGAGGTCCAACATCCTGGCGGACCTTCAGGAGGCTTCCTTGGAAGGCAACAGCTGTCAGAAATCCAGCTCTATCCAGATGATATGCCCCCAGGCCCAGCAGTTCCAGTTGAACAGCAAGAAACTTCACCAGTACCAGCCCCTGATCAGGGAGTGTGATGCCGAGCAGCAGTCCAACGGCAAGAAATTCTTCTATGAGCTCAACAGCAAGAAGCATCACCACTACCAACCGGACCTGAAGCAACACGAGGCTGTTTTTGCTAAGCCAAGGGACGTCAAGGCTCCTGAGCTGTCGAACAAAGGATACAACCTCCCAGCGGTGCTGCAGCAAAAGTGGGTCCGGGACAAAGACTCGGGCTGCCTGACTAAAGTAAAAGACATCACTATGGAGCTAAAGAAAATTCCAGCCGACCTTAAAGAACAGAAGGAGCCGGAGAGAGTGAAACCGAAAGAGGATGCATCAACGCACTCCAATGGCGTCAGCAGCAGCAAGCTAAAGATTGTTAAGAACAAGAACAAAAACGGCCGGATTGTCATTGTCATGAGCAAGTACATGGAAAACGGCATGCAGACCGCTAAAATCAAAAGCAGTGATTCTGAAGGCGCTGAAAGGCCTCTGCAAGGAGCAGAAAGCAGCGTGGAGAGGCACCTGGCAAAGATGAAGCTTGTCAAAAAGCTCGGCCTCATAAACGGTTTCTCGAAGCAACCCAAAGACAACCCAACTGTTCCTGGTTCTGGGATAAAAGCAGATTGTTGCAAAGAGAAAGAACTGTCCCCTCAAACAGAGCGGACTGCAATGGAACGGGACAAAGGTGCAGAGGGGCAGCTTCCACAGGATAAGCCATTACAGCTGACAAATAAGCCTGACGAACTGCCCCTGCCCTCGGAGAGGGAGGTTCCAGACAAAACGGGAATCCAGAACGGCCATCACGGACTAAAGCGACACCTTTCCGACACAGACGCTGCAGAACAAGGATTGGGTAAGAGGTTTTTAAGTTGCAGGAGCATCAGCGCTCCCAACACAGATTCCTCGCCCTCCCAGAGCCTCGCTGTTGACAGAAACGAACAGCAGAGTCCTGCTTTGCTGCACGACTATGGCTACGCAGACCAAGAGGAACCCATGGACCTCAGCATAGTCAAATCGAGGTCCACGTCTTCAGTGTGTGTGGAGACTGAGCCGGAGACGCGAGCTGAGGAGCCGGCACATCCACCAGATGACAGTCGAACAGAGACAGACACACAAACAGAGAGCCAGACTGAAACACACGATCCGTCGGAGGAGGAGAGCGCTGACATTGTGCCTGACTCCAACCACCAAGCAAGGAAAGACGAGGCGTTTCCTTCTTTCCAGGCTTGCCTTGGGAATATAGTTATCACGGACATTACTGCCAACTGCCTCACCGTTACCTTTAAGGAATACGTAACGGCATAACACAGCCGGACCCCACCTGAAGGACTGACATATGATATATTTGTATTTTCTGATTCCTGAATGTACAAATGAAGCGTTGATGTTGTTTTCATTTTGTAAAACTCAAGATTTAAACACAAGGGTAAAAAAAAAAAAAAGACTCTTAGTTCTCTTCTTACATATTTTCGAAGTATAAACCCAACCTGTTGGTATTTCAAATTTCAAACCTAATCCAAGCTGCAAAATTTTATGAAATAATTAATGAAACTCTAGCCTAACATGCACTTACTTTTGTAGACAGTCCTCATTTTTCTATGGATGTGATATGATTTGTACACTCAACCTGTCTACTTTCGGATTACAGATAAATGTAGGCTTTAAAGGGAGTTTTTGTAAGAAAGAAAATTATATTAAATCAAGGTACATTACACTGTGTCAGAGTGTGTGTGTGTGTGTGTGTGTGTGTGTGTGTGTGTGTGTGTGTGTGTGTGTGTGTGTGTGTGTGTGTGTGTGTGTGTGAGTGTGAGATGGACCATTTTTAAAAAGGATGCGTGCTGCTTGGATGTTGATGGTGCCATTAGGCATGTTTAGACAGGCAGATACAGAAAAATGAAGCACCTTCACTGTCAATTTGTGTCATAGAAACAGAAGACCACTTGTGGTCACCGTTTGATCTGTTTGAAAGACTTCATCTCCATTCACAACCCCTGGGAACTTAAACTGAGCACAAGTCACTTCCATTAAGTTTGCAGAGTCTGTTTAACCTACTGATAGGATCTTGTTTTAGTGGAACATCAGACATAATCAACTTGGGAGAAAAAAAAACAGCAGCAATTCTAAGTGTGTTACAAGCCCATTTCAGACAACATTTTGTCCTTCTGAGGATCTGAGGTGCTTTGAGAGAACGTGAGCACTTGTATGTGCAGACTAAAAACAGGTTTCCTATTATGCTAATTGCAATAAAAATGTTTTGCAAGAGAATCTGTAAGTGGTCATTCTTCCATAGTGCTTGGCTCTGTGACTAAATGTTTGAACTAATGTGACCTCAGACCGTGATGTGGTTTAGAAGCCAAACTTACACCTGCTCTGTACGTGGCAGAGCAGGTGTAAGTTGCTCTGCCACTTACACCTGCTCTTCTTGCACCAATGAGTGCAAGAAACACTCATGCACTCATTGGTGCATGAGTGTTTCTTTGAAAAGAGTATCATCAAACCGATCAGGTTTTTGCAGGACTGGTCTGTACTACGTTGCACAGCTGTAACTTAGTAGATTTGAATATAACTGAAAAGTTAATTATTTGAACAAATCATCCCAAACGTGAAGCTACTGTATCAATTCATTCCACACATACCAACACGTTATGGACATTTCTTTCTGTTGATTTTAATTCGGGTTCAAAGCTAAGGAAAATTCAAAGTATTTCCATTTACTGTAGAGTCAATGCATCCGTTGGTCTGGGCTGTTTTTGCTTGAATTACTGCATCAGTTCAACGTGGCATGGAGGTAATCATGCTGAGGTGTTAAGGAGGACCAGGCTGCAGCCTTCAGTTTGTCTGCATCGCTGCACCTGGTGTCTCTCATTATTTCCTCTGTAATACGTCATAAATTCTCCACATGGGACAACAGCTCTAGTCCTCAAGACCCTGTGGTCTGCCAGAGTAGATGTCTCTGCTCTGCTTGAAATGGTCCAGCTACCTCCTCAGCATGTCAAAGTTCTGCAGAGGTTCTACTAATAAACAATCATTTCATTCAGGTGTGGTGAACTAAGGGAAAAACTAAAACGGGATACTGACCCTTGAGGATGGACTGTGGACACCACTGCTCTGGGATTCAGCATCTTTCTCTGCAAAGCCTGTTGAATTGCTCTATGAAAGATGGCTGCATTGACTTTGAACTTGAAAACTCACGTGCACCAACACCAGCAGACGACATGGCTCCTCAAATCATCACTGACTGCTGGACCTTGATGCCCACCCTCCCTCCAGACTCTTGGAACAATCAGTTCCTTACCCTCCTTGTGGAAAGTGTCAATAACTAGACAGTAGTTAAGACGGCAGTCTAGATTGTGCAGACTATAAAACTGTCATAACATTTCCGTAATTATATTGGGGTTTTGTTAATGATTGGTCTGAATTTATTTATTTATTTATTTTGTCTTCTTTTTATGAGAAACTGGATTCTGGATTTTTCAAGAACTGTAAGTAAAATTCAAAAATACTCAACAAATATCACTCCTTGTGCAGGCTGATGAATTGTACTTTTTTTTTTTTTTTTACAAATAATATTGTCTTAACTTGAGATCCACCTGTCAGTAAATTCTGTGACGAGAGTGAATGAGTCAGCAACTCCTGATTCAAAGCTGGATATAGACCTGAGTGGCTCTTTCAGTCATGCCTTTGTCAACATCTGCGCAGGAGTGTGACCGACATGTTCTGTGTGTGTGTCAGACATTCAAAGCAGTATCTCAGCTGTTTTCACTGTCTGCCATTTGACTAGTGTATAAATTGCGTCAGGCAGCAGTTGCTCATTGAGCGTAAGATGCGCAGCGCACTTGGGCGCTCTTCTGCGCTAATCTTGTAAAAAAAAAAAACAAAAAAAAAAACAAGAAGAAGCGCCGATCTGGGTCGCTAGACATTTATAAGCATCTGGTGACTGATATGCCTCTTTGTACCGAAGCAGTTTGTTGGGACAATGGGTGTGATCTGTGGGAGAAAGCAGCAGCAGCTCGACCATTTCCCTTCGCTGCCAGTGAAACTGCTCTCCGTGCGCATTAATGTGAGCAACGACAGAGAAAATGGCTGTCCTCGCTCTCCTCCTCTGTGCACTTTCTGTTCAAGTAAAAAAAACAACAAAAAAAAAACAAAAAAAAAAACGCCTCTCAGTTTGTGGACCCGCAACGAAATTCCCGCATAGTTCAGCAGCTGCAGATTTTGCGCAATACGCAGCTCGCTTTCTCCCTCTGAAATAACAGCATAAATAAAGACGTTTGTGTCATCTAATAAATATAGACAGAAACGGAGTTGTCACATCTCATCGCTCCTTCCTGCCAACTGAGGCTGAATTTACACATGCATGACAGGGAGGCCCGCCGATGGTCTCGTATTCAGAATTTATAATCTGACAAAAAAAAAAAACAAACGTATCGTTTCTGGTCATGAAAGAGGGGCTCTTAAAGACTTGAAAATGAACTAGAAAGTGTTTCTCGAATATGTTTTTCTACTCGTTTGCACCGTTTTGAGAATGCGTCAAAGTAAATGCGTTTTACGCAAATATCTGTTTGATGTACCTGTTGAACTCAAGGGGATGTTTTGAAGCGTCTGGAAAACTAGTTGTTTTGTATAAAATCAATTAGTTGATTGAGAGACAGAGAGATTCCTCTCTCTCTCTCTCTCTCTCTCTCTCTCTCTCTCTCTCTCTCTCTCTCTCTCTCTCTTTCTCTCTCTCTCTCTCTCTCTCTCTCTCTCTCTCTGTCTCTCTCTGTCTCTCTCAGTCTCTCATGACTTAAACGCTGTATCTTTGATTTTTTACATCATTTTAGCCTCTGATCCTTTACAGAAAATCATTATAAGAGAGTGAAGCAGGCAGAGTGCACATTCTGCCTGGAAAAATGCGCCCACTAAGATGTGCAGACAGGTAAAACAATCGTTTCGGTGCGAGTGATGATTTGTGCCGCTGTCTTCAATGCAGTTGGAGGTGTAGCCGGCCTGAGGAACATGCGAACTAGGCTGCTGTTAAATTTCCCCAGCTCAGGTCACAATGAGACAACAGATAGTGCCTAACCTCTCATGCAGAACACAGATCTGTTCCAGATCTGAGTCGCTGGAAATTCATCATTATTACTTTTAAATCCTTCAAAATGTAACATTTGAATGTATTTTGGATTTGTGGAATCATACAAAGGAAAACACTGATACTCTGATACATATGTTAACAGCTATGCTTTAAAGTTGTTGGGTTAATAGTTTTTGTTGCTGCTCCTGTGTTTGCTGGAGTCCCATGTTGTTAACAACGCCCCTACAGTGTCATCAATGAAGACATTTATTGTCTCTTTCTCTGTTCTATTGAGACACAAAAATGCTGGCATGACTGTCAGACCAAAGAGGTTATTCAGATTAAACCTTCTTCCCAAAGTTCTTTTTGTTCAGTAAATGATGTTAACTGGAATTGGGGGGTCCCAAATGAAATCCTGATTAGGGCCCTAAATAAATTTGACTCGGCTCTGCTTGCTAGTATTTTACGTTTGTGACATTTTCTACTCTGATCTGATCCCTCTTTATGCGGGCCGGTTTGCGTTTGTTTTCCTGACCTGGCAGCCTGCGGTGGAAGTTTTCCGCTTTCTTGGCAGCCAAGGTGAAAAACACTTACATTTAAATCTCATTGCGTGGCGCAAATGAGACCATGGTGCCGGCTGGGGTTTGTTTTGTTTGTTTGTTTGTCTTGTTTTAGACTATCGTGAAATTAGGATTGGATTTCTCTCAAGAAATAAAATTAAGAAATTACAAATCAATGTCAGTGGTACTTCATGGCGCCACGGGTTTCCTCGGAACAATAATGTAATTGTTAACCTCCGTTTACTTCTTTCCCTGGTCATATTTTTACCCGTGGGTTGTGAGCGCAGTTTTTTTTTTTGTTCGTTTTTTTTTTTTTTCCTCCGTCTGTGCGCACCGGCAGCCCGCGCGTCTTTGCCCAGATACAAGCCAGCCAATGGCGTTTGAACGCGGCAGCGGTGCTGCACTGCAGGCGCGCCGAGACCAATCGCAGCCGCTGTCTGAGCTGCGCCCATCTTCCTCTTTCTGTCTGACATTTTGTTCATTCAGCTGCACACAGCATTTTCTTACGGAAAGTCGAGATAAATAATTAACATGTCATTTCGGTGACGTGCTCACTGAAAGCGCAGGAGGTCTCACTCCCCTGTGCCGATCTCTCCAACGCACTCCGTTTTCGTACATTCGTGACGCAAATTATATTTGAGAAAAAAAAATTTTTTTGGTTAAAAATGGTTTTGTCTCAGGTTTTATTTTTGTTTTTTCGTGATTAGATTTTAAGGGAAATTTACTTGTTGGGTTTGAGGCACAGATTTTTAACTAAGACCGCAAAAAATCCAGCTGAGCAGCAGATTTTTAAAAAAAAAAAAAATATATATATATATATATATATATATATATATATATATATATATATATATATATATATATATATATATATATATATATTTTAGGCTGTAAACAGGTTTGGATAAACTGGACGCTCTAACGCGCTTACCTGTGAGAAATCCTTAACGTGGCTTAATCTATCAAATTAGCCTCATTTCCCGTTGACGCGTTTTGCAATAAACTCTGACAACTGCATGACCGAAAATCAGAAATAATATTACTGTTTTTAGCCATATCATAAGTAGATGGTGAATCCAAAGGCTTCCATTCAATAAACACCACAAGCGCAATAAAGAAAACGATTTATGTGGGACAACATTCCGAATTTTCGTATTTCGATTTTGAGTTCTGATCAGGGTCAATATCACTGGGCAGTTAGGCCTGAAAGGACTTCAGCATCCCTGGTAATTATTTAGGAACATCAACCAATCAGACGCTTAGATAATAGCTGTCGTAATTGGATTGCAGTTTTATTTGTTTTGCCAACAATGAGAAATTCATTAAAAATAAAAAATAAAAACATTGATTAAGCGTTTTAGCGTGTCCATATTTGTCTGAGCAGAGGCACGATAATAATATTAATAATAATAAAAACATATAAGCTTTAGCGCTCAGTTTGGTCGTATTTAACATAGTGCGTGGTTTGTTTCAGTCTGCAAACATCATCTGGCAGAGAACGCAACAAAGAAATAATGTGATCACATACATCAGCAGCTTCTTTTGGATCCGGTGCTAAGACTAAATGTTCGTCTCCGTAGATCATTTATTCCGCAAAACCATGACTATTTATTTTGGTAGAAATCAAAGACATCATGGCACATTCATAGCGAACTTAGTTCAGCTGCTTGTTCGCAGCATAAGGCCTTTACGGAATGAATCATAACGCTGGAGTTCCTCCACGTGAGCTTTCGCTTCAAATAAATGGTGGAAACGTGTGAATGTCTGAAGCACCTGCTGTCATGTGTCACGGTTTACATTCGATCAAGTCAGACCACAGTGGGTCACATCCACGGACTTTGGATGCGTATCATATATAATAATTTGGAGTTAAATGCAGAACAAAAGTGGTAGAACAGGGAAAAAAACATACTAAAATAAGTTGTTGTTATTATTATTATTATTATTATTATTATTATTATTATTATTATTATTATTATTATTATTGCCATACGCCATGCCTATTTCTTGGAGGAAATTGAGGAAAAGTAATTAAGTTTTGTATTGCTATGATTGAAGTTTGATTTATAAAAGTCCCCGCTCATGTTTATTCAACAGAAAATAAAATAAAAATAATAGCTAAATGAAAATGCCAGAAGGAAAAAGGGCTAAAATATTTTACTTAAATCCGACTCTATTCCTTTTTTTTTAAATTTTTTTTTAAGAAATTTGTAGGCAGCCAAATGTGAGAACATTTAATATGCCTCTCCAAAATTCGGTAATACAGAATGACCTGGGAAACTTAAACAACCGTTGCCACTTTTTGTCAAGTATTGTTTAATTTTATTATGTTAGTTATGCATGGGCTACAGGACAGATAATCAACCGAAAACATTTCATTCTAATTTTAGAATCAAGCTTTTTACCTATCTAATTTTTATTTTAAATGACTGAAATAATTTATTTTAAAATGTATGTTATTCGGTAATATTTTCTTTCTTTCTTCCTTTCTTTCTTTCTCTTTCTTTCTTTCTTTCTTTCTTTCTTTCTTTCTTTCTTTCTTTCTTTCTTTCTTTCTTTCTTTCTTTCTTTCTTTCTTTCTTTCTTTCTTTCTTTCTTTCTTTCTTTCTTTCAACCAAAAGTGCCGAATAGTATCATTTGTGGAATTTAGACCAAAGCTTTCATGCCCTAACTTACTAATGACAGATGTTTAGATATAAAATGGTTTGTACATAGTAAATGCAAAAATTAATGATAATAATAAAGATGCAAATATTGCACAATAGGTTACTTTTCCAAACATATTTCCAGGAGTACTGCGGTTAAGCCAGACAGATAATTAATCTTCTAAACTAAATATATTAATGGGTTCGTACTGTCAAAATGTCTAACATTTTCATTTAACACGTATTCTGTTTGTTTGTTGTTTTTTTTTTTGCCTGTTTGTTTTGTTATGTTTTTGTTGTTGTTTTTGTTTGCTTGTTTTTTTTGTTGTTGTTTTTTTTGCAATACCGTCACGTCCATGGTTATTGACTTTTTCCCTTTATTTTTCTTTTTATTAATTAACTAATTAATTAATTAATTTATTTATTTTCATTGTTGGCGTTACATAAGTTTAGTGAGACGATTCATTCGCTGCGCGGATAAAAAAAAAAAATAGGCCACCATTTTACTCCAGAAAAAACACCCCGGCTCCTCCTCCACTTAGAAACCCTATTCACGTAGCAACGGCTGAGCCAATGGCCATCCAGCTCGTGGTTCCTTCGACGGCGGTTCCTTAGCAACGCTATAAAAATGTGCTGACGTCATGCTGTTCGGTACTATTATGGTCTGTCGGGAATTCTGGAGGAGGGAGGGGAGTGAAGTGCAGTGAGAGGAGGGGGGGGGGATATCTGCTCAACTAGCGCCCATCAGGCTAACGGTAGGTAGCACTGGAGTAAACATGGAGCTGTCTGCCGTCGGGGAGAGGGTATTCGCGGCCGAGTCTATCATCAAGCGGAGGATAAGGAAGGTAGGAGGGAGGCATATCTGCTCTCCTCTGGTGGAGAGCCGAATACAGCGTTAACATCAGCATAGTGTAACACTGCGGTTGCCTCTGCAAGCTAACCGAGTCCTTCTCTGTTTCTGATGGCATGCAGGGTCGGATTGAGTACCTGGTGAAATGGAAGGGATGGTCGCCCAAGTAAGTATCGCTACACCGCTTCTTATACATGTTTTCGAGCTGCTGCGGAGCTGTCTGTGCACTGACCGCGGTTAGCTCGCCGAAGCTAGCGGGATTAAAATCAACTCGATGGGTTTTAGCTCTGGGGGCTAACGAGTCCGCTCACAGACCTGTCAGTCTGATTTAATGCTCTGCTCCGCAGATACAGCACTTGGGAGCCAGAGGAGAACATTTTGGATTCCCGTTTGTTTGCCGCTTTCGAACAGAGGTAATTATAATATTACAACGTATGTTAGCATTTCTGAATATAACCAGTGAACTTAATATATGCAGTAAGTGTGCAGACAGTATGGCCCGTGCACTTTGCTCCCATGACACTTCGTTATGGATGCCTGTTGGTGTTTTCTTTCCGCAGAGAGCGTGAACGAGAGCTGTATGGGCCCAAAAAGAGGGGACCGAAACCAAAGACGTTTCTGCTTAAGGTGAATTTATTTTGTTCTTGCTAGTTTTTCTTTTTGTTTTTTTTTTGGGGCTTCCTCATGTTGACTTTGTTTTTTGGGAATAGTGTTTTTGTCCCCTGTTGTCTGCTGAGACATTCATTTTTGTTCCCTGTTTAAAGTTTTGGGGGTTTTTTGCAGCAGAAATATAAGTAATGATAATTCATATAAATAAGCTGAATTTCTTTTGGAGGTTCAACTGCTGTTAAAGGCATCTGCTGCCACAGCACCTTTGACCTCAATTTTATATTTTTCATCCTTGATTATTTCTACATACAGCACAGACTGGTTTACAGCTAGAGAACCAATAACGGCTTAATTTTATTAAGTCAGCTGAAATTGGGATGAAGTACTCATTTAATTTATTTATTTCTTCTTCCTTAATTTCTGTTGTAATTCTACCAATCTTTTCTGAGCTCAGTGTGTTTAGCGCAAGGTTAAAATGTTCCAACTGGATTTCCCTTCATTTCCTTTGTAATCTACAAATACAAAATTAATTCAAGCTATTTTTTGGGTCAGTTTATTTTCTCTGAAGCTTAAGAAGAAAATTTTTTCAACAATTTCTTCAATATGAAGCCTAATATTGGTTTGCATTAGATTAACTATGTGAGTTTTTTTTTTATTTTAATCCTTTTAAGGGTCAGTCTTACTGTTGCATTCTTGCTATAAACCACCTAAAAAAAAACCTGTTAGTTTCTGAATTACTTATCAATAGTTAAAGTGCACCTAAAATGTTTCTTGTCTGTCAATGATGTGAGAGCTGGAAAACTATGCTTTGTGAAACCAGTCAAAACGTAGCAGCTTGCTTTCATGGCAACTGGGGAAAAAAATGCTTGATTAATAATTTGTCAGGAAAGCTTTTGTTGCACTTGCTTTGATTTAATCTAAACAGAAAATATGTTTGTCTCTGAGCTGATGATGCTGTATCTTGTAATGTCACAGTGGTTGTAATTTTATTGTAACTTGGTACGTTCAATAAAGTAAGTAAAAATAAAAAATATGATAGAAAAATACCTTTACATTTGAAGATTTAATTTACAAAACGTACTGTCACGTTGTTTAAAAAAAACAACACATTTTTTTATTTTTTTTGTAACTTAAAAATGCTTTTTTAAAAATATTTTCTAGGCGCAGGCTAAAGGTAAAAATAACTCTTATGAGTTCAGGAGCGAAGCGGTCCGAGGGATGCACGTTACGTACCCAACCCCTGAGCCAGTCTTCACCCCCAGGGCTAGAGAAGGCCTGAGGGCTGTCGTCCCCACCATCTTCCCACCGAGCGCCGTCAACCGTGGAGAAAGCATGCGCGTGCGGCCTTCTGAACTGAGCCTCCATGACCACCAGCGATCTTCCCTTCAACAAACTGATTCAGACGGCCACGTCCAAACACCCAAAAAAAGGGGGCCGAAGCCAAAGCCCCGCTTTGTAGACGACGACTTCAGCCCGGTCATCTCCGAGCCGCGCAAGAGAGGAACAGAGGAGGAGGAGGAGGAGGAGGAAGAGGAGGAGGAAGAGGAAGACGAAGAGGAGGAAGAGGAAGAGGAAGAGGAGAGACGCGGTCCTCACAAACTGTCCAAGTTCCAGGGAGATGAGGAGACGAGGCTGCAGAAGCTGGACCACAGACACTCGGAGAACCACAAACACCACCATCACCACCACTATTATCATCATCATCACCACACACAGAAAGTCTCCCGCGGGAGTTCCCACAAGCAGCTCCACTCTCACCGCAGCATGGAGCCACACAGGACTAAAGACGGCTCCGGCTACCTGGTGGCGGCGACGCACTTCAAGCAGCAGCACAAAGCGAGCCGCGGCCGACCCGCCGGGTTGCCGCCGATGGAGAAGCCTTACTTTCTGGACAGGCGGTCTCCGACCAGGTTTGACGACAGCCAGGACCAAACGGCCTGGAGGCCGAGCCTCAGCAACGTGGAGAAGGTGCTGGTGACGGACGTGACCGCCAACTTCCTGACTGTCACCATCAAGGAGAGCAGCACCTCCGAGGGCTTCTTCAAGGACAAAAGATGATTCTGGAAGTTTATGGGATATTTAAGCAAAGCTGTTTTTGTATGTAATGTATAAAGGAGTATTGCATAATAATGTTATATGTGTGTGTATATATATATATATAATTCTGGCATATATTTAATGTTTTGACCAAATGATATGAAGTCCGTTTTACCTGAGGTTTTTGGTGAATGTGACGTTTCCTTTGCAGCAGAATGCTGCTTTCTGTACAGAGCTCATATTTTTCCACCTAAAACCAACTAGAATGTATTTTTTTCCCCCTCATATCTTCCAAGCTGAGTTCAAAACTAAAAGATCCCCATGTGCTATATTTAATCTGTTATTTTAACTGGTTATCCCAACAGTATATCTGAAAAAAAAAAAGCAAACACAAAAAAACTGGAGCACTTTGAATACAGAAGTATTAAAAAAAGAGTAGTTTTGTTGTCCTAAAGAGTTTTGTAATGTCTTGTATTTCTAACATTTTTTAAAATTAAATTAAACTTTTTTTTTTCCTTCAAGGTGCATTTATCAATTTTGTTTCCCCAAGAATACACGTCGTTTTACATTTTTCATAGATATGTTTGCCTTAACAGAAAGTTGCCAGATTGCTTTTTAGATGCTTTTCAATAAATCAGTTGAGTTTCTGATATCTTTGAGTATTATGGTCAGTTTTTTATTCCAGTCCTATTGCCTTCTTCTAAACTATGAGGATTATAGGATTTTTTTTTTCTCCGTCCAAACAAATAAATAGAGGTGCCAAGGCCTCAGGCTCATAAGGAAAAGCAACTTTATTTATATAGCACCTTTCAGCCAGAGACAATTCATAGTGCTTGTACAAAAAACAAAATTAAAAACATAAGTCATAAGTCTCCTGAAATTAAATCCTTATTGCGTTCCTAAGGCAGTTTAGACCTGGTTAGATTTAATCAAACTGACAATAGAAAGTGGAGCTTTTATTTCAGGCTTCTTAAACTGACAATTCATTTTAACCTACACACTCCCTTCGTAATTAAATCATTCGCATCATTTAAAGTTGCTTCTGTGTGTTTTCTTATACACAAATTTCAATGGGCCATTTAAGTGTTTTCACCAAATGTTTCTGTTGCATCTCAGACTGTGTGCAGCGCGTGTATGCGGTTATTTATTTATTTATTTATTTATTTATTTTAATAGAGCCACGAGACACTAAAGTCCCGAATTCCGTATCGACTGCGTGCCGCTTTACTCTGCGCTATGCATTCATAAAAAGCACATGGTTTGATTTGTAAATCTAATATATAATAGTAATAAAGCGGTTGAACACGGGTATTTATTCATTGTTTTATTTTATTTTATTTTATTTTGCTGTCCATTGTTACTCAGGAAAAAAAATCTACAACTAGAAAAATACGTGAACTACACTCTTCTACATTAGAAAACATTTTGTATTAGTTTGTCTTCATCTGGAGTTTGACAGTCTTTGCTTTTTTTTTTTTTTTTAAAGATTCCTTCGTGAAATTCGTGTCCCGTCGTTCCTGGTCGTTTTCTGCAAGCAGAGAAAAAAATAAAATAAATACATAAATATAAGGACGTGTTTGATTAACGCAAAAAATAAGCAAATGAATTCGTGACGTAGTGTGACAGCCTGACGTGTGTGTTGGTTTTACTTCAGCAGCTGTTTGGAGAAAGAAGCAGCGTCTCTTCACCGTCAGCGCTGCAGCATGCAGGTCTAATAGAAAGCGGTCACACGGGACTTTATTTCCAAACTAGACCTGAGAAAAGTTCGTCTGAACTGAGCTGAGCCACAAACGCAACTACAAATAAAATAAAAAAAAAAGAAAGAAAGAAAAAACAATAATAATTTTGAAAAATAAATACAAACGTCACGGAAGAAAGTGCGTGGACATGTTTTGTTGGTATACATGAAAGTCCACGAAGAAGAGGATCATTTGACTATTTGACCCAGGTGCTATAAACTCTGATGTGGCCTCGTAAGGACTTCATTACAATGTTTGAATAGACAATGAAGGCCTGTAAAATTATGAATGCAACGCTTTGATTTTATTAGCGAATTTGGCAGCGCACGGATTGGATCCGAAAAACTGAATGTGGAAAGACTGGCGGAGGAGACCTTGGTGCTCAGACCGGGTGTCCGTAGTTCCTGTCGCAGCGCGGGGGGCAGTGGGGGTTCAGCCAGTACTCCATGTTGGTCTCCTGGGCCCTCTGGTCAAGCGCCTGCATGCGGAGCAGATGCTCCTGTGGAGAGATGCAGAGTCACCTGAAGGAGACATGTGGAAAATAATCTGCAGGAAGCTGCAGGAAGCCCTCTGAGCTGACGGATGCTATTGCTCGTCTTCACAGTTTGCTACATTGAAACTTTTAACAGGGAGGACCGCAGAGTCAGAGTGAAACCCCGCTGATTCAGCTCCAGTTCAACTGGAAAATTAAACTAGAGAGACGAGTGCAGAAAAGCATGACTTGTGTGAGTTGATTGAAGTTTTTTTTAAAAATTACTTTAACAGTTTTGCAAAAAATACTAAACACTGAAACACGATAGGCCTTCCCATGAAAGTAAACTGCTGCAGACAGCAGATAGAAACCTCAGGTCTCCTTATAATAACAACAACGTTCCCTTAGCGAACAATAAAAGAAAGTTGAACTGTTTTTAGCGACTCCATCAGAGTAAGATAGAAAAAAAAAAACCTTGATTGCCATAATTTCTTCAAAGTGAAACCTGATCTCAAACTGGCATCCAGTAACACAGGAGGCCTTTTCAGGACGATGAAGAAAAACCTCAAGTAGACGCATCAAACTCAAACTGATGTTTCACTGCTTCCAGAAATAAACATGGCCATAATGCAAAGTTTCCAAACAAACACGACGATCCACTTTCACAGCTCACAGCAAAACGTAGAAACTTTAGTACAATTCAGTCTTTGTTTCCGACAGAGATTTTGTTTGTAAAACACTGACACTGTTTACTGCAAATGCACACATTGCATTACATTTAAAGCCTCCATGCTTTGCATTTATTTATTGCTTTTTTTTTAAGAGCTGCAGCTGAAAAGCAGAAGCCAGTGGCACTTTCTGCTTGAATTACTCCCTGGATGCCTTTTTGCATCCCGTCGTTGACTTTTTCCTTTTCCTGCTTTTCCTAAAGACAAACAAATTCAATATAAACTCTTAGTGTTTTGCAGAAAGCCAGTTCTGCAAAACACTAATTTGTAATCATGTACACAAAGGGGTATTTATTTGTTCAATGTTAATTTCAGAGACTTCTAGTTTGACACTATTTTCAGTGCAATTAGCCTTTTTCCATGAATGGTGTGTTTTGTGACAATGTTTACACTGCGCACAACACTGGGGGAAAAACACATTCCACATTCACTGGACGTGCAAAAATCAATACGTTTGGACCACCCACACAGCCTGTGCCGCCCTGGGCAATAAGCCACATCACCTATATTATGACTCAGAGTTCAGTGTAATTTAGTTAAGGTTTTATAAAAGATTCATGCTTTTGGGAAAAAACATGGACTTACACAGCACTTTCTACAATAAGTGCCTTTACTGCCTTTCTTCATGAGATGTGAGACAAAAAGATCAGGAAGCAAATTTCTACATTAGAAATCATAAAGACGTTTAGTTGAACTTTAACTTGAGCATGCTTATTCAGTTGGGATTTGGGGGGAGTTTCACGATAAAAAAAATTTCAATAAAATCTGTTTTGCAAATAGGATAACATTTAGTCTTTTCCTACAACAATGTTGGGACATACTGAGAGAGGGATCTCTCAGTATTCTTAATTTTCCCACTTTCTCTGGGTTCTCCATAGTCCTGGGTCTTCTTTCATGGTTCCCTCTCTTCGTTTAGTCTGATGGGAACATTTCAGCGCAACCTCACAGCTGAACAGCTTTTTCTTTCCCACCATCCACGGTTCTGCAGTTCCCAGTAGCTCTGAAGCTTTTTCTCCCTTGCCGTCCTCCTTGCAGTACCTGGTGCCAAGATCCAATTCCAGTTGTTTGAAATGACCATATATTCATCTGACCCTCTAAATGAAGAAGTTTAGACGAGAAGTTACTTTCGTGAAGTAATTTCACTCATTATCCTCATGTGAATGTCATGTTCGCTTGTCTTTCCCATTTTGAAGAACAAAATACGAGAAACTGACCCACCTCAGTGTCACATAAACTAAATAGCCAATACTACAGGAAAGCGATTGATTACTGATTTAAAACTTTTAGACGCTCTGATCTACTCAATAAAACAAAGCCTAAGTTATAAAGAAACGTTAGATGTGACGCTGAGTGAAATATGCTCTGTAATGTGAGATATTTTACGATTGGGCTCTTCTCGCTTCTCACCTTACCCTCATTGGTTCATCGGGGTGGCCGGCCTTCACAGGCCTGTCCTGTCTCTTGCTGCGAAGAAGCTGCTTGGCAAACTTCTCCCCGATGACAGGATTGGCAGCTGAGGAGGAAACAAACAGTTTGTCTGCACAGTTCATTGACTTGTGATACACTGTGATACACAGGACTGCAGTTTCTCAGCTCCCGGCTGTGTGGATGTGAGTCAGAGTGCTTCCTCTTGGTATTCTCAGCTCGCAGTTTAACCTCAGCCTGTTTTTTTGTTTGTCTTTCCATAAACATGTCAGCTGTTTTTGTCACAGCTGGGTATTGGCTAATCACAACAACATCCTTCCTCAACCCGGACAGCCTACAGACCGAGCTATTTAGGCTCTATGCGCTGATGTGAGGCTGTTTCTTTTTTTTTTTTTTTTACCCCCACAGCCAATCCCAGGGGAGCTGCTCCTGTAAACACTGGTCTCTGCAGAATGAGGACTCTCTGTCCCCTCTCTCTCTCTTTCTGAACCTAGGGCTGTGCTTGGAGGCCGGGTAGGTAACAAAGTGCTCATTCATCCTTCTTCACACTCCCTGGAGAGGGACTCCCAGCAGCACGTGACCCCAGCATGCAGCCGGGGAGCCTCTGTCTTCCTCTGGCGCATGAGCGAGCTGCAGGGGAACGGTACCTGCTTCTGTCAACATCGGGGCGCCGACTGGTGTTGAAGCTGCAGGTTCTGCTGCGGCTGGGGCCTCACAGCAATACGTGGCAATTTTCTCATCCAGAAATATGGATGTTAAAAAAAAAACACACACACACACACACACAATTTGAAATCCGGGAGTTTTAGTGATCTTTGAGAAAGCAAAAACAACATGCTTTGGATAATAAAATAACTAGCCTTGGTTATTTTAGCAAAACAAAAATCAAAAATATGTTGTTGCTAATTCCATCTCTCTTCAAAAGTAAACAGTCTTGTAAAAATTATGAGAAGTTTTTTCTTCACAATCTGTATAAAGAAGCTTCCCAATTGCTGGAAAGAAAAACACAGTTAAGATACACAATAAGTATATTAAATAATGCTGATATCTCTCTGCTTTTCTCTGTGCCTCTTGTTTTACCTTCAGCTTTATGCAATCCTACCTGTTTCAGTGGCCAGCAGGACCAGGCAAAGCAGAAACACCACCAGTTCCCTCTTCATCTTTCCTGCCTGAGTCTTCGCTGCTCTTAGCTCCACTCTGCAGCCCAGAAGGTGTGAAGGGGGGAAATCTCTCCTCCCTGTCTTCATCCCCCTCCCCCTCGTCCACAAACTTGGAAGAAGTTTGTGGGTGAAGAAGTTTACATAACAGACCAAATGTATGTAAATTTCCGAATTTGAAGAAAGTGAGGGAAAAAAATGTGTATGTCTTTTTATTCGATGAGTATAAATTTCTTGTTTCAACTGTATTTATTTCCAGACAATAGGTTTGGAGGAATATTCCTAATTTTCTTTTAACTGTTACATATAAATCAGTTGCATATAAATCCACTCCTCCCTCTCTCATATGTCACTGTGACATTTATCAACTCGGGTTGTGTCAATAACAGGTTACCAGCCTGCAGTCACTTTATTAGGTTCATCTGTTGAAGTAGCAAAGACGACTTGCTGAAATGATAACAATGGGGAAAGATGGGGACTTAGTTAACATCCTGCATGCACACCAAAATCTGCAGCAATTGCATAACTTTTTAATCAACATGGATCCAAATGTATGAGGTATGTTTCCAACACCTTACCAAACTACATCTTGAAGAATTAAAGCAGCTCTGTCTGCAAAACAGGGTTCAACCCAGAACAGGCAAATTTGACCTAATACAGTCCATTGTCCAGCTAGTCTCCTACATATGATGCATATTGCATCTCTGTTATTTTATCTTTGCTGCTAAATTTATTTTAACAATTACTTATTCTTTCATCAACTTTTTTGTAGCACAAATTGGACAGCCTGGCGCCATTGTTCACTTTAATTCAGGTACTAAATTAAAATGAACAAAAAAAAGAAAACAGCTGCTGTCAAGACCTTAAGCCCAAGTCTGACTTATTAGGAGCAAAGCTGCAAAGAAATGAGTTGTGGTACAAGACATTTGCTCAGTGAAATAGAGGATTAGGTTAATAAAAAAACATCGCTTAAACAAATTTCAGCAAGTCAAGTAAATATTATAACACACTGATTTAATAAAAAATACTGAAAGTGAGAAAACCCCTCAGAAAAACATGTCATTTTATTAGTGCAGTGACGAATTGCAGGCACGTGGAGGAGTGACCACCAGATGGCAGTGCTAACACACACCAATGGATTATTTTAGCTGCTGCGTACAGACGAACTTGGTAACATTTTCCTGAGAATGTATTTGATTTATGAAATGATTTATACGAGATACCATCTGAGGAGAAATACTACCTTCATAGCTCGTTAAAACTGGATTGGTACTTTAAAACAAATGTGAAATGCTAATTAAAATTTAAAATAAAACATTTCTATGCTATTTCTTTTCTTGTGTGTCACACAAGAATGCAGAGAGCATTCCGGAACACGTCCTTTTGTGTCATCACTTCCGTTTCCACATCTCATGGTTTCTTTCTCATCATTGTGTTTCTAGAAGCGTGGGTAGTTTAATAACCACTTTGCCTTGATTAATTCTGGGGAAGCAGGAGACCTCAGATGTCCTCTCATTGCGTGAATGTGTCATTGTGCCACGGGATCTCACCACAGCGCATGCGTGAGCTTGACCTCAGGCAAGCGCACCAAAGATAATTTATTAAGTGTGAGATGAGGTCTATGATTACGTCTGTGTTCGCTCAAATTGATGGATAGAATAGAATAGTAAACTACGCACATGCATTTTAATCTGCTTTTCCTTATTTCGTTTCATTGCATCACCTGAAATATTTTTATTCTGGTCAATATCTTGTAAATAATCACAACAAAGGCATCCCAATTGTTCAAAAAATATTTATATTTTTAAATATTTCCCCATTATTTTTCAAGCTGAATCATGTAAATTAAGGCTGCATTGGTCTGCAGCTTTAATCTACCGAATCCATATATACATAAAACATTATTAATCAATTACCAAAAGTAAAACTGGCTTTTAAGAGTTTACTAATAATCATAATACTTTAATAGTATTGACAGGATACGTAACAAAGCAATTTATTATAATTGAGTTGAATATGTAGGGGTGAACTATCTTCGCGTGTAAACACTCTTTGCAGGAGTTACGTCAGCGTTATAACGTCGTGTTTCGACGTGATGCCGTCCTCTTCCTGTTTGTAGTTTTTCATCTTCAAACTACAAAGCAGCATCCTGTTGATGCCAGTGAACATGAGCTCGGCGGGGAGTCGTCGCTTGGTGGTGACTCTGCGCTTCTCTTCGCCCATTTGCGCTCCTTGAAAGCCCGTCGCTCGTGTCCGGACCGCGGCAGCGATGTGCCAGGAGGGGGGCGAGGCGAGGGAGGACTGCGGCTCCCGGGAGGAGTGGACGCTGCTGTTCTGGACCTCTCTGGCCGTCATCGTCCCGGTCATCCTTACGCTGTGGTGCAGCGCGCAGCGTTCCAAGAGGAAGACCTACATGAAGGAGTTCTTCCGGAAGAGCAAACACGGCTGGCACTACACGGACCTCTTCAACAAGCCCACCTACTGCTGCGTCTGCTCGCAGCACATCCTGCACGGAGCTTTCTGCGACTGCTGCGGCGTGTGCGCCGACGAGCAGTGCCTGCGCCGGGCCGACAGGAGCCTCCCCTGCAAAGAGATCATGGCCCCGTCTCGCCCTGACGGATCCACGGAGCACCGCTGGGTCCGCGGAAACGTGCCGCTGGCGAGTTACTGTGCTGTGTGCAAGCAGCAGTGTGGGACTCAGCCTAAGCTCTGCGACCTCAGGTACCACAGATGTCAGGCATGATCAAACAATAAACACACCACTGTGACTTCATTAAGGTTTTAGATTAAACATGCAGATAATGAGTAAAACGTTATCTGTATACGCACATTAAAAAAAGCTACACATGTGTTAACATAAATCTTTCAGTCCATTAAGATTGGCAGATGATCCAAAATATCGATAACCATTCAAAGTCGTTATTAGTGTCAAATCGATACTAGTGCGGTAAAAATCGAGATCCCAGCAAAACTACTCCAAAAAGTTACATGTGTAGGAATTTTCAATTTTTTATTTTTTTTGGAAAATATGATTTAAATTCTACTTCTCAAACAAATTGAAATGTTGTGGTTTCACATTAAACCTTCAATAAAATGAAGCAAAAACAAGATTATTAATGATAGACATCCTATAATAACAAAATGTTTCCTGTAGAATAGTACTATAAACTGTAGACATTTTTTGTGTCTTTTTGGCCTTTTCTATTTAATACCTAACCAACATTTCCTTGGTTTTACCGGATGATGAGCAGAGATATTTCTACATTTTGTATTCATATTTGAAAGCTTTATGTTCCAAGATATTCATTACTTTTTACCAATGCTGTGTGTGAAGCTGCAACTTGACTGTTTATACTTTCGAGCTTCTCCGACTCCTGGTTTTCATCTAATCCTGGGATGTTGACAGAACTCATCTGACAGCTGGAGAACAAACACGGTTTAACTATGGAAAGACGTTCCATCTTATTCCTGCTTGGCTTACAAATAAGAGGGCATGTTAGAAAAATGCATTATGCACTTGGAAGAATTTAAACAGCAAGATTAGGTTATGCAAAAATAAAACGTGATATAAAAAAGTTGGTAATTTGATGAGGTAAGTCTGAAGTCGGAATCGGATTGATTAGAACTGCTCCCTCTACCTTCCCGTCTGATGAACTGCTGCTGTTGTCAAACGTGTGCAGGCTTGATGTTGCTCTTCTCAGCTGCCCGTTCGTGGTCTGACCCCAAACTGTCACGGTGCGTCTCCCTCTGCGCCTCCTTTTCAGGTGTGTCTGGTGTCAGACCACAGTCCACGACGACTGCATGGACGGCTTAGAGGACGCAGAAACGTGTGACCTGGGCGAGTTCCACAGCCTCATCATCCCGCCTCACTACCTCTACCTTGTCAACAAGCTGCGCCGCCGGCACCCTGACGAGTTCACCAAGGTGCGGCGCATGTGACGTGGATCTCCTGAGTCGCTTCCTTTTCCTAGAGCGGTGGAGAGAGGGAATATCACCTAGCTGTTTTTTGTTGTTGTTTTTCCTGCAGCTGGGGGCTTCCTGTGGCAGTAGCTGGACTCCTGTGTTGGTGTTGGCCAACACACGGAGCGGCAACAACATGGGGGAGGCTCTGCTGGGAGAGTTTCGAACGCTCCTCAACCCTGTGCAGGTCAGCTTCCTCCAGGTTAAACCTGGAATAAATCCAAATGAGCTCGATAATTTCCATTCTGATTATTGATATTTTTGTCTACAGACTTTATAATCCATTTTATTCATGGCTTCGGTTTTGAGCGTTTTTTATTTCTGGTTTATTAGTGTTTTTTTGATTCTTGTGTTTTATTTTTTCTATTTGATATGTATTCCAGTTCCAGTCTAAAGTGTTTTTTTGCAAAATTAAAAAAGTTTTTTGAGAGAGGAAAGAACGATTTTTACAGACTTAAAAATTGTCTGTTAAAAAACATTGACTTTTATTGCAATAATTACTGGGACAATTTATCGTTCAGCAAAAATCGTTGCCGTGTCAGGCCGACTTCAGGTGCGTCAGCCTCCGATTTGATCAGAACGGCTCCGTCCTTTTCCAGGTGTTTGACCTTTCTGAGCTGACTCCTTCCAAAGCCCTCCAGCTGTGCACCCTGCTGCCCCCGGGCAGGGTCCGGGTGCTGGTGTGTGGAGGTGATGGCACTGTGGGCTGGGTCCTGGACGCAATAGATGCAATGAAGCTCAAGGTACGATGATGAGATTTTGCTCAGCTTTGATGAAGTCCAGAGCTTTTTCAGAAATCCTGAAAAACCACAAGAAGTCTGGCTCCTTGGAAGAAAAATGAACGAGAAATGTACAATTAAAAAAATAAAAAGGGAAAACCATGGTAATGCACTATTTTGTGATGATCTCTCGTATGAAATGTCAATAAAACTAAAATGTTTGTGGTTAAAATGTTACATATTGAGCTTTTTTTTTTTTCTAAAGCAGCATATGTCACCTTTTTTTAATTACATTTTTCATTATGCTGCTTTTCTTTCAGGACCAAGATCAGTTTATCCCCAGGGTGACCATCCTTCCTCTGGGGACAGGAAACGACCTTTCCAACACTCTGGGCTGGGGAGCCGGGTACGCTGGGGAGATCCCAGTGGAGCAGGTTCTCCGTAACGTTCTGGACGCAGAAGTGGTGAAAATGGACAGGTGGGGCTTTCAGAACTACATGATTTTAGTTTGTTTTTTTTATTTTTTTTTATTAAACAGTTTGAACATGAATGTGGATACTCTTCTTGGTTGTTTCGACGCTGCTGATCTGCACAATAACAATTTTCAGATGGAAGGTCCAAGTAGCGTCAAAGGGGGTCTACTTTCGGAAACCAAAGGTGATATACGTACATAAGTTTTTCCCAAACACACGGCTTTGTTTTTCTGTGCCAACATGTTTACAAGCCAAAGCTGACCCGCTGAACTTCTCCCACTCCCCTCCAGGTTCTTTCCATGAACAACTACTTCTCTGTGGGTCCGGATGCTCTGATGGCGCTCAACTTCCACGCCCACCGTGAGAAAACACCCTCATTCTTCTCCAGCCGCATCATAAACAAGGTCCCAGCGCCTCGTTTGAATACGCAAATCCCGCTCAAACTAGACCGCACTTGTATTTTCATATGAATACTGGTTGTAAATTTGGTGGCTTTGTTTTCCATTTGTCCTCCCTCAGGCCGTGTACTTCCTGTATGGCACCAAAGATTGTTTAGTGCAGGAATGTAAAGATCTGGATAAAAGGATTGAGGTACGGTAAGCTTTGTCAATGTTGATTGTACCTGATCTGTTTTTATTTTAGCCAATAAAGCTGCTGAAAGGAACACAGTATAAACTCTCCTAATGAAGCAAAAAGCAGTGAGCTTCAGCTGAGCCAGGCTACTGTCATCTTCTTTTATGCAAAGTGAAACTAAGCCTATAAGTTCATTTACTAATGCATGCAGTTAGATGAGTTAAAGGCTCCGTTTTCATGGCAGAGTTGTAAAGGCTAAATGGATGAAGGACATAGTCTGTTATTTGCAAATTAAAATCTAAAGTAGTGAAACTAACAATAGATTTTATCAAAATGGAGCAAATGTCGTTGTACAACTCTGACAACTGGACGAAAACAACCACCTCAGTGAGTCTCCCTGAACTACAGCTGCAGTATAAATGTTGAACTTTTTAGCATTTATTTAAGCCACAGTATTTTAAAGGGGGAATTTTATATAACAAACAACATAAATGATTTTTAAAAACAATCATTGGGTCCAAATCTTTAAATCTAATCCACATTGCATCCAAATTTAATGCACATATTCAACTAAAGCTTTACTAAGTGCAGTGAAAGGCTCCGGAGCGCCTTTTAGCTGGAAAGACTGCTACGGTTCAGTTTTAACAACACTGAAATGATTTGGTTGCAGAGTTTACTGGACTGGCTTCAATCTCAACCTGACTGAAAGTTCAGGGACTATGAAAAGCCACGTTCATGTCAGGAAATCAACCGATCTAAACGTTTGCCAATTTCGAGAACAACTCCAAAATCTTTCATTTCTCTTTGGAAATCTTGGACCTCTACAGATATAATAGCACTATAATTATGTAAGGTTAAGGAGTTTCACAATGCCTTTTGGACATCATGTGTGGCATGCATTCAAAAAATCAGTCTGATTAGTTTTACTAAGACAAAACTCACTGATATTTAAATATTTAAATGACATCAGCCCGGGTTTAAACTAACCCTCCTGCAGCTGCAGATGTTGAACTTTCTCACCTTAAACGGTGAAGATAGTTGTTTAAAAGTAAACGCTTAAAGGATTTCATATTGTTATCAAACAAAGATGTTAAGTGTTAATTACAGAGCCATCATTTTTGTGACTTTAACTGTTGATGGCGTTTACCACCCCAGCTGGAGCTGGACGGGGAGAGGGTGGTGCTGCCCAGCCTGGAGGGCATCATCGTTTGCAACATCGGCTACTGGGGAGGAGGCTGCCGGCTCTGGGAGGGGATGGGAGACGAACCCTGCCCCCCGACTCGGTGAGACCTGCTTAGTAGGTGTGAAAGTGTAAGGAGAAGAAATCCAATTTTTTGGGGGTGGGGCTTATGTGACCGATGCCCTGAACCCACAGGGTGGATGACGGGCTGCTGGAGGTTGTGGGTGTGTTTGGTTCTTTCCACTGCGCTCAGATCCAGGTCAAGTTGGCAAACCCTGTGCGATTGGGACAGGCACACACCGTCAGGGTGAGAGCATACCCTTCCTCCCCCTTGCACACGCACGCACACACACACACACACACACACACACACACACACACACACACACACACACACACACACCTGAATGACAGCAGCAGGCCTGTTTGTTGCTCAGCTCATGTGTCTTTGCATGTAAAACAGGTAACTCACCTAGTTGGATGGTGGATTTCAATGCCAGGTGTGAGTGGCCTACTTGTGTCTGAGTCAGCTATTATGCGTTTTATTACCTGGTCTGAACGAGGCCTTACTTGCATTTAGCAGCATTTTTAGAGGACTTTTATTCTTATGTCTAGTGTTAATAATAAACTGTATTTATTGTCCAGAATATTTTACTACATCATTAAGTTACAAAAAAAATCCCCAATTTCTAACCAAAATAGTTATCAATTTAGTTATTTAATATATAAAAACGTTTATTGGGTTGGCAAAATGTAAAGAAAAAAATAATTTTTTTATACCTTTGTGAATATATTCAGTATTTTATGGAACTATATTCTAGGGGTGCACCGATTGCAGTTTTCTGGCTGCTTGCCAATTTCCAATCTTTAAAAAGCCTGACCTGCCGATTCTGACTTTGGTTGATGCAAAGTTTTTTTTGACTGAAATATCAGCAAGAAAGTCACTGAGTTGGCTGGGGTGACTATCGTTGCTGCAAACGCGCAGACATGACCTGGTGGGCTGGTCTGTCAGTCAAACCTCTCACCGAGGAGAGCAGAAAAAGACAGTGTTTGATTTTTGGACCTTTGCTGAGACAGATAAGATCGGCTTCACATGTAAGTATTTGCCGATCACCGATTTCCCAAAATTAAGAAAATCGGCACCGATAAATCAGTACACCCCTACTATATTGATAATTTTTCTAGTAGCTATTCTTTCTATCAATTATGTACTGCATATATATTTTTTATTGATTTTTTTCCCCTCAGGATTATTTGCTGACAGATGCATATTATGCGCTAAAACTTCCTTGTGGATCAGTGGCATGTGATATTCTAACATGTGGGACTTTCAACCTCCAGCTGGTTCTGAAGAACTCCACCATGCCCATGCAGGTGGACGGGGAGCCTTGGGCTCAGGGGCCCTGCACCATCACCATCACCCATAAGACCCAGACCTTCATGCTGTACCACAGCACAGAGCAGACAGACGATGACGACGACGAGTCCAGCGCCTCCGAGCCGGAGAGCCCGGCCCCCCATGACTCCCCAAGCCCACGTGGTTGACTACTGTGCAAGCGTGATGCGCCTCAGGCGTCACGAGATCCTGAAACGCCTCTTATCTTGGTTTCTGTTTTACAGTCCGACTTCACTGGTCCGCCGTCTGCTCGAGTTTGTCTCCACTTCATACACCGAGTCTCGGTTTTGAATCCTTGTTTTGTGTTCTTTGTCCTTTATCTTCGAACCGTCATTTGTTGCAGCTGAGAGCTCAGGCATTTGCTATCTGGAGCAGTCAGGCATGTTAAGGAAAGCTTTCTGTTTATTTGCACTGATCCCTTGTGCCATGTAGATTATAGAGTCTAGAGATAACTGTGCTGTATTTATTCTGCTATATTTAAAACCGAGTGTTCCTTTTAGTGAGCCAAATTTAACTTGTTCTCCTAGCCCTCTAAAAGCCATGTCAGACCTGCAGAAGGCTATGAAAAGCTGTGATACAAGGAAGAGTCGTGTAAGAGATGACGGACGTCATCAACTCTCAGTGATTCATCTTACGTTTCATGGTCTAAACCAAGCACAAAAGAAAGCTCTCTCTTGTGTCTGTTGCTGAAACTTTGAACGTTTGCCAAAAGATCCATGAAGGTGACAGAATGGCCACCGCCAAGATTCAGTAACTTGCAGACGTATTCTTGCACCTCGGAGCTTTCCACATTTTGTCAAGTTACAATGAGAGATGTCGGTGTGTTTTACTGGGATTTGATGTGATAGACGAGCATAAAGTCCAGCATAACTATGAAATGGAAGGGAAGTGGGAGAGTTTTCAAGTTTTTAACGAAAATATAAAGTGTTGGGAATACATTTGTATTCATAACCCTGAGTAGAGGCTGTGCTTCCAGTTTTTTGGGAGCTGCCTCTCCTGTACCCCAATCCTTCTTCCAAGCAACTCTGCCCATCAGTCCTAACATCTCCACAGCACACAGGACATCATTTCTATCTCTAGATGACTACTGAGAGCAGTAAGTTGCTCCCAGAATTTTGAAAAACATGATTAATTTTCATTCGCCTTCAAACACATGTACTGTTTTCTGTTGGCCTGTCACATCAAACCACAATAAAACATACTCAAGTTGGAAATGTTACAGTTTTCACCTTTTAATCATGAGACGCTGCTCCTTTAGTTCGCATCTTTGGAGCAATTTGAGAAGCTTTCCCCATGTGCCGAATATTCAGATTCACTAGATGTCCCTGCAGGAAACGGGCCGACTCGTTGAGGGTTGATATAAAAGCACTGCCAAGTCGATATGGAACTACTTTGTCAGCATGTAAAAAAAAAAAAAAAAACTTCTTTCCTCATCTTTGCAAACTGTTTACATACTTTGTGTTGCACTCGAACATAACTCCTATCCATGTTACTGCTATAAATTATACCTGCTGATGAAATTTTACATTGTGCAAGCGGTCCTTCAGCTTCTCGTGTATTACCTGTTCTCACCACCAGGGGACAGTATTTAGCGATAGAGCTTTTCAGACCCCTTTAGTTCAGTAGTTGCAGCATCTGTTGCGTGTACCTCCATGTGTTGCTCGGGGTGAGGCTGTTGCACTTCGTGTTTGTCGGAAATCCTGGCGCTGGCAGGATTCCTGGCGCTCCGAGCCATATCAGGAAAAGTCTGTAGGATGTCTGGTTAAAGGTTTGCTGCAGCAGGCTTTGAGATTGAACAGGATCAATAATTAGCCATGATGATGCCTTGCTGGACGACACCTGCTTTATCTTTTAATATGCGTCTACCAGAGCTTTGTGTTGTGATGAAGCAGCATTTATGAAGCTCAAACTGCAGGATTCTCCCAGTTTCCTTTTGTAAAGCTGATTTGACATTTTTTTGCAGGATGGCGTCATTTGCTGGGCCAGACTGCCCTCCTGTGCATTTATGAGATTTTAAGCTGGCTTGTAAACAGTATTGCTTTAAAGCTAAAATGTCAGTGACAGAAAAGCAGCTTCAGCTTTAAAAACTCCACTAAATGACTTGAAATACTTGTATAATCAACTACTTACTTTTCTGCTGTCAAAATTGCTTTAAGAATCTAATGATAATCAGCAACTTTAGGAAGACTTGTGTGATCCCAGTTTACTACAAACTACCATGAAACAGAGCTCAGAGGAAAACAAGCGTTTATTGCCAACAATCATAAAAAAAATGTCTGTTTACAAAATGTGACAAGAACCAACTTTGATTGAGATGAATGTAAAGAGGTGATGTTTTGAATTTGAAGACATTCCCATAAATATTTTCATACATACCCAAGGTGTTTCTGTGTTTTCATTCAATTCAAATCGATAAGAATAAATTAATATTTACATTTCAGATGACACTGTGTCTTTAAAAGAGCTTAAGTACCTGAAGAGGTTTGATTTTTAATTTTTTTGTTTTTCTTTGAAGTTAGATATTCTGTGTTTTCACATACAAAATAGTGACTAATGCAGTGATCAGCCTTTTTTCTCCATTTGCGTTCTTTCTAAACAGATGAATGAACATGATGCTTCAATATACAGTTAAAAATGTGTCCTATGTTTTCTGTGATATCTAACTTTTAAATATCGGTGCTTCGCATTATAAAGCAGGTAGCAGGATCTACGCAAAGACGCCATACAACAGCAGAGTTAAGGTGCATGCATAGTTTACAGCCTCACTCAGGATGATTGAGATCAGAAATGCTGCCAGCAAGGATCACTTAGCAAGTCATATCTGACTAACTAAAATTATAACCCATGGATCCATTTCCCTTCTGCTCCATATAAAGGTTTTTGACTTCTACACATTTTTCTTCAACCTGTTTTGTGCATAATTAACTAGACTTGCAGAAAAAAAAACTATATTTGTGTGTGTAAACTTTATAAAGACCAATGTGGGGAGGAGATGAGGTGGAAGAATATTTTTCTAAAAATCTAGCCATTCCCATTAGAAGGTTTCACAATCCTAAACTTTTTCATTGATATTTAAGTCATCCCAAAATGTCACAAAACTATAGTTATATTTGAATAAAGAGTAAAGTCTGGTTAAGTTTAATACCCCAAACAAAACATGAAGCAAACAGTAACGATCACACCAGTGTTACTGTGCCAGTAGATCCTTTGTCCAGCAGTCCCTTTCAGGGTCTGCTGACGAACTCCGACCCTCACAGCTACTTATTTTTTCTAGGATGTGGGTTTGGCCCGGCCGGTTTCCCTGATGGCGGCTGTCCTTTCGGCTTGTCTTTCTTGGCAGAATCGGGTCCTTTCCACCCAGGCTTCTGTCCTCCTTGTGCGCTTGGTGGCTTTTTGCCTTGCTCTGAAACAAAGTGCAGAACGCTTTTTTTCTCTCTCTCTCTCTCTCTGCAGCAGAACAGACGACATAACGCTGAAATGAAACACCTGAGTTTTTAAACACGGCCTTTGGTTGCATTGGAAAAGATCCAAGAGCAAACCTTAAAAGGCCTGAACATTAAAAGTGGTTACTCCGGTTTAAGAGAAGCTCCTGTTTTTATTGGCAAAAGTATCCGTGAACTTCGTCCTGAGCACAGCTGACTGCAGACACACAGTCACCACCTGACAAACAGCTGGATGCGGAACTCAGCATGTCTTCATAGAAACTCGGCTCTGGCTGAAAACTCGGGATCAAATTCAAAAAAAGTCTGCACCAGAAAAAGCCACTCATCTGTTTAAAAGGTAAAAATTTCACTGACTTTTAGGATTTTATGTGACAGATCAATACAAATTGGTCAACTGATCTGAAGTTTCAGGAACAGATGTGATGTTTATAACTTTCTTTCCCCCCTCATTAAAATCTGCAAATGTGGCAAGAATTTGCATCACACCATTCAAGTGTTTTGCAGCAAAATATTTCACAGAAATAGAAAGCTAAAAGCATGAGATATGTTGTTTTTCCACCCAATTCAGACACACAAACCACGTATTCTTTTTCTCCTCAATAATAATGACAACTTCCTGTTGGTCTTTTACATAGAAGAATAAATTAAACGCATAAAAGTTTGTGATAAAGTGACAAAATATCTTAAATGCTCCAGGGCCCCAACTATTACACCAATTAAATTGACCAAAGATCAGATATAAACCTTAATATCTGATGCATTCATTTCTGCCGGGTTGGAACATTGTGAATGTGCAAACAGAATACAAAGTTAAATAACTTACTGTGAGAGGGTTGGTGGCCACCGTCAGCCTTCTTGTCTGAAAGGCGATACAAATAGAAAATATGAAAGACATTTTATATCTGTTCACTGAGATTTCACTGCCGTCGTCTGTATTTTCAGTCCAAATTTATCCAATCTAAAAATATTTGATCCGTTTTTTTTATGTCATGATTTATTTTTTTCCCCACACTTTCGCTATTTAAAAATGCATGCTTCCCCAAAACAAATTTGCCATTTTTATTCATTCATTGAGGATCAATGAGCCTCACATGGAATCTTTACAAAGACAACAAGCTCATCTATGTGTTCACTGGATCAACACTAACAATGCAAATAGCTGATAAAAGTTTTTTTGGTGGAAAGAAAAACAGAATACAAAAAAAACTTATATAACCAATTCAAAGAAATAAAAATCAGATGTTTGACAGTTGCATTGCAGGTCATGATATCGGTCTTTTTATTTGTTTTTTATTATTAGTATTTAGCTGCAAGATTTTTAGAAACCTATGAGAATCGTGTTCCTTGAATAACCGACCAATGCTTCTCGTAGTTTAAAAGTTGATTTTAGACCAAGAACCCAAAACATTTCTGAACATTCACCCGTTCCTATTTCACTCTCAACTCCTCAGTCAGAGAGTAAAATGCCACTAAAAGTTATGTAGATCCTAAAACTTAGAATAAAAACTTGAAGTAAATCTAATTTAAAAAAAGAAATATACTGGTTTACTATTGCTTCATTGTTTTCCACTGAAACTTTTCTTTTTTAAAAGAACTCCACCTGGATGTTTTCCTAACATGACAAGAGTTGCATTACAGTGACGTTTGTCCTCAATGAGCAGCTATCAAGCATCATATGATGAAGAGGAGTGGCTGCTCTTCCTCCTGCGACCCTTACCTTTTTAGCCCCTGGGTTGAAAACTCCTTGCGTTAACCAGATGGTAATGAAAAGACAACTATTAAAACAAAGGGAATTTAAACCGCAGCTGGACAGTGTACTAAAAAAAATGGAGCTACAGATGGTCGGGTCATGGTGCTTGTCCAGTTAGCGTGTGGTTTTGGATCATGAAGACGTCGTCTTTTACCTTTGCTTTTGGGCGGATGGTTCTTGTCTCCACCCTGACTTGGTGCCACTTTGTGGGCTGGTTTACCGACTGGCTTTCCTACTGTTTTCTTAGTCATTCCTCCAGGACTTTTCTGAGAAGCTGAAGTTTGAAGAAATCTGTAAGCTGCGTTTTTTTTTTTTTTTTGCTGCTTATAATGCAAGAGAATACATTACCATTCTGCTATTTTTTTAAACGTATGGTTCATTTGTTTTGCTAGAGATGTTGGTTTGGTGCTTCATTGGTTTCCCTCTTAGTAGCCAACCAAAAATTAAGTAAAATTAATGTAAAGAGGCTTTCAGTAAATAGTTGCGTGTGATGTTTGCGTTTTATGCTACGTACGTGGCTTCTGGCCGTGAAAGAACGGAGGCGGAGGCCTGGAAAAGCCAGTTGGCTGACTCTGCTGCGGATTCCATGTTGGCTTTGCCTGTATGTAAACAGGAATATGGACGGGTTGGTAGATGGTCTGGACAGGTGGGCGACCTGGACTATGGGCCCTGGGTGGAGGTCTTTGCTCAGGGGGCCTCGAGGATTCTGAAAAAGAGAGAAATAAATCATTTACATGCATCACAAAACAGTGCCTTGCAAAAGTATTCATGCCCCTTGAACTTTTGTCATGTTGCGACCTTAAAATTCAGTCCATTTCATTGGGGAGCGGCACAAAGAAGTGGTCTGGAACATAAAAACTAGGAGTTTTTATGTTTAAAAAACCTGACCTGCCAATACCATTTTTTTTCACAGAAAAATCGTTAAATATAGTCTTAAGGTAAGTAAACTGGCAAAAGTGGGACGACTGTAGTCAACAGTGAGACATGAACAGACATGAGCTGGTGGGCGGGTCCATCACTCATCCCTCTCTCACAGCAGAGCAAAACGGTGGCCGATTTATTCTTTTTTCTTTTTTAGGCCTTTGCAGAAGTACCGTAGGTAAGATTTCTGGCTGAGATCGGTTCATCGTCCAAGTATTGACAAATTGCCGATGTTCAAAAATCCAAGAAAATTGGGGCTGATTTATTGGTTAGCCCCTCATAAAAACATCAAATACATGGGTGCCTTAATACTTTTGGAAGGAACCTGATGCGAACACAAATTTCACTTTTATAAACATTTGGAAGCAACAATTAGTAGAACATTACGTACGAAACTCGGAGGCCCAGGCTGCACTGTTTTCTCCACCAGCAGCTCCTGAGACAGAAGCTTCTGCTTGTCCTGAAAAAGGCAAAGTGGCTCCATTTTAAAACACTAAAATCTGTCTTTTAATACCATTTCACACCAAAGTTCACACCGGGAGTTGCACGTGCATTTATGCAAGAGTAATCAGAATTTTCTACATCACATCAACCCACCAGATGCAGCATATCCAGCATTAGGTTGTGTAAGATACCTGAACATTACTGGCTTTTTTTCAAGTGAGACCTTTCTAATTTTAGTGTACCTGCATATTTACCTGGTTTTAGCAGTGGTACTCTGGCCTCAAAAGGTTGAGTGAAGAGGGTCATCAGGCTCTCCTGCAGGGCGGCAGCAAAGGTCTGCGTTGCCATCACCCTTTTGGAGTCCATGTTAACTCGAGGAGGGTGGGGGTCAAACTTAACCACCCGGGGCAACTCAAATGAAGCCTGCGAGGAGCAAGTGAATTTAGTGAGAAGAGTTTCTTAAAGTGCTTTTCCACTAGACCGCCTCTGACAGGTTCTGTCCCAGTCCACCCAGGCCAAATTAATTTTCAATTAGCAAATCCGGTGCGACTCTGTCTACGCCGTTCTCGGATTTTCGTACCTACTTCAGGAGTAGCACTAGCCGGGACTGAACCAGATTTGACGGACAGCTGACTGCATTCATTGATTGTCTTGTGATTTACGCCACTGAAAACTCCAAACAACATTATAGTTCAGCTGTGACATAACAGATGAGCAAGCATGAGTTTAATCACGAGCAGTGTCGGGAACACATGCGGTAAGTTTGGCAGCGGGGTAACGCTAGCAGCACGTGTCCCTGGAGAACAGGCACCAATAAAGGAGAGAGAAACAGTGAAGCTGTGGTCAGCTTTCCGACCCGACGCATCTGCAGTTTTGCTCAGACGGTGTGAAACACCGGAGCTAGATAATATTAACTTGTGATGTGAATTTTATTTTTCCTTTGGATTAAAAAAAAAAAAAGAAAAAAGTAAAGTTTATGCATGGATACTGGTTTACATCTTTTACTGCGTTGCTTAAATCCAAAAGGTTGCACATCTTAGAAAAAATAAAGTGCTAGGATATAATTATACTGATGCATGTATAGAAAAAATAATCAGCTGATCTGAGTCTTAATTATCAAGTTTAGGCCAGCAATGAATTTCTATGAGACCAGATGAAATATCTGGGTTTATCCAAGTCCATCAGAACAACAACCTCGAGGTTTTTTATTGCCGAGTGTTGACTGCTGCGCGCTCAAGGAACAGTCCGTATAATGGAAAAGCTCACTACCTTGGGTAAAACCGCACGTTAACCGGTTAGTGTGCGACTCGCCAGTGGAAAAGCGCCTCTAGTACTGCTACTGAAAGAGGAAGTGTGTTTTAGTCCCACCTGCAGAAAGGCTGGCGTTCCCGCCTGACTCAGCAGACTGTCGATCTTCTCTCTGGCTTTCTTCATCCTCTCACTGTTGTCGTTGAACTTTGTTGTGAGGTCGCGGAGTTTGGCCTGACCAGCCTCCAGCTCACAGTCCACCTCATGCTGGGCCACGCGCTCGTCCTGAGCCAACATCTCCCCTATCTGCTGGTACGCAGCAGCCAGCGCCATCTTCCTCTTGCTCGCTGCGTCCTGGAGACAAGCAGGCTGATCCACCTGTGCTTTATGAATGCCGACACGTGAGGTGCACAAGTTACCTTGAGCTTGCCCTGCAGCTCGTTCATCTGAAGCACGATGGTGTCAGTCCTGTCAATCTTCAAGTTCAGAATGTCCAGCTTCTCCCTGAATTCAGACTGTAGAGGAAGAAATGAGAAGGTCAGCTCAAAGTAAAGCGTGCTGAGGCTGAAACATTTGAGATGTTATGTCTCCTTCCCTTTTTTCCCCCAAAGGTTCTTTTCAGTCACAGCTGAGGACATGTGACATCATGTCCAAGACCTGTCTGGAGTAACGTTTGAACCAAATTTAAATTTTTAAATATATATAGACAAAAAAAAAAAAAAAAGTAATTTTTCCTGAAAGGTAAACTACATCTTAATTATGTTCTGACCTACAAATTCATGAGGAAAGTTGTTGACTTGATACCTGATCAGCAGACAGTCAACTGCTAAAGAAGTTGGCTGCTCAGTGTGTGTTATCCATGTGTACTAATAGAAAGTTGTGTGGAAGGAAGAAGTGTGTAAGAAAACAGGCCCAAACAACTTAGCTTCTGTGAAAAAGATTGAATGAAAATCCCTCCTGAGATTTGTTTAAAAATAAAAAAAATAAAAAACCACAGGTGAGCTTCTTCAGAAAATATCTTAGTGCTACGTTTACCAAGAAATGTTTCTCCACCAAGTTCTAGGTCAAATTGTGATGGAGGGATCCAACATTTATTTCACTTAATGACATGCAAGCCATTTTTTTACTTTTATGCTTGGCCTTAAACCTAATTGTTTTTAGGATTATATTTAATTAGTCTCCACACACATTTCATTAATATTGATGATAATAACAATCTTCTTTCGTGGTCTGATGGCTATTTACGGCCCTGTGAATGATTTTATGAGGTCCATATGACCTTAATTTGAAGCAATATGGAGGCAGAAAGGTTTGGCAAACAAGAGAAACAACCAGACAAGGAAGACTATAAAAAAACAAACATGAAGTGGCAAGACAAAAAGAAATATCTAGATAATAACCAAGCAAAATGTGAACAGAAAGTTAAAAGGAAGTTATGAAGTGTGATTATTAATTATTGTTCTTGTTTAAAAAAAAAAAAAAGAAAGAAAATGGCGGTCCAAAATGGATTTTCTTATTTTTAAATGCGCAGCAAACATAAGGTGTTCGATAAAATAGCTTTAGTGAAACTCAGATCTCACTCACCGCTTTCAGGTTCCTTTGCTCCTCCGGAGAGGAAAAGCTGCAGCCCTTGTGGACCTGCTGCAGGCAGAGGCTGCAGATCAGGCGGCCATGGTCGGTGCAGAAGTGCTCCATCAGCTTGTGGTGGTCGGTGCAGATGTGCTCGGATAGGTCCCCGACGGGCTCGGTCAGCTGGTGGAGGCGAAAGGTGGGGTTCTCCCGATGGGGCCGCAGGTGCTCCTCGCAAAAGGAGGCCATGCAGGTGAGACAGGTCTGGGCTGCCTCGGCCTCCATACAGGTGTCACAGCGGACCACATCATCCCTCTCATCCTCATATCCTTCTTCGTCTTCATCCTCCTCTTCTTCGTTGTCGTCTTCTTCTCCCTCTTCCTCCTCTACGAACTGTCCTCCTTCGGTCTTGCTGGACCTCGCCCTGAAGGTCTCCACCACGGTGCTGAGGACCGTGTTCTTCTTCAGCTCCGGCCTGGTCTCGAACAGGGTCCGACACTGGGGGCAGCTGTAGGACTCGGTCCAGGTGGAGAGCAGGCAGTCCTGGCAGAAGTTGTGTCCGCAGGGGATGGTGACCGGGCAGTCAAAGGTGCTCAGGCAGATGCTGCAGGTCAGCTCGTCCTCCAGGCTCATGAGAGAAAAGCCAGAATCTTCGACGTCGGCCATGATGCGACTCAGAGTGGGCGTTTACAACAAAACTGTAGGGGAGAAACGAAACTTAACACTTGCGGTCCGGTGATGGACGAAAATTCAGTTCAGAGTGGAAAACTGAGCTAAAACGTTCACATGAGCCATTGTCACCAAGCCGCATAAATTAATTTTATCCGACAACAAATTATTCATCTCATGAATCGCTATTATTTCTCCACCCACCTCTGCTGCCAGCGGTTGGAGACTCTTGCCAAATGGGACGGATTTCCTCCAGCAAACTTGATCTCAACAAGACCAGCTACAATTTCAAGCCACTCCCAGTCTGTAGTCCACAGAGGAGGAAAAACAAACGTTTTGTGGCCATGTCCATCCAGATGAGCGGTCTGAGAACAGACATTAGCCGACAAAACATTCAGAAATACTGTTGGAAAAATGAAAACAACAACAAAAAAACTTTGTATAATAATAACAACATCTATGTCACATTGTTTTTCCACATTAACATCAACTAAGTCCACACGTTGAATTATTTAATGACATTAAAACTGCTAGATGATTTTAGAAGTTATGCCACTGCAGTGAGCAACCTGCTCTGGTGTTTAATATAAATTAGTCAATAAATGATTTTCTTATTGTGTTTGCACGCGACAAAGTGCAACCTCAAATTAAAAGGACTAACTCGAGGCTTAATACATTTTGATGTTACTCAGTGGATGAGAAGCATAATGGATATTTAACAAAATCTCATGACAAGTTCTTATTCAGTGGGTCTAAGTGTAAGGATTTAAGTGTAGATCCTTACACTTGTAGATGTAAAATTCTCCTTTTTTTTTTTCGAACAGAAGTTGAACTCTGTTCCTCCTCTGTGTGGGTGACACTTTGTCCCCACAAGACTTTGTGTTTCAAACAACCTGCCAACAGAAGAGCTGGTCTATACTGGTTCCTGTTGGAAATTACGATTCTTGCTACAGAATTGATCATTTTTCTGATGGAAACACTGTCTGATGTCAAGGAGCCATCTTGCTGTCATTTAACATCTTGTAGAGTTTCCATCCATTGGTAAAGTGTAAATATGTAAATAACCCATCATATTTGCCTCTATTATTTTAGCGTTTTGAACAAATAAAAATAAAAAAACTGATTTTGCACATTTTGTACAGATACAAAACCATGGATTCTGCATTGATCTACTGTTCTGTGGGGTTCTATTTACTTTGGCAAATGAATATTAGATTTAAAAGTAAAATAGATTGAAAAGTCATGAACATGGAAATTATATTGATCAATTTCACACACGAAGGCTGATACTAATGCAAACATTACACCAGACTGGCTTTTTTTTTTTTTGTCTTTCCAATCTTTTTGTATTTTATTTAGCACGGTTTACGTTTCACTGTCTGATTTGAATTACTGAAATAAAGCAACATTTTGATTATCTAATTTTGAGCCGTACAAAGTGCAACACAAGAAGGAACATTAGTATGTTGCACACAAAGCCTGGACTTTACTTGCTGATGATGTCTGCACAGATCATATTGTAAAGTCATCGCTGAAATCATAAATAAAAGGTGAGGCCTCCAACATTACGTTTATTACACTGCATTAGATATAAATTCCTGGTACGTTATCAGTACTGAATAAAACAAACAACTAAATTGATCTTTCCTGCAACATCACCTTAGAGAAAGTTTGATTGCTTATCATTTAGTGACACTTCTCTTTTACATAATTTTATTTGCATCTGCTGTAGATTTTGGACACAGCTGACTAACAACAATTTGTTACAACCAGTACATAAGCAGCACAGAAAGAGACTGTAAACAAAGTTTATTCAATCAATCGATTATACTTTATTAATCTAAAAGAAAAATTACATTGCTTTTCAATACAGCTGTCTGAAGAAAGGCAAACTTGTGATTCAATCAGATGATTAAATACAACACTTTCCTACAGATAATTATTGTTTATTCCATTAAAAAAAACTTATTTAGAATGATTTTTAGACTCGAAGCAGCAGAAGAAAAGATTGATTAATTCCTCATCTTAATAGTGGCTGAAAGCACTTGTCGTAAGTGCTTTCAGCTCAGTTTTGGCTGAATATGTCCAAACAACAGAGAATATGAAAGCTTTGATTAAACATGATAAAAATAAAAATAAAGCAGAAGAAAATAAACACGGAGACATTAGCTGGGAATTGAAACAACTCTGGTGTGCGATTTAAATAAACAAGCGACAACAGATTGGAAAGATCCCTAAAAGCTGTTATAGATAACAGAAGAGTTCACAGGTGTAGAACAGGTATGATGTTAAAATAGAATCTGAAGGGCACAGCTTTTATTAATACACTGCAGAAACAAATGACTTAAGCTAAGCATCATGCAACATAAAACTTCATGAATTTTAAATCTTCCCTCCTTATAGATAGCTCACATTAAGCCAACAGAGCATCCCGTTGGTTGGCTCGCTTTCCCAACTTTTAGAGGAAACTAAAGTGTTTCATCTCTGTGGGGCTTAAAAACACAACAGAACCAAGTTCAAATCTGGACCTGGACTGTTGCTGAATATCTCCGTTCTCCCCATCATTTCCTCATCCAAACTCCACCAGTGAAGCCAAAAAAAGTCTTCCAGGTGAACAGAAGAGAGAGACGGATGTTTCATTTCTTTAGTGAAACAGACTCTATATGACGTCTGCTCTGATCAAAGAAATGATGTCGACACTCAAGGCTTGGTAATCCCGACAAAGTCAACGTATCCATTTACTCTGATTTCTAAGATTTGGCATAGTGTGGACAAGTAATATTTTCATCTCATCATATATTTTTTTTGCTGTGACTCTCCATCTGGTCTTCATAGCCTCATCTACAAATAAAAGCAGGTTTTAAAACACATGCTTAATATGAAAACACAGCACGTAAAATGACAAGTGATTCATTTTCACAATTTAAACCAGATTTAGTAACTTCAAAATTGATTTTTGTTTTGTGGTAAGAGATGATTTTACTGAATTGCAAGTATTTTATCATGTTGGATGCATTTCTTTTTTTAATACAACTCTTTCCTTCCCCATTTCCCGATACCAAAGCCTTAATATCAAGCTTCTCAACTTCTCCCTGAACAAAGTGGAAGCTGAAAGACCTGCATGTTCATAGGAAGCAAACACCCAGCAGTCAAAAGTAAAGACTTTGCAGGTGTTTGTCCAAAAAGATTTGCTGCTAGATGCCTTAAAAGGACAGAGCAACGCTGGAGAAACAGGGTCTGTAAAGTTTCTAAATCCATCAGTACACTCCTTAACGTAAAGTGTGATCATATCACTGTGGATTTGTCGCAACTGAAATAATCACTGCAGTATTTCACAAGAATATTGCAAGCGATTTTCTGATATCGTGCAGGAATTTCATAGACGGATCTGAAAATCCACAACTGAACCCAGATTATCGCTCATAACACATATTTTAAGAGTGTAACGGTAATAATCTGGTCCACTGCCACAAGCTCAGCTCCTGCCCTGCTGTATATTTTCCGTTTCAGATTAGGAAAAAAAAAATAAAAAATGTGTGACCATCTCCAATCCACACTGATTGAAAGACAGTCAAGTCTTATTCCTTGATTACACTGGATGTTTTAAAATCAAATGTTTTCCTTTAAATACATCCCATAATTAGGAACAAAACACAGAAGCTAGTCCCAATCAGCAAATCCAAACACTCGAGTAAAATGCTTCAGCAGCTTTTACTCTAAACCAAATACCAACACCAGCTTCTCTTTCAGCCGTATGACCGAAACCGAAGCTCCCACACCATCCACCAAGAGCCAAGTGCTTCATTATGATCCACCCTCAGCCCTTCCCACCCATTTATGTATTAAGGCTTTCATCTGTCTGCTTAGTCAGTCAGCATAGAATCATAGCCTTAATAATCCTTTTGTAAGGATCACCTTATGACAGGACATAAAGGAATGGTCCAACCAAAATAAAGACAGATCCACATACGGGTGAAAACACAGTGGACCGTCTTTACTGACTAGGGAAATAAAATAATCAAGAAAGAAGTGTTTAAAGGTATACTAAGCAAGGTATAGCTAAACATAACCTTGTATCAATGTATCATTGTAGGAACTCCTTGCCTTATTTTATGTTGCCAATTTATCTGGGGGAAGACTTCCAGTAAAACCCACTGACCACTAACCAATGACCCCCCACTTTTATATTGTCTTAGCTTTAGCTGCTCAACTTGTAAATGTTTGTTTCTGGATCTTGCAATATTAAAACAACATCTCTCAAAGTGAGGTTTGTACAGTTCAATGGAAACTAGAAACTTTGAATTTAGAAATACCAGCTGCGTAGTATGCCTTTAAACCCAGAGGAATCTTGGCACCTCAGAGAAAGTGACAATAAAGAGAGAAATTGTTGAATATAAGTGTGATGATGAAGTTAAATAGAGTACACATTAGCCAATCACAGAGAAACATACCGGCAATTTTTGGTTTGTAGTTTAAATGTACATTTCAGTTGGGTTAATAAGGATCCTTGTTTATCGTTTTATTTCCACTTCCTCATTCCAGACTAACCAGTGCTGAATGACGCACTAGATAGTCTTGTGTTTTTCCTCATGCTTCACCGTAAACACATGCAGCTTTCACATTTTAACTGCACGTCAAACTCTACTGAAGCTTGCACAGAGTAATGTAAGAGCCACTGGAAAAAATCCAGAAGGCTGGGTAGACGGCCTCAGCGAACTGGAAACTAAACGAATGGAAGGGATACGCCCTGTCTGCCACGTTATAGAACGTAGCCCTGCCCTCCTCACAATCCAACAGCACCCCGACACGCTTAGGGTTCGGATTGACCAGCACCACCTCCGAACTGTTGTGCCAGGCCGACAGCTTCACGTTGAACCACTCGACGCACCAGGACTTGCTGTTGCGACCGAGCCTGCTGGTGGGGCCCTTGCGGTCGATGCTGCTGTAAGCCAGCCCGATGCCGATGAAGTTGTTGCTGCTCAGTCGCACCTCCCAGTAATGGCGGCCTGCGGAGAAGCCCTTGGAGGCCAGCACCTGGGAGCAGACGGCGAAGCGCTCTGGGCAGTCGGGGTAGTTTGTGTGCTCGTCGGACACCGAGGCCTTAGTGAAATTCTCGCTTAGTTCAATGCGTTTATGGGCCGTTTTTTGATCAAAATTGAGCACGGTGCCATCTAGTGGAGACAGAACAAAAGTCAAGTTTAACGACAAACGCCTGCCAATCAGAGAAGAGGGAAAGATATTGGTTTCCTTACATTTCATAAGGTCACTTCGTTTCTCAGCAGAGCTTATCTCTGAGGGAATGTCTGTAGTCTCTGTGAAGGGAGACAGGAAAACACATTTCAAGCATTTTGTTCTATTTCAAAGTGTTCAGGTGCATCTCAAGTTAGAATCTCATCAAAAAATCAATTTATGACAGTAATTCAATTCAAAAAGTCTTAATTATGATATCGGTCTGTTTCTAATGATTATATATTTCAATTGTTTTGTTGAAGGTTCTAGCAGATGACTAATGAAAATCCAGTTTCTCAGAACATTACACAATATCAACTTAAGATGCTTTTTTAATGCAGATATGCTACTGTTTACACTACAATGGAGAAAACTGATAACTTGACCATTGTCCTGAATGCAGTTTGTTTTAAACACATTGCAACATTTAAATCTGGTACCTACCAGTTACTTCTTTGTTTTCAGCAGCAGCAGGACGTCCCCTTGGTTTTTCTTTCACACCAAACTCCAGCAGGTTTTCTATAGATTTTCCCAGTTTCTTATTGCCTGGATTGGTTTCGGTGGTCAGACAAGGGCTTTTTGGGGCTTCTAGAGAGAAATAAGTCATAATTTTATATATCTCAAATACAACAAAAACTTCTAAGATTCACAATTATATACTACTTGGGTTGGTATATCAGAAAATCTCAAGAAAAAGCCATTAGCTTGTAGGTTTTCAATGTACTCCATTGGTGTATGTTTTTGGTTTGTGTTTGATTAAATTACTTTAGGAATGTGGTTTTTTTGACTGATGAATTGAAAAAAAGTTGTGTTTTTCTTACTTTGAGGTTTCTTCTTTTGGGCCAGTTTGCCCTGAGGAGCTGGACTGTGGGATCTGGGGAGTCGAGGGTTCGGCAGGGGAATGCTTGGCTCTGAAGAAAGTGACAAACATGACAAATACAATTTTATTACGCATCTCTTAGGAATGAAATGGATTACAGACACATAAATTGGCAGATTGAAAACAGGTGTTGGAGAGATAAACACACCGAATTCCTGTCCAAGAATCGTAGTTGAATACCCAGAGGCAGAAGCTGCTCTTTCACCTGAAACATGAGTTTAGTTTCTTAGCCTTTCATGCTTTCATCTAAATAATTAAATGCATTTCCTCCAAGACACCACCTCGCTAAATCACTGCACCAGTTAGAGTATTTGGTTTGATTGGTTTCCTTTTCTTTTTCCTCTCCACATATTAAACCACTCACCTGCTGCAAATGTGCCAGTATTTATGTCTGAAATAAAATTGGATATTTACTTCACTATGCTTTTATCGTGCAACTACACAGGGTGGAGCCACCAGCTCATAAATGTGCTTGCATAATCACCTGCTATGAGTTTGGGGATTCTGGCCTCCACGGGTTGCTTCAAGAGCTCTGTCAGGTAGTTCTTCAATGTCAAAGCAAAGGCCTCGGATTGCACGACCTTCTTGGAGTCCAGAGTGATTCGAGGGCTGTAAGGGTCATAGCTTACAGCCTGGGGAAGGTTAAATGAAGTCTGCAGGCACAGAACAACAGAGAGGTATTCATTTGGAAATGTGTATTTTGATGACCAGCCATCATGTGCGTGCAGCAAATATTTTGCATTTTATGTTTCTTTCTTTTCATTCTATGCATGAAGAAAAGGGTTGGGTAGAAGAAAAGTGAATGTTTGTGTGCAGACAGTGCTTGGTAGAAATGTATTCCTTATATTTGCATTTTACCATATTACAACCATGCACCATGTGTTTTATTGTGGTTTTATTTATGAGACCAGCACAAAGTTGAGTTTAATTATTGAGGTTAATGCATGGCTATGTCAACCAAGCAAGTTAAAAATGTGTGTTGCAATTAAAGCAATAAATCGTTCGGGAAAAGTCTTCCATTAGGTCAACAATGCAATGAAGACTGAAATGTTTTGTCCATTTTCTTCGCAAAATATCTCAGAGTCAGATTGGAAGGTCCAATGCTTAGGTCTTACCAAAGATTCTCAGTTAGGTTTAAGACTTTGACTGCGCCATTTTGACACATGAATGTGCAGCTACCCAAGAACTAAGATGGTTCGGTTTGCTGCTTGTATGATTAATGCTCTCATTTCTGTCAGACCATTTTCATTTTAAAACGATGACTTGAACAGTTTTCTATGAGCTGTTCAAAGATTACGATACTTAAAAAATAAAAAATTATTTAAACTTAATGGGACACGTTGTTCATTTTGCTGTTTGCCGTTATCCCACCTGCAGGAAGGCCAGGGTTTGGGACTGACCCAGCAGACAGAAGATTTCCTCCTTAGCTTTGCCGATGTTGTCGACGTTCTCGCTGAACTTTGAGATGAGACCTTTGATTTTGGTTTCACCGGTCTCCACCTCTTTGTCTATTGCCTTCAGGGCGTCACCCTCCTCTCTGGTCATCATGTCCCGCATCTGCTGATACCCGGCCGACAAGGCACTTTTCCTGTGGATAGCCGACTCCTTGTGAGGAGCACAGCAGCAACAATTAACCCCACAACACAACAAACTGAAATCAACAACATTACAGTTATTCATTCAAGCTTTAATCGTTCAAATGATACAAACCCTTAGCTTGTTCTGCATGACCCTCATTTGAGAAATTACACTCTCGTTCTTTGAAAGCTTTCCATCCAGAAAAACTAACTTCTCTCTCAGGTCCACCTGTGAGCAGAGAAAATAACGACTCATTCATTCATATCATGTGTCATTATGTATGAATGGATAAATATGCATTCAGTTCATGTAGATGCAACATTATTTCATGGTGAAGTGCTGAAGCACAGCATGTATTTATTTGACTCGTCAATCCTGTTCAGATTCACCGGTGTTACGGCTGACATTGTGACTGAAATGAACAGAGTTGTTTGCGATAAAATATCGACTTCAACAGTCAACAAAATCAATAATTCAACAGCACACTATCAGTTCCAGGCTGCGCAACAACCGCTAGTTTATAATTTATTACTGCATATTTACTTTATTAGTCGTTAATGACGTAATAAACTCATGTTGCTCTGATAAGTTGTCTTTGGTAAACTCGAGGTTTACGAGGAAAAACAACTCCTACAATGTATCGTCTCTGCTCAGGTGATTCACCTTCTGACCTTTGACCTATATGATCAGAGTCAGTTTAAGCTAATTCATGGGTGAACCATGAAATATTTCAATTAACACTTATAACAAGATGACTTCAAGTGTTAATGAGTTGCTCATTTAATCTCCCATAGCTACTTCTAAATTGAAATATTTTTAAAAAACATAAATTATTGATTTAATGTTTAGATTTAAACACTATTGTTACAGCTGGATCTCAATAAATAAAAGTAGGTGCATTTTTTTACAGGCTGATAAAAAATATTACACCAGAGAAATGTTTGTAAATAAACTAAGCTTCATAATCATCTCAAGGCCGTTTACATCTGATGCTTGTCCACCTTCACCTAACAAGTTTTTCCTTCCACTCAGCTTTCTGTCAATGTGCTCGTACACAAATTCAATTCAAATTTAAAAACACTTTATTGATCCTAAAGTAAAATTAAATGTTTGCTATGTGAACCACTGGGTTCTCCAACAGTGACTTCATGTCCTAACCTTCCATGTGGTTGGTTTAAATGACCATCTGCTGGACAGTGGTTACGACTGTGCAGATCATAATGTGTTGGGTTACATTATACACAAACTATATTCAGAGAATCATAAGGAATCATTTTCATTATTTCAGGAATTACTTCTATTTTTAGTTGCCCTTGTATTAGACTGAACTACCTCTTTCTTGCTCCTTTGCTCCTCTGGAGAGGTGAAGGAGCAGCCTTTGTGGACCTGCTGCAGGCAGAGGCTGCAGATCGGACGCTGGTGTTGGCTGCAGAAGAGCTCCATCAGCTTGTGGTGGTCGGTGCAGATCCGCTCCATCAGGTCCCCGACGGGCGACGTCAGCTGGTGGAGGCGGAAAATGGGGTTCTCCCGGTGGGGCCGCAGGTGCTCCTCACAGAAGGAGGCCATGCAGGTGAGACAGGTCTGGGCTGCCTCCGCTTCCATACAGGTGTCACAGCGGACCACATCCCTCTTCTTCTCCTCGGGTTTGCTTGCAGCAGCAGCAGCACCTTCGGTCTTGTTGGACCTGACCCTGAAGGTCTCCACCACGGTGCTGAGGACCGTGTTCTTCTTCAGCTCCGGCCTGGTGGCGAACAGGGTCCGACACTGGGGGCAGCTGTAGGAGTCCTTCCAGGTGGCGAGCAGGCAGTTCTGGCAGAAGTTGTGTCCGCAGGGGATGGTGACCGGGCAGTCAAAGGTGCTCAGGCAGATGCTGCAGGTCAGCTCGTCCTCCAGGCTCATGAGAGAAAAGCCAGAGTCGTCGGCTTCGGCCATCATGAAACCTACAGCTGCAGTGACGAAGAAACGAAACTTAAAGGCGGCGCATGACAAAACGAAAGTAAGAGACAGATGGTACGGATTCGTTTACGAAGAAAAGTTCGAAAATTTAAATAATATGCATCAAGATTGTATCAGTCGGCTGCTTTTAAACAAACATGCAAATATTACGTGCCGATTGTAAGAACCTTTAATTCCTTTAGTTCAACACTGTCGTGAGTAGACAGTGTCACGCAATTTCATAACCGAGCCGCGAGCACTAGTGTTAAACTTCCGCTTTAAATTCCCAATAAATTTCTCTTACAGTACCTTAAAGTTTTCGTGGACGCAGTTCAGGTCGGGTTTTCAGAGCAGTCTGTCTCAGACCGAGGGGGAACCGCGGAACACCGAGGTGAACCGTGACAGATCGGCTCTGAGCAAAGTCCCTCCCTTTGTTTAATAGCAGGTGTGGCGTTACGATCAAGTCAGAGCTCATTTCACAACAAAACTCAGTCTGCTGTAGTTTCGACCAGTGATTGGCTATTCTAAAATATGATAAATTACGTAATCACCAGCAGGCAGTGGCGGAGCCAGAGGGGGGGCCAGTGCCCCCCCTGTCATCTGATTGGCCCCCCTAGTGGCCCCCCCAGATGATTGACATGTAACAGCACCAGGTTATTCCTGTACATTATTTGGAATCATTCTAAGCCAACCTAATATCTAAAGAAGAAAAACAATAATAAATATATCAAAAGAAAATGTATAAAACTTTATATAAGTCCATGTGATGACATAAATAAATAGATTTTTATCAGGCGCGATACCAGCCTCCTTTATACTCATAACAACAAGCTGATATTCTTCTCCTGGATGTTTCAGTTATGCTGCGCTGTGGTGCAATTCAAAGGCTAAAGCACTTCACACCTGGTGGTTGTAAAACACCAATAAGTTATTTATTGATCCTCCGCAAAAAAGAGAAAAAAACAAAGAGGGGCCGACAATGTTCCTAGTTTGGATCAGAGGTGACGCTACAGTTTTTTTCGTTGTCCGTCAAAGAAAAAAATAATTTTATTTCTAATTTGTAGTCATCAAACGAAACATTTATTATTTCTCTGCTAGAACGTTTTTGAAATCAGGTAACAATTCACGAAATGACGTGATTAGAAGACGACAACTTTAAAAGTCTAGCTCCGCCACTGTCAGCAGGCCCGCGCAGAGATCACTAAAGGGGCAGGTGCTCAACAACAAAAAAAGGTCACATCTAACCACATTCTAGGACAGAATATTAACAAAGCCGCTCAGCTTTCAGAGTTTAATAAACAACGATAAATTACAAAAATTTGACGTATACAACCAAAGCTAACGAACATCTCCATATAGAGCATAACACTATGCCTATGTAAGATATTTTATTAGTAATTTCTTTCTGCAGGTCTATTTTGTTACAGGAAAGTATTGCAATATTCAAACCCGCAATTTAGCAGGATATGCAAATCAGAGCTAGACCAGACATATTTTGTCTTTACAGAATTACACTATTAAAAATATAAACAAGGGTACAATGCAACCTTTTAGTGACTGTAATCTATAAAACAGAGCTGCCTGTTTGCTGCACTTGCAGTGGAGATGAACATGGTCCATTCAGGAAAGCAGAGCTGCATCAAACTTTAACGTGGAACTGCAAAAAAAACAAACAGATAAAAAAAACAAACAAAAGCAAAAATTGAATTGTTAATGCATCGAGCCATCATTTGATCCAGGTGCACTAAACCAGGGAGAGAACTAAAGGACAGACTTTGGGGACCCCTGATGTAGAGGGATGGCATGCTCCAAAAAAGTTTTTTGTCAGTTGTGCCCTGAACTGCAGTTATTTACATGCCCCATCTGTGGGAGTGCATTCCACTCCCACAGACAAACATTGGCACTTTTGAGTTGAACAAACAGGCACTTTATATGGCCAAACTCTGCAACATTTTAATGGCGTTTAATCTGACATTTGATTTGTAGTTTTCAATCCACTGCTACATTAAAGGGCTATCCTAGGGTCTTTTTTTGTGTAGGTATCTCCATTTGATAATTTCTCATTTGAAACTTATTCTGACTTATCAAAACAGAAGTGGATAATTAGCTGAACCAAGGTTTTTGAAATACAGCTTATAGATTTCTAACAGAGGATATTCTAGAGACATAAGACTCAATGCCAGGGTTATATTTAGGGTATATAGCACAGAAACAAAAGGAAAATAGAAAGTCATGGATCACAGAGTAACTGTTCCTATACATTCTTCTGAACTTAAATATTAAGCAAAAATAAATGCTTCAGACAGTTGCATTTATTTTAATGGGGTCAGATTTAAAAATGTCAAATGGGACTCTTTGTAGTTTTTTACATTTTATTTATCAGACAGGTTTACATGTAAAACATACTTGACATTTTGGTACAAAAAAGAAGCGGAAAATGTTGATAAACCTTGTAGGTTTGTTGAGTCTAGCACAGGCATTTATACAAAATGAGAAGTGTGTCTGTCCGGGCTCAGGTGCTGTTGATGTGGGGCTTTTCAGGGTGCTGCGTCTTGTTCTGGCTGCTGCTGTAGGCCTCGTTGAGCTGCTGCAGGTCCTTCATCAGGCCTGCAAACTGTTCCTCCTGTGAGCAGAAGTGAAAGCAGCCATTAATGTACTGTCATCATTTAAAGTTGTACTAAAAAAGAATAATCTGCTTGGGTTCAAACATGGCCTCTTCTTAAACATAATTGAAACTTTTAAACCAAATTTCTTGTAGGATCCAGGTTCAGTGAGTACAAAAAAAAAAAAGCCATAAAACAAGTCTCTATGCTTTCCTTTACCACCATGCTGGACTGTTGATTTAAGGTTTTTCTGCTGCTTCGTTTTTGTTAAACACAGTGGATCACATTGAGGCCACATTTCCATTATGCTGCCTACGTCTTTCATACACTTCTTCCCTTTGTTCAGATTCAGCCTGGCACATGTAGGTGGCGTTGCCATTTTCCTCTTACAGACAAGTGGCTAATTCCTGGCAACCTTTCGAAACAAGTTAAACTTGTTGTTTACTAATTGTACTTAAATGTGAACATGTGAGTCCTAGCCACTCCTATGAAGACTGGAAGCTGTTTTGAATATTTTCAACTTGCTAAAAAAACATTGTTCTGTTCCGTGTTTGAATGAAAAAATGTCATTGTCTTTCTCCCATCATGGCACCTGAATGCATAACACCAGAAAAGGCTGAGAAGTTGTTTTTGTAAAGCTTCCAGTCAGAATTATTTTTAAACACATCCATTTGTATTTTTTATTTTTTTTGTATTGTGCGTATTTCTTTGTTTACAAGCTTTTAGCTAAATTCTTTCTTGTTCTCTTGAATTTTGCTAGGCTGCAATATGTATTGAGTCGTGTTTGAGAACATCCAACATTTAACAATAAAAAATTGTTTAGCATTTTGATGGACTGACGCATACTTGGTGCAGTATTTTCATGCTTTAATGCTCAAACTGTGTGCAGCTAACCAAATAAATTTGACTTAAATCCATATGAATTCATTCTAATTTTGAAAACAAAAAATAAATTCACTGATGGATATTTGTGTCTCTGCTTTCCTTACCAGCACATTCATTCTCTCGGCTGCGGCAAGTGCAACATCTAGCCTTCTCTCATCTTCTTCCCTTTCCTCTTCAATCACTCCCAACCTGGAACAAACACAGACGCCAGCAACATGGTGAAGTTAGAAAAAATGTGGGGAGGTTGTCTCTTCAGTTTGATCCCAAAGATTGCTTTAGCAGGCACAAAAACTAATTCTATACAATCTCACCTGAAGGTGGCACTGGCGAGCTGCTCATCTCGCACCGCCAGCAGGTTCTTCAGCTCATACACCTCAGCTTGCAGCATTGCATTCTGGTCCTGGCTTTGGATGATGAAGTCCTCGAGACGTTTGGCCATGTCCAGCTCCCGCTCTGTCACCTGCTCTATCCCCAGACGGAGCTCTGACAGCTCCTGGGCGTGCTGGAAGGGAATGACACATTTATGTAAGTGTAGGAAGTTGAAACCCAGTGTGAAATCAGTTCTGGGGACGGACGGACGGACGGACGGTGGAAACATACCCGGTCCAGTAAGCTGAACTGCTCGTTCTCGGCTTTCATCTCACCCGACTCCCTGTTGGGGTTGACAATCCATGGAACCGGTGCTGGAGCACGCCTGATGCTTTCACTCTAAACAAGGGAGACAGGAGACTGCTGGGTTTGTTTTACTGGCAAAACAAAAAAAAATATCTCTGGAAAATGTCAAATAGCATAGATTTACTGGTTGGTATCGCACGCTGAGGCCAGGCTTTACTCACAGTATCTGGTCGTGTGATAACTGGCTCATTGACCTCGGCCTCTTGCTCTTCGTGGTCCGATGTCGGCAGCGCTTCAGAGCTGATCTGCCTCTTCAGGGCTTGTTTGCCGTGACCGGGACGTCTGTGTGGAGCACTCTGGGTTCTGGTGACTGGTTTCCTCTCTCTCATGTTCTTGCGTGGTCTGCTTTCACTGCGAAATAAACAGATCAGTGTGTCATAATGTCAGTATTTCATCCATTACTGAACCATAGTAAAATCAAAATGCAGTTTTCAAATTATTCTTTTGTATCTTTTTTTTTTAACTCTTTGATAACATCTCCTGCAAAACTGCATGTAAAATTATGATCTTTTGTGATTCTAAAAAGCAAGGGAAAAAAAATGTGTTGCCACTTTAAAAAAATGTTTTAAATTGTTTACTACCAATTTTTTCTACAGCAGTGGTTGGTGGTAAATCCATTTTTATTTAGCTTCACAAACAAAAGATTAATCTATTGGAAAACCAAGGTTAACCGAATGCAGTTCATATGAAAATCTACTGTTGTCATCTTTCGTTTTGACTAGCTTTCCTTAGAGGATTTTATACATTTCAAATGATCTTCATCACTTGTGAATTATTTAACAAGTACACAGATGTCATATTGTACCTGTCTTGTAGGCCTTTGGAGTCCACAGGCAGTCTCTGGAGGGAAGACTGCAGAGGACTGTACTTTCTCAACTCCCTTGGAGGAACATACACCGGCTTGGATGGTTTTGAATGACTGCAAAAAAAGAGGCCGGTCAAAATAGCAGCATAAAGCTCACGGTAGACGCTCAAGGCACCTAACGTACCTGTTCACAATGATCCGAGGTGCTTCAGGACCAAGTGAATCACTTATCTGGTTCAAGATTGAAGGCAGAGGATGCAGCTTGTCAATTGTGTCCTGAAAACAAAAAGCTGGAAGTTAGTTTTACAAAAAAAACATCTGATGTTAACGGACTCTCGTTTGCTCTTGATTATCAACCAAACTGGAATCACTTTCCGTCCCACCTGATCCTTCTTGTAGATGATGTCCACCAGGAGGCCGTGCAGCACAGCCAGACGCAGGGGCAAGTCTACGTAGCCATCAAAGGATGTCATCGGGATTTCAGTGTCTTGATTGGACACCGTTTGCAGGAAACACCTCATCCCATCCCAGTGCTGCTCCAAGAATTCATTCATGAACAGCATGTACTCCTCCTTCTCTCCAAACCTGAATCCGCACAAACATTTCATTTGCTTAAACATTTCCACTTTCGCTCACGCAACGTTTGTCAACATGAGTTGAGATGACTAGATGCGACTCACAAGGTGGAGTTGGCCAGGTTCTGGATGACTTTGGCAGTAAGGGTGAGGGTCCGCAGGGTGTTCGGCTCCGGATATGCCTGAGTCAGTCCGAAAAGAGAAGGACTCAGGATAGCAGGACATAAGAAACGAAGGAAGAGCGAGGCAGAGATGAGTCGCTGCCCAATTTCTGCTTTCCCTTTGTCTTCACACAGCTCCATCCAGTTGGAGAAGATCTTGTTTAATTCCTCAGGAAAAGATCTGCGAAAGGGAAAGATATGCTCAATCAGTTCCTTGAAGCAATTTTTCTTTCGCTTCTTCTTCACCAAGCCGTCGTGTCTCACCCATGTATCCCGATTATCTTCTGCACCACATCTTCGCAGGTTTCCCTCAAGTGCTGCTGGTTGCTCGACAGTTCAGCAGCGGGACATTTGAGAGGGTCAACTTCACAGTTCTCCACCGAGGCGTACAGTCGGTTGATGAAGTCCCCTTCATGAGAAAAAGAAAGAAAGAATTTAAAGCAGAAAGCATTCGAAACATTTCAGTTAATGTATGTGAAAAGAAAACAGAGATGCAGCCAATCCAATCCAGTATTTGTATCAGATCTGAAATCGACCTTTCACCGATTGGATATTAATAGAGGTACCGTAAGAGAAAACTGCAGATCTCTACAGAGGAGCGACAATGATCTTCACCTGATAACAGGCAGGCTTATTTCGTTGCTGATGCTCATTCGTTTTGTTTAGTTTTTTAACGTTTAACCGCAGCTTGCCATGGATCTTAAATCGTTTGGAAATGTCGAAACCCTGCTGGGAGTCCTTGACTTGAGGTATGGATTTTTACAATCTGGATTTAATGCACTAAGCCTCTGCTGTTAACTATAACTTACAGTAAAAAAAACCCTGTTAAGACAGTTTTAAAATGTCTCCATAACATGTTCTTAACTTAAACAGGGAAGCACTATTTTAGTGAGCTGCTTGGTGAGACTTCTCATCTTTTATGTAGACACGCTCCACTCAAGAATATTTAATGTCTTCTCCCAATGCAGAATAGTTTTGATGGTGAAATGTAACAAATAAATGTTTTACAAGTTGGATTCCAACTCCAAAGAAACCACTCTAATCTTTACGCTTTACCTACCTAGTGTGTCAATCAGGTACTTCTGGCCAACCAGCTTCATATATTCATCTATGGCTTTCGTAGCCAGTGTGTTTTCTCTGAAGATCAATGCTTCCTTCTCTCCGAGTCGGTTAACCTCTGCATCGCCCAAATCAATGAGGAATTCCTGGAAAAAGCCCAACACGAACAATGAATACAGTTTTAAAACAACAAAGTGCTGAATTTCTGTTCTTGTGTTGACATATTTTCTCAACCTTGGCCTTGCCAATACTCTGGAGTACGTGGACCAGGGCTCCCGCCAGCTCCTCTTTCTCCTTCACGTTGAGAAGTGGCTCCAGGTTTCCACACATTTCTACATATCTCACTGTCACGTACTCCGCAAACTCTTTGTACTTCTCCATCGGCAGAACTTTCAGGTTCTGGAACCGGGCCTTGATGCGGAGGGAAGCCTGTGAACTCAGCACCTCCTTGTTCCCAGCTGTGGCCGACGCCTTGAACGGCGTGATGGGATACCACTTCTCTTGATAGGTCCGACCTCGAATATCTGCCAAAGGTATGTTCACGCTGCCCAGGGGATGCAAGCTGAACTCGTCCCGGGAGTGGCGCTTCTTTTTGGAGTCTTCCTCACGGAAGAGATGCAGGCTGATTTGGGAGATGGAGGGAAGATTGTCGAGCTCGAAAAATTCCCCCCAAAACAGTTGGCAGCCACCAGCTGCGCCCCCGCCACCCCCCAGGCCTCCTGAAGACCCGGAGGCACCGTCCCCAGCCATGCTGGAGCGATTAGTTGGCTTGCCGACGGCTCGACTGCTGGTGCGGGCAAACAGGGTTCCATCTAGGTGAACTTCACAGTAGTAACGCCGTTTGGGGGGAAGATCCTTTGCTTCGTTAACCCACAGACTCAAGGAGTTCTCAGTGCGCTCAATGTTGTCCTGTGAAAATTAAGGAAGGGTTTTACGTGGTATTTAGATGCTGCATAACGTATTTTTCACATGCAGAATAACGTACCTTGTTGGGCTGAGCAGCACGTCTCAGGTCTTCAATCCAACGATCGCGTTCGGCAGCCGAGGAGCAGCCGAAGCAGTGGGTGTTTTCAGAATTTATCACCTGAAACACGCAAAATTCATCCAGTTACTGAGAAGACCCAGCACTTCCAGCCTGTAGAACCCAAACCAGAGTTTACCTCAAAGCAGTACTTTTCCCCTAAGATGGAGCTGTGGACCGGTCTGATGACAGTGCTGGTGTCGGCACTCAGATCCAGACTCCCTACTGGAACCGATACGGACTCGCGGGATCCATACTGCCTGTACGTTACAAACAACAGTGAACAAGTTAAGCAGAGTACACCTTTACAAGCAAGTCCAAGCCAGGTACGAGTCTCACAGCATGCCACGGTTTTAAAAGGGACAGTTTTAAAATGGCTGAAGTTATACGCCACATCTTTTTAACGGTTTAAAGTGTTTACGTACCAAGCTATGAGAAGCGTGACTGTAAAGCATCTGGCTGCAGGCTAACTACCCACAGCAATGATCAACTAATTATAGTATTTTTACTCGGATTTATACTGTGAGAATCTCATACTGGCTAATGTACCTTAGTCCAAACCCAATTAAAAAAAAAAAGTTTACATGCACTTAGGGAATCATGCTTGTTGACGCGATTTCCCATAAGTCAATTGTCATAATATTATGACTATTTTATGTATGCATGATTTCCTGAACTAAATGGATGAGTTTGCTATTATCTTCAGCTGTTTTTTTCAGCTGAAGAAAAAAACAGCCATTGCTGGCTGGAAGAGAATTGCTTTTAAAGGAAAGAAGCAAAGTTAGATTTATTTCCTGTGCTGACCTGAGGAGGTTAAAATACTTTAGAAACATAAGAGTGTGCTTCACCTGCTCAGCTTGTTTAGTCCCGGGTTCAGTTGGGTGGCACTGTTCCTTTTGGCCTTATCCAGGCGCCGTTTGATCAGTCCCTGAGGGCGAAGATGTTACACAGGGGGGATAAATGCAATTATGTATTTCGTCAAGAGGAAACGCTATGTTGGCTCACAGTTTATCTGATGCGTACTAACTCACCCGCACACCACCGTCCTGATTCTTCGGCCGAGAGCCGCCTGGGAGGCCCACCGGGTCAGGGCTGCATTCTGAGGGTCAAGATGAAAGATGTAAAGACCAAAAGGACATTAAATCTATCACAAGGTTTTTGGAAAATATACTTTGTGTAAAAAGTAGTTTTTTTCCCTCTCAAAATGTTGTTAATCCTGGCATTTTTCACTTAGGACATTTTTAGCTTGTGAAGAAAAAAAGCTGTTGTTTGAAATACATAAACCGTTTACTTCAATGCATTTTGATAAGACATTTCGATGACATTTGGTTATCATTACCAGCTTTTTTTTTTTATTTCATTTTAAAAACTCCTTCTAAAATTCACATTTTCTACTTCTAAAAGCAGTTTATGACACATCTCCCAAGTAAAATCCAGCACCGTGGTTCCCCACCCAGTGGACACATTTGTTTACCGAAGGGAACATTTGTCAAAGCTGCAGTGATAGTCGATGAACCCAGAATGAGCCAGACAGGATGTGGTTTTTAGTTGGAGACTGATAGCTACAGAAATCATAGTCAAACTTAGAAGCTTCACGAATGGGGATTCTGTGAGTCTTTCATGTAAATGAACTTCTTCAAAATCTTCAATACATAATTTCCTCTTCTTCTTAATTTCTAGAGTCACTTCTTCAGAATGAAGTTAAAGTTACAAGGAAAATGTGTATTTTTGCCAACAAAGCATTTAAGTTAGAGCACTGTCGGACGTTTTGCTTACCTAAAGCTCCTCCGCAAACAATCCAGCGTCTAAATCCCATCATTTATTCCGAGCTGAAAAAGGCGTTTCGCTGTCTTACTTAAGAAGCTGTGTCTCTAACATTTCCTTCCTCTGTTCAGTAAAACATGCTGCTCCTGATGCCGTTCAACAACCGAGCCGATTCAGGATTGTCATCTCAAGATTGCGGCTTCTACCTTTTTCTTTAATATTTAAGCGGAAATCAGACAAGATGCTTCTTGATCCCTCCCTGTGCTTCTCTATCCCCCCCCTGTGCTCTTCTTTCTCTGCGTCTGTTCATTGGACTGTTTGAGCAACCAGCCGCGATGTTATCTTCCTCAGTAACTCACAGAGGAAGCAATTTGACAGTCAGCCTCACAATCAAACATTCAGCCATTTCCTCTGTGACTTTGTGCAGAATCACATGTCTGATGTCAACATACAAGATGCTTTTTCCAACTTTAATTTGTGTGTCTCACTTCGTGTCTCACTTGTGTGTGTGTGTGTGTGTGTGTGTGTGTGTGTGTGTGTGTGTGTGTGTGTGTGTGTGTGTGTGTGTGTGTGTGTGTGCGTGCGTGTGTATTGACCTGCGTCATTGTCGGCGAGGTTCTGAACACTGAGGTTGGACAAACAGCTGCTGACACGGTTTCGGATCCACGTCGTCGGCTGAGAAAGACACACACGTTGAAACTCTCCAAAATTAGACAAATGTGTTTTTTAGAATGGCTGTGAAATGTACAACAGGTGCATCTGAAAAAGTCAGGAAAGTGTATTTATTTCAGTTATTCAATTCAAAACTGAATTGAAGTATGTGAGTGATGCTCTCTGTATTATATAGATCCATTAGACACAGAGTGACATTTCAAGTATTTATTTCTAGTATAGCTAAGAAGGACAAGAACATAACAAAGACCTAAAAAGTTGTTTTTTGGAAAATTTTAAAATTACATGACACCAATAACAGGACATAAAGTAAATGCCACCGCACACAAAATGATCCAGGTTAATCATTCGATTACTATCCTTCGGCAATATCCATTATTGACTACTACACTTCTTCCTTCCACTCAACTTTCCATTCATTAATTTAGAATATGCATCTCAGTTGTCAGATCAAAAGTACCTTTTGAAAATAACAACCTTAGTATTAAACACTTTTTATTGAGTCCACATTTCTGTTTTTTAAATATATGTATATATTTATAGATCTGATGTAATATTTAAATTTAAAATTTCATATTCTTATTAAGATCGCTGGAGATAGGCACCAGCTCCCCTTGTTGTTGCCCATCTCAGCAACAGCAGGCTCATCTCCACGTGCTTAGGGATCAGGGTGTCAGACAGTGGATTAATGAATGAACGTTCTCATTGTCAGTGGAAATTATCTTAATTAAAAGAAATTGAGGCTTTTAAGCATCCATCTGTGTGTTTCACATGGTGATAAAATTCCTGAAATAAATGGGTTTTTCATAAATATTCTAATTCATTGAATTGGTCTGTGCATGATTTACAGAGATAGTGAACTTAGGGTTTCACTTCCTCTAAGCTACAATCATCACAATTTATGAAACTGTTTAGAAGACATCACTCTGTGTGCAATAAATCGATGACCTGAAATAAATTCACTGTTCTGTTTTTGTAAAAAAAAATGTTTTAGATAAACCTACATACAGGTCGTATAACCGTGAGACTTGTTACCTCATCCTCTTGAGTGATGAGGATTTGTCCGTCTCCCAGGATGCAGTTGGTGATGTCCCATAAGGGGACCTCCTGCGGTGGGACCCAGTTTTGTCTTGTAAATTCACCAGCTGCAGCATGCGCCGGCTCAACCTCCTTCAAGTCTGCAAGAGGACATTGACTTCACTTACACGCACAGTCGATAAGGAAAGAGGTGTCTGTGATCATTTCGGGCGCACGGTGACCCTTGTTTGTTTTTTTATTTAGTTCTAGTAATTACGGCCTTATCTCACTCGCCGTGTGGCCACTCCCCTTTACTGATGCTATCCGTTTCTTCATGACACACCAAGAGATACGGATATCCTGTTGTTTCTCAGTAGCTTTGCTCAACTTCCTTCTTAATTTGCATTGTCTCTGTGTTTACTTTTAAAAACTATTTCTTGCGGATGCAGAAAAATGAAGATACTGAGAAAACCACTGAATAAATGAAGGGTTGCTGAGAAACAATGTTTTTTGAAGAAAAAAAAAATCCCTATAATGATTTTCAACTACATTGCATTCACCCAAACCACTTGTTGAAAGGATCCTCGAGAAAATGACCAGACTGCTTGTTGGTACCTTTTTCTCTCCAACTTTAGGATTAGAAGAACCTGTTCATTGGCATTTATACTTTGTCCTATCCCAATAATCTAAGTGATTATTAGACAATAATATCAGGAGGAAAATGTGTTGTCAGCTGGTGTTTTTTTTAAGTGTAACCACCTTCATGATCTGTGGTTGATTGTTTTTGATTTGGGTGAACAGAATAGATAAACCACTGTGATTTTGTTTTTATATTCAAACACCTTCTTCACCTGCAGGATCAGTTCCAGGTTTTATTGCCGCTACTTGAAGCTAAAGAGATTTTCTGTCCAAATGCAGTGCAGCATAAAGTGTGCCATCTTGTGTCGTAAGTTAATTATCAGTGCTCTGCAGTTCTCTGCCCTGCTGTTTGCGGTCAGAAGGAGTCATGCACAAAAATCCAAAATCTGCTTTTTTTTTTTTTTTAATAATCACTTTCATCTGCCCACACACAAGATCTAGGATCTAGTTTGAAATGTCTATCAGACGTCATGTGACTGTTGGGTGTTGCTCACACCTTTTCCTTCTTCTCCCTTCTCATCACTGAACACGATGCAAGGACACCGGGTTAAAAGTTTGACTTGTCAATCGAGAAGCAACTCGGGGGGTTGCAGGTCTCCCAGCAACCACATGTGCAATTTGGAAGCGTGTAGTTCTCTCTAGTCTGGGGCCATTGTCATGGGGAGCTCAACACTTACAGATGCTTATGTCAAATGGGCTACACCATTTTATCTTATGTTCATTGTGTGTTTTTTTTTCTTTATATGAAACTTTTGCTCCAGCTAGAATAATTAGACAATAGTTAAAGTCAATTAGCCTATTTAGTTTGGCAGCTCAATGTCTGCTTTAATAGGTTGTAGCCTTGAAATCAGTGTTACTTCTCCTTTAAATTCTCTGATGACGAGCCGTTGCTCCTCTCTACCAAACCTGGAGCCAATGATGCCAGCAGTGTAATTAACACCCACGATCTGAACACAGATGTTTGCTGCCTCTCTAGAGCCGTGCAGAGGCCATCCACATTCTGGCTAATTGGTATTGTTAAAGTTCGGTGTCAGTCCAGTGTAAAGAGGACCTCATAGCAGTCGGAAATAAGAAATACACCAAGCACAGACTCCTTGATAAGCAGTTGTGTTTTCCATGTTTCTACATGCAGGAAGCAGATGGAGAGGCTGAAATTAATTAGTTGCCGTTTGTGAATTACCTGGATATAACTGTGACTAATATACAGTATATTCCATATACAGACATTTTCATATATAATGATGTAAATGAGGTTATACAAATTCACACAAACTATATGTGCTAAAGTGATTGATGCTGACCATTGGTTGGACTTAATTTTACAAAGGATGTTTTTGCTGATAAACTATAAATAATTTTTTTTTACCAAGTTCTGTCAATGGTAATTACAAAGGAAAATTAAAAAGCAACATATACAACATGTAATACTGACATCTGAACTTTCACATCAGTGTAAAACTGGAAAAACGAACAAAAAACAAATTTATAAAGGTTCTTTTATTTTACGATATGTCAGTAAACTGGACATCGTTGCTTTCTCTCTCTCTCTCTCTGACTCTCTTGTGCATCATCTGTATCAGGTGTGGGCAAAGACTGCAATCAGGCTTATTTTAAATGCAAAATACAAATTCATAACCTTTAATGGGGAGCTCAACACTCCCCATTAAATTTTAATTGTAATTCAAAGTTACAATTCGTGTAACTGAATTGTCTGGCGGTTTAGGCTTCATTAATCATCAACATCATCACTACGTTTCATCCTTGCACCGATTGTTTCTTATTTTGATTTTATTTTTATCTCTGATGTTATTTGAATGATTTTATTACTTCTATTGGTTGCATCTTGAATTGAGGTGGCTTTGTTTTTTTCATTATTTGTGTATTCTCCTACCAGTCTTTTGACTGAAAACACTGTCCAAAGTTTTCTGCATTACTATTATTATTATTTTTATTTTATTTTATTTGTGCACAGGGCCAGCGTGTATTTGGGCAGACATAGACCTATATTATTTTCAGGATGTGATTATTAATACACCACCAAGATGAACCACTTTGGTCTGGACTCTGAGGTGACAATAATGTGGTAGTTGAGGGCGTGGCCTGGAGCATGATGGGGGTTGGGTCCACAGTGATCAGCTCACCCAGGATGCCCTTCATGCTAGAGCTGCAAGTTCAAATAGTTGACACATTTTTGAATCAACTAATGTTGACTAAAAAATTGACCAAAACTAGAATATACTTTGCAATTATTTCTGCTGCACGTTTCTGCTCAATGCATCACTGATTAATGCGATGAACTTCTGAAATATTTTCAATCTTCCACTTTTTTTTGTACCTACAAAACAATCCAATAGTCATAATTAAAAGAAGCCACATGCAGAGTCCTTTCATTTCAAAGTAAGTTAATAATATGTCCAGCTTGTGTCATTTTTCTATTAATGACTTCCATTTTTAAAGTCAGCTAGTTTACAGTAATAGCACCAGACGCTGTTTTTCAGTAACTGACATCTGAGAAGTTCCTTCTCACCCTTAAATTAAGCTTCTCACCATGCCAGCTCGGTGGTTAAATACGAGCCTCATATGGTTTTGTGAAAAAAAGGTGTCACATACCACACCTTTGTGCCACCAGAACATCTGAAATGCTACAGGAAATCATAGCCTCACCACATGTGGTGAACGTTTTACTGCTTTAGAGCCGGACGCACTTTTACGTGGGAAAGTCCACTTTTTGCAGAGATGAAGTTCCGTGCAACCTAATTGTTTAAAAGTTGCTTCGTCATCTTAAACGTGAAACTCAGCACAGACTGTGTTTTTTTTTTTGTTTTTGTTTCTTAAAAAAAATACTTTTATCGTAGACTCAGATTGTGTGTCGGTACCTGGGAGCAGCGCATGCTCGCTGTTGCGGCTCTGCAGCCTCGGCCTCTTGAGCTTCTGGGTCACGTTCCACAGGTACTTCTTGAAGATCGTCCCCCCGCTTCCTTTCGACGAGGGGTCATTGGAGGAGGCCCCTGCAGCCTCTGGGGCAGCTGATGAGGAGGAGGAGGATGAAGCTGGCTGGGCTGAGCTGGCGGAGCTGGAGGAAGGTGATAAAGCTGCAAAAAGAGATCCAGGAGGCTCGGACAGAGCCCTCCTGAACGGGTTCTTCCTGATGACCCCAGCACCTTTTTCAGCCTTGGTTGCCTCTCCACTTTTCCCACCTGTTGAATTCTTGTCCCCAGGATCCTCACTCAGGGCTTTGCGCCAGTTTTGCATCTTGCTCCACTTGTTGCTGGAGGCCTTGTGGATCTTGTCGATAGTGGATGTGGAGGCGGCTGCAGCCCCGTCTCCTTCTTCTCGCGGCTCATTGAGCGTTCCCTTGGAGCCGGTGTGCCACTTGTAGGTGTTGAGGGGATCAGTGGTCTCAGACGGTTGAGGATGCTCGACAGGAGACTCCTTTTCCTTCTCTGGTGACCCCTGCTCCTTTGACAGAGGCTGAGCTGCATGCTCTGAATCTTTCTCCTCGGTGCCCATTTCAGATTTGACTTGCCTGCTGCTGAACTTCTCTCCAATTTAGAGCTGCATTAACTGCCTTCATAGGAGGTTTCTCCAACGTCCTTTCTGAGTTACTGCTATCTTGAAGATTTTTTCATATATATTTATTTCTGCTCACACAGGCAAAGTAGTCCTCCCTGGTTCAGGCTCGGTACTTGTCTCGTTTCCTGTCTCGTAAAAAAAAAACGTTATCCGGCAACAACAGTCTCAGAGCTGCTCCGCCTGCGGTTGCTCTGCTGCAGGACCCAAACTCCTCTGCTGCGTGTGCCGTTTGCTTCCTCATTGAGTGCCACTGAGAACTTCACTTTTTTACACAAAATCCTGCTATTTTTGTCTGCTGTTTATGTTCTGAATAATAAAAAAATAATAAAACTTCCCTCTCTCACTTCCTGTTCTGCTTTAATTGAATGTTTTAACTACGACAAACTGAAATACAGTTTTTTTATTTGTTTCAAAGTAAAAAAAAATAAAAATAATTGTTACTATTTTGAGAATGTGGTTTACTGTCAGGGTGTGAAAGGTAGTTAACAGTTTGTTTTTTTCTGTAGGTGCAGTTTTGACAAATTTTGAGTCGTCTGTTGTGGCACAGCGGTCTGAGAAAATGCGGCTTTGCATGATTTTACTCAACAGGTTCTTGAGCTTGGTGACATTTACATCAACACATTTCACACTTGAAGTAAAAATACTTAAGAAAATGAATTCCAGAAAGGTTTGCACATAATCTGATGTACATTGGACCTATCAGTATCCACCTCCGCGCAATTGTCAGAGGTTACCTGTGGGCGTACTATGGACTGTTGACTGTTAAAATCAATTTCCTGTGAAAGCAAGCCTGTGCTTCCTGTCACATCAGTCTCAGAGTCACAAAACCACTTCCTGTTCTCGTTCTTCTCTCAGCTTATTCACACCTGCAGGGTGTCCTACTAACGCCTGATGGCACACTGATCCACAATTTAATTCAATTCAGTTTATCTGTTAAAGCACTAAAATTCACAGCAAATGTCATACTGAGGTACTTTACAAAAATCATTTAAATCCAATCATACATACAGTCCAACTGATTATGAAACGGCACAAAAAGCTCAATTAATTACTCAAAGTTTCAACAGTTTCTATCTAGGGAAGCCCAGCAGGTTGCACCGAGTCACTGACCTGTGGCATCCACTCCTCCTGGACGAGCACGTGGCAACAATAGACAACCGCTTGCATTGTGATGTTGACTTTATGGCAATCTCTCATGCCAATGATGCATGTGGCGACAGTGGAGAGGAAAACCTCCTCTTTAACAGGAAGAAACCTCCAGCAGAACCTGAGTCGATTCAGGCCAAATGCAACGACCGACTGGTGGGTTTGAGAAGACAGAGCAGATACACAGACACAGAACTCAGGTAGGAGGATTAAGTTACAGAAAAGCAAAAAGTTAATAGCAGTAAAGAGAGAGAAAGAGAGAGAGAGAGAGAGAGAGAAAATCAATGATAGTGGAAATCAAATAAACATGAACTCATGTGAAAACATTAATTGTTAGAAATGTTGTCCCTTTAGAAAACGGATTAAGTAATTAATTTGGAAACCGAAGGATTTTTCCAACACTGACACTTATATACATCTGTAAAATAATAAAAGTAAACTCCAGTATTGTGGATTGCATGGGAATCTCGAGGAGCTGGATATTTGAAAAGCTCACCATCTGATCTCATCACTAAGATTTTACAGAGTTATCATGATTAATTTGTCAAAATAAACATCTGAGCAGTTTACGGTAATTTAATTCTGCCAGTTAAAGCTGTAAGTGACTGAAACATGGAGCCAAAGTGGAAACTGCAGGCAAGAGCTCAGTCACCGAATAACACAGTCATAAACTCCCCTCTGGTGGTGACAATAGGGAAGCGCAACGATTTTTCTTTGTTGTTCCGAATACCTAGATGCATAGTTATGTGTTTTGGTTATAATGATAACCAACATTTTAAGTTGGATTTATGATAGGCATGTTTTTGTCTGTAAAATCCAGGAAAGAAGAAAACGAGTTCAATATCCTGGTTGAGTTTAAAAATAATGACATTTTTTGTGGAGCATGTTGATTTGCTTTGTTATAAATTTTGTTTTGTTATAAATTTAACTGGGCACCAAGTGATTTCATGCAGAAAGAGTAAAAAAAAACACCTATGGCTTCAAGGCTGACGCTAACATTGTTTGATATTATGTAGTCTTATACCACAACAAAAGTTACACTGTATAAATAAAATATAATACTGATTGGTACAAAATGCTAAAGTCGATGGAGTCTCTCATAGAATAAGTTTATTTTATCTGATTAACACCTGAAAACGATAGTAGGTTTGAGTTGCCTTCTTTTAACTCTGATTAAAATAAAACCAGAATTAAAGTACAGCTGTAGAAAGCCCCCTCACCTACAGCCTATGAGTGGGGTTAGTTTTCTTTCTTCTTTTTTTAATAAGCAGAACAAATGATTTATATTTAGGTTGCATTATTGGGACACATACACAGTTTAAAATGAGCAGTACTACCAGATTGTGTTGATATGAAAAAAACAAAAAACTCCCATAATATTCAGGTTACAGTTCCTGTAGAGAATAAATCAGTCAAATCAAATGGAAAAATCTTGTGCGTGCTTCTGGCGTTCCTCTTTCCACTTTGTGATACGAACATGAGGAAGTTGTTGCCTAATTGTTTTTCAGGGGAAGAAACCATCCAGTTTTGCAAAGGATAAATAGTTTTCACTTCCTGTCAGACTGCTTTTGTTCATTTTTAAGTTCTTTACCCAACTGGAGCTTAAGGTGCCGTTTTATCGGGACTGGTTCTGGGGGCCACATGGAGCCAAATATCTTTCCTGCCTTGGGTTTTACAGGAAAGCTTTATGTCTGTTGACTGGAGGAACTCTTGGACGGATTCGATTTTTTGAGGACTACCGTATTTTCCGCACTATAAGGCGCACCTAAAAACCTTTAATTTCCTCAAAAGCAGACAGTGCGCCTTATATATGGACTAATATTGAGCCACAACAGGTCTAGCATCTGCAGTAAGCAACCGCCGACTTCATTTTCGCCCGTAGAAGAAGCGCGCGATGCATGCAGGGATAGTTGTCAGAACGCTGGTTTGCAATCTATTAATAAAGGTTGACTGACCCATCTACCTACCAACCGTCTAGAATCAGGTCATCTGCAGGTCATTTAGCACCACATTCTCCACCAACATGCTGTGCGCGATCGGAGAAGGGTGACCATCGTCCGGCCACGCCCCGGCCCAGTAGTGGAAGGCTCTCCTCGCCGACCCGACCGTTTTGTTGACATTCTCTTTAGTGCAGCTCCATCTAGTGGATGCATAACGTAACTCCAGCCTTTACTGTAGCGTCTATTCTATGCGCCTTATAATGCGGTGCCCCTTTTATATGAAAAATTTTAAAATAGGCCATTCAATGAAGGTGCGCCTTATAATCCGGTGCGCCTTATAGTGCGGAAAATACGGTAGTTGTTAGAGTTTTGTGGACACCTTCAGTATCTTTAGTTCTGTACAAGTGCATGTGGAAAGCTGGGTGACTATCTGGGTTTTTTTCAGGCAAACCTGAAACAAACAAACATTAAGCTTTTGGAAGCATTTGGATCTGGAACAGGGTCTTGGGACAAAGCACTTGTCATTTTAGTAACTGGTTCACATTGGCACTTCTCTCAATTTGACGGTTCGTTTGGATCATCTGGTGTAACGTAAGTGTACTGGTTCCCAGTAATGGCAAGAGTGCAGGAACAGCAAGCCATACCTGGAGCAGGTACCATCCTTTGGGCTTTAGGTGAGCTGGGTTCAATTGTTGGAACTTCAATCCAGCTGCAGCTCCCAGAAGATGAACTAGACTTTTGTTGCAAAAGACATTCTCAAAACTGTAAAACAGAGACTAGATGAATAAAGATATATTTTCCTAGATGTTGACAAAAACTTTGATTTCAAGGAAACAACATGAGAGAACAAATGAAGTGATTGAAACATTATGAAGACCAGTAAGTTCTTTACATTTTTTCATAATTCAAGTTTATTGACTTCAAAACTTAAAGGCGACATGTTCTCATTCATCCAAAGCAGTTTTTTTTCTTTCCTTTTTTAATATACAGTTTCCTACATGGAGGTACAGAGAAGATATGCAGTGGCGTCAGCAAAGGAAGCAGGGAGACAGAATCGTGTCGAACAATCAAGACAAACAGTTATATAGCCCTCGTTTATGACTGAGATCTGGATGAAAAGTGCCAGCAAAGCACGGAGACCTGGCGTCCGGTAATGAACACACCGCTTCATGTCTGTAACTTAAGCCGAGGTCCAATGATGAACCGAAAAAAAGCACACAGAAGGAAAATAGAAATATCCGCTCTCAAAGTGCAACTAGACAAGAGCAGGGAAATATTTGCTTACCGGATCAAAAGGTGTTAAACGTTTCATTAGATATATTTCCTCCACTTTACGGCAAACATTCATTATTTTACACCGTCACACACACACACACACACACACACTTCCTCATTCACGAAAAGATCCTTTTCCTCATCTTATTGCATCTAATGTCATTTAAACAACCATTGACCTTTATTATTAGTTACAAATGAGCAGTTATGGATATCAAAAAACGGCTATATTCAGGAGGCAAATTCCCACCAAATCTTTTTTTTTTTTGTTAAATATATAATGACGTAAACTGTATCAAAAACTGTTTCATGGAAGTGTTGCATTTCGAAATGTGCCAGTGGTCACCTTGAAAATAGCAGATGCATTTCTAAGTGATGTGTACAAAGGCTAAAATGGTATTTATGGACACATGGCTCTTAAAAATGGCTCTCTTAATTCTTAAATAAGTCAGTAAACCGCCGTGTGCGTGCAGAAATGCACCCATCCTGTTCTCGTTTCCACAGCACAGCCACAAACCAACACGCGCACAGTAACACAGTTCATGTCGTCATCTTATCTTTGCACTCTGAAATCCACGCCACCGAAGTGGAACGCTCTTCCGACTCTGGAATATCGTTGGCTTAGCAGACGGCGATACATTCACCAACCAGAGATGAGGCATCGCTCCTTGATCCGAGTTCCACGTTCGTGCAGACAGAAAGCAAACCCCTCTAACAAAATGTTGAAGTGATGTTAGTGACGGTTATTTTCTCTTTTTTGTCTGCTTGTGCGCCAACTCCAACATGCATCTAAATAATAAATATAAATATTTCACACATTAGAAAGTCCAACCTACGTTATTGCTGCTAGCAGACCTGGGTCGAATATCCAACCGCTCCTCAAGGTGGGAGAGACTTTCTCCTTCAAGTGTAGAAATTCGTCAGAAGTGGATGTTGGAGCCAGGTCTGTTAGGATGCTTAAACCACCAACATTTGACCTATAAAAACAACTAACTAGTAACACAAAGCCCCCTTTTCCAGTAACAATGTGGCAAACGTTTCATTTGTGCACGTCATAAACATCTGTGTGTTTTTAATGCAACAGCATGAGTGAGGTATGAGTCGTCTCAGTACTGCGTTTAGTGGCTGCTAAAGTGAATGCATAAATGTAACAGCGCCTTCCAGTGTCTCTCTCCCAACCAATGGGATGAAAATATTGCTTCTTTCCACTTCCACAGAGCTTCACCCGCTGACCTCCAAGCAACCCTCCCGTGAATGGTCCGACACCAAAATATATGACCTTTGTGCAAAAAAATCAGCCCTTTAAATCTTTCAGTTTTTTTTTTTTTTTTTGCCTCGGTTTCAGAACTCTTCATCTTTTATTTGTGCGATAGAGTCCAAAGATGAGAGGGAACATGGAGGAGGAGGAGGAGGAGATTTCCACGATGATGATAAAGGCTGTGGAGTGAGGGGTTCAGGGTCCGAAGCTGCTGGTTTCTACCTGGAAATCATGGAGCTGCACTGGGAGTGGTTAGAGGAGGTGGTAGCAGCGCTGAGCTGAGAAAACCCGCTGTGGCTCGATTCCAAGCTGGTCATCGAACCCCTAAATGGGAGAAAGAGAAAGCGATCGAATGAGTACAGGAAGCCAGCCTGAGCAACACCTTCATGAGTGTGCAACGCCAGAGGAAAACCCCAGCCTGCTAAGAACGGACTCAAAGCACCGTGTGTGCATGACTCATGCACGTGATGCAGAACCATGCGCCTGGATCAAATCCTGCAGGAGCCTCGCTCTAAAGCTCAAGCGACGCCACAGGCTGCAGCACCAAGCCGCCACCCATAAAAGCAGTTAGATCCCTATAATCAGCTACAGAAACTGAGATAACTTAAGTTTTCTAACCAGTATGAGGTAAAACAAAATAAAAAATAAATAAATAAATACTTGAGTGTCAACAGGTCATGGTGAGAAGTTACTCAAGTTAAAGTTTCCAAAATGAGAATTTTGGACGTCATGTTGAGACGCATCTGTGGTTCATTCAGACTGACAGAGAGCAAAACTAAGAGACTTGGGCTCACTATCTTTTAGGGATAACAGATATACAGTATAATAATAGATAAATGAAAACATAATAAAGCAAAAAAAATAAAAAAACAATCTAGTAGGGAATATGATCTCCCTGAAATAAAGATAAAAAAAACTTAATTATCTACTGGCCAGTAAAAATAAAGCAGCTGTCTTTAAACATTTAAATTTATTCAAGTCTTTGGTTGAATCTTCAGACAGGCAACTGCAAAGTCGGCCTTCCATCACCTGAAGAGCATTTCTAGGATTAAAAGCCTAATGTCCGAGCAAGCTGAGGTTGCTGGGACATGGACAGAAACTCGTCCATGTTATATCTTTAGTCGCATTGATTATTGCAACAGGGTCAGAAAAATAGATCATATCACCCTGGTCTAAAGACTAACATTAGGTAGTTTTTAAATTACAGAATGGTGTAGCACCAAAATAGATTAAAGATCTGTTGTTGTATCAACCTTCCAGACCTCTCAGGTTTTCTGGTTCTAATCTGCTCTGCATCCCCAGAACCAGAACCAAACATGGAGAAGCAGCAACCAGGTTTTATGCTCCACTAATCTGGACAAACTTTAAAAAAAAAAACTGCAAAAGTACAGAAACACTGAGCTCCTATAAATCAAGGCTGAAACCCAACCTGTTTAGATTTGCCTTTGATCAATAATAACTGGGACAAATAAAGCTCCAGTTATCCGTCTGCTTTTCAATGAGTCGTAGCTTTTCCTTTCTTTTTCACTGCAATGTTGTTCATTGTTAGTTTGCTATATTCTAATGATGTAAAGCACTGAACTGCCTTGTTGCTGAAAATGTGCTTTACAACTAAAATTGCCTCGACTCCCCTAAGTGATCACACCAGCAGAGTCCCAGAAACCAAACAGCCACAAACACACAACTTTGAATCCAGTGCAGCCACTCATAAATTTGCTCCACTTCAAATGTTTGCAGATGAGCACAAATACATTTTTTTCAAAGCTTAAAGTTGTGGTTAACATGTTAATCAATTTGAAAAAGATTAGCAAGACATCTTGCAGTTGGATGAAATCAGAATGAGTTACTGTTAGGACTTTAAATTTGTTTTTGATTCAGAAAATAAAAAATGAAATAATAAAAAACAGGGAAATAGTGAGACTACAAGTGACTAAAGATGAAACAAACATGAAAGCCGGCAAATGTTTATGAGTGTGTGCATGTGCACGTGGATAAGAACCATCTGAGAAGGTGTGAGCAGAGCCAATCATGCAAGCGGAATAAGTAAAGCCAACGAGTGGATTAGACCCCAAACGGTGGTGCAAAGAGTTCTTCAGCATGAAAAAAAAAAAAGCAAGATCCTGTTACCCAATGCTTGGTCAGCATTGCTAACAAGTAGAAGCAAAAACAAGGATTTTTTTTTTTTTGCTGCGTTAGAAGCGTAACTTCCTGTGAGGGGAGGGGCACTCGGTTTAGCAGCCAAAAGCAGCAAAAATGATCAGCTAAGCTAAAGGGAAAAAAAGGGCAAACACTGAGCCACTTACAAACTCTGCACATCACAGCAAGCCGTTCTTCATAGGAGGAAGACACAGCAGGAGGAGGAGGAAGGGGTTGTGAGCAATAGAACAGGAGTGGATTGGACAGAAAAAGATCAATTAAAAGGATAATTTAAAAAGGAGAGAAGCATTTTTCATTTTTAAATTCTGGGCTTCAAAAATAAAATCATGAGGCTGGACTGGTTACAGTGTCCTAGATATTACTGGAGGGTTGTGGAAATATACTAATAAAAGAGATAAATTAAATATGCTGTAATGAAACAAAGTCAACATAGTAAGAAAAGAAAAGAAAAGAAAAAAATATAGGGGAACAAAAAGAATTTAACAAAAGGATTTATGGAGTGGAGAGGATACAACTATGTCTTAAGATGGCATCACATAAACTGCAGAATTAAAGATTTCCCTATACCCAATCTTTCAGACATATTCATATCTATTGGATGTTTCATGTTACAAAATTCTATATATTTTATTTGAATTTTATGCATCAGACCAACACAAAGGTGTTTGTAAAGTTTTTAGAAGTAAATTTCAGAAAACTAAGGTACATTTCATTTCAGCCTATTTGTCAACCAACGTTTCAAAATCTTTGCCCTCTCTTTTTAGCAAAACAGGTTCGCTTTGTCAGAATGCATGGTGATCATCTAAAGAGTCATTTCAAGTGTTGCCATAGATTCTTAGCTAGATTTACATGTCCATCTAACACACAAATATACTCATTAACCCCGACAAGCTAATGCTGTCTAAATGGCTTGTGACAAAAATAAAAATTGTACTTTAAGAGTGAATCATTTTTGCTTTCCTGCTTTGTGTTGGTCTATCACATAAGATTCTATTCAAACAATCTGAACTTTGTGGTTGTACGTTGTTTCAAAGTGAAAACAAATCCAAGCGGTGTGAATACTTCTGGAAGGCACTGCAGCCTATAGACAGAGTTTGTGTGTGAAAGCTGCTTTTGCCTTTTGCATGAACAACATGAGTTCAGTTACCAACCTGAAGTCCTCAGAGCCCAACACCTCAGTGTAGAACATGACTTTACACTTGTGTGAGGACACCTGCAAGGTGGCCAGCACATCGTCCACTCTGGGCAGATTGGTGGCCGAGCAGGCCGGCATGTTATGAAACTTCCACTGGAGGATGTAGAAACCCGGCCAGCGAGTGATATGGGAGCCCTGAGGAGAGGAAAGATCAACAGAACATTTGTGACAAGGAATCAAAAACCAGAAACAGGAAATTCTTCACAATGATAAATCCTCACCTGCACGCTCTCCCCCTCCTTGCAGGTCAGAGGAGACTCCACCATGCTGTAATCCTGCCCCAAAATCCAGGACTTGTCAATCAGCTGGACGTTGTTGACTCCCGGCGAGGTGATGCCGTGGGCCCCCAGGGGGTCTTTGCGTGGCGGCTGGGGGGCTCGCTTCGAGTGGTAGATGTTGAAAACGATGTCGCCTTTGCACACGTCGAAGTCCCAGGTGATCACTGAGGCGGCGTCGATGATCTCGATCACAAGCTGCCCGGAGAAAACGACGGAGAACGGTTCAAATGAACGGAAGGAGGAGGTAAAACGGCAGGTGAATGCATGCGTTTCAGGTTATAAAAGACTAAAAACGGATTTATTAAGATGATCTTATTGATGCAAAAGACAAGAAAAATGAATGGAATCACATTTAAAGCTCTCTTTGAATGTAGTTGGGCAGAATAAATAGTTCCGGAGAGAAGAGTGAAATTCGGAGGGGTAATTATAGATCTGTGCTGTTTTAAATATTGCAACAAGACAGGAACAGTATGTCACAGCAGATAGATTACATTTCAGAGACATGCTGTGTGTTTAACACCACTAGATGGCAGATGTTTCAAGTAAACCTCCAGGAAAGCGACCTGCAGGTCTCTGTTGTCCTGTCCTACATAGCATTGCAGCATGCAGGCCTTTTATCTTTGCTCCTCACCTCATGCGGGGCTCCCTTAAAGATGCTGGCACTCTGATAAATCGTCTCGGTCCAGAGACGCACATCCTCGTTCTCGAGCTCCTCAGGTGTGCGGTACATGGATTTAGGAACCAGGCCGCCCTCTGGTACCTCACACTGAAGAAAGACATATAAACAGGGTCACTGACAGAGTTCTCAATCTTGATCGTGAGATTTGGAAAGTTCATGAACATATTTTTCCTTTCACTTCAAAAATATATGCTACTTTATCATTTTTCTTTCACATAAATATAAAAAAAAGGTTTGAGTTCGGAATAAGTTTTTTATTCAAAATATTATCTATAAGTTTTCAATCTCTACTAAACACTTACCATACACTCTCCTCCTAGAAAGTCGGGGATGATTTCCTTGTCTATGTAATCGACGAGCCCTCCAGGTCCCTGGTAGTCATTGCCTGCGTAAATCAGGAACTTCTTTCGGGTGTTTTCGTCAATGAATGGGCTCACCTACATGCAGAGATAAAAGCAAATATAAGTAATAAATAAACCAAATTAGTTAAAAAAAAAAAACTGCTTGTAAGAAATGCTAAATCAGCCACAGAGACAATTTGGAGTCATACTGGGATTTCGGTTGCAGGTACAAAAACGGTAAAGCAAAAATAATGATTCCAGATCATTTCAGTTCTAAGGTAACCAGTTCTGCTCTCACCAGAGTCCAGAGGACTGGGAAGACTCTTGGCGCCCTCAAGATAAGCAGCCGTCCCAGAGTCTCTGGATAGTTTGCCTCCACAACTTCAATGATCCTCAGAAGCGCCTTGACTCCCGGTCGCCACAAGTGACGCATGTTCAACCCCTCCAGGTCGACCAGGCATGTCCAACAACTACAGAGCAGGAAGCAGGAGGATTAGTGTGGATAACTTCTCGCCACAAACACGCGCACGCACACACTCGCTCTGAAGTGGGCTGCAGCCTCCTCTCTGATCACTTAACACCTGTCAGTCTGAGGCATGGCTTAAGTGATGATGGTAAAGCTAGTTAACTGTGAATCCTGAGTGCGGTGAAAAGCATAGTTCACATGCCTTCTCGTGGCGCCACACCTCTTGTTGGAGAGGCACAATCTAAACATCTGACACTTTGCTATTTCCAGTTATGGAGAAGTCAGAGCTGTGGTTCTCTGTAGCAACACCACAACTGCAGAGCTCGATCCTATCACTAGGTGCGCTGTAACCCATCGAGCTGCTGCTTTTTCCCCCCCAATAAATCCTGCTTCTGCTCAACAATGACCACTGTCCTGTAGTCCTAATGGGAAAATTCTGTCACAAAACTGTTAGGAAAGGCAACATCTCCTAAGGTAATATCTCCTAAATCCTTAACAGCCTGGTTTTTACCTGATAGGACGACCAAACACCTTGGTGTTCTCCTCGCAGCGCCTCAGGCCCTCCTCGTTGATAGACAGCACCTGCAACGTCACATTGAAACAACAGCGCTCTCACTGAATGCCACACCGTACACAAGAACATAAACGACGTATTTATGTAGGTCATCAGTTGAATCCTCCCCCTTTAGGTGATTAACCTGTAATCTAACCGTGGTCTGACCTATAAACTTAATGACTTCTGTAGGGAACTGAACCGGAACTGTGGCTTTGGTTACGTACGTGTCTGAGCAGCGACTCCTCTCCCAGAGCGCGCACCAGGCCTTTGGTGTCCATGTGGCCCAGCCTCAGGATGTACAGAGGACGACCGTCTAATAAAGCAAAACAAACATTTACATGAACCATCGCCTGTGTTTACATTCTAAACAAAGTAAGTGGGAAAGGTCTGCCTTGCGCAGCACAATAAGTAAATGTGTGTTCTGAGAAATGGCGTATTGTTCTGTTCATATTAAAACCAATCTTCTCTGGCAGCGTGCGATCGCGTGCATCAGGTGAAAACTATTCCAGCCAACCGAATAGCTTGAATGGGTTAATTTACTTTTAAAAGTCAGAGGCTTTCAGCGGTAGGTTGTTCAAGATGACTGAACAAATACTATCATGATGAAAACATACTGCTGTAAAGAAGGGTTTGTTTGTATTAGAGCAGCCTGCTGCATGCGAAGGTTTGTACGCGAGTCGTGGAGACGTACCTCTGTCATGGTGGTGCCAGCCGCCGGTGTAGTAGTCCTGAAGAACCTGCGGAGGGCTCCACGTCTCCAGCAGGTAGTCCACCTGGTGCTGCTTCCTCCACGTCAGAGACTGGCACAGGATCTCCCGGGCCTTGTCCATGTTGAAGTCTCTGGCCCGCAGGAAGCGCAGGATGTGTTCGTCTTTAGGGATCTACAGGAAGCAAAAAACAACAAAAAAAAAAAAGTGTTAAGTTCATGGTAAGTTATTAGACGTTGACTGACAGCTACACTCTTCTGCTTAATTACAGAAAATACCTTTCCCTTGTGGGTTTCCTGAAGCCATTTGCGAAGTCTTATGAGACAGCTCTCCTGCAGAGGCGTCAGGTCGCCAAGGTAACGTTTGATATAATCTGCATCCAGTTTATCTGCAACAAAATGCACCAAATTAACATGATTTGTCTAAACAGATCTACACGTTGCTGTACGGGAAAAACATTACCCATTCTTTAACAGACATGGCTGATAAATCTTCTTAAAACCATGTTTTTCATTCATGTTTGTAATGGCCTAAAATTCTTCTACCTCAAGTTACTTCAGTGCTGATCACTTAAATTGAGTTTCCTTTTTCTCTTTAAAAAAAATAAATAACAGCCGCTATTCCAAATCAGGCAGCAGCGAGTGTCCAGATGAATTTAATCGGAGGAAACACACCTTCAGGTGTACCAGCCAGGATCTCCACCAGGCTGTCGGCCTGAGGAGCTCCACTATCCTGCTTTGCCTCCTGTGAGGCGCCATCTTTGGCGTCAGCAGGCTGCGAGGCGGAGACAGCGGGCGCGCTGGGGTGCTGGAGTTCAGGCGGGCTGGCGGAGAGGCTGCTTGGCGCAGGGAGAGCAGGAGAAACGGAGGAACAGGTCCAGCGGGGAACGTGACTGACGCCCTCGCTCTCCAGCTCCCTTAGGTAGAACTCAATGATTTCCTTTCCCTGTCGGGAATGCAAGTAAATTATGGTGAAATCGTTGCTAATATATTCACACAAATCCATTAAAACCAAATAAAACTAAGAAGGTTTTTAACTATGTATTGCATTTGTAAACTGGAGTCACCTTGGTATTTGCAGTTCACACACTTTTCTCACAGTAAAATTCCAGCAATTTTCAGGCATTAAGGTAAGTTTTCACATGTTTTAGCACAACACTTTGGAGTTAAAACCAATACAAATGAACTAAAACAAAAAAAAAGACAGTTTGAACTCACAATGTTTAAAGTACCAAATATAAGACGACATTTATTTCAACAACAACCATAACGATCTGACTGTTTCTGCATTCACAGGTTTGAGAAAGGAAATGTAAAAATCTATGCCATGATGGGATGCACCCCACACACACACACACACACACACACACACACACACACACACACACACACACACACACACACACACACACACACACACACACACACACACACACACACACACACACACACACACACACACACACACACCTTGTTGATACTACTGGCATACTGCTTCATGGCGATCTTTTCCACGGTGCTCTCGAAGCCAAAGAAGGACTTGATGTCCAAACTGGCCGTTTGTTCGAAACATGTCCAGCCCTCGTTCTCTGGGTGGACCTGCAACATCACACATGAAAACATTACTGTAACCTAAACTGTGTAACCACAGTAAAAAGAAGAAAAAAAGAGAGGCTATCGTTACCATAGTAACCACACAAGAGGATGACGCACAAAGGGAGCAAATTTCACACTGCGTAAACTGAGTGGGAGTATGTGTGTCAGTCTGTTTGGGTAAATTTAGACAGTATTTTACGCATGAGCTGTTTGGATTCAAGTGGGATGAAAACATAAATTTAGAGAAAAAAAAAAACCTGATTATGGAGAATGATGTAAAGGCTGTACCAGGCAAGGGGAAAAACTCTGACTCACTGTCAGGCAGTACCCACTTCCCTGCTAAATAATCTATAATCTGTCCATTACTAGTATATTAATTCAAATCGGGGTAAAAAAAAAACAAAAAAACTGAGGGTTACAGTAAAGCATTTAGGGCTGTTTTTAAAGGAATAAATATAAAACATCACTGTAGAGTTACTGCAGATATACAATATATTTTAGGAATCTGTAGAAACCATATGAAGGAAACAAAACAGGGAAGCAAAGGAGGCAGGAAAAAAAAAGTGTGGAAAACAAAGATGGAAAGTAGAAAGTAGGAAAAGAGGACAAATAAAAAGGGAACAAAGGATGACGCATTGAAACCATTAAGGAATAAAGTCTGGATGAAGAAAAACTTTTTGAATCATCTCATTTTCCTCCGGTTTTCCACACTTATCCAGAACTGGAAAATACAGAAATCAAACATACCATGCTTTTTTATTTTTTTTACACTGTATGTTCCCTGATCCTGGTGGCAAAACGGTGGCAGCTTCATAGCTGTGAGTACTAAAATGTTTCAGGTCCATTAGCTGCCTAACTGAGCTGCCCTTCCTGGTTACTGTTACCACAGAGTTGATGCAGCACACTGCAAGAACCTCTGTGAGGCTTTGGACCTAAAATTAGCCTTTTGCTTGGTTGGAAGCTAATATGATAAGCTTGACCTCATTAACTCATAACACATCCAGACAGATCTGGAGTTAGATCCAATGCACACTGAATGCAGGAGGGAGAGAGGAGGAAGAGATGCTGACGGCGGCATGTGGCAAGTTTAATTCAAGTTTGAATTATTCCCGCTTCTAAGACACAGCATGCACACAGAGTGGATTTCTGTACAGCAGCACGGCTTTAAGATACTGACTGAGTAGCAGCAGGTCTCGTGGACAACGACCCTGTTGGAAAACGTCTCATTGTGAGACTCGATGTGCAGAGTCCTCTCCTTTCTGTTCAGAGTGTTTTTCTGGATGAAGTACACGTAGTCTACACCGGCAATCTGCGAACCACAGAAACGACTCACGTTACTTCCAAAGCAACGGTGTGCCGTGACAAAAAGGTTGAAAACACGACAGAAGAGTAAAAGTATATTTTACCCTTTTAAGAAGCCGTGGCGCATCGACATCCAGGGCACAGCGCCGCTCAATCCTTTGGGTGGTGCCGTCCTCGCTCGTCTCCTCATTCACCACGTCACTGTTCACAAACATGGGGATGAGGTGACAGGTGGGGAAGCGGCGTTCATAGGCCTGTAGGCGGAAAGGGGGAAAAAGAAAAAAAACGGAGGATGAATAGTTTGGCACAGGATTTCTTTATGGTAATTTCAGGTTTCAGGTTTCTTTCCAGCAAACGCAGCAAAAACAAAGCATAACCAGTTCCAGCTAGTTGTCATCTTGTGTGTACGTTTGCTCTGCAACAAGTTGGAAATATTACAACGGCAAGATTTCCTTTAGAAAGAGCATTTTATTAGATGAACCTCTATTAGCTGGTTTAAAAGTAAAGAGCATTTAAGTGGCTCCAGCCAAAATTACTGAATCTACTGAAAACCATGCACGTAATCTTTAAAAACATACAAACACCAAGACTGGACTAAACTTAAGAGCAAAAGAAAATTGTGCTACAAAAACAAATGAATAAAGTTAAAAACAAAAGGGGTTAAACTTAATAGAAACAATTCAGTCTTTATTTGCCTGTGATTTGCATTTTAAATACATTTTAAACTCTAGTGCACACTACACTTGGATCCTTTTCTCCCCCAACAACTTGAGGAAAACACCCAAACTTTCATGGTTCATCGATAAACTACCTTGGATCTGGTCGTCATGGTTTCACACCAGGAATGTCTGAACAGCAAGCAGGTTTATGATTAGTCACATCATCCTCATAACCTCTGGTGGGGCTATCCAGAGCTGATCATAACACTTTTATTTATTTTTTTAAATGTGTTGCTGTTAAATTTCACCCCGACAACAAAAATGTGAATATAAATTGTGCTGATCCCTTGCACTCAAACCAGTCAGTACTTTTCACAATGTTTGCGAAGATTTTCATCAGAGACAACATGAGGAACAAAAGGGCATGTTGACAACTTTATCGTATTATTTGAGCTAAACAAAGAACAGCATTCTTCAACGAGCGGAGCAACCAAAAATATTACATTATGCCAGGCCATTCAGATGTAGGTTGAGAATGGTGAGCGGCAGATGGCTGCATTTTTTTGTTCCGTGTTGCTGCCAGGCCACTCGGCTGCCCACTGAATAAATGAATGCTGAGCTCTGTTTTTCAAGCTCCGATGCCCTGGAACACCGGGGCGTTCAGCTTTGTTCTGCCATCAACACAACAGCCTGGACTGTAAACATCTGCTTCAACCATCACAAACAAGCACACACCAATAACGCACTGACCACAAGGACATGCATTTACAAAAAACCCACAAAGGCTTTTTTTTTTCACTTTTCAGCAATAAAACGCAAAAAGCTTACTTGACAGCAGATAGGTAACTACCAACCACCAGCAAAACAGTGTTGGTTGCTCTGCTCTGCTTATGATAGATCTAAGAAAAGTGAAATAGAAACAATGTAACAGAGGAAACTCAGCTTGTTACTGAAATCTTATTTTCAGTTTGATCGGCCCCAATCGGTCACTGGAAAGTCTAAAAACGTTTTTCCAAAATTAGTGAATGCACCATTGTTGAGTGGTAAAAAAGTCCCAGTGGCTTCAACATAGGCTGTTAACGAAAAGAGGAAATCACTTTCAGTATCGGTTAAATGTTTAAATGAAGCCAGAGAAAACAGACAATGAGAGACACCATTTAAAACAAAATCTATTTTCTGAGATGTTAAGACACGTCCGTTGTTCATTCAGGCTGTGACACAGTAATAGAGAGAGAGACTTTTCACAGGTAACAGGAATCTGAACAGAAAGTACAGCTGTTCTGTTGAAACCTTTGGAAATGTTGGCAGCCGTAAGGATTTTTGATTCTCTCGTGAGTATCCAAAAAATCCTACTAAATGTAAAAGGTTAAAGATAGTTCAACATGTTTAACTAGTTTGTCTTCGTTTTGAAATAATGTGAAAACCCCATTTCAAAGCAACTGCTCAGTTAAATGTACAATTTTCTAATATTCAAATATGGTGTTGAAATATGATAATTAATTCCAGTATGGCTATAAAAATAATGTTCTCGTATAGGAAGTACAAATATATCACTGATGAACTTCATAGGAATAATCAAAATGGCCATTTTGTACTAAATATGTATTATAAACTTACATTCCACATCTTTGATAGTCACTGTAATCAAACTACTCTTTCATCGTGTTAGCATTAACACAAAAAGAGGAAAAAATCTGGTAAACCAAAATCTTTTATATGCGATAATAAAGGTATTTCAGTGCATAAAACAAAGTGTGAGAACAGGAATCTCCCGTCTCCACAGTGACGGGATTTGTTGGCCAAGTTATGAGTAACCTCGCTTGGAATTTGGTTGGAGAACGTGCGTGTGCTTTCCAGAGAAGGCTGAGGGGAAAAAACAAAACAATGCATCATATCTCGATTTCTTCCTGCAAAAACACAACCGTTTTCCCTCTGGACAATAAAGTAAATCGGTAAAGGCCATGAGTCTGGAAAAAATAACTTGCTCCGCTCAGGAAGGGAGATTCAGGAAATTCATGAGCTCCACAAACAAAGGGACAATGAAAATCGAGGCCGGACAGTGCCGCAAGGCGAATGCAAATGGGTCTAGAGTTCCACCTGGCAAAGAAATACAAAGGCTGGCAAAGAGCCCAGCACGTTCACCATCTTCAAACTATGTCAGTGGGGAAAAATAAGTCAAATATAGATGAAAGCACATTTAACACATTTTAAAAATGACTTCTGTTTTTAGTAATGGCTTGAAAATAATTTCGAAGGAAAAATTCCACTTTGGTGGACAAAAAAGTTTTATATCTTATCAAATATCTAAGGGCACTCTCCAAGGACAAAGACCAAACTTTGGTTTTTGAGTTGTGTGAATTGACAGCAACTTTCTACTTGTTAATACGAAACCAAAATTAATTAAGCGAATGCACTGCTAAACACACACAAAGAAAAACCAAACCGAACAGCTGGGATGCAATGTTTTCCTAATTTAACGCCCCTGCATAAACATACCAGAGTGCAAGCTGCAGCAAGCATTTACTGACTGCATTTAAAATGTTCCAGTGAAATGACTTCATTTAGCTGGAACATGAACTCTAGTTGTGCAGCTAATAGAAAACAAACAAGATCCAGGGCTAGCCCACGTTGCCAGTGCTCTGCGAGATCAATCCTGAAAATATACATTTAACACACTCCATTAAAAACACACCTGATGCTGACCCTACCAAACATTGACTAAATACAATCACAATTACAGTATGACCACTCACAGCTTTACATCTACACCTCATTCAATAAAAGCTTCAGTTTATCAGGTATACACTTAACTGCAATAAAAGTCCAAAAAGTAGAAAGAAATCTACATGGATGTTAAGATTAGTGTTACTGATATTTTATTTTTTATTTTTCATAAAATCTAGTCATCTATAGACAGAATAACTACTGACAATCCTGTCCTCCAAAAAGGTATGTCACTGTGTTCCGCAAAAAAAGTGAAACAAACAATGTATTGAAGATCTGTTAACTACTGGTGGAAGAGCCTTGCATAAATCCAAAAATGTGTTTGTTAGTTATTTGTTGCAAAGAAACCGTATTTCTATGCAAAGTTGCTTGATTGTGAAAACATTAGACATTCTCACCATAACATTCAACAATGCTGGTGAACATTTTATTGATAAAGTGGCTGCAGTAAAAAATGTTAAATGTTCAGAAAAAGCAACAGTAATCTGGAGTCAAACAAAAGAAAATCTTAAAAAACAAAAAACACACACTGCGTCTTGAAAAAAGATCACTTGTTGATTCAACCTATTTTTTCTTGCCAACTAATAACTGAAAATGTAAAGACATGACAGAGATTTGTCACCACAGGTCTCACACTTTTCTTGGAATCAGAGCTCTATATCTGAGGCTTATGAAAAGCGTTGTGTAACAAAAAGAGCCGCCACACATAGGTCAGTTTAAGCTATTATTAAGTCGTGTCAGCTGGTGGAGAAAATGGGAAACATTTAGGTAGTGGGGACTTTTAAGATGAAAATACAGGAAGAGAACAGCTTAGAGATTATCAGAAAAACAAACCAGCTAAGCAATACAGAAACACTGAAAGGGCAGCGGCAGAGTGTGGCTGGCTTCCCTTAAAGAAAATTTACAAGAAGAGGAAACAACAACTTCCCTCGAACAAACAAGTGGGTCATCTGAGTGAAGAATGCAGGCATCTGCCACCAAATGCTATTCCAATATAGTTAAATATCAAACACCGTTAAACTAATACAAACAAAAAATACTTTTATAGAGTTCATATAAATGTCTTATCTCAAAACTCTACACTTTTCCAGACTAGGCTTTTTAGAATTTTGGATTTCAGAAAATCTTCCCTCTCCTCCCAAAAATTGAAAAGCAATTATCATTGTTTTGGCATCTCACATGAACACCGATCAGAACATTGGGTCCACTTTAAAACAGATGTTAATCAAGAGGCCTGAAGGATTTGATCTGGCAAACCACATCTACAAGTACAGTCATTCAAAAAGCTTTTTTTCAGAAATTCAAATATTGATGCACTAAATAATGTAAAATAAAAATACCGAATAAGTCTGAACCCAATCCATTTTCTATACCACATTTTCATTTTTCTATATTTATCCATACTATGAAAACAATCAAACTCTATTCATTTCCAGGTTAGGACTTCACAGGAACGCTACGGTTACCCATCAATAACTAAATTAAAGCCACATTTTTGACTTTAGTGATGCTGCTCTTTGAGGCCCACATATTAAGGGCTCAATAGAAATTATGTAATATTACCACCATTGACGCAAGATACAAACAACAAGTCTCTTTCACTGTGGGTCACTGACAGAAACATGACGTCAATTAGCCTGTTTTTGGTGACTAAAATCATTACGGTCTACCAACCAGCACCTCAGGCAGCTCTGGACCCTGACCCATCGTTATGCACGTCGACACATTAGACAACCCTAATTTTGTTTTGAAGGCATCTGTTATATGAAACATAAGCTAATGACTTGTCTGGCCCTTGATATTAATAAATTTGCATCTGGACAAGTGGCAACACTTATGAAGGACACAAATGTGCATAAAACAAAACCTTTGTTGATTTAACATAATGTAACGATGACTGGACACAGAATATAACATACACGGGCCAGAAAATAATTAGAAGAGGACAAAAATTACAAAGAAGGTTGTTTGAATGTCTGCAGAAGTGCTACAGCAAACATCAGGGTTGAATTACAGGGAAACAACTTCTTGGAACTGAAACAAACGAACCTTGCATACTTGGAAGAAGTTCTTCCTTCTTTCAATTAGCAGGAATTAGTTTACTGGTTTTATACCGTAAGAGTGGAGGAAAACACCTCCCTGATATTACTTTTCCTAACAGCATGACTAACCAACACATTAGACATGCTGACACTAATATTAACAGTATATATATTTTTTTTAATTTTTAACTATATACAGTGAAGCTTAATGCAGAATAAGTAAGGAGCCTGAATTTTTAAGTCCTACATCTGTCAGCCTTAACATTTAAATATGCTGTAAATGGAGAAAGATCAGATGTCACAGCCTTAAAAGCACATCGGTCATTTCCTAAATAGTCCGAGTAATACTAGGTATTTACATACCAGACAAAGAACAATATATTAAAACTAATATTTACATTAAAATATGTTAATATCAAATGTCAATGTTTATTCATAAGACTGCCAAACATTTACCAGGAACATAATTCTCTATAACTTCTATCTACTCAGAAACCACAGACGTCTGGTGAGTTAGGCTTTTCAACAATGCTAGTTTCACTTGTCTCACATTACCATTTGCATGAAAATCAACAAAGCAAGAGTATGCCAAGCTAGTCATGTCATACAAAGTAAATAGAAAAAAGCCTCACAGGGGAACAAAGAGAAAAGCTCTAATGTCCCAGATCTCAATCCCTGATCAACCAGTTAAACAACCATAGACCACTAAAACCACTGTGGACTTTTGTTTAGTCTATCCATCCATCCATCCATTTTCTTTACACCCTTGTCCCTTAGTGGGGTCGGGAGAGGTGCTGGTGCCTATCTCCAGCTAACGTTCCGGGCGAGAGGCGGGATACACCCTGGACAGGTCGCCAGTCTGTCGCAGGGCAACACAGAGACACACAACCATGCACACACACACTCACACCTAGGGACAATTTGGAGAGGCCAATTAACCTGACAGTCATGTTTTTGGACTGTGGGAGGAAGCCGGAGTACCCGGAGAAAACCCACGCATGCACAGGGAGAACATGCAAGCTCCATGCAGAAAGACCGGGGCCGGGAATCGAACCCAGAACCTTCTTGCTGCAAGGCAACAGCTCTACCAACTGCGCCACTGTGCAGCCTTGTTTAGTCTATGTTGACAAAACGCCAATCCTCTCCATTAAAATATTGTTTTATAAGACTATACATACATTAAAACTTTTAATTCAAAAATAGTATACCAAATTATAGAATGGTAAATAATCAAAAGAACATTTTTTTTCGGTCAAAATCAAAACCTCTCTCAGTCGAGGCGTGGACTTGATCAGAAGTAGGAGAGAGAACAAAATCCTGACTTTAGGAATAAAACAAAAGCGCTTTTGGTTTCTGCATACCGCACTACCCACTGCTCCTTTTTCGGTGAGCTCAGTGGGATTCGTAATTGTACAACTGCCTAGAACCACCAACTTGGATAAAGGCAGGAACACTATGCCAAGCAGGCAGAACATCTATGTGGGTACGTCAAGTGCCAGCCCAAATAAGCGTCAATACTTATAGATGTGTAGCCATAAACTATAAGGGCCATCTGTCAGACATCAGTATGTGTGTACCATGTAATCTTTAAATCTGTGAGTTCTAAAGCTGACCTAAATCAGCTTCATAAACTTCATTTTGGAGGGGTTTTTTTTGTCTGAAAATTCATCTGGTTTCTGTGAATATTGCTAGATAGAAGGAAATCTATGGGATGTGTCGTTTTGGCTTTCAACTGAACTGAACGCCAAACCCAGTTCTTTCAAGTGATAAACCAGCCCCCGAATACAAGGGAAAAAAATAAATAGATGGCAGCAATCAAAGAATCCATCTCCATTTTCTCCGAGTGACATTCAGCTGCTGCATAACACTGAGTCACTATCCACCGACACAGTATGGAGGGACTGCAGTGTGAAACCACACTAAAGGGTCAGTTGTGTAAGAATATGTGCGCACACACTCCGTTCTCTAGCAGAGAGAAGCAGACGTGGGGGGAGGGGGGAAGCACTGAGGCAGCATCTCGACCTTGCAGCAGCAAAGAGGGTGAATGAGTGTCTCGGTGAATGAGTTTATCTGAAATTTTCCATTGGCTCCTGTAGTCACATGGTTGCTGGAGGAGCTTGCTGTGTGATAAGCTTCACGCTCCCCTCCAGCACGCCATAACTGCTGACTGTTTTTGGCAATCATCATCCGACAAGGTAAATGAATTAGACACTGCAGGAAAGGCTCTGGCGCTCTAATACAGGGGAACGGATGAATTATCTAAATTAAAAACAGTCATGCAAAAATGATGGGAAAGACAGGACATAAAGGCACATTTAAATAAGGAATCATTCACTAAAGCAGACTCAGATAACGTTCTGTCTCTCAGAGGCTCTTTCTGATTACTTGCATGTTTCACTCCATTAGATTGTTCGGTTCTCAATTGTTGCGTTACCGTGACATTTTCAAAAAAATGACACCGTTTCACAGTTGAAATAAGTAAAATGTGAAGGAGAGCAAACGATTGTGTAAGTAGAAACTTCGGGATCAGAGTCCGATACGCGTTGAGAATCGTAGACCTCAGACGAGGATTAAAACAATAGAATAAAGCCCGGGATGCCACAGCGAATTGGGCTGGAAAAGCTTTAAGCGGACCTGGCCGTATGTGGGTCAGGACATGGTGGGACACGATGTCATCTTGGCAGTGCCACTTCGCACAGAGCCAGGCCAGACAAAAAAAAAAAAAAAAGAAGAGGGACATCAGAATGAGCCCAGAATTAAAACTCTGTGGCAAACACAACACAAGGTCTCCTGAGTTCACACTTCTAAAAATCGAGCTACAGATGGAGTATGTAATAAATTGTTAGAGAAGGAAGAGGATGTTTCCCATTTAGAAGACCTAACAGATCAAACTCGACCAAATCGACTCCTCTGATCTCGTCACACAGAGTGAAACAAAAAGCGAGCTCTCTAATCAGCAATACGAGCGTTAGTTTCATCATTTAACTAAGCAAAGCAGATAACGACATGCGTCTGCAGCACATGTGGATAACATGACGGAAATGTTTCTATTTCCTCCTGGCACAAAGGAGGTTAAAGAATATAGCATTTACTTTATAAAGGAGAGGCTCAAATATGCTGGTGCAATAAGGCCAAAAATAAACCCCACCGAGTTACACAAACATATTCAACCACACAGGGACTCATTAACACATCTTTGGTAACAGTCAATTTATACAGCAAGCAACAGGTCCAAGTCTGCAACATTCACCTCAATTCAAATTCTTTATTCTGGTTATTTAAGAGTCTTGCACAAAAAAGAAGAATAATGTTCAGCCACATGAGTTATGAAAAAACTTTATCTGCCATCTTGTCATTTGTTCATCGCTTCAGGAATCAATGATACTTTAAAGATTATATTATGAAGACAATCCAAGCTAAAATGTTTTGTTTGCTCCAACATATTAGGACAGATTAGCCACCAGGAAGGAAACGTTTTCTCTTGCTGAATCTGCATAAAGCCCAGCAGACAGTACACCCACTTCGCACATCCTGTTCCCTTCCATCCAGCTGAACGTGTGCAGATCGAAGGCAGGGCCAGAATACTTTGTCCCTTGCGGATTTGTTAGAAATGTTTTATCAGGAGCAGGTTAGCCCAACACTGGGCTGCAGCATGAATATAAAATAGCTTTAGGAGACAAGTCACAGCTGGTCACTGTGCTTCAAATACAACAGTTTGAAGTGAGTGGACGGACATGTCTTCAGTTTATAGTTTCCTCTCTCCTCTTGTGGTTATTTAAGCCCTTGGTGTGTTGACGTGCCCTAAAAGCTAATGTCCCTGCAGGCCAACGTCAACAACAGGGGTGTTGTGTCAAGCCTTTGACATTCCACTGCGACTCCCCGAGGACTGCCTGGCTGTTCTGACACTGGACTGCAGCGATAATGGCCGCAACAGGATTGACTACATTTCCTGTTATTGAGATGCAGCAACAAGAAAAAGAGGGTCTGCTGTAGCTTAGATTACAAAAGACATTGCTAATGTACTTCTATTTCAATTTAAGAACAAAACATAAATCTTGTCAAGAAAAAAAAAACACAGCCCATAACAGTCTAGATTGTTGCTTGTTAGTTATTTCGGTACCCGAGAGAAACATGATCAGCTGTGACAGGTGTTGGTTCGACTGGATTGTAGATTTAACTAAAATGTGGCTGACTGTGCTGATTAAATGGGGATATATTTATATTACCACCTGCAAAAGTTGACTTCTCAAATAACAAGAAGTTTTTCTAACTGGTTAAAGACTACTGAACAATTTGACTAGCAGCCATCATATTTTCAGTGAATCGGTACTTACAAACTAATAAAGGTTATACGATAACTCTTGATTTAAAAAAAAAAAAACAGCTGTAAAATTCAATGGAATACTCAAAATTTACAATTAACCCTACTTTTTTGCATCAGACAGTTTAGTAGTATATTTTGGTACGCTTAAAGCACAGATAATCATCCTGTTTCTGTGTTGCATTGTATTTTTTTTTTCTTGAGCTGGAATGTCTAACTTGTTGCAACAAAGAAATTAAGCTCATAAAACTATCCGAACTGACGTTCTTGTGCCAAGAACGCCGTGAGCGCTAAGTGTACCAAGAATACCAGGCTCCAAGAGGGAACATTGTAAAGCAGCAAAACAAAAACATCTGAAGGGCATCTGGGATCCAAGTCTCGCTTATGCAAGAGATCACTAGAGCTTACGGCAGTGGTGGCCAGAGGTTGAAAAACTTCGATAGCACCCGTCATTGAGCAAAGTGCCTCCTCAGGGTCGAGTGACAAGACTGCTGCATTTCAACTAAACAAAGACAGTGAGTGCTTAGATGTACTAGGCATGTAGAAGTTTGTTTTTTAGTCTCAAATGGGTAAAATAAGTGACATAAATTTTAACGAGGTTGTGCAAAGCTGAGTCAGGTCTTATTTGGAACAACCCAACACAATATGAGTAAACTCCCTGATAGCAGAGAAAATGAAAAGCTATGTTGACATGAAGAAATAGCTCTTTGCTGCATCACAGCGTCATGTGACGGTTTCCTACAAGCCAGGATGCTTTTGTGCATCTAGGCTACAATAGTGCAATAGTGATAGAGCAGCTAGAGGAAATAAGACGTCACTTCACAGGCTATACGACGAAGAAAAAAAAAAAAAAAAAAAAGAATAGTTGTGACGCACCACTAAGTCTGCTCTGCAGCATCTGCAAAAAAAAAAAAGTCACTGCAGAGAAAAGTCACAAGAACCTTTATTTCGTTAACTTGAGCTTCAGATTACTTTGAACACGTACTCGCACTAAAATAAGCAACACAGTAAGTCGATGATGTGTTTTTATTATGTCAAAGAAGACAAATACCCACCATGCTTTTCTGTCCTAGTTTAAAAACATGCATAGTTCTCCAGATGTGACCCATATATGAAAGCCTAAAGATGAGCCATTTCCACCCTTAGAAAAAAACAAAACATGCAACTCTATGTCTCTGTCATTACAGGTTCCTGCTCTTTGAAAGCTCACATGGTCCTATACCTGCATTTTATTTTTAGCCATCTGTTTGCCCGCTGCTCAATCCCGCCTGTGCTAAGGAGATTTACTCTTTCTGTATGCTCCCTCTTGCAGGCATCAAATCTGCTTTCCATTTATCAAAAACACAGCTGGTCTGAAACTATGCATAGTTTGTTTTATTTGTTTTAGTACGCATGCGTACTAAAACAAAGGATGATGGCATTGTGAAAGGAAGTGAAGCTATACAATATGTGATCAGACATTTCTTGGATGCGCTTAGTATCACTTTTAATTTTCAAAGCATAATTATATATAACAGCTGCCTTATTAGATGTTTTGATTAACTGCTGGTTGCGTAATCAGGTCATGAATCTGCAAGAAGCCAATACAACATGATGGAGGAATTACAAAAATGGATGAGTAAATAAAGTCATTCAGTCTGGTTTGATTACTTTGTAAAGGGATTTTTTTTCCTGCTAGTTTTGCTTTGTTTTTCTTGACGAGACAATGATCACATTTTTTGTGGTAGATATTTACCTCCAGTTTGATTTAGCACTAATGCACCCATTCAAAATATGAACAATTCCAACTTTTCTAGGATTGTACGAGACTAAAAATCAAAACACAAATGACCTGCAGGCACTTTGATGGAGGTGTGTTAGCTATTGGTGCATCGTCTGTTTTTACCGATTCCGTTTGTATTTTGTTGACCTTTATGTTTAAATGCTACCATTATCTCCAGCGGATGCAAAAGAAAGGCTGCAGCGTGTAGCAACAGGCATTCACCAGATACATCCAGCTGGTCAGTCAGCTGTGAAAAGCCATGCTGGCTACTGAATCTTTAATGCCTCAAATGCACGTCAACAACTACATATGTAGCAGGTTTCTGTTTGACATAAAAAGCACAGTCAAGAGGCATATCTCAACATACAGCCTGAAAACGTGACACACAATGGAACTGAGAAACCACTGATTTAGAAAATGTAGCTTCAAGTTGATCTCCATGTTTGATCACTGTAATATCTTAAAATTCAGCAATTTAAGTACAAGATCCAAGGACTCGCTTCGGAGGACGACCTGTGAAACGCCCACCCATCGATGTTACATAACTGCTGATTTAATGTATTCAAAACTCATGCAAATAGGAAAATTGCTAGCGCCCACAGGTGAGAAAGACTTACCGCCATCACCAGCTCAAAGGGATGCTTATACACCCGCACAGGTGACTGATACTTCTGCACCATGATGGGAATTACAGTAACACCAACAACCTGCACAGAGAGCAGAAACCAGCAGTTAGCAAAGACAAAACATTTATAAAAGCCATTTGATATTTAAAAGGAGTGGGGTTATTTCTGATGGTCAAAACGGGTCAAATAAATCTACATGCAGCACTATAAAAAAAATAAATTAAAAAAACAGACTAGTGCACACTTAGCTAAAAGAGGGGTGTGTTTTTGGATTGTGTGGTTCAGAGTTCTTGAATGCAAAATGCTAATAAAATTGAAGTTAACGGAGCTGCAGAAGGCAATTCTCCCGAGCCGAGACCAAGGATCCGGGTGATCAGTTGCTGCAGCACATCCCTCTCATTCACTAGAAATCTGTGTCACTGCGAGCTACTGGGGATACAGCTAGGCTACTCTCATCTGCACCCTCTGTCAAAAAGCTCCTTTCTCAGCAACGCATGACTGGAGCTCACGAAATCATTTAAAAAGCAGGTGCTGCTTGTTCTTTGAAACATAAGCAACACAAGCCACATGCTGGAGCTGGACTCTGTTCAATAACCCCAGACAAGAGGCTAAAAAAAAAAAGGAAAACCGCTGTAACAGAATGTTCTAGATGCTGGAGGATAAGAAGCTTAATGCCGAGAGTGATTATTATTATTTTTTTAATGAAGCAAAGACAATGTGATGTGAAAGGATTTATTTCCTTCTCTCAGCCTGTGCTACGTGTGGCTGGAGCATCATGTGCTGGGGTTTTTGCTCAACAAGCCGGTGCTTGTTTTTAACTGCAAGTATAGTGTGGGTGCATGTCTGTAGGAAGGAGTGTGAGGTAACCTCCATTAGCACAGCTGCTCCGAGGTGCAAAACACAACAACAATACAATCTTATCTTGTTTTCTTCCCTACATGTTTTTCTGTTTGTTTTTTTGTGTCAATTCAAACTCGGGTAAATTTAACTCTTGGTTTAGCATTTTGTTATGCTTTGCTCCTCTGGGTCAGCGTGGATGAGGACAGCCAGACTAAAACCAAGCTAAGGCTAAATACCATCAGACCTCCTCAGTACCACTTTAAACAACTGATTGCTACTGCCACTTATAGTTACCGTCATGATTCAGGATCTGTCAGCAACTTTGAAAACATCAATACAAGATCTCAGTATGACTTCATAAGTAAACACCTCACTAAGCACATTTTAATACTCAGTTGTTTACATATCATTTTTATGTCTACTGCCACACTCCTACTTTTGCATGGACATTTTAAATACACTCACAATCCAAATAAACCGAGCAGGAACCTGCACCATATAATAAAGGTAATGTTATCTAAATATTTTCATAGCCTTCTATTAAGACTGCTGCAGTGTGTAATTTTTATACACATTTTATGTTATTTTTTTACATATTTGTTGACACCGTCACTATGTCGTGACAGTATGGTATGAGACAGATAATCTGTGTGGGGAAAAAAAAAACCAAGCTCCTCTGCTTTCAAGTGCTAACGAGAAACAACCTATCAGTGCATGAGATCGTCAACCACAATCTCCACCATTTGCCCATTTGGCAGCGAGTACATGAGGTTGAGTGACAGCGTTAAGACCTTCCTTTTGGCTCAGGTTGGTTATTTTTGGTCACCGTAAAATAACAGCTCAGGGAGGAGGTGTTGGAGTTCCATTTTTTCACAGATCATATGTCTCATGACGAACTGTCATGACATGGTGACGGTTTTAACAAATATGTGAAAAAAAACAACAAAGAACATACACTTTAGTAAAGTTACATACTGCAGCTTTAAGGCCATGTCGTGCACACTGGGTAGCTGGAGTTATATGCTTGCCACGTCAAATTGCAAAGCTTGACCAAAGAGTAAACGCTAACATGACTTTTGTTGATTTAGAAACAGGACAAAGACAATCAAGTGTCAGTGCAAACATTCTTAGGAAATGTTTTCCTTACTTGTCGTAGAGGTCAAACAAAACTACGAGCCATTACGAGAGAAAGGACCAATACTATAAAGAAATAGTCAATTGAAGTTGCTATAATTTTGTAGATGCTGGTCATTTCGGCTCTTCACCATTTCACAATTTTGTGATTTTATTCAGTCTGCCCCAAACGGATATCAAAACCCAAATAAATAGAAATGGGTGCAACAAAAAAAAAAAGCCCTGGGGAAACCAAAAGACACTAAAGTGAAATGTGAGAATTGGGCATTTTTATTGACTCAATTATCTCAACAATAAAAAGGAAAAATAAATTACTCAATGGTTTGTGTTCACGTTTTGTTTACAAGTATGACATTTAATTTGGATGGGACAAAATGTTGAAGAGCAGCTCCCAAAGGGGGAAGGGGGGGGGGGGGCAAACTAGCAAAGGTCGAGAGACAAATGTGCAAACTAAACAATTTAGAAGGCAGGAGCCCGAATTAAAAAGGATGGATGGATATTTTCTCCTCATTTAGAAAACACAGCAGATCAGCAGGTAAAAAAAAAGAAGAAGCAGGTTTTAGGACAGATCTTTCCTCATAAGCGATCAGTTTGGTACCTGGAGATCCATCCTGATACGTTTTCGGATAATGTTTTGATCTGGTTTTACTTCGTGTAGCAGAAACCGGTTGTTGTGTTCGAACAGGTTTAACCGAACTGAGGACTAAACCTGTTCAGTACATTTTAAAAAGGCTATAAATAAAAACTGAAATTAGAGCAATATTTACACCTAAATTAGAATTGACGCAGCTAAATGTGTGCCACAATGTTGATCAATGCAGTGGTACATTATTGTTAAAATGTTCCACTCTGTCACTGATGGGATTTTAAAAGGGAAATTTTGTTTTTCACCCAACCCTTCATTTTCTTCGTCCATTAATAATATCGAGATTTGACCATATCTACTAAGTATTGTGACGTTTCAAAATCATGTAAGAGGTAGACTACCTGAAAATAGCAGATGGCATCATACCTATAATTATCACAGTAAATAGGTCAAAACCGGCTCGCATTAGCTAACATAAAACAGTTCAAACTGATTGAGACTAGCCCGTAAGCTAACACTAACTTCACAAACAGACATTAGATTCGCACAGTTTTCACAGAATGTACGTACCGGTGATTCTGGGAGACGAGTAAATGTTTACTTTTTTTCAGTCGTGATCTCTTCTGGAAGGGGAACCAGTGTGAATTCTTGCCATTCCGCTCCCCTCGGCTCTTCGCTTCACCCCCGGCTCCGCGGCTAACGACGGTTAGCTTCGTAACGCTAGCTGGCCATGTAGCAGGAGCAAATAGCCAAGAAAGCTAACCGTGAACAAAGTTACTTTTACAGACAAACAGTCTAGAACACTGAATTCTTGGGGAAAATAAACGTCCCACCCAGCCCACCGCAGCTGAGTGGAGCCCAAGCGGATGGAGAAGTGTGGGCATAGGAGGACAGCAGTGGTATTTCTCTCTCGGTGGCTCCTCCCTGTTTCTCTGAGCTCGGTGTTTTTCCACCTCCCACTTCTGCGTTCATAAAAAATCTCAGCTCATGTAAAGGACAGACAGCAGAGGACACGTTATCGTACCAGAATTAAACTGGGCCCTAAGCTCCAAAAGTCACAGAACATACCGTGTGAATATTACAACTGGTTAAAAAAAAAAAAAAGATTATTTTCAGTTTCATTATGCAACCAGCTCAGATTCAGATTAATATCATATGTTCCCCGTGCAAAATAACACTGCCTAATTCTCCAGCCTGCATGTGACTCAAATGTCACAAGACATAATGAATATGTTTTTAAAAATTACAAAATATATGTCTGCTGGACCCATAACCAGCTGGGATTTACAGAAAACTGGTTTTAAAACACAGATGCAACTACTGCATCTGTGTAGTTGCATCTACACAGAATCTGAAATCTGAAAAATGATGAATTATTTTTCAGATTCATCATATAAAGCTTATTTTAAGAGTGTGTGTCTGTTAATTTTAATGTTATTGCAATTATTACTATGAAATTAAGATTAAATGTTCCATTGACATATATGATTGTTTGGGTAATGAACTCAATTCAATATGTTTGAAATCAATATGTTCAATTCGCATTCATGACATGAACGTTCGGGGATATTTCAATTAACTGAGACGCATCTGTAATGGCACAAAAGTCTCAGCTGTACTTTGAATGCATCAGCATGAGTAAAGGGACACTTGGCTACTAAATGCCTTAAGCAGCTGTGTGCTTTCAACGTGAGTTAAAGCAGCTGAGCTCACATGTCTCAGATGAAAAAACAAAACAAAACATGAGAGCTGCACATTCAAGAGAGGAAAAAGAGACTGAATGAAGTGAGGATCCAATATTTGAAACAAAACTGAAAAAAGCTTCACAAAGAAGAAACCATAATATATATATATATATATATATATATATATATATATATATATATATATATATGTAAAAATAGCATATTAACTAAGGAGTAAGCATAAGATATTATTGTTGACCATTGATATGCTGATTCTGGTTTAAAGAATTTTGAGAATCTTATTTTTTATCTACTTAAGATGTTTCCCGATACCTGCGGTATTTGTGAAACGTTCCTGTCTGGTTTTCAACCCTGCAACAGATCTCAAGCAGTTTATAATGACATTCTTTAAATTGTGAACTCTGCACCAGTCTGCATCCTTTTATATGGTAGATAATCATGCCAGGATTTCTCAGCAGGTTGCTGGTGTGATAGGTTTCCTGCAGCTTTGAGTCGGTGGCAGAATATCATTCAGAAAATGATGTGCAAAAATAGAACCTCTTAATGAGTCACTAATTTTCTCCAAGGTGAATCTATTCGTATTTTTTAACCTACCATTTTCAAGGACCACATTGTCAGAGAGCTGGGCTGAAATAAAAACACAGCAAAAGAGGAACACTAGCCATTGAACTGTTGTACGTAGAAAAAGTTTGCCCCTCTTGAAGTTAATCAAAATGGCCAAAGGAGAAACAGCTCATGACGCAAAAGCATGCATGGCATCTGACAAACATACGGGTGCTTATGTTAGTATTTGCGTAAGTCTGGTTGCTACAAACTCTATGGTATTTATTAATATTTCACAGCTGCTGCAGACAACAGGATGAGGTATGAGGGAGCAGCATCCAGTAAATCCAGACACAGACAAAAGCACAAGAAGCACTAAAACTCAACTCATTCACAGGCTTTCAAACAGCTGATGCTTATTGTGTCACTGCATTCACAGTGAATTCTACAGCGAAAGAGCTGAGAAATAATGAAAAATAAATTTAATAAAAATAAAGACAAATAACACGTTCTTCTCTTAACTGTTTTTGTTATTAAAATCAGAAACAAGATCTTAAATGTAATGATAGTTTTAAATTAAGTTTACAGAGACTTATTGAGAAAACGTAACTTTTCATCTTCGTGTTTATCCATGACACATTCTACAGGTTTCAGACACATTCCTACCTGTTTGACCTTTGCAAAATGCCAGAGTACTTAATGGAAGTAGAGGTGGACACTTTAGGTCAAAGGTAGCTAACGATGTTGTCAAAAGCTCTGTGCAGCTTTTGACAACAACTTCTCACATTTTACACAGTAGCGAATGACTGGATGCCTGCAATTAGGAGATAGGCTTTGTTTAAAAAAAAGAAGCAAAATTTAGGACTTAAAGCAGATATTCAGTAAATTTACGATGTTTCGTGAGATCTATATTGTGTCACATGCTTTATATGATTGGTTGATTGTTTTATTTATTGAATAAAACCAGACTTTTTTGAAATCGTGCGACAATAAACCGGAGAATGTGAACATGGTCGTTTGTTTGAGGCTCTACTGTCATCTAGTGGAGCAACAAGTCAATGCAAAGATCCATAACAATTTTGTCTGAAATACTCTGTTTGTCTAAAGATGTAGGTGTTTATAGTTTTATTTCTTAACACCAGCCTGCGGATTTCTACTGAAAAGAGTGAACACGGCTTACCCCGGCATGACAGACTGATGTACTTGAATGATTTATGTAAACTGGGACAAAGGCAGACCCCCCAGGCCTCTCCTTCCTCCAGATTTGTCTGAATTTATATTGTAGCATTTTTCAACACTTTTATGCATCTATTTTTTAAGCAACATACATTTTAGCAACATAATTTTGAATCCAGAAGTAAAATGTCAAGAAAATATAATGTAATTCAAGCATAGCTCCGCTAGAGGGGGCTATATGAACGTATAATTAAAAGACTCCGCCTTTGTGCTTTCGTCAGAGTGTTTGCGGAAGTGAACTACTTGTCTTGTTTTGGTCGCCCCCTTTTCTATAAAAATAAATCAAAAGTGCAACAGATAATGACCCAGATGCCCAGTCCTCCACCTGAAGAGTTGGTCAAACAATGGGAAAGGTTAGCGCGATCTAATACACCTCATGGCTCCATGCGCCGGTTAATAGCCTGCAGTTACCACGTTAACTCTGCGTTATTACTCTCGCCTCGTCTCAATGTTCGAGCTTTGGGTTTAATTCAAAGCTAAAACTGAAGACCGCATAAATTACAACTGTAAAAATCCGAATTAGTATAAAATGTTTGAAATTAGAGCGTGGGATAATATAGGTGTTGAACTTTTTAAGGAAGGTAGTTGGGTTCCTATTCAGTCTGAATTTTACTTTTATTCATTTATATTTTTAAATAAAAGTGTGGACAAAGGAGAACTGCGCATACAAAAGTGTTTGAGGTTCCAAACTTTTCCCTTCCCCATTTCTAAAATGAAAAAAGGGGAAAGAAGTTATAGCTACCATTTTTCCTAGATATAAATAAATTATAAATGAGTGACAGACTGCAATGCAAAAGAATGAATAGCCAGTGCCCTATAAATGTGTGTTTTTACAAAATTGCATTTAGACTTGAACACAAAACTGACATTCATTTAAAAGGTTTTGGGAATTTTTCAGAATTAAAAACAACAATAATTTAATCACATGTTTGATCAATCCTGGTTCATTATGCAAAAGAAATCAGTGTTACATCAAGCCAAAGATAGTTGATGAGAAATTGTACCAAATAGTTGCAACAAACCCTACCCAGTACACTTAAATTAGTGATGTAGCTCAATCTCTTAACAGAAAACATTATTATAGAGTCTTGGTTCTGAGTGTTACAGATGAGTAGTGTTAGATTTTGTGAAAACATCTGTGTGTGTGTGTGTGTGTGTGTGTGTGTGTGTGTGTGTGTGTGTGTTGCTCTGATGCAGTGAGCAGAAGCGACTCAGGCAGGAGGTGGTGGAGGAAGACACTGAGGACTGGCAGAGGAGCCCAGACTTCTCCGGCCTGGAGCGGGTCGGTGGCGTGGACCTCTCCTTTATCAAAGGGGATGAAGTCAACGCCTGCGCCCAGCTCGTGGTGCTCAGTTACCCGGATTTGAAGGTGAGCTGACCTCCATCATATAGCCTAAAACCTAACCTCGCGTTCCTCTAGTGGTAAAATAACAGAACAGCGACAGTAAAAAAAAAATCTTTTCTGCTCTTTTGATTTAACAGATGTGAGCTTTTTTTCATCAGTGCCATTCATTTAGCAGAAGAGCTATTAAAAAAAACATAGCACAATATAATGAAAAACCCAGTTTATTAATATTTGCTTGGCCTTTTAAAGCTTTATATTGACCACAGCGGAAATTTTGCCTGACAGCTGCAGGTGACCTTTAAAAGCAGTCGTATTTAAAGTGTTCGCTCTTTGAGTCATCATTATTTTTAATTAGCTGCTGTTTTTATGACTTCAGAAAGCTGATGGTATGAGGGAAACATTACTCATGCTTCCAGCTGGAATATTTGCTTGGTGTCTAGAGTGACATATAGTTTAAAATGCTTCGTAATGTCTACCAGGCCATTTGTCTTCATCATCCAATGCCAAAACCTGTAATGCGATCAATTCAATTCGTCCTATTTTATTGTAATTTTACAGCATACTAAACAACTCCGGACAGTTTTACTCTGAGATCTATAAAAATGTAAGTGGAGTGAAGTACATAATAACAACAGCTGAGTCAGTGACTCCATGGAATTGGTTGTTTTTCCCTAGATAGGAAACTTTTCAACACTTTTAGCAATAATTTGAACTTAACTGCGTTGCTTTATAGCTAGGATTATATTGGAGTGTATCTAATTGGATGTTTATTTGATTACAATGACACTCAACACACACTCCTTTTAAAATGGCAGGTTTTTGTCAAGTAAAAAAAAAAAAGAGGCCTGGCAAGAAAAAAAAAAAAAAACTTTCTAAAAACAATGTGATATTTAACCCCACCACCCACTGGTACTTCAACAAGGCACCCTTTTAATTACTTTTCCAGATTCAGTCTTTTTAAGATCATACATTCCGTGAGGTTTAGTCAATCTGTCTTATCGGAAATAAGGTTTAGCCGTTACAGTTTCTCTATATATTTTTCAGCTTTTTTTTTTCTTGTTTACATTTCTTTATTTTTTTTTGGTCAAATGGTACAAGATACAAGGATTTTTGGAAAGATAATCTGAAATTGTTGATCATGACCTATAATTGAACCACAAATCCCAAACATATTGATCAGGGGATGTATACTCTTTTGAGGGCATGTGCACCTGTTTAATTATCCCAAATGTTTGACACCGAACCCATGAAGGAAAGCTTCTGATCAAGATGTTATGTTAAAATTATCGTACGTTTTCTGCATTTTTAACAAATCTAGTGCTACAAACTGTTTGTGCCACAAGAACTCAAACTGATCACTGGTAAGGAATAAAAAAAAAAAAAACATTTATTGTGCAGTTTGTAACATTGTCATTGGAGTCCATAACACAACACAAATATTTCCTGAAAGCTAGCTGGTATTTTTAAAGGCAGACATTTTTTGACAGTTTGTCAAGAAACAAATCGTGTGTTGACGTTCCGTTCACTAGTTTCTGTGCCAAATCACCACCTTTTCAAAGTCTTAATTTGTAGCATCTGCTGTTTACTTTGAAGAAAGGTGATTTAGGCCTGACCTTATAGCATCTGAGGTGCAACAGTAAAGTATTTTTAGAGTGACCAGAGAGCTGTGACAGCTTGTGCTCCAGAGAGATGCAGGTTCTGGTCTCCTGAACCCTGCTGATTATCTGCAGGATCCCAGGAAGGTCATCATGGGAGAATCGGTCACCTGTGACATTGCTGCTTAAAATAGACAAAAGATTCAAGCAGTGTGCTTAAAGCATATGTGTGCTTAGTGACAGACTTTATAAGCTATTATAGGCTAAATGTTCATCATTTAGCACTTAGCTGACCCCAAGGTGTAAGGAAACCATCTAGTAACCCAAAGTCTTTCATGCTTTGTTTGTTTTGAATAATTGACTATATCAATCTGGAATATCGCCGTTGAGATAAAATTCAGTTCTACTCTACACAAAATCCAACAAAAAGTGAAATTCACACACGTTTCAATGTCTTTGCTGAAAAGCATCCACCATAGAATAATACTGCCATTACCATGTGTCACTGTAAGTATTGCCTGTTTTTCCAGGAGCATTATGCATGTAAGTCAAAAACAACTTTCATTTTGATCTCATCTGACCTGATCAGCTTTTTCTACATGTTTGCTGTGTCTCATACATGGCAGATTCTTGTTGCCTTCTTCCAACAACGGTGTTATTCTTGTCAATTCTCCGCAAAGGCCAGGTTTGTTTAGGACAAATAATGCTGTAGTTGTCCTCTGGAGAGATTTTACCACTTGAGCTGCAAACCCTTTTCCTTCAACTTGAACAGCCGCTCAACTCTGTGTTGGTCGATAAAAATAAAATTCTAATAAAGCACAGTACATAACAAGAACGTCATCTTAGACTGTTTCATAATTTAAAACACAAAAGATGACATCTGAAGATATATCTCACTCGGTGTGCTCGCCGCCTCATCGTTTTTAATGGTTTAGATTTTTCTACTGCGGCGTTTTAAGAAATTGAAAGTTAAAGTAAACGCAGAGAGGTAACATTTTTGTTTCTTGTAACATGCATACATGAATATATATATACATATGTATTTATATGTTTTTTTAAAATAAAGTTGCATGATGTTTTGTAAAAGCTTGAACAAAATAAAAAAGGTGTGATAGAGATTGTCAATTGGCTTTTAATGAAACCCAAACATGCAACAGTAAATCTGAAAAGCATTTAATGCTGAGCATTAAATGATTTTCAGCTCTACATACTGATTATGTAGAGTTATGGTTTAGAGATCGAGGACTGTTTTTATTGAACAAAGGTCTAAACAGTACCAGCAATGAGGTGATAGAAGATTTATAAAGACTTATAAAATATATGCCGGTGCTTACAGTTATTCTTAACTTATTATTTTTTTTTCATTTCACACAACTTGTGGCAGTTAGATGTTTGCATAAATGCGAATGGATCCTAAACCGTAGAGGTGGATTAAACTGGAACATCTGGATCTAGACAGCATCGCTCCGTCTCTCTTTTAGGACACTGTACTGGTGTTCTAAAACCCAGTACAGTGAACTGACTGGTTTCTGCTCTTTCCTCTGAGGTTCTGTATGAAGACAGTCGCATGGTGACCCTGACGGCCCCCTATGTCTCTGGCTTCCTGGCCTTCAGAGAAACCCCTTTCCTCCTGGAGGCGCTGCAGCGGCTAGAGACCAGCCAGACGACACTTGTGCCTCAGGTGTGTGTCCAATGAGGGAAGACAGACGAGTCTGAATTCTGTGCTGGATTAAACAGGGAACCACAATGTGAGTCCCTGAATTAGTTTTAAAATAATTATCCTCATCTCTGCCAGATCTGATGCAACAAGTCAGATGTGCCCGCAATAATTAAACTCATTTTACTTCTCTTTAAACAGCCTCTAATTAGGTCTTGTATTACCCAGGTTCAGCTCGGTTCACTTCAAACACATTAGATCAACTAGAGCGTCTATGACAAAGTTGCTCTGTTCTCCCTCTCACTGTTCCTCCATGTGTCGTCTCTAAGTCATCCCCACCCACACGCTTCTGTTTGTCACAGCCCACATGCCTCCTCCTCTTCCTCCCCCTCTGTCTCACCGTCCCCACGCAAGAAAATGTGTAGAAACGGTCAGAGTTTCTCTCATACACACAGACACACGCGCACACACGCCCACACACACACACACACACGCACGCACGCACGCACGCACGCACGCACGCACGCACGCACGCACGCACGCACGCACGCACGCACGCACGCACGCACGCACGCACAAACTGATTTACTTCTACTGACATTTAGCATGGGCACACACACGCTCTGTCCCTGCCCGTTTATCTGCAACCTTTCAGAAAAACATTCTCAAACATTCACTGGTATGTTGGAGACGGAAAATCTCAAGCTCACAGGTTTCCCTAACGCGTCTGAGTTTTCCAACAAAGGGAGTTAAAATAAAAATAGATGGAAGGAGATTTTAAAGTGGACATCTCAAACTGTTTAGGGCAGTAGGTGATGGATTAAGACTTGCTTATGTCTGGCTTTATTATTATTATGATTACTATTATTATTCCAGTTAAGCTGATATTATATAATAAATGTTCTGTTTCCTTTCAACAGGTGGTGTTTGTGGATGGGAATGGTCTTTTCCACTACAGAGGTACATCTTCACTGATATTTTTATGGATTTTAAAGGATATTTAATGCAACTGTGCTAAAACGTGTTAAAGGGTCAATTTCCGATAGATAGAAAACCTGTGGATTGATTTAAGAAGAAGAGAGCAAAAGAAAGGAGGCACCATATTGAATGATTCAAAGAAAATGTGCCAACAGGAATGGTCAAAAGTCATTCTCTTTGTATGCTCCAACCTTATGAAATTGTAGAGGCTGGGTGTGCATGGGCAGCTTTTACTGACAATTTAAGGCCCGGTCTTTATTTGGTCCAGAAAAATATTTTGAGAATGTGTTGTTTTTTTTTAGCCTGTAGGACAGTTTTTCTTCCTCATCAAACACTACGTTTAAAAAAAAAAAAAAATTTATTTGTGTTCTGTGTGCAAAGTCCACTACTCTTCACTATGAAAAAACAAAAGCAATGTTTTTTTCTTATCCGTTACAGAGTTTGGCGTGGCGTGTCATCTCGGGGTGCTGTCAGGTATTCCCTGTGTGGGCGTGGCTAAGAACCTGCTGCAGGTGCAGGGGGTGCTTAAAGACGAGGAGCACCAATCACAAGTGAGACCACCAAATGATTTTAACTCATGTAATGATTATGAATGATCAAAAGACTCACTGTATGTTTTGGCATGAGAAATTATGTGTTCTGATTGTAGCACACAACACATAATTTGTGTGTTGCGTGCTACACACAACACAAAAATTTTTAATTGTCTAAAATCGGAACAATTTTAAATCTTTAAAATTTACCCTATTTCATTTATTTATTTTTTCACTTAAAATATAGTTCCTAATTTAAGCATTTAAGGAGCCACTAGAGATGGAAACCTGGTAAAAACCAGTCCCTTATTCCACGATTTGCTTCTTACGGAGGGTCCGGACCCTCTGATAAGGAGAAACAGTGGCTTGCCAGAGACATGGACTCTGTTGAAGTTTGAAACAACTAAACGTGATATTACCTAATTGCTAACATTTGGCTGTGATGTGTGTAAAGCTGTAAACAACCATCCCCCACTGCGAAGAGATGAGTGCCAAGCAGAGTAGGGTCACAAAATGTTTGCAAGAATGTCTTAAACATTCCTCTTGCTCCAACTTCAATCGCTCAACATTGGGGAGCGTGGCCAACATGAACTGAATGGCTTCGTTCACTTCCTCCGCTGCCATTTCCAAACTACATCTATAGGCAGACTACAATTCTAAAACAGCACAGAAATCCAGCTTCGTCTTTCACAGCTCCTCCTTCTGCTCGCTGATTTGCTCAGCAGAAATGCATCCTACGAAATTGAGCTGAATGGGAGAAATCCCAGACCGAGCAATGAAGGGAGATGAGAATCAAGTGGAACTGCATAGGAAGGCGATGGCCAGGCTTTGATCAAAGTGAATTAGTGTAAAGCTCTTCAATGTAATATTTGCTTGAAACGGGTAATTTTTTTATGGGGTTTGAAATGCAGAAAAAAATATCATGAGCTTAAGTCTCTAATTTAATTTTTTTTTAATACTAACCACAAATAGCTTTTTTGTGCTTCATTTACTGTGTCTCCATTAGCTTAATTTGCTTCTCATTTAAAAGAGCTTCAATCCTTGACTGAAAGTTTGAAAGAGTGATTAGTTTTTGTTATTCTGACTTGTTTCTCACTGCAAATGTCAGAGAGGGGCAAAGCAACAGACAGAGTTTGTTTTTTTGTGTGTTTCCTCAGCTCACATCCACGTGTTTCTGTTTGCCAGAAGAGTGTGTTTATGTTCGGCTTTGACAGTGTGACAAGTCCTTGTTGTGTAGCTAATGCTAATGAGATGCTGTGAATACAAATCAAGATGGAACAAATACCTTTTGGTCCAAGTGTGCTTCTGGGACTGCAAAACCTGGATTTGATTAATATGCAAATGTTCATTTTGTTCCAGTCTGGCGCCTCGGTGACCTAGAGGAGGAGGGACAAGAACAAATTAAAGTCAAAAATCTACCTGATGGACAAACATTCTGTTGGAGTCAGAGAAAAAAAAGTAAATTTAGAGGTGTAACGGCACACATTCGGACCAAAAATATCCGCTGCTGCCACGTTTTTTCAGTACGCACATTTACCAGACAAATACAGCATTAAATACGTGAACACATGCAGAATGTTTATGCTCTCAACTAAGTGTGCAATGCAACTTTCTGCAGCTCAGCTTTAAGCCGTCACTAAACTCTGTTATTTGGGAACTTTGAGGTTCTTCACGCTGCTATAGGAAAAATGTTAAACTTAACCAACAGAACTTTATATCAGTATTTGTTTTTTTTGACAGCAATACGTGCTCAGTAGCTCTTTCCTCGATTCTCCTCCATTAATAAATGGAGCAGTGTGTATACGAGCAGGATTGACAATGATACGACCTTCCTCCAGGCTCTGATTGGCTGTTTTTGACCATGAGCGGTCCACTTCTGCAGATGGCAGTAGGACCACAGATTACCTGTGTCATAGCACAGTGACAGTTTCAACAAATATGTAAAAAAACAGATTTTTTTTTTATTATAAAAGTTACATACTGCAACTTTATGTGAATAACTCACCTGAAACTTAATGTATTTATTTATATTTTGCAAACATCAGTTAAAGTCCAAATCCAGCTGTCTAATGGCATTACCAGTCCTGAATGCTGCACAGTTCATTTTCCAGCTGTAAGGGAAATTTTGGTTCAAGTATCAAATCCTTTGCAGCCTCTGACTTCTTGTCTTGTAAGACTTATTTTAGTTTTATCCATCTTCCAGTTTATGCACATCGGCATCTTTGTCCCTGCTGAAGAAAGGCATCTCCGAAGTTGCGCTGTTTTGAGGTGATGTGCAACGTTAGTTTTCTTCTACTTATAAGGACAAAAATTTACATTTTCTGTTGAGATAAAGAAAAGACATATTTGATCCACTGCTGAGTCCATTTGGGTGCAACACACACAGACACACACACTGCTTATGCCTAAAACACTCAAGTGGCATTGTAACATGCTAATTGAATTCTCTGAAGGAGAATCTCTATCTCCCTCAATTAGTGTCTGTTGCTCTGGCATCATAAATATCCCGTCTCCACCACCGGAAGGAATCTGATCTTTATATACCCAGATCAGGGTCTCCCCAGAGGATAAAGTCACACACAATCCCCCTTTGAACGTCTGTACAAATACTAGCTATAGCTTCTCTTTTATTGTCAGTTTCAAACAGCATTACTTTCGCATGTCCGGGCCGCACCTTTGGGCTCAAGCTTGACACAGTTTCTGTGGGAAATTTTTGATTTTGCTTCCCATCCGTATTTTTGGCACCATTGTCACTCTCTGCGGGTTTAACCAATTTGTCTACAGGCACGTACTGAATGGCGATGCTCCACATAAACCACATCTTTGTTGATTGAGGAGTTTAGTAAATTAGTAGTGGAATAATGTGTGAAACATAAGCCGGAACAGGCTCCTTTCCAGATTGGAAATTGGACTGAAAACGAGCCCTTTAGAAACTAAATGAGCCATTACGGGATCTCAGATACACATGTAAAAAGCTGTGCTGCACAGTTATTAAGATGTAAGAGTAAGACAACATCCCCAATAGACAGAAATAGTTCATCCAGTCTATTTAGCTCTATATCAGACTTTTAAAATAACTTAAAGTTAAAATATAGCAGGACAGAATTGACATATTTAACAAATCTTCATTTGTCCAACAGTCTCAATGCTGTGGTAGTTTAACACCACAGAATTTTGTTGCACTTTTATGTTAATTTTTGGCCAGAAAGTAATTTTTCCTTGGCATATTTTTACCGAGCTATTTTTGCTCGGTAAAAATAGCATCCACTTCTGGAAGGTTTTGTCTCTATTCCAGGTTCTCTCAATCTGTGGATCATGCCTCTCCTTGAAGAGCTCTCACTCAAGTGTTTCTTTGTTGTTTTGAGCTGGTATTGATTGTTCAGCATTTGACATCAAGTTAAACATTATGTAATACATCAAATTTTGTAGGAAACCCACTATTATACATCGCACAGATGGTTCTTTGATTCTCTGATCTCAGAATTTATCTCAAATCATCCATCTGCTCATATAGTTCCACCCCCCCAAAAAACTTTAAATCTGTCTGTTGAAACAAATGACATATAAAAATGTTAAGTAGTTTTGGTTCAGGTTTATGGCAAAAGCAGAATTTTTTTTCTTTTTTCAGGAATAAACAAGGTGCACTTCAGCTGCTATTTTTTCTGTCAAACTAAATTAACAGCCACAAGTGTCCATTAAGTGTCCTCATTTAGGTGTGTTATCCTGCTGTCCATTTATTTATATCTCAATGTGGTGCTTCTGAGCTATTATAAATGCATTTTCTTCTAGCTTGCTTGGAGGCAAAACATGTTGAAAGATCTTAGACTTTCAATAAAGTGAAAGTTGTAGACATTTTTGTTTTCTTTCATCCACAGCCTCTAGTTTATTCTTCCTGTCTCTTCCTTCTTTCCATTCGTATCTTCTTCGTCTCTCTTCTTCTCCCCTCCCTCATTGGTAACCTAGGTGTGACTTAAATCAGTGTGTTATTGATGACCTCGTCTGTATTTCTGACTTCTGCTCTTTTCTGGCGTTCTGTCCTCCTCTTGAGTCGAAGGAAGCAGGCCGGCCTCTATCTCACACACGGTTGGACTCGTCCCAGCTTGGATTGGATGCTCCGTGCGGCCGTCCTCCTGCTGGCTGCTTGCTGTAATCAGTCATAGTGGAGCAGACACTCCATCCATCACGGAGGCTAAACTCCCTTCATTGCTCTGGCCCCGTAACACACAGTGCACCTGTCAACAGCAGCCCGCATCGCTGCGCCTGACTTTGCCCTGTCTCTTTGACTGTTCGAGCAAAACTTTAGCTGGAACAGAGGTCAGATTTAAGTCCCGTCATTCGGTGGGGGGTCGGGGGGTTCATTCTTTGCGAAAACATTCAAAAAAGTATTTTAGAGGTCTTTATTTAGGCTCTTTTAAATTCTGAAAAGGGGATGTTGACTGATTTTGGCTCTGGAACAAATTTCTTTTTGGAGTTCAAAAGGAAGCCGGGAGGACGTTATTTGCTGGCTAAATGAAAAGGAAGCTGTTCAGCTTAAATATTTGCTCTGCAGTTGCAAACAGTGATTTCCTTCTAGGACAATATCAGCTATAAAACATCTGAATTAATGCCTAAAGATATTTTATGTTATTTGTATTTTATTTTCCCTTTGTAATTTTATTTGTTGGGGCATATACTTGCATTTAGGGGTTTAACTGTTCCAGAAAGACGATCAATGTCCTATTTAGCAAATCAAGTTTAGTTTATACCTTTAACGTATTTCTCAGATGAACGTCAGGGAGAGCTTCAAAGTTGATATGAATAAAACTGTAATCCGTATCATAAAAATAAAAACTGCCACAGCTGTGGAAAACAGTGTAACAGAAAATAAGGTTAAACACTTGAACCCCGTTGAAGCCTGGTTTCAGCTGTACATGAACGTCAGGTCACTTGGAGGTTACAGGAAAAAAAGCCCGCAGAGAGTCATTTCTCCCTCTTTCTGACTTCACGGTGTCTTTCACTCAGTTGCTATTTGTTATGTCATGTTGTACATGTCTTTTGGCTTTGATTTCTGTCTCTTTGCCTCTGCAGATTGCTGCTCTGCAAAAAGGAGGAGACAGCTTCCCACTCACCGCCGCCTCGGGCAAAGTGCTCGGAAAGGTGCGTCAGAGGACAAACAAACTGACAAAAAAAAAAAGAAAAAATAGAAACTTTCAACTAAAGTGGTGCTTTGTTGCAGGCTCACTTCAAAACACAGCCACCCAGTTGAAAGTCAAATTATTTTAGGGATGATCAACATCGCAGAGAGATGGATGCTGAACATTTACGGGAGATATTTGTTCTCTATTTTCAGGCGTTGAGAAGCTGCGATAAGAGCTCCAAGCCCGTCTACGTCTCCGTGGGTCACAGAATCAGCCTGGACGCCGCTGTCCGCCTGACACACTCGTGCTGCCGCTACCGGGTACCTGAGCCCATCAGACAGGTACCCTACACACAAACACTGCAGGGGTTCGTCAGGTCTGACACGTCACAGCGACATGCCTTGCTGTAAGCGCGCCAAGCTGCTCAGTTGTGAGGCAGAACGCTGCTTCGGTGGGCACGTCTTGCTCATTTCTCGTGTAACGGTCTGCCGCTGTGAGGGGAGGCGGTGTGAGCGTCACGCTGTGCCGAGCTTTTCAGTAACAGGGCCTGGGAGGCTTGTAGAAGAGGAAGGAGCGTGTGTGCTCAACATCCCCAGTCCCGTGTGGATCTTTTACACTCCACCACAAATACACAGATTGTGCTAACGCTCTGAGACAATAAGATCCCACATTACAGGGGCGAGTGCGACATGATACGGAGAGCTATTCTGGCTCCAATGCTGAGAGCTTAGCACACTTCAGACCTGGTGACTTACTGAGATAAATGAACTTCTCCATAATTTCTTGTTATTTTAGAACGGATGCCTTGTCGACTACAGGTCCCTTTTCTGCCGCGTTTTGGGCGTTTTAAGCTTCTGGCTGCAGCTCCCTGTTGTGATCTTGGTTTAGGAGAGCCTCTTCCGGAAGGAGAGAGGCTAAATGTGTTTCTACAGCGCTGCTGTGTGAATTCGTGGTCCAGCTTGGGGAGATGAAAATGGCTCTTTATTGATTTTGACGTGAATGAGCTGCATCAAACAGTTGATTGTAAAAGTAATCTCACTGGTAGTCTCACGTTTTTATTCAAAATAGTTTGAGTATTTGAAAAAAAAAAAAGGTTATCAATTAGGTTAATAAAAATATATTAACTGGAACATTTTAATTGTAAATTGTAAAAAAAAAAACCATATTGTTGCCTTTTTCTTAGATTAGATATAATATATCAACTCTCTGGTGTTACATGCCATCATTAGTTTACACTGTATAATTTCACTGAACTGCAATTATCAGTTGAATTTTCAAAAAAATGTTTTAGTCTGATATTCTGCAGTAAAGTTTGGACTTATTTATTTTTTCCAGGAGTGACAGCAAATTTATCTCAATAGCTGCTACATTTTCAGCAATATACAAAAATTTTTTCTTTCCGGATTTCTTTCCTGCAGTAATATTATTTAGAAAAGTACCAAATGCTGAAAAGTACCAAATGTAAATCTACGCATCAAGTTGGATATTTATTTTAAGTGTCAACAAAAAGTTTACGAAGAGGGAACTTAAATTGAATTGCTGTCCGCTGGTGGCAGTTAAGATGCTTATGACTGTTTTTAAGTGCTTTCTCCAGACTGCCTAGCTCAAAGCGAGTTGATCTCCTGCCCAGTGAATGCTGGGACCCCTATAATGTTGTGTACAAGCAATAAATGAGCCATAATAGTTTTGGCCAGATTTAACCCAAAAACACACACACACAGTTAAAAGTCTCTGCATTTTACTAAACATAACCCTCAAAGAGCTGCTGTTTTTATGAAAAGTAAACGACTTGCCCAGCCTCATCAGGCTGTTTCTCTGCGTGCCACTAGGTTGTGCTCTGCTTCTGCTGTTTTCACACAGGAAACACGAGCTGAAGCACACATCACGAGCTGAAGCACACATCTCAGAATCGTGCGTGGCTCTTTTTCTTTTTTTTTTCCAAGTGGAGCTGCAGTGGTAGCCCCCCCATCACTCCCACACATACAACCACCACCAGAACGATAGGGTTTATCTCATCAGATGTAAACATCAGAGCGAGTCGGGGACACTTTCACCTTCCTCCATCCGACCACTAGTGGCCCTGTTTTTAACTTTTCCGTGTCCAGCTGTTTCTCTGTTTGACACAAACGTTTTTTTTTCTTCCTCTTATGTTTCTGTTCCAACTGATTTCAAAGAAAATAAGCGCCAGGACGGATCCGGCTAAGACGAGTGCCGAGGTCACGCTCGAGTTTGTGTCACATTTTTGTTCTTCAGCATTTTTCAAACCTCAGTCGCAACCCTTCAATACAAATGCTGGAACCTTCCAAGGAAAAATAACAGACTGAGAGAGCTCCCCTTGTGTGCTGACGCTTACTTTTATGCATCTTTATGTTGTCAGATATAGCATTGTGGTTCATCACAAGGTTATGCACAGCAGAACCCCGTAGGTTGTTAGATAAGTCTGTGAAGCCGGAGCAGATCCTGCTTGAACTTTTACAAGGGTGTCTAAGAGAAATGAAAGGCTTTTGCATGGGGAGAAATATAAAAATAAATTGTTTTTATTGAGTAATCTTTATATTTTCATGCAGATTTGAGAGCTTTACTAGGAGGACTGACAGCATTTGTGTTTTTTTTTGTTCTTTTAGTTGGCTAGAGGTGTTACAGCTGTTCATTTGGATGCAATCATACATCCTCACATTATTTCATTTTCATCCAAATTTTACTTGTTCCTCCATCAAGAAGTCTATATTTGTTAGTTTGGTTTTGTTTACAAATGTGTTTTGGAAATAAAATCTCTTAATATTGTTGCCCTGCTTTATGTTTTAATGTTTGTGCCCATATCTTTGATTCTATTTATTTTTTACAACATCCATAAATGTATAACAAGATTGATTTTTTCCATGCCTGTAACCAAATTCCTACGAGCTCCAGGTTTGTTAAATCTGAATTAAACACTGGGGATGGAGAGATGTGGGGAGAGCAGTGACTGAAATGAAAAGTTGCTGCATTTAGCGACAAAATGGCGCCACGTTAGTATGATTTAGCAAACCACTCTGCTGTAATGTTTTTTTTTTTATTATTCATGACCAGACGTTATATCATGTGTACTTATGAGATCCTAAAGAATAAATTTGGTATTTTAGTGAATGCAGTCATGAACTTACGACCGCAGTATTTTTCAACAGTTTTTAACACGTTTTTATTTAAGATTAGGATCGAATCCAGCCTGCAAGCATCATTGAAAGCTCCAGCTGAATTTCTAGATCTACCAGCAGTCAGCTAAAATCCTGCAGTGACATGGTGATTTGTGGACTTGTGGAGTCATTTATTTATTAAATCTGGGATTTTATCATTTATTTAAAGTTTATGTATACATCTAGTTCAGAGGTCTGCAGCCTTTACAACCAAAAGGGCCATTTTGCTGTCAAGACAGCCAAATAAAACAAATTTAGACCCGCGAACGTCACATGACATTTTGAAAAATGGCACATTTTTAAACAAATATCTACTTTAAAGTGCCAATGTTTTATTTATATTTTTAGGATTAAAAGAACATAAAAGATTATGAATTTCTTTAAAAAAAATACATAAGTTCCAACCTAATGACTAGGAAAACATATCACAAAACATATTACTGGCACTTTTAATGTCCTTATTTGTGGAAAATCAATGCAGATATTGCAGACATTATCTGGTTCCTTTTAATTTTTAGATAATGTTATTGTGGAAGGTCCAAAGAGCAACTTGCAGCCATGGGTTTCACACCTCCGATTTAGTTTCTAACAAAAAATTATATTGTTGTACAAAATCAGCATCCATCCATCGCTCCATCTGCCCAACAGTCTATTATGTTATAAAATTATACTGTTTTGAGACTTTTTAAGCTTTTGTCTTTCTTTCCTTTTTCCTCCAATATTCTGTTATCATACAGTTTCTCATGCAGGACTTTATTTGATTTATTTGTGTGAAATTATACAAATGCCTTTATTTGAATAATGTATTCATATCTTATCAAGGTTGTGAGCAGGTAATGTTCCTTCTGTGCGTTGGAGATATTTCACATTCGGAATGATTCTAGATGAATAGCAGCAAAAAAATAACTAAATAACTTTTTTAAAAATCTGTCTCTCCTTTGTCTAATAAATTCCTCTCACCTCAGATTAAGATAAACCTGACCGTCCACGGCTGGAGTGATTCAGAAAGTTGAAAGGGAAATATGACATCATGGTGTTAGTCTGCAGTGAAGGCTGATGTGTGAATGCACTGCAGCAGAAAATAGAGGATCCACTAAAAACACTCACTCACACACATGCAGGGAGCCAATTCACACCCCGTCTCAGTTGTGCTCCCCCACCCCATTAAATTCTCACACTACCTCGGCGTCTCACGCTTGAACATGTGAGGGACGTTAAAGACAAGCAGACATCTGCCTCGGCCCGAACCTCTGCAGTCGTCACGGCAGCGAGAGTAACAAGTGCAGGGGCAGACAGGGGGAAGCTCGCATCGTGTCAGATCTGAAGTGATGAATCGAAACGCCTCGGAACTCTGCAGCGTCTCGGCGTCATCAAGCGACGTTATGTTGCCATCATGTGAGGCGTGACTCACTTACCGTGTGATTTGTGAATGCAATTAGCCAAACAAGCCCCGTTGTGCTGTTTCTATAGATAACCTTACAGGGACAGATTTACTACCAACCTCAAAAAAGCACAGTACGCAATGTTTTTTTTTATTAGAGAAAAGCCTACTGTTTGCTACATGAATATGTTCCTCTACACAAAGTGCACCATTTTGTTCATAATTTAGCCAGGATGTTGGACCTAATCTCTATCCGGAATGACATCTGATTGATTGTATTAATCGATTAACACGATAGCAGTCAAACCAATTTGGGTAAGAGTTTTCACAAATTGTGGAGATACTAAATCATGCAAATGCTCAAACTGCTCTTAAAATCTTAAGACAAAAGAAAAAAAGCTGCGAGTGTTTGCGTTTCAGCTGATGGATCACAACCAGGAGCAGGGCAGAGCTTCAAAATGCAAACGAAGGACACTGGGAACAGAGAAAAAAACAAAAACGTCAAGCTTATTATTGTAAGCTGCATGCAGGCTGTTCATCAAAAATGTAATTAAAGACCAACAGCCTCCAAAGAAATCCACAAAATAGAATTAGAAGCACAAAGAAAGGACTCATTGGTGAGAAGCCAAAAATTAGTTTTAGACATTTCCAGTCTAAAACTACCCATCTGGTGAAGATGGCTTCATGAAGGACATTCAGAGTCTGGAACTGACAGGTTGTGATCTTTGGCCAGTTTTTCATCAAACAGCTTCCAGTGGTAAACTGGTTTTTGCTTTGCACCAGCTGTTTGTGTTTCTATCGCTGCAGGTTCTAGCAATACGCCGGTTCTTTCAAAGCATCAGTTCTGAAGAAGCTCGTCAGTCAGAAACTAATTTATGGAGACCAGCAACCCGTCAAAAGTGAAATGGTAAAGCCTCCTAATAGTTTTATTTAAATTATTTATTTTAATTTAAGACAAAACAACAGCATAAAACTGCCAAATTAGCAGTAGAGTAACACAAGCTCTCATTTTGTTTTAATATCACCCGCCAATGAGTTTGTATTGGTAAAAGAGCAGCATGAAGCTGCAGATTATATTTTCCATTAACAACGTTTTAGACTCACTGTCTCATATCACCAGGTGGTGTTAATAAATCCTGTTTACAGATGAGAGATCAACTGAATAACGTTCACAAACAACACTTGCTGTTTAGACGTTGATTTATTAAGATAAATATGATCCGTGTGGTTTGACTCTCTCTGATTCTCTCTGATTCTACACTACAAAAACGTCAGAAGAGAGGCATGATCAAACTTTATGTTTAAAGTCACTGATGACCGATGGTAGGTCTTTGGAAAACCAAACCAGATCTTTTAAAGCGCTGGCAGCTTTCTAAATGATACATATACATACTTTTTCACTATTTCTGCTTCTCAGTTGTCTGGGACTCGATTTTACCTTTAGCCTTTAGCATTAGACTTCCACTTAACTTCAAGACGCCTATTACAGCGTTTATACAATATTTTTATATTATTTTACTGTACTCCACTGAAAAGAGCATTACTCTGAAAATGAACAAGTGCTCTTCATCTCACTTGTTCTCTTCTTTGAATCAATTTCTCTTAAACGTGGGACATTGGGTCATACTTTGAAAGTCGGTAATAAAATCATTTGAAATGGGAATCTTTTTTTCCTGCTGTGCAGCCCTCCAGTTAGATGATCGCTCTTGATTTAGACTTTTTGTCAGACACACATGTTCACATACACCACAGAGCCACGCCTTCCTGCTTCCTCCCTTCACCACTAAAGTCACTTAAGGGCTCTAATACACAGCAGTCTGTCAGAAAGCTAATTTTCTTCAAGCTAATGTTCCCTGACAAACTTACTTCAGATTGCTTCACTAGTGATTAGCTGGCCAGCCACTCTCTTCAGCAGAAAATGAAAATAAGCTGAAAGGCTGTTGTAATAGATGCAGGCTATAGCTGTACCAGCCTAATAGTTATAGGAAGAAAATTAGCACTTCGAGAACATTCAGACTTTTCTTCTAAACTGAAGGATGAGACGGTCAAGGAACAACATTACAGTTCCAATCCTTAATCTATTCTCAGTGGAGCAGGCGGTTTTCTATCGGTGCTTTTTTCTGTCTTTCTGATGAGGAGAATTTGTTTGTTTGTTTCAACTGCAGGACAATATTTTTTAAAAGCATTTCATCAAACTACGCTCTGAGTTTTAGTCACTAATGGCATTCAAGGAACTCTTGGCTGTAGAAAGGTCCTCTGTATTGTGGCAGAAGGAACATGGTTACAAAGAAAAGCTCACACACTCACTGTTGCTTTGGTTATGCAAAAAAAAAAATCTGATTTTTCAATTTGGAGAAGAAAAAAAACCAGATGTGGTTCTGGCGCTTACAAGTTGTTTGCCACTCCAGAGTGAGCAAACAACTCACTCTACTCACAGGGTTTGCCAGGTTTGCCAGGTCCCAGCCTGGCAAACCCTGTGATAATTATCTGGCTCTGCCTAAACATGCAGCCAGAGCTCAGTTGAATGGTTTTGTACTCATGTAGCGTAATGACCTAGTCAAAGTCCAGGCCTGAATTAAACCCAATTAAGGATCTTTGAAAAAAGTTGAACTGCTCTGTAAAGATTTCACAGTGATGGACTTCTTTGTGTTGATCTCAGATGAACAATATGTTGTAGAAATTCACACAGGCAGTGTGTGAATTATTGTTTTCAAGAAGCTGTTTGTTTATGCTGTACTGTGGGTTTGTCTATAACTGCTTATTTCCAGGTTCGAATCCATTACTGTCCGAAGCACTCCTCCTCCACACTCTGATGGGAACACATCCATTCTAATGGGACTCTGAGGAGACTCTCCTCCATGTCTGAGTGCTTTGTTCAAGGTGGAAATCCCTAATTATGCCCTTTCTTCTCCATTTGTCTTCCATTTCTGTTAAATCAGTTATGCAGGATGTGGGGTGGGGGAAAAAAAAAAAGTTTGTAGCTTCCCGACGGACTGATGTCTGGGAAGTTTTTTTGACTTCTGTGATACAGATTTACGCTGGACATAAACTGTCTTCAGAAAGCTGTGGAGGAGCAAGCAGTGAAACACTGCAGCCCTCATAGTCCTGCAGGGCTGATTTCAGCATGTGTACAACTTTCAAAGTCTTCACTTTGGGTTTCAACACATCCCCCTTTGCACTGAGTGGGGAAACGTAAAAGCTCTACAGCTGCGCTCCCAGATTGCAAAAACAGATGGAATTTCAATGTGAGTGATGGGCAACGGAGAGCCTGCATGCACAGAATAAAAGAGATTGAGGAGAGGAAGGAAGCGCACAGTGCTTTTGGGCGGCTATAGGGGAGATATTGCTGATGCGTATTTTGTGTGGTTATTAAAATCTAAAATATATCTGAGGGAAGGATGATTTCTGGGTTTATTATTTTAGGGGTGGGTGTGGTATAATGCACAGATGCAGGAATTTACATTATCACACTGTACACTGTTGAACAAAAAAAACAGGTTTTTGTGTGCACCGAGTATCAGAACTATTTCAATGAGTGACTTGTTTTTTAGCAATAATCCATTTCTTTAAACAACTGGCATTCTCCACCACTTTGTTCTTCTTTACTTAACGCTTCCTGCTTTTCCACATCATCCATCCATCCATCCTTCCACCCACCCTCTGTTTCCCTCTTTCTTTCCGTCTCTCTGATACGGGGGTGTCAGATAATTTGCCTCACATTGTTGCTATGCTGTGGATTAAACTTTGAAGAGTTTGCCTCTAGTGTCCATATTGCCCAAGGTTTTGTTTGCCGACTTGTATCTGTTGAATCTTTTGGTTAGAGTTTCTCCTGAAGTAAATCTGGGCCTCATTACAAGCTACACTTTGCCTTTGTTAATGAACTGTAGTTATTATTCATCATTCCTACTGAGATTAACCATTTTTCTTTAGGCAAACTGTCAAGGCAAATCTGCACATTTTCAATGCCTTGCAAGGGTGTTTTGTTCAACTACAACCACACCTTTTATTGTATTTTATTGTGGTGTTGTGCGACACATTAAAATTCCATGATGACTTTTTATTTTCACTGTGCATTTGTATTCAGTCCCCTTCACTCCAACGCCACAAAGTTAAATCTAGTGCAACCAATTAACTTCTAAAGTCACCCAGTTGTTATATAGTTGTATTGTTTGCAGTTTTATCTCAGTCCATCCATCCATCCATCCATCCATCCATCCATCCATCCATCCATCCATCCATCCATCCATCCATCCATTCTACACCAGGGGTGTCCAAAGTCGGTCCTCGAGGGCCAGCATCCTGCATGATTTAGTTCTCTCCCTGGTTTTACACACCTGCATCAAATGATGGCTCATTAGAGGCCTAAGCAGAACACTGACTTAATGAGGAGGTTGTTACAACCACTAGGGAGAGAACTAAAACATGCAGGATGCCGGCCCTCGAGGACCGACTATGGACACCCCTGGTCTACACAGAACATAATCAGCTGTTCTGTGTAGGTTTTTTAGAGAACAGTAGTGAACAAATGCTGCGACAGACTGGCGACCTGTCCAGGGTGAACCCCGCCTCTTGCCCAGAACGTTCGCTGGAGATACGCACCAGCACCTCCCGACCCCATTAAGTGACAAGGGTGTAAAGAAAATGGATGGATGGATAGTGAACAAATGACCTCGCAAAGTTTTTAAGGCTTGCATCCTACATCCCTTCTGACCAGTTTGAGGTTGTAATCCATACATTTATTACATCTTGGTTACATTACTGCAAGTAGTTAGTTGCAGTAACTGGAACAACTGCAACTCCTGACTGGAAGCAGTAGGCTCAATAACATCGCCCCTGTATTAAAAACCTTGGACTGGGTTTCTATTTATTACAGGACGCAGCCTACTTTGGCGCCATGCTACTTATCTGATCCTCTTCACTCTTACAATCTGACAAGAACTTTTGGATCAACAGGTCACTTGCTGTTAGAGACTATCAGATCAAGACTAAATATCAGAGATTACAGAGTCTTTCCTTTGATAGACACTAAGCTCTGGAACACCCTGCCTTTCAAAGTCAAAGCTTCTCAAACTGTTGATCAACTTAAGTCTGCTTAAAACACATTGTTTGGCTTTTAATATGCAAAGCACTTTGGACAACTCATTCACTTTTACATGTATATAGATAAATCTGACTGGACTTGACAATATCATTGTCTGTAATTACTTGAAAATAATAATTTACAGAAGGACAGATACCGATTCCAGACCTTTTCAAGGAGAAAAAAAGGAATATCTTGTCATGTCATCTTCAGATTGAGGGATGCTATTTGGTGTTCTTGTGATATTGTGTGATCTGATTTATTAATTTGAGCTAAATGCTTGGGTCTGGGACCCTCATGGCCTTGGTTAGTGCAATTTGTCCCATCTGTTTTGAAGACTGGGCAGCAGGATTTAAACAGAATGGATGAGCTTGAAAAGAAACGCAGCGACAGAGAGAAACTCTCTCAGCTGTAAAAGAGTTATTTCACTAAACCAACAAGGGGAAACATCCATGAAGACTGACACCACAGCTCCTTGTGTGCCAGCCACTGGTTGGGATGTGTAAGTCTTTCTGAATGTGCCTGAAGAACCTGACTGATTTAGAGTGGATCTCACCTTTGGGCCCCGAGGCTGTCTGAATGTTAATATATGGCTGTCTGACATTCTGCTACTGTTGCCACTGGACTGTGGGCCTCCACTGAGAGTTGGGAGGAGAGCTGGAAAGAGACCTAAGCGTAGCCAAGGGGTGGATATGACATAGAGCCATGGGAAGCAGGAGAAAGTTTGAATAGTGAGTGATGAAAGGATCTGGTTTAAAAAAAAAAAAAAAAAGTTTGGTAAGGTGAATCTCAGAGGGAGGAAACACCATGAGGAGGTGATGGATGCTTATAGAAGTGGTGGAGGGAGTGGAGCATGTGGCTGTAACTGCAGGGCTTTGGCGGTGATGGGGGATAATGACCTGCCCCAGGCGCCTGGACCAAACCTTTACTCTGTGTAAATGCATGTGTCACTAGAATTTACATAAAGTTTTGCTAAACAGCCAAAGATCTGTTTACCTCTGCTTTTCCACATTGCCAGAAACTCTGCCTAGAAAATTGTGATTTTAAGCTGCATTGAGTCCATTTTCTGTCAGACACAGAAACAATCACTCACACTGAATTAGATCATTTACCTACTTTAGGATATTTGCTATTATTGAAACATTTTTCCAGTCTTCTTTTATGCATAAGCAACTCTTACCATTTCTTTTTGCTGTAATGAGTCATTTATTAATGCCTACAATTTGATATTTGCACTGGAGCAGTCTCCTGCTGTTATCCAGCTACTTTAGCATTAGACATGCAATTCATTCTTCAACTTAAACTGTGTTTTAAAATTCTTAAATTACATTTTTCTGCATTGATCAAATAATAAAATGAAAAATTAAATCCAAATATAGTAAACAATTATTGCAAAAATAGAAAAATAAACTCAAACAAGAAGTTTCCTGATTCTGTTTCAGTGCAGGCCCCTTACTGGGTTTATTGACGTCTACAGCTCTTGAAAACCAGTCGATTTTGTCTCTAATCTGTTCACAACTTTACAACCTTGAGATCGGCAGTGCTTGAAAAGCCACATGAAATGCTAAAGAACGTTTTTAGTTCCTTAAGCTTCCCAACAGAACCAAAAATACAGCGGAGAACGTAAAAAGTAAAACCGTTTTCTATTTCCTAAGCTAAGCATCTGTGCATGAGTCTGCATAACAACCTGATCTCAAACAGCTTTGGAAACTAGCAGAATTTTTTGTGTTACACAATATAAATAAGTGATATTTATGTATGGTAATCCCTGTTAATATATTACTTTGTACAGAATGCAGGGATTTGTCAAAATAATCTGGCACTCTCTGCTCAGAAAAGCTGTTCCCGTGTGGTTTGCACTCTTAACCACGAACACATCAGCTTTTTGCATATAAATGTGTAAATGTTTTTATCCACCAGCCACAGAGTAGTGTAAAAACACCAAACACCGCTGAAGGCGGTGTTACGAAACTTCCCTGCATGTAGGTTTGCAGCACTGATTTAAATTCTTACAAGCACTTTGAAAAAACAGGCTGTTAGGAGTAAAAACATCATCTTTGCACATTTTCAAGCAGTGACAAGATCATTTAATTATTTATGGATAGATAAAAAAAAAAAAAACAGTGTCAAACTTTGGAGTGTGGAAGGCACAGCAAACAATGGTAACCTAGACTGCTTCACCTCCTGTTGCAAGGTGCATGCTTAATAATTTATCTAGGAGGTTGTAAGGTGTAGCAGCTGCATTTCTATTGCATCTGGAGTGTTTATCTAACACAGAAATGTGCACTTTCACACCGCACTAGTCACTTGTGAGAAACTCGCAGCAAATCGTTAAAACAAAGTTGTTCATCAGAGCGTTAATTAAAAAGCTGCTGGGTGTGGTTTCTCCTCGACAACGCTTAAAAGAAAATGCCAGAAACCGACAGACCAACGGACTTCTTTTGGTTTCATAAGAATTTTTAAGTGATTGTTTTCTAGAATGTCCTCTGTCACAAGGGGTGCGTAGTTGTTGTTTTTTTCGCGTGTTAATGCAACGTGTGTGGTTAACTTAAGACGATACTGTATATATGAGGATACCTGGACTAAATGTACCAAAGGCTGTCTTTTAAACCATTTTCTCCATTTGTACAGTTTGCCTGTTGTTCTGTATGACACTCATGCCAAGACATTTTAGAAGTGAAAAACTGGGTTTTTAGAGTTAGTACCATAACCTTTTCTTTTGCTGTTTCCTTCCTTCCACCTGGGTATCCCACTGGTTCACCACCGTGGGACAATAAAGAATATTTCTATTCTATTCTATTCTTGTCCTTTATTTCACTGTTTCTCTCCTTTCACATGTGCATTTCATTCCTTCCTTGTCTCCTTCCTTCCACCCTGATCTATTTTCCTTCCTTTTAACATTTGTCCTTTTCACCTTCCTTCCTTTTTATTCTTGTCTCTCTCCATCTCTATTATTGTTTCTTTTCTTCCTTCCTTCTTTCATTCATGCTTTCTTTTGGTCCCTCTGCTTTTTCTTCTGCCTATTAATTTCTTCTGAGTTGTTTGGTAAAGCCAAGGAAGTAGAAAAATTAGATCGCCTGAACGTTTCTTTACAAATTCTAAAAGATGAGCAAAAATACAAAACAAGGAGTTGCGGTTTTTGACTGAGAAAGCTTAACGCTGCTGAGACTCGGCAATTAAAGCGCGCCTGAAATGCTTTTCAGAGCACAAGTGTCGGCAGTGAGGTCTGAGCTTTTTCCATTTACATCTCACAGATTTAATTGTAACGTTGATATAATATGAGCAAGATCAACTTCTGAAGTGTTTTACCTCTTCCTGTTTCCTCTCCATCTCTCTCATCCTCCTCTTCTTCCTCTTCTCCTCCACAGGCTGACGTTCGCTCCAGAGAATACTTACGCATACACTTCCCAGCTACCGATACATGAATTAGACACTGAGGTAAGTGACAAAGGATTCAAAGGTGTGGATTTCTCACCCTTACACATCACACATCTGTTAAAAAAAAAAAAAGAGATTCTCAGCAGGAGATTTCTGTCTCTGCTGTGATTTTCAGTCCTAAAACAGGCTCAGGAGCCACAGCAAGTGACTCATCAAGGACTTTTCCTAAATCCCAGAGTAAATTCTCCGTTTGTATTCCGAAATATCAATTATCGCGATCTAATTTGCCAAGTAAATTTGAACCAAGTAAATTTGCATGGGAAGAAGATAAATATGAGAAAGATATATTTTCTGTCAGAATTTTTTTTTCTTTGAACAAAAAATGAAAAAAAATTAAATAAAATAAAATAGCGAGCATTTAGAGTAAATAGTCAGAGAGTATCGTTTTCTGTTCGGCCTGTACAGCCTCATCAGGGGATGTTCAAAATCAGCTTTAAGCAGCACTTCCTCAACGCAGTTTTGTGAGCTCCCACCTGTTTGGCCTGTGTAACAGAAACCGACTTCATCCTGCTGCTGCCTGGTGGGTGGATTTAAGAGTTTAAGAGCCTTTGACAGCCCCTCTGCATTTCCCTGCATTTTTATTGGAGTGAGGGAGGGGCAAAGGTGATCCAAGGACATCTCAGGTTATCCAGAGATGCTCATGCTGCGAGAGTGAGAGCATGTTAAGCTCAGAAGAACCTTTGATCCTTAGAGTCTCATCTGAAATAACAGGCTGCGCTCCCCAATTTGACCCTGCCTCCCTTATTACCGATGAAAGCTGCAGACCATTAGCTCACTCAGTTCCTTCAAAAGTCTAATCATCATTCATCACGTGAAGCCAAGCATTCTCAAACATGCTCAGAATCAAACCTTCTGAGTCTGAAGCAGAGCTGCTAAAACGAACTCACTGGTTAGCACGGGAGGCTGTGCGTGTGCTCTTTGGTGTTTTTTTCCCATGCTGCACCTGGCAACGTAATGGGAGATATGTGTGTGCCTTCTTGGAAGCTCACTGATGTGGTGAATCCTCTGACGGAGCTTTGATCAGTCTCCCTGCAAAGAGTTGGAGGCAGAAAGGGAGGCTTTGTGCTGAGTTGGCATGAATAACCCATATTTACCCTCACACTCACTTAACAATGCTGGAGGCACATTTGATCCAATGTACCGTGCCTCGGCTGCTTGATGCGGTGTGGTGTAGGTCTTACTTTATGGTAATGTCGTACGTTCTTCACCTAAACATTAGCAGCAGCATCCAGCTGACAAGCGTGACTGAACAATATCGAGTTTCAAATTAAGGCGCAGGCAAGAATCAGAAAATGTGTTCATGCTCAGGGAAACGTTGAAATAGCAGTGCGTGCAAGCTTATTGTTCTAAAATATTGTTGTAAGTGCACACATAAAAGAAAGGTCGTCCAGAACATTTAAAGGGGCGGTATATGTGGCATTTAGTGTTGTTTAATTGCCCAATCAAGCAACTGTTATCTTCAGTTGTTATAAAAATGCTGTATATATATCAAACATGGCTTAAAAAAATTTTTAGTGCGTTGAATTTGGTTCTGTGTCTCTTCATCAAGCTCCTGCTCTTTCTGACACTTCACCTTCAGCGCAACAATGCTTCTCCATTAAGTCTAAACAGTTAAATAGTTAATGAATTAGCCTAGTGAATCTGCTTAATAATATTTTTATTGATTTCGTAATTACATAAGGAACAATTAATTACCGTAAACCTTTAATCCTTTTAAAAACTGTTCTGGTTGTGAGATGGCCCCTCCCTTGGATGCAAATGGTTGTACATTCATTTTAGAGCCCAACTCCTCCCTCAGTCATTAATTCTCCCTAATTTACTTTCTGACAAGAGAAAACAGAGCCTTTGACTCGCCAACACAGAACAAGAGAATCATCGCTTTTTTTTGCTCATTTCAATCAATCAATCAATCAATCAATCAATCAATCAATCAATCAATAATCAATCAATCAATCAAATTTTATTTGTATAGCACATTTCAGCAACAAAGCATTTCAAGGTGCTTTACATAATTAAAGAAAAAATAAAAACAGCATGTGACATTGAATAAACAGTAAGAAAGAGAAAGAGATTTTGAAAAAAAAATAGAAAAAGATTTTAAAAAAGATTAAAAAAGATAAAAACACACTTTTGTTGCGGAATTTAAGCGCCTGTCGTCGCCGGACTCCGCCGTCCGTTTAACGCGGGTATCATTTCAGACACAGTAACATCTTCAGTATGATACGAGACTGTCATAGAGACGGAAGGAAAAACTTGTCATCCTCTGTGGCTTGATACATTGCTGTAGAAAGTTTGAGGCAGTATGTTGCTCAGCTCTGGACCCTAGGACATCCCTGGGTGGTAGAAGAGGATAAATCTTTTCTGTCTTTGTCAGAGGCAGGACAGAAGAGAAGAACAAGAGGCTTCAAGATGTAGTGAAGTAGAAACACGAGAATGATAGAAAATAGAAAAAAAGTCAAACGAAGAAGAGGGTGTCTTTTATATTCTGGATTTCGCTTCTGTTTATGTTGAATAAGAAGTCAAATGGCTATGTAACCATACTGTATGGACAGTTGCAGACAAATGTAGAGAAACAGAGTTTATTAACTGCATGTAACGAAACAAAGTGACAGGCTAATGATAAAATGAAAACGACAGCAAAGAAAAGCAAATTCAGCCATTTTTGGTTACTAGATGCAGCATCTGTCAATTAAATGAAGAATGGCCTAATAAGTTATACTTAAGAGAAAATGTGGACGTCTTTTGCCCGGACACATGTCGACATGTTAGGGGGATAACTCAGAAGAAAGGAGTTAAAGGGGAAAACGGCCATAATGCTGATCTGTAGCTCAGCACATCCACAAGCCATTCACTTTCCATTATGGAGACTGGTTCAATCAGTTTCACGCTGTTATACAAACTCTACTGCCCTTTACGAAACATTTCTGAAATGTCATGGAAAATGTTGGAGAGGCGCTCGGCACAAGGTTGGAGTTGATGAGCTCTGCTGGGAACCAGGCTTATTAAAAACTTATGGTGGCACAAGGACATGGCTGGCTGCTGAAGATACAAGGCAGTCTGAGTGTTAACCAGAGAACAAAGCGGCAGAAAGTCGATCTGTCGCAGACGCACCTGTAGCATCAGGTCCATCTGAGGTTCTCCTTCCATCTCTTCCTGCATCACTCTAAGTTCCTTACATTACATATTTACAAAGTAACTGTCTGAGTGATGAAGGTGAAGGAAGCTGGACTTATTTTCTTTCTTAAAAATGTTTCATTTTTCAACCAAGCAGTTTCTGACACTGTTGAGAATAAACAGGCTTATAAGTTTTCAATCAGAACAACCACACTCATACGACCACTAAGGTTATTATTGGGGCACGAGTGGTTTAGAGAAAATGTTTTGCCTAAAATGCTTTACAAATTCAATTGCAAATAGTTTTACAAATATTTTTTGGGGTTAGAATGAAATGTGATCTTGCATAAACCTGGAGTTACAGCTTCTTTTGTGTGATGTCAGTCTGTTTCATTTGCTTCAGTGAACCTCCAAGCTAATCCCACGGTGTAGAACAAAGGCACAAAATAATTTTACTAGAAAAAAAAAGTTTGAGCTTCTTTGCATTATTTGAGCCTGTTTAGCTGTTTGAGTTGATATGTTTTCTGGTGACACTCTCTTCTTTGGCTGTCCATAAAACAAAGAAATGCTTCCTGTTCACTTTTATTGTAAAATCAAAGCCGGAGTCCATTTTTCTCTGTTTAAGAATCCCTGCAGGCATTCCTCCATCCTTCTGTTTCTTCTTCTTATTAGACCTCATTTCAACATAACTACTTATTTCACTCTCTTTTGCTTGCCAGTGTGGCTGTATTGGGATTTATTACCTCTCTGTGTATTTATTTATCTCTCAGTTCTGCTTAGCTCTTCCTTCATCTGGCACTCAGATTAAATTATTTTGATTGTTTTTTTTTGTTGTTTTTTTTTAGATATTAACAGATGGAGTCGCCATCCATCCATCCATCCATCCACTTTGGTATTTTTTGCTACCAAACTTGTGTCTTGACTTGGAGCTGCCTTGAAGTGTGAATATCTAGTGTGTTCCTGTTTAAAGGAGACAGATACAAACATGGAGCCAGGCAACGACATGCACAGTGACGGCAATCGTATTCACAGAATTGGTTCCACAAATAATAATCTGAAGAGAATCGTGCACATTTGCGCCAAGCCGCTGTAAGTTAGTAATTTGTAAACGCACCTTTCACTACATCAACAGCTGCAAGTCATGTTTTCTTTTCTACCAGTTTTGCAGATTTAGACACATTTGTCTGCTGTGTTTTTTGCCCATTTTTTAACATTTCTTGGCGTCCTTTGATTTTTATGCATTAATTGCATTTGTGCAGTTTTTAAATGATACTATTCAGTTGCCCGTTTCCTTTAAATAGAGTATGCTATTGCTAATTCTGTAAAGTATTATTTTTCTTATTTGATAAATTTGAACAGCTGCATTTATACTGAGCTCAAATGAGCTGGTGTGTTGAATTGACTAATTCGGCCAACGTACCTTTCAGGATTTCCTTTGTAATAGAGGTGTGCCGATCGATCGGTCACTGATCATAATCGGCCGATTTTCGTGAAAAAGTGCATGATCGGCGATCATTGGCTCTTGTTGCCGATACCGTTCACCTGCATCTCATTTTGCAGCCTGCCTGTGCAGCTGGTCTCCTCTTTCCTTCACACTGCACAAACGCGCAGCAACAAATCCTAAGCGATGTGGAACTATAACGCACTGAGTGAATGGGAAAGTTTGCGTGTTGCGACGGAAAATTGAAGCACGTCAAAATGCATCAACACAACGAAGCTAATACGACATAAAAACAATGACATACTTGACGGAGTTTGGCTACATCGAGACTCACTGCAGTAAAAAAGACATATGGAGGATCAGATAGCAGGTAAAGCAGCGCACAGCTACAAACACTCACCGGATTAGCATGACGGTCAGAAAGCTAAACAAATAACCTGGAAAATTATTTAAGTCTTCGAGCTGCGATGTAAGACGCTGGTTCTGCTCTCGCTGTTGAACCGCTGCAGGTAGTAATATTTCACAGACGGAGCGCCGCTTCTGCTCCACCCGGTAGTGACTCTCACACTGAACCTCTGCTTAAAGCTGCAGCATCTAACCTAAAAAAATACATTTTACATACGTATTAAAACTTTTGCTGTCCTAGACAGGTAATCTCTAAAATAATAATCGATCTCCTCCCTGCTCTGCATAATTACTCCGTTGATCTGTAGCATAACATCTGAATAAAATACACTGATATTTGTGGTTGTCATGTGACAAAGAGGAAAAATGTTAAGGACCACAAATACGTCTGGAAGACTCTGTTGCATGTGTGTTTTTGTATCTGTTTTGAGCCGAGAGATGATTCAAAGGGGATACTCAACAAAAAGGTCAGGAGCTGTGTAGTGGCAGTGGTGATTGTTGCTGCCTGCATGCTGATGTGCTGAAAGTGTCAAAGCATGAAGTTAAATAAATGGTCGGAAAGCAAAAAAAACAAAACAAAAAAACAACAAGAAGTGGAGGCAAGTGGTAAAGTTGACACGGCAACTTTGGATGATAAAATAGTTTCTCACTTTTTCTTAAATTCACTTTCTGTTGGAAGTCTGTCATCTGTTTCCTGGAAAACAAACAAATTGGATGTCAAGGAGAAGAGAATGGGGATATAAAAAGTGAATCTTATGTATTTGCTTAGATGGACGGCGAGAGGAGCAGGGAATAAAAGAATGGCTTCATTCTGCAGGCAGAGGGAAGGACCCTCCCCTTTGTCTTTCTCCTTATTTATTCTCCCTCCTGTCTGTCTGACGCAGTGGAGGGGAAATCGCATACATTTCATCATGCCCGGCCTCATACAGAAAAAACCTTCCCTCCCTCTGCCCAGAATGCCGCCATGTGCCTCTCAAGTGCTGATAAATTGCCGCCCCCTGCCTCATTTTTCACCATCGTCTCATCAAACACACTGACAAAAAGCCCCTGCGCACTCCTCAACGATAACAAGAACAATCGCTGAGCCCCAGGAACGCGAGACAGGATGAGAGAAAGGACAAATGGGTTGGCAGATCAGGAGGATGTGTGGCAGATAAAGAAAGGCAGCAGGAAAACTGCGGTTCAGTATTTTATTTTTTTAAGAAGAAAAATAACTATGAAGAGCAAAAGATTTGTCTAATATTTTTTTTTTTAACGTTTGAAAGCTTAAAAAAAAAAAAAGCTATATTTTATTATGTATCAGAGTACGATCTGCAGTAGCTTCAGGTGGATATCCGCAAAGTTTTGGGTCCTTGTTGTTTCACCGTTTTCCTGCTCAACAGCTGTGAATTTGATCAGTGTCACTGCAGGAGAATACCCACAAACAGCAGCTAAGCTACCCGTTTCCTCCTCCAGCTCCCTGCTGCAACAATATCATAATCTGCAGCAGCCATGTGACTGCGAGGAGCTCACTGTGGGAGTCCTGTCAGGATGGAGAGTCATGATATTCAGCACACTGACGTGTTCACTAGACTGCAGTACAAAGGCTTGGGATGACGCATCATGTCTTCATCTTTTTCTCATTGCTCTCATCATACCTTGACCTTTGTTTTTGTTTTGGGGTTTTTTTATCATTTTTGCTGGTGAAGGATGCCGAGGTCTCATGACTAAGCAGCTGAAGTCTTTGTGATAGTGATAGTTTGGGACTTTTGAGATGTTTTTCTAAGGGTTCATATCTGTAAGAACATGCATACAATATGATAATTCCTTTTTTTTATATTTCATTTTTCCAGATTAGTTGGTACCAGAGGTTAAAGCTAAAGATTAGTCAGGGGAGCCAAGCAGAAAGAGATCTTTCTGCTTGGCTCCCCTTTCTGCTTGTTATTAAAAAAACAACAACAACAAACTCAGACCTCTGAAGTTTTTACTGTTGCATCAATTTGTAAACTTTCTAAAGCTCCTAAACCTTTACAACTGGTTTGTTAGGCAGTCGTACCGTATTTTTTTTACTGGAGGTGAGTTAAGGACTCGATTTACCGTTTTAAAGTCTGTTTACTCTAAAATCTACCCATTTAGTTATTCTTGGCATTGCGTTGCATTCCCACTGCTGTATGGGTCTTACGCTGCAGTAGCATTATGATCTGAGTGTGGTTGATGGCAGAGCCAACATGATATCTGGTGCGTTGCCAGACAACTTTGGCAAAAACACTCAGTCCCACACATCTGCCTGGCTTTCTTTACTCCAAGTATCTCACCAACCTCTTCTATATATGCCACACTTTCTCTATATAGAAACTCAATTAAGCTTTTCCTTATATGTTTTGCCCCCTGATGCTTTTAAAGACTACTCAGTTGAGGCTGATATATTGCAAGGAACATGTCTTGACTTAAAAAAAATATATAATATAATTACCATCAAGGACAAGAAATGTTTACCTGACCCTTAAACAGCAGCCTTTATAGAGGCTTCAAAACAGAATAAAAAGGTCAGAATAAAATGATGTAAATTTTATCCTTTGGTCATCATAGTCATTATTTTAGCACACAAGATGTGAGTAAGAAAAATAACACTGTCATTGCTGTGTAATTAACTATTACAACTATTTATTTATTATTATGGATTTTTTTTGTTGTATTACAGCTTCTTTAAAGTATTTAACCAGACTTTCTAGCGCGTTTTCATTGACATTGTTAAAACTAAATAAGTTGAGATCTAGTGCATCTAATGTGATCACACTTCATATACTGAAGTGTGATCACATTGAATGGTAAATAGCATTGGGTCCTGCTGGGTTAGCTGTGTTTTCATTTCACATTAAAAAGGGAAATATTCTGAATGTTTGCTATCGGGACGGGAAGGACCATTAAAACATTAACGGGTATAAAAGCAGCCCATTTATCATCAAACCTGCTCGTTTCTCAGTGGTGTGTTTGAATTACCTCTCCTGAATAAAAGTGCATGTGTGAATCGACTGAAATGTATTTTAGTACGTCAGCGACGAATGACCTGGAGTCTTTTTGAAAGGTGGAAAATCTTTCCCATACTATCCCGCTTAGGGTTTTATTTTTTTCAAACTCTATCTATATTCCACTTTGATGAGTCACTCACACCTTCAAACGCTGTTCGCTCTTTGTTTCATCTCTATAAAGAGAAGCTTTGTCAGTAATTTCCCAGGTTAGATGTAGCAGATCTAAAACATTGTGAGTGGAGCACATAGTCATTTCATGCTCAATAGACTGTGTGTTGAATTAATATAAATTATACTTTTACGCAATTAAACAGAAAATTTGATAAGGAAATATTTTTCCCTAATTTGGACAGCTTTGCACCGTTTGCATTTTTGATAGAAAATGTTAGTACGCTAAATCAGGAAATTGTTAAATATATATGAACCCTGCACTGAATAAAATATTCATTTATCTGAACATAACACTGAGTGATATTGTATTCTTAGTCCATGTTGTGCAAAATGATGTTGTCCAGCTGTATTTGTGCGGTCAGACACTGATGTCATGTCGCATGTGAACGATAAAGCTTGTTATTCAGTTAGTGACTGATGCTTCTCACTAACATTTGCTCACTTCTCATATTTTAAAGTTTTTGGGGCTCGGGGGGTTTAATTACTTTTCTCTCTTGGCTGTGATCATGGGAAAAAGGGAAGTTGTTATACGCACTCACACCCGCCTTTTCTCGCGCATGTATCATGTCACACTTTAAAGAAGGTGCAGCCTCTGGGCTTCTTCCCTGCAGCCCACCTGTCATGCCTTGTCATCCGTAAGCCTTAGTGAGCTGTGAGCAGATCAACGCGACGACTCATGGCAGCTCGTGTCGCCTGTGACTTTCCCAAAGACACTGCAGCGAGCTAAACGTCTCGCTGCCATTACTCATTATTACTCATTTGCATCAGAGTAATAAACTGTTTTCCCGCAGGGGAAGAGGGAAAGAGTGTGATTTGCTAATGAAATGAGTTTAGAGTCATAGCTGGAGTGTTTGTTTTTAATTTGTTGCATGCAAGAAGACAAAATAGTTCACGTGGAGTATGGCATCTCCACACTGCAAAATCTTTGCACCTGAATATGAAGAGTGAACTGTTTGTTGCACACATTGTTCTACTTGTTGCACAGTCCTCTTCAGTAGCGGGACGAGTGGCAGAGGGACACTTCATCTCTTCTATGGAATCAAAGTTAAAGAACTTTTTACATTAATTTAGAAAAACATGGATGCACTGTTAGCACATCATCTCATATTAAACTGTTTTTTTCATTCTAAGCATGCTGTGCTAAACTTTATGTACTTGAAGTTCCATTAGAAGAATGCTGCAAAATAAGGAAAATAAACAGAAAGTGTTTTGGGGAGAGGTGGGCAATAACTAAGGTGATAATACTAAAGATAAAAGAAGAAACACTGTTGAGTGGAGTCCAGGTTTGTGACGCTGTAAAACAAGTGACAACACACTCACAGAGTGTTCTGGAAAATTAAAAGGAACCCAGAAAAAAAAAATACACTGAGGCAGGAAATCAGGAGCAGCAGAAAACATGAGAGTATGGTCGATAAAAGACAAGCCTGTGAGACAGGAGGAACTTTTTTATATACCAGCTGGACACAAACGCAGAAAAACAAACAAGCTGTAAAAACACCCAGACTGCAGCTGGTCTGCATCCAGCTGAACTAATCTAAAATCATATTTGCAAGAGCTTAAAGCAGTTTTATTTCCCCCAAACTTTTCAAATTCCATCTCTCAAATATCAGTGACAACAGTCAGTCTGTCAGTGAGGCTTTTGTCCCCAGCTGCTGCTGACTGGGAGGGACAGATGTAGGTGTGTTTGAACCCCGCAGGCTAGAGCCCAACTGGGGCCCTATCAACAAATCCTTTTAGGTGAATAAAAAAAAATTATAGTTTAAGGTCCGAAGTCTCATAATGTAACTTAACCAGGACTGAACGATGTCAGGAAAACTCCAGTGGTAAACTCCACCGAATCCTTCGAACATTTTGCCAAAACACAGATGGTATCATGTCTTTAGAAGTTTTATTCACAACATTTAAATTATATTGAGGCACACAAGTGGATGTTGACACCTCAAGCACACTGCTTCTTGTTTAGCATCATGGAAAAGGGAAACGGTATCAGCAAAGATATCAGGAAAAGAGTGGCGGACCCCACAAAGTCTCATTCATCTGTTAAAACATTTACAAACAAAGATAAACACCATGAAAATGTCCAGCCGTTTTCCCCATGATTGGGGAGCTCTACCTGCAGATTATGATTTGAAACTTGCTTACTTAAGTGAATTTAAAAACAAATAGCAGAAATAAACACTTTTCTTATTTGCATGTGGAAGTTCCCACTGAACACATGTCTTTCTTTCTGAATTAAGCCTCTGTTTTTGTTTAATAACTAATGGCGCAGAGTCATGCGGTATTATCGTTCGCCTCGGGTTGTATTTGTATCATCTTGCAAGCTTGGAAGAACCAGGTAATATTTTATTTAACTGTTGGTCAGACAAAGATATGCCAAGCTTATTAGAAGTTCTCAGAAATTACGACACCTCACAGGTTCATGGTCTACGTATAAGTTCATGATGATATGCAGCACAAAGCTTGTTATTCAGCCTTGACATCATCATCATCATTCTTCTCACAAACATTTGCTTATTTCTCATGTTTTAGAGAGAAGAAAAGGGTTTAATTAATGTTTTTTTTTCTGGGCTGTGATTGTGGGAAGAAGATCGGTTCTACCTTTTCTCTCGCATATATGTCACAATCTAAAGAAGCCGCCGCCTCTGGGCTTCTTCCCTGCAGCCAACCTGTCATGCATTGTCATCAATAAGCCTTAGTGACACAAGTCATAGCAGCTCATGTTGCCTCTGACTTTCACAAGTTAGAAGTAAACAGGCTGTGAAAACTTTATCTACAGAAACTAAGAGTGCATTTGCACCAGACCTGTTCAGTCTGCTTTAATCGACCATTAGTTTGTTAAACTCTGATACGGACCATTAAAGCCAATTCTGGTCTGCCTAAAAACCTAGGTCTCAGTTCGGTTGAAGTGCACGGTTTGAATGCACATATGGGTGCCAGCGAACCGGTGATCTCTCCAAAAGCAGGAAGCAAACTGTAGCTCAGTGCATTCTGGGTAAGTACAACCAAAACAAACAGGCGAGTCTAACCGTAGAGGGAAAATTGGCTCCTCTTCAGATGGTTTCATGTTGTTTCCTTCAGTGGTTCTTGGTGTTGCACCACCACAGGCCAGATGAGGAACATATTTTTCAAAGGGTTTGGTTCATTTGACACAGTGCAGTGTGAAAACGAACCACACCAACTGAAAACATAGCAAATGTTGTGTTGCAGCTCGCTTTACACTTTCTGCAGTGATGGATGTATAGTCCATGATTTTCAATTCTTTTATAAAAAAGAAATTCAGGAGATCGAGAAACCTCTATGATATTTTTTTAAATATAGTTTTTCTTTATTCCCATTTTCAATCAATTTCTTCTGTTATTTATTGTCCACAACCTCTTTTTTTATTACCAAGTTATCAGACATTTTCTTAATTCAAAATGAAGGAGAATGTATTCATCAGCTTTTAGTGAGCAGAAATCATAAAATTTACAGATGTGATATGATCGAGACCAAACGCTAATTCTCTTCTCATTTATAAATATTCATTATGTGGATGCAGAATCACCCATTCATTCAACCGAGACAGAATAAAAGAGTGGATGTCATGTGTCTGGATGTAAATCAACACACGCCTAATGTGTCGCCCAAAAATATTATATAAAAGTCTGTTGTACAAACTCTGATAGTCTGACAGCCATCTCAGTATTGGTCTGTGCCCCTTTTCACTTCCTCCTGCTGGATAAGAGACACTATTAGATTTATTGCAAATAATTCCTCTTGGGTAAGGAGCCTGTGGGCTTTAGCAGACAAGATGTTGATGTTATCACTGCCAGCAACAGTCTGTGCTCTCCGCTGCTCACTTTGAGTTTGATATACGAGGAGGAAATCCCTTCAAAGTCTCTGTAGATTGAGTTTTTTGTTGTTGTTTTTTTTTGGGAATATGCAACTATTGCTCTTAAAGTAATGTTATTTTGGTATACCACCACATAATGGTCATGACCAGCAGTGCAGAGTGTAATTTAAATCCAGAGGCATCCAATCTAGTTTTAGCACAAATTACAATACGATTGAGTAATTTTTAATTTGCCCAAAAGTAAAAATTCAACGAGGACGTATGAAAGCCGAGGATGTGAATCCCAAAGGTAAAAGGCGTCCATCTCATCCTTATTGAATGCAGTGTGTGCTCATACCGCATTCCCACTGATGCTTCTCCTGCAAGTGTCTGTCATAAATATTTTCCCCAATATGTCAACTTCCATAAAATTTGTTGTCGCTGTCATTTTGAATCATGAAGTTCGAACATGCTCGGCCTCCGTGTTTGACTTGCGGCCTGTCACCAGATCGCAGATTTCACCCATCATTTTCTGACGCTCCAAAAGTTGGTCAGTGGTTCGCTTAGAAGCTATGCATCACTTGAGGTCTGCCCGGGCGTCGGGGGAACATTCTTTGTCACGCTGGCGGAGCTTCATCAGTCAGGACACCGCTTGCGTCACACAGAGCAGGTTTGACACCCGATACCGAAACTTCCCAGTGCGCTCCAAGTTCTGTTTCATCACGGCAGACTCCTCGGCTAATCTGATATTTCAAAGGACTTCAGACGTGTCTTCATCACCGTCTCATGACAACCAACTCGAGAATACAGATTCTGTTTCATCACCTTAAAAAGTTGAAACTCAACATTAAACTTATCAAGTAATTTTAGGTAAGTTTATGACTGTGTTTCATTTTACAGATGCATTCAACTATAGTGCCAGCAAATGCAATATGCTCTTTTGTGACAGCCTACACAATCTTTAGTATTCCTAGTAATGTGTAAAAGAAAAATATACAATGATCCATTATTGCAGAAACATCTCCCCTGAAAATTAAGAATAAAAATCCCAATTTTGGTCAGTTTACTTAGCGCAGCAAAAACATCACACACATAATTTAAAAATAATCAGTGCCATTTGTCAGGATGGGGTGGTAGGTGATGGTGAGGAGAGACACTGAGACCCAGATAAGATGAGGAATATGATTTTAATGAATAATAAAGCTCAAAACAGTCCAGGAACAGGCAGCACGGCAGAGAGTAGCACACAGCTAATACCGGTAGCAACTGATAACTAGAGACTGAAAACAAGAACTAAGCTAACCAGGACTCATCAGTTCTACTGGAAAGCAACAACTGACATTAACGCTGTCCTACATACGTTGAGACAGCAATAGACAAGGATCCGACAAAGAACAGAGACAACAGGTGAGACTAAATACACACAGGGGTAATCAAGGGAACTAGACACACCTGGGAGACAATCAAGGGGAAGACGCAGAGACAGGACTCACAGGGAACAGGATCACACAGAAAAACTCAAACAAACACACAGAAACACGGATCATGACACCATCATTATTGGTACTGCTGCTTAACCTTAAAGCTAAAATATAAAATAGATATTGCACAATGAGCTTATGAATGGACCCCTTAAACTTAAGAATATATCCTCTGCCCTTTTCTCAAAGCGATCATTTTTATTTTTATTGACCTGGGGACATTTGTAACTTCAGACTCAGTATGCATCTACAAGTCATTTGAAAATAATAAAAGTGATAATTTACAACACACAAGAAAATGATTCAGTCACAAAAGTACTGCATCCTTTTCAGCTCACTCATAAGATAGTGTGTGTAATACATAAACACCAGACAAAATTCTGCATCAGGGTTCAACAACAGCTGGCTTCTGGGTTTTATTGATACGCATAAATACATTTTTGTAGGATTACAAACCTGTGACCACCCCCACCTGCAAATACCTCAACATGTTCTGGAGAAAGACATGCACACAAAACTCCCTGAAGTCAGCACATTTCTCGATGCTGAACAAGCGTCCGAGCTGATTTGCCATGCCGGTCAGGCTTCAAGCGTCGTCAAGTGCACATGACATTAACCCGCGCACGCACACTCACAGCGATGTAAACATTAGCAATATTTTCCCATTTCCTCTGCAGGGCAGGAGGGAGAGCAGTAGATCTCTGGCCCTTCACTGGTAATAATCTCTTTTACACTTTACGCTGCCAAGAAGATGAATCATGGAGGACGGGGTCAATGTGTGTGTGAGAGAGGAGATCTCTGAAGTACCCTGCGAAGGCTGGCCTTTATGATCCCTGAGTGTGTGTGTTTATTAGGGGTGAAGACAGAGGCCAAGGTTCTTTCCCCCCCAATATCATCAGCAGACCTGCAGAGCTGTTTGTTGTGCAGATGAACTTACACAGATTTACAATCATTAAGAGAACACCGGAAATGACTCATGTGACCCGCAGATGGAAAATATTCAGAAAGATTTATAGTTTATATAAAATATATTAATTGGGACATTAATAAAGTCATATAAAATGAATTGCTTTTATTGCAGTGAAGCATAATCTCAACCATGTTCGGAAAAATCACAACTCTGAGCACCTTTACTCAAAAATAAAATACAGCCTACCTTAAATCTGTTTTCTTCTCTTTGAAAATCACCGGTAGCATGATCACTGGCTTCCCTAAAAGCACCCATAAAATAAATACAATTGGAGCGTTTACTGTTGAATTTCTAAAATTGATCAGATTCCTGAGGCACATCTATTATTACTTTATATTTTCATGGCATCACATGGAGGCTCACTTTTTTTATTTACAGTAAATGTCTGAGAAATAAAACACACAAAATGAAACTTCTACAGGTATGATGGATTTATAAGAAACATAACATCAATGTGCGCATTACCACAAGGTATGCTGGATTGACACCAGCATACCTTGGGCTGTAGAGCCGGTAGAAAAGCTGCATTATATCTTTATTCACAAACAATTCTATGTTGTTAGTTGGGAGGATACACACGAATAAAACATATATACGTCTGTAGCTGGAGGGCCCATTTCCGCCTCCTACTCTTATCTGCACTCCGTTCCAACTCACGTGACATGACGTTCGAGCTTCAGCCTGTTATGTGATTCACCTTGCTGACGTCAGCTACCTTAGCTCCCATAGCAAGGAGGGAGTTATTGGATGCCATTAAGGAGCGAGAAACGAGCAAAGTGGCTGGGCCAGACGGCCTTTGTGCCGAATTTCATAAGTTTCGAGAAGTGCTATCTGAGCCATTACTGAATATGTATAATGACTCTTTCGAGAAGGGTATATTACCTGTTTCTTTAAGGGAGGCAAACATATATCTCTCATACTGAAAAAAGGCAAAGCGCCAGAAGCCTCTTATAGGCCAATCTCTCTACTGAATGTTGACTTAAAAACTCCTTTCCAAGATTCCTGCGCGTCGTCTGGAACGTGTACTCCCTCTTTTAATCAACAAAGACCACACAGGCTTCATTAAGGGTCGTAACTGAAATAATATGCGCAGGTTTCTTAACACAATCCAGATTATTAATCAAAAGTCATTACCTGGCGTAGTGGCGTCACTTGAAGACGAAAAGGCATTTGAACGTGTTGAGTGGCCCCATTTGTTTTCTACATTACGGCAGTTTTGCCTCAGTGAGAGTTTTATAAAATGGATTATGCTTTTGTATAATAATCCCTGCTCAGCGGTTCCAAGGGCATAAATCCCATCTCATTATTAGGCGGAACCATAAACAGGGAAATTTTTTAACCCTTGTGTTTAGAAATGGGGCCCAACCGACCTCACACACGTAAACTTGTATCATTTGCCACAGTCCTCTACGTTTGCCTCAGTCCCCGTACTCACAAGGGTTAAAAGCAATTTTTTTTGGGGGTGGGGTAGGCAAAATTATAGTAAAATGTGGTTTAATTTTGTGTGTGTGTGTGTGTGTGTGTGTGTGTGTGTGTGCGCGCGTTCAAGCAGCAGATGAGTTTGGTTCAGTGTCACAGATCTAATCTCTGCTACACCTTTACAAAAATGTAAGGCTCTAAATTAAAAACAAGTTTTAATAAGTAACTCCACTTAATAAAATTCCTCATACTTTTTTTTTTTTTACTGTCAGCTGCTATAGTCCCTCTGCTCTTGGCTGCCACACACAGCTGTCAGCTAGTGGCGATGCTCAGCCGCTCCCGTTTCAAACTCTTCTTATTAAAGTAAGAGTTAGAGAGCTAAATAGAATTTAAATATTGGCTACCTTCGACAGAAAAAGGAGCTAAGTCTATGAAAGCAATGTAGCAGTTTAGCTAGTTTTGATTTCCAAGGCATAAGGTGTTAGTTTATCGTGATTCAGCCAAAGTAATGAAATAACGAACTGTTTATTGTCAATGTGTTTCTTCCTATTGAGCAGTGAAAGTAAATAAAACATGTAACATGTCTTTTGGTTTAAGTATTTACTTACTGGACGGTTTTTTATTGCGTAGCACATCTAACAGCTAGCTCCTCACTTCTAACGGATCCTGTGTCGTTCAGCATCGCAGCTGTTGCACTTCCTTCACTTTGTATTGAACCATTGTTGTAACAACAGTGAATGCGGGGGAGGACCTAAAAATGTATTCTTTTTTTTTTTCTTTGATAAATGGCAGATTTACTTAGTTCTTTGTTTTTATTGCCTTTTTATATTGATATTGTTTAAATACAAGGGTTTCTTTCATGATTTCTTTGGGGGGGCAATTCTAGACTTTGCCAAGATTGGGGGATTCCTGACCCCCCCCCTCCCCCTGGGATTTACACCTTTGAGGATTAGGAATATTGGAAATGTAAGTCTGAAAAAAGAAAACACGATGAAGAATGTGAAACCTTGAGTAGAGCAAAGATGCCGAACAGTAAAAGTGAAATCTTCCATCCTTTAGAAATAAACCTATACATTTAATTAAAGTTGTTATTGCTAACTTCCAGCAAATTTATCTCAAGTGTTATAAGTAGCTCTGAATTCAGTTCACCGAAGCTAAAATGAATGAAATGTTTGTAATTCACCACCTAAACATACTGAACTGAGTTCACAATTCCATAACAAACTAGTTCTCATTCATTCATCATGTTTTGTCTGAAATAAAGTTTCAAGTATATACAGTACATATACAAGTCCTTACGTCAGTCACAAATGAAGAGATTAATAATTTCACTACATAGTTTTGGCAACCTACCTTAAACCTGCTTTATTCTCTTCTGTTTTCTTAATGGCTGAACACAGTATTTCTGAATAACTGTCAGGCACTAAAATTTGATGCTGTGTTAGAAAAAGGGGGCAGGAGGACTCGCTCACTGCACATATTTTGATATTTCTACAGCCATAAAATCACAGATGGCTTTTGATTATAAGGGGCTTAAAACATTACAATTTTCCTTTTTGATCAAATTATGTTTCTGTTTAAGCGCTTCGGCTGACAAAAATCTTCAGTCATGGAAATAAGTAAAAGACGTGCTGTTTTTGGCTACACTTGAATAATGGTGTGAGGAAAAAAGTAACTTCGCTTATTTGTTCTGCATCTCTTCCATCTGTCTACTATGATGACAGATGCAGTCTTGATCATATAAATCAATCACAATTAGCTTTAGTGTGTTAATTTTGCTGCTTAAGGCATAATCTTTGAGTTATTATTTATTATTACATTTAAACCAAAGTAAAGTGAGGTTTAAAACGAAGCAGACATTAAGGTTGACTCTCACAGAAACTGCAGATATTTGGTGAGAGATATTTGGTGCTAGCTGAAGTGTCTCCGCTGCAGACACTCAGGAGTCAACCAGGTTGTCAAGGTTTTCCCCTGAAAGCATAAATGTTTTATTCATCCATGAATAGTGCACCATTAAATGACAGTATAATGAGATATGCTCCTCTAAGGTTTGTCATGTAAAAACAAAGTGTATATATTTATATATATAAATTAGTCAAATTAGTTGCGCAAAACGTCACACTCATTTTAAATATTAATATTTAACTCTCAAATACAGACAGTAACAGCAATAGTTAGAATTTTTGTATGGAAAACGATTACTGAAGAAAAGATTAGATGTGTTGTGCAGCTCCACGGTGCCAATTGCGCACGTTCACATTGTTCAAATGTACATTAACTCAAAGTGTTCTCACCAGATTAAGAGAAAGGTCTGAAAAGGCTAAGGGCACGGGGGATTTGAGGTCTAAGAGATCTGCCTAAAAGCAAATTAGCACCCATTTGAAGCTTTAGATATTAGAAAACAAACCTACTGTGCAACCCGATTCTAAAAATTTAATCGGGTTTAAAGCCCGATTCTAAAAATTGAATCGGGTTTAAAGCCCGATTCTAAAAATTGAATCGGGCTGGTGTTTCTGCTGCAGTCTGTGAGAGGCTTTAAACTAACATCTAGAAGAATATGGTGTATTTTCTTTTTAGTTTGAATACATTTACTGTGATTGATCTAAACTGAGGATGAGAACATTCAAATAAAGCCAGGTTTCCTTTCTGTGGATTATACTGAGCATGTAAAGCATCTGCATAAAATCTACAAATCAAGTTGCTTAAATTATGAGAGCAGTGTGTACGTGGTTTAAAAAAATCCACAAAGCAAACTAAGTCTATGATTTTTATTTTTATGCAGCATAAGTGTGTTGACAGAACTAAGCCATTGAGATCCATTCTAGCATGAACAGAAGCTGATATTGCTCTGCATGCTAACTACCATGTGGCTTAGCAGAACAATATTTGTTCACAGTCTGTCTTACAAAGAATGATCCATCAGGATTCCCAGATGTTAGAAGCTTGTTTACGTTTGTTAAAATTCTCTGATTCATTGCTCTAAAGACTCTCTCACGCTTGTATAAAACAATTTACAGACACATCTTGTCGTTAGTTGGCTAGATAAGGTATTTTGTAGCATACTCAGCCACTGCCCAGCAAAGCTCAGTTTAACAGTGATAATAAAGAGAGTAGAGGTAATACTAGACATGTACCAAGAGAGATTTGTTACGTTTAAGATTTATCGACTGATTTCCAGATGGACCTGCTGATTTTTCTTTTTTGAAGAACAGGACAGAGGTGTCAGCTGTTTGAGAGAGTTGGTGCTGAATAAAGTGCTTCTGCTAATTAAAAATGTGTATGTATTTGGATCCCCTTTATATAAATGTATCAGCGTCAGGAGAAAAGTACAGAAAAATACAGATAGTTGGACAAGCGAATGAACAGACAGATAGCTAGCTAGATAAGAAAGCTAGCTAGATAAGAAAGCTAGCTAGATAAGAAGAAAGCTAGCTAGCTTGATAGCTGGCTAGCATGATAGATAGATAGATAGATAGATAGATAGATAGATAGATAGATAGATAGATAGATAGATAGATAGATAGATAGATAGATAGATAGATAGATAGATAGATAGATAGATAGATAGATAGATAGATAGATAGATAGATAGATAGATAGATAGATAGATAGATAGATAGATAGATAGACCGACCTAATTCAGATTGGTCATCATGTTAAGTGACAGAGTAAGAAAAAACATAATCTCAATAACTGTTTGTATTGTGATGTTTTTACAGTCAAACTTGGCACAGCTTCAGCTAAAAATCAATTGTATCAGCCAGACCTTGAAAGTATTAGACAGCTGAAAACCAAAGCTCCAGGTTGAAAATGGTTAAATTCATAGCGACCATCTTCAAAACAATCTTTGCCAGGACACTGTGGACCAGCAGCTTTGTACTTTTCTCTCAATTGTTTACCTTGAGTTTTTATTTCATTTCAGAGGTAACCCATAGCAACAGCATCAATAATTTGGGACTCAGTAGATTTCCGCTTCCTTCATCCTTCAAAGACCTGGAGGCTTTCCTTTCAGAAGAATAGTACAATATTGCTTGACACTCAGCTGCTGGTGAAAAACAAACACGTTGTGCTCAACACCACAGAGTTTTAATTTTTTGCTCTTTATTGCTGTGCTTCATTGGGACATTCATGTTTGCGTGCGTGGCATTGCATCTACCTTGAAAACGTCGATAGGACATAAATCTGTGCATGTTCATAATTCTGCAGCCATCTAATTAGAAATGATCCATAATAGCCTATTAGAGCAAGAGCATTCAACTCTAATTGTGTTAGTCATAAGCTATCAAAGCCGTTCTTGAAAGGAGATGTTGGCTCCCACTCATTTCTCTTTCATCAACCATAACCTTTTGATACACAACACAGTCAATGTCAAACTGCATCACAGCAAGCAGGAGTTGGCATTAAAATGAGGCGACGTTGAAACAATGTTTATCACTGCCTATTAAAAGAGACAAGTGGTGAGCTAGCAAAACAATTTTTAGGAGGACATAACAAAGGAACTTTTTTATGGTATGTTTTACCTAAAAAGCAATAAGCTTCGATCTTTAGTTTTGTTTTCTTTTATCCTCAGTATCTCCTGCATTCCAGCAGATCATATGCAGAAAGCATTTTCCATATTTCTTCAGGCCAGTTAAAGTAAAATTGTAAAATCGTGGCCATAAAATGATTTTTAAAAAAGTTTTGAAGTTTGAATTGCGTTTTATGGTTTGCCTATTTGCAACTAAGGCAAAGTAGATTTTCTTTTGAATTCTAGTGTTACATCTTAATTCCTGCTTCACATCCTTTTAAGAAGGAGTTTGGAAAAACAATATAAAAAACACGAACTCTTGCAAACAGTACCAGCTTTTACAGGAAAAATTGAGTTTCTGTGAAATATAAAAAAAAATCTAACATGTTTTAGAGTCTTTGAGTTGAGAAATCCAGCCCTTTGCGTTTGTTTTGTCTGAGGAGAAGTTGTGTCTCTTTGATGAGAGAATAATATTATAACATAATGCAAAGGTCAAGAAAGACGATTTTACATATCGTGGATATAGTAATTTGCAGTAATTTGTGGATTCAACTGGCTCCAAGTTTTAGTAGTTGCAAGGTTTCCTTGTGAACTCCCCAATATTTAGCTTAGTTTTCATTTTTTTTACAGACAGGATTTTCACTGAGCCACGACAAGACTTAAATATTACTTCCAGTCAAAATAAATACGTTAAATACATTAAACCATTTAAAAATAAATTTCAAGAGTTACTGTAATCAACTCGGGCTTTGGGTAATTTTTGGCTCAATTGTACAGTAACATTTAAGCTCACAGAAAATAACCAGCGATAAAGAACTGGACACACAGTGGCACATAACAAAAAGACTATTATTCTACTAACAGGGTTGAAATAAATCCACATGGAGGCTTGTTTTTATGACCTCCCATGTTAAAGACATGTCTGTAATTACAGTAATTAGGCGACCCTAAAGCAGAACCCAAACAATGATTTTAGTAGTTTGTGTCCAGAGACTCAGTTCATGCTGTTTATTTTTCTTAGTGGAGACTAAATTTATTTCATAATGCTGCCAATTCCAAATTATGTGATTGAAATGTTTACATCAGCAGTTTGCCAACTGTCTACACCATGAATGGTTTCTTACTGGGTCCTGTAACTATAATAAATCTTTCCACCAGCTTGTTAATAAAAGCTTTGCTTTCACACTCATTCATACATTTAGCAAAAACAACAAAGATGCTGACTGTGTGACAGCAGCAAATAAGGAAAGAAACTCACCCATACAAAGGATGTTGCTTTCAGTGGCTCTCAGCCAGTAAGCTGTTAGCCGAAGTCATAAACTGCATGATATTACTATTCCCCCGAAGAAACATTGGATGATGATGAAAATTTTTTGTTATCTTGGACTTATTGTTCTGCCGCTGCCCTCGCTTTCCAGCGAGTATTGGTAAACAAAGCATTTTTGTTGCCCCTATTTTCATTTCTGTACATGTGTCGGGTTGTGGTTTATAGGGACCCCGGTGCAGAGAACGACTGCGGTAAAACCGAGTTCATTAATAATGAAATACGGAAACTTATAGGGGAAAATCACAGGGGGCAGCAGGTCATCGAACACAGAAAGAATCATGGAAGAATCCGGCATGAAACGAACAAAAACCAGTAGCTAAGAAAAGACTGAATCAAGGGTGGAAAATGATTAACCAAGTGAACTAATTAGAGAAAATGTGGTGCAACTGTGGCAGAAGGGAAGCAGAAAAACTGGAGGAGGGAAACTAATTACCACAAAGGGAGCTGATCTAAGACTCAAAATGAACTCCAAGCCAAACAGAAAGAGACTAACACAGATCTAAGAGAAATAAATCAAAACGCACCAAGAACAGAAATAAATAAATAAATGAAAAAACTATAAACAACAGAGTGAACTAATATAGCAAAGCCCTGCTGATAATAACGATCACAGAGAAATAATCTGAATATGGCAAGACTTGGATCAACAACAAAAAAAATCACAAAAACACAACCAACCGATGATTGTGACAGCATGTGTCTTCATTCTGACAATCACTGACAAATAGGCAGAAATGAAGCTAGTACATAAAGATACAGGTAGCTTTTAAATCTGCCCATAAAAGTTTGCAGTAAAGGAAACCTTATCCTTTCTGTGAGGACTCGTTAAAAGAGACGAATCATTTCTTTCTAGTTCATTTTGTGTTCTTCAAGTCTGTGTTTGATTCATCTTTACCTGCAGAAAACAACATTGCCAGCAGTAAAACTAATAAGAAGTCTCTATAATCATCATATACTGTATATGACCTTAAGTGTTTGTATCTATGATGGATCTCTCTTGTTATGTTAACATAAAACGCCCTCTGGCTGCTCAAGACACATTTTCACTCTCTCTGCTTTTTTCTCTCTCTAATCCAGACTCTGGGTCAGTTTCTTGTTATGTCGGCTTCCTTCCCATTACAGCTCTATTAGGTTGTTCCTTTATTGACCATTCTGCTCGTTGTCCAGGACTGTCTTACTGTAACTTGATAACAGCTCTTCATCTTCCCTTTCCTTCCTCTCTTCCTTTGTCTCTTTAGCACTCTGTCAGCTTATTGCCAATCCTTAACGCCTCTGTTTAAATAGTAAAAAAAAAAAAATCCATTCTGGGTTGTTTTTCAAAGCAAATTGCTTCTTTTGTGTAACTATGTGGCTTAAGCTAACAGGACTTGGGATGGCAATACAATGGCAGATAAATTCCTCCTGCATTGTGATGGTATAATGTGTTCGTTTCTGTCTGGTGAAGGTCTCTGTCTGTAGTCACTCCCTTTCTGTTTTCTATTACCGGATCAGCGTGCCCTGTGTCTGTCAGCTCAGCAATATTAGGAGCGGTCAGTCAATCGGTCACCTAGCAAGTGAGGGGGTTCACAGAAGCTTGGCTCAGTGTGTCTTGTGCATAAAAACAATAGCTGAAAACCACGTGACCGGACGTCGACTGTTTGACTTCAGTCCGACCATTCTGGGTCCTTTCATCCGCAGAGCTGATATCGGCTCTCGTTGACAGAGTCGTGATGAAATCTCTGAATTTTACTGCCTGCTGAACTCGACGCTCGGCCCGGGTCAAGCTATGTCGACAGAGATCTGTTTGATCTGTTGTGTGATTGGTCAGAAGTGTGTTTCTGTGTTTTTAATGCTGAGATTAACTCACTTCAACTTGTTCCCTTCCACCATCCGATTTTGTATTTGCAGGAGGCGTGAATACTTTTGAGGAACTTTTGGACTGAATTTTTCGCCAAGATTATATCTTGCTTTTGTGAATTTAAACTATTCTTCAGCCCGAGTTTTCTGTTAACTTTAATTGTTGTAGTTTTGAACTCGTTGACATCTGTCTTTATTTGGTAAAACGGGAATCACGTTGTGCATTCTGACAATTTTTTTTTTCTGGAAAGAAATGCTACTCCTCTGGATTACTTAACTGAGTTTTATAAATGAGGTGTTGCTGCTGCATCTGTGTAGTTATGGTCTATTGAAACACAGTTTTAATCCCAGTCACAGCTGTCTCTCCTCTTTTCTTCCCTCCAGTTGCTTGAAACAACACAGCTACTCCTGTGAATCGAGTTTGTAGTGAATTTGTTATAAAGCGAAGTCACTGTGACAAAATAATCTGTGGTATTGTTATTACCAAAAATCCTGGCTTTCATTTTCATGATTGCACCACACTAAGTTGCTTTGGTCAACAAGGCAGTAGTGGAAGGAGCAGAACCCTCAGACCTCTTTGGACAGCCAGTTTTAATGCAAGTTCAGGCAAAATAAGCTCCAGGTCTTATTTCTTGAGGGTTTCAGACGTCTTTTGCAGCGAAACCTATGATTTATAATAAAGGACCACTAGCAATCTTCTGTGTAATCAGAGAAAAGTTATGTCTTTTTTTTTTATCAAGTGTATTGGAAATGTGAAGCACCCAAACACATGCAGGACAGTGAATGCTTCCCCGTGTGTGGATGGCAATTAGGACATTTAAAACAGCAACAGGATGAAGGCTTCACTCTAAATTCAACATGGTCTTTAAGAGTATTTATTTAAATTTGTAATTAAGACATGATTTGTTGGTCTGTAAACAACTGTGTACATGAGGTTAGATGTACACTGATGTGTTCTTTGCAACTGAGCCTCCTTCCTGAAGGAGGAGAATTTGACTTATTTTGTTACTGTCCACTTTTCTGTTTTTATTACTACCAAAAACTGTTTTAAGTTTAGTAGCATCGTTGTGTGTCAACCTGCAAAACTAAAAACTCTAGAAACAAATAAAGACATTAAAACTTGATTCACTGAGCATGCAGTAACACATTTGCACAGTCTCAAGGATTTCTGTCACTGTTAAGTTTAAGACTTAAGGTCTTTTAAATATTCTGCTCTGAGTGGAAGTGTTATCTCATGTCCAATCTGAGGTTAACTTCCAGCTCACTTAACCCTTAGGCATATTTGGTAAACAGTTGCTTCACACATAGAGTATCATCTGACTGGCAAATGACTGTTTTCTCGCATTATCAACAGTATTTTGGGACCAAAAGGCCTCGAAGATTGACAGTTTAGCTCTTTTTGTCCTTAAACAAAGCTGTCCCATTAGGATAGATTTTAAATTTCATGTATTCCACTAAATGATTTGTACTTTGTCTCCTCTCTTCTTTGCGGATGCTGCGCTGCAGAATCTGAAGATAAAGAGCGGCGGTCTCTGAAGACCCCTTAAAGGTCCATCTATGTGTGTTTGTGTGAACGGTAACTTTTAAAAGCGCGGCTGTTTTAGTCTGGGCCAAGAAGAAATGGAGATTAACCGTATCTTCTTCATGCACTCACCCCATATTTAAGCTAGATATGGGTCAGCATGACTCTTTTTAGATTCTGTTCTCATTATAATTTTGGGTCACTCAGCCTTTTTGCACTGGGAGCTCCAGAAATAAATCAGAAAAGTCCCCGATCTGCCACAGAGAGCTGGTCATTTGTTAATATCTGTAAGGAAGGAGGACGGTTTTATGCTTTATGTGCAACGGCAGAGAAAGGTATAACAGCTGCACATGGGACCACTCTGCTGCACAAACACTAAAGGCTGCACCGTGTACGTGCGTCTCTCTGTACCTCTCTTTAAATGCGTCAGACTTGGCCGTGCGCGCTGCTGTGCCAGGCCGGTCCCAGAGAGGGAAGCGGAAAAGAGAGACGGGAGGGAAGGGGTCAGAATCCGCAGGAGTGGTGTCCAGGAATAGAAGCGGTCAGATGGGGCAGCATTGATCAGCAGGAAGGGTCATCGTATCAGCTGATGGAGACTGCAGGTGGCTCTGCACACATCCACAAGCCCTGGATGGAAACACTGTGCTGCTGCTACAGAGGGAGATGATCGTGTTACGCCTGATGAAGACATGCAGCTCTGTGCCTCACTCGATAAAACAGTGTTAGTCGAATTTGATCACAGATTAGCACAAAGTGAAACATGAGTTATGCAAACTCAATAACAAGCATCAATCTACAGCTTGGATGCATACATTTTAAAACGAACAGTATAAACTAAGCAAAAAGATCTCAACACAGTTTGTTTTTTCTTATGTTGTAAATTTCACCTTTCTGTGCGGTCTCTTAGTTTCCTTTTTATTATTATTATTATTATTATTATTATTATTATTATTATTATTATTATTATTATTATTATTATTGCTATCTTTACGTTTCTGTCTGCTTCTATTTGTCACTTTGCAGCTGATACACCTGAGTTTCCCTGGAACATTAAAGGATATTTCTATTCTATCCTGTGTAATAGACATTTTAGTCATTTTAGTTCTTAATTTGCTTTTCAGGCAATTTTATTATCAGTTTTAATAGATTTTTTCTGGGATTTATAGGCTCGTGCCGTGAAGGTTCTCTTTTTTTTGCCACAGTATTTTGTTGGAACACACAAATCACTAGAAAACAAAGGCAATCTTAATTGTCTTGCCTTTATTTTGCTCTGTGGACTTCTTTATCTTCATTTAAGTCCCAAGTTACTGACTGTGACTCTGTTAAAGACATGAACATTCATCAGTCGCCCCCTTGCTCCCAGCCTGGATGAGCTGGAGCTGTGTTTCAAAGAAGAGACCTACCCTAAAACACTTGTTGCTGCACTTAGAGCTTTAATTAGAAAGATCTATATGCAGTATTTACTCAGGGACTACGAATGCATGTCATACTTTTCAAAATTTTATTTGTAGAAACCATAAAAAAAATCTATTCTTTTCTTTGACTTTCACAATTATGAACTCCTTTGTGTTGATTTGTTACACAGTCCTTGTGAAATGTCATAAAGCTTGTTGCTTTGACAAAATGTTGAGGAATTAAGAGTGAGGAACATTTTTGAAAGGTGACGTATACTGAGAATATTTCTTCATGATCATAATCCTGAACTGTCTCATTATGTCATGTTGAAGGAATAAGGATTATTTTTATCTGCTTGGAAAGAAATACTTTTTGATAGAGTGAAAACCATCTACAATACTAAACAACAGACTGGACTTAAGTGATAAATCTGTTTAATTTGCTAACAAAAATTATTTCAGTTTATCCTTTGATGATCTCTCAGTTTCCTATAACCATTAATCCAGAACACTTTATCCTTCTTTGAAAGATGGAAACATAAACTGCATTTGGACTTAAACCGCCCTTTCCACGAAGTAACAACCTATTTGAGGGGCCCTTCATCTATCCCCTTCAAATCCAACAGAGATACCAGATGCTAAATAAATCTAGCAAGATGATAATTTATCTCTTAAGACGTGTGGGACAGAAAGACGCTTCTTAAGATTCTGGGGACGTTTTTGATGAGGTTTACGCTGCTCAAAAGTTGTTGATTTGCTTGGGTATGTCCACAGTTTAATTTCAGCCTCTCTCTTCCAGTCATCCTGAGTTTAATCTCCACCAAAGTTTGTAAAAGGATCGTGTAACTTAATCAACAGGGGAGAGAGCTGCCGTGGAGGCCCGAGAGCAGCAATCTTGGCAACAAGGCAGAGTATCAAAGTAATAAATTGTTTGTCTCTGATTAATTCGCAGAGGTTGTGTCCTTAGGCTCATTTTGCTGCGTTTTGTTTGTGTAAATCAACAGAGCAATCAAAAGAGGCATTTTTAGTCTGAGAATGACTTAAATTAGCCTAATCTATCCTGCTCCTTTGACTATGAAGACAATTACAAAGAGTTGGGCTTTTTTATCATAACAAGGAGCTGTCTTGCAATCAGAAAGCTGTGTGTGTGCGTGTGTGTGCGTGCGTGCGTGTGTGTGCGTGTGTGTGACGTTGAGGTGGAGATGCCTACTGTATGCATATCAGAATCAGCTTTACTCACCAAGTTGCACATAAACAAGGAATTTACCTTCAGTTCCACTTTGCTTTAAGGAAGCAAAATATGAAAAATGAAAGCTTTTTCTTTTTGTAAATGTGTGTGTGTGTGCGTGGGTGTGTGTGTGTATAGTCCTTTTTCAAAAGAGGTATTGATCATGGATGATATTGATCTGACCACTCTGGATGTTTAAGTATCCATCAGATAAACAGCCTGGGAAACAGAACTCTGCAGTGGCTCATTTTCACCAAGAGTGCTCTGTTTAGAGGGAAGTCTAAACAGTTTGTGTTCAGGATGTGTGGTGTCTGCAGAGATGTTAGCTAAGCTAAGATAAAAACTTTAGTGTCCAGAGAGATTCAAATTTAGTTTATATACCGTATTTTTTGGACTATAAGCCGCTACTTTTCCCCCAAAGGGGGAGCGGCTTTTCAATTGATTTTTCTTCCACCACCAGAGGGCTCTTAAGCAGGCAGTGAGTCATTGGAAGTCAAAATTAGAAATCAAAGAAGAAAGTGCTCATTTTCATTTAGAACAAGCACATGCTAGCAGCAGGTACGACGTAGAAATGTTTTCAAACTCATGTGATGCAACTTTTAAGTTGAAGGCTATCGATCTGGCAGTACAGGAGGGAAATAGAGCCACTGCACGTAAACTTGGCGTGAACGAAACCACGGTTCGGCGTTGGAGACGCCCTCTGCTGGATCCTTATGGAAAACCACGAGCGACGAGCGGCTTATAGCCAGGTGCGGCTTATGTACTTTCCAGTTTTTTTTTGTTTTTTTCAAAAATTTGTTAGTGCGGCTTGTAGTATGGTGTGCTCTATAGTCCCGAATATACGGTAATGTATCAGATATCACACATAAACATTCATCACAGTAATTTATGTCTTGTTTCGTGGATGATCCAATCCAAACAGTGATGGATGAATACAGATTGAAAAATGGCTTCTACAGACCCTTCAGTAGCAGGTGCAGATATGAAATTTAATAGTTTTCAGCTGCCATTGCTGTTAGGATCTCAACATTGTTCACAACTCATGAAAGCTAAGAATTAGCTAGGCTTGATGCTGTTGGTTTACCTCTTCAGGAGTCGGCTGGGTTCGGCCTCGCTGCTCTGTCAGGAGCTGACACTCTGAGAGACAGTCTGACAGCTTTTTACTCTGAAGCAGTTCTCTGTTTGGGCTGCAGTTTTCCCACCAGCAATCACTCCGTCTTCTCCACCATCTTGCCTCGTACCCTATGTGGTTTGGAGGCTCGGAGCTGTTGAAACGTAGCTGGTTAGCTTTTCCTTTCTGCTATGTAGAACCTGAGGTCCCTGACGGAGGCCAGTGATCCCGGTGCTCCCTGACAGCTCCAACACTTTTTTTTGTCTGTCTGTCTTGTTTAGTTGTTGAAAGTTTTTCCTCAGCTTTGAAATCCACCTTCTTCCACAAAATTAACTGTTTTGTCGCAAAACGAACATCAAGCTGTTGGATCCATTCCAGATTTCTGTAAAATATAGAATGGACCAACAATTTCTGCAAATATTTACATTAAAACATGAGCAGACTAGTATTCTGGCATTGCTGCAAGTTGGCCAGGAACACAAGCGCTGAGGTGGCAAGTGGATAAGAAATAACAACTAAGGGTGCTGCTGCAGGTTGACCATCAGATCCAGTAACAAGAAGCCATGAAGGCAGGAAACAAACTTGCCACAGCGCAGAGGAAAACACACAGGAACAGTGTGAAAATCAAGACGAGAAGAAAGGAAATGTGGAGGTATATGTACAGAGGAAAGGAAAAGAGAAACACATCAGAAGTGTGTTGACTATTGAGTGATACAGCTTGACTCAAAATCTAAGAGGAGTAAAATGAACCAAACATACTTGTTGAAGAAAACAGAATATAAATAGAAGCTGTTAAACACAACATACAAAAATAAGATCCTCAAAATATAAAGTATTTACGATTAACTAGTGATTTTTTTTATCCTCATTTGCTAAAATAAGGTGTATAATAACAGCAAAATGCAGTTATCAGCCTATGAGCATTAAGTAAGTTTGATGTTCCTATTTCAGCCACTCTCACTGGTTGTCAAAACCTGCCTTATAATTTAATAATTCATTACATTTTAGCAGAAGCATGAATCACAACTTTCCATTTACCTTTTAAGCACTGTGTCACTGAAAAATGTTAGAAGATTTTTGAGGAATTTACAACGTGCTTTTTTATTTTCCAGATTCCAGATGTGGAAGAAAAATGAAAGTCCAGTAGACTTGCAGATCTAATTAACCTGATCTTAGATTAGTGAAAAGCAAAAAAAAAACAAAAAAAAAAAACCCTGTATATCAATAAACTTTTGAACGAATATGGATTATTAAATTCAAAAGGAAATAGTTTATCTTTCTACATTTTGTGTTTTGTCTCAGAATAGCTCAGTGATTCTGTTTTTATAAACGGATTGGCACAACAGCGGCTTTGAATGCCATTATTACGGTGGATCAGGTGAGCTTTCACAGAAATCCTTTATTTTGTCCGGACTGGGGGTGTTTCCCACTGGAGCGTTTAGTTTTCTTTAAAGGGATCCGTGTGTTTCGTTTGGTCGTCAGCTGGTTGCACTGATTTGAAACCTCAGAATTGAAGTCTGGACCCAACAGGTGAACTCTGGTTGAAAATTAAGGATTTAAGAAAACTTTTGCCTCAGTTACTTGGTAGTAAGCAGGATTACAACCTGGTGTCCTTTGGGGATAACATAGCGTAGCATAAATTTCTACCAGGGTGAACTGTTTTTAACCTGTTAAATGCAGTGGATGTGAAGGGGGTAAAGAGGAGCTCCAGAAAACATCGTGGGAAAGGTTGCTACAGTGGAAATATGCTTCAAATGAAACCCAAGGTGAACTTCTTAACATTTACAACCAAATGATGAAAAGTAACAAGCTATCATTCCCATGAATAAACTAATTTTTAAAAAAATTCACCAGAAAAAGAATTTGCAAGAAGAGAAAACATAAAAGTCTTTGAGTTGATGGATTATAACTACAGCATCTGAAAACAAAGAATGGGAAGTGAGACCCAGGTGAAGGCCACTGTGTCCTGTTCAGCCAGAAAGAGCTTTTTATTTCTGTACTGACTGGAACTGAAAGGATCCAGACAGTGGACATCTGCAGACATGTCCTCAGCACGGTGAGCTCAACTTACAGAGAAGACTGGAAAGACAAGAGTCTACCACATGGTGGACTTCAGTGTGTTGTTTACTCTTGTTTTTGCCAAAAAACAAATATGTATATAGATTTTTATTTTTTTTATTTTTTACATGTTAAGCAGAAGAAGTATTGGCATCCCCAGTGGAAGTACATTTGCTAATTGGACATAACTTTTTTTTTTTCCTTCGCTAACTGTGTGGCAAGAAATGAACCATTTCCCAGCCTCGTTTACAGAAGCTTCTAGATCATCTTATGTTTAAACTTTAAACCCAAATGAAACACACAGAAGTCACTGATGACTCATATAAAGTTCTTAAACACTTTATGTTAGTGTTTTAAGGGTGCAGTTATTCAGCTGTTTGATAACTCTACCAATTTTCTGCCTGAACTGCTGTCTTTTTCTTTACCGCCAGGAAATCCTCAAAATGCAGTTAAAAGCCTCCAGCTGATCCAAAATGCTGCAGCGAGAGTTCTGATGAAACCCAAAAAGAGAGATCACATTTCTTCTGTTTTAGCTTCCCTTCTTTAGCTTCTTGTTATGTAAAATGATTCTCCTCGCATATAAACCTCTTTGCAAGGAAGCTCCATCAGACACCAGAGATCTGACTGTTCCATATGTTCCTAACAGAGCATTTTGCTCTCAGACTGCAGGTTTGCTGCTGGTTTCAAGGTTTATAAAAAGCAGACTGGGATTTAGATCATTCGGTTCTTGTGAAATCAAGCGAGAGGCAGACGTACCGTCTGCTTTTAGGACGATGTTTAAAACTTTACTTTTTCATAAAGCTTATAGCTAGACTGGCTTAGATTATCGTGAGATATTTCTGTAGTTATGCTGCCAGAGGCCTAGGTTACCGGAGGACAATCTCTCCACTCTCCCTCAGTCTGCCACATTTGCCTACTGCTCTTCAATTTTGCATTATTTGCTCTCATTTCACCTTCTAACTTTATGTTCCTTCTGTTTTTTCTCCCCTTCACAGAAGCGACGTCTGGTCTGCCGCTCTGATTAGCCGTGACACTTTCCTGGACGGGGAGACGTCGGCTTGATGCAATCTGCTGGGTTTCCTTAGATTGAAAACTTTTTTGATCATTTTGAATGAAGAAAAGAAACTGATGCACTGCTTAATAACTAGGATTAATTGGGCTGCATGTATGATTGGAAGGGGTTTGAAGAAGATTGAGACTATTGAACTCATTAATATCATGTCAGATCTGATGAGTCAATGAAAATAAAAAAAACATTCTTGTTTCATTTATTGAGTGCAAACTGCTGCTTGTTTTTACATTTTGCCCAGTCTGTCAAGGGGTTTGAATACTTTTAGGTGCAACTCCATCTCTACATTTTCTCTGACGTTTTTTTTTTTATATTTTAAACGGAAGGAAAATAGCACCTTAACATCATGTTTTATGTCAGCAAACAACAGGCATGTAGACATGAAAACAATGACAACAAACTTAGCCTGAAGTCTCCTCTGCTGAACGTGCAAGCACAAAACATGAGTCCTTTATTTGTTCTTTGGGGTTTGATGTATTTTGTAAAAAAAGAAAAAAAGAAAAAAAAAAAATTTGTGGACTAAGCAAGTCGACACGCTGTCACAGCTATTCGGTCGTACAGAATCACAGGGAATTAGCACATATTCGTGCTTTTCTCTTTTTGGTGATCCAAAGCGATCTCTGGTGAATGACGTACAAGAGAGAGAAAAGATAAAGTGCCTTCAGTTCCCATCATCCCCGGGGTTCCATCCGGCTCATTTCTCACCACTCGGTTTAGCCATCAAACAGCGTTTCATGTGGTCCCCAGCTCCTCGCGATCTCAGCGTCTGCAGCCATCAAATATTAGCCGACTGTGTTTCTTACGGCAGCGGCTACGCTGCACCTAAGCCTCGAGGTGGATCTCATCTGGATGGAGATTAGAGAAAGAAGCTGAGCGGGGAGGCCACACCTCCTGCTTCTGGTGGCTTGCTAATTGACAGCGTGCACTTTGATGCGTTTGGGACATTGTGTTCCTGCGCAAAACTGCCTTTGTGCGTGTTTGTGTGTGTAAGCTGCAGTTGTTGACCAGCTGATGCATGCATGCATGCAGGGACCATAACTCCGGTGACTGTTTCATCTGCATCTGGCCAGCTGTGTCCTCTCCGGCTGTCCCCTGACGGTGTCCCCCTCCTTCGCCTCTGCAGAACTGCTGCACAGTTCGCTCTGTGTGCACATGCAAGACAAATATTAGAGCTGAAAGGCCCCTGAATGTCGTCATATAATGAAGAGGATGGGATATTTTTCAAATTGGATTTTCTTTGTACTCCTCTAGTGAGTTATGTCTGTCATGATTAAACTAGATGTGATGCTTTTTTTTGTTGCTTGTTTTTAATTTTTCTTTCATTTGAAATGATACATCTTTCACACTGAGAAGAAAAGAACATTGGCTCCAATGTGCCGAGGCTCTTGCCGAGTTTCTCCTGCTTCCTTTAACTTTATTGAGTTGTGCCTTCAAAAGCCACAATATTAAAGGGTTAACTGCAACTCTGTTGTGAAAAGATACCTCACAATTTATCTAGACAAGAAATGATTGCATTTCCTGGACACTGAGGCTTACTGGTTCCCATCACAACCCTAATGTCCACATAATCCAAAGGAGGCGACAAAAACGTTATTTGCACCCAACAAAATCTAGGCACCAGATATAGATCAGGATTTTTAAGATTTTCCCATAAGGAGCAGAATTCATTTATAACCAGCTACAAGAAGTCATAATTTTGTTTCCGTAGTCCACAGGATGTTTTCTGAAAAATCTCAGACATCTCAGGAATCTTTTCTTAGAAATGTGACACATATATTTTTTTTATTTCTTTGTTGTTTTTTTTTAATTGAAACTCTTCAGTGGATGTTCTCTTTGTCCAGTTTCGTTCTAGTTATTGAATGATTGAATGGTGAACACTGACCTTAGCGCAGACAGCGAGACCTTTACTGGTTTACATGCTGTCCTGTTCTGGGCTCATGTTGTGAACGAGTCGCTCTTGGAGTCAGACTGGCCACTTCTGGGAAGGTTCCTGTAATTAAACCAGGTAGTTTGGAGTCATTTTCCCCTCCATAAATATAATAATTATTTTCACAAGCACAGTCTTTATTTACTCCTGCTTTCTTTTGTTATTAAAATGTGATGTCCTGAATCATTCAACTGTGAAATGATTGTGTATTCATGTTCTCACGTTTTCATGAGGGGCTTTTTCCTATGACTCTGAAACAAGTTTTCCTTTGTGACAATCACATTAACTCTCTAAGCACCTAACCATAAAGTCAACAAAACGTTGCCACAGCAGCCTTCAAGTCTTTCTCTGTGATCACATCACAGTGCCTCAGCTGTTTTCAGAATATTTTTTTCTCACTTTACCAGTTTGCATTTTTTTCCATCTTCTGTCTCCAGTTCGGAATAAACCCAGGTCTTCTCCTTCTGTTTTCATTTTGAAGTCTCCTCTCTGTTGGCTTTGTCGCTCCGAGCTCTGCAGCCGCACGCCTTCTGCTCAGCTTTAACTCGCTGCTGAATCATTGCTTCAATTCTTTTCTCTCTTACAGTTTCTCTCCATCATCTCCGAGCAATCAGTCCCAAGCTACTCATCCAAGAAAAAAGTTACCCGCATCTTTTTCTCTCTCTCTCTCTCTCCCGTTTCTTTATGCAATTCCAACTATTTTTTGAAAAATTCTATAATATTTTTCCAGCAAAACAATATCTTTGCCAGTGAGCCTTATAGCAGAGCTGAGTCATGTTGAGTCGAACAGTCATCCTGGCTGGCGAGCTGTAATGTGCTGGGTATTATCATTAGGGCATACGTCAAACACTTTGTTTGCGCTGGCAGGGTGGTGAGCTCTCTTGGCTCTCACTGCAGCACCTTGATTTAAACTTGCAGTCAGCAGTTAACAAAGCTCATTCAGCAGCGGAGATTTTGCACTCCTTTCCCTTATTTGTGCCGTTGTACCCTGTAAATACAACAGATGTCTCATATCCGAGTTACATTTGCAGCCATACAGTTTGATCACAACACCTTATGTCATGTTTGGAGTCTCAAACCAGGCTTGATTTTTAATTTTTTTTTTTTTTTTTTTTTGTGCTCAGATCCAAAGAATGTTGCCGTTCGCAGAACAGTGCGTGTTTGTTTTAAAATATGTGCAGAGATTTGAAAACCTTTTGTGATTTCGTTATGTTCGCCACTAAACCGGAGAAGACAGGCAAACGTACTAAAACCAAAGAGCGTTTTCAGTCATAAATCGCTGCTGCATGCGGTGCTTCTTTGAGGTCAAGCCTGGATTTTTCTTTTCATTTTGAGCAACTGAAGTCGGCTGCTCGTGGTGTTTAATATGCATAGGGGATCCTTATCCCGCTGCAGAAGATGTTCCAGTCTTTTTTGCAGGTGGTGTGCTGTTTGCCTCCATAATTTGTTGCTTTTAAATTGCATCCCTCCTTACCTCTGCCAGAGGAATGTTCTCTGTGTCACAGGCTCCAAAACAAATTCAAAGCAAGATGGATCCACCTCCATAACAGTTGGTGATTTTTTTTCCTTCTCCTGAATGCAAATTCTGCTGAAAAAGTTTTATTTAAACTTCAGCTCAGTTTGGCTCTTCTGTCATTACGACGCTTTGCCATTTTATACCTTCCTACCTTCCAATGATTTTGCACATGTAAACAAACTATTTCCTACCAGTGCACTTAATATTTTTAATTATCTGGATAAACCATCAAATGGACAAGTCACACATTCAGCTGTTTTTTTCTAGACTTTAGGTACAAAACTTGACAACCCCTTTCTTTGAGCAATACTGATCTAGCTTGACACGTAAAAGTTCAGGGGGGGTGAATACTTTTGGAAGGCACTGTATGTGTTTTGAACCCTTTTGCCAATCTAAATGCGAACGCTTCAAAGGAGGAAGCTGAGGGAAGAGCGAACTTCATCTACTGGTACAAAAGACAAAATAAATGTGTTCTTGAAGCATGGAGGCTGGCAATGAAATGAGAATACACAAAACAAAGCAAAACGCCAATTGGGAACAAAAACGAAACAAAACAGGGACCAAACCACATCTGATGAAAGAACAAGCATCCAACGGGAAAAAAAAAAACTTCTGGGACTACATAAACTCTGAGGGAGTAAATAACTGGAAACAAAGCAGGTGCAGTGGGAGCACAGAAAATAAAACTAACAGCAACAGGCCATAAGAGAAAAACAACACAATAATGCATAAATTTAGACCACAAAACTATGCAAGACCCAAATTAATACTTAGTGTGACATTGTGCAATATAATTGTGAAACAGAATAAGAAAAGACAAAATAAAAAGGGTTGTAGTAACTAAACTGTTTGGGTGAGCAAACCGTACGAATCTGCAAACCAATAGGTTTCACATTCAGACATCGTTTAACCAATCTAAAGAAAATAGCCATGTAAAGCTACTTACACCTATTGAACTTTTCCAAAAATCATTTTTACTTGCTTTGGGGTATTTGAGGAGGGTAGACCATCACAAAGTGGTGCATTCTGCAAAGCTGAAGTGAAATGCTAAATGGTTTTATTGTTTTATTTTAAAAACTGTCGTGGCTTGGACTTGTATTCAGCTTTCTTTTGTCAATACATTATGCAGCTTTGTTTTTCTGCAACTACAGCTGGTTTATATCTTTTTCCAGCTGTGTACATCTACAAACTAAAGGTTTGATATAGGTCTGGGCTTTGACTGGGCCATCCTGATACACTCATTGTCCTGATGGATGTTAACCTCCAATCCCAAGTCTCTTAAAGCCTTTAAAATGTTTTCTTCCAGGATTGTGATATATTTGGGTCCATTTGTTTCCATATAAGATCTGCACAGCTTCCTTGTCCCTGAAGAATGAGCATCATCACACCATAATACTGCCACTACCGCGTTTAACTGCAGAATTTGTGAGTTAAAAGTAACGAGGAGTTAGTTTTCCTTCGCAAAGAGTGATTTTGCTTTTCAGCCAAATGTGTAACTTTTAGTCTAATCTGAGCAGATCATCTCTGATGCATGTTCTGCCTTTTAAGGAATGTGGAAAACTGTAAACAAAACCTCTTGATTTCTTTCAACACTGACTTTTTCCCCTATATGAATGCATGCCATACTTTAGTTTTTTCAAGTTTTATTCACTTCACAATTATGACACTTTACATTTTCTTGTAATGCAAATAAAAAAAATGTGACTAACTTTTCTGTTTATTTTTGTTGCTCTTTTGCTTTGCTCTGACATGGATTTCAGACAGGTTGTAGGTATGAGTGCGCGTGCGTGCGGGCGTGTGTGTGTGTGTGTAACTTCATGTTCCCTCTCTCCCCCACTGGGCCACACAAAGGGTCCTTGGCTCCGGCCTCACTGAATGGCAGATTTGGGCCAATTAAACTGAAAAATAGGAGCAGGTAGGTATGCGTGGATTCAAACACATATGCGCCCGGGTCAAGCCTGACAACACCCAGTGGATCCACCACCCTCCTCCCTGATGTCTACACACATCCACCGAGTTATTTTCATTCTTTCCGTTTCACATTTTTGCTACTGCAGAGCTGCATGTTCTCTATCAGCGCACAAATACACACCTCATCTTTATATAACTTAGTGTTAGGCACACAAACATATCCACTGCAGAGGCACCTCCAACTTTCTTCCCCCCCCCCCTCCTTCCTACAATTTCTTTCTTCTCCCTCTGGGACAGCCGGTTGATCCAGCCCTGCACAGATTTCCCTCCAGTGCCTGTCTGCCTGGGAATATTCATATCAAGCATTGCTTGCATCCTCTCCTGTCCTGCAGATTCTGACTCTGAACAAGATTTCAGTGTCATGCCATTACTGCCTCCATGGCCAAACACCCCTTTTTTTTTACACTAATCCCCCCCCCCCCCTGGAGAGGCAGTAACGTGGAAGCCCTTGGTGTGTTTTCACAAGCGTTCAAGGTTATTCTCGTGTTTTCTCCAAAGCAGAAAAGGGCAGTCATGAGCTGTTTTTATTTATTTATTTACTTTTATTTTTGCTTTTTGTTTTTGTAACGAACGTCTTCCCGGCCCGCCCGCTGCTGCACCGGCACACACAACCGCAAAAGAAATTCTCAATCCTTCGTCGAGGAGCCCGTTCAATTATTCATACTGCTATTGCGGTGCTCTGGCACAGAGAGCAGGAGAGGGGAAGGGAGAGAGAGAGGGGGTGGAGGAGGGAGGAAAGAGGCTAGAACAGGAGAGGGAGGACGAGGTGGAGGGGAGCGGGTTTTATCTAAGAAAGGGGGCATCACAGATGGAATATGTATGTATCCAGAGGAAGAATCCGCATCGGCCTCCTGCCTCTGCATCACCTTGTTGCCTAATGCTCGAACTTTAGTTGCTCCTTTTGATTTGTCTCTTTATTTCACATTCTTTTCCGATTCCTTCTCCCCTTCGCCTCAATGAAACCAGCCTCACGAGTGATCGCACTGACCTTGACTAAGAAATCTGTCTTTGCTTAACCCCTGCAGGAGGATACATCGCCACACTCACAGTTCACACTTTACAAACCCCCCCTAGGAGTAGGACTGTGAAAGAAAAGTCTTTAAAAGCATCTTCACAAAGCTCTTGTCCTGCTCATCTTCACACAAAACGTTCCTCCTGTCTTTTTTTTTTTTTTTTTTTTTGCCTCCTTTGACTTCCTCTTCTTTTTATTTTTACACCGTTTGCTTTTCTTTTCTTCTTGCCAGCTTTCTCGGTGCAGTAGAGTGCTGTGTGAGAGCTGCCCACTCCCCTTCCTCTGGAGGAAAAGAGCGGGAACACGAGAAAGTAAAAAGGATTTATGGCAAATGAAGGGAGGGCGAGGGGAAACCAAAGGAAAGAGCATGCGCCAGTCGAGTCATGGTTACAGTGAGAGAAATAAAGATGATGAAGGTGGTGGAGGAGACGAGGGCACAATGCAGAGCAACCCTTCAAAGAGTTCAAACCATTTGGGTCTTTGGCTCAAACTGTATATATATTCACCGCTAGTGTTCAAAACAATGTCAGGCCTTCATCACTAATAGGAAGAATCACTGGGGTTTTTTTGGTAGAAATCACACTTTTACATGGCAAACAATTCATTCTGTGTGGCTGATTCTGTGTAAGTGAATCATTTATTCAGAGGTTAAATGTTGAAATTAATAAAAGTGTGAAGTTCAGTAGTTGAAGTGGTTCCTCCTGTGAGCAAACAGGTGTCAACCAGGTGGTCCTAATCTAAAGATAAAAACAGCAGATGCTGTCCATGCTGGCTATCCTCTCGAAAACATTTCAGTTCAAATAAGCAGGTTACTGTGACTAAAAAGTGAATTATATAAAACATGTAAAAATTTCAGACATAATCTTAAATGATTGTACGGAGAAACAACCACAAAAAAAAAACAACGCGGAAGAAAATAGAAAACCACCGTTCAAATGGATGCGATGTTTACATTTGTGATGTTAGGAAAGAAAATGTTTTTATGTGGCATGTGTCTAAAACAAGGTGTTTACGTAATTGGTTACTATGGACTGCTAGCTCTTTGGGGGGGGGAAATGAGGCCCACAGCATCACTGAGCCTCCACCATGCTCAACTGTGGACATAAAGTGATTTCTAAAAAAAAAAAAATAATTTTTTTTTTAAAAGCAGCTCAGAGAACTACACTAATATTTAAAAAGTGAAGAAACCCTGACAGTTATCAAAGCATTACAGTAATTTTGTGCATCGGGTTGTTTAACTTTAAAAATGGCAAAACGAAAATACTGTGAAATGATTCCTCTTAAGGTCCACATTGTGTTAACGCATGGCGAAATGTGAAGTGAGCACTGGCTCAGGAGAAGCTGAAAGGCCTCAGTTCAAAAGGAAACTCAAAACCCACTGGAACAAAAAGAAACATCGAGAAAGTGTAAGGAAAGACCACAGAAATGAGGATATATTCATGGAGAGACGGGTTATAACTCAGCAGGGCTACAGATCAAACACACACACACACACACGCGCGCGCACGCACGCACACACACACACACACCCACACGCATACACACACACGCATGCATACTTCAAGCGTTATAAGAAAATGCCTGAAAAATGGGACTGTCCATGCTGGCTTACCATCTCATACATTTTGTAAAGAATAATCTGAACGTAGGAGTTTTCCTGTGTTTTTTATTGTTCCAGGAGTCGTTCTGGTCTGCAGCAGCTGGCTCAGACGTCGCCGTCGAGCCGAAGCCTTGTAGCAGCCGCAGGTCATCGCATCGACCTAACAGGATGTATATAAGCTAAGCAGACAGACATCATGTAGTGCTTCTGCAAACTGGTAAGATGGACAGTGTTTGAAATGGGGAAAAACTTATGTTGAAAAAAAATAATGAAATGAAGAACAAATAAAACGTGACAGAATGAACAATTTAAACACAAAATATGACGTTCATTCATACCTTTGCCATCAGTCTAAACTATTTTTATTGGTAGATTAAAAGTGAAAACCCTAAAGACAGAAATGTTCTCAGTGGTTTCAGTACTGCAGACCCACATGCCCTTATTGCACATAATGTAGCTAACCCAACATTACTGTAAATGCAGAAAAAAATGAAATAAATGAGCTCAGATTTCAGACGTTCTCGACTGGAATACGATCATTTGCATGTGAATGAAGTGGATGGATAAGTGCCTCTACACAGAAATCTATTTCCATCACACCGTAATGGATGCGCCAAGCTGCTTGTTGCAGCGACACCAAGGCAGGAGCCAGTAATGGTTTTACGGCCGTTGGTGCCGACGTGGACTTTCTTTCCTGGAATAATTTATGATGTGCTTTTACAAAAGGCCGCACTCTGGGGAGAGCATGAGGGAGAATGTGGAGTTCAGTAGGACAAAAGAAATAAAGAACTGTTCCCACTTCCTACTCACTGATCCACAACCGTATTGCGATTTCATTCCTCCAGGTTCAAATTCTCGAATTTGTGATTTTAACCAAACTTTTTGGTCACCAGTGTTTATAAAAAAAAAAAAATCCACTACATTGTACAGATTTGTTAAATAAATCTTGGCTATGAGAATCCTCAAATAAGTCAACTAATTAGCTAAGATAGTCTATTTAAAATTTTAACTCTCGCAGGAAACATGCAAGTGTTTTTTGCAAGAAAGAATTTGCTCCCTCACAGACTTCTTCTGTTCTTTCCCAACAACATTTTTACATTGGACAACACAAGAACTTAAATAAACACAAAATGCTTTTTTAAAATTGTTTCAGTGAAGGAGGACGCGCATCCAGACCAATTTGACTTTGCGAATCATTTTTAACATTTGCAAAACGATAAGTGCATTTCTCGAAACAATTCAAACAAATTGCAAAATAGCATGGATTACCTGCAAAAGCAAAAATCCCTAGTTCATCTCTCAAAATTAAAAATTGCATTTCTTTCACATTGTGATAGTCTGCAGTATTATCCTGCACAGCTCTAGTTTCTGCCTCTTCTCTCTAACAGTACCGTTTCGCACCTCTCTTTGAAGGTTTTCTTTTATCCTCGTCATATTTGGCTGGTTCATGGGACACTGCTGTAGTGGACCTGTGAAGCCCACTGAGACTGCAGTGTGATACTTTGGCTATAAATAGAGAGGAATTACACTTCAGTTGTTCAAAAAGAGGAAATAAAGGAGGCCTTCATCCACCTTGAGCCCAGCCTGCCCAGGAAGCCTCATTATCCCCCCTGCATCCTTCCAGGAAGCTTCTGCTGATCGGTAAATGCCACAAGTTTCACTCCCAGCTGTGAGAGTTTTCACCGCAGGGGAGGGGGGGAGGGATTAGCTTCTTTTTTCCAGTTTTTTTTTTTTTTTTTTTGAGTTGGGAGTTTGATGTTGGGAGTCCACTTTTAAGGGTCTGTTTCAATCCCTTTGACTGGTTCAGCGCCACACCAAAGCAGTTTATCGATACCGCATCACTTCATCACAGGCCAATATTTGACACGGTGTCAGCAAATATTCTTTTCTCTGTTATTTATTGAGCAAACACCACCAAAACCCTCTGTTCAGGAAGCTGTTTTGTTACCCTAATCTTAACAAGAGCAATTGCAGTGGCTCCAAAGTGAAGCATGGTCTGCGTCCCGCCTCTTCCACGGGGGACAGCTTATGAATTAATGAGATGTCAGCCAAGGTGTCACATCTTTATCCACTCAATCTCTCCGAAAGAAAATAACAACCCTCACAGAGGAACCGACGCATCGTAGCACCGTGAATCTTGTCCGTCTTGGCGGGTTGACTCCGGAGGCCTCGTCTTTAAAATATACATGCTACTTTGTTTGGCATGTGGATTTTATCTTGAATTAGTTATTGAGATGATTTTGGCTATTGTTAACTCAGTTGTGAAATGAGGAAACGCAAAAATACACAAAGAATGACTGCAGTAGAGTGGTGGGATGAGTGCTGTTGAGTGTTTCAAGTTTAGTTTGTCATCTAATATCAAAACTAACCAAAGTAACTGGATGTTTTCTGAGATGCTGGCGATGTTAAACACCGGTCCAGAAAATGTAATGAAACAGAAGAGTCATTTAGGAGTGAAGGTTGGGTAGATATCGGAGCTGAGTTGTGTATTGAATGACTCTTGATTGCAAGATGCCTTAAAACAATAAACAGTGCCCTGCGCACCTCGTCAAGCCTCGTTTTCTTGGGATTGCATGTGATCGACCAATACGGTGGCTTAGAAATGTGAGATGAAAGGAAAAGCACACTTTGTTTTCAACTTATTTTGTGCACGATGGAGAGAGAAGCAACAGCAGCGAGGTTTCAGGAGACCAACAGAAACCGACGTGGAAAACAGCAACCGCCCTGACAAAAGCGAGCTTTGAGAAATCAGCCATCAGTTTCACCTCCTCACTTTGAACTTTTGTTTGCTTTTTTTCACTTCAGTTTTCCATTGCAAAACTTTGCTACGATATGTCTAAGGTCTCTAACAAGAACCACTGTGTTTGTTTGCAGTGCCAGATGACGAAATGCCCTGGGTCATGTGATCCGCAGGCAAAACCTTGTGAAGCATGTTTCACCTGAGCAGCAGAACAACCTCTCCCCGGCGCTCTCTGCCCTTCAGGCAGGCGTTACGGCGAGTGCCTACGGTGAAACTGTACCGTAATCAGTCGACTTTCTGCGTCTGCCAACTCACCTCGTCTGTTTTCATCACACGCAAAGTTGTCGTTCCAGACTGTTCGCGTCAAAAGTGGCTTAATCTTCGAGACAAGGGTTTAAAAATCCTCCTTTTGGCTGCTCGGATCTATTTTTGGTCCGTCTGCTTAAAATTCTGCACAAAGCAGAGTCTGGCGCATGAACGCAATCACACTTCAAAGATATCTTCCATCACTGCTCTGCAGCTTTATGGCAGACAGGCATCTGCTGTATGCAGCGATTATGTAGCTGGGTGTTACATGGAGTGGTGTCAAAAAGGTCAGGCGGGCTTGTGTGGTCCGCCGAACGCAGCTGAAGCTTTTGTCATTATTCACTGAGCGGTGCAATGACAGAGATGAGCCTCCTGGTCTCAGAGTCCTACATCATCATGAAAAGATTGTTTCCTGGGAGCACAAATCAAAATTTTCATTTTCAAAAGTTTCACTCAAAGGTATTTTATGCGTTCTCTCCGAGAGATGAATGATTGAAATGGCTCATTAGTCCTTCTTGGGTCTGCAAGCAAAACAAAGTGTTCTTAAGCTTTAAATTACACATAGCAGGATCACTCTCTCGTGAATCAAATCATCCCACCTGTTTTTATACGTCTTCCTCAGAAACGAGCGCTTTGCACCAATGAATCACCGACAGCTGCTGAGAATCACAAGGAGACAAAGGGTCGATGCACTCTGTCAAAGAAAATCCACTTCAAAGTCATACTGAGATTTAAGATTTATAACTAATAAATGCCTGCAATTAAATCAATCTGTGATTAGTGATCAAATTTAGACAGCTTTAAGGACAATTTGGCCAGAAGCATAACAGGAGGTCGTCATGGGAGTTTGGTTGCTTGATCCATATGTATTATATTTATCTGGAAAAGACGTTCCCATGCCCCTTGAGAAATTTTGCGGTGTTTCTGCTGGATGGTGCTGCAGATGTTATGAAGGGGTTTCTGATCCCTTTAAGCTCAAAGCAAGAGTAGCGTCTGCTGCGCAGTCAGCATAAAGTCGATCCGGTTCCCAGCTGACTTTTTCAGGGCTGCCACTTGTCTCCTGTCCTGTTTCTGTTCTTCAGGATGTGAAGCTGAAGTGATGGAGAGAGACTGCTGGCTGGTTTGGTCTCAGGGTGTCAGCTTTGCTTTTTGAAGACGTTGTTGTTCGGTTTGCTTTTTCAACCTCCACCGTGTTACTGAAGAGGCTGGAGTCAGAGGAAGCTCCTCCAAGTCTGAGGTCAAAGTTCGCTGCCTGGAAAATATGGACCGCCTTCCTCTTGGTTGAGGAGTTTTGGTTTAATTTTGTTCATTTGAAATGTAAATCCTCTCTTGTGCGGATATTTATTATGGCCCTCTAATAGACTCCACATGGTTCCTTTACTCTCTTTTAACTATGAAAGTATCAAATTAGAAGTTAGCAGTGTTGGGAAGAAGGCCTAACCAAGAAAGATCTGAATGCCAAAATGAGGACGTCTTATTGTGTTACAATACATCAGATGGGGAGATTTGTGATCAAATATTATCCACAGTAAAACTGACTTGTTAGACTTTCAAGAATCAAAGCACAGTCCAGACTTGGGTTTTTGGTACTTTATCATGCAGGGTGTGCATTCTGGGAAAACAGAGAGCTGGGAGGGTATGAGAGCGATGCTACCCTCCCAGGAGCTTTAACCTTCCTGACATTTACACATGACTGACATGAGCCTGAAATGTGGCCTCTTGCGCTCAGATAATTTCTCAAACTGTCAAGCTGGACGGAGGGCAGACTGCATAAACAGATTCAGATTAAAGCACTGGGATGTAAAAGGGGATACAGCTCAGAGAGTCAACTGCAGCTAACGCTAAGTGGACGGGAGAACTGATGAATATCAACTCAATCATCTCCACAAGGAAACTTGCTGTTGGGCTTCTCTTTATTTACCAGCGACGGAAATAAGGGTCAGTTGATGGGAAGACAAATGGAGATAAATACAAGAAGAGAAACCTGACATGGGCTTGAAAAGACTCAGAAATGTGACTGAGGTTAACTTTCCAGGATGACAGCAATCCCAAACACACATACACCGCTACGACTGGACGGTTCTGATCGAAGACAATTATGTCCATCCAAATCTGACTCATCTTGAGCTAATTTTTAAAGAACAGATAAATGAGCTCTACAAGTTCAAAGCTGCGAGACGTTTCCTCAAAGCCTGCAGTTGTTCATTATGCAATGACTTCATTCAGGGGGGGTTGAACACATCCTGCACACGCTGCACTGTCCAGATTTTTTATTCGTAAAGCAACACGAAGCAGAAAAAAATTGTAATTTTCTTTCACTTCAAAATTCTGCACTAAGTTGTGGGTTTTTTTTGTCACATATAATCCACATAAAACACGTTTGGATTTCATCATTTTGCCAGGCACTATATGAAATGAAAGTTTTAATCAGAGTGAAAGTACCAAAAATGTTGCCTAGCTTTAAATACACAACGTGTTATGTGAGGTAAATCTTGCTAATAAAAGTGAATGGGTAGTTTTTAGTTTATCAGATGATGAAAGGCTAATAGGACCAGGCATGTCTCCCCTCTGGCTGCCTCTGTGACTCCAGTGCAGGGATGGGGCCTCGCAGCAGCAGCAGCAGCAGCAGCAGCAGCAGCAGCAGCAGCAACAACACAGCTCGTGCTTCCACCTTTACAAGAGACACTGCTACGCTAACAGGCATCTGTAAAAACCCCTCTCTGCCTTTGGAGGTGCTCCCTCTCCGTCTTCACTACTTGACGTAGAGGAACGCCGCAATGTCTGTTTCACGCACACAGAGCCAGAGATACTTTATGACATTTAGTATCACAATTTTATTACAAAAATTAAATTTTTCATCTGTCAGTTTTGCCATGCTTGGAGCATATAACAATACAGTAAAAAACCCAGACCCAGAGAGGATAGTAAAGCAGATTTCAACAATGCTTTCACAGCACTCTTTCAGTCATGCTGTTACTATACAGACACTGTAACATTCCTAATACAGAGTAGTACAAACACCTGCCAAAACACGTCATGTCAGATAACAAACTGTAAGTAAATCACATTTACCAACGAGAGAGAACAAGAAACTTAACCCAGCTCAAGAAACAAACAAAACAAAAACAAAAAATGAAAGAAAGGAAAAACACAAATTAGTAAATACTGAATTTGCAACTGAAAACATACCAAATGTGCTGAATATTTGTACCAGCCCAAGGCACCCAGGCTTTGTAGCAATATTGGCAAGTTCACGACATTCTTACAGGGAAAAACTTGAAGCGAACAATGATTACAAATCGACTTTTACCCGCAATCTGACTTTTTGCAGTGTCCTTCCTCCTTTGCAGTGTCCTCTTTGTCAGTCACAGTGCAAGTTCCGTTGGGCGGAGTGGGTGTGAGGGTTGGGAGACGGCAGGGTGGGAGGGCTTGGGCGGTGGGCCGAGGAAGAGGAGGCTGGGTGGTCATTAGGAGCTGTACCGCATCGGACATCATTTCATGGCGCCAAACACTGACAAAAATTGGATGGACAGCGTAATCTCCCACTGCCGGAGGAAACAGGGAGGGGAAGGGGGGCTGATGGGACGGTTTATGTAATTCCTCACTTGGATTGTGAATCGTTGAAACATAAGGCGCAGATTACCAGCTGCCAGTCCAAGACGAAAATAAGCCAGAACGAAAAGCTTAGGTGTGCTTTCAACTGAACATCCAAGAACAAAAAACAAAAACAAAAAAACATCAGATACCAATTTTGAGGAATGAGATTTTCTTTTCTTTTTTTTTCCTCCCCCTTCTCAAGTTTGGAGGCGCTGTTTTTGCACAGGAATACCTAAGAATGACATAAATCCCAGATTTAAGCTTACCAATTACTCTCTAAACAAAGGTCAAATGAGGACAGGAACGACAAAAGCTCAGAAATACACGGAGGCCTTTTTTTTTTTTTTTCTTTTCTGAAACAAGAAGCTGTGACTCAGTTGATTGAGCTGCACGGCTCGAAGGTCCATTTGGTGGCACCGCCAAATATTTCAATGTTGCTCTCTGTCCAGGAGAAGACGTTACCGACAAACGCTTTGCTGTTGCAGTTTGCCAAGTTGGCGATTTCAGTGGCTGAGAGTTTCCTGTTCCAGATGTTTAAGTGTGCGAGTTCACCAACGTATGCTTGTGTTGCATCAAAGCCTCCACCCAGCGAGTCCTGTGGATCGACAACAGAGCACCGTCAATGTATGAACCTAACTTCCAAGAGCTTTTCACATTTTGTAAGAGTATTTCACATAAACTGTGACATGGAAGAAAGCTGACGTCTAATATTTAAGATGAGAAAATTGCGTTATGCTTTTAGGATGCCAATCATGTCGTTAAATAAACTAAAATCCAGCACAAATAATTCTCTCCAAAAAGTCACCAATATAGCAAATACATCCAGCCTGCCTGGATTATTAAGCGTGAATCAGAGATGTAGCCAAAACACCTAGAGACAAGTCATGCACTTCCACAAATCTGGACTTGATGGAACAGCATCGGGAAGTAAGGCATTGTTGAAATAAAACTGTAGAAGAAGACTCATTTGCAGGTACAGGCCTGGAGGGAGGAGCTGCAGACTAAAATAGTGATGCACTCGATAAACCTGACTCGGAAGTGTGGAGAGGGTAAAAAAACGTTGCTGAAAGAAAGTCATAAGAAGTGTTGCTTTTAGGTTCTCCACACACCGAAAAAGAAACTGGTAAAAGGTGACGGGGAGAGATGGGTTCAACCAAATACAGAGTAAACCTGGAACAAAGTCTGCAGAAAGTTGCAGAAAAATTCAACTAGGGCAGAAATTCACCCTAAACATACAGCTAGACCTACACTACAATGGCAAAGATCAATAATGTTTGTTTGTAAACAATTTTTCATTTCCCTGATGGTTCACCATTATGCTCTGGAATGTGTTTGATCCGTCACATAAATCATGAGCTGAAGGTTGATGAATGCTTCTTTTTTAAAGTGCTGAACTTAAACATTAAAATATGATGACAAATAGTTTTGTGGTTGAAAAATCTTTAACAGTTGTTGTTGTGAAACAACGGCATTATGTCAAGCACAGTTTGTCCTCAGACACAAGTTCATTTTGCACTATGAAGAAAAAGAGACAATATAAATGAGAAGAAATTAGCTATTACCAAAGTTCAATACTACTTCAGTGTTTGCTAATTGAACTCTACATCGTTAATGAATCATGCTTTATCCAAACTCTCAGAATGAAATTATGCCTCAAATCTCAAATGAACACAGTAATTAGACAGCTGAAGCTTAACCGGACTCCTCTCTCAGTGTCCCCACAGTCTTATTTTGTGAATATCTCCACCTCTAATCTGTCTTGCAAAATTAAACAGATAATTCGTTAAAGGGTTGTTTCCATAAGATGTCTGCGAGGGATTTGGGAGCAGAGGTTGCGGTTTTAAAAAAAAAGGAAAAAAAGGAGTATTCACCTGCTCTTGTCCCAGAACCAGAACTCCATCTGCTTTGATAGGGTGATATGGTGCCAGGTTCTCCCCGTGCCCCTGCTTCACTCCGTCCTGGAAGGCCTCCCATATCCCGTCGCGAATGGTCCACGTGATGCAGAGGTGATGCCACTTTCCGTCGTTGATGCTGAACGGCAGTTTTGCAACCTGAAGAGAGGAGATAATCTCCTGAGTGCACCGTCTTTTCATGTTGGTAACAATATCCTGTTCAGGGTACACATGATCAACACCCTCTCATCCTTCTGCTGAATCACTTCCTCTCTCACGTGTCTCGCCTTTTAGATACATATATATAAAAATAGTCTCTATTGAGCAATTCATCACCTGTTATTATCCTGGTTTTGATCTGGCCATTCTGACTCATCCAAGCACAAAAAAAAAAAAAGCAATGAAGCATTTTCCCATAGTTTGGACTTCTTAAAGCTATTTTGTGGATAACCTCTATCAGCCATAGGGTCTAAATCCAGGCATTAGAGACTCAAACTGACCTTGTCGTTGATAAGGAACTCCATGGGGTTGTTCCCCCACTCGATCAGCACCAGCTCGTTGGCTTGGCCTGGAACTGCGTAGGAAAAGGGCGTCCCCAGGCCGGGTGAGGCGCTGGACTTGATCCACAGACACACGCTAAAGGAGTACATCTCGGGGAGAGTCCTCTTGGCTTTGGCATACATGTAGTTGGTCCTGAGAGGGAAGGTGAGCTGGAACCTGTCTGCTGGCCTGGTCTCTTTGCCTGCAGATGAAAGAGATAAGGAATTCATTTGTTGATTATGTAATTAATCCCTGGCATAATGTAATTACATTCACATTGCTGGAGTTAACTTACAGAACCTCTTAGAGGAGCATGCATCTGTTTATTTCGCTTTACAATGAAAATGTTTACTTATACAAATACAGCAATGCTAAAATATGACATATATTGGCTATAATTATGTTTAAACTGATACATAATTTAAAATGTATGTTTAATATTAAGTAGGTAACATTAAAAAAAAGCATTACAAAATTCTGTTCTGGATTTTAAGTTTTGGATTTTACTTTTTTTTATTTTTATTTTTTGCTGATGCAGAGGATGTCTCCGTCTCCTCCCTCTTCGTGGCTCTCATTTACACCGTGAGCACGCGCATTAGCACGTGTCGAAATACTGAAAAGACCCTCCGCTCCAGAATGCGCTAGTGCCAGGCGCGCCCTTCAAACTTTCTCTCTACCTATGACTTCCGCAGCAAAGGTCCGCTTCGAGAAAAAAAATATAACCTCTAATGCAAGTCTGGTGATTCACTGGCAATGAGAAATATCAACTCAGCGAAGCAAAAGAGAAAACTGGTCTGGAGACGTGAAACGAGCGCCGGTTCAACCGGAGATCCTGTGCGTAACGCAAATCCAGACGCACCTTTCTCCAGGTCGGAGATCCGGTCGTGAAGAGAGGAGAGCGTGGTCTCCACTCTGTTCCTCTGGTCGCTCTCGTTCCTGTGTCCCGGCTTGCTTTCCTCTATGTTGACCCGGGACAGAACCTGCTTCTCCATGTCATCTATCTTGTTCTGCAGCAGATCCTTCAGGCTGTTCGCCTGCGCGCTGTTATTTCCTCGGCTGTATTGCTGCATTAGACAGGGGAGGGGGGTGGGAGACAAATATGGAGTTAAAGACAAATTGAGAACACCATCTTGGTTTCTTTGCTGCGATCATTTTCCTTTAAATTAGTATAAAGGGATAAAAAAAATGTGTTACTAACTCCCCAGAAAATTCAGGATACTTCCCTTTGGCTAAATACAGCAGAGTTTAACTCAAGGGGATCGTTTGAATGAACTTTTTTGAGCTGTGAGCGCTTCTCTCGTCAGCCTACCTCCAGATTCTCCAGTCTCTGTTTGAGGGTCTGTAAAGTCTGTCCCAGCTGCGCCAGGGTGTCTGCGGTACCCCGGGATACATCCCCCATGGTGTTCTTGCCCCCCGGTCTCCTCCCCCCGGGTCCCGCCGCCGCCGGGAGGCTCTGACTCTCGCAGCGGCTCAGCTTGGACGTTAGCTCCTTGATTGTCTCCTTTTGGTTCACAATGGTCTCCTTCTGCTGCAGCACGGTCTCCCGCAGCTGAATGATTGTGGTCTTCAGGTCTTCCGCCGGTCCGCTGTTCTGCATCGCCGCGGTGCACAAGTCCACGTCTTTGGGAACCGACGTGCAAATAAACTGCGTCTGTCCAAAGTCCTGCGCGGAGCCCTCTGCAGCAAACAGGCAGGAGAGGAGAAAAAGTTTCCACGAGAATCCCTCCATGGTCGCCGCTCCTCAGTGAAAGCCTTTGGGTGTTAGAGAAAGAGAGAGAGAGGATTCAGCACCGCGGAGCTGTCCACTAAAAACTGTGCGACGCTGCTGCTGTGCGCGCTTTATATAGCGGACATGAGGGAGCGCAGACTCACCGCATCACTGAGGGGAGGCAGCGGGTCCTGCTACACACCTACAGAACCCTCCTTATTTAAGGTCGCACTCCGTGTGTTTGTGTATACAAGAGAGAACGAACAAACAGGAGAGAAACAGTAAAAACAACAACAACAACAACAACAAAAAACCAGATTCCTTAATAAATCAAAGCCTGAATCAGGTGGAATACGCATTTAGTCATTGCTTTCTTAATGCATGAGGATAAGTGTGGACTTGAGAGGGCTGCTGCACTGGTGAGATACGGAATGGAAAATGGTTATATAAAAATGTTAACATGAATATAAGATGTCCCTGCTTTTTATTTATTTATTTATTTATTTATTTATTTATTTATTTATTTATTTATTTATTTATTTATTTATATTCCATCCATCTGGCCACGCCGGTTTGAAAACCTTGTCGAGGCGCCCTTGACTAATAACATTACAGATGAGTTTATTTCATCTGATGCACTGTAGATTCTTTATTGCGAAAATAACACCTAATTGTTCACAATAAAGTTTTCAGTAGTTATTGCATTTCAATTTTGCAGAAGAAATAAACCAATAAGAAAAGGCAAATATTCCCAAATAATCATGTTTCTGTAATTTAGGGAAAAAAACAATATTTCTCTTTAGAACAGGAGCTCATTCACATTCATTATGGAATAATGGCTGTTTTTTTTTTTTTGTTTTGTTTTTTTTTGTTCTGGTTTTTGCTTGTTGTGTGTTTGTTCTCCTAATAATCACACCTACAATAATCTTAACATTTTCACATGATGTGACATTATACAGCGCGAAAATGTTGAATAGTTTTACTGTAAGAAGTAGCTCTGCAGTGGCATACTGTACTGCTTGTACAACAAACAAACAAAATGATATGAATACAGTAATGCTCCTGGCAAAGAAAAAAATACAAACAAACTGATTTAAAATCTTCCGTCGTTTGCTCCCGGGTCTTATGGTCCACCTTAAATGACCGCCGCTGCCCCAGTCATTAGGGCATCTATCCCGGGGACAGAGTTCCCAACACAGCCCTATATTTCTCCCTAACTAGCCACGGCATGCTTTTTTTTTATTTTTAATTTTTTTTTACCAATCAGAGAACTTACAGTGCAGCAGGATACTCACATTTAATAAAAAAATAAAAATAAAAAAAACAAAAAAACAACACAACAGTGTGTTTTTCCTACCTCACTTCGAACAACCTTTCAGATCCCACAACCTGAAAGGAAGTCGTATTAATTCCCACCACTACAACAGTGGAGGCGCTAAAAGGAAAGGAAAACGTTCCCAAATAATTAAACAGACTCTTATGTAACCATGCCCCGCGGGTCTGGCATTAATAAATAAGATACCCAGCAGAGGAAGGAGCGCAACACTTCAGCGGATATCATATTGGGAAGGTAAATCACCAGTGATGTATATGCAAAGGTAAAAAAAAAAAAAGGGGGGTGGGGGGTGAGGGGGAGACTCTGGTTTGAGGAGAGAAAATCTTCGGTTTATTTCAGGGGCAATGATTCCCTTCACACACTCTTCTGCGGGAAGTTCATTCTTGATCAAATATTTCATAGCTTAACTTCTCCCGTCCAAACTTCTGAGATAAAAAGAAAGAGCTACACATACACCTGCGATTTCAAACTAAGCCACAGTTTTGCAAAAGAGTTTCATCTACTTTCTCAAAATTTAGAAAACTGTAATTTGAATATTAAGTGTTAAATATATAATAACGATGTAAAAAAAAACAACAACACCAGGAATCAATTTCAAGACAATTTGGGCAGCTTTATGTAAAGAATGGCTCTTCCACCAGGGCGTCATTCCACTGAGGACAACTCCCAATCCAAGCAGCCCTGCAAGTATTAAACAGATATAGAAAAAGAGTTATTAATTCTTACTAAATTCAAAGTTGTTGTTTTTAAAGGCGAGCCTCAAACCAAGTCCAGCACATAAAAATAACCAGTGAGAAAACTAGCAAAAGTACATTATTTATTGTTAAATGTCCTGATGAATCCAACACAAATTGCTGTATCATTTTTAACAAAGCTATTTTGATTAATAGTAGGAGAATAATATGTTGTAAATTCAGTTTATTTTGTTTGCAAATGACATAAAGTCATTTAAATAGTTCAGATTGTGAGACATCAGAGCGGCTAAAATTATGTCACATCACAAAAGTCCCAGACTAACAAATCAAATCAAATTCATCTTTAAAAGGAGAATCTCTATCGGCTTATTTTTATTTATTATTTAATTCTGATTAAATCAGCTTTAATACTAACAAACAAGATAGAAGAGCTAGGTACTGGATTAGCATCTCTTTTACAGGTGCACACTGTTAGCTTTAGCATGGCATGCATGTCATTTGTATAAAATGCAGCAACTCAGAGGGGACATCATTAAAAACATTATTTCAAGTTATCTGCATATATTATCTCATATTTGTCCCAGATGACATGAGCTAAAGATCATTGTGGAAACGTGAGTTTGTGACAAGTCTTGAGTCATGCATGGTGAGTCCGATGCAAGTCTGCAGTTTTTGTTTTTACAATAAGAGTCTAAGTTGCAGGCCAGGGTCTGGCAGGACTCTCTGCAGATAAACAATAAAATTCCAAACCAAAGCTGGATGCCAAACACTGCAGATAGAAACAACCCTATAAGTCAAGCAGAAAAAAAAGAAAAAAAAATCAAGAATGATGCCTGTTTTTAAGATGTAGATTGTGGAAAAGTTTGTCCCTCGTGGACCACCAAATCCTGGTGAGAAATCACTTTATTCTTTCCTTTCCAGAGCTTTTCTTTTATTTCTGTTAGGAACAGACAGTAAACAAACCAGCACGTCCGTTATGAGACTGTAATAAAAGCAGTAATACTCTGTGAGGACCAACTAAAATAGCTTGAATGTCATGCTGCTTTGTCATTCTCACCACATGTCTCGTGTTTCAGGACGTGGTGAGATCTACGCAGATCCGAAGAAATGAAACAACTTCTGATTTCATGCAAAACTAAATTGCTATTTTATTATTTTGTTGGGGGCATTGGTGTCAAACTCAAGGCCCGTGGGCCAAACCCGGCCCACCTCAGCTTTTTATGTGGCCCTCTAGATTCGAGACTAGATATTAAGTGTGTTTAGATATTATGTTATCAATCAAATTAAAGCAGTTTTTATCTGTTTTCTGCCAAACTATAGCAATCAGTCCCTCCAGTTTCTTGAGAATTATCGTTCAAATTCACGCAAAATCAACAAAATGCGCCAAAAACTGGGAGTTTATTGCTGATTTTTCTCAAAAAATTGGGACTTTCGGTGAGCAACATGAATTTTTAGAGCCCGTCCATTCACAGAACTCTGATTGTGATATTAGTTTCATGTGTGAGGGTGCAGTTCATTGCCTTTCTCCGCCTGTCTGTGTGTGACCTGGTCCTGTCTGCAGCGCTCAGCCTCCGCTCTGGCTCTCACAGAGAGGAGTCTTAATAGAAAAGTCGCGGGTTTTTGCTGCCAGCCGAGGAGCTGTTACACGTCTTGCTCAGAGATAAATCACTTCTGCCTGCCTGCCTGTCCGTGTTAGAGCGCTGCGTAAAACTCAGCCATCACTGCACTGCATATAGGTTGCATGCGTTTGTTTCCACCGTGACACTTCAATGTTTCTTTTCCTCTGCTGTTCCATTTCAAGAGGCAGTTTTCAGACTCGTGTATGTGGGATGAAAACTGACCCGGCAGTCGGCTGTAATTTGTTTAATTATCGATCCGGTGCGTGTGCAATCAGCAAGGTGCCACGTTGAAGGCGGGGAACCGTGGCTGTAACAAATGGTCAATGACAGAGTCTAATTGGCGGGTCGCGGGACAGGCATGTAACAGATTCTCCTTATCTCTGCACAGGGCCATTAAAGCGAGGGGAATTTTTCTTACATTAAGGCTCCTAACAGGAAGAGCTGTGGATAACAGAGTATAACGCTTTAAGGAGCCATAGTTGTAATGTAAAACTTGTTCACCGAAATTGGAGTAGCTTTCAGGGTTTTTTCAACAGGTAGACCCAATGTAGGTTGCCAGCATCCGTCTTCATGAGCAGCATTCCTCAGTGACTTAAATTTGGTGTTTTCATTAGCTAAAAGTTAAACTCATCAAGGTTTGCAGGAACACACGCTTCAAATAAATCACTCTGTGTGATATGAACACTAGATATGAGGTTGCCTTTGAGGAATTGAAGTGAAAAAAATCTTTTTAAAACTTCTTTTAGCCACTGAGGTGCAACTTTAGAGAGCCTACAGAATGATTTTATCCCGTCTTTGACAGGAGTGTAAGTCAAAAGAACATGTGCAAATAACACACACATATAAAGCTGGCCTAAAATGGCTTAAATTCAATGTTTGCTCAAAGACAAGAAGAATATGAAGGACCATCCCATTAATCATATGCTGTTTTTTGAGCTCAGGAAACATTTGGAACATAAAATAAAGCTGTCAGGATGGTTACTTTATCTTATGTGCAGAAGATTTGATGTTTAAGAAGTGACTTTTACACTAAACACAATTTGCCAATCTAATTTATTTTTGACTCCGTAGTTAGCTGTAGAAAAACAAACAAAAAAAAGCTGTGCTAATGAAAAATGCAAAAATGATCAAACTGGGATTATAACACAGCAAGGTCAGCAGTGACTGCTGGGCTTAAGTAAATGCAGGTCCCCCCACTTTTTAGGATTCCAGTGAATCACAGCCAGAGCCATAATCCACAAATGTAGAAATGAAATAGTGAATCTTCACTTATTCGGGAGGTCAAATGCATCTGGGCCATGCAGGCCTCACTGTCTCATAAACTCTAACCTTGTTAAGGTTAGAGTTTATGATTTATCAAAAAGAAAAATAGATCAGAAGAAAGCGACATCCATGGGGAAGTTTAGGCCAGAACCACTGTTGACCAATAACAACACAAAGCCTGTTTTACTTTTCCAAAAACATCTTGGTCTCCAAAAACCTTTGATAAAATAGCCTTTTGATAAAACAGTGGAATAATTTGGAAGGTGTGTATCCCAATATATATTTGCAGTGTGTCAAAAAATATAATATTACGCCATCATTCATACTTTGTGGTGGTAGTGTGATGATCTAGAGGTGCTTTGAGCCTCTGGAACCTGCTGTAATTGTGGAACCATGAAATCTTCTTTCTACCAGAATATCCTGAAGGAAAATGTCTGGTCATTTGTTCAAGACCTCAAGCTTGGGAACACTCAGACGATGCAGCCAGACATTAATACAAAGTTCACCAGCAGGTGCACACCAGCACATTTGAATAGTTATAAAAAAAAAAAACTAAAGGTTTTGGCATGGCCTTTTCAGAGTCTGGACTTAAACCTGATGCAATTTGAAGCAGGCTGCTCAGCTCTCTAATTTGGCTCAATTAAGCAGAGCAGCCCCAAGTTTCTCCGCAACGATTTAAAAGACTCGTTGCCAGTCACTGCAGACGCCTGAAAGCAACTGGATTATCTTCATCCAGTGTTTAAAATTTGTTTGATGAAACAATGAAGTTTGACAAAAACCATAGAAACAGAAGAAATCTGTAAGTGGACTAACATTTCCACAGCATCAAACATCTATTCTATATTCATCTCTTATCCTAGGCAATAAACTGGAAGCTGCAGCGCCATATGTTCGACACGTTTCCTCTCATTCTCGTCACGTGTCTGTCACTAGTTTGCTGCAAAACCCAGGAAAACTGCTGCATTAACCGAACAGCAAACGATTCAGCTCTCCAAAGCAGAAACATTCTGTCTCAAAGACAGAAGAGAATCCCAGCGGCTCTCGATGCGTTGCTGCAGTTTCCGTGAGCGCGCTCTGCGATGTTTGCCATTTTGGACACACTCGGTGTTGACCCGCTTCCTCCTCGCAGAGCACAAGGTCAGATTTTGCATACAAACGCATCAGCCAGCCAGTTCAGGCTGGACTCCAGGGGACCAGTGTGAGAAAGGGCTGAAATCCATAATGATCAGTCTCTCGAGCAACTGAATAATGCAAAGCTTTATAATAGAAGCCATTCTCTAATGGCAGAGACAGATAAGACCCATTTCGCTCACTGGCACCAAAATGTTTTCTTATTTATCCACCAAGTGTGACAGCAGAGTTCAGAGGAGATACCAGCGACTGTTCAGCATGCGGCCATGTGCTCTGGTGCGTGTTGGACGATAGTTTGCTTTGAGACAGTCACCTAAGGTTCAGATCTGTTTTCTTTTGTTGTTTTTTTTTTACCAGCTTTTGTTTGGACAAAATCTTGTTTCACAGCTCAAAAGAAGTGTGTTTTCTTTTCAATCTCTAAACCTGTTAACTTTCCTGTTGTGTTTGCTCTGTTCAGGTTCCACAGAGCAAATTTTACCTCTTCTCCTCTGTGCACACTTTCACCTCTGACTGCTGAGAATTAAGACGTGCTGCTTAAAAAGAGAGATCTGACACCTCCATCCCAATCTTTGCAAACACATGAGGATGGAAGGACATTGTGGGACATTGGGAAGTCTTGTGCTGTGGAGTAATACGCTGCTCTGCATGTCTTCTCACCAGGGACCAAATGGTTATACAAGAGGCAGTCATACACACACACACGCACACACACACACACACACACACACACACACACACACACAAATAAGCTATAAACAGCTTCCTCTCTTGAATTATAGTTTCCCCTTTCATGCCAGTATACACATGAGTCAGAGCAAGGAATGATTTTGGCTTAAACGTTCAGCACAACAATCGATACCTTGTGACGTCACAGGCTGGAATAAACTTTTATTGATGTCCAGCTATACCACCAGAGAGTCCTGCAATAATGTATTGCCTCTCATTAGAATCCTAAAGTGACATGAATAAATACCAGCAGTATTATGTATTGCACTGGCCGCTTAGCTAATCTCATCATAATTCTCCAAAGCCTGGACATTAACACTTTTGGAAAGACAGCACCGTTCTTCAAGCTGCTTGTTTTGGACTTCCTCCAAAAGCAACACTTTACTCATTAAGTCTTTCCCTGCGCAGGTCCAGGGCCAACACTGGGAACATAATGAGAATGGAAGTGCAGTGTGATGTGATCTGCAATATCTCGGCTCTTTTTTTAATAAACTTTATGAATCGTTTTGTATGTGGTCAAGTGGTTTACTCCTCCGCTGACTATTCCAAACAGTCAAGAGATGTGTTTTTTTTTTTATTTGTGTGAGCTTTCGGAAGACAACTCAGCTTTTCAAAAGTGTTCTTTTTAAACATTAATGTTAATATGCAACCACAAACCTAGAGGCTCCTTCCTGGACTTTTACAGAATGACACAGATAGTACAGAGTGGAAAGAAAATGACACATGAATTTCAGTTGCTTCTTTTTTGTTCAAATTAAACTCTTAAAATTGAAGAGTCCACTTGTGTCCAGTACTCTATACTTCGATAGCCCTAAATAAAATGAATCAAATTTGAAACCAAGAAACATTGGAAGAGTTTAACACCTCATATTGGAGAATATAATCTAATTTGCCACAAGTGATGTGGGAGAAGTAATCTTCACCCACAAGACCATAAAGTAACACTTTTCTCAACATGCAAAATCTATGTGTGTTGCACAGCCAACACAACTCTGAATACACTGTTCCTTCATTGAAACATGGTATTGGTAGCATCATGCTGTGGATGTGGGACAGGGAGGCTGGCTAGAGTTGGAGCTAAATATAGGACAACCCTAGAAGTACACCTGTTAAAATCTGCAACAGTCTTGGGAATGGGCAAGAGGTGCACATTTGTGCATAAAATTATTAAACGTACAACCATGGCTTCAGTAGAACAGTTTAGATCAAAATCCAAACTAAATCCATGAGATAATTTGTGGTAATACATGACAACTGTCACACAGGAAATGTTCACAGTCAACTGAGGTTGTGCTGCTTTACAAAGAATATTAGGCAAATAAAAAATAATTTAAAAAATCAGCCTGTGAGCAAAGCTGGTGCAGAAATGCCCAAAACTCATTACTGGTAAGTGCAGTTCTGACTCAGTGGGACTGAACAGAATAACATATTTTTGTTTGTAAAACATTTTGAAAAGTATCTATTATTGTCATTCCACTTTTCAGTTATGTGCTACTTCCTGTTGTTCTGTAATATCATCTCCCAGTGAAATATATTTGTGGCAAATGGAAAAATGGTAATAGGTTTAAGAGGTATGCAAGGTAAGTCATTTTAATATATTTTGGTTTATTTCTTCTCTTAATATTCCAAAGCCATTGAAATGTGCTAAAAAAAAGTCCCACTTGTCCTTTAACTGGATGGTTCTGTTAATTCTGTGTTTGTTTAGACAGGAAAACTAAAACCAGGCTGCGGTTGCTTGTCATTATAAAAGGGATTATTCCATTTTATGATTTTTCATCATATGTTGCAGGTGAAGAGAAGAACATTTTACCTTGCATAATTGCACTCCAGAGACGATGTGACATGATTGTAACCTGCAGTCCTGTAAGTCTGTTATTTGGAGAGCATTAGGGTATTAAGTAGGTAGCTGAGGACAAAGAATCAAACTAACTGTGCAAGGCCTCGCAAAAGTATTCACACTCCTTAATTTTTTCACCTTTGGTCACTACTGACAAAGCCATTGATTGAACCTGGAGGTCAAAGGTTGTTGTTTCATAACTTAACTCTGATTTAAAACTTCTCCACATCGTTACCCCAGATCTGTTTACAGTCCTTTGATAACGACTCCAGCAGTCCATCGATACTTGAAGGACACCTGTAATTTGTCCTTTTTCCATTTGCGTTCAGCTCTGTGACAGTCTCTCTTTGCAGCCCAGGTGACCTCATTTAACCAGGGTTAAGAACACGACAGAACCGTGCTTTAGCTTTAGCACAGGACAGGACAGCGTTATCTCAAATAAAACAGGCATATGGTCTGAAAATGATGAGTCACCAATTACTAAATTAAAAACTGGTAGACCATAAGATAAAACCAGATCAAAACTGTGACCATGCTCATGGGTAGCACCAGTCACAGACTGCACAAAATTAAAAGAATCGATAACATTAAGAAATGACTGAGCCATAGGTGAAGTAGGACGACAGACATGAATATTAAAATCACCAACAATGAGAACTCGGTCATACCTTGGCATGATATCAGCCAAGAAATCAGAAAAGTCATTTATAAAGTTTTTGGTGTACTTTGGGGGCTGATAGACTGCCGCACACAGCACAGTGTGAGAGCTGCCGATTTCAAATAGGCTAATCTCAAAGCTGCTAAACGAGGCCATAAGCAACTATTTACAAGTAAAACAACTTGTAAAAAGTCACTATACCTCCACCGGACCCCGACATCCTTGGAGCATTAAAATAGCCGCAGTTCTGCTATACAAGTTCGTCAAAAATGCTGGAGTCACCCAAACCACTTGTCCATGATTCTGTTAATAGAACATCCAATCCTTGAGAGGAAAAGAAACCCCTAATGACGAAAGTTTTATTTGTCAGCGACCTGACATTTACCAAACCAATCCTGGCAGAAATCAGCGGGTGTACACCATCGGCTGGAATCCGGTGCTCCTGGCAAGGAGGCCTCAAGTTGCTAGGATTCACCCTGCGTCTACAGGGCCGAGGAGCGCAGGGGCCTTCCGGGCAGTCACCTTCAGACTGGAGCAGTGTCTAAAACAGATCCCAGTGCATAGGCGCCGGAATAGGGGGGCTAGGGGGCCATTGGCTCCCCCACTTTACGGTCCTGCTCTGCCAGTCCGCTGGTCCCGCCAGACATTTACACAGGCCGCACGAAACTGACAAACTGTGACTGACACCTCTCTGCATAGACGTAGAAAGGGGGGGAGGGAGGGGACAGACAATATTGGAGACAGTCACATTCGTTCCCCGAAATAATTTCACAGCAGTTGCGAAGAATTTTAAAATCTTCCACTCGCGTGCTTTTATTTTGAAGGCGCACAACAGCGCATTCAGCAGAGCGCTTCCTCCCTCCTCCCCCTGCCCCCTCTGAACGGCTCAGAGTAAAGGCAGCAGCAGAAGAGTCAGAGAAACTCCGTTTGAATGAGGTAAACGATCTGTTAGGAATTTTGCCATGAAAATCGCTCGTTTATAACATCTTGTTGTCAGTTTACTTTCATATATAGAACTAAATCTTTTTTGTTAAGCCGTTTTAATTCTGGAATAGTCACATGTCCAAAATTTTACTGCTAACTTTGTTTAAAAGTTAGTATGTATATATATATATATATATATATATATATATATATATATATATATATATATATATATATATATATATATATATTGTTCGTGGCACTACAAGAAAACGCGCTCATCTCTTAGCAACAGATTAACAACAAATATTATTGTTCAAAAAACATAAGATTTCTTCTGCTGTTTTGAAATTCTACTTAACACCAATTAACAAGAATTGTCCAGTTGGTGAATTTAGCAGAAAAGTAAATTTTTTTTGTCATATAGTGGCAAATTATAAAACACACATTCAACACAAAAGTAAAAGTCTCGATTTATACTTCGTGGCAGTTTGTTACCAGAAAAAACCCCCGCTTATCTCTTAACAACCAAATTAATAGTAAGTAATATTGTTTATAAAATATAAGCTCTTTCAAAAATACTGCTTATCTGCTTAGACACAAGAAATTTACAGTTGGTAAATTTCGCAAAAGTGAAAATCAGATGTTTCCTTTGTGGAACTTGGTTACCAGAAAACACGATCAAATCTTAGCAACAGATTAGCAACAAAAAATATTATTCTTCAAAAAATATATATAATTTTTCTGCTCTTTTGAAATACCACTTTCGCACTGCACGGAACGGAACGGTTCCGAGAGTGTTCGCATTACAACTTGCGACCGGTTCTACCCGGTCCCATGGAACCACAAGTTCCAATCTTGCCGGCGAAGCGGTTCTGCTTAGAACCAGCAGCTGATTGGCCGCTGGTTGTTATAGAGTCAGACGTTGATTTTCCGTTGACAGCTGGCTCTCACTAATCTGTATTTTATTTTGTAAAGAGTGCTCTTTTCAATATGTTTATTATTAGTTTTAATTAGCAGTGGATTCGTCTCAATATAGTGCAATCACCTGGTCTAATGATGAGGGGTTTTTCCCCCCCCTCCTCTTACTCGCTGATGAACGAGTACAGCCGGCCGCTACATCGAAACCATTGTTTAGTTTCAAAATTAATGACATCCGGTACCGCTTCGATGGCGCCCTCAGTGTAATGCGAACACAACAGGCCTAGAACCGTTCCGTTCCGTACCGTACCGTTCCGTACAGTGCGAAAGCGGCTTTCTTTTATACTTGTTATATTTGTTAAGAATTGTGTAGTTGGGTAATTTTGCAGAAAAGTTTATTCTTTTTGTCATTAGTAGTAGATATATTATAAAATACACATTCAACATAAAAGTAAAAATCTCGATTTATACTTCGTGGCAGTTCGTTACCAGGAAAAATTATTTCTTATAATTTTTCCTGGTATAACCAAATTAATAACAAGTTGTATAGTTTATAAAACATAAGCTCTTTCGAAATAATACTTACCTGATTAGAAACAAGACATTTACCGTTGGCAAATTTTGCAAAAGTAAAAATCTGATGTTCACTTTGTGGCACTTGGTTACCAGTAAACACACTCATCTCATAGCAACAGATTAGCAACAAAAATTGTTATTGTATTCAAAAACAATATTTGTAACGCTTTTTTGAAATACTATTTATCGTACACTACTTAACAAGATTTGTGCAGCTGGTGAATTTTGTTTTTTTTTTTGTCATTAGTGGCAAATGTATTATAAAACACACATTCGACACAAAAACAAAAATCTTGATTTATACTATGTGGCAGTTCGTTACCAGAAAACCCCCCACTTATCTCTTTGTGGTAAATATATTGTAAAACAGACATTCCAGACAAAAGTAAAAATCTGATTTATACTTCGTGGCAGTTCATTACCAGTAGAAAACGCTCATCTCTTAATACCAAATTTAATATTCGGTGTTTTTTTAGGTGTAGAGTAATAGGTGCCTTGCATGCATTGCAAGGAAGCATTGAAAAACGGTGTAAACATTGGTGTTTATGCTATGATAAAGAGGGACTTTGTTTATTACAGGTTACTTCTGAAAGTGCTTGATTTCATTCGATTTTATTTTGGGGTATCTGAGTAACAAAGACCATTGGTGTTTATGCTATGACAAAGAGGGACTTTGTTTATTACAGGTTACTTCTGAAACTGCTTGATTTTACTCGATTTTATTTTGGGGCATCTGAGTAACAAAGACCATACACGAACGCACCCCAGATTTTTCAATTAAAAAATAAATAAGTAAATAAGTATTTTGGTTCCTCAATAAAATATCAGGCTGCAGTGATTTGATCTACCGGGAGCACAAGAAAATATAACCAGCCAGAAGTTAAGGATTTTATTCTCTTAACTTCTGGCAGTTCATTACCAGTAGAAATGAACTACTGGTAATGAACAAACATTACTATTTGTTTGAGATTCAATTAGATTCAGAAGACTGCTTATAACATCTAATAGCAGGTAAAAAAATGTAATGAACTCAATCAAGAGGTGCAGTTTTTAATCATGACTTCGCTTTAACAGACAAATATCAGATTTGAGCATAATGCCAATTTGCAATGCAGATATCATCTATCTATGCTTTTGTGTCTCAGTTAAATATTTCGGTACGACTTTGTTAAAACATACATACACAAGGTTTTTTTTTCCATTTCTCAAGGAAAAAATGGAGATCCAAAGCAACTTACCTTTTAATTAAAAATAGTTCCCTCATAAACCTAATAAGGCATTTTGCTAACACTGGGAAAAACTGATAATACATGGTCAGTTATTTGTTTTTATTGTTATAGAGACATTTTGGCAGGCTCTTTTTTATAGTATTGTTTTAATCTAGTTTACTAATATTCCCCACTAACATTGAGTCACTAATCTTATATAATAAACCCCTAAAGCCTTAACAGAACAGTTGAATTCATACTGAGATTAAACCAAATTACAGGCACAGTGACCCAGTTTAACTAAACGGGTGGCTTTTTTGGAGGAGCCATTGTAAAAGGTGGCTGAGTAGAAATGCCAGCCGCGCTTTTTAGATTTTTATATAATTTCATTTATAAACATCTTGACGATCTCCCGGGTATTTTCTGTGAGCTGAGAAGTCAAAAGTTAAATTTTTTCCTGGAACTTTTTCTTGTCAAGCTATTAAACGAGCATTTCAGAAAAAGAACATTATTCAACCACACAAATCTGGCAATTTGGACATTTTTTTTTTTGCTTTAGGGTCTGGATGGAAGACAGTGGTCCGAACACAACGAGCAAGTCCATCTCTAAAATGGCTAAAATGTAATCAAGCTTTTGGAGAGGCTTAGTAAAAGACTGGGCTTGAATCCAGTTGAAAGGCCAATAACAAAACACCTGAGAGTAAGGTCATATTTTTAAATGAAAGCCATTTTAAATGAAGTAAAGGTGAAATTAAACTGGTAATTACGGTGAAAGAAGTTTGATCTATAACTGGTGGGTTGCCTTTTCAAACCCCGACCCAATCTGTCTCAGTTGTTATGTCCTTGGGCAAGACACTTCACCCAACTTAAAAAAAAAAACAGTCATATGATATTAGTCTGAAATACAATCTCTACCACACGCAGCAAATATCATCTCAGGAAATAAACGTTTGTACCAAGCAGTGTATTTCTCTCAGTGTTTTAAATGTTTCAGTGTGTGTGGCTCAGAAATTCACACAGCCTTAAAGCTAACCTTTTTCTTTAGGTGTGTGCTGTGTTGGATGATCCACATATAAAACAAACATAAATGCCCCCCGTTAATTTTATAGTGCGCCCTAATGGAGCAGCAGCTTCCACAGAGGTTCGCAGCATTAAAATCAAGCCGAGTGGCTCGGTGTTTAGTGGCCCGAGCGAGGCCGGTGCTCTGTGGGAGCAGGTGTGTTTTAGGACTCAATAACATTGTGAAGATGAAACCCTGTGAAGCAGCGGAGTGGAAGTAGGCAGCGTTTGCACTCTTGGCATATTCCCTCTCAATTACACCAAGTGTCTACTTGTAAAATACAAGTTCTCTGCAGCGGCACCGCTGCCTCCACGGGGGGTTTATTTTATCCAAAAAAGAGATTAGATCGTGAGCTCAATACAAACTGAACCCAGTTTACTGAAAGGGGGGGGAAAAGAGTCAAGAAAAATGCCAGGTTCTTCAGGAATAACAAATGGTTAAAATACAAAACTTTAAAAGATTCCTTTTAAATCAGAATAAGTCTTTTTGTTGTGACCTGTGTTACGTTGGAGTTTAATTTGTTTGAGAGTCTGACTCCAAATTTCTTCTTGTTTTTTTTTTTATTTTTTATAAACTGATCTATTTTCTGTCCCCTTTGATCTAGTGAATCAAAGCAAAATATTTCCAAATCTTCAGATTTGGAGATATTTGTCTAAGATCTAAATTATGCATCTTGTTGAAACACTGCTCAGAGATCTCAGTGCTATAGGGGACATTAGTTCACCAAAGAGAACAGTGATAAACTACCCATGAATAATAAAGCTCTTGATGAGCCTTAATGTCATGTTTGGCCTCAGAAACTCATGACTTACTAGCACAAATGACCCTTTAATTCTATAACTTGCAAAATAAATAGAAGATGAACTTTGTGAGATCTTCAGCATGGCAAGGTTTTGATTTTCAAAGCTTAGAGCAGGGATAGTTCAGCCAAGTGCTACGTTAAATATTTAACTTAACGTCTCTCTTGCTGTTGCTTGAGACGGTTATTTATGTTGATACCGTTTTCTCGCTTTAACAGCATCTCTTATTAAATACGGTCGAGATGCACTGAAGTTACGAAGGTTTTCCTAAAACTGATCTGCTGCAAATTTTAGAGCTTTTCTCTAAAATTGGCCTCATTTTCTTCAATCTCCCCGCGTTGTCTGCATCCGTTTTGTGTTTGTTGGATTAAACGAACAGCATAGTGAACTGTGGACGATCAAAAACAAAATATCTTCAATAAATTCATCATTGCTAAAGATGTCAGAATGAATCCATTCCACTGTGTTTTAATTCTGAAATTCTTATCACTTTTCTCATCAAGTAGCTTTAACAAATGCTCACGTCTAATTAAAAACTGAAAACAATGAACTCTGGTCTTATCTGTCATGTCCACTTGAAACCTTTGCCACGTGTATTCTGAGTGTTTTTCTGCCATTTCATGATCTCAGTCACCTAAGTGGCCCATGATGGGTTCCACCCTCCCCCTTTGTTCTAGCACTTCAAAACGCCCACAACTCCATATTTTTGGGAAGGTGGGGAGCGGGAGCTGTGGCTGTAGACTCACCTCCAATCTCACAGTGTGAGCTTGTTCACTTAATGAGTATGAGCATGTTGCTCTGGTCTTCTCTGAGGAACGAAAACCCTGAGAGCTCATCCTGATCAGTGCTTCTGTGTGAATGAGCCTCGAGTGTTACAAAGCCCTTCACCGCCGGCTTTGTGGAACAGAAAGTAACACCGCGATTGGAGGTATCACTCCAAAACACGAGGTCAAGGGGCTCTCATCTGCCTCTTTCACTTCCACCGCTCTCAGTCATTCACACGTGAGAGGTTTATCATGTTGTCCATTCAATGAATCCAATCACCTTTTTTTAATCTAGTAAATACAAATTCTTCTTTTTGCTCCCTTGCCAGTTATATTTTTTACAGTCTCTACAGCTGTGATCAGATGTTTCACACGTAGTCATCATTAGCATAAATGTTAGATGAATTTTGTTTTTCCTGTGATCAATTTTAGCCATTTATCATGGATGTGGGGAAGATCATACGATATAAAACTCCAATGATTTTAAAACCAACAATTGGTTGAGCAAGTTTGAATTTATTAGGATTTTCACTGAACGTAGGGTCTAATTTATATGCACAAGGTCTAACTTGTCATTTCATTCTAATTTGGCGAAAGGTTCTCTCAGGTACACACAATTTTTTATAGCTATATAAATAAGTTTCTGTCATGTTCTGGCTGGATATTTGATCACTCTTCATGGCAGAAATGGTAGAGTTCATTAAAATTGGTTGGTTTTAAGCCACCAACCTTGTTTCCCCATCTGAAAATGTTTGATTTTGAAGCCGTGGTTTTTGGATGCCTTATCCAGAAGCTAATTCTTCACCTACTTCATCCAGTCCAAACTAGGTTTCGATTTTTTTTATTATTATTATATTTAGAATTGTTATTTTTATTTATTTTTATTTTTCATCATTTTGCTATTGCGACATTTTAAACATTAAAGCTGTTAATTTGAGGGGAAGTTGAAGAGTCTGTGCGCAGCTTTTTTGGATTTTCTCTCAGCATGATGCTTCTAGCAGCATACTTCATAGCTGGTTCTGTTCTTTTGGGTTTGATTTGTCTCATTTTGACTCCTCCAAGCATTCTTTCAGCTGCTTGAAAGAATGCTTGGCTCAATCTTTGCAATGGCTCAATCTTTGTTTATTCAACCATGAAACTTTTTCTCCAGAGAACATTTTGGCTTGTCTACTTGTATTCTACTAGCCTTTGTCTATTCTGATTATTCAAATTTAATTAATTTGCCTTTTACAGTTAAAATAATAATTTAGAAAAGGTTTAGGTGAATGCACAATTATCTTTGACCAGTCTTGTACATTTTTACACCCTTTGTGGATTTAAGAAATCTATAGAAAAAAATTGTGCGTTCAGTTATTTTTTCTTAACTTGTTGACATTAACTGTTATTTCAACCTGAAACAGTTAAAAAAATCATTGAAGTCTTAATCTCAATATTTGTTGAGAACAAAACCAGCAGATTCAAGCAGCTGACAGGCTGCAGTATGGCTCCATATGAACTCGTTGATCAAAGCTCGTGATGCCAGAATGTTGTCATGAATGATCGGTTTCCTAAGTTGATATTGATTATTCTGTCAGTCTGAGTATGGAGCGTGCATTAAGTAGTAGCAGCTTTTGAAGATTTTATGAAGTCATTTTTGACACTTGTTTGTAAAAGAAACAGTAGAGAAGTGGTTGTGCGCAAAATAAAAACGTTATAAATTGATGTAATATTTCAGATTATGCCCTTAAATCTATGCACATCTGGCAAAAGTGCAAATTTTAACAATTTTTACATGGTTACTGAAAAAGCAAAACAAGAAGCTTTCTCTTCATTCATATCAATGTGCTATATGTTTTTGGTTTTAATTTGAGTATTACTGAAAAGGCTAACAGACTATAATACACAACAAAATTCTAAGTGTCTTTATATTTTTGTTTTATTGCGTTTGAATACTCAAATATGAATAATATTGCATTTTGTTTAACAACCTTTCATTTCTAAATCTATCCATCCATCCATTTTCTTTACTCAGCTGTCAAGTTAATAACTGCCACATTAAAAAAAAATACAAATCATTCGGAAATAATTTATTTCCCCACACAGTGTTGTTTTTATCAGAAAGAACTGGTTAAGTTTCATCAGCCAAGATTAATTATTCGAGTGTGTTTTTTGGTCCCAGGTTCCCCATAGTCATCAAAATTTCTCAGATATGATGTCGAAAGTAAGCTTTCAAGGATAATAATGTACATAAAAAAATAAACCATTTCCATTGATTTCTGAGATTTCATGCATTTTGTACATGTACAAGGCCTTTTTGCAGTGCAACTAGTTTTCACTTTGGCCTCATCTTTATTTAAAAATTAATAACATAGTAAAATCTGTGATGTGTGGGTTTGTACATTCAAGGTTGGCTTTAAATAATTATGTAACCTTGTATGCCAGCTCATTTATACTTTAAACCTTGGAACTCAAAGATGGCATCCGTTTTAGATTTGCTTTGTAACAGGTCAGAGTGGACTCCTGAGAAGATTATGCTTTGGGACAGGAGACACCTACATCAGCAACGGGAAATTAGGAGAACTCAACATGCATATATTTATGATGAGGCTGGGGTTCTTCGAAAGAATCTAAATGTGCCTGAAGAGGACATGCAGCCCTCAAGCAGAGAGCTCCTAGTAAGGGATTCGAACCCAGAACCTTCTGGATTCAGGGCAACTATACAACCCAGGTGTATATGTGTGCTTTGCAAATAAATACACTTTTGAGCTTTTCACATTTTGTCACATTACCAACACAAAAATGAGATTTCTGCTCACAGATCAATACAGCGTAGTGCACAACTGCGAAATGGTAAGAAATGTTTTTTATTATTATTATTTTAAACTAAATATGTGTTCAGTTCATCAGTATTCAGCCCCTCTAAGTCAATATGTTTGAAGACCCTCTATGTTCCTACTGGCCTTGCAAACTAAGATACTAAGATTATTGCTCTTCACTAATCATAAAATGACAGAAGCTCCTACAGTTTGGATACAGAGAATATTCTCAAATTGACTGCAAAAAATAAAAAATTAGGGAATTTGAATTTTCAGTGCTAAAGTTATTAGCGGAGCCCATCAGAGAATAAAAACTTATCATCATTGAGCTACCACAAAACATTAATCACAGAAGCAATATGTTTTTTTTTTAATCAATATTCTGTAAACATGGCATAAAAACACAAATTGGGAGCCTAATTAATATTGGTCTTTGTCTGCTATTTTAGTTTGGTTTCTGACCTTTTATATGGAATACAAAACCATAAAAAAAAAATCAGTATTAACCATTAAAAACAGATAGTTGTTTCTTTTGTTTTATCGAGAATGTGTCTCCAAAACAGTTTAATACTCGCTGATTTATTGTCTTTGGACAGAGCTGAGTGGAGATACATCCTTTAAAAAGATTGATGCTCTTTTACAGCTCTTCTCTGGTTTCTTGTAGCCCACTGGTGGATTACATGAACGCAGTGCTTCTTCATATGAACACCAGCCTGGTTGAATTCATTTATCACTCCTTTCTCTCACTTGCCTTGCAGCAATCAATCTGAGGAAACAGGATTTTTAGCCTCTCCTGCTCCTGTCTTATTTAGCGAGAGCTTCCAGCATCCAGCATGGCTGTCATGCTGTTCACTGTGTGACAGGAGACTGAATAAGAATGAGGAAAGGAGACCAAGCTCCCCTTTATTTCCCGTTTCAGCCAACCCAGGGTCTCTACCTCTATTGCACCCAAGTGATTGGATTGGTTTCCTGCTGCAGAGGCAGACACTGAGGCCTGGAAGGCAGCAGGAACAAATGAGGTCAAATGTACCTATGAGTTAGCTCCAAACCAACAGGCGTGTCGAAGGTTTTTCCCCATTTTCCCCCCTATTTTGATTCCCCATCTGTCTTGGAGTTTCACATTTCTCACTGCACTCACAACCCAGCAAAAGCTGCTGGCCATCAGTGTTTCATTAGTGTCTGAGATAGACTGCGTCGTGCTTAATGAAATTCATCAAGGCCTTAGAGCAAACTTCTTTATCGACTGAGAACAAACTGGTAAACACACTGATTGTACTCTCTCAATTAACCGGCACTCTGTGCAGTCATGATCGACCACCTGAGCGAGTACATGAAGTCTGCTGCTACATTTTGCTACAGGATGCAGACGCAGCAGCTTTCTCCTCTCAACAGGTCATCTTTCAGTAACAAAACCTTGGGCTCCTGCTGCTTGAGAAATAAGTGTCAAAGCGCATGTAAACACGCTGCTCACCTGACTCACGCAGGCTCTGAGAAAAACAAACCTGTACGCAATCAACATGCATCAATTAGTGGAAGAAAAACAGCTGAAACAAGTTCACTCAAAGTGTATAAAAAGTACTTTATATTGCCGACATTAAACAACTAATCAAATCCTCACAAGAAAAACAACTCCTAACAAGCAGAAATGTCATGTGAGCATCATATTTGTGGTGGTATATTTCTGTTACAATGTGTCTCCAAGGTTTTTGCTTGAGAAAAAAAAAAACCTTCAACAAATTTCAACAAAATTAGTTTGATCTTCTGTTGTTAGACTTAAAAATGCCAAAATACTAGTAGAACAACACAAGTTTACACACCCTGATAGAATTTGGGTGTTCAGGTCATTCTTTTCATAGAATATAAATATAAATGCCTCTTCTCTTTTATGAAACGTGTTCATTTAAAGGTTTGCTCTTTTTGAATCATAATAACAACTGTACTGCACCTTTTTTCTTCTAAGCATTACAGACAATTTGCAACTTCTTTTTTGTTCTACAGTAAAACAAATTCAAACACTTGACCCAGACAGAGAAAAAATTAGTCCTCTGTTTTAATTTGGTGTCATAGGCACAAGTCTGTCTAATTTTAAGTGTAAGCACAAATATATCTTTAAAATCAAGGTGCTTTTAGTTATATTATGACACCCATTTAGTTTTGCAGCCTTTGCCCTGACTAGAAGACATACAGACTGTCCTTCCTCACTTTTTACTTTAATCTCTTTACTGCCCATGAATTTGTAAAAAGTACTTATCCAATTTGAACTTTTTCTCATCTGTTATGTTAAGAAAAAAATAAAGTGGCTGATAATGTTGAAGCAAAAGGAAAACAATGGGCATAGAGTTTTAGAAATATTTATTTTCTGGCTGTGCACATCCAGACACTCACTTTTGGATTTTGCCTGAACCATTTATATTCCAGACATGGACCAATAGTTCCAAAGCACCCAACTGAACACCAAACTTTCCAAAAATTTAAATTACTAAAATGTTAAACATACTGAAATAGTCTTTTAAAATAGTACTATAATAAAAATCTGGGCTTTTCACATCTTTTTTGTTTTTCTTATTTAGCTTATTAACAACAAAAAATTCTCTATAAAGCTACAAACTTTCTTTGTTTTACCATAGGAGGTCATCGTCCTGCTAAGTCATGGATAAGTCTTGAGACTGTCTTGGTCTCAAGTCTTATCCAGATTTTCTTCCAGAGCTTTCCTTCAAATCTGAGCAGCTCCCGAGTCCCTGCAGTAGAAAAGCATCCTCACAGCATGAAGATACCACCCCTGTTTCCAGTCAATACAGATTGTTCTTTGCGATATGCATATTGCTGACAGTAATATTGCTTTAACAATAAACTTGCAATTTTTTCTTCAGCTATAGTTTAGAGTTGTGCCATTTTTCCACTTAACAAATTGACAATTGAGTGTTAATTTGTGTTGGTCTGTCAGTTGGTATGTGTTTGTTTTGGTGCGTGACAGGAAACGGCGCTGACGTTTTACGGCAGCTTCGGTGCATTCTGGGTCTAACCCAACATGGCTGCGCCCTTGCTGAAGTGCTGAAGAAGTGCCTCTCCGGAGATATTCTCGGGTCTGTGTGTAGTTTTCAAGAAAACCTTCAAGCCAAATCAGCTTCTTGGGTCGCTGGTTTGCAGGACAACCCCGCGGGACCCCCGTCATCGATAAGTGTGGCCTTCTCTTCGCGTGGCTGTGGCAGACTGTCCGTGTGAAGATGGGCCTCGTCTCCAGCCCCGTCCCATAGCAAAGAGCCCCGGGGAGAGGAACCGCAGGTTCCCCTGCAAACACGCACCCGTCCAGCTCGCCTTTGACGGGTTCGACCTCCTGTACCGGCTTTGGACGCTCCCCTACAGTTTCCTGACAAGGATTATCTGCGCCACCGTGTCTGTCATCGTCCGGAGACGGAGAGCTTCTTCCCCATCCAGGGTTGATAATCCCGCCGCACCAAGGTATGCATCTGCACGCTCCGCTAACAACACTGAGCGACATTTCTGCATATCTGCTTCTACTCATTTGTCTCTCAGCTCGTGTTGCTGTATGATCCACACGGAGGGGTTTAAAATAGCGTTTGGACAGCTGATGGCGGCTGTCAGAGCAACACCGGTGCGGAGCAGCTGTTGAGTTAGCCCGCTAGTGGAGCTAACTGGATGCAGCCTGCAGCTTTTGTTGGGCAAAGTTTTAGCAGGAGATGATTATTGGCACATATGACCCCCAACAGTAGGCATCTCGTATGTGCCTCGGATAGCCGGAATAACGTCATGACATCTTCAAGTTGTATTTGCCTGATAAAAAAATGGGAAACGGATACATAAAATTATTTAGCTTAAGATTGCTGAAATCATTTTCCAGAAAGCTTTCTTTCTGGAAAATGATGAAAGTGACCACCAGTAATGACCAACAAAGTCTCAAGTTTTACAGACAAGCTTTTAGGTAATTTATGTATTAACAATTGGTCTTTGGTATTAAGTTTTTTGATGGTTTATCTTCTTTGGTTTTCTGGTTGCCTTTTGAGGTTTCTGAGGTCAATTGTCTTCTTAAATGTTTCCATGTTAAATCCACATTTTTGCAATTTCACACCTATCTACTTCCATTCTGTCTCTGATAGCAAATCATTTCCAATGTACTTTCACAAATGCTGTTCGTTTTTCATCATCACAATGTCCCCACCTAATCTCAGTCAACCTTATGATCTTGGTCACATTAATAAATATTTGTTACTGGCATAAACAACACATTATTATTTAAGTCTTTACAAAAATAGCATCCATGCAGCTCTTTGTGATTATGATATTGCACATTAATATTCAGCAAACAGTTGTGGTTTCATATATTGTGCAACTCTAATAGTTTAAATATATTTTCAAATAATTATGAAGAAAATAATCATGGGGCAACATTGCAATGCTTGGATGTGTGATGTTTAGTTTCCAATGAAACCAACCCGCGTCTATAGTTTTTATGGTTTCTGTTTTTACATTCAAGAAAAGCTGAGGAAGCAAATTGTCTGTAATAGCAAAGCATTACAGACAATTTGCAACTTCAGTCCCAGAATGCCTCTGTCCTGCAGTTTTTGGATGCATCGCTGCTCCAACACACCTGATTCAAATGAATTGTTAATGACTAGGCCTTTGCAAAAGCTGCTGATATGCCAAGGAGGTAATTCAGCTTTTTGAATGACCTCGCTACTTGCATGTTGAGTCTACACATATCTAGACTCAACAACAATTCAGGAATTTTATGCCCCAATGATTCATGTGGCTTCATAAAAAAAAAAAAAAAAGATCTTTTAAAAAAATGCAGTCATTAATGTCAATAGAAAACATTTCATCCATGCTCAGAAAAACCTAGATACAATTTCATACGGTATATGATTGGCGGGTTAATTGGTTGTGTGATATTTGTCCCATTTTGGACGAGAAGTTTGCGCAGCACAGTAATTGTGAGCCAAATGTTGGTTTGGTGTCAGTTGACAATTTTATTTAAGCAGGAGATTTTATAATGTGACTTTATCATTATATAAACAATGTGAGGTTGTAAAGTCAAAACTCGGCAGACAGTAATAACTGACTTAATCATAACTTTTATTAGTGTGCAAACATTATTTTACATTTAGACTGCCTGAGGTCATTTCTAAAGCAAGCTGGGAAAATGCGACACTGTGAGCCAAGAGATGAGAATAATCTGAAAGAACAAAATTACTTTAATTATTCCTTTCTAATAAATGTGGACAATTTATTAGAAAGGTTACAATTCTTTGATACAGCAGCCCCTCAGTAAGAAATTGTATCCGCATTTTTTATTTTTATTTTTTACATTTAATGATTCTTTAGTAGAGAAATTCCCTTATGTGCTGCTTGAAAAACAAGACTTTTGATGTAGCAGATTTCATGCAAATGAGTGGTGATGTGTTTGAGAATTTTTGATTAATTTTTTTAATGTAAAATTAAATTATGTTTACAATTTTTCCCAATTCTTTGTACTTATTTTATTCCAGATATTTATGTAGGGAGGTCTGGCTTCTGTAGCATTTTTTTTTCATAATTAATTTGAAAGACCGTACATTTCTAAAATAGTTTTTTTAAAAATCTGTTTTTAAATACTGAATCCTGCATTTCTTTTCCTTGATAATGACGTCAAAGAATAGCTCAGAAGAAAGGCAGAAAGTTTTTGATCGACCAAAAGGTTTAGTCTGTAGTCTTATCTTAACCTTTAAATGCCTGTCTTTTTCTGTGATTTTTTATTTTCCGCCGTTCTTTAAAGGATTCATGGCCCAGCTGTGATTACGTTCAGATTTGACAGATTTATTATTAATGATCCACTGTCCCGTTTAAACAGTTGTATGTTGACGTGGCTCTAAAGTCATTTTAGCTCCGGCCTTGTTGTGCAATAATGTCCTTTAGCCTGGTGGTTTGTTTTTAGCACTCACATGCTTTGTGGTGACTTCATGTCAGGAAGCTCGTCCAAGTTTTGACTGAATAACAGAAACTGAAATCAAATTTCTGGTAAATATTTAAATAAATTAAGTATGTTTTAATAGGGATTTTTTTTAGAGGAATACTAACATTTGGTTTTAGGTGAAGTGTGGAAAAGTGGCCACAGCAGAGAATATGATCGGGTCTGTCCAGATCTGGTACCAGCAAACATCAAGTCTATTTAAATCATACTTTTGACTTATTATTTTTATGCTTATTTACTATATATACATATTCTAGAACTGTTGTATACACAAAAGCTTATCACATTTGTTGCCTTTAACTCCATACAGAGCCCTGATGAAAATGGACTCAGATTTGCTTCATTCCCCGGCCGTGGGGCTGACTGAGGAAGAGGAGGCAGACATGAATGACTGGAAGCTTCCTTTGACCTTCATGAAGAAAAGGCACTTGGAGAAGATCGAGGGCTCCAAGGCGTTGGCACAGAGCTGGAGGATGAAAGACAGGGTAAACCTTTAGCTTGTTAATGTCTGCATCGAGCCAGCAGGGCCAGAGAGAGAAACTGGGTTTTTACTTTTGAAGGTTTCATTTTCATTTTCAGAGAGCAACTCTGAAAAAGAGGAATTCACTAACAGATAATGATAATTTACTGGTTTAAACATCTCTGGACCTTAAAAGAAACAATCTAATACGTTTTCGAAATTCAAATTGCGTGTTTGGATTTCGTCAGCTACTCAATCTGGAGCAATAAACAAAATGTATTATGATGGAGACAGACAGTCTATTACTGGAATATTAATGAAACTTAATCATTTTATCAGTAATTTCCTTCCTCTACTTTGTCGCATATTTTTGATTCAGATTTTTATTATTAAACTTTACATATTATATTAGTTTTAATAACAAAAGAGATGTGGAGCAGGTGGCATGGTGGGTAGAGTCAGAGCACAATGTACTGACACTGGCCTCAACCCTTTCACCAGAATAGGATGCTGGCCACAGTGTAACATTGAACTGGCATTGAACTCTCTTGTTAATCCTCTTTAGTTATATCTGAAACTTTTTAGCACTATAGATAAATATGAACATTTTATTACCACTGTAACGTATCTTTTAATCATCATTATATGTCCAAGAAGATAGCAAAATCTACGAGAGATTGTGTTCTGGTTTTGGAATAGCCCAGCCAGATTTGAGTCTGACAGAACATGTTGAACGCTAAAATTGAATCAAAATGGGTTTTACCAAAGTATAAGTTGAGCTTTTTGCAGTTACTGTAAGTCACTAAGTTATTGTAGATTTTTTTTTTTTTAAAGAAATTTTTGATTTGTCCTTCATTTGTTTATTTTTCAGTTGATTCTTTGAGTAAATGTAACAATGTACTGGGAAAATGTTTCAAAATATATATATATATATATATATATTTTTTTTTTACGAAAACTTGGCAATTTATCAAGGATGAGTAGATTTTCAGAACCAGAATTTATAATTGCATGACTAAAATAAGTAAACATTTTTAATAAAATGAGTACCACAGGCACTGCACCAACCGCAGAGTGAAATCGTAACATGTCGGAACACTTTTATTTCCCTTTTCTCTGTCAGACCTGAAACTGCGATATCAGTCTGCTCTGCAGTAGCAGAGTTCACCTACCTGCGCCTTGGAGGATCACTAATTGCCATGTTCTTTGTTACCATGCTGTCTCGGTCTAAAAGCGCTTAGCTTTTGAACTAAGATCAGCAGATACCAGCAATACCTTTGGAAAGAGCACTTGTAAGGGAGGTGGTGTTATTGTACAGTCCCTCATGTGCTCGCTCCATCAATTAAATTAAAAGTTTCTGTCTGTGTTTAAACGGATAGCTCTTCTTCACCAGGAAACTGGCTCATCATTGTCTTTCTGCTTCGTTACTAAAGTGCTAATTCATTTCATTCTGCTGGAGGCTACCTATCCAGCGTTTTAAAGGTGAAACCTCATAGCTCTCCTTTATGATTTGTCGTTTGATCCACTGCTCAGCTACTAACTCGATTATTGAATTGCCTTTCTGCTACGGGGTGCTAACGTTATAATGATGGCAAGTGTCACTTAGTCATACATGGCCCTGAAAACTCTTCACCTATTGTAGAAATTCAGCCGATATGAAAATTTAACACGCGCCTGCTGTTGGGACACGAGCTGAATTAAACGGCACAGCACCCGCAGAAGTGTCGAGCTGCGGGAACATGAAGACATCATTAAATGTGAGGCCGCTATTGATTCAAAAGAGGTAATAAAGGCAGAAGGAAATTGACTTTCCTATCAAAAAGCTATGCTAAATCTACTCTGTAACATTCTTTTTTTTATTGCTTGGGGCATTTTCAGACCACAGACCTGCATTTATTAACCTGTGAGAAGACGACACATTTCTTGAAAATGTGGAGCTGGGTGCGCAAGAGCTTTTTATGCAAGAGTGATTTGAGTTTGATTTAACAAGTAAATGCAATAAGACTGCTCTGAAACTGTTCAGATGTTTTTATTTATTTTTTTTAAAGACGTTTGAGATGTTTTTGAGAGCACACATTTGATAACAGAAAACCTAAATAACGATCAAAGCTGGTGGGTTGTAATTTTCACCTTTTGGTTTTGCTGTTGTGATTCAGGCAAACCTCCCACAAAAAAGTTTTTTGCTTTATAGAGTTTGGACTCGGTTATCAGGAGAATATGCTTATGCTCTGGCTGATTTGAAATGATGGTTATTATCTGCAAGGGCTACTATGTCTAGCGAAGTGATAAACTAGAAGTTAAGCCTGGTGAGAGCAGCGTGCATCAGAAGGCTTATGAGTGGGCTTTCAGTGATGTTCTGCACTTTGGGAAATCAAAGGTCTCTCAGACACACACAGAAGACGACTCAGAGGTTTTACCATTACTTGCCTCATTGGTCAGTGTTGTCTATATTCCCCTGTTAGGCTTGTAGAAAAACAAACAAAAAAAAGCGATTGACTTGTCTGTGCATTTGCCGCCGTTGGTGTGTGAGCTACTTGTGCTCAAGCATGCCTGTGTGTGCACTTTCTGAACCAGTGAAAGCAATTCTGAGAAGAGTTTTGAGTCAGAAAAGCCGAACACTATCAGTGTTGTGCAACAGAGTCAAAGGTCAGCCCTAATTTCAGCTGAGAGTGCGGGTTTTAAGAGAAAATATCAAGTAAATGTTGATGAAGAATCAAACTATGTATTGTTGATATTTTTTTTACAAGTTTAAAAGAAACCAGCATAATGAACTGATTGTGGTAACTATTGAAGATCACTTTAAGTCTCTTTTTCTCACAGTAAACATGGTTGAAAGATTTCACATCAAACCAGAAGCATAATTGATCTCAGCTGAAGGTTGTTACAAACTGAGACATTTTGGCTCTTTGTAAAATCACCTGCTGCAGTCTAGCAGTCTATGCTGTGGTGAATGTTTCCTTCACTGCCACGGGGTTTTTTTTGGTCCCCTTTGGTCTGCACTGGGCGCTAAAAACAGATGTTACTTATTTTAATTTGGATGCTCATTTATGTAGAAGGAGTTTACTGACATAATACATTTTTCATTATTTAGGCATCAATCAAAGCACTTTCTGATTGATGTGAGACAACTGCATGAACAAATTGAAGTCAAGCCACCGCTGTCCTGGTTCTGGGTCAACTAGTGAAGTAGAGACAAAACTGAAATGATCATTTTCATCAAAGTGTTAGTTGGTTTCATGTGTTATATAGATGAAGCACTGTTTGTTTATCCAGATGCTCTTAAGATTTAAGAACGAGATCCTCTAATTAGACGTCTGTCAGCTGCTTCTCTGCAACAGTGTGTGTTCCCTAGTAAATGCTGACTATTTACTAGATTTACTAAGATTTGAAGAAGATTGCAAACATTTCCAAATCCATCATGTTCCATGACAGAGGTTTAAAGCATGAAAGAAAAAACCCCCCAGCAACCTTGCTCTACTGCGCTCAGCCTTCCTGTTATCCGCTAACTCTCGGCTGGCGACTGAAGCTCTTAAGAGCTTTGGGTAAATATGCGTCTCGTTGTATGAACAGGCGTTATGACACCGCCGAATGGCTGCTACAGGAACTCGAGGATTCAACAAGATGTAAAGCTCAAAAACGTTGATTTTGCATAATACCTCCCTCTTGAGGGATAAATAATAGTAAGCACAATTAGTTTTGAGGAGAAGAGGAACCAAACGAGGACTGTAACGCTGAATTCGTCCACTATTATTGTTTTAGAAAGAATAGGAAGGGGTATCCAACTCACATTTTATGTGTAGTCGTTGATGTCAGCACTGCACCAAACCTCCTGTGGTTCTGCAATGCTGACTTTATTTATGACGGCGCAAATTGTCTTGAGCTGCCTGAGTGGTGATTTAAGAACGGCCAGAGGCAGCTTTAGCAGGGGCTCGTTTTTGCTGCCGTATTGCCAAACTGCTATGAAAGTGTCTGTGTGACAAGCTCCTTTCAGCTGTATGTGCTTGTAGATCCAATTAGATGATTCTTTGACACAATACACATATATCGCTTCAGTTTTTATGTTTGCTTCAGTTATTTGTTGATTAAGCTGCTCGTGAATGTGACAATATGCAATTGTTTTTAAAAGGAGTCAAATAAAAGGAATGACTTCAAAATTTATGTGATGATCTGACCCTGAACAAGAAAAAAACATTGAAAAAGCCTAGAGAGTAAAATAAAAGATAGGCTTGTGTTCTTGTGCACACCAGTTGCTTGGCATCACTCTTTCGCTTCAAATTTGAGGAATCTTTTAATTTAAAAGCTAATTTAGTTGAGACAGCGAGAGGAAAGAAAAATCATCCATATTGATTTGAAATGCTGCTTTGGCTCCATGTTGAATCTCAGTTTTAATTGTTCTGTCTCGGATTATGCAGACAACACACACACACTACACGACCTAATTAAATTCGATTGTCACCAAAAGTTTTGGTTGGATACTATCATCCTTGTCCCTGATGTAATCGGTGGCAATGCATTACAAAGAAACACATCTTCCCACATTTGAAGTGCAGTCAGTTGCAAAAAGACTTGGGAAGATTGGGGGATTGTCAGTGTGTGAGGCACTAAGACCTGGGCCATTGTTAGACATATGTGTGACCTCCAAGCCCTCAGGCAGCACTGCATGAGAAACCGTCACACTACCAGAATCAATACCGCCAGAGGGGCCCAACTGTACCTCAGTAAGGCGCTACCTCACTGCACCGTCTGTCACTGCATCAAGAAATGTAACCTAAACAGAGCTCTGCTCCACACGAGGAGGAGGAAAGCTATTTACCAACACTTCAACAATGAGGTAGCTGCTGGACTCAGAGCGCAGATTAAATTATAGAAAGACTGAACAGTTATCACGACAGAAAAGTGTATGGAAAATAAAGGTGTGTCACACATCAGTCTTATAGGGATTAATGAGTTTTAAATGTGAAGTTGGTTAGTACATAGTCCCAGTAATTAACCAGATATTTAACTGACTAATACAAGTTGGTTTTTGCACCTGAAAATCTCTGCTGAATTTAATTTATTTATATTATTTCTTGAGTTTAGTTATATAAAATAAAATAAGAATACATAAAGATAATAAGGATATTCTCATTTCCATAATATTTATATATCAAACTATTTTAACAGCAGTAGATATTAGACCAGTGGTTCTTAACCTGGGTTCGATCGAACCCCAGGGGTTCGGTGAGTCGGTCTCAGGGGTTCGGCGGAGCCTCTGAGACCGACTTTACACACTTGTGTAAAGTCTTGATGACGCCCTGCTTTGCCATCACTTGCTGCACAGGATCCCGTTACATTGCTTAGCCAATCAGAGGATCACGTTACATTGCTTAGGCAATCAGAGCTGCGGAAGAGCACTGATTGAAGGAGCTCCACTCTCAGCATGGATTTCATCTTGTGTTTTTAATTACTTCAGCAAAGCTCAGTTTTTTACCAAATACTGTAGCTTTCGGTGTACTTCTAAATCTGCTCCTTAGTCACATCTTTTCAGGCCTGCTACTGCCTCTAGTGGCGTGGGGGTGGTAACACAACTAATATTGCTAATAATAATTAACACTACTAAATCAGAATACCGCAAAGTCTTATTTATTATTAATTTTTCATTTTCTTTAGAATGTAGAGCTAATTAAATGATCTAAACAAGTGGTTCCAGTTTCTCTCGATGGCCAACCTGTTGAAACTGTGGCAAATTTTAAATACCTTGGGTCGTTCCTGGACAGTCAGCTCAACTTTGCTGAAAACACTGACTATATTTTGAATAACTGTTCTCAGAGACTCTACCTTTTAAGAAGACTTAGTGATCATGGGGTGACCCAACTAGACTCTAGTTGAGTCACCCTTATGTCTTGAATTTGGGGGAAAAAAATAATTTTATTTATCACAAAAGAAGGGTTCAGTGAATGCGCATATGAATCTGATGGGTTTGGTACCTCAAAAATGGTTAAGAACCACTGTATTAGACAATGTTGTAGGTCTTTGTTCTGAAAGGTTTGGCATTTTTTACTTAAAATGTCAATTACATGTTTTGTTATGGTTGTAAATGTGAATTGTTAAACATATTGCTTAATTTTCTTAAACACACGGACATATTTCCAACAACCACAGGATGTGCCTTTCAATGGTTGTTTAAGAAATGAGAAGCAAATGTAAACCTTGATTTGAAAGTAAAACTGCTCAAATTCCTTTTTTTTATATTTCCGATGGACTTAAATTTATTGGTACCAAATTAAAACTGCCTAAGAATATGTAATTAGCTGAGCATGATCTCATTATTTTTCCGTTTTTTTTCCGCTTCTGCATCTTCGGGTTGTTTATCTCTCGGAGCAACAGGAGCTCATTTAGAGCTCGCTCACTTTCCTCTGTTCTTGCTTTCACACATGTTGTTTCTACCTCAGAATAATGAAATCGATAGGTCATCAATATTCAGCCCATTGTAATAATGTGGAAATGAGGCCGGTGGTCTGTGCTGTATCATTAGTTGAATTCAATCGGGTTCACGCAGTTCATTAGGCAGTGTATGGACTTCCAGTCACAGGGACACGAATGTATTTGCAATTTGCTGATAATAATTAGATTGTAGTGATTTTTATATCTGCATGTTGCGTTATAGCAGAGAGTGTTTGGGTTTTAAGCGGCGAGAGCTTCAGATCAAAGCAAGTTCCCATCCTGCTGAAGAGTTGCTGAGCAGAATACTGATTGCAGCTCTCACTCTGGCTTTGATGGTCCTTAAATTATGTATGCTGCTTGGTGAAGCTTGCACATTTTATACCTCTGTAGGATTTTCATAAATTGTATTGTTTGCATGACTCGGATCATTCTTAAAACTTAGCATAATCTTTCCTTGGTCTTTGTTAATGATTAGATGTGCTCCCGGTCTGTTTGCCTCTTTGTCAATTTGTGCCCCTATTTTCATTCTCTGGGAGCAAACTGGTTCTAGTTTCGCACCAGCTTTGTGTGGCAGAGCCAGAGTTCACTGTGATAGAGACACACATATGCATTGTAATCAGTTTTGTGGAAAAAGCCCCTGAGCAACCTCTCGCAGGGAGATTTGGTTAATTGGATATTTTAACACAATTCCACATTTTGTTCTTTGTACATCTTTGGATGTACAAAGACATCTTTGAATGTACAAATAATACATCCAATACAGAATGCATCTTTGGATGTACCGGGTAATAACCATCTCCCTGAAAGATGAGACTGATCTGGTGTTTTTACATATGAAAATAATGGAGTCAGTCTTTAGTTTAGTTTGGTCTCCTAAATTCCCCAAATGTTCCATGTTTGTCCATAAGGTCAGCTACCTGTGTCGTAAGGAACTCTCAAAACAATAAAATCCGTTTTGATTTTATTGCCCGATATGTCCATGATGAAGGATTTCTGTTGTTTAAAAAGGAGTTGTTCCTTTGCACTGTGACCACGTGCTTGCCCAGTAATGAATGGAGAGGGACAAAGTCACTGCCTCCATTCAGTAAGCTGGTTTTCCTTAAATGCATATATATATGTTTTACAAACTGACGTAATAAACTGAAGCTGATTATTATGTGGGACAGTTGTCATATAAGATGCTTTGAGATTACATTTTTTATGTATAAATTAACTTTTAGAGCATGACCTTTGTTTTTATATTTGGATGATTCAATCGTTGCTTTAGCCAGGGCGTAGATGCTTTTATACAACAATACATCACACTGTTATTTTTTAAAGTAATAATCTCAAATCTTTTTTGCTGCATGCTCTAGTACATTATCCGGTCGTTGTAGATCCCTGTCAGGATAATAAAGAGTGAAAATGATTTTATAAACAGAAAAAACAATAGAGGGACACAGCTTGTCTCTCCTTTTTAAGTGATAAACAAACTCGACCTCTACGGTGGTTTTCTCGTCATCAATCACTAAAAGTGATACTTCAAGTTACTTCTGCTCTCATAAACTTTTATTTATATACTGATTCGCATGTTTGGCCAATGAACCTTTGGCGTTTCTCCTCTGTGAATTTTACATGAACATAAATAAAGCCTGATTCGGTTAAAGTGGCAGAAAATGGTCGGATTAAACCCAGATTTTTCTCATTTTCTGCTTAATGGTGTCTGTCAGCTTCAGTCCAGTTTTTCACCTGCTCCTGCTTTCTGCTAGTGACAGAACGACTCAGGGAGATCGATGTTCACCACAGGTTTAATAACCTTCATTCACTGCCGACCGGATAAATGGATTAATCAGGAGTCATTGATCGGCCAGCGGGCCCTGATGCGGTCTGAATGGGAGTCTAAAAAGGCCCCCGAGGGAAAAGGCTGGGAAATCCCTCGGAGTCCCATGTCGTTATTAACAACAAGAGCTCTGCATCCAATTTTAATGCACAGGACTGAAGCAGAGACTCACATTCATACACACACAAAAATGCAGCTGAGTAGAAGAGTTTTCACTGTTTTTTTAAAAATTTTTTTTTTTTTTTTTTTATTCTCTGCGTTTTGTTGTATTTTCTCATTTATGATCTAGTTTTCTTGTTTCAGCCATTCAAGACTGAAATAATCAAGCCATTAAATAAGCCACAATCTTGTTCTGGGTCAAGTGGTGGTTAAATCCCAGCAGATGAGCCTCTGCATACATTTTAGATAAGGTTTCCTGCTCCTTAGGTTGGGTGACAAAAGTTGGTAATAAAAGCACAGAGGGAGCACACAGCACACCATTGTGGCACCATTTTGCTTATATGCAGACAGGATAATCAAGAATAAGATGAGCGTGATTTAATCTGCAGCTTGCTAACAAGAATGTGCCTGTTTTGTCGCCTCCTGTTTGGCTGAGCTAAACTTTCCTTTTCACAGATTTGATGATGAACACATATGTATTTTGTAATTTCTAGTTCAACATTTGAAGCACTTGGATTGATTAAACTTTAAGCAGACAATAGCAAAACCGTACGTGCTAACCACTATAGGTGTGTTAGATGAGTGTGATCAGTTTTGAAAGTATGGCTGCACAATATTAGAAATACTTGAAATTGTGATACTGATACAATAATGTGTAGAGGGTATTGATCGCAACTGACCCATATTTTCTACCACTCATACTTTCACATATCAGTCACTAAGATTACGTCATTATTAGTTATGAAGGACTAGTACAGCTGATTCTCATCTGCATAACACTGATAGAAGACATTGTGTAATTTATTAATGCCTTGGGTTTTCCATATGTGTTATAATGCAGTCCATATTTTAATGCAGGACCTGAAACCAATGGGAGTTCCAACCAAATGAAAACATGTTGTGAGCACGAAGTGAAAAGAGAGGGTCGGGCAGATTCAGACACCCTCAAAAGCACCCTTGAGAGGAGCTAGGCTTTTAGTCGGCCCATTTGGTCTCAACTGTTTTTGAAGAAGATAAAACATCTTAAGAACAAGTGGGAAGAAAAAAAAGGTCATCGGCGAAAACTAAAGATGCCTTCAATAACGTTTTCTTTATCTTGACGTAGATTCTGATGTCATAACCATTAAGCAGACACATATATGTAGTGTACCGTGACATTGATTATATGACTTGTAGTTTTCACAGATTTGGAGGAACAGCAGGTATATTTTTGAAATATACCTGCTAGATGTCATCATGTCAAATATGCTATATTTGTATTGTTAGCTGTCATATATTTTAATTCAACATTTGTTGCTCATTCATAAAAAGATCCTGTATTCTCACAGCAGACGTAATTCTTACAAATACATGAAGTTTAAGGATGAGATTACCTTTCTTCATTATTTCACCACTCACACTCAGATTTGTTATTGATTTAAGTCAATTTTATGCTCACGGTCACTTCACCCCACTAAATCAACAACGATTTAAATCTGACAGCTTCTCTCGGAGCACAAACTGTTTTATTAATATAAGCTATGAAGGCTGACGGCGGCCCTCCTGTTTGTGTTGTTTTTGTGTGTGTGTGTCTGTGTTACGGTTCAAAACAAATAAGCGTATAAATCAATGAGAATAATGTGGAGCACATCTGTGTGCTGTCATATTCAAATGCCACGTTGGATTGTGAAAAATCCCACATTTATCTGCCGTATCTGAGTGCAAATGAGAATCAAATGTTTTGTAAATTACCTCTGTCAGATGCAGGATCAAAATAAATAATGTAATCAGGGCTGTTTTAATAGGATTTTAACTATCTTCCTGTAGTGAGCCACTTAATTGTAATCATGATTAACATTGCTGTGGTGCTGGGCCTTTAGTGATGTGACTGATGTTTGGCGAGTTATCAGGTTTTTCTGGCATTTGCTGGCTCAGATTAACGTAAAAAAGGGAAATGACCTTACAATTTTCCCAGCAGTTTGCTTTGACATTTTACCTGGAATGACAGAAACATCTCTCTTTTCCCTCTGGACTTCTGGATCATATTTCTCCAAACTGTCCTGCCATTTTCAAATGGTGTATTTTAAAGGGCAAATCTCATGTTTTTCTTTCTTGTTAAAACACCTTTTTTTCTGACAGTGTAAGCTTGTAGAGTGCATAAAACAAAATTATAGACCATTTTTGGCATGTAATGCTTAAATATTTAAACAAAAAAAACTGTTTCTATTGTTTACAACAAACACAGAGACATCTGGTTTTTGAGTTTCTGTTTGTAAATGGCAAGAACTGTCACTATATAAATCAGGCATATTTTCACTTTATACTGGTGACAGATAAAATGGGACTTGGAAGTGATTGGCGAGGCCCAGTAAACCTTTTTCCTTATTTTTCCTCAAAATAAGGAATATATCAATTAATTACACAATGAATTAGAATGAAATCAGTAATTTTAATTTGCATGCATGTTTGTTTTCCTCCTGTCTGTATTTCGACCAGAGTGGATGACAAAAGGCTTCACTCTAGTACGTCTCACTGACCCCTTCTCTTCTTATTTCTTTAGCTGAAGGATGAGATCAGTGATTAATATTTTTGAAGAACAATTTTGTTCACAGAGACTTCATAATGCATTTAATTTGTTGTGTTTGGGAGGTTTTGTTTCAGTTTCACTTATTACTTTTGGTTATTATTTTTATTAATGCTATTGGACATTTAAAATGTCTTCCAGTTCCAGCTCTACTTGTTCTGTAGAAATTATAGTTTTATTGATATTTAAGATGATGCACTTGCATTAATATGCCATAATTATATTAGTTGAAAATGGTCCCAAAACAACAACGTTATCGTTTATTGCAATAATTTCTGGGACAATTTGTTGTTGAGCAAAGAGGCTATATTTCTTTTAAAATGTAAAAATTATAATTATTTTACCCTAAAGATGTACATTTAGCTACTTTCTCATGTTCTTGTACATTTTGCTACTTTCTCATGTTTTATGTTAAAGGCTGCCAAGCAAAGTTTTCCATTTTTATAACTTTACTGCTAGCTCATACTTGCACCAACTTTTATATAGTAAGATGCAACTGCAGAGGGATTTGTGCATCACTTTTTAGTTGTGTAGCACAGCTGTTTCCTTTGTTTCAAATGTTGGACTTGAAAACCGTCAAAGAACTTTCCATTCATGAGGATAGGTCTTGACATTCACTGTGCAGGGAAGAAAAGGGCATGGCGTGAAAAAAAAAAAAATCAAGCTTAAATGAATGAAGTGATGTAATCTACTGTGCCTTTGTGTATGAGGCTGCATGTACATGTCAAGTGTAGCCCCACTGAGTCCCACTAGCATACTGACCTTTTACTCATTTGGTGGGAAGACACAGGGGGGCTTAATTAGTTTCACAATAACAGACCTCCAGAACCTGCTCAGCCAGAAGGTTGCACATAACCCACAGCAGACACGCAGCACATGCTCAGTGGGTCTACGTTACGGTGTTTGTCAAAGGTCGCCTGGCTGTGCTGTTATAACCTACATATCAAAGTCATCTTTAAGTTATTAGCTAGTAAGGGTACCAGAAAACAACTAGTAATGTTGTTTGGTGATAGTGGTCACCAAACACATTGTTCTTTCTAATTATGTTCTGTTTTCAATAAAAAGAAACTAGAGAATACACAAACTGAAAGGCAGCAATAACTTCCTTCCAGGAGAGAAACACAGCTCAACACAGAAGCATTGAGCATATTTAGTCAAAGTAGCAATAGCCCTTGCATATCCCTGTAAAAAGAAACAGCTGCACTGAGCTAGGAGTACTTTCTATTGGCAAGGAAAACAAAGAGCGTATACATGGCTATTTCCACCATAAGCTCTGTGAATGGTGCCAACCAGGATTGAGAAACGGCTAAATGAAGAAACGGTTTGTATGACAAAGAGTAGCTAATGGCAACAATAGTTCTGTCAGTGGTACCGTCCAAGAAAGAGACACTTATTAATACAGAAGCAATGATACAGAAAAACTGGGAGCACCCAGAGTTCATAGTAAGTGGTAGCCCTGTTAAGAGAGACAGTTAAACACAAGTCCCTGACGAGTATACTGTCATAACAGAAAAGATGAGAACAAATATTATTTTTCCTGATTAACTTTGATAAAATCTTCATGAACTCACATCTGATTTATCAACATTTATGATCAAATAAACAATATTGTGTGGACTATAAATCAGTTTCAGTACATTGATATCTGATCAGAATATACAATCAGTATTGAACCAGGATTTTTATAAAAAGTGTTGGTGTGGCCTGAAAAATAAGAACTTGACTGGAATATTGATGTCTTAGAGCACTAGACAGCAAAGAAAAAAATATTCTGCATTCAGACAAACAATTATTGAGCACTGGGAAAGAAACATATTTTAATTTCTGTTTTTAAAAGTCTTTTTCTAGAAATGCAGTTCTTTCACATCTGTTCATACAGGTGAGTGCAGGTTCAGCTCTTTAGGTAGGTGACCTGATTCAGGCTCATTAGGAGCTTCAGGATGAATCCACACAGCTTCGAAAAGCTTGACGTCTGTCGTGACACAACGGAAAATGTTTCAGGTGGTAATGGCTCCCTGCTAGTTCAATATTTAATTTGTGCAGCAGGGAACCTAAGCTGCCTGCCAGGGGTTGGTGATGTGTGTCAGGATTGGCAACATAACCCACAAATCAATGTTTACTTTATTTCATTTTCAGGTTTACGTCTTTACTCACTTCCTGCCTTAATGTTCACATATATGGTGCTGCCAGTAAATATGTGTTATACTTTTCTGTTTTGATATTTATGGGTTCTGTTCAGTCTGTATTTCAAAAGTTAAAGCAGATAAAAGACATGTTAAAACTTTGGTGCAAAGGTATTCTAGACAAATTTTGTTACAGACGTGGTTTCTTAGGAGAGTTTATTTCTTAAATGAAGAGTGGGGCTTTTGAAAACTTATCAAATTTTTGACAGGATTACATGCTTTTTGTGTGTGTGTGTGTGTGTGTGTGTGCGCGCGTGTGTGTGTGTGTGCGCGTGCGTGTCCCTACAGATGAAGACGGTGAGTGTTGCTCTGGTTCTGTGTCTCAATGTGGGAGTGGACCCCCCTGATGTGGTCAAGACATCCCCCTGTGCCAGGCTGGAGTGTTGGATAGGTGAGTATATCCTCCCTAATAACAAACATATAAATGAAAATAAATCTACTTTTCAATAAAGATCGAAGCGCTCTTAACAGAAATTCAAATTTGAGACAGGTGAAGGTAAAAAAAAAAAAAAATCTAAACGATGAGAAATGGGGCATTATCTTTGCAGGCTTAAATCAAATGAGATACAAAATAATCAAATTATGAAATAACTCTGAAGAGTTTAATGCTCTGCATTTTACGGCTAGTTGATCACGTTGAAAACTGTTAAATGTCAACAAGAAGTGACATTTAGCAGCTTGTCAGATTATTCACATCCAGGGACGTCATATTCACCGATGCTGGGGAAAATGCTAGTTCTCTATTGGCATGAATGGAGCTCTAGCACTTTATCACTTCTAAATCTGTCCCGCATCTTGTAATATTTTAATCTTAAGGATATTTTTTGAAAATAATACCAGAAAGAAACAGAAGCTGTATCCTAAATTGTCCCATGAGGTGCAGTGGCTGTGCTGAGCTGAAATGTTTGATGGTTCAATCCTCAGCTCAGACCGTTTCTCAAATGAACTATCGTCATCCATGAGCCTCAGTAGTCTTGAAAAGTATGGGAAAGGATTAAACATGCTTTATGATTTTCGTATGTGAAAGCTGTTTGACTTAAAAGCTTTTTACCTGTTACCTTTTTAGGAAAGAATGAGAGTATATCTATTTAAAAAAGGATGAAAGTTTAAATGCAGTGGTTTTCACATTGACTAACTAGGTCTGTATGCTTTATCTTTAATGTGCCAAATCACTTATTGAGTTTCAGTATTTTGAATCTTGTATACTGACTGCAGACTCATTGAAAAATCAGAACTTTTAACAAATTTAAATTCAGGATGAACTGGGACGGTGATTTCTAAACAGTGTTTTAAGCCCCAAACAAAACAATTAACCTGCTATTTTTCTGAGTTTTCATTAGCAAAATAGATTCTTCTAAAGGCTTTTAGATTTTGAAATAAAGGTGATATAAGTTAGTCCAAATACCATCATGAAATCATTGTCTGAAAAGCCAGTTTAATCATTGGGTTGTTTAAATCTCGTGAGCCGTACAGATAATTAGACCATATTACTGTGAAATGAATTTCTGTGAAATTCAAGGTTAATATTTTCAAATCAAATACCCAGAATATCATAAAAAAACTGGGAAAAAAAAAATCAGACAAAGCAAATCACCAGATCCCTCATTTCTCCTAACTGGAAATGTTCAACCATTGTTTTTTCTCCCCTGAGATTGAGTCAGATCGAAGCAGAAGCTCTGCTCCCTAAGTTAGACAAACTTTCTCTGCAAGGATAGTTTCCCCATTTATTGTTGTAGTTTGTAAGAAAGTGTTTACACTAATATTAGCTGGTAAGAGCAACTGCAATGCTCTAAAATGCTCTGCAGTCTTCAACTCCTCTTATATGAAGGAGCCGTATTTGAATAAATGAGCTTTGGAATGTTTTAATGTAAACATGTTTTTGTGAAAACTGCTTCGGAAACCATCACATAATCAAAGTGATGGTTTTTGAAGTACAGTACAGTTTTCAAAGACCTTAATATCAATTGCTTGGCTCTATATAACTATAAATAATTTTGTAATAATTTATAAAAAAAATATTTGTCTAAAATATATATATATATATATATATGTCTACAAGTAGCACTTGCAGCGCAAAGCAAAAATGTACAAATCCTCTGAACTTATTTCTACTTTACAACATTCACTACGAGAAATTCCTATGCATTTTCTGAGATAGACCAACACAAACTATCATTTTGAAATGAAAAGAAAATTATGCTATTTTTTTATTTGTTTGTATTCACCCCTTTTACTCTCATACTCCTAAATAAAATCCAGCACAGCCAACTACCTTCCACAGCTATCCAATTAGTAAACACGATGTGTGAAGCGTAATCTCAGTTTAAATCCAGCATCATGGAGACCAAGAAACACGACATGAGGTTTAAAGCAGGGTTCAGAGAGCACTGTGAAATGTTTAATCGGTTATCTGAAAATAGCAAAGACTTGATGTTTTTTTTTTCTTAGAGCAAAAACAAATTAATCTATCATATCTTTTAAGCATATTTGTCATTCAAACAGTCTTACTAGCAACGGATGATTTTCCACTTACTGAAAACAGTTGAACGCATGTTTAACATTTATTCTTTTTCTCAGTGTCATATGTTGCGATATCCTGATATTATTTTTAAAACCCATCAATTTTGGACTACATCTTTAATGCCAAAACTGCATTTCCCTAGCACTCACAACCTGAATGTGGAAGCCGTAATTATGTCTGACTTGTCAACCTCAATTTTACTAGTATTTTGTTGTTTTTTTGTCAAGGTGTGACAGTTTTGTGCAGCTGGCCTGTGTGGGTGCGAGTCAGAGGTGGCAGTGTGGTTTCACCGCGTTTGTTTTTCTTGTCAGATCCTCTGTCAATGAGTCCACAGAAAGCCCTGGAGACCATTGGGGCAAACTTGCAGAAGCAGTACGAAAACTGGCAGCCCAGGGTGAGTGGAGAAAGCCTCCTTATTATACTGCCCCATACACTAATGGATTCTGTTGTTCGCCATCCATATCAACCTGGATGGAACCATGTTTCATTGATGGTGAAATGAAGCACAGTGACTATCAGATGCATTTTTTGTCTCATATCATCTACATTTCTCCACTACTTTCGCCTGAGTTGTTTTTTTCTTGATGAATTGCTCATCCCTTGGAGGTTTAATTCTGTCCGCCATCTTTTAGAAATGTGAACCCGATTTATACGTTTTATTTAGTTTTGAGATCATCGGCAGGCAATTATTTTTTTTTTTATTTCAGTCAAAGAACATTTCTCTTATCTTTTAAGCTTCCCTTACGTGTTTTTCCAACAAAACAACACAGAAATGTGTTTACGTATTTAAGTTGATGCCAGGTGATATTTTTTTGTTTCCCCTATTCAATTATTCATTTTCCAATTATTTCACTTTTTGGAATTCAATTTATAAATTACGGCTTTACTGCTATGTTTCGGCGGTGGTTCTAAGGATACTTTATAAAATTGTGCTTTATGTGGTTCACAACACAGCATTACGGTGCATCTAATTCAATAAAAAGTCAAATATTTTAGAAATCCCTTAAAGTGTTAGTCATACTACTTGGGTATTATGTCTAAAAGTGCCAACTTTTAATGCTTCCTGCTATATTTCCCAATCCAGCTTTCTTGATAAACACCATGCAGTTGTTGTGATTGTGGCTTACTGCTTAATACTTACAAAATACAAAGTATTATGGACCTAATGTATTGAATATTGTGTTGCATTATGTAGGATGAAAATACATTGTCTTACTAATATTTTTTCCACTAATAATACTGCCTTGGAATCTGTCGTTAGTTCAATTTGACAAGGCTTGATTTGATTTGATTCATAAAGCTTCAGTATCAAAACACACATCGTCTTGTTGGGTGTGTTGCTGCAAAGCTGTGGAGCTGCTAGAAATAGAACACGTGGCTGTTTGGTGTGATGGCTTAGAAGAAAATGCATAAGGTAAGAGGAGGTGGAGGAAGAACGACTCCAGAGATGGAGCCGCTAAAGAAATGTGAGCTCGGGTTTGGTTGATCCCAGAGGTCAGCAGCAAATGGTGGTAGGAGCCCAGGAGGAGGAGGAGTGGGAGGGTGAGAAAGCTGTTCCTGTTTCCAACCCGAGGATTCAGAGCTCTGCAGCATCACGACAAAGAGCCGATTTCGCCAACACACCTTACATAAAGTGTTGACAAAGCAATCAATTACGCTGCGGTTATTACCTACTTGTCACAGTGGGGGGAAAAACATTTTTGTTGTAAGTAATAGTACATGAGTTGAGTTGGTAAATATTATACCTGAGAGCAAATTAGCATCCATTATTTGTGCACATTTCTGTGTACTGCCCATGGCGGTTATTGGTAGCAGTGTTGTTTGCAGCAGCTAAACCGTTCAGAGTTTAGTTTTGCCAGCTCTGCTGTCACGAATCTTATGTCTATGTTTGCTGCAGGGCTCGTACATTAACCCTTATGGCCAGAAAACAGAAAGAAAAGCAATCTCCATCCCAGCTGCCCACTCACTTTTTCCACCAACACTTCCTCCCGCTCTTTCGTCCCTCTTTGTTGTTCGCTGACCTCTGTTTATCATCGTTTTTCCTCTACAACATAAAAATATTTTATTTTCAATGAAGGCTCTCTCATGTCCACAACAACAAATATTTTTGTTTTTCTACCTTCCATACCTATGAATTGTTTTATTCTGTGTTTATTTATTTTTGCTGTTGTTGCAATTCTTGATTTCACAAGAGATAATTAAATGAAAATACTTAAAGGACATCTGCGTCTCTCAAAAGATAATGAAGATGTGTAGGAGTAGTATCATTTCAAGAAAGACATTTTCTTAAAAAAAAAAGGCAGATTGAACATAATTTGTGCTCTTCTCAGTAACTGTGAGAGGAGAAAAAAACATTATTGGCATCGCAGGACTTTCCATCTCTAACCTCAACAGCCGTGTTAGTGAACAGTTAGCCAGGTAATAAAACGCCAGCAGAGCTGAATGGCGCCACATGTGCCAAGATTGTGATTGGTCTGTCACTGACAGATGTGGTGGTGCTGGAGCTTTCACAACTGGTCGCAGTAGAGAACCCTTTCCATATGGAGATTCCTCACTGCGTTTTCAGATTGCTGGGGTTACCCTGGTAACCAAATATTCAGCTTGTTGCTTTGGATGTATTGTTTAGTTTTAGGCAGATTTAATATGGATGGTATCGGTCCATCTGTCTCTTCATTCGGTCCAGGAATACAGACACACAACTCTGCATTCACTCTGTGGGATCCCAGGTGATCCCAGGCCAAGGGACGGGATTTACAGCCCTTCTAGCAAGTTGTGGATCTGCCCAGAATGTTGTCCCAGTGGGGTGTTTCCAGAAAACCTTCAAATACGTACTGATCAAGACATTTCAAGGGGCAGAGGGTTGGGTCGGCTCAGAGCTCCCACTGGAGAATAGAGTTGCAGTGTCATCAGTGTGAGACCGACTGATCCCACGGAGGGAGATTACTTCAGCTTGTTTACGGGATCTTGATCTTTTGGTTTTGATCCATATCTCAGGACAAACCGGTAAATCAAGAGCTTTGCTTCTTATCTCAGCCCTTTCTTTATCACAACAGACTTGAATTGAGCCTGTGTCATTGCAGATGTGGCCCCTGTCCGTCTGTCCATCTCTTGCTCTGTCCTTCCATCGTTTGTGATGAGACATGAAGACACTCCAATATCTTGGATCAGACCCAGAACTAATTTACTATTCATATGTTGTTCAAACTGATTCACATCTGCATCTGAGCTTCATTTATTCTTCCTTTCTATTTTTCTTTTATTACTTTTGTCTTTTATTTTGCTTTATTAAAATAAAGACGGTGCTGTCCAGACAGCCTTTGCAACATTTTAGCTTTCATTTTATTGTTGTGCATTCTACGTCAACCTGCCTCAGCTGCTTTCTCATTCTCTTTTAAACCTTACTTGTTCACTTTCATATTATCTGTGCCTGTCACCCTTTTCGTCTCCTTCTCAGGCGTCTGTTATTTGTTTGGGAATCCTTTTTCAAACTCTTTCCTCCACAATTGTTGGTTGTTATCGCTTAAGATAAAAAGCGACACGCTTGTCAGATCGCCTTTTCAAAGCCAAGCAGTGTGCACAAATTGCTGAACATATTGCAGCTGCCAAACAGGTTTAATCGAAGTGTTGTTTTTTTTTGTTTTGTTTCTGTATTTGTGTGGTGGCTGTATTCAGCTCTCCTGCCTGGCTGCAGCCTGCAAACCCCTGCTGTCCTCTCAGCTAACGGCCTCTGCATTATGCATCGTCGGGCTGGGCTTCAAAGGCTTGGCCTCCCCCGACTTCTGAGCTTTTTCCATCACGAAAGAAAACCCAAATTGAGATCTGGTGTAAAATTTCACTGTGGTTTAAGATGATGCAATGATGACAATACATCTTAAGGGGCTTTACCGCCCATTTTCAGTTTAGAAAGTGAATATCGATTTATTTATTTTTTCTCTCTTCAGCATGGCATCAGTTGTGCACTGCATGGAACCCTTTAATTGATTAATCTTTATTTATGTTTGCATCCGATTGTTTATGGTAGAGGTACAGCTTACTGTGGAAATATGAAAATATTAATCTTTTTAGTTGTTTTACTTTACTTCTTAGAGCTTTTTCAATAAAACCCCAGCATTGAGCTGTCTTTTTAGGATCTGGCAGATTACTGTTTAAGAGTATCAAATGCAAGAAACCCAACAGAAAAAGAGATATTAAAACTGCTTTGTTGCACAGCATCTAACAGCATTATTGTATTTTCCAAATGCAGCTTTACTCAACCCATCAGTTTTCTGTTAGAGGTTTATAGTTGAAACTGAAATCTATACATAATAATCTGCATCTGAACAGATGGATGCTGATCTGAATGTTGTAAATAGGAAAAACTGTGTTGTTTTCAAGTGTAGTAATCCTAAAATAAATGTTGATTATGTAACTCGGTCAGTACAGGGGAACTTTCAGAAGGCTGGATGACTTCCAGATCCAACATTGTAGGACATTTGTTCACTTCCAGATTTCACTGTCCGTGTGGCCTTACTACCAGACATTTATAGAGCTTGTCAAATGTAGTTAACCCTAATGCAGGATTTTGTTGTTTACAATCTTCGTTTATAATCTAATAGATGCAATTAGATTATTGTAATATGCTGTTTTAAGAACAATGTTCGGAATTTCTTGTCATGCAAAACAATTGACACTGCGTTGTTTCCCCTCCATCACATGGTTGTGAACCAAGTGTCTCTAAAGTCTTCCTTGTAATCTTTTGCTTGCTGTACTCTGAAAACAGTATTGGGTGTGTCAAGACTATTTTTACATCCCAACTCTGCATTTGGTTTCATACGTACGCATTCAGATTGGCTTGAAGCTGCTGGAAAGGATGCAGAGCAGGAGGGTACAACACAGGAGGCCAGGATGTGACTCAGTGAATGAACAGAGACTTTATATATACAACACCCACCATTCATTAGGCTACTTCTTTATTCTGTTGAGGAGGATAAAATATCGTTGTTCTCACCGAATTGTCAGTCCAACAGTAAGGACAGAGTGTGGGCACTGGTGTTTTTAAGGATGATGGGGCAAATTGGAGGCGGGTGCCATCAGCAGCAGACTCTTAGAGGATTTCAGATACGGCTTAAACACTCGTCCCTGAAGGCATTTCTGTGTCCGTGGAAGTCATCTGAGTCACTTTGCTGCCTGTCACCAGGCCTTTTCTTCTCTGCTCTGATGATTCATGTCACGTTTTCTTATTTTTTTTGTTCTTCATAATTGAGAGCCTTCCTCCCAACCCAGCCATAACAGAAATAAATTTAAAGTTTTGCTGTTTTTCTTTTTTCTAAAAGTTTCAGTATTACACAACTTTCATGAATACAGGAAGATCTGTTCACATCAAACGAAAGATGTCTGGTGGAGAAGGAGGGGCATTTCAGGATCTCTTATCAAATAAAAGAAGGAACTTCCCTTTTTTGGTACTTTTAAATAAATCATTCAGTTTGGTCTCTGGGGTAAGCTGCAGTAGTTGATCTAATGTTTCCTTGCACGCATTAAAGTTTTGACTTACGTTTGCTTATTGGGCACTCATTGGTACATGAGACAGCATTGACCAGACTTTACAACTTTATAGAGCTATCTTACAATTCTGGTTGGAATAAAACTAAACTTGTTACATAAATAGCACATTTTGGAGATGTTTCCAGTGCTAGATGCATGGTTTCTGTAGGTGGGGAGATACAAACATCATTTGTAAAGCAGCGATCTTCAGGCCGGCTAATTTTCGAGCTTAAATGAGCTCAGTATACTTGAGTTACTCTATAAAGAGCAGAACAACAAAAAGGTTTAATTTACTACATCACCATGTTTAGTCATGCTGATGTGTTTTTAGCTTTTAATTTGATACTCTGGTCTTGCTAAAATATTTCTAGCCATAACTTGTATATTTGTCTTAAACTATACAAAATTAAATAAAAAGCCAATGAAACAAGAACATGACATGCCATTATTTTTAGACGGACTCAGCAAAAAAAAGAAAAATGCAAATATTTAATTTGGTTAACATGAAATCATCTCAGGAACCTTGATTTGATTTGAATATCTTGACCCAAAATAGGTCCCTGACTCTTTCACTTTGGGAGCCACTGAGTTGTGTGACGTGAGGTGGGCGGTAGGAAAGTTCTGATTAACGTCTGCTCAGATTACAGCATCGATTTTGACAGATCTTGTACAGTAAGTGGCCCTGTTATCACCTGATTTGTTAATCTTCCTGTTTCTCATTAGAATCCGTGCAAGAACCGAGAAGTACCTTCAGCCCTGAGCAGCATTACTAATTCATTTTGCGTAATGAGCTGTTTGTCATGAAGCCTGACATAGATGCAGTGGGTTTATCAGGGTGCAACAAATTTGCTGTCAATACACCAAATGTGCTGAGGGCCTCTTGTTCTTTTAATTGCAAGTAAAACCATCAGTTTAAGCTTTTTTGCTCTAAAGCGACTTGGGTAAGTGATTAAGTTCTTCAGATGTATTTTTTCTTCAGCCTTTTAATTTCTTTTTTTCCTATTAGTGCTGAATGATAAGACAATGCTTGGACAGATTAATTGGATAATTACATCTACTTTTTCTCTTTGACTTCGTTCTTTTTGTTAGTAAGTGATTGCTTCAGAGTAGTGTGACCTGCACCTCTCCTTCCTCTTATATTTAGTATTTATATAAATATTCGGTACCTTTTTTTTAATCCCCGTTTCCTTTTTCTGGATTTCTAGCCATTTCAATGATGAGAGTAGCAGCAATTCTATTAACAGTCTTACCCGCAGTGGCCTTCTAATTGGCTAATTTTTATGTTTTGTTTGCCTTATTGTATTTTTTTTTACTTATACCCAATAAACAAAGATAAAAAAGACAGCTTATTTAAAAAGAAAAAAAGAGTTGAGGATTAATCTCTAAACAAACTCGTATTATATGCTCATCTGAGAAGTTTATTGCATATTCTTGTATAAAAATGATACCAACTCAAAAAGAGTTTTGTAATTTCCCATTTCCTGAGCATCACATTGAAATAAAGGAGGTGTTTTTTGTTGTTGTTTTTTTTCAATTTCCTGTGCCGAATGTAAATTTATCTTAGTTTCTCCTCATCTGTAAACTCTTGAGGACAAACGTATTGAATATTTCAAGTAAAATGGTTCGAGTCAAATACTTCAGGTCATAGATCATCTGTCTTCTGTCTACAAAACGTGCTTCAGAGAAATAGATTTTCTTTTTTATGTTAACGTCTTATGTGGACTCTTGAAAGTTTGCTGATTGAACAGATAGACTCAAACTCTCAGGAGCTTGTTGTTTATAGATGTCGTATATATTATCGGGGGAAAAATCTGAAATGAACTTTAAAGTCATGTTGTGCAACTAATTAAATTTTTCAATTTTAGCTCCTTCTAATTAACTCTCTGATTGCAAGACAACCACTCTACCATGTGAATAGTCACATGCAGTTACAGCAACAATATTGCATTAAGATGATAGCTGGAAAAAACAGACATGTCAACCACAACAAAATCCTTTCAAAACATTGTGTGGTACAACATATTTAAGTTCTAATTAATAGAATAAATGCTTTACTGGATAACTTCTTCAGAAGGAAATCTGATTGTCCAAGTGTTGCTTGGATGTTCCTTTTATTTCCAAATTGAAAACATCAAAAGCTTTGCAAGCTGCACGTGTTTGTCAAAAGACAATATTTTATTGAGAATATCACTTATAATTGGTTGTCACCACCAACTAAAAATATGTCTGATAAAACACAACCCAGTGAGCCACATGAAAGAAAAAACTACATCACACCCGGAGATGAGAACTAAAATTATTCAGATTTTCCATCTTTGTCTCCACTTCATCTTCAAAGCCTACTGGCTTTTAATGCAATTACTAAGCAGAAAGTGAAATCTTATTTGATTGCTTTTTACAGTTTGAACAAATTCTCATTACTTATTTTTGATCACTTGACTTCTGAAAGAAATTCTTTTATAATCAGCTAGTAGTGCTGCTGCTTCTTTAATTGTACATTTAAACAATCCAACTCTTTATTCTTGACTCTTTTTTTGCAATGTTTAAAGCTAAAATTTGCCACATTAAATGGACAGAACTTGAATTACTTTTTTTCCCCCAGTAACAACGGCTTTTGCTCTAAGAGTAACACATTGTCTGACACATTCAGTCAGGCACTGGTGTACAGATTGGTAGGCAACTTTGGGTTAAAGTCATGTAGTGGGAGGAATCTGGAATAACAGGAAGTTGTGATTTCTTCTCACATTTTACTTCAGTTTACTGATTACAAGGGTAAAGAAACCTGAAGAGTTAAGAGTTGAGTGGCTTAAAATGTATTATTGCTTTTTCTGACTAAATCTGGTCAAATAACTCTGTCGACTCTGCAGGATGTCTTTATTCCTCCTTGTCCCCAGGCTTCATTAACATTAAGGCAGTCCTTTCACGATAAGAAGGGTCATTGCAGCTTTCCTCAGAGAGGGTAAAAATGATCATGTCATATTGATCTCCTCTTTTTGACGCCGCCATCCCCCCATATAGCTTCTTTACAAGCTCCATAAATGCTAAAACTTGAAAAACAATACTGTTTGCTTAGCAGCTTTCAGTTTCAGTTTGCCAAGTAGTGTGATACCATTGTCAGCACAGGTAAAGATAAAAAACTAAAATGTAGAGAAAGGAAGATCTGCATCTTGGTTTTAGACCTTCGCTGATGTTAACTTCATCCCCAGACTTTTTTTTTTCACAAGATTTAGATAATCTTGGTACAAATTCATTTCAGCTGAAAGCCAAAATGAATTTGTACTAATAAATTCATTTCTTGGTACAAAGAAATTGATTTCAGCTGAAAGCAGATCTGAAGTGTGGAGATGTATTGCATGATTCACAATATATACACACAAAATGAAACAACACAAACAAGATACTATATATTATCTTGCTTGTGTTGTTTCATTTTGTGTAAATGGCAGATTTATAAAAAATGTTAATCTACATTCTAGCTGTAGAAGATCCGTCTTCTACAGCTAGAAGACGGATCGTTCTTCTAGCTGTGTGTATATATATATAAATATATATATAAATATATATATATAGTATCTTGCTTGTGTTGTTTCATTTTGTGTAAATGGCAGATTTACACAAAATATCTCGTAAACATTTTAAATTCTTCCATCTGTGCTGTTGAATAAACATTTTAAAAATGGCAGCAAAACAAAAAAGGTTTAAGTAAGCCTTAATGTTTGGTTTATTGAGTTGTTTATTAGTAATATACCCAGAAAATAACCTTGAAGAAAGAACATTCAGCAGCAAACTATTGCCTTGTAAGTGGTCTTGCCTGCTGTAGCTGTATTCTCTGCTTTGTAGGTGTCAAAGTCTGTAGTACACACAGGAAATTGCTCGGATGAAAAAAATAGTAAAAGGAAAATTTAGCTTTTGAACTGTAATGGTCGAAAAGTATAAAAATGACCCTACAAGCATTTTTTTTAAACTTATTTTTGTAAAAGAAGGATTTAACCACAGATCTGGTCAGGCTGAATTAATCCACACCAAATATAAAAGAGTTGTCACAATTTCACAGGAAGGTGTGAAGTTAATTAAAAGAAAAGAGCAGAATACATGGGGGGGGGAGAAGAGAGAGAAAAGGAGCAGAGAAATAGCCATTCATTACTGCCACTTCACGAGTTCTGGCGGTTTAATGAAGAAGGATCGTTCTTCTAGCTGTCAACACTAGAGGCTTATCTCTATATTAAGCAGTCCCACCATTAGGAACCTGCTCTCCATGTTAGGATTGATCTGGAGCATTTACTGACTTGGTCAACTCCTTAATTAGGCTGAAGTTTGACACCAGGTCTTGTTTTTTCCCTCTTCTCCTGCAGCGGTGAGCCTGACCTTGTCGTTTCAGAAAGGGCAGGAGAAAACTTTCCTTATTTTCCGCAGAAAACTCAGGTTTCTTGGAAGCTTCAAATACCCCTCTCGATTTCTCAATAAAACGGGAAAAAAGTTACAGGATTAAATGATTAGATCCAGAGACCCCTTGCTTTTATCTAAAAGTTAGATAAGCATAAAAATATTATCTTAAGGGAAGTTCTCTGTGTCGTCTGACATTATGTTGGATCATACATCACCAGATTGTGTCAGGGGTCAGATCAACCTTTGTTAAAGTGAATCAGAGGTAAAGGTCGGGTCTCGGGAGATGACAGGAGCTGCTGGAGAGACATCAAATGTCTCCTCCTGGTCATGACCTGGCCATGGAGGAAATTTTACCGGGAAAAAGATTGCTCTGTCATTTTGGGTAAAGACAGTAGTCATCATATTTATTCAGGTAAAGGCATCCATTTTGTCTTGAATTCAGTTTGTTTACTACATTTCCACTTTCAAAATGTGAGAAACGGAGAAAGTGAAACAGCAGAGGCTGTCATATTTGGAAAATATTTGTCAAAATTCTAGATATATATTTTTAACAGAAGACTACCAATCACAATTTATCACAATTTCTGCTCTTAATCTGCAGAAATTAAGAGCTGTGGGATCGTAAGTTGAATATTACTATTCAACTTATCATCTACAACGAAAGTCAAAAACTGCAATTTTATTTAAAAAGCTGTCAATACTCTGGTAAAGCCCACTGTTGCTATATTAAATCTAGCTGGATAATAACATTGATTCATCTCCACACATTCAGAGAAAAACAACAGAGTGTATATGACAGAGTTTCTGTTTTTCATATTGTCAGTAGGTTATAATCCTTTATTATCTCAAACCATCTTGTCAGCCAACAACTAGCTGGAATTAATTGATCTGTAATTTATAAAAATGTAAAAAGGCATTCCAGTTCACTGTATTGCCTGTATCTCATTGGAATCATGTTGTTAGTGCAGAAATACTGGTTTAGTTCAGCATTGCCAGATATTGGATCAACCGACAATGTAACAAACAAAACGTGAGCACTCCAGCCAATCATTACAGGATTCAGTTATTAAACCATGTGCAAACACAGTCTTCACAATCTTCCATTGTCCTCATGATGAGAATTGACCCTTAATTCCTCTTTTGTTGAGTAGACCTTGCGTGTATCTGGACACCATTGTTGCCTCAAAACCACATAAAGTTTTAATGACGTAGTCTTAACAAATTGTAAAACAGTTGGTCCAGATTTGTTGCTTCTTCTTCCATGACATCCCAGTTTGCTCTATTTGAGTAAGATGTGATGGCTGTGGAGGCTGTTGGAATAGAGAACTCATCATATCCAAGAAACCAGTTTGGTGTGGTTAGTCTTGTGAATGGAGCATTATCCTGCTGAATGTAGCCATCAGATGTACATGGTGGTGACAAAGAAAGGCAACAACACTCATGGAGTGTTTTTTTTTTTTTAATGATGTAAAGTCCACCCGTAGAGGCGCGGGTACTGTCCCCCACTCGTAGAAAACGTGGGTTAGAGTCCCAGTTAAACAACGTTTAACTGAAAATTCTGGAGGTTGAGTCCTTGTCAAATGGCGTTTTGACTAAAAATCTGGAGGTTTACGTTTAACTGAAGTCCTAAAAGGGGTGTGGGTTTTAATGTTTTTATCTTTTTTAATCTTTTTTATTTTTATTTTTATGTAAAGCACTTTGAAATGCCTTGCTGCTGAAATGTGCTATACAAATAAAATGTGATTGATTGATTGATTGATTGATTGATGGAGGCTTTATTGTTTAAAGCAATGATCACTTAGAGCCACCAAAGGACCCTGAAGTACTCCATGTTTTTATGTTGTGTACTCCAAATTCTGACCCCGACACCTGAATGACATGATTGAAATTGACTCATCGGAACAGGCAATGTTTTACTTTTTCTTTCTCTGTTAATGTCCAACTTCTGGTTTGTCACTGAAATGAGAGGCACTCAATTAGTCTGAATCAGATGATCTGTTGCCACAACCTATCTGATTTAAGGGCTCACTTGTTTTGCATTTGGAGATTGTATTCTGCATCCTGGTTGTAATGAGTGATTATTTGAGGTACGGTTCCCTTCCTATCATATCACATAAGTCTGGCAATCAGTGGATATCATTCTCTATAAACTTGAGAGATGGGTTTTCTGTGAACCCAGTAGATCAGCTGTTTCTGAGATACTCAGGCTAGCCTGTCTGCCAGAAATGTCTGTGCTGTGGTGAAAGTGTCTTTAGTCTGTCTGATACTCGGTTCGAACTTCAGAAAGTTATCTTCACCATGTCTAGACCTCTAAGTGAATTGGGTTGCTGCAATGTGACTTGAATTTGCCATTTCAATTTCAAGCTCAGTCGTGCCTAATAAATTTACCCAATGTTTATTTTGCAGGTACTCGGCTGCTTAGGAGAAAAAAATCTGACATATTTTAAATGTTTTCTTTTGAGGGATTATGTTAAAGTCTGGATCTGATGATGTTTTTTTTTTTTTTTTTTTTTTTTTTTTGATGCACACAAACTATTGTATTTAAAAGGTTGCATCTGAGGAAAGAGAACTGGCTTTGGAAATGCCTGTAGTTGTAATTAAATAACGGGACATTTCCATCGTCTGAGCTTTTATCTAATACAGTCTTGCCTCTCCCTCTACTTTAATCCTCCCGATAAATGCATAACCTCATCCTACCAGACGATCAGCTTTCTCTTTCAGGATGTTGGAGGCAGAAGATGATTCTTTTTCCTACATTCCCATCCTCCACCCTTTCATTTTCCTTTTAGTTTGCTGTTACACCTCTCAGCTTTCTTGTTCTTCCTGTCCAGTCTATTTTTTGTCCTTTTATTCGCGGCTGCCTCCCAAATGTTTGCACTCTTTCCACTTCTTGAAAATATACAGAACATAAACGAATCTGTGCCGTTTGATCCCTGCAACAACTCCCGGCAAATGTACCATTGAAGATCAGACAGTCTTGCATAGCACATTTTAATATTTTATTATCTGACAAGGTTATCTGGAAGCCATCTTATTAGAATTATGTGTTTATTTTGCATGTGTCTGCTTTTCTTTGAATTCAGCACTACATTTTGGCTTTTAGGACTTTATTAATCAAATCTTTTGTGAAGACAGCTGGTCAGCAAACACTGTAAGATTTAATTAATTTGAATTTAAGTTATGCTTCATCTAAAGTTTAAGAAATTTGAGTATGCTTTTTCTTCATAAAAATAATACAGATATTTTATTAAGCTGATTCCTTTTTGATTGTATCAAATTTTCATCCAGGAGAAAATTAAGACCAGCAGAATCATTCTCCTGAATGCTCTTAGGTTACTTCATCCTCGCAGTTTTCCTGATAAAGCATCCCATTAGTCCAGCAAAGTGTCAGATCTTTTTGCTCATTGTTGTTACTTTACATGCAATATCTTTAGAGGGTCTTTCTTGTGCAACCCTAAATCCTTTCAATGGAAATTGAGAATAATATTTTGTATGGGCTTATCCCATAATATCCCCCCCCCAAAAAAATACATTGAAGTTTAAAGTTTGCAGTGAGACAAAATGTGAAAAAGTTCAGGGATATAAATACTTGTGCCAGGCACTACATGCTGAATTAATTTTGATGTCCATTGAAGTGTAACTCTGGCAACACAAATCCCTTCAGTGGGTTACCGGAGGTCTGTGTGACCTCTGAACAGCAGGGTCTCGCCTGACACCCACCACCTTTGCTCTCTGTTTATACCTGGACATGTAGTCTTATAGTTTTAGAGCTATGACTTATTGTTTCTCCTTTATATGAAGTTTTGCTCCAGTCTGTCAGAGGGGTCGCACTTCCTTTACGTCTCATTAGATGTCTTCATTGTCCCTGTGGTTTCACAGTCTGTACAGTTAAACAAAGAAATATACCGCACGCACGCACGCACACACACACAATCATTGTTTATTTATGTGATTATACAGGTCGCTGTAAAACTCACACTAAATAGAAATCTTCATCAGACTAAATCTGATGAGCAGTTAAATAATTAGATATCCAGTTTATGATGAAAGTGTAGAAAAAAAGGCTTTTTTTTTTTTTTACCAAGCTAATAACTTTATTACTTTTTTTAAGTTTCCCATCTCCTTTTACTTAGAATTCAATCCTGTTGTTTTCATGTCAGTGAAAAAAGGACAAATCAAAACTTTACCTATAGTCTGTTTGGGAACAAGGTACCATTAATTTTCTCGTAATTAGATGTTTATTTTAAAAATTGACTGCTGCTTAGATAATAGTTTTACTTTGCTAAAGAGAACATATTCTTAATACACCACAGCACAAATAGCCATAATATGTCTTTGGGTTGTTTGATCAATACCAATAACTCTTGTCTCTATATGCTGTTGCTGTGGGGAAAGATCTTGTAGCAAGACTAATGATTTCTCGGCAACACAAATTACTAACATTTATATTTGCGGCAGTTTGCAGACCTTTGCTTTATCTAATTAAGATTTCTAATAACTTCTTTAGTTTCTCACCTTTTTGTGTGCTTTGCGATGCAAATCTGATACAAACTTCTGCTGAATATTTCAGTAAATTTAAAATTTGAGCCTCAGTAGAGGCGCACTTTGTTCTGACATCATACAGAGTTAAAATCAGCACCGTTCCCTAAGCTCTGTCTCTAGGCTAATGGTTTGTGGCACTCTTGCCCGCTTTGGTCCCTCCTCAATCACCAACCGGTGCAAGTGGCCCTGCAGGTGGCTGGAAATGAGGGCAGCAGTTGATTAGACCAGAGGATAGCGATATAATAGGCAGCTGGCAGCTTGGGATAAGAATAACTGCTAAAATACATCTGCAGAAGCACAGGTTCGTTTGACTGCTGCTCAAATGTTATGCCAGTGCTTTAATTCAGCCTTTTATTGAAATGTTGAAGTATTTTATTAATAATTTTCATCAATATTAAAATAATATATTGAATCCAAACTATATTTTGTCTGTCCAGATGAGTGCAGTTGTATAATTTGTGGGTAACTGAAGTGAAACATAGAGGAAACAATTACTCAAGTTCTTTTTATTATGATACTTAAAAAGAGCAAGGTAATTGGAAGAGTAAAAGCAGAAGGCCTATAATGTGTGGTCTGTTTTGCAGCTTTGCTAAAAAGTATGTGACATAAAAAGAAAGATGCCAAAAGCAAAAATTTAAGGAGGCGTAGGCGTTAAATCAGCAAACTGTATAGGGCAAACATCTGCAGAGTTAAATATCAAAGTGCCTTTTAAAGACATTTTATCATGTTGCTACTAGACACATGGATGATTGTAACTGAGATCTTAACCTTGGCTTGTTGTTGGAAGGTGAATCTTCCCACTCAAGTCTTTTACAGCCTCTCGAGGAAAGCGACATTCCTCTTTTCATCAACTCGCTGAAAAAAGGCATTCTCACAGCATGATGCTGCCACCACTATGTTTCATAGTAGATATGATCTGTTCCAGTGATAGTTTTAGGCCTTTTTTAAAATTATTTTTCATCCAGGAGTTCAATTTTGGTCTAATTAGACCAGCTTCTTGCACATGTTGTCTCCTCAACATGGCTTCTGCCAAACTACAAATCAAATTTCTCAAGGCTTTCTTCTTGCCACGAGAGCGGTGGATCTCTGCTGCTCCTCTGATTAATGCTTACCCTCTCCTTACCTCTTCTCGGAAAATTTGCAGTTGCGTGTATATACGTGTAAATGTACCGTTGCTAGACACTGGATTGACAGAAAATGCCTGCCATGTGTAGTTTTTCTTCTTTAAGAATTGCTTCCAGTTTCTTGCATTTCTTTCTCGATCAACTTTATGTCGCCCAAGTCGGTAATGAGGCGCAACATCTGACAGTTTGCTTATTTTTAGCTTCTCCTAATCCTGACATAAACCTGGTCTGAGTATAGTAATCCTCATCCTATCTAAAAATTGAGTTGTAATGTGCCATGAACTCAGCTAGATTTCAATTTTATTTGTTTTTACAACTTCTATGAAAACTATCAATTAAAGGAGAAATGGTGTAAAGAACACAAGTTTCACCTATTTTAGACCCCTTTAGGTGAAGGATTTTAATTAAAAATGTCTGAAAATTAGTTTCAAGTGCTACTCAGGTCTTTGATTTTAATTGGACTGGTGCTTGAGAGGTCTCTCTCTCCCTTTGCTATCACAAATTTACAGCACCATCACTAGATTCGCAGAGATTTGAAATTAATGCAGCTTAATAACACCTTCTTTAATTGGTTCCTAAACCACCCATGTATATTGTGTGCCAATTAATGTGACTATCCTAAAATGTTTTATTATCTACAATATGATTAGATCACCTCGGTTGTGGTTTCCACCTTTGGAGCAAATAAACAGATGGAAAAAGGAACAATGAACGATTCCAAAGCGTCATTTAAATACAAATACTTGCTATGACTAGCATACAGAAATAGGAGGTGAATGTCTGAATGGATGTTTTGTTGGGCTATCTCTGGAAGAATGGGAAGTGGTTGAAACTTGATAAGTGATACAATTTTTCCGGTGGAAGACAGAAAGCCAAATTGATTTCTCAGCTCCGATTTCATTTAGAGAAGAAGTTAGATGAGGGATTGTGAGGGCTTTTAAATCAATATCGGAATCAGTTTGTCCATGCGCGCTTGAAGCCCCGCTTATTGGAAATAGTCAGACCCTCGTAAGCGTACAGCGCAGCAGTGTTTAGTGGATTTGGACCTTCTGCCGGTTGCGTAACTCATACCACTTAGTCAGAAGCAGCAGCAGCAGTACTGTTCTGACTCAGATTGCTCTCTTCCAGCATCCTGCTTGTTTGAGGAGAATTTGATGTTGGATCTCAAATGGCTGTGTTTATGTCTGTCTGGTACTTGCCAGGCAGAATGTGTAAAAACATAAGTGATAACGTGCAGGTTTTTAACATCTTGGATGAACTCTTCAAAACTTTGAAAGAAGAAGTTATTTTAGATTAACTAAGCCGTCTTCTATAACTAGACATAAATTGATTTGCTCTAGAGGAGGAAGGATTGTGCGGGGCCTGTCGTGTTGACAGGAGGTGAGTTTTGGCGCGATTGGATGGTGACGTGTCATCTCACCCTCTCCTCCAAAATACCTGCTGTGAACTGAGTCAGCCTGGACACACTGGCCTCAGCAGGACTGCTGTCACCAGGGAAATGACCATCAACTCTGTTTGTCTAACTTGACCGTTCTTTCTCACCGGAATTTAAATAAGTGCCCTTCGTTTATTTTTGTTCAAACCTCTTCCCGGTCAGGTCTCGTAGGTGCTTGAAGGTCGGTTTTCATCAGCAATGTTAATTTGCTGTTTTCACATTTTACTGTGAGCTCACAGGGGCTCTTAAGAAAAAATATGATTTAGTTAAATTTGGGGAGGAAAAAACATTTGCAACCAGATAATAACATGCTCTGTAGTAAACATGACATTCAGTCGGATTGAACTTTTACTGCTTCAGGTCAGTTAGCATTACCAATTATTTCTGCTCTTCAAAAGCTAGAGCTTTCATACATTTCCTTAGTTTTGGATTCAGTTACATTTAAACTGTATGACATGGATCAAATGCTTCAGGGATTATTCAATAAGATTATCACAATAGTTGTCTGGAATTTTGGTTATTTTTATAGGGTGCCTTGCTCACACACTCACTTTCAACTCTGTCCACAAAATTTGACCACAAGGGGTGAAAGTGAACTATGAGCGATGCAGATCTTCGGTGTGAGCTTCTGCCTCTAAAGTGTTTTATGTTGGGCTACTGTAAAACAACATCATTACATAACATAACATCACACAGGAAACACGCTCGTTTTAAAGGTGTGCCCTGTATCATCTCAGGTGCCATTCATCATCATGTCACTAGCTGAGAACAGGTGACCTTTACAAAGCACTACAAGCATTCACGATGCAATTAAATCCAGACTGTTATGCTGAAGGATGCAAGGTGAGCTTTTCTGGTTGTCACAGATACAATGATTATATATATAAAAAACGTGATAAGCTTGATTATTTAATTATTCATGCAGAGAAACCATGTACATCTAAAAAAATGACGAGCACTTTGGATGATAAAGTATGAAACGGAAATTGCGTACTTTAAAATGCAATTATCTACTGTCAAATATAGAGTTTAGTTTGATGTTACCTTTATTTAAATGATCACACTCTCATGTATTCCAGCTAAATAAATTGGGGGAACTATTGCACAGGTTACCCTTAATGACAGTGAAAAGTGAATGTGTCAGAGAGAGGAAATGAGCAAAGTCAACCTCTGTCCCCTCAATCACCACCCAACATCTTCTGGGAACAAACAGCAAGTCTGAAAATAAAAGCACCGCAGAGAAACAGACAAATAAATCAAATGGCTGATTCCTGGAAACATGTCTCCTCTATTTATTACAAACTACTACCAGATACACTAGCGGTTCTCAACGTGGGCGGTACCGCCCCCCAGGGGGCGTTCAGAGGACGGCAGGGGGCGCTGGCGGACATTTTTACAAAAGGGGGGGGCACTGGGAGTCCTTTGGGAGGCGTTTGGTCGAAGGTAAACTTTACACCTTAAATGCACAACAATGCCAGTTTAGACTTTGAGCAACTTGCTAAAACTGTATTGTGTAACATTAAACCATGCTTGGCTGCAACTGTATCGATGGCAGCTCTTCTTCTATTCAGTGTTTGTTAGCTGCTGTTAGCTTTTGGCGCAGCTCCGTTGGTAGCTTCACCGCATCAGTTCCAGAAGTGATGTTGCTGTGATTCACTTTGTCTGGTATTTTTGAACATATGCTTTGGCAGTTCTGTGATCATGTTAAGCAGCAACTTATATTAAAAAGTGTTTTATTTTCATTTGAAAGCTGCCCGCCTCCATGGAAGGACAACAGAAAATCGCTTTTATAAACATGTAATTAAAATCACGATCCCCTCACTGTGTATCCCTCTGAAAAATGAACCCATTTAAATAAAAAAATCCCTCCATGGGTGATACCACGATAGAGAGCGTTCATTTTATAGCGTTAACACCGGTGCTGTAAGTGGTCCGGTATGAAACGGGGGTGATAGAACAACACAGCACTTTTAAATTTCAATAATCAGAATGCAGAAATTGTTTCCGTTGTTTTAAAAGGTTTATGTCAGTCTGCCTTTTCCCCATTGATACGCTTCCCGACCGCCCTGCACCTTAGGGGGCTAAAAAAACAAAAACAAAAACGACGCGCACATTGCGCAAAACTGAAACAGGAGAAGCGGGACATAAAACGGAGTGAAAACCGAGAATCAACAGTGAAAAATCAACACATGATGTGAAACACATGACCATTAGGCGGCGCAGCAGCTGATGAGATTACTGGTGGTCAATAAACGATAAAATAAATGTAGCAACAGGAAAGAAACTAAAGCGGACATAGCAATAAACCAAAAGAGGATAATACTAATAAAAAAAAAAAACTAAATGGAAATGAATGAAGAACAAAATGCAAGAATAAACTAAGAACCTAAAGTAAATACAGAGGAATAAACTGGTGTGGCAAGACCTTTCAAGCAATAATTAATACAGAGGACTGTATGACAAGAATAAACCAGATAAAAGGTAAAATAATATTGTTGAAATGCCATGGGTTTGTTGAGACCATATCTAATACTGAGAATAAATATATCTTACAGACCATAACGGTAAAGAACTGATCACTTATTTATGTTTTTAATTACATTTGATATATTTATTTCTTCAATATTATTTTTCATGTCAGTGTTAATGTGATGAGGCTGATGACTCCATGACACTTTCAATTTGACTCATTAGGATTTGATTAAGAACCAGATTTGTTCTTTGTAATTTCTGTCCAGTAAAACTATTAATCTATAAATCAATAGAGAGGTCTATATAAAGATATAATCCATGTTTCTGTCTCATATTTGTATGGCATTAAAATGATCTGGAACTTTTGTTTTTCCACTGAAAGCTCTGGTTTGCACAATAAATGCCATGTGGCTGAAATTTTATGGATGATGCTCTGATGTCCCATTGTCCTGAAGGCAGCACAGAGCTGCAGCACCAGAAACTGACAAACACTGAAGAGAAGAAGAGTTATGATTAATGTAGTTACAGTTCTATCCATGTTTTAATGTTGCAGAGCTCAGTCATTTTGCAAATAGTTAAAAGTTTAAACTTGTTTAATCTTGCACAAAATGTGCAAGATGTTCAACATGTTGAACATCTTTTATCTGGTCATTTTGTGCAAGATTTAACAACTAGAAAATGGCAAAGAACAATAATATTTTTTTTCCACTCTGATTGGCTGCTGTTAGGCCTACTGATTTTAACTTGAATGTTCATTGCATTTTTCTTAGACGCCCGTGAAAATAATTTCTATTCCCATGACTTTTTGTTCTCTGGGAAATTATTTTTGATGATAAATACAGAAACGAGCATAAAAATCAAAACATCTACAATAGTAATAGTAATATTAATGATAAAATAATGGTCAGTGCAAAGTAGCCTACAAATTCTTTGGTGGGGGGCGGTGAGGGACCTGGATAAAGGTTAGGGGGGCGCTGGCCCAAAAAAGGTTGAGAAACACTGAGATACACAAACCAAGCTAGATCTAGTATTTTAATGCGTCACATACATTTTACGTCAAAATCTTGCAACCAAGGCTGATTTAATTTTTTGTACCAATTTGTCTCAAGACAACAGCATTTAGTCAATAAAATGTGGTTACAGACTGAAATATTCACGAGGAAATATTTATAATCGGATTGAATCTGGGACTGAAAAACAATTCCAGACTGAACTATTTACTATAGATTTTTAATAAGGACAAATATGATATTCAACTTCCCGACCCCACTGAGGGAAAAAGGGTGCAAGAAAATGGATGGATGGATGGATGATATTCAACTGAAATACCAGCAGGGAATTAAAATCAAAAAACGTGTTTGTGTACAAATCCATCTTTTCACCAAGAAAAGCTGTCAGCGCATTTATAGACAAACACTATGTCACTTCCTTTATGATAATGCTACATGTATGGAGGGAGGAAAAATTATTACTTTGAGTTTTTAGGCCAGTGACACCCTCAGCCACAGAAAGCTAAGACTAAGACCTATACTAAAAAAATTTGTATTAGATTATATTTTGTAATAAATATAATCTAATACTAAAATTTTATATGCAAATCACTTTAGTTCAGTGGTAGAGAAAGTACTCAAAAAAATTTACTTAAGTAAAAGTACAAATACACAGTCAAAAATGTACTTAAGTAAAAGTCAAAGTACCACATTAACATTTTACTTAAGTAAAAGTAAAAAAGTCCTGGCTTTTAAAAATACTTAAGTATTAAAAGTAAAAGTACTCGCTGAATGCATTACCTAATCGCTAATATCATTAAGTGTGCCGATCGTATTTAATTTTAATACATCAGAAATGTGCCATTTTAATGAACACTACCACAGATTAAACATGTTCTTATTGTGTTTATTCTCTGTAACAGTTTAGACTTAGATATGTGATTCTATGAATCATAATTTCAGGGATGGAAACATTTTGTCTCCTGTCCTAACATAGCATGAACTTCATTAGTCACATTTATTTAGAAAGAAATCTAACTGAAAGGGGATGTAAAGACGGTGCGGGCTGGGTGGAGGACATGCAACCAAGGAGCCATGTAGCAGAGTTGTAGTCAAGACCACCGAACCCGAGACCAAGACAAGCGCCCCGCGCTAAATGACACAATAACATTAAGTTTACCTATCAAAATTGGTTTTCAGATTGATCTGAAAGATCCACATTCCCATAAAAACACCTAGATATTAAATACTTAGAGCTGAAATATATTTAACCAGTATCAATTAAAACTCACTTCATTCTGTTTTGCTTTCATCGCTGTGCTACAATCCGCAGAGGTCTCCTGCTATTCCTAGAAAAATAACGCCCTGGGCGGTTGCCCATATTGCATATATCAGAAACCACAACTGAAACATCGCAATTAACAGTAAATAACGTTCAACTATGAACACTGTCCAACGGCGCAACAAGTACTAAGCAGAATGAGCACCGTGACTGTTTTCATCCTCCCTCCCACTGCGATGTTTGCCACCATGACAGGAGACGAAATCAATCAATGAGCAATGAGCATGCTCTGTGTTCATACGTTCAACTTTTACTTATTCAGCGATTAAATGAATGTCTATATATATATATATATATATATATATATATATAGCTACCGCAGTGTACACAAGAACAAAGAACGGCTCTCAGTGAGGCTTCAGTCCTTAGGACTTAGTAAAGATCCGTCCAGAAGAATCGGATCGTTCCTGAATGTCATATCACTATATTGCAGACTTTGGTCACAGCGTTGTCCCATATGTGCGACACCTCAGTCAACACCTCCACACAATAATTCAGCGCATGAGTGACAACTTTTTTTCATCAGATGCAACATGTGTCTCTCTGTACAGCTAGCTTTGCTAGCATCACGTCCACAGATCTTACCTTTCTTTAAGCTTTCCTTCCAAGTGACGCTAAAAGTTGGACGAAGTCCCCACCGTCTGTGAAAGCGAAGCGCTGCTGATTTTACATGTCGCCATATCAATTTATGCAGCGCTATTATATTATAGACAAACATGAGCTCCGAGTGCGAGTAAAGGTGGAGCCGATGGGTGACAACAGACACTAAGTCACGTTATTGCTCGGATTTTACGGCGCCACCTTAAATCCCTGAACTTCACATTTTAACGGAAGAAAAGAGCAACGCGACTTGGATGTAACGAGTAACGCGACAGTTTTGTAGAAATGTAGTGAAGTAGAAAGTACAGATACTTACTGTAAAATGTAGTGGAGTAAAAGTAGAAAGTCCCCATTATTAAATCTACTTAAGTAAAGTACAGATACACGAAAACTGTACTTAAGTACAGTAACGAAGTACTTGTACTTCGTTACTTCCCACCACTGCTTTAGTTGTACCATACACAAGGTGAAGAACCTCCCAAAACCTAGTCTAATCTTTGTGTCACACATTGATTTTCACAAGTACAACAAAACAAGACAGAAACGGAAAACTCACACAAAGACCTGGAAAGGTAGGGGCTGTACAGCATGTCAAGGACCAGAGATACAGTCATCACGACGTCGGTAATGACACAGTGATAAACTATTCTGGGTAAAAGTCAACAGTGCACTGCTAAAGGTGACAGTGACAACTAGGTAGGACAAAAGTGTCTTCGTGTCTTTGTCACTCTGAGGGATCAGGTGCTGAATCAACTAAAATGGATCAGCTAATTAAATGTGTACATTTCATTTCATCATTAGTGGTAAAGGCATCGTGGTATAATTGTTTTTCTTTGTTTGGCAAAGTTGTGGTGTCTCAACAGTACATTTCTGAGTATTCTCTACACAAACTGATTTTATTAAGAAAAAGTCATATAACTGTTTCAGTTAAACAAATTTAATATCAGAAACTAACCTGAGTTAATGAACAACACAGCTTTCAGATGACAATTTCATTATCTTGGCCACAAAATAAGATATCTTTTGCAGAATCATTTTAGTTCTAACGTGTCAATGAGTTTATTTCTCTCTTCCCACATTTCTTTAGAGCAAGGCATATTGTGTATTGCTTTTTCAGCTCTACTTTTCCATCTTTCCATCTACTTTCCATCCAAATGAACTTGTTTTAGTGGCAAATGTGCATATTTTTTTTATCAAAAGTGACAGACTGTGTAAGAAGACCGGCTGAAGCTGGTGAGAGTCATTATCCACGTTGAAATGAGTCCTGTACCGCTATGGGCTGAAGGCCACATGCGGAGGAAGAAGCCATTGCTCCAAAAGCAACTTAAAAAGCCAAATTACAGTCAGCAAATGCACCCATGGAGTCACAGTCTGATGAAATTAAAACTGAAGTGCTTGCCCAGGATGACAGTTGTTACATTTGGATGAAAGTAGATGGTATAATAGATGGTATTATGAGGAAAGTACATGATACAGAAATATTGGAGTGACATCTGAAGTCATCATCTGAAGTCAGACATTGCAGCTTGAGCACAAATGGGTCATCCCAATGGATGACGACCTTAGTGCCTAGTTCACACAGCAAGGTTTTTAAGTTGTCGGCTGATTTTCAAAACATAAGAGATCCCCGCACATGACAAAAAAAAACAACTAATCATAGATATAGCAGGTTGGTCCTCTACTATTTGATATTTAGCCACAAACATTCAGATCTTGCAAAATCTCTTGAGGTCAGGCAATAGTTCAGAATAAACAATCATGGCTGACAAGGAAGAAACAATAACGATTGTAACCATGTGACTCCTCCTGGCATTTTTGTGTGGGTTTGAAGAAAGGATATAAATGGATTCTATCCTTTCGATAGTTTGTGGACTAAAAGAGAGAGAAAAAAAACGATATAAAAAGATTTCTCTGACATCCAGCGAACTTCCAGGTGCGGCGTCGTAGTTGTTTTGTCTCCTGTATGTCGGATTCTCCTGTGGTTTTTTTCTTCACTAGTTTCATTTCTGTCATTTAGTTCTTATTTACCTTTTTATTTCTTACTCTTAATTGATACTGCCATACCTTTTTCACATGTAATTCAGATACCCTGTCTCCATCACTCACTGTAACACCATTATGCCCTTCAGATGCCACTTGATACCACAGAGATTAGTGTTGGGCCTGTTGGAATTCAGACGCTTTTATCCAATAATGCACAAATTAAATTATCCTGCCAGTTCCGCCACGATTCTTCTGTTTCGTCATCCTCTGCACTGGAATCAGGAATGTTGGCGTCTTCAATAAAGGTCTGCTCAGCTTGGCCACTGTATTTTATGTAATGCGACAAACTGAGTGTTCTGATTCAGCAATTCACAAATAACAAGATATAGGTAGGATTACAATATCCAGAATCATTTAGTCATCAAATTGTTGATTATTTGAATAATTAGACACTGTTAAAATGTTTGACGATTCTCGTTTGGGAAAGTTTTGAAGAAGAAAATGTTCTACATATTTGAAATAAATTGTCATTAGGTGCTTATTAGCCACACTGCACAGCTATTTATTTGTATTCAAGAAACCGGTGTAAAAAAAAAATATTATCAGCTCCTGGTTTCTTTCCTGCTTGTACCAAAGTTTCCTCATTGTTTAATTTCATGTCATCATCATTCTAAGAAGAACTGCATAGAGCTGTGTGATGTGGTTAGAACATTTTTAGAACGAAATAAATGCGTTTTCTCCAACTATTTATTATAATTCTTAAAATCTTTATCTATGTGTAAACATTTTTAAGTTAAATTGCAAATATTTACTGCAAATTTGAATAACTATCAGATATACATGTATAAGGATATATAGTACATGCTCACATCCCTGTTTTTATATAAAAGTGGCATTACACATCGATGTAAACTTTTATCACCTTTTATGTTTTTCATTTTCTCAAATTAGGTTAAATTTTGGTCCAGTCCAAACACCAGCAAGTTTTTACTCTGAATATTTAGACGACCAAAAGTTTTAGGAAAGCTAAACATGAAGAGGGCTTTTATTTTTTAGCCTAATGAGTCCAAGTATACATCCACATCTACAGAAGAATCAATATATTTCCATACAATCAGACAAACACTGAGGAACATTGCAGAACATTACACACAATGCAAAATATTATTTGGACAAATGGGTGGGATGGATGGATGGGCAAATATTAATAAGTTGATGTTATGTGATGGTAGACTTTTACCCAAGCAACCTTAATGCTTTTTAAAAAGTTTTTTCAAGAAAGTTATACTCCAAAGCTTTCCATATCGTCAGAATTCATAATCTATAAATGAGTTCTGCTTGTTTTTCATGTGAGCCTTTTCCAGTAGAAAGTTAACGGCTTTATCTGAAAGAAACTTGCAACAGACCTTAACAATAGTAAACTAAGAGATGAAAGGGAAAAAAAAAAATAAAATCAAAGCCCCAGAAATGTTTTCTGCCTGAAACATATTCTAAATAAAAGTGAATCGAAAAGCAAAAAAAAAAAAATCTGGTTTTATTTTTTGTCATAATTACATATTTTTTTGGTGTGAAAGAAATTGATTTAATTAAACATTTACTTTTTTTGCCTGAAGATAATTGAAGAAAATTATTGATACAATAGTAGAGCAAGAAAAAATAACTTCGCAAGACACATATAATAACCTCTTTTGTCTTGTCCAGGTAAACGGAGGGGAGTTATTGTTCTGAGCAAAGTGATGGTTGTGTTAGATAGCTAAGTAAAACTGTTGGTCCACAAGATCAGCTTGCTGCTTTTATGAGCTGTATTGGCTGGATGGTTCTGAGGAGATGAGTCTACGTTAAAATGTCTGCTGTGATTCACATCCAGTCAACAGGAGGCAGGCTGTTCACTAAAAGCCACGTTAGTTACGCAACAAAAGGGCTTCGTTGAGCTTCACAATGATTCAGAGCAGTCAGAAGAGGAGCTTTTCTGTTGCATAACTAGCTGCTGACACCTCCGTGTCACTTTCAGCTTCGCACACTCCAGCCCTTGATTTAGTAAAAACCCAAAACAATACACACTCCTCTTGTCTCTGGCTGTAAAATCTCCTCGGATTAGTCACGCCGAATGCTGCTCTGAACTTCACGCTTTGTGGCTTCAGAGCAGTGGAGTCGGAGATGAAATACACAATAGGTGGTCAAGAAAACAAGCAGGCAACATACAGACGGTGACAAAGACACTTATTTACTAGTATGTTCAGAAGCTTGTTTTGGCGATTTGAGGAGATGCAGCAATATGCCATTTTGCTTCTTATATATTTGACCTTTGATTTGTGTGTGATGGATTAGATGATAGCCGTATTAAAATTAAGGTGGACGTATGTTATCCTGATGTCTTTGTTGTTATGCTTTTCAGGCACGCTACAAACAGAGTCTGGACCCCACAGTGGACGAAGTGAAGAAACTTTGCACGTCACTGAGACGCAACGCCAAAGAGGAGCGAGTCCTCTTCCACTACAACGGCCATGGAGTTCCACGGCCCACCGTCAATGGGGAAATCTGGGTTTTTAACAAGGTAGAAAACACAAAAGACATCATCAGAATTCTTTGATTTACCTTTAAAGTTTACACATATTGAGTCATTAAGTATAAGTGTAATTTGACAATAAGTATATGAAGGGGGAATAATCTATTTTGTTTTTGTTTTTATGATTAGATAGAAAAAAGTAGAATTAAAGCAAAGTTTGCAGGACGCAATAACAACCAGATTAATTTTATTACCGTCTGACTCTACTGTTGGGTCCTGATGTCACCTGTTTAATCAATTTTAAAGGTAATTTATTTATTGTTACTATTAAACTAAAATCTCCAGCATGGGGAAAGTGGGATGATCTCGGCTTTTCTTGACAAAAGACATTGCCAATCTTTCCATGGTCTTTATGCCTGACAACACAAATGAACAAACTCATCACCTTGACCATAAAAGCAAAGAGAAAAGCTGAAGATGTATAATCATAGAAATGTTATTTCTAATTTTTAATCTCTGATTTTGATAGCTCTGACTTACCAGTTGTTTTTTCCTGAAAAATCTTAATGAATACATTTAAAAATGTTTTTTTTTTATTTTTATTTTTTTACTTTTTGGATTAATTGAACATTTAACTGTATTTGCAATAGAATTCTCTAAAGTTAAACTATGATATGCTCAAAAACAGGACTGATTAACAGTTCTGACTTTGCATCATTGTAGACAATACAATAATAAGACAACCACCACAAGGAGGTAAAGTTATAAAAGATCATAAAAAAAGAAAGCAGACTTTTCAGAGTGTTGTTTCTAAACATATTATGTGAAAGTTGAGTGGAAGGAAAAGGTGTGGATATAAAAGGGCACAATCAGCAGGGATAGCTGCTGAGAGGATTGTGAAGCACAAGCAGAGCCCATCCAGTATGAGGGAGATTTGTGAGGTGTGGAGACCAGATGAAGTCAGAGCTTCAAGAGCCTCTGCACTCAGACGTATTTAGGACGGGTTCAACCACTCCTGAACAATGGACAACATCAGAAATATCTAATCAGGACTAAGGACAAAAAAGGACCAGTTATCATTTTCTTTAAAGGTAGAATTACATTTTGTTTTTCATTTGGTCCCAGTATCTGGAGGAAGAGTGGAGAGGCACAAGATTCATGTTGCTGGAAATCCAGTGGAAAGTTTTTGGATGATTCTGGGAGCATCTGCTGGTGTTCGTCCAAATGTTTTATCACATCCAAAATCAAGCTTCACATAGATGCTGATTTCATCTTCCAGCAAGACCTCATACTTGCTCACACTGCTAAAGGCCCTGATAAAGTCTGTAGCAAACACGTTATACCAGCTTGATTGGCCATCAAACTCCACGACCTGAACCCGTAGTGCCTGTGGAATATTTTCTAGGGGAAGACGAGATGCACCAGAGGCAACAATGCAGATGGGCCCTTAAAAAAGCTTGGGATTTCTTAACACCCAAGCAGAACCACAGATTGAGCGCCTGAAATAAATTAACTTCTTGCCGGAATTGAAGTTTATGGAGATGAATCTGTTCATTTTACATCTTTATCTTTTTCCTCTGAAGCACTGCAGTGCTCCCTGTTGCAGCTAAACATCACCTGGCGGTGTATAAAGTTAAACTGTGAAAACACAAAATCTTACCGAGTGCTTTTGGTCTAGTTTCTAGTGCAAATATCTTAGTACCCTTGAAATTGGACGAAACTAACCTATTAGTAGCTTTTCAGTAAGATATAGGAGCTTGTTTTAAGTAAATAATTCCGAATTAAACTGGCAAGTGAAATAATCTGCCAGTGGGATTAGCACATTTTCATCAATATTAAAGAATTATTGATTTAATACAAGCTCGTATATCTTGCTGAAAAGTTACTTGTAAGTTGTTTTTTTTCTTATTTCAAGTGCATTGAAATATTTTGCACTAGAAACTACGTAAATCAAAAATACTTGGTAAGATTTTGTGTTTTTCCTGTGTAAATTTCGGATATAATAAATGAACTTCCTACGCTCTGCATGTTTGCATCACTTGCACCTTTCAACCCTTTTCCCCCACTTCTTTAATCAGCGGTTTCCATCAAGCAGATGCCTGGTGAATAATTGAACACTGTAGAAATATATAAAAGTGACTTATCAGCAGCAACACGATGCACCAAATCTCACACCCCTCTCCTCTCTTTCTGCTTTTCAGAATTACACACAATACATCCCGCTGTCCATCTACGACCTGCAGACGTGGATGGGGAGCCCGTCCATTTTCGTTTACGACTGCTCCAATGCGGGAATTATCGTCAAGTCGTTTAAGCAGTTCGCCCTGCAGAGAGAACAGGAGCTGGAGGTGAGGGAGCTTCAGCAAAACCACTCATGGTTTACGACATGTTGCTGCACAGGAGCAATGAAATACAAGCTGGGATTTAACAGGAGAAGCCGACGTTCTAAAATATGAGATGAGTCTTTCAAACACAGAGTTAGCGAGCAGTCTGATAGAACGAGATGAAGTGTTGGTATTTAGGAGTTATTAGACAGAAACAGGGAGCGTTGCTACTCAGCACACAGGACCTGTACAGAAGTTAAGGAAGTCTAACCTAAATGGTTTGTTCCCTTTATCCATTAATGCGAACTTTCCACACAATGTGGGAATGTCTGGATTTTAACTTCAGTTTTCCAGATTTGAATAAAATATGTTTATATTATCAGATGTTGCTTTCTTTCTCATAGACTAAATGTTATTTCAATCTTGTCTCATTTTTCTCTCCCCGTCTTTCTGTCCTTAATTTCTTTCTTCTTCTTTTCCTCTGTCCTATCTTCCTCTATCATGTCCTTTTTCCCCCCCTTCTATCCTTCCTCATGTCCTCATGTTTTTTTTTCTTCCTACGTGACCTTCCTTTACCTCACATGTCCTGTAATGCTTCTTTTCTTCCTTGTGAATTTACTCTTCTCCTCATTACTTTTCGTTTTTCTTCTGTCTTACCGTTTATCCTTCTTTATATCATTTCAAAATATATTTCATTTTTTCTTCCTCCCTTCTGTCCTTCGTCTTTCATCCTTGTGTATTTTATGCTTTCCTTCCTTTTTTATTTGTCCTGCCTTCCTTCTTTACTTTTTGTCCTTCTTTCATTGTGTCCTTTTGCTTGTTCCTTTTCTCATGTCATTAATTATCTTGATTCTTCCTTTTATTTAATCTTTCTTATTTATTTTCATCCTCTCTTCCTCCTAATTTCACTAATTTCATACTTCCTTTTGTTGTTTTTCTTCCTTATTTCTCCTATCCTTCTGTCCTACTTCTCTTCCATCTGTCTTTCTTCTCCTTCCTCCTGCCCTTTCATAAGTGTATCATCCTTCCTTTCTTCCTGGTGTGCTTCCTTCTTTCCTAGCCTCATTTCTCCATTGTTATCCTGCTCTATCTCCATCCATCCATCCAGAACGCCTGACTCCTGGGAAATTTCAGTCTCAAAAAGTATGAATTTTTTACATGACGAATATGTAGGAACTCTTCAAGCAATCCATCACTGCTTCAGTCTTTTCAACACTTCACCTTTTTTATTATGTTGTCTCATCTTTTCTCCTCTGGCTGAAACTAGCAATGTGAATGCCTGATGAGATGGCGCTGTCATTTATTTTAATTATTCATAAAGAAGTTTTTGCCAAACTGTAGATTAAGGGGGAAAAAAAAAAAAAAAAAAAAAAAAACGACAGTGAGGAAATAGGAGGATGTACAGTGTGGAGCTGGAAGTTGGCAAAGAGGAGCCACGGTGAATGCTGCACTCCCTTTTAAAAAGTAAAGGTGAAAGCAGCAGATAAACTGCTGAGTCGCTGTAATGCCTGTGTTTGCCCTCAGATTAACCTGCTGTGTTCTGAGCGTTTCATGAGGTCATAGAAGGATTGTGGGTAAACATGCTTTAAAATCCTTTTCCTCCACTAAATTAGCACTTTGATTCCCTCAAAAGGTGTTTTCTTTGGAGTAAAACGTGTCAAACACAAACTGAGGAAACTCCCAAAAAAACATCTGCAGGTACATAGTGATGTTGTAGCCCTGGGAGGGAGGACAAATGTCGACGTTCTTTCTTTATGTGTACGTGCTTTTAATTTTTTCCTCCATGTCCTCTTGCATACAGAAATGAAGATTTTGATCATTCTTCTCTACACAACGTCTGTAGATCAGTAGGTTTCAATCCTGGTCCTCTGAGCCGACTCTTCCTCCTTCTTCAGATGAGTCTCTGCTCCAGTACACATGATTTAAATTACTACATTACGTAAACAAGTCACCAAGAAGCTTGTTAATCACACATTGATCAGGTTGGGTGTGTGGCAGCAGGGAAACGTCAAAACACAACAGTAAAAGCATTTACAACAGTGGATCCTCTGGGTCACAAAGTAAAAGATTTTCTCTTTCACTGCCATCTTGATTTGTGTTCACACATCAGATTTTAGAGCTTAGCAAACCTTATTGTCAATCTGTTCCTTAATGTTTCTGCTTTTCACAATATGAGGACTTCTTGTTTAATTACATCAATATGTACGTTTATTGTTCAATTGTGGCTTAGTTGTGTGTTACAAATGTTACTACTTAAACGTAAAAAAAAAGCCTAAAGGGGGTTTAAATAGGCTTTGTACCTACACAGAAAAGACTGGGTGCCTTTTCCAATAGCAAGTAGGAAAATAAAACTCTGACTGCTATTGAAAGTTTATTTATGAGAGCGCTCCTCTTTACACTGTAGTGCTGTTTTTGTCAAATTGATTCCATAAAACCTGGGATGGGACAAGGCAGCAAATGTTTGATTGATCATTTTTATACTTCTATTTACATTTTCTATAACAGTTAACACTATACCTTAAGGAGATTTCCTGCGTTGTTGCATAATAAGTTTTCAGTCCCAAAGCTTTCAGGTTCAGCCGTTAGATTTATGCAGGAAGTAAGCTCAAGAAATAATTTAGTTGGATGCATGGGAAGTTGCATAATATCCATACGCAATATCACTTTTCCTCTTTGGTACCTGCACTACCCACTCTCTTTAACAGGAAGTATGTAATAGGGTGATGTAATGGAAGATTAGCATAAAGGTGGTGACTTCCAAATGGTTCCCAATCTTTCAGGAGAGGATCAGCAGAGCCTTATGAAAGTATCCATGCCTCTTCTGAATACTTACTTTGATACAGAAAATGAAATCCAGTGTAAGCTGTCAGAAGTTACTAAGGTACGGAAGAATCCATCTGTGAGTAATTTATTTGTAAGTTACTGCTGGTCTGTGAAGGCCACAGCGTCACATAGGTCAAAAACCATAGCAGACAGGTCAGGGGTTAATTTGGGGAGAATTTATAGAAGCACTGTTCATCTGTGAAAGAAAAAGAAAACCATTATCTAAAAAAAAGCCTAAATAAATAAATAAATTGATTTGCAGTTTGTCACACAGTGTAATGTCTAGTGGAAGATTAACACCACACATCAGTCTAAATACCTCTCCACAGTGAATCGTGGTGGTGGCAGCATCATGCTACTGGCATGCTTTTCTTCAGCAGGAACAGGGAAGCTGGTCAGAGATGATAGGAATGCAGAAAAGACAAATGGAGAACAATTCTGGAAGAAAATATGTCATACATGCTGCAAAAATCCTGGAGACTGTGGAAAAGGTTCACCCTCCCTCTGGATGACATTCAAAAATGTCCAACCAGATCTACAACAAAATTATTTAGATGAATGGCCCAGTTAAAGTCCAGGCTGAACTGAGAATCTCTGTCAAAGCTGGAAAATTCATAATCTCAATCACTCCTAAAGTCCTTGTATGTGAAGGAGAGTGTGAGATAATTCCAGTCTTTCGTTGCTTAATGCTTAAAGGATGAAGCTGTGATCAAACGGTGGTTCAGCACAGTATTGATTAGCAGTCAGTTATAAATGCACCTCTGTTTTTTGTTAGCTTGTTTGTTTGCTTAAAAAGAAACATACAATTCCCCCATCACTTTGATCGAAATTCTTCTTTTTTCCCTGATCTGTTGTACAGAAATGGACAAAAACGGATTGAAGCTTGCAGCTCTTTTGTCACAGTTTATAAAAAGTTCAAGAAGTGCGTTGCTGAAAAGGGGGATCGTCCTCCTTAACATGCACAGATAGTCTCTGTGTTGCAGCACATTCATTCTGCACATCACTGGTCCCAAGCAGAGTCATCCAACCACACAGCACTGAGGAACGGACAGCCTCTCAGCTCTCACCCAGAACGACAAGCTTGACTTCACCAGGGACCGTTTTACTCGAAAACGCTGTGATGCAGATCAAGTGCTGGGTGAGATTAGGGAGGCATGACAGAGGGAGGGGTGTGTTTTATCACCTCCTCCCATTTCTGTATTATGAACCTCATGTGGACAATGCAGTGCGTGCGTGTGTGTGTGTGTAAGTGTAAGAGATGTGTACTGAGTGCACAACCATAGGGCCACCTGCTTCCTTTTAAAAATCTCATCACTTCCTGTGAGCACTCAGCGAACATGCTTGTTGCATTAGCAGGGAGTAAAATGTGTGTGATGTTGATAAGGAATCACTGCAGCTCTTACATCTCCTGCTCTCTGGGTGTACTCATGTTTGTGTGTGTTGTGGTTTTGCTGTTTCCAGTACGCTAACATTAAGCCGTCTTCCCTCCCCCCCCCCATGTAATATTGCAATAAATAATGCATGCATAGCTCTTAAACTGTAATTCTCAATTAGCGTTTCACATGGCAGCTCTCTTCTGCTGAGAACATCTGAAATCCTCTTCCTGTGAAGAATTAGTTTTGTAATTTAACGTTGCATTTATGGAAAAAAAAAAAAAAAGGAGTCTTCAGCAGTTATATCCTGCCGTATTGTCCCAAGTGAAAGCAAAAAAGAAAAAAAAAAAGAAAAGAAGGCTGTCATTATGATTTTCATGGTAATTTCCCAGATTACAATATGCTAATGTGATAATTACAGTGGATGCTTGGCATTAATCAGCTTGTGCCGGCGGTGCTGTTGTGTTTACCGTCAGGATTATCATGGCTGGCAGTGACACGCTTTCTTTCACCAGATGATGTTCTTAGGCTAACGCACCGAGAGGCATTAGACGCACGCACTACTTTGTGATTTATTTCTCCGCAAGCAGGATCTCCTAATTAGCTGAAGGAGGAATTATGTCGTAACAAGATTGGCGGAAATCCATCTGAGCGGCACCAATCGTACGCGCCCGCAAAGTGCTTCAAAGGGGAGAGAGAAATGTGTTTGATTCAACAAGAAGGAAGACAGTGGCACACCTTGCCACCGCTCTATTAGTTGAGACCATTTTTCTTTTTAATATCATTATTTATTCATGTGTGCAGAGCCACTGTTAGAGCTATGTGTTAAACACATAATGTAATGAGATCTGAGCTTCACCCTCCTTTTTTGGCCCTCTATTACAGAGCCTATTAATGAGTTATTGGACTTGTAGAGAGAAGCATATACAGCAATAAAGTGTTCCTATATAAATCTATGCAGCTCCATTACAAGGATATCTTTAAAGTTTAATAAGCTTTACTGGAAGCTGCAGTTGAACGAGCAAAATGAAATAGTTTCCTCTTACGTTTTTTGGTATCTGTGACAAAACCTCCTATTTTTTATGTTGTTGTTGTCGTATTTCACCAAGAGTCTGTTGCTATTGGTTGTGCATCACAAATCACACTGCTTGCTCTCTCCAGAGCAAATCTCCAGTGGTTTCACTGCATGAGGTGAAAGTTGGAATTTTTAAGCTATAATGCATCCAGCTTTGACTGTTTCACAGCAAGTAGCAAGTGTAGCTGCATGGAGCTTACTTCAGTACCACTCTTCATAGGTGTTTTGCATGCATCCCCTTATCCAATGAGTCTGTTTTAACCTGTTCATATGGCTCAGGAGCAACGCTGAAAACTGAGGGCTGAAACAGCCTTCAGCCACTTTGAAATTATGGTTGTTTGTGGTCAGAAGGACACAGATTTTTGTAGGTTTGACTGATTTGCAAGTGAATATGTTCAAGTGAAGATGGGTGTGTGGCAGTGTGGAAGGAAAATTGTGACGTTACATTTAAATGCAGGTATTAGTTGATGCACTGTGGAGTCATTTATAATCCTGTATATAAATAAGCAGACTAGAGTGTGGATGGTGTCTTCAGCAGGAAATGAGGAGTCTTTTTAGTCGGAATGTAGTTCATTTTGTGTGGATGGTATAATTTCAGCATCAACTCTGATATTCAAGCTTCTTTCATTTTAATGACTGTTAACTTGGAGATGATGAACGCACTTTAGTCTTTTATTGACAAGACCACGATTGATGAAACCATTCTGTTTTCATTATTAAAATCTATATGTATATATAAGCTTGCTGTCACATACACTTTTAAGATTTATTAGTGGATAAATAGATCCTGTTTTTTTTCTTACACAAATTGACAAAAACACTTTACTCTGTCACTTTTTCCAATTGATTACCCAAGCTTTTCCTCCTTGGCTCCCTGATTTCCCTAAAGTGTTTGCAGAAACAGAGGAGTTTTAGCACTTTGCATCTCTGTTTCCAATATTTTGTTCTTCAATTTAAAGAGATGCTCTTAAATCTCTCTTTATCAACCGATTTTCTAATTTGAGATGTTATATTACACACGAGAGCAGCCTAAAGCATTTGGGGATGTAAACTCAGATGACTGAAATTTAAACCAGGTTTCAAAATAGAGGCGGTTTTTGTGATTTTTTTTTTATTTTTATTTTTATTTTTTATGTGTATTTTAGAAACTGATCTGCTGAGAATTTTATACACAACAATTTCATAAGTTTACATTGAAAATATCTGTGGCAGTAGAGTGGTTGAAATTAGAGATTAGAAAAGAACAGGCTGCTTGAGATATACAGAATACAATCTCTAAACTCACAACATATGACATTTTTATTTCTGTTGGTTAATAGTAAGGATTCTAATAATGATGTAGTTAATTTTAATTAATTGCATTATTAATTGCTGTCCACTTAATCAACCATCATTTGTGTTTAATTGTCCAATGCCTCTAATTGTAGTCATAAGTTGTTTCATTTTCATATCAAAATTGCTTTTTCATCCCCAAGCAGTTCATTATTTTTTTTTGGTAGGAAGAATAGCATCTCTGACTGATTTCTCACCAGAATAAGGATTCACAATGGAAAAAAAAAAAAAGCATGCCATCACAGTCGGGATGATAACAGAGGGTTTGGCTTTCTGCCTCTGGTTAAGATCCAGCGCTCATTTAAGTCTAGTCAGCTCTACAAACAAACTATGTAGAAGTCCCATCATCAAACTTAGCAGGAGTCCTTCAGTTAAATGAGCCTGTAAATAGTCAAGAGCTCCAAATACAATTAAAGTTTTACATTATGGGCAGGCCTCCTCCAAATCTCACATTTGCAAGCATTGACTTCCCCGATTCGGGATGTAGAAATAGCTCCATAAGTTGGCTCCCAGAATAAACAGGACGATTGTTTTCCATTCACAGACCGCCTGTTGAGGGGCAGAGAAAACTTCACCTGTTTTCCTAAACACTTTTCTTTTTTCTCTCACAGGAATCTTTTGCCAAGTTTTTTGCCTGGTGGAAAACGGTGCTATGTAATTTATGCAACAGGATATTCAGCTCGCCTTTTGTGCAGCAGTGGGAAAAAAAAAGGAAACAACTTTTATCGCTTAACAAATGCTCCTAAGACAGCAAATGTTTTTGGCTTTAATGAGATGCTTTTTGTTTTGCCATCCTCTTGTTTTTCAGTCTAAATGCATCGTCACTGTAACGCAGCTTGGAAACATTAAAACCAACTCTTCAGTCTGCAGGGACTGTGTTGAATAATCAATGTTGCAAGTCTTTGTTAGAATGGGTTTTGCTTATTGATACATTTCTGCTCCGACTGAAGTTAAAGGGGATCATGAGAACTGTTGTTTTTATGATTTGATCAGCAGCAAGTTGATGGCGAGTCTCACGAGAGCAAACGGCTTGCAAGAAAGACACCAGAGCAGACTAATGTAGGTGGTGACTCTGTGCTAAAGGCATCACCTGTTGCACATTTGGGCTCAACACTGAACTGTCTTGTTTGCTTCAGAGATTCGATTTTTTTCCCTAAGTTTCAGTAATTCAGCTCTCACTTTGTAACTTTTATATGTTTTTCCAGCTAATCGTGTCTGCAAACAACTTATCATGAGTTTACAGATTGATACACCCAGGCTTTCTGGGCAGTTTGATAACTTATGGAAAGGTCTGTACTTTCCAGGCTCCATGGACAAGTGTGGAAAGAAGAAAACATATTGCAGAAATGTTTTAATTTTCACACTTCAGAATTCCTTTTGACGTTGTTTAGAAGTTGTATCCATGGGGTTACTTACATTTTTATCACTATATTTTGTACTACCGTTATGATAATGATAAAAGTGATAAGAACTACTTATTTCTTCTTCTTCTAGCTAACTGTATGAGTATTGTTAACCACGTATGTGTATTTATAACCTGGTGGGCAGGTCTGTCTGTTAGTCCTCCCTCACAGCAAAGCATGAAAGGGCAGTGGCTGATTTTCATATCTTTCTGGATGTAGATAACATTGTTTCTTCATGTAATCACAGGGCCGATTTATCGGTGTACCTTTGTGTGGACTATATCTGCACTCATTCGTTTTTTGTTTTCGGCCTAAAACATGTTTTGTCATTTTCAGTCAGTGATTTTACACTAATGCGCTACGTCTCTCTCACCCTCCATCACAACCAACATCAGAGAATCAAAGTGTAATATTGAAAGCAATGCTCACTCTGACAGATGAGACCAAGATTCATTTTCAATAAATCGGTGTCAGTATAGCAGCTTCTTTCCCTCTCTGTTGTTTATTTCCTGAGAGAGCTGGTCAGGTGGTGGAGGAGCTTCAATAAAACGCTGCTTTGGAGCTGAAAGCCAGACTCCCTGTTGAGATCGATTACCTGATGTATTTGCAAATGTGAAACCTGCTCTGGATGGATATACACAAACTCCCTCCTGCTAGTCAAAAATAAATCTCCAAACAGCTTTTGACCTGTTGTATGTCTGTTCAGGTTGCGGCCATCAATCCCAGCCACCCACTCGCACAGATGCCGCTTCCGCCCTCCATGAAGAACTGCATCCAACTGGCTGCGTGCGAGGCAAACGAGCTGCTGCCCATGAACCCGGACCTCCCTGCTGACCTGTTCACCTCCTGCCTCACCACACCCATCAAAATCGCACTTCGATGGTAATGACTCACACTTTTCTGTCTCTTCTGTCAGGCAGATCTTTCTCTCAGAATGATGAGTTGTTTTGTTTAAAAAGGGTTTAACGATCCTCCGGTCACTCTTTATTTTAATTCTTGCGTATTATTTTTATTTACTTTAACTGTTAACGAGACGCGTTGTGTTCCCGAGAATTGTGCAAAACGGCAAACTTTTTTTTCCACTTTGACCGTGCCTGAGATGTTTTATTTATTCGGTTTTATTTTTATATTTGCCAATCACTGCCTCGGCTCGCTGTCATGCATGCTGTGCACAGAGCAGCTATTCCTTCGAGCTGCTGCTGCTGCTCAGTATTCAGCTGATGAGGAATATTCAGCTGTGATGAAAAATGTAGACCGACACCATCTGCAGTGATGCAGGGGTGATCATTCCCACAGAGAAAGCTTCAGCAAAAAAAAGAAAATGGAATAGGTGGAAGATATTCAGGCTTGGCTGATACAGTGGCCTGATGTAAATGCACTACGATGCATCATTCAAAAGACTGTAATGATGGAAGTTTGAGCTGAAGCTCCGGAGAGCACAGGTTGCATCACACACACATCAGCTGTGAATGTGTGGTTTACATCAGCTAATAGCAGCACGCAAACCCAGGCTTTGAATACAGTAGTAAAGAATAAATTATTTATGTTTAAAATCATCCTTTTTTTTTTACTTGATGTTGACTCACAGTTGTTATACAAACCTAACAGCTTGCTGTACAAATGTTCCGTAAAAGCATCTATATCATGTTTTCACAAGCAATTATATGGCGTCATCTCATTTTGCTGCATTTATGAGCACATTTTAACAGCATTGTAATATCTGCCAGACGTAGTGAGTTACTTTCATGGATTTTGAAAGTCTTTCATCAGCTGATGCCAGCCTGGGTAAATTCATTGCAATACTCTGGTGTTTTTGTGCCCCCTTCTTTCTATCAATCCGAGTACAGGGTTCCTATGCAGCGTGGAAAAGCTTGGTGTTTTAGCATTAGCAGGTCTCCCCCATAACATGCTGTGTGATGTGTTGCACACATCAGCTGAGGTTAACCTCATCTCCGTCAAAAACTGAAGAACACCCGATCAAAGCACATCCAGCCAAAACTGATGAAGAGAAGACGATGTGAAGAAGTGCACAGCCACGCTCAAACAAATAATTGTTCCGATTAATATTATCATTTGACTTTTTGTTGTCTCCTGACGGAGCGTCGTGTTTTATATGACTTGAGCGATGAGAATAGGAGTAAGCTGAAGCGTTCCCCATGTGCCTGGACTCAGTCATTACTCACTGGGTTTAAGAGATTTCCACTCTCATGAACACTGTAAAAAGCAGGTGATCAGCTCATCATTAATGCACCTCACTGCCTGCCCAGATACAGTCTCTATCTGCTGCATTCAAAGTCCCTTTGGTGCCATAAATCAGTATTTCCCCGGACCTTTTTTTTTTTTTTGCATTTTAATGACTGATTTTACTTTGTAGACACTGAAAGTCGCAGGGACTATTTAACAAATTTTCACTTTAAATTTCAAACTTTTTGTAAAGCATGTAAGTGGGAATGACATGTTGCCTTCAGGGGGTGTCATACAGCTAGACAAATGTTTCTGCTCTGCCACAAATGTTCAAGAGTTTTGTTCATCTTCCTCTGCTCTAAATCCACCTCCTGCCATGACCTTCAGCATAATGAGGTCTCACTTCTGTGCCATTAATATTGATCAGTTGCCAGCATTCCCTTTCATGAAACAGGTTGCTGAGAGGCTGTTGGGTGTTTACTGGCTGAATTAATCCTTAAAAAGATTAATATTACGGTGCTTGTGGCAAATCTGGGCCTGGTCCCGTCTATCAAAGACCCTGTCGAGGTCAGGTTTGTGTTTCTTTTCAAGCAGAAAGTGAAGTGTTAATAGTTATCTATATATTCAATGCATGTGAAACTTCCTCCTTAAGCTTAGTTTAGCCTATAAGTATAAAATAAGTTAATTTACTCTAAATTAGTCTTATAAGTCTTCGAAACTTCTAAATATGTACTTACTGATGATTGATGTACTCAGATTTATTCTAGATTTTTTTATATACGAGAAATTAGAGCTGCTACAATTATGCTAGCCATAGCCATCTCTCAAATATTAATGTTAATATAATATAATATTAAACATCAACACTTTTTTAAGACTTGTATTTAAAAAATATGGTTAATGAAAAGTGAGCGATGGGGATGTTAATGAGACATGAATTTACTTCAGATTTGCAACTTATTAGCCAAAAAACGAAAACAAAAGTGTCTGAACAGCCAATAAAGCCCAGTATGTTAATCAGCTGTGAAGCTCCACTTCACCCAAAATGGCTCAGATTTACTATGTAAACAAGCTGAAATCAAACACAAAACTTACCAATTTGAAACCTTAGAAACAGTTATTTAAAGCATTGGATGGTTTCTTCATGACTTCAACCTGTATATTTTGCCAAAAAAAGAATCACTATTTTCTCAAGAATTTGTGTTTTTTTTTTTTTTTTTTCCCTCCCTTTCTCCTCTGCTGACTTATTCTGTCAATTTTATGATTTTTCTGTTGGTGCACTCATTTCCGTTTTCTGGCTGATCGCTGAACTTAAAAAAAAAAAACTGACCTATCGATTCCGATTTAGGCCGATACTGACATCATTGTCTGAAACGGTGCTAAATATAGCAAGAAAGTTGCTGAATTGCCCACAGTGTGAACGTGTAGACATGACCTGATGGCTGGGTCTATCAGTCATCCTTCTTTCATAGCAGATCAACAGAGCACAGTGGCCGATTTTTAGACCTTTGCAGAGGTAGATAAGATCGGCTTCACATTTAAGTATCAACCGGTCACAGACTTCCTAAAATTAAGGAAATCTGGGCCGATTGATCAGTTCACCCCTAGAATTTCCTTTTTCCTGAACTTTTTGACAAGACACTGAGCCAGTTTATGAGAGATTTTCAATGTTTTTAAAGTGTGGATCTGTCTAAAGTATTTACTTCATCCTCACTGAAATATTTAGATGATAAATTGGAGATTTGGATACGCTGTAAGGTTTCCTAGGAAACAGCAGCAACAAGCATGAAAAGCAGACAGACATGACCCAGAGAAAAGATGAAGTGTTGTAGTTTCTTATAGGCTTTTGAATGCAATCATTCTTTGTGTAGAATAATAATTTATTTAAATGTTTAGAGAAATGGTTGACTGATTAATGCTGTGCCTGCGTTCGTCTCAGTTTAATTTAATTTCATTGTAGATGTGTAGATGTTGTTCAAACCAAGATGAATGTAATTTAAACCAGACAAACTATTAAACAATACATACAATTAAACCATAATTGAAAATATTTGTAAGTTGCTTGGAAATATTAGTCTCCGCTTCTTGCATTTTGCGTCAAGTGGATTAATGGGTTCTTTATTTCTTTAGAGTTGCACTCTTTGTAAAGCCAATTTTCTTTGTTTCTAGTAGAGTCCTATGCAATGTATTTTTTAAATACATAAATAGTTAATTCTTCTTTAAGCTATATATTCAAATCATTGCTCTCATTGGCTCTCACTTGCTAAAATGTGTCGTATAACAGTGAAGTAAAATGTAATAAAGCTGCATTTTTAATGATTAAAAAAATGATTCAAACAATTTGTGGTTAAATTAATGGAGACTAGGAGGGAAATGCGTCATTAGGAGGCAGCCCTTGAAGGAACACAAGATACATCATTCTCCTTGGAGCCAGAATGTTTCTCAGTGAAATTATGGATGCATTTTTTATCATAAGTAATTTTCATAAAGACTCGTGCTGCATATCACATGAATTATTTGTAGTAAACAGCCTTCCCATGCTAAAACTGTAATCCTTTAAAAAATACACATTTCTGGGGGATTGTAAATACATTTATTCTGCAGTATAAACAATATTATTTTGTGTTCCTAATCGAGATAAATATCCACAGTTAAGATGTTAAAGCACAGAAACAAAAAACGATTTCTTTGACACAAAATTGAGATTTCCTTCCTCTCCTTCACTTGCACCTTCTGTGCACAAAGTAATGCAGACACAATGCATTTCCAGCCTTTAATGCCCTGTATGCTTCATGACACTTTTTCCCCCTTGCCGTTAATTTTATAATATTGTCTAAAACTTGAGATGAGAGGATTGAGAAGTGTGGAGAAAACAAGCAAGGAAGGGATGGGCTGCGGAAGTTTAGCGAGGTTAGAGTGGGAGGATGGAGTAACGCACTGATGTGCTGGCTTACCTTCACTTTAAAACTTTAATGAGATGCATTGAGGGATAGATGATGGGGGGTTTGCACAGAGAGGAGAGGTTGGGGAGAGAGCCAGGCAGGGAGGGTGCATGTGTACCTTTCATTGCTCAGCTGAGCAGAAAATCATTACTGATGGAGCGGCATCTTCAAGGGATTTCCCCGCCGCTGCAGCGAGTGGGGAGGAACGTGGAGAAAGATGTGTGCGTCTGAAAATAGAGATGGGGGAGCAAGGTGGCACAGGGGAGAAGGGAGAAAGAAGCACTGATGGGGGGGGGGGGGGGGAAATCGGGGTGCAGATCAGCCATTCAGAGGAGGTTCTCAGGGGGCTGTCATCTTGAGGGTCCTGCTGGTCCGTCAACCAGTTTGGTTCAAAGTGAAATATCACCACCTCTGTCACACTGATTGCTTGGAAATGTCAGGTTCCTGATTCCACTTGACTTTCAGTGATCCCCACCTTATGTTTTCATCAGTCACCATCAGCTTTCAGAAACCTCTGGATTTTTTTTTTTTAAACTAAACAATCAGTCATTGTGGGATAAACAAACACTTTAAAATTTTACAACTCAACACTTTAATATAGGACTCCTTTCTTAAAAAGTCACAGTCATGCATTTACTGAACACACATGAGTGACTTTTAATTAAATTGAAAACCCCAGGAAGGTGCAGTATTATTTCAAATTGTGACTCATGCTTTTAGACAAACCATCTCTTCACTGTGCTGCACACCATCGTATCGACACCTAACCATGGACTGTAAATAATAGATGGACCAAGACAATGTCTCATCAACTGTCCACTAATTTAGTCCACCTTTTTCAATGCTAGAAATTACTTATGAGACATAAATCTGACATAGAACCTCTGTCTGTCTGGCAATCACTTATTACTATGAACAAATGCAAAATGATGTTATGTTTTATCTCATGATCCTAATACTGTGCATCATTTGGAAACCATGTAATTGCAATTTTATTGAATAATTTGGTTTCACTTTAGTTATGTTCATTTAAAAGTTACCAGAGCAGGGAATCACTTCAATTTAAGAGGCTTCAGTCAATCAATCGCACCTTTGACTTCTTCCAACCACTTACGCCTATGGGGTCATAAAGAGACTGGTGCCTATCTCCAGCGTTTATTGGAAGGGAGTACACTCTGAAGGGAGAGACAGCCATGCATGTACAGAAAGAATATGTAAGCTTCATTCAGAAATATTGAATTTATTTAATAACTCTTTTTGGTGTAGAGTAGATCCAGAAAATAACAAACGCACTAAAGTTTAAAGTCTTATTTTAATTTATAGTGGAACTGGAAATATATCCCCTGATCTTCAGAGCGCACTAATCACCATTCAAGTGAGAATCCAGAATATCCACAAGTCATAATAAATGGTGTTTCAATTTTCACGGCAGACTTCAAATGCACTGCACTTCAGTTGGCGATGAAAACGTCAAAAACACTTCATCTAACTAGCGAGGGGTCGGGTCTTGTGGATATAAGTCGCTGACACGTTATGACTTTGTTGAGTTAATTTGCCTGAACAGATTATTTTGTCAGCAGGTGTTGCATTGCTGGGTGGATTAACAAGGACAAACCATTGATGCTAATAAACCCATAGATTCTGTTGCAGCAAACCAAAAGACTAAAATATAGAATAACGAGCCACTTGACATTACACTAATTTAATCAGCACTAAATTACTATAAGTCTTAACCACTGACCCACTTTGTCCTGACATGCTGCATATATCAGTTCAATGAGTTGCTCAAAGAAGCCTTTTTAAAATGCCATATCTGAAAACTTTTTTCAATCTGACCCTCTGCCGCCTTTTAGATGAGTACTGCAGCTTCAGGTTGTTGAGAGACAACAGACAGCTTTGCCTTTATTTGGTGCATTATGAAGCCAAAGTGCTTCCACACACAGCCGCTCAGATTCTTTGTTCTCACAATTATCAGACTCCACACAAAAGCCTCTTGTCCTCCATCTTGCATTAATGAACAAGAACAGCAATTGCCTCCCTCACAGGCATTTGGCCACCATCATTACCATTACAGTGTTTTATTCTCCTATTGCTCTGAGCCTCTATTTTCAAATTGAATTACAATAAACAGGCGTCTCTGCCTTCAGCACTAATGACGATTTCTTTTACGCTAAGCTCCTTATTGTGTCAATTAATGTGAATGTGTGTTGGTGTCAGCACCTGTTAGGCATCAGCAGGGTGATTAGACAAAGAAGAAAAAAGCACAACTAGAGATTCTGAGACGGTTATGAAGAGCTAACTTCATAATGATCTGCTGTCAGACAAAATTTAACCAGTTAGAAAAGATTCCAGCTGCCAAATGAACCCCTTGCTTTCTTCGTTGTAGCTCTAATACGAATAGTTCTCCAAATGCTAATCCCGCCTCTGGGATGCTGCTTTTCCTGGCGTGTGCGTGTGGAAAAAACATGCATCGTATTGTTGGGGGTTTCTGACACGAGTTTTTCCTTTGCTAGCTGCTGTATATTTTGGATAGATAACGGAGGTATTAAGCAAGATCTCATTAGCAAACATTGTTTGAAGCCAGAAAACCAGGGACACAGATGCGATTTAACAGGAAGTGGAGCAGCAGCTTGGGCATATCCAAACATTACAATACAACCTCATTATGTTCATTGAGAACAATTGCTGCTCTTCCTTCTAATTCCAGGGTCTGTGGGAGAAATGGGGGAAATTGAGCTTTCACAAGAGTGCGTACATGCACACACACACATGCATGCACATGCACAGACACACACGCACACACACACGTGCGCGCACACACACACCTCTAATTTTATGCAGCAGCCCTGGCTTTAATAACAGAAATGTAAATTACTTGTAAAAATGTTGACACATTCATCTTCTCCCTCTTGTCTCTTGATGTGGGATGAACCACAGAGAAAACGGTTACGTAATGCTGCATAGGCTTTAGCTGACGAGTTTCTTTAGACTTGTATGAATTTGAAGAGAGCAGCAGGTTTGCCTCAGAAAACCTCGTCATGCATATTAATGGAAAAAAAAAAACTCTCATCTTGGGGTTTCTATGCCCAAGTTTGCACTCATGCAATATCTTTTGGAAGAAGCCCATTTTTAATGTCCTGACTGTTTCTGGAAAGTTGTGAATATGTGGACTTGCACATTATTTCCATACCTGATGGCACAAGAATACTTGCACAAATACCTGTGCCATAACATATAAGCCAAACTTTTACATTTTACATGAGGAAGATCTTTGCAGAAAAGTAACAAAAGAAAAAAAAAATCAGCACTATATTTCCATCAACATGTTTCGGCATTGGCATGGTGCGTTCAGTTTATTGTACGATGTTATTTTTTTGTCACACTGGTGATTTGCATGTAAATTTTATTTTGTCCTGACCTGAGCATCTTCTTGCATGGAAACTGCCCCCTACTTATCTAAAGGCAAACTCTAAATGGTTCAGTTTAAGGTTTTCCTGCAGCAATGGTTTCTTCCTGCTTCTTTTTCTCAAAATACCAGAATTGTAGAGTCTCCATTTGAGCCATGGATCTGTGCAGCTCCTCCTGAGTTACTTTTACATCTTGGCTGATTCTCAGATTAACGCTGTCCTTTGAAGTTGTTCTAATTTATTTCTATTTTGACATGAGGAATTGCTCAATGAGATCTTCAAGGCTTAGAATATCATCATATAACTTAACTTTGCCTTGTCTGCTGTGTTTCTTGGTCTTCATGACTCTGTTTGTTCACTAAAGTTGTCTAACAAACATTCAAAGTCTCACCCGAACAATTGTGGTCAGTGCTTAAGCTACACATAAGTGAATTGGGCTGTTGCGGTAACTCAGGAGACAAAGCCCAGGAACACCTGCCAGCCCTTCCAGACCATATAGCATTGATGGGAGACGACGGCTGATTGAAGGGGGTAATGAGATGTAGAAGGCAGCCAGCTCAGCAGGGACCGGAGGAGACACTGTCCCTCCCACTCCTCCTCTCCTGTCTCTCACCCTGGGAGCAGTATTGTAGTTACCTCACATTGGATCCACTTAATTTCCCTCTTCAAAGTTTAATATGTACATGCTCACTTTCTCGCCTCTGCACTTATCGCCCACACATTTGCTTAGCCTTTATTCACCGGTCCAAATTAAGTTCCGCCATTTTTGCTCTCTGTCTACAATAATCCTTCAATTTCCTCATTATTTGTGCCCAGCAGCCCTTCTGCTCTTCAGCCGGCTTATTTTTTGTGTGCGTTCTTCTCAATGCAGGTATATTAACGTACCGGTCATATGAAGACTGGTGTCAGTAAAACTTGACTCCTCTTTTTGGGTGTTTTATTGGCTTTGATCTGTCCTAAATGTCCAGTTTTTGTTTGTTGTAACATGTACTCTGGTACATTTTAATACTGTTAAAACTTCATTAGGTAAGTTTTATCAAAATAGTTTTAATATTTTTGTAAAACAGTTTTTATTGTGACATTAGACGATGACCTGTGAAAAACTCAAACTCGTCTGTCTTCTCCCAAGGCCCCACTGTTATCTGCACAAATACACCAGAAACAACCAATCAGATTCAAGAGGAGGATCTTAGTGCTGTCAATCACCATTGTGTATGCACTCCTCACATCCTCTCCCTTGCTCTCTGCCACATTAAAGCTCTTTCCAGCAGCGGAGCCTGCCGTGAATGTCCAGGCTAGTAAGCATGACCAATAATAATGGCAGATAAACAGTTTTTCTGTAAGATAAAGTTGTTTCTTCACAACTTAATTACATCTGCAGCATGTACGCGAGCTTGACTGCGACCTTCCTCCTGGCTCTGATTGATTGTTTCTGAACAAGTGGTGCATTTTTGCAGATGGCAGTAGAATCGCACGTCAGAGGAACTCCATTTATTTATTTTTTTTCAGATTTTTTTTTAATAAAAGTTACCTACTTCAGCTTTAAGGACCCCAAACTGTGGCAAGGAAATTATTCCCAAATCATAACACGCCACCAGTCTGACTCGTTGATACAAGATAGGATGGCTTCCATGTTGCTTTCCCTGACCCTAGCATCTGAATGTTTTCTGGTGTCACTTTCCATGGGATCTATAAACATTTCCAACTCTGATTCCTTGTGGTTTCTTTTGTATTGTCAGGTGGAGTAAATAAATCCTTCTCAGATCTATCCCTTTTACAACTCGGTTGGTACTGATCAGATATCAGCAAGTCAGGATTAAGCGTTCACAGTCACTGCTCTCCCCTGTTTGAAACTGGATCAGTGATCTATCCAGAATGATGGGATGCACAAAATTATTTGAATAGTTAAACTTTCTTCTGGAGCAATGAACCTCTACGAAGACTGGGAAAACAGTGGAGGACGGATCAAACAATGGTTGGCGTAGCAGCAAAAACAAAGTGGTTGCATTGTGGATCCACTTAATAACTGGCTTTAGCACTGAAGCTAGTTTGGTTATATTGTGTTTTCTGCATGAGCAAGTGAATGATCAGCCACGGTCGTAGCTTAAAAGAGCTTCACTGTTAGCCGTGGTTTTTGTTTTTGTTGGTTTTTTTTACTACCTTCATGCAAAGTGACTGTGCCGAGGACTTTTAATAAATGCTAATTTAATTAGCAGCTGCTTGAGTGGATGTGACTTCAAGGCGAGTTACATTTATTGAAAAACCCAGAACTTTTCAATACAATATAGTAGAAGGTATGAGACATTTAAAAGGCTCTCTAACCTGATGCATATTTTTGCACATGTCAACAGTTTAGTTGAGCTACTTTAGAAAATATTTGTGAAATTTCCCTTAAGTTTTATGGACTATATATTGTCTTTTGTAGCTGTTGTTAAGCAACATTTTCACTCACTGTGTTCCTCTGGTTGTGCTTCTTTTTAATTTCTGAATCTCATAACTAAATGCTATAACCGCATTGTGTCGAATAGTTTTTTTTTCTTCTTCTAATTTTGATATCGCAGAGAGCAAAGACAGCAGAGCTGAAGCTCAAACAGCCAAGTTGAATGACTTTGCTCTGATCAGAGTGCGTGCCTAGAATGTCAGAGGCTGTTTTTGATCGTAGGTGAGGACAAACAGGGCTTTTCATAAAGCCGGGATAAAGTCAGCTTCTGGATCAAAATTATGGTACGGTATGAATGGATGAAATGCCACCGATTGCATCTGACCTCCCATCGTGGGTTCCTCTTCTTTTCCTTTTTTTTCTCTCCTGTCGTCTTTGGTGGAACAGTTCTGATGTCTCGCTGAACAGAAATTTGATTCCAACTCTCTGACGAAACTTTTATTTTTGTGGTTCGTAATGTCAGCCTGTCTATTTTTGTCCTGTCTTAATTCTCAATCATCTGTTGCTTATGTGTGGAGACTTATTGATTTCGTTTTGCACCAAAACATACAAAAGCATAAATAAAGCCCTTAATCTTGAGCTATAATATCCCTGTGGTTAAAAGATTATAGACATATGTTTGTGGGAATTGATATTGCATGTCTGTGGTATTTTTCTTTTATTAGACCAGATTGTGTATGTTGTGACTTTTAATTAAGATGCATTTGACCAGAGAGACCATAGAACAAGTTGTTGCGATCACATCTTTCCTGCTCTTGGCTTTAGGAGTGTCAGAGTCACTCAAGACCCCGGCTGATCTTTGAAGAGTCAGAAAGTCGTGCTGCTGTCATGTGGGAACTCATTATTCTTCAGGAACAGAAGGAATTCAAGTGCAGCAGCCTTCGCCACAGTCAGTCAGGGTGGCTCAGATCCTGGATACGTTGTTTTTGGGCATTCGTGAGTCAGTTTGGCTTTCAGATATGCGTCCGAGGATGATGGCAGCTCCGGATTCTGCTCAGCAAACTAGAATCACTCATTCTCATGAAAGAATTATTTATCACAAGTTATCTGAGAGCTGTCTATAAAAGTAAGATGCAGCTTTGACTGTAAGTACTCAGTGTTTCTCCTACTTTTATAATAGGAGCAATACCCACCCCCAGATATCTCTTGCCCCCCGTCAGTTCCTTTATAGATTTTTTTATTTTCAGATCAAAAAAACTTACTGTAGAAGTGATCTACCCTTTGTCTTAAGGGTAGGTACATCAATACAATCACACAGCTGGATTGTATTGATGTATTTTGCACATCTCATTTCCGTTTCTACATGACTGCACGTTTTCTTTTTGTAATTTATTTTCTTTTTGTCTTATTTACATGTTTGGTTTTTTAATTTTTCTTCTGTTCTCTATTGAGATGCCACAGATGGTTCTGTTTTGAGTTTCATCCAACTGTATTAGCAATCATTTGGCATTTGCTCTGTTCTTCTAATAGAAGATTTTTTTTTGTGATGATCATCCCTGCTGTGAAACACACTTGTACAGTTTTTGTCAGACGTAAACTGTAAGCAACCTAAATGTGATGATTTCAGCTTCTGGATCAAGAGTCCTTTTATAGGCTTTTGAATACTAATTAAATATTTTTAAGCAAAAGGAAAAAAAGACATAGTTTTTGCATATTTTTTTACCTTTACATTTTTTAATACTGTCTGTCATTTGTTAAGTTGGTGTTTAAAGAGGCAGTATTTTGTATTTTCCAGGCACGTCATGCCATTTTATAGGATGAAATCATTATATTACATGCCTTCATATGCCATTAAAATATTGTACACATCAAAAACTATTTAAATTAAATGTGACTTGACACCAGTAGCCGTGTTTCCATTACAAATGCACGCGAAGATTTGTTGCTATTCTGCTAATGTAAAAAAAAAAAAAGACACTTTCAATTGGGGTGCTTCTATTAAATAAGAAATGCAATTAAAATTATACAGAAATAAGTTAGTTTATTCAATAAATCATTAAAAAATATGCCACACCATGATCCTCCTCCCACTTCCTGTTATCTTCTTCATCGTTTCTGGCAGTAGTAACATCTGGTCTTTGATCACGACTCGTGTGATGCGAAAAAAGTGTTTCCATTGCAGTTTTGTGAAATACACAAATTTTCATACAGCTGAAAAGCCACCTCATTCTAGCGTAAAAACTTTATCAAAAAACATTGTATTTTCAAAATTTCTGTGTTCCCATTAAGCAAATTTATTTTAGTAGTTCAAATTTGCACAAGTATATGGCCAATGATCATATCTGACTCGCTGACTATCTTAATTAATCTCAGTCTCTTTAATAACCTCTCACCCCTTCTGAGACTCCCTGGTTAGCCCCTCGTCACATTAATGCTCCTCCATGCCATCCAACGATACTGTTTAAAGGAGCATTGTAGTTTGTATCATAAGCTCCGCAAACGCTCATTTTTACCAGGTGTTTGCTAATCCTGCATGGGGGAATAAGGGCTATGAGAGGCAGAAGCCCAATCAGCTTTGCGGAAAAGGTGCCGCTTTGTGGGAGCAAGCGTTTAGGCACCCCCGGAACGGTTGCCAAATCCTATTCAAGGACATCTCAAACATGCTTGAATAAGTCAAAGCAACACTTTAGGTTTGTGTTTCGTGAGGGAATTATATTATAACATGATGTAAAGCTCTAAGTTAATTTTGCATTATACCTCTCTCTTGAAAAAAATTCAGTCATGTTAGCGTTATAAAAGTTATAATTTCTGAGACTCTCTTTCCATTGTTTTCCTTTATGTAATCTTTCCCACAGCTGCTCTCTGCTCACTGTGTACAAAAGCACACACACCTGCTCTTCTCCAGGTGTGTGACGACTCCTACACTGCAAAAAGTCCCCTTTCAAAAACAAGAAAAAAAAAGTACAAAAATAGGGTATAATTTTCTTAAAATAAGAAAAATTATCTGCCAACAGAACAAGAAAATTTATCTTGTCAAGATTTTCTAAAACAAGAAAAAATATCTTACCAAGATAAACCTACAATATCTTAAAATTAGTGTATTTTTACTTAAAACAAGCCAATTTTACTTATACGAGTAAGATATATTATCTTATTTTAAGAAAAATTATCTCAAGTAAAGAAAATGTTACTTGACACTGAATTTCTTAAAATAGCGTAAAATTTTCTTATTTTAAGAAAAATGTTCTATGTATTAAGAAAATAAATCTCATATATTCTATTTGTATTAGTAAAATTGGCTTGTTTTAAGTACAAATACACTAATTTTAAGATATTGTAGGTTTATCTTGGTTAGATATTTTTTCTTGTTTTGGAAAATCTTGACAAGATAAATTTTCTTGTTCTGTTGGCAGATAATTTTTCTTATTTTAAGAAAATTATACCCTATTTTTGTACTTTTTTTTTCTTGTTTTTGAAAGGGGACTTTTTGCAGTGTATACCTAAATCTAGTTTATTTTTATTGTTGCATAGGATTAAAATATATATTTTGTCACAGCTTTACTCAAGGTTCTTATGCTAAGACAAACATCCAAAAATTGATCCTGTGAATACTGGAACAAGAGATGTTATTGGCTTGCTGAAATGAAGACATAAGTTCAATTACTTTTAACATCTTTATTACGTTTAAGTTTCACATAAACACAATAAAACATGACTACTGGTCAGAATTTAAAGTCTGGATGGGCATCTGATTCTGAAACAATCCTGTAAAATGACAGAACAATGACGATCTGACACATCTGCTGCACTAAGAGTCAAGCAAACCAAATTGTCCAAAGCAAAAAAAAATCTTGGGATTAGATGTCAACAATAGGAGCTTCCCCCGCAATGAACTTCTTCCAATAAGCCATAGCCTTTTATATGTGGAAGTCTTGCCTCAGTTACGGACGGCGTTCTCAAGACGTCTGTCAGCAGCACAGAGAGGAGTGGCCACACACACGGATGCTGAAAGGTGTAGTAGCTATGATGTCCTCCTTTCAGAAGATCAGGGCAGGCATGGTTCCAATGGCCAGTAGAAAGTTGGTTTCACGATCACCACAGAGCTGAAAAGTGGTCTTGTTTGAAGTTGTTGGGTCATCTGCTAATTGGAGCACAGACAGAAAAACAGTCACAAAACAAACCACGTTTTAGGGACTAATCAGTGTAATGATGAATCAGTATCATAAATTTCTTACCTCAAGAATGTGAAGGATGCCGTCACTTGCAATTCCCAAAGTTTCTTGTAGATGGTGCAATACGTGATAGGAGATGTGTCTGGCATAGGCTTCACCATGGCAACAGTTTGGTTTACTTGAAAAATAAAACAAGTCTTATTTTAGTTCATGTGCTCAATTACAATATTACATGAATTCAAGATGGCAAGAAAGTTATTTTAATTAAATCAAACTAGGACTACTTAAATTCACAAATCAAAAATAGTGTTTAAAATATCCTGGTAACAGTGTGGAATATCTAACCTAGGCTTTTAGACTCACTGCATTTAAGTTTTTAAATTACAGCACATCAAACACCCTCAGTTAGTGAAATACTAGGCGGAATTGCTCTTTAACCATTTCCCGAATCATAAGCTACGAATGAGAAGCCACCTTAGCTATGTTAAAAAACGGAAGCTACCAAGACTCGTGTCGATATTTTTAAGCCACATCTATTGTGGTTAATAACTGTTCAAAGCTCATATTTACAAGAGCGGCTCTTTAACCGCTGATGAAAATTGGCATATCACGACATGCTAACTAGCTTCAGTTAGCTTATCTTAGAAAGACAGACAACTTTAAACTTACCTCTGAGTACAGCAGCTGTAGGGTCTATACACGTAAAAAAGTCCTCCATCTTCATTCATGTCCAACCGAGATTAGAGAATTTGCCAAAAGAAAATCTTATAAAAGTACAGTAGATAAAAGCTTAGTTAGGCTGTTACAACTGAATTAACGGTTAATCAGGGCAGTTAAATGATCTCTGGCGTTGCCGTTAGTGATGTGCGGATTGATACTGAAATATCGATTCTTCCGATACCAGAACTTAATTCTTTAAAATCTATTGTCAGATCCAAGGATCAATACTTTCAACACTTTAGTAATTTGAGATAATGTAGATTAACAAGAGCAAGTTAGAAAGTAACTAAATTATTGAGATCTTGCCGAAATGAAACGTTGTTAATGGGAACTACTTTTTCTTCCGCCTGGTGAGTATGTAATGTGTAAGGACGTAATGCCCAAGCGCAGCGTGCTGCTGACGCTCACTCACTCAGAAATGAACATGTTGACAGATTATTAAAAAAGTGACATGGAGCCATTTCAGCTGTCATTTTGTAGTAGTTTTAATAATTAAACAAGGATGTGTTTAGTAGGGTTATTACTTTACTAATTTATTTTTTTTTAGTTTGCAACTCCATTTTCATATGTTTTGTATATTTCTGCTGAATTAAAATAGCTTATAGTAAACGAGATTGTTCTCAATGTACTTCTGAGTTTAAAATGAGTGCATCAGAGTACATTGTGTTCTTTTTATGAAGCCAAGATATGGATTACATTTATTTTTTATTTAATTAAGAAGCAAATTAACTGTCTTTGCACAAAGTATGGGATCCTTGTTGCCAATACCACCTTAAATTTTACTCGGTATTGGATCGGAAAGAAAATCTGTTGTATCGAACATTAATACTATCTCACTGACATTTTGGGCGCTTTCCCATGTGGATTGTATGATGTCATAAAAGGGGTTACAAACATGATGAATAAAATATTGTTCAAACTAATATTAGTAACTTATAAAGTAAGAATTTGAAATATAAACCAAAAGTTAAAATATTTATCATGACATTGAGCTAATCAATATTGTTGATTCTAATCTCATTGTGTGGAATACCAGCCATTTCAAATCACACATCAATAGAAATTTCATGACATGTCAGTAAGAGGTTGCATCAAGAAGATCAAATTAAGAAGGTCCTTAGCAGATGGAAACATGCCAAGAATTATCTTGATATATAAACTGATATTGTTTCTGAAATTGTTGTGTTAAATGTCAATCGTTTAAATATGAAATTATAATTTCCTGTACACTCTGCCAACTTATACAAGAATATAAGTTCATGGGTTTTTTTTAATTTTTCATTGACAATAACACAAAGGATTCCATTTGGACATAGTCTGTTTTAATTATCTGAATACATTTAATTAAGTATGTGATTTCGCTTTCTGTGCTTGAAATAAGAAATTTTTACTTATATAAAATAAGTTCTAGACTTGAAGTTTGATTGGTAAATATTGATATTCTAGATTCTAGCACATATTTACTCATAATAAGTAATATTTTCTTAACATTAAGCTTTTATATCTTACTGAGATAATTAAGTACAAAAACACTTAAAATAAGAAAAATATTCTTACATAAATCCCTCTTGGTGAGAAAAATTATCTTGACAGAAAGAAAACAAGAAAAATCTCCTTAATTTAAGATATTTAATCTTACTAAGATTTCAGTTTTTGCAGTGTAGCGATCCGTGCGACTGTCGGGCCTCTGAACAGCAGCCGGCTGTGACTTACATCTGGCCCGACCTGTCAGACCTAACCAGGCATAGTAAACAATATCCCCCATGGCAGATGTCTCAGAAATACGAGTCCGTGTTTCCCACTGACTGTCCCCTCCTTCTCGACTATAACTCAGCCAAAATACACTCGTACCTCTCAGTCCTCGATGCTTGCAATTTTTGCAGCCCTCGTTTTTCATTTGCGTGTTATTTATTGATTGACTCTGATGTGGGCCGTAAAATTTGCACCATTGAGGCCAAACGTTTCATTGCGTCTTATAGCATCTCTTGTTTTCTCTTTAACCTCGATTAGTAACATCTCCCTTCTTTTTTCTTCGAGGTTCTGTATGCAGAAGAGTGCCAAGTTGGTGCCAGGGGTGACGTTAGACCTCATTGAGAAGTAAGTAGGAGCGCACAACAATTTTCCCTCTTATTGTCAGCAGGGCACGGTCTGGAGACATCATTATCCAGTTTCCCTTTCCTGCCTGTCTCTCCTCTCCTCGCCTTGCCTCCCTCTCTCTGTTGTTTTCCATCCTGAAGGTATAATCCTATGCCTTTGTTTCCCTCTCGCTGTCAAAGTGGCAGCACTTTGGCAGATTTAAAGCTTTAAATTTGCTGAATTAACCTCCGGGTGTGGAACGACTGAACGTGGATCATCTCTTGCTCTCAGGCACACCATCCTCAGATTGATGCCAGCTCTGAGTACATCCAAAGTTTTTCCGTTTTCACTGAACTGTCTGCGTAGATCCCCACCTAAGCTTTTTGGAGAGGATGAAATGACATTTATATATTTAGATGGTTTACTTAATTTTTTAAAAACCTAGGTAACTTGGTAAAAACAAAAAAAAGAATTGTCTGAGAGTGCCTGAGGGAGTTGAACTTGGAGGGCGTCTCAGCAGTCTCCTAATGATGTGTTTATTTGTCACACTAAGTTTGTTAAATTTGAATAAGCAGCGTGTCAGACTGCCACGGACCAGCAGGAAAAATCTGGTGAGGAATGCACGCACAAAAATCTATCTGCTCATAAAATTATGCACAGAATCAGAAAATACCATTTATTTTGTTCTTTTAGTTTGATTTGATGCTTACCACATCTCCTAAATATCAGAATCTGTTTATTCCTCCTCTCAGTGAAGCTTCTGTTGCTTCCTTTTATGTGTAATTGACAGGCAATGGGCTTATCCGTGGAACTTCCTACAAGTCTTTCCTCCCAACTGAACATCTTTTTTCAGATGATTAGAAAATAAAAATCAAAACAAATGGTGAATAAGCCGATGCCAACAGTCCCACAAGCGCCTGCTTTTCCTTGCTGAGCTCCTTCTGTCCTGAAGAACAGCTGCAGCTTGAATGTGAGTCATTGCAGCTGATGTAAAAACTCATAATTATATTTCTTACCACAGTGAGAACACAAATAAGTATTTACAACCAGATACGTTATTTTATCTGGATTTTGTGTGATAGACCAACACAAAGTGGTGCTACAGATCTTTAAATATCATGCGGCCTTCAGATTAGGGAACGGGAGGCGGACAGCACAGAAGGAAACCGTGTTAAGTACATTGCTACTTGACTTGAAAGCAGGGGAGCAACGTGCTATGGAGTTATCAAACATGCTTCTCCACCTGGCTTTGACAGTTTTCCAGAGGACAACACTTGCCTGCATTGTGTCGTGTTAAGTGGTGCAGAATTAATTATATTGTGGGGCAGATCTTTGGGGGTCGGCCCCTTTGTTGCAGTGAAAGAAACTCTTATGCTACGTTCACAAAGCAGGTATTAATGGTCAATTAATTTTTTTTTGCTGAAATCTGTTAGTGATGCAGTGGCAGTGAGACTTTGGTGTGAACTGTTTATGACCTGCATATGCAGAAGAACAGCAGTGCACTGTTTATAGAAGTAATAATGGGCAGATGCGTCTGTGGATCAACATCAGAGTTATTCAGCCGACAGTACTTTCTCAAGATCACAAGAAGACGAAGGAAGCTAATAAAAAGAAAGAACTACTAATAGAAATGGCCCTTTGTGGAGCATTGACAGCAACTTGTGTCGAGAAGTCTGTATGCAATGTTCAACCAGGAATGGTGGGATTGTGATGCAATCTGCTTCACTTCTGCATTAGTTAAAAATTTCAACCATTTTCTGGCTTCTTTGGGTGCAGAATTATGATGCTTGCTCATATTTGGGGAATCCTTGCATGGTGTTTGAACACAACCTTAATGTTGCACAATTAAGAGAGATTTCAGGTAGATTCAGGCTTCCAACTTTGTGGAAACATTTTGGGGGTCGTCTCTTACCTTTCCAAGATGTCTGCTCACCAGTGTAGAAATGGAGGCTTATAAAAAATATGGATGAGTTTGGTGTGGAAGAAGTTTATTGGTCTGCCTGACCTGGTAGAGTGCCTGTGAAGATGAAGTCCTTCTTTTTCAGAATTGGTGTATGATCTTAAAAATACCTTCTGGAAGATGGTTGAAAAGTCCCAAACACAACCCTAAATACTGTGGAAAGCCTTCAGAGAACATTTAAAGCTGCCCAGGGTGCAGTGACGACATAGAGAGAGGGATGTCACTCCTGTTCACATGTTTGAAGGTAGACAAGTGAAAATGTTTGGGAGAGATTTGTGTTTTAAAAAGTTGCATAATTACACATTATGATGATGTTATTATGGGCTTGCTCATTTAAAAATTTACTTTCTTACTATTTTAATTAGTGAGCCTTACTTATAGGATTATCCACCTCATAATTATGTTGGACTTCATTGGACTTCATTGGACTTCACTGGTATATCTTTCAGAAATACCAGTGCATTTCCACACAGCTGCATAGTTAGGTGTTCCTGAATGTCAAATAAATAGGGCACGTCTCCCTTTTTCCCCAAACTATTAATGCGAATTATTCATAATTCAAACATGTATTTTTCCAAGCTTTTTCTCGCTCGTCTGAGATCTTTCCTTTTAGTTTTCTTCTGATGTTATTTGTACACATCGTCATTGCTTCTTTTCATCTCCTCTCTCAAACACGACCACTCTCCAGTTGACGGATGTTGCACAGAAAATGCTGTAGTTTTCATTCAGCTGCAGACGAACTGCAGCTGAATGACTCCCAAAGGCAGGATGGGAACCTGGTAGAGAAGGGACAAGTACCTTTGAACAAGTATAAAAAAATGTTTCACTCGTATAGTCTTTCTTCTCAACCATTCTGACATTAGTTGGTGGATTTTGATGACGCTGAAGCTCTCCCTTTATGCTTTGCGCTCTCATGTACTTTTTATCTTCCATCTCCTGTCTCCTCTGAATCATCCTGTGGACTGCAGGAACAATAACATTTGACCTGCTGGCTATAAGGACAGTTCAAACACCCACAAATGTCACACTGACTTACGTCAGAGGTTTTTTTTTTAATCATATATATTTTGTTGTCTTTCCCTATTTAACCATGAATAAAACACTTTAACCTCATACACAGCTTTTGACTTACCGTGCCTGTTAAAAGTAGAGTTTTCTTGTGGATTTGCTTCTTTCTTGCAGATTTATAAGTAGTTGTAATACATTTTTTTGTAGAAGGGTTTCTAACTTGTCTGTCTTGAAGTTTCAGCAGTGTGGGACCGGTGTGGCTGAAATGTGCTGTTTTGGTTGATTGCATGTCCTATGTGTTGCACGGGAGGGTTTAAATGTTGAGTCAGCCAATATCCACCTTGGTTAAATAATGAATATCCTCAGAGCTCATAAAAGAAAAATGGGACCAAGCTCATCTCACCTCAACTCTCTAGAGTTGTGTCAGCTCTTTGATTAAAGCTGAGCCTCAAAATCAAACAAGAGACAGAAACACTTCATTACTTGACTTAATCATAATCCAGATAATCTGATGTTTCCGCACCAGAGTGAGGACCATTTAATGTGATACTTAATGTTCACCTCCTATACCTTTTTTGCAGGTCTTGACTCATTTTGTTGATTGTTTTGACTTTCTTTCCCTCAAGTTTATCTCTAATAGATCAGCTTGGAAAACTGGTTGAACTCGCATTAAAATTTTTTAGGTTAAGTTTGGAAATTTACACCTGATTACGTCACTTGCTTAAAGATGAAGAGACGAGGCAGCTTGTTTCTGCAGTACGTGTTATGTAACCGATGGATCAAACATTTTCCCTCTTCCATTTTCCCGTATTGTTCTTATTCAACACCGGGCCGAGCGTGGCTAAGCAGCCAGCCGTTACACTCAGCGTCCACTCATGTTGCTCGCCTTTAAAGGTTACACGTGGACAGAAATGGCCTTAAACACTCATCGATCGCCTTTGTTACAATCATTTTGTTGTGAAACAAATTCAGTATCGTGGCAACTTTGAATAGTCGCATGTTGATGATTTGTTTATTAATTTGATCATTCTTCGGTCCTCACTCCATCTGTGCACCCTTCTGTCTCCTTTCTTCCCACGTTCGTCCAACTCGCATTCTGGTTGGATCCAGTCACAGGAGCCCTTTTTACATAATGGAGTCACGAAGCACAGGGCATGTGGATTTTACCTGCTCACCCCCTCTCGCTCGTCTCAAAGGAGGGTGTTGAAGCAAGTGATGTGGGATGATCCATATTAAGTCATCCTCTGTGCCTTTCACTATAAGACTTTTCATCCAACCTGCTGTACTTTCGCAATTAGCAGGTTTCTGATATCCAACTCTGTGTTTCGGGAATCATGTCTCTGTTGTAGCGCTGTTTTGAACACAGCGGAAATGCTGCATCGATCCGGTAATGAAATACTTCTTTCATTCGCTGTTTTGTGACGTCAAGAACAAGCCGTTCCCTCAAGGTGGCAAAGATGTTTGTATATTTTTCTGGGAGCTTTTTCCACCTTTGTGCAGAGCCTTCTGAGCTTGTTTACATCCAGTGTCTTATTTACTGATGTATTTGTAAACTCTAGTGCCACGTGATCTACAGTACCTTCAGAATAATGAGCTACCAGAATCAACTCTTTCAAATTACAGGGAATAAAGTTGTTGCCTTGATGAGGGGCTGATATGAGATCACTGCCTGTTGAGATTATTAATGATGATTTATATCTTCAACAGACCGATGATCCATAAAAACATTAAAAAAGATGACTTCTTTGTTTAATTTTAAGGCTTTGTAATCCAGAATCAACATGATATTCATGCTGTCAGTGGAGCCTTTTAAATGTGAACTTTGACTTTGATGTATTTAATATACGTCGCAAAATTTTATCAATTTAAAAACAGGATCTCCGTTGGCTCCTCTTTATTTTTAACCGGTGCTTGTCAGTTAATCTATCTGATGAGAGCTTTTAAAGGCCTAAATATCGTATTAATCTTATTATTTGAGAGTTGTGTTGCAACTCATAGTTCACTTTTACTGTTTGAATCAAAGCAAAAAAACTCAAAAACAAACCAGCGTTTTAACATCAAACAACCGTCTAAGGTAACACGTCTTCATTTCTCACGTCTTCATGGTGTCTTGCACCTTTTAAGTTTGATGCCTGTTTGTTCCCCACTAGATGTATCATAAAGAACTTCTGAAAAGTTTTAAAGGGTAAAAATAATGTCAGCACTTTTTTTGTTGTGCTCTTTCATTTCATTTGGAACTAGAGACACTCTCACAGATGTGAAACCGGAGCATTGGTGGAAACTAAATTGGGACGATACATCCTAACTTAATGTGGAGAGCAAGAGATGGACAAAACTTACCCAAACTTTGATTGATGGCACAAGCCTCAACACCTGAGAGCATTCTTACCCATTCAGTGATTCATCTATTTCTTCACCCATCCACCACTTGCCTCTTCCCCCCCCAAATGTATTACAGAGAATAATCAGCGAGGATGGGAACTGCTGAGTGTTCATCCTGACTGCTGACTTTTCAAACACCTTTGGCAGGCACTCAAAGTGCTCAGGAGTTGGCCGGCCCTCATCGCTACACAGAGGGCTGGTAGTGCCAGGAGCCTTACAGCTGCTATTATTTGTCACTTAGGTCAAAAAGAGTTCAGCCTCGTTGCACATTTATACAAACTTGGGTGGAGGGTGATAAACAACTTGAGATGTAATGTATTATTGCAAAAGGGACAGTGAGTATACTTGTGCTCCAGTGTGGAATCTAATGATGATGATAGATGTTTAGAAATGACAGTTTGTGGCGAAATCTGGATGGAAACAGTTAAAGGCTTCTTTTATGCGAAACCTAAGGAACTTAGTTTTTTGTTTTGTGAAGTGGCTGATTCACCTTTCTCAGACTCTCTCATTTAACAGGGAGTAAAAATGGACGCACACCACCATAAATCATTTATAGGGAACTGGGAAATTCATATGTAAAAAGTATGTTTTGCATGTTGACAAATTCCCTTTTTTTGATGGCGAAAACCCAGAACGCTTGTAAGAAGAGGTTACCAACTTGATGTTGGCTTTTATTGCCATCAAGTTTTATTTGTTTTCATTTTGATTCTTTTATATCTGAAAGACACCAACAAGAGAACTGATTAAGAACTTCATGGCTTCTTTTTTGTGATGTCTGTTGCTTTCTTCAGTACAAATAGCAATTGCATTTACAAAAATCTGCCGTCTTGTTAAGATTCAGGATTTTTTTTTATGTATTTGTTTGTGTTAGAGAAGAAATTGCTGGCAAGCTTTGGATCATTGTCCTAATTTTTAATCCAACTGTAATTAAAGCTAAGGTCTACAGGTCTCTCATGATGTCATGTTACACAGTCTCTTGTTTTTTAATACAAAGTCTGACCTTAACTGTGACACATAAGGTCTGTAGGGGGCCTTTACTGACCTCCTGGGTCAGTCATTGATTCACATATGGATTCATTTTCCTGACCCGGCCACCATGGGAAGGTTCATCACCGTTTTCTTCCTTAATGGATAATGGCTTCCGCTGTTGCTCAAGGAGATCTCAAGAGCTTAGAAATTGACTTTTTTCCCCCTACTTCACGTTAAGATATTTCTTTGGTGGATACTAAAACTTAATCAGGTTATCAGTCTTTGACATTAAAATTAGATTGATATGAAAATTCAGCAAAAAAATAAATAAATAAATAAAGGAAATGCAAAAGGAGAAATCTAGGGAGGAAAAAGTTTTAAAAATTGATTCATTTCTAATCTTACAGCGTCTCGTGGCATTAGAGAAGGTGCTGCCAGGATCAGCAGAGATGGCCACCTGTGTAAATATTTTACTACTGAGACACCTTGTCAAGTCAAATCAGAACACAGGTTTGTTTTCATGCAGCTCACTTTGTAAAGACATCCCAGCTGATGTTGCTGCAATATAGCTGCCTCTTAAAACATCTTATCTTGTAGATCTCAACCATGATCAAAGCGAGACCGGACTTACTTTGTGTTTGTTCCTGGTGTCAGTCTGATCTCAGCCTACAGCAGCTCTGAGGCACAAAAACACATGAATATTCAGCTGTTAATCTCTGAGTAAGAAACTTGGTGCTTTTGAATGTTAATGTCTTCACATGGTGTTGTAATAGTGCAGAACAGTTGCTGCTTTTTTTTGCTCTGAGTAAGCCCTGTGACATGCGGTGAGCGCGGCTGACACGATGCCATCTGTGTTGTGTTGTGTTGTGTTGCAGGATCCCTGGCAGGCTCAACGACAGACGCACGCCCCTCGGAGAGCTCAACTGGATCTTCACCGCCATCACCGACACCATCGCGTGGAACGTGCTGCCCAGAGGTGAGTCTCTTCGTCACAACAGCCTCCTCCTTATCAGGAAGATCCATTTATTTGGATCCTCACAAGTATGTGTACACAACAAAATATATATCACACAAATGTAGGCAGGTCACAATAGCAAATTTTGCTGGACGATAAATTGTCCCAGAAGTTGTAGCGATAAACGATAATATTGTTGCTTTGAGACCATTTTAAAGTAACGTAATGGTATAATAATGCACACATTCTTAAAGATCAATAAACTTTAGATTCTCAGACATTTTAAATATCCAAAATAAACAAAACCACAGAAACAACAAATAAAAGGAAATATGATGTCTCTGTAAGCAAAACTGCCCTTAGATAAAGTCTTGTTGAGAACAAAGCGTGAAGACTTCTTTTCTTGCTTTAATTTATCATGTGATTAATTAATCACATGTCAATCATGTAGGCCTGATTGACAGGCCTACATGAATGTGCTTGAATAGTGTTTTTATAGGAATACAAAAAATTTTAAATAAGAAAATAAAAATTTCACCACGCTCAAAAATAAAGCAACATATTGTGTTTCTCTTCAGTGATTTACAGCTACTCTGGTTAGAGATTTCTGAGCAGATTCTGATTTCTCTTTTTTTCTGGCTGAATTAAAAATTTCTCTGCCTTCACAAAATGTTTACTGTAGCTCTTAAGTGACCCTTGTTAAAAACTTTTCATTTCCTTCTTTTCTTCATTCATTCCTTCCGTCTTTACTTCCTTCCTTCTTTTAGAATCAAAATGAGAACTTCTCAGATCATCTCAGTTCAGTCAAAACATTTGTAATGGTACAAGTATTCATAAGAAGCTGATTTTCCTCAGAAATGCATCAATTTGCATCAAATCTGGTGAAAGATTGAGCGTCCTCTGCAGGGATGCTCCAACTGTCTCCTCTCTCTTGTATTTTACATCATAAGAACAACCCCCCACTGTGCGGTACACATGTAAACAGCAACCGTTGAGTAATCCAAAAACCAAATGATCCACACTTTCTCTGCTGTGCTAATTGAAAAAAAAAAAAAAAACAAAGCTTTAAAAGGAATTTCTACTAATGCTTTAGTGTGCTGATTTGTTATAGGCTCGCCAACCAGCCGTCAGAATCAGGAAAATAAGCTCCTTTTTAAAAGATTTTGCTATTATAAGCTAAAAGTAATGTTTGAAAGCACTCAGTGGGGGTGTCGGGGCAGGAAGATGAGCTTGCAAAGACATCAGAGGCATACTAAAATCTTTAAACATATCTGGGCAATGATGAAAAATAAAGCGTCCCATGTGGCTCAGCTCTCAGAGAGTCCAAAGTGGGGCACCTAAAATAAAAAGCAGCGATGTTTAGGCATCAGCAGTACTATGAGAGCATCAGAACATCCCCAGTGGCTGAAATCATGCCGCTGTTGATATAAAATGCCAGAAGCGCAGTTTGTGTGGGTCAGCTCTTCAAATTGAGATTAATTGTGTTTAGAGTTCCCCGCACTATAGTTGAGGATATCACTTGAGCCGGGGTTTGGCAGACGACACACCGCGCCGCAACTACCCGTTTCTCGCATGCTTGCCCTGATGAAAACGCTGGCGCACACACTCGTTGTTATGACATGCCTCTAGATTGTGTATTCCTTGATTTCCCTCCTGTTTCATGTATTCAACACACATCCTCTCAGTCACACACTCGAACTCCCACGCGACAAACTGTATCCCGGTTAGAATAGCATTGTGACAATGCTGATGTCTGCCAAAGCCTTTTAAAGCCTCGGGGCTCCGCTGTTAATGAAGCTGCCCACATCAAAGAGATTTCCTGTAATGAAGGCACTGCATACACCTTATCCAAATCACGCACACACACTCACACTCACACTGAGACTTCTGCAGCCTGTCACCAACAACATGCTCATTGTCCCTTAAGAAATATCTCCAAAAAGTAACAGTAAAATCATAATCATCAGCAAGAAATGGTGGAAAGGAAGTGGCCCGACTTTGTCAAAGTTGAGCTAAACTAGTGGATTCCTGTTCCTGTTTAAAATTCTGGATAAATCAAAATTTCAAACAGTTCGAACCAGAAATTTGCATACACAGCATACATAACTTGTCTTTTCTTGGTTTTATTTAGTTAGGAAAACCAGTATTATTTCTGTTTGCTAAATGACAGAAAAGGAAAAAGCAGGAACTCTTTAAAGAGAAGGAGGTGTTGGAATTTCTTTTATGTCATATTTGATATATACAGTATATATTTTTTTAAAACTGAAAATAACAGTTACTTGATTGTGCTATAAAATGGCACCATGTGTCTGGAAAATGCATAACTGTGCCCTGTTAAAAGAATTCACTCTCCCGCTCTTCTGTCATTTAGCTGGTAGGAATAATTTTCATGATCCTATCTGACCAAAAACAGGACCAGTTTAGTGTGATTTAATGTCAGACAGAGGGGGGATAAAAAGAATGCATCTTTTAATAAAATGTAAACGTCTGGTTTCAGCTGTATATTGCAAATGTGCCCAGACACTGCAAGCCGTCCAGACCCACCATCTTATTTGACTAAGCTACAAGAAGAGGACATGATTACGGACACGACTAATTGAAAATAAGCATTTCTCTGTCTTTTACATAGTGGAAGCAAACCCCCAAACCAGGTTGTTTTTTCCAAATTTAGTGACTTTGTCTCAATATGCTCTGTTCATTCACATATACAGTAAAGTGCCCTGTTTTCTTCTACTCTTGCATATAGGTTAATCTAATTCGTTTTTTGCCCTTCTTCTGTCTGCAGAATTATGTATAATTTCTATTTTCTCCATCCCCAACTTCAGATCTGTTCCAGAAGTTGTTTCGTCAGGACTTGCTGGTGGCCAGCTTGTTTCGCAATTTCCTGCTTGCGGAGAGGATAATGAGGTCGTACAACTGTACACCAGTCAGCAGCCCCCGTCTGCCTCCCACATACATGCACGCCATGTGGTAAGACACGCTCACAAGCAGAGCTCGGGTTACGCGCCCACACAGGTGCACAGACGTCTGTGGCTTTGTAGAGCTGGAGGTTAGAGGAACGACAGGAGTCACCCTGAAGGCCCGGCTGTTAACTCAGACAGAAAGCAATTAAAAGATGAGAAGAGTTACTAAGAGACATATTCTTTATTAGGAAACAGTATTATCCTCTTTATGTAACGGTATGTATATTTAATGAATGAACATTTTAAAAAATCAACTGGGAAATTAGAAGTGAATTCAAACAGTGAAACATGCCTGGAAGCTAATGTGTGTCAATGTGAAGGGATTTCTAACTGAAAGAAAACTGCTTCCTTTTTTTTTTTTTTTTTTAGATTTGGTTGGTTTGTGACTCTCCATTGAAACGGCTTATACATGCAGGAAATCGCTCAAAAACATCTTGACAGTCAGAGTTTGATAGATGCCTCCCAGAAGTAATCTCAGCCAAAGGGTTTAAAACTAGCTGTTTGAGGGTGTCCTAACTTTATCCTCACATGGGAGGCACATTTTGTTAATGTCTTTTGTTGATTAAAAGTAGATTATTTGTTGTTGTTTAATCTCAGTTAAATTTCTTTATTTTCCAGCAATAAATAAAATGTGAAAAATATCTTGAAGAGTTTAATATTTAATGGGGTGTTTCCTGTCTGGCCATTACCTTCTTACCCAATTCCACTCGATTCTCATCTCCCTTTAACGTTCCGTCTAGGATTTCTCCAATTGAGCTTGATTTCTCCAGTTGAATTTCAGCCTGGACAATCAGTGAACACAAGGAGGAGTTGTGAAAGATGATATTGATTTTCTGCACTGTTTTTGAATCGTTGTCTTACTATACAGGGTGGTAGTTTGGCATTGGCAACACACGAAGTGAATTAAAGTTGGACCAAGAGGAATGTTTAAGACATTTTATTGCTGATAGCCCTGCTCCCTGTGGGGTTGATTACAGCACATTCAGTTTCTGGTAAACTTCATAGTGCAGCTTTCTTCACGATCGAGCTGACCCATTACATACATCACATCCAGGGACTTCCTGTTATATTTTTTATGAATGACTGTTTTCCTAGCTGTGTTCTAAAAGCAATTATAACCCATATACAAACACATAATGAGAATGATGAAGGAGGACCATTAAGAGGGGAGCTTGTGGTTGTGTTTTTATGACACCGTGATCCCAAACAGACTTTAGTCACAGCAAAGTAGCTGCTTTCACATTTCTTTTTGTTCCTGACTCAAGAAAATCCAGGTGAGCTGAAAAACCAATAGCTTCTCTGGTGCATTTTGTTATATTGCTTTTTCTCTTGATGCAACAGATGCTTTGTGCGTCCTCAAACATACGACAGGTTTGCTGCCCTGTCTCTCATTTACAGTCACAGATCTATAAGCAAACTGAAGATAAACACAGCATCCTGGACTTGCTCTAATTGTAGATTACATGTAAGCAATATAAATGCTTGAGTCACTTTCACAGCCTGCTTAAATAAGTATTGGTGTGGAGGCCTGAGCCTGGAGGTGTTTGTATATGTTTCTGCCTTTGAACATATGCAAACTCTTCATGCGTTATTTTCTTTACATCCTTTTTTCCCTCATGTTACCAGTGTTGCTGTCAGCAGTGAGCTCAGTGTTTTATGGCGGTGAAAATTACCACCAGTACAGTAGTAGTAACTGGAAACAGAACAGGAATGGTTACTTAGTTTAAGGTTTTTAATATCATAAAAAAGACATATTATTCTGTTTGAATATTTATTTAAAAGGCTTAGCCAGAATGCTCTAGTAGTCTATAAGAACATGTTGTTGAGCTGCGTTTTGCAGGAGAAAGTTGTCGTTACTGTTCTCTGTTGGACCTTAAGCGTCTCTCACATCTTTGTGGAGGAATTTTGGCAAACTCATTTTTTTTAAATTGCCTCAGTTCAATGAAGCTTGTAGCGATCTGTTGAGGTTTTGCCACTCAGGTTGCGGTCTTGACTTTGGCTTGACCAAATCGCTTTCGTTTTCTGTTGCAGATTTGATGCTTTGTTGAGGAGTAATTTGTGTTGCATGACCTGTTTTGAAAATCTTTCTGCCACTAGTGGCTGTTACTTACAGTAGATTAGATATGAAGTAGGCAGAGAAAACCTGGTGGTGTGTTTGTGATTGTGTGATGTGTTGTGGTGGCTGGTTTTCTATTTTTAATAAATTTGCAAAAATCTAAAACTTTTTTTCCATTTTGTCATTTGTGTGTTGAATTTTGCAGAAGATTAATTTACTACAACTTGTAACAAAGTTGTAACATAACAAAATGTGGAAAAAGTGAAGCACTTTGAGTCCTTTATGTAATTAAAATGGAACATAATATGATTGGACTCTATAGGGTTCATTAGTTATTTAATGCATTTATGAGATATTTCTCTTGAATTGATGCTTTAAAGGGTTCATGTTTTGTGGAATAGACAGATGGGGGAAAATAGGAACCGTGTTTTAACATCAAACACATCCAAAATCAATGGGATACAAGATATGACTATTGAATTCCTCAAGTGCTGTTTTTAACAAACTACACACTATTCGAAAACGGAGAAATGTGTTCCCTTTCCTAGTGCTGTAAGGACATCTTTGCACTCTTGCATCTGTGGCTGGATGTTATTGCAGCTTCCTCTTAACAGATTGGGGCAGAACCTTTTGTTTGGTCTCGTGTTCGACAACAATGATATACAAAAAATACCTCAGTCCTTGAGTTTTTGTGAAGTATAAACTGTTCAGGCCAGAAAGAAAATTATTCTTGTTATTTTCCACTTAGAAGAACCCATTTTTGTTTTTATGGGGTATGTATAGACCTTATGGGAGCACATTTAAGCACATCTCAACAATCTCCAGAACAATACTCAAGTTGTTGTTACAGATCATTAAATTAGAAAAAAAGAGTTTTTAATCAAAACCTATTTATGCACTTTTTTGCTTGTTTAATTATTTGAATTAAACACAGTTATTATATTTTCTGAAGATGTTTCACCTCTTTAAAAAAAAAAACAAAAGGTTTCTTCAGTCGGGAAATAATGTGATTCTTTACTGCTTAATGAGACAAACAGTGAGTTGAAATAAACCCCATCTCCATTTGCCCACCATGTTTTCTCATTAACATACATGTTTATACACAAAGGCCTGCTGTTGTCCGACTCCTCTTTTGCACAATGTAAAAGCCATTATCTAATCATCCGTCTTCCTTTAGTTACACAAACATCTCTCCATCATTTTTTTTCCCTTTGCATCGTCTTCTAAAAATGCCTCTTTCTGCTTCTCCCACTCATTATCTGGCCGGCGTTGGCAAAGCCTGCAGGAGAGGCTCGTTGTGTAACCGCCTGGCATCTCTCCCTGTAACAAATACTGCTCTTTACTCCTTGAGCATGCTGTAGTCTTTCTTTCTCGCTTGTTCATCCCTATTAGTTTAGATTGCGGGTGCTTTTCAGTGTTTGCGGCCCAACAAATTGGGATTTCACAACAGCACATGCAATATTAAGCAGGATAGAGTAACGACTGAGCAGTGCTTTAGGAGTCTAGGAAACCAAACTGTGAGGGCAATAAAGAGAGTAAGTGTTGGAGATAAAAGGCAAGTAGGAAAATAAAAGTTCGGGCCAGCATGTACTGGACTGGACAGGATGGAGAGGAGGGAATAAGTACTTTTAAGGGCTTTCTGATTCATGTTGGTGCCAAAACACAAACAGCTATTGTTATTCAAATGGGGCAGAACAGGACAGGGCAAATAAGCCCGAGACTGATTACTCCCTTGCCAGTCATTTAATTGCCAGTAGTGTATGTCTGTTTTATATTGGTGCATGTTGTTGCACCACTCTCTGCAGGCAACCAGAGAAAAGAGCTTAGTCAGCCACCAAATGCTCCCCTACACAGCTTTCCCTTCATTTCACACTCGACACACGCATGATCTCTGGTGATGAGTCACATCTACGGCCTTATGAGCGGGTTAACCGTGCCATAATAAACTTGGAGCAGCCTCCATCCTGAGAATACGTTCTTGCAGATAATATGGTGCTTTCTGGTTATTTATATGCCGACGGGTTGCATAAAAGCCGTCGGGGATGGACTCGTGAGCTGGCAATTTCCCAGTCACAAGTTATGAAACCAGAGTGGAGCGTTTTCATATCTGATATGTTAAAGGAGAACAAAGAATACGCAGTTGAGTTGTTGCTTTAATTTTCTATTATTTTTTATTTCAGTCTGCTATAACAATGAGAAACAGAAAGAGTAGTTGGACACTGGGGTTTCTTCATCTTTTTTTATTTTTAGATATATTTTTTATCATGTAACTGTTTCAGATCATTTACCAAATTAACACTTGAGAATAACCCAAGTGTGCATAAACAGTCTGCGTATTGTGATGCCACAGCATCTGAACTAGATTTAAATTCAGTGTTTTTCAGCCCAGGCCCAATCATTGTGAGCCTAATTAGATCTAGATTCTTTACGGCCAACACTGTATGTGGCAGCAAATTGCTACTTGATGAACAGCATCTTCTCTTAGGGATGCAATCAGCTTTTTACTGCGCAGATTTTTACCACAGGGCTAATTCTTTGTGCTGCTGCTGGTGGTGACAAAACCCCCCCAATAGCCTTAATCAAGCTACTTTTATATGTTTCCATGTTGCACATTCGTCAGTGAATCCATTACATGTTTTGCACTGTGCTGTCAACCAGGAGTGCAACTCCATTATATCACTCTGGAATAATGGGAGAAGCCATTTGAGCAGGAGAAAGAGTCTCAGACAGGGTGAACCCTGCGTCATTCATTCAGCTTCACATTACATCGCTGTGCATCAACTGGGAACATGAATCAACCTCTAACTCATGCTAACTGAGAGGAAAAAGCCCCAGCGAGGCTCTGCGTTCAATTTTCTGCAAGAAAACGAAGCTGGAAAGTGGAGGTTAGAGGAGACGGGCTGAAAGGGAGAAAAGAGAAGCTGTGATAAGGTTTGATGTGGGTTGCATAACCCCATGAATTAAAAATGACCATGGGAGAAGAGCTGGGTGTTTAGAAGGGGGATTAAAGGCTCCTCACTGCCCTCTCCAGGACCCGTGGAAGGAAATCTCAGGAGTTGTAGGCGCTCGGAGAATTAATTAATTAATTTATTAATTTTTTATTAATTAATTTTTTTATTATTAATTTAGTAATTTATTTCAGACAAACCTTTCACCGGCAATGTAGAACAAACACAAAGTACATAATAAATTTCTTGAAGACACATCACATCGGTGATTATGAGTCTGAAAAGGAGTATGAAGAAGTATAACTTATATAATCAGACCCCTTTTCCAGCTGTAATTTATCACATTATTTTCAGTTTCCAGTATCCTTCCTGACAAAATGAAATAATAATTGTAGTAATATTTCCTCAGCCAAATGAAAGTACTGCATACACACACATACACATTTGTACACATACATATATACATATTCACATATACATACACCTATACACATATACATACATACACCCATATACATACATCTATACACATATACATACATACACCCATATACACATATACATACATACACCCATATACACACCCATCTGCTTATATACAAAATACACAACTATTTACATACCTTTATACATTTACCCACACCTGTACAGACCTGCACCCACTTGATGAAATCATACTTAGAGTTTTAATTCCCAGCCAGGATTATCTCCCTTGTTCTTCCTTATACCTTTGAATAATAGCTATTTTGAGACCTTTCTTAAAATATCTCATGCTTGGACTTTGCTTCAGCTCTTTAGAGAGTTTATTCCAGATCTTCACACCAACACCAGAAATGCACATTATTTTCATTGTTGTTCGAGCCTTCAAAGTTCTGAAATTGAGGTTTTCTCTATAGTCATATCCCCCACTCTATCAGAAAATAATTTTTGAATATTTTCTGGTAATATTTTCTTTCTGACTTTAAACATAATCTGTGCAGTTTGAAACTCTACCAAGTCAGTGAGTTTCAGTATATAAGAATCTATGAATAGATTGTGGGTATGACAATAAAAATCAACGTTATGAACTAAACGGATGGCTCTTTTCTGTAGTGTGCATAATGATTGAAGTGATGTTCTGTAAGTGTTGCCCCAAATTTCCACACAGTAACATAGATATGGTAAGATAAGTGAACAGTACATAATATATAGGGCAGAGTAGTTGAAATATTTTCTGGCATTAGAAAGAACTGCAATACTTCTTACAATTTTAGATTGGACATATTTTATGTGAGGTTTCCAACAGATCTTATTTTGAATCATTACTCCCAAAAACCGAATTTCAGTCACTCTCTCCACAGTGATATTATCAATTTTTATTTGTAAATCACTCTGCTCTTTACACTTACCGAACAACATAAACTTTGTTTTATCTAAATTTAGCGACAATTTGTTAATTTTAAACCACTCTTTCAGTTTATATAACTCTAAATTCATTTCAAGCAACAACTGTCGTAAATTTTCACCCGTACCAAATATGTTTGTATCATCAGCGAATAGTACAAAGTTAAGTCTCTTGGAGACCTTACATATATCATTTATATACAAAATAAACAATTTTGGCCCCAATACTGATCCCTGGGGAACACCACAAACAATGTCCATGCATGAGGACTGGACATCACCCAACTGCACAAATTGTTGCCTATTGCTGAGATAACTTTTCATCCAATGCAACACTACTCCTCTTAGACCATAACACTCAAGTTTTCTGAGGAGTATGTCATGATCAATTGTATCAAATGCTTTTTTTAAATCAATAAACACCCCAACAGCATGTTTCTTTTTATCTAATGCACTGGTCACCTCTTCTATTAAATGCAGAACTGCCATCGCTGTGGATCTTTGTGGCCTAAATCCATACTGACTTTCAGACAGTAGATGATGTTTACTAATAAATCTTTCTAATCTAACAACAAATATTTTTTCCACAATTTTGGAAAATTGTGGAAGTAATGAAACAGGCCTGTAATTTGTGAAATCATGTCTATTCCCAGATTTATGTAGTGGGATGACTTTCGCAATTTTCATTTTTTGTGGAAATATTCCTGTTTGAATTGACAGGTTACAGATATATGTTAGTGGTTGAATAATTTCCACAATCACCTTCTTAATTATTAACATATCAATACCGTCATAATCAGTTGACCTTTTATTTTCACATTTATGTACTATATCTATGATCTCATTTTCCTCCACTGCTGTAAGAAACATGGAATCTGGATTTCTAACTAATACATCATTTAGTATTTCATGTCCTGTGGGCTGTGGGATTTCCTCAGCCAATTTAGGGCCCACACTTACAAAGTATTTATTAAAATTATGAACTATCTCTTCCATGTTATTTAAATGTTTATCTCCATTGTTTGTGAAGTATTGTGGATAACTAACATGTTTGGAGTTTTTTCTAATAACACTGTTTAAAATATTCCAGATACCTTTAATATTTTTTTTATTTCTGTCCAACTGTTTACTATAATAATCTTGTTTTGCTATTCGTAAAACAGCAGTCAATTTGTTCTTATATTTCTTGTATTTATTTTCTGCCCCAGTGGATCTATGCCTTATGAAGTCTCTATATAACTTATTCTTTTTTTTACAGGCATTTTGCAATCCCTTTGTGATCCATGGAGTTTCAGAATATTTATTTGCAGAAATAGACTCTACATTCGGACAATTTTTCTCATATAATGATTTAAAAATATTCAGAAAATTATCATATGCTTTATCCATGTCATTTTCTTTTAATACTGACTCCCAGTTTTGTTTAGATAATTCATCTTTAAATACATTTATCGATTTTTCCGTCCTTAACCTTTTAATAATTGGATTATGTTTAGTCTTGACTTTCATGTGCCCAATGTCACAAACAACAAAAACAGGTAAATGATCACTGATGTCATGAACTAACAATCCGCTTATTGTGTTGTCTATTAAATTTGTAAATATGTTATCTATTAATGTAGCTCTATTGGTTGTGATTCTGCTAGGTCTCGTAATTTGAGGGAAAAGGCTCAGACTACATGTAGTATTAATAAACTCTTCAGTCAATTTGTGATTGTTGACATTCAGCAGATCAATATTAAAGTCCCCACAAATAAAGTAGTTCTTTGAAGTTATAGCTGTATATGTTTTCTCAAACCATTCTGTGAAGAGGTTCATGTTAGAACCAGGAGTCCTATATATACAGCTAACAATTACATTTTTATTTTTTTCCATATATATTTCAACTGTTAAACATTCAAAAGATCTTTAACCACATTAGTCATGTTTTCAATTTGCTTAAATCTAAAACTGCTGTCCACATATACAGCTACTCCTCCACCAATCTTTCCGTCTCTATTAATATAACTAAATTCATAACCATCTAATTCAAAATCGGCTCCCTTGTTAGAAGTAAGCCAGGTTTCAGAGATAGTAATGACACTAAAAGGTTGTTTAAATTGGCTTAAACAGTCCTTGATGTGGTTAAAGTTCGCATATAAGCTTCTGCTGTTGAAATGTATTATGGAGAATTTATTATCTGCATTAACTGTTATATTGTATTGCTGAGTCGAATAGTAGCAACAGTTATTCTCAATGTTATAGAAAAAGTTGTTTTCTGGGTCCAAATCCTTTTCCTTGTCCTGACTCTTATATTCAGTATAGTCAAAAGTTTTCAGTTCCGGGTAATCAGCTTTAGTTAAAGGTGTTAATGTTGTGTCCATAGATGTTGAGGACAACATGTTGTTTAACTGAGACATATTAATTGAGTGTCATGTGCAATCACCTGAGATCCCAGATATAACGCAAAGCATTTAGTTGTACTTATCCAGGTCAGCGATGTCCCGAACAACCAGAACCTTTGCCTCCTCTGGAGTTCCATTAAGTTTAACAAAAACCTTACAATTTGTTGTCCATGTTGATTGGATCCTTCCTTGTTTTCTCAGAAACCGAGCCTTTCTGGCGATGTCAGCATTCTTCTTGGTCAAGTGCTCATTAATAAATACATCAGATCCTTTCAGCAATCTGCCTTGTTTTAACAGAGCAAACTTGTATTTCCTCTTTGTGAATCTCATGATGATGGCAGATTTATCATCTTTTCCTCTTCTTGGAAGCGGGTGGCATGCTTCCACAGTGTCACAGTCCACCTCTATCCCCTTGGTCCTGAGGAAAGAAGTCACCTGTTTCTCTGTGGAGTCGAGCACTTCGACCGATGGTTCACCAACCGTACTAGGTGCAGCCACTGCGCTGGCATACGAACAGGGCTTAACTCTAAGTCCAGTGATGATCACATCATTTATCTTACTGTATTGCTCCAAATCGGCCACTCGGTTCTCCAATGCAGCGATTCGTTTATCCTTTTCCTCATTAGAAAGTCTCAACGACTTCACTTCTTTCACTAAGTCCAAAATGTTGTTTTGATGCAGCCGTATAGCTGTCACTTCCTCCGAGAGAAAATCCAGGGATTTCTTAATGTCATCAAGATCCTCTGAAGCTTGAGTCTTTCTGGGTCCCATTCTCTATCAATTTCACTTTTTATTTTATTTATTTAGTCTCCAATGCAAATTTCCAGCCACTGCTTACGGGTTACCCTCCAGATTTCCACTGCTTACCGGCTTTCAGTTAGCTTATAGTTAGCTTTCACCGCTTACAGGCTAGCTTCGGTTAGCTTCGGTTAGCCGTTAGCCCAACCGCCACCTTTCTTTTGTCGAGAACAATGCAGGGGAGACGATCTGATCTGAGAAAAATGGATTTGAACGCTGGGGTTAAAAAATCGACCGTAGACCTGGTGTTGACCTGCACTTGTGTGCAAACTGAAAATCTATTTAGCTGTGTTATGTGACAAGACACAACCAAAGCAAATGAAATACATTTTGATTCATACATATATAAGCTGTTGGGAAAGATTGAATTCCCAACAAACTGAGCAGAAGGTGGTCTAAAGAGTGGCTCAATTTGGTTTATTGTTTTTTTTTTTATTATTTTGGGGGGGAAAAAAACAATCTTAGCACCCAAGAAATTGTGGTTAATATAAATACAGAATTTGTAATTGTTTTTCAGCTCAGCTCTTATTACTAAGAATTTCATAATTATCCATTAATTACAAGCACTTTATTTTCACTCTTGTCTTCTTTTCTTGTAATTACAATTACATAATTGATACTGCTACTATTGTTCTAATTTATTTTATTAATTGTTGTAGTAAAACTTTTGTGAATTTAAAACTTAACTTTTTTTTGTATTATTACCTGATTTGATTTGTGTTGTTTTTGAAGATCAGATGATGTAATTCTAACGTGGCTTGTGTCTCCGTGTTTCATCCCTGCAGGCAAGCCTGGGACTTGGCCGTGGACATCTGCCTCTCTCAGCTGCCTACCATCATCGAGGAGGGCACTGCCTTCAGAGTGAGTGTATGTGTGTGCTCGCACGCGTGTGTTTGCGTGAGTGTGTGTGTGTGTGTGTTGTGTAGGGATAAACCGGGACTCTGATGCGTTAAAAATGCGGACAAATCCTTTTTGCTGTGTTTTTATAAGTGACGACGGGAACGTTAGAGATAACAGAATGCCATCTTTGATAGATGGCCTCTGTCTGCCGCTGATGTCCGGGAACACCAAACGGTTCTCGTTTGGTCTGCAGCTTTTCCTCCATCAGCACCACCATCTCTGATAATTACTCATACTCACACATTCCCAGTGGATAATATTGTAAAATGTCAGGTCTTATAACTCAAGTATGAGTGTCAAATAAAAAATGGTTTTCTGAAACCACTGGCCCTGCACTTTCAGCCACTGGTGTGTTTATTGTTATATTTACTGACACGGCAGGGGACTCTGATAGAGATGCTGAGTTCAATAAAAACATGCTGCAAGAGGCTTATTGAACTGATGATGGGCTCATATATCTCGATCAACTCATTTTCTTTTTTCTTTTTTTATGCATGACCCGACTTGGTTCTCTGATTTGTAGATAGATCAGTCGCAACCTGTACTTTGTAATGGAAACTGTTCAGGAGACTTTAGCACTTTAATCTTGGGCTTTTTTTCCTGTCCACCTCGCCCTCGGAGGTGGGCTTCTTCTCCATCGCTCCCCTGGGGGCAGTTTCCCTTCCACACTTTCCCTAGCACTCAGGCTGAAAACACTTACCGGCATCATAATTGAGCCCCGGAGGACCTTTAAAGAAGATCTTCCCGCTCTGTGTTGAATTCAGGAGTCTTTAAGATCTTCCTGGTGCTCTTCAGCCATACACATTACTTTCTGAGGCTTTGGTAAAATTGATGAAAAGAAAAGTGGTGTGAAAAAGTGTTTGCCCCCTTCCTGGTTTTGTACGTTTTTGCATGTTTGTCATACTTCAGCGTTTCAGAAAGTCAAACCAATTTAAATATTAGTCAAAGACAAATCAAGTAAACACAAATTGCAGCTTTTTAATAAGTATGTTTTTTAATAAGGGGAAAAAAATCCAGACCTACATGGACCTGTGTTAACAACTGCAAGAAAGCATTTTTGATAACCTGCAGTGAATCTTTTACAGCTGTAGAGAAATTTTGTCCACTCATCCTTGCTGATTTGTTCTAATTCAGCCATGTTGGAAGGTTTTTGAGGTCAAGCCACAGCATCTCATTTGAATCTCTGCTGGTCTTTGAGGTTGGAAGGGCTCCTTGCCAATACCCTAATATTGGCTCCCTTCTCATGCAATAAGTGTGAAATTGCTGTTCTGGGACATTAAATATTCCTGTTGATGAAACTTTTTTTTCTTCAATCTTTAATTAATTGAACAAATTAGTAATTTTCTAAGTGCAGATTATCTACCCAGCATGCTTTACATTTCACAAAACAATGAATTAAGGTCAAAGTTTGGTGAAGTATTTTTTTTTTCCTGCTGTGATTATTCATAAATTAATCCATCCATCCAGTTCAGTGCTGTCATTTCCCTCCTCAAGATCTATTACCGTACCCAAACATGGCATGATTCCTGCTGTAATTTCACCTCACAGCATGATCAAATAACGTGGGGCGAGCAGCCAATCAGGTGGCCTGCCGCGGCAGCAGAGACCACAGAGACGGTAAGCTGATCATGATCGATTGGGATTTATGTTGTTGCTGCAGTGCAGTGTCACCTCTCAGCTCATTATGTTGGCCCTTTTTATGAAATGATGAGCTAGTTGCTGCAGACTGGCTGTGTGTGCGCGCGTGTGTGTGTAAGAAGGAGATTCAGTGCAGTAAAAGCTCTAATATCTGTGTTACTTCTGCTGCTTGTGTCCACAGCACAGTCCGTTCTTCGCAGAGCAGCTCACGGCATTTCAGGTCTGGTTGACCATGGGTGTGGAGAACAGAAACCCTCCTGAGCAGCTCCCTATAGTGCTGCAGGTACATGCACGCACACACACACACGCATGCATGCATGCACTCCTTCTTATAATCGGTGTTTTCTGTCTGCATGATGGCGCTTCATTAACCCAGAAATGATCTACACAAAGCCTGGTGGTTGGAGAATATACCATACTAGAAACATTAACATCGAAGTCGAGCATAGATTAAATATTTGATGTTAGGTCCTGTTTGCTTTAATATGATACACTACAAGAATTGAAACTGATCAATAAGTTTTTATTATTTCTGTGGGAAACAAGTATTATAATTTCTTCATTTTGCAATTGTTAGTGAGAAGATGCCATTCTGTCCTCCTCTCACTCTTTCCTTTTGTCCTACGTTTCTCCAATGACTCGCATCTACTTATATTTAATAGATAACGATCTTTACACCGCTTTCTGCAGTTTTTCTTTTGGCTGCCAGGGTTTCTTTTTTTTAATACATTTTGATAATTGGCACTAATGCATTGATGATCCAGTCAAAGTGCTAAACAAGGGTTCTAGAAAATAATTATAAATGGTATCACAGACGGTACTCTGATATCCTGTAGAAATGTAATAAAACGCTCAGTTTTACTCTTATGATACATTTCAGTTTTGTCTTGAAGACAATAATATTGCTAAGTCCACAGTGTAAAAACTGCATGTCTTCCCTTTTAAAAAAATAAATAAATAAAAAATCACATTTGCATTAAAAACACAGCACCAGAAAACAGCATGAGGGAAAATCAGGATTTTTTTTGCCTGACTAATGGGTTTTTGGTGATTTTTACACATGACGGCTACAAATTAAACATGGCATAAGATGTGTCAGGTGTTTGCAGATCCACATCTGTTGCATATTGTCAAGGGGAGTGAGAGCCAATCTTCTCAACACAGTTCACAGCACGCCAAGCAGCTGCTTAAACTGACTACCGCCACGTAAAGTGCTGCTGTCGATTTTACCTGATACCTAAAGCCATCAGTGTTGCAGGTTGCACAGAAAAGGCTTTATTCTCCATTATGAAGCAATAGCATCTTGATTAAACTCACAAATCACCTGCCAGAATTGTACGGGTTGCCGGGAATATTATTGCTACAGGGACTACTTCTTATGCTGAGATCTAGCTCTTCTCCAAGGCTTAATTTATTATAATTTATTACACCAGGCGTTCCTTTTTACCACATCTTTTACCTCAGAAGTGTGAAAATCCTTCTTGGAAGTTCAGTTCAGGACTTTCAGGCTAATTTCCTTTATTACAGCCCCACAGCTAAACCTACGTCTGCGGCCGCTCCTGTGTCTGGCAGAGATGGTAAATTTGTTGGGGGGGGGGCTGCAGTCTGATGCTTCGCTCTCGTCCTTCCACTGCCATCTTCCCTGCAGGGTGGTACAGTGGTGGCGTTGTATTATATCACAGTGTAGTAGCTGCATGAAGCTGTCCGTGCTGAATGGTAATTTCCTGCTGAGTCAGTGCTCTGTGAGCAGCAGCACATCCATACAGCGGGGCCCGTCGGGACCCGTTAAAAGCCAGGAAAAAGGTGCCGTGATTGAAGAGCACATGGATGCTGTGTGTGTGTGTTTGTTTAGAAACAACAGGGAAACAGCTGCAGCAGCCGTTCAGTTTGTGCAACTTCATGCGGTTGAACACCGTGATTGGGGAAAAATAAATTGTGCGTGTGTGTGCGTGTGTTTGTTACTGGATGATCCTGTGTGTTTAAACACACTGTTACATGAGGATGAAGACTGGCATTTCCTTAGAGCGTTTATGATTTGATGCCAAATATATTCAGGCGCCATTTGAAGGATGAAAGATTAACAAGAAACAGGCAATGCAGAGTAATCCATCAATAATGGTCTTTAGTAAAATGAGCAACAACTCATCTGAAGCAGGTTTGAGGTGCTGTGCTGCGTTGTCTTGACAACAGCTATTTCATCTAAAAAGGATTAGCAGATTATGCGAAGGGATTACAGCATTTAAAAATTGCAGTGCTACGGTAACAGAGGCAACCAGCCGACTTTTATAACCGACACGCTGCCGTTGCAGTCTCTGTCTCTTTTCCCCTACCCTTCCACCCCCCCTGACTTTAAATGTATTATCAAACTTTATTAACAAACCAGCGTTCTGACAACTATCCCAGCATGCACCGCACACTTCTTCTTCTACAGGGGAAAATGAAGTCGGCGACTGCTTACCGTAGTTGCTAGACCTGTTGTGGCTCAATATTGGTCCATATATAAGGCGCACCGGATTATAAAGCGCACTGTCGGCTTTTGAGGAAATTGAAGATTTTTAGGTGCGCCTTATAGTGCGGAAAATACTGTAATTAGTGGCATCAGATTTTATTTAGAAGAATCAGTGTGTGCTAATTTTTTCAGATTTTCATTTGTTGAAAATGTGCATATTCATCCATTCATGAATATGCACTGCTTTGTATAGACACGTCTCATTAAGACCAACAAGGTTTTGGACTTGGAATTTGACACAACGTGAAAAAGTTTTGGGGGGTGTGAATATTTGTACGAGGCACTGCAACATGACGCGCATCGGTGCTCAGACACAGGAGAACAGGAGGGAGCGCTTACTCACCGCTTGCGAATCAGAGTGAGGTGAAGATATTGTGGCGGTAAAAACACACTCACGTTCTCTGTTGTGTTGCAGTGTTGATCTGGGACTTTATTTCCATCCCTTCCAGGCCTTCTGCTCTATGAATAATGCACACCAAATGTAGTCGGTGATGATGAGAATGGAAGAAAGATATGGATTTAGTTGGATTGCGCTCATACCAGCAGAGGCTTGGGTCGGGTTGTTGCCCTGTGGCTTTTCTGCGGCGCCTACGTCACGTAAAAACACACGAGTGCGGACGTTCCCACGCTCCTCTTCAGGGCTGGAGGCAGACGTGCTCCGGTCTTCCCCCAGCCTCCTCCTGTTTCTGCGGTCACGCATGCAGGTCGATGTCTTCCCCCCCACCCCCGAGGATTCTGTTCATGCGTTGTGTGTAGGAGGAGATGCTTGTGTGAGTCTACGGTCCTCCATATGGTTGTTCCCACACACACTGTGAAAGTCACATGGAGACGCTCCGGCGTCCTGCCTTCACACAGACTTCAATGCTGCATTGCAATAGTCTTTGCAAACACAAGCGTTTATGTATTTTTAGCATCTGCCATATGCATCCTATAAATAGTCCTGTGTGGCTGCAACAGCTTTCTAAATTATTCCCAGTTGGCAGCGGTATTTCATTATATGAACACAGGTGAGTTAAAGCGCCCACTCAGATGATGTCACACTCCGATACCTCTGTAAGCATCCAATTGAAATGGCAGCCAAGAGGACACACCCAGCTGCCCATGCAGGCATGCCCACACACTCAGTGATGGTTCTGGTTCTAGTAGTGTTGGGAGCGCCACCTGTTCCAACCCACCATCTCTGCCATATTCCCTGCTGCTCTTCCTCTTCCTTTAATCTTAGACTTCCCTCCGGTTTTGTAGGCAAACCCAGATTGCCTCTGATCTGTTTTCCTGCCTTTCAGGTTCTCCTGAGTCAAGTGCATCGGCTGAGGGCTCTGGACTTGCTCGGCCGGTTCCTGGATTTGGGGCCCTGGGCCGTCAGTCTGGTTCGTTCACCTCTTTTATATATCGGTTTGACTTTCTAAGTGAATTCTGACATAGTCAAATCCTGAATGTCAATGGTAGTTTATGCAATTTGAAACCGTAAAAATATGTTTCACCATATTAATAATTGCATCATTTTTAAAATCTATCAAAATGGTTTGAAATATTTAAACAGTTTGATAAAACAAACAAATAATTATCGTCTGAAGAATGAAATGTGAGCTTCAGATTAAGTAAAACCAAAATATGCGATCAGCTCATTTGGTTTACAAACATTTAGTTATTGACGACATATTAAGAATTAAAAATCCCCTTTATGCTGTTTTTCCTTAACAAATACAGTTGAAACCGGATATTTCACCAAGTAAAAATAGGTTTTTTTCTTGCTGTATGAGCCCAAGTCAGATCAAGCTCTTGTTTCAGGTCAGTTAGAATTATCAAAATTATATCTATTTGCTAAATGCTAGAAAACTTTGCGAGAACATTTTTAGAGATTTTTTTTTGTAAGTTTCTTGATTTCAGAAGTTCACATAAATTTGACCAGTTTCAGGAAATAATGTTTTTTTAAACTTTATGATTCAGGTCAAACCGTCTGGGTTTCCTTCCATAAGCGTGTCTCAATACTTTACTGGAGTTCTGGTCCATTCCTCCTGACAGAACCTTTGTAACTGAGTCCATTTGGTCACTCACACACGCCTTTCCAGTTCTACCAATAGCTTCTCCATAGGATTGAGATCATGGCTTTGTGATCTGTCCCAACCTCTATTTTTTTTTTTTTTTAATTTAAAAAAATATATATGTAAAAGAGCATTGAAGAAAGTGGTAAACAACATCTCAACACTTAAATCAGAGCCAGTCTGCTGCCTGATTCAGCTTTATTCTATCCTTACTCTGTCTGTTTGCTGAGATGCCACATGACTTTGCCCTGTAAGCACCGGTGCTGTGTTGTTTGTGGACCTTGCAGGCCCTGTCTGTTGGGATCTTCCCATATGTGTTAAAGCTGCTCCAGAGTTCAGCCAGGGAGCTGCGGCCGCTGCTGGTGTTCATCTGGGCCAAAATCCTGGCTGTGGACAGTGTAAGTAATGCTAAGTGTGCTTCTTTGAGATTTCTGTTTCATTTAAAACCTCATAGGATGGGCACTTCCACATTAATGTAATCAAAACACTTGGAATTTGTTAAAATTTTAACTAAAAGGTTCAGGGCTGCGTTAATATGTTTGTTTAATAAATGTTTAAATCACCATTTTGATTGTGAAGTAAACTTACAGTGTAATTTTCTCACAAATTAGACATTAGAGAGTTAAACTGTGAGCATCCAGCAGAAGCATTTTTCGTCTTCATATCAGTGACGTTCTCACAATCTCACTCTGGCTGAGGAAAACATTACAGAAATGGATGGAGAGAGGCGTAAAGTGCTTTTCCTCATTTTTTTCCCCCTTTTACTTAACAGTATCAGTAATTGTAAAAACTGTGGGGACATTGCGCCTCCTAAACAATGTTATTGTTAAAGAATTTGGAGATGACGAGTTGTGCCAACAAATAAAACTCAAATTCAAAATTCCTTATAAAGTCTTACAAATTTGTCAGAATAGATTTTAAATAACAAGCATGCAGCCATGTTTAAGAGCTGAAGCGTCAGCTCAGGTGCTTGAAGTACAGTTTTTTTTGTTCATTTTAGTTAGAAATGGTGAAAATCTGGCGACAGTTGTTGCTTTATTGCGATGTGCTTCCTAATATTTTAGTTTTTGAGGAAAATTTGAAGACAACCATTCTTTTCTACTGATCCTGATTTAATAACAGTATTCAGTCGTCACTCAGTCTGATCTGGGGAAAAGAGAACAAAGCAACACATTATAATAACTGTTCCTCTGAATGAAGAGTGAAGCCTCTCAACTCCTGCTTTCCATCTTCACAGTCATGTCAAGCTGACCTGGTGAAAGACAACGGACACAAGTATTTCCTGTCTGTGTTAGCCGACAGCTACATGCCTGTGAGTATCAGCTGCCGTCGCCGGTAAATAGTGTTTGATGCGATTGTTTCTGCTTAATTTGATGCGAAACTGTTTAAATATTAATAGCTTTCTGTGAGAGGGTTGAGGAATGCTCTCCTCTCTTTCAGGCGGAACATCGTACCATGGCCGTTTTCATTTTGGCTGTCATCGTCAACAACTACAACACAGGCCAGGTACAGGACCAGTTTGAATTTGTGTGTGTGTGTGTGTGTGTGTGTGTGTGTGTGTGTGTGTGTGTGTGTGTGTGGCTCCGACCGGAGCGTCAGAAGGCCAGAAGGAGCACACGGCAAATTATTAATTTACTCCTCTCGCCAGGAAACGGGGGGGGGGGGGGGCTCTCAGAGCCAGCTGTCATCTCTGTCGCCTGTTGTATATTTCCAGTAGATATTGGTTATGTGACAGTTTTGTCAGCAGCAGTTACTCCTGCAGCCTCTGTTTCTGCCCCGGCCACCTATGTGGTGACACTTTATCTCCAAAAGAGTCACTTCCGTCGGCCCACAAGCTTCCTGCGTGCAATCCCAGAAGCCTTTTATGTCTGCTGCTCATCAAATGCTCAGCTGTGCAACGTAGGGATAATGTAACTCACCGTTCCACCCAGACACGCAAACAATTCCTAAGAAAATATTTGTAATATTTCTGTCTAGTTACGGTTGTTATTTGAGTCGTTTATTCCCACTCATGTGCCTGTTTCTGATATTACATTTTATAAAAGTGATAAATCAGAAAACCTGTACCCGCCGTCATGCTCAGAAACGCCAATCCTTCATGTATATTTCTCTGCACACTGAGCACTCCCACATCTCCTGCTGGTTTCTGTAAATAATAGATGATCGTGACATTACAGAGAGACTCTCTCCCTGCTTTTCAGCTTCAGTTTCCTGTTTATTTCTTACGTTAAACGACGACATTCGTCAGCTGTGGATTTACAGCTGAGAATGCGTCACACAGCAATCACAATGTTGATAAAAGTATTTGAAGCTTTTATTCATAAGAGTCAAATATGATGATATTGACTAGCCAGTGAAATAAAATGGGTTTCATTTTGATCATGAGTGCAACAATAAGGGAAAAATATATTTTTTAGGTAACCAGGGGCAACCAAACTTTCAACTTAATGGCCCGAAAATGGCATATTTCTATTTTATTTAATGTTATCACTGCTCACAAAAAATAGATGATTTTAGTTGGAATTAAATTATTAAAAATGCAACAAAAAAGATCATGATAATTTTTTCATCAATAAAAATGCAATATATTTATAAAAAGGTAATTTTTCCCAAAAAATTATGTATAAATCTTTGTAGCTTAATGAAAAGAGTCTCCCACGGTCTCATTCAAAGAGTTACTTCTCTGCAGTATCTAACAGGTGTAGTCATCGGTTCTCTCTTTATTGTGAAGGTTTGTAGGTATTAATATTTTACTGACCAATTGGACAAACAATAGCAGAAAATTAGAAAAAGAACAACTGAATGAAGCAGTTCAGGTCTACATTTCCCAAAAGAAAAATCCTAAACATTTCACATTATAAATGTGTTCCGTAGCTCATTTTTATGCTTTAATAGTAGCAAACATTGCTGCTGCAGCATTTAGCTGTCACCAACCCATCATCACAGTAGAAATGAGCAACATTAAGATGCAAGTTAGAGTTGAGTATCCAGTAATTTCTTTTTTTTAAGGCAGCTTACTTCCTGAATGTTGTAATTTCTTCAATGCTGTTGTAATTCATGTTTTTTTGTTAATTAGAATCTGTGATTTGAAGCGTTGTGAAAAATATTTGCCCCTTGTACTTAAATGTTTCACATCATAAAATTGAACCTGAGCAAAAACAGAAGAAATGTTCTCATGATTTCATTTATTAAAAGAAAAAGCTATCCAGACCATTCTGGCGATTCTTGCAACCCTTCTGGACAACAACGGCCATTTGGCATTTGTGAAAACTAACAATGAGGCTTTTTTATCCCTGTGGAGGAATCCTGCCTCGTTTCTTTTCTCAAATCATTTTAAGTCGGCCATATTGGAAGGATTTTCAGCCTGAATGGCCAATTTAAGCTGATCTCAATTAGCGTTCAGTCCAGACTTTTATGAGGCAGCTATTGAAATCATTCAAGGTTGAACTTGCTGGTCTGCATCAGATTGTTGTTCTGTTACATAACCCAGATGTTGGTGATCTGAGAACCACAAGCTTATAAATGGCTTTTTAACCCTTTCCAGATGGTTAAGTGTCCTCTTTAGATCGAGGCATAATGCGTTTCTTTATGAAAATCTTTTTTTCCTACTTGATGTTGTTCAATTCACTCGCTTTCTTTATACTATAAGTCTCGGAATGAACACGTTCATTCAACTGGAAATATATGATTAATTATGATTAATTATATAACTGATTTAACTGGGGGCGGAGGTCAGTTTAACCTCAATGTCTGAAGATCTGAAACATCAAAATGTGACAGAAAAGCAAAAAAAAAAAAGTCCAGCATGTAAAAGAACAAAATACTCTTTCGTTTTTTGTCTTTTATTGTATTAAGTCTATTTGGTTTTTTTTTACCCATAGACGTTCAAATCAAACATGTGATCTGCGTTATCAGCTCTCAAAGTGTTGCAGTAACTTTGCAGAGATTTCCTCAGTGCTGCTATAGAATGGATCTGTTTTATCATCTCAGTTTACATAGCATGGATTTTCTTTCCAGTCACTGCAGTTGCTGCATTTTTGATAACTTGCTTAAAACAGAAAAAGCAATAGAGCTAAAATACAAATATTAAACAATATTTAACATCAGTATAAAAATTAAAAAAATGCGTTATTACTTTGCAGACTTCACAGTTAATTTGTGTTGCTAATCTATAATCTTTTCTGTCCAAATCTCACAGCAAAAGGTTTAGAGGTTAGTGGGGATTTATTGACTAACAAGTTTCAAGTCAACCTTAGACTTCTGTGCTGCTTGGGAGAATTAGGCTCCTATCAAGCTTGTTTTGTCATGAATCACGGTCAGAAGAGCTCTGTCTATTCTTAACTGGAAATAACATGTATTTTTCCTTTATAAAAGATCAAAGTAAACAGCTAAACAGTTTAAGGTTTCCAACATCCTTTCCTTGTCTTTCTGCCCTCTAGGAGGCCTGTCTCCAGGGTAACCTGATCGCCAACTGCCTGGAGCAGCTTTCTGACCCCCACCCGTTGCTCCGACAGTGGGTGGCGATCTGCCTGGGCCGGATCTGGCAGAACTTTGAACCGGCGCGCTGGTGCGGCGTCCGAGACAGCGCTCATGAGAAGTTGTACACGCTGCTGTCGGATCCCATCCCCGAGGTGAGAAGTCTGAGCCACACCCTAAACGCAGTCAAAGACACGTGAAGGTGTGTATTTATGGGGCACCAAATGTCGGTTTTGTAGTTGTTCTGTGTCCATACAGAGAGAGGAAGAGTTGAGCATTTCTCGTCACTGGTTCTCCCCTTCCAGTCTCACCAGGCTTCATCGGTTTTGTTAAGAAAATGAAGCAAAAGAGCCAAAATTTTGCCTCAAGAGGTGTGAAGACGAATCCACACCTCATTTTCAGATTTCAGAATATTTTTTCCACTCCACAGTTCAGTGCAATTTTTTGTCATAACACATATTTCAGATTGTTTGTAATGTGGTAAGATGTGAAAATGTCCAAAAGGTTTTGCCAGCTGCTGCTTGTTCCTGATTTATAATTACTTTATTGATTGTTTCTATTGTTCAAACTGATAAGATTTTAAATTAATAATGATTTTTTATTATTATTATTATTATTTGTAGAATCAAATCTTTCTTAGGTTTACATTTTTTAGATTTCCTATTAAGATTTTTCCCTCTGAAGTTGAAGCTGTCATGAGAAAAATGGAGCAATGCCACACGAATAAACAAAGCTTTAAAAAAAAGTGCTGGCTTTTATGCTTTCAAACTAGATTAAACATACAAACAAAGAGTTGTCGCTACATTTATCACAGAATTAGACGGCCTTCTTCCCACAGCTGTCGCTGTGTTCAGCTCTTGAGCACGCTCTCCTTTGCCCAACTACTCCTACATTCCTCCAAAGAAAGTCTTGGTGGATCATCAGCATCCACAGGCCTCTCTTTTCTTTTGACAAGTGTTTCATGACTGGAGCTGTGTGGGAGCCTGAGCTGGGTGCAGATTTCACAGATGAAGGGTGGAGAGAAGCCGGCTATTTCTGTGCTCGATCAGCAGTTCGAGGTTCTTCACAGGCTGCATTTTTCTAAACCTTGACTGGCTGGGATGTATTCAGAAGTGCGGGACACAATTCAGGCTTTATATATATACATACATATATATATATAAAAACTTAAGTCATTGTGCTCTGTATTCTGGCTTAAAATGAGCTAAACTTAGCAGACAGAACTGTTTTACCTTTGAATGTCTTCCTATTTTCTGCAATAAGACGATAACTATGAGAAACCAGAAATGTGAAAGAAATGTCAAACATTTTCAACGACGTCACAAAAAAAAAATCTGTAACACAAAGTTTAAGAGTAGTTGCTTATAATGAAATTTCTTTGCTGGCTCTTGTATGAAAAAGTCATAAAAATGAGCTCTATGAATAATGGTGGTCAGAATTTGGTTTAAGGAGATATATTGCCAGATACATTTATCTTCACCCCTGGTAAAATACATGTAAAAACCTCAACATAAATTAATGTTTTATTGCACTACCACAATATCGCTCTGAAATAATAGTTTTTTATTAAAAACCACCAGTGCAACAATTCTTGATACCCCTGCTGTTATTACTTTGTACAACTTCCTTCTGTCAATATGACAGAACTGTTTTTTACTTTTATATTTGATTTGCAGCCAGGCAGAGGAATCTCTTGGATAATTCTCTCTCCAGATCAGCCAGAGCGCTTGGTCGTCTTATATTCTCTGCTCTCTCAAGCTCATCATAAGGTCTGATGAGCTCTGGTAAAAAGGAACCTCTGGCAACTTTTTACCAGAGGTGCCAGTAAATGCAACCCACAATTTGTATTAAACTGAAGGTCATTCAAAGCGTTTACAGGTAAGCTGTGAGATCCAGAGTCAATTTGAAATATCAGATAAAAATGATTAAGTAAGATGACGCTAGTGTTAAGGACCTGCAGAGTGAGAAAGAAGCTTGTTTTATGAACACATTTAACATTCTGATTTCTTATTTGTTATTATCCTTGTATTCTCCTTGTTTCTATTACTGCTTTAATACTGTGTGAGAAAAAAATACAAATAAGTACTGGTTGATTAAGATGAGAAGAAAAAAAATCTATGAAAACTTTTGTTTTATTTTGGATTTTAGTGATAAAGTTTTCATACCAGCAGCAACATCCAAATCTAAAGTTAGTGTCAGGCATGAAAGAAAATCAGTGTGGATAAATACAATTTCTCCTATATTACATGCATTGTTGTCCATCTGTCTTTGCATTATAACAGTGTACAGTTTTTTATGACCACAGAAAACTAAGATTTTAGCTTAATATGGTAGAATTTAGGCTTATTGTGATGGAAATAGTGCTGCTTGTCAAAGCTTTTGTACATAAAAATTGCATTTGTTTCGAGAAATTGTCTGAAGAAATACCGAAGGAACATTTGTTGAGTCATGTTGTACATCTTTGGCCCTTACATGCTCGACTGAACACAGAAACAAGCCGTTCTGTAACTCCAGTGAGCAGGGAACCAGCGTATGAATGTTTTACAATCAGATGCTGCCGCACGGTGATCCCTCATGTTTCCAGTAAGTAGACCGCTCTTCTGTCCAGACGCACATCCTTCATGTTGCACCTGGATCCTCCAACACCTTACTGGGTCATGCATGGACGCCAGAGAGCAGCGTGCAGAGCTCGCCCCAACATTCACCCAGATGTTGCTAGAGAAACAGCTGCTTCCAGCAGAAACCCTCCTCCCTGGCATCAGTTTTATCTCCAGGGTTGAAACTGAGGTCTGCAGAAAACACTGACGGCCTCTCCTGCATGTCGAGGTTTTTGCTCCAACAATATAAAAAATTTTTGTTGGTAAGGGCTGCAGAGGGTTTATTTTTGTTTTCTTTCCAGATAAATTTTGCATTTTAGACTTTTGTGCGGTAGAAATTATAATGAGGAATTCTGTTAAAAGGGTCACATTTTAGATGTTAATCTCCATTTTGGAGTCAAACACCAATCTTTTGTAATTTAGATATTGATTGTTTTTAGGGTAAATAGTATTTTTTATTAGTTGGGGGTTTAGGAATGACCCTATGAAAAAAAAAAAAGTCCTCCTCTGTGGTGGAAATTTGACTTTTTGTGTTGCTTTTTCATAGCCTGGCAGAGAAAATAAGAGCTGCATAAATTCACAACTATCTACAACTTTAATTGGAGTTGAATCAAGTTTCACTCTTTCAGAGTTTGCAACTTCCCAGCTGTGCACATGGAAGATGCTGTCTTCAATGAAAAGAATTTCAAAAAACATAAAAATTGAGTCTTAACCTTTAGTTGTAGATGAATTTTAGTTTGACAAAAAATTGTAGACATACTTTGTGCAGTCGCTTCAGTCTAGTTTAAAAATGTGAAAAAATAAAGACATTTCTACTGCCTGGTTAAATCCAGTCAAGGACAAAGTTCATTCAATGGAAAAGTGCTTTTCTCTTTCCTACTTTTTAAACTTAATGACAGATGCCAAGGAAGACGATAACAAGGATGGCGCAACAAATAACCCCTTTTTGGTATGAAGCGGCATCAAGGAGGCCTCAGGTTAAAGTCGCTGACCATGAAGTGTCCAGTCTCTCCAGGGTTTCTCTGACAAAGGCACAAAACATTTTTTTTTCTTTGACTAAAGCTTTAAATTAATAATAACTCTTGAGGCCACTAAGGATTGTTTTATTCTGACAGAGGTTGTCAGAAAAAGCTCACAAGGAGACACCAAAGACCTCTTGCACAGCCTGAGGGGACGATGCAGGTAAAACATCACCTGGAAGGTCTTATGGTTCAGGTGTCTGTCTGACAATCACCCTGTTTAAAAAAATGAGTGAGCTGAATTTCACAAAACACTTACCAGGTAATGCACTTACCGGCCACTTTGTCAGGTGCACCTTGCATTTACCTGGTTCAACAAGGTGTCAGAAATATTCCTGAGATTTTAGTCTGTATTGACTCTGTAGCTTTGCCTGGCTTTGACAAATCTGTGTGAATTGTAACTTTTAGTTTCTTGTAGTTTTGACAGGAACATCACTTGGGTTGGTCTTCTGCTGCTGTCGCCCTCTTGCTCCAGGGCTCAGCCTGTTGATACTCTGTGTATCGCAGTTGAAAAAAGTTTTAAAAGACATTTTCATATCCATTGAATTGCCATCCACTTGATATTTTGAGTTTTCTCTTGTTTGCTGCCTTCGGTGATGGAAGTGGTTTGATAGTTTTCTGGATTAAGGAGTCAGGAGACGACCATGAATGTCTCATGCAGAGCATTTGTAATTTTAGCTCTTCCTCTGTAGACATATTCCCAGGAAATGAAGTGCATTCAGGAACAGAAAAGGATACCACAAAGCAACCCTCTAAAGAACTTGGATCCTGTCATTACCATGGACGGTCTGCTAAAAGTTGGAGGTCGCCTTCATCAGTCCAACCTGGGTCAAAGTGAGAAAACTCCAGTGATTATACCAGCACAGCATCATATTGCTACTTTGATCATTCGACACCACCACGAGCAGGTACATCATCAGGGCCGACTCTTTACTGAAGGTGCCCTTCGGTCAGCTGGCTTCTGGATCATTGGTGGGAAGAGGAAAACAAGCAGCATTATCCATCACTGTGTGATCTGTCGACGGCTCAGAGCTCCCGTTAGTGTTCAGAAAATGGCTGACCTCCCAGCAGCTTGCCTTTCTACAGAACCTCCTTTTACACATGTTGGACTTGATGTCTTTGGTCCTTGGATCATCTGCGCACGACGGACAAGAGGTGGTCTTTCACATAGTAAGCGCTGGGCTGTAATATTCACCTGTATGAGTGTGAGAGCCATTCACATTGAAGTCATTGAATCCCTTGAATCATCTAGCTTTATCAATGCCTTCAGGCGACTCATTGCAGTTCGTGGGCCAGTCAAACACATCTACTCGGATCGTGGCACAAAACTTTATCGGTGCTTGTAAAGAGATGAAAATACCTTCTAACATGGACAATACCACAGTACAAAACTACCTGTCAGATCAAGGTTGCGTGTGGACATTCAATCCTCCACATGCCTCTCATTTTGGTGGGACATGGGAGAGAATGATCGGACTTGTAAGAAGGATTCTTGACTCTGTTTCTCCAGATGAAAGACAAACTTACTCATGAAGTCCTGACAACTTTCATGTCAGAGGTCGCAGCAATCATTAATGCTAAACCTCTAGTTCCTGTGACCACTGACCCTGATGATTCATTCATCCTAACTCCTGCTGCTTTACTCACTCAGAAAATAAATGTTGTTCCAGCACCTGCAGGAGAGTTTGGAGCTTCAAACCTTTACAAGCGTCAGTGGCACCAGGTCCAACATTTATCTAACACTTTCTGGGACCGATGGAGGAAACAGTTTCTCCCAACACTGCGGCCACGCAGAAAGTGGCTGGTAACTCAACCAAACATTACACCAGGAAGTGTTGTACTCCTCAAGAACATTCAGTTGGCAAGAAACGAATGGCCTCTTGGACTTGTGACACAGACTTTCCCGAGCAAAGATGGCAAAGTCAGAAAGGTAGAGGTCAAGGTCTGCAAAGCAGAAGGTTCTTCACTCTTCCTTAGGCCTGTCACAGAGATGGTGCTTCTCTTCTCTCCGAATGATTAAGGACTGTTATGGTCTAATGAGTGGCATGGGAACACGCCAGGCGGGGTGTGTTGTTGGGGATTTTTGTGGGTGTGTTTATGTGTGGGGGCGTTCCCTTTGAGAGGTGCAGCCAGCTGCATGTCACGTGGCCTTCAGCGACAGAAAGCCAGAGTTAGATTCATGTTACCCGTGTGTTTAATCAATCCAGTGCCATCTGCAATCATCTTTGTCTTGACGAAGCATTGTAGTTTCACTATACTGCCTTCGCCATACAGAATGCAACTAGACAGTACAGCTAAACTCTTCCTTATATCAAGACTCTGAAGAAGCTTGACCGTTTATCCACAGGTTTATTGAATTTAAGGAAGTGTGAAACTAAAATACAAACAAAAAAGAATACATCACTTTCAGTCTTTTGTAAACATGTACATATAAGTTTAACATAGCTAAATTAAATACTGTCCCAAATGAATTAGCAAAGTTGTGCAAACAATAAACATCCAAAAATATTTTACATCTCAACAACCAGAAATAATATAAAAAATAATGATGCACAACAATATATTAAACTCAACGTACCTACAATGCTTCGTCAAGACAAAGATGATTGCAGATGGCACTGGATTGATTAAACACACGGGTAACATGACTCTAACTCTGGCTTTCTGTCGCTGAAGGCCACGTGACATGCAGCTGGCTGCACCTCTCAAAGGGAACGCCCCCACACATAGACACACCCACAAAAATCCCCAACAACACAGTCCCACACAGAGGAAATTCAGGTGTAACAGCAGCATCAAAATGTAGGTTTATAGAAAATCTAAAAGTGGTTAAGAATATAAGTGTATAAAAAAAAATTGAAAACAACCCAGATCTGACCCTCCATAATCCTCACTGACTGCACACTGCCAGTCAGATAACTGAAAAATGTGTTTATCAAAAATTTCTGTAGTTAGTGTGCATGAAAGGGTTATAGTTGTAAAGGGTAGAGTTTTTTGTTGAAGGCTTTGCTTAAATTTTTCAAAGTGCCTAAGTGGTTTTTCCAAATGTTTTTTTTTTGTTTACTGCAAATGAAACAGATTGAAGTCATTTAAAAATTTTACTGAAACAGACACAATTTTGTGATTAAAAAAAGAAAGAAAAAGGATCAAGGAGGATTTTATGTTGAAACCAGACAAAGGTTTTATAGATTTGTTTTCAGGATGTAAAATTTACCACGACCAGAAATTAAAACCAAGTAAAGCACTTCACATTGTCAAACGTTGAATTAGATTTTATTCCTTTTTCAGTAACACTTTATTTGAAGGGGTGTGCATAAGACAGACATAACATTGTCATAAACATGACATAACATCTGTCATGAACATAAAGAAGTCTTTATGAATGTCTATGACAGTTGTCATGAAGTGTCATTCGGTAAATGACACTTTTAATGCAAATTTGCTCTAAAAGTTGCATTGAAAGTCCATTAAAAATGCCAACTTTGCATTGAATTGTCATTATTTACAAAATCATGCAAAGTTGGCACTTTTAATGGACTTTTAATGTAACTTTTAGAGCAACTTTGCATTAAGTGTCATTATTTACCGAATGACACTTCATGACAACTGTCATAAACATTCATAAAGACTCCTTCATGTTCATGACAGGTGTTATGTCAGTCTTATTCACACCCCGTCAAATAAAGTGTTACCCCCTTTTTTTTTTTTTATTGAAAGCAAAATATAGCTTGTAAATAAATTCTTGGATTCAGAAAAGCTCTACGTTTCCTCTAAATGTGTTTTTTCTCTTGAAATATTCACAGTGGGCAATTTACCTGCAGTAAAATCATCAACATTAAGTTGCCATTATTTTCTCAGCTCTTAAAACTATTACCAAAATTGGAAAGCTGTGACGGTGTATCTTCATGACTCTAAAACAGAAAGCTTTTGTGTTGCCACCATAAACCACTCAGAAAAATATTAATTCTTGTGCTGTAATTTGGTCTGGTTTATGAAATCAGTCGCTAATGGAGAATCCTCTCTGGGCGACACCGAGTTTAGATTAAACATCCACTGAAGCGGAAAGAGAGAAATGAGATACTGTACTGCCAATCAGCTAATAGACGCTTGCAGCTCCGATGATCTCCACATTTTATACTGATGCTAGGAGACAAACTAGTGTTTAATTACTTTTAAAACTTGTATTTATTGGTCTCACTTGGCATTCTGTCAGTTTTGTGTGTCTTAAATGAGAAGGAAAGTGTTTAAAAGTCTGAGAGTTGGCGCTCACAGCGTTGTATCACACGCCAGCAGAACAGGAAGTTGAGGTTTGTCATCTGTATTTAATTGCAGGTAAGATGTGCTGCCGTGTTTGCTCTGGGAACATTTGTTGGCAACTCTGCGGAGAGGACCGACCACTCCACCACCATCGACCACAACGTGGCCATGATGCTGGCTCAACTCATCAACGACGGCAGCCCAGTGGTCCGCAAGGTCTCTGCACAGTCACACTCATCACCGATCACACATTAAATGCAGCGTCAACGTGGACTTCATGGAAGCAGAAACGTACCTGAGATTTACAAATAACATTTTTTATTTTGTGGGCGTTTCTTTGTAATGATGCATTTGAAATGCAAGCATAAAACATTTCTTTCTAGTACATTTATCCTAGAACATTTGAAATGAGACAACTTACAAGTAACTCTTCTGCAAGATATGGAAGGTTTTCTTAAGTAATTGATTCCTTAATATTTTAAAAAAGAAAGCCTAATTCTACTGGTAGATTATTTCACTAATAGCATTTCCCCAAAGTTACAAATATTTCAAAGTTTCAATAAGAGTATCAAGATGGTCTCTTAAAAAAATTCCCTGAGTATGTTGGATGTTTTTTTTTTTTTGTGCTTTTGCCATTTCCCAGGAGCTGGTGGTGGCCCTGAGTCACCTGGTGGTCCAGTATGAGAGCAACTTCTGCACAGTTGCCCTCCAATTCATAGAAGAAGAGAAGAACTACGCCGTGCCATCGCCAGCCAACGCTGCAGGTGATTTGAAGCAGACCTTGTTTGAAGATGTGCAAACACATCACAGTTTGATTTCTGTCTTTCACCAAAAGTTAATTTATTGTGCTATTTGGTATTCTTTGAGGATAATTATTCCCACAAGGTCTTTAATTGTTTTAATGTTCATTTGTCATGAAATAAAAAGTGTGCTTTGCAAATCTTGTCCTCCGTTTATTCATCACAGATTTTTGGTTGTGTAGTGAATTCAAGGATAAGTGTATGTGGTAAACCATATGCTTATGTAGCATATTGAGTTTAATTTCCCCCTTTAAAGCACAAGACTAACACCGAAAATGGGAGCAAATCAAATAGTTGTACAGCGCTCTGACATTTCTGGTTGCTAGATTTTATTTAAGGAAATATTCTCCAGTTTTACAAGTTTAGTTTAAAATTTTAAAATGTTCTTAAATTCACACAGTTTACCAAAAATGAGAGCAGCAGAAGGTTTTGTCTTTACGTTTCAAACATCAACACATTTTTTTTCTTCTTCTATCTCTGTCGACAATCAGAACCCGGCAACATGACTCCAGTGAGAGACAGCCCGGCCATCCCTCGTCTGCGATCCGTCAATTCTTACACCAACATCCGAGCTGTAACCACCGCCCGCAATCTGAACAAAAGTCTACAGAACCTCAACCTGAATGAAGAAGGTAAGACGGAGAGAGAGATGGATGCTGAGAAACTGAGATTAAAGGCAGCTGTTTGTAGGAGGGGAATAAAATGACCAAAATGTATTTTCTCAAAAAAAACAAAAAAACAAACAAAAATGAAATTCTTCAGATGTAATTTATGGTGCACAATATATTGCATAGCACTTGCCATTGCAATTTCAGTTTTTGCTGTATTACAATCACATGGTGCTGCTTAAATGAAATATTTGATGGGGAAATTATTATTTGAGTGCCAGCCACTCAAATTCAGCAGGACGGTAATAAACTTTCACCACCTTCCATGGTCGCTATGTGTGTTTACAGTGGCTGCGATTCCAAACCCCAGAAAAAGGGATATCTTAAAAAAAAACTAAAAATGTGTTTTTATCATAATATCATCTAAATATTTAGTGATGGTATTACAATTGGGTGTTTTTCTAATGTTGTGCAGCCACATATTTAATATATCTGCACTCTTTATGCAATTATGATAGAAAGTGACTCTGGTGGAGTTTGCAGTAGGGAGCTAACTTTTTCACCCAGTTCATTCCCTGTTTTCCAGGCAGAGCAGAGAACCTGACACATGTAGTTTAAGTATTCATGAAAATGGATTGTAGTAATTTAAATTCTTTTTTACACATTATTTGCTTCTGTACCTTCAATCCCCCAACCACTCTTCAGATTCTCCACAACTAGTTTAAAATACCAATTTAAACATTTCTAGTCCTGTACTTAAAAGGGTTTAATCGTCTTTTTCTACGACATTTTTCCCATTCACTTAATTTCCAGTTCAATATGTGGTGATTCTTCTTCTTGTTTTTTTTTTTATGAAGCAGTTCCGCTTATCTCATTGAACAGAAATATTTTTCAGTTTCCTTCTTAGCAGAGCTACCCTGTTAATAACAGCTAAGAATTTGATTTCATATTTACTGAGAATATCCAATAGAAAGAGCCGCGGCGTTGTTTTCCTCATTCAGTTTGTTCTCTGAGACGCTGAGCTGTCCATGGTGCTGAAGGCTAGAGACATTTCTTTTGGGGTTACAGGTTGCAGGACTGTTAAAATATGAAGTGTTATATTCCTGTGAATGAATAATAATTTTAGAAAATTGTTCAGTTTCATTGAAAACTTAGTTGATAGTAATAGAACATTTACTGAATGTTGTTGCTGTATTTTTAACTCGATAAGAAAGATCTCTAGCAGTGGATGGTGATCATGTTGCGGACTTTTGAAGGAGCACGTTGCTGAAACCTCTATTCAACATGCTCCGAGTTTGAACCAAACCCAGATATTCATCTGAAGTTCTGGTTTTGTTTCTGTCTGTGACTGAACCGACGTGACAAGAGCAGACGTCTCAAGACCTGCATGCCACATTCAGCCTTTTTCAGCCTCAGTGATACATCACGACTAGGCAACATAGAGCTCACACCAATCAGTCCATGGATTTCTGGAGTCCATCTCTTAAATTTTGACAATTTCTAGGAATGAATTTGACAGTCTCAAAGTGGAGAAATGTAATTTAAGAAAATTGCTTACATTTCAGTTCATCCTAATGCAACTTGTTGGCTTGTTGTTAACATTTGTCAAATAGCAGCATGCTATGCACAACCTATATTAACTATGTTTCAGTCCAACACTCCTAAAGGTTTCTGAGAATAATGGAAAGGCAATGTGGTGATAACTTGCTGAAGGTAGAGGATAAGAAAGGGCAGGAGCCTCTTAAAGAAACAGAGGCCGAATTTTAAGACATCAGATAAGGCTATGATTGAGTAATTTGATATATAAAGTATTGTCATAACAACTAAAGATAACATAGTTACTTGACTCTGCTATGAAATGGATCTATGTACCTGGAAAATCCATAATGCTGCCCTCCTCCCTTAAAGACAGATAACTGGAGCAGATTACCTCCATCCTTCTGAATGATTCAAATTCCTTCTTTTTCTTTTACCTTTTCATTTTCCTTATTTAGTTAAATGTTGATATCATACAGCCTCCTGCAGCTGTATTTATCAGGCTGAAAAAGTGTGATCGTTTTGTTCATTAAAATAGGTTCCAAATAAAGACAAATGATCCCATTTACTGCCAGCTGTAGAAATGTCAGTCTAACATTTCCTCCCCGCAACTTTCCAAGCACACACCAGCCTGCTGTCACTCCCAGCCTTCTGTGTTTCTGTCACCTCTCGGTGATTCAGGCAGCCAAAGCCAGGCGTGCTTCCCTCCGAACCAGCGCTGCCACACTGAGTAATGCATGAGCTGTGTGTAGCGCTAAATCACCGGCGCTCGGTGAAGTGCCTAACCTACTGCTGACACCATTTCTAATTCACCTTCTTGCCGCTCGTTCCGATGTGCAGGGGTGTTTATCATCAATGAGCTCCAAGCAGAGCGGCTCTTTATTCTCCACCTATCTCCATTCTCACATTTCAGCCTGTGGTTTGTTAGGAGGATGCATGGCATTTGAGCTCGTATGAGTCAGAGTAGTGTTTGGGGAAACTGTGAGCTACAGCAGCTCATGCCTGGACCGGAAAGCTCACATGAAGTTATGAGGGGTTGGTCTCCAAGGACAAGTTTGTTTCCTTACTTATTGGGGTGTAATATGGTTTCCTTTATTTTTATTTTACAATTTATCCAGCAGCAACTGGAGTAATAAATGCCACTTTTCTCAATTTCTGCTCTGTAGGCGGCCCAGCAGCCTTCTCTCCTGGTAACCTGAGCACCAGCAGCAGCGCCAGCAGCACGCTGGGGAGCCCCGACAACGACGAGTACATCCTCTCATTTGAAACCATCGACAAGATGCGGCGGGTTTCTTCATATTCCTCCCTAAACTCCCTTATAGGTAACCACCATCCCACAGTTTTGGGACAATAGAACGGTTCGGATTCCCTACATAAATTGAGTAAACTTGTCACGTCATATGGGTTCTGGAGGAGATCTATTTGGTTTATTTAGATGGCAGCTTATAAAACAACACATATAACAGAGAAAGCTGGTTTTATGTAGAAATAATGCAGAAAAAACAGAGCTTCAAAGTCAAGCTTCTCTTGTAGAAGCTTTTTTCAACTTCTGCTCTTCTGCTTCCAGTTTCTCTCTTTTGCTCTTTCAGCCTTTAAAGTTCCCTTCATTGTGGAGCTTATTCTTCCTAAAGCTTCAATCAGGGTTGATATCAAAGAAGAGTCAAGCATACCAAACAACATCTCAGTTTTACAAAGCTTTCACTGTCTGTTTCTTTCTCCTGCTCACAGTTACGTCTGCATCAGACACTTGAGTTTACTGGGTGCAGATTTAATATCTCTGATGCACTGCAAACCCAGACGGGCCTCATAATATCCCAAGCTTGTTGATTCCAATCTCATTAGATTGAAAAGTAAATATATGTTTTAATTGTTACTTTCTAGTAAAAATATAACCTCTATATTTGAATATTTTATTGCTTAAACTAACTTATTGATTGTTCTTAGTTTCTGTGTAGAATTAGTTTGTGTCAGTGTTAATGGTTAAACCAAACCAAACTTTGTATCACATCCCTACTTCGGTTAAAAAAAAAAAAAACTGTCAATGCCAGTTGAATGTGATTTGTGTTCATAAATAACATGGACAGGCTGCAAGAACCGCTACTGAGTTGAAGGGATATTTGAACAATCATATGGAAAATATGATTGTTTTTTTTTTTGTATTTATGCAGAAATCAAAGTTAATTTAACAAAAAAACAATACACTAGTTACTTTTGTGATGAGTGAGGCAATAAACTCCTGTTACATTAAAGCTGCGGCAGTTTTTAGCAGGAGTTTATGCGTCGATTACAATCATCACAGTGTATCTGCCCTACCTCAACCTCTGTGACGCTGCAGCTCGGACAGCAGCTGCTACAGGTTTCAACCAGACTGGTGATAAACCTGCACTGGACTGAGCGTTAGACAGAAAATTACAGAGGATGAAGGCACTTTGGAGAGACTGGGACCGTTGGGCATCCCATAGGAGAGTCACTGCTTCCAAACAACAGCAGGGATAAACAAAGTGTAAAGAGCATCAGGGAGGAGCATGAAGGACATTAAAGTGTTTTTCTTGATCTTCCCTCCACTGTCTATTGCTCTCCGGTGTTTGGCGGGCTTGACTATCTGCTCAGGCAGCCACTAAATAATAGCTAAATAATAGTTCCCACCACCTCAACAACAGAAACATAAAACTGTTTTGCTCTTTTTTTATTCCTAATTTGCACTTCTCTCTATGTTCTCCGCTGCTGTCATGTCCAGTTTTGTCATTTTAACTTTGAATGTTTCCAATCAAAACATAAATTTTAAATTAACTTACAATAAAAGTCCAGATGCCGAAGAAAGATTTTTTTTTCTTTTTTTTCAGTTCCACCCTAAATTAATTTCAGTTGTTTTGTTTGCATAGCTTCATATCAGATAATCAGTTTTCCTCTGCTATTGTTGTTACAACTTCAATACAAAGTGCTGTGTAACTGTGTTTACAAAAATATTCACATTTCTCCCTAAAACTCGTTCAGGTCATTCTTCTTCGTTTTCTTCAGGAAACACTTTAATCACTTAAACCGAATCTTAAAAATCCAAATTTAAGCCGAGCTTTTTGTCAGTCATCACCTCTTGCTGAAATTTTGGGTTTGCCTTTTCAAAACACTCAACATTAAAGCCTTGAAAATGAATGTTTGATGAAAGAAACAGCAATTACAATTTTTTTCACAACATTTGCTCTTTCGCTTTCATCCAACAAATCAACCATTTGATGCTCGTTCTAAACCTTTTTAAAAGCCACTTTCTGCTGGAACAATATTCCAGGGTAAGCAGGTTAAAAGACATATTGGCCCCTCGCCCACTCAGTTCAGTGCCAGAGTCCTGGCCTCCCTCTGAGCCTGTTTGCACCTTGCATGGTGCTGCATGCATAAGCAAACAGACTGCATTCATAGACCACAAACTGCATATTATCTGAGTTGATATTTATATTCTTTTTTGTTTGTTTTCCATTGTGTTGTGACCAGAAATCACCTATCGGTTTATTAGATGCTTCACTCATCAGTCTGATTTGTTTGTTCCTTCCTTGTTTGACTTGAAGTTGTTCTCATGAAACCCATGAGAACAGGAAAGGTCCTTTCCTGTCCATGAGACAGGACCTTTGTTTTTCCTCTCCTGAAAACTTCTACATTGCCCCCTCTTTTTTGATCTCCATTTCGGTTTTATCAAATCTTTATGTGAGCAAAACCAAGAAGTGAGGCCCTGCGCGTTATCATGCAGCGGATTGGAGCAAATTGAAGCCATAAATGCTGTTTGCGGCCTCTGCTCAACACCGGGCTGCCGGAGAGCAGCAGGACAGCAAAGCTGTGTGGGAGGGCAGCGTTGGAGTAAAGTGATTTATTAACTTCCCACTACTATCATTTGTACAAATCCTACCACACTGTGGAGACCACACTGCTGTCTCCGTTAGGCACTATTGTTTTGAAAAATGAAGCTAAGGCTCAGTTTTGTCCATTAACCAGGATGCAGGATAGAATATAAGGATATTGTAGATGCAGAGGTCCCACGCAGTCCAGATAAATTCTGATTTTCATATAAGGATTTCAAATATCTTGATTAGAGTGGAAAAAGGAGCATGAAAAGGTTTTCATTTCCATTTCCTAAATGTTGAGTCATCATTTCTTGCATGTGTCTGTTGGTCCATCATCCACCTATTCATCCTGCCATCCACACTTTTATTTCTTCCATCTGTCTATCAGTGTTTCTTCCATCTACCTGTGTAATAATCCACGTTTTTTCCATCCATCCATTCGTCTATTCAGCCGTCTGTTAATGATTTGTTCATCCATCGATTACCCATCTATCACTTAATTTGTTTAGTTATCTATCCATGGTTTACCCATCCGTTCGTCTATCCATCTGTATCCTCATCATCCATCCCAAATTTTTTTTTTTTTTTTTTTTTTAGACTATAAATCCGAAGCAAATTGGATCATTAACGATGTACAGAAATACGTAACCAAACCTCTGTTTGGTTAAAACATAAAGTAAGCATATAGATGTGCGTTGTTTAATGTGCTGACACGACTTTCACTGGTGTTTTTATTACAGTTACCATCAGAACTTTTATCTCCTGTGATGAAATCACACAAAACTCATAATTTCCATGGATATGACGTCAATAAAAATTGCTCATACTTGTATTGCTTCCAAAAGAACAAAGATAAATTCACCACAAAGTTTTATAAGTACATTGTATTGACTTGCTGAATTGCAACAGAAAAAACGAAAAATGAACTAACCTTGAATGTGGAGGAGCTTTCCATCCTTATCTCTAAACCCCTGCTAAGTTCCAGCAGGGTGAATATGCAATGAGTTTCACATAAATCTAGCTGCAGCTGCTACAATTAAGTGAATACTCTTTTTAAGGTTATATAAACAATTAAAAAGAAGCTATTTTCAAAGTTACGCTTACAGAGCTCTAAAGAGTGAGCCCCATGATGGAAATAAAATCTGTTTTTTCATCTAATGTACAAGAGAGCCACTCCAGGTCATATTATTATTGTTTTAGTTAATAAACTTCTGCTGACATATAAAACATGTTGAAGAGAAACAATTAGGTTTGAGGGAGGTGAAATATAGCCAGAAAAAAAATGGTTTTGACTGACATCGTTATCGCCTTCAAATTCAGTGTATTATGAGTTTGCCTGTGTACGACTGGTTTGTGGAGAACATGGCAGGTTTGTCATCCAGAGCAAATGTACCCAAGCTAATTGGTAAAACATCCAGAACACATAGCACTGGCTCATCCCATGTATTAGTTGATGTGAAAATGTTCAGACACAGGAAGCTGCATTATATTGGCTGTAAAAGCTGCTAAAATCAAAGGAAGAACATAGAAGTTCTTGGGCGTTATTGCTCAACAGCACATAAATCGATTCTGTAAAAGCAGAGTATTGACTAATATGGCACTGAATACACTAGAAAACACAATGTAATTGATTAGAATAACTACCAGCACTCTAAGCATCTGTTTTGGAAAGATAATTTACACATTGGGGTTTGAGGTTAAGTGGACGATATTTATCTAGATTATTCTTCCACCCTGAACAGCTTTAAGCTTAACAGTTTGACGTGTTGAATGCATCTGATTTTTACACCAGCATTTATGATTTGAAACATTCTGGATCTGAATTGACTATTATTTTTTTCAGGGGTTTATATCTACTCTGTGGACTTGATGTGTTTTTCCGTTTAAAGAGCGTCACACGGCAGCTACAATATGGTGCTTCTTGCAGTGAAGCTTCAGGGATGCTTTAAAAACATCTTGAACTATTTTTTATGTTGCAGCGCTTAAGGCCCCTAAAATCCCTGTGGTGTGTTAACTGTAATTCGAGCCATTTGCGAGAAATTTGGAGGCACTATAAAAGGAGGTGCAGTGGGTCATTTAGTTTAGCACTTTAACATCTTTATGACTTCACATTTATTTCACTTTTGCTCAAATGACACGAGTGACGGATAAGGACATGCTGCAGCTTCACATTCATCATGACGATGTTTGCCATGATGTCTGTAGAGTCAGTAGTTTTAATTTGTATGCTCTTATGACGTAAAGCAATCATGCTTTACTTTTTTTTCCACTGTCTATTTACTTCAGCAGCTACCTTGCTAATCACATTCTGTCCTTCTACCACTTTCTCTCCCAATTTTTTTTCTTTTTGAAATTCTCTGCTTTTGTCAGAGGACACTGGGTTTTGAAATAAGTTGTCCCCCTTTGTCCTCATTTTTTCTACTCCAGACACGCCTTCCAACCTCTCTAGCAGCAACTCTTTTCTTGTTTCATGTACTTTCAACCCAATGCGCCAGCTTTAACCCCTTTGTCTTTCTTCCTGTTTCAGTCATCTCTCTGTGGTGTCCGCTCTTTGAGGCATGGGACTAGTGAGCATTCCCCCGAGTCCTCAGTTGCTGGGTCCAGACTTCAGTCATTCCTGAGTTTTTTGCCATTTATGTACTTAGAAGGAGCGAACGCATGGGCGGAAACATCTGCAAGGGAGGAAAGTGAAGGAGAATCAACTTTAAACTGGAAACAAAAGAGAGAAGGGGACATATTAGAGGATCTCTTAAGCAACCTGAAGCTGAGGAGGAGGAAGACGAGAAGTTTAATAAGTTGGAGACAAAAAGAAAGAAGAAATAAATGAGCGAAAGGAAGTTAAACTCCCCACTTAGGGCAGGTTTTTAACACGGTTGGTTGGTGAAGACTCCAAATAAGGAGTAGAAAATGAAAAAAAGCCCTACTCTACTTTATACCATCTGAAGTCTATCGAGATCTATTTTTATGTTGAATATTTATAATTAGAAATGTTAAGGATCTCTGGGTTTACCTTAAAGCAGACCAAGAATTTCTTGTATTTGCTAAGTTACGACGAAGTATTTGTTTCATAAATGCAAGATCTTTTTCTTTTATTCTGGGGTTGATGTGCATTTTTCATACACAAACACGTTCGTCTCTGGAACGCAGAATCTGCATACTGAATTGCGTGATAACAATAACAGAATGGGTCATGTCTTCTTATGTATTTTTTTAACAGCTTATGAATATGTGGTTTTCATCTCTAGCTGTTCATCTGCTGTGTTTGTATTGTTTGGTGAAATGTCTGAACTTGTCTCTTCCTGTGTGTCTTTTCCAGGTGTTTCCTTCAACAGTGTTTATACTCAGATATGGAGAGTGCTGCTCCACCTAGCTGCAGATCCATTCCCAGAAGTTTCAGATTTGGCCATGAAAGTGCTCAATAGCATTGCATACAAGGTTTGTTGTGGTTAAAGTTTCTGATAATGTGAAGACTCAATGACTAACTTATCGTTGCAAAAATAATAAGGTAAAAGTTGGCTGCTATTGTTTAAGATCAAAGCTGTTAGTGCGCTTTAATTTGTTGTTTCTTACAAGGGTACAAATTCAAAATTTAGAGCTACATTTTGCTATATTCCACATTACAATGAAAACTAGTCGCTTAATAATCTGCAGCATATCTTACTGGATGTGTCAGTACTGAGTCAGTTCAAAGGTTTACACGTCCCTGTTAAAATGGCTGATTTTTATGACGTAAAAACATGAGGTTATTATTGACCATTTCAAAACCTTTATTTTTTCCTTTGATATCTGATTCAAAAGCAGCATACAGTCCGTCAGTCTTAATTGTGTTCTGATTAATCATTCTGGGATTAGTTTGGATAAATTATTGGCCTCATGATATTAAAAACCTGACTACTTTTTTTTTTATACTTCTCTGTTACTTAAAATAAATAACTGAGTCTTCTTCCCTCAGTGACAGCATCCACATGGAAGAGTGTTGTTGTAACCCCACTCTAGTCCACTGATTGGAAAAATATTTTTGTTTCACATTCAGTCACCAAATTATTTTTCGATCACCAGCTGATTTCTCTGTCAAGTAGATTTTGCAACTTTGATCAATTTTATTCAGTAGCAGTGACGACAGAATGTAAAGGCTGCTGACTTCTGCTATAGATGGAGCAATTTATTTCCTCCAAAGGCAACTTAATCAAAGACTATCCTCTTAGGTTCACAAGCGTTAACATCGGCTTAACAGAGAATCCAGCTCCTTTAATTAGGATTTTGACTTTCAAATGTTATTGATTTTAACTAAGTGAACAAGGTCAGAAGCTAATTAAGATTTACTTGCTTCTCAGATGATCAATACATTGAATTTTTTTTCTATCTGTAGTGTCCAGCTATTTTCCTTCTTATTGATTTTTGATTCATGTCAATATCTCCTGAAATATTAGACTTCATTTGCATTTTATGTTTCATTGCTTCATATTTCTGCAGTTTTTTTTTTTTCGTAGATTGTCAGCTAAATGTTGATTTACTGCCACTGTGTGCCTCTCTTTAATTTTACCTGGTAAAATGTTTTGATTTACAAACATGACATGCATTTAATTTAGGAGGTTGTATAAGATATTCAACTGAGAGACACTACAAGAATACCTCAGCCGTGTCCTTCTGCAGCTTAAGCCCATTCATAGAGGAAACATGTTACATTTGCTGGATTGACTGAGTGTCAAGGCAGTATGTGGAGATGGATCTCGGTGAGGCAGAACAAAATCCCAGTGGGGGAGTTTCCCAGTGGGAAGCAGAGAATCTAGTGGAAACGATTACCCCAGTTTACCAACAGCTCTGCGTTGTGTGATGCTTCTTCAATTAAGGATCCATGGATAAGTCGCAAAACTGGGTCATATTACCTAATGAGTTTTCAGGTAAACAGGTTATATCTACTGTTTGGTTTGTCCTTTGTTCTCTAAGGATAGATTCATATTTTCCTGGTAAATCTGTTTGTGCTTGCTGTAGATTCAGTTTACTTTCAAAAATCCATTTCTGCTTTCTTAGCCATACACTGTCTTATCAACATGAGAAAGAGAGAGAGAAAAAAGCTTCCCATTAGCTTTTTATCTACTTTTCCGCTTCCACAGAATCTCTATTAAATCTGTCTCACACTAATGGCTCCTTGACGCATCGCTCATATCTCATATCAGATCTCTTTCCTCTGTCACAAACACTGTAGATTTCATAGAAAATGTGTAAGTCTTACATTAAGCTGCTCTGCCCCCCTCCAGCCTTTTAGATGCACAAACAAACAAAAGATGCTTGCTACAATCCGGTAATTAGCATAGAAATCAAATCCCAGCCAATGCCAGCCAGTGAAATGTGTTTCCCTCTGCTAACAAGATTTAAGTAGCCCAGTTTTCTCTCCGCCGAGCTCCAGTAAACAACAACTCTACTATTCATCAGTGATGCTTCGCCTTCATTGTCCTTATTAGGTTTACCCCTCCCTCACACACCATCGTTAGACACCTCACAATGAAGAGGCAATATTACCTGCTTCACCTAATGAGATAAACTTCTTGAAATTTAGGCAAAGTTTGTAAAGTGCTGCACTTCTTATGCAGCTGCAGCTGGAGGTGATAATCAGATTGTATGTGTTATGTGTGTTTCTAAACCTAACAAAATGATGTTAGCCTTTGAAACTGTTGAAAAGTATCAGAACCTTTCAAATTTGAAAAACAGCCCCGCAGCAAATGCTTGTTTTCCTCACCAGGCAACTATGAACGCCAGACCTCAGCGCATCCTGGACTCTGGATCTCTGACTCAGTCGGCGCCGGCCAGTCCCACCAGCAAAGGCACGCACATCCATCAGGCAGGGTGAGGAAATCGTGATTGATTTTGATGTTGATTTTTGTCGTGATTTTTAAATGCACCTTCATTGCATCGTTGTCCCTCCAGCGGCTCTCCGCCCATGCCCAGTACCAGCAGCTCCAGTCTGACCAATGAAGTCCCCAAGCCCCCAGCCAGAGAGCAGCCAGCAACACGGCCCCCCTACACCCCAACACTGGGAGGACAGGCACCCCACTCACACCAGTTCCCCCGCACACGCAAGATGTTTGACAAGGGACCAGAACAGGTGAAGGGAAAAAAACTCTGTTGTGGGGAAAAACGGCTATTAACTGGAAAAATGAGCTTCTTGTCGCTGAGCATGTGTTCTTGTGCGCGGGTTCAGGCAGCTGAGGACGGTGAAGAGCCGGGTGGTCACAGGAACTACGTGAGTCTGGCCCTGCAAACAGGACTGTGTGACTGGAGTGCCAAGTACTTTGCTCAGCCTGTCATGAAGGTGAGTGTCCTGGTTTTAAGCCATCTCTTCTAACGAGGAAACAAATACATTGAGCAATTAGACATTCACACTAGAAGAAGCCATTACTCCAACAGCATTATGCAAATAGCCTAAATGCACTCATAGCCAGGGAACATATTTTTTGAATTCAAGTCCTGTGATGGAACTGGAATTTGAGTTTGGGCCATAATGGTCATTATTATATTTGGAGGGAAAAGCAGGCAGGTTGCAAATCTGAGACCAGCATCCTTACTGTGAAGTACGGTGCTGGCAGCATCATGACGTAGAGATGTTTTGCTGCAAGAGGGACACTTCATGTATGGATGACCCTATAAGCATGCCACCAAGTTACTCACACATTGGCTTGTAGAAGAAAAGGAAGCTTGTGGAAGGATGGCTAAAACATTTGACATTTTTAAATGTCTGAATTTAATGAAAGTAAATACATTTCTTATCATTAATGTATTTTAGCAAATATTAAACTGTTATTTTCCTGAGTGGCACAGGAAAATAACAGTTTTTCTGTGCCACTCAGGAACAGAAAAACTGGGTTTGGCTGGTTATGTTTGGCTGGTTATGGCCAAACCCATAACCAGCCTGGGTTTGGCCAGGCTGGTTATGTCAGCCTGGCCAAACCCAGGCTGACATAACCAGCCTGGGTTTGGCCCAATTTGTCCTGTGTGAAAATAAACATTGCATGCTTTTATACAGTTTCTGTAATTATCTGATTTCAGCTGTATTTACTTGGTCTGGTGACTTCAGGTAGTAGCTAAATCATAAACGGACGACATTTATTTTTGTGCATTTCTTGTCTTTTTGACATCTGAAAGACTAGAAGACACTAAAAGCTGCACTCACATTCACAGAAACATTCAGGCATCTCTTTTTAAACTGTGTTGTGTTTTTCACCGACACATGCAGAGTGATAAAGCGAGGAGACGAATCATACCTCTGTGTCTTTTAAGGACTTTTCCACACTTTAAGTCTCCAGTCTGGTATCAAACCACCAACCTTCTTCTGACTGGCTGACGACCGCTCGCCCTTTTGAGCTGTACTCATTCTTTGTTGCTAAGCAACAGTGAAAAGGGATATGACCGGTTATTTTTCGTTTTCACATATTCATGTGAATTTTCATCATAGCTGTTTGTTTATTCCCCATTCTGCCGAGATTTAGGAACACAGTGATCCATCCAGGGACGGGAAGTCAGGGTTTAAAAGTTTATTTTAAATAGTAATAAACAGATATGTGAAACTGCAAGGTGGGGACCATTCATTGGAGGGGGAAAGCACCTGCTGCTTCTTCAAAATGGCTTCACTGAATAATTGAGCACTCTCAGGTCCATAATGTAACATCCTCCACAGGGAAATTTTAGATGAAGCACAGTGATTGTGTTGTACCTGGTAGTTGGTGATGGATTTCCATATTTACTCAAATTTTCCTTTGTTTTTATAAAAAAAAAAAAAAGAAGATGTTAAGCATCTTTTAAAGCTAACTATATTGTCAATTAGAAACAAAAAACAAGTCAGAAAGCTGTGCATCAAATGCGAACATGTCCCGGTGAAACTAACTAATAGGATGAAATTATTAGGTTTTCAGAACCATCCATCCATCCGTCCATTTTCTTTCACCCTTGTCCCTCAGTGGGGTCGGGAGGGTTGCTGGTGCCTCTCCAGCTAACGTTCCGGGCGAGAGGCGGGGGTCACCCTGGACAGGTCGCCAGTCTGTCGCAGGGCAACACAGAGGGTTTGGGTTTTTATCACAATGTCATTAAATTAAGTTATATTTAAATTAGAAAAGCAGCAAATATTTTACAGCTGCTTAAAAGTTGACATTTGAGATTGCTTGGATATTGCTGTGTTTTTTTAGTCTGTGTAAAAAGCAGGAGACGATATGTAAACTCAAAAACTTCGAGTAAAAGTGGCTACAGTAAATCAGAGTCCTAGTGGAAACTGGTTGCTGCAAAGTGCCTAATGACCAAAAGGCATTTTACCTTGCTTGGTTTAAAGTATTGGTGCCATTAGCTTATTCCCTCTAGATCAGATCCACTTTTAAGACTCTGTAACTCCAGTCCAGTCTCTACACAGACAAAAAGAGCATCAATTCAGTGCTATATTTAGCAGCAGATAATACAGCATAATGATCTAGGAATTTCATAAATGACTTATCTCTTATTTCACTGCAGCTATTTGCAGTTGTCAATAATTTGTGGTCCAATGGGGAAACGAGCTATAAGCTATAAGTAACATTGTGTTTAAGTTTCCAAAACCTTGCAGACAATTATAGCTCCCTGATTGAAGGCAAGTGCTGAGAACCAATGTTATTTTCAGGAAGAAATAAAACAGAAAAAAAAACAGGAGGTGTTTTTATTCTGTTTGGTTGAACAGAGTTTGTTTGATGCAGTTGTTCTCGAAGCACAGAGGTAGCTGCTTGGCACGACTCGGTTTGAGCAATAAATACATCTGGATGTTATCAGCACTCTGCCAGGTTTCTGTGGAACGCTGTCCATCATGGATTTTCTTTTAAGATTCACAAATAACCCAAACCAGAAGTAAAATTTTCATTCTCTCACTAACTCCTTAGAAGTTGTGCACAAATATATATATATTTTTAGATGTTTGTCATTTATGAAGGGTTCAAGAGGAGTCTTATCATGTATTGTAATCATAAGAAAAGACATGGATAAATTGTAGAAATTACTGTGACTTGTTGGTTTTCAGTGAACAAAAGCATTTATCTGGTACAAGAAAAGACAATTGCATTCCAGTGTAATGGCAGGGAGATAAATAAATCACAACTGCTGCCAACGTTGTAAACAAAACTTAACTAACTTAAGTTCTCGTTTAAAACTAGCCTAACTTGTCACTTTCTTCCATCAGCTTTTTCCACTTTCTGAACTGACCATATATGTTTTGCTCCCAAGTATTTTCGAGAGGTCAGCGGTGTTCAAGTTATCAAAATGTTGGTCTAAATCCAGGAGTACACAATCATGTGTGATAAACTTGAGAAATTTTACTCCTGCAAAGTGCCGTTTCAGAATATTTGGAATGTGTCACCTTTCCTTTCAATAACAAGAGAAAAGCTTTGACATTTAGAAACTAGATAATAAAATCAGTTAAATAAGGTATTTACAAGGCACACAAAAAAGCCACGCATCCTAATATTTCACTGGAAAAATCTTTAGATCTGATTTGAATATCTTCTGTGGTATCGCATTTATTTCTGTCCAAAGTTGCAGCTATTTTTCTCCAAGCGCTTTAAGCGATACTGGGAGAGTCAGACCACCTCCTAAACTCCTAACCGCAAATCTAAACCAGAATATCCCAAAGATGATCCTCGGGGTTGAGGCATAGAGTCTATAGTGGGAAACGATGTGTGAAAATAATATCTTATATTCCTTGACTACTTCCGCACAACTTGAGGCCGATAAATTCTGTCTTTCTTCTGCAAAGATGATGGCTCCCCACTATCCCTCCGGTTAATAATGAATTAACCGGAGGGATAATTCATTATTATGTGTGTGTTGAACATTTCCTAACCCAGTTAGAATAGTTCCAACATTTTTTTTTGTTTGCCTAACCTGACCCTTTTTACACTGATTCATGTCTTTTACACAACTACTCAATGTCTTCTGACATAATTGTTTAATGAATTAGAACATAAACATCTCTGCAGTAATTATCCAGTGGGAAGCTCCTACCTATTTGCTTTGTAATATCTAGGTGGTGACTTTCTTTTGGTAAATGTTAGATGAAAACAGTGTAGAGAAGTCTGGAAAAAAGAAAAAAAACATCAAAGCAAAATGTTTGAAAAGGACAAGACATGGTGGGACATGAAGAAGTGGGAGCAGAGTGTGGGTAAAGAAGGAGGAACAGGTTGACGGTAAAGTAAAACTTTTGATAAAGAGCATTGGGGGTGGATGAACGAAATGAAAGACAGACAGAGCGTGGAGCGCCAAGAAGAGGCGATGGAAATCAGAAAGATAACTGGATGGGAAGAGTCTGTACGAGAGCAGGCGGCGGAGACGCCAGAGCGAGGGCTCTGCTGTAGTGCGAATCTAAACGCTGCGTTTGCAAAAAAGAAAATGTTGAGTGCTACCATAAAACTCCTCCTCCATTACGAAGCTACTCTGTTGATGTGAGTATGCAAGTTTTTGTATCTCTTTGTCAGCAGCACACAAGGGATGTTTGTGTTTGGATGTTTATGTTAAATGCTGGAAATGACTGAACATCTCTTGATTTGTTCGTAGGTTTTTTAGATGCTCTTGAATATTTAATACAAGAGCATTAGAATAACTTAAATTATCATAATTTTCAATCAAGTCCTGAGAATTTTGAGTCCCATGGTATGAATGGACTTGCTTTTTTTCACCTCATTCTTTCATTTTAATGACTAAAACATATTTTCAATAATCTGTAGAAGTCACATGACCTCCCAGAATCAGTGTCAGTTTAAACTTTTTATGCGATTCAGAATTAGTCATTGCATAATTTTAATCTCTTGCTGTCGCATAACGCTGGTTTCTTTCAGTAGAAACTAACCTGTAGCCAAAAATATAAAAAAAAATAGGTATCACAACCAAATGTGCCTTAGGGTTTTCAGGTTTGGACCCTCAGGCTGGACTGAAATTTATAGCTATATGTTCGACCTAAATACCACCTGAAGGAAGGTTTTATGATCTGCCATTGATGTCCAAAATCTTCTTTTCACCTCAAACAGAACCAACAACTTTTGTCATTGGAAATCTACAAGAAGTTTGTGATTTCTCTGCTACTTACTAAGGGATAATTATGTAAACATTTTTAGGATTGTACGTATATATTTGTGTGTGTGTGTGTGTGTGTGTGTGTGTGTGTGTGTGTGTGTGTGTGTGTGTGTGTGTGTGTGTGTGTGTGTGTGTGTTGTTTTGATCTTGTGTGAATTAGAGAAACTCCACAGTGATTTCCAACTTCTTCTTTTCAAAATTAACCCTGAAAAGAGAGCAGTTCAGTTCTATCTGTGGAGGCTTAAAATGTGTAAAATTTGTGCTCATGATGAGCGTGTGGCGCCTTTAACCAAAACGGCAAATGTTCTCAGAGGTTCTGCTATGTAATGCAGTTCATATTTTACTATAGATCTTTCTATGTGGAGAACTAACACTCATCTATCACCCGGGGGTCTCATTACAAAGTACGTTAGCTGCTGACACACACAGCAGGGCAGCAGCCCTGGAAACAGCAGTGTGAGCAGGCTTTTACCTTGACATGGCCCTCATAGTCACACTCATTTTTCCTCTCAGCTTGGAAAATACGTCAGAGCCCTCCTGCTGCCCCTGCCTCCTCTCTTACTCAGTTAGGAACCAGAGAGTCTCAGAGGAACGGCCAAAGTTATTTAGTCAGGGATCGGACTGCGAGGTGCTTGAACGTGCATTTGTTTCAAAGCCACATTTACACACACGTCAGGGTGTTGATTGCATGCAGTAGTAGTGTAGTCACGTGGTGTCGAAGCTGTTTATTGAAGCTATTTAGCATTCAGCGGGTGTGGGAGGCTTTGCAGCAAAAAGGTGCTTAATAAGCACACATGGCCAGCCATCATTAAATACCACACACACGTGCAGCTTAACCACTGCTGTTTATTAAAAAATCATATATTTGTAATGAATGACTTTAATGCATTCATCTGGACGCATGCTTTATTTTACACTGCTTATTTAAGGCAGCCCTAATGAAAGACTTATTCTGTTCACTTAAAGCTGGGCACTAATTCTGTGGGGTCTCTTTTGTTATGCAAGACTTAATCAAGTTATTTTTTGATGCTGTCCCCCTGCTCAGCAGATGTGATTAGATGTAATTACAGGAAGGGATTTTGATACCTTGAGTAATTTTTTTCGTAAGCTCATGAGCGTCCCCAACGTTGGTGCAGCAAAATTAGGTTGAAAACTGGGATTGATTAAATTATGACCTCTTCCAAATGCAGGCAGAGAGGGGAGACAGGAGAGCAGCATGATCTGCGGTTATGTTATAGAAGAATAAAACAATGAGATGTGAAAAAAAACAGAAAATGACCAAAAATGCAGAAATTGTGTGGAATGTGTAGATGAAATATGAAATAATAATATATTTCATCCTTTCTCTATTTATTTTTTGAAAAATGTCTTTTTTTATTCTAACTTATACTTTCACATTATCGTTGCTTGTTTTACATTCACATCACACATTTTTTAAATATTTATTTAATGTCTCACGGGGGGGAAACAACAAATTTTAGCGTCACTTTGTCAAAGGTGCTTATTGATAAACCAATTGTTAATGGAAGAGTTGCTGCTTTTCTTGCAAAGCAACAAACAGAACCATCATTTATTGTCATTTGACACTAATTTTGTTGTGTAAAAAAAAAATATATATATATATAGCTGAATGTGAAGTCAGTATTGAAATCAAAGTAAAACAATTTACAGAGAGTCACAAGATCGAAGCGCACCAAACATCGTCCAGCTGTTGTTTTGTATTGTGATGGAGGATTTCTAATGTTTCTTTTCTTACATCATCTCAGATCCCAGAGGAGCACGACCTGGAGAGCCAGGTCAGGATGGAGCGGCAGTGGAGGTTCCTGAGAAACGCTCGTGTTAGAAGACAGAGTCGAGTCATCACACAAAGAGGTGAGTGGAACACAAACGACTAATTAAATAGCTTATAAAATCATCATTTAAATGTGTTATCTAAAAAAAACTGGAAATAAGTATAGAAAATATTTATTAAATATAGAATTAAGTAATTATTTGTCAAATTAAAAGCGGCATCATATGAACTTCTTCGTGTTGTTTCCATGATGAGGGGGTATTAGTTTGAAAACATTTCTCCATCATGCCTGCTGCTAGCATGTGCTTGTTCTAAATGAAAATTGGCGCGTTCTTCTTTGATTTCCAATTTTGATTTGCAATGATTCACTTCCTGCTAAAGAGCCCCCTGGTGGTGGAAGAAAAATCTACAGAAAATCTGCTCTGGGCTACAAGTCGCATGGTTCAAAACATGGGGAAACGTACAGTAATTAAATATTAGTAATATTAATTATAACTTACCCATCAAACTCAGTGGGCGGGATTATGGCTGCTTCTGTAGGTATTCTGGCGTCCGATGGGCTGCTTCAAACAGAAAGTCAAGAAAGTTTCTTCCAGTTTTGTCTAAAATTACTTCAGCTTTGTATGTGATAATGCTAAAAAATAAATAAATAAAATTTTGAGGTGGACGATTTGAACTATAATTCTTGGATACAGGATTTCCACAAACATATTTCTTGTTTGGGTTTGTTATATATAAAGCTGATACTAGCAGTTTCTGCAGCAGGGGCTTATGGTTAGACATGGATTTAAGAAGCAGCACTGCGAATATCTCCTCACGATCTTCATCACTGATTTATTGAGCTTCATGTCTGACGTCTGGCCAGAAGAAGCCAATGATGCGATAACACAGCAAATTGTGTGCAGATAATTCACAGCAGTGAGTGGATAGATATAAAAACAGTTCGCAGCTGGAAACATCCTGCTCCATGAGAGACAGGAGTCCCTTCACACACACACACACACACGCACACACACACACACACACACACACACACACACACATTCAGAAAGAGTCTGGAGTGGCAGCATAGTCACAGAATCCTCCTGTGAAGTTTGAGCGCTCTCAAACAGAATAACTAACAAACCCAACGTCATTGGCAGCCCCCCTGCAACACACACACACACGTGCGCGCAGTCACGAGGCAATTGGCGTCAGAGCTGAGTTTTGCTCACGTACTCACCTCTCCCTTACTTTCAACTGCTTGCTCAATCATTGAATTCCCCCTCTCGGTTTTTTTTTTTTTTTTTTTTTTGAAAGAAGTGGAAGGGTTGCCCTCATTCAGTCGGCTCCCTCCTGAGAGAGACGAGACAGGAGGAGGAGGAGGAGGAAGAGCGCAGAGATGGAGGAAGGCTGAGGAGAGGAGAAAGCTAGACAAAAACTGATTCAGTGTCAGAGGAACTAGACAAAAACTGATTCAGTGTCAGAGGATCTAGACAAAAACTGATTCAGTTTTTGTCTAGATCCTCACCTCTCTATAACAGTGTTTTAGTGACGAAGTTGTCTGCTTTTTAATGCAAGAGTTCAACTGCTTTTGCAGTGGTCACATGAAACTGTGGTGAAAATTTAACTCATTCTCCATAAAATCCTTTAAGACCATCTCAAATTATTTTCTCATTTTCTGGCATTACAAAACCATTCCAAGTCTTTGAGATACTGAGATTTAACGGGATTATTCTATTCTACAAAGAATGATCAGAAAAAGAGAAAATATTCAGTTGTGCAGATAAAAATGATTTTCCCATCAGGGGACCAATGAAATGATTGTTCAATTCCATTCTCTGCTGTTTTACTGACTTTGATTGACTGTTAATTTTTGAATCAACCAATCAGGAAGAAGAGCCCAAAGAACAGCTGAAGCGCCTGGAACATAATTACCAATTAAATGTTTTCTTCATCATGAATGCACATATTTTAAGTAATGCATGGTAGTGATACTTTCCTGGATACTCTGCAAGACTTTCAAAACAAATTCCTCATCTCATATCTGATATTGGAGGAACATGCAACAAAAATGTGACCATCTGAATTTTGAGAACTCTTACCATCTTCCTTTCTTGTCACAGGCATTTCCCGTCTAGACGATCAAATATTCATCAACCGTAACCCCGGAGTGCCGTCTGTTGTGAAGTTTCACCCCTTCAACACCTGCATCGCAGTGGCCGACAAGGACAGCATCTGGTCAGAATACATCACACACTCAGCCTGAATTCCTCCAAGCGTTATTGTTTCACTTACACCGGAGCCTGAATATGTCTGTGCCAGTTTCTGGGACTGGGAGAAGGGTGAGAGGCTGGACTACTTCTACAACGGGAACCCTCGTTACACCCGGATCACTGCCATGGAGTACCTGAACGGACATGACTGTTCGTTACTGCTCACTGCGACAGGTGGGAGGCACTAATTCACCTCCAGAAAATATAAATGTCTGATGGTGCGGAGCATTAGCAGTACTTACTGTATCCTACGCGCACCTCTCTGTATTCATCATTAATATCACTGAGCAATTATCTTTCTTTCTTCGATCTTCATCAAGCATTTTTCTTTAGAAAACAACCCCACATCTAAACTCATTTATTCTGTTTGTTCATTGTAGAATACATTTAAACTAAGAATAAACATTGCCTTTAATTGCACACTTCAAAGCGATAAAATGATCAGGAATTAATGCTTTTAAATTCAGCATCATCAAAAAGTAATGTGCACTTATTGAGCTTTTCTCCATCAGTCATGCTCTGAAGGATACCATTTCTTATACAGATACCACATTAAAAAAGTAAAGCAATGAGCATAAATCTAGTGGGAACTTTTATGGCTTGTAATAACGTTCTGGAAGGAGCGAGTGGACGGGTTTAATGCTTTGCTCTTAGTTGTGTTTGAGCTGCAGAGATCTTCTTGGGGCAAGGCTTCAGTCCTGCTTTGCTTCTCTGTCGAGATGTTTTAGGTGAGCAGACTTTTAAGATGTGACTCTGCTTAACTTCTCTGATGTTTTTGCATTTAAAGAACTTTAGCAAAGTTATAAAAAAATTAATGAAGACTTCATCACACTCAAGACATACATAGGCGTCTTAGTGAATCACTAAAAGTTTATTTATTTCAGTAATTATATCATATAGATTCATTGCAATGGCCTATGGGTAATGAACACCCTCAATTTCTTAAAAAATGACTTTTTAAAATACAAATACAAAACTTTTTAAAACTAGAAATTTGGTGTGATCTACAAAACTGTGGTGAACAGAGTTTGTCCAGTGGACAGTCATCAATACCCTCTACAAAGAGGAAGAGGAGTAGGAGGTCATTGCTAAAGAAGTCGACTGATCAAGGGCCGCATGTAAACATATCAATGGGAAATTCAGTTAAAGGAAAAACTGACATAACTTTGACTCTTTGGAAATAAAGAATAGTCCACACCTAATTATTGGATCAAATAATGGAAATTTGTTGTACTATTTTAATTGGCTGTTTGAGTGGCAGACATTTTAAGCTTAATTGTACTTAATTTAAGCTTATTCCTGTTAGCAGAGACTTTTAAGGAAAATGTTTAGTTGTTAGTGTAATTTTGGCCTCTTTGCTGGTAATCCAACTACCCAGAACCTCACTGAGACACACTAAACTCATTGCTGAAATCAAATAAAACAGTAAATTACAAATTTTTCTATTTATACCATTTCCTTCCATTCAATTTTCCAACAATTTGTTTGCCTGCAGTGTTAGTACTGTAAGCAGCCAACTTCTTGTCAATGTCATTTTGTGGCTTACCCTTATTGTGGAGGGACTCAATGACTATGATAAAAGAAAATAATTTTTTATTGATCTTAAGCTGTATGTTAATTTTCCCACAAACTAAATATTTCTTTTTTATTAGTCATGGTTATCCAAATTAACAGAAGTAAACACAATACATTCCTCTGTGTGTATTTAACCCATGCACTGTAATAGAAAGTTAAGTTTCGGACATGAATGACTGACATAAATCATTTATTTGTGTGTTGTTTTTTTTTTTGTCTCGCCACCTCCTTCCTCTGTCCAGATGACGGAGCGTTGCGTGTCTGGAAGAACTTTGCTGACCAGAAGAACCCAGAGATGGTAACGGCGTGGCAGGGCCTCTCCGACATGCTGCCAACCACCAGAGGTCAGCCCTCCTCCAGCACCCACAGTAAAGATCAACACTTTCTATTACTGCGTGTTCTGCTCATGCCCCATAGTCCTCCTGTTTCGGTGGATGCTCACCCCACCCCCTCACCCTCCTGTCCAACCCGTCCCACTCATAAGTTCATACCTCCCCATCCTCAGCAAGTATGACAGGAAGGCTGCTGCATTAATTCAAACAAGCTTAAACATTGAATATATGCAGTTCTTGTTCTCTGCGCACATTTTTTTTTCTTCCATAACTTGATGTTTGGTTCCTTTAAATGCAACCGAGGAGCTTTTTTTAGTTGAAAACTAAAACTAGAAGCAGACTGCAAAAAGCTCCAGAGCAAAGCAGTAAATAAACATCAATTTAATATTCTTTTTATTTAGAGCACAACAAATAATAAACATGAAGAGAAAACAATCAAATCCCTGTTGAGCAGAAATTGGTCAAAATAATACATATAAATATAACCCTACTTAACTTTAGGAAATAATTATAAGTCCCAAAATGACTGGCCAGTCCCAACATCATAGATTAAAGGGAACGAGAAAATGGCATTATTAATGTACAATGGCATAATACCTCAAACAATCAGAAATAAAACATGATGCAGACTATTTATGAGAAAGTACAGCTACAGTTATGCATCACTTTTTCGCTCCAAATATAATGTAAAAGAGCTGTCAAAGAGCTGCACAAGTTTTTGTTTAAAGACATGCATGTACAAAAAAATATGACCAGAATCAAGGATTAGTGAGACCATCAGATATAAAAACACGACTCGGCTCAGAACCAAAGAAAAACTAATAAGAACCTGAAGTGTTCTTATTGTTTAAATTAATCTAATTTGGTAATTTCTAAACATATGTAACTTAAAATAAGTCATAAGACTGGATTAACCAAATCAAATGTTAATGTCAGATCATATTAAGTTTTACTGTACATCATAAAAAAAGTCTAACTTCCAATTCATTAAAGTTGCCATAAAAACTAATTTATACATGTCTTGAAGTCTTACTGTAGGTTTCTATTCTGCAATTGCTAGAAAAAGGGCCTTTATAATGGTTCAAACTATCAAACTGTGTTATAACCCCAGAGGGTTGGAGATTCAGGCCAGAACTTGTGAGCCAGATCTCACAAGACCAGATCTCAAAACTTTTAGTAGACACAAGATTGGAGTAGAAATAAAATGCAACTTCCTTCCAAACTTTTTTATATTTAGGTTATGCTTGACTTATTATTATGTTGTTTTGATTTTTTTTTCGTTAGGAAGCATAAATGCACACTATTATTTGAAACAAATTTGATGTGAAATCTGATGCCAGCCACCATCAGAAACTGTCCATCAGGTTTCTATTATATTTCTGAAAAAGCTGGATTTAACCTGCTGGGTGGCCTACATTCAACATAATCTGGCTGCAGAATTATGCATTCAGCAGGTAGGTAATTTTCCCTCTTCCCTTGCAGGATTGTTTATCTTCCATCAGTAAAACTGATCACGTAAAACTCAAGTGTTGACAATCTGTGGATTTACTGTCACGTTTAGCCTCTTAGCTGACACACTTCCATAATTCCTGAGGCAGAGTTATTCACAAATATGTGAACCAGGGCAGACAGCAGTGCTACACTCTTGTCAGAAACATCCACCCACTTCACTGTTCTACACCACCACACACACACGCACGCTCACACACATACACAGTACACACTGTCATGCCTCAATCCCAGCTGCTCCACATTTTTATGCCTCAAGCACTTCTACATTTCTGGGTCAGAATTGTTTTTGGGGAAACGCGGGGCTCCAAGAGTGTGCACACTTCTTAAATGTGTCGATAACTGCTGCATTTAGTAACCACACTTTTGTACTTCTTATGAGAAAGAGCAAGTAAATGCTTTATTTCATATTAAATATACAGTTAATTATTTTGACAATATAATATAATATAGGCTTTAAACCTGTTAATTTGAACTAATTAATTACAGAAAAATATCATAAAATAAGAAAGTAAAATATGTAGTGCTTAATTTAGTAAAAATCTGATATCTGGGTGCAAGTGAATGTAGCACAGAATTACCTATTATGTAGAAAGTGCTCCCCGTCTCTTTTAGTTAAGCAGGGCTGCGTAAAACAAGTTTATATAAAGTTGAACTGTGTTTTTGAGAGTAATCTTTAAAGGTCACTGTTACTATAGAGCCCCAGAAGGTTTCGCTTTTTGCTTATTTTCTGCTTTTTACTTATTTATGCAGCATTCAGACTGGCCGGTGAGGCAAGTTGAGAAAAATGCACTTCATGTAGAGGGTTTAAAGTCACATTTCCTCTGAAATACAGTGACTGTAATGACTCCGCTAAGTTAAATGGGTTTTATGCAAAGTTGTGCACGGTTAAATAAGAGGTGTATTTTTTTCTCTTTGCCAGTCAGAAACTAAAAGGGAATAAAGATAATACAAAAATTTAAAAATATTAAGAATTCCTGCATTGATATGAAGGTTAAGACTCAACCAATAGCAAATGTTATTATGTATGGTAGGACAAAGTACAGATGTTGAACCACTCTGAAATCCATTTCCAAAACCCTGGAGATCTTGCATCTATAGGTTTATTTTTTCCAGTTTCCACTGGCAGAAAATCACCAGTTTTGCCCTTATTTACCCTCTAAGAACAGGGTTTCTGTCATTTAGTTGTACATTTTGATGTTCAACGTCTTTTTGTGTATTTAGAGTCGCTGCATTTTAATCAAAATGTGAATTTTTAATCCTTTACAGATGAAGTATTTTTCCTAACACCTCACCCTTCATTCTGAGCCAAAAATACCAACAAAATAAACTTGGATTGAGTTTAATGGCCACATAATCTTCATCAATAGCTTTGATTTAAAAAGAAAAGTTAAGATTCAAAAGTATTGGGACAAGCATGTCTTCCAAGGTGAGGAGAAATAGAGAACGGCAAGTTAATGGAATGCATCAATGGAGAGTAGTAGGAGAAAATAGTAAAGTGAGGAAACACCAGGTGTGTTGTTATAGGCCTAAGGTCCACCAGCAACTCAGGAAAATCTAACCCAACTTTATAGAAAAGGAAAGTTTTAATCCTCATCCTAAAGGTAGTCGGGGTATCAGCTTCCCAGGCGGAGCTAAAGTGTCTTCCAGTAACTTCCACCGCCCCCTGGAGAACCATCCTACAGTCTGACACAGCAGAAGGAAATTACATGTGGTTGTGCTGAAATGTCTAATTGGAAAAAAATTAATTGGCTATAGCTCCCAGGTGCCTTGAAGACGTCATATCAATCAGTCGTCTCCTTTCTAGTCCGCGTAGTTTCTGTCGCATTTAATGTCTCTGCGAGAGGCTTTATGTTTGGTACATGCGTGTTTCTATGAAGTAAAAGTGCAAATACAGTCATAAGACATTTAAGTATTCCCCAGTTGTGCAGAGCTAAAGCTGACTAAGAGTACTGTGGAGTTATTTGATACTGGATGATTTCCTGTTAAATTGCCCATTTCGACATTAACAACTAAAAAGATCTTGAAGGATGAACATTTAATGAGACTAAAAAAACATACAGAAATACAAGTCCTCAAAAATGAATGTGGTGTCCTTTCTAATGGGCAATATTAAGTTAGCTTTTTTTAAAAATATAATTTTACAGACATCTGTGTTGATTTGAAAGCCATCTGTATTTTAGCTTTAATGTTGTACATTGATAGCTCAGTTTGTGGGCAACTTGTGCGCCGCTGTGTTTCGTAGCACGTCTGACTGAACATTGGATCTGTCAGGATAAGTGACTGGATGACCTAAAGCCTCCACAGAGGCCCCAGCAGAGTCAGCAGAGCTCCGAGGGGACTGTAGGGATTGTGGAGAGGCGACACATTTAACTAACCTCACAGCCTGGATAAGTCCCACACCACAAATTGCCCAGAGAGGCTCTTGCCCCTGCAGAGGGGACTCTCTGTCTTTCCCTCTGTCTTTGTCTCTCTCTACGAGTGTTTTCACAAAGACTTTCACATTTAATGGCGTGCTTGTTATGGCGGATTGACAGTTGCTGCTTGGCTTGGACTCTGACTACACTGAAGGCATCAGCTGAGATTTCTCCTGAACTTTTAGTTAGGCTTCAGCTTTTTTTTTTTTGGCGGAAATGTAAAAAAAAAAAAAAAAGACCTCTAAAACCTCACATACACACTAGTTTTTTCTTCAGCTTATACTTCTAGTATCCTCTTATGAGTTATTACGTTTACCTAATAGGTATGTTGATGGTTATAAGCTAGAATTTGTAGGATTTTAAACAAAAAAATACTTTCCTCAGATGCATTAATAATGTAAAGCCCTATGAAATATACAACTCTATCTTTGTGCCGCCAAAAAATCTGTTCTTGCTCTGAAGGCAGCTGCTAAAAGACTGAACATTTCTCAAGGAGAGGCTGGCAGAGACAAACAGTCGGAGCCTGGTACCTGCTGGACCCGTCCCCGCTCACCCCATCTCCATCAGCCAATGGCAACGCTTCTGTGCTGTTTTCATGCCAGTGGAACATCTCTCCAGACTGACTGGCTTGTTGTTACTTTGCTGGGTCTTTGATATTGTTTTGTGTTTTCCCTCGTCTCTGGAGAGAGGCTGAACAAGGCAGCAACAAAACGCCTCCCCATCATGTCAAAAATCCCTTTTGTTTCAATTTAATATCGAATCGGGCGGCTTCGTTATTTCCTACTCAGTCGACCTTTCTCTAACTTTTATTTACATTTGCAGGCATTTATGTGCAGGAACTTTTAAAAATATTCATCCATTCAACCTTTTTCATCTTTTGTTACAATACGACTACATACTTCTGTGTATTTTATTCGGCTCATATAGACCAACACCATAAATAAAGAATGCATTGTTTTCAAAGGTTTTTGCAAACAAAAATCTAAAAAAAAATCCCTGAGTTTTTGATTTCAACCCCTCTGAGTAAATGCTTTGTAGGAACACTTTAAAGGTTTGTTCCTACCAGCTTCACCCAACTACAGACTGCTATCTTTGCCAGATCAGTAAATTTCAAGTCATTTTTGTTTTTCTGAACAGAGAACAATCTACCAGGTGTTTGCTGGTGCCACTTTGTTGTGATTTACTCTTTCTATATTTGGATGATTGATTCAACAATATTCCTTTACATTTCAAAAGCCTGTAATATTATTTTCTAACCTTAACCCTGGTTTAAACTTTTCGACAACTCGTTCACTAACCTCAGGTACGTCTAAGCACTTTATGAGGAGTATGCAGGCACGAACAGCTGAATTTATGCCGAGACTTAAATATCCATATCACTCAGTGATGGTTTGTTTTATTTATATCAGAGTAAACTAGGCTTAATACAGATGCGCCACATTGTTCAGATTTTTATTTGTAAAGATTTGAAAACCATTTGTTTTCCTTTTACTTCACAAGACAGGAACATAAAGTTCTAATAAAATGCACGGAAGTGTGTGGTTGTATCTGGAGAAAATGCAAAAAAAGGTCAAGGGTTATGAAGACTTCTGTAGATGTGTCTGGTCCTGCTGCTGTTTTTTGCCCCTGTGGCAAAAAGCGAATCCGATCTTTGGACCCTGCAGGTTTGAAGTTTGAGCGACGGTCCCTGTTTGAGATGCAGATCCTCTTGGATCTCAGCTAGTTTTGCTAGAAGCAGCTGCCTTGTTCATTTCTCTGCTGAATGCATGTGAACTGCAAAACTCAAGAGGTGATGGATCTTTTCAGTTTTACAGTTTTTTTTTAAGTGTGTGGGTCTCCTTGGGTTAGCATGCACAGGGGTTCTTTCTAATTTGTCGCTGGCTTTGTTGCATTCCTGCTGTCCCCCCGTCCCCCTCCCCCCGCTCGCAGGTCTGGCCAGAAGGGTTTCCATCTATCTTGACAGGAGCAAACAAGGAGGTGAGTCTTACCTTCCTGTTCTTTTCTTCCTTATTCGGAGAGCAACAGTGCTGCAGTGTACAGCTGGGAACGTGCCTCTTCTGTTTGTACTCCTTTTATTTCCTTTAACATCGCACCCCTTCCCCTTTCCCATTGCCCGTTCATCTGTCTGGTGTGTTAACGTCCAACCACTCCATCTCTGACAGTCACTCTGAAGTTCACAAGAATACAAAGGAAAACATTTGGTTGTTTAATTTTGTTTATGATAGCAAGAACCTCTCAAACAGTTAACCCACACTTCTTAACAGGGATAGAAATTAAGTTTAAATTTTCAAAATTAAGTTTGTGAATCAAACACTCCATACTAAGAGTTTTGTGTTTTATCTGAAATTAATAAGATTAGAAATGGAATTAAAAACCCTGCAGAATGCTGCTGCTGATACTTTTTTTGTTGTGTCCCCCCCCCCAATTTATAAACTTTTGCCAATAATTTAGCATCAGTTTGATGAAGACCCAGGGCTTTACAGTCTGCTCACAACAACCAATAGGAAATGTTTGGGTTTCTTAATCCTAACATAGAAAGCCAGGTTAACTCCCTCCAGGCTTCAGGGCACCGACGCTCAAAACAGGACCCAATTCTGAAAGCACAAATCACAGCGATTCACTGAATCTGAAACCTTTCAGCTCATGATCCTAGTGTTGTTGATTTATAATTAAAATATATATATATTTTTATTTTCTTTTGACTTGAAGTAATATTAACATTTTAGGAGTGACCCAGCTGGAATTCCAACTTGAAAGAATGTCTGTGAGGGGAGCTAAAGATTAGGGTGGTGGCAGGGAGGCCTTTCGACCTCAAACACTTGGAGCTCATTACCCCAAATAAATCCTGAAAATACCTACGGAAACCCCTGACCTTTACTTTATACTTAGCAAGATCTTTAGTGACATTATTGCTAAACTTAGCCTTCTATTATAGAGTTCTAGTTTGTTAGCATTAGCCTAAAGCAATAAGACTATATATCTGTACTTCATTGCTATTCAGACAACTGTTATTGATTTAGCATGAAGGCATGAGATTCAATGGCATCTCACCGTCGTATAGCTGGTGATTTACAGCGTTTGCAGAGGTGAGGCCTTGCTCTTTTGTCTACCTGCAGCATTCGTATTCACCTCGTGTCGCCGCTTCCTTGTATAAAAGCGACTCATTTACGTTTGTCCCTGGGGTTCCGCTGTTTAATTGGAGTGTGTGGGTGCTGTGATATTTTTAATAATGTTGAGCTCCCCAGTCTGTGACGCTGCAGGGGCCAGCCTGTTAAACTCCAGAGGAAGGAAGCAGTGAAAATACAGGAGGGTCTTTGGCTTGGGGAATTTATTCCTGGCGCTGCGGTTGGAAGCAAAAGGCTGTCACCAGAGGTGTAGAGTCAAAAGAATAAAAATAACAAGAGGAAGGTGAGTTTCTAGAGAAGAGCGGGTGAAGTCACAGGGATTGTGGAAGGAGCTGGGTGAATACTTGGATAGCATGAAGATGAAATAATGGAGACGGGTAGAGAAACTAAGGATTTAACTGTGAAAATGTTGCTAAATTTGGTAACTTGGAGTACTTTCTGATTAGGAAAAGGCGACAAACTTTCCTTAAGATCTGAGAAGGATGGAGCGAATCACAAAGACTTGTCACCCCAGCACTGACATGTCGGCCTAATTAAAGTCTGTGCTGAAAAAAAGGAATGTGACAGAAGAAAATAAGATAATGACAAAAACAAAAAACTGGTGCAAACTTAATCCCGGATGGACTAAGACTGTAGTGTCCTGGTTCTTAATGTAACCCTTTCCTTTTGGCTGCATTAAATAAAAATAGGACGGTCCGCTCCCGTTAGCAGCATGGAGGCACATGCTGTGTCCTGCTCTACATTCAGCCGAGTTGCTCACTGCCTTGTTAACACCAGGGCTGTGGGAACCCTAATAAATCTACATCCTGTGAGTTTTGTGAGGAGTTTAAGGGAACAGGACTTGATAGATTGGGTAAATCTAGAAAAGCCCTGAAAGCATGCGCAAACTCAAAGGTTTCTGTATCACATCATCATCACATTCTTGTAAAAAAGATCAAATCTTTCTAGACATTTCAATCTATACCCATTTAAATCTTGTATTAAATGTTCAGACATACACGGACAGTTGTGTTGCCAATCTGTGAGTCTCCCGTGGCAACCACTTGGACATCCTCTCACAACGCGCAGATGAACAAAATCTTTATTTTTCCAATTGAGTTAGAGAAGTGAAAAAAAGATTATGAAATATATGTAATATTTATAAGATCAGTAAATATCAGTTATTGGCTATATTAACATCGGATAAAAATTTTGGCTCAAATTTCCGTGTCAGTGCATCCATAATTCTTACACTATATTGGAATAAAAGGCAGGAATACAATAATATGATTGAGAGTTATTGCTATTAATTTTCCAACATAACACCTTTTTCCTGTTTTTGCAGCTTCAAAATTACCTTTGGTTGAGTGAGATAAAAATAATGTATTTTATATGATCATATGCAAAGGTGTAAACCAGAGGGATGTTTCAAATTTACCCAAAGATTGAAAATTCATGACGATGTTATTGCTGATGTCTGAGGGTTTTTAAGCCATCATAAGCCTCTGACAGATCTGTTTTGGTCTTGATAGTCTGTTCAGTTGAATCTGAAATTATCATTCTGTGTCTCGGATTTCTCTGATGCTGCTTCCTCTAAATTTTTAGATCAAGGAAAATATTTTGTTCATGCTAATTTACTGAATATATTAGAATTTTTAGCTCTTTAGTACAAATCATTGAGATTTTAATATTGTTGCTTATTTCTCAAATTCTGGTTCTCCTGAGATTTTCCTGGTGGTGCAAGGTTAATGTAAGGAGCTCTGGGACTTGGTCCGTTCTGAATCATTTAAAAGGATGTGAGAAACCTTCTCCCCATGATAATTAGGTCAACAATTGTTAATACTGTCCACATTTATAGGGTGTCGTTTCAAAGGTCTTTTGTCAATCAACCAGGACAAAGCTGTTTGCCTCCCCCGTGTGGCAGGACCGAGGTCCGAAAGGAAAACTAATGTCAGAGCGAGGAAGACTCCCTGGAGATCAAAACCTCCCACGGAGTGATGTCATCGTGTGTTACAAGGCACAAAGAAGCTCCTAATAATACAAGGGAGAGCGTATTACCATTCAAAGCCGGATGGAAGGGAGATAAAAGAGAAAAAAACTGGTTTAATGAGCTGCAGGGATGGTAAGGCCAGTGCTGGAGAAAATGGTGCAGAATGAAAAAACAGAGGAAGCCCCCCCTTCTTAGAAGAGAAAATTGAATAAAAGTGTGATATTTCTGCGAAAGAAAAGATAATGTAACACATAATATTCTTCTTTATCTCCGCGACGCTGGTGATAATATTTTTCATCACAACTCAGCCAGCTCTTAATAATGGAAACTTTCCCCTGGTTTAAAGCTGCATAAGAAGAGGTGATCTCCGCATGTTTAAAGATGCAGTCTTTACCTCCATCTCCTGACTCCTTTGGCTCCAGCTCTCTACGTCCATATTGATTTGTGTGTGGATAACTAAGGCCTGTTGTGGCTCTCAAAGGGGGTTCCTCTAAGGCAGAGTTTTCCTCTGGTTTGAGCTGCTGAGCGCTGACGGGAAGCAGGAACTAAGAGCATCTGGCGTTAACTTGTGGATCTTCTGGTTTTAACCTCTGAATCTAAAACTAAATGTTTTCTGCTGGAGTCAACAAGGACTTAGCTTCCTAAAGTGGGGATTGACAAGGGATAGTTTTTGGAGAAGAATGAAACGGTTTGAGGGGAAGTAGTAGCTCAGACAAAGGAAGAGGGAGTTGACTGGATTTATCTCCAAAGCAAAGCTGATGTTCAGAATACATTACCTTCAACTGACGTATCAAATTTAGGCGCTTTAACTTGCAAAAAAAGTAGTTAAAGATGAATAAATGATGAAGAGAGGTCAAATGTTTTTATCTTAACATCTTCATGTGTCATTCATCACAATTTTACATTTTGATGCATTTAAGTATACATGGTGTCAAAAAGGTTTTTGTAGGGTCAAAAACAGACCTCTGTTGGTTTACATTAGAGCTCTGCAAAAGTAGGATAACATGAAATTGTGAAGTTTTGATTGAATTTTGCGATGGTTTGTTCACAACGATCAACACGACTCTTATTGAACTCAGTCACCTTAATCACAACAATCTATAACAGCTGTGGGCATAAAACACAAAGAACATCCACCCAGCTGCCCAAACATATTTTCAACCTTATACATGAATTGTTCATTTTCTAAAACTATATCTCTGAAAAGAAGTGTCAACGTTATTATTCCCACAGTTCTTTCACAATGTAAACTGTGAACGTAGAATCTGCAGTTTAAGTTCAAATCACCAGTTTTTATTGAATTTCCATCTGCCGATTTACTGCAGCTGAGAACATTTCTTAGAAATACCTCAAACATGTGTTTGCCTTGCGATACATACTTGGTTTTGAAGGTTTTCTCTCAGTAAATCCCAAGAGGATTTCTCCTCACGGGAGAAGATAATGAGATTAGAGAGACGAGACACAACCGTCTAAATCACAGTTCGGTGATGGTGCACACGGTTCGTTCTGTGTGCTGGAGAGCCTTTCTCTCTCTCCTCCCCATCTCGGCTCCGCTCACATCCAAGCTGTCTGCTTCAAAGGGAATGCCTCGTCTCTTCTCCCAGCCTCAGTCTTGTGAAGTGTTTTTCCCCTGCATGCCATTGGCTCCGTGTGAGCCCACGCTTCAGGCGGCGTGATGCCCGAGCCGGCTGGGTTGCGTCACAGTCGGGGCGTCGAAGCCGCCGCCACCGCATGGGGGCTCGGGTCTTTCCTGACAATCCAACGCCAGCAGAACAATACAGGGCCATGATATATTTAGTTCAGCAGTCAAGCCACCGCTCCTAGCGGAAGCATGTGGAGCCAGCTTCGAATGTAAGGCAAAGAATATTGCATCGGTGGGCCTTTCCTTCTTCTACCTGCATTTGAAAATGTGGCACAATAGGAAAACTGGATGAAAACGTCAATTATTTCAATTTTGTCTGCACAACATCAGAGTATCGTTATGCTGTCTCTTCATTTTTATCTTCACACGCTGTAAGGTTAAGTGTTGCATTCACTGTACACTGGAACAACTGTGGCTTTCTGACTTCTTCCTTTGCTGTTAAAATCGCCACCGCGGTTTAACTGGATGTCTCACTTTAATAAAAAATAAAACCGTGATTTAAGCTTCATGCAGATGAAGAACTGCATTTAGCAACAAAGATAACCCTCTGTGACTGAAAACAGATGATTTAATGTACGGTAGCTTCCTGGCAACATTTTGTTTTTAAGGATTCACTCATTTTTATGAGAATCATTAACCACCGTGTATGAATATTTCATTTTAGCTTTTATTCTTTAAAATCTTATCAGAACCAGAGCAATGGAGCACTAAAACCTAAGGCTTTGTAGAAGAGTATAGCAGACAAACTCTTCTATTACTTGCCACCTAAATGTTATTTTTCTGCAGTGTTTTATTTGCAGTGTGCTGTAGTTCTCGTGATACTTTTCCAAAAAAGAATAATTGGCATAAACAGGAACAGCAAGACTTTAAGAGTAAAACTTTTGATGAGATATTTTTTCTATGTCTGGTCTCTGCTGGTGATGAAATTTAAGTTTATGGCTCGTTTCAGGTTACATTTTTTATTTTTTTTAATATCTGTTCGTTACTTTCTTATATGTTTAGATTCTGTTCATCAGTGATTTTTAAGCTTTCTTGTGCACACTACTTTACATTTTGTGGGTGGGCTTGTCCTTTACAATACAATTCATGTTGAAAGACTTGAACCAGTTTGAAAAAGAAATTAGCCCCTGAAAAATACCCGGGTTCCTGGAAAACGTTTCGGTAAAGAAACACCAGCTATGAATACGGGTTGAAGCATCGCCGCATGATTTTTCTAGAGGAGTTTTTATTAAGCGCCACCATTCTTTTAGAGTTGTGTGAAGGCATCTGATCATTTTTAGCTGAACATTTACTCTTAAGTAAATCAGAAGCCACCCTGAATGCGGCAGCAGAAACCGTTCTGCTTACGGCTGAACGGCTGCGACGTGGAGCGACTGCGGTGTCGCCGCACGCCGCCTCTCGTGCTGCGAGCTGCAGTTAGAGGCCCGTGGTCTGTTTTGGTGAGCCAGCAGAGCTCGTTTCAGGTTGTCCTCTCCAGCGTTTGAAGAGCCTCCCTGTCTTCTGCTCCTTCCTGCCTCGCTGTCTCACTCGATTGCTATTTGAGTTGCCAAAGCCAGAATGTGCTGACGGGTTCAGATTAGCGGTCATCTTGACGGAGCAGATACAAACACTGCATCATTCTTCCATCTGCGTGCAGTTTGTACTCAGAGGTTTATTTTTAAAAACAGTTTTCTTATAGAACAACGCAAATTATTTCTTATGTTCATACCTGGCATTACAGATTGTTTTTTTTTCTTACAGCTGCTGTGTCCGAGTCTGGCAGTGTTTCTGTTTTTCTCCTTTTTTTTAAATCTTGGTGGGTGTATGTGTTAGTTACAGAGCGGTGCAGGAAGCTGTTGCGCTAATCTTCATTTGACTTGCAACATGTGGCAGTGAGAGCCTCTTGAAATCTCCGACAGATTGCGCTGGTTGTGTTTTGGGGAGTGAACACATGCTGTTTTGTGTTAAACAGCTGTGTGTGAGCGCAAGTCCAGTTGAAATTGAATTAAGCGCTTAAAAACAACAAATTGAAGCAGCACTTCACAGATTGTAGGCCAATTATTTTCAGTAATCACATTTTTCAAGCTTTTTTTCTGTAATTGTGATTAAAAACCCACTTTCTGGCGGAGTAATAACAGCGAACAGCCCTGCTGTGGCCTATTTCGGATAGCTGTTGTGGTTATGACTCACTTTTTGACTGACGTCTCATCCATGTGTTTTAGGAGCTGGGATGGTCGTGGACTGGGAACAGGAAACCGGTTTGCTCATGACGTCGGGAGACGTGAGAGTCATTCGGATCTGGGACACGGACAGGGAGATGAAGGTCCAGGTACTTGAAGCAAACACTTTTCTTTCCTGATGTTTGTTCTATATTACATTTCCAGGGTTGCTACAAAGTCTGGAAAAAAATTATAACTTTTGATTACTTTTTTCAGGTCTTGATAAAGTTGGTGAAAGTAAATAGAGTGCAAAAATCTTTGTATTTCCAAACTTAACTCCCAACCAATGTTTATAAAATTTTACTTGAATTTTTCTATCTAAGTTGGTGTCCATCCTTCGGTTTTTTTTTTTTCTTTATTTTGTTCTGGTCTTCTTTTCTCAATTTCTTACTTGCATCATTCCTTCTTTTTTCCTTGCATCCTTCCATTTTACTTTCTGTTCTTCATTCCCCACTTTCTTTCTTTTATCCCTTCTTCCTTCCAACACCATTTGTTTCCTTCCGTCTTTCAGTCCTTTCTTGCCCTTCCGTCTTGACTTGCTTCTTTTGTTTCTTTCTTCCTTCTATTTTTTCCTTCTTGTCTTCCTTTTTTCTTTTTTTAAGTTTTATTTTTTGGGACAAGTGGCCTTTATTTGTAGCCAAGAAGTAGAGAGAGAGAGACAGAGAGAGAGGTAAAACCAAGATTTCAGAATTAAGCTCCAGACAGCTATGACCAATAATCTCTGTATGTAATAATAATAATAATAATAATAATGATAATAATAATAGCCTTCTTCCTTTTAATCTTATCCTTGTCATTCAAGCTTTCCTTTTATCATTCCTCATTCCCTTTGATTTTTCCGTCATTATTCTTTTTTGTCTCCTTTTGCTCGTTTCCTTTCTTTTCTTCTGTCCTTCCATCTTTTCTTGTATCCTACATTCTTCTTCCTTTCTCATGTCATTCATTCATTCTTCTTCTCCATTTTTTTGTCCTTCCTTTTCGTCCACTGTAATTTGTTTCCTGGCCTCTTTATAAATATCTGCCATAACCTCAAAGTGAACGTTTGTTTTTCTAGATCAAAATGAGATTTTAAATTAGAGTCTGGAGGAAAATTCAAGGTAACTTTGACTAAAAGTTTACTGATCGGAGCGCTGCCTGTGAACTAAATCAACCTCGACGTAGAGTCACTACGTTAGTCTGGCTTCATCTATTTAACTAATGTAACAAACCTCAGTGTGCTAATTATTGTCATGATGGATGGACTTAATACAAGTACAAATGACCTGTGGCTGCATATCGAGTCCAACTTCAAATGAGTCGGGCATGATGGATGAATTCATAGGGAGAGGTTAGTGTGGAATTAGTGTTACCTGTTGAAACCTCGACTAAAAAGTTGCTGTGTGTGTGTGTGTGAATCAGGACATCCCGACTGGAGCCGACAGCTGTGTGACCAGCCTGTCCTGCGACTCCCAGCGCTCGCTCATCGTTGCAGGTCTGGGTGACGGATCGGTGCGTGTCTTCGATCGCAGGATGGGCCCCAGCGAATGGTGAGGTCCCTCTCACCGGATCCTGCGCACATCTTTGTTTCCTCGTCAAATTAAGCTCTATTTGGATTTATGATTTAATTTCCCTGCCCTGTTTTATTTAAACTGTCTCTCTTTTGTTTTAATTTAAGGCAGAGGAGCTGTGGCGGTTTTTGTCCACATGAACTCCCTCTGAGTCCTACATTATTCACTAATCTGTATTTATTGTACTTAAAGTGCTGTAAATCTGCCTCTGGGGTTGTCACTTCTTTTAATGGACCGTGGTGGCACTGTATCCCGCCCCTCAGCTGGTAAAACATTATTTTAATTTCAGCCCTTGTGGGCTACAAAAAAAAGCAGCTAAAATGTGGAAAGGCACATAAATCTTTAAAGAAAGAAAGTAAATGTAATGGCTCCCCTCAGGCCTGCAGCTACATCTCAGAAGTTTTGTTTCTCCCTCTGCGAGAGCCGGAAGTCGAGCTCACCTGGGTCGTTTGCAGGAGATGCGCTGAAGTGACATGGGGAAAATCTACAATGCAGCTTCGAGTTGTAGTTTCGCTAGCTTTATGTTTGCTTTTCAAAGCATTTTGTTGACATTGTTGGGTTAATGGGGGTCTCTGTATCTTTTGTGTTAGACATTTCAGATGCTGTGCCTGTGCAATCTATAATTCATATAACTCTGTTTTACTGTATGGATTAGGTCATTTAGATTCTGCACAGCCCCAAAGCCGTGATGAGGCACATTTCAGAATGCATGCTCACAGGAAGACGGACGTTTGCTGCCTTAGTCCTGAAGCCATACTGCCATCCTGTGGTGTTCTGTCTGTATTGCATGATGTATTATTAAGAAACACTTTATTGCTTGGTGCTTAGTTTTTATTTTAATACTTAAGCTTTACACAATCCCTTATTCTTTGAAGCATACGGCACTTTATAGAGATAGACTAAAAGTAAAGATGGACAAATACAAAGCTGTGCCTAATTGAAAACGACGCAAGACAAGCAGTTACCTCTAGAAGCCGTCAGCCTCCTGAACAGAGTCCACCTGTGTGTAATTTAATCTCATTATAACTCCAGATGTTCTGTGAAGCCATCCTAAGCTCAGAACGTCTCCCAGAGTTTATTCAGTTCATCGTCTAAACATGGAAAGGGAATGACACAACTACTGCACACCGGCCAATTCACTGCAGAGCTGAACCAGAGCTGCAATCTAATGATTTACATCAAAGCCCCTAGATAAAGACCAGACCTGAATCTTTGAAAACTGATGTTCACAGCTGCTCTCACTAAACTTTAGCAAAAAAAAAAAAAAGCTTGTACATGCATAACCCAAAAGGACCTGCTGTATTTGTGTGAAGATGTGGCTCTAAAAGTGTTGTAATTAATGTATCATTCATGCTCTCTTCACAAGTATGCAGCACTTTGTGTAGGTATATCACAAAAAAAATCAATTGAAGGTTGTGGGGTGCTGTGGTGGCGCCTCACAACACAAGGGCCCATGTATTGAGCCCTTGAGCCTCGTGCCAGTGGTCATGGGCGCGCCTGGTGACGCCTACCGCATGTCCTCCTCATCTCTCTTTCCTGTCAAACTACTCTCAAATAAGGGCCACGAGAGCCAATAAAACCTTAAAAAAAAAATAAAAAAAAGTTGTGGTTTTAACATGAAAGAAAACTTGAAAAAGATTAGTGAATTTGGCAAAAGAATCAGTTATCGTCTGCTTCAGATAAACTTTGCAATCCCCAGGGGGGAAAAAAATGTTTTCTAATCATTTCTGTCAGGTTGTGATCTTTCTGCTTTCTTTCCGACTTTTGAACGTTTCCTTTGATCAGTCGGCATAAAGGCTAATGTTAGCTTGTGGTGTTTCTTTCAGTCGAGTGATGACCTACAGGGAACACGGAGCCTGGGTGGTTAAAGCTCACCTGCAGACGGAGACGGATGGGAACATTATCAGTGTCAGGTAAACGCTCTACATCACTCAGCCTTTTATTCAGCCCTGTTTGCCTTCCCCGTTCTGACGCTCACGCCTCGTCCCAGTGTCAACGGAGACGTTCGGTTCTTTGAACCGCGGACGCCAGACTCGATTAATGTGCTGCAGACTGTAAAGGGATTAACGGCCTTGGACATCCACCCACAGGCCAACCTCTTCGCCTGGTGAGTTTGCTCATGTGGGTCACACAAGTTCACCCTTAAAAAAAAAAAAAAAAAAAAAAAAAGCTTTGTCACCATCTTTCCATGATTCTCTAACCTTGTTTGTTCTGCTGTTGCGGCCGCAGTGGGTCGATGAACCAGTTCATAGCCGTCTACAACGCTAATGGTGACGTGATCAGCAATATAAAGTACTACGACGGCTTCATGGGACAGAGGATCGGTGCTATCAGCTGTTTAGCTTTCCATCCATACTGGGTAAAACATGAACCATCAGCTTTTCTGTGCTGCAGTCAAAGTTGTCTGAGAAAACTGATTTTCTGACTAAACGTCTTTGTAACCTTTAATACTGAACTTCTTATTAAAGAAAGTCCACCATCTAACCTTTTAAGCGAATAATCATGGAAGCACCTTAAATGACAATAATGACAGTTTTCAGTATCATTGAACACAACAATACAAAAAATACTGTTTCTTTATCTGAGAATTAAAAACTTGCAATACAAAACTGTAATTCCAGCAAGTAACCCTAAGATTGTCTTTTAATGAAGATTTTCGCTTTTGGGGTTTTTATTGCAGCATGTGTTGCTCTAAAATATTCATATACTTTTCTAAAATTGACCTGAAGATGTAATAATGGAAATTTAAAATGAAATTTGTGTATGTTCCCTGTTTAAAGTTTAACTTCTGTTTTACAGTTATTCCATTCGGTGTTTTTGAACCTGACTGCCAGCTAATGACTCGCTGCGTATTCCAGGCTTTAAGAAATTACTGGATTAGAATCCGATTAAATTTCAATTTAATCGGATTTTTTTTTGTTTTGTTTTTTTTTTGCTGTTCTAAATCTTTTCCGAGGCTTCTTTCTGCTATTTGCTCATGCACATCAGGTAAAATGAAGGAACTGTGTGTGTTGACCTCTTATTTTCTGCCTCCTTTCAGCCCCACTTGGCTGTGGGAAGCAACGACTACTACATGTCCATCTATTCAGCAGAGAAGAGGCTCAGATAACACACCAGCACAGCTCCTCTCCCCCCCACCTCCACCTTCTGACCCTGAGCCTCGCGCACTGGGATGTAAAGGATGTTTTCTTTTGTTTTGTTTTTTTTTTGTACATATGCAATTCACCACCGTGAATGTTCAAGTGATGGCTGCTGACAAAACCTCAATGCTACAATGTCTCTATACATATATATATATGCATATATATATATATAATTATTGTTATTATTATGATTGTTTATTCATATTCTTATTATGAGGCTAATGATTGTAGACTTGGCTGTGCTGAGGAGTTTGTGTGTATATAATTAGCAGAAGAAGAAGAAGAGGTTCTATTTTAAAGAAGTTCTACCCCTGGATGCCTGCAGCTCCTCCTGGCTGCACAGCGAGCATCACTACCTGAATGAACTGTGACCCGACACCCACACGAGCCCACGGTGGGGCCACACACTGTTGAGACAGGACGCATGGACTGAGCCCCTCCCTTCACACACACACGCACAAACACACACCTCCCTGCGCTGGACCCTTGTGTTTATGTGTTGCAGGTTCACTGCAAAGAGAAGCAGCTTTAACCCAGAAGTGATGGACTGTGCTTGTTGTTATGAGGGATTATTTTTCTGTGTGTGTGTTGTTATAGCACAGATGTGCCCCACAGTGGGCCCTCATAGCCCAAAACCACAGCGGACCCCCTGTGTGCCAAACATAGCCAGAATCCTCCACCTCTTTATTGCAGCAGTAAAGTTGATTTATCCTTTTTTTTTTTTTTTTTTTTAATTGAGTGAAAACCTGCATCTCCTCCCAGAGAACCCAGCGGCACCCACCTGGAGGCTGATTGGCTCGCTTACCTGGTTACGACCCAAAGCAATAAGGCTGCTCCTGCTGCAGCTCGGCAATACAAACACTCAGTTTTAGTTTGATCGTTTTCACCAGCAGAGCGTCGAGCAGGTTCTTCTGCTTCCGTCAGAGACATCGGATGTTGTCACGGTCTGCTGATCAACTCTGCTGATCAACGTAAACAAATGGCATCCGAAAAGAAGCTAAAACAAGCTTTGCATAAGTACTGAAATACCACTTTCTCTTCTCACTCTGGCAGGATTTTATATTATAATTTATTTATTATTTTCAGCTCCCGCTTCCTTTGCGTCGATCATGTGTCGGAAACGAAAGCTGCTAACACGAAAGCTGCCTGCTCGTCTCCACGTCAGTCTGTGCTTTAGTCGGCACCCTTGATTTCACTCAGGAATCTAAAGAACCCACCTCAAACGGCTGACCTCAGAGCAGTGAAGATGCTCAGGTTAGTCGCGCGTTATTGAGATGAGTGTCACTGTGGTGCATTTAGGGTACAGCTCTGAGGTTGGTTTTTGTCCTGTGCGTGCCCTACCACCAACAACGTGCCTCTTCCTCCGGGCCGCAGCTTTGCCTTCTTAGCTTCTTCTTTTTAAGTATTACTTTTCTGTTCTTGTAATTTATGTTTTTAAGTGCTTCCTTTTGCATCTTATTTGCCTCAGCTTCGCCCGCTCAGACGCTACCCCGCCCCCTCCTGCGTCACATGACTGTAAGTTTGTCCTTTCCCTGTAAAAGTCGCCGCTTGGAGCCAGCGGTCCGGACCACCACAGCAACGTGCCGCTTCAGCGCCGTTTGGTTCACTTCAGCAGGCATCAACACCAGAACCACATTCAACTAAAGTTATCCTGCTTTGAGTTTTAAGATTTTAGACTTTGGGGGAGGGGGAAGAGACTTTAACACAGTAGTAAGAAAAGAAAAGTGAAAACAATCAGGTTTGTCTCTGTGACTGTAGACGCCTTCACTGACTGGTTTATCAAACTAGAGATGAAATCAATGAAATAAACCAAATACAACACCTGACCTTGTCTCTTTCTGAATAATGACTGATTATGATGTTCTCTGCTAAAATTTGATTATAAAACAAACTAAACCCCTGGAACTTTAGCTTCCTATCAAAATATCGTAGCAGTATCTTTACAAACCTCTCTATAGGTTATTGTGTAAACATTTGAGTATATTGTTTGGTGCATAGCATATCAAATTGCTTCGGTAAATGCAGAGTATGCCCTTTGTTCAGTTTCCATGTCAATAAATGACATTTAAAGTTTATTTATTTCCGGGATTAGCGACTCTAGAACCATCAGACTCCAGGTCCTTGATTCACATGCAGTGATGGGAAAATGGCCTGTTCGTGTTAACAAGCCTTTCAACAAAGGTAAATTAAAACTATTCTGCAAAGAGGAGTGGGCCAAAATTACTCTACGGTTACATAAACAGCTCTTGGTGCAGGTTGTTGCCATAAAGGTTTAGAGAAAAGGAACATTTGACAAAGTGAGTTTGGTTTAGAAAGTTATTTTATCAAAGAAAGATGGAAAACAGTTTTTTATATATTTTTTTATTACTCAATTACATTTACTTAACTTTTTGAGGGGAAAAAATACCTTTGAGTAGTTATACTACACCATACTTGTACTTGAGCAATAATACTGTGAAGTATTGCTACTTTTACTTCATTAAAATTTAAAGATACTTGGTGTATCAGCGTTAATTTGTATTTGCTGAGTCTTTTGTGCCATTTAGAGGCCAGGAAAATACAGTAATCACTCTATATTGTCACTGGAGGCACTTTACCTTTTTTCTGGGATGCATGAACCAGATTCTGCACTTTGTATTTTTTGTCTGAGGACATCATTTTTATATATCTAATCAGATGTTACAAAGTACTCAAGTACTTTCTTGGCTATTTTTTACTTGAAAATAATTCAACTTAAAAATATGCTGAAGTTCTTCTCTTAGTTGAGTACAGTTTTTGGGTAGCCTGCCCACCTCTGGTGGTAGGGCTGCTGGTTGAGTGAAGATCCTTACCACTTTTTGGACCAAGTGAGATTTATTGTATGTTTTAGCAGCAGACTTCTTAGTACAGCTAGCATATAGCATTTAAACCTGGTGGATCTTCTTATTTGAATACAAATGGAGCAGGTGACCCTGTCTGGGTCACACTTCTATGTAAATGTTGGTAAAAGAAATCTGACACATGGATGCATGATGAAAGTTCTGAACACTGCATGCCCAAGCAAGCAGTCGAGCATTATTCTGATCACCATTTCACACACACACACACTCCCAGTATGTGGAACACATTCCACAACAGCAAAGAGTCGGGCGGCGTGAACATCCTGAGGAAACAACACTCGCTTCCTGTCAAATTAAGCCAAGTCGATGGCTGCTTGGGCTGATAACCGCCGCCACTGGGTGAGGTAAAGCACCACGCAGTGTCTGCTCCCACCCACCAAACCCCAGTCCATCCTCGCATTAACGTGCGGCGCCCATCAGGCAGCTCCAGTGTCCAGTGCCTAAAGGACAGCCACGACCACCAGGAGCCTCGGCGTTCCTCAGACAGGATGGGCCTCCTGCCACTGATCACCTCCACGCTCCTGTTCAGCTGTAAGGCTTCTCACCCACTTCTCTTCAAACAGGAGATGGTTGATCTGATCTTCACTAACCTGGTGATTTCTTTCTTTTCTCCAATGCTTCCACTCAGGGACAACTCTGAATGCAGGTAAGCATATTCTGAAATAGATCCTGTTTGGACTAAAGTTGTATGAACAGACTGATATATATCCATGAGGGATCATTTTATCTTGAGTAAAGAACCATGTTTAATATTTTGGTGTTGGTATTGAGCTTGGAGGTAGTAAAACGTTGTGTAAGAGCAGAGGTACTCCTGTTGGTTCAGTGGGAACACTCATGGCAGTTATCAGAGTCACTGGTGGAAAGGCTGAGTTGGGAACTGGTTGGCGAGGATCGTCTCACGCCTCTGGAGCTGCTCGGCAGTGGGAGGTGGGAATCTGTTCATATCGGCAGCAGATACAGATCTGTAAGGCAGCAGGTCCGGGATGGAAGGAAAGTTTCTATTTTAACCCTGCTTTGTGTGCTCAAGGCTGGATCGGTTCCTTTGCACTTCTGATATTTAGATTTTATTTCAGATGGCAGATTTCCTCACTTGTTTTCTTGTAATGCAAGTGATATACTTTTAAAACCAGAGAAACTAAGTTCCCACAAAAAAAATTTATGTCTCGACTTACTAAATGGGTAAGTTTAAATCACTTGTTTTGCAGCAGTACTATATAAACTAGGACAATGTAAATAATAAAATAGTACAATATTTTTATAAGAAAGGTTCCAGGGGAGAAAAAAGTCTTATTGCCAGAAGAAAAATCTAGTAATTTTATATACAGCTTTGGGAAAAATTAAGAGACTACTTAATGATTAGTTTCTCTGATTGTACTTTTTATAGGTATATGTCTAAGTAACATGAACATTTTTCTTTTATTCCATGAACTACTGACAACATGTCTCTGAAATTTCAGGCAAAAATGTTTTATTTATTTGTAGAAAACGAGAAATGGTCAAAATAACAAAAAAGATGCAGTGCTTTCAGAACTCAAGCAATTTCAGGAACACAAGTTTATACTCATTTAGAAACAACAATACTAATGTTTTAACTCAGAGTTCAGAAATCAATATTTGGTGGAGTAACCAGGAGGTTTTCGATGGGGTTCAGTGCCGTGGTCTCTCAATTTGTTTCCAGATCTGTATAGTTTAAGCTGCTCTGTTAATCAGGTTCTGCTTGGGAAACCCAGAAGCAAATCTGAGTCCTGCACGTGGCTTGTTTCCCATCATCAGCCCTGCCAGCTCCTGCTGAATGATGCTGGGCGTGGGCCAGAATCAGTGCGCTCCGAAACGGTGCTAAGTCCCCTGAGCGACCCGTTTGTTAAACAAAGTGCTTTTCCTGCCTCCTCAAGGTTTGTTTACCGCCCCTCTCTGAGTCACAGCAGTGGCCACTCAGGTCGTATGAGTGGTCTGATAGTTTGACGTCGGCCTGCAGAGGCTTTCTGCCTCAAACTATCCTCATTTCTGAATTCTTAACATTTTCCCCTTGAAGATGAGTCAGGATCAGGCTTGGTGCTGCTGTCAGAACGAAAACAGGTTAAGACTAGGTTCTTATTTTCTCTCTATGTTGCACGTGGAGTTTGATGGCTGTAATCATTCAAGGAAGGATATGAAATCAGAACCCTTTTTTATGTTTGTTGTGAATTTTCTCTATTCCTGCAAAGTGTGTCATTTATTTAAAGTGGTGGCTTTTCTGGTACAAACACAGTTTTAAACCTATTTCGATTTATTTGGTGATTTTTATCCATTCCAAATTCAATGTTGTTATATGCTTGGTGTTACTGTATGCTGGAGCATCCTCTTTTATCCATTTCACCCAAATTGTCACCATCAGCTACATTGGATTTCCGGAGCCAATGACGCTCTAACCTGGCATTGACAGTAAACCCTCTAGTGCGACATTGAAGTCACATTTATATTGTCATGATCTGAGGTAGTGCCAGCCATGAACCAAACCATATCAGTAAAACTGGCACCATCAGACCTGATTGAAATCTGCAGCAGTCCAAATGGACAAGCCAAGTGCCTTCAGAGAAAAAGGTTTCATGGTCAGAAGAGACAAAGACTGAGCTGTTTGTGAATTGATCAAATAAAGTCCCACAATAAAAGTGATCCATTATCCAGATATCCATATTTATGGTCACAAAAGTCATGTGGTTTCCTGGAAACTGACTTGTAGGCGTCTAATTGTTTGTTGTTTATATGTACAGTCATATCAATAAAGTAGAATATTAATGAAAAGTTAATGTACTTCAGCAACTCCTCTCACAAAAGTAAAACACATCATGTAGGTCATTTATAGAGTCTGTTTTCAAACTTTCATTTATGTAAAGAATGATGATTCGTTGCTTACAACTATTAAAAATGTTTAGCTGGCATTTATGATTAGATTATTACATCAGACCAATTTTTAAAAAAATCATTCCTAATGCAGAAATGTGGGCCTTATGAAAAAATATAAGTAAAACCTGCATAGCGATAATCTAACGATAATCTTCAAATGAGCTTTATCAGAACCCATATTCTAATTTATTATGATTATTAGGTTTAAACTTGAGTTGTTTCAGTTGTTGATGTTGTATAGTAACTCCACCCTAAAAAAAAAAAAGTAACTTTGTTTCTATAAGAGCTCAAAATGAATGCTGCGATTCGTGCTGATGAAGACGGTGTAGAAACCTCTCTGCAGAAATGTTTTCTGTCTCGCTGTGACGTTGACTCCCAAAAAGAGTTGCTGACCCTCTAAGCCTCCCTGTCGGTGATGCAGACGTTCCCCTGTCCGTTTCTGACCATTTCCCTCCTAAAGTGAATGATCAGCTCATTCTTTGGATTGGCTCACTGAAAACCTCGGCAGAAACGTGATGTAATTTAGACAAATCGGCGTAAAACATTAAACACTGCCATGTCTGCGATACACCTCCTCCTGCCTCCTGGAAGCCATTTAATTCCTTAAAATCAGTGTTGTCAGTGTGAGCTTCCCACTTTTAATTTGACTTCTTCAAAGCTAATATTATTGTCAATTAAATTCTGATCATCGTTGCCTATGTCACACCCCAGCTGTAAAAATAACGAAAGTGGACCTGTCCATCGAGCCCAGTGCTGACGTGGAAAGAAACACCGACGTGGCTTTGAGATGCAAGGCCGAGGTTCTGACCTCTGGGACGGAGGCACTGAATCGTGTGTACACCGTATACAAAGGTGAAAGTGTGATCTACAACAAGACAACCAGCTCCTCTGAGGATTTGCTCTACCGCCTGCCTCAGGCCAGAGTCTCCAACAATGGCAAGTACAAGTGTGCGATAACCATCATGGGAAAGGCGAAGACCAGTGAAGCTGCAACGCTCACAGTGACAGGTGAGTCTGTTTTCACCTGAGGATGTTTAACAGGTTTGAGAAAATAAAACATTATGACAATAAATACATATTGGTGAATAGGGAGGAATCCGTTTTTCTCAGTGATTGAATCTATAATAGTCATATTGACATGAAGTATGACTATTATGTTATTATTAGTATTATTGCTCAAAACAATAAGATTTACCTCTCCCGACCCCACTAAGGGACAAGGGTGTAAAGAAAATGGATGGATGGATGAAACAATAAGATTTTGAGCAATACTTTGATGATGAGCTTGCTTTTCATTTCCCATGAATTAGGACTAAACCAGCTGATGATAATTAGCTCTGATAAAGAGCAGGATTGTTTCCCAAATGCTTAGAGACATTTTGCAATTTTCTTGTTTTTCAGTGTGTTTTGCAGCATTTCTCATCATCTCTTCATATACATACTTCAATGCTTATTACCTGTTATTCCACTTCGTTCCAACTATCTCTAATCAGGGTATAATTTATTTTGAATTATGTTTGGATTACATAGGATGTTACAGATATGATGTAAATTTCATGTCAGTCGCCCCTTTAGAAATATCATCACTGAGAAAAACATTCAACATTTATTTTCCACACTGGACATTGAAGAAAAAGCGGTAACACTTTATTTGACGGGGTGTGCATAAAACTGACATTACACCATCATAAACGTGACAGCATCTGTTATGAACATGAAGGAGTCTTTATGAATGTCTATGACAGATGTCATGAAGTGTCATTTGGTAAATAATGACATTTTTATTGCAAAGTTGCCCTAAAGGTTGCTTTAAAATTAAATTAAAAGTACCAACTTTGCATTATTTTGTATATAACAACACTTTGATGCAAAGTTAGCATTTTTAATCGGCTTTTAATGCAACTTTTAGAGCAACTTTGCATTAAAAGTGTCATTATTTACCGAATGACACTTCATGACAACTGTCATAAACATTCATAAAGACTTCTTTATGGTCATGACAGATGTAATGTCATGTTTATGACGGTGTCAAGACAGTCTTATGCACACCCGTCAAAGTGTTACCGAAAAAGCTAACTGTGGTTTGATTTGAAGTTATTTAACACTTGGAGGAAAGGGCCTGTTTCAGGTTTTGGTTTGCATCAAATCTCACTCATGTTCTTCTATGTTCACTGGTTTCCAGGCATGTCAACGCCCGTTCTCCGCATCAACAAAGCAAATGTCACTGAGGGGGAATCAGTAACAGCCACATGTTTAGCACAAGGAGAGACAGGTTCCCTTTTGTTCAGCTTCCATGATAACTCCAAGGAAGTCGAAAATGGAGAGTGGTTGACCTCCAGCAGACTCACGTTTGTCCCTAAAGGCGTTGGGAACCACAACATTCACTGCTCCTACCTTGTCTTAAACATGCCATACCCATCTAAGTCCCAACAGAGCAACACAGTCACTCTTGCCGTTGAAGGTACATTAGATTTGTTAATTGGTCAATTCTTCCAAGTCTCAACACACCTCATGATTTATGGGTTTTTCTCCACAGAACTTTCCATCGGACCAGTCCTGAAGATTTCCCCTCAGGATAATGTCTACGAAGGCGACACTCTCAACATCACTTGTTCGGTTAGCAATTCTACGAAGGGCTACCAAGCAGGAGAACTCTTCCTGAGTCAGGACACCGAACTACTTGAGAGTGGAGAAACATCTATCCATGTTAACTGGACTGCACATGCAAGAACCCCAGTCCTTACCATTAGATGCCAGCTGGATCTAGGAGATGTAGAAAAAGTCGTCAGCAAGCCGGTCTCAGTGAGGGGTGAGCAGACACAGAATGAATGTTGTTACTGCTTGAAATCCTTTCTGACTTTTTGCTCATTCATCATATTCTGATTTAGATTATTTCACTTCTCTGAGACCCTTCCACATATCACGTTGTTTTCAGCGAATGTGCGATAAATTGTTCGTTCTCAATCTATCCACAGAGCTGTTCTCCGTGCCCACTCTCAGGGTGTCTGCTGTCGAAGTCTTCCAAGAAGACGAAATTAGTCTCACATGTAGAAGTGAGAAACTGTCTTATGATAGACTTGAAGGAGAATCCCTCACTTACAGTCTTGAACCTTTTGACTACCACATGGTTCGAAAAGGGAATGGAGTATTTGTTGGCAAAGCCAAGACAATTGATTTCAACTATACATGTACAGCTGCTGCAAAGGGCATCAAGAAGAAGAGCAACGTGCTGACAATTCATCCCAAAGGTGAGCACACCTCCGACGAAAACAACCGCAGCTTCACGTTTGGGTCTTGATGTTACATACCATATTTGGTCTTCATCTGTATTCTTTATAAATAATCATGTGGTGGAAGCTGTGGTGTTTGGGTTTGTTCGTTTTCGGTTCAGTTTGCCATTATTTTATGATGTGATGAGTGCCGGGTCGTTCTTCATTAAAACCATAGAATATAACAGCAACGTATGATTCAGATATGATGTTTGATAAACCACTTTATTCTGGATTAATATGACATGAAATGGTTGCATACATTTATATCAACCTTTAACGTATCATTTCATCTCCATTTATGTTTATTTGCAGCTTCTTCAAAGACCTTGACTTTGAAGGCTTTGCTGATGTCATTTCTTGACTTTTCTGAGTAGATTTATTCATTAGCCCCTGTTAAAAACTACATTGTTTGTTGCTTCTGCTACTTTTTGATGCTCCTTTGGTGTTAGTGTGAGGTGTTTAATATTTCCTCAAAGGTCTGTGCAATATTTAGAAATCATGCGAAATACTAAAGGTTGATAAATTCATATTACTAATAATATACTAATTTCAACTGCTGTCCCAACTGAGTTGGTAAACAAAGTGCTCTTTACAGCTACTTTGTTTAAAGAAAGCCATCAGTTATATTTTTGCTTCTTCCTTGTATTTGTATTTTCTGAACTAAACCTTTTGAATTGTTTTTCAATTACCTTTTGCTCAATTTAAAATTTTCCACCTCTCTCCTTTTTAGTTCCCGTCTCGACTCCAAAGATCTGGGTCTCTGGCAGTGCAATCCTCGGGAGGAAAGTTGTAATCTTCTGTCTGTCGGACACAGGCACCCCACCCATTACATACACCCTGTGGAAGGCTAGCAAACAAAACCAAATTACCGTTGTTCATGAGTTCAATAAAGCTGCTAACTTCACAGTCGTCATCAATGAAACTGGAAGACTAAACCACTACCTCTGCACTGCAAGTAATGGGGACAGGACGCCTGAACTAAGTCACAAACTCCAAACAGCTGTCGTTGGTAAATATCGAAATCTGAATTAAAGAATAACTTGGTTAATGTTGTGTTGTACGAAAACCAGCCTGCTTTGCGGAATATTCTCAAGGACAGGAGTGCTTCAGTTCTCATAAGATCAAATATGTTCTGTCCCACAACGGTGCCACCATCTTGCTTTATCACTGGGTTGGAGAATCTGTGTTTTTGGTTCCCTGGTGACAGAAAATGTGTTTTTAACATTTTTGACAACTCTGTGTGTTTCCAATAAATGACATCGACTAGAACTCGTGATTATAAAACAACACATGTATTTGTTTTCTTTTTTTCTGGCCTCTAGAGCCAATGACCATCGCATCTCTGATGGTCGTTCCTGACGTCGGCGACATTTCCGAAGGACATTCGGTCATCCTCATTTGTTCTTTCTTGGGCACGCCACCTGTAACAGTGAAGTGGTTCCGGGACAGTGATGATCTGAATCCACTGGAGACCACGACCACAAATTCGAACAACACAAACTACGAATTCGTTGTGAATAGGGAGCACACCGACAATTACTACTGCCGGGCTGAGAACCGAGCCAACTCTGTTGAAAGTAATAAAATCAACGTAGTAGGTGAGACTGATTTCTGTAAACCACCTCGTCTTTCCTCATTCTATCCTCTAAATAAAAGTAAAACTAGGCACTTTATTAGATATTTGGTCTGATCTGTTAGTATGTTCTACCTTTTAATGAGCACAAAAGATTGTGCCATGTTTTTTTTTTATTCTAGAAATGTAATCATCATCCAGTAGCTCTGTCACAATAAGCAGTAATTTAATTAGTCACATGTAAAATTAAAAAGAGATCCATAATTTCCATTTGCGTTATTTATCTTCTTTATCTTTTCTCACTCTCTTCTCAGTTTGGTGCATTGGTCTAAACTAGCCCATTTCTGAAGGATTATTTTGTTTACAGAGACTTCATAATTCATTTTATTTGTTGTTTATTTATTTTGAATATTTAAAATATCTTCTGGCTTCAGTGTTAAATGTTCGTTAGAATTTAAAGTTTATTGATCTCTTAATGTGTTGTTGCATTATTATTCCTTTCCCTGAAAAATGGTCTCAAAGTGATAATTTTGAGACCATAAAAATGTATCGCAATAAACTCTGGGACAATTTATCGTCCAGCAAAATTTGTAATCATGACAAACCTAGTTCATGAGTCTTTCAGAGTTAAAAAACAAAAAAACACTTGAAACAATTTTGAGATTTCAGGATAAGCCTAATAAATCAATGCATTCTCTAGAATCTGATAGCAGCAATTCTCCGCCAGTATTTTCTGGAACAGAACTGGGATTTGTCCAGACTTTGAAATAGCAAAGCAGACCCAGAACATTACACTGCCGGCATGCTTCTCTGTGTGCATGATGTTGTTTTCCCCAGAAATGCTGCATTCGTTTTATACTAGATGTAACATAAAACACATTTCCCCAAATGTTCCCCTTTTTCATCATAACTCCACAGGATATTTCCCCCGGACGTTTTTGGGATGCTTTTCTGGCAAATGTGAGAAGGGCTTTGCGTTCTTTTTGGTCAGCAGCGTTTTTGGCCTTGAAACTCTCCTGTCGATGACCTTTTTGCACAGTTTGTCTTTCTTCTAGTTGAATTATGAACACTGAAGTTTGAAGTTTGGCCTGCGGTGCTTCAGATCTCTTTTGTGAGCCCCAGGATTAGTTGTTGATGCTTTCTTGGAGTCATTTTGGGTGGCGAGTGTTCCATGTTTTCTCCCTTTGTGGATAAATGTTCTCGCTGTTGTTCACTTGACTCCCAAAGCCAGGGATGGTTTTCATTTCCAGACTGATAAAAGTCAGCAGCGTATGAGTTACTTTATGTTTTTAGCCTTTGTCATGTTAAGTCAGGACCCGTTTCAGTGATTTCTTGATTTTATTTTGCAATGAAATTTTTACAAATCTATTTTACAAATCTACCAGTCCATAAAACATTTACATTCCTCTTCAATCTCACAAACTGACACACACTTGCTTTGTGAAAGATCTGGTGGTGAATCACACCTGCAAAGGGGGTAGGGGGGGTAGTAGAAATAAAAAAATAAAATAAAACAAAAACAAATTAATTTTCTACAGAGCTTGCTGAAATAAAAATTATCCAAAAATTTTCAAGCCTTTTCTTTCTGATATTTTTTGTTTTTCTTCTCCTTAAAACTCTTATTTTTGCTGCAATGCTCTTCAAGTAACATTCAGATCCCCCCTGACTGACACCTCAGTCCATCTCTGTCATTTGTTTTCTTAAATTGGCAACTTTGGAAACTTTAACTCGTGTTATTTATTTGCTCTTTATTTATCTATTTATTTATTTCTATCCACCAAAATCCGCTGATAAACATGTAGATATATGTAAATATAATAAAAGGATCAGAAACTTCCTAGCCTCCCTGTACTAATATTTCTTCTCTAAAACTAGCAAAAAAACATAATAATTATTACATTTTAAATTTTTCTTCATATCCTTATTTCTTATCTCATGTTTCTTTTTGTCCTTTGTGTCTCTCTTTGCAGTCGGCATGGCGATGTGGAAGAAATTACTGATTCCTGGGACCATAATACTGGTGGTGTCCTCACTGGTGATGATGGGCTTTATTCTGTTCACAAGATCCAGGAGAGGTAGAGACATCTACAGTCCTCCAGAAACTCAGGCCACTTACATCTTTAAATAAAAACCAGCCTCCCTCCTCCTGCTGCCTCCCCCTCTCTTCTGACTGATCGTTTCTTATTGTAGGAAAAAGAGAAAGAGCTGCTGAATTGTCAGTGTGAGTTGACTTTGACTTTTCGCTTCTCCTGAATGTGCTGGATGTTTTAGGAGCTGGTGAAGGGTGTTCAGAGTTATCAGGTGGTTCAGACGATGCGGCAGAGTTTGGATGCGGCGGGTTATCGGAAGCACTTGGCGTGTTTTGCCTGTTTGTAGACAGAAACACAATTTGTTCTTTCAACATTATATTCCTTGTTCCGGTAGTTCATATTTATAGGGAGCCAAAAGGGCCACATGGATTTGAGTTTCAAGAAATACAATTCCTAGTGAAATAAATAACTGCTTCACTTATATTTACTATTGTTGTATTGCAGGGTATGATAAATTATTTATCATTTATTTACCTTTTAAATATAGCTCCTAAGATGAATTGTTTCATGATAAACCACAGAACAGAAACCATGAAATAATTAGATAAATAATCACTTAGATTTGCATAGAACAAACATTTTCAGGAATTGCATCTTGTTAATTCTGTAATAATAATAATAATAATAATAATAATAATAATAATAATAATAATAATAATAATAATAATATTTAGAAGCAGCTGCTTCTGATCTTTGTTCAAGACGTCTATCTTAAAATCTCAAATGAGTTTTATAGATTTTTAAAAATGTATTTACTGAATGATGAGACTTTTGCTAGTAATGACTTTTCCTCATTTTATTATTACGCATGAATTGATGCTATCAGACCATTGCTAAATAAATGTTAACCAAAGAAAACAAAGTTGTAGTTCTGCGGTTGGCTACCTCACTGAATCAGTTTGCACGTCGTGAACATTTTACGCTCATTTATTGCTTTTACTTGTCAAGTTGTTTCTTATTTGTCACAGTTATGTTTGTCTTATTGGAACATTTTTCTGGAGTCAGTTTTGAGTAAAGGTAGATTAATACTGAAGCATTTTTTGTTCCATGACTTATGGATAAGTGAGAAATGTGGGCGGAAAACACAATCGCACGATTACGATGTCTACACTTTCTTTAGTGTTTATCTGACGTCACGTTTGCCTGCAGCTGACTTTATTTTCACCATTTCTCAGAAAGCCTGCGAGCCCTAAATCAGATGACTCTTTAACAGTGGCTCTAACCCACGACACAGAGGTTTATAATGCAGCCACAGGTAGCTTGGTTTTTACCGTCCTCCTGTGTGTCGCTTACAGGCCCCATCAGTATTTATCATCTAACAAGCCATTATCCCCCTAAACACTCATCACACTGTGTTGTAACACCTTTACTCACAGCAATAATCCATGCTCTGGTCTGCATGCATGCAGAGGTCAGATCAGGGTGACCTTGTTGTTGCCTGTGCTTCCTTTGAGTGGCAGATTTCTTGTTTTTGTTGTGCATGCTCAGCGTGCTTATCATTGAGGACAAAATTATTATTAACCCCCCTGTGTGATTTAATGTTTCACAAAATGTTCCGAGGTCCTCTCAACAGAGCAAGGATCAGTTTTCTTTGGATGGTGTTGTTATTTATTTGTATTTGCACCAAGAAATTTTGGGGAAAAAATGCAGGGGTCAATATTATTAGCCCTCTAAAAACTGACCTTTTTATTAAGGCAGCTTTAATGCACACCAGTGGTTTGAACCGAGGTTTATCCTCTAACCTTTAACCCTTCATTAAGGATTTTAGCTTTCATTTAGGAATGCATCACATCAAAAACAACAACAAAAAATCTATTTCAATTGGATTCAGATTCAGAGATTAACATACTGGAAGGAAGGAGAGACCTTTAACCTATAGAATATACTCTCCCAACAGTGGAACTCGTTAGAGGGAGTATCATGCTGTGGCGAAGCTTTAGCACAGCTGCACTTTGAAATCTCTTCTTGCGTGAAGGAAATCAGAAGAAAGAACCCTAGGTGAAGATTTTGAAAAGAGCAAAAAACCCTGAAGAAGTCAACAGTAAAACATGCGTCGCTCCTGGTGAAGAGCTGCGTTCACCAAACGTTTCTGACTGATCTGCAGCCAGCGTAGAAAATCTGTGGAGTGACCTGAAGCCAAAGCTCCGTTCCAGATCAGAGAGAGGAGAACGAGGTCTAATTGATCAGGGAACTTGTCAGATTGTTGAAAACTATGACAAATTACTTCTGGTTTTTATCCAATAACAAATAGATACAGATAAATAACTGGAACAGGAGGATAATATTTTTGGCCCATGTGTTTTTGTGAGTGAATAATGTAAACATCCCAAATAAAAATCAGATGTTTTAAAAAAAAAAGTGGGGGCGTCTAATAAATTCTGTCCTTAAATGTGTGATAAATCTCCTTGTCTGTCCTCATATTTTTTTTATTTATTTTTTTGCCTTTGCATGTCGTGTTATGCTTGAGCATGAGTCACAGCAGCAGGAGCAATGAGACACAGTTTGTTCTCAGTGTATCCGCAAGAAGGGAAGGTACTTTTCTCTCATTTTCTGCAACCTGCTTAGAGCAGCCATTATCCTCTTGTTCCAGACGCAGCGTCGTTCTATGATGACAAGGAGGGGAGAGTGACCAATGGGACGCGAGGTAGCGTTGCATCGCTTCCTGCAGACATCAGCAACAGGAGCAGCTACAGTATCCCAGCAACAGTGTAGAGGCAGAGGCTCAATCTTTAAAGAAAACCAAACTCTGAAAGACTTATGAGACAAACACAGGAGACAGAAACACTTTCCTGATGTTTACGACAATTTGGAGGAAGTGGACAATACTTTGTTTCCCTGCGAAACGGAGGGCCCTGTTTCTTTTTGTTTTGTTTTTTTTTTGTTTTTTTTTAAGAACAAGAAATAAACCAGGGCCCACTGCTCCCTCTCCTCTCCTCTTTCAGTCATTGTCCTAACAATCATTTTTTGGCCGTTGTGCCGTTTTTCTGTGTGACTGCATGCCCGTTTCTTGTTTCATCTGTTCATCTAATCTACATGAAGTAAACCTGATAACACTGATCTGTATATATTATAACAGGAAATGTGTGTATATAATTTTGGTTGATTACTGGACTGATGACGAAGAGCAGTTCTGTAGAATAAAGGTGTTTATTTTATTTAGAGGTGTGTCTCAACCGTTCATTCATTTCTCCCGCTTTTGAACGACACCTGAATTGCTGAAATATGTTGTTAAACACTTGCAGTCAGAAGTTTACATACACTAATCATGGGTTTTGGGGCTACTGTTAATGACCAAGCAACATTCATTTAGATGTCAGTTCAGGAGCTCCACATGATTTGTTTTTGTTAACCTTTCAGTTCCTGGTTTCATTATCCTGACCACTATTCTTGACGCTGACAGGTTTATAGAACTTTGTCGGTTTTCAGGGTGGATATGATCACATTTTGACAGAGATTATGTCATTTCTTCAGGACTGCCGTTCAGTAGATTTCATGTAAACCTTCCAAGAATATTTTTGATCAGGTGATTTGGCTCATTGACCAGCTGGACAAACCGAGTGAGTCTAAAATTTCAACCACGCCTACAGAGTGCTATCAAGAGAGCAGACTTGGCTTCCACACCTTCATAGCTAATCACACGGACAAGTCAGAGCGCTTCCGGAAAAAAAAAGTTTTTTGACTGGACAAGAACAATTATGCTGCTTGGTTACAATGAGAAGAATTATGTTTGGGGCAGTCAAAGTAAAGTTTTCAAACCAAACAACTCTGTGCCAGATGCCAAGCGTGGCGGTGGTTGCGTCATGATGTGGGTTTGTTTTTCTGGCAGTGGTACAGGTACATTAACAACCTGGGTAGAATAACAAAGAGAAAAGTCACATCATCAGCTTGACGGTGGAAAGCTGTTTGGACACCCACAGGACACCCAAATTGTCCTGTTTGGGTGATCAAACAGGACAATTATCTCAAGCATATATCAAAGTGCTGTTGGGATACATAAAACAGGCTAATGTTTAGCTTGTAAAAATGCCCTCAGTCTCAGCCTTAATTACAAAAACATGAGCAGCATTAATATTTTGATTGAGGGTGTTTCCACCATGAATTCAAAAGTGTGCACCAAATTTTTGTTCTATAATAAAATAGTTAAATCTGTGAGGCGACCCTGAACAAAGACTTGTTCGAATGCATCATTGTAACTATGACATTCATGCCAGGGATTTGTGTCTATATGAACCTCTGACTGAACTGTGACATATCTGACATATGACCTTGCAGGCTTGGTTTTATCGAAGTCCTGAGGCAAGAGCGACTGCATACCATGAAGTCAGTTTGCTTCCTGAAAGCTAAATGCTCTGCAGAGACTTCCTTGAAATGGTGGAACAATGGAGTCTCTGATTTGCTTCCCATGCTGGCATGAAGAGCTCTGCTGCGCTGATCACACTGCTGGTATTTTGGCGGGTTGGGTTTGTTTTGTTCCAGGCCAGCCGAGTTTGAATGCACTCAGAAGGGGCAGGAAATTATTCACATAAACCTCGATTGAGCCGCGTGTGAGATTACATTACCAACTGGGGAAGTTGTTTTTGCCAGAATCTGCGGCGCAGTCGCTCTTAAATTAACAGACTATTGTGAACAATTCAGCTGAGGGTTTCTGTGTTCAGCAATTAAGGATGTGAAACTTGCTTTTTTAAAAATTTTTGTTGCAGTAACTTAGAGGGTCATAGTGACATGGAACGCCACAGAAAGTTTCTCCTTGCTTTTATCAAAGAATATATGCCAGATTAAGAATACATTTAAAAGACACATCTCATAGCATGGAAAAAATGCTTCGTGTGTTTATGGAAATTTGTGAAAATTATTTCAGGAGTGCATTTGTCTAATCACATTGTCCAGTTGAATCTATCTCAGTTTATCGATCTTGCTTTCTGCTCTAGTTGATGCTCATATTGTATATATGCAAGTTTTATAAAATATATTTTATTTTTTTACATATTTGCTGAAACTGTCACTATGTTGTGACAGTATAATATGAGAAAGATAATCTGAGAAAATAAAAAATATCTGCCTTCTCCCAATGCTAACTGGAAACAACCAATCAGAGATAGGAGGAGGGTCTTAGTGCTGTCCATCATGTTTGTGCTCCTCACCTAACACCTTCCCTCTCCCCTTGCATTTTTCTCAAGAGGTTGTCTTGTCAACTCACAATTCATTTGTGCTCGGTCTCATTTTACCCACAAGGTCCAACTTTGCATTACAGGTTAATATCAAGAATATTCAGGTTAAGTTATACTAGCTTGGCAGCTAGCAGCCTCTCAACTCCTAACAATCTCTATAAATGAAGGATGGAGCAGATGGAAATTTCCTTTTAACAAGGAAAAAAATAAATAATCTGCACAGGAGAAAGTTGAGGCAATCAGTCAGGAAAACAACAAAAGAACTGCACCACAAGGAGACCAGCATGGAGAAAAAACAGACCACAGAAAACAGGATAATCTGGTCAGGAGGTGAGAAAACTGTTCATCTTACAACTACCAGGAGGGAAAGTGAGAGACATGAGAATCGTGTGACTAAGAAGAAGAAGAAAGGGCAGCTGGAACAACAAGAACCTCAGCAGGGAACTAAAGGAAATAACAACATAGAAATAAATATAGAGGCTAATAAAAAGGACACCGTGGGATTTTACTAAATCAAACCTGATTAAAGCTAACACATAACAATCAGAAATAAATACAGATGAAACACGAAAGAACTGAGATTCTCAAGACATGAAAACTGCAATAGAGGGAACGATGACAAAAACACAATAAAGACGGCAAAGGAGAACAGAGTGCATAAGAATACGATGAAGATGAGAATGAACACTGCGAAGGAGAGGATGGTGTTGGTGATTGAGACAGTGTTGGAGACATTAGAGAGGTTGCAGCAGATGACAGCACAGGAGACGATTGATAGTTTGGACGTCGATTCTGGAGGAGGTCTGCAATCAGTCTCTGAACGTTACAGTTTCAGTTTTTTTTTTTTTTTTGTGGAAGCTCCAAGAGTCTCTATGAGGAGCGCAGAGCACAGCTCAGGCTGCGTAGGCGTCGGAGGAGTGATGGGAACTTTGTGGTGATGACGCGTACCGCGCCGAGCTGAGACCTTGGCCAATCTGCTTTCCTTATCCCTTAAAAATTTGTTTAGTGGATTTTTCTTTTTTTTTTTTTTTTGCATGCTGAGAAAGTTTCCAGAAATTGCTTTTGATATAATTTCGCCCCTTGCGGTTTAAATTGTAAATTATAGTTTTGTCTTAACTTAATCTGTTTGGTCTGTGTTGAACAGTGAGAGTGGACAGAACTCCAGAGAGCGTATGGAGCAGCAGGAAACCTGAAGCAGGTGAGACAAAACTGCAGCACCATTACCATCCTGGGGTTCATACATTTCTTTCAAATCATTTGCTAAAAGAACTAAGGAATTTTACATTTAGTCATTAGTCACCAGCCTTACAAAAAGACAGATCTATTTTCATTTGAAAGAGAATTGTTATTAGCAATTGTTATTTAGAGACAATTATTAATCATTAGTGGTTGTTCGATGCCTATGTTTGTATTTCTTATTCCGTCTGTTCTCTATTTCTTTCTTCCTTTATTTCTTTCCCATCTTGTTTCGGTATGAACATAACAGAAAACATCCTTCAATAATGAAATTAGTTACTAACTGCATCGACTAAATTTACAGTTGAGTAAATTGAGAAGCCAATGCAGAAACATGTCACACATTTTAAGTGAAAACTGGCATAAACCCTCGTGGATTAACAAATAGATGCTTGTTGTTTTCATATCTGAGATGGTTCCAATCATTGCCTTTCTTTACTGAAAGACCATATTTTGATCTGGTTTTCTCTTGAGTCCGATTTTTCTGACTTATTGTCTTCAGGAAGTCGTTCATCCCTGGTGAAACTGCTAACGTCTCTTGTGATCTCATGTGGCTGATAAGGCCTTTCATTCTGGTGCTGGCTGAGATTTGTGGTGGTTTTGAATTTTTGGAAATGCCTCCACTGAAAAGGATTCCGTGACCTTTTAGAATCACTGTCTTTGGGGTGTTAAAGTGGCAGATAGTGGCACTTGCTCAGGTTGACAGATAGATAGCCGCCTATCTATTTGTGTGGATGTGGGGTGCGTAGAGAATGAAGAGATTTTGAAATGTCGCGTTATTGCGTTGACGTGAATTTTTCCTCATGCAGAAATCGACGATGATCTCAGCACGTTGTCCAACGAGCCAGAAGTGGAGTACACGGAGGTGGTGCATCCGCGCTCATCAGATCCTGCTAAAAGTAATACACAAAAACCTAAACTCTTCTCTGCGTAAGGCCTCAGCTCGTCTGCTCTTTTTGTTACCCAGAGCTTCTCTGTTTTCTGGACAAATCTGCAGAACTGTGCCACATTCCTTAGGCGCTGATAAGACAGGGCAAGACTTCCTGGGAGGGGCCTAATTACGCTTAATTAATACACCTCATTGACATGGAGAGATGATGGGATTTCCAGCACTGTTGCAGCAGTTGTAAACAGGAAGGGTTGAGCTAATTGCAGAGAAGGTTTTGATGTTCGTCCCTTCATTGTCGTGGCCTTGTGCTCTGAGTCCCATCGGGGTGAAGACGGTCGTTACACTGGCAAGACCCTCCTATTTTTAGGACGCTGTTTATGATATTTCAAACAGACAGTATCTGCTCAAGTTTTTCCTTTGATGCTTAGACTGCCTGCTTTTGTCTCTTCCACGAACAGACCCTCTTAGAAAAGGCACAGACACAGTTTACAGCGAGCTCCAAAACTCTCCACATGGTGAGTTCGCCTCCACTAACACCCTTTTATCAACAATGTCTTACATTCTTCTGGTTTGAATACTGAGCAACTTTTGTTCATCCGCCTCTGTGTTTTCTATCTTTATTTGGATCGTTTTTATCCAAAATATTACAGAAAACCTATTAAAAAATCAGAGCTTTTTTTTTAATTTGCTGTAGTTGTTTCTTGCCTTATCATTCCAGTCTGAGAAAAATAACTGTTCAAATGCATAATTAGATCCCCAAATGCCATTTGATAATCAAACCTGTAAACTTCTTCTTTCTTTGCAGCCATATGAACCTTGTTGTTCCTTCCCCTTGAAGCTTGATTTCTGGCTCTAAAATGGGAAAAGAATATACAATAACAATATTTATGGCTTTGGCACTTGAGCCTCTTTACATTTTGACTAAACGTGACGTGGAGTCAGAGAGGTGAATTTGCTCTGCAGCTCACAGGAGCAGTCTCATCCTGTTACTGCAGTCAGGAACTTCCTGTTATTATACAAGCAGACAGAAGCTGGACATGTCTATCATGTAGTCCATCAGAGACCTAATGTTTCCTGTACAAAGGAACCGTGAGGGTTTTTTTTTATGCAAGTGCGTATCAGACGTAATGTAAATACAGAGTCAGATTAGAGATATTAGGCTGGGTTTATGGGGCAGAGGTCCCTGCAGAGGGGTTCCTAATGAATCACTGATAAAAATGACTAATGGTCTGGTCTGAGGTCAGGCAGTGAGTGAGCAGGACTTTGCATGTTTAACTGGTGATGCTTTTTTTCCTGCAGGTGCCGCTGACCATCATGACTACGTGAGTAACTGGGCGTTCTTCCGAGACATTTCTTAACAATGAGTCATTGGATGGCATCTACAAGTTTTGCCCTAAAAGGCAGAATTACATACTAAAAGTTTTTCGCCAATTTCATTTTGTTTGGTACAGAAAAATGCCCCCCCCCCCCCCCAAAAAAAAGTCTCGATCCGTCCTAAAATATATAAAAATATTTACTTTTAGTCATTTAAAAAGACAGTTTCTCAGGTTTCCAGAAAGGAAACATGTAATGGAAAATACAGCAAACACCCACTGTAAAATCAACTTTTCCACATTTAGCGAAATTAAACATTAAATTAATAATATACTTAAGTAAAATATCTAGCTAAATAATTAACTAAGTGAAATGTGTAACTCAGCATTTAGCTAGATTAAATTTTCAGCTACATTTATCCAGATTTTGCTTAGAAATTCAAGATTAAGACAGATCATTTTGGGACTTTTTTTTTTATGTCTGACATTAAATGTTTTGTGCCTTCAAAGACTATTATGCCAAACCCTTGAAGGATGGATTTCTCAATTCTTTGCTGAATAACATGAACTGCACGTCCTTCCTAAAACCTTCATTTTCAGTTTTTGTCTTCGGCCGCCTCCTGGTTGTTTTGACTCTCTGCAGCCATGAAGGGAAACTGTTGTCAAAGTTTCCAGAGATGAACAAAGGCATTTGGCGCCGAGGCTTCCTTTCCTATCAGTTGTTCAGATCAGCACTTTGCTCCAGTCAAATTAGTGCCAAGCCCATCCCAACCAACATGCAGCCTCACCGCGTGCTGCTGCTGCTGCTGCTGCCCCTACATGGCATTGAAGGCAGCAAAATGGGAGGAACTGGAAATAATAAACAGTGCATGTGTCTTCTTCTTTAAAGATGCTGTTTGGTCTGATTGCTTAAGATTTCATGCTTGTGTTTTATAGGTGTATTCACCAGCAAAAAGTAAAAAACTGAATCCTTGTTTATAGCTCATTTTGGTTATGATGCGGTTTTAAATTTGAGTTTGCTGACTTTGCGTTACGTGTCCGCAGGGTTCAGTAAAGTATGTTGACCTGAATGGAGACCAACAACCTGGGATCAAGCAGAACAGTCCTAAAGACATCAGCTACTCAGATCTGCCGATGCCTGTGGATTGAAGATGAGGGCCGTCTTCACTCACTTCATGGGCTGTATTTTTTTTTTCTCCCTTGCGCTTCGTGTCCACCCTTTTCTGTTTTTTTAAAACACTTCACCACTTACTTTAAGTCATATTACTGACTGCTGGATTGCTGTAAATATTTTTCACTTTAATAAAAGCCTTTTAAGCCAACAAATTATGTCTTCATGTGTCATTTAAAACTGTAAAAAGCTTTGAAAATAAATGACCACGGGAAATAACTCTTTTGCTGTTTCTTGACATACTTACATTTTAATATCAGACAAAGATCTAAAAATACAAATATGTGTTTTAATATTATTGTTCCATTTACAATAATAAAAATGTCACTGGCCTGTGATGTCAATTAGTGAATAACTACATTGTTTTGAGGAGTTTCACTAGCTACACCCATGCCACGTGCATAAAGTTGGCCAAAAGATCTGAAAGGAAACACATAATGCTTCTGTCTAAACAACTTCAAGAAGATATGAGAACATTGAATCCCTCTGGGTTTCAGCATCATTTCTAAGGCTTTACCAAACCGCACCGAGTGTCATTGTCCACAAATGGAGAAAACATGGAAAATTGGTGCAACTTCCTGGGAGTGGCCATCCCACTGACATTACTCAGAGCACGTCAGGTGGTCAGACAATGTCGAGCATCTAAAATAGTGCAGGCTTCACTTCCTTCATGAGTCAACAACAGCAAAGAGACTGCATAAAAACACTACTGATCAAAAACAACACAAAGGTCAGTCTTATTTTGCTAAAAAAAAAAAAAAACTTGACGATCCCCAAGACTTTTGGATAATCTTTCATGTTTAATGTTTGGTTTCCATTTGGTAAAAACCTGTTTGATAATCTGTCAAATGGAAGAATGACAACAAATAATAAAAAATAATAATAAAATCTGTAAAGGGGAGAACTGTTTTTCTTAGCAGTGTATGGACTTTTTGTAAATATTTTTGTGTGATACTAATTTACTGAGCAGTTTAAAAAGCAGGAAAGGGAGCAGAGGGAGAAGGGAAGACATCCACTGAGTGATTTTTATTAGTTAATAATAAAAAACTTTGTTGCAAAGCTTTTGAAAAATATTTACTTTGACAAAACAGCGTTTCTAGTTATTCACCAGTAGAGGGCGCCATTGTACTAAATCTCGGCCAGCATTTCTCTCTCTGATTTCACGGTTCGTGTTTTGTCTCTGGTCTGAGTCCATCCTGTGGCAGAACAACACATTACGCTAAAGGGCGTGAAAAATTCTGAGTATGACATAATGTTTTTTATTTTCTAAGTTGAAAAGTGAGAAGAAATCACTAACTTTAATTTGATAACCATTTTTAATATGATCTACTTTGTGTTTATATGTACTTCAAGAAAATATAACGTGTCTTACATTCCTCTATTCTCCTCAGTTATAGACTAAGTGCATCATAATGCAGATTTTTTTACTATTATACAATTTACTTAGTGTTACTTATCTTTTTCGTTATTGTGTTGCACCTTGTTTTTTGTTTTTTTGTAGGGGTGAGGGTTTTGTTGAAACAAACTGACAGTTTGTTGCAACCCACACAGGGTGAGTGCGGGTTGCATTTCATTTAAGCTGCAGCTAAGTGTGACGTGTTAGAAAGTTTTGGTTTTTTAAACAGCTGTTTTCTTTAAATCGTCTCTAATGATCCCAATAAGAGCTCTGGCTGCTTTGACAGAAGTATTCCAGCAATAAAAACCCTGAGTCTAATGAAACAGTTTTCTTTTCCTGGCTTCTATCCGTCCATTGTCTACAGTCACTTATCCTTGGAAGAGGTTGAGTTCACTCTGGACAGGTCACCGGTCTGTCACAGGGCAAAACAGAGACACAGGACAAATAACCATGCACATACACACACACACACACGCACGCACGCACGCATACACACACACACACGCACGCACGCATACACACACACACACGTACAATTTTAATCATTAATTATCCTAACCAGTATAACCAACTACCTTCCACTGTAAGAGGAAACTGGAGTTTCCACACCCATGGAAAACATGCAAACACCATGCAGGGATTCAAACCCAGGACCTTGTTGCAAACCAATTGAGCCACGGTGGAAGCATATCAGTAGAAACATCAGTGTGATATCCGTCCATCAATGAGCTAGCGAGGGCTTTCATCACTTGAACTAAGCCTGTTTGGTAGAGAAGAATGAGGCAGGGTAAACGGCCAAAGCAATTACTCAACAAATTTTGGTGAGAGTGTGAAGTAAATAGAGGAAGACGCCGTCATTGCGTCACTTTTTTTTTTTTTACAAACCGAAACAGGCCCATTGATGTGTATTGTAAATGTGCAGTTCAACCACGACTCTGGATGAAATGAACTTGGGAAAATGAACGTGGCCGTTGACTCAAACGCAAACCCTAGTAATCTTCTGTGTTCTGTTATTAAAAAATGTGTTGTTTCTGCCGTGCAGTGGAAGTGACTCATACTGTTTTCAACATGTAACAAACAGCTCATCCCGAAATAAATATAACATGTTCATCAATTTGAACACCCCGTTGGTATCTGTGTAATTCATTAAAAACCTGCGTCACATCCGCAGAAGGGCTTTACTGACCTCTGGGGTTTATGATGACAGCAATGGCAACCGAACTTAAACTCAATTATTGTTCCTTTGCTTGTTTTAAAGTGAATATTAATATCCTTTTCCAGCTTTCTCTCCCATCACCTTTATTAAAGCCCCAGAAGGTTTTAATCACAAAAGGTAGAATCTGAGTGGACAAACATAGAAGGTCAGGGATGATTCATTCAGCATGTCCTCATCAATTATCCTGTCCTCCTGCCTCGCAGCCGTCCTGCTTATAAATAAACCTCCTGCTGCATGGATACTAACAGTTTCATCCCTTTCCCTACACTTGTGTGCAAAAAAAATAAATGAAAAAAGCAAATTAATGATGTATTCACATGCTGGTGAAAACTGGAACTGTGTATCCTGGGTGTAGTTATGTGTGTACAATCAACTCTGTTCAGTTTCTCTGTCCCTGTGAAGGAAAAGCATCTCCAGGGCATGATGCTGCCACCAGCTGCTCCTCCAGTTTCTCCAGTCCAGAGAAACTAAACCAAACTGAAAATGAAAATTCTTGAAATTTCTTCCATTCCTCTGTACAGCCCAGATTTTCACATCCACAATATACATTCAGTCTATAGATTATCCTGCCGGAGCTGTGCATCATAGCAGCTCCTCCTGAGTTACCGAGGGCCTGTCTGCATGAGCTGCTTTATTAATTAGGTTAAATTACAAGCTAGTTTAACTTGTGTTTTCTGATTATGTGAACACTTTTAAAAACGTGTCAAACCTGATTTGGTTCACAAAGCCCAATGTTTTGACAATCTGGCACAAGTTCAATTCATCTTTGAAGAGAGAGGAAGTCCTTGGTATGTAGCCTTGTAGCCAAGATAATATAAAAGAAACAATGAGGCAGTGTTCTGCTGTTGTTTATTATAGTTTTACCAACTGTGTCATTCCATTTGCAAGCACTGAATCTGATGTCACATGTTAAAAATACTCATAATCCAGCTGAAACAAAAAAATAATTATTGTACAGAAAATACGTTCAAAAGATGGAGCATCCTAGCATTCTTCTGTAGGTTCTCTCATTTTACTGGGATTACTATCTTTAATTGCAGACATGTTGCAGCTATGTGTACTGAGTGTAGGTGATCTTTACAATGTAAGTAGATAAAATGTTCAAGGACTGTTTGGATTTTTCCAGCACAAGATTGTCCTAAGGCTATATTTGCTTCAAAAGATTGATGACTTTTATGTTGAGTCCCACACAGTAATGGCTTTCCAGGAGATTAAGCTTTCATTTAGCTTTTCTTTTTTAAATTATTCTAATATTCAAGGTGAGTAATAAAGGAAACATTCAAAGCAGCCTTGCATGTAAAAATGTATATTTGAAAGCAGAGTTGGACAAAGGATCTGTGGACTGTCAATATAAGCATTTAAAACATTTTAAAACAACATCCTCAAAAAAAGATTGAACAGAATTTACATGATTTTTTTTAATTTACCGTAATTAACAAACAAATCAGAGATTGTGGAAAATGTTTAATGCAGCAAGGACAAGAAGGTGGAAGAATCACTGCAGCAAGACCCAGTTTTCATCGACACCTGATAGAACCAAAACAACAAGCAATTACTTTGGGAGACTTTTGTCAAGCTCAAAAGTAACATCGATACAATCAGCAAAATGCCAAAAGCATTCACATTAAATATGACATTTTATAGGTATTTACTGTTTGAAACTGAACACAGGTCACCGCAAACAGTAGAATGTTTCTTTTATTTGTGATTTACTCTCTCAGAAGTCCACAATAGTGCATAAAATACATTAGAGGTTTATCGATTCTCACAAACAGTCGTAATGACTCTTGCATCAATGACTTATTGGCTGTTATCTGCTGTCTGGTGCAAAGAACTATTGATTTGGTGGAGGTAACAGCATTTGCCACTACTTGTCAGGACTCTGAACTCTGAAATCACTTATAGTTCTGGGAAAACGTAACATACTCTGTGACAAAAGCAGTCGTCTTTGTTGGCAAATCATCTGAACTTTAGAATCTAAGTAGAATATGTTGCTCTCAGCTGCCCTGTCCTGCTAAAAGCAAGATTATTTCATCAACATTTTGAAATGTTTGTCATTATCACTCTCCTCCCACAAGGTTTTAAATTGGCAGTAAAGCAACAGTATGCCATAATTGAGTGTGATACAAATCTATGCCACACAGATTCAAGAGTGTACTTACAGATGATGGGAATGAAGTTATTTACACTGACTTTCTGGTGATCAACCTTTAAAATCCAGCTTTTTCCAGAGTGGAATACTTAAAAAAAATAAAACAACAACAAATGACTGGCTCAAATACATGCATGCACTCCCAATAATATTTTAATAAATCTATTTTTAGCAAGCTGTAGATAAACATAATGCTTTTAGTACAAACAGAAAGCTTCATGGAGGGATAAGACCAAAGCTGAGCTATCTGTCGGAGGAATCAAGCTAAGGTTGACACTAAATAGGACACAATTTAGTGCTCCAACAAGACAACGAGCCTAGTAACATCATTATTAAAACCCGCTAACATTTAGTTTCTAGCCATGACCCTGTTTAAAATATGTGGAGTAAATTTAAACACAGTGGCTATCTCTGGAAACCAGCCAGTTAAATGAAAAGGGGTCCCACTAGAATTATACCAGAATTATACCTAGAAACTGTGTGGCTTCTTTGCTACTTGTGCAGCCACATTTATCCAAATTTTAGGTTAAAATGTATCATTAACAGACCAAAATTAGCAAGGAACTGTAACTTATCACTGGCTCATTATCTGGACAAATATCTTGTTTAAACTGGCAGCTCACAAAATGTTACTCTTCCATAAGCTTCTTTAATTTTAGAAAATGAAACTGATTGAATGTATCTGTGTGCATTCGTCCCACTGTTTAGCTGTTGCTCTTTGCAACTCAGTCACTATTACCTGAAATGCTTGTTTTCATACATGTTTCCTGGAGAAGTATTTCTGGATCTAATCTCTAACATTACTGGCTGAACAACTTCAAAATTTCCCGGTATAGCCACTCCTCTGTTACGCTGCACACACATGCACTGTTTCTTTAAACTGTGCAGCAAATGTCTTTAAACCTTCCTCTCGACTATTTATCAATTGTCGCTTCACACAGCAATTAAACGTGTAGGTTTAGTCTGTTTTTAGTTTGGAATGTACAAAAATGTAACATCTGTGTAAATTTTCTGGGGTAACATATGTGTTTCTTGATATTATGAATTATTGAAAGAGTCTTCTGTGAACACTTGGCAACATCTTTAAGTCTTCTGCACAAAAAACAAAACTGCTTGAGAAAATGTTTTGTGGTGATACAGGATACAATCACAGGTTGTTAATATCGTAAAGCTTAGTAAAGTTACTTATCATTTAGACTTTGTTTTTTTGGACACACAAAAAAACTTTCTCCACCGAGGGAGAAAGCAGTTGCAGGCAACTGTACAGAGGCAATTGCCTCTGTACAGTTGCCTTATTTGAACCAAACAAAAATCCCAAAATTAGGAAATAGTGTGAATACTCTCATTGCATAAATTAAATGGGAGTGCGGTGCAAATGTGCAGCCCTAATTTCTTCATAGCTTTTCTTTGTGATACCAGATTCTCTTGTATTTTTTCTTGGCTATATAACAAATTTGCTCCTTTCGTGTTGGTGTTTGTGTCCTGAACCAGTTCATTTAATACTTAAGTCAATATCAGAACTATCTTTTATTGCAACTATGAGGCGAGTCTTTCAAGTATTTCTCTAGCAGCTTTGCGCCACCTAGAAAAAATATATTTACTGAGATTAAGTTACACACAGATGAACTTTGTTTAGGGTATGATTTCTAGGTCAATTGTGAAGATCTAATTTAAGGTGGACTGATCCTAAATGTACACCACACTGCTCATGTTTTTATAAAAGATGTTGAAATCCATCTGTAACAGATAATAAGTATTTGATACATTGTTTATTTTTGTTTTCATGTTTTCCGACTTGCAAAAGTTGGAGAGGCCGCAAATTTTTTTCACGAGTTCACCTCAACTTTGAGAGACAGAATCTACAAAAAAAATAAAAATCCATCCCACCTTACAGTTAAATAAGGGTTTTAGTTTGATTATGCCAGTACTTCTCATTTAAACAACTTTTTATTTAATTGGAAATGATGTTAAAGTTTACACAGGTTTACATGCACAACATTGTTTATTGCACCTATAAACTAACTCCCATTTATAATAGCTTGTAAATGTAAATTTATAAGTTTCTCTTTTTAAATATAATTAAACATTTTGATTATAATATAATGAAATCCAGCTGTAATTAGACCACTCCTTACTTATAAATCTGACCTAAAAAAAATACATAAATCTGGAAAAGATCAGGAACAAATGATCGAACGAGTCTAAAAGAAAAAAACCTAAAAGGATTTTAATTTATTTTTTAAGAGAAAAAAACCCTGACTGAAAAGAAAAATGTTAGAAAAATCGTGGTAGATCGGGACTTGTCGTATTTTTATTTTATTTATCTTTTATTTGCAAGCTGCAAAACATAGCAAAAAATGCGAATTATTTAAATATTATGTTTGAATAATAATGAAATACGGTGTATGTTTTGATGAAGCATCATCCCGTCCTCACAGCGGCTGTTTTCTTCTCGGCTGCAGTGTTTCGTGGAGCCTACTTTTCACTTCCAGGTGCAGCCTGCTGTGGTCCAGTCACATTTCAACACGAACTGCTTTCGGCCCCATAAATGCGCATGCGCACTGCAGTTGACCCCTCCGGTTTTCTGCGTGCACTGCCACGTTAGTAGCGGTAGACACAAAAATACCAGCTACTCTCCCAACCCTAAACAAGAAAACAAAAACTCACAAATTGATACGAATTTATCTACTAACTCGCAACCAATTGCGTCTGCAGCATTCGTCTCTGTATTTAAGAAGAAAACTCGACGGTAACTATGTTTAAGTTTTGGCTGCTGTGTACACTGGCCGTTGCCAGCAGGGCTGACATCGCAGAAGAAGAAGATGTCTTGGTGCTGAAGAAAAGTAACTTCGACGAGGCTCTCCTGGCTCATCCCAACCTCTTGGTTGAGTTCTGTAAGTATCCCAGGCTGCTAACGGACACAAGCTGCACTTTTCGTTGTTAAGGTTAGCGTTGAACTTCCAGGTTTTAGGTTGCAGGTAGGAACTGCTAACACACAAGACGCATATGTTTTGATAAATTCTGCATCAGTTAGCTTACTTGGCTAACTACTTTTTAAACTTTTTAGGGGGGAAATCTAGACATTGCATTTCAGATGGTATGCTTTCTTTCTTTGGCAGGCGTTCTGGTTCAATTTGACAAGCTAGCAAAAAAAAAAAAAGACAAATGTTAGCATTTTTTTGGTCATGGGTAAAATGAAATGCTAAATTAATTTGAGCATTTAATCGTTGATGAGATAAACTTTGTTCCTGGGATATTCTGGTTAACTGCCTCTTTATTATTATCGCCTTGAGTTAATGAGAAAAGAGCTGTAAGTTTCGATTGCCAGTTGTGGCTTCGCACAAGTACTTTCAGATTTAATTAACCCCTTTATGGGTCATAAACAGCCCCAGTTAAATAAGTGAGAACATGGTTGGATCTGCGTTGAACCAGATCAGTTCTTGAATGCTTACACCAAACCCTGACGGGCCATCCGGGCCCATCCCGCTACACTTTTGTCAGATTGTTGGGACCTGCTCCGTGGGTTGTGTGACAGCAGTGTGGACCAGTCAAACGGGGCCGTGGGCCGACACCGACCAATGAGCACCGGGTGAGCAGTAGACCAAATGCCCACGTACGTCCTCAGCTGGGCGGGGATCACGGGTTGTGTGCAGCTAGGTTGACGTGTACTTTACAAAAGTTCATGTACGCGTGCACGTTTACGTTGACTGGACTCGGACAAGGAAGTTTTGCTCACTCACAAGTGATGCAAGGCTTTCGACTTAATTAGACGTGTCACTTCTGATGGGCCTGCCATCTGGTTGGAATGTGCAAAGATGGCCTCTAAAGGACCCTTTTGAACTAATCATAGGTTCTTTGTCCATCCCTTTTCTCTTTACTTTCAATAATCTGTTGAGTAAAATTCAAACATGCAGTTTAAATTAACTGGAATAGTAGATTCACTTTACAGTAAGAGTCTGACCTGAATTAACCTGCAGCATATAATTAAGACGGAGTAGATGCTCTTTAGTAATTCCTCACTGGAAAGTTTCAAATGTATTGTGTATGCATTTCCTCAATCAGGAATGTAAAAAATATGTAAATATTTCTGCCTCACTAAAAGCATGTCGATGTGAAAACTAAAGTACAACACTGGTGGAGAGGAGGAAGTGTCAGTAAAATGCAGGATTCATACAGTTTGGATACTTAACACGGTTTATGAAAAGATGAGTCATTATTTTCTCTGCTTCTAATAAATGTATTATCCTGAAGTGAAAATTAGCGCAACCCTTTAATAAAAAAAAGAGAGGTTAGTTTACCAGAATTGATATTTGCCTAATGCATAAGTTCTGCTTGGTTTTTGTTACAAAGAATCTCATCAGGGAAAGACATCTGACTTTTTGCAAATTAAATCCATTTTCTTGAGTCAAAAACTTCTGATGAAATAACCATTTAATGGAGGAACCTCATACAATGTATCATCGTGTTCTGTGCAAATGAATATTGCATAGAAAAATTAGACAAGCTAGCTCGTCAGTTTAAAACCAAATTTTCTCTAATCGGTTAACGTTCTTGCCACTTGTTTATAAAACGATTTAAAATTATACTCGCCTGACATCCACATGCATCCGAGATGAAACGTTGCCCTTCATTCTTCAAAAGCAACAGAAGCTCCAGCACTCACAAGATTTGTTTCTGGTCATTAAAAAACATTAAAAAGTTAAACTTTCCCAAAATGTATGGGGGCAAGACAGTGTGTCACAGTTTATTTACTTATACATCGCATGTACAGTTTTTTGTTTTTAAATCAAACCTCTGTTTAGATACGTTTATCTTTCTCTGCTGTACCACTCCCTACAGTTGAATTCTCCTGAATGAAGATGATCTGTGACTCCCACTTTGTCTTTCTGCTCATATGTTGCTGCAACGACCCATGAAATCCTCTTTATTGCTCCCCACAGATGCACCATGGTGTGGCCACTGCAAGGCCCTGGCTCCAGAGTACGCCAAGGCTGCCGGCCTGCTGAAGGCCGAGGGCTCAGAAATCCGCCTCGGCAAAGTGGACGCCACCGAAGAAAGCGAGCTAGCTCAGGAGTACGGTGTTCGGGGGTACCCCACCATCAAGTTCTTCAAGGGTGGAGAGAAGGAGTCTCCCAAGGAGTACTCTGGTGAGTGATGCAGTCACTGGGAACCTACTCATCCATATCAACCTGGTATTTGTAGATAATCTGTCTGGATTTTTAGCTGCTTGCAGATTTTACAGTAATTTGTCTTAATCACTACTTGAATAATTTCAGCAGCGATAACGTGTCGTAATTTTAGATGAGGTCTTCCCAGAACAAGAAGTGTTGTGCTTTAAAATGATCTGAAAATATGATCATGAATGGTTCAAAGCCCGGCCTGCAGACTCTTTTCACTCTGGCAATTTGACCCACAGAACAGCATCAAAAAGTAAGCCGACCAATCAGAGCGCAGGGGGGGCCGGGCTTCCTCAGCACGTTCCCCTCATGCTGCAGCTGAGTCGGGGCAGACCTATGTGCATTTCTTCACGTCGTCTCTTCGGCTGGCTTGCATCTGACTCCTTTAGGAAAGGGAGGGGAGGGAGAAGCTTGGAGGTGGTTTTGTGGAAGTGACTACTGTGGGTTGGACCTAGTATTTTTGACTTAACCGCCTCCCACATGCAGCTCAACCAGGACCGCAAGCACTGTATCTGAGAAATTGCTACTTTGTTGCAGCACCTGTTTTGTTCACCAGTGAAATATCTAAGTTTAGATTAATAACATCAGTTTTATAAATTCCTTGCCCCACTTTTTTACTTTTTTTCTCTTTTTTTCTCCATCATCAAAACCCTGAACAGTTTGGGGGTGAAAACAATTTTCATAAACAATCAGCCCTGTTTTTTTGTTTTTTTTTACAAATTTAAACATGAAATGACGGTTCATTTAAATTTTGGGTTGAAAACAAACTTCACTTCCACTTGAAGCACTTTGAAGTTTTTGCTAGAAATTGCAGAAGTTTCTGCTGTCGTTTTCACTGTCAAAGCCACTGAAGCGTTCTCACAAGCACTCATGGTTCCTTTTGTCAGTTTACCCACATTGGAAACTATGCTATAATTTCAGATTCACTGCATCTGACTGAACTTCTTGCACACTTATTGATGGTCTCTTTATTTTTCGACAGCTGGCAGGCAGGCAGATGACATCGTCAACTGGCTGAAGAAGCGCACAGGGCCTGCTGTCGCCACCCTGACCGAGTTCACTGCAGCAGAGTCCCTGATTGCTGATAATGAGGTGGCAGTCATTGGATTCTTTAAGGTGGGTTTCCAGAACAGAAGTATTTGGGCCCAATCTTCCTTTTAAGCCCGACATAAGGCCCATAATACAGGTTAAGCCTCTGTCTTTAAGACTTGTACAAAACTTGCTGAATGCTACTGTTTTCTTTGTTTACAGGATGCCGAGTCTGCTGACGCCAAAGCCTTGGAAAAAGCAGCTGAAGCCATGGATGATGTTCCCTTCGCCATGACCTCCAGTGACGAAATTTACTCAAAGTTTGAGGTGTCCAAAGATGGCGTCATCCTCTTCAAAAAGGTGACTTTCTACTTGGAGAGATTTAAAATTGAGCGGTGCATTAAGCCAGTTGATCTGATTTTACAAAATATCTAAGATGCAGCTTCTAAAGTGTTTGAGGTCGAGTTGAGGTCCACTGAATGTAGGTCATCTTTTTTTGCTTATGTAATGGAGGCATGTGAAATGGTGATCTAGCCGTGGAAGGCGTCTTGCTGGTGTTTTATCTACACCTTCAGGAATTTGATGCTTCAAACAAAGTGTCAAATATCTGTTGCCACTCCTAGTTCCTCTGAGGTCATTCAACGTCTTGGATGTTGGGTTATGTTGCTTGACCCAACTAATGACTGACTTGGCGGTATTAAGCTGTTTGCTGTATTAGGGAATGGTCTGCCTTTCCAAGCACCACTCTATATTGACTAATGAATTTATTGACTTAAATGCCATATCCTTTTATCAGAGTTTCGTTATTTTGGAGTTGCTTAGTCATTAAACCTTAAACTGGTGTAATGACCACTGATCATCCCAATCTGAGTTTTGTGTTGTAGGTATAAAGTGACTGACTTGCCATATTAAAAGTGGCTCCAGTTTTTAAGATGAAAAACTTAAATCTTTAAGACCATGAAGCCATCCAGAGATTTTGTGTAAATTAAAAAAAATAAAAGAAAATCCTTGTACGCTATTTACATGTAGAAGGTTTCATTTGTGTTTTTTTTTTATTTGGTAGGGATGAGATGTTGGTAATCAAGAAAATCAGTAAATGGTTTCCTTTCTCTCTTTTGCGTGACTTTCTCACTTTGCTTTAATTGTAGTTGTGCACTGCACATAGTGCACTTATTCGGATATGCTGGGCCTTGAGGTCCTTTTATGAGCAGAACAATCAACTTGTGTGAGATTGTGATTTGTCAGATTGGGTCAAAGTACAAAGGATCAGTTACAGAAATGAAGTAATCAAATGTCCGTTTTTTTCAAATGCTTTAAAAAAAAAAAACTTTTGTCTTGAGCTTTTTGGGGACTGCAGCTTATGATTCTATTCTTCATGAATGCTTTTCATTTAGTCTATAAAATATCTTGCAGAGCACACAAGTTTTCAATGTTATGAAAAGATACCGAAGTTTAGCATTACAATGTCCACTCCAACCAGGTCATTTTACGGTGAGCTCTGGCTGATCATAAGTTAAATAAAAGGCTGTGACAAAGTGTATTTAGGAAATTGAGCTGCACTCTACAGGTGTGTCTCAAATTTCAAATATTGTGACAATTTTTGAACTTTCAATCCAGAAAGCAAAACCCATATTAAAGATTACACTGTGAAGTATTTCAAACCTTTATATTGATTATGGCTTAACTTTTGATTGTAGTGCTGTTGATGATTTCTCATGTTAGGACTTGTACCGGTGCTTCCATTTTCTGCCTCTGCTGAGCGGCCAGAGGTTCATACTGATAAACTTACTTTAATCCAAAGGTTGCAGTTGGTAAACCCTCCTAAAGTAGGGGATCAGCTCAATAAACAGCCAGTGGATTTTAGCTTGTTTATTGCAACTGGGATTTGGTTTTAGGTTTCAGTGCTTAGAAGGTTATCCTCTGCTATTGTGTGCCAGCAAGAGCCACTTGGCAGAGAGCTACAGCTGCTATTCTTGATGCCCAATAAACGGCCTGTTTGGTCTGCAGAGAGTTGGATGATTTTAGAGCAGTTTGCTGGTTCACAGGCAGATTAGCTTTGACACCAGGTGGTTAATATTTGCATCTAAGTGTTTCCATGTTTTCTTGACAGTTCGATGAAGGTCGCAATTCCTTCGATGGAGAGCTGACGAAGGAGAAGCTCTTGGCTTTTGTTAAGGCCAACCAGCTGCCGCTGGTCATTGAGTTCACCGAGCAGGTAAAATTAAACCAAGACGGTTCTCCCTTCATACTATTGATACACTTTTAATGTATTAATACGTTCATCTTTTCCTATTGCAGACCGCCCCAAAAATCTTTGGCGGAGACATAAAGTCCCACATCCTCATGTTCCTGCCCAAAGCTGCTTCTGACTTCCAGGACAAAATGGACCACTTTAAGAAAGCTGCTGAGGGATTCAAGGGTCAGGTAGGTCAACCCTCAGGATAACCAAATGATGTTACTGAAAGTTATAAGTTATAGAATCGACAGTGTTTAACTGTTTACATAAAGCAACAGATTTATTTTGAATATTCAATACCTGGTTTTTAAAATTCAGATCATAAATTTAAAAACCTCATATTTGGGTCTTGAATGCGTTCAGGTTTTCTTCTTGTTCTAGCTCAGAAAATGTATTAAGTTGCCTCTTGGACATTTACTTGGAGAAATGCACTATAAGCCTGCATCCAGTGTTATTTAATGCTGCTGAGCAATTTGGTTAACAAAACCACAAGATGAAGGTTAGCAGATGCTGTCAGAGGGAGTTTAATCTGTCTGCTTTACCTGTAAAGCAAATTTTCTTAAAGCAGGGCTATTGTAGTTTATTTGGGTAGTTAATAAAAATGTCTTTGTTTTACTGTAAAAACAATATACGCCTGAAGCTGGGGTGATGGTTGTATTTAATTTTAAGTTAAATGACGGTTGTTATTTAAATCTTTATTAGGCTTGGCTTCAATTTTATCTTGATTTGTGTGGTTCTTAAACAGGCAAATGATGCAACAGTCTTGTCTTGTTGCTAGGTGATCTGGAATTGTATAAAATGGCAGCCTCTTTATGAGAACCTGCATTTATTTAACCTCATGGGTAACCTTAATGAAATAACTTTTCATTAGTTGGACCTTTTAAAAACATTAAGCTATTGTAAGTTTTCCATGGAATAAGTCAGGCGTTTATCTCCCGACTCTGTGTCCAGATCCTGTTCATCTTCATCGACAGCGACATCGACGACAACCAGCGCATCCTGGAGTTCTTCGGCCTGAAGAAAGAGGACTGCCCCGCCATCCGCCTCATCACGCTGGAGGACGAGATGACCAAGTACAAGCCTGAGAGCAGCGACATCACGGCAAAGAGCATCATAGAGTTCTGCACGCTGTTCGTCGAGGGCAAACTAAAGGTGAAGCCCTGAGAGGCTGCTTGTAGCAGCAGCGGTGGCTATAGATAGTTTACCATCCAATGGCTCCTTTTAACCGTTATAAATATGTAGCATAGTGTGAACATTTTTAGCCACACGGTATGCACCACCTCTTATTTTATTTTTGTTTGAGTTGTATTCTAGTTGGTGCCAAAATGCAACCAGAACTTTCCTCTTAACTGTTTTGCAGGCCCACCTCATGAGCCAGGACATCCCTGAAGACTGGGACAAGACCCCCGTCAAGGTCCTGGTGGGCAAAAACTTCGAGGAGGTTGCATTCAACCCTACTAAGAACGTCTTTGTTGAATTCTGTAAGAAATCATTTTACTTGTATGACTGTTTTTAGCCTTTTATTTTTATTATTAAAGCTTAATTCCTCAAAGGCAAATGACCAGACATCCATCTTCAGTCTGAAACTTTAATTCTTTGTAAGCCTGTCTCGAATATCTAAGAGTTGACTTCAGGTGCTCTTTGTGCCCCGTCAGCTCCACTTCCTGCCAGGCTCTAATGCTGCAAAGATAAATATAGCAGCAGGAGTATTTTATACCCATCCCAGTCCAAATGGGTTTTATTTTTGGGATCGTTTTCCACGTCTGGCTGTTGAAATGCAGCTGATGGCCAGTATGGCACAGCTGGGGAAAAGCTTATATTTTCTGACTGGTCGTGAACATGTGGAAAATTTCTGGCAGTCAGAGTGAAGTTGAGGTTTGCACTTTACAGCATATTTAGAACCCGAATTAACATGCAGAAAGTGTAAAAAGTGTAAACTTGGGTTTCTCTGGATCTACTACAGTCAATACTGCAATAATATTAAAATTGATGCTAAAGAAACATGGCGCTGCGTTCCAGATGCTCCTTGGTGTGGGCACTGCAAACAGCTGGCTCCCATCTGGGAGCAGCTGGGAGAGAAGTACAAGGACAGCAGTGACATCATCGTGGCCAAGATGGACTCCACGGCCAACGAGATCGAAGAGGTCAAAGTCCACAGCTTCCCTACGCTAAAGTTCTTCCCTGCAGCAGAGGGTCGCGAGGTAATCCTTCCATAACTTGCATGAAATCGGACTAGAACAAAGACTGCTTTTACAAGCACAAATTATTACTTTTTAAAATATAGATGAACTGCTGGTGATTATATCCACATGGACCACAAAATGCCTTTGCTAAAGACAAAAGGCTGTGCTGCAATGAAACATGGAAAGTTAAGTGGAAGAAAAAAGCCCAACTATACTGTACCATACGCTGACAGTTCTGTTACTAAAAAGAATTAGTTTTAAACGTTAAATTTGCGACACACCTGTATATCCTCAGCATGTTGAAGCCACATGGCTTCTCATTTCCATTGCATTCTCTGACCTGATTAATGTGCTTTTACTACTTGTGGTCAACAGGTGATTGATTATAATGGAGAGAGAACGCTGGAGGGCTTCACAAAGTTCTTGGAGAGCGGTGGTAAAGATGGAGGCGCTCCTGCAGGAGACGACGACATCGATACAGATGTGAGTTTGTGAGCTGACTAAAGCCGACCCTGAATCCTGAGCTTCAGGGTTGCAGCTTCATGAGAAATAGTTGATAGAAAAGTTTCGACCTTTTAGTTTAAAAACAAAAACTACCCTTTGTTTTTGCACATGACATTTTTCAGTTTTAGTTTATCTATGTAAATGGTTAAATAAGGGAAGGCCAGTGCAAAAACTTTGCAAAAATCCACGTCTTCCCAGTTTTTTCACTTTGAAATATCTTCAGACAATGAATGTATACAAGTGTAGACTGTCTGCATTAGTTTAAACCAAATGTATATTTTCACATATCTGCAGTATCAGGGTGGGAGTTAAAGAACCACAAAGACAAAAAATTACATCTTGCGACTCTTTAGAAGTTGACAACCTTTAAACTTTACTGTCAACATCATTGCTGCAGCTTACTTGGTTGGAGATGCAGACTGATCTACTCGACTCTAAAGTTTCCTCCGTGGCACAGTGGGACAGTCGCATAAACATTTGTGTGGGTGGGGTGGGGGTTCCTCCATATTAACACCTGCCTGTCTCACAATGAGCCCACCACAGCCCCCCTACTCAGAGGTCTAATTGCAGCTGTCTGGTCAGCTGTCACTGGGCTTTCTGTGGAGACCTGAGCCTCCTGTTGGCGCTGCACGTGCCTCGTTCAGCTTGAACTAGAGTGGTTGGGGGTTACAATAAATGTTTTGAAATTCTGCGTAGTTGCTGCAATTTCTTTTCACTTTAGTCGCTTCTCCACATATACCTAATGATTGTATAGCTTGTACTGCCTTAAACATTTAGACTTTAAGACCATTTCATTGCACAAACATTATGCAGTTTTTGGGATCTGTAAAGGATGGCTTTATTGCCTCAAAATGTTGTAGTGCAGGAATGAATAAAAGTCAAATTTTCTTTAAATTCCTTTTGAAGTTGCTCTATAAGGGTTTGAACCTTCACTTCAGGCAACCACTATATTTAAACAGGCACGTGTTTGCATGAAGTTGCCAGTGTTCTGACCACTGTTGTTCACACTCAGGAGTTGGAAGATGTGGATGACTCGGATGGCGAGGACGGTGGCGACGATGATGGACACGACGAGTTGTAAGAGCTGCAGGGAGAGAGAGAGAGAGGGCGAGAGGAGACCCACCCCAACCTTTCCAACCAGTCACCACCACCTTTGCTTCCTCGTGGACCTTCCCTGTCCTGTGAACATTAACAGTCCACCTTAAACTGTCCTTCAGTAAAGCTAGCCTGAGAACCAACCAGTCTGACCATCCAAGGCTGGTTCGGCAGTTTTTTTTTTGGTGTTCATCTAAATTTTAATTTAGCACGTTCTGCCCAGACTGGTCTCGTTCCTCCTGCGGGATCCTTGGGACAGTGACCCCCAATGCCTTGTACACAAGGCTCCTCATCACAGCCTTGTATATTTTTGACCAAATGATTTAAGAACAAAAAATGGCACTGATGTCCAGTTTTTGAAATGCTAATTTTTCCAACAGGTTTATGACTCCCATCTGTACAACGACAAAATGGTTTGAGCTGAATGAAATGATGTGCAAGCTGAAGGTTTGGGGGCTGCCAGTGTTCTCCCTCTTATAGAAATCCAGAGGACCATTGGGTTTTGTAAGGACTGTCTCAGGGGACAAGGGGCCATCCTTAATTTTTTTATTTTATTTTTTTATATCTATTTTTTTTAAGTAAACTCAGTGTAGCACACAGTGAACCCCTCCCCCTCACATCTGTAGCCGAGACCAGTCATTTTCTATCTTCCAGCAGGGGGTTGGGTGCCATTTTTTCATTCCCACATATTTCAGTTCTTTTTCCTCATGTCAGCATATCTACTGACTTATTTTTGCTTAACAGGAACAGTTGACGTTTGAGTAAAATCTCTTATTTAATTGCATTCACATCGGGGGTATTTGTGTTTTTTATTTTTAATTTAGGACTTATGCTTATTGTACCATCGTGCCCAACTGTTGCTGGGCGGTTGGCCCTTTTGGGGCCGAGATGGCCCTTACTCACCCTCTCAGACCTGTAGGGTGACCAGAGCCGGTTCTGATGGGTCGCACTGCATTCACGCCTAATTGGAGATTCACTGTGGTTACTGAAGCAGACCGATTGGCGCGGTTTGGTCTGATTGTCGGCTTGTATCTGAAGTGGGGAGGGAACAGGTGCACAGCCCCGCCCCTTACCCACACTGCAGTCTCCTGCTTCTCTTTTGGCTCTACTCGGCACCCATAGTTGCCATGGTGCCGTGTGGAGAATGTTTGCTTGTCTGAAAGAATGTAAACATGTCTGTTTGGGCATAAAGGGGGTTGAGTAGAGTGGGGGACGGGTGTGTTTGTCAACCAGTGTTGGGTTTGGGGGGGGGACTAACAACCATTCCATCATATTCAAATTAATGTGGAAAATGTGAAATGGTGGTCAATAAAAAAAGAAAAATGGAAATGTGTGGATTTGTGGTGTTTTTGCACTGAAGTCATGAAATGCCACTGCATGTAGTTCTGATTCTGAAATGTATATATAAAGATTTAATTAATTTGATTTGGTAATTTAACTTGCATCTAGTCAAATCTATTGTCTGTAATCTTAAGTAGCTGTAAGTATTTGAGGCTATTATTGTACACCAACATTACACACATTTAAAGACAATTTTCAATAAGTTAAAAAAAATTAAATGGTAAAACTACTCCAGATGTTCTGGCTAAGACTATTGTAAGACTGACTTGACATTTGTCCAGAAGATGGTAATTGAAATCCTTCAAAAGGCCAAGCTGGTGAGAGCTCTATCCAAATGTATCAAAAAACTGAGTAGAAGGAATAATTGGTTAAAAAAAACAGGGGCACAAGAGATGGGCATACTACTCCATCTCTTGTACAATCCCACATTTTGACTGGGATTTGCTTCTCAAGGCTGAGGCTAAAATTAAATTTCATAAGATCAATGAAAATTATACAGAATTCCATCTTTTTTTGATGCTGTCCCATATATTCTGAGGTTTAGTTGAGTTTGCTAATCCAGCACAGTTATGCCATGACTTAAATGAGGTATTAATGTCAGGGGAAACATTAAAATGCTCTTGTAGTTGGCTGCTCTGGTTCTGGGGTCAACACCAGATGATGTGGCTTCTTAAATTACTGTGAAACTTCAAACTTGACCTCCAGCAAACCTGTTACTCTCTCTCCATTCTTCCTTCACTCTGAAATGGGGACCTTCATTTCTAAATAAAATAAACTTTTAATCTAAAACGAGGACTTTGGACCACCAAGCCTTCTGGTATTTTTCTCCTGGGTCCAAATAAAACAATTCTGACATCTCAGATTTAGGCAACAATTTAGCTGCTCCTGAACCAAAGTTGTTTAAAAAGAGCCTTGATAAAGCAGACGCTAAATTAAGTGTGCAGATATATCAAGACACTTTGTATTCAAAATTTGGCAAAGTTAATTTTTTTCTCAGAATTAGATGACAGCACAAAGCTCCCAGAATTAAAAATAATAATGTCCTGGATGTGTCTGTCTGGTGGCTTTTGAAGGCTGCAGCAGTTCGTGAATCTCTTACGAATTTTGACAGTGTTTTGCTTCCCAATCCTGTCAGGGTATCAACTTCAACCACACTTTTTCCTTCCATTTAAACCTAACTTGTCACTGGACTTGTATACAAGTCTCACTTTCATTTGGAGCAGTATGGGCCTGTATGCAATGACAAGTGACCTACATACAAGCATCCATAACCCTTAATCAGTGCATCATTATGTTGGTAAATAATGGAAAGTCCAGTGTTTTACCAAAGTAAATGAGGTAATTATGAACATACCAAACTTTGCTCTGTAACAACTGAAACTTTAATCTTTATACAATTCATTCTCTGAAATGCTTTAACTCTTATTCAAAGCTGATTCCCAACAAGTAAACAGTAGGATGATGCAAAACAATCTAGAAATTGTCATCAGCTGCCGTGTCACCCTATAACGGTAATCAAACCTGTTTATCAGTTCACTTTACCATCAACAGCCCCTCACCCGATCCTGCCTGGTGTTTACTAGAAACCTCCAGCCTCCTACCTTCCTGTCAGCTGAAGGGATGTCACTGATATATTTAAGTGGACAGCACCAAGAAATGTGATGTTGACCCAGGTCCAGGAGGTTACTGGCTGTTATGTGTGTTGATGTAAGCTGTCTGAAGAGGCTTGTGACTGGTCAGAGGGAGGGAACTGGTTTGAGCCCACTCATCTTCCAAATCTTGCAGCTGATCTTAAAATAGGCCGGCAGGGAGAATAAAAGCCACGGCGAGGAAGCTGCACCCTCAGAGGAGAGGTTGATCCAAGAGAGAGACACACCCCCTAAAGGGACTTACTTAAAGCTTTTGCAAGTTCTTCTGCAACAAGACTCCAGGATGAAGTACTACGAATGCCCCATGTCCCAGACCCTGGGAATCAAAGCTTACAGCCAGCGCTGCAGCCTTCCAGTCACATGCAAGAGCACAGCCTCCCTGAAGCCGGTCCGGAGCGTCCACTTCCCCAACGACGTTGTTTTCCAGGACTGCGTCCGGCACGGCGAGCTGGAGAGGATCGGACGTTTCATCAGGGCCAGCAGGGTCAAGCTGGACACCATTTACCACTCTGGTGAGGGGCCTTTTCAGGATTGTGAGCTTTGAAATCAGGCAAAATTTAAAAACACTAAAAGAGCTCTTTCTCTCAAAAGGAATGGCAGCCATCCACGAGGCAGTCCTGACAGGGAATCTGGAGTGCGTGCAGCTGCTGGTGCACTATGGAGCAGATATCCACCAGAGAGACGAGGAGGGGTGGACCCCGCTGCACATGGCATGCAGCGACGGCTTCCCACACATCGCACGGTGAGCATCCACACCGGTTCATTCAGACTCTGCAGCAAGAGCAGGGAACTCTGGGTGTCATTATGTCATATTTACAGTCAGTGCTGCACAATATGTATGAAGTGCTACTGAATATGGAATGAATCCACAATACATTTCAGATAAATTGTACACTACAGCTCTCATTAAAGTTGTTTGCAATCAGTGTGTGGATTCTCTTATGAGCACAAAATCTTACCAAGTACTTTTGATGTAGTTTCTAGTTTAAATATCTTTGCACACTTGAAATAAGACAAAACTGACTTTCAAGTAACTTTTCACATAGGAGGTTGTTTTAAGTCAATAGTTCCTTAAAATCGATTACTACCAAACAGTACTAATTATTCTAAATAATCTGCCAGCAAAACTAGCTCTTTTTCATCAATATCAAGGAATTGATTTAAAACAAGCTCCTATTTTTCTTGCTGAAAAGTTACTTGTCAGATTCTAAGATATTTGCACTACAAACAGGGACTCAGACAGGGCTTTCCGCTGTGCAGACGCCTCACCTTCACTGACCCGGAGTGTGTCTGGTTTCCCCTTCAGCTACTTTCTGTCGCTGGGCGCCGACCCCGAGCTGGAGAACGAGTGCGGCGAGAAGCCGGCTGACCTCATCGAGCCGGACAACAAGGAGCTGCTGAGGCTCTTTGGGCTGGCGGTCAACGACTGAAGACCCCAGAGGTCCCTTGAGCTCCACAGTCGTCCGAAAGCCGCTGCAGGTTGTTCTGAAAGTTCTTCGGCAGTGACCGGAGAAAGCCGCATCAGTCCAGGTTCCTGGTTTTTGAGCTGCCACAGCTCCAGGAGGGGATGGACGCCGGGTGGACGAAGGGCCGGCAGGCAGAACTGACAGACTCGTCTGATTGGACTGTTTTACTCCAGCAGCACCAACCTGCTGCGTCCTCTCCGCGCCTCAGACCTTTTTATAACTTTGCTTTTTTTATATATATCGTTATCTGAATGTGCAGGAATGTTTGACTTTGTGAAACAAAGCTGTTGCACTTTTTAGTTCCATTTCTAAGATGACTGTCATGTTTATGTTTTTAGCCTTTACCAGCAAGTTTGTTGTTGTGTTTTGATAATTTTTAATTAATTGTACTGTTCATTAACTTGTTTGTCCTTTTTTACTTATTTAAATAAAGTTTATTATTTCCTGATGTCTTTGCTTTACTCTGCAGTGCAGAACATTAAGGATTAACTGAACAGATTTAAGAAAGTTATTTAGCGGACAAGAGAATCAGACGTTTAAGCTAAATACATTTTTAGGAGATGATAAACCAACAGAGCAACTCTGTAAGATCACGTTAAAGTTAGTGTTCCGTTTCCAATGAAACACCATGAATTATAATGGATCAAGGTTGTTCGTTAGTCTTAAATCAACACATATAAGTTTATCTAAACAAAAGAACATTTATTTCAGTAATTCAATTCAAAAAGTGAAACTCGAATGCAGTGCATCCAGAGTATTCCATATTTTGTGTTACAGCCTTATTCCATATTGATTTCAATAAACAACTTAGAAATCACAAATGCGTAAGTATTTTGCTTATGTAAAGTTCCTTGAGGCAACATGTTGTTAATTGGTGCCATTTAAATAAACCTGAATTAATTTTATTTTCCAGCAGCATTTGGCCGTTGGATCAATATCAGTGGTGTTACTGTGACTGAACGTATTGTCCAGAGGTAGAGTCACCAGATCTGGCAATGCAGACGAGCTGAAGCGTGTTACCATAGCAACACGCTTCAACACGCACTGGTGCAGTAATTCATGCAAATGGAGATCCAACAAAGTATCACATCCTTTTTTTTTTATTAGCCTTTTATAAAATTCTGAGAAACAGAATTTATAGTTTTCATCAGCTATAAGACAATTCCATAAAAATGAGCATAAACACACACTTGAAATATGCCACTGAAATATATCCCTTTGAGTGGATTGAATCTAAAAAAAAAAGCTTCACTTTAATTAAATTACATATTTAGATTTTTCCAATTATGAAATATTTAAAACTAGCCAATGCATACAAGCTACACTGAACTCCAAACATGCATCACAGGTCTGTGTTTTTTTTTAAGTCTTTAAAAGGCGTTTCATTGGTTTTGCTCCAGATTTTTTCCATTCTCTTTCTTCTGATTCTGGCCTCCCTCTCTGTCCGCTGTGGAGCCAGTGGGCTGAAAGGTGAGCAGTGTGAGCGAGATTTGTTCACCTGAGCCTTACTTACACCTGGACTGGTGACAGACGGAGAACGGCTGAGAGGGGGGCTGCCGGTCTGCCAGGTGTCTCAATACACTGCCAAAAAAAAAAGAAAAAAAGTCACCACTGTACCAAACTATATTCAAAGTGCATGAGACGGAAAACTTGAATTAAATTGCACCTTTTGTAATTGCACTAAAAGTCTCGAAAAGTGTTGCTACAAAACCAGGTTTAAAAGTAAAGAAAACATTAACATTGTTTACATCATCCTCAACATTAATTGGGAAAGATATCTTAAAATAAATTTATTCTATTACAGCACCAAAAAAACGCAAAGGAAAATAAAAAAAGGAACTAAAAAAAAAAATCCAACAATTTGATTACATTTAGGATTTTTTTTTTCCATAATCACTCCTGACAATTTCTTTATTATAATTTTTTTTTCCCATTTACAATTCTGGTTTTACATTGATCAGTGTGTTAATATTAATTATTACATAATATTAATATTGTGTTAATCTTCATATCTACAGTAATACAATAAAAGTTTAAGAACAACTACACAATCATGGATGAACGAGGAGACACATTCATTTCACCAGCACACAGTTTGGAGGACGGCAAGAATCAACGTCTTTGTTTTTATGGTAGGGAGTCATGTTCAGGGCAGCGCTTCAGTACTGCCCCTTGTGGATGAAATGAGAGTTACAGCCTTACATAGTGAAGCACCTTGTTTTCAGCCTCATTCGTCAAAATTCTAGTTCCTTCTTCAAACTGGGCCAAGTTCTAGTTTGGAATAACTGGGTTTCTCAACGTGGCCCTCATCAGTTACTACGATTTCTCTAATGTTGTTCGACGTCTATTCTTTTTGCCCTCTCCTTTTCATCTTCTAAAATCAAGTTTAATCAATCTACTGTTAAATACGACACCGTTTTGCCCAGAGTACATAAATAACTTGGTGTACCTGACTGGTCTCTGCTCTGACCGGAGCCCTTTTGTCCTCCGTCCTCTGGGTACGGCCTCAGCTGCACAAAGAGGGACTTCAGGATTGAAGGTGCTGAAGCATCTAAACAAGAGCGCACAAATATTAAAATGAATATTTGAAAAAAAAACAAAAAACAATCTGTTCATATTGTAGCTTTTTACTACAGTCACAAACTTCAATGGGACTTTATTGGACAGACAAAAACAAAGGACTGTAGGGGAGAGGGGAATTTACACGTTTTTATTAAAACCTTTTCATTCATTTGTTCTCCAAGGTGCACAAAAGCTGGTTAAACTGGTAAAGCATACTCATGTGTTATAGGAAGGCCCAGTCAAAGTACAAACCCCGGAACCTAAGTGAGAATGTGTGGCAAGACTTGGAAACTGATGTTCTCCACCCAATCCTGATTGAGCTAAAGAAATCCCAAAACACGTGCAGCAGTGATTGCAGAAAGAAAAGTTGTTCTACAATTTATTGCATTTGGGTAAAATTCAGACAGGTGGACTTGAACGTACTCATTTGGTGAAATTGCACTGGATTTTATTTGAGGATATCAGAGTAAAAGGATTAATACAAATACGTTTGGATGTTGAAGCCATGAATCATTTTTTTCCCTCACTTTCAAACTAAACCGCTTTGGGTTGGTCTGCCATAAGACCAAATATAATACATTAAAGTTTGAAAAAAAAAAAACACTGAAGGGTCTTTTACCTTTTGGGGATGAAATGTCAGGCTGGTTCTGATTCGTCCGACTTGAAGACGGCTCACAAGCGGAGCCGGATAAAATGCTGCAAACTGCAGCCGACGGCGGCTTCACAGCATCGTTTTCAGTTTTGCAGCGCCTGTGATGCATTCTAACCTGGGATGGGAAGCACCTTCGATCAGTCTCTCTCTGTTTGGGTTTTGATGCCACACTCTCAGCCGACTTCTGCCTGCAAGGAGGAGCGGCGAACTCCGCCGTTTGAGTCTTTGAGCTTGGAAAAGAAGGCGAATTCTCACTGAGAGGGGAAGCAAAAAGGCTGCAGAAGGGCAAGGAGGGAATCTGGACATCCGCAGACCGCTGAGGTCTCACAGCTGCAGTCAAAGAGTTTGATCCTGGTGTAACACCGTCAGAGAGTGGGCTTGCAAAAAGGCTACTGAACGATCTTTTCACGGTTTTATTACTTTCAGATGAAAAATCTCCCTGATTTGCTGTGTCGCTGCTGAATTTTATGGAGGTTTTAGAAGAGTGATGTTCTAGTGTTGCAGGTTGGGCATCGGAATGTTTCCTTTTGAAGCTTGGAAGAATATTAGTGAGTTCAAAGTGATTAACTGCAACATCACCCGCTTCTCTTCTTTTCTTACATCCAATTACAGGTTCATCTGGAACAGCACCTCTTCCTTTGGAGAGATCCGGCTTCGGATGCTTCAGAAGACACGCCTGTCCTGCAAAGAGTTCAACGGGTTTAGTTCCTGCCAGCGAATCCTCGATTTCTCTGCTTCTGGAAGACGCAGACATCTCTGGACGATGCAATAACTTTTGTTTGAAGCAAGTTTTCTGCCCCTCCTTCTCGTCCCCAGATGTATGAGAGAGAACTGGTACGGAGTTTGGAGTCGGGCGGTTTTTCACTTCGAGACACGACAAGCTCTCTGGCAATGTTTGTCGACATCCATTCTCTATAACTCTGAGAGATGAACGTGGCTCCTCTATTCTAAAAGGAGGAGCTTGGATCTTTTCTGAAATGACATGAGGTGCGTAACATACGGTCCGCTCTCTAGGACGATCAGGTGTTTGGCTGTTAGAGGAATTATCTGCAGATTTACTGGAGCTGAAGACAGCTTCAGCTGAGTTGGGGGCTTTGGGTTGGTTTGGATGAGGTCTGTCAGAAGAAGTTTGAGGGTGAGAGGCAGATGAAGTATCCTGACTTGCGGGAGTTTTGGAGAAACTGAAGAAAGTTCTGGACAGCTGAGGTCCAAGTATGGCTTCCACCGAGTAGCAGACTGGCTCCTGTTGGTTCTGAGTGCTTGGTGAAGAGCTGGGAGGCTGGTTGGCGTCTGACGCACACTGTTCTGTAACATCAGGCTGCTGGAGGGGTTCCTTCTCAGCATCCGTGCTGTTGTAAAAGCTTGGCCTGGAAAATGAAAATGGATACAAGTTCAACCTGAATGATAACTCTCACTCTGCGGTTCCACGAAAAGGCGTCTAAAAGCCACAATCTTTAACCTATTTTAATTTATACACCACAAATCAGTGGCAGAAAGTGGCACACAGCTGTGAAATAAAAAAATGGCAAATGTTTTTTTTTTTTTGCAAACGTATAAAGTATTCACTTAGCATTATCCTGCCACCACTGTGTTTGACCATATGGTGTAAAATATTAAGTATTGCATCACACAGAGCATTTTTGCATTTATCTCATCTGACCAGAGCACCTTCTACCAAACGTCTGTCGACTCCTTTTACATTTTCTGATTTCTGACCCATTTCTGAAATTTTAATCAACTCAGTATTCATGTACTACTTCGTGTCATGACTTTTAAATCTCGTTTTTTAACACCTGAGAGGTTGAGAGATCAAATCTGGGTTCTTGTTTTCTTCAGCAGGTTTGGTCTCCTGTGCGTCCATCTGCTGTTCTGACTCCTCTTTATTTGTCTTTGCAAGTTGGTAAAAGGCTCTTTCTTGTTCCATGGCCTGGAGTGGGAACACATTAACCTCACTTAGATGTTACAGCACAAAGAAATGCACTTTAATGCTCCGGATTCCCTAAACAGCGGCATTACCAACCTCCTCCAACAGTTTTTCAGTGACGTCGTTGAGCGGCTCATGGGAGAACCTGCAGTTTCCTTCTTGCAAACAATTTCCTTTCTTGTGGAAAAACTTGCACGGAAACGACTGTGCTGCCGAGTAAAGGAAAACAAGAAAACTGTCCTGCCATTTCTGACAGTGAACTGTGCGATCAAACAAGAAATAGGTAAAAGGATATCATGCATGTAAGGGCAGCTCTGCCCGTTGATGCAGAATCCCCTGATGTAATATTTGCAGCCTTCTTTTATGATGTCGTTGTAACCTTGAAAATGCTCCAGCTGGCATTGATCCGCCTGCAAAGCAAAAAGTAATAAACAAAAAAAAAAACAAAAGCAAACAAAATAAAGACAAGTGAAGCATGAGAGTCAGGTATTCTTTGATCCTGTAACTTGTTAGGTTTTTATGGAGCAGACCTTAATGCATCGTCCGGAGAGAAAATGTCGACACACTAGACGCCCGTCCACCAACAGGGCGTTCTGGTCCTTAAACTCCTGGGTCATGAATTTTGGTCTCTCCTAAATGAGATCAAAGATGAGATGACCAACCAAATTTCTCATATTTTCTCTGAGCATATCACTGTCCACCTATGTTCACCTCCTTTATTGGTCTTGGGCCTCTATCATCATGATGCCGATTCTTCCCCTTCTTCTTCCCTTTATTCCTTTTCTTTTTTTTGCCAGAATAAGTTTGATAATTCTGACCGCTGCCGTTCTGCCTGAGGTTGCAAGTGGAGTTAAAGCTGTGGTTGTATTTCTGGGCTGGAGAAGAGCGCTCACTCTCTATGACCTGCTCCTGGCAGGGTTTGCTCCAGGAGGTAAAGTTGTCTTTGGACTGGAACTGATGAAATCTCTTTTATAAAAACGGAAAAAAATAAAAATAAAATATGACATAGTAAATGCAAAGGAAATTTAGAAACATATTTTGCTAATTAACTTGATAACAGGTTCATAACCTGCTCACCTCATAACATTTGCACATAACTTTCTTCAGGCATCTCTGGACTGACTTATTCTGAGTTAATAATGTCTGATAATGTGGATGCAGTCTCAACATCATTCTATAAAAGTAAACAGAATCCAATAAAAATGCAAACTGGCCTCACATTTAAGTACCAAGTGATTTGGTAAATGGGGGAGATCAGGGTCGACACAATAACTGCAAGCTGCCCAGGTATAGTGTTTAAAAAAACAGGCTCTTCCATCACCATGCTTCATAGTTGGTGCAGTGCGTTTGTGCTGATATATTAGTTTGCATCAGTCGAAAGCACACTGTGGTATTGTTTGCAAAAGAGACTAAAAGTCTAGAAATGACTGAAACATACCATGACACACTTACACAAATAAACCCAGGGCTTTAAATTGTTGTAGAGGTATTTACATTTTGGAGACAATCTCTTTAAAGAAAATGGGTTTTCTCCTTTCAATCAAGGAGTTTCAACAAACTGATCAAAGTTGTGCTCAAATGTTTTACTACAGATGTACATATTACAAAATAAACAAGTTTAAATAAGCAGTTTGATTAAAAACATGTAAATGACTAGGAAAAATGTACAAAAACACAAGAATGTCGATCAGTTACAGTAGCTAATGATTTATTTAGTTTTCTGCAACATTCAGCATCACTTGTCTTCTTATGGTTGACAAACTACATCTAAAGTTGACTTTAACGGATCTTAGTAAACTGACAAGTAACTTTAAATGTTTTAAGTAGTTCACCTTCTTGTACGAGCCGGGAATCTCCCACTGCGTTTTCCTTTTCCTCCCTCTCGAGCCATTCTCCGTTCTGTTGCTATGAAACACAGAGCATGCGCACAGATGCAGAGAACGCACTACCATTGCTTTATTCAATTTTACTCCACGACAATCAGCCGTTTTACCTGAATGTGATGTCAGATTCACCTGGGCTCCCCGCATCTTCAGTCATAGCAGACAGTCCAGAGAATAAGTTGGCAAAAGCCATTTTTTCCCCTCACGTGTCAGAACAAACTTCCCCAGCAGGAGCGTAACGCTGTAAAATGTCCCTCAGAAACACTACCTTAGTCTGACTGGGGTTGAAATATGAGCATTTATCACCTGCCCTCTGCAGATACTTCCATGCGCTTAATTTATGGCCATAAACAAACATAAATCTAATGAAATTGGTCGCGTACCTTCCTCAAGCCGATGTTTTCTTCTTTTTTAAAAACATCGGTACTCAGTTTACTGGTGTTTTATCGCCGCCTTTTGGCCCGGAGTGTTAATCAGGGAAAATTACATTTTAAAACAACAGATTAAAAATGCCAAAGTTACAGTAGAATATTCATTGAAAAAAAATGTATCAATATTTTCTGAAGAAATACTACACATAACTGTGTCTTTAGCTAGGTTTTAAATAATAAGTTCTTTTTTGGTTCTACAGGAGTTGGACTCACTGATTTAACCTCAGGGCAAAGTCCTGGAAATGGACTGTGATCTCTGGAGCAAAGAGATGTACCATCCAGTAACTGAACAATGAGTTCTATAAAGACAATTCAGCTTAAGATACTGATCCACTTAAGATTGTGTGACTCAAAAAAGAGACTGTTAAAAGTTTTCATCCCCTGAAGAATGTATTCCAGGTTTTGGGTTCAATCAAAATGTAACTCACAGTCCTAAATTCCAATTAAATCCAAGCTTTACATTTAATTCAGTCACGCTTTATGTGAACAGATAGGTTTTAATCTGAAACAGGACAAGGGAAGCTGAGGTGTAACATGAATTAATTTTAAACAAACAATAAAGTTAACCAAATAGTTTGTTTTAACAAGAAAGACATAAAGATAATTATTCTGTTTAACAGGAGTATCAGTCTGAAGTGGCCAATTTAAACAAATTTAAACTCAGCAATACTGAGAAGTTACCAGGCCTCTTTGCCATCACCATAATCTTTAGACAGTTTATAAGATTGAAATTGGGATTGAGCTGGACCTCTCAAAATGTTTAATAATAACAAACATATTAGTAAAATTAAAACTTTACTTTGATGCAAATTTTGCCTTGGGTCTAAATAATTGTGGATTTAATGGACCACATATTCAGATCAAAAATCAGGATGCAGTATTTTAAAGTCATGGGCACCACATTTTCTAGAGGTGAAATGGTACCTTTCAACATATAATGGAGCTGACTAGTTGCACAAAAGCTTGAAAATATAAATTGACTGTTAAAAAGTTTTACCTGTTCAAGAGATGAAAAAAAAAATCTAACAAATATTTTTGTTTTTTTGACTTTGAACTTTTAAAAAAAATCCTCATTGACAGATATTTTAGCAGTCAAAGGCAAAATACAAAAGCAACCTCTCAATCCGATTTCTTATCAGGTTGGAACAGTTTTAAATCAAGTTTAAATGTTTTTCTACTTTACTTATTAATCTATATGCTACACTAAAGCACAACTGAATGCTAGAAATTGATAATGACATGCTCCTTTATTTGAACTTTTCTTAAATCTAAAATGACCATATGCGTATGTGGAGTTTTAAAAATCTTTCAGAAAAGATCTTTCAAAAATCAGGCTACTGAGAAGCAAAAACAAAAGCTTTATTTCATCTATTTCCCAAAAACATCTGACAACCATGTTATTTCAAAAACACATTGAAGAAAGAAAGGTCAAAAGACGGTCAAAAAGGGTGAAGGTGTGAACCACTCAAGTCAGAGATGTATCTCTAAGTTGTTGTTCATTTTCCAAGTTCATTTTCTTCGTCGTGAGGATGCTTATTACTCAATATACCCACATTTCAAAGAAGAAGGCGGGTTGAAATCTGACCGAAACGCTGCTTTTAATGTAGCCTATTCTAAATGTTAGCACCTTTCTTATCTAAATGACCTAAAAGAAGAAAAAAAAGAGAGAGAGAGTGAGAGAGAGATTGCTTAATACATCTATGTATTAAGCTTACATGTATTAAGCATAATACATGTTCCTGCAGCTATGTCTAAATAGCTTCCTGCAGCACTAAAGCGAGACACTAAAGCGAGGTAGCCTCTTCCTGTCAGCTCTGACCTGTTCTGTGCTGCTGCAGCTGCACCTGCAGGCATTTCCTGTTGAAAACGGTCTCCAAGGACACACTTTCTTAAGTTGCTTTTTGTGTAACAAGTATGTATCAGACTTCAAATAAAAGTATTTAAACCTTGATTTTGTTGTTTCTTTAATATGTAATAAAAAGCAATGTTCTTTGGATATAACACAAAATATATATTGAGCTTCATTTAAACTTAAGAAATTATATGATAAGCTTTATACAAAAGTTAATCCTAGGACTTAAAAAAAAACTCTAAGCAGCTTTTTATGATAAAACTAAGCAAAATAAACATATAAAAAAATCTGAAAAAGATATATAATAAAAACATAAGAAAAAATATATGTTCACACTCATAAAAGTTTTGGCACCCTGATTAAGTTTGATGCTTCTGAGGTCAGGACTATTAGGGGAAATGAACAGACATGATTTCAATTCGACACGTAATTAATTAAATTAATACACTCAGCAGACAAACTCATCATCAGCAGGACTGATAAAAGGCTAGGCCTGCTGAAAAGCCGAGATACCAGCTGGACTTTGTTCTTCCACATGCGAGACAGGTGTTGTGCCGAAAAGTGCGCGCCTGTCGAGATTTCTTTTCTTCGTCGCGAGGACGCGCATTACTCAATACACCCACATTTCGATGAAGGCGGGTTGAAATCTGACCGAAACGCTGCTTTTAATATATTATAAATGTTAACATCTTTCTTATCTAAATGACCTAAAAAAGAGAGAGAGAGATTGCTTTGCGATGCGCGTTCCCGCGACAGGCCATGCAAGTCTCAGCAGGCATGCGGTTTTCGACGTGACATCTGTCCACGTCCGACTCAAAGTTCAGGTCACGCACTAAAGTTTCAGTGTCTCCTCTGAGAAGACCTGACTCCTGTTCGCACTGAGCACGTCTGAGCGACAGGATGAGACGCTGGGCCCTCGTCGTGCCCCTCCTGGTGGGCCTGCTGACCCTCAGAGCTGCAGGTCAGGAGGCTGGAAACCCAGAAGCCTCACCACCTCCACCGGGTCCACCCTCTGATGGCAGCACTCAGGCAGGGGACGAGAGCGAGGACTGGGGGCTGAACTCCCTCAGGGGAGGCTTTGAGGCGGTCAGCGGCTACTTTGACTCCATGCTGGAGTTCATGGGTGGAAAAGATGGAGTGTGCCAGTACCGCTGCAGACATGGTAAATCTGACCTGGATTAATGGAATCGCATATTTTGATTTAGGGTTAAGTAACACATGGTCTTATTGATTTTGTTTGAGTCAGCAAGCGTCTGTAAGATCTAACAGTACTTATATGTTGTTTTCCAAATACATTTATAGCTGAAAATTTTTTTTAAATAAAAATGTTAAATTAAGCCTTGTTTCAGACTATAAGTAAAAAATCTGTAACCTCTGCAAGACACACACACATATAACCTTTCAAATTGCCTTTACTGCCATATGGCATAGCTGATATTTTAGCTCTTCAAGACAGCAAAATTTTACTTCTAAGATCTTCCTCTATCAAAAATCTGTTTGTCCAAGCAAAACATTTTAATTACCACTTTACATTTTCTACATATTATTTTCTGATTTAAATGTATGACGACACATTAACATACATTTAGACATTTCCTGTTTTAGAATGAGAGTAACATTATTTTAAGTGACTCTTGTTATTTATTTTTTATTTTAAAATGGTTTTCCCTCTTCTCTTAAATGTGTAGGATTTACTTCAACTCTAAACGTAGAGTTGGAGCCAATATGTTTTTCTATATTGGCTCTGTTATCTGGGTGAGGCCCAGGAAACGGACTGTGGCCTCTGGGTAATAGGAGAGGGGTCATCCGGTCAATGGGGGACGTGTCAAATGTTTAGATTCTGTGTTTCTATGTGCAAACGTGGATCTATTTTAATCTCACAGGTATATTGTCCAGCTGGCTTCATGACCTACATCGAAATAATTTTTTTCTCTATTTTGTGTTGCAGGTAAAGCGCCTCTTCCTCGTCCAGGTTACAACATGCCTGAGCCTGATGGATGCAGATCATACTTCTTTGGCCTTCCTGTTCCAGATGGGGTAGGCTTTGTAGATAAAAGCAGGTTTCTGGGTTAGAAAAAAATCTATTTTATTCAATAATGCTTTTCTCATAAATTCTACATGTAAAATATTTATGTAAGGATAGCTGATTACATACATGAAATAATAACAGAATGAACTTGGATGTGACCCAGAGGATAAAACCTAATATCAAGCTCAAGCATATATATATATATATATATATATATATATATATATATAAAATCACCTGATATAAATTACATTTTTAGCTATTGGAGTTATGCTTAAGAGAAATTAATTTAATCAAAGAATGTCATAAAGTATATGACAACGGGGAACCGACGAGGTTCCCCGTTGTCAATCAGTGTTGCTTCCTAAGTGGACAGTTTGAATTCACATAAGTTTGATTTACTTGGAGTTATATTGTGTTAAGTGTTCCCTTTATTTTTTTGAGCAGTGTGTATATATATATATATATATATATACACAGACAACTGTGGGAGCCTGATAAAATTGTACAAAAAAGCATAATCGCACTGAAGATTTGAGAAAAATCCAATGATTAAGTTCCACATCAACACATTTGTTTTTCCCAGTACTATTCCATTCATGTGTAATTTTTTATTTTGTTTATAATTTAATTCTTGTAAATTCCCTTGAGAAAGTCAATTTGCGAAAACATATTTCAGATGTGAGTGGCATGACAGAAAAAACTCTCCCTAGTGCTTTAGTGACACAAAGACGTAGATTTACTATTAATAAAATCCTGTATTTTTCTAAAATTTTCAGTGTGAGGTTATATTGCTGCAATAAAACCTCGGTGGTTTTTGAAGCTACATGAAATCATACTCCCCTGTGTGTTTGTGCCAGATGGACGTGGGAATCCCAGCGATGACCAAGTGCTGCAATCAGCTGGACATGTGTTACGACACTTGCGGCTCCAACAAGTACCGCTGCGACTCCAAGTTTCGCTGGTGTCTCCACAGCATCTGCTCGGACCTCAAGAAGAGCCTCGGCTTCGTGTCCAAAGTCGAAGGTCAGTGGTCTGCATTTTCTTTATTGTTTAGTGAAGCTGTTTTGATTTATTTAACAACCTTTGCTGACAATCAACACATAGCTTATTAAAACGTGCCATCCTTTATTTAGCTAAATTGGAGCTAAATGCAGAAATTATGGGAAGAAGGAACTTAGGAGTAAACTTCCACTTGTAGTTTACCCAATGCAAGTGCATTTTCTTATAAAAAAAAGTTTTCTTATAAGAAAAATTGTTTTTTCTTATAAGAAAAAATAATTTAGTATCCATGGAAAAAATAAAATCTTTTAAAGTTATGAATTTTTTTTTAGATCCTTTTCAGTTAGTCAAGCATGGCTGACCGACTTCATGTTTGATTCATCTTTGTTGATGTGTGAGGTTGGAAGGCCTCTTTCCCATCACCCTAATTTTAGCTAACATCTATTAATCATCTATCAGATTCTGTTATGTACTGAATTGTTTAATAGTACTTCGTTTAGAAGAGTTACCAGTAGGTAAAAGTTTACTTTAAACCTCCAAGAAGCATAAAAATAAAAAAATAAATAACAGAACAATGTGAGAAACTGCTGAGGTCTGAGAGCAAAAGGTTGCTTTTTCCTTTTTACTAAGATCATATATCTCCTGTATTTATTCTACATATAAATCACTGCAACTTGTGGCAGACAACATGTCTTCAGTTTTCTGCGCTAACCACGGCTCGTTTCATCCTCAGCGTGCGAGACAGTAGCCGACACCTTGTTCAACACAGTTTGGACTCTGGGCTGCAGACCCTACATGAACAGCCAGAGAGCGGCCTGCTACTGCCCAGGAGAGGAGAAAGATGAACTGTAAACCATGGACTTGTTGCTATTCCACAAGAGCCACAGGGAAAGCACAGAGACGTATTTGATGGTGTAGTGTTTAATATGCCAATGACTGCTTGAGTAATTTATTTGAACCTTCTTGTCTTTGTTTTCCTAAAAAACTAATTATTCAGCAAAACGTCAGTATTGTTTTGAGCGCCATGTGAGATGACTTTGTTTCAACATGAACTCTTATGGATCTGTGAAGAGCTTTCATGTTATAACCCATAAATAAGTGTTAAATATGTGCGTAAAATAAAAATGTAAAAATTCAGATGAGAGTTTCATTTAATAACTGATGCTTTCATTTATTACCTGGAGCCGTCAGCAACAACGGTCTGATCTATTTGAGGTAAATAAAGGGGGGGGGGGGGCAAGTAATAAAAAAATGACATTTTTTTCCTCTCCTCCAATTACTCTGAGTACAGTTGATTCATTTTGAAACAATATGCTCCACCAGGACATTTTTCCTGTTTTAAATCTCAACCAGAAAATTGAATTTCCTACTGTTTTTCTAATGGAAACCAAAATATTTTTGACACAAACCTATAGTCCTGATCACTTGACATTTTATTCTGTCTCATATGTTATACTGCCTACAATCCAGTATGCACTCAAACAAGTTAACCCCCTCCACATCTTTTGCAAATTTAAATTTACACTGGAGGAGCACAATGCCAAATATAAACCTACCTCCTTCTGCTGTTAAATGCATTAAAAAAAAGCTTTGTGAAAATACAAACTTCAACGTGTTACACTGAACACCAATAAAAAGTCCATCCATCCATTTTCTTCCGCTTATCCAGGGTCGGGTCGCGGGGGCAGCAGCTTCAGAAGGGAGGCCCAGACTTCCCTCTCCCCAGCCACTTCTTCCAGCTCCTCGGGGGGAATCCCAAGGCGTTCCCAGGCCAGCTGAGAGACGTAATCTCTCCAGCGTGTCCTGGGTCTTCCCCGAGGCCTCCTCCCGGTGGGACGTGCCCAGAACACCTCACCAGGTAGGCGTCCAGGAGGCATCCTTACCAGATGCCCGAGCCACCTCAACTGGCTCCTCTCGACGTGGAGGAGCAGCGGCTCTACTCTGAGTCCCTCCTGGATGACCGAGCTTCTCACCCTATCTCTAAGGGAGAGCCCAGCCACCCTGCGGAGGAAACCCATTTCGGCCGCTTGTACCCGTGATCTCGTTCTTTCGGTCATGACCCAAAGCTCATGACCATAGATGAGGGTGGGAACGTAGATCGACCGGTAAATCGAGAGCTTCGCTTTTTGACTCAGCTCTCTCTTCACCACGACGGACCGGTACAGCGCCCGCTTCACGGCAGACGCTGCCCCAATCCGCCTGTCGATCTCCCGCTCCCTTCTTCCCTCATTCGTGAACAAGATCCCCAGATACTTAAACTCCTCCACTTGAGGCAGGACGACCCCCCTGACCCGGAGAAGGCACTCTACCCTTTTCTGGCTCAAGACCATGGCCTCGGATTTGGAGGCACCGAGCCTCATCCCGGCCGCTTCACACTCGGTCGCGAACTGCTCCAGTGAGAGCTGCAGATCACGTTCCGGTGAAGCCAACAGGACCACATCATCCGCAAAAAGCAGAGATGCGATCCTAAGGCCACCAAAACGGATCCCCTCAACACCTCGGCTGCACCTAGAAATTCTGTCCATGAAGGTAATGAACAGAATCGGTGACAAAGGGCAGCCTTGACGGAGTCCCAATAAAAAGTAGTGAAGAATTTTACTTTTATAGGGATAGAAATCTGAAATGTGTGGCTTGCACATGTACTTTGTACCCTTAAGTGAATATTTGCTGAGGCAATCTTAATGTAGTTACAGATCCAATTATCTGGGTTTAACTTGATTCACATGTCCCTTAGTAAAAAACAAAACAAAACAAAAAAAAAACATAAAAAGAATTGGAACCAAAAAAATCATTCTACAATTAGTCAGCAATTATTGAGTTTAAAGAGACACGCCTCTCATTTCCCACATACTTAATACGTTTTTCTGTCCATTGCTAATTTTTTGACATCCAAAGTCAAGAGAAAGTTATATAACGTTTCTCCTTTTTAAAACATTCAGCTTATTGTCTGGCTGTACAGGCAAGCTCCACAGACCAACTTTGCCCTCGGAGTTTTACGCTAAAGTAGTGAAGACTTTTAGAAGTAGCACCTCAAAATGACAGTATAACTAAATAAATCAAACATCCACAATCATTTAAAACAGTATTTAAACATTTTACTAGGGAAAACCAGACAAACTAAAAGACTCTGGGCAACAAAATAAGGTTAACTATAACAGAACCAGCAAATAAATGTTAGAACATAACATAATTAGTGGCGACAAAAGTAAAAACCTTGATATAAACTAGGAACAACTTAAGAAAGTAAATTCTTCTGAGGAAGTTTTCATTTACTTGTGGCATTTGGAGGTGGATTCAGCTCAAACAGGGAGTAGCAGAATGTTTATGTAAACCTGAAATGAAGGTCAGTGATCCACGGGGGATGTGAGAGTTTCTACAGATCCCTGAAAGCAAAGAGAACAAACAATTAAAAGTTGCATTATACTGTATATACATTTACATTTCTCTACATAAGAGATCCCCTTGTCAAAGTTTGCCTAGAATGGGAGGCTTGTTCAAAGGTTAAATGATGAGTTTAAGCATGGCAATTCTCAGTGTTTTTCTAGTGGTGGAACTTGTTTAACATTCTTAATTGAGTTACATGTAAAATGTATTTAATTGCATTTTAATATAAAACCATATAGACAAAAACAGTGATTAGCTGCAGTAAATTTTAGCCAGTTAAAATCGCCATAATCCATGAATCAAATTTGATCTGTTAAAACTCCCGTTGTTTTTTTATGCATCAGATAAAAAAATAAATAAAACATTAGTTTCGTTAAAGTCAGAAAATATTAGGTTTTTTAAAATTATGGCAACAGTTTTAAAAAAAAGGGAGGATGGGGGGGATTGACATTTCAGAATCCCAAGACAAAAATGAAATTAGTCATCTCTGCAACACATTAACCTCCAATTAAAGGAATAGTTTTAAACTGCTGAATTTCAGGTTAATTACTATTTGGCTCTGAGAGGTCTGACTAACTTTCCACTGTTCATGGAAAAGGTTAAGAGGAAAACACGCAGAGCATGAACACATAGCTTTCGATGTTACTTCTAAGCAAATTAATACTCAAATTAATAATCTAAAGTACTTTGATATTTTGTAGAATTTCACACACACGTCACCTTGAGCAACACAATCTACTAGAAACCTAAATATAGAGATGAAGTGGCATTAACTTTGAGCCAGTAAAGCCATGAAAGAAAATACAAGCACACAACAGAGCTGGAAATGTAATTTACTTACATTAAAGGAGCTCAGAGTCCAGGGAGTCTGCTGATGGCTTGATGCTGGAGCTGGGTTGTGTCAGCAGCTTCGCTTTCCGGTTAAACTCCAGAAGCTACAAAAAGATTTTGCAAATACTTCACATCAGTGGTTCCACAGCAGTAACTGGACATTAAATACAAAAATAAAGCAAATAATAAAAAAGAATAGTAAAAAAACCATCAAGTTAAATCAGCTCTACTTTAAATTTTCAAACACTTGTGGTGTTTTGGTCCGTTTGTTTGGTTCAGACCAAAAGCGGACTATATCTTTTACATTTGGTGCAGTTCGTTTTCGCGTTCTGCTTTTTTTGCAAGCAGACTATAGTTTGTAAACAAAGCCAGGCGATTGGCGATCATTGCTCTCATTGGACAGACATGACATAAAGAAAGAAGAAGAAAGAAGAACATGGAAGTCCTCCACGCTCCTTTTCTGTTACCCACATTTGTGCTGTTATTAGAGCAGCAATATGAATGTGAAGAGCAGCTCATTCTATGGTATTTATCACTTGTAACAACTTTTATAATATGCGCTTTTCTCTGGTTATTTATAAAATATAAAAGGATGTAAAATAACAAAATCGAGGAAGGAACCTTCATCCTTTAGAAATTTCGATTTTATACCCTTTAAATAACATGAGAGAAAATATAGAAGAAAAAAATTCACACTCTGTATTTCAGTATTTGTCCAGATCTGGAATACTTCGGGACAAAGTTGGGAACCTTGATATGAGAACTTCTGCACCAGAAAAACATCTACACTAAATGTTTCTCTGGTGCCACACATGATTTAATCGAATGTGTCATTAAAACGCTGCTGTACATCATGATAGCAGGCTGAGAAGGTAAATCAATCTGTCAAATCAGGTGTGCTGGACCAGACAGACATCTTAAAAATGCAAGACTAGGGCTGGGAACCACTGATCTAAGGTATAATTATCTGATGGATAGTTTGGAATACTTCTGAAGAAGATTAATGGAAATCTGTCAGTGCAATTGAAAAAGGTAAAAAAAAAAAAGTAAATTTACCTTTTCCCTCAGGTTAGCCTTTATTTTCTCCTCTGTAAGGTGACGTTTCTTCTCTTCTGTTACCTTGGCTATCTTATCAAGAGTCTTACCCTGTGACGGTGTGGAGCTTAAGGTCTTAGAGTTGATGGTTTTCTTCCCTGCAACTCTGTTATCGATAGCAGCGGTTTCTGCAACATTTTTTCCCATAACAACCGTCTCTGCAGCCTTTTCTTTCATAGCAACCGTCTCTGGGGTTTTGTTCTCCGTAGAAACTGTTTCTGAGGCTTTTTTCTCTGCAGTCAATGTCTCTACAGGTTTTTTCTCAAAAGACTTTTCTACAGTTCTCTTCGGTGGCAAATTTTGAGTTGAACTTGCAGATTGTTTTCTCTTCTTTTTTTTATGAATCTTTCTTTTCAACTCCAACAGACTCCGCTCCCGATTCATTATCCATTGATTTCCCGTCACGCTGCTTGCAGAAGATGGTGTAGTATTGATGACCGTGAGGCAACGAGAACCAGAGGGTTCGTTGCTCTGGCCTTCACTCCTAGACAAGTCTGGATTCATGAACAGCATGAAGTCATTAACTGAGATTTGTCCAGGTTGGTTGGGAAGCCTCATATCTCCCAATACCGAGTGCCACTGTGAACGGGACGGCAGCGCATGACTCTGATTTGGATCAAATACCCAATTAGAGTTCATAGCACTGTTATAGGCATTGTAGTAGTTCATATACTGAGCATATTGGTACAAACTGTAATCGGTATATGTGGAAGGAGCACCGTAAGGAGAAGGAAAAGGATGCTGCTGGTTTCTGTAACTGGGCCTCTGGGCGTCTTTACTGGCCTCAGTCCTGCTGTGCCGCTTCCCTCCGTCTCTGCCTCTGTCATGAGAACGTCTATGTGCATCTCTGCTGCGAGAGCGCCGACGCCGGCGGCCCCGAGGGCTACGACTACGGCTTCTAGAGGCATATCTAGAGGAAGTTGAGGAGGAAGAGGAAGAGTAGAAAGACGACGACGACGAGGATGAGGAGGAGGAGCGGGACCTACTGTGTTTTTTATGGGACAGCGTACGCTGACTTTCCTGTTCCATCCTGCTTTCGCTCGTCTCCCTACCTTCATTCTTCCTTCCATACAGCCTCTCCTGAGTGCGATCTGTTAGTTTTGTCAATTCCTCCACGTCCAGATTCAAACCCAACGTTTTAAGAATGCTCTGCACTTGTTTCTGCTTCTCATCTATTCCCAAGGTTTCCTTTTCCTCTTCCTTCTTCTTTTTCACTTCAAGGGCAAGCTCTGGTTGACTACCTGAGTACAAACTGCTCCTTTTTTTAACTTTCTTTACATCAACGTCTTCAGGCGAGGACGTCTCTTTATTGTCATTTTTTGATTTCACACTGCTGATCCCACTGCAGCCTGGCAGCGAGAGTCCAGTGTCGGACTTTTGGTTTTCACTCTTGGGGGCCTTTTTCAAACAAGAGGGAGAGGTTTTTGGAAGATCATCTACCTCATCTTTGATCATCTTACTGAGCTTGGTGATGTCCAGTCCACTGTTGAGCAGACTCACAAAGCGCTCAAAACCCTTGTTATAACTGCTCTTGCTCTTGAGACCTCTGTTCTTCTCGCTCTCACTTTTAAGAGTTTTACTGACACCGCTCTCTGGCTCAGAAGCTCTATCGTCACTGTTCGTGTGCCCAGAACTTCTGTTTGCACCGCTATCGGACTCAAAATTTGGTTTCATGCTGCCCTCGCCTTCAAGGATTCGATCAACGCTGCCCTTGCTGACGCTCCTCTTGGTTTCAGAACTTCTGTCGAGAATCTTTTTAATCCCAGAACCTTGATTCGCACTGCTCTCGCGGTCACAAACTCTGTGGACACTGCTCTTGCCTTCAGAAGGTCTGTTAAGGTTGTTCGCGTCCTCAGAACCTCCATCAGCTCCGTCTTTACAATCAGAACTTCTTCTCTTGACTTCAGATCGTCGGCTGATGGCACTCTCGAGGTCTGAGCCTCTGTCAACACTTTTCTTGTGCTCATAAGCTCTGCTGTCACCAGTTTTGCCCTCATTGCCTCTTTTTGGACTTGTCTTGCAGTCAGAATGCTTGTCGACACTTTTCTCGAGATCAGAATGTTTGTTTTCACTTTTCTCGTGGTCTGAATGTCTGTCGGCTTTGCTCTTGCTCTCAGATTTTCTGCTTGCACTGCTCTTACTCTCAGAATGTTGCCCCGTATGCTCAGAACCTCGACTGGCTCTGCTCTCGCCCTCGGGACTCTTGTTGGTACTGCTCTCCTTCTTTGTTCTATGAGGGTCGCTGTGGCTGGGAGGAGTTAGCGACATGTCAGGGATCTGAAAAAACATTTAAGACACACAACAGATTAAATATGAATTTAATCTGGGAATAATATACCAAGTACGGGTGTGCAATGTGGACTTAAAAGTTTTATTACTATATTTTCTGCTGCTATTGTGATAATAACATAATTGACGATCAGATCTTCCACAAACTAATTTCCTTGCCAAACTTGAAATATTTGATAAAAACTTCAATTGAAGTTGGACATACCATATTATCCTGAGCTAACCATTTTGGTTTATCTTTAAACAGCTCTGATAAGTACAAAGAGGGAATTCAGAGCAGAGTCCAAGTAAGTGACGACTATCAGGCCGACCATTTTTAATACATTTATGACGCAAGCTATTTGCCCACATACAATTACAACCCAAGATTAAACGTATCCACCAAACCTCTAGTATCTTAATTTTTGGTTTTCATTAGATCCAAGTTATAATAATAATATAAAAAAATGTACACAATTAAACACTCTACAAATGCCAGTTTCCATATAGAAGAAAAACTCTTACAGGATGTACCGTGGTGTTCAAGTTGGGAGCAGCTCCTTTGTTGAGAACACTGAGTAAGCGCTCATATCCCTTGCTTGTGGTGCTCTCCTGCCTTTCAGGGGAAGTAATGCTGCGGCCAGGAGGCAGCAGAGGGACGTCAGGACCCTGTGAATCATCCCACATTCATAAAAATGTATAAAACAGTAGTTAATCTGGCAATAAGTAAGCTAACATTTAGCAGGATAGACAGTTCTTTAAGTTTTTGTCTCTCTCTCTTTTGTCTTTTCAGAGATTTGAGGTGCTCCAACTCTCCCAGTGTCACAGTATTTTAACGTAATCTGGAATCGTGTTCAAATACGTTTATCAATAAAACTTGATGAAAAACAACATTATTCTGTATGAACAATTCTTGTCCTTTTAATGGTGCTGTAAAACATAGCCATTATAGATTTCTCCAGTTTTTGCATCTTTGTCATGCTTAATTGTTTCAGATCAAGCGTATTTTAACACTAGATGAAGATAAACCGATTAAACACATAAACAGTCCAGTGGAATGAAAAAGCAACAATAGAAGAAATCTTTAAGGGGCAAACATTTTTTCACAGCTCTGTAAGTGAAAACCAACACAATGTACCGTTTTTTTCATGTTAGGGACTGCTGCTGCTACTGTCTTGAGAGCAGTGAGTAAGTGCTCGTATCCCTTGTTGGTGGTGCTCTCATCCTCCTCCCGCTGCTGCTTTGCAGGCGAAGTAATGGTGTGGTCAGGAGGAGGCAGAGGGTCATCTGAAAGCTGAGAAACATCACACACTCATCAACATCGAGAAAACAAGAAATTATGTTCACCTTTTCGGCTCGGACGTATCTTTTAAGAGCAGTCAAGATAACACATCAGTCGAGTTGAGGTTGTTGGGCGGCCAGGGAAGTTACATTTCATGTGCTTCATTCATTCCATCTGTTTTGGGAGTCATTTTCCACTTTAAACACAGTTATATGAATTCAAAGTTAATACCAGTACTACCAATAACATTGAAACATCCCCACAGCATGAGGCTGCCATCATCATGCTTTGCTGTTGTTGCAGCATTTATGGGTTTTCAAGCTTTAGAGTAAAACTAGAGTCCTGGTTAAGCTCTAGACTGGGAATTTGCTTTACATATTTTACCACATTTACGCATCACTGTCCTCAATTGGGGTTATTAACATTTCTATTCAGATGCATATTTTTATTGTTTACCCAATGCATGTAATAGCCCTTGTTATACGTTTGACATTCTTTATTTATTTATTTTTTTGTTGATGTGATGTCGATGTTACATTTTAACATCTATGTGCATACGGCAGATATACCATGTTTTTCAGGTTGAAGTCGGCTCCTCTGTTGAGCACATTGAGGAAGCGTTCGAAGCCCTTAGCAGCGTTGCTTTCCTCTTTGGCCGGCGAAGCAACAGCCCGGGAGGTGAGAGGTGGAGGAACATCAAGGATCTGTCAAACATCAGGCATGCATCAATAATACAAACACATTGACAGCGGGAGAAACACCAACAGCAATTTTATTAGCTTCTTTAAACAATCCTTCCAGAACAGGTTTCTGTGAAGAGATGGGAACTACACATATAAATTCATATTATGGTAGCACAGCTGGATAATAAAAGCAGATGTGAAAAATTCTAAGAAGACAAAAACAATTTTTAAATCCTTTTTGGTCTGTCAGTTTGTTTTTGAAACGGCTAAAAAAAGCGAAATCTAAAACATGCAACTGTGTATATACACTATATATTTTTGTCAGGTTGTGCATAATTTCCCCAATTAGTGAATCACAAGAGAAACATATGCAAGATGACTAATTTTATTGTTAAGGTTAACAGTTATATTCTGATTTCAAATCCATTATCCTCGTCTATACATATACTACATTTTTAGAAGGTTTTAGATCATTTTAAATGCATGTTTTGTAATCTGGATGGGATTTCTTTCTGTTGTATTTATAAAACGTTTAATACAAACCTTCTCTCTGTTGGGCGGTAAAACACCAGGGTCCCTGAGTCTGCGTGCCTTTAATGCCTTCACTCTGAGCTTCAGTGGATGGTGCTGCTGCTTCACTTCATTTTTTCTCAAAACTGCAGCTTTTGCTTTTAGTTTACATAACTTAACCTGGCAATCAAAAGATACAAGTAGAAGATGTAATAATCACTGCTTGAATTCATTACAGATATTCTCTCATCCAAACCAGATCAAAAAAATATGTATTTTTTATAAATACTCCTTAGCAAGTGGCATCTCAAGAATATGGTCTTTATAGCAATAAAAAAAACACTTTTTTGGAATCCAGCAGAACTACCAACTCTAATTAATCATGAAAACTTAGCCTTTTAAAGTTACACACAGTCTAAGTTTTTCAAAGCAATTTATTCTAAGATTCAGTAAAACATATGTATGTATTTAAACTCGTACTTCAATTTTGATTGAGTTAGGTTTAGAGAACGATGTCAACTATAAACTAAAAGTTGCCTGTCTAATTTTTATCTTTAAAAATCATTACAATAATAGCTTATATATTACTTAAAACCTAGGGTTAGCACATTAATACCAAAATAAGTATGAATTATGTATGTAACTTTTATCAAAGTCTACTCAGATCTGCACATAAAACTTTATGGACTTTACCTTGGAGAAAAAGCTGAATGAGCGTTGCTGCAAGATCTCTGTCACCCTGTCTCGAAGCGATTCAGGATTGTAAGCATCAAACTCCTGGTCATCTGGAGAATCTGGAGTCTTCACAATCATCTCAATTGCTTTGATGGCGATGTTGGTTTTCTTATGCATAATCTGCTCATGTAACTCCTGAAGCTCTCGCTTCTTTCTCGCCAACTCAGGATCTTCCTCATCCTCTGAGTTGAATGGGTTTCCGTCTGGGTCTGGGGAGTTCTGGGATGGGGAACTGGGTTCCTTCCAGGCTACACCACCGCTGTGAGGCTGAACAGCAGTGTACATAGGGCGTGTTTGCCAGTGATCAGTAATCCTTGGGACTCTCTCTATCCTGTTGATGTTGACAAGCCTCTGTTGATCTGGCTCCAGCCTTTGAGTAGGAAAACTCCATGCATTGTCACGTGTATCCATCGTACAGTTTCACAGTTTACAGAGGCTCTATGGACATAAAACATACATACACACGTTAAACAGGGTACTGAAATCACGACCCCACAGGTAAACGCTCAAAACAGAATAATTCACTTTAGCTAGTGACACCAAAACACTCGAGAATTAGCGTTTAAAAGCCTAGCTTGGTGGAACGGTGTTTGACTTAAGCAGATATAAAAGTATAACATAATTAGATTCTAGTTCAAATACAGGCAACGGAAAATTGGAAATGATTAAAAAGTGTTTACAGAGAGGATAGCATAGAAGCTAACAGGTTTACCTTCTGTTGGAAAACCGTCATCTGCGACACAACCGAATAGCTGTTTTTATCAAAAACATAAATAAAGTGAGCTCCAAAAAAGCTTGCTGTGACAATACGTAGACGAAATCAACCTTCTTTGGTGGAAAAAGGTTTGGTCAAAATAAATCTGCCATAAACTGTTCTTGAGAGCAAAAGAACAGTATCTTTAAGGCGTTAAAAATTATGAGAATTGTTCAACAGCGCCACCTGTGTGGTGGAGGACCACCACTGCAAAAACACGTTGAGGAGATACCTAAAGGAAAAAATATTCGTTGTCTGAAACGGAAACTTATATGAGCTAAATGAATACATCGGTCATTTTAGAATCAGGAAAAAGTCAACTAAACCCTTCCAGCTGTTAAAACTACATAAATACAAAATCTGTTAACAACCCATAAACCCGTCATAATTTAAAAATGTTTTTAAGTGAAAGCAAGACAAAATTTACCTCAACTCTGTAATACTACACAGTAAACAGACACAGATTTACCTGAGAATAACTGATTCATAACATTACAATTTGTGTGTTTTTAAAGACAAAATGTCAGTTAGAATGAAATGATAATAAAATACAATACAGAAGACATTTACTTCAAGCAATCAGAACTAAAGATGATTTAACAAGATTTTCAAGTGAGCGAGGAACTTTTTTTTTTAACCCAGAAACTGCTTTTACATCATATTATTTTACATTATGGTTGCATTAAGCTGGCAAGGCCCAACAAACTTAAATGACCATAGCAATAGCAGTAAAGTAGGATGCATATTTCAAAAAACATATTGTACAAAAAAAAATGGGAAAAGTGTATGTATACTTGAAAAGTGAATGTATAAATAAAAAAAAAAGTTTCCTGTTATTCTTAATATTGTACCAAGTGTACACACCAATCAGGCACAACATTATGACATGATAGAGTAGTGGATAAGCATGAAGATGTTATCAGCATATCCTTTAAATCCTGCAAATTATAAAACAAGACCTTAAAAAACAGATAGGTAGGACAACTTGAACTTGTTGCAATCCTGCACCAAATTTGCCATTTGGGATAATTAAGCTGCTGAAAGAAATCAAGGCAATCTATCAACGTCAAGTGTACACTGATTGCTACAATGCTAAGTTAAGTTGCATGTACGTCAAAGGAACAGCCCCAAAGAATCACAGTGCCTCAAATGGTTGTGTAATTTCTATGGTGCATCTTTTATGACTGAGGTAAGCAGAGTACCGCCACCTGGTTATCCACGTGATGTAAAAAAAAAAAGTGTTTAATCAGATCAGGCCAGCTTGTTTGATTATAATACAGCGTATTTCTATTGCTCTTGCTTCCATTATTTCTGCAGCCATGATCAAGGATTAGCGTTGGCACCCTAGATGTTCTGGGGTCATACAGTTCCATATGCAACAAACTGCGAAACACTAATCAGACTGAAACCTTTCTACCAGAACCAGTATCAACTTCTTTAGCAATTTAACTTTTATATGGGATTAGGCAAGACAGCTTTTGCTTGTTGCCAGTCTCTACTTCTGCTTTCAACCACATTTGAATAAGAAATGTTTGTGGAAACTGCATAATTTTTAAAATCTTGACAATGGTAAAAATAGCAAAATGGACTAAAAATTGCAAGACCGTATTGTTATTAAAAGAACACCCACTTTCACTGCATAAAAAAAATTGTAATAAAAGAACAATTGCTTCAAAGTTTCCTTTGAATAACTTTTTAATGTTGTACACTTCATATTATTAAACAAGTGGCAACTACAAGCACACAAATAATGAGGTAAACCTGACAATTCAATAATCTGTCTTTATGTTAACAAAATCAGTCCAAAAAAAAAAAGGAAATATATGCATGCAAAAGAACATTTTTCTAAGCCAGAGTTGGACTCGTGGCAGAATTCAGAATTTATTAACTTTGGATACCAAACAGATGTCAATTGTTAGGCACTAAACTCAACTGCTGGTTCAGTTATGATAGATGTCCAGTATTTATTCTCTTTCATCAAATGCAATAATGTGTCATTCCTAGGTGGAAACGATGACTTCAAGCAAAATCTATTTACTTTATGACCATGAACTGAACAGTTTTATTTTTATTTTTTACAAATTACCTCCAACCAGGTCACATTGTTTGTTTTGTGCATTTTACAAAACAAATAAGAAAAAGCTACAAACTATGTCTATTTCAGTGTTTTCCAAATAATAAGAAAAAAGCATATAAGCGATGACATATCACACTTACTTAATAACCTGCAGGAAGCGGGGCCTTCCTTGCGTTCTTGATATTTGCTTTGTTTTCATGGCCAGTTGAGCATCTACGTTTGTTGGATCGGAAAGCTGCAGGTTCGGTGGGAATGACGGTCTCCCCTGAGGGAGCAGCGGAGGAAAGACATTTGGAGGTGGAAAGGGAGGATGAGGGAGCATGGGATTCACATGGGGAAGGAAACTTCCTGGTCCTGCAGGAGGCGGGAAAGGAAGCGGAGGTGGAGGACCAGTCAGGTATGACGGTGGTGGATGGTTGATGGGAGTATACGGTAGCCTTGGAGGAATTAGAGACATCAGTGCCGGAGAAGGTTGCCTTACAGCAGGGATAGGTATGGAAGAAACATTCAGTACAGGGATGCTCTTCACTGTGCTTACTTGACTCTCCTCACTGCTCTGACCATCCTCAAAAATCCTCCTTTTTAACTCTGAACTGCGTTCAGATCGCTGCAGGTCTGCTTCGTCCCTTGGATTGCTTAAGGAGTCTCTCCTTGTATAAAAACTTTGATGTGGTTGGCTAAAACTAGAGCTGCTTGACGACGATCTACTTCTGCGTCCCTCGGTGAACATCTGTCCAACGCCTCTTTCTCTACTTAATCTGCGGCCACGCTCGTTATCCCTCTTACCATAAAGACGTTCCTGAATTCGATGGGACATTTGACCGAGTTCCTCCAATCCCAAATCCACGCCGATAGCCTGCAAAACATCTTGCATTTGCTTGCGCTTTTGCTCATCTTCAGGTGTCATAGTCGTCTTTTCCACCGAAGGGGATTTGCTGCCAACAGACACGACATTCCTGTCTGGACTAGCGGACCGATGATGAGGAAGCGGAGATGTCGACCTGAGGGAGCCCTTGCTTTCGTTCCAGTAGCTGTTGTCTTTGTATGATTTCTGTTGCCTCTCAATGCAACTGGGAGACCACTGTTGATCTGCAACTTTCACAAAAGACCTCGGAATAATGGGCCCATCACACTGTGGTGTAGGGCTCTGACTTACTATCTGAGTGAGAACGTCAACATTCACGCCTTTGTTGAGCACTTCAAGAAAGCGTTGGAAGCCTTTGGACGACTTGTCGTCAGGGAGTGCGGCTCTCTGTGGAGGGGCGTCGCTTTTAAAAGACTGATGGGAAACATAGAAGCCACAACTTCAGAATTCAAAACATTGTTTCAAGAATGAGGCAGAGATTCTGCTGACGTTTTCTGATCACAGCGAAATTAATAAGAACTGCAGCAATCTTTCTGTGTTTAAAGTTGTCAGGCAAGGAAAAAAAATAGGAACTTTATATTTTAGTGACAAAAACGTAAATAGTGCTGTTTTACATTGCATATCAGGAATCACATGTCCTATAAAATGAACACATGAATAAAACCAGAAACTGGCCTTCCAGTCTGCGTGTTACTCCAATTTAACTCGCATGAAAGCATAGATTTGATTAGTTATCTGGTAGAGACATACCAGAAAAATTTAAAGACAATTATCACATAAAGACAATTACAAAGTCAGCCTTCTGTCAGAATAAAATCATGTCTTCTGATAGAACATTTCGAGGATTAAATAACTAACGTCTCTACAAAACGTCTCGAGAAACTCAACCATGTATTTATCTTTAGTCACACTGAATACTGCAACAGTGTCCTCACAGGCCTACTTAAAAAATAATAATTAAGACAGTTGCAGCTGATCCAGAACGCCGCTGCTAGCATTTTCACTAAAACCAGGAAGATAGAGCATATCAAACCAGTCCTAAAGTCCCTACACTGGCTCACCGCAAGCCAGAGAATAGACTTTAAAATACTGTTGTTAGTTTAGAAATCACTGAACAGCTTGGCACCAAAATACATTATACAGCTGCTGTCATATGAATCTTCCAGATCACTCAGGTCTTCTGGTTGTGGTCAAAAAGCTAAAGTGAAAAAAAAAACACCTAAGAAGACAACGTACCTGTCCACTGGATCCATTTAGAGGCACCGTGGTTCTGCTTTCATAATATTCATCATAATACCCAGATGTCGAGGGGTTGGGTATTCTCTCTCTTCTCTTGGCTTGAATCTATTACATATTTGAACATTTTTACTCATCAAATAAACTTAATTTTAAATGTAATGTCTGTCAAAAGCATTAAAACTCACAACTGACCTTTGTAGCGTCGTCTGGTGAGAGGGTCTTCTCTAGCAAATACCCAGGTCTCCTATTCTGATAAGCACTTCCTTCAAAACGATCAGATGAATCTCTGTCACAGAAATCCTTATACTGGTATTTGTGAGGCAACTCTTCACGTTGACTCCTGGATCTGGAATATGGTGACATTTTCCTGTATCTGGCATCATCTTCATGTGACGACGAATATCCTATCTGCTGGTTACGTGAAAAACTTGCTGGTGACAGCCTGTGAGCTTTCTCTGGGGAATCCCGTTTATATCTATAATCCACATCACCTTCTTCTGTTTGCCTTCGCCTTTTCACTTCAGGCACATCCCAACCAGGTGGGGACAAAAGCCTCCTCTCCGGGCTCTTTCTACTCCACTCTCTGCTTACTGAATCTGAACTGCAGAGTGTTTTAGGAGACAAGCTGTAATCTTGACTTTTGCTCAACCTGGTAGTGCTACCGTGTCCTTCGCTGCTGTATTTATAATAAGAGGCCCGAGGAGTATTACTGCAGAAGTCGTGCCTGTCTTCCCGTCTGTCATCGTAATCATCCCACTTCTGTCTTGAATTTCTGTCACCATCCTGCCGCCTGTAGCTGTAGTCAGATCCTTGTGAATACATCCTTTCACATTTAAGGCTAAAAAGAAAGGGAAAAAAAGAAAGGTTATTTTGTGTCTCGTGAACCATTTCCATCTATATTAGACCATTATTCTTTTGAAAGGCCAAATGGAGGCCCTTTGGGCAAAGTACAACAGATTTCCATTCATATCCTGCTCTTGATACCTTGCACTAGCAAAAGAAGAAAAAGCAAAAAGGCCCACAACATGATAGACCCTCCACAGTTACTAACAGTGGTCATATGGTGAATGTCCACAACCCATTCATCGTTTTGCTGCCCACATGGTGAGTCGTCTGCTATAAGCTCCACATTAGTCTCATCTAACAAATTATCCTTATTAAGGGCTCCAGTCACACATTGCACCTAGTTGAAATGTAAGATAAAATTGATTGAAGTTGACCAATTCTGTCAGTTCATAAACAGAATAACCGGTTGTCATATCTCGAACTATACGGTAAAATATGCAAGAAGTGTAGAATAACCAAGTCCGTTCACCACCATTGTCAATTAAATGGTCCAAATTTCTTACGAGGATCAGTTTCTCTAGCCGACGGGGCTGTGCTGAACTGGGTGCTAACTTCAGCGGTGCTCCTCAGCTAAAATGACGCTAACCGTTCAGAGGTCAAATGCGATATAGTCTGAAGATTCACACTTTACAAATGTAACACAAGCTGTAAGTAACAGACTGATGATTTAAGACGAAAGCAATGCATTTAGTTAAATCAATTTAAAATGGGCTGCTGTAAAGAGCGAGGTGAGTTTTGTTTATGCATCTACTTAATACTATCCCGTTAAATTACCGTTTACGTGGGATGACTCCACTTTCTTGAAGCAGTTGTATTCCTTTAAAATTAAAATAAAACGCCTAAAGACGATTAAGCAATTAATTAATGCGCTTAACTCTGCAATATCATGTAATAAACGAATGAAACCGAAGTTATGCTGGAAAAAGGCCGTTTGGTTTCTACTTACTTCCTCCAAAATATTGCCCCTTCTGGTAGGAGGATGAATGACTTCTTATTTTTCCTTAGTAGAGTTTGGCTCCTGGCTATGGAGAGCCAGTTAATGGTCCATATTTAAAAAAGGGAAAAAAAACATGCATTTATCTTTAGTCACACACACACACACACACACACACACACACACACACACACACACACACACACACACACACACACACACACACACACATATATATATATATATATATATATATATATATATATATATATATATATATATATATATATATATATATATATATATATATATGAGTGATTCTTGATAATAGGGACAAATCAGGTCCTATGGATAAAGCTGAGCACAACAATGTATATTTTCCAGGTGTTTGCTGAATAATATGTTTTTATTTTAAACATTGTAGTCGGTGGATGATGCCTGTAAAAGCCCTTGTCCAGGAGCAGAACTCAATACATTATAATAGTTTAAAACAATTAAAGAAATACTAAAATTATATATTATGACAATTAAGTATAAGTAGTCATATAAATAATTATAAAGGTATCAATAAATTGAATTGAAAATCTTTTTATATATTTTCCAACTCCATTGAAATTTGTCCCTAGTTTTTGTTAACACCGTCAGAAATGAAAAGAATGTAAAAAAAAAATCGGGCATTATTGGAGGGCACCAGAACCTCTGAGGACCCCATGACCACTTCTTTTCTCTTCCTTTGCTAAGAGGGCTAGTTAGCTCTGGTTAGCTTATGTTATTCTTTAGTTTTTTCTTCTTTTTATTCCAAAGTTGTTTGTCACAACCATGATGTGTCAACTCCATAACTGATCATTTACAAAATTTTGATAACATTTTGTGAAATAAAAGCTTAATTTTGGTAAAATGTAAAGATTTCATGGACCTGATGAGCTACAATATGGCCTCCTTCAGAATAACATCATATAAACTGAGGTAGTTTGGTTTTTTGTCTACTCCGTCAGATGTCAACTCCATCAGAGTTTTTCTGACTCTTTCAGTGAAACTGTCAAATATCACTTAAATGTGCAATTAATTCATTTTAATATATTGTACATAAATTGCATTACTTCACATGTACCAAGTTTTTCATTTTACTCACTAGTTTGTCACTACCTTCAGTTCTGTGTCAACTCCGTCATGCAGTGTCAACTCCATCAGATGGACTTCTGTTGTTTTTTGTTTTAAATAATATTTATTTTGTTTCTTGAGAAGCATTTGTCCGTAAAATGAGTAAAAATATCACTAATAGGGTCATTAAAAATTATTTTTTATTTATTTTTGTCAGATGGTGATGACAACGTTCTAGGTCAGGTTGATTAAAAATTTAATTTAAAAAAAATGTTGCAACTGGGAGCCTGTACCTTAGCATCTTTACATTTTCAAAACATTATATAAAATAAGATAGATAAGAATGCGGTGGTAAGAAATAGATTATGATCCCTACTCCGATTCAGAAGGTGGCGGTAATGCACCTAAAAGCTGTTTGCCAGCCAACCGCCAAAACAAAGAAAGAAAAAGCTCAAGAAGAAGAACACGAAGAAGCAGAAGAAGAAGTCTTTCAATTCAATGTAGCTGATTAGCGTAGAATTAATCTATACTGCTTACAGAGTCTAATTGTTTTATGTTTGACTTGTAATTTATTGAGAAGCTGGACTGTGAACCGCAGTGTTTGACTCGGGTTTGAACAGCAGCTCGGAGAGAATGAAGGTGAAGATAAGGCAGTGGAACGGAGTGGCCTCCTGGTCCTGGGTGGCTAACGATGAAAACTGCGGCATCTGCAGGATGCCTTTCAACGGCTGCTGTCCGGACTGTGAGTACCTGAGCAGGGGGCTGCTGTCCTACATACACAACTTAATGTTAGCCTAAAGTCCAAATACCCTTCATGTACTAAACATGTAGCTCAATTTCCTTACAACTCATAAAACCCATTCATTTGAATATTTTTGAAACCCTAATGTTCATATTAGATAAAAGAATTGTGACCACATCTAAGTGATGAATGGCGAATCAAAAAAGTAGGACTGGGCTAAATATTGAACAACTTTGGATCCTTAAGACATCGAGTTTTTAATATAACAGTTTAAATAAACTGTATGGGTGTCTAACTATTCAAAATATATTTGTGTGCAACATCCTGTATGTAGCTGCCCTGTAAAGCTTATTACATTTTCTTTAATTTGTAAAAGATGGCCAATTGTCTGCTGTACTAATCTCATCAGCTGAGATCAATCCACATTGCAATAAGTTTTTTTCTTTTCGTAATTTTAAAGGCCAATCAAAAATGCTTGAGAAAGGAAGCTAAATGCTTTAGAATCAACCTATTATCAAGTAGTATCTGAAAATCGTTGCTATGACAGTGTTTGTGGTGCAATGACTGCCAATAACATCATACACTGAAATAAAGGCTTAGTATTTAGCATTGTATCTTTGGGTTTAGATTATGTACCTCTGTTGTGTGCACTCTTAATGGTTTTGTAATATATTTCTTATTTTGCAGGTAAAGTTCCTGGAGACGACTGCCCGCTGGTCTGGGGTCAGTGCTCTCACTGTTTCCACATGCACTGCATCCTGAAGTGGCTGAACTCCCAGCAAGTCCAGCAGCAGTGCCCCATGTGTCGTCAGGAGTGGAAGTTCAAAGAGTGACTCCGGTTGACTATGTGAACTATAAAGATGGACGCTTCACAGGAATTGAAGAATTCACAGGAATTCTCTCTCTCTCTTTTTTTACCTCCTGTAAACCGCAGAGTTTCCAGTTTGTTTAATGCTGTGGATATTTTTGATATAATTTCTGTTAAGTTTGTGATAAAGTCTTAACACACAACATAACTTTCAGGAACAACTTGGATGAAAACATTCATGACTGGTTGATGTTTCTGGAAAACCTGCTTTTAAACTGCTTAATTAATTTGACATAGATGCACTTTTTAATCTCTTTTAACTTGCAGCAGGACTAAATGAAAATTTACTCACTGTTTTTTTTTTTCTTCAAGAAATCTGACCCAAAGCATTTCTGTCCAGTTTTTGATGCTGCAAGAAATCTTCTTGTTCCTACACAATTAAAGCACGTTTGAAGCAGAAAAATACATCCTGGTTGGAGTCGAATATTAATATCAGACCCAAGACTGATGGTGTTATTGGATTGAGCAGAGGCTACCGATCCAGGTTCCACTTTCCTGTGCTGTATCAGCTGGTATTGGACAGAAAGTTCATGTTTGGAGTCAAACAGTTGTTGCACATCATATTATTAATAAAATACATGTAATGAAATAAATTATGTTTGTAAAACAGCTAGTGGTTTTGTATACAAAAATGAGTAAATAAAACTAATACAAAAATGGCAACCAAGCAAACTCAACGACTAGTGATTGTCACAAAGCTTACAGCTCATGTAATTGAGGGCCCTTGTTGACGTAACAATCTTCTTGCAGTTTCAAAATTATGCCACTAGATGTCACGGTTACTCTGGTTTTACTGTGGTAAAACACTAAAATCTCCAACTCCCAAACATAAATGAGAATTACACAAATGTGACAATATTCTTCATGATAATTTACTGATAGAAAAAAAACACAGATCCTTTGTGCCTGCTGTAATGCCAACAAGCACACCTTGAAAATTTTGATCAGTTATGTCATTTTGACTTATTGCCAGACAAAAAGGTAATGTGCCTATTGTGTACAGTAATATTCAGTAAATTAGAATATGCATTTTGATGAGGCTTGTCAGATTAAAACTACCTGCTGGAAATAACCTTTATGGTGGTGTTGAGCATAATTTTAATTAAGCCCTCTGTTCTGCATTAACTATGTTTTTTATTGGTTTAATATAATATTCTAATCTTAAATGTGTATTAAGAGTATTATTAATAACAATAATAGTAATAATAATAAAATCATCATAGTAAATATAAAATAAGGCTTTAAACACCAATCAGTGGAAATGATGCATATCTATATTCACTTTAGTGAATAGAGCTATACGCTGAAATAAGCTTTTTACTAGTATTCTAAGTTATTGAATTTGGATGTGTAAATACTGTACCAGGTTTTAAGTGCAACACGACATGAGCATTTTTAAGTCATTTCATTAAAACTGACGTCTGCAAAAGCAAAACATATTTCCTGGAAAAGGCCAATATTTTATTTAATACATTTTCAAAATACTTCACAACATGTTGACCTAAAAGCACTGCTGTAGAGTCCTTACTTTGAAATGAGGTTAATGTAAATGCTTTCCAGTGTGAAACAGCATATGGCTGATTCACTACATAATGACTGATGATAAATAAAAGCTGTCTTGCTTCACTTCTTTAGCAATCAGCAATTTACACACACACACACGCACGCGCCCACCACACACACACACACACACACACACACACACACACACACACACACACACACACACACACACACACACACACACACACACACACACAATGGCAGGATGCTAGAATGTACCATTAAACCAAACACTGGCGTACATTGAACAATTATATATGGTGGAATCAGACTTAAAAGCTTGGTTGATAGGAAATAAACACCTCAATCCAAGGAATGATTTTAAACAGTACGTAAAACAAGAAATGCAAATCAAATTAAAACAAAAGCATTCAATAATACAATCTTACACTAAAACTCCTTACAGACAAACAGAAAAGACAGAAACCATAAACCACAATAAGCATCCTGGTAAACGGTGTTCCATTCAGAGTTTTCTGCAAGGCATTTGTATTTATATTACATCATTCATACATCCAGCTCAGTCTTGTTCCCTGCCTCAGGCAAGAACAGCTCAAAGAAAGACTTTGCTCTGCGTTGCAGTCCCTTCAGAGTCTGAGGTCAAGTCAAACATAAATTTACTAACCGAATCCGCATAAAAAGCCGAACCAAATTATCACAACAATTCGGCATCAACACAGTGTACTATCCCCTTTTTTCTTTCTTTCTCTCACTTTAGTAAAGATATAAAACAGATATGAAAATAAAGCTCCCATACTAGCTACATCTTAAAAAGCTGAAATCGAGGGCCCCTCATTTTATTGGAAGATCATCCACTAATCCAGCTGCTGCAAGATGAAAGTGTATCACGCTGAAAAAGAGACATCAGTGAAGACGGGACTCCATTAGGCTGCTAAACTATGCTGGTTTTGTTTCTCAGCTTTCGGACTCAACTAGATCTGATCACTCATTGCAAGACACATAAATTGATTTAGTTGTTCATTTCCGTTTTTCTTTTTTGAAAATGTAAAAAAAAAAAATAGAAGAAAAGAAAAAAACTTTGTAAATATCAGAAATAACCTCTAAATTTTAGTCCCAACTTTCGCCACGTTTGAGCTGGTTCGGCCCTAAAAATCCACTTTTTCATTAGCATTAGCATTAGCTGAGGGTTTGACTTTGTCCTCGTCCGCATTAAGAGGCTTTTTTTCCTCTTCCACTTGTTCAAATTTATTATATGACACAGACGAGGTTATTGTCTGAGCAGGCAAGTCATCCATTTCCTCTTTGAAATCCTCAATGGTTTTCCTCTTGAAGCAGCCGCACTAAGGACAGGCACAAATGCAACCATTTAGATCAAACACCAAAACAAACAAAACCATGTCTTAATTCCCAACAGGCTCCAAAGCTGGACATAGAAATCTCACCTTCCACATGATGACTGTGAGTATGATCAGAAGGATAAATCCCAGTATCACTCCAGTCGCAATGATCAGATTCCTATGTTGAGGCACTTTAAACTCAACTGTGACTGTAGCCTGTTAGCAGAGAAAGAACAGGTTGTGCTTTACATAAAAAAATTCATTTGTATTAACTACATAGGTATCGATGAGAGTTTTACATACTGATTGTTCTACTGTGTAGTTCTTGTTTTTCTGAAATGAAAACTCAGATTACAATTACCTTCAAAACTGCATCTTTGAGAAGGTATCTCAGCAGTTCAAAATATACATACCTCGTTTTTCTGGGAAGACAGCACGTATCTACTACCATTATAGTGAACTTCCAAAGTGCTGTTAAATTTGACCTCTCCGTGGACTCCAGTATATTTTTTCAGAAAGGGCATATTCTTTAGAGAAAGAGCAGGACAGGACAGTTGAGGGAATGTCACAGGTATGTGTGGTGTATTTTGTCTTAACTCATTACATTACATACAGATTCGTAGTTTTCCAGATTTCGGAAATGCACATCCCCCAACAGGGAAACGTAAACATTTGAATAGTTTTTTAACATAAATGTATCGCATTTTATGGCCACACAGTTTTCTTTCCATGGGCAGTCCTGCAACAAAATAATACTTTGTGTCACATAGTGATTTACTCATAGTATGACAACATAGTTTAAGTCCTAATCTGTTACACTAACCTCAGCTTTTGGGGTGGACATTTTTGAGCACAGTGTATTGTTCTTAAAAACGTGAGAAAAATGTAAATATTAAAAGCTTGCAAATAAGAGAAGCGGTAGAAGTTAAATGAGACGTGTTGAAACAATTGGACAACTTACTGGCTCGACAATAACTCTGTAGTTTTTAATTTCAAAGTCGTGTTCCAGTTTCTCTTGGAAGAAGAGGGACATGTTGATGGGAAAATCCTTAAAACCTGCGTTGTATATCTGTAAATAATAAGAAGCCACATCATTCTGAATAAACAGGTATGTTTTTTCTATGATAAACTGATGTTTCTGCTTCAAAGTGTTACAATTGCACTGTATTTTAAATCACTTACCTTGTATACAGTTGTCATTTTTTGCGCTTTATAATTTTCTGGAGTGAACTCCAGGTTCTCAACAGATGTGTCATTTCTGAAAAAACAAAAAAACAACCATTGCAAAATACAGGAAACCTTCGTACAGCTGAAGATACAGTGGATGTGTGTCACACTACTTACACTGCTGTGGTCATTCCAACAGAATATTTTACAGGAATACTTTTGGTCATAGAAGAACTCTCGCTGGAGTTTGAATTTTCACTAAGAATGCAAAGGATACAATCTTATAAGTGTTGAAAATAGAACATTTTGCTTCCCAGAAAATTTTAAACTTCCTTCCATTGGGAATTGCTTTAAAAAAAAAAGTACCTTTTTGCAAAGACTGTCATCAGCATTGTGTCATTCCACTCAAAATCTTTGGTGCGAAAAGTAGCAGTAAACATGGCCTTTTATGGGACAAGAGAAAATTTGGTTCAGGCAGAAAGACAGGCTGTTAAAGTTTGTCATCAGAAAGCTCTTCAAAAACTCTGTTGTGTCGCTGAGAAGGATGTTTGGCTGCAGTATGACTCACAGAGGATTTGCTGCGATATACGGGAAGGCTTATCCCACAAACGGTTTCATTAAGTTTTTCTTGATCCGCGCAGATTTGAGTTAGTTTCTTGTTCTGATGAGGAGAGAAAAGTTAAACCAAGCTTAACTGCTGTAAAGCTCCATGTTTCAAAGCAAAGCTGCATTGACAGAATCTGTGTCTTTGATGAAGCACATGTAAGAGTCACCAAAACCTTTTAGGCCTGTCTCTGAACGAGACGGCAGATTTGTTTCAAGCATTTGGTTGTGAAAACTCTGCCGAGACATCCGACACATCCTGTGTCGGTTTCAAGTCCTCAAAAAAAAAACGTCTTGCAGTTTCCTCTACATGTTGTGTGTCACAAAAAAAGGATGAAGTAAACATATTTTGTCTTTCCAGTTAACATAAAATTAAAACAACAACTTTTCTGGGGGTTTTTAGATGGCCATGATGTCAGTAAACACATTTTTAATGAAGCAGCGTTAGACTTTCCCCCAGCTTGTATTCAATGCTCATTTACAATTACAATTTATAATTAGTATTCTTCAAAAAATGTGTACAACTTCTCATCCAAACCCAGTGGGCTGAGGCCATTTTACATGTACAATGTCTATGAAAAGTATTCACCTTCTTGGAAGTTTAACCCTTTTTATTACTTTAACAAATCGATCATGGCCAACAAAATTTTCCATTTTGATAACAAAAATTAAGAAAAAAAACCTTTAAAGGGGCAGTATTATGTATTTTCCATACACATAGCACCATTTTGTAGCACAATCAAGCAATTATGTTATGGAAATGCTGAATATATCAAACATGATTTTGTAAAAATTAGACTTTACAATTTAATGTCTCAAAATTGTGCCTCTGTCTGTTTAATAAGCTCCTGTTCTTTCTGACACTCCACTTTCTGCACCTATCACAACAATGTTTGTCTTCAACATTATTCTTATAAGCATTGTGTTTGGTAACTGCTGCTGCCGATAATCTGGGGGGGAGTTGTGGGGAAGGGTCAGTAACATTATAATATGATCTGAATTTCAAAAAAGTCAAATTTACATAATACTGACCAAAAGTGAAAATTGATTAGGCAACATAAAATAAGTGATTGCATTATTATTTGGTGACTGGCCTAATTCAACAGAGGTCCAGCAAAGTAGTGCGTGTGAGTGTGTCTCCGGTGACTACAATATAAAGACACCTGTATCTGTAGGTCCAATCACTAGCTAATCAGTATCTCTGGACGCCATTAGAAGCAAGAAGGAGGAGGCCAATGAGACACCTCTGACTACACTGAAGGAGTTACAAACTTGAGCAGGAGTTACAAACAGGTTTAGTGGACAAACCAGATCATTATGAAGATCAAATATCCATCTAATAGTTACTTTTCCTGGCACTAACTGATAGGGAGCTTGTGTCAGAGGGCGACTTTTGTTATTTTTTTTCTGCATGCATCTTCTAGCCTTTTACTTAATATCTAAGATGCTGCATGTGGTTCATACATACAATTTCTTTTTTTTTAATATATATATATTTTAAGGTTTTGTTGGCTCTAGTGGCCTTTATTTGAAAGTAGTTTGACAGGAAAGAGGGTTATGAGAGGGGGGCAAGACATGTGGCAGATGTCGCCAGGCTGGGAATCGAACCAGCGATCACCGGCATGAGGACTAAGGCCTCATGCCTTAGTCCTCATGCCTAGCACAACGTGGGCAAAGCACAACATGGGTTGTGCTTTGCCCCTGCGCCACCACAGCACCCCACGTATGATTTCAATAGTAATTTCTTCATCAGTAATTTCTTCATCGTTTTCAAAGATTTTCATTGATGAACTGAAATTTGACAGGAAAGAGTGTAGAAAGAGAAGAGGCAAATGGGCTGAGGCTGGGAATCAGACCCAGCAAACTGAAGTTTCCTATTGCTATGGTAATCCTAAACGTGAGAAATTGTAATCATATCATTCTTTTAAGCAATTTATCCCTAAAATCTGTACAGTCATTTCAAACTTGTGGATTCAATTTCTCTTTTTAAACTTCTTTCTAGATTTTATGTAATCTTTCCATCCTGAAAAAAACAAACAAAAACAAAACAGCAAATCAGCTAAAACAGCCAGAAAGTAATATGCCTTAAATTACCCCTGTTTGATCCAACATTGAGAAAGAGAGGCCTTCGGGGTAGAGCATCGTCAGGCTGGTGTTGTACGAGTCATCAGCCCTATTGTGGAGTTTTATCCATATTTTGATGGTGGTTTCTTTTGCCACTAATAGTTCCTTAGACCTTAAACAGGAAAAGTATTTGTTAAATTCAGTTAAGTTGTTTGAAGCAAAAACAATTGCTCTTCTAGATGCATGTGCATATGTGTTTTTTTCCAATATACATACAGAAAATCAAAATCCACTTTAAGATCAGCAATGCAGATTTCTTTTTCACAGCGTTTTTCGAAAGGAACCTGTGAAAAATGTATATTGTCCAATGAACAGAGCTTTGGCCAAACTCCTCCAAGAATAAACATTTATCTTCATTGTTTTCTTTACACATCCATCTTTACATCTTTACATTCCTGCAGCACCCTTTGGTTACTGGACCCACCTTAACAAAAGCCCGTCTTTTGCTGTCTATGTTAAGAATGGCTGTTGAAATCTCATTGAAATCTTGGGAAAAGTTTAACTTGATGTTGACAGGAGATAATGTATCTTGTATACATTTCTGGAAAACAGAAATAACACTGTGGTCATTTCTTGAAGAGACAAAACCAGAAACATTTGAGTAAGATTGATTTCGATCTTATGATTATTCATACATTCATGGAGATGGAATAGTTGAAGCATGTTTCCTTGTCAGTCAGCTCCTGGGTATGTGTAATATTCCGTCTACTTTTTCCATTTTCAATGAAGAAACCTCGACTTGATTGCCTCATTGGATCCACTTTGAGGATGAATGTGATCTTGATTCCTGGCTCTTTAGTGGACAACAGTGTGCCATTAAAATGACAAACTTGCAGTTGCTGTAGGTGAAAATCCCATTTTTAATCCTCACCTGCAGTGCTGTTTGTTACTTCTACCATTTCAAAGCAAGCTGTTATGTTAGTCATTGGTAAAGGTTTGTCCTCCGTCTTGTCCAAGCAGTTGATTTCCTGAATGCTTATCACACTGGGATAAAATGACAGCTTAGCCTTGATATCTAACACAGGTTTGGATCTGAAAGAGACCAAATAAAGGATTTGTGAACAGTTTTGATGCAACTCCCCTCAAAAAGTTATTTTTTTTAACATATCTGCAGTTTTAATCAAGCAACTTTTCAGATTGCTTTATTTTTTACCATCAGATGTTTTAATTTGGTAAAAACTACAAGTGCTTTAAAAGCATCAAGCCTAACTTCATCTGTAGCCTTTTTTCTACAAACGAACCCAAGTTTGCATTTCAACACTTCATTTAACTTGAAGAGTGTAGTGGTGCACTAACAAAGTTATACCTTAAGACAACAGCAGCACCTTGGGATCCCACCACAATATCTGGCAACATATCGTCTCCAAGATCGATATCTCCATTGATGGACTGACCAAAAAATCTCAATCCAGGATCAATTTGTGCTCCTGTGATTCTCTGGAAAAGCAGAAACTTCATTATTAAAACTGCCACGCACACGCACACACATTGACAAAATAGTTGGCGTCAATGGAGGAAAAACTCACATTGGTCACTGAAATAATTTGAAACTGACAAAAGTACTAATACATAAAAAAATACTGAAGATTAACCAGTGAAAATCATACATTATTGCTGCTGAATTGTGTTGTTTCTTTCTTTGAGTACTTCAACAGGCCTGGAAAAAAATTGTTGGTACCTGTAACTTAAAATTTTGTTGCACAACCTTTTGAAGAAATTAAATTATTCCTGCAACTGTCAATTTCTACATCTGTCCATAGGTGTTTTGGTTCACTCCAGTTGTCCCAGTAACTTTGTGACAGGTCAACATGCATTGTGGTAGTTTCGCTTTTAAATGCTTTGGTTTCCTCCCATGAAGTCCACTTTGGCTCGAGCAACAACAGATGGTGTGATGTGACACTGATCTACCTTGACTTTGGAGTTCACCTTTAATTTCTTCTAAAGTTGTTCTGAACTCTTCAGTTGCCATTTGTGTTAACCTTTTCTTCAATTTGTCATCATGCAGCCAGACAGGTTGGCTAAAGTGTTGTGAACTTAACTTTCTAATTAATATGTGCTATTCTAGTATAGACAACTTTCTCCTTGGCTTCCTATGATCCATATTCAGCATCGTACACACCATGTCAGCAAAGGTGGTTGAAAAAACAAGTGGAAGCATTTTTACCCTTAAAATCTACCAAGCACTTAGTTCAAATATTGCAACAAATCACTGTAAACTCATTCTGTAATTTTACAGAATGAGGAGGGTCACTGAAGGGTCCTGCTGGGGTCTTATGGTGTTTATCAATGATGACCATGTGATTTTTTTTTCTTGTATTCTGAAGCAGTGTTGGATGATGTGAAAGCAGCCTTAGGATATCCAATGTTGTTAAGAAAAGAGTGTATTGATTGCACAATTATGCTGAAATGGCAGTGCAACACATTAAACGATTTCAGAGGTTTTGGTATGATTAGCTAACTGGTAGTAGTAAAAAAGCTAATTTTGGATGTTGTTTGCACGATTCCTTTTTGCTCCAGTTGTTGAGATATGTGCATAGAGTGCTCTGATGAGAAAATCTCTTCTCCTCTCAAGTTGCTGATGAGTTGCAAGAAGGACCTGACACTTTTTGTCTTCCACAGTAAGACTGAAACTAGTAGCTATGCAGAAATCTTTCATATATGGTATGTGGGGCAATTGTGTAGCTCGTGAGGAAACTCACAGACGTGGTACCTGCAGCAGTACCCATGTGGTATGGCAGGAAAGCAACAGTGACAAACATCGCTGGGGCGCGCAAAGCAGTTGCATAACGAGAGCTTTCATGAGGATATGTGGTGTCCCAGATTTGCGCTTATTGTGCTACATTTGAACAGCTGTGCAGGTAATAGAGACTGGTGGACAGTTTTAGCCTGGTGTGAGAGAGGGTATAGCCTTCTGTTGCCCTTAAAAAAATCTTACTTTGTTTATACCATGCACTAAAAAACAATATTTCTGCCACAATTGGATTTATGACTGCGTCATGATAAATAGTTTTAATTTCATTTCAATTTTCTTCACCTTTCTCTCTCAGCTGTGTGTTCTTGTATTAAACACTAAGCATGTTAAACTCCAAAATAAATTTCAGAAAATGCGTGAACTTTACTTGACAGAATCTTATATGATTGTGTCACCTGGCCGGAAATGTTGCGCATCCCTGTGCCTTTTTGTCCAAGGTAGATGTAGACCGCTCCGGCGTTGTTCTCTTCCAGGGGGGCTCCCACTGCAACATCGCGGAGACCATCTCCATTCAGATCTAAAAGACTGGATATGGTGGTGCCAAATCTGCCCATGGACGGTGCTTTCACGTGAAGCACCCTCATTAGGTCGATCTACAAGCAATAAGGACAATATTTAGCTCAGTAATAAACTCGTTAATAAGTTACTTTTAATCTGAGCCTTAACAATTGATGTACCTCATCAGACAGGGCGTAGACGTAAATCGACCCTTCTTTTCTCTCCTCGGGAAGGAAAAACATTGGAGCACCAACCAGCAGGAAGTCAGTGTTACCGTCTGAGTCAATGTCCACTGAGCACAGCTCCGCACCAAAATAGGAACCAATCTGGAAGGTACAGGTAAAGAGTTGCTTCCCGAGCTTTTACTTTCTGAAAAATTAGCTGGAAATTCAAGGAGGTTTTCTCTGCAACTGCAAAACGGAAACTTTGACTCTCAGTATAAATAATAATTTCTAATATAATCATTTGTGTTTGTTTGCAAACAAAAACTTGTTTGTAAATTCTTAACTCTTCCTAAAAGTCAAAAGCAAAATACGTTCATAGGCAGACGTAAGCTTAAAAAGGAGCAACCCATGTTCATGTTACTTGTTAATATAATAGATTTAAAAAAAACTACAATTCCCAACCTGGTCCACAGTTAATCTTTGAACTATTGGCCACTTGTCTTCATCACGTCGGAAAACTACAACCTCTCCCATGTGATTGAAACGTGGGGCGCCCGTGAAATACAAAGAAATGCCATTTCTTTCTCCAACAGAAAGAGAGTATCCTACAAATGTGAGTAGCAAGAAATTGTCATGAATTTCTCTTTTACATTGCACAATGTACGGCATTAACAGTCAATTTGAAACCGATTAAATTATTCAATGATATTTCAGCTAAAATAAATCATCTGAGTAAGATAGCAAATAATTAGCATACCCATGTAGGAGGCCTCTTGCATTTCTGGGTCTAATATCGCCTTGTTTGGATTCTGATAATCATTGAGAGTCCCACGCCAAGTCTTTGAACCCACTGAGGCCAGAATCAAGGTGTCCTGTCAAGACAAAAGTTTGATCAGAACACACACATCCTGACTTATCTGTGAAAAATTATCCTTTGGTGGAGACTCATCAAGGTCTATTTCTATTAATTCAGTTTTTAAGCAGAACCTTTTATAGAAGTTTCCTGATGTCTTCTTGAAATTCACTTATTTCAAGAAGACATCTATGACTCTACTCAGGAACAAAAAAGAATGCAAATGTTTGACAAAACTGCAAGCCAGATGAAAACAAAAACATTAAATATGCCAACTAAACCAATGCATAATTTACCTTGTGTGAGACGGCACTGAATCCACTTTGCGCCATTTCATTACTCAGTTCTCCAGATCGAGTCCCATTAGATCCTGAAAATTACGTAAGGGGAAAAAAATGTCACTATCACATGGACAGGGAAACATCATTAGCATCTCATTTATCAAAATAAAGCAGGAAAGACAAATCACCTTCAATAGCGAAGATTTGTTTCTGAAAATTTTCCAGTAGTCCATTAAGTCCATCATAGTTTTCAATTTTGAAGACATTTTTATCTTTTGGATTTGATGCAATTGCTTTTAATTTGCTGAATTGATTATCTTTAATCTTAACCTGAAAAGAAAAAAAAATTGTACATGATTTCAGACAATTAAAATGACAATTTTAATTGTAATTTGAAACAATACCACATTGCATTGTTTTAAATACAATGTGGTATTTGAAACAAGGAAGCAAACTCTCTTCTTAAGAGACAAGTGGTTTTTAATTGGTCTGTATTAACAGTCTGATTTACCAGTGATTAGTATTCTGCAACAGCTTTACAGAGACTGAAAATGCAGCTTATGAACCAATCATACAATACCTTGAAAGAACTTTAAATCAGCTCTTGTGGCCTTTATTTCATAGTTAATAGACAGGAAAGTGGGTAATGAGAGAAGGGAAGAACATGCAGCAAATGTCGCCAGGGCAGGAATTGAACCTGCGACAGCCATGTCGAGGACTAAGGCCTCCATATGTGGATTGTGCTTAACCCCTGCGCCACCACAGCACATCCACCTTGAAAGAACTTTTGATGTAAATCTGTTCTATATGCAATTGAAACCAGACATACAGCAAGTAAAAAGACCGATTTTTTTCTCATTGTCTTGAAGTTAAATCAGGCCAAACTTTTCTTGTTTTAGATCAGTCAGAATGACCAAAAATATTTCTATTTGCTAAATGTTATCAAACTTATTCAAAGCATTTCTTGCAGTTTTTTTTGTAACTTTCTTCAAATTTAGAAGTTTACATACATTTGGGCAGTATCAGAGATAATTGTGTTTCAAACTGTATGACTTGGGTCAAACCTTTTGGGTTTCCTTCCACCAACTTCTGATTAACTAATGCATTTGAGTTAATTGGAGGCACACATGTGGATGTATCTTACAGCCACACCTGAAACAGAATGCTTTCTTGTTTGACATGATGGGAAAGTCTAAACAAATCAGCCAAAACACCAGGAAGAGAGTTGTGCAACTGCACAAGTCTGGTTCATCCATCTTTTTTGCTGCAAGGCAAATTCCTTCAGTGCGCTTACTGCAGTGATGGGATTTACTGAACAAGTGTTTGTAATGAGGACGAGCACTTGTTCAATAAACTTTCTTCTTTATTTCAGCCCAGGTGGATAGGGTGAAATGTTCTGAGTACACTCTTAACCTTTTAAAGCAAATGCTAAAAGTTATGTTCTTTTTCATTTTTCATAATAATGTTGGGCTGGGGTTGAGGAACTATGCCTTAATCACCAGGATGCGTAGACTTACTGTATAAAGCATAGTTGAAATACACGAACGTTTGGTGATGTAATAATAAGCAAGAAAGGCAAACACATAAATGCTAAAGATTTTTTGTTGGAGAATTTAAAAGCAGTATTCTGGAAAAACGATTTCACTATGTACAGTGTGATGGGCAATTAATGTTGCTCAGTTTCACAAGGAATTTAACAGAAAAAAAATCTAATAAAGCAACCACATCTTTGAGTCTAATAATACAGAAAAATATGTTCATACTTACCCCAATAACAACTCGAATGACTTCTTTGCTATTATAGGTTTCAACACTGTTGTAAGGTTTATCCAGTTCACTTGGATCTCCATCTGTGATTATCACCACAGCTTTATTTGCATCTTTTGAGGCTCCTGCTGCTTTATTTTCCAAGAGTTCGTACCTGAAGAAATGCTGGCAATTTTAGGGTTGCTGAAGACAACTCAGCTTAATCAGCAGGAACTAATTTGTGTACTGTATGAACTTTGGGCACGCTTACTTACAGTGTAAAGTTAAGGGCCCTGTATGTGTTGGTTAGACCCTTCATATGCGGTTCTTTGATAAGTTTGTCTTGAGCCGTACCATCAGCGTAATCATTAAAGTCGAACACTGCCTTGTAGGTTGTTGAGAACTGAACTGCTGCAAACTAAAGAAAAATATACAATATTGATTTAATTTAACATTAGAGATTATACCCTAACCCACTTACACTTTAACTAAATGCTGAAAGAATGCAGTGACCTTGATAGATGTATTTTTGGCATAATAGTCCATCATGCCTATTATGAATTTTTTATTTTGTTCAAATTCTGTGCCGGTCATGCTCTCGGATCCATCAAACAGAAACACAAGATCTACAGCCTTTTTTATGCATTCTGTAAAAAAGTGCAGAATATTAGAACACCATATAAATCAGCATATGAATACTACAAAAAGCATAATCTTACTTTGGAACAAAGGCTTGAAAGAAGACAGCAGCTCAAAATCATGTGTGATGTTGTAACACAGACTGTTCAGATAGACGTTCTCATCGCATGGATGAGCGAGGCTTGGACTGCAGGCCTAAAGCAGAGCAAAACATGTTAGAGAAATGGGTCTGGAACACTGTTTATGCATTAGTTTTGCTCTAAAACATCCCAGATAGCGTGTGGTTTCTTACAATAAACCGGGATTCTGTGTCCGTGGTTATTGACAAGCCGAGATGCTTGGCTGAATACGAATGTGAAGAACCTGTAAAACATTTTGTTCCAGTTATACTTTATAGCGACAAACTGCTCGGTTTTTACAACGAGGTTTGATGATGAAAGTAAATGAACATTGAATAGGTTCTTGCATTTATTTTTCCTTTAATTTCATCACAGACTAGATGTACGAAAGAGTGCCAGAGTCAGACGAGGAGAGTAGAAAGTCCGTCTTCGAAATAGACACAGTTTCTTGTACAATCGTGTCAAAGTTCTGCTACTGAAAATAATCTGTTGATCTGTTAAAAGATAATGTATTTTCCTTACTGTTATAACTGTTACCAAAGTATAATTTAGCAAGATACTTGCCAGTTCTCATTTTAATGCAGTGGTAAGACCGCTTTTTTCTTCTTCTTTTTTTACTACTTTATTCTCGTAATTTTAAAAATATTCTCTTGGTGTGGCCCTAATGCTCTGTTGTACATATGAAACCAAACTAGCTGTACTTAAGCTATAAATATAAAATGCATAATTGCCTACAGATTTAGTTTGATTCACACCCCTGGAACCTTTTCACGTTTTACCACTCTACAGCCACAAATTCAACGTATTTCATTCACCTAAATGAAATCCAGCGCAACCACCCCCCTTTGCTAGTCAAATAATTAATAAATAGTCCACAAATGTTTACTGTTATTAAAACTTGCTTACTGATTTAAATAAATGGTTTTATTATTTTATTTATTCTTCTCTGTAAGGTGGCTATGGGTCTTAGAAAGGTTCCCTCAGAAAAAGTTTTATATTATTAAAATTGTTATGTAGCCTCAACGTAGATATGACTGGATATTAGTGAGCAAACAGCATCATAAAGACCAAGGAGCACAGCAGACAGGTCAGAGAGAAAGATGTAGAGAAACTTAAAACTGGATCAGATTATGAAACGATATCCCAAGCTAGGAACATCTCGCTGAGCTTGGTTCAAAATAAAATACTTTCATCTCTGCTTTTAGAAAAATTACTTTCTTTACTCCACTTGGTTGTTTGATGAATGCTTCCCTGAGACCTAATATGATTTTGTCTGATTTCTGAGGACTGACTGCCCTTTTCTTTTGTCTTTCCCATTTTGGGAAGTGGAGTAGATCACATCACTTTATACTTCAGGGAAATAAGAAGGCATGAGTAACTTAAAATTCCTGAGAAGTACGAGTTTTAAATGACTGAATCATATTTACATTGCAACCAGCATTCATTCCAACTTCTTTTCCAATTTTCTGAGTTATATTTTAAACTTCAGTACTGTTGGAAGCCATTTTTCTTCTCCTGTACAGTATAATGCAGTGGTGGTTAAATGTGAAAGAACGCGTACCATTGAACCACAATGGAGTCTCATTTTGGGCGAACTTGGAGATCCCCCCTGATCCATTTTGCCGCAGCGGTGCAGTAACGATCACCCTATGAACCAAAGAAATACCAGTGAGATATCAGCAAAAACGTGATTCTCAGAAAACAGAAAAGTTTCTGCTAATTACCAAAGTGTTGTTCATATGACAAAATATTGTAACACAGCTTAAACCACAAGCTTCTTACAGGAAATTGTTTAAAAGATAGTTATCTCCTGTCTACTGATCGCTCTTAACTTTTCTCTGAATTTACTCAGAACAAGAGAACTGGAGCTGCAAACTCACCCTTTGTCCTTGGGCGACTTGTACTGGAGCACCTTGTATCCAAAGAAATCTTTCTGCTCGCCTTTATAAAAGCGAGGGTTTGTTGTGTCAACGTTGAAAGCTGAAGAAATTGGGATGGCTGCAGCTGAAAAGTATGAAAGATACATTTTACAAGCTCACAAAAGTAGCAGAGCAGAGCAAGTTCCTTTTCTGGATTTCTAAAGTTGTCTTCATTGTAAAATAATCTGATCGACCACCTTTGTTATCTTTTCAAAAGAAATTTAATAAGTGCAAGCTGGTATAAATAGCAATCAGATAATATGAACTTTGCAATGGGGAGTGAACTGTAAAATTTATCGTTTTAAATGTAAGCCATCTCATTTCTCTGGGACTTCTTTACTTAGTTTGCCAGGAAATCCTGCTTAGATCAGAGATATAAGCAACAGCCCAAACTAAGCTAATGATAAAACAGAGTAGGTGTATTGCATGAAGTGAGCAAGTTTAAAATAAATGTGTGATAATCCACACAGGACATTCACTACTTCAATACCAGAGTTATAAAACGACTTTCTGGAGTTCTTGTCTCCAGTTTTCAATTGTCAAAAGCAGAAGCTAAGATAGAAAACTTTTCTTAAAGCCACAAGAGCACAAAAAAAGTTAGTAATTAGTAAAATTAGGAAAGGCAAAGGTCATAGCTTATAGGAAACATCATCACATGAGAAACATTACAGCCCATCTGCCTTTTTACAGAATTAGGACTTTTACTAAACCTCAAAATTGTTTTTTTTTTCTTCTGCAGCTGGTGGGCTTCAGGTTAATGGTTCTCAAGGTCCACCGACCTTAACTTTTAGGCATCTCTCTGCTCCAAATTTCCTCTGCATGCCATCAGAAGCCTGTCAATCTCCCACTTATTTCAGTCCCCAGTCAGGCGTGTGGCAGCAGAATCATGCAGGATAATGAATCCTGAACCACTTTGGATCATTCTTCTGCTGCACGACTCAGTTGAAATTAAGGTCATGAAATGGTCTCCATGTATTTTCCTTCAGTAGGGAGCAGAACTCTCAGGTCCATTTAGGGCGAGTCATGCAGATCCTCAAGCAGCAAAGCAGCCTCTGTTATCTTTTTGGTGAACAGTGGTTTTGGTGTTCTTAACTTTGAATGGTGACCGTATCACTGAGTTTCTTGTTTGCTCCATTCATAAATAATGGCTCTCCCTGAGGTTCAATGGCATGCCAAAGTAGATGGGATAAATATGCCAAGTAGATCCCATGCCAAAGTAGATGGGATAAATATGCCAAGTAGATCCCATGCCAAAGTAGATGGGATAAATATGCCAAGTAGATCCCATGCCAAGTAGATGGGATAAATATGTTCTGCTTTTTAAAAATATTATAACCTACTTCATGCTGTCAAACAGGATATATTGAAGAGATTTCTTGGCTGAATTCAGCTTTTCAGAAAGTGCGTCTGATCGCAGTTAAATTATAAATTACCAAAAGATTCCTATCACAACTTCACATAGGAGTAGGTGGACGTGGATAGTTTTTCTACATAATAAATCAATTTATAATTTGAAAATTGCTATTTGTATGTATTGAGGCTGTGTTAATTGCTAAGACCTGAAATCTTTTAAACAACAGAAGTGAGCTGAGACCAACCTAGTTACTGTCATTTGATAGAGAAGTTGACACTGTGGGCAAAACAGAAAAAAAGCTGCTGGAGTTGTTGCTCTCGCTTCTCACGTCACCCTCTTCATGGTGCAGACGTGCTGCACTTGGGTTTGAAGAGGCATAACTGAGGAAGGACGTAGTCTCTAGTTTTCAACGCAAGTTCTTAAGCTATTCCCTAGCGTGCTAAAAATAAATATTTACTTATTTTACTCTGTTCAACCAACATAACATCAGAGACATAAAACGTATTAAAAAAAACACCTGCACTTCAGATTTATCACATTTTTTCCATAGATATACTTAATCAAAATGGTAATGAAGGATGCTCTCACAGAATATCAGCATATTTAAGGTTTGAATAAAACCCAGTCAAGCAAAAGGGGAACTTTAGCAGCCAGTAACGTTTTTCTCACAGTTTCTTGTGTAAATTCAGCAGTGAGTCATTCTGACAGTGGAATAGATACTTAGAGGGTTAACTTCAGTAAAACTACTGATTTAAGCTGCTTTATGAGTGAATCGGAAGGGGAGGGAGTACTTTTTTAAAAATCTTTTTTAGTATAAAATGATTTCTTACACTGAAAAGTTCTTTTGTTAAAAAGGAACTGCCTTCATTAGATTCGCTATTGTACTGTTCACATTAAGCAAAGGTGTTAAGAAAAGTTACATAAGTGCACATTTAAAGCTTTAAAATGACAAGTGATTTTTGTAATTAATGTATAGGACAATAAATAAACCTTTTCCAGATCTCTGCCTCTGTTGGTAGAAAGTATTGTGCACTGTCTGATCAGTTATTCACAGAAATAGTTTTAACATTTCAGCAAGAGCCATTAAACATTTTAGAGAAATGGTGTGTAGTATGAACGCTGACCTATATAATTGAAAACCTAAAAAAACAAAAAAAGTTCCTCATGGTCGCCGCTTTAGGTAAGGTCAGGTAAGGTAATTTTATTTATATATCACAATTTTAGCAACAAGGCAATTCAAAGTGCTTATTCACAATGCTTTCAGTGGCTGGCCGACGTGTAAATATAATTCAATATCACCTTTGCACATCGTTTTGCAACAGCTGAGCCCTCCCAGAAAAACTTTCCGTCGAAGAAAAAACAAAAAAACATTGCAATAACTATTTTTTACAAGTAATGTTCTCACAATATTAAGCTTTTTGTGCTTTTAGCTGTTGGCACTACTCAGTTTGTTCTAAAGGAGCAGAAAATCAGTTGGGTAAACCGAAGATCATATCATGATGACACAAGGATGAAATGCACCCGTTTGTGGTGAAGAGTTCCTGTTTTTATTCTTCTTAAGTCTGTTTCCTTTCCACATAAACAGAACAAAAACAAAGCTCGTAATTTGTCACAATTTGAGTAAAAAGGAAAGCTGTAACTTTAAAATAAAAACGACATACTGATTATTTTAGTTGCTTCATATTTAACCATTTAGATGATTTCCACACTTTCCGATCAAAACCACAATTCACCCCATAGTTTTCAGTTTTAGGTGAATAACATAAAAAAAACACACCAATAAATAATTTTTACTTACCTGCCAATATCATGTAGATGAGCAGATAGAAGCGCTGTGGCGCGTACATCTTGGCATGAATTCAGACTGTACAGACAGCGCCTTTCTGTGTCAGTGTGCAGTAGTTAGAGTGCGTGTTGAGAAGCGAGGCTGTTTCCTTAGCAGATGGGTGGGACACTTCCGCTATTGCACTGAGCCCCATTTACAGCTGCATAAAATGACTTCCATCCCCAATACTTTCCTCTGTCATAGAACAATTCTAATTATTTCTCTTTCAATAAAACACTCTCATTGGTTCAGATTGTGTTGGTTTTATTTTAAAAGCCCTTAAAATGTTGTTTAAAACGTAAATATCTTCCCCGTAAAGACATCTTTTCATGTATGAATGTTGTTGGCTGAACATGTTTCAACTCTGTTTAGGTTTGGAAAAGCCTTTTTCTTGAAAAATGTCCATAAATGCCAAGTCTTTTGGGCGGGCTCACAGATCAGCCACTTTTTTTAACAATAAACTTTAAAACCTCCTCTTGATGTAAAACAAACTCACCACCAACCTGGAAGTGATGGTGAGAGAAAATAAATATCTGTGCGTTTGTAAACCATGTAAGTCTGTTTGTGTGTAACTTTGGATGCTTATGTGTGCAAAACATGACTTGTGAACTGAAAAACCTTTTCTGTATGACTTTGGTAACTTCCAAATGTGTTTTCAGATGCACACCAATATCTAGAAATTATCAATACAAAGTAAACTAACACACGCACAGTTACAGAAATTACAGAAATAATCAAATTTGACAGATATTTTTTTTATCTTCAGTCTCACAAATGTGATAATTATGAATTCTGGCTCCTCCACATGCAAATGATTAAATTCATGAGCACAAATTGCCTAACATGCACAGACTATGCGACATGTATGTACAGATAAAATGCAAGTGCGTGAGGCTGTTTGAGACTTGTGTGACACTCAAACAGGCTTAGACAACTTACAGAAATCCAGAATGAAAAACAGAGGTAAACAATAAACACAGCCATGAAATACCTGTCTGTATAACCCAATCCACTTTTCTGTACTGGTAAGCACTTATCTTAGTCTAATTTTTGCTTTGCTTTTGTTTCTCATCTTCATTCTGTTTAATTTCAAACTTGTGACTGCAATTCCTCTGCTGCTGAAGTGTATTTTACAAATCCATCGCATGTCAAATCCAGTTTCTATTCTTCTTTTGAAATGACAAACAAGATGTGATTAATCAACAAACAACCTCTGCAACTTTTCCACAACAGAAACAAGAGTTTTGTTTTATTTACAGTGATCTGCTAAAATATATGCACACATGAAGGTATTTGCATTAAATCATAATTCACCAGTAAACATCAATCTATTTTCCTAAAGGTTTTGAAAGGTCAAACTGTATTCTTCTCTCCCAGAATGGCCTAAAATTTTGCTTTGAAAAATATCCCCACCCCATAATGCTGCCACTACCGTGTCTCACTGTTTGCAAGGGGGGGAGGGCCACCAGTTGACTGTATATAGTAATATATAGAGTCATATAGAGACTCTGTTACTCTATATAATAATATAGAGTCAACTGCACTGGATGCAAGCAAGAGCAGAATTGTATATGTCTATATTTTTTTTGCACTGATCTATTACTTTCTTTCCACTATTCAATTATGTGTTGCTTTGTGGTGCTCTGTCTTATAAAGTACATTGACATTTGTAGTTGTAACTTCACAAAAGTAAAATAGTTTGTGTTGTTTTTTTTGTTGTTGTTTTTTTTTTTGCATCAATATGACAACAATTAGTTTAGCAATCACTTGTTTGTACCTGGCTTTAGAACTTTCAGAGAAAAATCTGAAACTGGGCATCCCTGAGTGATGCAACCCAGAGAAATAATGTCTACATACGAGGAGAAATATGAAGCTACATTTTCAGGAGTGACTCCTCCGCTAGCTTCTATCTGAAGAGATGGGAACTCGTTCTTCAGGTCTCGCGCTGCAACGTGAAGCTCCTGCAATGGAGAAATGAGGAAATGGGTGCTTGATAGTTCTGCAGTTAAAGTTTTATTTCTTGAACTTCTGAGTTCTGAAATGCCCTACCCGTGGCTGAAAGTTGTCCAACATGACAATGTCTGCTCCGGCTGTGGCTGCCTCTCTTCCCTCCGCTGTGGAGCAGCACTCAACCTCGATCTTGCTGCTGAAGCCACACACTGAGCGCGCCACTTTCACGGCCTGAGAAACAAACAGGATTCTAAGTTTGTCTTTTGCAGAAGTAAGCGAACAACGCCTGAACTCTGGACATCTGTCAGTCATGTGGGGATCACTGGTTATTTTCAGATTGCAAAAACAGACATTTTTTAACACTGCTTTATCATTGTCACCGTGTCAAGGGTGATCGTGTCAAGTGTGCTATGAGCCACCGGCTCTTGCAACATTTCCAAAAACTCTATTAAAAGACGCAATGAGAAACAATGGTCACGTTGCGACTGTTAAGACAGACCAGAGTTGTTGTTTTTTTTTTTGTGAAGAAACAAAATAGATGTTAAACAAGGTGGCAAGACTTGACTTTAAGACCAAGCAAACTCCCAATTAAGTTTAACCAAACATTGCATGGACGTCACTGAGAGACGTTAAAGAAGGTGTTAGTTTAAAGAATGACATTACTAATGGATGCCAACAGATGCAATGTGCCACATTTTTTCTCTTTATTTTTAAATTCAGACTTGTTCTGGTGAGCTGAATGTAAAAAACACTGCATTTTTTTAGATTAAAAAAAACAATTTGATGACTGTACATAAGAACATAATTCAAAGTACCTTTCTCGATTAAAACTTAAAGAGTGAGTAGCAACTGACCACGTCAATATTAGGAAAACAGCACCTGACTTAGTTCTTCTGCACAACACAAAAGAAGATCTTTCACTCTGTTTATGTGCTTTAGGTTCTGAAGACATTTATAGTCATCATTGCTAGTTGCCCTGGAACCCCGGCAGGGCAACTGGCATAAGACACAATCCGTCATGTCTCATGGATCATCACAGTTATGTTGTAGATTAAACATATCTGGATGAACCATTTGCAACTAAAACACTCCATCAGATCCAGTTTTATTCCTTAGGAAACGTCTGTCAGATTACATGTGGCTATTTAACCACAGTGACTCTTGATAACTATGACCAAAATGATATAGAGCTTAGCAATCCTTTTAAATCTAAGTGAAATGTGAATGTCTTAGCAGTTCCTTTTCTGCTAGACCTGCATTATGTCCAGAATGACATAATGTTGCTTCTTCTTTTTCTTCAGTCAGGGAACAATGTGTTTTAATTTGTTCTACATACCGCATAAAAGAAGTTGATTCCAATAGATTTGTTTTGCAAATTGAGTGCAATATGGCCATATTTTTCTAGATCAGTTTTCATATGTCATTAAGAGTCATCAGCAAGTGGACAAAAAAAAGCTCTACTGGACTTCACCTGCTACCCGTGAATTTTCACACGGAAGACTGAAAGCAGGAAATTTGAAGAACTTATAATTGCGGCATCCCAGAAATATGTGAATGCATGTAACTTGAGCCAGCTAAAGATTTATACACAATTTATAATCACAACTGCCTGGAGATAGAAGAGCTGTTGGTATCAACATTAAAAACTGTCCCATTTAAGCATTTGTGGATATTTCATATCCTACTGAACCAATTAACAAGACATCTTCATCAAGTTTATTTGTATAAAACATTTCAGCAACAAAGCGATTCAAAGTGCTTCATGTGATAAAAACATAACGCAATAAACAAAGAAAGAATCATTAAACTGTTTCTTTTTAATGAAACAGTTACTTTTCATTACAAAAGAAAAGTAATGAAAAGTTGGACTCCAGACTAAAACTAATGATGTTCCCATTATAAAGGTTTTTGCAGAGCCAATGCACAAACAACTGCCGAAGTATGGCATGGTGATTATTTTAAAAAAACCTGAAGCACCTTGGAACAGAGCACGAGATGAAAATGAACAGAATAGAGAATCTGACAACAACAACTCAAAAAAGAAAACAGGTGAGTTGTATAACTGACAGGTGGGTTCAATGGGACTGACTGCAGAGACAAAGTACCATGAGAACCTGGCACACTAATGATGAAAGCTGTGGCAAGGAAAGAGGTAGGGAAGCTGAGATAGACACCAAAGGTGAACTATGACCAAACCAGAATCGAAAGGTGAATCAGGACTGACTGTAATCTAAGAAAAATGAATAATACATAAGAAGTGAAGTACAAAGAAACTAAATGGTCATTCGGGTTGCGTAATAAATGCTTGCTCGCAGTCACAGACAGCACCACCTATTTCCACGAAGCTCCTTCTGGGAGCTGCAGGTTTCTGCCTCACAAAGCACCCGTCCCCCACACCTCGCCCACTCAGCTCCTTCAGACTAGCGTAAGCAGTGATTGGCAAACACCTGGTGGAACGGCATGGATTATATCTATTACTGCCCTATTAAGTTAATCACAGACAGTTTTGAAAAGCAGAACAAGAAAGGCATATTTTGAACGGTTTCCAAGTTTCTTCTCTTTAAAAAACATAATGTCAACATAAACTATGTTTTCAAAAGTTCATCTGAATAAATCATGTTATCGATGTTTGTTCGGAATGAGAAACCAAACCGTATTCTAAACACACACACCTCATACCCAAGTGTCAAACTTCATGATGGAGGTGTGATGAGTTGGGGTTTTTTGAGCCCACACGACCTGGCCACATTCAAATTATTGTGCTCACGACCATACATTAACTGAATTTATATAGACATTTTTCAAGCCATGCTCACCACTTGTCATTTTAGAATTAAATTCACACAACCGCAATCACTGATTCTGGCCCTGGGACCTCTAACAGGGGGAAGCTGTAATCAAACCCACAATATTCTGACTGCAAGTGAAAGACCATCTGCAAAACATCTAAAGATTGTCTCAAACTAGATCACGTCAGGTTGCAAACACAGCTCCACATCTACAACAGGGTGGCTGAATCAAGGTGCTGGAATGGTGTAGTCAAAATCCAGACCCCAATCCAATCAATTCCCTGTGGTGACATCTCCAGGCAGGAATGACTTCCCACTGTCTTTGAAAATAAGAATGAGCCATAATTCCCACAACATTGCAAAAGACTGATAACATCCTACAGAAAATGACCACTGAAGCAAAGAGGCTTTCTTTTTGCAATGTCTGTATGTAAAGAAAAGGTGCTTTAAGGTGTCATTCTTATCAGAGTAACATTTTCAACAGATTTGTGTGTCTCAGATGCAGAGTTTCTCTCTGACTTGGAGAGGCATGCACTAGATAGAATCTTCCCACTCTGCGACCCCCCACCCCTCCAAAAAAAACCCTTGTGTATTTTATTTATCTAAGCTGGACTCCTGGGGCACAGCATGGTGCCGTGGGTCAGGCAGGAACCCCGTGTACAGTGACTGGTCTTCAACGCAGCTGTCCTGGGTTCAATTCTGGTTCCTCTTTCTCACCCATGAAATAAAGACCTCTAGCTTTACAAAAGAAACTCAGTAAGTATTGAAAATGAAGCCCTAATCTATATCTGCATGGGACTCATCTGTATATACGTAAAAAAATATTAGTATGAGAATAATGCTCCTTATTAAGACGTAACTTATTAATTTCTGTAAAATTCTGAAACTCATTTTGTCTTGTGACTGGGTTAATTATTTACTAGCAAAGTTTTTAAACATTTTAGGTTGCCTGGTTGTGGATTGCTTTTTGGAAATGTTTTGGTTGTTCAGCAACCTTTTAAACCCTTTTAAAATCATATCATCTTGGACCTGTGTTTTGTTGCTATAGAAACGGAAAATTGCATCTAACACTGTTTGTAGCTGGCAAAATCTGGTGGATTTGTGCCATCTGTTGTGCAGTGGCACCCCCACAAAATTTGACATGCCGTTGTATGAACTGAAGATGCAAAGCTGTTGCGCTGTGATCATCATGAGCGCCGTCTTCCTGTTTGTTCATCTTGAACCACCGAATGCCTGCTGCAGCTGCTCACCTCTGTGATGCTCCCCGACGCCCAGACGTGGTTGTCCTTCAGCATCACCATCCCGCTCAGGTCCTGTCTGTGCATGGATGTGCCGCCCACCAGCATGGCGTACTTCTCCACCAGCCTAAAGCCCGGGGTGGTCTTACGGGTGCCAGCCACTTCTCCGTGCCAGCCCGCAGACTTTGCCGTCAGTTGGAGCTGAGAACAGCGGGTGGCGATCCCCGAGGCGCGACTCAGGCAGTTTAGAGCAGGGCGCTCCCCGAGGAGGAGGCATCTCGCTGGGCCTCTCACCACAGCAGTCACTGTGACGGCATCTGGACCTACAGGTGTTACAGAAGATGGGGAGATGGAGATGCTGGATGTTTGTTTTTTTTTCCTTTTCTTCATCATGGCATGTCAAGAACATTATTCTCTTTTTAATTTGACTACTATCTGAGTGCACAGTTTATATTCTTTGTATCAGCAAATTACAATCAGCATTATGTACGCTTTAGTACTGCTGAAACCAGAAGTTTATATTCACCAAATAAAAAGACAGGTCTATGTTTTTTTTCTTGCTATCTGAAGTTAAATCAAACCAAATATTTTTTTGTTTTGTTTTAGGTCAGTTAGAATTATCAAAATTATTTCTATTTGCTAAATGCCACAATAATCAGAAAGAGAAATGTACCAGCTCCGCCTGCCCCACAACAAGATGCTGCCACCCCCATGCTTCACAATGGCACAAGCATCCCTGCTTTTCCTCCAAATGTAATGATGGTCATTATGGCCAAACAGATCCACTTTAGTTTCATCCGACCACAGGACTTCTCGTGTCTCCAAAAACTAAGTTCTTTGTCCCTGTGTTTCTTTTGGAGTAAAGGTTTCTTCCTTGCTGAGGAGCCTGTCAGCCCATATCGCTTCAGGACATGTTTCACTGTGGTTGATGCTTTACCAGCTTCAGCAACACCACCATTTTGTTTCCAGTTAACTCGAATGTGTCTATTAACCTATCAGAAGAGTCCTAAAACCAGGACATCATCATCTGGGCTTACTCATGTCTGTTTTGCATATAAAATTTAGTCATAGTCGGAATAAAAGAATAACTTATTTGCATTTCTGAAGATTTGTACATCTTCAAAGTTATTAATTCATGGCACTTAAAACATTCCTTTAGTTTCCATCATTCAGAGGAGATCTAACATTAAAATCTGTTTGTTTGAAATATTTAGATGTAACAAACATCAAGATTTCAAGAAAAACGCTAAATAAATAAAAAGATAACTGGAGCATTGTTCTCGCCAAACAGTCAGTGCTTTTACCTTATGTCAGTGTAGGTTTAGTAGTAATTTAATTTACCGATGCTTACCTATCACCGCTCCTTCTTGGTACATCCAGTCCACGGTGCAGCCCACCTCAGTGAACACTGCTGTGAAGAAAGGGTTTCCTGCCAGCACGGTGTGAGGAGTTTTACACAACAACTGTGCCTCCACTTCCTCTGATCCCACGCAGACTCCTGCCGGGTCAAAGTTTGGAGTGTCCTCTGCCAGCCACTCTCGTGCAAGCCGGGTTAGGGTGTAGGTTGGAATCGCATGGACCACTTGTGGTTTTGGTCCAGACATGCTACAGACCTGCATTTAAATAAATGTATACTGTCATCATCTAATCTTTTAATGAAAGTAGGAACCAAAATTAGGCTAAGCATTGTCAAATCAATCTTTGTTGTCTATGACTTTAAGTTTTCTTATGAACTGACACATTTTTCTGATTTCTGTTTATATTCCTGTTTCCAATATAGCAGCTGCAAGAAGACTAGATTACACAAGAAGATAATCGTGACTGAGTAATGTCTTACATGGTCCATTTAGACTCATCACCCTTCTGAGTCAAAAAATTTACTTTTGCTCAGTCTGCGACACAAAGCAGCATGCTTAAAAGTTCTGCTTCCTTTGTGCTCTGCCATACTCTAAGCTCCAACCTAGAACACAAAGGAATAATACACAGTATACTAGGCTGGGACTGCAACAGCATGATAAATGCAAATGAGATGCATACCTTCTTGTCTCAGTGGCTCTCTGTGTCTGTAGATCCCAGGCTGGAGAGGGACAGAAGTGAGCACACATGGCCCCAAGCAAAATGTGGCGTGGAATTTGACCCTGTGTCCATGTTGGAATGTTTACAGGCGCACTCAGAGGCCACACCATAGGATTAGCATTGATTGTTTTTATTGATTAACAGGCTTCTGAATACAGTTTTTGTTGCAGAGAAAATTCATTCTAGTTCTATGCAATCAAATCTGGAGCTTATTTTCCCCCACTGAGTTCTGTTTGCTTTGATTTAGTTTGTATAATCTGACAAAAAAATTTTTTATCTAAAAGCCTTTTGCAGAGTTTCACAAGATAAAATGCAGAGCAATACATCACACTACATTTTTGCTGCCATAACCTGGTATGGTATTAAAATCATGCATATTCCATTTCACTTCAGTGCAGTTTATTGATATAAATGGTGATTAATACAAATACAACCTCAACATTTAATAAAAAGTTCAGTTTAACATTTTCACTACAGCCTGATTTTAAGCTTATTGCCAGTTATATATATGAAAACACACAAATTGCTTAGATCTTTTCTTTAATTTGTTGACCCATTATGAATAAACACAATGCAGAGGATAAAACATGAGTTTCCTTTAAGAGGAGAGCCGAACTCGGTCTCGGCAGGAAGAAACCCCCAGCAGAACCAGACGCAGGATGAGCCACGGGCTGCAGTGAGAACAGGAAGGAAACATAAATAAATACAAAAGCACCAGGCCAGGAATACTTTCTATGGTACAGAAAAAAAACAAAAGTCAAAGTTAGTGGCAACTGTGGCTCACTCTATGAGTTGGGCAGCAATAGTTCTACATTTCTTAGATGGTATATGGGTGACTTTTATCTGCTGACAAGAATTTAGAGTTGATAATAAAACAAATGTTTTCACTGAAGGACTAAAGCAAATGCAATATAATTTGAATTTAATCTTATAAGGCTTAAATCAGGAGAACTGTTTTTTTCTAAACTTCATATTTTAATACTGTATTGTGCACTCAAAGATCCTAAAGGAGGTACTTAATGGAAAACATCACTTGCTGTTCTTTGTAGTCAAAATACTGGCAGTATTTTGTATTTTGTCTATAAAATACTATGCCAGTAGAACCATCTTTCATACTGAAAGTCTTTAGTTGGATGTTGCTTTTAGCTTTATACAACAATTAAGAGTGAATCAGGCCAGGTAATGGAGGTACTATGGTCCTCCATAGTTGAACGCACAATTAAAGGGGAAAAAAGGAAACGTTTTCCGTTTGAGCATCATTTGCCAAGTATTAAGTATTGTTACAATGCGCCTCATCATGTGTCGCTTTTAACATCTTAGCACAGAAACATCGGTAAACTGTGTTTAGTATGTAGATTTGGAGGATGTATAAGTTACAAGCATCAAAGAGCACAATGGCAGGAAGTACAGTGCGTGCACAATGCGCGGGCACGTTTCCCCTTTCAAAACATCGATGACGTCACATCACGAAGGCAGTATCTTGACGGCGCGTTCTCGACGCTCTCGAGCACGAGCCGGACTTCCACCGCCTTCAGAGATCAGGAGCTAGAACCAGGAAGCGAAAGTATACACATGGAGGGTGTGTCTGGCCCCGCCAGCACAGGTTTTATTTATAAAAACACCGTCCTCCGCGGTTAATTTAATGGGGGACACGGCGAAGACCAAGCGGCAGGAGCAACTGAAGCGCTGGGCCGGCTCCAGCACCAACAGAGCGTCGGACGTTCCCCGGCGGAGGTGGCGGGGCGATGCCGGGGAGAGAGAAGGGGAGGCCGAGGCCGAGCTGAGTGGCGACCCGCCGGGGGATCAGCAGCCAGAGTCGGCGGGCAGAGATGAAAGCAGCCCCATCCCGAGTGGACGGTGAGGACACAGCTCAGTCAAATTGTTGGACACCAGCAAAAAGGGAAAAGTCAGCCTATTATAGTATCAGGAGTTATCTAATCAGTGTAAAGCAGGTTTTGTTGTCTGCTGCTCTGTGCTGAGCCAGATCTCATTTTATCTGCTCAACATGTTTGTCATGGACCTTTTGGGGAGTACTTTAGGTTAGCCCTGCTTGTGTGTAGTCAGTCTACCATTAACACTTGAGTTCACCACAGTTAAGGAGGGGTTGATTCAATGATTTGGGGGATCATTCATTGTTTCCCAGATTTTTAAAATCTGAACCTAGCTGTCCTTTTTAATAACTTGATGCTTGATATCTGTTATGTTTCTTTCTGTATATTTTGCTTCCTTGGAACCAAACTGGTAATAGTAATGTTGTCCTTTTCCTACCCAAATCCCAACCTGCTTTGGAGACATTTTGTACCCACTTACAACTAAAGATGTAAAATAATATTCTCCAATCAACTCATACTTCACTGGAAGGAAATGTGGTCATATGACTCTGATAAGCAGTATCTATCAGAAGAGGATTAATCAGAGTTGTTTTGGTTTGGACAGGTGTCATAAGAACTTCAGATTTCACCTTTCAATTCTAATTCATTGTTTTGCTGCAACACATAGCAGCAGAAATGTGCTGCAGGTTCTTGAGGAAGCACCTTTGAATCCAAGAAAATAAAGCAATTACTACAGCAAGTTGTCATTAGATCATATGTTCCATAAGATCATAAATCCATAATGAAAGTGCAAATAAATACTGCTGTAAATACTGCTGGGTGGCCTGGTTATGAACTAGAAATATATGTTCTTAGTTTTGACACCTTTGATGACTAAAAAAGGTTATTTTTAGTATTTCAAGGTTTCCCCCAGAAAACTTGCAAAGCCCTATGGTTGGGACTCTCGGCAGTCATTCATCCAGCGGCCCGCCGTGTTTTTGAGTTAAAAAATATTTTAAGTTTCAGGAAATTTGAAAATATTACTTGATAAGTATGTGTTATTGGAAGATTAATGTCCGAACACCAACTATAAAGTCTTTAAAAAATGCAAACATAAAAAAAAAAAAACTGAAATAAGTAATGCTAAGCTTGGAGGGGGCACAAATAAAACCTGGTGGCCTGCCAGACTTACAATAAACTGGGGAAACCCTGCATTTGTTATTCAGCTCAGACCTGATCAAGAAAAAACTTGCTATCCCACTGTCTGAACACCTGATTGGCCAATCTCTACAAATAGGGTGTTATACAAATCCTCAGAACCCTAGTTGCTGTTTTACCTGCACCATATTTCTCTTAGTAATGCCCCCTAACCAGCTTTCCCCATCCCTGCTCAAGAAAAGCATCCCCTCTGCATGATGCTGCCACCACCACATTTCATTGTTGGATGGTGTTTTGTAGGTAAAGTTCAGTTCTGGTTGTGTGCTACAAAGTGTTTCACTTGTTAACCGGTTCAACGTTGTGCTTTTGATGTCTCCTGTTTGGACTGTGATAATCTGCAAACTGGGGTGAGCCTGTTTATAACAACTATAAATTTCTCTAGTTTAAAATTTATTTCCATCTTTTAAGAAACCTTTTTTAAAATGGCCAGTTTAATTAATGAACAACAACAATGTGAATACTGGTTGTCTGTCATTTCATAGTATTTTAGCAGCCTTGATCAACTGAAGGATGATGCATCTTTCATCTCTTACTCAGTAAGGTTCATTTTAGACCTCAAATCAGCTACAGAATCACTTTGGTCTCTATTTTCCTACACCGTTTTTGTTGTCAAGCATTTTGCTTTGACTTTTTTGTGATTTAAAGAATATCTCAGCGTGATTGTGTGTGGTTGAGCTGATCAATCAGAGCGGTGTTGTGTGTGTTTTGTTTGCTTACCTCAGTCCTACACAGAGAGGCTATTTACCATGCATGTATCAGAAATTCCATCTCTTTTGACATCCTGGTTTCGTGCTCTGTGATTACATCAGTAAGTGCAGATAACCTACCAGAACAGAAACAATGTCTGTCCTTCAATATTTCAGGGAGATTTGTACAGGAAGTATTTTTGCTGAAAGCTATTTGCTGTCCTCTTTTTTTTCCCAGCATTGCTAGGATTCAAGTTTATTTTTGACTGAACTACTTATGAACTTATGACATATATAGAGTCTGGATTTCAGCTGGGGAAAAGCTGTGACATCGCCATCTTGCCTTTCCAGTTTAGCTTTGGAGTATTTCAGTTAAAGCAAATCAACTTCTAGGACAAAATGTTCATTTGGTGTCTGATGTGTTCAAACCCCCTGTTTGAATTAGCAATTAATCAGTTCATCGCATGATAAATTAAAATGACTGTGTTAATTTCCATTTTGATTATTAATATTTTTTTAAGGGACGTTTTGTTTACAGATATTTCATAATACAATTAATTTATAGGTTCTGTTGCATGTGGTCTTTATTTCCATTTGTCCAGTAGGACAGTGACCCCAAACACACATCAAACCTGCTTTGTGTTGAATAAACTTTACTTTACTTAACAGACTTGAAGACATTTTATGTAAATATCCAAAATAAAACACAGCGAAAAATAATAAATAAAGCAGAAATAAAAACCACACACGACAAAAACCGCAAATAAAATGGATTAACTTCTTATATTGCTTTTCAAAAAAAAAATTGAAACAGAAATAATTGCTTACAATTAATTGCTTATTGAGACAAGCTTATATGTTTGAGTCATGTTTGCATTTGAGAAAATGCTTTATAAATTTAAACTTGTGAATGTAATTCTTGTTTTGTCAGCATAAATGGTTTTATTGAATCATAAAAATCACCAAAACCTTTCTTAATCTTTGAGGACACATGAAATAAAATCTAATTGAGAGCTTAAATCTTCAGCTTATTGTGTGTATTTATGGTTCAGCAAATAAACCATAAAGTGGTCCCTGCTTATCATTTCAATCATTTCAGCTGACTTTTCTAGTATTGTGTCCCAAAGAGACAAAGATGGACATTTCTGGACCTATTCTGCAGAGTTGGTTGTAATCGTCCCTTTTGTCCGTTATTAGGAAGAGGGTGAGGTTTGACCGCGCCGCTGAGTTCCTCGCTGCTTGTGCCAGCGGCGATACGGAGGAGGCCAAGGCGATGCTGGAGGAGACCGAACAGTCCAAAGCAGAACGGGAAGACGGAGAGAGTCTCCCAGACATCATCAACTGCTCCAACGCTGATGGCATCACTGCACTGCACCAGGTAATGCAGCTTCACCGCACTGTCGTTCACATCCAAGTTCCATTTTCATTCTTCCTGTTTTACAATTCTCTGGAGTTTCTTGAAGTCTTAGTGAAACATGGTGTAAAGGTATTGCTCAAATGATTGCAAGACTTCATTGCAAAAGGTGTTTTACACAGTGAGTGTGAGTGTGTTTTCTGCTTCTTTGTAGGGCGGCGTGCTTCTTTCCTCGGCAACACAGATTATTGAAAACTTATTGAAAATGTTGTTATATATATAGCGTATCCATGCAAACACACATAATTTGTTTGTGAATGCAGCTTGACAAGTACCTGCAAAAGTTGTGCAGTTGTGCACGTAGATGTACACACGTGAGCAAGAAAGTTGAAAAATGCTCAATTTTTTTTGGCTGCTGACGATGTCACGACCCGTGTGTTGAGTTCACCAGCAGTGGTGGAAACGTTCGCTGTCATTTTGTCGCTCTCTGTGTGTCGAGCCCATTAAAATCGCTCACAGATTGTCTGTCGACATCAATTTTCAAACCTTATCTTAGATTCTTGCTTGGATTTTGGTCTGGACTTTAACTAGACCACTCTAACACATAAATATGGCTTCATCACAACCTGACTGTAAATTTAGCATCATTGCCTTCCTAGAATGTGAACTTTTACCCCACTTGCTGCTTCTAAATGGGTTTTCTTTGAGTGTTGCCCTTCACTCAGCTCTGTTCATTTGCCCATCAACTGTAAAATAGGAAAAACATAAGAGGACGATATCAGTTATGATGTGTTCCTGTTTTCTACTTTCCTCTTTTTCAAATTTGTGCTTCCATCACTCTGTGACTGTTAACATTTAGAGAAACGTAACCAATGTCCAGAGTGCGTCTCGGCTGCCGGGAGACTCTGTCCAACTGGACAAACATTACATCTGCATGAAAAAAATGCAAGTTTATAAAATGAGGAATATATTAGTTAACTATTATTGCACTTCAAGTAGTCCGTGATATTGTGATGACTATAAATTTGCATTAAATTGTGCAGGTCTTCCATCAACCGCAATTTTGCTAAAGAAAGCCATACTCACATCCTCATGCGGCCCCTGTCATGTGCCACATTGGGGGTTGTAGGTATTTCTAGTTTTTCATTGCATATCGTATTTTACATACAAGCTAAGCAGTTTTATTTTTTTGTCCTCTGCTACATAAAATCCTACTAAAATACATTGAAGTTTTGCATAAAACATGTGAATAAATAAGCAGATTGTGACTACAGATGGAATATTGTTACTTATTTTATTTTATTTTATTCTTTCATTATTAGTATGTTGATTAATTTTCTTTTGTTAAATGTGTGCAGGCCTGCATAGATGGCAGCATAGATATCGTGACCTTCCTGCTGGAGCACGGCGCCGGCGTGAACCAGGTTGACAGCGAGGGATGGACGCCGCTGCACGTCGCTGCCTCCTGCGGCTACCCTGACATAGCAGAGTGTGTAGGAGTTTCCTTTAAACGGTTAAATCAGTGCAGCACATTGCTCTTTGCCTCTGTATTGAATGTCAGAGAACACCGTGGGTGCCAGAGCATTTCTGCTCTCCACAATGCTGACATTGTTGTCATCTGTGCCGAGATGACACTTCAGCTAAAGCGTGAGTGGTCCAGCACTCAAACGCGTCCAGCTTGAGAGGTTTAAAAATGGATCTGCTTCTTTTTTTTTTTCGCCAAAGTGAGAGTCTGTTTAATCTCACTTTGAAGAGCTAATGTGATGGTTGTGTCATAAAACTGGTTCCATTATCCCAGCGGAAAACGTTATCTGCACCAAAAACATGGATTACGTTAATAAACTACAGGGTTAGGAATTCTACTTTTAGGCACTTTGTTGTTTACATTCAGGCATTATTTTTCTTTTTTCTTAGGTTCCTTCTTCAGAAAGGTGCGTCTCTTACTGCTGTGAACTGTGACGGCGACGTTCCTCTGGACATCGCTCTGGATGAGACGACCGAATCCCTTCTCCATGATTACACACAAAGACAAGGTGAGCTCTTTGCCTGCACAGCGCTATATTTTATTACAGTATTTGCAAATATAAAGGATTTGCTGCATTTTACTTCAGTTATGTCTGGGATATTTGGAATCAAAAAGAAAATAATGCATATTAAGACAAGCAGGGCCTTTTTCACTCAACAGTTTTGCAATATGATTGCAACTGAATTAACTAGATGTGTTTACATGTGGCACTGAAACTGATTTCTGTATTTGACTATTGAACATCTGCAGTTGAACTCTTTGGTTTTTGCATAAAAAAAGTCTAATTCTGGCCTAAAGAGGTTTGGGGTATATTGGGTTATTTAACATTTATATTTAATTTGTTTTTATTTAATTAGTGATGATGTTTATCTTAAAGTCCTTTTTATGCAATCGAACATGATTTACTTGTCCTAAGTATTTTATATGAAAGGTAAAATGTTGAAGTGTTTTAGCTCCTGACATAATAGCTCGAGTATCTTTACACTTTTCTCGTGTTTGAATCCATTATCATTATTTGTTTATTATATTAATGTGTATTTTAAAATGACAGTAATAATAATTCCTATTACTGTTCTCTAATATTGATTAATTTTATTAGTTGTGACTGAACGTGGTGGTAAATTTAAGACACAATTAGATTTCAGAATGTTTTAATGTTTTACTTTTTTGTTATCAGTCCTGTAGAATGAGTGATTCAGGCTGTTGAATGGGTTTTCTTTACACCCCTCATCCATCACCTTCTTTGCATGCATAAGAGGAATTTGGCTAGATTGTCTTAATGAAAATAAAAAATGTGCCTAAAACCTAGTTATATATGTAATTCATGTAAACTTGCTTGTCGTTTCTTCACTAGGTTTTATTACTGTGATCTATTTGTTTTTATTCTGTCAGCTATTTACAGAAACCTCTTATCATTTGAATTAAAACTTAAATTGAGCTTTTTAATTAAACCAATAATCATCATTTACTTGATTTTCAAACAATGTATTCAATACAACTATCAAAAAATTCAGCTAAAAGCTCAGGGCTGATTAAATAATGTCAGCAGCAGCATGTTGTCTGAAAACAGTTTAATCAAATTTGCTTCAAAATGTCGAAGGTTTTCTGTGTTGGATAAAATGTAAATCACTGTAAGTACAGAACAGAAATAAATTGTGATCCGTCTTGCTGTCCCCGAGTGAGTCAGTGCTCTAGCTGTGGTCCTCCATCGCATAGTGGGCATCTTTGTCTGAGGCGATTTGCTCTGGCACGTTGTTGTCAGCTAGTCGTTCTGCCACTAGTGATTCAGACGGCATTGTGCTGTGAACTGAATAGCTCTATTTGTTTTCTCAGAAGAGAATGTGTGTTTAGATCTACATTGTTTCTCTCTCCGTGTTTGAACTCTCAGATCATCACATCAATACATCAATATAAGGTTAAATGAAAACATCGATCAGTTGAGCTCAGTTTACCAGGGTGCAAACCTCTTTTCCTCAGCCTAATAAAACTCCTAGCGTCTTTCCTTTTTTCAGTTGTTTCTTATTAATTCCTGGTGTGCAGGTGTGGACGTGGAGGCAGCTAAGCGTAAGGAGGAGGAGCAGATGGTGTCAGACGCCATGATGTGGCTGAACGACGGTCCGCCGGCTGATCTCCGAGACCCGAGGACCGGCGCCACGCCACTGCATGTTGCTGCAGCTAAAGGATACATGGAGGCTCTCAAGTAATGTAGTAACTAATTTATTGGAAAACTAAATGCAACAGTTTACCTCTTAATTTAACTCTATTTAAACCAAACAACAAATTCATGGTAGAAAATGATATATTAAGTGGACTTCATACACAGAACCTGCAACTACCATAAACTGAGAGACAGTGGAGTGAAGGAAGGAGACAAGAAAGAGGAAAGAAGAAGGAAGGAAAGAAAGAAAGAAAGAAAGAAAGAAAGAAAGTAATAAAAAAGACGGACCCTACATCAAAACTTAACAGTGGAAGAACATAAAAATGGATGACATAAAGAAATAAAGGACAGCATGAAGGAAGGATGTAAGGAAGGATAGATGTGAAAGGACATAAGCAAGTACAGAAGGACACAATATAGAAAAAAAATGAAGATTCAAAAATGAAAGGAGGAACATGGAACAAGAAGGGAGGAGGGAGGACATGACACTAAAAGGGAAGAAAAAGATTCAAGGATGAAAGGGAAAAAGGAAGAACTCGAAGAATACGAGTAAGAAAAGGATGCAATGTTCAGACAATGGGAAAGGAAAAAGTCTGGAAATGCAAATGATTTCCGTTTCCTCTCTCTCTCTCTCTCTCTCTCTCTCTCTCCCTTCCACATTAATTCAGCTCTGTTGTCCGTGTTGCTCCTGCAGGACGCTGTGTCAGTGCGGACTGGACGTGTCGGCCACAGACTTTGACGGCTGGACGCCTCTTCACGCCGCAGCCCACTGGGGTCAAGAGGAGGCGTGTCGCATTTTGGCCGAGAAGCTGTGCAACATGGAGGCTCGGAGCAACGGGGTGAGCGTCACGCGCTCGTAAAGCGTCTCGCCTCTGACCTCCGTCTGCTCCACCTCCTCTTAATGTCTGATTGGTTGAATCTTGCAGGGTCAGACGCCGTACGATGTAGCTGATGAAAGTGTTGCAGAGCTGCTGGAGGAGCTCTTACAGAAACAAGCCAACGTGAGAAAGATTTTACTTGAACTTAATGTAATAAATGTTTTATTACGTTATTATAAATGCCCCTCCCCCCTTTCTTTCAGTGGCGAAATGAGCGGTCAATATCAGAGAGGCAGAACCAACCAGGCCCCAATGCTGCAAACGTACAAACCAAACCACGGAGGTTCGTTTCATGTTTTACTTCTTTAAATTATTATTTCCTCTTGACACGCTTGACAGACTCATTGTAGCGTGCCCAACATTCAAGATGTTTTGTTCCATTAAACATTCGAAGAGTTTGCATTGAAACCTGCTTGCAATAAAGGAAACAGGACGAGGTTTTTCCAGGTAACGTCAGTCGGACTTTCCTAACTCTCACCTTCTGCCTTTCAGGACGTCTGTGTGCAGGATGAGCAGCAGAGACAAGATAAACGTGCAGGATCTGTCTAAAGAACGGGGCGTTTCAGGAGGCGTGGATATGAGCGAGGAGAAGGAGAGCAGCACTGGTAAGTCAGCTCGACCCGGAGTGCTGCAGCTGCTTTATACAGACCTGATCCGTAATTCTGATGTTTCTCTGCAGAAAGCTCTGCTGTGTCCAGTCCAGACACCGAGAGTGTGACTACATCTACCGTCAGTCCTGCAGAGAAGGTAAAAACCCAGCCAGCTGCACATCATCGTCAGAGCTCTGGCTTAGAAAATTAATCTGAATGTGCTATTCACATACATCGATTGATTTTTCACAGACATTTTATAAAACTATTTTAGAAAATTTGAGTCTGTAAAATTAGAGTTCCGAAAAGAAAATATAACCTCCTGTGCTGTCATCGCGTCAGGTCCCAGTAGGATGTATAAGCTGCTGCCACGTCTGAGATCAATGATGTGTTTTCTAAACAGAAATAAATTGTGTTTGTATAATTTCATACTTGAAAATACGGCATTGCAGATAACATAATGTAGAATTTGTAGAACTCAGAAACGCATCTTTAATGGCTCTTCGGAGGTGAGCATGCAGTCGTTAATCACTAAGATAACATTTATCAATATTAAGTTTCCTCCGTAAGGTAAAATTAAAAATTATTTGATTTGATTAACATTTTTCTACAGAGATTCCCAAGGATCCAGTTAGGAGGTTCATTCATACATCTGGCTTTAATTTGTTGGCGGGCTTATTTCTTCTCCTGTGTGTTTCAGCCTACTGAGGAGAAGGACGAGGAAGAGGAGCAGAAGGAGGAGAAGGAGCAGGACAAGGCGAGCCGGACCGCCAGAGTCCAGCCCACTCCTCAGACCAGGGAAGTTGCCGCCGAGAGCCCCAACGCTCCAAACGCAGACAAGAAACCCAAACAGTAAGTCATACTCAGCTCCACCTCCCTGTTTGCCTTCACTAACACTTCTGTCCTCTCAAAGATCTTTTTCTACGCAAAACATTAATATTCAGTTTCATGCAAATTGTAAATGTAATTATCAGGTTCCAGGCAGCGGATCGAGGCGAAGAGTCCGAGTCCCAGAGGAAAGCTCGGTGTCGGCTGATGCGACAGTCCCGTCGCCTCACTCAGGTGGTGCTCAATTTATTTACATTTTTAAAATGATTTTAAAAAATTGCTGACCTATCTTATGATTTATAATGTATTAGCCTGCCCACAGTTGTTTTATCCAGATACTACCAGCCAAATTACAGAAACAACTGCACATGTTTGCATAACTTGAATAACAAGAAGAATATAGTCTTGAAATAAATAACATCTAACAGGCTATTAATTCAAACCACTTTAGTGCCATAAAAAATAACGAAAGATAAGCATAACTAAAAATTCACAAGAAAATGAAAAAAGGCCTTCTCTATCAATTTATTTAAGCAATAATCTCGGATTTCCTGAAATGTATAAATTAAAATGTATATCTTGTTAATTTCTACAAGACATTTTGCCCATCATGTAAAATTTAGATGCTGTTCATCTTTTCACTATTAAAAAATCATCTGACGTGTTAAGCAGAAAAAAGAAATATCCAATTTCTAAAATACAGTTGAAATTTTTTGAAAGTAAGCCTTCTTAAAAAACAAAGCAAAAAAAACATTAATTAACCTTGGAGATGATCAAACATGTACAGGTTTACAGTATATTCTACCAGTTGGTTTTACAAACTTTTTCTTTTGCTCTACTTTCTATTTCAGAATCTACTTCTATCTCAGGACTTCCCTTTGTGACTCTGACATTTTATACTACTAAACTTCCTTCCGGTTTCCATTTGTAGGCAACACCCATGTTTCTTTAAATTAATCTTCTGCAGCAAATCATGAAGTATTATGCCTGAAACGGCACCAATTATCTTTCAGCATCAGTAACTGGGATCATTATCCTCAGTTTTTTTGGTCGTCTCAGACCCTCGACTGCATTAAATTACTCTTATTTGGCTCATTAAAAGGCCCCTCTGACTGGTGTGAGACCTGCAAATGTTGTGGATAATTATTTAATACATTTCTGATTGAAGAGGATGAAGAAATGTACTGAGCAGCTCATTCTTAGAGGAGTGAAAAGACCTATTGTGGCCAAGAATGTGCTTAAATGACATTCTGAACAAATAGGATTGCTTTGCTTTTATTAAAAGGAAACTATTATTATCAAAATCAACAAAATATTGTCTATTTAAGCAGCAATGATGACCCACTTTTAAGTTTACTGTCCCACTAGATTTTATTTATCTTAAAATGTCCCCCATCTTACGAGACTCTGAAACCTCTAAAGTAGAAAATGTCCCACAGCATTACTGACCCTCTTCCCTACACAACAGTGGGCATCAGGTGCTTTTTCTGTGTAAATGTTTCCATAACATTTTTCTGTGTAAATGTTTCCATAAATTCCATTGTTGCAGCATTTCCGACAGGCATAACTTTCAATAAAGGTGCTTGAGTGGAAAAACGAAGAGACCCACATTTCTGTGTGCAGCCAAAAACCCACTGAAGGTTATTTTTCCTTTCTCGATGACAGGGTGTGACCTTGACTGAGCTGAAAGAGGCAGAGAAGAGCGTGGGTAAAGCTGCTGATCCTCCGCCTCGAAATGTCCAGTCAGTGAGCCCCATCATCACTGTCACGCCTACTGAACGGGGTGAGTGGAATAATTCACTAAAGAGTCAAAATGTTAAGGAATTGCAGCATAGAAAGATTGAAAGTCTGTTAAAATTAAGCTTTTTAATACTTATACATGGCATAAGGGAACTCTAAAGTAACCAGAGTTTTATGGCTTTGCACTAAAATAACATTTTCATTAGCTATACACAGATATTATGTTTAACAAAAGATTATTTATGTGTTAAATATCAGGAGGTGACTCCCTCCGTTTGCTTCTGGTATTTGTGTCACAAACACTCTGGTAATGATGTTAGACTGTCTAGACTTGAGATCAAGACAAGTGAAATTTTTTCATCCCCGGTTTGAGCGTTTGGGTGGTAAAGACGACGCTGAAGGCGTCAATGGAAATGAACTACGGTACGGAAGATCAAAGAACCGGGTCGGTGTGATTATTTACTGTCTGCACCTGCAGTCACCACTTAAAAATGCCTCAACAAGGAAAACCAGAGAACAGCCTCAAATTATTTACAACACAGGTTCATGGATCTGGTAGATTTTTCTCCCAGTTGTTAATTATTTTTAACAACCCTTTGGAGGCCCTTTAAGATCAGTTTTATTTTGTTTTGTTTAATATGTTACACTTTTCTAAGTTTCAGTGGCTACCAGATGTTCAGATTACAAGTGTGTTTAAAAGGGATTATCAAAAAAAAGCTAATTAAAATGCATTGATCAGAATCTCCTGATGAATTTTTACAGATTTAGCCTACTACGATTTCAATTTAAGATGAGCATTTAAAAAATACGTCTTGTTGCTGTGAGTGGCCATTAGACATTCATAAGAGAAGATGCATCTTTGACCAGAGTCGCTGTCCCTGCACGAGAAAACATAATTATGCTACCACCATTCTTCACTGTGAGGATTGTGAAAAAGTTATTCTTTGTCCATTAAATATTTGCTATGTGAAAAATAAAATAAAGAAAATATAAAAAAAAAAACTTTTTGAGGTGAAGGCCGCTGACTCACCTTTTGTAGTTAAACAGTGACATAGAAGACTGTGTCACACTAAGTTGATATAATTTCACATTATTATATCTTGGTTTTGCTCATGCTAAGCTGTCATCCAGCCTTCAGTTAGAAACGACAATAAATTCACATTTCAGTCGACATCATTATCAGATGCATGAAATGAAAATGAGAACTAAACTTTCAAATCTGCTGAATGTTTTTGCAAACAGTCAGTTTTCAGGTGTTTTTCACCAGCCAAGAGTTAAAAGTCAAACTGCTTTCAGTCTGACTTTGTTTCTGGTTGAGCTGTCCGACTTCTCTTTACTGTAAGTTCCCATCTATCACCGAGAAGCGAGACGCATGAAGCGCGCGGTAGGTGGAGTGCTCACAAGGAGGCTTTTTACAAAGGAAGTGAGGTTTTCTCACGTTCCCTGAGGCCGGGGCTGGTGGTGTGAGCTGCTTGGCATGCCTCAGGGCGGCTGCCTTGTTCTCGTGCTTTTTACAGGCCTTCTTCTTGTCTTGCCATTATGATTTCATCACCACTTCGAAAGCGCCACCTTTGTTTATGTTGGTTTTGTGTGCAGGGGAACTGATCTCTTCCCCTTCAGAACTCTGCTCAAATTACCAACTCATGTCCAGTTTTTTCACTTCACTTTTTTCACTTTTAAGTGAATGGTTATTTACAAGAAATGGGTATGATAATAAGAAGTAAAAATCAACCAAAAACCCAATAAAGAGAGCCTTAAAAAAAGCCTGGAGAAATATCGAGACCGTCACGTCTTTCATTGGCGGTTATCTGAGCTCGAGGTCGACCATAAGCCGACCACTTCGTGTACTGCAGAGCCCCTCTTATCTCCACCCTTCTTCACTTCACTTTTATTCCTTTAATCCTGTTTTCTGAAGCAGCAACCGAGGCGCTCTTGGTTCCTTCGTGTGCTTCCGTAGCTCATCGTTGTTTTCTGTCCACCTCTGTTTGTTTTAGAGAATGAGACGCCGAAGCAGGCAGAGTCGGAGGGAGACAAGCATTTGGGAGTGAAGGACCGGAGGAGAGGCAGGAAGGAGAGACGCTCCACCGGCATCGTCCAGCTGGGGTCAGAGGTGAGAAGCCTTCAGAGCTGAACTGCAGACGGGCGGCGGGGGCGGCCTTCAGCGAATCTGCCAAATTTGTGTGGTAAAAGTAAAGAGCGAACCAGTTCCTCTATTACATGATGCAACTGAACATGTGATGTGAACCGTTTCATGAAAACAGGAAGTCCTCTCAGTTGTGTTCCTGAGCAAGTGTTGTCATCTCCTACAGATAAGGATGTTATATTTAATAGACAGAATCACCTAAAAGAAAATACATTTTTCCACCGGAGCGTCTGTTCTCGACATTCTCATGATCATTTTACCAGGTAACCTCTCTGCTTCAGACGGTGTGCGTGAGCAGAACAGGAATGTAAACATGACTGAATATTTCCTCAACCAGATCTTTACAGGTAAAGACAGAGAGCAAAGCTGCTGCTTGTTTCAGTTTTAGTTGGAGGGAAGAATAAACCCATCATGGCGAAACGGTTAATTTCCCCAGTTTAGATTTCCACATCAGCCAAATATCACACCCACATCCCAATCAGTCAGCCTCAACGATGAGCGCCTCGGATCCGAGTCAGTGTTTTACCTGCTCATGTTTGTACTTCACATGAACCCGCATATTGCAGAAGTGGTGTGAAAATAATCACTGGCAGGTAAACGTATTTTACAAACACAAATGTTTTTGTAAGGATGCCATTCAGCTTGTGTGTTTCATCCTCGTTAAAACCTCCAAGAACCAACTAAGCAGCATGAAGCGTGTGACTGTGTGCTGAGTTCATGTCAGAGATCGAGTGTCATGTTTACACTCCAAACTTTGTATTTTCCAGAATGATGACGGCGAAGCCCAGCTGGAAGACGCAAACAGCAACAGCACTGAGTGAGTCGAGGCTTTTGTGTTTTATGTTACGTTTTCAGCCTTTTGACTGATTCTGACACATGGGAATATGGCATTAAGTAATTAATTTAATATGACGTTTTTAAAATGCGAATTGTTTGGTTTTGAAAGAAGTTCTATTTCTATAAAGATCTTTTGAATAGGATATAAACCACTGCAGAGCAGTTTCATTAATCACAACAAAAAAAAACTTGGTCACTGTATAACTCAGAAGGTTGTTTGGTGCTGAAGATGAATGAATGAGAAGGTTTCCAAAAGTCCAAAAAAGGTCTCCAGCCTGAAAAGCTTTGATCAGGTCCTTTCCAAAGACGACAGGAAAGTGTCACTGTTTGTAGGCAAAACCTTCAAGAAAAAACAGTGTTTACTAATGACTGTAGAGGAGACATGTTATCACGGAGGATGTTAAATAGGGCTGAGTAATAATATCGATTTTGCGATATAAATCGATATTTTCTTTCCTAGAAAAAAAATTGATATTCATCTGCAAGTATCGTAACATCCAACTGTCACCTTGCTCACTCACTGCTTGCTTTACCAGGAGAGTGATTAGGTCATCAGGCTTAGAGTGATTCCTTCAGATATTAAGTGTCAAGGTTAAAACGGTATCAAACTATTCAGAGCAGGGTACTTGGTGCACTTTATTTACTTTACAAATGCATGTAAGCTACAGTTTGTACTGTTTCAATTAAAAGAAACATTTTTTCTCACCACTTCTTTGATTCATTTTGTCCAGCTGTCAACTTTAAGTCTGTGTCTATGTCCAACCAGAGCCAGGTATTGTGTAGTTGGTACTTTTAATCAGTTTTCAGTTAAATTAATTCAATCCAACTCTATAACAGTCACAAAATGTCACCAAAATCACTCTGTCCCTCTAAAATCTTTCAGAAAATCGCAAAAGTGTATTGAATTGTATCTTTTGCTGAATATCACAATATATATCGCATCATGAGCAGAATATCGTGTATCGTATCGTGAGATTATTGTATCACTACAGCCCTAATGTTAAACGGGTTCTTTCGTTTTGCAGAGGGAGAGATTTGTCTTCAGACTACAAAACGGTAGGTGAAACATTTTTTTCTGTTCTCGGTCTGAGAGTTGGAATCAGTCAGACGCGTCTGGGACAGGAATGTCTGCGACTGACAAAACTAATTACCACACAGACTGATGAGTTTCTGTTTTTTTTTTCCTGGTTATTTGTTGTTTCCTCTCAGTTGTACATCAAGGTACTGCGGGAGAACATGACTCTGAAGGAGAAGCTGCAGGAGATGGAGCAGCAGCTGAGCCAGAACAAAGTGGAGCTGGAGAGACTCCGACAGGTTTGGCAGGTTTGTTGCTTCCTCTGACCTTTTATCTGGGTTTGTGTTCGTGTCATGATATATCAGGAAAAGAAACATGTTCATTTCATGCAAGCCCGAACAGAAAGCCTGAACTGCGGAGAAAGCATTTTGTTATTTAGTCAACAGGAACGTAAAATACAACCATCACTGTTTGCGTACTTAGAGGTTTTAGTAAAACGTCTTCCTGTGATATTTGAGAGAGAAACACACTGTCCCTGTGTTGCAGAGTCAGGAGAGCGACACCGACAGACCGGCCCTGCTTGAGCTGGAGAGATTTGTAAGTCAACTTCAGAGGTTTATTTTAAACACCTAAAACAAAGCTGAGCTGCCATTTCCTGTCCTTTAGCCTTTAAGCTGCTCTCTGTCGTTGCTTTGGGAGGTTTGATAAATTACAAGCGTACTGCAGAGAATGAGTTAACCGCACTGCAGTTTCAGCGCTGCATGAAGCCCACGAGTTGAGCCGGTCGTTGTCTGAACTTGCAGTTTTACTGCAGAAGCTGAAACATTTTTTTTTTTTTTGTGCGGTGGCAGTTTGTTTCCTGATCTTTCTGATTGGTTCACAGGAGAAGCTGTCCCTCCAGAGGAAAGCAGGGGAACTGGAGGATGAGCTGAAGGTACGAGCTTTTCTTTGATTATTTAGAAAACTACACGTCGGTAACACGAGTGGATTTTGTTTCTAATCCACAACAGGTCAAAATTATCCACATGTGACCCTTAGCAAGCTGCTGAGAAGCTACCTGCTTTTTGCAGTCGTCAACACGGTCCCGTTTGGAGTTTATTCAAAGCTGTTGTTTCCTGGAACCGAGCTTTTAAATAGAGCTCATACATGTCTAAAAGGCTCACAGTGTAGTGTAAATCTTCCTCGTCCATTCCTAAATCAGTGTTAATGAGAATTATGAATAATTGTTTCTAAGCATCAGCTAGTTGCCTGTTGATTTGAGGAGAAGTTAGAAAATCTGTAGGTGTTTGTCGCTCACAAATTAATTAAACCATAAAAGATAAAGATTAGAAAATATGCCTTTCCACCTCAGAGACTTAGAGCTAAATCACCAAAACACTAAGAAGAGAAAGATGGTCAGCAAATAGGGAGGGTTTGATTACTTTAATGCCAGTAAAGATGTTTCCATTAATCATTGAAAATGCATGAATCTTTAAATAAAAAAATAAAAAGTTAATATAATGGATTATTTTATTCAAAACGGATGCTCTCTGTTATTTTCTCATATTTTTTGAGATTCCTGTCTCCTATCAGAAACAAACTTCTTGGTTGATTGAACATTTCTTTAAACCAATGCATTTGAACCACAAGGCTGGATTATGACTGAATAATTACACTCACAAACACACAGAGAGGACAACACAACCGTAGTCTTCTAGTCATTTCTTTAAATGAACTGATTCTGTATCGGTGTCATTTGTCCGTGTGCGTAGGTTCTGAAGGACCTCAGAGCGGACAACCAGAGGCTTAAAGACGAGAACGCCGCCCTCATCCGCGTCATCAGCAAACTCTCTAGATGAACTGCAATAACCGTACAGACACAAAGTATTACACAACTCTTCTCTCGCCCAAACTCGGAGGACACAAACCAGTAAGGGAGACGCAGCGTGGAACTGCAGATGTCCAGCTCACCGCCCGCCAAAGCGTTTGGGTCTTTGTTTTGGCAGATCTACTGTTTAAATGAGGCAAACTGCACCTCCTGTGGACCGGTGGGATGTCCACATCCACTTTTATATTAGGTTTTTATTGTATTTTTTTAACTGCGATGTTTTATTGTGCTTTGCTTCAATGATCCTTTGTATAAAATCTGTATTCAGAGACTTGAAGCCATGCACAAATGGCTCACAGTAAGGGGGTGTGTCGCACGCAAGACTTAAATGTGCCAAAATGAGAAAAAAAAGAGTCCCAGTTTTGCACATCTTTTAGGTAAAAAAAAATGTGGGCAGTATTGTTTCTCAGGATGATTCTTTTCTTCAATGCTTAGTTTTTAGTCGGCTGCTGTACCAGTGGACCAAACCCTGCATGCTCACCTTTCCCTGCTCCTCTGTGTGCATTTCACATGTTCGTGCTGCAGCAGCCTGTGGGGTGCATCGGAGTAAAGGCGTGTTTAATTACTGCTGTGTTACAGACTGAGTGTTCGGGTGCTAACAGAGACATTGTGAGGTGAAACTCAGGTTCAGATACTTCAAATAATGTTACAGTTCAGATCTCTTCCTGGAGGTTGAGGAGAATCTGATCTTTGACCTCTGTACTGTATGTTTTTTTTTTTTTTGCTTTAACTGGACGCTTCTTCTTAGTATTCACCCTGTGACGGACAGCTGTTTAACAGACGGGCCAGATGGGTCATCCTTTGAATGTTTACTTCCTTACGAGACAGAAATGCATGTCGAAATGTATTTTGAAGCTGTGCCTTTGGATATACATTTGTAAGTAATATTTCTATTTTGCTTTGGCATTGTACAAGGTTGAGTATAAAATACAAAGTGGGCATAAATAATCAAGGGTCTGCTGCTCGTTTGATTTTTACCTGAAAATATTACAGTAGACCTTGTAAAGTGAGACGTTTGTAATAAGTACAAAATAATTCCACCAGAGGGCGCTGATGCATTCCCAGTTTGTAGACCGAATAAGGAACCAGAACAAACTGCATTATTGAGTTGGACCTCAGTTGATTGGAGTCTTTTATTCAGAGCTCTAACACTTTTTAGGTCCGATTGTGCCAATTCACAACAAATATCTCAAGGCAAAAATTTTTCATTTGACTTTTGGAGAAAGCCAATTAGTCTGGCGGACAATTTCTGTCAATTTTCCACATGCACTGGATCAATATCTTGCCAATAGACCCAGTGGTGACTTACCTTCAACTTTTCATTTAAAATCACCTGGTATTTCACACAGTTCTTGATGCCGTGCTTTTCTGGTGCCTATATCATTACAGTTGAATTGTTTAGATTCAACTGAGCCGTGCCAAAAACTGTCGCAGTCTGTTTACCAATGATCATTTCCTCAAAGATAAACTGCTTCCTTCCTTCCTAAAGCATCAGTGGTGAAAGTTTAAATGATTCGATTCAATCTTCTGTCACATGCTGTAACACTACTTCACTGCAAAACACTGCATCAGAGGCCAAGTTGAGCAAAATCTTTATTGACCAATAAGAGCAACCACAAATGATATAATACACCCCACCAGCATGCCAGCGTTTTCATAGAAACTGTACAATGTGAAGGAATGTATGGCGCAGGAAAATAAACGTAGCAACGAGAACAAAGTGTTTTACATCCAGATGTTCTGGTACAGTACAAGTTTAATTTTATCCAACATTGGTTAGTGTCACCTGATCTCAGGTTGTGGGTGGGTCAGTCAGCAGGTTGAGCCCAGACACCGCCGAGGTCTCCGACGGCAGCAGCAGGCGGTGCCTGGCTCAGCCTCCTCCACGCCTGGCTCAGCCTCCTCTTGACAATCAAAATGAACAATGTAGTGAGAATGGTGTACAATAAGGCAAAAAAGGGAACAATAAGCAAAAACAGCTTTGTAATGTTAGTTTTCCTCCACATGACTGTAGTTTGGTACTAAGGCCTCACGGCTGGGACAGGAGAGGTTACCAATACTGTGTTTTTTTCCCCAATTCAGTCTTAACATTCAGTCAACTCCAGAGGGCAGGAATTAATTCAGATTGGTTGGGGGGAGGACGGACTGCAGCAGGGCGACGGACGAACGGTGATGAAACAAAGCCTTTCGGGAACAGACCTACTGATAGGAGATAAGTTTAGACATAAGGCAGCTACTTTTCTACTCGACACTCCCTTGTTGACTTTGGCCCCAGCCTCCTGGATGGAGGGGGGAGGTGGGCGAATACATTTAGTGAAGGTGCTACGGAGCAGCTCCGATCGAACTGTTACAAGGCAGGTATCGGTTCTTGTATCAAAAGACACCAAGCGAAGGAACGGTAGTGTGTGGGAGGGAAGGGCAGAGCGGATGCGGTGGGGTTAGCTATGAATACAACAGCTGATTAACATGTGAATACAGTCACATTACACAACCATTGATACAATTAGATATAAAAAAAGGCAAATAAAAGTTGATTGTACAGTTGCTTGTCCACATGTACTTCATACTGAAAGAGGAAGACACCTTTCTGGCGGGGGATCGGGAGGGGAGGGGTTAATCTCTTCAAGCAGCCAAAACCAGGAGGACCAAAACTGGGTGTGAGGAGGCTTGGTGCTACATAGCAGGTCTGTGAACAGAGAAGGGTCGTAAGCAACCAATGAGCCGTCGTGCAGGTAGTGATGAAATGGACGGAGGGAGGAAGGGACGGAGGGCAGGGCGAGCTTAAGACAGTCAGGCCACAACTAAGGCATGAGAGCATGAAATGCAAAGTAACAACAAAGGCAGAAATGGTGGACAACGGGATGAGGATGGGAGGAGGGGAAGAGGAGGGGTGGGTTGAGGGGAACAACCCTCCGCCCCAAACACAAAGGCCTCTTTTTAATCGTTCCAGTCTTTCTTGATGTTGAGGTTCCACTCCCAGGACAGGTGGTCGTGCTTGTCGTCGTCGGTAAACTTGGATTTGATGACGTAGTTGCCGCGGGCCAGCATGCCTTTAGGAGCCTCCTCCATCGTGGTCAGGAAGTCGTATTCATTCGGGCGCGGGCCGTAGCTGCCCACCATGTAGTCCGACTTATCGACTGTCAAGAAAACAGAAAACGGTTTCGTCAAGTTCGTCTTTGTGGTAGGGCTGCGGCACAACTAGCTCTGCGTGTTTTATCGTTTGTTGCTCTTAGTTTGATTTTGTTCAATATCTAGAGATGAAGAAATTTCAATCACCTCTGCAAAGTCGTCCAAGTTCTATTGTCTTGTCTTCTGATGACACAATTTTAAGCCCATTGCATCACCGTTAAACTAGACACAATTATGTCTAGTTTATTTTTAAGGTAATGAGTTCACTCAAGATTAGATCAAAACTGAACAATGAAGCTGTGTCCAACACAAAAACATAAGAATTTCTGCAATATAGTCAATTTAAAAACAAAACGTTCCGTTTTCAAAATGCTGATGGGCAAAAGACGATTCCAAGAAGATAACATCTGAGTGCAGCTTTGCATAGTTCATAATATTTTAATTTTTAACTAAATAAGAACTTGTGAATGCAGCAGCCTGTAAGCGAACATCAATTAAAAGTTCACTTACAGGTAAACTTTTTTGCATTGTGTTAATCAAAAATAAACTTGGCGAATGATCATATAAAGATCAAATTTGAAACATCTGTTGTATAAAACATCATTAGGTTATTGACTTGAAAACTTACTCTATTGGCTAGTTATGCTATCATCTTTAAATGGCCAAACCCATTACTTTGCTGGTCATTAATATATCACTGGTTGATACAAGTTGTCCTCTGCTTCATATGTTTTATCTGTCACAGGCTCACTTTATTCCCATTTACTTTTATTAAGTCTGACTTTTATGTTCTGTAAATTGGAGCATCTTTTTGAGCTCTGTGGGAAATCTGTTTCCAAAAAAAAAAAAAAACCCTAATGGGCAGTGTGAGAACTTCCTGTCCATTTAATTGTTGCTGAATCTGTTAAAGTACGTGTTAACAGTAAAGAGACGTGAGAAAATCACTACCAAATGCCCAGCTGCTGTCCAGTTCAGGTTTCCATGGTGACCATCAGCACAGCATGGCATCTAAATCAAACCTAAAGCTTCACAAAAACCGTCTTAATTAAACATGTCTGAAGCAGAAAAAGAACCAAGGCTTTATGTCACAGCTACCATTAAACGGTAAAATCATGCCACCTACTGGCATCAATTATCTTGCATCTGTGTTTTATTTTAAACAGGGTTCCCTCAAATTTTCCAAGTCAAAATGCCAAAGGTTTTAAGACTCCAGTTCCAGAGCTCCCAGTCGGTTTCTGAGCTCAGGTTTTGAGTACGGAGTCTGCAGAGATTTGACAAAAAGGACAGAGTGGACAGAGGACAGAGAGGACACGCCAGCAGATGAATGGACGATTTGCTGGACGGATTAAAAATTATTGGTCAGATAATAAATGGATGAAGGAGGATTTCATGAATTGTTTATTTAAGGGATGGACAGTTTGAGAGGCAGATTGGATGTTTGATGGGCAGATATGAACGTGAAAGATTATATTGAATTAATAAACAGGATGGATGTGCAAATGGCTGGACAGACGGATGACTGTATGAATATTTGAAATAAAAACCATCAGCTAAGTTGCTGGAACATTTTCTATCAATTCAGATTTTTATCATGTGGACAAAGACAGCATAGGAGGAGTGGAGAAACTAATTTTGATACTTTTCCGCCCTGGAAAAATACATTTTAGATCTTTGAAGACTGGGAAAGCTTGCGATAAAACCTGGTCATTTTAGGAAGCAAATTAGTAAAAAAAAAAAAAACATTTACAGAAGATTGAGCTGGATCAAAATATATGCCTATGTAATAATTAACTACAAAGAATACAGTATGACCATAGAGTGCATATTGTAGCCAAAGAATTTTAATTAACAGCAGAGACATTTATCGCAGTTTTGACATTTTTCATTAGCATAAGTGTAAATAGTCACCCTCAATTATGTCTCTTAAAAGCAGAATAAAACAGAGACGAACCAAGCAGTTACTTTAGGGATTTTAACTTTTTTCCAGGCTGGATGCTTTGGAGGAAATGTAACAATATAACATTTGCTAACCAACTGACAGCTGTTTACAGCATCAGTTTAGCGACAGGTGATGCGAAGCCAAACGGCCTTTGAAGTGGAGCAGATCTCCAGATGAGCCTCTGTGAGGGATCTGGCTGCAGGGAGTCCTCACTACTGTTTGGTTTTGGACAGAGCCTGCTGAGCTTCAGAGACAGCGGAGTAATGTCTGTGGACAAGCGGTTCAAAAGACATCAGGAGAAGCTGCTGACTCACTTTTCATTCCTTTCCTGAACGTCTGCTGCACGTACTTCAGGCCCGAAACAATCTCCTTGTTCACCTGAGAACACAGACGTCATCTGAGATATTAGCAGAGACAAATCTTACAAATTAGTGTTCACTGTTTCGTAACAAGAGTTGAATTAAAATGAGTAATTTTGCGGGTTTGCGATGAATTCTTCGAGTTTAGCAGACCTGAAAGGAGCCGCAATGGATAAAAAATATGGATGGAAAACTAAATTATTGGGCCCGAAAGTAAAATGAGTTTTATCACCATTTCTACTCAAAATCAAACTAAAACCCGCTGGGGGATATCACCATGGTAACTGACTTAGAACGTCTCAGAACAACAAAGTGGATACTGTGTCTTTGAGGCATTACTCTACAAATTCAGGGATATTAAAGTCACGTTGAATCTTTGCTATAACTACTATGTAACTATGTGTATCTATATTTGAAGAAAAAGATAACTCCTAAAAAAGACTGACATGAGTCTTACCTTAAAGCTGATTTTTATTTTGTATTCTACTCCCTCCTTTAGCACGAAGGCCTGCTTCTTAAAGGCTTCTAGGTCTCCTGTAAGGAAAGTTGGACGGTCATGAGAATCCAGGACGGAAATCAAACAGCAAGAGTCCTTCGCCAAATTAGTTTCTCATTCATTTCATACAAAAAAAAAAAAAAAACATCTGTCTGTCAGAACCGGCAGCCAGTATGCTGCAACATCAGTTCTCAATATATAAAATAATGTATTTTCTGACTTTGTAGCAACCAGAAGGTATCAGTTTTAAAGATTAAAGTTTTTCTGGGGGGGAAAAGTAAAACGTTGTTGTTTTCTACACTAAACACAAATTTCAATTGTTTTGTGATCTGAAAATTCCAGCAACATTATCCGGTTTTTTTTTTGTGTGTGTGTGTGAAAAGTTGTTAAAATGTCATCACAATTTAGAACAAAGATTTTGTTTTTTTTTCCACATCATTACAATCTATAAGGAAATCCTTAAGATTGCTTAAAAAACACTGCAAGAATGTGTGTCTTTTCAGAAAAGCTTACAGCACTGAAAGTAGGACAACTCAGCAGAGAAACTACAAACGATAACTTAGTTTTATTTTTAGGTTTCTGCAGACCCTCTTCCTCACACCCCTCTCATTTAAACCCATATTTTGGTGCAGGCACACAAATAAATATGAATTTTATTTAGACCCAGTTTTTTTTTTTTGTTGGTTTGTTTGTTTCTTGACACTTAAACATAACAAATTTGCTTAAGTGAAAGAAATCTATTGGACGTGCAGACAAACAGTAGTTTACAATGTGCATTGATCATCTTCCAAGTCCTGAATCAATGGAGTCTAAAAATGAACGGGGAGTCCCTTGTGTGGTGACCCCATGTCCAGCATCCCTGACCCAAACCTCGCGCTATATGGCTTCTCCATCTGCTATTACTTTATTCTGTTCAAGTACGAGTCTGCTTGACCTCATCATAATCAATGACTCATCAGCAGATTCCGACTGAGTCTCTATAAATAAGACACCTCTACTAATTAATGCATACAAACTCTTTAACAGGAGGTAAATTAAATTATTCACACATATTGTTCAGCGTATCAAATGTAAATATATCCAGCGGTTCACTACTTAAGCTAAGCACACCAGAACTACTCTTGTTGGCTGTCAGATTCGGTGGAAATATTGAAAAAGTGACACCAACTCAGCATCGTTTCAATCCATTGCATCTACGGAGCAGGCTGTCATAATTGGATGAGAAGTTTGAAAAAGCTGCAGTGATGCCAGGAACACACAGCAAACACAGGACAGAATGTTCTGCACCGACTCAAATCATGGCCAGCTGGAGATTTTCCACAGGGAGTAAAATGACTTCAACTGTGTAAACTACGCTTATGAGCACTTCCAGGTTTGACACAGGGCAAGGAGATGTGTGGTGGTGTAAGGAAAGTAAGGCTCTGTTTATTTTCGCTGTTGCACAGGAGATTAGCTTAAAAATATTTGGCTGCATTCGGACCTCTTGCAGTTTTCTAAATAGACATTTTGACCCCAATAAAAAAATTTATAAAAAGACTATAAATATGGGGAAATATTGTGCAAATTGGATGGAAAAAAGTGGGCTTACCTTGCAGGTCCAGGACCAGGGGATTTGGTGCAGTTTCACAAACGAGAGACATTCGGGTCACCTGGACATTAGGAGCATTTGGATCTGGATGGGATTTAAAAAATATATGTATATTTAGATTAATACACTGACAAGAGAGTCCTTTTCCAAAGGATGCTAACAAATGTTGGTGATGGCTTTGTAGGAACATACCAAGTTAGAAATAACATCGCATCTAAGCCTAAAGTAGACTAAAGTAAAGTAGTAACTTTTCCCAGTTCAAGATGTGTGGCAAAGCTGTGGTTTAAAACATCAGCTTCCCACAACAGAAACAACTTAAGTTAGGCTACGGCCACAAAGCAGGTCTTGATGCTCGATTCAGATGTTTTTCTGAAATGCGATTTCTTTTTCTGCTTCCGCAATCAGACTTCTGTGTGAACGGTTTACGACTCCAAAGCAATGCGCAAAAGAAGAATGTCGCACTCTATGTATTAGTATTGCAGTTATTCAACAATGGGAGATGGCAATGCTGCTACATGATCATAAGATGAAGGCACTAATAAAAAGAAATGGTCTTTTGTGGAGCATCGACTCCAACTTGTGTACAGAAGTCGTTTGGATCCGTAGTTGGTGGGATTATGATGTAATGAGCTTCACTGACATAGACTTCTTTCATAATTTCCCAAAATTATAATTTTTAAACACTATTTACGTCCAAGTTTTACTGTATCTTGATTCTTCTGGTGCAGAATTATGATGCATGTCTCACATCAACAAAAAAAAAGTCAGATAAACTGACATGACCATTCAGATGCTTTGAAAACTATTGGATATCTGATTTAGTTCCAGATATTAAAGTGGCATAAATCAGACTTTTTATTCTTTTTTTTTTTTGTAGAAAAGATTGGAATTAGGCGATTCACACTGCGGTGAAAAAGTGAGATATAGGTCACATTTGTCTATTGTGTGACTTTTGCTTAGTGAGCAACAGAATAATTAGACTGTACTGACATTTGTTAAAGTATTGTCTATCTTTAAGCATATGGTGTACTGCAGACCAAATCACTGAATTTAGAGGTTCTGGACATTTCTGTCCACATGAACATAAACTCCAGCATAGATTGGGTCGCTCAGGAGCTGAATGAAATCCAGGATGGGTCCATGTGCCTTCAGTTCAGTCATAAAACTTATCTAATAAATACTCCACACTCAAGTGTTATTTGTATTGTTGGCAAAGTCAAAGTGATGGGCGACGGCAGCAACTCCGTCACAAAGTGGTAGCCATGATGTAAAATCAGTCAAGTCTCGCATCACCAATTATAATGCAAAGTGTCAGAAGCAATGGTGTAAAGTGCACCACTATGGGACTCTACAGTAACACAGATATGTTCTCTGGAGGGATGAATTAGGCCACTTTGGTAATTCAACACACAACTTTGAGCCTGGCAGAGATGCTCTCTTTTCAAGAGTATCTCTGACTGCATTGTGTTGGGTTTACACGTCAGTGCAGAGGAAAGTTAGTTAGGCTTGGCTCCTCACTGATCATAAAAGGAACTTGTAAAGCTTCAGCTTACAAGTTAAATGTTGTGGAAAGTTTCATGCTCCCAACTTATGTTAGACGGTCCCTTCCTGTTCCAACATGACTGTGCACATTGCAGCATCCATAAAGGCATGGACGAGAAAGTTTGGTGTAGAAGTAGTTTACCGGTCTCCATAGAGTCAAAACATAACAGAACTGTGTTCTCGTAAATTACACAACATAGTTCTTGTCCAGTATCAGTGTCTGAATTCTTACCCTCAGATGGTCAAACATTCACATTCAAATATACTTAATGTTGTTATAACTCGTTTAACTAAAGAGTTATTGTAGATTGTGATAGCTGTGAGCATAAAAATATCTCCTGTAGCAGTCTGTATTACTACTTTGAAGAAACCTCTGACTGAAGACAGATGTTTTTTTTATGTCATGAGGAGAATGCTCATCCCCATAAACTTACTCCTAAACCTATTAGAAAGCCTTCCCAGATGAGTTGAAGCTACTACATGCAATAGTTAGTGGACATCATTAAAACGTTTAGTTAAAACATTTTAGTGTCATTTTTTAACCTCTTACATGACAAGAACCACAAATTGTTTCTTCTTCCTTACAAGTTAAGTTTCAGGTCATTGCTAACCAAAGGCTAAGAGCTCAAACTTCACAGACAGATGGAAATTTGATTCTTCAAGCAACCTTTATTATACGGCATCACACAGATGCAGCGTCCTGAAACATCACAAACTGCAGCACAGACATCAGCTGGATGAGTATTTCTAAACCGTGACTCTCTAGAAGGTCCACCATCCCCATTCCATCCAACTCAAATAATAATTTCATTACGCCTCCAGCATGCCAACAATGCTGCAGAAACCTGTTAATCACCCATGTAATTAAGTCAAGTGTGTGCAGCAGGGAAACACCTAAAACATACAAGACAGTGGCTCCAGAGGACCAGAGCTGACAACTAATGGGTTAGTTCACAGAACTGATGTATATCACAGAACATCAGATATAAAGATCTGTAGTCATCTGTAGTCACAGTGGGTCAGCCTGGAGGCAAGGAGAGAGGTGCACATTCCCACCAATCTGAGAAATGTATAGTGGTGGCATCCAGCAGTTCAGACATTTGCTGTAGTGAAAATGATTTGAACTAATGTGGTCACTCCAAAATGCTAATATATCCTCAATATACTTTGAGATTACAGCAATCCCAAAGATTACTGTAAATAAGCTAAGTTCTTTAAAGCTATTCTGGAACTCTTGAAGTATTTATTAGTCCAGTTGCTGCAGCATTGCAGGAGTCCTGCATCCTGCAGCTGTTCAAATATGTGAGCTCCAGGGAGCTGAAACTGGGACACTTCTGCTGTAGTTCAGGCACTCTCTTTGATAATTAGACTTTAGTTTCTTGGTTGTAGTGTAGCAAAAATAATTAGAAACAAATGGATTCATGGTTTCAATCCGATGGATACTGGACCACAGTGCTGGAAAAACACGAAGACCAAGCTGATTACATCACTGATCCAATACAAAGTCAACCAGCAGTGAGTGTGGGTTCACATCAACACAGGACATTTTTATGCTTTCTCGTTTAAGAACTTATAACACAATGAACAGAATTTTGTTCAAAATTATTCATACTCCAAGCAGACTTAACTCTTTAATTTGACCAACATGTTTCTTCTGACTGAAAGTAATTTTATTTTAGAGAAGCTAAACTTCACTGACAGAGATTCTGTGGAGGGTTACATTACATAATGTAAGTAACGCAATTACTTACATTGCATTACTTAATGTAAGTAATTACATTAAGTAATGTAATTACTTACATTACTTAATGCATGCAAGTACATGTAGGGCTGAAACGATTCCTCGAGTGATTCGAGTACCTCGATTATTAAAATTCCTCGAGGAAAATTGACCTGCCTCGAAGCTTCGTTAATTTATGTTTTATCATTTAGCGCACCGTGTTTCAGCCGGAACATTATTTGCGTTGAGCGGAGCTCTGACTTCCGCCTCTGAGTTGTTGACGGAAGCTACGTGTTAGCGGCATAACGTCCAATCTTCAAGTTCGGCCCGCTGGGATTTTACTGATTGGTGATAATTCCGGATTTTCATCATTTTTGTGGGACCAATAAACATCCTTAAAATGACCGGCGCGATGCCAGGAGTTCGGCAGCCTTTCTGCTCCGGAGCTGCTGGTTGAACGGCAGGAAGAAGCTGAGGAGGATTTATACAGGTGAGCGGAGAGACTGAACACGGCGGGCGGCTGAGGGTTGATGCTTACAGGGTAAGAGCAGCTTTACGGACGAACCGCACAATAAACTTATATCATCCCGGTCTGAACAAATGGGAGGCGGAACATGGCTGGTAGATGAGTTTCTGAACGGAGGATCCGTAAATATCCCGTATTGCTCCCCCGGTCTACAAAAAAGTAACTGGTAGGGAAGCACAAATGTGGAAAAAATAGACTGATGTTGATATCCGATAGTAACACTGGTGTTATGGAAGATTTACCAATATTTTATTTCATAATTGTTTTTATCCGATTCCTCGATTAATCGTAAGAAAAATCTAGATTACTCGATTACTAAAATAATCGTTTACAACAGCCCTACTTACATCCATTACTTTACAAATGCATGTAAGCTACAGTTTGTACCGTTTCAATTAAAAGAAACATGTTTTCTCACCACTTCCTTGATTCATTTTGTGCAGCTGTCGACTTTAAGTCTGTGTCCCCGTCCAACCAGAGCCAGGTATTGTGTAGTTGGTGCTTTTAATCCGTTTTCAGTTAAATTAATTCAATCCAACTCTATAACTGTCACAAAATGTCACCAAAATCACTCTCTCCCTCTAAAATCTTTAAGAAAATCGCAAAAGTGTATTGAATTGTATCGTTTGCTGAATATCGCAATATATATCGTATCGTGAGCAGAATACCGTGTATCGTATCGTATCGTGAGATTATTGTATCACTACAGCCCTACTATACAGGAAACGTATTTTGGTGTGAATGAGAATGATTCTGAGATATCTATGAAAACCCTGTCCTGATACCTGCCTGGTTTCTCCCTGCAACAGATCTCTTTCTCTCAGCAAGTTACAATCTTACCTGAGAAGACCCTGCATCATCGTCCCTGCTGCTGGCCTCTGGTCTAATGTCTCCTCCCTGACTCTCTGCTCTATTATGACAATAAAGATTTATTTTAAATATGTGAAAAGCAATAGTGACCAAAGCTTCTGCACAAAAATGAAAAAGTTATTGGTTTTATTCCTGGCACTGAATAACCAGCATTGGCAGAAGAGGGTAGAGAAGCCAAAAGAGCAGCACTGCTTCAGCATACTTTTACTCAAGTAAAAAAGTAGCTTTCCAAGAAAGTACTCCAGAGTAAAAAAAAGAAGTGTTTGACAAAACTATAGGCTACATAAGTGACCATAAAATCTGATTTCATATTTTTAAAATAATGTCAAATACAATATAAAGTTGTGCCAATTAAGGTATTTTAAAGACTACATTTTTAAAAACGGTCCAATATTAATATTAATATTAAATTTTACATAAAATAATACATACAGTAGGTAATGTGTATATCAGAACAGGCTAAAGTACTTCCAGTGTCAATATGTAGTGTTTATTGTATTTTATTAATGTCCAAAAGACCCAACAGGCTCATCAGACAGAAAATAGCATTAGAACAACAAAGCTGGTATAGAAACAAGTATGTAGGTGTTTCTGTATCTCATACATTTATGGTTAAAATAAGTTTGTTCTTTCTTTGTTGAAGTTACTTCTATGGAACAGAGTATAAAGAAATTTCACTCAAGTAAGAATAGAAACAATTCATAATAATCAAGTAAAAGCAAAAAGTACAGAGCAGCAAACTCCTTAAAGCACTTTTTCTATAAAATTGCTCATCTCCCCTTGTTGATCCACACAGATGTAGAGCCGACGCTGTGTGTGCTCATGGTCCGTTAAAAGACAGTTTGTAAAAACACGTCATGGCATTGCATTTGGTTTACCTACAGATATGACTAGGCCTGTCACGATAACAAATTTTGCTGGACGATTGTCTAAAAAATTATTGTGATAAACGATAATATTGTTTCAAGACCTTTTGACACTGATTTAATGGAAATGACTAATAATGCATGCAATTTCCAGACATGGATAGATACACTTTATTTTCAAAAGAACACATAACACTGGAACTGATAAACGAAATCAGTTCCAGTGTTAATGGATTCTCAGTCTCCATTAACATAAAACGTACTTGAATAAAAACTAAACATAAAGCCAAAGTGGAAATAAATACTGCATTCAACCAAAAGAGTGCAGATTATGAAGTCTGTATACTATATTGCCCTTCAGTAATCACTAGATTTAAATAGAGAAGATGGGCACATACGACTACCTAATGCAGTAGTTCACACTACACTATTTTTTGCTCCTATTTTCCCCTTATGACAATCTTAGATCATTGACCCTTCTAAGATTGTCGCTGGCGATTTCGTAACCGATCATCCTGTAGTGTGTGGTGTGTTATGGTAGATTGTCGTGGCCGCTCCGATCTAAATCAGGGGTTTTCCCCGACTGGGAGAGTTAACGCAGCCTGTTGAATGTGACAGGTAGCCAATCAGAAAGCGCGGATTCTCCTCCGCGCTTTCTGAGGGGAAATTACGGAGGGGAATCCCAATAGCTGACACGGCGCAACCCGAAGTCCAGCGGACATTGGAGATGATATGTGGAAGCAACATTAATATTTATTCAACATTTTGTGCAAAGAATATAGAAATGACAAGGGGAGGAGTTGGAGCCAAATTGCTACAGCAGTTGATAAACCCGGTAGGCTTTCAGCTGTTCTTTGTTAAAATGACATAAATAAGTTATAATGATTTTCATTCAGTCAGGACTTTAATTCTAGCCACATGCATCACAGGTAGTAAAGCATTGATTAATGCCCGATTTTAAAATTATTTTGTGCCCATGTGGCTGGATACCACACGGCATGACGAACCCGATCGAACCGTTATACCTAGGATTTCTGTCGGCTAATGTGTCTCTCAGGTTTTGAAAATGGGCCGACAATCGGCCGACAACTTGTGTAATGTGCGCTGGACATTACACTAAAGAAATAGGAAGGGAGGGTCAGTGGAGAGCACAGGAGTTGAGCCTTTTTTCATTCAGTGTCATCAACAGAAAGAAAAAAACGCAGAGAGAGACGATAAAGCCGATAATTAAAATGAGGCCGATAGTTTTAATTTATTGTGCGATTAATTAATTTAGCGTTTATTGCGACAGGCCTAATTCTGAGCAATAAACATTTTCTATAAACACTAAACTTGCAGCAGAATATTTTTTAGTTCTTCAGGGGTTTTTTTTGTTTGTTTTTACTACAGCTTACAAAAAAAACACACATCAGCTGTTAAAGTCTATATCTCAGGCAAATAATTAGCCTCATTTCCAACACAATCCCACAGCAAAAGCAATTGTTTACACCAGAAGGGATTTAGGATTTGAGCTTCTTAAACCATGAAACTCTAGAAACAATTTCGACAGCAGCAGCAGCAGCACCTCCTCCCTCAATCAGGCACATAATCATACTGTGACATACCAGCTTCAGTGATCCCGGGGCCAAGCAGGGCTTCTTTGTATTTGCGTAGACTTTCGTCATCTTTATCCAGCTCCTGGATTTCCTTCACAGACTTCTGCGCTGGTGGTTTATAGTTTACTGGCTCTGGCTCCTCATTTTCGGCGGCGATGGCTGCTAGCTGCTCTGGGGTCACCTCATCCTCAGCCATGTCTGGAGAAATGAATAACAGACATCAGAACAGCAGCAAAGCAAGCTGAGAATTTAGAAATGTAAAAGAAAACAGAAGTGCAAAGAAACAACCAAAACAAAGATAAACACCTATAGATAATCACCCTCATTTCAAATCCTGAGGTTTTGTATTCTGTACTGCAATGTATCTGGTGTGCTGCTGTCAGGTTGTACAAAAAGCCTCATTTATCTTGATGCTGCTGCCCCAGCTCTGCTATATGAAACCTGCGCTGAAGTAACGTCATCAAAATGAGTCATGAATTGAATTAGGTGTCATGGATCACATGACAGAAAGTCTCCCCACCAGGATATGGCGACGTCTAGGTCAAGGGAAAACTACTGACATGCCCTGGAATGACAAACTTGAGCCAAAAGAGATGTAAAAAACAAAAGACAGCATTTTGCACTCATTACATTCACTACATTAAGTTCTGTTTATATTGGAGTTATTTTTCTAAAATATAAAATACGGGATGCAGTCCAGGAAATTCCTCTGAATTAAAAATTAAGAACATTTATTTTGTCCTCTTAACCATAACATCAGGAATGAAGGCTCCAACGCAGCCAGTACAGCTGGCTATTATGAAAGCAAATAACGGGTCCTTCTGCTCTTCCCCATGGAAGAGCTTAGAAGGTTAGCACTGGAATGATTTCCTTTGCAGGAACAGAGTGAGTAACAAAAGCAGGAAGAGCTCTGTTTACTCCAAGAGTCTCGACATTCACACTGCAGCCATCCCACCCACAGCCTGCAACAGCCCCACAGACATGTTGGGAGACTGAAGCAATGCAGTCTAAATATTTTAAACCTCTAGTTTTTGTGTCGATTCTTGTGAGCTACCGTCTTAACGCAGGCTGATGTTTTAAAAAAAAAAAATCCAACATAATAAATAGCTATAATAAATAGCTAAAGCAGTCCGATGAGGAAAACAGAGCAGTAAACTGAATGATGGGGCTCTTTTTGGAGAATTTGCAGGTTAAAGCTGTGCAGAGACATTTGGGTAAAGTCATGAAATTACCCCATAGACCAGCACAGAACCAAGACAAATATATTACTTAAATTATCCCACAGGGATTTCGGTGACGAGCAATTAATAACTGTGAGATGATCACAACTCACTCGCATTAAATACTATCTTTGCAGATGTTAATTTTATTTGAGACATATCCAACCAGGAAAGTCCAAAGTGACATGATTATCTCCTTAAGGACTTGGAATACCAATAAAATGTTTGAAATGACACCAATTGTTTTAAAGACGCGACTGATTTTATAAAATTTTTAGATAAAAATATTTTATTTTATGTCTCTCTACACTGCAAGAGTAGAAGATTATCAATTTATGGAACAGTGAGGAGATTCTCAGAGCACCCTCCAGATTTTAGTTAAATTATTTAGAGAGCTTAAGTTTTTATTAGGTTAAAAACAGTGAAAGTAATTGGCTGCAGCCCCATTATTAGAGCCACTTTTTCAGTCACAGATAAACCAAAGATCCTTGAATGTAGGATAGCTGGTCAGGAACAATGGGACATTTGTTCACACTGCATAGAGCTCCAAACTAAAACTGATTTAACAATGGGTGGAAACAAGTTTCAGACATTTCAAGGACACAAATTTGTTATGGTTCAACAAGCTTCTACTTAATTTCTCAAGATATTTACTCTCACCTCCATCCTTCAGTAAACCACTAATGTTTTTTATGTACAGTGCTGGTCTCGCTTATTAGAACTTAAATTTATTTAAATAACCTCCAAATAAATGAATCTTCTTCATTGAACACAGTGAAGAACGTATTTTGCACGCACGTTTTAGTGAATGAAACCACTGCTGTTAATGCTTTGTACAGACCCAGTTTGACAAAATGATCGGATTTAGTCTTCTCAGATATTTCACAAACCTGATGCGTGCACACAGAGGGATCTTGATAATTTCTTTGTACAATCACCTTAGATCATCACTTGACTTCAAGACCACACATAGCATGAGAAGCTCTAATGCTAAGCAAGCTGCCCTCCTTGCAAATAAATTGCCTCATATATCCCCCTTCAATTTTCCACAAAACCTAGATACATTTGGTCTTCTACCAGAAAAAAATGTGACTGAGTCATGAGTTTGTTTCCCCCACCTTTCTTTGTGATAAAAATAAAAGATCTATGAACATCTTCGAGCATCCCTCTGGATTTGTTGATATTATTAGGGGTAAAATTTGAACACAACTTTATAAAAAATTAGAGCAGGCTCACAAATTTTTCTACAGTCATTTACAGAATATTTGGAATAATTGACTGGAAACATTTTATTGGAAAAAAAATCATTTGATATTAAAATAATAAATCAAATCTGCAAGAGACCAACGCTATATATAAAATACTAAATGAGAAGCTTGTAAATAAATGATGTAATTGATGACTTTAAGTTCAGTGCTTTTACTTCGCTCTCTTCCATAGAAAAGGCTAATTGAAGAGCCTCGTGTCTCCAGCAGCTATGAGATAATGACCAATGTTGACGTATGCCTTGGTAGATGAATTCTCAAAATAACTTGTAGTTCTTACCCATCCTGTCAAATTGTTCACTTGTACTGAAGTAACACACAATGTGCTAACATGAGATTCAAAGGAATCACAGTAATCCTATGAGAGAGAATCACCACACCCAGCTGTGTGTAGAAACAATCAGGCCAGCCACTGAATAGGACAGGAAACTTTACACAAAGGGAGAGTGAATGATTCTGGGACATTATGCGCTGGTGCAGCCGAAGTTCCTATAAACCAAACTTTGGGATTCTTCACTTCTATATCCTGGCTCTCTTATGCTGCCAGTGTTGATACGTGATTTGATGCCACTTCTGATTACATTACACTATTATGAGCTGTAGCTACTTTAATGTAAACAATTTATAAAATTATGGCCCTTGGAAAATTTGCATGTTGTTTATATTTATTTTGAAAAATTACATTCTGATACGAGTTGTGATTTAACACAACTAATTGACCCTGATAACCCTAAAAGTTTAGAGCAAGATTCAAGTTGAGTTTTTTTTCCACTCCCACTTCCATTAGAGCAGGGGTATCAAAGTCGGTTTCATTTTGGGCCATATCAAAAATCTGAATGTTCTTAAAGGGCCAGTTGTGCCAAAATGTACTGATAAAACCCATTAAACTTAAAATATTAATAAATATTAAAGTCCCTCCAAGATTTTGAGATTGTTTTTGTGTTTTTTGTAATCAAACTCACATATTTTGTGATGCTAATTTGGAAATATTTGTAAGGAATTGTTACAATATTTACGCTAATGTATGATGATAAATGTGAGTTTTTATGACTCAATGTGTTGAATAACAAATCTTGGTAAATAATTTCAGATTAATTTTGTAGGCATTTTGTAACTTGCAGCTGTAAAGACAATTTGATCAGTTTTGTAGCTGAATCTTTGCTGAAATGTTCAAAACGCTTGAAAGGGAAAGGCATGTTTGGCAACTACAGATGTCAACCTTAATGAGCAAAATGTTTCCTTGTGTCTCTACCCGAGTCTTAGCTATAAGGTGCAGTGGCAAAACAGTCAAAAAGTACACAAAAAGATAATACCAATATAAAATGGGTGTTTAGGTTTGCTAAAGTTTATGTCACAAAATTAATGAACGCTATATAAAACATAATATAGACAATAACCTGAAGCAAAAGGAATAGTTGCTCATTTTCTCTTTTGAATAAAAGTGAATACATCAGGGTAAATGTCACAAACTTACAATGATCATCATCATAATACTTCAAAACCATGAGAATCTCATACTGATGAATGTATAAAAAAAGGCAAAAACCACCAGAAGTCGTTGTTAAACAGCTCTTCTTAAGTGACAACATGGCACTCAGGGAAAAAAAACAAAAACACTTCATTGCATCATCATCAGCTTCTATGATGGTGCTGGCCATCTTAAAAATCATATCCCTTTACAAAATGAATTCAAATAAAACTGATCTATTAGCAGCAGATTCCCTCTTTGTTGGTCCAACTTCACATTTTACTGGACGAGTTGTTATATTTATTCTTACCATGGAAAATACTTAGCTATTATAAATGTGGTAATGACAACCTAATTGAAGATGTTTGGAAAAACAAACAGTATTCATCAATTTAAAATAATTTCCTCCATTGATGGTTTAATAAAATACTTTAACTCTTCATAGCTGAAAATATGACAGCAATTATTGTTTAATGCTCAGCTCAGCTAATTGGTCTACATGATGCGACTCTTAAGATATAAAGGTGGATTAGCTCTACACTAAAGTGCTGCACCTATAAAGTATAGCTACAGAATTATAGCTGTGAAACTTTTGTGAAAGATCCTAAAACAAGGTTCTAGTTATATTTCAATCAAGTCTGAAAGTCGTCAGTGCAATGGCAAGTTAATTTTCATTTGTATTTTGGTCATGTGTATAGCCCTAAAATAGTAATATTTAAAAATAGTTGGTGGAAGATGTAAACAGGAAAATGCATTCCTACGATAGAGATTAATTTAAACTGCTCCTCTGACAAAAAGTGTAAATGTCATGAATGTGAAGGCTACAAGCTAATAAACAGGATTGTTTTTTTTCCAACCAGGAAAACCGTTGTATGTGCTGCTTTTTACACAACACTTCAGCGACAGTAGAGCAGTTCTCAAAATTAACGACGTTATATTATTGAATGAATAAACATTTTTTAAATAAGGCTCAACTTTTCTAGGCGTCGGCCCTTTCTTACAGGGTGGGACTAGGAGAAAAGACAGGCGGCGAGGAAACAATCCAGCCAAGCTAACGGTGCCTTGCGGCTAGCACGAGCGTGACAAGTTATCATCCGTCAGAGCGCGAGCAGCATCAAGACTGACTCAAAGCAGAGCGAAGGCCGGAAATAGATTCAGATCAATGTTATCGGGTGGCTTTTACAACGCGAGGACTCACCTTAAAGTTAAAAAGCCGCAGTGATTTCAGGTGCCTCTGCAGTAAGTGCGTTCGCTGCTGAGCCCTTGTGCAAGTATGGCGAACAAGGGAAAGGCGCCGCCCCGTTAACAGGCACGGGGCCGCGCGCGCTGCACGCGGCTGACGTACTGCAGCTGCGCGCGCTGATATTCAACAGTCTTTCCTTCCTGCGTTAACATGAACAATGGCGTCATGAAATAATAAAAGATTAGACAGAATTTATATATAAAGTAATTTCAAATGATTTGAATAAAATGAAAATAGGTACTTCTGGGCACCCAAAAGTCTGCTTCTCAGACAAATACAATATTTAGATCAATTAAAATTACTTGCAATACATAAACGGGAGGCTACTGAAATGTCGTATGCAGCACAATAAAGGTACTTAGTACTTGATAAGGCTTCGTTTTACATGAATTACAACAATGTGTTGTGTAATGTAGGCAGTGGGTCTGTGGCACTGCCAACACCAGCAGATGACGTGTGGCTCCCCAGTTATTCACAGACTTCACACCAGACCTCAAATGACAACTAAGCAACAGACAGAAGAGGCCAAATACAAAAAACGTGACAGTTTTAGTCCACGCCCTGGACACCTTGTTAATATGTTTCTTTATGCTAACATGCTGGCCAGATAGTGACAAGTGACAACATTGATTCATATAACATTTATTGTTACAGTAAACAGACTGTCACAGAATCACATTTACAATATAAAAAAAGGGAATCCAAATGGAATTACTTGCTTTGGGCAATTTATCGTTCATATAAACTGAATGTATTCTCAAAACAAATTTGCCCTAAACACAGCAATGAAAAAAAAATGATACAATAAAAATGTTTACACAATGGTCCTTGAAATAAAATGGGTTCAAAACGTTTGATGCATTATACTGTTAAAAAAAAAAGAAACAAAAACAAGAAGCATCCTGAGCGTTCTTAGCTGGTGTCCATCTGACACTAAAACAAGAAAGAGATCATAATCATAGAATTATCAATATGAACATATACAGAGAAAGCAGAAACAACAAAAAAGTGTTATTCAGTAGAATACCTCTGATTTGTAAGCGTCCAACTGAGCATCCAACTCCTCTGCTGACAGCTGGGGTCTTTTTTCACCTCCCCTCCCTCGACCTCTGAAACCTCCACTGCTCCCACCTGGTCTTCTTTCAAACCGGGGCTGACCGAGCCTGCTGCGATCAAAACCTCCGCTTGAGCTGCATACACACACACAAACACACACACACACACGCACACAAAATCACTCATATTTCTTCACTCTAAAACAAAAAGCAAAAATAAAAAATATCACCTGCTATCAAGTTTTGCATACCTCTGTGTTTGAACTTCTGATGATTCTTGCTGGATTTTCATAGGACGACCTGAAAAGCAAAAGCAATGACATCATGAACCTCTATTGTGACACCCAAGATATAGATAACAGTTACAAAAAAACAAAAAAAAAAAACTCACCATCAAGAGGAACACCATTATAATTCTTCATGGCTTTGATGGCATCAGCTTTATTTACAAAGTAGACATCTGCCATTCCTTTACTCCGGCCCGACCGGTCATAGTGTACCGATGCAGTCTTGATGGGGCCAAATTCTTCAAACAGCTCCTGAAGAGTAGAGCGTAAATGTAAGTTATGTGGGCAACTCACAGTTAGAGGAAACAAGATCGAAAAAATTTGCAAAACTACCTTAATATCGGAATCAGACACGCCGAAATCCAGATTCGAAATCAGAAGCTTGCTGCTACCGTCTACTCTTCTTTCTGGTACTGTACTTCCTCCACCTTCATTCTCCTCAAACATGTCATGCTGCCATTTGTCTGGCAGCTCTCTGGGCTGTGGAGAGCAAAAAAGTTATGTTTTAATAAAACTGATGAATTTCACAGGAACAAGCATGAACACAGAGGTATATGGGCAGTTATCCTTTATCTTGTTTGAAGTTTGATGTCTGTGTTGACCAATAAAGGTTATTCTCCTCCACATCTACTGTGTTGTCTCTTGGAAAAAAGGAGGTTAATTTGTCAACTGATAGCACAATGTTGTTTTAGTTTTATCATTTCACGTTACTAGTAGTAAAAATGGCATTCAAAACACCTTTAAAGACTTTCAATCTGTAGTGAAATTTGGCCGATGCTTTTATACTATACTATATACTGGAAACTAGTTTTAAATTAAGTGGTTCACGTACTGATGCACGTCCATTTACCAAGTTTTAAACAATAGAGAGAAGCTAGCTATAGCGAGTATTGCTCAAACACAAACCACCAACTATTTAAGCCTCTCTGTCTTACTCTGGTGTAAGGAGCTGCTCTGTTGTTCCTGTCGCGGTGGAAGTTATTCTCTCGGCTCCTCGCCGCCACCGGCGGCCTCGACGGTCCACCGGCTCGACCTGAACTTCCTCCCCGCCTAAAGCCTCTTCCTTCTCCGCCGCGGCCTTCTCTCTTGTTCATCTTGATAATCTCATCCAGAGACATGCTCATCTTATCAGCCATGGCGCCGTTGAAACTTTCTGAAGGTAACAATGGAAATGGACGACAAACTTGCGACGTTTACCAACTGATTTACGTTGGCGCGATGTTGAAATCAGCATCCGATCCATAGACGTATTATAAGAGTAGACCCCGCATTGGCTGCTCCGGCGCAGGAAATACGGCGGCCATCTTGGAGCGGTCGTCCCTCTTTGCTCAACCAAAACAGCAGAAGATCCCTCAGCATTGATGGACTATTGATGTGAGGGCTCCACAAACAACATTTCACAAGTAAGATGGACATATATTGTATATTTTGTGATTAGAATATTACTTTACTGTATTTATGTCCACCGGTGAGACACCAGCTAATATTAGTACTTGGTGTAATACCGGGGTTCAGCCCTGCTATGAAGGCTAAATGAGATTCCGTAAATCTAAAAAAAAACAAATTCTCTAACATTGGCTTAGATTATCTGACACAAGAGCCTACATTAGAAATGAAACAATGTAACTTATATTATGTGTTATAACATTAACCAGCAAAGTTTACACAGGTGGTAAAGACTATTATTTATATGTAATTCTTTCACTCTGTCAAAAGTCAGATACATTCCAAATCTTCCGTTTTTGTTTTGAAGGTTTCATAAAGACACGACATGAGGAAGAAGTGGGAAATATCTATAAAGAGAGACGGATTCACTGCAGCACGGATGAATTTCGCGTCGGATTTTGGACTCAATCTCAGCTGCTGAATCACTCTGAAGCTAGAACTCGTCTGCTGGAAAACATATACATATATCTATATATATATGTATGTATGTACATACATATAAACATGTATCCAATATATATTATTCAGTATTAATCATTATTTATTTGGTTTGTATAGTTATATAAATATGTATTATTACTAAATAATTTATTAAATAATGAACAGCTGTGTGCTTTGTAAAATGCTCATCATACATCAATATCGGAATATTCCATTCCTATTCTATTGTTATAGCCACTAAGCATATTTAAATATGGTGAATACAATTGTTTATAAATGTAGCTTTGATAATGTTTGAATAAGGTTTCCAGTAACAAAAAAGCGTGTTATGATCGATTAAATGCGCTGATACTTCATTGTGCCTGCTAAACACATAACGCTGAGTGGTAGACCGCTCCAAGATGGCCGCCCTAAATCTCGTCAGCAAGAGAGCGGTCCATAGACATCAATACGTATTAATGTCTATGGAGCGGTCCATGAGGCGTCTATTCTTATATTATGTCTATGCTCCGATCCGTCATTGTTCTTCTTCTTACTGTATTGTATCGCAAGTTTGCTTTGTGTTACTGACACCTACTGGGCCGGAGTGAAAACGAGAATGCGCCACTTCCGCCATATTTTGAGTGGCCAGTTCTCCTAAAACAAAAATTAGTTTGGAAACGCTTTTCCCTTTTAGAAGAACCACTAAACTTTAGATACACCTAGATCTGGATGACTACTTTATATTACAACAGTGTACGTTCCAAGAGTAGACACTGTTTGTTAAGTGACTTAACAAAATTGAAGGTGGTTTCTAATATTTGTTATTTAAATGTCGATAAAAAATGCTTTACTCATCTTCCCATAAACTTTCCTGGTAAAGAAATGTGTCCTCATAGCATAATGCTGCAACTTATGTCACGATGAACAGTTTGCTCAGAGCAATGCACAATGTAATTTTGGAGTCTTCTGACCACAGTACCTTCTTCCATGCATTTGTCTGGTCTCCTACATGGCTTGTGGTAGATTGTAGAGAGGGTTTATTTTTGACCGTCCTTTTTCCAGTTTTCCATAAGGGTCAGACACACAACTAATCCTGTCAACGTATTTACCCACCTGAGCTGTTGATCTTTTATCTCCTTCAGAGTTGTGCATGCATCTTGGCAGCTTCCCTGATAAATACTCTCCTTTTCCAGGCAGTAAATGTAGCCAGATGGTATCGTCTTTGTGGGTTTGAAGATGTCCAATGCTCTTTCCATTTTCAGTTGATGGGTTTAAAAACTAGCCCTACTGTAAACCTCTCCACCACTTTTACCCCAACCCGTCTGCTGTGCTTATTCCTTGGTCTTAGCATTATTTGACCTGTAAGAAACCTCTGGCATCTTCACAGAACAGCCATAGCTATAGAGGGATAAAATTTCACACAGACTATATTTACACATTAGACAGCAGAAGGTGATTGGTTGCATTGGATTTTATTTAGGGTAATTTAAAATCGCACAAATTTTACCATAAATGTTCTGCTTTTCCAAGTAAAAATAAGCATATTTATGTCTTTTGTAATATTTGATACAGAAATGTTATATTTTTAGCCGTGTTTAAGCATAAGCATCCACCTACAGCGGGTAAATCCTTATTTTTAATTGAGGGGTTGTGCTTTTTTTGTTCTTCAAAACAATTTACATCAGTTAGATGATATTTAACTTATTGTTTCAAGAAATACCATTGTCCAGCGCTCTTTCGGGTGCTTTTGCTGGGAGTCACATTTTGAGAAATCAACTTCTCGTATATATTTTAATGTACCATATCGATGTGAAGTTTATTACCAGTAGCGCTTTTACTAAAATAGTTCTATACAGAGTGCATTTGCAATCAGTATAGAGTGCAACTGCCATAAATCCTCTCTCGGAAAAGAATAATTATTCTATCCTATTTGCTTATTTAAGCAAACATTCTGGCAGACTGATCAACACGTTACCTACCCATCATTAGCTTAGGTGTGAACCAAAACAGAAAAACAGAGGCAAGCTATACAACACACTTTGGACAGGCTATGCACTTCCTTTATTACAGGTCTCCCTATGGGCAGCCTTCAAACCAGATGACCACTCATTCATCTGCAGCAGCAAACAAACGTTTAAACAAATGCCTACTCAGAGTATTTGTGTAACAATCACACAGCTCTACATGAGCGCCCGTGTAGTCTACATCAGTATACTCACTAATGAGGTGCAGTCATTGCTCCCCGGGTGATACGGATGATAAATGTGCTCCAATTGCATGTGCAGCTCAGACATTCCGTCTGCGTTTAATGATGGATTGGGGTCAGAAATGCAGGTTGCATAAGTGAGGCAGTGGCCAACCAGACGAAGAAAGGAACACAGGAGATTTTTCTTTTTAATAGTCCCAGGGCCTTCTCCTGCCACGCCATGAGTGCTGGGGAGTGTCCACCTGAGGGAGCTGTAACAAAGGACAAAACCATGAACACACCCTAGTGATCAGAAGTAGAAAGTTGACAAAAGTTCTGCACTGAAGAAGACTTGCTAACAACCTGGCATTTGCTGATATAGATATAAAAATGGTTAGGGCAGAGTTTATTACACACACACACGTCCATTTGGATCCTTTTTTAGATTATGTTACTAAGGGGGGAGAGGAGAATATGGCTACAACAAGTCAAAGGTGACATGCTATGAAGAACAAATGAAAATAATTTTGATACACAAAGAAAATTCCCAAGTCACACTAGTGGAAACATCTCCACAGTCTGGTGTAGGGATGGTTGCTTCAATGCACCAGGGCAATTTTACTCTGAAAAAAGTATATCTCAATATTGTATTCTAATTGCAAGATTGATTTCATTAAATTGCATCAAAGTAGACAAGCCACTTCAATGGAACGAGAGCCTGTGCTTGTATGACCTTCAGCCATTTGGATTATTTGTGTCTGAGTAGGTGTGCAGCTGTGTGTCTGTGTTGAGCAGTTATGTGTATGAAAACTTTCTAAAGGTGAAACGTTGTTAGAATGGTACAAAGGGTGGAAAGCTTGCAACACTCAGAGGTTAAGACCAGAAAAGGACAAATTGCAGAAAGACACCAACTCAGAGCAGTCATACAGCCAACACAAAGGCAGGTTGTCAGTGACACACAGGATAATCATCCCACAGACCAAAGAGGCACAGATAGAGAAGGAAAGGCACTGAACCCCCGCCTCAACACCACTTCTATGTCTCACAGTGCAGAACAAGACTGGAACACCACTCCACTGGCAGCCGGGCTCCTGCATAAGCCCCCAGAGACCTCCACACCACCCAACAGGATCCCAGCATGACCAAGGGAGGGAGAGCACGGTGCCATTTTCCCCTGTGACCAATATTAGGGATTCCCACCATAGCCCAGCTTAGGCACAGGCTGAGAGCCCAGCTTAGGCACAGGCTGAGAACCCATCATGCTCAGACATAGACCAAACCGCCACAAAAAGAACACGCAGCCCCCCCCAAACCAACCATCCCGAAAAGATGTCGTCAGAGATCCCAGGCCATTCCTATCTGGTCGAACCAGCCGCTTTTGTTTATGTGTTAAAGTAGGAAACCTGCTAAAAACATAAAAGACAACAGCCATGCCCAGATTAGCTCCTCCTTCCTTTGGAAAGTAATTTCTAATAATTAGTAAACCTGACAAGGAAATTCATTGTCACAGATTTGAATATTCTTTACCGTGTTAAAGAATATTCAATGTTACCTTGAATGTTTAAACTTTGTGAATACCAAACCAAATTAGTCATTCATGCACAAGATTCAAAACTTAGAAGAGCTCTTGATGCCTCCCACCTTCTCACTGGTAGAACTTAATCTCTGTGTCCACACAATCAAAGAACAGGTCCCCCAGTTCGTCTCCTGGTATCTCTCCGCTGAGCATGGCTGAGATCTCGCTCAGACACTGCGACTCCAGATCCCTCAGGATGTCGTAGACGGCTAAACCTTCATCCTGCGGCAGACGCACGACACACACAGACGTCTGAGTGTCAACACCACCTGGGTCAGATGGCACTCACAAATCATTTGTTTAAGCTTACAGAAGCAGCGGCAATCTGACTCATCTGCAAAACGCAGTAAAAATGTGTATTTTTGTTGTCCAAGTCTGACACATTTGTTGGAGATCTATAGAAAATATTCTTTTAAAAACTTCCCATTTAGATATCTGTAATTGTCGTTTCTCATATTGTTGCTCTTTTCTTTTCTTTTTACTTTTTTTTTTTTTAGCAGTGTGGTTTTATCAAGAAACACCAAACTTCCTGAGTCTAACTCAGCTAGACATCCACAGCTGTGGAAATATTAATAACAGCAAAAACACAACCGTTGTTGAACAATCTGTTTCCTCTCAACAACTGATGTGCTGTAAAGGAAAAGGTTGAGACTGATGCCTCCAAATGTGTTAATAAAACTGTGATATAATAGTAGGAAAATATTTTTGGATGAGTGGATGTTCTTATACCTCTTATGTCACTGTAAAAAAACAAAATAAACTTTTATCCCTGGAGTCCCCATGAAAGAATATCTGCGGTTTAAATATTTGGGTTTGTAGTTGGTGGTTATCTTACAGTCTCATTTCCTTTTTAACTTAAGCTTGTTTTGTTTTTTGTTTTTGCTCTCCACACACCTGGTTTTCATATCTAATTACCGCACATGCTTTACTTTAATTGCTGTCTTCTGAGAGTATATTTTCTGCTTGGCTTCCTTTGTCAAACACCAGGTTTATACGGTAAACTAAGTTATTTCCCAAGGAGCCATTTCAGTTGTAGTTTAAACGAACATCATGGATCTGAATTTTAGAACAGACTTCGTTAGATCTGGTCAAATTAAGAACTTGTACTCAAGATGATGTCCAGACAACATGATGATACATTTACGTGTGAAAACCTAACAACTTGAATAAATTACAATTCTCCAAGGAAGTGCAAGACAGAACTCCCCGACAACGATGTAACAGACTCGGATGGGTTATTGTATTAATAAATGAAAATATCATTAGAAACTGCTCTACACTCAAGTTTTCTATTCTTTATAATAAAATTAGTTATACGATCTGAAACAAAACTGATTTTTTTTTAAATTAAAGAGGAAAGACTTTCACTTTGTACTGGCAGAAATACACAGGTCATACCTGCATTTCATTAGTGTTGAATTATGTGGTGTTATAAATTATGGTAATTTGATATCTTTACAGCTTTTTATCACAACAGCTTTTTTTTTATTGTAATGTATTATACACACAAATACTGCCTTGGTCATCTTTCTAAACCAAGGTCCCTGAACTTTTAATCATTTTTAAATTAAAATAAAGGTATGAGATCATTCTGAGTGAAATAAACACCGCATGGGTTATTTTAGATTCTTTTTATGGTGAGCAATGTCAGTCCAAACGGGACACTGGACTGTCTGTGACCTGTTTACCTTCTAAATTACACACTGAATCCCAGACGGCACATTAGCTAAAAAAACCTACAGAAAAAAAAAAAAAACTCTGCTCTTTGGAGACATTCTTCATGGCCCTCTTAGACAAGTGATACCTTTAGTTACTTTGTAAAGTTATTTTACAAAGTAAAATAACTTTACAATAACTGCGTCTCGTCTACTGTGAGAAAATTTTGGCTGTGCGACCGCTGCACACATTATCTACTAGTAGCACGTCAGGTTTCTTGATTCGTCATGCTTCCTTAGATTAAACTGGTCAAACAGGAACCAGAACCATAATAAATGGAAATAGACATTGTATATAGTCTCAAAGCATAACTCAAAATTCAGTATGAGAGATTTGAGCTTTTCTGAAATTACTCACTAGTTTGCAAACATTGAGGCTAAATAGCAATTTATAGATATGAGGTGGAGCTACAAATTTGCAAACTGGTGAACCCACCATAAGCGACTAGTAAACATAGCGATTTTAAACGTCATCTAGCAGTCACTGTCAAACTTGGGCTTTATTTATTCGAGTCTGTGCCTAGAGTGGCCAATACGCCACTTAAACATACAACTGAAGATCAAATTTAAAGTAGTTTCTTTGCTAAGATGCTTGTTATGTTGTGTTGGAGCAGCTGAAATGCCAAGATCTGATTTCTGTGTAACTGGGATGCTGTTAATGTCCAACACAGATGGTCTCTGTCAAAAAGGTTAATAATATCGTAAGTCGTTCCCCCACCGGTTTGGACTCCATGGTGTTGAGCGCCACCTGGTGGGCCTTGTAGAGATCGTGTCTGCGATCCACCCGGCTCTGAAAGCGCGGCTGCTTCCTGACGGGGTCGCTTGGTCCGAACTGCGGAGAGACCACCCTCAGGACCGGGGTGGGACAGTCCGAGAATATAAAAGGCTTGAATATAGACCTGAGGAGGTGTGGGGTGTTGGTGAGGGGGAAACAGAGATTGATAGATTCAAAAGAGAGTACGCTGATGTGGAGCAGCCCATAGAGTCATTTTAAAGTCAAACCCAAGGCTTGGTATTTTCTAGACAGATGCCAAAGAGTCTGTACTTCAAAATAAAAATGTGCAAAGGGTTTGCTGTACAGTAGACTTTTACATGTCATCCCAACATAGCCTAACTGCTTCTGGCTGTAGCTTGAGACAAACCTGGATGGGTCTGGGGTGGCGGTGAAGAAGTGAATGCAGGGAAGACTAGTGTCTCTTGGCAGGACAGACACCATGCTGCCTGTGGTGCAAAATCCTCCAGAGTCCATGCAGATGCCACTGGGTTTATCCCTTAAAATGGTCATCATCACCTCCGCCGTCACTGAGCCTGAACAACACAAAGCGATCAGCATCTTTACTGGGTTTCATTGCACAGATTTGCTTTTACAAATGCCATAACTAAAACAATGATGAATGAAAATCATAAAAATGGTACTGTGGTACATCTACCATCGTGCTGTTGGAGCAGTTCTGTGCCTCCCTTGTAGCGCTTCTTGGCCAACTCCATCCTGGCCGGAGGGTTTTCAGGACTAAACACCTGAGAGAAGTTGAACTCTCCCTGGCCATCCCACCAGCCCTGGTCCTTGGCCACGCTTCGTAGCTCTGGATGCTCTGCTGAGATCTCAGTGTGGATGGTTAATTGATTGGAAATGTTCTTTACGCCCTCTGAAAAGACAAGCCACATGTTGTTGTTTTTTTTAAATCAACAGGCTTAAATAAAATCCAAAATCTTTCTTCCTTCAAAACGTTAGCTTCACTAATTACTGAGAAAGTCCAAACATATTCCCTGGCCTGACGGGATGCGTAATCTATGCAACAACTTCAGAGATTGATCCTTTAAGCAGAATTTGCCCAAAGTGAGCATGCAAAAGGGTATACATCATCAATTTTAAAACGTATCCTTTTCAATTGTGTTCAGACTTGCTGCTCATTGTATTCATTTCCATGACCAAAATTGAGTAATAATTAAAAAGGAAGGGAACAAGCAAGAGCAAGGCAGTGAGATCCCAACTCAAAGTTTCTGAAAAATGATGTAACACTTAGAAAGTCATATCCAGGCATTAGTGCAACACAAAGCAAACCCAAGACAAAAGTGGCAATAGTTAAGTCTAATAAAGGTAAAAAAAACACTGTAGTTTTTGCACTTACATTTTTTTTTAGAAGATTATCAACCACACCTGTCACACTATGTGGTCTGACACATAATTCTGTAGTTAGTTTAGTTTGCTGACCCTAAATACTCATTGTAAGCTCATGCTTTACATTTGGTTGATGTAAGCGAAATTACAATTCTGACATGCAATCAGACTGCAGCTACAAATGCGTTTTCCTCCATTTAGCTCAGGCACCTAGAAAATGATGCAGCTGAAGCTAATTATCATGTAAATTTATGCAGGAGGATCATCTGGTGATTGATTTAATATGATATGTGGACCTAAGCAACGTTTTGTGCTGAGACAGGACAAAAAATGGAAATTGCTGTATAACTCCAGATGATGTCACCATCCATATATGGCAATCATGTCCTGTTTTTAACAAGTGAGGGTCTAACAAAAGCTTTTTGTAGATAAAAAATGCTTTCAAACTTACAAACCTGATTTGAAGAACAATGGAAAGGTCGATTAGGACTTATTTGTGCTTAATACTTTCAAAAATGTGCAGGATTTATGGCTCTAAAAACCAATATGTTCCCTCTAAAAACTGACCTGAGACTTTCTGCGCCACCCAGAGTCTTCCAGCGGTTTCGAGCACCCAGGCCTCACTGCGGTCCACCAGAAGGAAGGTGTTGTGGTAGCTGAAGGGTTCTGGTTCCTCCTTGCACTGCCCGCCCTGGCCATGCTGCTCCAAGAGGTCAGTGATGGCTGTCAGTGCTGCCCAGGCACTGTCGCCACGTTCCAGCCCGAGCCTGAAGGTCAAACCCAAGCTGATCACTGAAATGCAGTTTGGGGGCTATGCTTTATGTAGAGAGTGTTTGGATTGTGGTTCTTCTTGGTTTGAGGCAGCTCTGAAAGCTAGAGGAGTATTTTTCTATGCAAATATGAATCGAAATGAGCCACACTTAGCTTACTTAACTTAAATTAGCCATCACAACATGCACATGACAATCTACACAGCTCTACAAAGAGGATTGCTTTCTCCAAGTGTACAATATTTAATAACAACAATGAAAGATCGGTAACTTTTAATGTTTTATCAAAATGAATCAGAGTAATTTGAAAATGCTTCAGCAGCTCACCGGACAAGGTCCATGCCCAGCAAAGCCTCTCCAGGGACCACAGGCTCTCGGGTCCAGACTGCCTCGTTCCCAATGCACACTCCTTGGTCATTAGCTCCCATTTCGGCGCCCCACAGCCAGGCTGGTTTACTGAGGACGACGGCATAGGTCCTCTCCACTTGAGGGATCTGGATGTACGTGCACTGAAGAAAAAAATAATTAATGGGAGAACAAAACCACCTTTGATTATAAAGAAGTTAAATGACATTGTACAGTTGAGTTAGAAGCCAAAATACTTCTAAATCAACTCGGTTGAGTTAGAAGTACTGGGTGCAATATAGTACAGTACTGTATTTTATCCAGAGCGCAAAGATGGCAGCTATTAGACTACGATCCTAAAGACTGAAAGATGTGAGAGAAAAATGTTTCTCTCCTCTGTATCAAAAGGTATTTAAGGAAAGAGTGGAACCATCTGTAAATAATTTCAAATAGTAGCATCACAAGTGAGGCAAAACATAGCAGTATTTCCAGCGAGGACTAACTGAGAAACAAAAGATGTAAAGTCCTGGGTAGAGCTAAAACCCGGATCTTGACCTCAGTGAGATGGAACGGTGTAGCTTTAAACAGGTTCTATATGTAGGAAACCCCTAAACATCTCACAGCAAAACTGAGGAGTGGGAAAAATGTTCCTGAGAACAATGTTATAGAAGAGTAAGTCATGGCTACAGGAAGCACTAACACTAAGCTAATTCGGAGCTAAGGTGTTCTAGATTTATGTTAGGGTTTTATTTAAAAACTAGGTTAATTCAGGTATTATTTGTAATTAGACTACATTCCAATGATAAACAATTCTATAGATGAAGATTTTAACTTTTTTTTTTAATGAATGAATATTTCATGGGATGCTCTAACATTTGTACATCAATGTATTTCCTGAAAGGTATTCATTGTGTTTGAAATTAAACGACACTTTTGGTTGCATTTAAATGTCACTTCAGTTTTGAAATTACTCCACCAGAAGGCTGATGTCACCACATCAGGAGGATGGCGGGACATGAGCATTGATGAGGCTTTAAAATGACCGAATTACCAAACTATGCATACCGATATCTCAAACACGCGGACGAGAGGGAATGACGCTTGTATTGACGTAAACTGCTTTCACCTATGAACACTGTAGATGGTCATAAATATGCAGTACGTTCAGTTTGTTTGGGACTTTTTCTGCTGTTGCTGTTCAGACACGTACTTCACAGTATGAGGCTTTTCGCTGGAGATGAGCTCTAACAGCACAAATACGATGGGGGGGAGGGTGGCTGTGGTCTCTGTAAAAGTGCTGTGTTTTCTTTATGGCGTGTCAAGAATTGTGAATGGATTTTCTTGATTACTTCTTGCTTTGACAACAATATTACCAGCATTTAACCGCACCAACAGCTTGCAGCAAAAGGCGGTAAGATATTTACGTGGCGGAGCTGAAATGTTCTGTAACCGTTCCGAATTTTATACATAAAAAAATTTTAAAAACCAGGTTTCCTTTTCCTTGAACTTCACAGTTATGCAGTACTTTGAGAATGCCTGTCATACAAAATCTCAGTAAAACAGGTTTGCGGTTGTGGCGGTATGTGTGAATGCTTGGTGTGAATACTTTTGTAAAAACGTTAAGCCACAAGAGCAGCCATTATCCAGTGCAACTATTGTTCAAAACAACTTCATTTAAATACAAGCCAGGCTCCCTGTAAATCCAAGTCACTCCTCTGTGTATTTACTGTAGCGGTTTTAAATGAACCGTGGTGACCTTCTGATCCCACTCTGCCAACCCACACTGATGGGTTAAAGAGGGAAAGGGGGCGCTTTGGCTGCAGCAGTAGTCTCCAGATTTACCTCCAGCGTGGATCCTGGAGGATGAGACGCTGCAGGGTGGTAGACCACCTCCTGCACCTCATCTCGGGGACGGTCTGAGTTCTTCCCAAAAATCACGTGGTCATCGCGAGAACCGGGGGGTAAAGAAACAAAACAATCACATGACGTGGGAGCCTGTGCCATCCTGCAACAACAACAAAACAAACAAACAAACAAAAAAAAAGCAAAAGAAACAGTGAGGAAGAGCTGCAGCTTAAAACATGCCAAATAAGCACTTTCTAGAGTAAACAACCCCGAGAGTCTGACAAGAGTGTTTGACATCCAGCACGAAGGAGCGAGCCTCCGCCCTTTAACCAAAAAGTGCACGTGAGGCGTCAAGAGGAAGGGACCTCCGTTGCCCCACTACTCGCAGAAGAAAGTCCGCTTCCGTCGGTGACACTGAACATCACGCACGGATTAGGTGGCAGTCTTGTGCAGAGCACTTCATAGACCGTAATCTCCACAAATCCGAGCCCCATGTTGCTTTATTACCGCTCCTGGCACGCATTTGCCATCGCGAATCGCTTTCGATCCGGAAATAACGCGTGAGGGGGGGAGCAAAAGGAAAAAAGTGTGCCGAGGGGCAGGAGCGGCGTGTTTAACACAGCTCGCTGCTTGCGAACGGCAGTGCTTATTACCGGAGTTAAGGCCCTGCGCTGAGCTGCCACTGCCCGAGCTGTCGCTTCGGCTCTGCTTATTTCCAGGAAATAAAGAGGGGGAGTTAAAAATCAGAGGGAGTGGGGCTGGATTTGGACGGACCACGGCGTCTAAAAACTACAACTAAGAGTGCAGTTGCGGGAATAAATTTACCTGTGTTTTTAATTTTTCGGTGGTGGGAGCGGACGGTCAGCGGGGAGAAGACAGGCAGGTTGTAGAAACCGAGTCACGTGACCGAGAAATCCAAAGGTCTGTACTTAAAGGTCTCGTCTCGTCTGGCCACAAACAGCTCATCGTCTGTCAAGAGTCCGGTTCACAGTGATGATGCAGCTTTTTTTTTCTTTTTCTTTTTCTTTTCTTTTTTTTTATTTTATTTTTATCACGGGTCTGTCTCTTACTGGCTGCAAACTCACAGCTGACGTCGCATTTGCAATCACAGGAATCCCTGCAAGTTTCCACCAAAATGTGCAATCTTTGAAAAGTACAGAGATATGTGTGAATCTGGTTACATAGCTGCTGTTGTTAGCCTTGCTTAAAATTTCAACCGTTATTGAGTTGCGGCAAGAGGAAAGACAATGTCGAAAAATAAAGCAATTAAACACTTTGTTTGCAAACAGCCAGTGTGGAACATGGTAGTGGCAGAATCATGCTGTGTGGCGTCATGAGAACTTTGGGGGCGGGGGGTGGGTGCATTTGTATTCTATGCTTCAGGTCTCTTATGAATTGATTTAACCTGGCTTTTTAGTTACTTTTAGTTAGACCTTTCTTTATTTTATTTTAATTTCTGAAGGGTGTTCAATTTAGCTCCAGTTTATTTGCCACTTTTTTTCTGACTTCTCTTTTTATAATACCATAGAAAATGTGCATATCAGAAAAACCTGTGTTGAAAGTTGGAGTTAAAAATGCCAAAAATGGTACTGTATATGTGTTTGGAGGTCTATAAAAGAGACTGAGCAGGAATATTGCTAATGATTCAACTAAAGTTCCTCTGGTTGTTGTGAGACAGGTTTCAGTTTGAATTACTCATACACAAATCATAAATATTTTCCTGTCTGTTCACAGCCTAATGTTTCTGTGTTTTTTGTTTCCTTTGCTGGACTTTGATTTTTTTTAATTCTTTTGATTTTCCTAATTAAATTGACCATAAATTATTAACTTGGCAGTCTCCTGTCTGTGTTTGAGTCTTCCACATCCACAACAATTTTCAAAACTAATACTTCATATGCATCTAAACATTACATCCCTACCAAAAAAGCATGGTGGTGGCAGCATCTTGCTCTGGGATGTCATATTCTAGAGCTCTGTGTGTTCATTTTGTGTCTGTGTAGGGTACTTTAGGTTTTTACTATGTTGTTTAGTGTTTTTATATTTATAGTTGTATGCTTTAGTTACTGATTTTCTTCATTGAACTTTGTTTCGTTTTATTTTTGGTATTGTGCTTCCTGTGTTTTATTTAGTCAGTTTCTCTGTCTCTCCTGTTTCTGAGTTTTATTGTTTTGTCTTTTTAGTCATTCTTGTTCTGGGTTACGTTCACTTTTGTTATTTTAAAATTTTCTCTTATTAAATGCAAACATTATGAGAATCCCTACAAGTTTTTGCAAATCTGCATAATCTATGAAAAGGAATTATCAAATGGTAACTGAAATATATCTTATTCAAATGAAAGAAAAAAAAAACAAAAACAAATGAAGCTCATAACTGTCAAAAGTCTCTATTTTCCCAAACAGGATATATATATTTTTATATATATATATATATATATAAGTTAAAAACAATTATTGTGAAGATGACTTATATACTATTGATATGCAGGATTAGTAGGTTTTTGTGTTCATTAGCTGCACTGTGATGACAGATTTTATTTTACTTGTTTATTGGAAAAGAAAGAAAAGTCCCAGGAAGTGTTTTTCTATTATTGTTGGCAATGGTTAACAAAGCTGTCAGCTATCCATATAACTCCAGTGATGGTTAACGTTCCTACATTTTTTTTAACAAGTGTGCGTGGCTTAGGTGGAAAGGTGGTGAGTTGTTTTCAGTTTTAACCACTAGATGTCACTGCATCCAATGCACTTGACCTTTAAAAAGTTAGAAAGCCCTTTTTTTATTCCCACATAGTAACACAAGCAGATTACGATATAAATTAATCAATCAAAAAATATAATTAACACTCCATGTGGTAAAGAGTTATGCACTAGGATATCTTTATGAACATATCTTTATGAATTGTAACAGTAAAAAAGGAAAATACAGTGCACATTTGCATCACTAGATTATATGAAATAAAAGTTGTACTACACCTGAGTACTAAGTGGAATGATACTGAGTGTAACAAGTTAAATATATGTTTATCTTTGCTGTATAAATAGGTCACAGTCTTTGGCTCAATGACACTGCTCCTGCACAGCACTGGTTTTTACCGGTCCTTGAATCCCCTGTTGGCTAATCAGTGTAATTAAAGTTTGTGTGTGGTGTCAGTAGTTTATTGAGTGGGTGTGTCCCCCCTCAGTGGTGTTTCATTGAATTATGTCGCTGGCACTCCCTGTCTCAGACTTTGGAGACACACTCAGTCCCCAGCACCGTCTAGCTACACTTTAGAAACCACTGATTGATTTTTAAGGGTCGAACCCTTTTGTTTTACTGGACATTGGTTATTTTCATAGTAACTGCTTCTGTATTGTTTGCAAAGAGTGGATCCCAGCCTACAGGAGATAAAAAAAATTTAAAAATTCAGATTTAAAAAAAAATTATTATCAAAGTTTAAAACATTTTTATCTTTTGCTGTATAAATAGGTTAAAGTTTGGCTTTGTGAAGCTTTTCCTACATTGCATTATTTTAATGTGGTCTGTATTGCTTATTTGCAGATCCAGTCAATAGAAATTGACACTTTTCTGTCACACAATAATAAAACATTGCTTTATGGGGTGTCTGTTGAGGCCAAACTCAGTGTTTGGTATACAGTGGTACAGTGAACCTTTCCCAGCTGTGGACTCAACTATTTGCAGATTTTTTTTTTTTCATCAAATGTACCTTCTCAATATTTGAGTAAAATCTGCTCATTTGAAAATAACTTTGTGGAGCATATGTAAAATATTTTAAAGCAAATGCACATAGCTGGAATATTAGGCCAGGAGTCTTCAACTCCAGTTCTCAAGGGCAGGTGTGCTGCAGCTTTTAGACGTGTTGTCCAGTAAACTTGCGTCAAATGACTGAATTTGATGCAAGTGACTTGTGATCAAGTTCTCCAGTGTCCTGCTGTCCTCATGATTTAACTCAGGTTTGTTGAGACAGAGACACGTCTAAAATTGTAGAACACCAACTCTTGAGGACTGGATTTCAAGACCTGTGACGTAGGCACAATGCTACTTAACAGATGCCCTGACCTGCAGAGCTGAATCATGTGCTTTGGGATGGTAGATCTAAACTTCTATGAACGCACTACATAGTGTGTGCAACCAGAACCTAAACACAAAAGGCTCTCACCTCAACAGCAGAGTTTCCTTCCTTGGTTTTACAAGACAAACAACTTAGCTGGCTAAATATAATAGCTAATTAAACCGGTCCTGCAATCCTTTCTTTGTAATAAAGAGATCAACCGAAAGGCAACAGAACTGGCATCAATCCTTTTACAAAAGCTTTGTCAAAAAGAATCCTAGAAATGTTTTCTTTAGTCATTCAAACCAGCTCAGCTGCACTCACTGACATGCATAATCCTTCCTTTGACTCAATTGTGTCTAAGTCAGTGAGCACCACTGGTGAAGATGCATACCAGCAGATTCCATTTTTTGAAAGGTACTCAGGTTGCGTGTTTTGATGGCGCAATCATGACGAATGAGCGTTTTTATCGGTTCACTTGCCCATGAGTGACAGTCTGTCTGCGTCAAGCCCTCAACCCAAGCTCATCTGTCAAAAAGAAACACCTGGACCCCACTGAATCCCACTTGTGCCAAATTGGGAGGAGGTGATGAGTTACTTGGTGAAGCAGCACGCTCCTGACTGATGTCTCCACACAGCCTTTGGGGAGCGCTGAGGGCGATGGGCCTGAAAAGTTGAGAAATATCAGTGAGAAGTCATCCTGTTACCTGAATGGCAGCAGGCAACTTCCACTCCCTCCTCCGGCCTTTCATCTCCCGGAGCTGCTGACAAGCATCGCACATCCTGTCTGCCCTCACACAAAACACCATGAGAAGTAAACACCCACCTGAGCCAAAAGCAGACACACCCAAGGAAAGGATTGTACACGTAAACAACATGCGCGCACACACACACACACACACACACACACACACACACACACACACACACACACACACACACACACACACACACACACACACACACACACACACACGCAGAAACATGCGTGTAAGCCAACACAGACATAGTGAAACTAACAGATTTACAAACGAGGCTTCTAAATGCATTCATATATCAAACTACAAAAGTAACAAGCTGCCATTTTGACTTAAAGTGTGATGAACAACAGGTAATTAGGCGAGTACAGCTAAGGAGGAAATTGGATGTTACTCTGTTAGTCACAAGTTATTAAATTACCTTTGTTTTTTGTCCTGATGGAGAATAAAAAAACTGTCTTGATGAGTCTTTAAAGATAAATCCAAACAAGCCTCACTTTATCAGCACCATGGTTGGCACCTGTATATAATTTGTGAATGCACATTTGGGAAATCGTTTCTACTTTTTTAAAAAACTTTTCTACATTTTGCCACTTTGTAATCACCAACTTCAATATATTATCATGGGATTTAATGTGATATTACAACGTGATGCTGGGTAAAACGGCAAAGCTGAATGAAAGCAGAATTTATAGTTCTATTGATTACACCAGCCTGTCCAGACCTGCAGCACCAAAGCAGTTTCTCTTATATATGCTTTGTTAGTTTCATGCCAGATCTAATGGGATGCATAATTTCCAGAAAGTTTCACAGAATGTGTTTTATTTTTGGTCAGCTCTCTTTGGATACCGTTGTGTCCCAGTCTCTTTCTTGTTAATCAATAATGAACACAGACCTTTAGCTGAGGTAACAGTGGCCTGCAGTGCTTCATGTGCTGCTGTGAGATCTTCTAAACGTGATGCATTCCACGGCCATTCAACGACAGAAAGCTGTTTCCTGTTTTCTCAGTTTGTGAACTTTCACTGTGGTTCACTTGACTTCCAAAGCCTCATGAATGACCTTTTAACCTTTTCCAGGCGGATAAATGTCAGTGACTTTGTTCTTGAATTTCCTTAGATCAGGACATGATGTGTTGCTTTTGAAGATCTTTTATTCATGTTGACACACACTTTGTTATTATGATTTTATTTTATTTTGCCCATGAAAGGAAGCCATAATTCATGATTTAATAAGGAACCAACAACTATACATTCACACAGAATGGTTTCTGCTGTTTCTTTTACTTCTGATCAAAAAGTTTTTGTGTTTTGGTTTTGGTTTGTGTTGGTTTTCTGACCCTTTCTTTGTCATTTTTTGTTGTTGTTGAATTGGTCTTGTCATTTTCACTCATTCATTACATCCATACTGTTTGTCTATATCAGTTCATTCATTTTAAGGTTGTTAGTTTATTGTTATGTTCTCTTTTTGGTGCATTTTGAATTATTCTTCTTTATTCTTTCCCCCTTGGTTTGTAGTTCCTATGTGACTAATTTAGTTCCATCTGTCTGGATTATTCATCCTTGCTGCTTTGCTGTCCCACATCCCCTGATTAGCCTCACCTAAATACAATGCCATTTCCCACTCTCACCATTATCTCACTGGGTTTCTTTGTTCATTGCTGGTGACTGTCCTCCATGTTCTGGTCTCCTTGTGGTCAGTTATCTTATTATCATGCTACCATGCTGATCCCTGGCTGCATTTTGGTCTAAACTCTCAAAATAACATCTTTAATGAAATCAGTATTTGAAGACTGCAATTAATATTTACGCAGTTTATTTCTTATATTAATATTGTTTTATGATCTGAAACCTGTGGGGGGGGGGAATCAAAAACAAAGACAAATGTAAAGGGACAAATCTGCTTTTAAGGTTCTGATTATCTTAAGAAGTGTCCTGATAGGAAAACTGAGACTAAATTTGGTGTGTACTTTTACAGGTGGATCTGACCAGGGCTAAAGAGAAACAACAGACTGAATATAGGGAACTTATATGACAAAGAAATAAAGGGAAAATTAACTGAATGTAAGGCAACTCTGGAAAGAGTTCAACAATTATGAATTTCTGAACAGAACTTGAGGAGTGACAAGAATTTACTAAAATAAAAAATCAACCCGAAATTACACAAAACTCAAAGTCAAAACCATAAAATTAAACCAGAGTCTTATGAATCATGATCACTGCAAAGATCTGAGGACTTTATAGACGGCAACACGCATCACCCTGAACACACAGTTCCTTTAGTGGAATGTGCAGATCGTGCAGTTAATCCATAAAATTACAAAATGTACATCTGTCAACGGGGAAACATCTTACACACACCATGTACCATTAAAGAAGAAAGCAGATGTTGAAAGCACGTCAGAAGGAGTCCATTAAAAATCTGCCATAGGCATGCAGGACAGAAAAAATATGTAGAAGGTGCTCTGGTCAGATGGGACCAGATTAAACGTTTTAGTCGACCTTTAAAAACGACCACACATCTTTCGCAGAAAAACATGGTGGTGACAGCATCATGCTGTGGGATTGCTTCTCATCAGATGGGAAAAGAAAGCTCGTCACTGTTGATGGGAAAACGAAGAAAATCTGAAGAAAAAGATTGAATGCTCAGGTGAAAACTAACTTGCGAGCACAGACGTCTGCAACCTGTGGCTCTTTACACCTCTGACTGTGATTGAGCAATATTTTCAAATGTAAAGAGAGTCAAAAATATCCCAGCTTTACCAGTTTTATTAGGTTTTCATACAACATATCCACACAAAAAATGACAATGTTTTCAATACTCCTTTTACAGATTGCAAAAGCAAGTCAGATGGAGTTGATGGGTTGAAAACTACATGCTTTACTGACGTCATTTAGAGGAAAGTAAAACTGTATTAAACATAAAAACAAAACTGTTGCTTACATTTAAAATGACTTCTTGTTTCACAAAGAGACGGATTGCTTTTGTGGCTCTAAAAGTTTGGTTTGCCTGGACTGCAGGCTTTTACAGCTGCAAAGGTTTGTGACTCCAGCAGGACATTCACAGACGCTGTGAATCAAATCTCCCTCAGCCAAATGTCAGTCTCTAAAAATTAAACTTTGGTAGAGACATCTTAAAGACTTGAAGTGTAAGATTTTCAACAAAATATTGACTCAGTGGAGATGAGTACACCTATTTTCAGGATTTTATTCAGTAATTTTGTTTGTTTACTGCATTCAATGATAAATGCATTGAATTTTGTGGATGTAATACAACAAAAGGTGAAAAAAAGTTAAATCCTTTTGCAAGGCTCTGTACTGACAGGAGGATTGTTGCTGTGTCGTGGGCCAGTTTGCGGAGCCTGGTATGTGAAGCGGAGGGCTGGCCGGAGAAAGATGAGGGGTTTTAGGGGACGGAAACAGCTGGTGAGAGGCCCAGAGGATATTAATCTGAGGGGGGGGGGAGACAGGATGGCAGCAGAGGAGGCCGTCTAATAAAGCATGGTATTACTGCTGCAAAGGTGTGTGTCTGTTTGTATACGTCTGAATGTCTTCCTGGAGGATTACAGGTGAGCTACAGAAACAACACCGGCTGCCCAGCTACATCGAGATGCAACAAATTTGGTAAGTTTCCACATTTTCCAAAAATGATGATGCACCCGTTTTTCTTTTTCTTTTTCTTTTTTTGCGCGGTGCGTTCAGTTAACAGCTGCAAGGAAATCTGTGATTATCTTTATGACGTTTGATGAATCCAACCACACAATTTAAAGTTCTAAACACACGCAGAGAAAAAGAGGGGGGTTTCTTGGGAAATTAGATGAAATGAAGTGATCCAAATTTTCTTTCAGAGGAATTAAAGTTCCGGTTAAAAGGCAGAGGTGGAAATGTGGGAGGGGAAGCTGGGCGGCATCAGTCGCACAGACAGTAATGACGGCGCCACTGCTGTTTAACAATCAAAGATGGGGGGCGGGGGCTCGCGAGGAAGTCTCTCCATGAAAAATACAGGTGTTTGGTACAATCAAAGCTCAGCTTGCAGAAATGACTGGGTTTGAAGTTGAAAGGGGAGGCAGGAGGAGGAGGCTGAGGGGGGCAGCTGTGGTGAGTGAGCTCCTGTGTGAAGGGGGGGAAAAAAAACACAGGGAGGAACACTGTGGGCTGAGGTGCTCTTCCAGGATTTTGAATAATTAACAAGGATAAGGAAGTTGACTACTAGGTGCTTACTGTTTACTTTGCTTGGATTTTTTTAGTCGACTGTGGAGGGGAAGTGGGGCTTTAGGTTGCCTAGATCTGTGAAGGTTGGCTTGTTGGCAGAAGGATTTGTCTGGGACACCGTAGTAGTTCCCATGGGACTTACAGACAAGTCTGTCCAGCCGCAGGCCAGAGGATCCGACCCACAACCAGCTTTACATGACAGGAATTGAAAACAATACAGAAATGTACTGACAAAACAAAGTGCCCAGTTGTAATCAGTAAGAATTGGGCGACAGTTTAATAAAATGTTACAATTTAAATAAATGTCTTCACTCCATCTTTCATTAACCTGGTTTGCCCTCAATATCATAAAGAAACCAAAAATGAGATTTTGTTTGTGAAGAAGGCAAAAAACATTGATAAGTTAGTACTAAGCCTTTCAAATCTATTCTTAAAAAGGTAGTATATATAGAGATTTTTCTTGACAACCAAAGCTAAGATGTGTCGCTCACTGCTTGAAAGCTTCACTCCTGCATTAGTAATGTTGCTCAACTATAGTTGAGACTGAATATATGAAGCTAAATTCTTGCTTGTTAAACAGAGAAAGAAGAAAACGCATCACACCTTCACAGGAACTGCAGAGAGCTAAAGCTCAGGTGGTGGGACAACTATTCTGGCAGAGTGGCAAGTAGACAAAAGTTAAGTCTTATTTTCAGCTTGCAGAAATGAGAAAGAAGGTATTCTGCTTTTATGAGAATAAAGTGTTGGAAAAATAACATTTCTGATCTTATGAAAAGCCAAGTGTTTATGGTGAAACATGGTGGTGGCAGCATCATGCTGAAGGCGTGCTTTTCATTGGAGCAAGTTGGTCGGAGTCGATTGGAAGATGGATCTGGTTAAATACCGGACTTTCTGAGTAATGGGGGATAAATACATATATTTTCAGATTTTCTCTTCTACAGTAAAAATTATAAAAATGGTGGACCGGACTGTCTCTGGTCAAATTTTAAAGAAAATGCATAGTTGACCAAAACACTTTACATTTTAATGGGTTGATTAGAATGCTATTAATTAGAATTTAATACCTTCCAAAATCATCTAACAGCGTCTTTGAATAAACATAAATAAACCAAGAGCTGAGACTGCTGCTTTGTTTCAACCATGGTGGCTTCAAATGGAAACAAAAAACAAAATACAGAGAAACCATTCCTGACAAATCGCTGTGAAACACAAGAGATAGAAGGAAGTAGCGACACTGTTTGCTTAGATTGTGCAAAATAAATATGACAACAATCACATCACTGAGGCAGAACTATCTACAGCTGTCGAGTCGCTGCATTGTTACAGTTTCTGTGATGGTTTTTCCTGCCAGAGATTAGATAAGAAGACACAGAACGCAGAACTGATAAGATTATGGAAACAAAAAGGAATTTGCAAGTACAAGTGAGCAGATAGTCAGAAAAAAATGAAGCATTTAAGAATGTAATCTGTGTTATAAATCATCATATGAGATGTCACTAGAGTGAGCTTGTTTGAACTCAACTGGTGCTGGCCATGTAAATGAATGGGAAGTGAATAATCAGTCATTAAAAGGGATTATTCAATGCAAGTGGGCTTATATCATTGATCAAACAGAGCAGTCAGTTTGAATTTCAAAATAAAGCCAAGAGACACTCTTCAAAATAAGAGACACAGTCTTGTACATGTTAGTTTCTAAGGTTTTGAAGCCCAAACCAGCAATCAAATTGAACAATAAACTGGATTTCCATAGTATAGTTTACAGACAGTCTGCAAGAAGATCTTAAAATTTATCTGCTTAGATTATTCAAAAAGTAGGTTCCACACAATTAACAGAAATAAACTAAAGACGAAAAGGGATTTTGATGACCTTTCAAAACAAAGCCCAGATACTTTTCAAAAGAAAAGTGTAAATCCTCCATAGGTTAGCTAATTGTAAAGAGCAAGCTGCAGTTTAAGAGGCCACGAAAGAAGGGAGAGAAATGCTGCAGATACTGATTTGTGATTTCAGGTCTGTGGAAATGGAGGATTATGCTTCTTACATAATGTAAGAACAGGAATCAGCGTGTGGACAGATTATATGGAAGAAGAGAAAACAACGGCAAAGCAAACTTGGATTGGGTGAAGCAGAAAATCTGAAAAAATACTGGTGTGGCTTTTCAAAGACTAAAACCACTGACGATCGATGGCCGTGCTGAATGACGCCGACGTACCCTGTTTTCTCCCTGACAGTTCGTTTTGCCTGCAGATATGGAGACACTCTTCTGCTGCGACGTTTAAGATGTTTGCTGTCTCTCACTGAGCACTTTATGAGTAAAGGTAACCAGATGTAGGTAGTAACTAGTTAAATGTACTCAGTTGCATCTATTTAAGTAACATTTTGGAGAAAATGTTTGGTCATTTTTAGAGTAGTTTTACTGCGCTGCATTTTTTAAAACTTTTGCTTCAGTAAAATTATGAATATTTTTACACCTACTTCAGTAAAATTTCTGGATCCTCTACATTGTGAGTGAATTGGGTGAAGTTAAAAACAGGCTTATTTTAATCAAAACTTCACACACAAACCTGAAGTTTGAACCTGAACTTCATAACTTTTATACTGACAGAAGTAGAAGTGTAAGCTTCTCAAAAGGATTAACCACACCGCTAAGAGTAAATCTGGAATCAGCTTTAATAAATGATGGTAGCATGTTATGATTGGTAATAATTAATTGGTGTTTTACAACTCGGTGTTTCCATTGCAACTCAAAGCAGGAAAATGATACTTAAAAATAATTAAACACAAAGTGAAGGCACTCTGAATGATTAATCAATGCAAAATGAATAAACCTGTTTCACCTCTGTTCTTCAAAAGAGTTGACAAATACACCAAATATGTGAATAAACTTAGTAAAAGACAAAGCTGCAGTGATGATTATATTATCTCATTATAGTGTATAGCTGTAATCCTTATCTTCTCTGGAACAGATATCGGTGGTTTTCTCGTAATAAGGCTGGTTCAAAATAAGCAAACTCAATTTACACTAATTACCACAGGCTACAGGAATAAGGCAGAGAGCCAGGTCAAAATGACGATCTGCTAAGTATGATGAGGCACTTTTCAGCCTCTTCTCTAAACCAACTAGCTTTGTTATGTTTCTTTAACTCGACTCACTTCCCAATACCATAAACCCACAGGGATGAAAAAGATTAAAAACTTGTTATCTTATATTCTTTACGTCAACTAACCACAGCGATCACACAAAGAAGAAGCTACAGATTGACATATAGGAATGTAAACATCTTCATAAAGGTTTTTTTTTTACACTTTGTGTTTTCTTGTTCTTGTATAACGAGTTCAAGAAATTATTTAAGGCGCTGCAGTTTCACATGACTCTGAAATCCACCACATGGATTCTGACGCTTAGAAGACAAAAGCAAATGTAATCACTTTAGAAACAAACAAAAAAAAAAAAACCTCTTCGGAAAGATTGTTTAAAGAATCACAGACGTTTTCTTGTAGACTCGCATGAAAAAGCAATATGTCAGCAGACACAGGAATAAAAGCTATCAAACAAGCCATCCAAACATATTTTAATCATTAGGAGAGTTAGTGAGCCACCGACACAAAACTGCACTGTAATTAAATGCTATTTGGCAGACTCTTTCTGATTGTGCTGCATTGTATTCATGAGGAAATAAGCTTAACTATTTAAGGATGTCCGTAAACACCATTTAGACGTGGTGTGTGGTCTGAGCTCCTCTGCATCATCCCGAAACTCATGAAACATGCAGTTTTGCATCCTGATTTACTTCAAATAATCCCTAAATTTTTTTTTTTTCAGATTCTCAATCACACTTTATAGAAGATGTGCTACAGCGTATCATTATAGGAAAAGCTCTAACGTCAAAGAAAATGCTCCTGACTTGGGAAGCTCAGTCTTTATGTCACTGAAGCGAATCGAATAAGTGGTGGGTTGAATTAGAATTGTGCTGCTCGTATATCCTGAATATCCTGTGGCGTAGCAGGTCAAACTCAGCATTTGTAAAGTGCTGCTTCAGAGAAAGAGGCCGTCTGTGATCCGTGTTTGTCAGTCGATTTGAAGCTCCTCCACCAACATGCTGTGACAGGACAGGAATTAACTCAGAGGAAGGCCAAATTAAAAAACGAAAAACGGTCCTCAAAAGAGGACGAAAATGTTAAAATAATTTAAAGTGCAACTTCCATTAAACATCAACATCGTAGGAGCTCGGCTTATTATAATTTTATTAAAATATTAAGTCCATAAAGATTCTTCCGGTTCACAAATTGGGCCAATTTTCTTTTCAACAGAACCTTTCATATATAAAGTGCTTTAGAAAAAATATTAAAAGACCACTAAAAATTATCAGTTTTTCTGATTTTACTTTACTAAATGTTTGAGTTAAATGAACATTGTTCTTTTATTCTGTGAACTTCTGACAAGCAGAAATGCAGTATTTATTTGAAGAAAAAAAGAAAGAAACAAAGAGAATGTCATTTTCCATATACCATATGGGAAATTACAGTGTCACGCTGTCTTTTTCCCAACTCTGAATGTGTAAAACACAATTTAATATCGCATATCGGGACCTGGACTTTTCTCCTTTTTTATCTTTTATAAGATTATTTAACTGGTAAGTCAATGTGTGTACAAAAACATAGAATAATTTTTGATGAGTAACGTATCGTTTGTAATCTAATGTGTGGAGTTTATGCTTAGTTAAAATAAAAATTAAAAAGTGAAAACAAAATAGGTAAAATATTTTATTATAAGTATTATATTCAATGAACCCCCATAGTATAAAAGCCTCCGTAGAGCATGCTTGCAGTTGATCACACATAGGAAGACAAAAAACTAGAAAAATTAGAAAACCAAAAGTATCCAAAGGTTTTAATAAGGGCCTGTTTTGACTACCTGCCATTGTCAGATTGTTACAAGTCTCTGACAAGCTCTTATAAAAACTTTTGGATAATTTTGGAGTACCAGTTATTCCTATTTTAGTATTTCTTCAGAGCAAGGCAATCTGTTAGTACTTGTGGTACTTGGTCTGCCTTTAGTTGTATTCCTCAGAAATAATGCTATTAATTATTTGCAAGGTAAATTCAAACAAGATAACCATGAATTAGAGCTACTAAGCAACAAAGACTTGGAATATGAGCTGGTCAATCTCTTTGCTCATCAGGCACTTTGCAAAAGTGCGGAAAAAACTTTTCCAAGTACAAACAACAGTTAAGCAGAACTAAGTGTTGGTGGATAATTATGCTGTCTTAAGCTGTAGTTCGAACTTGGATCTGGAAATGACCAATCCTAAACTCACCGTGTTCCAGTTCCCAGTTTTAAAAAAAAAGTGGGATTTGGAAATTTATGTCATAAGGATTTACATGTATGCTACAATAATTTAAAAAAAATCTTCACTCTGGAAGACTGCTTTTCTTGTAAAATCCCTATTTGTTTGTTGACAGGAGAAGCAGACAATGTAAATTTTGCCAGGTATCCTTGTTAATGTGGACATGTTCTTGCGTCAAAGCTCCATGTCCTCAGGAGTCAGCAGCTTCCAGGGGAGGAGACGTCACAAGGTCCTGATCCACCAGTCAGCAACGGATTTTAGCACGAGACACGTTAGAAAACCAATGATAAAAACTAATAATATATTCCCTTCACATTTAGACAGAGACCAAAAATGTCATCAATCTGTCATTGTAGATAAAATCTTATCACTTGACTAAAGCTGGTTTCACATTCAAAAACCTTGACATGCACTGACAAGACTAACACATGTATACAACATAAAAACATTTACACTTTAGAGGTTTCTGGATCATATGTGGTTGTGGCTAAATCAGAAATGTCCGACAAGTGCATTTCAAAGGGCCTTGGAGAAAAACAGTTTTTTGGGGCGGAACGTTTTGTGTATTTTCTCTGCAGTTTGTATCTTAAAATATTAGCTACATGTTCCATAGAAAAAGGTTTTACAGTGCTGTGAGTATCACTGATTTAATGAGATTAAATCTGGGAGAAGAGACAGGGGAGAGGTGTTTCACTGAAACTATAACCAATTGATTTATTTATACGATATGTTTGAACATCTTAATTTTTCACTTGGCATAATTTATGACATAAAGAACTGGAACTAAATTTTGAAAGACGGGGTTATTTTTTTCTGTGTAGCAGTGTTCTTTAAAGTACAGCATTTAAATCTAATTAGTATTGCTTACATGAATACACAAAAAATTTACATTTATGAATTGATTGGTTAGAAGTCAACGCCTGCATAAAGTGTGGCTCCAGCAGCATAGATTTTTTTCTTGCAAGGTAAACATTGTACTGTCAGTTTTTAAAACCCTCATTAGATTTCTTTAGGCTTTTTATCATTTTAAAGTTGATATTCATAGACTGTTGAGGTCATGTTAGCATTTATGTTCATATTGTATGAACATAAATGCCATGTTTGAAGTCCTCCGTAATTGGGGGCTCAGTTTGCTTCTGTTTTGGGCCACTTTTGTTTAAAACATCTGACAGCCATGCTCTCTTTATAGATAATATTTTTTCTAATTTAAAGTGGGGTCCTATGTTAGGCCCTTTGTGGGATAAAAAAAAAAATCAAAGAAAACTGGTAAACTTCTCTGGTTGCCCTCAGTGTTGTTGGTTTGTTGACCCAGGCAGCAACAGCTGATTGTCCTGATGAATTAATTAATTTAAAAAAGACACGAATTAACAATATGCAGACGAGGTATGAAAAGCACTCATATGGTCTGTGAATTGCTCGAGGTGAACGATTTTTACCCCGCGTCTTCCCACAGCAACCCGTTTCCTCACCTCCAGCCGAAGAGGGGCTTCATCTTCAAAGCGGAGCCACGCTCGCTGCAGCTGCGAGGGGGCGGAGCCTGCCGGGGCTGAAGTCCCGGAGCCTATCATAAAGTTAGGGAGTCTCAGAGTGCTGCTTACCTGCGCGCCGAGCCGCTTCACCTGGACCGTCACATGAAATATGTTGAGGATTTTACCTTCGTGTGCGCACTTCTTCTTGACGAGCAGAGCTGATCTCAAGCAGGTTTATATCCGAAGGAACGCAGCCGCAGCTCCGAGGACGCACAGGTAACTCAGCGTAGGGTTTTCTGATTAATATGTTGTGCTTTCACTGCAACCTTTTGGTTAGCCAGGAATATAACCTGCAGCAGCAGCAGCAGCAGCAATCTGCCTTTAAAGAGTCTCTACACGCCTCAGTTCATACAGAAAGGTGTTTTTTTTTTCTTGTTAAAAAAAAATATAAATAAATCAGATTATAACTTTAAGCAACGTCATAAAACTTTTACTGAATTGAATCCATGAAAAACGATTGATTGACGTTTTAAGTGCACGAGCTAAAGTTCTCTTTTTAAAAAAGGCCTCCATAAACTATTAATATTTGAGGAAAGCAAATCTAACTCGAGGTTATAGTTCTGTATGAAAGCAAGAAACACAATTTGGCTTTCAAAAGTTTCAGTGGCACTTTAAATAAAATTTTTAAATACAAAAGCTGTATACATTAATAACATTTTGTATACATTAATAAAAAAATATCCTGGGTCGAATAATAAGTGAATACAAACTGCCTTCAAATAATAATGCATAGTAATAATAATAATAATAATAGGATGAAAAATAACCTACAAATGCAAAATAAAATCAATAAAATTTCTATTGATCTGTATTAAACTGAATGAAACTGTGAAAACAGGGGCAGGGTTAAAAGTAGCACATTAAACGAAGCTAAAATGCAGTGAATGCATGAGACATTAACAACATGGGTGAAACTGAACGCATGTCTTTCTAGTGGTCCTACCTTGTTGTTTGCTCTACAACTAAATTCAAGTTTGCATTGTCTCTTTTCCGTCCAAAATGTGAAATCCATTAGCTGACAAAATATTTGTGAGACTAAAGAGTAAAAAGACAGTAAAAAGAAACACATTTAAATCCTTCATAAAAGTTAAAATAAGCTGCTTGTTGTTCAAATAATCCCTCATATCTTGTATTTTTACATCAGTCTGGACTCATGGATCTGTTTTGTTTTATATGAATTCAGCTTGTAGGTGCAAACTCTCTTGATCAAGTACACTGTAGTTGTATTTGTTCATTAAGGCCAGCATAGTTAATCTCCATCAAAAAGAAAAAGAAAAAAAAACATAGTTATCTGCAGAACTTTCATATTATTTGTAGTTAAATACCGTACCTCGCGTCTTGCCCAATGAGCTCCCCCACCACCCTGTAGGGATAAGCTGGCATAGACAATAAAATAATGTACTTAAAGTGTCAAAAATCAAAAAACTGCATGTCAAGTCCTCAAATTACGGCATTACTGAAAAATATATTATTGAAGAATTGCTCATTGAAATATATCTACACATTTTTCTTAATGTTTAACAAAAAATGTCATATCCATAAATTGCTATATATTTAGATATGCACACATAAAATACAACAATTATATTAAAGAAAACAAAGTTTAAGTAAATGTTCATCATTAATTTCCACTTTGTGTGCTTTGATGTTTACAATTTCACGTAAAGTTTGGATTCATGTATTTGATTATTGAGAATTAAAAAGTGGTTTCACTCCTTGAAAATTATGTGATTTTGGTGATACTAAGTATTGATACCTTTATCTTTGCCACATAAATGTCAATGTGAAGATGAAATGTCTGTTTAGCTGTGCTGTCCCAAATTACCTGATCTACCAATATACCTGTCTCCATCCTGAGGAGGAGAAAATGCTTTGCTTTACTCTGTCAGTTCTTCATTTCTTTGTCATTTAAGACTTAACAGATGTTAATTAATCATTTTCTGTTTAATAATAGTGTTACAAACTATAGAATAGCATAGACACAACCCATATTATGAGTTAAAGAGGAAATTCAGGTGTAACGGCAGCAACAGATCTAAAGATCACACAGTAAAGTTTTTAGTGTTAAAAAACAAGAGCAGCAGAATAAGAGAAAATTCAGGTCAATGACTGTTGACTCTTGTAAATTAACGCTCAGTTGCTGTTTGGCTGCCCAGACAAAATGAAAAGATATAAAAATGTTCCTAAAATGTTCTGTCACGCATTCTGCTTTTTAAAATATAGTAAACAAAGAAGAAGCCGAGTTTTCCTTTTAATGTTTTTAGGGTGTAAACCCGTGCTTGGGAATCCCATAAATCATTCAGGATGTTAAGCTGCCATTCATATCTGAAGTTTTTCTGCAATTAATCATACACTTAAGAGAGAGCAGAATAGATTAGCACAGCTTAGAACTACATGCATGTCTGCGTCTGCATGTCACCAACTTAATCCGCTGCTCAGGTGTACAAAAACTTTTTTTTTTTTACGACCTACCAGGTTTTTCAAGTCAACCTTGGTCATTCCAGCAGGAGTTAGTGTTTTGTTTTAACATGTTACCAGAGCGCTTTCCTCGAACGTAGCTGCTGCGCTGAGGTCTGAAGCGTTTGATTTAGTCAGAAAACTGTTTGAAGTTTGTCATTACAGACTCGTCTGAAGTGGCCCCTGCCGAGCTCCGGCTCCACTCCATCCATCTTGTACATTTAGGCAGGTTAAAACAAACAGCCTGAAAAACCAGTTGACCCAAACGAGTTCCCACAGACAGTCAGGGGTCAACAGATGGGATGTGATGAGACAGATAATAAAATTTGACCTGTGGGTTCAACAGGAAAAGGTCTTCATGTAGTAAAAACTTCTTGGACTTAAAAATAAACCAAATTGGGGCGTTTTTGTGAACCCAGAGTTCTGGTCAAAATAGATCAGTGCAGCCCTGGATTATTTTAAGTCAGAAATGTGCAACATCGGGACAAATGAGTTATTAAAAAGACCCCTCAAACTGGATTGCTAAATGAATAATATTTGGGTTAGAATTAATTATTTTTATGTTTATTTCAGTTCTGCAGTAAAAATGCTCAGAATATAGATTTCTGAAACTGTTCATTGATCTTATTATTCCTTGATCAAAGGATAAATGATGAACACACTAAGCACACAGTTGTGTTAACAACTTTACGAGTATAAGGCTAATATTAGCTTAAGTGAACAAATAACATGATTTATTTTAAATCATGTTAATGATTTCAAATAAAATAATTAACACAACCCACTGATATTAAGATTAATATACCAGCTTAATTTTACAATCTTTTTGCTTAAAACGACCCAACTTTTTATTCCGACAGCGTAAACTTACTATTATGGGATAAAGGAGTAGCCCAGCAGTGTCTGCGCATGCAGTTCAATGTACGTCAGGTTAACAATAGTTTAATTAGGATTACAGCTAAAGGATTGGGTTTAAGGTTTGATCCTCCACACAGAAGTAGTTTAAAAAATAAGCTAAAACTATGAATTTCTAAAGTTATCAAGTGGGTTGAACAAAATAAACCAAATAATTCATTATTTTTGGTTGTTTTCATTTATGTACTAAAATCTAAAACATTGTATGAAATATTTTTTATTTATATGAGCAATTTAGTCAAAATGTTGAACATGGCTAGCACTAGCTTGTCCTACCTACTTAGCACTTCAAAAGTGAAGATTACTAAATGACTTTAGGTTAACAAACATATTTGCTACTAACATGAACATTATTATACAGCATCATTATTAATTCTTATTTCATCCTGTTAGAAAAGGTCAGTAGAGCCTGATCAGGTCATTGTTTGGTTCAAAATGGCGGTCTGTAGAGAATGATGACACTTTGTCCCGTCTCCTCTGAATCCAGATAAACTTGCACACAATTTTTCACACAGTGTTTGCCCTTAAACCAGCCAACTTCTTCACCAGCGGGATGAATCCAGCATGTGGATGGAGAAAACCCAGATGATTTAGTGTTCAGAGTAACGCTTACATCAGGCGAACAGAACATTTATTACTACAGTTGCAATCCAAATGGTGTCATGATTGTTTCAAAGTACTCTTAAAACGCGTCGCCAAAAATTTTAAGAGTTGCCATTTTTTTTTGGCAACATTGAGCAATCCGGCCCTGGATTCATTTGTAACAGTATGAATAGGTTTTATTCATAATAAAGTGTCAGGTTTTAAACCTCTAAAAACAGGCTAAAGAGACCAATAGAGTGAGATGGGGAAAAAAATGATCTGGATTACTAATATCTGTGATCTTTCTGATATCTGTAATATCTAATATCATTAATTATTTTTAGCTTTAAGCTTTAGCTTTAGCTTTAGAGAGTTGATTTTGTACCATCAACTCTCAGATAATACATGAATTAATACCTGTCTTGGCTTACTGTGTAACTACTCAAATGTAAATGCTGAATATATCCCGCATTAGCTTTACTATCTATTTAGCAGGTAAAAGGGGATTCATTTTTATTATGTATCTGAACAAACCTCTTCTCTAGCACACAACACCCTGACATTAAAATTACCATTCAGCAGCATTCTTATTTCTTCCTGTGGAAGAGGTTTGGTGACGACTGATCTGGTAGTAGTGTAATTCAAAATGGCGGTCTGTAGAGAATAACGACTCTCCTTCCTGTTTCTTCTTTAAGCCAACATACTGGACCACAGTTTTACACCAAATATTTGGTCCTGCAGCAGCAGTAGACCAGGATTTGGGTTTTAGATTTAACCAACAGGTTCCTGTTTGCAAATCATTAACTAGTTGCGCATCAAAACCTCGTGATGATTGCCTCCGAGTGTATAAAGGCTTTTGTTAACGACTGGACTTTGTTAACATGTAAGTCATAGTTGGAAGCACACATTAAGAAAGAATCACCAGTGTGCAACTTGCTCTTCAGCGTTCCTCCCCCTCATGTTGGGCCTCCGTTCGATGGCAGACTTGTAAAATGGCGTCTGTGCTGAGTCTTGGTCGGGCAGGTTTTATGACCAGAGAATTTTGTGCAGCTCTCTCACTCCCCTGGGGCCCACCGTATGCCAGCTGTTTCCCTCAGGAACCAGGGGGCTCTCCCAGCCTTTCACTGGATGAAGGAAGATACCTTCGCTTGTTTACAGGCGGAGAGGAGGACCGTGTAGATCTGAGCATCTTCAAACAAATTATAGAGTTAAAACTCTGGCTGCATGTTGGCTTGAAATAAGTCACCTTGACCTTTAACAGCAGACCTTGTCATTAGAGAGATTCCAAACTAATTGTTTTACGATTTCGTTCAGAGTGTAGAAAGTAGCTCTGAGTGGCTTTAACTTAGCTTTGATCCTCTTTGCTTTACAGGCAGCTTGTTGGGTGACCTCTTGTTTTTTTACAGTGTGACATTTCAGATATGCATCACACCAAGTGATCTCCAGTCAGACACCAGACTACTGCATTGTTTCCTGCTGTAAAGATAATTGCAGACGTTCGTGATTAGAGTACTGGAAGTCAACATGATGGTTTTGTGCTGGAACCTGTTTGGTTTTATGTCCTGTTGGCTCCTTCTCATTCACCTACACAAACATGTCCAACTTTAACAAGCATTGTGTCACCTGTGGAAAACGGATGGGCACCTCCTCTGGTACGCATCACCTGACTGCCGATGACGCCGCCGAAGTGTGCGCAGATGAAAATTCCTGAGGCTTGTTGGGGACAGGATGTGAATTCAGAGCATGTGCCCATAATTATACACATAAAGTAATTGTTCTCGTGTTATTGTTGGGCTGCTATTCTCCAGCTACTGAATGTTGTTAGTTCGCAGCTGTTGATGCTTCCTTCGCCGCCAGTGTGTCAGAGGGAGGACGCCTTACACGTCGTCTTCCGTAATTTGCCCAGAGGGCTGTTGTTGTAAATCATGTGTGATTCACACACACACACACCTACAAACACACACGCACACGCACATACATATACAAATGTATAAAATGCTTCTTCTGTCTACTAGGTTTTTATCTCCACAAGCCTCAGGGATGTACAAATAGGCTTTGGCCTGCAGCCATACCTCCCTGCAACTTCTTCCTCTACCAAACTGTTCTCTTGTCAACACTCCCCCTCACCCCCTCCCTTCATTTCTGCTGATTTTTTTTTTTTTTCCCCCTGCTGCTGCCTCTGCCTCCGTGCCGAGCCAGCGATGTTGTTTTCTTTGCGCTTGTCTTTGACGGTCCTTCATGGGAAGTACCTGGCAGCGGATGCATGTGGCAGGCCTTTGCCTGGACACGTCTGTCTCCCCCTCTCGTCTGTTTCCACGGCCACGCAGCGTGAGAACTGCGGTATCTATGGTAACCGGGGGAGGTGTCCTCAAAGTTTAGAATTTAAGTGCTGCAAACAGGGGTCTGCGAATTTAGTTTTGAAACTTTTGGTTCCCAAAGGTTGAGAGACTAAAATAGGCGAATGAAAGACTGGTTTAAAGATGTTTTTTTTGTTTTTTGTTTTTGTCTCTGTAGGTTTTCTTCTCAGTGCTGCCTGAAAAGACACTGATCAACTCCTCAAGGGGCTGACTTAATCCTGAATCTTACACCTGCACCACCGGCATTCATGGCCCACCCTTATGAGCCCTGGTTAAGGACAGCACCATCTAGTGGCAGCTCTGAAGAAATGAACATCCCGTCCTGGTGGGACCTCCACCGCGATGTGCAAGCCGGCAGCTGGATAGACCTGCAGACTGGGCAAAGTGTTGGCGTGCCCTCAGTGAGCACTGGCAGCTCCATGGGATTGCAGAACTCTTTAGGCCCGTATGGCTCCGACCCACAGCTGTGCACCATGCCCCCGGCTCAGCACACCCCCACCTCACACTCGCCCCACCTCTTCCCACTGGACGGCTTCAAGATGGAACCACTGGGACCGGAAATGCTGCAGCAGGAAACCTTCTCCTTGGAGGAACCGCAGGAGACCTCTGTGTCAGCTCGGCCCAAGCCCCAGCGACGTTCATCCTCTCGGGGCGCCGGGCAGACCATGTGCCGGTGCCCCAACTGCATCCACGCCGAGCAGATGGGCCAGAGCGCCGACGACAGCAGGACGAAGCACATGCACAACTGCCACATCCCCGGATGTGGCAAAGCCTACGCTAAGACCTCCCACTTGAAGGCTCACCTGCGCTGGCATAGCGGCGACCGGCCCTTCGTCTGCAACTGGCTCTTCTGCGGAAAGAGGTTCACGCGCTCTGATGAACTGCAGCGCCACCTGCAGACACACACCGGTGCCAAGAAGTTTAGCTGCGCTTTGTGCCCAAGAGTGTTCATGCGTAACGATCACCTGGCCAAGCACATGCGCACCCACGAATCCCCGCCGGGGCACGGGGAGGAGAGAGTAAATGGGGATGGGAAGGGTTTCGATGCACCCACACCTCCACAGTCGTCGTCTGACAGCACAGAGCCTCAGCTGAAGCTCAAATGTGAGATAGACCCTTCGGTTTCAAATGTGACAGGGCAGTCTGGCTAATTTTATCACTTCGAGGAGATGTTTGGTAGTAAGAGGGTTCGGTCCTCTCTGTCACAGAGGGAGAATAGTTTTACAATAGAATAGAGAGTAGAAGAATGGCTTTGACACACTATTACCGATGAAAGCTGGATGGAACAAACGTATGCAACTCCTGTGGTAGAGATAGAAGGGATGCTGCAGCACACAGGAAACACGGGGTTGCATGCATTGTGCAGCTAAAACGCTCCTCTGTAGATTTTAAAAGGAATCAAAGAAGAGCCGGAGGCGCAGCGTGCTGCTTGACCCACCAGCAGACCAGAGGACGGACATGAGTCCGACTGAAAACAGATGTTTACGTGAAACTTGTTGAACGTGTTACTGAAAGTGAGGAGCAGGTCTGCTTCCAACTTTTTAAAAAGGAGACAATGATAATATTTTTTTTTTGTATTTAATATTCTGACTACATGAGTGCAGCCCACTGTACCAGGAGACAAAACGGTTTCTTTTCTGTTGAGAGCACACAGATCGAGAGCCGTTTTTTTGTTTTATTGTGATAATATAATATAATATAATATAATATAATATAATATAATATAATATAATATAATATAATATAATATAATATAATATAATATAATATAATATAATATAATATACAGTGCCTTGCAAGAACATTCATAAATATTGAACGTCCATGTTTTGTTTCTTTTCAGCCACATTCAATTTATTGAATTTTATTTGACAGAACTACAGGAGAATTAAGTTTCTTTCTACTTGGGAACTAGAAAGAAACTGTTAAATGTTTTTTTTAACATTTTATAATTAACAGTAATCTCATTAGTGTGACATCTGGTTGTATTCAGTCCTTGTAAGTCAACACTTTGTAGATGCGTATTTCTGTGCAGTCAGAGCTGTAGGTTTTGTGGAGGAAGTCTCCACCACCTTTGCATATCCGAAGACAGAAACTTTTATTCTGCGTTTATTCTGTTTCGCATATAAGGCCTAAAACTCAGGTGAGATGGGGTGAACAGAATTTTTCTAGATCTTCAAATAGGATTTAGGCCTGTACTTTGACTGGGCCATTCTAGCACGTTTGTTCTTTGAACTAAACCTAAGCCATTGGCACTATGGTTGCATGTTCAGAGCAGTAGTTCTGTTGGAAGGTGAATCTCCATTCCCGTCTCAAGTCTTTTGCTTCTTCCAACCAGTATACCTGTCCTTGTTGAAGAAAAGCTTTCCGACAGCTTGATGCTGCCACCACCATGTTTTACTGTGGGGATGGTTGGTTAAGGTTGATGCAGAGTCTTAGTTGCACACATGTTGTGAGTCCAGGTAAAGTGTTTCATTTTGTTTGCTGTGTTTCCTACGTCACTTGTGGTATGAATATACTTCCTGAGCCATGTTTCTTTCCACCTCTCAGACAGGAATCCCCGGTCTGAGCTGTAGACACGTACAACTCCTCCTGGGTCTCTCATCTGTACCACTGAGCATTACTGTCTACTGTGCTATAACCTAACCTTGCTCTAAACCTCTCCACCATTGCATCCTGACCTTTCTGCTGTGTTCCTTGGTCTTCATGATGCTGTTTGTTCATGCTGTTGCTCTCTAGCAAACCTCTGAGGCCTTAAAATGACAGTTGGAGTTATTCTCAGGTTAAATTGGAAACAGATAGACTCTGTCTACTCGTAGGATTACAAAAGTAGTTATTAAGACTTGAATTTACTTAGCGGTATCGGATTAGAGGGGCAGGACTGCAGTCTGCACTTTCAGATTTTACTACATGAAGATATTTCCAGGCCTCTTTCTTTACCTTCCAAAACTATGCTTTGGATTGATTTATCACTTTAAATCACACTAAAATACATTAAAGTTCATTGGTAGTAATGAACTGCACAAAATGCAGAAACGTTATGAATATCTTCGCAAGGCACTGTATGTATAACAATTTGGGAATTTCATGCACTATAACAGCTAGAATTGACCAAAAACTGTTTTCCTTTTTCACCTAAAGAATGGTGCTAAAAGACTTGAGAACAGGAAAATGTGAACAGGTGCTCGAGATGAAACAAACCAAAAACAAAAGAGCCACTCCAACGACGTGAAGAAGTCGAGACCCACAAACCCACAACAAACCAAGACATGGACAGAAAGATGCCGTCTGGTTTGATGAATCTAGGTTTCTGTTGTGACATGCTCAGGGACAGCAGACACATCTGGAGGCAGAGCGCAAAAACAAGCCAGCCGCTCCATCCTGTTGACACCGCAGGCGGCAGGTACTGAAAGACGCGTCCAACACGAAGAAGCACAAGACTCTGAGCTGCACTTGACAATTTTGTCTTCCTAACAATAGATCAAATGGTTGTGTGTAATGTGAAAGAGGTAACAGTTGTTGAGTGCTATCACCTATGTCCTCTGCACTTTGCCTCGACATCTACCAGTCTATTTTGTCTCTGATTTACTGGTTTAAAGCCCCCTCACCCCCCTGCTCGATTTATCCATATGTGCAGTAACAGATATTCAAATATTTATATAAAAAAATATATAATTATTGCCTTGCACCATTGGCAGCCCCGTTATTTAGCACTACTCATAAAACTGAGCAGAGGACTTAGTTTGGAGATTTAAAAGAAAATGCATGATGCTGGAATGAAGCCCTTTTTGGAATTAAATATATCTCCAAATGAGTTAGAATGACATTATGTCTGTTAGAGCCCCACAGATATTTATTAACAAATTGTAAAAGAAAATGTTTTTTTTTACATATAATTTTTTTACAATTCTGCTGCCCCCTACAGGTCAGTGATTTTCATACGCATTCCTAAAAATGTAAAGAAAAGCTAGAATACCGGATGACTTTTCTTTTTCAGGAGTGTAACAATTAGGTTACTTATATTTGGTTAGATTGTTTTAAATATCAATGTTATATGATCAGTAGTGGTGTAGCTTTATAGGATGTATGCAATCCATCACAAATTACAGGCAGATTTCTACATTTTAGGGAGCTTTTGATGATCAGAGACTCACAGTTGTATTTATGTATAGAAGATACATTAGAAAAAAAGGGCTTAAACATTAGTCAATTATTGTTCATTGACTAGTATTAATGTTATAAGTTGTTGATGTTTTTATAGATAGACTTATTTTATTTTATAGACATTTTCTAGTTGCTGTAGTTGATGTAACGTTTTTTGGAGACTGTAATAGAATAATTTAAATACCATAATAATTTGTAGTTAATCGATTATTGTCCCTCATTAATAAATCTGATAAAGAAATGCCCTAAGTCTGTGTGTATTTTATTCATAGATAGAATGCTTGTAACAGTGTTGGAAAACAAAGTCAATCTACATTTGTTTAATTCAGTGCTTGGGGTAAGTGGATGTTTTCAGATTTTATTGCTTTGTTTTCAGGCCAGTTCACTTGCGGGATTACTCAAAAAAACATATTATGCTGGATCATATCCAACTTTTAGGTTTTTTTTTTTAGAATGAACATGTCTGGCTCAAAAACAAAACTTTGATCAATTTGTACGCTGAGTATTTTATTTTTGGGGGTTTATTTTTCTAAAATACAAAAACTGTTAGAACAAGAAAATTAACACCCTGTAGAATGTAGTACGTTTGATTTATGAAGATTTCATTGAAACAAAAAATATAACATGCACTATATTGCAGAGAGTTTCTCTACCGCCCATCTCAGTCATTGAATTCAGGTGTTTCAATGACTTCCAGGTTCACATGTGCATGAAATCCAGCGGCTGGGCATGCTGCTTACTTCTACAAACCTTATTGAAAGAATGGGCCACTTTAAGGAGTTCCATAAATTCCTCCATGGTACCATGTGAAGATGCCTCATCTGCAAAACAGCTAGTCCTGAAATTTGCTCACAGTTAAATAGTCTACTGAACTGTTAGAGGTAATATAACAGAGTGAAAGTGACTGGGAACACCAACTTATTTGCTACAAAGTTGTAGACTGCATAACATCACGTATGACAAAACATAGTGCAGATTGCACAGAAGTCGTAATTTTTTTTTTTCAAAATTTCATGTGGCTTTCAGATTAACTTGAGAACTGTGCGTGGAGAGCTTAATGGAGTGGCTTTCCTTAGCTAAGCTGCTGTGCTTAAGGCTTACATCACCAAGACTAATGCCAAGTGTCAGATGAAGTGGTGTAAATCACACAGCTACAGGACTCCAGAGCAAACGAGACATGTTCTCTGCAGTGACGAATCATGCCACTCGGACTGGAAGTTTAAAGGACGACTCTCGACGACTTGAAGTGAATACATTGTGAAACAGTAATAAAGTTGGACTTGGCTCAGTTCAAGACAAAATAAGTCTTAATGCTTCAGCTTGCCACAATGTGGTGGACAATTTTACCAAAGTTTGGAGGTGCCTCCTGTTCTAATAGGATTTTGCACCAGTGCACAAAGCAGCAGCCAATTGGCCATATTTTCATGGAAGTATCTTTTGTGACAAAAGTTGACTGACCTGCACATTTACCTCAAACTGATGAAACACATTTGGAGTAAATTTGAGTGAAGACAGCAAGCATTGCGTTCTCATCCAACCTCAAAAATCACAGTTGCACTTCTGGAAAGATGGTAAAAAAAAATTTCCTTTTGAAAAAGTAAATGGTTAATAAGGTGTGTCTGCTAGAAGGAGCAATAAGATGACACAACACAGTGCTGAGATTCCAGAAACTGAAGCTCTAACAAAACTGAATGATTTTGATATTATGTTGGACAAGTTTTGTACTCTTTAAATTGCCTGTCAACTACAATTAAAGCTATTACAACGAAACCATTGTCCTACTTTTATTTAGTCCTACTTATTGCCCAGTAAATTGTGACTTTCACATATTTAACATCTTGACATTTGAAACGTATTTTATTATTATTATTATTATTATTATTATTATTATTATTATTATTATTATTATTATTATTATTATTAGTCCATTCGTGACTTTAATGACCTTACGAGAAAAAGTAGGAACGAATTTTCTCTGACTGTTGCGTTCAAGGGGAATAAATTGTTGCGCCATGTTTGTAACCGGAACTATTCATTCAAAACAGGAAATGAGGAGCTTGACTGACTCCATTTTCTAGCTGTCGTTTAGGATTTCGTTGTTTTACGTTTTCTTTTTAAGGGACTCCTTTTGTCCGTCTTGTTTTCTTATTAGATTAAAAACCCAAACGAGAATCCAAGATGGGGGGCGGAGATCTGGTAAGTTTTATTTAAACATATTTTAAAATATGCTTCACGTTATAGATAAATTAAGAAACTCCATTAAAAATATGCCATTTAAATGTACACCGCTTATAGAGAGTAACGAGAAAAGCGGAAAATTAGCTTTGACTTAACAGGAACTATTTTTCAGTTTTGCGAAATTAAATTTAACTTTGGCTTTGTTAATCTAACATTTAATGGTCACAAGTGAGCTAAGTAGTCAAGATATTCCAATGTGTCACTTTAACAGATTTCTTTTTGAAGTAAAATTATTATCATTATTAGTGAACAAACGACAAGATAAAGACCAAGAAATACAACAGTCATGAATTGGCCGTGTACTCCACAAATACTTAGACAATGACCCTGAACCTTCAAACCGAGTCACATTGGAGTTGTTTAGTTGTGTTAGAATGGCTCAGTCAAAGCCCGACCCAGTTTAGAAACTGTGTCACGACTTTAAAACTGATATAAACTGATATCAATACACTGACACAAAGCTGATGGTGATATACTCCAAGAGACGTATCGCTTTAGTTGTTGATTTAGGGCCACTGAATACAACCACACCCAACACTTATAAGATTATTGTCATTATTTTCAATATTCAACTTTCTGTTTGCTCCTCCCACAGTCCAAAAACATGACTGTTAGGTTAATTGGACTCTCCAAATTGCCCCTAGGTGTGAGTGTGTGTGTGCATGGTTGTTTGTCCTGTGTGTTTCTGTGTTGCCCTGCGACAGACTAGCGACCTGTCCAGGGTGACCCCGCCTCTCGCCTGAAACGTTAGCTGGAGATGGGCACCAGCAACCCTCCCGACCTCACTAAGGGACAAGGGTGCAAGAAAATGGATGAATGGATGGAACTTTCTGTTTGCATTATGTGAAAGTTGTAGGAATTGAGCATGAATAATTTTTTGGCTGGCACCGAAGGTAAATATTTCTACATCGTCTTTTCCCAGAATTTAAAGAAGAGCTGGCATCCCCAGACTATGAAAAACATAGAGCGAGTTTGGAAAGCTGAGCAGAAATATGAGGCAGAACGCAAGAAGATAGAGGAGCTCCAGAAGGAGCTGAAGGAAGAGCGAGCCCGAGAAGAAATTACCAGATATGCAGAGGAAACGGGAGCCATCAAGTAAACTAACATCTTCAGCTACATTTATTTGGTGTCTACTGCAATACAATAATTGGGTTCCTTATTATTTTTGCCCAACAGGAAAAAAGATGATCGGCTTGACTGGATGTACCAAGGCCCCACTGGGCAGGTGTCCAGAGATGAGTACCTGCTGGGGCGTCCCATTGACAAGCAGATCACAGATCAGTATGAGGAGCCAGAGAGTGGCCCTTCAGCTGAGACCGGCCTCCTCCCAGGGTCGATATTCAACCCTGCCACCCCGGCTTCCGGCCTCGATTTGGCAGCGAAGATCAGGGAAGACCCTCTGTTCCAAATCCGGTCAGTAAATCCACCTTAGTCCTGTAACTCCTGGAAATATATGAGCTAGATGGGAAATGAATCCATTGTGTGGTTTTCACAGGAAACGAGAAGAAGAAAAGAAAAGAGAAGTTTTGACTAATCCAGTAAAGATGAAGAAAATAAAGGAGATGGTAATTACTGGTTTACATAAAAAAAGGTTTTTGTGATATTTTAATAATGTATTTTACTTTAGCCAGAAATTGACACAAACATAAAAACATTTGCATTAACATTTCTTCTTCAAACTAATTCGCATAGTATTATTGATATCTGTTTGTCGTTACTTGCTTTTCTCTATATAGTTGCGTCAAAATCTTGACAAAAAAGACAAGAAAAAGAAGAGGAAGAAGGAAAAGAAGGAGAAACGAGGAGACAAGGAAAGGAAAAAGGAAAAGAAGCATAAGAGGAGAACTTCAAGTTCAAGCTCAGAGGAAGAAGGAGACAAACACAGGTGTGTGTTTATCAGGATAATAAACTGCAACATCTGTGCAAAAATTTTAAGTTGTCTCCTTTCTTATTTTCTTCAGATGAGCCAGACTATCTTGTTACCTTTAATCTTTATTTAGTTCTGTTTTTGCACAATAAAAAAATCACCCATTTGCATAATATGAATTATTGTTGATCTGTTTCAGGTCACACCTACGGGAAGAATTTAAAGACGGTAAATCACGTTCGCGCCATCATCCAGGATATGGTCTCCAGGTCAGTAAGAATTTTTTTTTTTCTGAATAAAAACTTAAAGCGTTTTAGGGGGTATGAAAGGCTTGATTTTTATGGAGAATTGACGGGATGTAAGTTGTGTGGTTTTATTCCACATCTTATGAAAAAAAGTGTTTTAGTCTTTACTATATGTGCAGATTATTAAATTAAACATAGATCAGCTATTAACTAGCTTCTACCTTTTAATGATTGTTTGAATAATGAGCATTTGCCAACAAACTGAATTCCTTATTTCATTGTCTACAATTTGTATCCACCCATCCAAGAATCATAGTTGACATGAAAGAGGGCTCTTCTACTGCAGTGTGACGGGAACTACAGTTGTTTATCTACTGAATTTTGAAATTGTCATGAGAAAGGGAGTTGCACTCAAGTAACTAGTGTTTGTTTCATCTCAGCTTCCAAGTGGCAGACATCAGCAGGCTTCAGTGATGTCAAATAACTCGGGGCGCCGAGAGAGAAGCCGCTCACGATCTCCCCACAGGAACCACAAGGACAGTCGCTCTTACGCTTCCTCCTACAAGAAGGTGGAGGCGAGAGATCCCAGCCCACAGAGGGAAACTTACCAAAAACAGAAGAATCACGTGTCAAAGTAAGACTTCCTGGTCAAAATGGCAAACATACAATGCTGTTTAATATTAATCTGTTGTGTTGAGTTTTGTCTTCATCAGCACCCACGGGGAGGCTAATTCTCTGCTTTACGTAGGAAGCTTTCTGCAGAGGAACTGGAACGAAAAAGGCGCGAGATGATGGAGCAGGCCAAGCAGCGGGAGGAGGACAGGGAAAACAACGTGAAACGCTACAAGAGGCAAGACGAGCAAGATAAGCAGAGGGAACAAAACGCCAAGCACGACCGGCATGCTGGCTTCATCCAGTAAGTCCAGGCGGAAGAGGCTCCTTGTGTTGGATACAGTAATAGGTGCTTTTTGTTCAATTGGATCTTTTTTTTCCCCTTTTTTACAGTAACATGAAGCTGGAAAGTGCCGCTAGCTCGTCTTTGGAAGATAGAGTGAAGAGGAATATTCACTCCATTCAGAGAACACCAGCCTCCTTGGATAACTTCATGAAGAGATGATTATAGCACTGGAAGCATTTTTTTCAGACTGCGCCTTATTTCTCAACATCTGACTTTTTAATGTAATAATTGAGACAAAAAGATAACATGGGAGCAGTCTAAGGGGAGAACATAAGCCTCTGTCCTAAGGCTTTTATTCTGAAAAGCGCATGATAGGGGAGGAAAAGTCAATCATAGTGGTGGCTGATTTAGTCATGCCTATATTGAAAGAAGCATTGATGTACTTGTACAGTATATTGTAAATGGTTTTTAAGAGACTACATGGATCTGTTTTTTTTATTTGATCAGGATTGTTTATGTTATGTACCACTGTAAGTTGGTTTAAAATGCAACTGTTACTAGTTGTTTCATTATTTCCTTTGCTTATAAACTATATCTAGCAGGAAAGTCTGATTGTGTTTATATTTACCAAACAAAACTCACATAAACCAAATGTTTTGGAAAACCTACAGTCAATGTTATTTAGCACATTTAACCAACAAGGCAGGTTACTTTGCCAGGTTACTTCAAATCATTTGGACTTAATGAACTAGTTTTGCACAATTTTCTATCTCAAACTTTTTTTTGAAACGTTGAAATGGACAAACCAGACAAAAGTTACACACTTAAGAATAGTACTAAAAAATTAAGATGTGTATCAGCTATAGCAGGATTTGTTATAAGCAGTGCCATTGTTGGTGTAGTGATGTCATTAAATTAGATTTATTTCCACAAATCTGGCCTCATTAGAAGTCTCATTGGAAACGTGGAAGAAGATGCTCTGATCTGATGAGATCAAGATTGAACTTTTACCTGTCGCTGGAGGAAAATGCAACATATGCATCATGCAGTGGGATGCTGCATGTTGCTGTTTTACAGTGGATAAGTCATAGTCCATAATTAAGACAAATAAATTGTAACAATGCTTAAACGTTTATATTCACAAACACTCGTATAATTGGCAAACAAAATCCAGGTCATTATCATTATTTTACTGTTATTCAGCATCACCAAGATATTACTGAAATTTGTCAGTTTCGCTTTACTACACCTCTACCAAACTATACCTGGAGCAATCGTCCAATGGCATCAGAGGTTCTCGGGAGGCAGTTGAACAGCCAATGACATTATCCCATCGGGATGACGTAAAAGAACCATGTTCGTACGGTCTCAGTGTTTCTAAATCGTGTAGTCATTCTCATTCTGGGGAGTTAAAAATCAGTTTAGACTAACGCAGGAGCGATTTACAAGCTTCTAGCCACTAACAAAGAGAAAACAACACCCTCAAAATGGTAAGAGAACAATGTATTACTCCTCACATAAGCTTTTAGTTGAGAAAATAAATTATTTTCGGCTACCAGAGCTGAGCTAGTAGCATTAGCATGCTAGTTTCAGTTTATCGTCAAAAAAATTATCAAAAATTATCTTCAGAGTACCAATTAAAACGCACCTTAATGTCATTGTGAGCTTTATGTTGTTAGGAAATGCTAATCAGTATAAAGAATACAGGTTTTAGCCGCTAAGGGAAACCTTTAACATAAGCTATGCTAACGTTTTCTGCACAGAAACTAAACATGTTCGTTTTAGTTTCCTGGATTCACAATGAATTCATTTGTGGTTTAAATGAACATATCTCACTCATCCGCCCTCAATACTTTGTTGTATAGTCTGAAAATATAATTCTAAGCTATTTGCAATTATTTATCCATACGTCTATGTCTGCTCTGTCATTCTGAATTGTGCGTTTAGCTCATGGCTAATATAAAATTTTCTCAATGTTTTAGTTTTATATATTTTAAACACTCTAAATACCCAGGAACTGTTATGAAAGTGTGTAAAAATACAATTAAAAATACATTCCTTACCAAGAGCACCAGTTCACCTTTGCTTAAAATAATTGGTTCATACACCGGTCCTCATTTGGTTCATAGTATTGTTAATAAGAAAGTGGTTACTGTGGTATCACGGTATTTGCACCAAATATTGCAGTTTATTAGTTAGATTAGTTTAACTCATGCATTTTTGTAACTGGAAATATTTCCCTAAAAATAATTACATGTAAGCAAGGGAAATGTTTCACCCAGCTGCCCCAGTAATGTGCAGCAGCCTCATACACTGGAAAACTCTCTGATTACACTCTGATTAAAAAAACATGGAGGCTGTGCGACATATGGGTGTGTCTCGTACTGGAAAAGAGGTTCGAATTAAGAGCGAAATCTACATTTATAAAACCGATGAGGGGAAAGTGATAGTGGAGGATGAGTTTCTGAGCTTCATTGTTACGAAAATGAGAACTTTATCTCAGGAGGAAATTGTATTATTGGCCTCAAATAACTTCTCCTCTGAGTGGATTGAGGAGTCAAAGCGCCAATTGTTTGAGTTGTGCACGACTTCGATTCGCTGCATCAAACACAAAGGACCTCAAAAGGATCTTAACAACATAAAGGACTGTCTCAGGGTGCTTAACGAGTGTGGTGAAAACATTCCGAGATTCGTCTCGCACTATCTGGATGTACTTCCGCCAGTTGGTTTCGGCAACATGGATGCTTCTGCTCTACTTAGCAGGATGGAGCAGGTGAGCCTGGAGGTCCTTCGCTTAAGGAATGTCATGGAATCTCAAGCCACTGTGAATGAGAATCTCGAAGCGGTCGTCACAACTCTAGACCGCCGGCTGACCGTAGTTGAGGAATATGACTCGACGAGGCAAGCGAATCGGACCAGGGTAGGAGCGCATGGCGAGGACGCGGTGCAGGAGGTGAGGGCCTCTGCTCACCACTCACAAGTGCAGCTGGTGGAGGACCTGCCGAAATCTCCGCCATGGACCAAAGTGGTAAAGAAAGGGATTAGAAAGCCACGTCAAGATCGGAATACAGAGGGTAAGCCAGGGATCGGAGATTTCAAAGAGGTCCCGTCACGAAAACAGCGCCAGAAGCTGGCAATAACAGGAACCAGTGTGGATAACAACATCCCAGTGGTCAAAACTAGGGTGGTGAGTGTTTTTGCAACTCGATTTGCACCTGATCTTGAAACGGATACTCTGCGCTCGTATCTGGCTGATAAACTGAGGAAGCCCGTGACATGTCGTAGAATTGAATCTATCCAGAAAAGATTCAGCTCGTTTCATGTTACTGCTGAATGCGAAGATATGATGGATTTGTTTGACCCACAACTGTGGCCAGCTGGTGTTTTTGTTCGTCGCTTCTTTGAGGCACGTAGGTCCAGAGAATCCGAGGAAAGGTCTTCTGGTGAGTCTCGGAAGCGTTTGGTGCCCACTGTGTTGCCCACTGTGTCCGACGCGCGGTTAGAAAGTCCGGGAGCTATCGAGTCATCACTAGTAGATGGACATTAATATTGTCTCTTACAATGCAAGAGGATTGCCTGTTGGGACTAAGGAATCGGATAATTTACGCCGTCTAACTGTAAATACTTTATTGGAGAACTGTGATGTCTTGTGTGTTCAAGAGACTTTTTTACCAAAGCAAGACTTGGAAGGACTCAACTTTCTACATAAAGACTTCTATGGTGTGGGTGAATCTACAACTGATCTGAGAGATGGGATAGTTCATGGTAGAATACCAGGTGGTGTTGCTATTTTATGGCATAAAAAGTATGATCCCTTGGTTAAAGTGCTCAGATTAGACGTCAATTGGGCCATTGGAATTGAGTTTAATGATGATGACAAGAGGGTGATAATTCTCAACATCTATACACCGTATGAATCCCACAGGAATGAAGAAGAATATCTTCTTAGGTTATCTTATATTATGACTATTATTCAGGAAAATTATTCATCCTGTTTTTTAATTGTGGGGGACATGAATGCAGATATTTCTGATGAAGGTTCAATATTTGCAAATCATTTGATGCAATTCTGCCTTGATAACGGTCTGGTTTTATCTAGTAAGGTTTTTCTACCTGAGAACAGCTTCACATATGTTAGTGAAGCATGGGGCACAACCTCATGGTTAGATCACTGCATTAGTACACCCGATTCTCATCAATCTATCAAATCTATGAGCATTAATTATGGGCTTTCGACTTGTGATCACATGCCTCTGTCAATTTCTGTGAATATTGGCAACATGCCAGCTGTTCAGCCTGTTCATAGGAGCATGAATGGTAGAAAACTAGACTGGTCTAATGCTACAGAAAATGACCTGAATATGTATTTCGATCAAACTGAGACCCAGCTGGGTTGCATTGAGCTGCCTAAACTTGCAGTAGCGTGTAGTGATATTAATTGTAAGGATCCACTGCATGGTATACAGCTATGCAGTTTGTATGAAAATATTGTGAAGTCTCTACGTAGCTCCAGTAGGGCATTGTATAAGACTAAGCTACAGAAAGCAAGACCAGGTTGGAATGAACATGTGAAGGAGCTTCATGCTGAGGCCAGGCGGGCCTTTAAGGCTTGGGTTGCTGGAGGCAGACAAAAGCAAGGTCTCCTATTTCAGTATAAAAAACAAGCAAACGCGAAATTTAAATATGCTTTACGCTTCATAAAAACATGTGAGAATAAAATGAAGTCTAATCTGCTTGCAAGGAGAATGCAGAATAGCTCCTCGCATGACTTCTGGAAGGAAATAAAGATTATGAATAATTATCAGATAAGTCTGCCAACCGTTATTGATAATGCTAGTGGGGCAGAAGAAGTTACTCAGCTGTGGAAGAAGCACTATTATGATTTATTCAACTGTGTTAAAAGCTCCCCGTTAAGGATGGGAAATATCGCACATGAAGAAGACGTGAAAGTGTCAGTTCATGAGACATATGATGCAGTCATGACCCAAAAGAATAATAAGGCTTGTGGTATGGATGAGATTTCTGCAGAGCACTTAAAACTCTCAAGCAAAAAACTTTTTCCTTTGCTTGCCATGTGTTTTAATGGGTTTTTAGTTCATGGTATTTTACCTGATTCACTTTTAGCCGTTATATTAGTTCCAATTTTAAAAGATAAAGCTGGGAAAATAAATAATAGGGATAATTATCGACCCATAGCTTTAGCCAGTGTATTATCCAAGGTTCTGGAGAAGATTATACTGAATAAGATTGAGCATTTTCTTCTTACTTCTGACAACCAATTTGGTTTTAAATCACTGCATGGCACTGACATGTGTATATTTGCTTTGAAAGAGATTTTAGACTTGTATAATAGACATAACTCCACAATTTTTATGTGCTTCATTGATGCCTCAAAGGCATTTGATCGGGTTAATCATGACAAGTTATTTCATAAGCTACAAACGAGAGGGGTCCCTGGATCTATTGTTAGAATTTTATCCTTTTGGTACACGCATCAACTGATGTATGTAAGATGGGGTAATTGTGTGTCAGCCCCCTTTAAAATAAGTAATGGGGTTAGACAGGGAAGTATTTTGTCTCCTCTTCTGTTTAATGTATATATGGATGATTTATCAAAGTGGCTGCAGCAATGTGGGACAGGATGTGTTGTTGGTGGGTCTATAATTAACCATCTCATGTATGCCGATGATTTAGTTATTTTCAGTCCCTGTAGTGCTGGTCTTCAACAATTATTGAGGACCTGCTCATACTATGGCCAGGAGTATGACATCCAGTACAATGCACTGAAAAGTAATATTATGATTGCAAGGACTAAGGAGGATCAGAAGCTGGGACTTCCAGATTTCTTCTTATCAGGTGCTGTTCTTAAAGTTTGTACTGCCGTGAAATATCTGGGTCATTATATAACTGATGATTTAACTGATGACATGGACATCGACAGACAACGGCGTCTAATGTATGCACAAGCCAACATGCTGTTACGCAAGTTTCGGATGTGTTCAGTTTCAGTCAAAGTGGCTCTCTTTAAGGCATTCTGCACCCCACTGTATACTGCTCACCTGTGGCGACAGTATAAACAAAGTACTCTACAGAAGCTCAAGGTGGCCTACAATGACGGAATGAGGATGCTGCTCAGGATGCCGAGATGGACTAGTGCTAGTCAGATATTTATCGGTGTTGGGGTCTCCACTTTTCATGCTGTGCTGCGATCTCTTATGTACAGGTTCATGGGGAGGCTCTGTGCCTCTACAAACAACATTATCTTGTCACTATCAGATATCTCACAGAGTTCAGTTAGGTGTAAGTCCAGGATGTGGACTCACTGGCGATGTAGCCTTATGGCAACTCAGTAACTTGCTTTTGTGCTTGCTGTATTTAAATTTGTTTTATTACTGTGTTTTATTATTTTATTATTGTTTTTTCTTTTAGATCTTCACACTATGGACCTATTCTGCGTCTTTAATAAAAGTTGATTGATTAAACCTTCAAGAGAGATTCATGGGAATCTCTAGAAGGTTTTAAAAACTTTCTCAAACGATCTGAAGTTTCTCAGTCAGAACTGCAACTTTTTTAGGATAACATCTGTGTTTTCTTTCTAAGTTAGTTTACTGCTTATACCTAGTTATTTATGTCAGTAAACTTTTTCAGACTGTTGACCATTAATCATCACTAAGAGGACCTCCTCATTTTTTTTTAAATTCCTAAAATCAATAATTCATTTAAACATCTTCCCTACATTTTTTTTCCCTCACAACAGCTGACAAATGAGTGGACCTTGTTTTTGTGTAATGAGTCATTGACCTGCTTAAACAAAGTCAATAACGCAGTATTATCTGAAAATAATACAAAAACATAAAGTAGTAAATAGATGTGTTCTTTGCATCTGCTCTGACTGACTCTCCATCCTCTACTCCAGTCTATAATGAACTATAACGGTGGGGCCGTCATGGCCATGCGGGGGAAGAACTGTGTGGCGATAGCTGCAGACCGGCGGTACGGCATTCAGGCTCAGATGGTCACCACAGACTTCCAGAAGGTCTTCCCCATGGGAGATAGACTCTACATCGGGCTGGCTGGTCTGGCTACTGATGTCCAGACAGTGTGAGTGTCCCTGACTTTAATAATCCAGTTTCCCCACAACAAGAAAGTATTTGTCACAGAAAGGAGCAAAAATATTGCAGATGTAGGTTAGCAGCTACAGATGAATGATGGAAACTTGTTCTCTCTACATTGTGTTTAGAGCACAGAGGCTTAAATTCAGACTGAACCTGTATGAGCTGAAGGAAGGTCGTCAGATCAAGCCAAAAACCTTCATGAGTATGGTGTCCAATCTGCTGTATGAAAGGAGGTGAGTAAGTTTGTCTGTACAATCCTTTTTCTGTCAGAGGTTTTCTCCTGGGTTACAAGTTTAATCAAAAAAACTGTTGTTGTTTTTTTTTCACCTGCTGAAACATTTTAAGCACATGTTGAATTCAAATGATAAATTCAGAAAATTAGTATTACCTCTTTGTTAATCTGCGATTGTACTTTTTATTGAAAAGTGTCAGTTTCTGATTTCCAGTGACTCTTGCAGACAATTTCAAATTTAAAGACAATTTGTTTTGAAATTTGATGCATTTCAAGGCATCACTAACATATGGCTATACTGTAGTATAGATTTAGATTTAAACTTTTTCCAGGTCTGGATAATTATGAAAAAGGAAATTAAGTATGGAAAAATATTTGTTTTACCATATTTTATTCCATTATATAAAATGTGTGTCCACTGATCCAGCTTCTTATAAATTAATCTGTTTATTTATCAATCCATGATTCCTCCAAGTTATTGTCTATTTGTATTGCTATTCATATAATTACACTCAAGACACTTAACAAGATTAATAGGTCAAATTAATTACAATCCAACTAAATACCAATTATGATGCAGTATAGTCACATTCAGAGTGTCATGCCAAATGGTGAAAGGTTATCTGTCAGAGGAAGCCCAGCTGACTGAATTGAGTTGCTACCTTGCAGCAGTTCCTCATACAGGCTTTTATTTTAGCAGAGATCACCTCGTCAAGTGTGGTTATTGTCTTTTTTTTTTTTTTTTTTTAATTAGGTTCGGACCGTACTACATTGAGCCAGTGATCGCAGGACTAGATCCCAAAACCCTTGAACCGTTCATCTGCTCCTTGGATCTGATTGGCTGCCCCATGGTAACAGAAGACTTTGTAGTGAGCGGCACCTGCTCGGAGCAGATGTACGGCATGTGCGAGTCGTTGTGGGAGCCGGACATGGTCAGTATTCACTGCAGCCGAGTTGGACTTAATGAAGTCATCCGATTTTTGACGGGGACCTTCACTGAGAGCTGCCTTCACTGAAGGAACTTGACGTGTACATGTTTGTTCAAATCCATTAAGGATTTTCTAGTTAAAAATAAAGAACTAAAGGAATTTCTTGTCCTTTTTCTTGAGACTTGTGTGCATCTGAATCGATGCACAGTCGGCGTTTTCAGTTCTTACATTAAATGTAACGAACAACAGGGCCACAAATCTTAGTTATAATAATAGCTAATTTCCTGGCAATCAACAGCCACATTGCTTGGGATTCCTAATCATAAAGTCTTACATTGACCATTTCTGTGTAAAACCTACACATCTAAAGTGCAGGAAGTAAACCATTTGCTTGTATTTCCATGTGAACTCTGGTTGATCTACCTGCAAATGTGTGAGCTGTTCGTAGCGATTCTCATGACTAAAATGATAAATGTTTGTGGTCCTGCAGGAACCAGAGGACCTGTTTGAGACCATCTCCCAGGCGATGCTGAACGCAGTGGATCGGGATGCTGTGTCCGGTATGGGAGTCGTCGTACATGTCGTGTAAGTGCAAAACGAACCCGTCTGCCACCAGATCCCCTCTCAAGTGTTTGACATGGCCTGGAATTTTTTTTTATTTTTCTGTTTTTGCAGCAGCATTTACTTCATTTATACGGTTTGCAGCTTTCCATTTTCCTAATTTGTGATGGAAATATTTAGACTATGAAAAATACAATTTCTGTAAAATTTGATTGATTATAGCGTACCCTGTAATGACTTTAAGGTCATTTCTAGAAGTGATTTTTGTGCCTAATTTTATTGGAAGAGCTGGAGCAGCAAAAGTTATTTTTAAACAAGCCTTTACATAAAGTCATGCCAAAGTGTCAAAAACAAAAAACAGGCATTTATTTTAAATTAACACAAAGGTTTCATCTTAAAATCATGTCTAAGCTCAACATGATCTTCAACCTTTGAATACAGATATCAAATGTTGACTCAATACACCATGGCAGCCAGAGTGACTTATTCTTTAATTCTAGAAATAACTAGTTCATCGCTAAGAAGATTGGGCCCTTTTTTTGGTTGATAAAATCATTTTCTGATAGTCACGTGAAAACAGGAAACACGATTGAATGCCTATTTAAGAGAATAAACAAAACACCTATGGGAAGCCAATGGGACCAGAAAAGTCTCTGGAAAAAGAGTCATTAGTTGAAGAGGTTTGCCAGAAAACACTTTAACTGACCTAAAAAGGAAAGAAGCCACATTTAACAGACTGACGAAGGTTCTTGTTCAGGTTAAAACGACCCACAAACGCAGCATTTCAGCCACAGTAAAAGCATAGTGGCTCAGGTATCATGCAATGGGGACGAATGTCATATGAAGTTTGAATGCATCATAATACTTGAGGTGACGTTGCTTCGTCGATGAAGACAATTAAATGGAGACCAGTGAAAAAGCAGCGTTTTGTTTTGAGACCAGCAAGCTTAGTTTTATGACGGGAACAGTGTGAGCACTGGAACTTAATCCAAAAGAAGCTCAGAGTGTGGTGACATTGAATGCATCATTTCTGCAATATAAAACATTTTTTTTTTAAAAACCATCACTTTCTTAAGAAATGTGATTCATTTTTCTTCATGTTTTAATTTGGAATATAGATTGAGCAGTGTTCCCAATGCTATTATTTTGAGCACAAACATTTTGCTGTAGGTCAAATTGCAGATCTGGAGGATTAATGCTGTTTTTAATCTTTCACAGAGAGAAAGACAAGATCACCACACGAACCCTGAAGGCCAGGATGGATTAGAGCATTTGTTTCTCTCTCTACACTTCCTTTCTGCAGTTGTTTGTATAAAAATGATTCAAATAGACCTGTTCTGTTTTCTTACTCATCTCTTCAATAAAAAAAAGGGTTTAAATAATAAACTCTTGTCCTCTTTGAGCATGTTTGGTCCATGATTAGCTTGAACAGGTTTGGCACTTGTCAGCCAAGGGATTTTGTTGCTTCCCATCTGGACACTTGAGGTATAATAGAGTAAATTAATGCATAATTTAATATTTGACATACCCTGCCTCTCACAGAGATGGATATCTCCCCGGCAACCCTGCAAGGATAAGCTGGTAAAGCTGATGGATGAATAACATGATTTACAAAAATATTTATTTCACAACTATTTTGTAGTTATGCACTGCAGCTCATAAATTTATTTAGTAAAATAGACTTGCTCAACAATGTCAGTAGATGGTGCCAACAGCGATCTTGTAAATATTAGATTTGCCCAGCACAAGGTATTTAATTTAATGAAATTTTATGTGAACATATAATGCATTCATTGTGCAGGAAGTTATAATGCCAACACATTTATAAATGGATTAGTTTTGTTTAAAGAATATTTATGCATTTATTAGTTTGTGAAGTCTGAACATGATGCAAGAAAAATACTTGTTGGTAACTAACGAGCTGATACTACTGAATTCAGGAAAATATTAAGCAACTAAATATTTCTATAATGTATATGTTTAAATACATTTACTTTATACAAGTTATTTTTTTTACTGAACTTCGAAAGATATATATGCTCAGCATGGACGTCTGATGCTAATTTTTCATTTGAGCGGTTTTGTTTCCAGAAGAGGAAATGGTACAACGAGGGCTAAAACAATGGCGGCACGTCTGAAACCATAGAGACTTTTTTCTCTAGCTTCAGGTTCAAACGTTTACATACATTCCAACAAATATTAGACACCGGCCACAACAGGTAAATTAACTAATATGGCCGCCATATCGGGTAGCCCATTTTACGTCTTTATCGAGCTGCAATGCACAAAGGAACCCTGTAATAGCCCCCAAACTAAAAAGTGTAATTTTGAATAGATTTATTATTTGGAGACATGACTCATTCAGTGTTGAGGAAGGATGAACATTACTTTATTTGCAAAGGTTTTTTTTTTATTCAGTTTTCAACTCAATGTGAATTACTCAGCAGGCAAAAAAATTTCCCTCATCACAAAAATGTTTTTGTGCAATTTTCCCCCTAAAAATTTGTAAACATGCACAGAGGACAAAAGAGCAAGGACAACAAAAACAAGATAAAACTCCCTTTAATATGCAATGAGTCATTTTTCAAGTAACCTTTTTTCCTAATGTCTGTTGGTAACAAAACAATACTGTATACAAACACAAAATTGCTACATTAATGTAAACAAGATATAAAAATGATCATTATGGTAATAAAACAAGTATTTGCTGCAGAATTGCCCTTTTTTTGTTTCATGTGTTTGTTTTTCCTCAACACCAACCAACCTCCACCAAACTTGCGGGTTAAAATTTTTTTTTAAATATCCCGAGACATTATGGCAACATAACATTCAAACTGTTTTTTAATCCTTTTGTTGGTTTAGTCACAACACTCTGATGCGATGTTAAGTGGTTTGATGTTACAACTGGTGCTGGAGTCTCATGTACATGTCGGCCATGCATTTTTTTTTCTTTGACACTGCATTCGTTTACTTTATACACTGTGATATATTAATGTGTTAATCTCCAATTTGTCAGCAGTACATGTGAATCGTTTGAGAAGCCTGGTGGCGGCTTTCAGAGAAGTTTGTCATGCAATCTGGTCATTCTGCACCTGTTTGTCCGAAAGAGAAATCATAAAGAACTGCGTGAACAGAAACAGAGGAGACTCTATACTGAGTGACATGGTAACTGCTGAAGCTGACACTCCCATTCAAGGCATTAGTGAGACAGTTTTCGTGCTGGCGTGTGGAGCAAACGAGGTGTTGCAGAGAGTGGACTTTTAAGGGAAAATATATATATTTAAAAAAAAAAAAAAAAGGACAAGGACGTTTACTGGGATTTGAATTCACAAAGTGAGGAAGTGGTGGCGTTGTGTAACAGGCTCAAAGGATTTCCCCTCCACGCACCTCCCTGCAAAACCGCTGCAGGTTGTTGGGTCATACTGGATGCTTGTTTTGTCTTTTGTTTTTATTTTTAAAGAGGGGAGACAGACCTACACACAGAAGAGAAAGTGTGGCTTTTGACTGATCTATGACTGGAGGTGACCGGCTGGACTGGAGGATGAGTCTATGATAAGATGTTGGACATGAACTCGTAGAACCGTTTGGAGTACTGCTCCGGGTTCACCGTCGAGATCTCGGCCCCTGCCTGTGGAAGAGAAACGGGGAAACGCCTTAAAAACTTTTTTCACTTTGATGCACTGAATGTTTTCACAGCTTCTGTTTCACTGCAATGTCACACACCAGAAAGAAAGACAGAAAAACGATCAATGTTTTCAAACACTTGTTGGAGAAATTGTGGTACACAAATTAAGGCTTCAGTTAAAAGTAGATCCAGAAGTAGGCAAGTAGATAATCAGAATACCGACACCGCTTTGGCCAATTCCTGCGGGACCGGATTGGTCAGTTTATAAATATCTGCTAGGATGACTATGAACAGCTGATGCTGAATCCATGACATTCAAGTGATCAATTCTTTGTGAACTACAGGTCCGTCTCAAAAAATTAGCATATTGTAATAAAGTTAATTATTTTCCATAATGTAATGATAAAAATTAAACTGTCATATTTTAGATTCATTGCACACCAACTGAAATATTTCAGGTCTTTTATTGTTTTAATACTGATGATTTTGGCATACAGCTCATGAAAACCCAAAATCCCCGTCTCAAAAAATTTGCATATTTCATCCGACCAATAAAAGAAATGTGTTTTAATACCAAAAAAGTCAACCTTCAAATAATTATGTTCAGTTATGCACTCAATACGTGGTTAGGAATCCTTTTGCAGCCTTCAATGCGGCATGGAGGCGATCAGGCTGTGGCACTGCTGAGGTGTTATGGAGCCCAGGATGCTTCTATAGCCTTCAGCTCATCCAGAGTTTTGGGTCTTGGTCTCTCAACTTTCTCTTCACAATATTCCACAGATTCTTTATGGGGCTCAGGTCAGGAGAGTTGGCAGGCCAATTGAGCACAGTAATACCATGGTCAATAAACCATTTACCAGTGGTTTTGGCACTGTGAGCAGGTGCCAGGTCATGCTGAAAAATTAAATCTTCATCTTCATAAAGCTTTTCAGCAGATGGAGCATGAAGTGCTCCAAAACCTCCTGATAGCTGCTGCATTGACCCTGCCCTTGATAAAACACAGTGGACCATCACCAGCAGCAGACATGGCTCCCCGGACCATCACTGACTGTGGGTACTTGACACTGGACTTCTGGCCTTTTGGCATTTCCTTCTCCCCAGTCTTCCTCCAGACTCTGGCACCTTGATTTCCGAATGACATGCAAAATTTGCTTTCATCCGACAAAAGTACTTTGGACCACTGAGCAACAGTCCAGTGCTGTTTCTCTGTAGCCTAGGTCATGCACTTCTGCTGCTGTTTCTGGTTCAAAAGTGGCTTGACCTTTGACCTGGGGAATGCGGCACCTGTAGCCCATTTCCTGCACACGCCTGTGCACAATGGCTCTGGATGTTTCTACTCCAGACTCAGTCCACTGCTTCTGCAGGTTCCCCAAGGTCTGGAATCGGTCCTTCTCCACAATCTTCCTCAGTGTCCAGTCACCTCTTCTCGCTGTGCAGCGTTTTCTGCCACACTTTTTCCTTCCCACAGACTTCCCACTGAGGTGCCTTGATACAACACTCTGTTAATGATGGCCTTCTGGACAATAGTCAGGTCGGCAGTCTGAACCATGATTGCGGTTTTGAGTAATGAACCAGGTTGGGAGTTTTTAAAAGCCTCAGGAAACTTTTGCAGGTGTTTAGAGTTACTTTGTTGATTAACTGTTCGTTCAGAAAACCTTTTCATATGCAAATTTTTTGAGACAGGGATTTGGGGTTTTCATGAGCTGTATGCCAAAATCATCAGTATTAAAACAATAAAAGACCTGAAATATTTCAGTTGGTGTGCAATGAATCTAAAATATATGACACTTTAATTTTTATCATTACATTATGGAAAATAATGAACTTTATCACAATATACTAATTTTTTGAGAAGGACCTGTGTGTGGCCTCAATTAGCTGCAAGCTGCTTCCAGTCTGCTGATGATAATTCAGCACATACTAAGGATTTAACTGGAAGCTCTTTGCCACCATCTAGTGACCAAAATGTGAACTACATCCATTTGTGACAAAGCACCCAGCTTTATTTTAAAAACTTTAAACAGCATTCATTGTGCACAGCCTTATAGTGATTACATCTTAAACCATGACACTGGAAAATTTTCTATGCCTTATGTCACTTATTCTTGATGCATCACATTCAAATTAGGTGGCAGGAAACAGACTCTGATCTTTTGTAGCCAGTCTGGTTTGATGTACACAAAAAAACACATTATTTTGGCACTTAAGCATAGCTGTTATTTATAAATGCCAGATTATAATGAAAGGAAAGAGTGACTGGTGATATAAAATCAGCCTAACGATCAGATGATGTGATTCATGCGGTTTCAGATTCATTCTCACTGCCAATGAGATATTTTTGCTGCCATTTATTTCGATAAAAATGTTTTGGGGGTTTTTTATGATCTCACTCAGCAAAACTCTGGTGCTGCTGAACAATTAGTCCTATTCATATTTCAATTATAGTTTTCTCTCCAATAAGAATGGATTGTAAATAGTCTCAGATCATGTTATACCTCTGAATACTCTTAACCAGTTCAAACAGAAACAAAGGAAATCATTTAATTACTTTTTCTCCACCCCAACTAAAACGACAAAAAGGAGAAACAAATTATAAATATGTTTTCCATACAGCAAATTTGGCCTTTCTTCTAAGTGGGAAACAGGCAGTATGCCTTATTCTGTCATCTGCCTAAAGAATCAAATCTGGACCTGCAGAGATTTATCTAGACCTGAAAAAAGAAAAAAAGAAGTCCATGCTTTTCCACATGCAAACTCTGAACTTTATACTGAAAACAGGATAGAAAATCTTGTTAATCAGCCCATGTCTAGTTTCCAAAATTTATTAAAACTATTGTTATTACAAGAACTTTAGAAGTATACCGTTATTCGGTTCTCCTACTGCAATAAATGTCCTGTGTTTCTGCACTTGATTTAATTGTGCAATATTATATTAATATTGAAATTATGTTAATTTCAATAGGTTTATATTCCTTTCTTTTGATTTGCCAATAAAAACAAACAAGTTGTGCTAAGCATAAACTAGCAACCAATTGGCTCCCCAGCTCCTTTGGGGTTGTTGTAGATTCACTTTAAATCTGCTTTGCCAGAAATAGCAACAACTGTTAAGCCACTAACTGGACCTGCTGGGCTGGACTTTGCGACAAGAGACCATCTAATCAGAGAAAAGCCAAGGTTACAAACCGCCTGTCTGCACTTGTGCCAACCTTTTCTTACGGGAATAGTTCTCCAAATGTCGATATTGTTCTGTGCAGGCATATCATTTACAAGTGTACCTTCTGGTTTGACCACAAATTTAAAGTCAAAGCCTTCCTGCAAGCTGCGTGCACGCCTATGTTTGCCTCCTTAATCAACAGCAGCGTAATAAATTCACCTATAAGCGAGGGCCGACTGATTCGGGTTTCCAATTACACTCTGCTCCTAAAAAACAGCAACTACTGGCATGATGTAGAGCACAACAATTAGCAGAGTGGCGCCGCATCCAAACACTCGCATTAGAAGACTCACCCCATGTTTCACAGTTTTGGCAGCATGTGCAGCTTTTTTCTTAGCGTCATAGTGCGTGAGGATGTCAATAATGGCCATGAAGTAAACCTCCTTCTTCACAGCACCTGAAACAAGAGCAACAATCACCTTTTGCTTCACCTGCGACCGATTAAAAATACTGATATTAAATATCGAGAGACAACCGCGGCTGATAAAGATGATGAATTTGGGTTTATTCCTCCTCTAACTTATTTTCACTCTTTGGCACATTGCAACAATAAACTTAAATGTGTTGTATTAGGATTTTATGATAATTTAAAATGCCTCGTCACACATTTTCACAAGTCTGGACTTTGCCTACGAATACATTGGCGTTCACCAGAACAGACTGGACAGGTTTGGTTCCATTCCACTGAAGGGATTACGAGTTAACAGTGATGTGCAGCGTCACAAAAACAGCCTATGCATTTTCTCACATAGGCAGAAAGTTTAAATTTGTTCTGGATTTATTCCACATAAATTACGAGCAGAGCTTCTTGTAGCCCGCTTTCCCTCATGATGTGAATCAACTCAACGGATTCTCCCACCTGAGCTGTGGATCTCTGCTGCTCCTCTAGAGTTACTAGACTGTTTTTTTTTTTTCCAGATGATGGATTGAACAGAGCTGTGTGAGGACATGGTTTTATGAGGTTCCTCTCTGACATGCCAACTGGGTTTATTGGTTTATATGAGGCCTTCACTGTGTCCGTACCGAATGCAGGTGCAGCTCGTTAACTCTTTCGGAGGAGTCGTTGGTCGCACTGGATTTTTATTTTGGGGCATCGGTGTAAAAAAAACAAAAACGGTCAAACACTTCTCAACTACACTCCACGTTCTGTCAGATTCATCCCATAAAATCCCAATAACCCACATTAAGGTTTGTGACTGTAACATGCCAACATTTTTAAATAATTCAACCAGCTTGAATACGTTTGATAAGCATTTTACGCATCTTGGACTTCTGATAAAAGTTTTCAATATTTCTGCCTGATCTGATTGAACTAATGAACTGCTTTGAACTTTTAAAAACCCGGACGCTCACTGTCGTGGCTCTTGATTGCGTAAACATCCACAGAGGGGTCGAACTCCCCGGGGCCAAAGAATCCTCCGCAGTTAAGGGGGTTTCCAGGACTGTCCGGAGGCGTGCCGAAAGAACCGGTCAGCACGCCTCGACCCATTTCGTCGTTCTCAAACTCCTCCTCGTCTCCGCCGCCCTCCACGTCCATCTCCTCCTGCTCCGCCCGCTCCACGTCATGGATGCCTACCAGTAGGCTGTAGTCCATGATCTTCAGGGTGGCCAAGAACTGAAACGCACACGAGGGGGGAAAACCTTCATTACTCAGGGCTCCTGCTGGACCATTTGAACGGCAGAAGGATTAGTTTAGACTCATTTGTCGAAGCGGAGCAGTGGTTTAAAATGTCAGGAGAACAAACCAAAGTTTCTCTACCTCCACATCCCGTTTTAGCTTCTCCAAAAAGTACTTCTTGTTATCATCTCCTATCTGTAACTTATGCCCTTCATTCAGGAAGTCATTGTCTTTAAAAGTAGGAAGTTCTTTAGCCTGAAGAGAGAGAAAGAGAGAGAGAGAGAGAGAGAGAGAGAGACGCATTATATCAGTTTTCCCACCAGCCGCTTTAGTTTTTACCAGGCAACTCAACAGACTTTTGTGCTTCATCTATTATTGCAATTTTTGAAACATGAAGCCTTCAAAACAAGACTTGGAACAGTTTGATCTTAATATTTTAAATGAGGCCATTGCACAAGGTGCTATCAGGGAGGATCTGCTTTCGTTCTGCCTAGAACTACTTAATTTAGCTGTCATTTGACAAGTTTGCAGCTGGGGTCAGCGGAGGGGGGTTATTTTTGTCTCCTTATGCCTGCAGCCATCAGCACAGAGGATTAAGGCTTACCTTCTCCTTGTCACTGGCTTCCCTTGCAACCGTAGAACCCTAAGATCAGGAGAAATAAATAAATAAATAAGAGTCAAAACCCACACAAAATAAATCACAATAATGTTTTTTTTTTACACGGTGATGCATACACAGGAACAAGAAGTGCAGCTTTCGGGTTGATAAAAAGGATGTGAGATTGGTGTGACGACATCAAGTCGTCCTTTATACTGAAGCTCAGCACAAACTGAGATTTAACAGTGAGCTGGACTTCTGCTCCACTGCAGATACTTTTATAACTTCACTATCCTTCCACCAAACTTTGCTGCCAACATGAAATAACCTCAGGAATGATTTCAAAATAACTACATGAGGAAAAACTAAATTCAAACATGAAGTAGGTACTTTCAATTTATGGCTCATCAGTGCAAAGCCAAACCAAAAACAGCTGTTGGATAAACATTCATTGCTTTTTCCTTTAAGTCGTAGTTTTGCTTTTGTTTCGTCAAGAGGTAAAAATGCAGTAAAGCTCATCTGCATCATTCTGCACTCCAGGATTCACAGTTACTGCATGTCTGCACGTGCTGCAAGTCCCAATTCCTCTCTTTTCAGACTCAAACCTTGATTTATGTTCTGCTTATTGACAGACGGACAAACAAGTTGATAAATGACAGAAAAATTTATGAATGGAAGCCTAAACGGATGAAATGACAGGTGGATGGATGAACGGAAAACTGGGTCGGTGGAAGGATGTATGGACGAGCGGACTGGAGTGCATGGATCGAATGTTGGATGGAAAGACGGACAGTCTGGTAATTGCATTAACAGGCTGATGGATGCACGAATGGACGGACAAACAAATGGAGAAAGAGACGGAGACAAAAGTTTGACCACTGGAGAAAAACACCAGCCCCTCCACAAGGATAAGACGGTTTAGCAGATGGATGGATGTATAACATAAATCCATGAAATCAAAAGTTGCAAAAATCTTATACAATCTCAAGTCGGTGTGCATTGTGTAGCAGCATTTAATTTAATCATCAAATACCAAATACAAGTACGGGTAGAATCCTGATCGGTTTCCTACCTTTAGGTCGTACTTGCGGTGCACGGTGAGACGATGGCTGAAAACGTTCCTGGTCACCACCATGTACGTCTCCACGCCGTCCACCGTTAGCCTGTACATGCCCAGGAACTGAGGGAGCAGCGTGTTGCCATGACACTCCACTATGAACTGGAAGCAACGAGAGGAGACGAGCGCAGGGTGAGTGGGAGTGATGGATGAAATATTCTGCTTGCAACGCTGATTAAAACTCAGCACAGAGCAGCTCTGCTGTCATCTTACTTGACGCATCAGTAGTTAAAGTGAGCTCAGACGAAAGAGATATAAATGTTTCTCCACATACGGTTCTGAGTGAGTCTACCTGATGATACTTCTTTAGGATGTTGTGCATCTCAGCGATGTCCTCACTGGAAACAGTTTTGATTACAAAGCGATGGTCGTAGCTGGTCAGGAAGCGGTTGCCGAAGCGGCCCTGGGAGTCGCTGTTGAGCGGGGCACTCCTGGTCAGAGAGTTCTGCCAGAAAATGAAAAAGTATTACTTTTCAACAACTAATGGGAATTTTTTACTTCCTAGGTGTTTGGTGAATCATTTAGCAGAAGGCGTGTAACCTGGTAGTCCTGGTCGTCGATGGCGAAGCGCTCCCTCAGGTTTCGGAACACCATGGGACAGTACTCTTTAAACTTAAAGCGACTCGGTAGATTTTCTCTGATAGGGAGGAGAGAGATAAACGGTAAATGTAGCAAAGCTCTGAGCTCCTGTTTAAGGGGGGAGTGGAACAGACGAAATCATGCTTGAATGTAGATCGCCAAGTTTATTTCTGCTAGTTTTATCCTGCGAATGTGGCAAAAGCAATTCAGCAGTGATACTAACTGTAACTTTGAATAAAATCATTGGTCCATTTTGACGTTTCACTGAGCTCCTTGTGTGAAACGTGAAAAAATAAAATAAAACAGGAAACTAGAAGATGTACATTTCTGGTAAAGATTTCTAAGTTTGTATTTTTAATCACAAGTTGTCTTTTTTTATGGATAATTCTTTGCACAATAGAGCCATAAAGAAGGTTTTAGTAATATGGTGACCTACATTTAAACCTGAAGCCTCTAATAAACAGATCATTGACAAAAACTAAACACCAGCTGAGTCAAGCAGCGATTTACACACTGTGAAGATAAAGGTCACAGACATAAGCTCCATAAATTGCCTTTTTATATACAGACCATTAGCGACTGCATTTCTGTGTAAAAGTTCCCTTTTCTACTAACAAGCTCAGTGTTTAAAGAAGTAAGGATGTCCTGATCCAATCCCAGGACCTACTGAACCTGGGTTTTCTCCTTAAAATTAAAGTATTTTTACCCTTTACATTTACCCTTTACAATGACAGAGAGAATGTATTGGCTGCTGCAGATTCCCAGCTATATTTATTTAATGTCCTTTAGCGAGTTACAGTTTTTTAATCTTGTGGTTTTTTCCATTTTATTACAGATTTTCCCCTTTTGAAAACCAAAGACAGCACAGGAACTGATATACGCACTTGTTAAATAGGTGGTTGTCCACTTTGATCTTACTGTAGGCTTTAAAGTCATCTGGCATCAGCATCACAGGTACAGGCACATTACTTAACTCATTAATCTAGAGGAGAAAAAAGGAGAAGAAGAAAGGAGGTCAGGAAATTGCGTCGACAAGAGCGAAAGCAGCAGATCTTTACACAAACATTCCCCACAGTTATCAATCCCATGAGGCAAAGCGACTCACAACTTATCGTGAACTTATTCCTATTATAAGTCTTTTAAATAAGATACCAGAGAAACTGCCAGAGTTAGTTTTTCTGGCTGTATGGACCACAATACTGCAGTAAGGCCCATCTCCCACTTGTTGCTGCACACTGCTAAACTGAGCGGCAAAACTGAACGGCCACTAAAACACAAGTAATCCATCTCTCCGACGTGCGCTTAAACCCAATCCCAGGTCACTTCTTTATCAGCAGCAATTGTTTTTTGTTTCCCCCCCGTTTCAAACATCACACAAACTGACCAGGTTGCAAACAATGATTGCGTGCCTGGCATAACCCGCTACAGCGCGATATAATAACACGGTCAACAGAAAATATGACCACACCGAGCACACCCAACTTGTTCATCCACACAAAGCAGGAGCGCGAGTAAGCACGCGATTCATACCTTGTTGTGACAGTCACACCCACACCAACACACCCATCACCAAGTGCTAAAGCTGCGTGCTCACCTGTCACATTATCGATCTGCTCATTCACTCGTACGCTGGTAGACTATTTGAATATTAGCTGAATTTTCCCACGATTGCAAGGAAGACAAATTCAGATCGAGTTTTTCACCATCCAAAATTTCTCCAAACAGAGAGGAGTGACAACAGAGAGGAGCGCACCATCCATCGCTCTTATGGGGATGACAATATTCTAAAACCAAAGAAATTACAAGCAGCATTTATGCTGACAGCCTGACCAAGCAGCTGAAATCAGATCATAGCAAAAGAACAAAATGCTACAACTGAATACGCATTAGAGAACTGATTTTAGTGTGTTTTTATTTTAGATTTTCTCTAAAGTCCATGTTACAATTTTTATCAATGCAACAATCAAGTTATTTAGGAAATAATTGTTGTTTTAAGTACCATTGTCGCGTGCTTCATATGGACCCATGCATAACAGTGACAGGAATGTAGATTTGCTTTCCCAAATCAACAACAAAATAAAAACCTAAACAAATAAATAAATTTTTTTAAAAAAACAGTTTCTAAGAGAAATTGGCATCATCACTTCCATGTGACTTGATCTTTAGGAGTTTGCGGCAGCATCAACTCGCTCTCAGGCCAGAGAAACCACAGTTTATAAAGTGCTGCTGTTCAACCATGAAACACAGATCTTATCTGGAGAAACACATCCAGAACAAAAGCTCACCCAGAAAGACAATGAGATTCCCGTAACTGACATTAAAAAAACAACAACATGCTGGCAAACACAAAAGGAGACTGGCTAAATGCCACTGTAGCCGTTTGGCAAATTCTTTTATTGCAGCAAGTAAATAAACCACACTGAAGCACTAACTTTTACCGTTTCTTTCTCCATCCCTGCTAGGCAACAATTAAACGTCCATGAAACTTCTGACTGGAAGGGGACAGCTTTGATGTGAAGGCTGCTTGATGTTTCGACTCGGCCCAACACCCACACCTCAAATCATCAGGCCTGTGTGCAGCACCCACATACCCAAAGTTCACCCGCTGAATACTAAAGATGCTGCAGTGATAAACATCCCATTAATGGCCTCCCAAATCCCCAAGCAGAATGTTTTTTTTCTCCCCCTGCCCCCAGCGTACCACTAAATTTGGAAAGCTGCAGGTATTTTTCAGTTCTGGCAAAATCAACTCTGAAATGACAGAGTTATCGACACTCAAGTACAGCAAACTAATGCTGAGAATTACAATTAGATTGGGAATTTGACAAAAAAATGACATCTGGATATAACAAATTTATGCAAGTAGACATTAATAGTGAGATGGGGTTTAAAAAAAAACACAATATAGGAACCTAGATATTAACATTTTAGGTGAAGAAAGTCAAACTTTATCACAACAAAACAAAAAGACAAACTGCTTTAAGTGCCTGGACACTCGGGATTCTCCTCCAAATTATCCCACCAATCACAGTATGGATGGATCATTTTAACCATTTTCTGTTCCAACTAAAACCTAGAGTTTTACAGGATCGACTAGTGTTCGTTCCAAACACAAAAACAGGAAGAAAAAAAATATGGGTTAAGAAAAAAAAAGGAAGCATAACTGGCTCCAAAGGAAGTAAGAAAAGATTTCTGTAAAATCTGTGTAAAATGCACCAATCAAAAGGAGCCAACTTCAAATACAAAAGAAAACATGTTTTTTAAACTCTTATCTTTTTATTCAAGAGATGCAATTTGACCGGCCAACGTAGCATCGCGTTCCTACGGGTCTCATGAGCATTGAAATAAAAACACTTATTTTTATTCAAATTCAAAAAGTACAGAGCTGCTCCAACGTGCTGCCACCGTCAGCGGCACCATTCTAGAACCGTATGGAAAAGAAACAACCATGTAATGGGCTCATTTTTAGGACAAGTATTAGAGTCGACTCATATCTGGTGACCAAATCTTGATGTATAGTTCAGATATAGAAAAAAGAAGATGAGTACATTTTACATTACAAGTGTTCATTTAAGAACAAATTTAACAACAACAAAAAACACTGTATGCACACAATATATGCTTTTGCTATATATGCTTTTTCCCACAATATATGCTTTTGACTTAAAAAGAAATTGAGTAAGCATCCTACCAAATTTATTAATAATTCAAGTAAAAATGTTTAGTAGATAGGATTTTATTCAATTTTGCCCCTCCACCTTTGAGTGACAGCGGGAGAGTAACAAGTATCTCAGCTGGAGGTTTCTTCCTATTAAAATCAACGCCACGTTGCTTGGCCAGGATGACTGATTGAGTAAAAATTGCTGCAAAGTCAGTGACAGTCCACTGGGCTGCGCTTTGCTTAGATAAATACAGTTTGTAACGGAATTTGAATTTGCATGAATTGTATTATAATAGGAATGTATACATTTAAATCAAACCCTGCCTCAGTTATTGTGTTGTATTGCTTTGAACTGCATATCTCTGGATATGATTTGAACCCCGTTTATCTTTGAAATTGCCTCGAGGTGGCATTTTGTTTTTTTTCTAAAATGACACAAAATTGAAACCAACTAAACTGAGATCAATGTTGCCAAGTTAATAATGTCTTGTTGAGCCAGCTGAACATGGGGCTCCTCGCTTCTGCCAAGTCGCCTCAGTAATCCATTGGTGCCTGAACGGCAACTTTTTCCACGCATCTATCAAAACTGTGGACGAGTGCAACAGTTTAGGCAAATCCAAAACTGCTTGTGCAACCCACTCCCATCCATCTACCCATCACTGCACGGCCCAGCCTGTCCTCCACAGAGCTTTTTTTTTTTTATTTTTTTTTTTTATAGCAACAAGCAGCCTCAGCCAAAAGAGAATGCGATAGATAGATTTTCTGCTCTAATTAAAGTGAGATAATGCAATGGAATAAAGTGCAGCAAAGAGACGAAGGAGCTGAACTCCAGCAGCGGTTAAGTACGAGCTCGGAACAGGTTTGTTTTGAAAATCTGTAACCTGCTGCCTGTCCTGGCCCCTCCCACCTCACCATGCCTGCACCACAGCAACAGCACATCACGACTCGCCAACGAAAAAAAAGAAAGAAAGAAAAAAAAAACACTTTGCAATCCATAATAATCTGTGATGGCAGAATAATCCTCACTGAGAAAAAATAATAATAATCTCTGGTGGGGACATGCAGATTTTTCTGAGCTCAGATAACAGGATACTAAGCTCGAGTTGGGATTCTCTTGTATAGATCGCAGTTAAACTCTTATGAAGTTTATGCATTTCAAATGAAAACAAAATCATGATTTCTGTTATATTTTTTGGTGGGTCAAATATCAGCTCTAAAGTGGCAAAAAAATTGCCCCAAAAATATTCTCAGAAGGAAATAAAAATATGAAATATAGCAAAATGCTAATTGAGAACTAGTACTTCAATGAAAAAAAAAACTTTAAAAAAAAAACAACTTTGTTTGATTATAGTATTAAAGCAGAATATAAGCGACAATCTTAATAATTTTGCGATGGCTTTGAAGCATGAGAGCTTGTTTGACAGATGAAGAGCGGCTAGCTAGGAAGGTGCAGCTAAATGAAAACACGCCGACACACAGAGGTAGTGGTGATGAGCTTACCGTGTGATTGACTCCCCACATCAACACGCTCAGGATGGGCTCGCTTGCTCGGAACAGCTTCACTTTCTGTCCTATAAAATGCTTCTTTTTCGTCTTGGTTTTGCTGGCGCTGACGGCCGCCGCGCTGGTGCAGTTGGATGACATGATGCCGTCTCCGGCTGGCTGTTCGCTTCACGCAACAAAAACAACCAAAAAAAAAAAAAAAAAAGAAACCCACAAAGTTAACGACGTGTAAACTGAAATCTATAAGTGCATCGTGGTGGCCGTCTCACTCTCGTTGAGTCTGCGTTATTAATGTAGCAGGACTGCGTGTATGTGTGTTGTTTGGGAGGCAGTCAGCGGCGGAGCATTTTGCGCCGTCACCACCCTTCCTCCTCCCGAGCAGGCCGCGGCGGAGTCCAGCGAGGAGCAAGCTAACCGGCCATCGGGCTACAAGCGCCGCCGCCCTCGTTTAAAAAAAAACAACCAACAGCAATGAAATGTCGCTGCCCAGCTCTTCGTCGCCCTCCCTGTAAGTCTGGTAACCTGAGACTGAGACTGTGCTGTGTTATTTGAAGGTAAATAATCCCTTCATGATGAGCTGGAGACGGTTTATCAACCGCCCGCCGCCAGACAAGCGATGCGTTTGGGGTGTCCTCAAGATGGCGTCTGCGCCGCGTCCCCTGCCGGCGTAGTGGTGGAACTGCAGGGGTTCCCATTTTAACCTGAAAGAGATTTCACGTTTATTCTGGATTAGGTCATTCAAAAAAAAAAAGAAAAAAAAAAAAAGAAAGAAATTTATATCTCAACAACTAGTATTTTATTGTTACTGGTATTTCGACACCAGTAAACATTTTTTTAATCTAAAAAAATAAATAAAAATCTAACCTTTAATTCAAGTACATCTAATCAGCAGGGACAAAATAACTGTTTCATGTCTCATGTTTTTTTTCAATGTTTCTGTATTGTCGCCGCAGCTAAAGTGTAAATTTGTTTGCTTTGTGTCTGGACAAAATCAACAAATTCAAATGTTGTTGATTTTATTAAATTGGCAGTTTGACAGATCCTGTGATGCATAATTCGACAAATTATGATTACTATAAAAATACAGAGGGCAAGGAACTAAATGGGAACCACCGTAGTAACAACAATTGTGACATACAAAACAAAATAAAAATAAACAAAATACAAACATTACCACGAGCAATGAGGAAAATACAAGAATATTGAAATAACAAGGCACAAAGGAATAATAAATTCACTCATCCATCCATGGATAATCCACCCATCCATATTATCCGAGAAGGGTCGCGGGGACAGCAGGTGGGATCACCAACATCTCTCTCAGCAACATCCTGCAGCTCAATCTGAGGGATCCCAAGGCGAAAGAGGGAAGTCCCTCCAGCAAATTTTGTGATAATGTAAGATAAACATACTTATTTACTGGATGGATGAATGGATGGACGGACAGACAGTGATAACATAAATAAATAAGATGTGTTGTGTAAAAGTGTTTGGTGGTTGACTGTTAACTGTCAGGATGAAGAGGGCACAAATTGAAAAAGGCTTGATTCTCTTGGTGATTATGAAAATGTATAAAACCACAAGAACAAGTTTATTTATTACTTGAAGCGGTACATTAAAAAAAAAAAAAAAAGAAAGAACCATGCACGGTCGTTTCACTGACAAATCGATCAAAAGTGGAGTGAAGACTGTCGGATCAGCCTCTCTGGCTGCAGTGTGCGGTCTCAACACTGGGGGACCATTGCGCTAAAATCCAGATCCACAGAGGTTCAAAGCTGATGGATTTAGGAAGGCTGGGCTGGCCCCGATCCAGCCTTCCATAGCCTTCCAGCCTTCTTTTGTAATCTGGGTTTAGCAACATTTAGACTATTAGGACACTCAGAATTGTGGGATGCAGCCGCTAGACCAAATACATCTAAATGGGAAATGTTTTTTTTTTTTAATTCTGAAAAAAGTAATGCTTTAGGTGTCTGAAATGCTAATTGTGAATAGGAAGGATGTCACTCTGAGAATCTCAAGAATTTATTTATCGGAATCTGTTTTAAAAGCCTCCCTTGCTACTAAATGTTACAACAGCTTGCCATAAAGATTGGGCTCTAGGGTTCTTAAGAATTTATAGCGAATGTTTTTAATTTAACTTGTAAGAATGTCATTTTAACAACGTGGATTGCTATTGCTGCCCTCAAAAATAGATGTGTTTTTGTTTGTTTGTTTTGTTTTTTCGAACATGTTCTTCATTACCATTAATTAAAGTTAACTGGGTTTCTCTACAACAGATGTAGTAACAGATGTACCACCAGTAAGAAGCGCATAAAACCTCTAGTGACTAGAGTCTAGTCACTAGTTAGTAGTTACACTCCACCTTTTCACATAAACTGAGAGATATTGGAAACAGAGGGAAACAGACACAGTAAGGAATGTAAATTAGAGACACATTAGTTTCTTAGAAATCTTCTTAAGATTAAATTAAAACTAAGGGAATCACTTCAAAAAGATAGTTAGGAGATATTTTCACATTTTTGAAAGAAGAAGATGGAGGAATAGCAATAGTGTCAATAGTAGTAGTTAGAGGTGGGTGGACTGATATAAAATATCAATATCAAGTCTGTATCAGTATTGGACAAGCTAGCAAGATCGATTCTTAAGCTTCAGATTCCCTCTTGAAATGTTCTTTTCTTTTTGTGTTCTCATGTCTACCACAAAACAGATTTTGTTTGGATTTGCTCTCTTTTTTATTGTTGGTTTATTCAGTATGTTTATTTTTGGAAAAATGTGCACAAATCATGTTAATACATATGTTATTAAATTATTTTGAACTTAAACTTTGTCCAAATTCTGCTCAAAGTTTAAGTATCTACTTAAGAATTGAACAAAAATAGTTCAAAGGAAAGGCTACAAAAAAAGGTCAGAAGATTGATAACACATCAAACCTAACTAAAAATTATATTGATAAAAGCAATTTATCGATATGGGCCCTGTTTATCGGATTGATACTAAAAAATGCAGCATCGCCCACCTCTGGTAGAATAAAGAAGATGTGAAACGTTCCCATCCAATCATTTGTGTCTAGTTTGTCAGGTGGAAAACCATGATGTAAGAGTATTTAAAGTTGCTGAGATTTTCTAAGAAAATAACATTTGCTATCACTGAAGATTCTCAGCCCATCCTGAAACTTGACTGTGGGAGCATCATGATGTGGGGATGCTGATGCTGTTCTTCAGCGAGGACAGGAAACATTGGTTCGGATAGAGATAATGTTAAACACAGGGTGATCTTGGAGGAAAATCTGCCTAGGCTGCATAGATGGGGGTGAAATCACTTTATTGCAGGACAAAGGCCCTAAACATAAAACCAGAGCTACAATAGAATGGTTTTAGATCAAAGCATAGAGTAGAGCAAAGTTACCATAAAAGATATCGAGGCCCCAAATGAGGAGGCATAAACAGATTATGACATTGATGCAAAGAGGCAAAGGAGGGGGAAAAAAAACCCTGATTGCCTAGTCGGTGAACCTCGGAGAGCAACTTTGTTACAGCAACAAATATCACAAAACATTGCAATTTAAAGTACAGTATGAAACAATTTAATTATTGACACTGAAATTGGAAGCAGGTATTTTAAAAGAATGGAGGCATATATTGAAATTTTCACCGATATAGCCCTGAATTTAGATTTTTGAATTTACAGTGGAACTGATAAATCTCACTGTAGATGAGTAAAGCGTTGTTTGTGATTGAGTAAATACAGTCTTATTTGGACTATTCTGTCGGAGGTCTCAAGTACTCTGCAGACTTCCAGCTTCAGTACCACAAAGTGACCGAGTTGGTCATGAAGCTCTGGACGATGCAGGTGAATTTGGTTTGGAAGTTTTCTGCTTCAGGTCAAAGTTCCCTGATCTCTTTTTGAAACTGTCTTTGCCTTACACTTTAGTCCTCTGGTGGTTAAGGTGTGATGTTGTCTTCTAGCAAAGTATAAAAGACCAAAACTTATTTTCTTGCTTATTAGAACTAAACAAGTATCAAATGTTTTTTTTAGATTCCTGAAGCTACATACACTCCAATCTCAAGCTCAAGCTTTGCTCAGTAGTTGGCGCCTCTGTTGAAGAGTTTATCTAATCTGATAGCAGGTCTACCTGGACGACAACAATTTATTTTCTTCATCTTCTCTCTCTAAAGAAACTGAAAGAGTTTAAGTGGCCGAAAACTCTTTTTTTGTTTTATAAACAGAAAAACAAAAAAATTCTGGATTCATTGCAGGTTTTGAGATATGCAATATGACACACCACCCAAGGGGGGCATAGCCCAGGGATGCCACAAACACACAAAAGGTCACATGCCAGTTGCCAAACCAGTTTTCTATTGCTTGCTGGCATGCCCAGCCAATATGTGATTTGATGCTTCAAATTGGACACAGAATAAAGGTCTGTTTCACTGTTTTCAGTGCACCCGGAGTGCATTTAATCGGCTCAATTTCAAAGTCAAAAGTACTTAAACTAGTTAAGCTGGGACTGGATTCTACAATATGGAGAAGAGATTCTTCAAAACACATTTTAAATGACACAAAACTATTTTTGTAAAAATACAAAAAATGTCATTTTTCATGTTCTTTTCAGCATAAAAGCAGCTCCAGTTGTGACAGTTACAGTGGTGGTCACTATATATATACACACATCAAAAAAATAAAGGAAACATTTAAACACTTAAGTGAACACTTAAGTGTTCCCTTTATTTTTTTGAGCAGTATATATATATATAAATTGGACCTGAACCTGGAAATTTCACCACATTAATTACAATTTCTTTATTTTACTTGCTCATGCTTTAAACTTTATCCTTCCTTGTCTAAAATCCTCTCATGGTAAGGAATGCGTGCATATGTTTTGTATATGTATGAGTGAGTGTTCATGAAACTGTTTTCATTGCCAATGCTTTGGTAAGTCATATCAAGGGGTTGGGGGGGTTATGTGTTTGGTTGTGTGGGGATCAGGAAGTGGAGGGGGATCACAGTAGGAGGGCATCCCCCATGGAGCCATTCATTCATGAACCATCACTGCCAGTGGCAGTCTGCTGCAGGCACACTGCGCAAGGATCTGCTGGCGGTTGCTTCCTGGTAAAAAAGCAGCTGCTCTGCTCCACTGTTTCCACATGCTTGGTCAGTATGAGGAATTGCTGCAAAGGCAATGACTTCTTTACATGGATAACATTTTGCCAGTTGGCGTTACAAACTAAATGTGTTTTCTATTGCGTTATAACTAGGATTGAATTGGATTGTTTTAAAATTGAATTTGACTTAATTGATCAAAGTGTGCGATTTTGGGAGACTGGTTGAACTCGTTGGTCCGGAAGAAACGCGTTGAGATGACATTTATTGTTAATTAATGCTGTACAAGCACACGTTATTTAAACAAATAAATAACTGAATAACTGAGATTTTCATTGGAAATTTTGTAAACATTCACTTTTTGTTTTGTGTCAGTGATGAAGCTTTTTTTTTTTTTTTTTAATTATCTTTTAATTATCATAGATGAGACAAGTTCTGAATTTTAACTGAAACTTATATTAAGGGCCCTTTTAGGGTTGGGGCCCTGGACTCATGAGGCCTGCAGGGCCTGTGGAGCAGACAAGCTGTTTTCCATTCAGACTGGAACAAACAGAGGGCGTGGTGGAGCACAATCGTCTCCATTCGGCGGCGGCAATTCGGGAGAAAGGGCTGATATAAATAAAAAAATCGCAACGCACGGCCTGTGAGGGAGAAAACATCGTGCACAGAGTGAGCAGGGCCTGCAGAGGGTCCGGACTCGGCGTTCAGGCCCGAGCAGGGAGAGCAACGAGGCGACAAAATAAAAAACCACGTGATCCAAAATGGGCAGTCCTCTGACGGTGCTGAAAAAAGCCATTTTCTGGCGCCGCTGCACAATTCTGCCCAAGTGCAAATAATTTCACCTGGAGTCCGGCTGGGAGCAGTGAGGGGGAACTTTGATGTCTGATCAGGTAGGAACACAAGCGCCGCTCTCCGCTTTTCTCTTTTTCCGTCGGGAGCTCTTTGCGCCGCTGTTTGCGGAGGCGCACGCAGAGTTTGCACGGTGTCACATTTTCAGGAGCCTCTTGTTCGCTCTCCTGATTCAGCCCTGTCAGTGAATTTAAGATGGCTGCTTTGTGTACCAGTGTGATTCTGCAGCCCCCTCGGTGTCGGTGCTCTCCCTCTGGATGTGCCGGGCCCCCGGCCGTGCACCCGCCCGCCCGCCTGTCTGCTCAGACGGGCAGAGGACGGCGGAGCTCCGGGGAAATGGAGTCGCTCTTTGTTGGCCGAGGGGTTGTCGGGAGCTTGGTGCACAAGACGAGGCCACACAGAGGGTGATTCAATAGCTGGCCGCTGCGTGTTGCTGCCCTCAGAGGGGGGCATTAATCGCAGCAGCGTGCAGTAAAGAGTTGTTTTAGGTCTGTTTGTTGTGGTTTCACAAGGTGCTGTCCCAAGGACGAGCTGTACACACACATTGTCTTGCCTGAGAGCAGCAGCGGTGTGAGAGATAACCAAATCAAACACATTCACATTTCGGGTGCCTCTGCTCCCCCACCCCCTTACCCCTGCAGATCTGTCCAGATGGATAAAATGCAGCCGAACCGGGTCAAAATCACAGATCTGAACCCGCTGCTCACATGTCCGCTGTGCGCCGGCTACCTGATTGATGCTACAACCATCGTAGAGTGTCTGCACTCCTGTAAGTTCCCCCTGATAAAGGCTTTTTCATACCTGCATGCACCGAGATTTGGTAAACCGCACATATGCGTGCTATGCATACCCGCTGAGATAGTTTTGTTTTGAATAAGGCTTCCGTATTACATGTAACGATGTGGACAATGTGCAACATTGTCCACATGTGTAACATTGGCACATTGGCCACATGTAACGATGTGGACAAATCGTTACATGTAAAAACAGTCCTTAAATTTTGTTTTTAATGGCAGTTTCAGAATGCAGTGATCTAAACCATTAATTTGAATGCTTGTATCTACTAAGGGAAAATCCAGCGTTGTGGAAATATATATATATTTTTGTCATAAAGTAAGTTTGACTTGCAAGGTTGAGAGCGTTTTTTGCTAATTTAAACCTCAACCCCAGGGGTCTTTCTGCGTGGTGTTTGCATGTTTTCTGCTCTGCATGTGTGGGTTCTCTCCAGGTATTCCAGCTTCCTCCATGTATATTTTTCCTCCCACGGCCCAAAAATCTTCATGTTAACCGGTTTCTCTAAATTGCCCTGAGAATGTGTGTTGCCCTGTGATGGAGTGGCAACTCGTTCTACCAAATATTCTATTAAAGTAGTCCTTTACTGTTATATTGCACACATAGGTATTGTGGTGATGATTAAAATTCAGCATATTCTGCAGCTCTAATGTATAAATTTCAATTATCCTGAGCTATAAATACTTTACATTTCTCTGAACCCCTGGCCTATAGTGTGTTGGAGGCTCGTCTTTATCTTGCCACCTGAAACGATGGGAGTGATGTGTAGCAAAGAGTGGCATCTTGGAGTCGTCGGATGGCATCAGATGCCAACTGGGTGTTTGGGAATCAAAGGCTCAGCCTTTTCTGTCCTACAGTCGTAAATATAAAAATCTGGAGTTGTGATGGTCAAACATGTAAGTTTTGCTGAGTGTTGCTGATTTGAGTAAGGCATCACAGGCATCGTGCCGTGACTTTTCCCCTACCCTTTTCCTCCATCACAATATCTCCACCAGTTTTGACCTTTTGCATCACAACCACAACAAATGAGCATAAGGTGTGGGGATTAAAGACAGGGAAGGCCCATCCAAGATGATGTATATTATATTAGCATGTAGAAGTTGCATTTTTGGAACTTGAAGTATTGGATTATTCTAAATTCTGCATCCAACCAGTCCTTTGTGATTTCAGGATTGTAAACCCTGACATGGCAGTGATTACTGAGATTTCATATATTGTGCAGCTCTAACGTGGGGTTTGAACTGTACTGGAGCTGGTAGAAAACACTCTGCACATTTTTTGGCCTAAAACAAAGGATGAATATGTGGAGAAGAACCTACTGCCGGTGATACTGTGGGCTTGTTGCAGGGCATTGCTGTGGAAATCTCGTAAATTCTGCTATTAAATTGAAAAGGTATTTTCATCAGATCTTTTAGTGTGTTATGATCCTAAACATAATGGCTAAATCAACATGGGAATGATGTGCCACTAGTGACTTAAAATAAACTTGAAATGATAGAAATATATATTTTTAAGATGGGATTTTCAACCCCACCCCTCAAACTCTTGACCAATTTTACGCCTGTGTGCCAAACTTCTTTTTGACCACGTCGCATTCAACATTGCAGATTTACAGGCTCACTTTTTTCCAAAGTATCCCTGTCATCCATCCATCCATCCATCCATTTTCTTTACACCCTTGTCCCTCAGTGGGGTCGGGAGAGGTGCTGGTGCCTATCTCCAGCTAACGTTCCGGGCGAGAGGCAGGGTGCACCCTGGACAAGTCGCAGGGGAACACAGAGACACACAGGACAAACAACCATGCACACACACTCACACCTAGGGGAAATTTAGAGAAACCAATTAACCTGACAGTCATGTTTTTGGACCGTGGGAGGAAGCCGGAGTACCCGGAGAAAACCCACGCATGCACAGGGAGAACATGCAAACTCCATGCAGAAAGACCGGGGCCGGGAATCGAACCCAGAACCTTCTTGCTGCAAGGCAACAGCTCTCATATTAAGGTCATATTAACCCATAAATGATCAATTGACAGTCTAGCAACCATAAGGTTCTTTATTTTAAGCAGTATTACTGTAAAAGTGTTTCGAAAGCTTTGAGCTGAAATGGTAACAAATCAAGGTAAATAAAATAGAAAATCTAAATTAGATGCTTCAAGGGCTAAATATCTTATGAAGATATCAGATTAAACATTTCATAACATTCATGCCATGTCTCTCCCTGTAACTTCACTGTGTAAAAAAACGCCTTCAACATTTCAGGAGTAATTAGACTTTATAGGAAGTGTTTATCAACCAAAGAACAAGAATAAATCCCATCCTCAATCTGCCAGAGATTATGGTGATGGCTCGGAGGACATCCAGCCTGAAAGGCTCTACGCTCGTTGGCAAAGAAAAGTGACAAACCTATTTCTAACTGCTGTCCAACTTTTTGCAGGTTTCACTGGTATTTTAAGTGTTCTAAGATTGATAAAATGTTGTCTATTGGTTGAGAAACAGATGAAGTTTTCTGACATGCCATTTTAATGTCATGCAAAGTCAAGAAAACGCAAGATGACATGTAAAACCAAGCCTCGTTTTCGCTCGTTAACTGAACATTGTTTTATCTCTTATCCTTTTCTAGTCTGTAAAACGTGCATTGTTGCCTTCCTTGAAACAAATAAGTTCTGTCCTCGCTGTGATGTCCAAGTGCACAAGACATGTCCACAGCTAAGCATCAGGTAAGCCAGTGTTTCATTTATTGTAATCCTACATGCCTGTTTGACAGCGTTATCCGATTAAACCTTTTTTTTTTTTTTTTCAGAGCGGACAAAACTCTGCAAGATATAGTTTATAAGCTGGTTCCGGGACTCTTCAAAGGTAATATTGTTCAACTTCAGGCCAGCTGCTGGTTCTTGTATGTTTTGTTCAACTTCATGATCGAGGTGCGTTTCTATTCCGAAACCTAGACGAGATGAAAAGGAGGCGAGACTTCTACGCAGAGAACCGGGAGCTGGAACCGGGCGAAGTGGTAGAAACGTTTAACATCGCAGAAGATGAAATAATCAGTCTGTCCATACAGTTCTACGAGAGGAACCGGTGAGTCGGAGGTTTACAGGAAGATTAGAAAACTTTCTAAATGAGCCTGTTGGAGCCTCGAATCAGGAAAATGAAAGCGTGTAGGACCTCTGCAGCTGTTCAACTATTTCTTTTTGTAAAAATCCTGTTTTGTATTTACCCGCAGAAGCAATGAAAGGCAGCGATCGGAGATGGAAGGAGACAAGGTACAGATAGCTGCCGCCACACATTCGACCATCTTAATTCCATTTTCTGTCCCTCATCCGATTAATGCTCTTCCTCTGCGCCGTTCTTTGTTCCCAGTCCAATGGGAAACGCTTCTTGCAGTGCCCAGCAGCTATGTCTGTCATGCACTTAGCGAAGTTCCTCCGGAGCAAGATGGATATACCAAACAACTACCGGGTAACTGGACTCACACACGCAGTAACCTGTGATGTTTAGACTCTGCAGAATCTAAGAAGGGGTTAGTGGCTCCCTCAGTTTTTTTTTTTTTTTTTTTTTTTTGTAGCACTTGCAAATTTGCAGCATTTTTTCCAGTTGCTATGCTACAGAGATGGCTGCTGCCATTGTTCAGAGTGGATATCCACTGTACAGTGGCTAGTCGCAATCCTTAACATATAAAGAAATTGACCAATATGTTTTGAATTTTTTTTTTTTTTTCTTTCAAAACTGTGTTCAGGCATCGCTCAGTAGAAAATTCTCAGTGTTGTATCATGTGGTTTCCTGGTATTTGCATATAAAATGTAAAAGGCAATGAATAGGATAGAATATATATAGAATATATTCTAAATTTATCAGCGCAGTGTCACTGTATTCACAGTTCAATTCATAAGGATATTTTAGGTGGTAAAGTTGATGACAGACTGAGTTGTTTCATTGTCAGAATGTATGATGTTGGCCAGAAGCAACTTGCTCAATAAAAACTAATTGTTGAGATGAAAATAATACATTTGATATTTTGACCTAGTCTTTGGATAGACTATTTGTGATGATGTCATTATTTATTTCGAACATGATAGAAGTATAAAATCACCCACATGAACAAGGAATAATGTACACCTATCATTTCAAACTTGATCTGATTGCTATTAATTCAAAACAGAACAGCAAAAATAAATAAATAAACAACAGTAATAATTAATTTTGCAATTGTTTTAAAAAAGTTTATTTATTTTTTGAACTATTAATGTGTAAAATGTAGAATATCTGAAATGCCTCTAAATTTTACCAGGAACCTAAATGCGTTTACTGTGGAAAATATTTATTTATTAATTATTCCTTTTTGCTATTTTGCTCTTTGTAGAGCGACACTGGGCGGAGTGTTGTCTCAGTGAGAATTTCTTTTGCTTGACGGAATGCTTCAGCTTATTGTATATTTGGAGGACCCGTTTTTGTCCAAGCTTTAACCTCCTGGCTGATGTCTTAAGATGTTGCCTAAATATTTAAATGCTGCTGATGATCTTCAAATAATCAGCTCACGTTTCTACTTCGAGAGTTGTGTATTGTACACCGATTATATTACCGACTGCAGTACGATGGTATGCATGTGTGTCAGATTTGGCGAGATCATCCGGTGAGTTTGGTTTGGGCAGATGGCCGAATCCTGATTAAGTCGCAGCAAAGTGTGACCAGATTAAGCTGTTCTACACCTGTATGTGAACCTATCTGACTGAAACAGACTGAAAGATGCATAAACTTATTTCTTAAGGAGAAAAAGGAAGTAGTTGTATTTAATCAGTGTATTTTGAATACAATAAGAAATATTTCATACATTTTGTTTTGGAAATGAACCTGTTTATTTGACATAATTACATTTTTGTAAGCATTTTCAACATGAAACAAATATGAATATTTATTTTCAGACTTACAACTTGATTTTAATGCCTACAGGTGCTTTATTTAGCACAGCTTTATGACCAGCAGAGGCTCAGAGAGGGTGAGTGACTGTAGGATCAAGCCTAGATTTCTGGTTCATTGAAGTGACTTCTAATTTAGTTAAGAATTGGAAACCTCCTATGTGGGTCTGTTTCCATGGCACGACTTAAGTTGGTGCAGGTTCCATGGAGCACAAAACCACAGTGCTTGATAGAAAGACGACTTCAGCATCTTATTTTTACCATTTAAGGAGCAAATGGCTGACACTGAACTCTGTAAATGCTTTCTACTGGAATTTCTAGAATGTTGCACAAAAACTGCTTAAAAAAACAAGAGTCTGGAAAAGTACAGTGCTTTGAAATGAAAAATTTGTTGGAAGCATTTTTATTTTTTTTTTTGGTTGCAGCGATATTGAGACGATGATCCAGTATATGGGGGCTTGGTGACCGTTGATGTTGGTTTGTCATGATTGTGACCTTGTTGATTATCTTTCTGTGTGTGACAGGTGGAGGTGCTGTATGGGGATGAACCATTGAAGGACTATTACACACTAATGGATATTGCCTACTTCTACGAGTGGAGAAGAGTAAGTGATGGATTCTGTACCTTTTAAGAAATATCTGAAGAATGTTCCCGAATTTGAAACAAGCTCTTTCCTTGCAAAGTATTACCAGCGTAGTAATTCACAGAACTTTTTTTACGTTTTCTCGTGTTGCAGTCATGCACCTCAATGTGTTCTTCTTATAGTCTAACTCAAAAAGTGTCGTGAAAGGAAAATGAAGCAGGGCTGCTAAGCTTTTATTATCTATCTGAAAGGTCACCAGACTTCAAAAGCCACCTAATTAATGAACAAATTCAGCTTGTGTGTAATTGAATAACAACATCTTTTCTGTGAAGCCCTTAGAGGTTTGCTTGAGAACATTAGTGAACAAACGGCATCACAAAGGCCGAGGAACACAGCAGATGGATCAGGGAGAAAGTTGAAGAGAAATCGAAAGGAGGATTAGGTTAAAAAAAACAACAGTATTTGAGCTGTTGGACAGGGTTAGATATATGACCTTTGGAAAATAGAATGAAGAATGAAAATGTTGAAAGTCAGAAGAAATGTTAGGTTTTTTTGCCTCAAGTGGGGGAAAGTGGTCAAAATTTAGAGGAAGATAAATGAAGCTACATTCAGAAGAGAACCTGTTGAAGGCTGCAAAGGCTTTGGATTAAAGTACCCGTCGCTCTCCAGCAGGGGGTGTTGTTTAGCTCAAAGATTTATTTTTATGTTTGAATGGCCCAGTCCACACCTGCATTTAATTAAGGCATGGAAAATGGGCAAAAAATTTAATTTCTCACTGTGTGAGGTAGATTCTTACCCGCAACGACTTCTAACTTTAATTTCACCATAAGGAGCTTAACTATCTGAAAGCAGAGTTCAGAAAGAGCAGGATGTTTTTAAAGCAAGAGGCCCAATTTTAAGGTGTTAAAGTAAAACAATTCTAAGTCATATTTGAAATATTCAGCATTTTTATAACAACTTAAGGTACAGAATGAAAAAAGGTGCGGGTTGGAGTCCCCCCCCCCGCTTTTTTTTTTGATGAGGTACCCATAAGTACAGAACTTCGACTCTGCAGGAAATTTTATGTTTTTGATTGTTGATTCAATGTTGCATGACTCTGTGTTTTTGTGTTTAATGATGATAAGCACTTTGAAATGTCTTGCTGCTGGAATGTGCTATACAAATAAAATTTGATTGATTTGATTGTGCTGTAAAATGGCACCATGTGCCTAGAAAACACATAATACTACCCCTTTAATTCAGATTATTCAGATTACCTTTAGGAAACGTGAAGGTCTCCTCAGCATCAAATTGTGTGCTCTCGTGTAATTCCACACAGACCGGACCCATCCCCTTGCAGTACCTGGTCAAACCCACCCGGAAACGCAGGAGGCCTTTGCAGTCCGCCGCCCAGGGCAACTCTGACGGCGTCAACACCAGCCCGACGTCGGAGAGCGACTCTCAGAGTGATAAACTCCACAGTCCTGCCGCAGTCCAGCCGCCCAGAGCCCCCTCCCAGACGAGCGCCGCTTCCCACAACGCTTCCCCCGCCATCCAAAGCCCCAACGGCACCGCGGTACCCAACAACACTCAGCGACACGCGCCGTCCTCCAAACAGGGCTCCAGCAGCCGGAAGGTGACCGTCAACGGCACGAGCTCCGGGGCCAGCAAAGAGGAGGCACGGGGCGGCGACAAAAGCGGCGCGCCTCCAACGACTTAACCCCCACGGGGCGGCGGGGGAGGACAGTGATATTTAAGCTGCTCCCTGTTTTTATTTCTCCGAGTAGCCGACAGAGGCCCGAGCTTTCGTCCTTCCGGACAGGCAGGAGGCGGATCGCCGTTATCTTTCAGCTGGAAAGACTGAGACATGCAGCCAAATAGACTCTTGTATGTGCGTGTTTGTGTGGTAGAGTAGAGCCGTGCACACATACAAAACTGTACAGGATGTATCAAATGTGAGCATGTGTGCATACATATGTATAAACTTATCTTTTATACAAGATATCGTAACCGTTTTTGTATCGTATATGCAGTGAGTCCGTTTCATTTCCACAGACGTCCACTTGGCTTCCACGGCAGAATCATCAAAGCTTTTTGTGCTGCGAGTCACTGCATACAGTTGGATGTTGAAGGAAAAAAAAAAAAAAGACAAGCTAATCCTCGCCTTTTTAGAGTTTCTCTGAAAGTGTCTGATATAAGCAGCGCCTCATCAGGTAGCGTGTACATTTATGGAAAACCGTTGATGCACTTTGTGAAGGTCCAGTCACGGAAGCTGGTGGGTATTTTCTCAGCAGGAGAATCTCCAGCCGTATTTTCACACTCAAGTCCAAGCACTACCACACTGACGGGCAACGTGTTCGTCAGCACGATGTCCCTTTTCAAAGAACTGAGTGAAAAAGAAGGGATTTTGCCATGTATGTTGTTCCGTACATTTCAACATTCCCTTTTTGTTGCATTTCAACAGATTCATTTTTTTTTTTTTAATCAGCCATACGTGCATGTTTTAGGTCAATAAAATGTTTACTTACTAGGTTTTTCTGACCTGAGCCTCCTGTTTAATTTTCTCTGACTTTCAGGGTCATTTTCTCCATTCAGAGGAAATTTCTGATTTGTAATATGAATGTAAATACTGAGTATTCATATTCATACCCAGTAATCCTGGGTATGAATATAACATGTTTTTTTAATGGTCCATTTAAAACTTCCCTTGCCCTCCCAGAATGGATTGGTCATGTAACAAAACAGTTGAACAAGTAAATGTGTTATTTTTCATATAAGTAAAATTATACATTCTTTGCACAGATGTTTCTTAGCTAGTTGCACATCAATCACCAGTTTATGCACGCATTAACTTTTTGGTGTAATTTTGGCTAGATATTTGAAGACTGTTATCAAAAAAGATGGAAGTCATTCCAGCGCCTTAGTCCCCACTTACCTTATAATACAAATACCACTTTGTGGAATATCCAGTAGCAAATAAGTTTAATTATAGGAATGAGCCTCAGTTCATTCAATGAAGATGTTTTCCAATTATATACATAATCACCTGCTTTCCTGTTACTCATTAATACTCCTTTATATCTTAGACAAAAAACAAACCTTACCCAACTGCATTAGGAGAATAAAAAAAAACAGATTCAAGAACAATTTTATTTCTGTAAGATCACTTGTCTCCAAAGTTCAGAGTGGAAACCTAGATCACCGTTTAGTTTACTGGCAACATGTCCCACTGACTTAAACAATTTGCCCCGATGCTGTTTTCTCTGAAATGTCTCTCCCACCGACTCAGTTCGGAGACATCCCTGTCCTCAGGGTTCTACACCTTCATCAGTCTGTGTACTCATGCAGCGGAGCAGACGCGATGAAGTCCTGCTTGTGCGTGCCGTCGCAGTAAGGTGAGTTGTTGGTGTGCTTGCATCCACACAGCCACACTGTGGAGTCTTTCTCCGGTACAAAGCGAAGCCCCTTCATTCCCTCTGCTTTGGTTTTGTGGGTTCCGTCGCAAAACGGCTTCAAAACAGAAAAACGCAAATAAACAAGCGAAACCGTTTTGTTGTTTTTTTAAGATTTTCTCACCTGTTTCCTACTGTATCCACAGGTGCACCATGAGTAGCGTTTTCCTCCAACAAGCTCCACCTTTATGGGCTTCTTGGATGGAATGACAGACTTTGGAGGGGCTGTGGACAGGTCAACCTGGAGATAAAAAAAAAATATACAAAGAAACACGTGACTGCTGGTGTGTGAAAACTTCTTTAATTTTCCAAAACATTCGCTGCTTGACTACACTGATTTAGAGAAAATGTCTTAAAAGAAGGCCAGGCTTTAAAATTGGTCCAGATGCCACTGAGAGGATGAGCCTGCAGGAGACTGACCAGTTTTTAAGTTCTCAGCCATCATGCAGTCTGGCCAAAAAAGTCAATACCATCAGCAATATTATATATATATATATATAATATCACGATCACACTCCAATGGTTGACTATACAATAAAAACTATTTTGTTTACCACTGATGGAATGTTTGTACCACATAATTCATATACAGTTACACAAAGTATTTATTTCACCTACTTATTATGTGAGATGGAACATTTAAATATTTTTTCCCCACTATTTTTGGCCCATTTTTCCAACCTACAAAATTACTTACTTTGTAGATAGCGCCCTCTGCTGGTAACACTTAAAAAGACATCAAGGCGTTTGCCTCCTCTCATGATTCAATCGTAAAAAAACAGGTTCTTAGTTGTTACTTTTAAAACGACTCATTTTCTCTTATTAGCAGAGAACATGGTGACATGTATTGTGGGCTACATGTCACCATATGTCCAAACCTTTGCTGTGTTTTAATAGAATTCATTACAAGTAATAAAAACTCAACAGGAAGGAGAAAACAGGAGAATGTACAGCAGGAAAAGAAATGATCCATCCATCCATGTCTGGAGAACGTTTATGTAAAAAAAAAAAAAAACCTATTGTAATCAACCACATTATATTCTATATGCTGGTTGAGCTACATGCGTAGAGGGCTTTACAAACTCCACAAGAACAGTGTTCTCTCTCTCCCAGAACTACAAGAACAAGCCTTCTGCTTTTGCAGCTCTTGTTAGTAGTTCTTTACACATCATCCGGGCAGAACTTTTTTTCTTGTGTGGCATTCAGAGAAATACTGTGTGATTGGTCAGAAATTTGACTTTGCGTGGGACTTATGAAGACTTCTATGGAGTTACATACTTAGGTTTTTGAAAAATAGGAAATGTGCTGGCCACATCGAGTATGTACGGACCGTAACAAAGTGCATGTTTTTGCTCACAATGATTTATTCAACATTACTCAAAATTTACAAAATAAAACAATAACAGTAACTATTACACACACAAAAAAATTTAGCATTAAGTTTTAGCATCAATTAAAGTTTAGATCATTGATTTAGAAAGATAAACGAGAGCTTGATATGCACATTTTGTAGATAAAAACTGATGTGCTTTTTGTGACAATTAAAATGAGAAAAAAATGAGCTCCAGAAAAATTGGAGAAAAATGTTTTCTCCAATTGCCGTTTCTACAAGTACTGCTTCTGTTTGATTTTTAAAAATTATTTTGTTATTACATTTACTGTTGGTTGAATTTATCCAATGTTTAGATATTGTCGTTTATTGATCGAAACGTTTAACAGCAGTTCCTATGTTTAACTACCAGGGATTGCTTTGATCAGCTTAAAACAAAATGGTCATAGGTGTAGGTTAGGACTTCATCATCATATCATTTAATTAATCAACACAAGTTTTAATAATTGTTCCTTGAAATTGTTTTAACTAAGTTTTCTCTCTTTTAGCACAAACATCTGAATCCTGATGCAAAAAAGCTCAAACACACTGAATAAAACAGAATGGAGCACTAACTTAAAAACAAATTTGAATTTCCTTCATATAAAGGTTTGTAAAACTTAATTTATTTACATGTGTTTAACATGACAAGTAAATACATGTATAATATTTACTTGAATAAACTTAATTACTTGAGACGTTAAAATTGGATTACCCATTTACTTTTTTCAGTGCATCTTGGTTGCTGAAATTCATCTGTGACACATCTATGAGTCAGTTCATTAATCTCCAAATCAGTGTTTATGTTCTGATGGTTTCAAATCTTTTCTACGCGATTTTCTAATTTTAGTCATCGTCAATCATTTCCTGTTCATTTGTAGAGGCCCCATGACTCAATGCCAGTTGTGGGTGGTAAAGACTGACCTTTAAATACCTAAAAAAAAAAAAAACCCACAACAGTAAAACTAACACTTTTACCTCTGGTAGTTTTGTAGCACCATACCCCATGACTCATACTTTAGTAATATTTTGAATAAATTTACTCTTTAGGGCATTTTTTGTCTACCGAAACCCACCTCGTCTTAGAAAAAGGTCCTAAACTCCTGGGATTCTTTTCAAAACTAGTAAAACTCAACAAATAACCGACTTTGTCATAAACCTAAAACGTAGTGCACTCAAATCACCATGATTCATTCTTTGGTTGTGTCTATCTGGTTAACGGCAGGAAACATTTTAGTTTATATTAAGCATTCTTCAGACCACAGTGTGTTTATGCAAAAAGGCGAAACAGAAATGTCATCTTACCTTGGGAGCCGCCGTAGCTGCTGCCCGCGGGTGTCTGAAGGTGAAAGTCAACCATCGGGAGTGTAACTTGTTAAAAAGGGTGATCATGTTATCAACAACAGCTAATGGCTCGGCTCACACACCACAATGACAATATGACATGAAGGAATCCAAATCAAAACAGCAACCAGTAAACGTCCGGTCGACAGCTCGGACCTGATTGGAGGCGAAGCGTTCTAGAAAAATCACGTGCCGTCTGCTAAACCAATAAGAAAGTGGAGGTCACTGATTACGATTTAATGATATAAATATAAGGTTTCAAAGAAATGTAATATGCAGTTTTTATTTGCAAATAAATAAATAAATAAATAAAAAGCCCCCCGGCTTATGCAAACAAAACATTTTAAGGATGAACCGCAATAATTAAATAATGATTAATAGTTAAACGGAATAAAACAAATGAATAGCCTAATTATTTTTAATATTATATGGATAGGAATCCATGTAACTTTGGCTTGATGCCTGTGTATACAGATTAGAATCAGGGGACGCTGTTATTGGTTGTGTGTAAGAAAATGAGCAGGAACTATTATATATATATATATATATTAAATTAAAGTTCAAAGAATTGTTGTTAGACCACTATGAGAGTCTAACCTGCTATACATTATATACGACACAAAGGAAACTATTTTGTTTAGTCCCCTTTTGCCGACTGACTGGCAATCTTCTATTATAGGAGCTCCATCGTTTCTTAATTTAATCCATTTATTAATCCTCCTTCAAAACACTGTGTCCTCAGAAACTTTTAACTATAATTAGAAAATAGAAAAAAAATAGGATTATACAGAGTACAAAGCATACATATAAAACCCTTTCACACTTTCTACAAATGTTTCATAAAAATATGTTTTTATTGAACTCTTACAGAAATCAGGTTCACACTTCTACAGTCGCAATTTGATGAATACAATAAGACTTCTTTTAGTGTTCATGAACAATATTATGTTACAAAAAAAAAAAGCTTGAATACGTTTGTGTTTTATCAAAAGTACTTTGTGGCCAGGTAAGATAATGAAGACCTGGATCATTTAAACAGGCCTTTAACATACTTTACCACATCCCTATAGATGACTTTCAAGTGCGAGCCGTCGCAGTATGGGGAGTTCTTGGTTTGCTTACAGGCACAGAGCATCACCGTCTTGTTTTTGTCAGCGGTGAAAAGTAAAGGTGAGATACTTGGGGCTTTTGCTTTGTGAGTGCCGTCGCAGAAAGGCTGGAAAACAGGATAAAAAAAAAAGAGACATGTTCACTTATTTAATCGTTACTTTGCAACATAAAGCCAAGGAGCTTCCATCTTCATTTATGTTGAACAAGCTCAATGTTACTTTGACTAGATTTAAGAAATAAATGAACGTGGACCTTCGGTTTTGAGTCCGATTGATTCGGTACGAATAAGTCAGCTTTAAAATTTGTTTCTGTAAACTTATTGGCAAATTTACAAATATCAACGTGTGGATGTCAGCAGTTAGCAGAGCAAATTGTAGGTAAGTAAGGCTGAACGAGTTTATGGAGGTAAAATTATTAGTGACTTTATTGCACAGTAATGATAGTTGAGCTGAGGTTTTACATTCTTAACTGAATAAACTGGGAAACACAAGAAAACTATAAGTATTTGTTGTCAAGTCTAAACATAAAACAAATGCTTAAAGAACCAGAAATGTCTGATGCTATTCAGTATATTTTGTTTTTTGCTTAACTGAGGAAAATGGTCAGTTTTACAAAGTTGCAGGTAAACATGAAGAAGTTGTTAGAAACCATTAAGAGTTCCCAATGGGCCAATTAGATAAGATAACAATTATTCAAGAGACTCAAGTCTCAGGCTGAGACTAAAGTTCAAGTCTCAGCCTGAGTGTTAGTGACATCAGGACTTTGTTTGGTCTTAAGAGGTGCAACAGTGCGTTCTTTGTTGATTCAGAGCTCTTTGTAAGCCTCCTCCCGTTAATATATCATCAATCCTGAATAGACTTATTTGACAGGAGACATGGGAACGTCTGTGACATGAATCTAAAAGCAGCCGAGTCCAGCATTCATCTCACTCACCTGTTTCTTGCTGTGACCACAAGCACACCAGGCGTAGCGTTTCCCGGCAGACAGCTTCACCCTGTAAGGGAGCCGGGCAGCAGGGACGGGCTGAGTGGACTGCAGGCACCTCTGAACCTGCAGGACAAAACAACACATGTTCCGCTCACACTTTAAGCTCCTATTGTCAAGTTGACAGATAATGTCTACATGTCTGGACACGGCGAAGGAGGTATGATGGTGGGGGAATGGAGGAGTACAGGCAGAGGTAAAACTAGCTGACCAAATGTACTGGAGGTGAGCTTAAGTTGCTAAGTAACGGGCGCCGCTGGGGTTGCTAGGAAATGGGCTGAGCTTTGCTGGCTTTGCTAGGTGAGAATGTTACATTCCGAAGATTTTTCTAAAGTGACACAAAAAAATATTAACTTACTGCCAAAAAGCACCTGGGTGAATTTTTAGGCTTTTTTAGAAAAAAAATAGAAGCAGCAGAAATCCAAACGGAAGGACAAAAACGTGCAAAATGTGAATTTTGCATGACTCTTCTTCTTTTAAAGTTTAAAACATCCATTTTAAGTCACTTGTTTTAGTTTTAGGTCAACAATGCATTTATATTTTGATTCAAACAGAAGTCTGAATGTCAGCTCAATAACAGAAATATCTCTTCGTAAAAACATGGATTTTCATGGCGCCTCATCAATCAGAGCAGCTTCTCTGCTGCTCACCGACTATACAAGATAAAACAAATTCTACCGAGGCGCTATACGTTTCAAGCTAATTAGCTTGAAAGTCACCTCACGTGTTTATCTTCAGCAGTGGTAAAGGAGAATGAAAACGTGAGAAAGGGTGCGCCGGGTTGGATTTTTTTTTTTTTTTAAGAGAAAAACAAACATGGTGTGAACACCCACAGCCATGACTCGGCACGCAAAAAACTCAACGTTTTTTTTTTTGCAGAAATTACGTGAATAAAAACCCGCTGTGACTCAGCGAGCCACAGAAACTCTTAGCAGAGACCTTTAACAGACAAACTCACCGGGAAGGAGGAGGAGACGGACACAGACGGAAGCAGCAGCGGAGGTCGTCGGAAGGCCTGCACGCACCTTGTCCGCACTGCGCAGATCAACCCGGCTGCATTCATATTTTGTTTTTTATGCGGATGGGCTGCTGAATGTGCCTTTTCGTGGTGTTGCTATTGTTGTAGACGCAGACAGAGAGCTGGAGGTTACTCGGTAGAAGTTGTGGTCAGAACTTGGCCGAGGCTCCGCCTCTGTCTCGCTGCTCCTCCTCAGACTCATTCATTTCATTGACAGCTCTAATCTGTGGTGTACGCCCACTGAAGGGGATTGTAAGGAGTAAAGTACCTTCTTTATCAAATCATCCCCACTGATTTAGTCGCACCAGGCCTTACAGAAGAACACGACTTAGTCGGGGTGTTTAGGATAATCATTTACGTAGCTGTTTCTTGAACTTGACTGGCGAGGTTGTTGTTCCACCTGCTTCCTGTTTTTGGTTTCAGTCATAGTGAGCCTCCTCCTTCTCTAAAGTACTGAACACATACAAAACCACCAGATCTCCCAGTAGCCAGTTTGACAATCTTTTTCTAGACTTTTCATATACTTTATATAGTCATGCATTATATAGTCATGCATTTGTACCTTTAAAAAGAAAGCAGGGTTTTAAGAGGACACCAACGCAAATTGCAGGAAAGAATAGACAGCGGAAAGCACCATGAAACAACTCAGTAAAATACATTTATTGACAAAAAAAAGTTGTCTTTTTTAATTTTGCACACAAAAATATCAAAATACTTTACAGGGCTTTGAAATCTGAATATTGTCAATTTGTTTCGATCAGTTCTGTCAAACAAATTCACTGTACAACGACGACAACGTGCTTTCCTTCTTATAATTCAGTGCTCATTTCATTTATCTTTTTTTTTAATCTATTAATTCATGGGAACAATGCATTTTAAATGATGCATAGTTATAACTTGGTATTTAGCTATACATTTGAGAGACATCACTGCATTTCATGCAATCCATATCCTAATAGCTGACGTCTCATTCAGAGCCAGGTGCTTAAATGTTGCAATACATAAAAGATACACAGTACGACATTCATAACATGGAATATGTCTGCTACCCAAACTTCAAAGGAATGAATGTGTTTTTACACAAACATATTAAAGTTTACAAGTTATTATTAAAATAATAATAATAATAATAATAAAAAAATGTCATAAAAACCATTTACATTTGGGCTCGCAGGGCCCCAGTGCAACATGACAAAGAAACCGCTTCAGCAAACCTTTGCTCCACTCTTTGAGTTTGAACTTTTTCTTGGCTGAGAGGAAAATTATAACGACGACAAACCTCCGTCTTGCAGTCACACTAATAAAACATAACCAACCATTCACCTTCTGTCACTGCTACAAGTACACATGCCTGGCAAAAGAAGAATTCAGATCCTTAAACTTCTTACAACCACAAACTTCTATGTATTTTATTCCATTTTTTATGGTTGTGGCCAACACAAAGGGGCACATAATTGTCAGGTGGGAAAAAACAAACAAACAAAAAAAACACTCTGTTTTACAGAAACTGAAAAACGTGTCATTGAATTGTTCGCAATCCCAACTACTCTAACATGCCAAATTAAATCCAATGAAACGGACTTTAAAAGTCACCTACTTAGTAAACAGTTCAGATGTGTGTAATTTAATCCCAGTTTCTGTTTTCAGGTTCATACAAAATAACTTTATGAATGAAATAATTACTTATTTATCTTCTATTTACACTGACACACGTCTTTTGTGTTGCTCTGTCAAAAAAAAAAAAAAATCTAATAAAGAATTTTCTAGTAGCTTCAGACAATCTGATAAAAGTTCAAGAGGAATGAATAATTTTTTTTTACAAGGCACTGTCTCAAAAACCAGGGAGACGCTTGAATCTGTGAAACAAACCCATCACCGACAGTTTGGGAGACTTGCGAACAGAAAGTAAACAGCTCAGAAACTCAAGTGAGAGATGTAAATGAGAGAAAATCAATGTGTAGGTAAAACCAAGTCAAACGGGCTACGGTCGAAGAATCAAGAGTGGAGGAAGGTCAGCCTCTACGACGGGGTTTCGCTGTCGTCTCAGTGCCGATAACAGTCACATTACGCATCAAACACTGCTATATCAAGAGTTCAACTCTTTCCTATGACTGCAACGTGTGCTACAAATGATCGTTTCTCAGTCTTCTGAAGCACAATAAACTAAAGAGCTCTGCGTGTGAACACAAAAGTCACAATAGAAAAATGATTTGACACTTGACCATACGGTTATTCACAAGTTTTCACTGTTGAAATCTTCAGTCAGCTATCAAAAGTATAAATGAGTTTAAGAAGTTCATTTAGAAACAAACGATAAAAGCCTCCATGTGCCCGAGTTATAGAAACAAAACCTATCAAAGACAAAGAGGACAGAGTGAGCCTGTGGGCCGCGGGCTCTCCCTGTAAATCTACCCCATTTATTAAGGCATTATCTATCCAGTATTGCTAAAAGAAGAGCTAGTTAAGAGTTATCCATGTGGGAAGGTAACACAAAGAACTTCAGGACAAGAGTGCAAAAATACTCACAAGTCATAAACCTCTTCAGTTTGCGGCGGCCCATCCTTCAGAAGGGAGTCTGTGGATGACTAAACACGCACACTCGTTCGGGAAAACCAATGATTCCCTTTCCAAAAAAATTTGGTTTCGTCTGTTTAATCTCGACAGCAACTGGAAGGATATAAAAGACGGAAGGAACTCTCATCGTGGGATGGAACGGCGGCGTGACGCTTTTTGTTTTTCGACGTTAAAATCGAGCGAATGCCACGTTTTTGTTTTTTTAGGTGGTCATTCCTATCCATTGAAGGCTGCTACGGTAATGACTCTGCACGAAATAAATAACGGAGCACAGCTGGCAGAACGTTTGAGGTAATAACTAGCTTAATGAGGAAACGCCACTAACAACACACCAACTTGACTACATCTTATACTTAAGTGCCAGGGCGAGGCCGAAACGCTCAAAGGATGAGGACGAAACCGGGTGAACGCAAACGGGAAGACGAAATATATCGAGGAAGACAGCGGGAGGTTGCCGGAAGTGCTTCCTCGCGGATCGACTGGAAGCGCTGGTTTTGCGCGGCAGAGGGAGATGTCAGTGCTCGAGCAGTCAGAGCCAAACTCTTGACCTTCATATCAAACGGCAAAATAAAAACGCCCACCCAGCTCCTGCAGCGGTGAGCTTCATAAGCAGCCCCCATTGGTCAAGCTAACAAAATAGTGCAATTTAAAGAAGAGACCACTGTAGTCATGCTCTCTGAAAGCTGCCTAAATGACAAAGATAAAAACCATAAGATGGACCTCTAATATTAAGAGCTTCAAAACACACACAAAAAAAACAACAACTTCACCTTAATGTCACGTTTTACATTCATAGAAGTTTGTCAGACGAAGATGACGGAGGAGGGAGAGACTCGAGAGCCCAGAACTTCACAGAAACCAGCGATTCTGACGGGACGTCGTCATCCGAACTGGACAGGAAGCAGCGGGGAAGAAAAACACTTCAGCCGTTCTTGTCTCCTGCCTTCTCTCCCGCTGTCTGGGGGGGAAAAAAATGTCAGAATGCAATAAAATAACAAGAATTATTTAGAATGTCTTATTTATTATTGTTGATCACATTAAAACCAGAAACGTTACCGTATTTTATTGGGATTTTGGCTGGTGATAGACAAAACATAACCTATAATCATAACGTGGAAACAAATGAAATGCATAAATCTTATTTTTTGAAGTATTTAGTGGATTTGTATTCTGTAGCCTTGAATCAGTTTTAGGTAGAATCACCTTTGGCAAGTCTTATGGCCTTGTAAAAGTACCAGTGTATAAAAGTTTGTTTTGTTAATATATGCAATATATTTGCTTTAATGTGAACCATAATTCATTTTATTTGTATATTTAGGCTTAAGAATGAAAGAAAAACATTTACAAGAGTGAGAAAAAAAACGGAGGTAAGAGAAAACATGTAGACAGGGTGATAAGGAATAAATTCTGGAAAAACTAATTCTTCTATTCTCTTCTTTTTTTCCCTCTCTTTTCCTGAAATAGAAACCAACATCAAATTCAAATTTCAGGCTCTGTAGAAACCCTGATTGATGTTGGAAGATACATCTAATTATAGAAAAGATATTACCCGATTTCAGAGAGGTCAGACAACAAGGATCTTTGTGCATCACTGCGGCTTTAAAAAAAAAAATCCTCAAAAAGAACAGAACAAACATTCAAATGTCAGAAGATGATGAAAGAATATGCCTGTTTTCTTTCAGAAAGGTTTGATCATATTGACTCGTTGCAGCAGCCAGAGTTTTAATCCTCTGGAGGAAAAATCAGGATCACGGCTTGTTGGCTCAAACCTCGATGGATTCGGCACGTTATGAAATCCAACAGCAATACTCACCCCAGGTTTGTGGAGCATATTGTCCTGCAGACCAAAGAGACCCCCCGCCTGGCTCCCCTGTAGGGGAGACGCGGTTGCCGATGACAACAGGTTGGGCGACTGGGAGATCAAGGGCGAGTTAGGGGTTGAGTTGAGCGCTCCCGTCAGCGTGAGGCGCTGCAGCTCCCTCTGCCTCTGCTGCTGCAGCATCTGGCACACCACCGCCTGCTGCTCCTGGAGGAGGAGGAGGAGGAGGAGAGCGCTGTGGCTTAACTGATCTGTGATCAGAGCTAAAAGCAAACAAACAAAACTGCCGTTTCAATGGCCACTGAAGGCCAGCAGCCGCGTTTGAAAAGCAAAGAGAGGGAGAGAACTTTAAACTGCAGGGAAGCATGCAACCAGCTCAACGGAGGTGAACAAGATTTAGAGCTACAGAATCATCACTTTGCTCTGAATCCTGCAAGGCTGGAAGAGTTTGAGACGTCTTGCTCCGAGATGCACTGCAACAAACCTTAAAATTCATATCTTTACCTGTTTTTGTAACAGGACAGAAGTAAGAAATCTTCAGTCCCCTTATCGTGACAACTACTCAACTTCACAGTCAAACAGGAAACAAACTGGTTTCTATAATTAGAGTGTGTCAAAGCGCATGACGGATTGAAACCCCAGCAGACTTCAGCAGTTTGCAAGTCAAATAAGCGTTGCTGCATCACTTTGGTGGAAGAAGCACTCCATATGGGGAGGAGGCAGCTTCGCTTAGCACTTGGGGTTTTCACTAAGCAACCTCAACATGTTTAGTGTGCAAGTCGTGCTGCGATCAACCCACATTTATAGACAGCAACTAAATAAGGTGGATTCTGTAAACTGAGACGAGGAAGACTGGGATTATGTGGGCACTATTAAGATGTGTGACCATTTGTTAGGGATACAATAGTAGTTAACTTGTTTTAACCATCATATTCATATCAGTAATAATTGTAATCATCATAATAGCAACACCAACAGGGATAAAGACAGTAAATGTATTTTTTTTTTACAATAATAGATAGTACTAACTAATAATAATAATGATAGACATGAAAGTCAATAACAAAAACAAAGAAAGTAATCATTAAGATTACACTGATGAACACAAATATTTCTACATATAAAACATATTATAGAGTAACATCTGACTTTGTCTGCTAAGTGAACCAGCATATTTAAATGCCATCCCTTCCTGTTGTACCTAGCAGACCTGGTTTTTGAAGAGATGAAGGCGACTACACTTTCTCAGGCTGCAAGAAGAGACGCGGTTTCTCTTTTTAACGAGTCTGACTGCATGCACATGATCAAGGCGTACGAGATGAAGTGATAAGAACAGTGCCACTACCGGTGTGAAGTTCTGCGAGGCGAGGAACTGCTGGAGCTGCTGCTGCTGCTCGAGGAGGAGCTGCTTCTGCTGCTCAGACAGAAAAGAAGACCTGGAACAAACGTAAAACACCGAGTCAGCTCACAGAGCAGGCAATAATGTCTCTGGTTGAAGGATAAAGTGTAGCACTGGTTTTTGTTCAAACCAAAACAAAGATCAAGGAGTTCAAGTGTGCAGCGCCTTGCAAATAGGTTCACTTTCCACATTTCGTAAGATTTAAAACCCCGTAAAGCTCAATGTATTTTACTGAGAGTCGACATGATAGAGCTCCGTAAGGTGCATTTCTGTGAATTGGAATTAGCCGCGTAATACTGTCTACCTGGCTGCACAATATAATGGTGTGTTCACACCAAAAACGCGTTCGACGCTTCAAGTTCGACGTGTGTGCACTATGAATGCAGACGCTTGGGATTTTGTGCTAAACCTAGCGTTTCGCGTGTCTGGTTTACATTCAAAGTCTATGTGGAGGCGTGTCGAGGGCGTGTCATACACGTCGGCTCTAGCCGTGTCTTTCCATTGGACGCTCTTGACGCTTTGGACCCTCCAAACGCTTCAAATGGTTCAAATCTTGCCGCACCAGAGGCTCGAAGCGCGCCTGGTGCGCACCTCCACGGCCCTAGACGCACCTCCACATAGACTTTGAATGTAAACCAAAACGCTTTTGGTGTGAACACACCATTAGAAAGTCTTCTGCTGGCAACTTTACTATTAAATTTTGCAATGCTATTATCAGTTGGTGATATGTGCTCATTTTCTTCTTTCCTCCCTTTCTCATCTTTAACATTTCGGTCAATGTCCTTTGTGTCAGATATGAGCATCTGCTGCCGTACACAAAAAGCTAGAATTTTGAAGACCACAGTTCAAATTATTATTTGTGACAAAAATGTTGTAAACAATTTATTCTTTTTTTTTCTTCCTTTTTATGCAATGGTTGATGTTCCATCATACAAAACCCCTATAACGTACATCGAAGGTTATGGTCATAATGTAACAAAATACGCAACGAACAAGGAGTGTGAATGCTTTTGCATGACACTGCCCTCAGTTTACCAAAGTGGTCTACAACAAATTAAAGCTCATCTCGTGGATCAGTGCGTCTCTAACAACAACAACAACAACAACAACAACAAATGGAAGCGAAGCGGCTACATACGGGCTCATGTTCTTGGGAAGCTGGAACCCTTGGGCCAGCGCCTGGGGGTTGATGGGAGGCGGCTGGGGGCGCAGGGCGGGCAGCGACGGCTGCTGAGCGATCTGCACCGGAGACTGGATCACGCCGTTCAGACTGCCCAGGACACCGTTCATGTTCAGCTGCGGGCTCCCTGTGATGGACGCGATGAGCCCGCCCACCGGCAGAGCGGAGGCGCCGGACTGACTGATGCCCCCCAAAGCGTCGCTGGGCCCTCGGCTCAAACCGTTCAGCAGGGGCTGGCCGAAGGAGGCGGGACTCTGTTGAGGAGGCGGGGTACCCTGGAAGGAGAGCGACGAACTGCTGCGGGACGGACTATTAGAGTGGAGCTCCTGGATGAAAAACACAAAAGCTGACTTTTATCATAAAATAAACAAGGCAGGAGAAATGATTCTCCTAAAGAGATTTGATAGTGATAACGCTGCCAGAGTGTTTGGTGATTTCACAATAGGAAGGCGATCGATATCAACAGGTAATGTGTCCAATACAATTTTCAATAATTTCACTGAACTCTGATCCAGAACTGCACAGCAGTTGGGGGATGTAGGCAGAGGAAAGACTTTAGCCGCTCAGCCTAGCTGTGCAAAGTGGGCGGCAACAACTAACTCACTCACTCACTGTTGACTGTGATCAACGGGTTGTTGGTCAATAAACTGTTGAGCAAGTTGCAAAGTAGCAGTTTAATGTTTCGCCACTACGCCTCATAACTGATTAACAATGAAAAGAACTGTGTGGAGAAGATGAGTGCAACAACTGGAGAGGAAACTGTGGATAAAACAGGAAAGGTCACATCACCAGTTTGGCAGTATTTGAGCTATTTAAAACACACAAAAAATAACCAGTAATAATCAATATCAACTGGTATGAAATCGTGACTCGTTTTTCAGCCACGCTGCCCGGGCCCTATGAAGAAGGAGGAGAAGTTTCTCACCTCTGATGAGGTAACAAAGGAGGTGTCATTCAGGAAGCAGCTTTTGGAGAGGGGACTCTTATTGGTGCTCAGGGGGTCTAAGGAAATGAGAGGAATATTCACAGGGTAAAAACTACAATTTCTACGTTTACCACAATCTATTATGTTCAGTAAAGCCACAGCAAGCGACTATGTTAGAACGACTCTGTCTCTCTTCAAGCTTAATCACATTAACATTCTGGTGCTGCTACACGGAAGTGGGAGTGTGGGAAGGCTCCGTGGCACGACGAGGGGACAGAATCCCGAGGGTGTCAAGAGGTGAAGAATCTAACCTTGAGAAGATGACAGAAAGCTGAGCTGCGAGGACGAGAGCAGGCCCGGCCCGGTGTGGATGTGGGGCTGGAAAGGCACTGCCAGCTCAGTGTTGAGCAGCTGCAGCCGCTCCCTCTTCACCGTCAAGCTGAGGATCTGGTCCTGGAGGCGCTGGTTCTCCTGCTGCAGCGAGTGTAGCGACTTCAACATTTCCACAACTGAAAGACAGAGCGCGAATGTCACAAGAAACTTTCAGTGATGGGCGATTTCCAGAGAGAAGAAAGGTTAGCGAGGGTGATCAGAATGTATAAGTCATAACTGGCCAGTGTTTTATCCGGGGTCAGAATAGTACACAGTTTATTTTTACCAGGTGAGCCATAATTTTCCACAGCTTTCATGCAAAAGGCTTGCAAAACTGTTTTAGGCCATACAGATCTGTTTTTTCTTTTTTAATAAAAGAAGTCAAGGTTTTTCCTTCCAATCTTCACTTTACAATGACAGGTTATATTGGGAGCCGCAGATACCCATCTGAATGTATTTATCCAACCAGATCTGCACCGTCTGCTTAGAAACAGCCCTGCACGTTACTGAAAAAGATCCACATAAAAACGTTGCCAGCAGAAGCAAAACAAACTTTACTGATGAGTGAAGCTTTATGTGCTGAGTCAGACGTGTTTAGAAAATAAATGAAGAAGCTGGCGCATTTTAGTTGGTGTCACAACATGTGTTTTTTTTCTTTCTTCCTGGACCAACAAAATATCAAGGTTCAATTACAGAAACTCACGTTTGGACAGATTGTCTGCTGCTGTCAATAAAAATGGAGGCCGAAGCGCTCAAAGCACAATTAGACAAGTGTAATGTTGAACTATGACCTATCCACTGCACAGACATTGAGTTTTCAAGAATTGATAGTTGAAATCAGATTTTTCACACTGTTGGACAACACATTTGGTTGTTCCCATTTTAAGTCAGTAAGCAAAATTATTTAAATGTTAGAATAAAAAAAAAAAGAGACATTTTTATTATGTTCTTCAAAGTCAGAGGTTCACATGCACCAACATCACAATGCAGTTAAGCAATGTGGGATAACCCCAGATGATTACATCAAGGCTTTGTAATATTCTTATAAAATAATTCACATTTGATCAGGCAAGATTTCAGGGAGAGAACCACAAGTCTGGTACAGTCCTTGGTTACAATCTTCGGATGTCTTAAGGTGCCATATTTGTCTCTTAAAAACTATGATAGTAAAAACAGTATGGAAAAGTCCAGAGGTCACATCTGTTCAGGAGAGAGATGGTTCTGATTCCCAAGCATGAATACTTGGTTTAAAGTGTGTGACAGACAACTTTTTATAACCAAAGAAGCTGGAGACAAAGAGACCAAAATTGCAAAAATTTCAAAATAGCAAAGAGGCAAAATGACCTGCACCCATTTGAGGTCTATTACTCAAGGGTAACCAGCTTAGCAAGCAACGTATGGTTCTTAGCTCGGAATCAGTTGGTCATAAAGTGGTTCCTAAACTCAAAGGAGTGAGTCAGCAGGATCGTTACACACTTTGTTCCCACAATAAACAAAACAAAACAACTAAGCATTGTTTAAATTTAACCGATCGAGACTCAGAGCAAAACGAAGCCACTGCAGTCTTCTGACTACTCACTGTTGACCCCCATCTCTCCGTTTCCGTGTTTCTCCAGCAGGAGCTCGATGTGGGAGCTTGCAGGGGGAACGTTCTCAGGACGGGCTCTGACTCCAGAGCCCAGTCCGTCTCTCTGGTCAAACAGGAGAGGAAGACAGCTCATGGGAGACCTGCAGAGGGACGAGGACAAAACCGGTCAGACTCTGGGTTTGGGTCAGCTTTCATTTTAACACCTTGTTAGTGATCCAGCTCTTAATTTCCAATGAGCGACAACGAGCAAACCGCAGTTAAAAACCATATATATTGTTTATATTTACTGTATAATCAATTTGACTACTAAGTAAAATATAAAATTGTTAAGTACAAAAAAAAAATTATTTTCAGCGGAAATAAAATGTACAATAAATATATTATAAACTGTTAATTTAATAAAATATGCTGGTTCCAAAAAATTTTTTAATATTAACTCTATCATCTGGGGAACCAATCAGATGCCAACAATAAAAGTTTAAAACTAAAATAAATTGCTAAAAATGCATTACTAGTAGTGATCATTTCATTATTTACCAAAGTATGTAGTAAATTAGAAATCAACAAATTATTATATATGGATGTATTTTTCTTATTTTCAAATATATTTATATTTTGATCTGTAAAAAGTTATTTACTGACTAATTTTTTTACTTCATTATCACATTTTTAGGCCTTTTATGCTTCTTTGTACTGACCTCGATTAATATGTATTTAAAAAGCCAAAATAAACACAGATAAAAGAGCAAAGACGTACTGTGAGGACAGACTCTCTCTCGGCGAGTTTCCCTGACACTGGAAGCGGCAGTCATCGATGTCAGACTCTGACAACCAGAACAGATAAATTACCAACAGGACGACGGGTTGACTAAAAACTTTGCTGCGTTTAAATTTGAATAATTAGACGCAGAGTTATTACTGGTGAAATGTAAGAGTATTTTTGCAGGAGAAAATTAAATTTGCTTGTGGTCACCTGGCAATGAGGTCTGGCCTTGGCTCAGTAGTGGCGGCAGTGTCGAGGCTGTGGAGAGACAGCTGGCAAAAGGCTGGGAGGAGTTCAGACTGTAGGAGGCGCTGGAGCTGGAATGGACCTGAGGGACAAAGATCAACGTCAGACAGGCAGGCAGAAAGCCTCCGTTGCTACTAAAAACCCACATTGAGGTCAGGCGGTTCATATCTTTGTACCGGAGGAAAATGGATGTACCCTTAAATCATATGTGGGTGAAGGAGACGGCACCTTTTGTTGTACTGGAACGACTCGCTTAAACCGTCACAGAAAAGGGAGTCAAATTTTGAAGAAATTTGCTCAACAATGACTGAGTTTGTGAGCATCATGAAGGAAATTAAGAAAATGATTAGTGCTGAGTTTTTTTGTTTATTTTTTCTGTTATTCATTTGCTTCCCATTCTTTTATTATTTAAATTTGTTTAAATAATAAACAATTTAATTTGTTTATTAAAAACAAATGTAATAAACAATTTGTTTATTAAATTGTTTAGATCTTATGGCCAGATCTAATTATGATCTGGGAATAATTAGATTTAAATTTCCAAAATGACACATAAAAGTTTCAAAAAGGAGAAATTCTACCAATTCCTGAACAATGTAGAAAATCCCAATAATAACTGAGCAGAACTGAAGAACTGAAGAAGCGCTCTGCTTGTGAAACCGACGATGGATTACCGAGCGTCTGTTTCACCAGGCATCCTTAATTCTCGGTTTTATGACGTTGTTTGTTTGCTGATGTTCTCTAGCGCTGCGTTTCCCAACCCCGGTCCTCAGGGCACCCTGACCTGCTTCAACACACCCCATTCAAATGATTGCAATTCAGCAAAAGCCTGTTAATCAGCCATCAATTGAAATCATATGTGATGTGTGTGTGAAGCACTCTAACAGACCTAAGAGGTCTTCACAGAACAGCTGCATGCATACCGATATTAAATGAAATGTTGAACTTATTTACATGTTTTCTAGCCGTACTGAAAATATTTTTTACATCGGATCCACATGCACACAATTATTTACTGATGTGCAAGCAACTTGGGGGCACATCAACGTATGCCAGCGGGAAGCTGGAATCTGTTTTCTTTCAAGCTTGTGCAGCACTTTGATCAACTGAAGTTTCTCTTTCCTGATTAGAAATGACAATGACTCGAGTTTCCTGACGATGTCTGAGTGAACCTTCTCTGACATACCTGCGTGTTCGAAACAGCGCTGACAGACGGAAGAGAGAGCGAGGAGCCATGAGATGAAAGCAGTCCTGACGAGAGAGGTGTGCTACACATTGCTCCTCCCAGGGACAAGGAGGTGCTGCACACTCCTCCACTCAGGGAGAGAGGCGTGCTGCCACCAAGCGTGAGAGGATCCTTGAGACTGGAGTAGATACCTGAGTGAGGACGGGGGAAAAGGAATCAAATTCAAAAGCCTAGGAGGAAAGAAAGAAAAAAAAAAACCCTAAAGGTTTTTTCTCCTCTTGTGGCAAGTTGTGAAGCTCAAAAACACGTAAGGCACCCGAGAGGCTGAGTCGGAAAGTAGGCCAGGAAATGTGCAGCTCACACAGCAAACCATATCTAGGACAATATCTCTGCCTCACACAGATTCAACAGTTCTATGAAGCAGATTTACAAAATATAAAAGCAGTGTCACGAGGCCAAATCTGTTGATCCTGGATGGCTTTTCACTTCCTCTGTACCTCTGAGGTCATGATTCTCAGATAAGCTGATGGGTGTCATGGAAGTACTTGGACAATTTAGAGTCGAGCTTGAAAATGAATACAGCAGAGTTTAAACAAATAGCAATGCACGCACGCACGCATGCACACAGGAAGTTAGAGGGCTACCACACACGCCCACCCACTCAGACTCACCGGAGCCGAGTAAAGAGTTGCTGCGACCTGCAGAAAAACTCCTAGCAGAGAAGGAAGAGGTTGTAGAGGAGGAAGAGGAGGTGGGAGGTAGCGAGGAAGAGAAAGCAGGGTGGGACGACGATGATGATGATGGGCTCTGGTAGAGAGAGGAACTCAAGGCTGGAGGGGTCGGCGCTGGGGCGTCCGCATGGTGGTGGTGATGGTCCTCATCCCTCCGCTCTCGGTTCTTGCTCCCACGCGGGCGCCCCGGACCGTGGCGGCTCTTCTTGTTGCTATGGTGCCTCCGCTCTCGGGGCAGTGGCGGGGGCGCGATCTTGTCCTTCAGGCTGGCGTCCTCCAGGACGGGAGGCGCGCTGACCTGAGGCGGCTTTGAGAGGGATTTGGACGGCTTGTAGTCGCTCGAGGAGGAAATTTTGCGGATTTTGCAGGTGCTGCCCAACCCAGACGAGGAAGTGATGCGCATAATGGAGCCAAAGGTGGAGATGGTGACTTTGTTCTCAAAGGGGCTCGAGTTGCTCTCCGTCCGCTCGTGGCTTTGAGACCCTGCCAGGGGGCAATCGGCCGGGGTCAACGAGGGGGGCTTTTGGTATTTACAGTCTTCCTCCTCTTCTTCTTCTTCCTCCTCTTCATCTTTGCCATCTTTCTCTTCCTCTTCCTCCTCCTCCTGCACCGCAGACCTCCTGTGGCGCTCCTTGCGTTTCTCTCCGTTGTGGTCGTCGCCTCCGCGGTCGTGCTCGCGCTCCAAGCGAGAGGATGATGAGAACTGATGGAAATCCTGAGTGGTCGACAGGGATCCGCCTGCAGGAAAGCGCAAAAGCAGTCAGACACAAACACTCGGAACAACTTTTCGCCGTGATGGGAAGTGCTGCAGGCGGTACCGGTGTTGAACGGGCTGGAGGAGCAGGAGGAGGAGGAGCAGCTTTTTCCGGTGCTCCCCGTCTTCTTACTCCGGTGACCGTGACTGTGGGAGCTCAGCTTCTTCGGCTTCCCTTCGCCATCTTTGCTGCTGTGATGTGTTGAAGATATCTATCCATGTACATCCAAAAACAACAGGAGAATGTTTCACGTGTTTTATGAATGATGGCTATCTTTAATAATAGCTACCATGCTCTATTCAATGTACTTTCAGAGTGACATATCAATCTGTTTTAACTGTAGTTTTTGCTTTAGTAGTAAACGCATATTAAAAAAAAAAAATCAGTTAATGCATTTACGCAACTCTATAAATCGACAAAGAACTTTCATCACGTCATTATACAACGGTAATGTGATGCTACTGCATTCTTACCAAAGTGTGTCAAAAAACTTTAATACTGATGGAAGAAATTGTGTCAACTTGCAGCTAAACTGCATCACGTCTCCTTTAATATTTGGTAATTAATGTGACCGGCGCGTCGTAAGACGGTCTGTGGTTCGGCTGTTTGTACCTTTTCTATACCGCTTGTTGTTATGGAGGAGCTCAGGCTGTCTGAAGACTTCTTGTGCCGCTCTTTCTGACGAATCTTGTCTTTATGACTCTAAAACACACACAAACATACACACGCCCAGTGTAGAATGGTCAGCATGTGTACAAAACAAACATCTGTCAACTTCACGGTGCAGAGATTTAAAGAAATATTTCTTTCATTTTTACCTCCCTGTAAATTCAGGATTAAGTTGAAAATTCATTTCCTCACACTTAAAGTTCTTCAATACCAAACTCAACGATCTGTTTCATCTTGGAAATATTTTCTAGCACGTTGATTTCAAATTTTAGATTTATTTCTGTGAAAGGGAAGCGTTTCTCTCCACTGATCAGGCTCTACATAAATAAACTGATTGAACACATTCCTTCTCCTGCTGTTTTTGTCTTTTTCAATAATCTATATAGATTCTTAATTATTGATCTCACTGATTGGCATTAATTACCAACTGGCCTGACTATTTTTATAGCAAAAGTTTCACTTTAGTTGTTTCAATCCATCTCTGTCCTCTACAAAGAGTAGAGGAAAAAAACAAACTGACTTTACACAGAGGAGAGAGATATTATCTGTGGTTAGTAAATGCCAAGTTACTCAAACTAAATCAGACCAAAGAGTTGTTTACCTTCCTCTGTTTATGGTGGTGATGTTTTTCCTGCGATGGAGAACTGGAGCACCCCCTGGGATGACTGAAGGAGCTACTAGCATTTTCGCTTGAGCGCAACTTCTTCTGCTGTAAAAAAAAATCACAATAATGAAAAAAAAAAAAAAAAAAAGCAACAACAACACAGATCTCTCGGAAAAGTAGGCTAAATCCAGAAACAATGATTTTCTTTGTACCATTTTGTTGTAGTGATGCTTGCAGTAACCACAGTATTTAACGTTGTCAGCTTCTGGGCCTTCTTCCTCACACAGCAGACCAGCCATCTGAGCACTGAGCAAAGTATAGCACAGGGTCATAGGTCAGAGTCAAGCTTCTACACAAACCAGACAACACAGTTGAACCCGAGAGATCAGTCATGACCAAATGAGTTCAAGTTTATTCCGGATTTCTTCACAACCAAGTCAACATTTGGTCTCTTAATTAAGAACATTCAAAACACGACAAGATAAGTGCTGATGCTGGTACTTGAGTTAAATTTGCATGTTTGATGATCTTCAAGATAGAACTTTAGACCAGGTTTCTCTTCGCTTCATGCTGCAGGCAGAGATCTGGCTGCACTATGTGGCTAGAAAAAAAAAAAAGTGTCCATGCAATAAGATCTGGACTGCAAGGAAAACTCATTACACCTATGCCTTCACTTGTCATTATGGATACACAAGTAATTAGCTGCTCCCTCAAACTGGACGACCCGACACATCATACCGGAACATAACCAGGTCACAATATCAACATTTTTTGATTTGTAAATTCGTATGAAGGGAAGAAGACTCAAAGTTATATATTAAAGGTATCAGAGATATGCCTAAAATAAAGTCAGAGAAACAAAAAGGTGTGAGGAGCCATTTCAAAGAAGACTATTTTCTACAGTAGACTATTAATTCAGCTTGCTACTTATAAACGGAGTGAATGGTAAGCAGGTAACAGGAAGACTGAACATAGTATAGAGAAACTGCTCTATACTGTGTACTGGGCATGTCGACAATCTTTTGGAAATTTTATAGTAAGGATCTAGAGTCTCTTTTAAGTAATAATTATAAAAAATGTGGCTTGGAGGTAGTGATGCTAACCAAGAAACTCAAGACAGTCTATAATGTTGTCTGTCGTCATTTTCAGTGTTTTAGAACACTGAAAATGACCAATTTTAAAGTGACTGCTCTCTCACACAGATACAAGTAGAAAAAGAAAATAAAATTTTCAAAATATATTCTGATTATATTAAGAGTAGAGGCAATATTATATCTAATTTTTACCCAAAAGCTAATGTTAACTTACTAAATGAATTAAGTAAATGTTAAACAACAAGCTCGCTAAAGTCAACATGATAACGGCATTTTTTTCCCAGAAAATGCCAGTCTTATCTGTTTTAACTGTTTGTTTATAAATGCCCTAAGAACAGCTGTACTACTAATTTTGTTGTACAGTTTATGTACTGTACAATGACAATAAATCAAATCTACCTAGTAGCATTTTAGCTAAAATGAGCTTTTAAGCTAATTAGGACTGAAAAACTATATCCAGCTTGCTGAATATGCACTTATATAAGATGCAGATCTCTAGGCTGTGAGTAACTTGGGGTTTCCCTTTGAGTTGTTTTAAAAAAATCTCATCATTATTTCACTTTTAAATTTTTTTTCCCTAATGCACCCTAAACAAAAATTTAATTCATTAGTTTGGCACTTTTTCTCTAAGTTAAATGCAACAGTATAGTAAAGTAAGTAAACATAAGTAACACAAGTAAACATACTTGTGAACAATAAAGTAAATGGAAAAAAAGAACCAGATGCTGTCACTTCACCTCTGGATGTCACAGACTCAGAACCTGGGAAGCTGCAGGTGGAGAGTTCGCTCCAAATACAATAGATTTTGTTTTCCTTTTTATATTATTCTTTGCAATTCATAACAAACAGATCACGTGGGGCATATATGCATTTGTGTGTGGATGCGTCGCATGTGTGCGCGCTGCACCTCGTGTGGGTCAGACGCTTTTTCCTTGTATGCCATGAGCCTCGTGTGTCATATTATGGGTCAGGAACTGTGCGACGTTGCCGTTTCTATGTGCCATGTGCATCCCGTGCATGTGTATTTGTGTGTGGGTCAGGTGCTCTGGTTTTGTGTGCCACACATATCATGCGTGTTGGGGATGTGGTTGTGTTCATGTGGGTCAGGTGTGGTGATGGTTTAAATAATATCCTGCAGGCATCCCTGGCCTCGCGTACACTTCCTCAGTCTTTCTTTTGTTGCCAATCTCAATAACCCTGCAGTCGTCTTGAAGTTGTGTCGTCCTCTTCCTCGTGCAGCAGACCGGTCTTTTGAAACTCGTTCATAGAAAGCCGTATATTAGCCGCGTCGCAGTGTTCAAAGCATGTGAACAAAGTAGCAGCTTATCGTCCATTAATTATGGCATGCTGAACAACGCTTTGTGTCTGTGAAAGGTGCTTTATAGACAAACTATTTAATTTACACAAACAATAGCAAACTTTGAATCTTCTTCACTTAGTAACAACTTCAGGACCAAGCAGAGTTGCCATCAATGTAATTTGGTACCACTAAAGAGTGGTGAGTTTAACTGGAAAAAGGTTTGTTTGGTTTTTGTCAGAGCAGATGAATATGAAAACTAGACAATTGCAAGTCACCAGCAAAACTTCTTGAGACGCTTGTAGTAATTGTAGATTTCCAAAGATGCAAACAGAAAGCTCTCCAACCTCATCCCTTGTTGATTTTTTTTTAAATTGATTTAACTATTTCAAGATAGATCTTCAATCTAGACAAAAAAAAAGCAACAAAAAACAACAAATTGATGCCATTTACTCTTCTTCAGGAAAACTTGCCATCTGCTGAAATCGTCATCTGCAGATCAGACGTCTGTCAGACTTTTGCTGATCATAAAATGGATACAAGTTCCCCCGATTGTTACATTTCTAGGTTTCATTGCTGAATTTAAAGCAAAGAAGAAACAGTTCAAATCAGACACAGGGGTACAGTCAGACTGCAAAGCAGATCGCCAGAGCCTCTTCTGAAATGGGAAACAATGTTAACTTTTGTATTTCAGTATTAAATTTAAAGCTATTCAATTAAGTCCTCAGTTAACATTAATTGAACGCACTGCAAGCGACTGAGCAACAAGAAAAAGTACACAACGCATTCAAAAGAATGAATGCGGTACTGCAGGAGAGGAGGAGAATCTCTATTTTAAAGCATCAAAATATTTGATGTTTTGTCTACGCCTTTTGTCATTTCCTTTCATAGGGCCCCACCACACGGCGAACATCAAACGCAAACATGATGACAATGCTCGTCACTCACCAGGTGACGTGAAAAGCCTGTCTGCAGCCCTGCCTGTTGCAGGTCATGCAGGCTCCACAGGCCGCCTTGCTCTCCCTCCCGTGGTCCTCGCAGATGTAACACGTCTGGACGGCAGAGGACACCAAAGAAAGACAGAAATACGATTCATAATTCACAGCCATGTGCAGTGTTTATACCAATGTGACCAGAGCAAACACATAAAAGGGAGTTACACCAAATAAAAGATTAAAGCGCTAATGTAAATGATTAAGATGTTTAGCAGATGAGGGTTTAAAACAAAATTGTTTCTTCAGGGTTTGATACAGCTAAACTGTTCACCAGATGTTTAGGGAGATTGAATCGTCTGTCATCACCTTTAAATAATTTTGGTGCTCACATCCACACAATGAAAGGAGAACGACTCCCTTCACTGTCCAACGTTAAGACTGAACTTTCCCTGTTCAGATCAGTGAAGAGTACCAAGAGGATTTCTTTTTGCTGAATTGCCAAAGCTCAACGTTCTTTAAATGAAAATGTTTACATTTGGATCCCTAGTATTTTGGTAGTATTGATTTTTAATCTTTATGGATTGGTTTAGATGCTTTGACAAGCCTGTCTCAGCAGTGTAAAGGAACTTCAAAAGAACAGGTGTAACTGAGTCTTTTCAGCTCTGCCCACAAAATTTTCTGTGGGACTGATATCAGGGTTGTGTTATGTTGACTCTAACACATCGACTCTGTTGTCATTAAAGGGGCAGTATCATGTATTTTCCAGGCACATAGTGCCATTTTTATAGCACTATCAAGTTACCTTCAGTTGTAATAAAAATGCTGTACATATATAACAAAACATTTTACTACGTAATTTGACATCTTGAAATTGGGCCTCTGTCTCAATAAGAAGCTCCTACTCTTTCCCACATTGCTTCTAATTATGCCGTTTACAACCATCCTGAGAACTGCTGGACTACGAAGTAGTTCATATGATAAGCTCAGGAGACTTGCAATCAACCAGTTGTTTGCTAACTGCTGCCGACGCTAGTCTGGAGGAGCTGAATGGGAGAGTCATGGGGGAAGAAGGGCTCTGTGAGGCGGAAGCTTGCAGCTCTGAGGAGGAGCTTCATGCAAAAGGCGGCGCTTTGTGGGATCAAGCGTTTTGGAACCGTCTATAACATTACAGGATGATATAGAGCTCAAAAAAGTACATTTTACATAAATAATCATAAAAATCATTATATTGAGGGTGACAGTCAAAGCAGTTTGTAACTGATCTGCCGATATGATCAGACTCATTGTTCATTTTAAAGACACACTTGTGGCCAAGCTTCAGTTTCCTGCCTGATGATTTGAGATATTGCTTCAACATGTTCTTTTTTTCATGTAGCCATCTAAGAAGGGAACCAGTTCCTCTCGTGGCAAAATACTCCCCCCACCCCCCACCATGATGGTGCCACCCCTGTACTTCACTGATGGAAGAATGTTTCCCATTTTCAACTAAATATAGAAATGGCCAATATAATTAATCTACTTAGTTGCAATATTTGGCTTTTATAACAATTTGGCACATTTCACAAAAGATTGTCTGAGACACAACCCGTCTCCTCCTTGAAAAGTATCGTGGCTGAACATTCCCGAACTGTTTTTACTTCGATATAATCATCTAAAAAGAAGAATGTGGAACCTTCAGACATAAGGAAATTGAACTCATAACTAAACAAGACTTATAGAGGTCCAAAATGATTAATTTCTTTATTTGTGTTTTGTGTGTTGAGACGTGGGCTCGACATATATCCACAAGTACGCCTCAATTTAAATCAATTATTTGGAATTAACCAATAAGACGATTACAATATCATGACATCATCATCTGGGTTTTCTCAAATTAAGTAAAAGGCAGACTCATTCAACAAATCAGAATATTTTTAAAAAGTATATCGATTTCCGAAGCTTTATCACCAAGTTGAGCACAATAAATAGATTAATTACACACGAGTGGAGGTTTGAAAAACGTCATTTTTGCTGTGCTTTCCAGTCAATGAAAACATATTTAAGATTGGAGTTTCACATCAAGACAAATAAAAGACGGGCCTCTTCTCAATGCATACTCTAACTTATTGAATATGACTGAACTCTTAGTTCATGTAAACCCCTGAATTAAATTGAACTCCTCCTCCATGATCCCTAAAATGGGAAATGTTTAGTCGGATGTTATGCCACGGAGGGAGGATAAAGAAAGGCTATGCGTCTTTCCAAACATTATATGCAAGTATCTGGTTTCAACTGTACATGTGGGCCTGCACGAGATGAAATGAGCAAGCTTTGTACTTGTCCGTCAGCGTTCCTTTAGCAAGCAGGGCAGGCTGGCAGGGGGCAGGAGAGGCCTAGCAACAGGTGCGAGACAAAGGAACAGCAGGCTCTTCACCTTTTTCACTCCAGCAGTCTCCGTTTGCTCTTTCTCTCCCTTTTCCCTCCATTCCCCACATCCCACAGAGCTCTCTGTTTCGCTCTCAGAGGATGACGCTCGTGCAGTGAAAAGCCGGAGACACAGCCGCACCGAGCATGTAAAAGGGAAGAGTGGCTTCTCAAGTTTTCGCTGTCCATTGTGAGGCTGTCTAGGAATGCAGGCTGCAAAAAATCTGGATGAATGGCTCTGACGGGGCAAAGCTGCATACAATTTACTGTAGCTGACAGTAATATGAAACCGGGCCCTCAAACACTCACACATGTGTATTTATATGTAGGCATACGCACACACACACATCAAAGGCACTGGATTTCCAAAATGATCCCAAGATTTCCTTTTAGGAGAGTTTATCTGATACGACACATGTTATAGATGAACTGCCGACCAAAAGTCTTGATTCACCTATTTGCCGTCCAGGGACCCAAACTTTCAGGCAATCTGGTAAAGTAGTCTTAAAGAAATGCATCCAGTCCTCCTAAAGATTCACCCCTTAAACCTTTTACTGCCAGCATCAACGTATATTAAGGATTGAAAAGTACAATTTTTCTATGCATGTTTTTTTAGTAATGGTGTCAAAACCGCTACAATTTACTGTCATGCTTTTTAAAGAGATGCTGCAGTTTCAGCAAATGATTTCTACTGCTGTGTGCAGCATAGAGTACTGAAATGCTGGCCCCTCCCCACCTGTTGCTACACACTGCTGGTCGTCTGGCTAAAGAAAGATTGCTACACTGTTTGGCTGATAAAATTTTTTAAAAAAATCCAATTATGATTTGGAAACTAAGGTAGTATTTCTATTGAGGTATTATTATTGTTTTAAAACTACTAACAAGCTAATAGCAGCAGCATGTGTTTTATACAACTGACTACAGATTAGCAATTAATGCAGAGATTTAAGCTAAGCAGCAGAAATCAAATTAATCTAAAGAGGTTAGATTCAGTTTATTTTTCACCATCAGGAAATGAACATTAGATTTGCATTAATGCAGCAAAACCAAGAATTCACATAATTTCAGGTCCATCAACAAACCTGAGCCTCAATGCAATTTTTAGAGTTTATAAATAAGCTTTTATATTTTTATTAATATTTTAAAATCTTAAAACATAATTTAAACAAAACAAGCACAAGACAATTCTTTATATTTTTGAATTTGTATTCAAGTTTTAGTTATTGGTCTTTAATCTGTGTGTGACTCAGAGCGCTCCATCAGTTTTTCTAATGAATTTCCCTATTAAGGAACAAATAAATTACTATATCCCACTAAAATCAAGCAAAAATATAGGAACACATGCTTCATAAATCAAAAACAAAACAACTTAAATCCCCTTTTTTCCAGTATTATGTGTTAAGAGTCTTAGGAGGAAAAAAATACTATCCACAAAATCTGAATCTGCAGGTCAGCTATCAAAGAAAACTGACATTAAAAAACTGACAGGAAAAGCCTGGCTGGTGGATCTTGGTTTTAAATTACACAAGTTATATTGTGTTACATTTCTTAGAAATGTTTGTGTTAATGAAATTGAACCAAAGTACATTAACTCAAGTTTATCAGAACTGTACACAATCAGCCGGCCATTAAAGACTGTATGTTTAAGGAGTACAGGAGAAGCAACAAATGACACCAAGTTATTTGGTGTTTAATGAATACAAAGGAGATTTTTTTTCTTTTTTTATGGTAAATGTGCATCTTTGTTTCACGCCGCTCCAGCCTACATCTGCTTCAACTGGAAATCTTCCAGAGTTCCCAGAACAACAGTCGCCGTGACCTCGACACACTCAGCTTAGGGCTTTTACAGGATGTGTAGGTGGGAGCACAACAAACAAGTATGAAAAAAAAAATTCAATACAGAATAAAGGTAAGAGTGAATAGTACAATACACATCATGTGTTGCGCTAGTCACGGGTTTTTCATCATTTGAGTCACTGCATAGATGTGTGGGGCAACATTTATGTGACCAACAAAAATTTTTGTTTCTAAAAAAAAAGAAGAAGAAAAATCTTACATACTGTAGATTCAAGAGAGCAGTCTGTTTATGAACTCATTTACATTTACATTTAAAGAATTAGTGAAAGTTTTTAGTTACCCAACAATAAATTGGCACCAAATGTTTGTGCAACAGCATCCAATGAAAGTGATTTAAAACACTTGTATGTCCATAAAATCAAAGCCGAATAAGAAGGGAATTTGCTTGAAAACAATATCATTCCAACTCAGATATTAAATATTTACTGTTTATTCCGTCGTCTTGGAATATGAGAGGAGCAGATTACATAAGACACACTTCCTTCCTGCTTCTGTTTTACTCGATAGACTTGATCCGAGTTTGAATCTGTGATCTCAACACTGTGACACGTATATTGAAATTAAATTAGTAACATAACAGTGGAGACATCATGAAATGACATAAAGCTGAAATCAGCGTGGCCATTTCAGTGCTTTTCTTGCATTTGAACCAACTCTGTCATGCCAATCTCCCAAAATAAGATTGTTCTGGATCAGAAGAGTAACTTGCGTTAGAACCATGGATCACAAAGGGTTTAGAGGCCAAAGAGCTCTGAAATGACAGAGTTTCTATCTGCAAGTTTTATCAATAATTCAAACATCCAAAACAAACTATTGGTAAAAAAAAAATCAACAGACAATTATTTAACTAGAGTTACTGTCCAAATTAAAATGAAGGTGATTCTTTTCCAAACCAGTTCCTGTTGATTCCCCAGATGACAGTAAAGTATTTTAAAATATTATTTATGCACATTTTACTGTGCAAAATAAATTTGTGTGGAGCCTTCTGCAGTATAGGTAGCTGTAGCGGTATACCTCGAGACCACATGATGTTCCAGCGGGCATTTATCCATCAGCCATACTTTTTACTGAAACTTCACAACAAACCATGACACACACAACAACAGGGCTGGGAAACTCGTGCTATAATAGCAATCACTTCTGATTTCTCTCAGAGGGACATGAGTTTTATGTTCACCCTCTCGCCATCCACATAAAAAAAAATAAAAAAACCGGCCAAATAACAATTTAAGAATCTCTTGCTTTAATCTTAGACTCTCTATATGTAATAATTTAATGGTCTTGAATTAAAGTATTTAAATTTTAACAGTAATTAGTGAATTTTGCATTTGGACAGAGTAAATGCTGCTGTTCTCGTTGGTCAAGAATGACAGCCAACCAACACAGTTTAGACTTCTGGAAAGGACAGCAGCATATTTTCACTTCCTACCTCTGCTAAACTCTCCTTCTGAGCAGAAGCTTGTTGAATGGATGCAGAGGTATGCCTGGCCAGCAGATGCATTGTTTGAGTGTTCAGTATTGTTGTTTTCATTCCTATAGCCACATCACATGATTGTTTTATCAAGTCTCACAGACTTTGAACCATTAATGCTCCTGGCAGGAGGCATCAGATTCTCAGGACTGGTTTGTCACCATGTGGTTCTGTGACTCTGCAGTGGTACCAAAACTCTCCTTACAGTCAATGACAGCCTTTTTATTTTTTGTTCTTGTTGTTTTTTTTTTTGTTTTTTTTTTTCAAAAGTTAGTTTTCCTTTGGTGCCAAGAAGGTTTAGATGTTGTGATCAGCACCTACACATTCTTTGCTTTGACCCAGTTTATCTTTTCCTTTGCCAAAGCTTCTTCTTTTCAACTACAACACACTTTTATCACCACCGTGTCATGATAAAACCAAGCTGCATAATTTTCTAATCTCTGGCCTCCATAAAGCAAAACTGTGTTTTGTTTTACCCTGTTTGACAGAAATATGCAGCTGCTGCAACATCTAGGGATTTGTAAATAAGTGTTGATAAGAAAGTCAGTGAATGGAAAATATGAAGAAAAAAAAAAGTTAGTAAGTTAAAATTGGTCAGTAAGCAGTAAAACAGATATGTTGTAATTTATTTTATTCTGGTTTATATGCACAGAGAATTTTGATCAATAATCTGGAGTGATGCAAAAAGAGACAGGTCTGTAATTCAGCCATTTTTAAACAATCAAAGTTAATTATAAAATCTCTGATCTGTGCATCTCTACACAACAAAGTAAAAAGGAGCTTAGTTCTCCATTCAACTCATCCTGCAGAAGCATAGTTTTATTTGATTGCAAAAAGTGAATTATTTGGGAACCATCTCTCTAACACTTGTTCAGTTTATACGAGTCTCCTGCAAAAACAAACGAGTATTATTCTAAGAAATTTTCCGCCCAGTTTCTGCACAAAAAATGTGCTCCTTTGATTGTTTTTTGTAGGTCACTTTCTCTTTTTTTTAGACCCAGTTTGATTATTTTTTTTGAAGGAAAACCCCCTCTTGCAAAACGTGAAACATGCATAGCAGATTAAAGATGGCACAACACACTGACTGTAATCTCAGGGATTAACCAGTATATCCTAACACTCAGATTTCAGATAAAGCTCTAATCTCCAATGCCGCACTAATGCAGGTTTTCCACTTATACGTGCATGTTTTGTACCTTGAGGTATCTCTCATGTGGGACATACTGCAGGATGATGGGCTCCATGGTGAGAACGTTGGCAAACTGCACCTCAGGGATGTAGAGCGCGCACACAACGTGGGCCCAGCCTGAGCAGCAGAGAGATTAGAGGAAGATGACAAGGCCCTTTATGGAGGTCTTTAATTTGTTTTAGGCGCACTGATGTAGATCTCAGAGAAATGTCGGGAGAATTAAGGTGGACAGAGACTCACCGCCACTGTCTGTCCTTTTAAGGGCTCCATCCTTGTGGGGACACAGTTCGCATCTCTGAGGCAAAAGAGACAGCAGAGCTCACTGTGAGCGGAAAAATCAGTCATTGCAGGTGAGATGGGAAGAGTGAGACATGTTGGCATACTCACTACCCGTGCTGCTCGTTCCTGTGACTCACACTTCCTACAGAACCATGGGCCGGTGGGAACCTGGACAATGCCGTAGCACGCTGGGACAAACACACAAACAAACCAAGTGACTACTATTTTTCTTCTTTTTTTTCCTTCTTCAGTCTAATAAATACATATTTTTGACAAAATGAGGAGAATTTGCCCTAAAAGAAATGCTTAAAAAAAACAAGCTTCCTAATCATAAACTAATTTGCCATATAAAATTATATTTGTTCCATAATAACTGGAAAATATGGTGCTTCACATTTAAGTAACAAAAAAAAAAAAAAGGAACCTAAATGACAAAAAAAAAAAGTCCTGTGGAGAAGTTGGAGAAGTGGCTGGGCGACATGGTCTAAAAATAAAATCTCTGATATCTTCATACTTAATCTGATTTTAAGCTATTTTTTTCCTTACTTATTTTTTTTGAAAATAAATTACAAATGACAAAAAAAAGTATGTCAGAAACTTGCTTAACCCCTAGTGAGAGTTGACCTGAATTCAAAGTCCAAGTAAAAAAAAAAGAAAAGTTCTCCACCACTTGGGCTGCACAGTAGTGTTTTAGCATCTCCATCACCAAAAATACTGTCAGGTGTCAACATAAAAGTGAGTGAAAATTTGTTCAGCTGGCTAAATAAATTATTGCCTTCAACATATTAAATGTTATGATATTGCATAAACTCCCATTGCAATGTTGATTATAATTCAGGATTCTGTGCAGCTTTTGTAGAGCTCACAAAGATGTATTTCTACCCAATTATTAAATGGAAGTGATAAATTATCCATTAGCTTAAAATTAAACCAAAAATCTTATTTTGATTCCTTTTTTTGTAGTCATTTCCAGATTACTTTTTCCACTGACCCACAGCCACACCAACAAAACCTCAAAATCACTCAAAATATCCGTAACAGTTTGACCAATGAATAAAACATTAAAATGTCAGCATTTATTACTATAAAATCCTAAATCTGTGTAAAAAGCAATTAAATGTACTGAAAAAAGACTAATTGATTTCACAGAATGTTGTTTGGCACATCATGAAGAAGTGAACTTATGAATCTTGGTAAATTACAAGATGGAAGAATGTAAAAAAAAAAAAAGAAGCAACTTCCACATAATTTAAAAAGAAATCCCTTTTGTATTTAAAACTATTTCTATTCTGCTGCTTCCTAACTTTTCTGTATTAGTCTTTGCTGAGTTTATCCGCAGCAGAAGACATGTTTCTTCTTCCTACAGGATGCAGTTTGGTTTTAATAATCCTCATAAACATCTCATTCATATTTATAGGGCACTTTCATCTCAGCCATAAACTTTAAAGTTATTTCAGCCTTTAACTCATCTATCATAAAACCTAAGCACTTCTTGGTCACTTCAGAGACAAAACTCCATTTATCTCACAGTGTCTTGCAAAGTATTCACGTTGTCATTTGGCAGCCATAATCTTCAGTGTTATTACTGTAATTTGTGTTAGAGAACTCCATAATCTTGGGTTGTATGTGTTTTTATTTTCCATACGAACATAAAATCTGGAAAAAGTGGAGCGCATTTGTATTCAAATCTGACTGAAACAAGATTTTGTGGAAAATCCTATTACAACTCCACCTTCCAGCAGGATTATGACAGAAATACAGAGAACAGAGCAGGTAAACGAAAGCATATTGATGTATTTGAGCCCAATTTGTGGCAAGACTTGAAAATTGATGTTCACAGACACGCAGTCCAAACCTGACCGAGTCTCAGATCTGTTCCTGCATGTTTTCCTCCATAGTTGTCCTGCCATCAAATCGTCCTACCTGAGTTGTGGATATCTAAAGCTCCTCCAGAGTTACCAAGGGCCTCTTGGCTCCTTCTCCGATTATTAACTCCTTACAGCCAGATGAGTCTGATAGTTTATGTGGATCCTCATGAAACTGGTACATTGTTATACATTGCTCAATGTGTTCAAAAACTCGACATTTGCAGTTTTAATTTGTCTGATATGTTCTTTGGTCTCAGTGATGTTCACTAACTGAGGCCTTCAAACAACAGGCTGAATGTTAAAAGGAAAAAAAATACCACCTTGCATGCATTTCTTTTCTACAACTTCTACAATTCTGCACTACGTTGCGTTGGTCTGTCCCAAGTTTGTGGCTGCAATGTGAAGAATAAAACAAAAGTTCAAGAAGTGAATACTTTCGCCAGGTTCCGTAAATAATAAACATCGTAGAATCAAGTCTGATGACTTACTACATGGATATATGATCCTGGGAGTTAGCTGCGCCCAATTATACGAGGTAAATAAAACAAAGCAAGTGTCCAAGCCGGCGGGCCTCACCGGGGCTGGCTTGTGGTGAAAACTGGTTGCGTGTCATGGACAGCCACACACGGACCGGTCATGGAGGCACCATCCTTCCTTGATGTCAGCAAGCCTGCCTGGCCCTGAGCGTTCACAACAAACAGCACGCCTGCCTGCTACCCTGCCTACCCCTCCCACACGCTCGCAACACGCACGTACACAGAGCGAGCCTACCTCAGAGACCTGCCGTCCTCTGAGCGCCGCTGGCCGCTTCCAGCCGCCGGGCTCAGCGACCACAGCTGCCCGCTAATTATAAGCTAACGGCGGCTAAATGTTACCTTGGTGAACGGCGACGCTGCAGCCGTGTCCATCACAGTACACCAGCGGGTTCTCAGCCCAGCCTCGCTCGTCTGAACACACGCAGCAGCCTCCGACCATTTCCCGCATGCTTCTCCCATATGAAGAAATAAAATTCTCCTCCCGAGTAACGGCCCAGACCTCGGCCAGGCCTGTCAGGTAGACATCCGGCACTTTAACGCTGTAACGGGCATAGTCATCTGCCGCGTCGGAAGCACGGGAGTGTTTTTGCCGCAGCGGTGAAACCAAATCTCGGCGTGTAAAAAATTGCGCTGCTTCGCAGCTTCTACGTTTTACCGTGATGTCCTCCTCCCGTCCTCAGAACAGATGCCGTGCGCATGCTCACAATTTGTCCTGCAAAGGCATCAACTTGGGATCTGAATCAATTTTCTATCTTAACATTTTAAGCTCATAGCTCTGTATGTCTTTCAACTAGATAAAATCATACATTTCTCCCATCGCTCAATTTCTCTGTTAAAATAATTTAGCTCAAGCAGCAAAAACCGTTGACTGCTTTTTTTTTTTAAATAAACTGTGAAGAAACAACGCCATCTGCTGGACTTTGTAAGAATGCAATTGGAAGATATTTCTCCGGTATTTCACCATTCGGGCTTTAACCTGAAACTACCCTGGCTTTCTCCCCAACGGGCCAGAATGTAATAATGTGGAAAGTGTGTGTGTGTGTGTGTGTGTGTATATATATATATAATTATTTTAGGTAAATCTTTAAACCATGGTATATCTTAAAACAATGTTGCCGTGTGTATTTTTTTTATTTCCCCTTATTTCTTTGCTGGAGTGCACCATAGATTAATTTAAAGTGTTACTTGGTCAGCTTGTAGCTTATTTCATGCTCAAACCAACCGTGGGCCATTTTCTTAAAACAATTTCTGTATCAAATGAATTGTGATGATAAATACTCATGGAATGGTCATGTCTGATGTGTAATTTTAACAATAAAAGTTTAGAATTTTGTGAAAAGTTTGGTTTATATCTTTGATTTATTTTGTTTCTAAGCCCATTTATCCTCCATCAAATATAACACATATCTGAACCCTGGTCAAAAAAAATTACTGAGACACCTGCAGACATAACATTTGGAATATTATTGGAGCGATAAAACCACATTTTCATACCAAACAGTACGAGTAGATTTTTTGAGATGTTGATTGTCAATGCACCTACAAAACATCTCAAACATGGTCAGAACGGCAGACAATGGCAAACAGGTCCACAAAAATTACAAAAATATGAAAAGGTGAGGCTGAAATAAGAAGCACCCCACTCCGATAAACCCTAACATTTGATTTTCTATTCTCCCCTGCAAGACAAATTCAGAACAACTGCATTCACTTGAACGGCTGTGACGGTTAAGGTTCACTGCTAAAATCTCTAATTTATTACCAATAAAACAGATTTACTAGGTGTTGCAGCAGACAATAATGAAGTAATTAAAGACACTTTGAGTCAATTATGGATGCCTTTTGTAAATAAAATATTTTTATTGACATATTTACCTTTATTACATCATCTATAACTAAAATGACACACAAGTAACCAGTGAATATCTTTTTTTTCTTTTGGCCCTTAAGGGCTTCCATGGGGAAACAATAGACACAAGCATCCCTGGTATAATTGTATTATTCTTCACTTTATAATAATCTCCTTTTAATTATTTGGAAAGGTATTGCACCCCACAAGAAAATAATGAATTGTTTGTGTACAACTCATTACACAAAAAACTTGTATTCAACTTTTGCTCTACAGCAGCAAAAGTTTAGATTTGTTTTTCATTTGTTGTCACAAAAAAAAGTGTAGAAAGCTTATTTATTTGAACTAGATTCTTGGAGTAAAAAAAAAAAAAAAAAAATCCAAGTTGGACAAATAAGCAAAATGGCTTCCTAACACCAGAAATAATAAAAAAAGGAAAAACAAGATTCTCATTGACCTTCATCTCAAAATTCTGTGTACTTGAATCATAGTAAAGTAACTAAATCTTCCACATTCAAAAAATACATTTGAAAATTATCAACATTTTCCTTTATTTGTTTTAATGCATATGCAGGCATGTACTTTGCCAATTGCTTGTAGTGCTTGTAGTGGCTTGCCTGATTACTGAGCGCAAAAACCGACCAAGGGTTTCCCAACTTGAAACTAGAACATGGTCAGGTTGGGTTTGATGGAAGTCAGTATAAATAACCATAGGCGCTCTTTTCACTTCATTTCTTTCACCAATCTTCCATCTAGTATCGTTAGCAAAGGGTAATGGGCCTAAACTACTTGTCTTCTCATCCGTTTCAGCTAGCCAGCTCTACATCACAGATAATTTGTTTCGTTTTTGCTTTGTAAACGTCTCTTCTGAGTATCTCGTGTGAGTCCCAGGTGTCAGTCAGTAGATGTCACTAAAAACCCCGACATCTTCTGACAATGTACCGACTCCAACTTCTTGACCCTGGGTTTTATGTTGGGAATGGGACTTTTTGGCATAAGCACATCCCTTCAATACTCAATAACACGTTACTTCATTAAAAATGCCACTCATACTTCCATGAACCGGCAATTACATCCGCTTTAGTCAAGGAGTTTATTTACTCGGTATTGTGTACCGTTACCCAGAAGACGAATGCCTTGAATTCATCGTCTTGTGCTTGGGAAAAGAGAAGCAACAAAGCCGTGCTGTTGTAATGAATGACTTGGCTTTTTAACTCGACATGTGGAATTGAAGCTGTGAAGACAGTTTGGCCTCACAAGTGTCACTTCTCTTCAAACCCAAACAGAGAAAGGGGAACTGGCTCTGATAGAGAGGACAGATAGTGAGGTAGCAGCTGGAAGAAGCTAACACCCTCCTCTGGTCTTAAAGCCAGCAAGGCGTGAACAAGTTCCTGCACTGCCATGTGGGCGAAGTGCATCCACATGCACGCGCAATCCGACGCACGGCCATGATGAAGTAGTTCTGTGGCTTGTCAATTTTTTTGTGTGTGTGCGCGCGTGTGTGTGTTCACCAAAACTTCCCCACTGCACATTTTGGTTGTCAGCGGAAGTTTTTAAAAGTGTGTCATGTTGAAAATTCCCACAAAACCCTAATTTTTCAATGCATTTTTTTTTTCCTGCACACAGATAAATTCCCATTATCTGGAGTTTTACTGGCATGATGGTGGCAGCATCATGTTGTGGGGATTACTGTTACTATCCGTTCTGTGGGTGAGGTGAGAATGAGGAGGAAGGAGAAACTGCTGACTGAAATTAATTTGTGTGTCTTCTCTCATCCTTTTCTAACTGAATAACGAGTTAGCTGTTCATTTAAACCGAGACTCCTCAGCATGTCGTCCCGAGATCGTGACGACCCAGAGAGACGTCTGATGTGAAATAGAACCAGTTTCTCATCTTAGAAATAGTCAAGTGTAAGATCTGACACCCGTCAGGCATCAGTGGGACGATCCAGTAACTAATTTACATTGAAGGCACTGGAATAGTTTCCCTTATCTTGCTGCAACAAAATGATTCGGTTCTGCGCTTCGAGCAGTAACACCGAGGCTTCTCTACCTCGTGGGAACGCTAAATGAGTATATTATTCTGGAGTGAGAAACCAGCACATGGTGCAGAGTGGTGTCCTTTGAAGCCGTGAACTGCAGATCTCTGAAAACCACAGCCTTAAAAAAAAGAGACATGTGACCTTCGAGATAATAGGATGGGTTTTTTTTTTGCAGTCAGAATTGGCAAACTTGAACATCTCTAAACGCTCTGCAGCTTGTGTGTGATGACAGAACCGCTCTTTTATTTTTTTTACATCTTTATACAGACAAAATAAAACAGTAGGTACAGCATAAATACAGTATTTTGTGCTGCTTTGTGTGAGTGGAAACACGCGGCTTTATGCAAACAGACAACCTCGTTACGTACAAATATATGCATGCTAAGGAGTAGAAATACTCCTGCAATAACTCTTTACAGGCCATCTTTTCAGATGGATGACTAAGAACAGCCGCCACACTCCCACGACGTCTATACTCACACACACTTTAACAAACGCCGAGGACAGACAGATTCGCCACTTTATGCTTTCATTTCTAATACTACCAGCTACTTGTATGACTAAATCGCTGTCTATCTCCATGTAGGTGACCGTTTGTGTGCATGAACGCAGTCTACTTGAGTTCTAGGCGGTGCTCACCACGGGCTATGTGGGAGGAGAACTCGTAACGGTCCCGGCTGCGGTGGCCACAAACGTTGCATTCGAGCGGGTCACGGAAGCCGTGGCATCCCATGTGGATGGTGAACATGACGTAGTCCAGGAAGAGCACCCTGCAGTGGCCGCAGGGGTACACCGCTCCGGGCGGCGCCCCGGACTCTCCGTCCGCCCGCATGACCCGCAGTGCCTCGAGGGGCGTCAGCGGAATGGGCTGGCTGTGCGGGTGCGGGACGCCGTTCTGGTGATTGATCCCCCCCAGCAGGTGACCCAGGCTGTACATGACAGGCTGGGTCATCTGGGAGGCGTCGTTGTGGAAGGAGTCCATGCTGAGGGGCGGCTGTGCTCCGTGAGGGAGGCCCAGGAGAGGCATCTTGTGGCCGTTGGTGAGGCTGATTGGGTTGATATCGGTGCGGTTTAATGGGATGGGGTACGGTCTGTGGGTGGGAGGTGGGTCGCCATCTGGGCCTGCAAGGACTGTTTGCAGCTGGCCCTCTGGCCCAGGTGAGCCAGGTAGAGGGTCCTTTATGTCAGATCGGTGGAGCATCTCCCTGTTAAAGCTCAGGTCCAGGCAGACCCCGTTGTCGCCTACACCAGTGACACGACAAGAGAGCGCTGAAGATTCAACATGGGCTGGTTTCACATACTTCACTGAAGAGCATCGCAGTACCTTGTTAAAGTATTAATACCGGTTGCACTTTTTTTTACATTTTGTCACGTTATAGCCACAAAGATCAATGTTTTTTTTTTTTGGGAGTTTTTCTATGCACTGCAAAAACAAACTGGTGAAGATTTGGGTGCAAATACCTTATTTGCGTTATAACTTAGAATTAAATATCGGTGCAGTTTAACTTCTAATATGGGAAAAGTGACTTGTTCCACTGAGAGATTGTTTTACATACGAGTATTTTTTTCATCAGTATTAAGGAATCATTAACTTAAGACAAGGTATGTATTGCTGAAAAGTTACTTATTAGTTTTGTCTTATTTCAAGTGTACTGTACAAAGATATTTGCAGTAGAAATCAGACAGAAAAAATACTTGTTAAGATTTTGTGTTTTTGCAGTGTGATTGACCAACACAAAGTAATCTTGTGAAGAGGGAGGAAAACAGGTCGGTGTGTTTAACATCTCTACTGCAGTGAACATTTGTATTCATCCCCCTATAGTTTGTCTGTCACATAAACTCCCACTAAAATACAGTGAAGTTTGTGGTTTCGAAGTGACAAAGGGCTAAGAATACTTTTGCAAGGCACTGCACATGGACAAGCAGCAGAAAGCTGCAGTCAGAGCGCTTATTGCTTACAGATGGGCAAGAGCTTAGACAGATCCAGATGGGGCTCACTGGGGTCCTCGCTTTGGTGTGCAGCACGCACAGCGCAAAAAATGTGCACCCCATTTGGCTAACCTGGAGCACAGGCACGTCGTGGGACAAAAAGAAGCTTAAAAGCAAGAAAACATCCTGAGCCAGGAGAGGACAGAGGGCTGAGAGGAAGCAGACGGCGCAGACGAAGGCCTTTGTTGCAGCTGCTACAGAAGTATCGACAGAGAAACACCTGCTCACGTTTCTCGCCTCCCGCTTGTTCTATCTTTCTCTGTGGTTGCAGACTCTCTTACTTCTCTTTTCCCCTGTGGTTGTCATATTGAAAGATCTCACTTCATTTGCCAAGCTGATAGACGTAGGAGTGTGTGTGTGTGTGTGCGTGTGTCTTAGTTGATATGTATGCGTGTGTGTGTGCTCGCGGGAAGCTTGAGGCGTGATTGCGAAACTACAACCCCAATGTTGAGCTTAACCAGAGAGGTGAGAGGAGACTTGAAAAATTGTGCGTACGCTCATAAAGTTTGGGAAATGGCAGCGCCAACTCAGCCGTTTACTGAAACTGATACCTTCACATCATTCATCACTCCAGCGGATTATCAGAGACCAATTCAAAGCAAAGAAAATGAGTAATACTACTGAGAACTTTCAGAATCATATTTCTTTTTTCCTTCTTTCTTTTTTTTTTACATAAATTTGTTCAATTAACCATGGACGGTCACACACGCCCAACACTGACACCGCTCTGGGCAGAAAAATCTAGGGCAGTGGGAAGCACTCTGTGGCGTGAGCCAGGTGTTCTGGCCCCAGTTCTCATCTGGCAGGAGACAGACGCCAGCAAAGATACACAGACAAACAAGAAGCTCAGGCAGACAGAAATCATTTACAACAGACTTCTTTATTTAAAGACCTTTAAAGCATCGCTACAAGCAAACTGTTGTGAACTTGAGAAAAAGGCAGCAGAATTTACAGAAGGAGCTGTCAGGGCGGGGGGTGGGGGGTGGGGGGGGTGAATGCAACTTAACACATGAAGTGCCTTGCAAAAGGTTACATACACACACTTTAGTTGATTTCACCAGGATCGTATGTGACAGACCAAAACAAATTAGCTTATAATTGTCGATTCAAATGGAAACGATGCACGATTTTTAGACATACTTTCTATAATGAAAAGAACCAAAGAAAGTTGTGATATGCTCTCTGCCCCCTTTCATCTGCTACCCCTAAATAGAATCCAGTCTGACCATTTCCTGCACCTCATCAGTACATAAACTCCACCTGTGTGTAATTTAATCTCAGTATGACTCCAGCTGTTCTACGAAAACCTCAAAGGTTTATTAGAGAACATTAGAGAATAAACAGCCTCGTCAGGCTGTGGAGAAGTTTAAAGTCATGTTATTTTACGGACGACACCATAAATATGCGCCATTAGAAGAGAACCTTTTGGCCTCATTATTCTGAACACATCATTCCCAAGGGGAGCCACGGTTTTAGCGTTAATGAAGGAACAGCCTGACCAAGACCAGGGAACACAGCACAAAGCTCTGGGATAAGGTTTGGAACAGGGACACATTAAGACATAACATGCCAAGTTTTTAGCATCATAAAGTGATCAATTTATTATATGAATCGTATATTAAAATGAGTACAGCTCGATTATTTTCTGCCAAGACAGGGGGGTCACTTAAAGTCGATAGGCTGGGCAAGGAGAAGATTTTATTTCAGAGCAGAGGCCAAGAGGCACCAGTTACTCCGCAGCTCAGGTAGGAGAAGAGGATATCACCAAACTACATTTTTGACCTACATACAAAAGATGTTGGTGACAGCATCAAACCCTGGGAAGTGCTTTTCTTTAGATAGAAGAAATGCATGGAATTAAATACAAGGCAATTCTGGGAAAATTGTTATGGAAATGAACCAGGAGCTACAATGGAGTGATTGAGATCAAAGCAAAAATATAATTGTGTTCTAATTTTTGTTGGTCTGTCACATCAAATTCCAAATAAACACACTGAAGTGTGTAGTTTTAATGTTACCAAAAAAAAAAGCAGAAAAGTTCAGGGGGTGTCAAGACTTTTTGCAAGGCACTGTTAACATGTCGAAAACAACAGCAGCAATTGCAGCAAAAGCTAGTTTGAAAACTGGTGTAATTTCATTTAAAAACACAAACATAAGAACACAGCATGTTAAATAAGGTTGCTGTACAAAAGTACGCCCTTTTTGCAGTTTGAGGTACGCCACTGTGCTTGCTCTTACCAGTGAACTTCTGTGGCATTGAACTTTTCCGCTTGGCAACGTTGCTGGCGAGCCTGTCGAGAAGCAGCGCGCGCTCTGAGCCCATCTGAGACCTGGCTGTGTGGCTGTCCTCTGCTTGACCACAAAAAGACAAAGACAGAAAACAAAAAGAGAGTAAGAAAGACGACAGCAACGTCAAGGAAACAAAGACCTGTTGCCGAGCCACTGCTCTTCATAAAATGAAGCGCAAATAAATAAATAAACCAACGAGGAGGAACAACTCATTAATTTGGCATTAGACGCTCCTCTGACCTCACTTCCTGGTTTTTTTTTTTTCTTTATTTTTTTTTCTCTTTACCTCATCAGTGAAGGAGGAGAGACCACAGGATGAGGATGTACTTCCTCACCACTACAGCACTATCAAGCAAAACTTACGACATTCGGTGACCACAGAAACAGTGCGCCTTCTTGTGTGTTGCAATCGTGCAACTGTCCTGCTGGTACAATAAGGCGCAGTCGGCAGCGGGGGCCGACGTCTTACGTGAGCGTGCCTACGCTGGGCCGGCCCGGGCTCAAAAGTTTGCCCTATTTGGTTTCCCCTTTGCTGATACAGACATGAGAAGCGGTCTCCGCTGCACTGAGCCATCACACCACAGCAGCCATAACCTATTTAGTCAGTAATCATGGGGCACCAGCTATAAGTTCATTAATTTAATGAGGCCATAAAAACAGGATCTGCTGGCTTTTTAACTGCACGCCCGCTGTGTACGCTCACGAATGAACGCAAAAAAAAAAAAAGGCAACAACGTGTTTTAGTGGACTCGATGGCTGCAGCAGCTGCATGTGTGAAGTTTCGGAGATGTTTTCAGAGAGTGTGACGGCTGCTCACCTCTCTCGGCGGGACCTTTGCTCTGAATGTACACATGGCACCTCTCCCTGTGCTCGTCGAGGGAGCTCCGCTGCTTGTAGCTGCGACTGCAGTGGTTGCACTTGAAGGGCTTCTCTACTGCGAGCAAGAGTTTCAGTTAATCACCAAAAAACATTGACGGCATGAAAACTGGCACAGCACTTATGATTTCACAAAGTGTGCAGTTTCGCTCAAAACTGATGAGGTGTTTCTTTGTGCCTTTTTTTTTTGTTTTGAGACCGACGGCAGGTAAAGAAAAAAAAAACAAAACAAAACACGTGACCTGAAAGTGAATGAGTAAGTTTCCAGAGGCGATTGAGTAAAAGATATCATAATGCGATGTGTGTTGTTTGCAAGAACGCACAGCGGGGCTGTTACTGGAAAAGCCAAGAGCCCTCCCGCAAACCCTCACGAGCCGAGATTCAAAAGGGAGAGAGAGACTAGACTCAAAGGAGTAACTGACATGGCACTGTTCGCAGGTGCATACGATATATGGGCGGCTTTGACGCCGTGTGTGCGTGCTGAGTGATTAAGAACGCATGCATGTGGCTGGCTGCTACCAGAATGGGTGCGCAGGTGCCCGCTGAGAGCGTCGCGTCGTCGGCAGGCGTAGCTGCACATCGGGCATTTGAAAGGCTTCTCTCCGGAGTGCAGTTTGATGTGGCGAAGCAGGTTTCCCTTCTGGGTGAAGGAGGCCCCACACTGAGTGCAGTGGAATGGCCTCTCACCTGAGAAACAAAAACAAAAAATAAAAATAACACTCAGAGGAGAGGAAGAAAAAAAAGAAACCCACATGGTTTAACTCATTAAATTGCAGAAGAAACTTCTTGCATATTTGCTGCTTCTATTGGCTTGTTGGTCACGGCATTGATATATATACATATATATTCATACACACACATATATATAATGCATTTCTATTTTTTTGCAATTACTATGTAGTTTCCCATTATTACAGTGAATTGCAAAACACAGAATCATTCACCATCTTTTGAAAGGGGAACAAAGCAACATCCACTGATTGTTGAGAGAAGACGTTCTCACGACTCAGACCACCAAGCAAGTTGTGCGAAAGATGGTGAAAACAGCCTCTGCTGAATGCGGTGTAATGTGTCACATGTTCCCCCACGAGTCCAGCTGACGGGGACTAAAGCCAGTTTGGCCGTCTGGTAGCGTCTCAACTAGAATGTACTCTTTGAAAGGTGTGCATTGTCTACAAGGTTTTTCCACCTCATCGTTACATTTGTTATTTTTAGAAAAGTTCCCCCATCATTTCTAGAAGTGTCTCCATCAGTACAGAAAAAAAAAAAAAAGACATGATACAATACAGCACGTTCTAACCGTGATACTGCAATGCATTCACTGAAATGCCCCAAAAACAAAGCAGTGGTTGGGCAGCATGTTGAACAGCGTGTTTCCTCAGACTGGAGGCAGGATTGATGCTTTGCAGCGACCAACCCAGAGTCATGACTTGAATCTGATAATTTGTGAAGCTAGCTAAAGATTAGGGTAATGGCAAGCAGGCCATTTGATTAAAAACCTCTAATCAAATAGGCTTATTACCAAAAATAAATAGTCAAAAAACCAACAGACGTAGGCAAAAACTATTTTAAGAAGGGTTTAATGCCAATAAAATATTTTCCACTGACAATTTAGAAAGGTGTGCATAATTTTAATCACGCCATTTATTTATTTATTTATTTGTAAAAATGTAAATGAAACAGAAAAGTATGTCCCTTTTAGATTGTCTTTATTTTTTTGGTGTGAAATGTCTGTCATTTACAATCAGACAGAAACCTTTTGGTTGAATGAAAAAAAAAAAAAAAATGTAAATCTACTAGAAGTATGAATCATTTGAACTCAACTGTACCGGTAACCCAGCTGAGGCGTTTGGAGGTTTAGTTCTGTAGTAGTGATGGGTAATAAGTGACAAAACTTGATGATGAAGGTTCCCACACATTTTCTATTTCAAAATTCCACACCGAATTTTCAGGTTTTGTGGTGTACTAGAAATTGCTACGAGATTTGTTTACAATGAAAACTCCACCACAGTAGTCAGCTCTTATTACGTGCATGTTTCACAGACGAAGAAACTCAAAGCCGTTCCACTATTTTTGGAATCTGGACGCGTCGTTGCTCCGGCTCCATTTGAAAATCTAAAATGCTCTCACTGGATTCTTTTTTTTTTTTTAAAGCAAAACATGGAATCTTTAATGCAGTTATTCTGCTCATTAAGTCGTTAATAACGTTAAGAGGCTGCTTCACAAAAGCAAATAAATGTCTACCACCCTAAAAATAAATGTTTCTGGGTGGTGCGTTGCAGAACAGTAGAGCAGGTGCCCCGTATCCACAGGCTATTACTCCTCAACCTAGCAGTATGAGGCTCCATTACTGACTTGAGCTGCATGTGTTCCCCTTTCTCTCGCTGCCAATTTCCTGTATGAACACTGCAAATAAAGGCCACAAGACCAAGTGTTTCTGGTCTTTTTAGTAGCGTTATTGAACACATTTAGAGCCCCATAAACAAATATTGCTCATCGCTTATGCCATCATTGAGGCCTTTACTGCTAAACAGCCCAGAAAAGCTGCATTTAGCTGGAATTTCAAATGATGCTCTCAAACATCAAAGTCAGTTTCTGGGGTTCCAAATGTCAGAGTTTATCATCATCCCCATAAATTACAGTTCTCATCACATCTCCCCCCCACCTTTTCCCCACACAATTAAAAACAAAACAATAATTACCCATTCCTAGCATTACTTAGCCCTGGGGTCACAATGGGCTTCTCGTGCGGGACAGCAAATATCAGTAAAACTGTAGCCATGCGTACGCCTTTGTGGGGGTCTCAAATTAGTGTTAAAAAATTCGGTTCACATGACAACTCACTTGGGGCCCATATGGCCCCACTTTCTAGCCAGGATTTACCTGCAATCACAGTTACAGGGGCAATTTATGTGGAACCCACTGGAGACCTGTTGCATCCAATACGGAGCCATTTTCCAGTTCCTTTCCTGCTTATCTGGAATTGATATGAACTTATATTTGAAATCCATAAAATTCAGCGTTTTGCAAAAATATCTTAAAAAGAAACTATTTGGGAACATCTTAAATCTGCGTGGGACCCTGGGATACTTTCATCATTAAGACTTTCCTGAAGTCTGGTTTAGTTTACAAAACCTATAAAAGGAAACAAGAAAACAAACAAGAACTAGTAATGGAGGTCTAAAAAAGTGTTAACCGTCAGCAAATAGGTGGCATACCATCTGGGCAACCGCGGGACGCCGGTGTTTTTATGACGTTTGTGACTTGCTCCCGTCAAACGTGCGTCTCAGTGAGGAAAAGACGTCAAGTTTTGCTTCGAGTCCAAAATTTTGACTTTTTTCCATCCTGCATCTACGCTCTTTGCATGCTCATCTGAACACTTATCTGCCAATGTCATCAAATCAAACAGTTAGCTGTTCTGTGCTCGTCAGTGAACTACAATGGAAGATATTTCACAATCAGATCCCGCCTGCCGATTAGGTGGCAGTGACGTGCCAAATGTACGCAGAACAAATGCACTGACCCCATCAATAAGAGACGAGTCTGTTGGTATCAGATAGATGATCGTGCAGCTGTTTGTTTCAGGTCAACTGCTGTTATATGATTTTTGTTTTTTTTTTTGTTTTTTTTTGTTTTTGGTGCTTACCAGTGTGGCTGCGCTTGTGCACTAGCAGCACATTAATGCTGATGCAGGAGAGACCGCAGATGTCGCAGCTGAGTTTCCCCTGTGTCGGAATGCGGGGTGCCGTGGATCCGGGCGCGTAGCCCCCGTCTGCAGCCTCATCCAACGCACCTGTCGTTTGGCCGTCTGGCAGGGATGCCGCTTCGTAGCGCGAGTAGTCGACCAGTGACAGGTCCTGCGGCTCATTCATGCCATCCTCGTCCCTCTGCTCGTCATCCTCCTCTGTCCTGTCCTCGTCAACGCCTTCCTCCATCCCGTCCTCGCTGTCTCCCTCCGCTTCCTCTTTGGGCATAATCACTGCGTGCTCAGCATCGTCCGTCTCCTCGGCTTCGGTTTTTATCACGCCTAGACAGAACACGGGAGTAATAAAGAAGCAAGGCAAACATTTAGAGACCTTTCTAATCGCACATGCAGAGACTTAAACTGAACCATATGACAACAACTAACATGTAAAAACATTTCCCACTTCCAAATAAGGAGCTAAAAAAGCTAGAGGATCCAGAATGCGAAACAGTCACGTCTTCACTTCTACTTTTATATTTAAAGTTTGATATTAGCACAGACACGTCTCCAAAGTGTGGGGAGCTTAATTTGGGCCGACGTTTAGTGTCTCAAAGAGATTCAGTAGATGTGCGCCTGAGATAAGAGGAGAGCATTTCCTATGAATACGCAGAAAGTAGAACCAGGACAGGAGAAAAGCACAGCAGGCGCCTCACACAGACAAAACCAGTTCCCTTTGCTTTAAAGGAGTCGGTGTGTTCATCAGCACTGTCACACACACACTCACCAGTAATAATATGACCTGCTTTTTCTTTTTTTTTTTCTTTATGGACCCTGTTTATAGCCACAAGATGTCAACATACAGTGTCCTACAAAAGAGTTCCCTTCACTTTCACATTTTCTCATGTCAGAACTAAAAACGCCAATGCATGTAATGTCATTGGGATGTTTTGTAATAGTTTTGCACAAAGTAGTTCATGACTGTAAAGTGGAAGGAAACGCATGTTTTTCTGCAACCCAAAAACTTGAAAAGTGCTGCATGCATTTTGAATTCAGCCCTCCTCCGTCGACAGCGTGTAGAACCACCTCAAAGTTTCATGTCTTGTGGGGTATGCTCTAGCAGCGCTGCACATCTGGTGACTGATTTTGTTACTTATTCTTTGTAAAATAGCTCAAGCTCAGTCAGGTGAGCATCTCCAAGCAAGACATTTCGAGTTTTGCCTCCGGTTCTAAGTAGGATCAAGCTCTGGACTTTGACTGGGCCATTCCAACACACAAACAAGCTTTGACCTAGTCCACTCTACTGTAGCTCTCGCTGCACGCTTCTCGCCATTGCCCCGCTGAGAGGCGAAACTCAAGTCTCAGGTTTTCTGCAGCCTCCAACAGGTTCTCTTCTACGACTGCCGTGTATTTGGCTCCATCCATCTTCCCATCAACTCTGACCGGATTCTCTGACAATGCTTCGCTAAGCCATTGTCAATGCACGATGCTGCAAAAACCATGATTCATATGTGATGTGTAGTTTTACTTTTCTACCATTTAGATCAAGATCGTTTTGCATGTAGGCCAAAATCTTCACTTGAGCTGTTGATCGCTGCAGCTCCTCCAGAGTTACCGTACGGCTCTAGATTGTTCTGTGCTCTCCTTACCCAGCTGGTCAATTTGGTGGACAGCTATGAAGGCACATTGTTGGCACTAGATTATATTTAGGAGTATCAGAATAAATATGGTTGAACACAAAGACACACAACCCAATGAAAACCAATGAGGTCTGTGTTCGTAAAATGACAAAATGCAGAGAACTACTTACATTTACTCAGCTAAATTTGAGTAGCTTTTGTGAAAAAAACAAAAACAAAACCTTTAGACGTAGGTTTACTTTTTATTTGAGAAGTATTGTTATAAAGTATCAATACTTTTACTTGAGTAAGTCTTCTGGCTACTCTACCCACTGCAAGAAACGTCACTTAATGAAAAACAGGCTTGAAAATGCTCACTAGAAGTTATTTACATTGTTCTAACACAGTTATAAAGCTTCAGTATTAGTTTTAGAAGTTCGATATTCAACAAATTGGATTTGGAAGACAGATTCTTCTGTCCGAATTTGTTATTTTCTTAAACATTTTTTGCATTTTAGACTTTAAAACACCAGAATTTGTCACATAGGCTTCTTTTTGTCCGTCTGATGACATCAAATGGTCCGATTAGTTAATCAGTACTTGAGCAGCCTTTTCAAAAGTGTTTTACTCTTCAGTAATTTGTTGCATGATTACATTGTACTTTTACTTGAGTAAAATATAGTGAAGGAATGCTCTTCTTACTATATCGGCCTCTGACAAAATGTGGAAAACCTTTTGAGGAATACTTTTGACAGGCACTGTGTGCTTCACCATGACAGCTTAGAGGAATCCGCTTGCTGAATGCACAGCTATCAGCACCGCAGCTGCTGACATGCAGAGTCCTGAGGTTCATCTTGCAGGACCTCTCACCTAGCCTCTTGCTAAGCGTGAACCAGCCCTGAGAGCTACTCAGTTCCATCCAGAAACCACACTGTGGTCTTGGCGGTGGCTGATGATGAGCTAAAGAGCAGCGCCTTGTATTGTGGAGAGCGCTCAGAGGTGCTATGGAAACTTTGCAAGCACAGAGATCTGTGACACCCAATATAGAGTCCAGGGTCTCTGAGAGCAGTGAACCGCAGGGCCGTGCAGCAGAACGCAGAGCGGGGCTTTAGGAAGTGCACCCGGTCGGCTAGATGGCAGCCAACCAGAAATAAGAAGGGAGCGCCGCCTGCACACAATGTTCTCTTCTCAACACTGAGGACTGAAGCTAAGAAACTTTTGGAGTTGGAACAAACTGTTACGATTGGTTACTTGCTGTTAGCAGACAGAGTCTGGGACCCCCTGGCAAATGCAGCAGTTCCAATTAATTAACATGCAGTGGAAACGAGATACAGTTCAACATCCCACTAAAAATCGATTCATGAAAATGGAAATGAATGGAATTGAAGTTTGGTTTCTATACTTCATGGGAATTAATGAAAACTCAAAACAAAATTGTGGATACTGACTGGATTACATTTTCTATTCCAGACTACTTTTTTTTTACTATATCTAAAAAAATAAAGCATTAATCACTTTTCTAAAAAGTAGTAGTCGCTCCACTTGTCCATTTAATGATCAATTTCAATATTTTTCTCCAAAATCTGTAGTTCTATAATAATCTCAGTCTACTTGAAGCTGTGAAAGGACGATATGTCTGATGGTAAATATTAGAAATTAGAGCCGTTTAACCATCTATTCCTGCATGTCTTAAAATTCTCAGGTTTTGCTTCAAAATTATCTAAAGCAGGGGGAGCTGTGGTGGTTAAGGGGTTGAGCACGGCCCACGTGTGGGGGGCCTTGGTCCTCAACGCCGCTGTCGCAGGTTCAATTCCCGGCCTGGAGACCTTTGCCGCATGTCTTCCCCTTTCTCTCATTACCCACTTTCCTGTCAATTCAATATCAAATAAAGCCACAAGAGCCAATAAAACCTTTAAAAAAAAAGATGCATAGCAATTTCTCTAATTTCTCTCTAGGACAGTCTTGCAGCCTATCTTGACCATGATAATCTTGGAAAAGAGATTTTCAGTCTCCTAGATAAATAAAGGTAAACCAATTACTAATTATCCCAATAAATGCTTCATTTCCACAAAGAAAAAAAAATACTGTACTTTCATTAGCTCTCTGGTATTTGCAGTTGTACTTTTTCTTTAGCAAGCTGCTTAAAATTTTAGATGAACTGCAAATTCATTCATTGAGAAGTAAATTGTGCATATGTGTGAGTGTGTGCACATACGTGCATCCATGACAGCATCCGAGTGTATTCCATTCACAGTGACAGAGGCGTCTTCCTTCTGCTCTTCCTCCTCCTGCGCGTTCACCTCGGCAGCCGCGCTGCAAGCTTCTGAACAGGCGCACAAATCAATTCTCGTAATCAGTTTCTCGTCAATTAAAAATAAAACTGTCAAAGAGTCTTTTTGCACCAAGAAATGAATGTTCAAATATTCCCTTTTAGCAATTAACACACAGAAATCTTCCTCGCATGCTCTGCAGAAACACAGTCATTTATCATGTTTGCAGCTTGCACAAATTCCACAAATACGTCTCGATCTTTTCGAAACAGTGCTTCAGGTCAGACGGCGGTTTCTGCAGAGGGACGAGCTCAGACTGATCATGTATGTTTTCAAATTTAAGAACAGGAATGAGATACTCACCCATTTCGTCCTCCTCTGGGGATGCGACTTCAGGATGCTTGTCTGTGTTCATGGCGAGATGCGGGTGGTTTGAAAGTCTTACTTCACAGGTCCAGTTGGGTTCCTGCGCCGGGCAATTTTAGAACCAGGTTTGTGAAGAGGAGTTCACAGAGCGGTGACAATGTGAAAGGGCAAATGTGTTCCCCACATTCATCCTGCCGCTTTAATATAGGCTTAATATAACATTTCACAGCCCCATTAAAAGATATTCTGACTATTTCAATGAAGCCTGTGAAGAAATAGAAGCAACACTTGTCTCTGACTGTTCCTGTTGGTTGGACAGCATAAAAAAGAAGCTTACAAAAATAAAAGTGGGTGAAAGCCCACGGTTGATTGCTCGACCCTGTCTCTACATTTAGCCTTATGAGAAAGACGAGATATTCTCTCTGCACACGTATTTCCTGCTGGGTTTGTACACAGGAGCAAATGTAAAAGAGCTTTCCACTCCAGCAGCCGAAACCTCCTACTCTTGTGGCCATAGTTTGAAAACGAACATCCATCCTACTGCGCATTTCTAATTAAAGATGCAGAGACACCTTCACAGGTCACAGAGGAGTTGAGAAAGTTAACTCAAGTTTGAAAGCCTCTATGAGACATGATAGTAAAGAAAAACAACAAAAAAAAAAAATACAAAAAGTTACAGGCTACTTCTCATAGTTCTCACAAGCTCAAAATGAAATTGAGAAGTGTGTGTCCACATGTTGCAGTTACTGCTAGGACCCACTTTTTTTTTTCTTTAAAACAATTCATCTCACTACCTTATCATCTCGGAGGTTTGGATATTGCTGAAGCTATCTTACCTTCCAGTTGCTCAGCACCCAGAGGAGAGGAAAGCTGCTCTGGTATTTCCCTACTCCACCGCTGGACTTTCTCTGAATATGGATCCTGCGCAGCGTGACTATGGTGAACGCTGGAGAGATCCCTTAAAGGAACAGGAACTCATTGTGAACAAGGTGGAGCAACAAAGACTTCACATCCAGTAGAACGGCGCGAGCAGCTCAGACGGCCCAGTGCAGTCGGGGTGAAACTCAGCCTATCAGTCATTTCCGCTGGGCCTGGATGTGAAGACTCCACCGCACCACATCCTAATAAAAGGAAACAAAGAGTGGATTAGGCTTTTGACATAATTTCTCAGTCCTCACCGTCACAGACTTGTTTCGATTTAAGGAGCTATAACTCCATCTTGTGGCCAAACCAGAGAACTGCTTTTCACAGCAATTTACTTGTACTTCATAGTGAACAAATCAGTATTTATTGCTATTGACTAATATTAAATGTTTATCATGTTATAGGTTTTTCAGCCATATCACACAGTCATACTCGGGCTCCTGTGGCACTTTTTTAATAAGCCTACAATACATACATACATAAAAATAAAAAAAAGTTGTGTTAACCTACTTATTCTGGTCTAAATAGAGGAGTATGTAGTTTACTGTGTTGAAACCAGACTGGAAAACCTCCATAATATTGTCTTCACCTTAAATGGGCTGAGAAAGGAAGACTATAAAAATTTCAAAATGAAAGGCAGCTTGGAGATAGGCCTAAAATTTGCTAAAACAATCTGGCCACAGCCAGATTTCTAAAATAGAGGATGCACCACATCGTAAAAGGTGCAGTGACAATGCCTGACAGCAAACTGCTGTTTAGAGTAGCGAGGATGATCTGCTCTACGCTGGGTGAAGCCTCCTTAAAGAAGTGAAGCGGAGCAGGATCACAAGGAGAACCCCATATGTTCAACTCTATCCTTTAAAAATAAAGGTCAGATTCATTGGTTCAAATTTATCAAACACAGATGGACAGCGGATCAAACAAGACGGATCACAAGCAGATGCTGAGATGAGGGGTCTTGCAGCAACTAGCCTTTCTACGATAAAGTCATCACATGTTTCAGAACACGCTTCTAGGCAGAGAGGTTGTGGGGCATTCAGAACCGAGTCAATCAATTTAAACAAAAGGCGTGAGCTATTTTGAGAAGACACAATAATATTGGGTAGATCTTTAACAGTGTTCTGATAATGGCGCTAGCACTTCTTGAGGATCTGGAATGAAACCTGCAATTTATCTTTTTTTTTTTTTTTTATCCTCACCTACCCCGAAGTTCAATTTATCCTTTTTATATCCCACATCTGGAATGTAAAAAAGTATGTTCTGCTATGCTGCAACAAGAAAAAATAAGGCACAAAGAAACATAGTAAGAAAATAACTTTACAGTGAACATTTAGTTCCAACTACAGTGGAATTGAAGCCAAAAGAATCCTCTTTGTGATGTGGGAGCACTTTTTTCTTACCTTCTAGTCTTCCCTTGCTCCATTATATCTCTGCTCTTTTAAGGCAATACCTTTGATTCTGTTTTGTGTGCAATGGCACATTTGTAATAGCTAACCAAATTTCTGATTCACCACCAAACATTAATTGCCAAAGAACTATATAAAACTACATAAAAAACAAACCTTTTACAAGGATCCTTGAGTTTGGTTTTAAAACTGTTCCCCCATCAAAGCAAATGCCAAGGATGTGTCCGATAAATTCCCATTTGGCGTTTTGAACTTTAACGTGCCGACCATAACCCGCTGTGCACCCCTCACATCTGGTCCTATGTCGCATTTTATTGTCTCCATCCCCTCACCCTTCTTCTGTTCTTGTAATTTTTCAACTCTCAGCAAAAAAAAAATGGAGCCATAAAATGCAAAAGAAACCACACCCCCCAAAATACTTTGATCTCGTCACAAACATCTGCTTCACATGGTCAGAAAAACCTTATTAAAACAACCTGTATCAAAGTATAATATCTGAAAATTATCAAATGAAGTGAAGAAATTCTAATTTTATTCCTAGATTTACTTTTTGGTCTATTATAATTCTGTTTTGTGTGGGAAAACACTCATTATGTCAGGCCTGCAACACATTACAAGAGAGCTGAGATAGGATTCATTTTTGGTTAGCATGTGAGCAAAGAACCATATCTGACAAGAGAAGCCTGAGGTGATTGTTATAATAACTTGCATAATTCACAAAAGCTCTCTCTGTAAAGGAGTCAGAGTGTACTTTCCTTTAAAACTGCATACCATCATTGACAGCTGATGCGCTTAGAAGAATCAGTTTTCCAAATATTTTTTGATTTTCTCCAGTCTATAAAAAAAGCAATCCAGACTGTTCTCAGAAACAAGTCAAAAAGCCAGACTCTGACTACTTAGGGTTGAATCAGTGCCTCTGATGAGTTTATTTCCACATTTGTGATAGAAACATTCTGCTTATCACCCCGTTTTGTGTAACAGTTTGTTCAGAGTGGTACGGGGTGGTAAATTTTCTATCACACTTATTGTTTTGCGTGCATTAATAAAAGGATTGGTGTCATCTAACAAAAACACATTCTTCATCAGGTAAAGACCCCTTATGGTTTTCTTTCAACAATGGCTTTTTCCCTACTCCTCTATAGAGGCCATATTTATGGAGTCAACAAATCAGCTCCTCCAGAGTTACCACTATACGCATCTATGATCAATGTTTGGCTTGACCTGCCTCCTTTAGGTGGACAACTATGTGTTGGTAGGTTTGTAGTTTTACCATACTCTTTCCATTTCGGGATGATGGTTTTAACATTGCTCTGCGAGATGTTCAGCATGGAATATTGTTCTGTAACCTAACCCTACTTTAAACTTCCCCACAAAACTTTTCCCTCAGCTGTCTGCTGTAATCCTTGGCCTTCATGATGTTTCTCATTCTTCGTACAAAGACCAGAGTCCCTCACAGAACAGCTGTGGATTACATACACACATGTGGGCTCCAATTTTAGGACTTCTGAAAGCAACTGGGCGCAATGGATTTTATTTAGGGAAAACGGAGGAAAGGGGATCGAGTAGATAAACTACACTTTTCAGCACACCAGACTTTTCATTTTAGCACCATTTCACAATTATGCACCACTAAACTTCACACAAAAGCTCAAAAAACATAGACATTTGTGGTTGTAACATGTTAAAGAGTTCAAGGAGCACACATAATTTAACAAGGCACTTTATATGACCTTCATCCGCCAAGCCACTGTTAACCTTTAAGAAGCCCATCCTTTGTTCGCTACCCCCACCCCTCATAAATGCCACAGAATGTAATGGGGGCTTGCTAACTACCTATTGGGTTAGTTTGCTGTTTTACAAGTTAGTCATCCTAATAAAGGAGCTTTCTAAAAAGCCAACAGATGTTTTCTCGTTAATGTGCGACTCAACAACAAGATTGGCCACGGTGTAGAATGACCTGTGTAAACAAACATGCAATCACTGCCATGGATAAAGCAACCCTCAAGGAGATTTCAGTAACAAGCCATGCCGCCATTCCCACCTGAGTGGTGCCTTGTGAACGTTTGGCTGCTGCCCATGGCCTGTCTATGGCAACCAGCCACGAGCTTGGAAAAAAAGAAAAGCAGAAAGAACGCACGCTCACAAAAGCATTACAATGCATGCTGGGTTTCCATGGCAAAATGAAAGCAAAGGAAAACAGGGAAAAAAAAAGTGAGATGTCGACCAATAAAAGCCATTAAAAGCTGGGCGGAGGGCATATCTGTTCACACTGGCAAACGAGAACAAAGTACAGTCTTTCATGATCAGAAACACACATGATAAACTGTCCCTGCTGTGCAGTGTTATTTAAACAGAATCTTGAAGGGTGGGGGGCTATTTTTTTTTAGGGCTGGTGGGGGCAGGGCAGGATCACGAAGAGTGGTGTTTTGAGTGTCCCTTTGCCTTTTATAGCTGCCCACCTCAGTGAGCAGCAAGGGAGAGAAAAGGAGATCTGGGAACTGACATAATGAAGCAGGGAGTGGAGGGGGGGAGTCCATAAAAACACACCAAGACCTTGTTGAGTGAGCAGAGGTTGTTTTGTTAGCTAAACAATAATTAGCCCCAGAGATATGTACATGGATTTTCTATGTTTGGGGTTGATTAAAGAAGAGAGCACCTGGTGGGTTCCTGCTTCTTTTCAGAACCAAATGTATCATTTTGCAGACTGCAAATCAATACAAGAGGCTGTCATGTAAAATACACCAAATCTGAGTGGATAGTGAGTGAGAACAAGTGAGAAGGCGATTCAGCTGTTTTCCTCTGTGCAATCAGGACTGAGAGAAGACAAGCAAGGGGGAGTGTGCACAAGTTTGCAGGTCTGAGAGTGTGAGAAAGCTTTGGAGAGACAGAGGGAGACAGAGGAGAGAGCTTCAGCCTGGCTTTTCTCTGCTGCGTCTGGAGAGAGAGGCGTGTCCACGGACCAGTATAAAGTCCAAAGAGAGCGGCTCGCATTGAGACATTCTCAGAAGACGGTCCTTCGTGTTGCTCACTGACCAGAGGAGGAAACTGTGGAAACTGTGGTGACTCCGTTTTTGATGACCACCTTTGCATTTGGACACTTGTTGACTAGGTATTTTTTGGCGTTTCCTTAAAAGGTGGATGACATTCACCTGAAGAAATCACTTGTATATCTTTCAATCTGAACAAAAAGAATTTTTTTTTAATCACCAGAACATTCTCTAGCTGATAAAAGGCAGGCTCCAGTTTCTGCACTGTGAAATTGAACCAGAGGAACAGAGCGGTAATACAGCCGAGGTATTGTGTCCTTGCAGTCGAAACACTAACCGGCTGACATATCAAAAGATTCCTGGACAAAGTGTTCCTCTAAAACCTTCTGTCTGTCTAAAGTCTGCTGTTAGAGAGAAAAGTCATCAAAAAGCAAGAGAAGGGAGGGGTGAACCTGAGAGGATCCTTGACAAAGGGCAAAGGACTACGTGCAGGTGTCTGAGCTGTCATGGTGCGAGGACATGGCGTGGCTTCAACCTGCTGGGGCCTATGGACATTGGGTGCCCTGTCACTGGCGGCACTGTGTTTATCGGACCAGGCCATCCGCTGTTCAGTGTGCTCCGAAGAGAGGCTGGCCAGTTGCCGTCTGCCCGAGGGTTGCGAAGAAACAGTGCGCGAGCCTGGCTGTGGCTGCTGCCCCACCTGTGCTCTTCCTAAAGGGGCACACTGTGGCGTGTACTCGCCCCGATGTGGCACTGGCCTCCGATGCTACCCACCACGGGGTGTGGAGAGGCCGCTGCACTCCCTGATGCATGGCCAGGGCATCTGTACAGACGAGAGGGAAGTGGAGGAGAACTCAGGTAAGAGCAAAAAGATTTGAGTATGCATCCTTTCTGCCTCTGCCAGGCAGGCTCATGACAGGAAAGATTTTCAGGAAATGTCCAATTACAATCCTTCAGGTCCCAGTTGACCAGGTCAAATTCCTGCTTCTTTGCTCACTTGGCCTTACCTGACCTGGGGAGTGGTTGCGACAAGGTCCTGCGTGTTCACCCTAATCTCAGCTAAGCTGTGAAGCAGAGCATGCTTCCTGTCAGCCAAGCTCACACGGTCCCTCTGCTGTCTCCTGGTTGCTCGCTGTGAAAGGGGCCCCGCTGTGCAGCGCAGGCTTAAGACATGCGAGCGTCTTGGTGTTGGCTGGGGCAGACATTGTGTGTAAGAAGTTATGCTGTACCTGTTTCAATGAAAGAGTGGATTAAAGAGATCCTGCAGGGAGCTGTCAGGCACAGGCAGGGATGTACACCATAGCCGTGGTGTAAATGTAAGTCCATGTGTGTGCCTTTGTAATGGGAGGAGGTAATAAAAGCTGCTGTATGAAATGTCTGTAATGGAGTGAGGCCAGTATGGGGCTATTAGCGCTCTCTGCAATCAGTAATTCACTTGGTGCTCTTTCATGGATATCCCCCTTCCTCCTGTTCCTCCTGCTGCTGCTGCTGCAGATTTCAAACAATTCTTCTCCTTATGTCTCCATCAAGCTCTTCTGGTATTTGGGTTCTATTTTTCTCTCCCTCGACTTCTCTTTGTAATAGTATTTTTCTGAAAATGAAAAAAAAAAAAAAGTCTGCATCTAGTTTTACACAGTTGAAGGAATAATTATTGATGTTTTATAAGCTCAACTTTTTTTTTGGAGAGGACATTTACTATTGGTGTCTTTAAAGGAAAATCCGATCGTTCTAATAATGTTTTTGAAGATATGTGAGCTGTTGCATTTCTTATACTGCAATTGCTCCTGCTGAACTCAAGCTCCCAGATCATTACTGGCCTCTGAGAACACCAGAGAAGTAGATGAGGCTCAGCCAATAGAGAGCTCCCAAGGGGTGCATCCTAACTGCAGCATCTGCTCCCCCTGACCCGATCCACCCCGCCTCCTGTGTGCCCCGACGAGCCTTCGAGCGCATCGCAAACTGCCTCCAGCTCCTTGATGAGGATGAGCTCATCGGCACCTTGGCTGCCAGAGCTGAAATTAGAGCCTTCTGCTCTCTCTGTGCATGACCGGCATAGGTTAGCATGACTACATGTAGTCAGAAAAAAGAAAGGAGCTGATTTTTTGGAGTTTGATTAAAAAATGAAAAAAAAAAAAAAAAAAGCAGCTGAATGCATTTGTCTCAGCATTCATTAGTCCACACCCGAATGTCACTGCTGCCCTTCGATGTTGCGCTGACCATTAAGCTGTTCTGAATATAGGTTGCAACAAACCAATGAGCAGTCATGTCTGTTTTTTTTAGGGGGGGGGGGGGGGGGGGGGTTTGTTCTGGGAATGAAAGCTTTTGGAAACTTTTGTGTTTTGAGTGTTCGGTAATCTGAGTGTTGAGTCTCCACTGCACCCCCCCCCAAATACCCCAAAGAGTCTGTCATAACAAAGAGGTGCAGTTTCCCCATAAACCAAACTGTAAATCAGTTCTACCAAGGCTTCTGAGATTCAGTGAATATGAGGAGAAACAATCAGAAAAAGAGGAAGTGGAGAAAGGCAACTTCATTCACAGGCAGTAGATTTCCTTTGTGGCGCATTCTCTGCACTTATGCATTATTAAACAAGGGGGTGCATCTCCTGAATACATGCCCCACTCCTAGCAACAGTGAACATGCAAGATAAAAATAGAAGAGGGTTTTTAAAAACCAAGAGGATTCATAATAAAAGGAGCTAGGATGCAGCGAGGCACATCTTTGCTGAAAGGATGTTAAGGGTGGATGTAAGAGCCCTGCTTGAAAAAAATGATTTTTAATACAAATTTTTGTGATTTGATTTCAATACTGACAAACTACAACATAAAGCATAAAACATAAATCCTAAGAAGAAAATTTATTCTGTATGATGACTTTTACCATCTCAACAACAGGCGCTCTACTGAATCTCATGTTGAAGTCAAGGACTTCTTAAGTGTTTCTTCCTAGAAACACTCAGTCTTAATACTCAGAATAAATCATCATGCATGTGTTGGCATACATGCCTGCATTCCTGCCGAGAGAACCTGGGTGTCGGGTATTGGGGCACTTCTCTCTTGTGGCAAACACAGATATCGTTTACGAACTGATTCATACCGATGTCAGACTATGAAAAGTCCTACAACTCTAGACCCCAACAGGATTTGACAAATAATGCGATTCATACCGATGTCAGACTATGAAAAGTCCTACAACTCTAGACCCCAACAGGATTTGACAAATAATGCCGTCAGTAATGTTGGACTCCGTTTGGCCACACCGAGTTTGCTGTGACGCACACAGGTCATTATAAAAGCCACACACTAATGTAGATGAGGTTTTTCGGCACTTTCAAACTAGTTGAAAATCGGAACAAAATTTCCATAAATTCTGTTTATTTATAAGGATTTGGTTTACAACAAATACAATGGTAAAGCACAGGAAAAATCTAATCCAACTTAGAGGTCTTCAGTTTCCCGGAATCGCGCTGGCCAATAACACTATTGCACAAGCATTGACAAAGCCTCTACCTCTTTTAAATCTTTTGTATGGAAAACATTTTGGGTACTCGGTAGAAGAGATAAATGTTGAGGTGTATACCAATGCCAATACTTGACCTGTCTTACTGGTACCTTGCTCAATGTTCCAAGTCTGAAATTCTGAGACTGGTCAAACACCACCTGAATAATTCTAAATTGTTGAATATGCACAAAACTTTTCACTTATTTGTGAAAACACACAAAAATTGAATATTTAAATGCTTTGAGAGATATACAGCTCTACTCCAAATCTTTCATGTTTCAGGGTTGTTGCTGGACAACATCGCGTTCCAGCTCCCTCCAAAGATTTTCTTTTGAGTTCATGTCTGGAGACTGGCTAGGTCACTGCAGGACCCTAAAATGTTTCTGACAGAACAACTCTTTAGATGCCCTGCTGTGTTTTGGATCATTGTCAATCTAGAAGACCCAGTCATCATCAAATATGGATGACCTCATGGTCATCCAAATTGCTCACTTGGCCAATGGATGTTACTGCCCAAAACCTCATAACATATTCATCCCGTCCCTTTTCCTGAAAAGCATCCTTAACACATGATGTTTTCACCTCACCTGCACTATTGAATTTTAATTCATGACAGCATAGTGCTACCATGGTAACCTTTTGAGACTGTAGTTTGGACCTTAGTCATGTTAATTGATGCGCCATGAAGTGAGCTCTTGCATGAAACCCCAATCCAAGGAAGATTGACTGTTCTCTTGAGCTTCTTCCATTCTCTACTAATAGGGCCAACAGTTGTTGCTTTCTCACCAATATCTATGTCAAACTGTAGACCTAATCATCCATGCCTTGGTTAGGTCTACAACACAGTCCACAATGTCCCTGGCTCTTTGGTCTTGACCATTGTGGAGAGTTTGCTTCTTTTTTTTTTAAACCCCTTATGTTTTTACACGAGATGAAAAAATAGCACAGCAGACAGTCTGACACTGAAAATAGTATTTAAAGTTTTAACTTTAGAATGGACTCTCTTATATGTTATACAAAATAATATCAAGCTGCATATACTGTACATTTTGTTTGATTAAATTTTATCTTTCTTGGCATTTCATCTTTTTAAAAGTCTTTAAGTTTGCATCAAAGTATGGAACTATGAATTCCTTTTAGGGCATTGAAATTTGAGATTTCTTTTGGCAGATGTTCTTTAGTGTTGTCTATTTGCTTTCTTTGGGCTGTGCAGTACATTTGGACAGCTGGAGCTGTTATGATGGAGACACACCAACATTTCAACTTGTCCTGCCCATGACATTTATACTGCGAGGACAGTTAATCATTGTGGGTCACTACATCATCTACTGATAGTAAAGGAGCATTTATTCCCAATTCCTAAGCATTTTTTTTAACGTGTTTAAAAACAGAATGACTCCTCTTAATATAGGAATGGCAGTATTGTTTATTTCCATGCATTATGTTAGGGAATTCAACTTGAAAGTGGAAACAAAAGGTGCATTCCAAAGTAGTTTAGCCTAATTCAGTGCTGCTGTAGATTTCCTGAGGCGAAAGACACACAATCACCCCAGCTCATTCCTCTAATGTTGTTGGATACCTGACATGAATTCAGATTTGGTTTCAATAGAGAAGAAAAATAAAATTCCTTCCTGAAAACAGAAGAAACCCAGAGTCTCAGAGGACGACGCGGACAATGCTTTGATCCCAAAGTCTTTCACAGAATTAAAGACAATGTTTTTTTTGTTGACGATCCATCTGGAAGAGGTTCTGGCCAGCTCTTTAAACCATATTTTCGAATCTGATCCATACCTGTGTGAGTGTGTTATCCCTGGCTTCTAAATGTTTGGGGCCTCAGGCTGAAGTCTTACACAATTTCTAAAGTCAACAAGAGTATTTCCTTTTCATAAGCAGCTAGAAATGAGTGATGGAACATTTGAAAACAACTTGTTTCTATACACACTCTTCTAAAGTGGCATTTGTTCAATACGCAATCTCTTGAGTACAATATCTATATTCAAAGCAAGGCATGCATTTTAATTTCTACAGATTTGTTGCTTCGTTTTATGTCAAGCTTCCTAAACAATAAGTCTGCATTCATAATAATACTGAGTTTGCTTTGCTTGGATTCACACAAACTAACATAAGGTACTGTTTTGACACGAGTTGGAAGTGGAGCAGAATCAGACATAGCCAAAACTGATTTTCTTGTCTTCTTGATCAAATATTGACATAACTTTGTTTAAAATCATTCCACTGGTAAATGATAGAAAGTAGGCACAGGCATTTCACACGAGCCTTGCTGATAGTTTTGAACAGTGTGTGTACAACTGAATGAGACACCAGCTGATGATTAACAGACTTTTAAGAAGTATTTTGCCTGGAAGCTGAAGGTCTGACATTGATACTCTGGTAGAAGCTGGTGTTGACTGAACAGAAAAGCCTCATGGTTTTGAGCAGGGAAGACTTAAACTTGCTGCCACAGACATTTAAAAGTCTTTTGCTTAGTGTCATAAAGATGCCTGACAAACACTCATTACATTTGTTTCTGTTTAAATGTGCCGATTTCAGTTTACAGACTGTTTATTATAAATAAACCCGATCCCCCGATTTTAGGAAGTAGTTTAGTTGCAATGAAGGGAGTATCTTCATCGCAAGTAAACAATTAGGACAAGGTAACTGCAGCAGTGATTGATCATCTTTGACCTTAAACATGTTGTCTGAATCAATACTTTGACATTTCATCTCTGCTTTTATGGTTTATCTGGCTGGGTAGCAAATGCACCATCATAAATGTCCTAACTGATTTTCATCAAAGTGACTAACATGTTTTGCTTATTACAGATCTTCTGTTTTTATTCAGCACTGCTGGAACTGGCCGTTGACATGGTGCACTGGTGTAATTAGGCATATGGAAAAAATTGCACTAAACTGATAACTTAAGCTCAGAGTTCAGGACTCTCAGTATCTATTTTTATGACTTTTACTAAGATTTGCTACATCTTACACAAAGATATCAAGATCGACATTTTAAAATTGAGTTTATAGCTTGTAATGTCAGTTTTATCTATAAGAGTAAAGCCAAATACAAACATTAACATGCAGATAAATCATCTGAAGTATAAATCCAGCTGCCAGTGGCCTTCAAAAAGCCCCAAATACTGTTTGAGTCCTTTCTGCAGTAGACATCTGACCACACACTGTTACTGTGTCAAGACAAGTGAGTCCATCTGTCGTTAATTATTCACCAAGGGCCCTTCTATTGTGCTTTCAAGTACAACAGGATTGTCTATGACAAAACAATTTCAAAGTATGCGTAAATACTGTATTTAAAACTACATTCTCGACCATTTTCAGGATGTTTTGTTATATTTTTTTTATTCATTGTGAAAATGAAACAATCTGCAGTTAGTTCTACATTTGCCCCTTTTTGAAAAATCTGTTCACTATTGGAGAGAGAAAAAAGTATTAATGAGTAAAGCAACACCAAAAACATACACTGCCATTACTTCAATGGAGATGTCTGTCACAGATGGAAGAAAAAAATGAGCTAAGATCCTGCTCATCATGAAACAGTGACCAAGCTTTTACACGTAACAGGGTTTTTTATGTGATAAACATGCTGATCTTCAGTTCAACTCTAAATCATTTTTAGAGATTTTCTTTTATGTTAAAAGTTAAGATTCTTAGTTTTGCACATGTTTGAGTTCAACGAAAAAAAAAAGAAGAAAAAAAAGAAGGGGTGGAAACACTTCAGCTTGTAAAACCAATGTTCTATTGAAACACAGCAGTGCGTTTCATTGGTGATACAGAGTAACAGTCAATGTTTACCATTAGCACTTGATTTGTTAAGTCTTTTAAATTCATACCACAATTACCTACTTTTTGGGTTAATGGTTAAAATGGGGGGGAAAAAATGGAATTCAGAAATAGAACGCAAAAGTGGAATTTGGGAAAAAATAAAACAGAATTTGGAAAATAAAACGTATATAGGGCCTTAAAATAGTATTTACTTTGACAACCAGTTAAAGTTAAATTTTCTGCAGTTTGTCCTAAGGCTGAACAGTCTTAGGAAAGGCTACAACATGAGGCTTTTGATGAAACTAGGAATGTTGTTATTGGCTATGACTAACTTTAACTCTTCAGATGCTTAGAAGTTCTAATCTATCCAATTGGTTATCAATAGGTATAACATTAGTATACAACACTTTCATTTTGTGAAATGACATAAATGTAAACTGCAATGGTGATTGCAATGTGATTCATCAGGCAGCTCTAATCTGTTCCTCCGATGCAACTCTATCGGAAGAAAATATCCATGTATGAATCTAATAAATAAGTCTCCAGTAGGAGGTTCCTCAGTTTCATGTTTTGCAAGTCCCATGACTCAAATTGAAGCTCGGAACAACTACCAATGCAACGTGGATGTTTTATTAGGTGCTTGGACCAAAATTATGCAAATATAAATTAACATATAAAGAATGTCAAGAGAAATGTAAGTGATATAATAAAGGAGCCAAATTAGTTACAACTGGGTGCACAAGTGGGGTTGTGAATTATTAAAAGGGTGAACTGACCTGGAGTTTTTGTAGACCCTGCAGTCACTGAATTGACCATGATATCATCAGTAAACCAAAATATTCCTGATTCAGATCTGATAAAATTTGTCCGAAACTGAATCACCCAACAGGACAATGATCCAAAACCAAGCAGTAAATCTACAACACAATTTTGAGATTTTTTTTATTAGACCACTTTAAAATTGTGGACTATTTTGTGTTGGTATATTAAATAAAATCCCACTCAAAATGCAATATTTTTTTTTCTTTAACAAGGAACCACAGAAATGAATGTTTTTTCAGGGCTCTGTTTTTTACAATTCCTGCTCACCTGCCACAACCAACACCCTTCAATCTGTCAGCTTAGGCCATAAAATGTTGGAAATATATCAAACATGGCAAAAGGGGGGGTGATCCAAGTGAAACCGCATACAGAAGTAGTGACTTCCTCCATGGAAAACAGCAGGGTAGCAAACAGGACATGCCACCCCTGACCCACTTCTAAATCACTTCGGCTTGCCCTGTGAAAGAGCGTGGAATCGGAGAACTATGGACAAAAAGAAGAGCAAGGGACAAAGTGACGGAAGCAGCTGAAATGCTGTTGCTTCTCGCTGAAGAATGTGCTTAACACCAACAAGACTAAAAATACAAACAGCTGAGAGACACTTTCCATCTCAGACAAGCAATGCTGCAAAAATCTCTGAAAAACCTGGTCATTGTTTAGCTCCTGACTTTTGAACCTTTCCTTCATTGTCTTTTAGGCAACTGCAAACAAGACGTTTGGTAGTGGCCTTAGCCTGATTTAAAATCTGGTTTAGTGATCAGAGCAACAACTTTAAAGTGTTGTAAAGCACTTAAAGTACTTTGATACTAATGCCAATTTGTAAATAAGCCAAAGGGGCAAACCATTTGCACAAAGTTCTTTGAAGTAGAGAAGGGAATAAAAAGATGGCTGACAACAAAGGATTGCAACTTACAAGATACTTTGCTATTCCTCCAGTCACGTTCACTGATTGGTGCCCTCTTATGACAGAGCGAATGCCCTCTATCAACCTCCATTTGGAACAAAGCGATGTTGCTGAGGAGTTCTTGAGGACGAAGAGCAAGGAGGGCATTTCCTCAGGAAGCAGCTGGGTGCCTTCAGGCCCAGAGAGCTGCAGAATTATAGGCATACAAAGGTGAAAGTGTGCTAACCACAATGCAGAGAGGATGGAAGAAAGGAGGTGGCATCGTTTTAAAATACCTCTGAGCTTGGTCATAACCCAGTAGCTGAAGGGTACCAAGGTCGGTGCTGAAGAGGAGAGCCCAATTACCAAGGCTCCTTCGATACGGTTAACCAGGCGTATTGTTAGCAGGGATTTCTCCACTTTCAACTGTAGGAGATCTACCACATCTTGCTAAAATATCGACACCTTTTTAACTTTATCACATTTCTTAACTTTACAACCACTTCTTTTAATGTACTGTATTTAAATTATTAATTAAAATAATAATTATAATAAGTGCAGGGGTTGGGGACTATATTATTGGTAGGCCAACAAATGTAGAATGTAAAAAAATAAATGGTACATGGTTTTCAGAATTTCTTACCAATAAAATTTGAACAGAGGAACTGAATTTGCAATAATTTGTAACTAAATCCTCTCCATATCTCCATGCCTATGTCTTTAGCAGTGGACAGACAGGAGGAGATCATCCCTGAACACCCGAACAACAGCAATATCCGGTGCAGTCCGCAGGACAAGCGCTGCATACAGAAGACCATGGCACGACACCCTCTGAAAACCACAAATCTGAGAAGCAACAGCGCCAGAGAGGAGACCAAGCCAGTGCTGGTGAGTGAAACGATCACCTAACGGCAAACAGAAAAATATAAACCACCTGTGCTACAGCTCATTCGTAAGCCCCAGCAGATATTTTACATCAGGATTCAATTGGTCCTGGTTCACATTCTTAAAAAAAAAAAAAAAAGATTCCTATTAAGTACCTTTTGCTCACTAATTATTAGAATAATGGGAAAAAAAGTAAACAAATTATCCCTCCATTGAACTGTTGTTAAAGTAAAGCAGAAAGCTCAGCTTTTCACAAGTTGATGTTTGAAGTATTATTTTAGCTGGAGATGCATCCTTTGCTACAAATGATGAAGCGTACACTAAAGGAATGGAATATCATTCAATTTAAAATGATTATTTTATTAAATAGAGGAATTTAATTTTTTAATTGCATTTTAATGATTTATTTGCATTCTATTATTGTATAAAATTAGCGTAAGTGGTTAAATGAAAAGTCTGTCGAATGTGGCAATAATTCTTATACAATTAATTGTCAGACTAGTCAATAAAATAACCACTTACTGAAATAATTGTTAGCTGCAACTCTAGACTTTTGCATCAATGTGCAGTTTGTTCAGTTTATCTGGCAAAGGAATGGTCATACCACTGTAATTGCTCAATGGCAGGCACGTGTCTTAATGCCTTTATCTAGATAACATATGACATATCTTGTGGATGGTCAGCAGGTTTAAAGACACCTGACAAGGAATTATGACCCACCCATCTTTACAGAAACCCAGTAGGTTTCTTAGCTGCCAATTGGTTAACTTGAAGCATTCCCTTCTTAACTGGAGACTGCCTAGATCACAGTAAACGACCCTAATGTGATTCTTCTTAAGCCACTCCTTTGGCCTGATGGCAAATAGGCCATTATAATGCAGGGGGCCCCATGCATAGCTCACTTTCAGTGTCCTGCCTGAAGGGAGAACGCTTTGCTTCAAATTTTAACAATGGCCCCTTGCTGTGGTGAAGTCATCCTGTACCTTGGCAAAAAAAACAGCCTTACAGCATAATACTCCTGGGAGATGTTGCTCTTTGGATCATACTCTGCATTTTTTATTTTTTTTCCACCAAAGACATGTGTCGGGCTGATGCCAAAGGTCTCATCTGACCACATCACTTTCTCCTAAATCACACCGACAATAGGAACCTAAAACACACAGTACGGTGCTGACACACTTAAATAAATTATGCAAAGTGACTGTGACTTACCAATATTCTTGGTAACTGTGGTTCCACTTGTGCTGAGATTGTTAACACACTCCTCCTTTGCAATTGTAGACTGATCCATCACCTTGGTATTGATCCTCTTCAATCCAAGATCTTTTACAGAGTCAAACCAATGGTCGCAAAGTTTTTATGCTTTCCAAATTCCATGTACATAAAATGCATGCGTTATCTCTCGCATGCTTTGATACAACTTTGATCTTGACTGTCATGGTGGAGAGACGTGGATGGAAGAAATTATGATTTTGTGGCACGCACACTTTATGCGTGCTACGAGTTGAGATCCGGGGTTTTGGTAATCATCCCATGACCAATATGCAAGTAATTCAGACTGAGCTGTAGGGTATTAAATGCTTATTTCACTCAAAAACAGGGTAACTTTGAAGCCATGTAAAATTTGACTTACATTCTGACTATCTCCAAAATGAGAGAGGTTATTTCTTGAGAGTGAGCAAACTTACAAATCAGGAGGGAGTTGAATGTTTATTTCCCCACTGTGTAATAGAGAACAACTCCTAGACTAAATTATGGTTAATTCAATAGAGTTCTTTTCACCTGACTTTGAAAAACAAATTTGAATACATTTGGCCTCTATCTGAGTAATGGTCATTTTAACATTGGAAATGTTTTAGGAAAAACTAAGTCTACCGGTTTTAAAATACTTGTTTGCAACCTACATAACGCAATGTTGCAAACCAACAACTGGTCTCAAACACTGGCCCCAGAGGGCCAGTTTCCTGGCAATTTTAGACATTTCTCTGCTACAACACACCCAAATCAAATAACTACTCCATTAGCTGGACTCTTAATCTTGAATGCATGCCGAGGAGGTAATTTATCCATTTCACTCAAGTTCAGTGGATGTTCATTGACGCTTGAGAATCCTACTCTTGACATGACCTACTAAAAACTTATTCTAAGCATTTAATTTATGTACTTATTGTGGAGAACATTATAGCTTTTTGGCATTCTGTGCTTTATAGAGAAACGCTGAAATTTGATATTAGCTGGCTAATTAGCAGAGCTATTTTTGCTCGCTTAGCTTGTCAGAACGCTGGTTAAAACACGCTGCTCTAAACTTTTAGCATGCAAAGTTTCTTTCAGAAGAACTTTGATTACCTTCATTACAATAATTGGTGGCGCTCCTCCGCTTTGCATCCCACGTTCCAACAAACCACCAGACTCTTATTCTTCCTCTTTAAAGTTTTACTGGCGGTTGGCAAACCAACTGAAGGGGCATTTACTGCCACCTACCGGACTGGAGTGTAGTTGGCAATGACATCAAAAGTGCAACGGCACAAGTAAGGGAGGGGCAAATAGGGACAAGTGTTGCCAAATTGGGCGAGTTTCTCCCCAATTGGGCTTCTTTTGAACACGTTGGGCTGGGAAAAGGACAGCTTTTGGTAGGTTAGGGTTATTATTTATATTTGGGCTGTTTTTCACAGCATTTGACTGGTTTTTAAAAAGCATCCATAGAAAATTAAATCAAAATAGTTATCACCGAGTGGCAGAAAAGTAAAAAACTTCAACATTTTAATGACATGCCATATTCTTACTCTCATTTTATTAATTAATTTATTTTTGAAATTATATGAGATAATAAAGTGTCACTGGAATTGTTTTGGCCCATGTCCATTGTAACCTGAGTTTGAGAATTAGACTTGGACTTGCCTCTCTAAGACTTGAGACTTGGCCTAGATTTGTGACCATCTCTTTCACAATCTACAGTCTACTAGCTCAGCAACAAGAGTTTATGTGCTAAACTGAGCAGCCTGCTCTATAACCTCTTAAAACCCTTTGGAGCTTTATGAAACTGAAAATTGGGGGGGAGGGAAGTAGACCCTGATCTGTGAAGGAGATAATTTTCTGACTGAAGAAAGATCCAAACAATCAAAGAGTTTTGTTAAAACAGGAGCTGACATGTAGAGATTGACCTTTTGATATGCAGCTGGGAACAGTTTTTAAATTAGCACAGAAAAGTAAAACCTCAAAAAGCATTCAGCTGCAAATAATTATTTGTATTTTTCATTTTTAGACATCCACTAGGAGTTGCAACACATTACATGTTTTAAATTGTGACTTTACTCAACTTTGCAACTTTCATAGCACTAATCCTTTGTATTAAGTTTTTGTGTGTGTGTGTGTGTGTGTGTGTGTGTGTGTGTGTGTGTGTGTGTGTGTGTGTGTGTGTGTGTGTGTGTGTGTGTGTGTGTGTGTGTGTGTGTGTGTGTGTGTGTTTGTGTGTCATTATTGAGTGTGTACAAAAAAACAACTGCACAACTGATATCAGGGTGTTCCATAAAAGTCTCTGGAAATACTTGTTTCTCCTAAAGGCGCCCTGCCGTGCTGAGCTGCAAAGAGCTCTGGACAGATTGGCATCCAACAGCCGCACCCATGATGACCTCTTCACTATTCCCATCCCCAACTGTGACAAGAATGGAGATTTCCACCCAAAACAGGTCTGTGACTTGGAGAGCAAACTTAGTATGAGCTTTCTGGAATCCTCCTCTGGAACCACTGAGCAGACTGCTCTTTTGGCCATGTCTGCTGGTGAACTGTGAATCCTTAATGTTATGCCAAATTAAATGAAAAAGCAAATCTTTAAACTTCAAATGGCTCTATTCAGATCGCATCAGCATTCTGTGGGCCAGAACACAAAACACGACGGCAGACGATGACATACTATCTTACAAGTTCAAGATCAACAAAAGAGTCTCCAAACAGACTGTCGCAGTGAAGCCAAAACCTTGTTTTTTCAAGCTGGCGTGGAAAGTGATTTACGTTCAGAAATTAAGATGTCATGTGTAAGGCAATTTGCCCGAAACCGTTGAACAGCCATCACTCTATTATTGTGATGGATGCAATTAGGCTTTGAATGCAGCAGCTGCTTTTCTTTTCTTTTTTTTTTATTTGCCTGCCTTTGCAAGACTGCGCAAACATGCAGATAAGAGCGAGGGAATCAGAGAATAAAAAATAAAAAAACTGAGATAAGGCCGCTTTAAGATGCAGACTCAGACTGTGTGATAAAAAGAAAGCTCTGCTGAGGCACCAGCCATCAAATGTCTGAGTTATGCTGATTGTGTAACGTGGTTAAAGTATCTCAGTCTGCTCAGTTTCTCAGGCATCTGTTTACTGTTTAACTAAAACTGCACTGTGATAATACCCAAAGGGAAGCAAAGCACAGGTCATTAAGGACAACTGGGACCAATTTTAAGCCAGCGCTGCTCTGAGATTTTTAACTGGTGGTGTTGGAGCCTATGTAAAAACTGAAATCATCCTGTTAAAAAGGTCCAAACACACGCAAAATCTGAACAGCTGAAAGCTCACATGGGGAACGTGGGAGTTTGAACCTGATAATCTAATTACGCCAAATGCCATTTACTGTTTGTTTAGTGCCACTTTAATTGTTGTAAATTAGTTTAACATATAATTTTGATCTCTTTAAGAGATTTGGTATTGGAGTAGTTGTTAGGTGCTACTGCTTTGCCTAAATGTATTTTCCACCATTTTAGAGACTACTGGTCACGAAAAGCAAAGAGTCAAAAGAGCAAAGAGCTGCTGTTTATTTGCTCATCTTGTACATACAGAACAATGTCTGCATTCCTCCACAGCTATGTTCACGTCAAACTCGCACACACACGTAGGTCACATATTTCAGCTATTTTCCATTTGGACTTCCTTTGTACTTTAAAATTATTATTATTATTATTATTATTATTATTATTATTATTATTATTATTATTATTATTATTATTATTATTATTATTATTATTTAGCTAAAAATACACAGAGGAAAAAAAAACATTCAAACTATCATTTCTGACAGGGTCACTTTAACATATAACATATCCCAGAAGCTTATTTGGATTTTATCAGTTTTTTTTTTTTTTTAACTTTTCTCTTTCACTCATTTTGTGTTCAGTTTTTCTACTTATAATTTTTTTCAGAGAGATGTTTGATGGTAAAATCACAAGAAAACACAAAAATATACTAGCCAATATTTACTAGTTCATATTGCTGATATGAGTCCTGTTGGTTGCCTGTCTCGAAGATGGCAAAATTAAATGTAAACCCATTCCCAGATTCCAGTTGGTGAAAAAATAATACTTGGGGAAAAAAAACATACATGTGGTATCACTACTACATACATCTAGTTCAATCACTCCTACAGGACTGAGGAGCAAAGTCCTCTAGTGTCAAGAATGTGGCATACTATTGGACAGCTGAGGCTTGGCTCACGTTGGCTCATCAGTATGACACTGACTCCAACTAGACCAGAAAATCAACTACAGAATTGTTTGGGTGTTGGAATGGCCCAGTCAAATCCCAGAGTTTAACCTGACCGAAATTCTGTGGAGATATCTTAAGCTCTACAGAAACTGCAAGTCTTGATAAACTGAATAAATGCTGTGAAGTGGTGTATGTTGTTACACCAAAGTAATGTGAGATACTCATACAGTCAGACAAAGTAGTGCAATCTTTTGAACTGCATTTCTGTGAATAATCCCTTCATATTTACATCCATCCACAGTGCCATCCCGCACGTGACGGCCATCGGGGAAAGTGCTGGTGTGTGGATCCCAAGACAGGCATGAGGCTGCCAGGGCCCCTGGAGCTGCGGGGGGATCTGGACTGCCACCAGTTAATGACTGCGACCCTAAGGGACTGAGGGGGGCAGAAAAGGGACAGTTTGGGTTTGGTGAACCAGCTGAATTTACTGGTGCTTTTAGTAGAACCATATGACTAAAGGACTTTATACTTCAGCCGAGCTCTACCAAAGGCAAACAGTTGTGGAGTTTGTGCAAAGAAAAGGAAACCATTAAATTGAATTATTTTACTATTATGTTTCTGTATGTGAGAGTAAGTGATTTGAGTCTTTTGAGCACTTGTCTTGTTTTGTTCCTACCATGTGAAATTAAGACAGATTGTCTTTAAACGTGTGCGCTTTAAAGTATCAGGTGGTAGAAAAACAAAACACACTTCTTCAGAAAGGGGCTGTACATGTGATTTATGTAAGAGAAGACGCTAACCTTTTCTGTGTAATCCTCTTAAAAGTGGCAAAAAGCATTTAGTCCACTGTAGTATAGCTGATGAAAAACAGAAACTGATCATGTTTTCTTCTTAGTGTAGCACCAGATTGGTTGGAATTACTGAATCAGGACCATCCAGAAATATTTAGTTTGAAAGATACAGCTTATGCAGCAATTATTATTTTTTGCATCTCATATTCTCTATGTAGAATAAAGCACAATGGAAAGACAAAAATAAAAAACTTAACTGAATGACAGCATTAAAGTAGCAAAGATTTATGGGATGGGAACAACAGATTCTCTGAAATGAGATGAAAGGGCTGCAAAAAACTGCAAAACCCTTGTGAACTAAATAAATAAAAAGCCATAGCCTTTCACATCAAGTGCACCAAAGTGAAAATCGAAATTAAATGAGAAAGTCTGTATCTCTGCGATCCCAGGACAGATTTTATTTATTATCCGGCAGTGAATTCCCCTGTCATATTTTCTGACGAACATCTTTAGCACAAAAAGCATTGGCAGTGTTGCTTTACTAACAGCTCTGTACGCTGCTGATAGGATAATCTTCTTTCTCCAGCTGGTGCTAAAAGATGCCAGTATGACCCTTGTGTTTGTATGGATATGCTTTGGCTTACAGGATTTCTCCCCAGCAGACTGCTTGGCAGAATTAAATGGTGCTATATTCTGACTGTGCCAAAATATGAAGCAAAGATGGTTTCTACAGTTTTTTTTTGGCCTTTTTTAGCATTCAAGAAAAAGTGAGAAGAAAGTATTGGCATATATGAGGGGCAACCTTATGTGTTCAGCTTTCTGCTTTAGCTATTCACAAATATTTTATTTTTCTTTGAAATGATGAAAATCCAGTATCCAGCTTTGCACTATAGTTGCCGCTGTTACATTTTAACTAGATAGTGTTCTGGAAAAGGCAGAAAATTTTTGTTAAATAAAACAGCATTGTGCAATGAGCTTTGGATGACTTCTAGCTAACAAATCAAGTGTTTTAGTCTGGTGTTGCTTCAAATGTACCACAAATATCCCAAAGCAAACAAAGAAATGTTCTTTTAGGTTCCCTCTTAAGTATTATGATATTCAACAGAGCATAATGTTACAGAAGGTAACTAGTAGCAGTAGCGAATAGCATGCTATTTGCATAGGCGTACCAGTGGGCATTCAAAGGAGCGTACTGGATTTAAGCAAACTTTTTAATGTTCTGGACAGTTGGGTTTGAATGTTCATCGGGAGATAGTTAATAGTGACTCAAGAAAAATATTTCTGTTGTTAGGTTCATGTTTTGTGTAGAGGGCAAAACGCACCAAAGTTTAAATAAAAAGTGAGACTGTGAAGAATTTATTGACACTAGCCAAACATGGCCTTCTTGTGTGGATAATAGTAATATCAAAGATCAATTGCTGTTAGCACAAATTCAAAGGGTGAGATCAGATTTTTGCTGTTGTTTACCATTTTGCCACTTTAATATTTCATATTTCACAATTTTGTTTACCTGACAAAGGAGCCAATAGAAGTTTCCTACCAACCGTATGCCGTGTTATAGCTGCCTTGAGGACATTTTGTACCCACCTTGGACTACAAAAGATTTAAAGTAGTTTAAAGACACTTGTATGTGACAAAAAAATTAAATATACCAGCAGGAGATCTTCTGGTTAGAGCTGAGATTCTGGTTAGAGCTGAGATAGGACTTCACAATATCAAGAAAACATGACTTTGCAATATTATTGCAGAGTATTGCAGTGACAGCATTAACTCCAAGTAACCCACTCGCTACTCTCTTCTCCGTTATCAGAATCTCCCTATTACCATGTCTTTATTAAGTGTTAAGTGAAAGCAGACAATTGAACAAGATGGCACATGATTCAGAAACAATGACATACCTTCTCATTGTATCAAAGTAATTATTTCCAGTAATTAATTATTTGAATATTGCACACTTACGTGATACCAGACTGATGATTGTGACTCAATGTGTTGTGCAACGTTGTGAGGAGCCATGTATTTGCATTAGACTGGAAATTTAAAACCCTTTTGAAATGTTAAAGAATGCAAATTCATAACAGTGAGTTAATGAAAAAAAATCTCCTCTCTTATTTATTAGGAAAACAATTATGACTTTGGAGTCTATGATGTAAATATAGAAGTTTACACATTAAACTCCAAAACCTGGTATGGGCTGGCCCATTCCTCACTAATTTTGGCCCTTTTACCTATTGTATTTAAAAGAACAATTTACATAATAACAAAAAATATGATAAAAGAATAATAAAATATTCATTACTATAAATTGACTTTATTTTAAAACAAATTTCAAACTACAATGTTGTCTTGTTGAGTAGAAGGGTTATCTATGGCAAATTTTAAATTCTTTTATGTGCTCATCATAAGTATTAAATATCAGCAAATTAATTCACTTCTTCAAGGATCTGGTAAATTAGTAACCTCTCATAGAAGAATGTATTTTATGTGATTAAAGGTTTAAGTTATATTAATAAAAAATGGAAACATTTCCTAAGTCTATTTCTAAATAGCTGTTCGATGAAGACAGTGTTGGAGAATTAATCTCTTTTCAGAGAGTAAGATAACCTTAGAGTTATTTTAAAGACCAAACAAGATTTCCTACATATATCAATGAGCCACACAGACAGATAAAAGAATGTTTTACCTGAATCTATCTTAATGCCACTAAAGACTCAACGCTAAACATGTTCAAAAACATTTCTTTGATTTTATAATCACATTTTCATCATTTAAAAAAGTCTTATTTTTCATTTTAAATGCCTTTTGAGTGCATAAAATAGTTACTTGATAGTAAGCTGCTTAATCTAAGACTTTGCAGTTTTGAACTGTTTCTGGAGAATAGATTATTTTTTGTTTGCATCTGATATTATCTGTTTACGTGTAGATTATTAATGTTTGCATGCATAAAAAACAAGCCAGAAACAGATGAGGTCTTTTTTTTTTATCTAGAAGAGAATTGTTGTGCTCACATGTTTGAGTGAACAGAGAATTAAAATATAGAGTTGAAATTAATGATGTTTACCTGAAACTAAAATGTACTCATTGTAATGTATCAATTAAAATACAATAGAAACTACGCTGTAGCTGTGTAATTCTTAGTGATAGAAGTAATATCAACAGTACTAGACAACTGTAACATAAAAAAAAACATTTATGTAGGTATGTTGACCTATACAGGAGGTGATGTTGATTGACTGGTATTTTATAAGCTTTCCAACAGCTTGTGTAATCTAGACAGGTGAAAAGAAAATGTACATATTTTTTTTCCTGCACATTGTTTCAATCAATATAAGCTAACCTCTGTAAATAAAGATAATCCAGAAGAAGTTTGAGATTCTGATTTGTTGGACTAACACTTTAGGGGAACCACAAAAATCCCTACAACAATTTACAGATACAAATTCAATAAAAACATATGTTAAAGTTTGATATTGCTCAAATGTAAATAAAATATGTATACTTGTTGTGTACAGGAACATTTTTTTTTTCAATGGTTCAAAAGTACCACTTCTTTTTGTAACATTATGGAAAATCAAATGAAATCATGTGCGATGCCAGGAAGAGAATTATGGACGTTCACATGTCTGGTTCTCTGGTACAATTTCAAGATGCCTGAAGGTTCAATGTTCATCTATCTAAACAATGAAATGCAAGTATAAAAAAAACATGTTTGATTGATTGCACCATATAAACGGTCAGCCATCGTATCATTTAGGACTAGATATTAAACATATTTTTGGCGCAGAATGATCGTTTACCAAAACAAAAAGCTGTCCAAGCCACCCCCAGGCATGTGTGGAAAACTAATCGACCTTATAGTTGGTTCACCATCAAGCTTTTGAAATAAGTGCTTAACATGGATATGGAGAATTTTTGACCCTCCCCCATTGCTGACTTTCTCAGAGACTGTGTTATTTTAATGTCAGATTAAGTCCAAACACTTAATTTTGTCCACTCCACAGAATATGGTCTTAATGAATGTGAGATTGGCATTAGGGTTATTTTTGTTGCCAATGGTTTTTGCCTTAGAACATTTATTAAATGCTTCCCTCCACTAAACCATGACCATAACTGATTCAAATCAGGTCCACATTGGTTTAAATGTTGTGAGGTTTTCTGTGTCCTCCCAGATGAGTCAGTGATGAGCTTCTGACACACCACTGGGAAGGTTCACCACTGTTTGAAGTTTTCTTTATTTGTGGATAATTACTCCCACTGTGGTTCACTGGAGTCCCAATGCCTTAGAAATTTATCTTTAACCCATTCCAGAACAGGCAAAAGTCAATGGCTTTGCTTTTCTTCTGTTTCATTTAGTCTGGGTGTTGATTTTTGAAACCTTTCAGATAACTTCCTGTTGTCAAGCAGGTTCAACTTAAGTGATTTTTTGATTTTACAAGTAAGGGAGTAATCCTATCACACCTGAGTCTGACAGAAATGGATCTAAAACCTGCAGAACCTGCAGGAAAGTAGATCTTGGGGACTAGGATTGGAGACCCTTTACCTAAACTGACAAGCTAGCAAAGCAGAGAATTAATCATAGAAGCAGCCAAAACGTCCCTGGTAACTCTAGAGGAGCTAAGTTGGTGGATGATTTTCAGTGCAAACTTTCAGATATCATTGATTACATTGCCCCCACTAAAGTAAAGGTTGTGACTGGTAGGAAGAAATCTCCATGGAGAAATGCACAAATAGTTCAATCTGCAAGACAACTCTGCCGCAGGGCCGAACGGAAATGGTGTAAAGGTCAACTGCACGTTTATTGTGACATCTACAAGGAAAGACTACGTAACTATCACACAACACTAAAACATGCAAGAGAGGCTTTCTTTGCAGATGTCATAAACAAAAACATTAACAATGCTCGAGCTTCATTTGCCACTGTTGACAGGCTCACAAATCCTCCGATGACGTTGCCACCTGAACTTCAATCTATTGCCGCCTGCAACAAGTTCTCCAGCTTCTTTTCAGAGAAAATTCAAAAGATCAGAGGATTAATCTGCACATCCACTCCAAAGACAGTACCAATGCTGTGCCCAAACAAAACAAATGCAGGAAAAATGACCCAATTTCAACTACTAAATTATAAAACCCTAGAAGAAATTATAAGTCAATTAAGCTCCAGTTCCTGCTGTCTGGATGTTCTACCCACACATTTCTTTAAGAAAGTCCTGCCTGTTGTTGCTAATGATCTGATCCAAATAGTAAACTCATCGCTCTCTTCAGGTGTTTTCCCCCAGGCTTTGAAAACAGCAGTTATCAAACCACTGATAAAAAAGAACAATCTGGACAAATCACTACTGCAGAATTACAGGCCGATCTCCAACCTCCCATTCGTCAGCAAAATTATTGAAAAAGCTGTTTTTAAACAATTAAATAACTTCCTAACAATAACAAACTGCTTTGACTCCTTCCAGTCTGGTTTTCGTGCTCACCACAGCACGGAGACGGCCCTTTTAAAAGTGTTCAATAACATCCATATAAATATGGACTGTGGGAGAACCACAGTGCTGGTTCTGTTGGACCTCAGTGCAGCTTTCGACACTGTTGACCACGACATTTTACTGAATCGACTGGAGAGTTGGGTCGGACTCTCCGGTCCAGTGCTCAACTGGTTTGAATCTTACATAAAGAACAGGGATTTCTTTGTTTCAATCGGAAACTTCTCATCAGAGAGGTCAAAGGTCACATGTGGGGTACCCCAAGGTTCAATCCTAGGACCCCTTCTTTTCAATATTTATATGCTCCTACTGGCTAAGGTTATAACAGGACATAGGATTAGCTACCACAATTATGCGGATGATACACAGCTCTACATCACGATGTCACCAGGTGACTCTGAACCCATCCAATCACTGAATAGATGCTTAGAACAGATCAATGTGTGGATGTGCCAAAACTTTCTCCAGCTGAACAGAAACAAAACTGAAGTTATTATCTTTGGACCTAAAGATGAGCGAACCCGAATCAACGCACAGCTTCAGTTATTACAACTAAAAACCAACGATCAGGCCCGAAGCCTGGGAGTAGTGATGGACTCTGACCTGAACCTTCAGAACCACATTAAGACAGTCATAAAGTCGGCCTTCTATCACCTGAAGAACATCTCCAGGATTAGAGGACTTATGTCTCAGCGAGATCTAGAGAAACTCATCCATGCGTTTATCTTTAGCCACATTGATTACTGCAACAGCGTCTTCACAGGACTGACTAACAAATCAATCAAACAGCTGCAGCTGATCCAGAACGCTGCTGCTCGCGTTCTCACTAAAACCAGGAAGATAGAGCACATAACACCAGTTTTAAAGTCCCTACACTGGCTCCCTGTAGCTCAGAAAATAGACTTTAAAATACTGTTGTTAGTTTATAAATCACTGAACGGTTTAGCATCACAATACCTTAAAGATCTGTTATTGTTATACCAACCGTCTAGACCCCTGAGATCTTCTGGTTCTGGTCTGCTCTGCATCCTCAGAACCAGAACCAAACGAGGAGAAACAGCATTCAGCTTCTATGCACCATAGATTTGGAACAGACTTCCAGAAAATTGTAAAACAGCTGAAACACTGGGTGCCTTTAAATCTCAACTTAAAACCCACCTGTTTAGAGTTGCTTATGGCTAAATTAGGGTTAGAGTGCGGGTTTTGATGTCTTCTATGTTTTTATGTCTTTAATGTTTTTAATTTCTTTTTATTTCTTTTCTACGTTTTAATGATGTAAAGCCCCCCCAGAAAACGTCCTAGTTAAACGACGTTTAACTAAAGTTCTACGGGGTTTAGAGTCCCAGTTGACGGAGTTTCAAGTAAAAACCTAGAGGTTATAGTCCTTGTCAAACGGTGTTTTTGACTAAAGTCCCTGAGGGTTAGAATCCCAATTAAACGGCGTTTAACTGAAGTCCTAAAGGGGTGCGGGTTTTAATGTTTTTATTTATTTTTAAAATCTCTTTCTCTTTCTCACTGTTTATTTAATGTTACATGCTGTTTTTATTTTAATTATGTAAAGCACTTTGAAATGCCTTGCTGCTGAAATGTGCTATACAAATAAAATTTGATTGATTGATTGATTGATTGATTGATTGATTGATTGATTGATTGATTGATTGATTGATTGATTGATTGATTGATTGATTGATTGATTGATTGATTGATTGATTGATTGATTGATTGATTGATTGATTGATTGATTGATTGATTGATTGATTGATTGATTGATACATAAATCCACAGCTCAGGTGGAACAATTTGTGAACAAGACAATTATTAGTTGTCCACAAAACAAATCTGGCATTTTTGAGAAAGTGGCAAGAAAGAAGTAAAACGTCATGATGACTACACCATCTCAACACACTGAAGATCAGAGAGAGAAGGGCAAAGTTCAAACCACCTCTTCTATCAATCATAATAACGAGGGATCATATGCTCAACTCCAACATCTTTCTGCCCAGTTTTCTAACGAAGCGGCCAAACAGATTTAAAGAGCAGAGGCAAAAGCAACGGAGGTCGATTAGTAGCTGATGTCATCTGGGACATGTAACCGTGGGAATATTATCTATGCTGCCTGGATTTTGAGCTGTTATCTTCTCATGATAGTGATAAGACTGTCGTTATACAGCAGTAGTCTTCCGTCAGAGGCCTCTTCAGGATTGTTGCAAGACTGACTGATCATTCTTGCCCACAGCAACAGCGTCTACAACAATACTTTGGAGATCCTTAGAAGATATGATTTGCAACAAGATTTAGTTTCTCATGTGGATAAATACAATATTTTTTAATTAAATTAAATTAAATTAAATTAAATTAAATTAAATTAAATTAAATTAAATTAAATTAAATTAAATTAAATTAAATTAAAGACAGAGATTCTATTATATCTTAAAGGTTAGATATGTGATGTAAAAAAATAAATATATTTCAAAATGTTCACATGTGAACTGTTAGAGAAGTCAAAGGGGCACTCCTCATTTTTGATGTCTAAATTAACATGAAGCAGATATAAGATCCTGTGCCAAAAAGAAACAGAAAAAAACCCTTTTGAATAAAAGCTTCCAGGTGTCAAATAGTAGGGTCTGTTCCTGCATGCACGTCTCAGGCATCTAATGTTATGATAAGCAACATGTGGAAGAGTTCGCTTACTTTTTTCACATCAGCGATAAAAAACGGTTAAGCTTTTGTCTCTTGATCAAAAGTGAGAGAAAGCATTTCCAGAGAACTTCTGAACTTTTTAAAATTTTATAAAGGCAAGCATAAAAGAAGAATCATTACCAGAGATGGGTGGAGTACCAATAGTTATACTCGAGCAGGAGAATAATTTTTGCTTCAACATACTTAAAACATAACTAGTTACTACACTTCTGATTGTTTCGTCGTCTTACATATTCTTTCTTCCTGTCTTGATAACCTTGGTTCACCCCGAATCCAATGTGAAAGTCAATTAAACAGACAGGCTGCTGATACTGCTCAAGGCAGCAATGGAAGGAAGAGCTCTCTAAAGACACCTGACAATAATCTGAGGGTAGCAGCTTCTAAAAATATCACTCCACCATCCACTACCAGAGTAAACTTTCAAGTCTGCTTAGTTCCACTGCCTGAGTCTATTTTGGAGAGCTCTATGGGCTTAAGAACCGGGCCTGAAACTGCTTTGGGGCAACATCTCCATCGGGCTGGTTCAAAATGTCACAGCCCCAGTTCTGCCCCTGGGCATCCACAATCCCACAGCTGAGCCCAGGAGGCCCATTATGAGAGCTAGTGTGCTTAGCTTATAGGAAGCATGTGATCTCCTCCCCCACCTCCAGATGTACTTCGCTGCAGGTGTTTGACAGTATACTGTACAAGGGCCGGACATTCCTACTGTGGATTTAGCCGCCTGCCTTTTGCATGCAGTTCTCTGAGCACCACACCTGGAGAGAAAAAGCACATCAGCATCATTAGGGTGCAGGTCAAGCAGAATTAAAAGGAGCTCTTGTAGGCGTGCAGAGTAAACAGAAAGAAACGGGGTCATAATGAACACAGTCAATTAAAAGACCCCAAACAAATGCTATTCAGGTTGAACGGACGGAGATATAGGCTAAATCCTGCGGGCTTAGGACTGTTATTTTAAGGCAACACACAACTACAACTGTTGACCTGGGCAGCTCTCACACAATGCGAACAAGAATGCAAAGTATTTCAGTTGTAGCAACAAGGGAGCAGCAAATAGGTCTCAAAAGCTTATGGCCTGTGAAGCATCCATAATGTCATGCCTAATATGCTGACACAAGTAATTGTGTTCAGGTGCATCTCAGTAAGAGAGAACATCAATGAATAGTTCATTCAGAAATTCGCCTCAAAAAGGGAAACTTATACAGTATACAAATTAATTCTGAACAGTGTGAAATGTTTAAAGGGTTATTTCTTATGTTCTTACAATTGTGGCTCGATTGACATCAGATATTTAGCTTGTAAAAAACATTAAGTAAGCATCGCATTAGAACAATTAAAAAAAGCCTCAATCAAGAAATGTTATGTCATGGCCATTTTATAGCTTACACAATCATGGCGAAGACTGCTGACTGGACAATTTTCCAGCAGACAGTGTGAGTCATGGAAAACCTTCCATAGAGAGGAGGGCAAGTCACAAAGGGATATTGCTAAAGAAGTGAGCTGTTGAGAGAGTATTTTATCAAAGGACACTAATGGAAAATTTGGTGGAATCAAAATGTGGTAGAAAAACTTGCACAATCAACAGGGACAGGCAAGAAATGTAAAACAAAGGTCAGTCGAACTGCAGCTGGAGGCACAGTTTCGAGAGTCACCACACAGACGCATGGGAGCATCAAGCTCATTTAACTGGGGCAATTGGCTGCAGATAATCAGAGCAGTCCAATAAACCGCTGAATAAAATTTCCTTATAATGTTGACACAGTCAAAAACCTAAAGACTTAGATATGCTTCAAAATTTAAAAAGTCACTCTGTTTGGGAGAATACTATTAAGGGAAGACTCAAGAACTATGCAGAGTATCCAACTATGTTTGGATACTTTTAAACCACGTTAGTTTTTTTCAATTGCTTTGTTTGCTTCTTTCAATTTCAACTTATTTATTTAAAGCAAATAAGCAAGCACAATATTCCCATGATAAATCATGGTGGAGGCAGTATGATGTCAGGAGGATGGGAATTTGGTCAAGACTTTATTTATATGGTGTCCCAGAAGTATCCAGGACATTGGCTATTATACCAGCTTTCCTTGGGTTAAACCAAACCTGAACCAGATCATGTCAGAAGCGTCTTACCTGAGCTAAAGAGAACAAGGAAGGGGCTTTTTGCAAATCAAGAAAGAATGCAGAGGCAGAAAAGTCAAGCTGCTTAAGAACGAAATGGTAGTCAGCTGTGTTTTATCAAGTTCTAAGTTAGCAAAGGAGTCAATTATACGCAACTTCATACTGCAGACAAGCTGAATGGAGATGGTGATTCAATTTTCCAGCAGGTGTTGGCGACCTGCCCACACTCCCAAAAACACCAATATCTGATTTAATTGTCGTTTTATAATGGACCAATAAAAAAAATCCTGACATAACCTCCATAGAGATACAATGGAGTCAGGTCAAAGGAACGTGAGCACTGAACCCAACAACAGAGACAGAAGTGGTCACTATTAAAGCAAAATGGGCGTCCTTGCAAACTGTTATTAAGAATCTCACAATTCAATTCAGTTCTTTGGGTCACAATTTTATTCAATATCGATCTGATTCAATACTGATTTCCGTGTTTCCGGTATTGATCTGGAAAGAAATTAATTGCAATGCCAAGATGAATTTATATTGCAAAACTGCATTAATGCAGTAAATTGTGCCAAAGGGCCCTGGACCTGCTAATTATGAAGTTTAGTGTACATGTTAGCAGGTTGACATAACTGTTCTAAAGTCTTTTCTTCATTAAACTTTAATTATAATTGTTAGAAAGCATGATTGCAAGGTTTTCATTAGCTGTAATACTACTGCAACAGACTATTTACAAGAAATTTCAAAAGATTAAAAATATAAATGAACTTTCTCAGTGACTTTCAATGTATTCAGATACACTTGTACATGAATATGGTTGTTGCACATCATGGTTTTCTAAACAGAAATCACAAGACAAGTAGTCTAACAAACAAGCTATTGATACATTCCTTAATGTTTTGACTGAAAGGCTATGTCCAAGAAGAAAATATGTCTATTTGCAGTTACATTAAAGAGAGTGAGCTGCAATACTATGAGTTTAGGGCGATTGCCATAATCGTCGAGCCGAGGCACGGGTGTTCTCACGAGAGAGCTAGGGAGGGGGTGCATTCTGGAGGATTCTGCAGCAATCATAGGAGAGGACCCCGTTTCATTCGTTTATTGTGGGGGATGTTTTCTTTCCCTTCTCAGCTAGATGGTTAGCCCCCTCCGTGAAACCCACAACATAGTGGTGGGGGGCTGAAGGTTGTAGTGGTGAGTTGTCCGGCTGTCATTGCAGCAAGCTGGCATTTTTTTTTTTTTTGCCTCCACTTGAATCTGAGTTAGTTTACGTGTCCGTGGACGGTTCGACTTGACGCTGCATGCTGTTACCGTGTCTGGAGGTGTCCTTTTCTTTTCATTGAGGTGGCTAACCTATTAGCTAGTTATCGCTAATGTTAGCTGATTAGCTTCATTAAACGTGGCACAATTATAATCACAATAAATCCAAAGTATACATAATAAAGCAGCCCCTCAATGGACATGTAGTCAGCGTTTGTTTTTGAGTAGCGAACTAGAAATTCCTTCATTAGCTGTTGTCGGTTACTGGCTAACGTTAGCGTGATAGCTAACTCCCAGCTAGTCCGTTTTTGAGAACAATGAAAACCAGTCAACATTACACTGTTTCACAATAGCAAGCATTCCAATACATTCACAATTTAAACATTTAAGTCCGAGACGATGCTACGCTGTCAGCAACGCTGATTCACTATCACAGGGGCGTAGCGTTTCTTTTGACGGATTAGGAGGTGGGGGATCCGAAATTTGGGATGGGGGAGATGGTCAGCCCAAAACCAATTAATCATCACCGTTTCAAGTTCTATAAATTTAATGAACGCTAAATGAATTTAATAGGTTCTAAATCAGTTGTGGGCTTTTGCTTGTATTTTTTTAGGTGACATTTAGAACCTATTAAATATAAAAAGTCACCCAACACAACATCTTGTATTTTTTTTGTATGTCTAGAGTCATAAAATGTACTTAAAAAGGATATTAGGACACATTCATTATGTTTCCGACAGAAATGTGTTTAAACATGAGATACTGAATTACCTAAACTCAGACTCAGACCTGATTATACCAATATCGCTTATTCTGATTTCTCTTAAGAAAACAAAAAAAAAAAAAACGTGTAATTAAATAAGACATAAAAAAGAGCATTCAAAAGCTTTTATGGCCTAGAACGACCATTATATTCGGGACATCGTGCTGCATATGTGTTAGTAGCAGCTGTAAAACAATGCTTTACTAATATTATGAGCAAACTTGAACAGACCATTTCAGAAATAATCAAACATTGTGAATCTGGTGTGCTAAAAAAACAAAAAAAATCAGTTTTAGTAGGAATATTCCCTGGAGAATGTGGCTCAGGGATACCTAAGTCCAGCTACCATTCTGCAACTTTTGTTGCATCCCTTCTCCAATAGGCTTGAATTTTTTCATTAATGACATTCTGATAACACCAGTAAAGAAAAGCTTTACTCATAGTGGAAAGAGGAAGGAATTTATTGTATTGACTGGATTAAAGTCAGAACACGGTAGCTTAAATCATTATTTAAAAGTAACAGGAAAACCGAAACTTTTTGTGTGATTGTGGTTTACCTGAGACAGTACAGGATATTTTGATAAAGTGTAAAAAAGAAGAAAACATGCCAATGAGGGCATTCAACCATTGATTCGTGTATGTTGCAGAAGGGATGCATCTAAAGGCTGCAGGCTAGTAGCTCTTGTTGGTAACATATTTGTCCCAACCTGGCATTGCTTTGTCTGAAATTGCATAAAGAAAGAGAAAGAAAAAGCACGTGCTAAGAAGCTGAAATTTATAGTAATGTCTGTGTCTTCATAACCCAGTATGAATGTAACTGTTTTGTGCTTTTTTAAATTTTTTATAAACATCTATCACTATCTTATGTCACATCATCTGTACAATATAAATTGTTGTCATGATGTCAAACTTGCGCATTTCAGATTCAATGACTGGAATTGACTGAAACCACCGTCTCGCTGCAAAAATGTCTAGTAAGTAATTAGAAATAATTGTAACTGATAGGGACCACCTTTACGAGACAATAAGGAGTCACTAAAGTGTCCCAATTATTGAGCCTTTCCTGGTTTTTATGTATGTTTTAATTCACAACAGAGAGACCATCCTATGCCCCCCCGCCGCCTCCTGCCCCAACGACTGTAAGTATGCAGGTTGCTCTAACTAATATGAGTACCACATGGTAAAGTTACATCTTTAAACAGACGCACTAATGATAAACATCTTCTCATGGCAATTATGTTCCTTGTAGCATTAATGAAAGTTTGTTTTGCATCTTTTCTACTTACTTAACCCCCCAAACCACCATAAAATCGCTTCTTACATTTCTTTTTTTTATGTAATGGGCTGTTTTCTTTTGTGTTAAATCCTCCCACTGGCTGTGTTATGTCATTTCTCATTCATATTTATGTCTTATTTGTTTCCATCAGCAAATGCCCAACACACCCGGGTTTGTGGGGTACAACCCATACAGTCATCTGGCCTACAACAACTACAGACTGGGAGGGAGCCAAAGCAGCAACAGTCGGGCAACGGTATGAATATGAGCCAAGTGAAAACATTGTGACTCGGTACTTTAATCAGTTGGAAAGCTCATACCTGTCATCAGTTATTTTCCATTGAAACTTTGATTAGTAATTAAACCAAAGAATGCAGAAGACTTTACAAACATCATTAGAATGTCAGCATTTTGGTTTTGTTCTGATCCAATGAGAAGGAAAGATTTTTGTTTTTACACATCTGCTTAAAAGTAAAATGCTGCCAGGCAATTCGTGTGAGGTGTCTGCCTTATTTCATTTCTGAGACTGAACTGGAAATATGCGTCATTCCACAGTCAAACCTGCAGTAAAACAGTCCATCTGTGTCCATTCAGATCCCACCTTCCTTTCTAATTCTGCATTTCTGACAGCCATCTTAAATAACCCATGCCTTCAGTGTTGCCATGGCAGTGCAGACTTGCTGCTCAACATGGCTCTAGCTGCTGAGCAATAATTTAGTCGCTGCATGCAAGCGGTGGTTGGCTGACTCTGATAATGGCATTATGTCTCGCTATGGGCTAATCTCAGCTTAAATGAGATTTTTTTTAATTTTTTTTATTTTTATTTCTCATAAGCAGCCCAGTTCCCTGATTTCTGCACAACCTTCAACTGTTAAAGATGTGCATGTCTTCTAAAAGTGCTCTGAGGTGACTTTGTTGTGAATTATAAGAAAACTTAATTCAACAGATTAAGTGATGTTCACTACAGTTTTAACAAAATCCCATCAATATTCATGGCCTAGTATAAAATTATTTTGCATATACTATGGTACCTCAGTTTAGGCACAAACAAAATTGTTTGAAATTATAACAAAGGAAAGCAACAGTTAAATCCTGCTAAAATAATCTAACATATTAATTATTGCAAGTAGAGTAATGTTTTTTTAAAAAATTTATTTATTTGTTGTTTTCATATGAATACATAAACTTGAAAATAACTGGATTTGTGTTGCTTGTAAAGGAAGGAAATTGGCAAATTTATTCCAGGCAGCTGATGGATAGTGTGCAGCAACCAGTGAAAATATAGGTCTTAGACATCTCATTGTAATTGAATTAGTATGACGGAATATTTTAGCAGTTTTCTAAACTAGTAACCAGCCCATGTATAAAGAGGATGCATCTGGGAATGATTATCATTTCATATTATAATGTTTCTTCTAATGAAATTCTTACTAATTCTTCTTTCTGAAATGATAAACGAAATGACAAAGGCATCAAATATGTGAAAAGATCCAATCATCACAACCAGATTCATTGACCTTGCAGCTCAAACTCTACATCAAAAAAGCAAATTTGCAGTGACGTTTTAATATTTTGAAGCAAATTCAACAGACAGTCAAAAACGATTGTAGCGTGAAAGATCTTTGAGTGGTTAGGTCTTTAGTGTCCTCGTCTGTCGGAGATGCCGCTGCACTTTTTCAATAAATACACGAGGCGAAACTCACAGCAGAGGTCATGTCGGGGCACTTTTCCAGACATTTTCTCACCAAAAATGACACTATTTTCTGAGCTCTAAATTAAATATGACACGCCTGGGTGAAAATACTGCAGCAATTCAGCACAGCAGCTCAATTTCTAATGACAAATTTTCACTTTTTAAAGCCTCTTTTGTATCGAGAGACTCTGGAGATCTCCCATCTAGCCGTTGTTCTATCAGAGAGGATACACCTTCCAAGTCTTAGAACCTGTAAGAAAATAGTTTCCTGGAGCTGTTTTTCTCAAAAGTTGTTACCTTTCCACCTAAATTTCAGCAAGCTCCTCCTTACATTTGATCTAAATTTCAACTAAATACAGATGGTGCAGATTTCTCTGCGAGGTTCATCCTGGTTGTGAATCACACTCTGAGTTGGCCAACGTGAAACAACAACATGCCGGTGTCAAGGTTTGACTGTCAAAATGACATTGCTCTTTCTGCGTCACATGTGGGTTTAATAAGCCCGCGCCTCACACTCGCTCCATTCTTCTCTGTTTGAAGTTTCTGCAGGATAATTTAAAAAATGTTGTGACATTTCATATTTTCAGCAACAATAGGAGAATCATCAAAGCTTCAGAGGATAATTGTCCGGGCTGTTATTCACAAATGGTCAAAAAACGATTAAATGTTTTTGTCAGGGTATAAATCCAGGGGTTTCTACACAGTCTGGAAAAGTTTGGAAGTTGATTTAACGTATTCCAGGTCTCTTTTTAAACATGGCAAAAGTGTAGTCGCCTCGTTACAGCCAGCTGATCAGCAGTAGGTAGCAGAGGGGGGCATTATAGTGCATTACAAATCTGGAAAAACCTCTGATCACTGGCATTCTGTTCAGAGATACAAGTCATGTTTGAACACTTCATCTCATTGCGCAAAAAGCTTGAATAATTCAAAATCGCTCTTTGTTTCTGTTTTACAAGAATTCCTCTGGAATAAACATCCCAAAGCCCCCAAAACCACCTGACAAGCCACTGATGCCCTACATGAGATACAGTCGGAAGGTGTGTACACTCTTTAAAATCGCTATTTTTGTTTTTTTTAAATCATCATTTTGTGTGCTACTGACAGGCTCGTTTCATTTTCTTTAGATATGCTGTAAACTCAGTTAGATGCACATTTGTTTCAGATGTTTAAAGTTGTTAAGCAAGGTAAGATGTGAAGCCAGAGATTTAGGTAGGAGTGTCAACATCCTAGTGGGATTTATCCGCTTTGGATCTGGAACTTAAAGCACACGGCCTCCTCTGGTTTGTGACCTCTCTGCAAAGAGATAACCACCTATCGCCCCTCCAACCCAACCCAACCCCACACCCATGTCTGGTTCTCATCACCAGGTTTGGGATCAAGTAAAAGCCTCCAATCCTGATCTGAAGCTATGGGAAATTGGGAAGATAATCGGTGGAATGTGGAGGGACCTCACTGATGAGGAGAAACAGGATTATTTGAATGACTACGAAGCAGAGAAGGTTGGTTGTTTTACAGAGGGGTGTGTTTGGGGTTGGTGGGTGACAAGTAGCTGTGTCCCCGAAGGTTGTGGGTCACCCCAGACGTCGCTCCTTCTTTCTACCAGACATGAGTAAAACCTCTTTTCTTGTTTATTCTTTGCTGATTGAAACAACCAACCACATGTTGAGTCTGCTTGCTTTTTGTTTTTTTGCTTTTTCCGGTGTCATTCCTGTCATCTTTTCCGCTGTAGATTGAGTATAACGAGAGCATGAAGGCCTATCACAACTCACCAGCGTACCTGGCCTATGTCAACGCAAAAAGCCGGGCCGAGGCCGCTCTGGAGGAGGAGAGTCGCCAGAGGCAGTCCAGACTGGACAAGGGCGAGCCTTATATGAGCATCCAGCCAGCAGAGGATCCAGACGGTAAGGCCACTCAGTTAAATGCTTTGTTTCCCGAGGTTTGGGGCACGGTGACAGAGCTGTAATTATTGCAGCCCGACCACACAGATTTACAAGCCTCCACTCCCTGAAAGTCTCTTTCTCCCCTCCTACGCTGCTACATCCATCCTCAGTTTATGTAATTCTACCTTTGAAATGAAATGTTTTTTCCTTCAAGTTGCAAATGAAGACAAATTTTGTTTTAGTTGTGCACCAGCGTTTACATTCTTGAGATCGGTTTAGACATGATTACCAAATTTACATTCTTTTGTCTGTTGTCATAAAGTCTGATACACACACACGCTCACACACACACACACACACACACACACACACACACACACACACATAGATTTAGACAGCATAAGACATTTGAGTTACACCCACCTCCAGGAAATGATGCTTGTCTGGGGTCGGGCTGGGTTACAGTAGAAGTTAATGATGTGCAGGAAAACTACAGATAAAACAGCTGCTATTTAGAAACACCCCAGACCATAAAAAAAAGTTAAAGCCGACATCCCAGCGGGTCACGTACAGAACAAGCTGCACGTATGGCAATAATTAAATAAGGTTTAGCTCTCCGGGTGGCAACATAGTGACAGATTATGTTTTATTAATAAAACCCTTTATGATAATCCGCTCCTAATCTCTTTCCATAAACAACTTCTCTCTCTCTCCCTCTCTCTTTTTTTTTTACTTTAACCATCAAAACAGGTTGTAACTTTTTCAAAAGCTCATACGGGCAGTCAGGTAAATTGTTGTTTTGTAGCTTTGTCTTGGGTGTAATTTGATCATTAATCTCAGACATTTAAATGTTTCTGTTTTTACTAACACCTTGAACGCTTCCAGCAGACTGAGGTGGGGAAAAAACGAGGACACGATGAGGGATGAGGTTGAGTGAGTTTCCCACGCATTATTGAGACGTACCTCGGCTGAATTTGTGAACCAGAGAGAAGCTTAATTCCCACACGATACCTTTAGAACCTGTCACCCCTCTTGAATGCTTCCTGTTGCGGCGGGAGAGCTCCTATATGTGCTCTTTGAAGTTTTCATCTTGGCATGTGCGACTCATTTCTACTTTGTTGTTGTCAGAGCTTCACAGTTGCACAGTTGTTGCACAGCAGCAGCAACAACACTGGGCGGTTACCAGCGAACCAAACAAAGCTACAACACAGTGCGTAATTAAGGCCTTCAAAATCCAAAGCAATCAACACATCGGTAATTTAATGTGATGATGCAAGTGCTCAGCCGTGTTGTAACATTTATATACATGCAGAGTACTCTTCAGATAAGTGTCATTAAATTGGAAATCTGTTAGAAGGTTGTTAAAATACCAACGGTTACCATAATGTAGTGTTTCACCTGAAGGGGTCTGAAAAGGTTTTCAACGTCACAAATGTAATCATTTTAAAGTGTCACAAATCTGAGGATTTTTCACGATTGGTTTAAAGTACATTCGCTGCTTTTTCATCTTTGACATTATTTTTGCTAGTCTTGACAAATGCAGTGAAAAGCTTTCCTTTGTTGTGTCATTTGTCTCTCAGAATGGATATTTTATGCTTCACGTTGCATCAAAACATGACGTATAGAAGCAATAAACCCCAGATGTTCAGTCTTTTCCCCCTGAAACCCAGAGAGAAAATTCTGGTCCTGAAACGAACTTTCTGACTTGTAATTGCATGTTCAGTGTATGTTAAGAGGTTTGGCTTGAAAACAAGGTTTCATAATTAGTCAGAGCAATTGCCAAAAACTATTAGAAAGCTTACTGTGTACCGGGAAGGGCAGTAAAGTGAGCTACAAACGCATTTGACTCACGAGACAAAGCTAAAAAAAAAATCTATTTAAGTTGTTTAATGTGTATTTAGATTAAAGATGTAATTAGGTCAGCGAGTTATTAGGGATTTTTTTTTTCATAAATAATCATGTGCCTTAATTGTTCAGACTGCTAGCTTGTGATCTGAGGACAATTTTGGGATAAGGAACAGCTGCTGATAAATTAAAACTACAGAGTGTATCTTAAACATTTGTCTCCACACAGTGACCCGTAATAAACTCCTAATCCTACTCCAGCAACAATAATAGGTAATTTCCCTTTAAAGTATTTTTATATAACAGCATATATATTTATTGGGATGCCCAGTGATCGTTCAGAAACCTTACGTTTTTCTTGCAGTAGCAAAATCTCACATCAAACAACATAAGAAGAAAACTATATAGGGCTTAAAAGATTTATATTGTAAAATCTGCCACTGAGAAATATTTTGTTTTGTTAAAATCCCTCTTCTTCCATAATGAATGCCAAAAATAATTTCTATAACATAATCGTCTAATTTTTTAAAGCTCATCAGAGTGGTAATGAGCTGTTAGTCATTTCCATGGAGGATAATGAAACAAATGATAAATATTGTATATGAAAAAGCAACTTATACCCATCGTGAAGCATAGTAGAGGATGTGTGATGCCATGAGTTGTTTTTATCAAACAGCGTCTTTGGGAACGTTGATAGACTGACTACAAGGCGTCATCAGCTCTTGAAGTAGCAGGACATTTGAAAGAAAATCTGATGGGATCTACTAATAAACTGCAAATGGGTCGTTATCGGGTCTTCCAGCCCGGTATCGATTTAAAACGTATGGCTCAATAACACAGAAATCATTTAAACTCCAAAATCAACCGTCTTCCATTTCCAACTAGCGTTCTAAATCCTATTAAAACCTTGTGGAAGAAAGCTAGAAGGAAGATAACATAAAAGAAGACTTTGGACTATCTTTAGCACATTACTGAGTTAATATGCTCCAATTAAAAGTTTGGGATTTTTACATTTTTTTTTAGCATTTTAATGTGGGATTTTGCTACTGCAGTTAAGGGCAATTTATTTTCAGGGTTTCCCTCCCCCCCCCCACATCGTGGGAATTGTAGAAGACCGTGTTCTCAGCTAAAATGCTACAAATACCGCGCTACATCCTGCCTTCCGTTTGGACACAGCAGCTCTAGCATCATCTGTAGTGGACCCTCAGTAATTTCCTGATCGACCTGCATTTCCTGCAGCAGCCCGGTGTGTTTGTTGTCTCCAGACTACGACGACGGCTTTTCCGTGAAACACACAGCTGCTGCTCGTTTCCAGCGCAACCACCGCCTGATCAGCGAGATCCTGAGCGAGAGCGTCGTCCCAGACGTGCGGTCCGTCGTCACCACCGCCCGCATGCAGGTGCTCAAACGCCAGGTCCAGTCGCTAATGGTGCATCAGGTGAGACCAAAAAACCACGGCGTCGCATTACTCTGGGCTCTGTGCGACAGCTTTGCTTTCATTGACTCATTATTTTATTAACTGTGGCGCCTGGATGTCCTGCTTCGCAGAGAAAATTGGAGGCAGAGTTGCTACAGATTGAAGACCGCCACCAGGACAAGAAAAGAAAATTCATTGAAGCCACAGAGTCGTTCAACAATGAGCTCAAAAGGGTATGGCATCTTTTACATTAAATCAGGTCATTGCTTACCTGCACGCGAGCTTCAGTTTGCATGCCGCATGCAGCTTGGGCCCTGCGCCAGTCTCAGTCTGTCCTGCAGCCCACAGCTGGGGCTAACTCCATCCACATGTCCTCATAATGCTGTTGCTGTCATTTATTATTTGAGGGCCCTATATTAGTCTTGAATGCAGCATTTGACTTTTACAACAGGTGGCGCCATTTATCCTATAAAGAGCTCCTTGAGGACACAACGTGCAGCAACACATGTTTTAGTTATCCAAATTAAACTTTCATTGATCTCGTTGTAAACAGTTTCTTTGTGCAGAGTGTCCACATGCAATAGCAAACACGTTTCTCATTCATGTTTTTTTTTTTTTTGTCCAGTTGTGCTGCATGAAGGTGGAAGTGGACATGGAGAAGATCTCTGCGGAGATCGCTGCAGCGGAAGAGGTGGCACGTAAGCGGATGGCGGAACGCGAGAAGGACGGGGGGGACCGAGTGGCGAGAGAGGCGCCCACCTGCGTCTTGGCAGAGGAGGAAAAACATGTTTGTGCTACACATGGCAAAAAGTCCCAGCCGAACTCTCACAGTGAAAGCAGCAAGGAAGGAGAGGACGCAGAGTCGAATGCTGCAGATCCACCAGGTGAGCAGCGATGGCTTTTGTGGTGGGGTGCGCAGCCTTTATGCAACTTTGTGAGTGATTCATGGACGACCCAGTTGAGATGGTGCCACCACAATACCAAACTGACTCATTCAGGATGGAGTACCTGCAAACAAGGAGTCTTATGTTTTCATTTCCATTCAACACATGGTTGAATACAACACTCCCTAGCAGGACGAAAGACACACAGTGCCTTGCAAAAAGGTGCCTTCAATTTCAGGTTTTGTCACATCGCAACCACAAACTGCAGTGCATTTTATTGGGATTTGACGCAACAGATCAACACAAAGTGGTGTGAAGTGCAAACTCAATACCTTAAATATTCAATACCCTTATATCAATATCGATTGGAAGTTACTTTTGCAGTTTCTCTTTAGCAGCTTTGCACATGTAGGGACTGAAATCGTCTTAGTTCAAAGTGTCTTCTTAGCTCTGGCTGTATGCTTACGGACATTGTCCTGTTGGAGATTGAACCTCGTCTCAAGTTTTAAGTCTTGAACTGCTTTTGTCCTCAGATGACCAAAACCATCCACACAGGATGATGCTGTCACGGTGATAGTAGTGTGTTCATGGTGACATCAAGTATTGGGTTTCTTTCACACGTTGCATACAGACCAAAAAGGTATATTTTGATATCATCTGACCCTGATCACATTCTGTCATGCGTTTGTGGTTTCATCATGTTTGGAGAGCTTGGTTAAAAATGGTTACGATTCTGTTGCCGTCTTGACCGCTCCACTGGTTAATGCTTTGTTTCAGGGCTGCAATTAATGATTATTTTAATTATTGATTAATCTGTTGATTATTCTGACAATAAATTGACTAATTTAATTTAAAAAAAAAGGCACATTCTGCAGATTTTTTAATCAAGACTTTTGGTAACACTTTATTTGAAGGGGTGTGCATAAGACTGACATGACATTGTCATAAACATAACACCTGTCATTAACATGAAGAAGTCTATGAATATTTATGACAGTTGTCATGAAGTGTCATTCGGTAAATAATGACACTTTTAATGCAAAGTTGCTCTAAAAGTCCATTAAATGTGCCAACTTTGCATTACAATATTAGCTGTACAATGAAAGAAATAACGAATTCAATTCCCTTTGTACGTTTGATTAGGATGCAGCTGCAGCTTAAAAACACCTCTAAAATCAACATGTGAACAGCTTGTTAATTATTTTTTGGATTAACCGATTAATGACTGGATAGCAAAAAGTGCTTTTAAAATACTGATTAGGTAGGTTTAATTCATTTTATTTTTCTAATGCAGTGAAGCAAAAAGCTTCAGAGGAGATGGAGGCCCATGCAGGCAGCGAGGAGGGAGCGTCAGAGGACAAGGAGAGCGTCCCCGAGGGAGCCATGGAGGAGGGAACCAGCGACAGCAACACAGGCTCGGAGACCACCTCCGCACAGACAGAAGACGCCACGACCAGCGAGCCATCAGAGGGACCCGGCAAGGCGAGGGCAGCCCACTGAGCTCAGCGGCAAACATGGTGGAAACCCGCGTGGCTGCCACTCCATCTGCTTGACTCTCTGATTACAGAAATTGCACAATCTCATGTTTGTTGTCAAAGTGTAAAAGCAGCCATTCAGACGGGCTGATTGCTTAACAAGCCTGAGACTGCAGTTGAGGTTACAAACCTGAAACTTGCAGACACACAGTGAATACAATAATCATAATCATAAAAAATAAATAAATAAATCTGCACTCTAAGTCGACAAAGCAATGACCTTGTCTAAAATCAATGGCTGCTACAATTTGCCACAAAAGCCCACGTGAAGGCACTATATTTTCGGCTTCTTTGGAAGAGTGCACACAAAGCCCTTCATCAGCACATACTGAAACATATCTCTAGCACTATGTCTGGCAGACAAACAAAACTGCTCAGTGTTACGTTTAACTTTGTTCTTTGTGTTGTAATGCCATTGTTGCTTTTATTGTTTTGCATGTTGCAGGTCAAAAAAATAAATAAATAAAAAATGTTGTTGAAGAGTGGAGCTAAGTGACCATCTCCTAGGCAGGAGAATATTTGTTTACTCTCTGTATCAGTATTACAGTAACGGTATTGTCTCAGGAGTTTGTAGTCATTTAGTAGTAGTTACTCTTTAATTTATTATCAACATTTTTATTATTCTTGTGCATTGGGTGCTCTAGGTCCAGCTCGTCTTTAAGTATATCTCGTCTGATCATTGATGCTGTACAATGCTAAAGTGTTCTAAAGTCTGCTGGCTGCCAATCAAATCAAAAGCAGTATGCTTAGAACATGTGTTGTTTGGATCAGTATTGCGGTTTTTAGCAGGAATCTTTTACATGTCCAGTTAATGTGTACATGGTGTAACGAGGTTTGCTTAAACGTGAATTTTCATGTTGTAAAACGGTTAGGACACTCATTATTAACATGCAGTCTTAAGATGAATTTCATTTTTGCATATTTATACAAATAAACTTTTCTACCCTGAAATACAGCTGTCTCTTTGTTTTGGAAAACATGCCTGAATATTAGTAATATATATTTAAAATACAAGTTGGCTCCTCGGGTGCATCTGTCTCAGTAAATTGAAATATCAAAAAGTTTATTTATTCCAACGATGCATTTCTTTCAACCGAGGCCTTTTCCCTGTTTTTTTTTTTTTCATGAAAAACACTTCTTAGTCATTTTGTCAACATATTCTCCCTCCTGAGCTGTGGATCTCTGCAGCTCCTCAGGAGTTACCACAGTGCTCTTAGCTGCTCCTCTGGGTCAATTTCTCATTGGCTGGCTTTTCGCTTTAGGCTGATCGTCATGCATTGGTTGGCTGGTTTGCAGGTGTTCCCTACATTTTAGAGTGGTGCTCTATGAGACGTCCTAAGCTTCCAGTTCTACACCCCTCATTTACAAACTAACCCTGCTTTACATTTTTCCACAACTTTCTGTCTCGCCTCTCTGTCGTGCTACTTGGTCTTCATGATGCTGGTTGTCCGCCATTGTTTTCAGAAGCTCCTGTGTCCTCTGATGCTCCTCTGTTGAGTACACCCTCCCCACTCTGTGCACCAGATGGAGTCAGAAAAGCGATTCTGATTGATGGGCGAGGCAGACAACCATCAATCAAATGCAGGTAAGACAGAACACTGCTAAGGTGCGCGTGTCTATGTTCTTCCTGCTACATGTCGGCTTTGTGGGTGGCCCCCTCGTGTTCTTGATTTGCTCATTTGAGATCATTAGTGCCATTTTACAACCAGTGACTGGGATTTTAATTGGTTTTTGGGTGCTACACCTGCCGTGTTTTTAGTGTTGTTGCTCTGCTGACGTTTTTCATTGCAGCTGGAGTTTATTGCGGTTCCCGCCTGCTAATCGCTCCCTCCTTGGGTCGGCTGCGTCTCCGCTCCTGAGTAAGCTACCAACTATTTAGATCCTAATTTTAATCTTACCTGAACCCCCAATTAATGGGGCTCTCGCTATGGTGTGGGCCCGTTGGTGTGGACTCTGTCTTGTCTTTTTTTTTCTCCCATTTTCTTTTCTTTATTGACAATAAAGGGGTTTACAAAATAGCAAAAACAAATAAGTAACAAAACAGACAAGACAATGATGCCAGGGAGCACCCTGGCATCATTGTCTTGTCTGTTTTGTTACTTATTTGTTTTTGCTATGTAACAACATAGGAAGCACAAACAAAATTAAAAGCAAATATATAAATAAAAAGTTAACTCAGAAAGATGTTAAAGTGAGAGCACATAATCATGGACAGTGCCAGGGCCGTGCAGAGATCACTGAAGGGGCAGGTGCTCAAAAAAAAAAAAAAAAGGGCACATCTAACCGCATTCTAGGACAGAATATTAACAAAGCCACTCAGCTTTCAGAGTTTAATAAACAATGATAAATTACAAAATTATGAGATATACAATCAAAGCTAAGGAAAATCTCCATATAGAGCATAACACTATGCCTATGTAAGACATTTTATTAGTAATTTTTTTCTGCAGGTCTATTTTGTTATAGGAAAGTATTTTAATATTCAAACCCGCAATTTAGCAAGATATGTAAATCAGAGCTAGACCAGACATATTTTGTCTTTACAGAATTACACTATTAAAAATATAAACAAGGGTACAATGCAACCAGAGCTGCCTGTTTGCTCCAGTGGAGATGAAGATGGTCCATTCAGGAAAGCAGAGCTGCATCAAACTTTATAGTGGAGCTGCAGAAAAAAGAAAAAAAAAAAAAATGTAATTGTTAATGCATTTTACCATTAGAAAGGCCTACTGAGTTTTGCTTAAAAAACTTTTTTCTCACATGGCGTCTTGAACAGGGCTCAAAATCGCAACAAAAGATTTCTGATGTGTGCAAATAAAAGTTTATGTTTGGCAAATAACTTTTTAAGTTCACGAGACAAAAATGAGTTATTTAATTTAGAAAAAAGTTATTTAAACAAAACATTTTGTTTTTAAAAAAGAAATCATTACAATTCCAAAAGTTTTGATTACAATTTTATTTTACTTAACTGAGGTAAATATTTTTTTCAATGAATAATTGGGAAAAAAAATAAATAACATCATACTCTGTGAACCAGACCCTAAACTTACTTAAAGTCTGGATTGAGTTTTTTCCCTTCATTAATGACACACTTTTATTACATACATTATATCATGGTAATTCACGGTGAGTTATTTTTAATTCTAAATGAATATCCTTGTTGGACTTTTATTTAAGTGCTATTTTCCTTCAAGATACATTTACCTAACGCTAGAATAAATGCAATGTACGTTATGCAGCAAAGGAAATTAGAAGGTCGGACATATATCCATTATGGAGATGATCGGTTTTGGACGGGCGATGTGCCCTTATTGATTAAGCAATACTGAAGAATGACTGATATCATTAACGATACAGGGGAGAAGCTTTTTAGTTATCTTGTTTTGCTAGCAAACTCGTTAGCTAGCAGCTAATAGCACATCAATAACAGCCTAAAAATAGATAAAAATAGTGAATCAATAGATAAGAACAATTTTTCCTCACCTGGCTGTCTCCTCCCGCTCAGCCAGGAGCGGAAGGAAAAAACATGTTACATGTTTTTTTTTGTAACATGTACAAAAAAAAAAACAACAAAAAAAAAACAAACAAATAATTTTAGTACATGTTATGTGTCAGAAGAGGGCTTAGAAAATAATAATACAAAATAAATAAATAAAATAAAATAAAAAAATAAAACATTTGACCAAAAGGGCACTTGGGGGCAAGGAGCAAAAGGGGCAGGTGCTCAAGCACCCCCAGACCCCTCTCTGCACGTGCCTGGACAGTGCCATCAGCAACTCTGATTGGACTGACCCTGCTGTAAAGGGGTGTAGAACTGAACATGAACTTTCCAGTTCTGCACCCCTGATTTTTTGTATTTGCTTTGTTTGTATTATTGAACTTACTAATCTGTTTTCCTTTATTTCGGTTTGATTATTAATTTGCTCTTTTTATTGCATGTTTGGTATTTCTTTTGTCTGACATTGTCTTCCTCACACCTTTCCTTTTCTTCTCAGGGACCAAGTAGTATCTTAAGCCATGGTTAGGGCATACATACTACTCATTAAAACATAAGGGGATTCTATTTTAAGGAATTGTTAAAATATATATTGTGTAGTGCTCAGTTTGTCTTCGTGAGCAATTATGAACCTCAATTTATTGGGTACAAACACCTCCCAACTGACGTTGCACTTTTGTTGCCGCAAAACATGCCTCAATCCACACCCATCCCCCACCACATGTATACTATTGCACGAGGTGTTACTACTCATACTCTGCATTTGGGTTTCTTCAGTTTTAGTGTACAAGGATTGAACATTTCAACTTTGAACGCCACTTGAACTTGCTTTCACTAAATGTAAGAAAAACAAAAACAGAAGGAAGGCATTTATAACGGTTTTAAACCAAGTGCCAACAGAGCAAAAATAAGTGGAGTGAAAATCCTGTAGGCAAAGCCGTCAAACAAAGATATATCTGAAAGTCACCAGTCAAAGGGGGTAACTTAATTTCACAGCATTACCAGCTCTTGGGGGAATTTGACAGATTGGATGGTTGTGTTGTGCAGTTGCTTTGCATGTGGGGTATACAGTGTCCAGCTGTTGAAGCTGGTGGGTTCATAGCGGCACAAACACCATCTGTTCATGCCATCCAGACTTTGTGACAGCCCAGAGGCAAGAGATCCCAATCTTGGTCATATTACTGCTGTTATCACAATTTGGGGAGACATGGAGAAAGATTTTAGGTTCCTATGTCCACATCCTATATCCACATCTCACCCATTTTGAGACAGCTCTCCACCAAAGGGTTGGAGCATTTCAGAATGCCATCACTTGTGGAAAATTGCAGTGCCCTGTTCATCCAACCACTGGGTGCATATAAACGCAACATGTGTCCATGTGGACCCAATGGTTCCAACTGCAAGTCTTTGTTGAGCCTATGAGTATGTGAGGAGACAGTGCAGTACACATATTGTGCACCTAAGACAGACCACAAGTAAGGCTGTGTGCATAACATGCAGATTTAGTAGTTTATAACGTTAAGGCAACATCAAGGCAAGAGGACCATTCTCGCCTATGTTACTCCTGTCATTATGGTTGACGTAGTCACAGGGTAAAACTTCAATCCTTAGTGCCACATCAGTGACATTTTGTCTCATCCCATCTTACGAAAGGTAATTCCCATTCATAAGGGGAAAATGTGATTATAGGGAAGAAATACTAACAGCTTTAGTGGCCCAACCAGAATCCTGACTTGAGTCTCGTAGAGAATCTGAAGAGGGAGCTAAAAAAAAATTAGGCTAATGGAAAGGAAGGCCTTCCAACCTCAAAGACTTGGAGTTCATCACCAACAATAAATCATCCAAATGCCAGTAGAAACATACAAAAAGATTGGCTGGGAAATATAAGCAGGGTTTTATTGTTGTAAACCCATCAGACTTTGTAATCATGGTGATGCAGTCACATGACCTGTCTGGGTACTCAGCTTTCAGGATTTTTTAAATTGTATTTCTCGCACATAATACTCATACTAACATGACGTAATTTCATATTGTGGCTTGTCTTGTGTTATATTTGACTAATTCATTCATATGATAAGAACTAAATGTCTTTTCTTGTGGTGTTTTGATGCTTATAATCTTATGATTAAAAAAAGGTTGTAACCTACTTTTTTTTTTTTTACCCAGACAGTAAATGATCGAAAACAAGGGTTCTGGGAGCTCAGTGGTTTACATTTGTCTCTGTCTGTGGCATGCAGGGTATTTGCAAAGAGTATGTTTATCCTTTGCACAGTACAGGTAAGGGAAGTTGGTTAGATGAAAAGGATTTGTTCTGATTTCCTGTTTTTAACACTGAACAAGAAGTGTGCTCACTTGTGCATGCAACAAAATTCAGCACCGATGCCTCGAGGAAAGTCGCACCCTTCACTTTAGACGTGAGCCGTTTGTGCCTGTTATGAAGCTGCTGGGCTCAGATTTACCATAATCTTAATCTACAATTTGCGTTAGATGTGAATGGTTTGCTCTACACTAAAACTTTTTTTTTTTCCTTTTTTCTACGCTGTGGTTAAAACTGCCTCAAGTGAAAGCAGAAAACACAAACCACAAAGGCACAGGTGTGCAGCAGTCTGTGCAGGTCTGTTTCGAAAGGTTAATTCATGCATGGTTCCTGCTGCTGTCCAGTACAAACACAACTAAAAGATGCAGCAAAACAATTATGTGTATGCAGGGTATTAAAAAAAAAATGCACATGCACAACAGTAGCTCATAGCGGTAACACTTTTTTTGAACAGCCACACCAAACCTCCTCCTTAAAATACAAACGCATTGTTTGCGAGCTCTGTGAGATAAACTCTCCTCTACTCTGTGCGGGTTTCTGTCTTAGCATCCCTTAAACAGCAGCTTGTTTTTCATTTGCGTATGATTCATACCAAGATACGAGCACCTGCTGTTTGTCAGGTAATAACTTATATGAAAGCAGGAGTAACACAATGAATCATGGCAAAAGAAACTTTCAAAAGCAACACAAAATGTTTTTTTTGTATTTATTTGAATTAAATACACACAAGATGCTTCCACAGTCATTGGGTGAAGATGTAACATGGCTCAGCACTCACATTTATATTTTTTTTAATCTAGAGTCAGAGGGGTCAATTTCTGCATCATCTTGGTCACATAAGGCTGTTTATGGCTGTAGGGAAACATACTTTGGCTAAACTAGACTTTAAGCTGTGTTTTAAACGTCTCTTTTTTTTAAATGGAAAGCAGCATGTGCTTTGCTCTCTTTCTAAATGGAGTTTGTGGTTAGACGAGTTCTCACATGATTTTTGAGGGTGCCGAGAAAGGAACATTTCTCGTGAGTGGAGACGCAACTTTTATTTTTTTCATCAACAAGGGAAACCACCATCAAACACAGATACTCTGAGTGTCAAACTGTGAGTGGCTTTCAGTCAAATATGCCTGCTGTTGGTGGTAAGTACCTTATCAGTTAACAAGAATGGGTGCATGTGCTGTGGTGATGAATGATTGGGTTTGATTTGTTATTTACAACCTTCGAGTTACTTTTTCTTGTTTTTCGGTAATGAAACTGGTTAGTCACTTGTCATTTTTAATGCCGGTATTGTTCTGCTAGCTGCTATTCTTTGGAGTCAGAGTTAAATCCACAAACTGTGCTTGTAAAAAGCATGACAACTCAGAAATCCTTGCACAATATGTAGGACTAGATTCTGTCATGGTTAATTTTATTGATTTTGGATAAAACGGTGCAAAAACCGACATCCTTTATCCTCATTTATGAACTAACAGAGGAGCAATGTATTATTTGTGAAATACCACTACATGTACAAATGCAATGTGAGAACGGCTATGTATATACAAGACGTATAAGCAATTTTTCTCTCAATTGTAGTTATCCTCATTTGCAAAATGAGAAGTTTTCTACAGTTTGTTTTGCAAGAGTTAAACCGAGCTACTTGTGATGATGTATTTCTGTATTAAAATAAAAAAAGAAGAACTGATCTTTTTTACCTGGACTCAAAGCTGCTAACTTCTAATAACAACAGTGCCACCAATAATCTCACTGGCGTCAAAAGGGGAAACCTGTGAATTACGTACTTACAAAGAATTTTGACTGTAATCAGTAGAACTAACCACAGAGAGTCCCAACTTAAGGGAAAATTTGGAAAATCAGAGAGAGATACTCTTGAAAATGTCATCAGATAATGTTCACATGAGCCCGTGTCTTTGAAAGCTTAGGGGACACCCTTACATCTTTCAGTGAGAAGATCTGTCGTGGTGAAATGCAGTGCTAGACGCTGAGCGGCCGCCTAACTACTCTGCTAAACTGTCTCAACGTGTTTTTCAGGTGACCAAAGTCTTCAAATAATCATGATGGAAAATATAACAAAGGTAAGGGAAACTCTAAATAACAATAACATATACAGGTACATCTCAATCAATGTCATTGTTGAGTTAATTTATCTGAGAAAACCCAAGATTCAACCTCTAAGAAGATTGAAATTTTATGCAGGACAAAAAAATCTGTTGTGTGTGTACAAAAATGTACTAATTCACCCAGTGAAAACCATGTCAGTGTACTGTAATGTATACACAATACTTTGCCAAGACTTTTGTTTTGCATGAATTACTGATTCGACGCTCCGTAGCATAAAGGTGATCAGAATATGGCACTGCTGAGCTATAAAGGAAGGTGGGTTAACTCTGCTAGAAATCTTTGGTTCATCTATATTTTCTGGTCTGGAGCCTCTCATACTCCTCTTGCTGGCCAGTCAGTCACAGTAGTGCTGATACTTTTGTGAGCAGGTGTGGACAAATGCTCTTACTGTAAAATAAAATCAGCAACTCCATGAAACTTGCCAACAGAAGGAATTATGAAACGCCCTAAAATTTCCTAGTTGATGAGGACATGATGGACTTCTTGTTTGTCGTACCCTTCTTGTGGATCAGCGATTGTATACGGGAGAACTGTTATGTCAAAAGTCTTCCTCTTGATTGCGTATGCCAGAACATAACTCTGTTTTTGTCACATAGCGTTGTTTTTGTTGCGGTTATGCAATATCAAATTACCTGAGTAACTAAATTTTGGGTTTTCGCTGGCTGCAAACCATGAACAGAAATCACTCCTTGCATTATGCCACTCTGTGTTTATTGAATTTGATTTTCTTATGTTTAGAATTGCATGATTAAAATAAACAAACCTTTCTGTTAAATTTGAAACTACTATGCCATCGGAAAGTATTGCTTCACCGTCACCTTTTCCACAGATTGCAAGGATGTTTTCAGACAGCTAAGCATAATATTCACATAAGTCCTCACACCTTTTGCTATTGAATTTAAAGCTGAGCTCCAGTTCACTTGATTTCCTCTGATCATTGCTGAGATGCTTTTTCAATTTAATTGAAAAAGCGTCCAGTCAGATGACAATTCATCTGACTGGACATGATGCAAAACAAAACAGACAAAACTAGCAGCATTGAACACCCCTAGTAGGTCGCTATTATTTGGCAATAAAAAAAAAGGTTTGTACCTAGCAGCACCCTTCCTAGATCTGGTTGCTCAAACAAACCGAGTAACTGCAGAAGAAGGTCTTTGATCAGAGAGGTGACCAAGAACCCAATGATCACAAAGGTGGAGCTCCAGTGTTTCCTTGTGGAGATGGAAGAAGAATACAGAAACACTGCTTGAGGAACATGGCACCCTGCTTGAATTTTGTCAAAAAGGCTTCTTAGAAAATGTCAGACATGAAAAAAACTAAATTCTCTGGTCTGATGAAGCCAAAACAGAACATTTGGGCCTGAACTCCAACCATCATGTCTGGAGGAAAAACTGTGTAGTATGGATGACTAGACCACGTAAGGGGCATGAACCAAAATGTGAAAATCTGCAAGAATCCTGCTCAAGTGTACACAGGAGCAGTAGATTAACACAATTTTGGTAAGAGTATTTGTACATCGTTCTGAAAACTTTTTGCCTTATTATTCTAAGCCACTATGAGTCGAACACAAAGACATAACACTCAAATATATTTTAGACTCAGTCTATAAAGTGCAAAAGGGTGTTAATATTGTCTCATGGCCCTGCATTAAGATGCCCCTGTAGAGGTTGCATCCACACAGAAGGATTCAGCAGCACTAATCCCTGCGTTTCCTTTCGTAAGTGTCATTTCCACTGAAGAAGTGAATTTTTAAATGTGCATTAAACCAGTAAGATTTGCTGAAAAGCTCATTCTGTCACTTGTTCTTCTTTGGTTGCAGTCCTCCACGTCTAAGTACCTGGAAAATACAACTTTCTTCTTGGATAATTTTGATTACTCGTCTACGTCCCAGGATTACTCTGACTTTCCTGTGCTTTGCGACAAAGAGTCAAACCGGCAGTTTCGCCTCTGGTTCATGCCGCTCTTCTACGCCATCATCTGCTTGCTGGGAGTGGCTGGGAACCTGCTGGTCATTGCCACTGTCTTCTACTTCAAGCGCCTCAAGAACATGACAGATGTGTACCTGCTCAACTTGTCCTTCGCTGACCTGCTCTTTGCCCTCTCGCTCCCCTTCTGGGCAGCCAACTCCATGGCAGAGTGGATTCTAGGGCTTTTTGTGTGCAAAGCCATGCACACCATCTACAAGGTCAGCTTCTACAGCAGCATGTTCCTCCTCTCACTCATCAGCGTCGACCGCTACTTTGCCATCGCCAAGGCCGTCTCCACGCACGGCCTTCGCTCGAAGGCTGTCTTTTTGAGCAAGTTGTCCTCCACTGCCAGCTGGGTAATGGCGCTAATCTGCTCCATACCAGAAATGATGTACACCAACATCAACAACAACACCTGCGATCCATTCTCCGCCAAAAACGATAAGCTCCGAGTTGGCTTCCAGTCCAGCCAGATCGTGTTGGGTTTCCTCGTTCCGTTCCTGATCATGAGCTTCTGCTACACCTGCATCATCCAGACGCTCTGCCAGGCTCGCGGCTTTGAGCGGAACAGGGCCATCAAAGTGATTCTCGCCATTGTCATCGTCTTCCTGGTCTCCCAGATGCCTTACAACATCGTCCTCTTCTGGACTACAATCGTCACAGGAGCCGGAGGAACAGAGAACTGTGGCTACGACAACGGTCTCCTGTTTGCCACCGACATCACGCAGTACGTGGCCTTCCTGCGTTGCTGCCTGAACCCCTTCGTCTATGCCTTCATCGGCGTTAAGTTTCGTCATGATGTTCTCAAGCTGCTGAAGGAAATTGGCTGCATGAGCCAGGAAAGGTTCTACAGATACACCTGCGGTCGAAGGAGGAGCTCAGCTGGCCTCGACACAGAGACCACCACTTCCTTCGCTCCTAAAGGTGTCAACCCCACATGCAAAGAGCTCGGAATGGACTAATACAAACTGTTTTATTTTGTCAAAGCTTATCAGCTTGCTGTGTACATAGCAGAAGTTATATAATTGCAAGTTGTTTGAGCTACGCTGCCTTTTGGCTTGTCTTCTTCAGGGATTTGTTTAAACAGACTGTATTTTGAAAGTTCTCAGTTTTAATAAAAAAAAAAAAATGCATATTTTAAAGGAAAGTGAAGTATTTGGTATACTCGATAAATAAACCGTTTCTTTATGCTGTTTTCAGTGGATGCAGTTTAAATTCCAAATAAGACCAAAACCCTCACGTCTTCCACCGTAAACTACAATAAATCAGCTGCTTTAGCCGACGTCACAAGCTTGCATGAAGAAAAAAGTAATTGAAGAAATAGAAATTCACTCACGTTTGAAATATGATTTTTTTTTTACAGCAGCTAATTTCCAAATAACATGAAAATGGCTAATATTATTTTTTAAAACAGGTGACAGACACTGTTTTACTAATTACCAGTCTGTTTTTTTTAACCATTGCTGTTCCACAGGATTTTGGGAAAAGATTTTTACAGATAGATTAGATAACTTCTTTGAGAACACAAATTACTTTCAGTCAGTTTTGTTTCAGAAAAGAATCAGAAGATCAACATTTATAGGATGACGCAAAGGCTGCAACGAAATATATGCAGCAGAAAAATATCTATGAACTTAAAAGTATCTGATAGATTGTAACGGATTATTACAACAGTGGAACATTGTGGCATCAGACGGGTTTGAGTGAAATATGCATCGATGGCTGCAGTTGTAACGTGACAAAATGTGGAAAAGTTTAAATGGTGTGCATACTTTTACGAGGGACTTTATAGACCATTGCGAAACATCCTTTACATGCGGAAAACACCTACTATGAAATTTCTCACATGCATGCATTCCTTTCCTTAAAACTCATTTCCTCAGTGCAGATGTCAGGATTTACCATGAATCCTCGAAGACAAGATGGGCTCTCCTCTTCCCATCATCAAACTCTTATCTACAGTCAGACTGATGAACACAGAAAGGCATTAGTCACAGGAAATCAGTAAAACAATTGTACATTGCTTAAGGCTTTTATAGTTTAGGTTAACGAATGAAAACCTTAGAAAAGGTCTTTATTAGCTTCAATCAATCAATCAAATTTTATTTGTATATCTTCACTTATAGTGAAGATAATTTACAGAAAATAATTTACTTGTGTGAAGACAAGGTGGAGAGGATGAAGTTAGCAGATGAATGCAGATTTAAGTTTATTACTTTAAATAAGAAGCTGGCTTTTTTTTTTTTGAGCATTTAACTTTCTGCATTTGGATTATGCATTTTCTATAAAATACGTATTTGGGATCATTCTTAAAAATTGGAAACTTTTGATAAGAGCGTGTGATGCAGTGCGTTAAACGAGGACCAGAACGTTTGCTGGGAGGCAAAGGGAGGCCGAGTAAGAGCAGAGGAACTTTTATTTAGCTACAACAAATCCCAAGCTGCCAGGCAGGTAACTAAAAACCAGGAATACAGAACGGATGACGCAGGACTTGAACCTGGCACAGGACAAAACAAGAACCAACACAAAGCATGAGCTAACAAAAAGGAAAAATACATACTGGTGGGAGTGACTCCAAAAGGAATAGGTGTGGTAGCTGGGAATAGAAAGGGGGGAAACAGACCACAAGAGAAACCCAGGATACAGTCTGGAAATAAAACACGAAATAGGAACATGTTGGTGTTTAGTTTACAAGTAACATTAGATTCAACAAATACACATAATTATCCATGTCATTACATTTACACCCCTTTAACGTTTTCACATCTTTGCCATTTTAAAACAACTTTAGAGTATTTAACTTGAATTTCATGAGACAGACCTGTAGAAAGCTGATCATAAGTAAATATGGAAAAGGTTCACAGCAGAGAGGTCAGGGATAAAGTTATTGAGAAGCTTAATGTGAGATTAGGTTATAAAATGATTTCCAAACATTTAACATCTCATTGAGCAGTTAGAGTGCAACTGCAAATCAACTAAGATAATTATCAGTTTATGCGCTGATAACATTCGAGGTCCAAATGTGAGACAGCAGCAGGGGTTCTTACTGATTGATTTGATTCATTGATTCATAAAGAAATTCATAACAAAGACAATTTACAAGAGAGCCACAGGGGGAGCAAAGTATAGAGAATAGAAGGAAGAACCAGTAAAGAACACTAAAAACATTGATGTTACGTACGGAGGGAAGAGAGGAGAAGAACACTGGATGTGGGTGGATTAATCAGAGAGATTTGGAACAACTGAAGCAGAGAGAAATCAGGGAGGATGAGAGGAAGTGAATAATTAACAAAGAGGGAGTTAAACTAGACACAAAGGACACAAAAGGCACAAAGCCTAATGGCTACAATTGACAATTGAATTCATGAAAATCACTCTAAGAATACTAAAGAACTCAGAGATAGTTAAAAGCACAAACCCAATCAAAGCCAAAACCCAAACACCCAAGGATTATGTCAACTCATCAAAACTGACCGACTGGCCAAGAAGGACAATAATATGGGAAGCAACAAACAGGTGTATGGTAACTCTGGAGGAGATGCAGAGATCCACAGCTAAATCTCTTGGCTCACCTACAACAGGGTATGTGTGGCTGGAAACTCACAACATTCATCATTCTAAACCAGTGGTTCTTAACCTGGGTTCGATCGAACCCCAGGGGTTCGGCGGAGCCTCTGCCGCGGAGGTAAAGACACACTTGTGTAAAGTCGTGATGACGCGCCTCTTTGCCATCACTTGCTGCAGAGGATCACGTTACATTGCTTAGCCAATCAGAGGATCACGTTACATTGCTTAGCCAATCAGTGCTGCGGAGGAGCACTGATTGAAGGAGCTCCACTCTCAGCATGGATTTGAATTTGTGCCTTTAATTACTTCAGCAAAGCTACTCGTTTTTACCAAATTCTGTAGCTTTCGGTGTACTTCTAAATCTGCTCCTTAGTTGCATCTTTTCGGGGTTGCTACTGCCTCTAGTGGCGTGGGGATGGTAACACAACTAATATAATTACATTACTAAATCAGAATACCCCAAAGTCTTTATTATTTATTATTAATTTTTCATTCTCTTAAGAATGTAGAGCTAATTAAATGATCTAAACAAGACCTTAAAGTGGTTCCAGTTTCTCTCAATGGCCAACCTGTTGAAACTGTGGCAAATTTTAAATACCTTGGGTCGTTCCTGGACACTGACTATATTCTGAAGAACTGTTCTCAGAGACTCTACCTTTTAAGAAGACTTGGTGATCATGTCTTGAATTTGGGGGGGGGGAATCATATTTATTTATCACTACAGAAGGGTTCAGTGAATGCACATATGAAACTGGTGGGTTTGGTACCTCAAAAAAGGTTAAGAACCACTCCTCTAAACACACCGTTCCCACAGCAAAACATGGTAGTGACGACATTGTGCTGCGGGATGTTTGTCCTTAACAGGGACAGAGAGCTTGAACTGTTTTGCGAATAAACGGAAAAAAACAAAAAAACATTTAGTTTCTACAAATGCATAGTGGAGATGTATTCCAAAACACTCAAAATACTTTGAAAAATAGCTGTAGCAAAACAAAACATGAAAAAGTTTACATCTTTTTAATACTTCAGCAAACTGGACCTTTGTGCCTTGTAAAGTGTTTAACTTCTAAATAAAACACTGATCTCAAGGCTACCACACCTCAGCTGAATTATAGCACCTTAGCAGAGAATCATTATTTATGTTTTATATTTCATTCTAAATGTCTTCAACAAATAGAAGCTCAGTAAGAAGAAATGTTCCAGTGAAATTTGCACAAAAAGCATTATGGGCTGTAATTAATAAAGAATTTTGCGTCTTCAACTGACACTAAAAAGGTTAATATTTCACCATGCTCTAAATATTTGAGTATGAATATTTGGAGCAAAGTAAGAAACACCGGTTTAGTTCTGTGTGCTTTGATTGTGCTTTTGGGAATAGAAAAACCAACCCACCAGGCATGTATGCAACTCCGGTAATATGACATAATCAGCTTAAAAGGCAGGGACCACTGAGTCAAGCTGCTGATAGGCTTCCAGGGAAAAAGGGCTGGGATTGCATTAATAAAAGCGTGCAACAGGAGAGGTGGGAGATTTACCTGAGACAGTAACAGCAGAAACCTGAGCAAAGGAATTCAAGGTAAGATGACTTTTTTTTTTTTCAATGTTGATGCATATTCAAGTGTGTGTGGGGGGATTTTACTTATTCAACGCATGTTGCTAGAGTAAAAACATAGATTAGAACTACAGCTTTAAGACTTAGAAATAACATAAGTAAGAATAATGAAGTGTAAAAATGTGGGAAAACTAAATATAGTGCATATTTTGGGAATATGAATGTGTTTTAATACATGCAGTATTAATGCCTACCTTACTCTACAGCATCAGATATTTGCACTACATAAAAGAAAAAATATTTGTATTAGAATATACTTTCTATTTCAACATTCATCAAACATGGAGACTCAAAGCAGTTAATTTAAAGCAAAGAAATTGTATTATATTAAAAAATAAAATAAAATCTCTGTACAGTTTAAGAGCTGACCAGTAGCAGGACGGCGCACACTCTGTCTCTGGCAGAAGCAAAGCGGCTGATCAAAAGTAGAGAAAGTTCAAAATGATGGCAATAATTTGATAGAAGTTTCAACCCTCATTTGTTCACCTATAAACCACACCCATTGAGGCTGAACTGTTGCGGGGTAAATATTATGTTGCCGTGGTAACAGCCAGTCACCTGAGTTATGCAATCAGCGGCACGCCTTGTCTGAAGCGTCTGGCGAGCGGAGTCAGAGGGTGTGGATCCTCCTCAGCTCTGCTCAGCCCAGGTGAAATTTCAGCGCTTCAATGCATCACTTCTGCAACATGTAATTACTCATGAATTGGTTTTATACCTAAGGCGTCAAACTTGTCCCTGGAGGCCTGACTTATTGCGATTTGATCCATCTTAGGCAACGGCAGCTTAATAGTTACACCTGTGTGGGACAGCATGGCTGAAATAAAATCCAAAAATAATATAGTTCACACCTTGAAGAAACAAAATAATACTTGTAGTAATATATATCGCCAGTGTAAACACACAGTTTGTTTTTCTTCTTCTTCCTGTGTCAACATGACTCGTGCTAGATTATGCAAAGCTTTTTGCAAAGTATCTCAGCCACCACTAACTTTCTATTCATTTTGAGAAATATGGTTTATGGATTGCTGTTTCTCAGAAAATTGTAATGTTGGTAAAAAATACCGATTAATAGAGGAACTGTGGGTTTACTGAAATGCACATGTGTGCTGCACAGAATATCCTCTGAAAACTTTTGCTTACATTTGCATTGATGCAAATTCCTGCATCAATGCAGGATGGCATGGTGATGATCAGCCTGTGACTTTGTTGAAATAAATTTTCCGTTAATCGAGTTTACTGGCCAGTCCAATCACAGTGATGCCAATCTCAATGAAGCAGGTTTTAGTACCTTTGGAGTGTGGGAATTTACCAAATTTTTTTGGAAAAGCAAATTAGCATCCCAACAAAGCTTGCCATTAAAGAGAAGATTGAAAAACTACAATGTTTTCTAAAGGATTATTATTTTATGTCCCAGGAAAGACACTTCTTGCATGATCTCTGGTTCATTAGGGACATAACACAATAAATATGACTGTTTGTGGTTAGTCTTCAAGCTCTGACCCCAACTACAGTTCACACCTTGAGCAGGTTTTACTTCCCAATTTTCTAAAAATGGCGTTTTTCCCCTGTTAGTTTAACTCAGCTCGGTTTAAACAGTCAGATTATTGATCTTTTGAAGTCTGAGCTTCCCTCTGCAAAAGGGAAGTGCAGACAGTGAGGGGGACGCTGACCGTCTGCTGGACAACTGTCAAGTCAGTCACGTGATCAAACTACGAAGTTTTGGTTTTTAAAAATCTTTTTTACTTATCTCTTATCTTTTCAAAGTTTTCATTAACTTTAAGTCATAATAATCAGATTAATTGATAAAAAAACAGAAATAGAACAGCCTTTCTGTAAGAAACTTTTGAATACATAATATGCGAACTTCATATTTGAATTAAACTACTTGAATAAATTTACTTATACTGAGGTTATACTGTTTCATAGAGAAGCAGTTGAGGTTTAAAAGTAAGACAGTGAATGAGTTTCAAGCAGACTGTGAGTTTTTCCCGACTGCGAATGCAGAGAAGCACAAACAAGTTACTCTAAAATGTATGATGTCACGTTAAGCACACAAAATTAAAGCAAATATAACCTTAATTTTTCTTCTTGTGCCTTTTACAGCTTAAGAAGACAGCAGTTCCCTCTACTATGATGCCTGCAGCCGAAGGCATGTCCAAAGTGATACCCTGCCATGTTCTGAGAGTGGGTCAGTCCACCTGCCTCGACTCTTCACAGGGAAATGTCCCTCAGCCACCTGGTGTCTCTAAGCCAGAGTTTCACCTTGTTGACCACGATCTTGACATGACCTTGGAAAATCTTAATCAACTCATTCTTGACATGGATCCCACTTTCGAGCCAATCCGAAGCCCCACTTGCACAAGCCCTCCAGCAGGTACATGGCAGCTGCTTCTTCTTCTTCTTCTTCTTCAGAACTTGATCCTTAAATTGTGATTGTGTCTGTTGTCTTTGTTTCGAAAAATAGAGAATGACATCACGGCACGGCATCTTCTTTGCCCACCCGCAATGTTCTTATTACGCTTTGTAGGTTTTTCTTTTCTACTGCTTTGTGTCTAGTTTTGTAGGTATGAATAGGGAAAAATCTGCTAAAAAGAGCAAAAATAAAACTAAAGAGGAAGGCAGACTACATATTTACACCTTTTAGTCTGGCTGTAAATTAAAAAGGAACTACAGAAAAATAATAAGATAAAAATACGAACCACAGACTGGTAATGTTTGCTGTATTTTTGTACTATTCCAACTACCGTTAGTCAAATTAGTCAGGAGACGAGCTGCAGTATTTTGTACCAGAGGAGCAATTGTTGACGCCCCAATGAAAGCATAAAGACAATTGTAAATGTCAGCGTGATGTTGGAGAGTCATTTTCATTCTACACTGTCAAACAAAATAAGTTAATTTGATTTAGATTGGCCTCTACTGACCGAAGTATTGTTTACATTCAACAGTACAGAATGGAAACAGCTAAAGGTCTGTCTTCCCCACTTATAATTAGTCTATTCTTTACTCGTGAGGATTTTAACCTCACTACATTTACCTGGCTTTGTAAATCATGTTTTCACAGACAGTGTCTGTCAAACTAATCAAGCGAGGGCTGCTTCTTTTTGCCCATTCTTCATTTCATGCCTTTGTGCTTTAACTCAAGTTATTCAAGTCATTTTTAGAAAAGTAATTTACCGATTCTCACACTGAATTTTAAATAGTGCTATGCTCAGCTTGGACAGTGAGTGAGTGAGCGTCGGTCCTTCACCCTGACGTTCCTTCCCTCGGGGGGGCGCCGATCTATGTTTTCGCATCCACCTGAATAATGTGTAGTTGCGCCACTGCTCAAACGCACACAAACTGTAGGACGCTATTGGAAAATGGTTGTGTACAGAAACCATCCATCCATCCATTTTCTTGCACCCTTGTCCCTTAGTGGGGTCGGGAGGGTTGCTGGTGCCTCTCCAGCTAACGTTTCAGGTGAGAGGCGGGGTCACCCTGGACAGGACGCCAGTCTGTCGCAGGGCAACATAGAGACACACAGGACAAACAACCATGCACACACACACTCACACCTAGGGGAAATTTGGAGAAGCCAATTAACCTAACAGTCATGTTTTTTTGGACTGTGGGAGGAAACCGGAGTACCCGGAGAAAACCCACACATGCACAGGGAGAACATGCAAACTCCATGCAGAAAGACTGGGGCCGGGAATCGAACCCAGAACCTTCTTGCTGCAAGGCAACAGCTCTACCAACTGCGCCACTGTGCAGCCCTGTACAGAAACACGTCAGCAAAAATAACAATTTACTTAAAGGAGCTAATTACCCAACTTGCAACCGCCGGGCTTGGCCTGCAGCAGTGGGATGTGGCTGTGGTACTTGGCTTGGGTGGTTCGATGCCCGGCATCACTCCCTGTGCCTTTGGCCAGCGGGGGTGCTGCACCTCCGCTGAAGACCAGTGTGATGGCCAGTCTGTGGTGGTGCTTGGAGTCTGTCTGCTTCAGACTCCTGTAGCTTTTGGAGGCGATAGCTACGTGCCCTGAGCTGCTCTTTGGTTTCTGAGAGTTAAAAGGTGTCTTTGTGGAGCAAAGCTTCCTTGGCGCACGCAGGCAACCAGTCGTTGGCTCAACAGCGATGTGTAATTGTGCTATAAAACCAGTCAGCCTTATAAAAACAAAAAGTACAACTCTTAAAGTGCACGCACCTTTTGAGATATATTAAACGCTTTTAATCGTGTAGTTATTGCACCACATCTGCCCAGGTTGAAACCACACCCTGTCAGGAACATTAACCACATAGTCATGCTGGGGGGGGTGATCCGGCAAGGCCTCCTCCGCTCAGGAACTCCTGCCATCAGAAACTGTGTACAAGGGGCAAAACAATATGAAAATAGATTTCCTGTTGCGCTTGCTTTTTTCATAAAGATGTGCTCCTTTTGCTCGCTTTTCTTGAAACTGTCAAGTGGCGTAGAGGTGAAAAAGTTTACAGGAAATTGGTAGCAGTAGAAGATTTTTTTTTTTTAGATGTATTTTCTGGCTGGTAAAAACGAGAAGAAAGAATTTCTGCGCCTGTTGATGAATTCTCATTTCCCATTTCTGCAACGTTTCACTTTGCAACAGCGTGTCATGCTGCATGTTGTCATGCATTTCATATCTGTGAAAATGTTAGTCATTATTTTTGTCAGTTCAACTACGAAACCCACCCTTACACATATGCTTACTGGAATGAAAAGGTTTTTTTGTTTTTTTTTCCTACAGACATTCACTCTGTGTTCGTCAGCACAATGAGGCAGACGCAAACGCATCAGTCCAAGAACAAGCTGAGACTCCTCTTATTTTCTGTTATTGCAAAAGCAGAAATACGCCTTGGAAAAGCAATTAGTTTGGAAATGATAGACTCCTCCGCATGTTCCTGCACGAGAAATGTGAACTTCTCTAGCTCTGTCTTTTCTGTGTTTCAAGAAAGAGGCCTAGCCCATGAAGCAAAAAAAACAAAAATAAAACAAGAAAAAAACAAAGTCAGACAAGTTCTGGGCTGCGGAAAGCTTTCATATTCTTATGTAACTCTTAAGCATCCTAACCATGACTCCTCGTTTCATCCTCAGTCTCTCTTTCTTCGGATGACTCAGATGGCGCTTCCCATTGCGTGCTGATTCCCAGAGGATGCCCCAGTATCCCCATCCCCACGCCCGGCAGCCTCAGAAGCAGCCCCAATGGCGCGCTGGTGTTCTCCAGCTCTCCCACATCCTCCCTGCCGCCTCTTCCATTTGGAAGCGCTCCCAGGCGAAACCGCTCGCCGAAGAACGACCTGGCCTTCTCCCCGGGGTCACTGTGCCCGTCGGGCTCCAACAGAAACAGCGCCACCTCGCTGCTCTCTATGTCCACATGCTCAGATACCAGCTACATTTTGGGCAGGTAAAAACCGATGGAAACTCTGTTGCATTTCATTCAGGATTTTATCTCATTGAGGCGTGTTTGAAAAAAAAACCAAAAAAAAAACAAAGAAAACTTAAACATGATTATGGAAACCTGGAGAAAAGATAAAGAAAATGCAGCAACAACAACAAATATGAAAAAGAATCAGAATAAAACCAATAATTATAGTATAACTTATAAACTATTCCTGTTTTTATCTTGCACCCCACTTAAGACAGGAAGCAGGCAGGATCACATGGTAGGCTTAAAGAGTCATTGGAAGAAACCAAATAGAGGAAGAGAGCTGGAATCACAAGTGGAGAAAAACTGGGTACCAGACAGAGAGACCACAAGAGGAATAGATGGGCTGAGACAGAAGACGATCTGACAGAGACTGGAAAGCTGGAAGTACAGGGAGGACGGTGAATGCGTGCAGGAAACAACATGCTTACAGGAAAACACGGGAATGATTAAAACAACAACGTTGAAGAACATGACTAAACAAAAACGTGAACGGAAAGACAAATCACAAGACTGAAATAACCATTCCCCCCTTCTACCCTCCTCCCACACTAAATGTTAAAGCCAAAGTTATAAACCAAACAGATTATTATATAACTGCATGTCATTAAATTACCACACAGAAAATTCGCTGAAAAGAACAATGGAAAGCACATTGTGTTAAATCTTCAGAAGCCAGTAAAAAAAATCTAAATGATAGATAATGGAAAAAAAAATGCATAAAATATAGTAAATAAAATTGCTGAGCTAAACAAACAGAAAATTATACATAAATATATATAAAATGGTTCAAATAGAAGGACAAAGCTGTGCTCTGTTTTCAAGATCTACTTATAAAATACAAAAGTTTTTTTGTTGTTGTTTATTAGAGGCAACAAACATAAAATAAAAAAGTCATATTTGGAGAGTAGACGGTTTTCTTCAGAACAATTTCACCTTCACCCAAAACCACATTAGGACACGTATTAAATCAGAGTTTAATACGAGAAACTTTCTGTAGTTCTACACATTTGAGGGACATTGGAGAGGAGGGGGAAAGTTTGATCTTTTAGTTCATCAGAAGCAAGCAGATTCAAATATGAAAGTAGCGATAAACAATGCCTATTAATCAAATTATGTAGGTTTTTGTTACTTTGCTAATTCATAAAAAACAAAGAAAAATAATTACATATTTAGTTCTTTTTCAAAAAATGTTTGCATGTTGATATACTCTCATTTTAATTTATTTTTGAAAAACAATTTAATTTCAAAGACATCAAGAAAAACTTTCTAACGGAAGAAGTTAGAAAAATATAGACACTGCAAGTATCTATAGATTGATAGATACGTGTTTATCTGTCTAGCTGGATCTATAGCGATAGCTAGATACGTACCTAACCTTTAGCTGAAGTGACTTAAGTGAGATGGTTTTGTGGATATCTATCAGTTTCTGATATCAGCGTGAAGAACATTTGACACACTCATCGCTTTCCGCTTTGAGATGCTTGATGGGTTCTTGCACAAGTAGCCTGTTTCAAGTCACTCCTCAGCATCTCAGCAAGATCAAGACGTGAACATCAGAAAATGTTACCCTTTTTAAAGATTAAAATGTCCTTAAATTTGAGCCTTTAAAATTTAAGGAATTTTAAAGGCTTTGGAAGTCAGGCTTCCTGTTCATTTTTTCATTCTGGAACTTGAACATTTCAACAAGAACAAAAAAAAAAGGTTGTAGTAGTAGTAGTGGTACTCATAGTATTTAATGTGCATTCAGTGTAAAAAAAGAGTTTAAAATGACAGAGTCAAAGTTGTTGTTTAGATAACAAATACAAAACTGAAGTATAAAAGTATTGTGATGATATTTTATTGATTTTTTTTCTTTTCTTTCTACAGCAACTTATCTTTGACTGAGGACCCCGACTCTCCAGAGTCCATCCCGACTTGCGCTCTAATCCCCTTCAATGATGGCTCCAAATGTCAGCCTCGCTCTCAAAGCAGAGCCTCGCTCTCAAAGCAGGGTCATCTACTTGAACTACACAGCAGAGGAGCAAACAGCAGTCCCGCTTCGCTTGCCGGCTCCCAGACAGATATTCCTTTGCTCCTGATCAACGGCGCGCCAGAGTCGGACCTGAGGCCTTCTGGGTCAGAAGCTGACCTGGTCCAGAAGGTCCCCGCCTCTCCGTCAAAACGGAGGTGTTTTCAAGCGAGTTTCAGCGGCAGCCAACCGTCTATGAAATTCGTCATGAACACGTCGAAGTTCTGGTTTCGTCCGCACATCAGCAGAGCGGAGGGTAAGGTGGTTCCTGACGTTGGCTTTACATGCAGTGACAACGGATGTCAGAATAAACGCGATGCCTTCTTTTGCCAACTGCTTTGCTCCCAGCTGAAGCCCTTTTGAAGGATAAGGAAGCCGGGACGTTTGTGGTGAGAGACAGCACCTCCTACAGAGGAAGCTTTGGTTTGGCCATGAAGGTGGACCAGTCACCCACCACCTTCACTGCTGCGGCCTATCCAGGTAAACGTCTGCTCACGAACACAGCAGCTCATGACTGCTTCTGAATCATTCACAAGGCTCGCCGGTTTATGTTCTGTAGAAACACGCGCACGCTGGAAAATTCATGAAAAAATAAATAAAAAAAAGTCTGAAATTGAGCATTTTACAGATCTGGAAAAGTACGGAAACAGATCAAAGCATGGAAAAAAGATTTGTATTCCAAGAAAGTTCTCCTAACCTATTCATCCATCCCTATGTCCATCCTTAAAAGGCCCTGATTTCCCAGTTAACTTTTTTTTTTTTTTTTTAATTTATGCTGCTGGGTTAGAAGAAGATTGGCAGCTGTGGAAATTTGAGCCTGGAAAACGGACAGAGTTTTTGGACACGAACAATGTGAAGAAACCCTGCAGAGAGGAACGCAGAGACAGATTGTCTGTCCAGTCTGCGTCTAAAAAAAAACACAGTTTAAACGGCTTTTAAAATATTTGGTCAGAAACAGGCAACAGAAAGCCTTAAAGCCACAACTCCCACAGTCAAAGACAAACAATGCAAACACAATGTGCTGTGGAAAGTGGATGTCATCTTATGCCATGCGGCAGTCTGCGGCGAGCCAGCGGACGGTGCCAGTGATTTTTCCACCCGCGGTGTGCATTGTGTAAACACCAAAGAAAACGGGCTGTTTACGACTCTGAGGGCAATCAAAGAACAAAAGACAAATCTCAATCACAAAGCCATTTGGAGGTTTACTTCTGTCACAGATTTGGGACGTTGTAAACGTAATTACAACAAAAAGATATGGAAGACATCACTCGTCACATGTTTCAAAATGGATGGGTGAGACCAGGTCCTGTAGCAAAGGAGAAAAAAAGAAGTTTTTAACGTTGCACTTCTATCCATCCTGCAAAGATGGTAAAGAATTAAAATGTACTCATTTAAAAACAAGCGAGAGCGTCAAGCAACAGATTTCGGATGAAGTGAAACTCGAGACATTAAAACAAAGTTTTGAAAGCTGAGGGGTTAAATATCTTCATTACTCGAGGTTGTCGTAAAATGACTTTTATGGCAACTTCAAGTTCCAGCTTGCAGAGCTTGGCAGCCTCACAAACGAGCTTAAAACTTGCAGCAGCATACCCTCCTGGAAATGGAAGAAATTAATAGCGAGCACACGATGTTACGGTACTGGCTAAGATAAAAATTTATCAGTAAAAGATGTGGGGTATAACTCCACTGTGAGGCCTCAGCGTTAACTTCAGTAATTGATGTTGCCACGCCAACTATCCTTTATTTGTTATGTGCATATATGCAATCAAATGCAAAAAAAAAATAAAATAAAATTCTGGTTAGAGATCACTAAAGAAATGAAAAATCCTACATTTATACCTTTTGAATGTGATATAAACAAATAACAGGTAAAATAAGAGAATAGAATAGAATAGAATAGAATAGAAACTTCATCACTGTTTAACTCACGAGACACAATTTAGCAGTCATTAACATGCAATCATACAAAACATTCCATAAAAAAAAGATTCCCTAATCAAAACGAATAGCATATAGGAAATGTAAATCTATGTCTTAAATAAAACAAATAATATATGTTATTCCCGTTCATGTTTCATAACATGGATACTAAAAAAAATTAAAATTTGTGCAGCCTCATGTCCCAGCGACAACATCTGTTAACTTTGTTAAACATAACAATGCTCATGGGAGGGCGGCAGACTCCCGGGGCGCAGACACAAGGGGAAAATGCACCATTAATTGGATCAGACTTCTGGTAACAATGGTAGAGAAAGAACTGAGAAAAAACAGGCAGAACTCCACTTTTTGATTGCAACATCAGGAGCATTTGTACTCGTCACAGTTTATATGGAAGAAAATCCGAAATGACTCCAGCACTGAAGGGAAAAAAAAAAGAAAAAATAATAATAATCTGCTGCCAATCACATATTTTAGGTCTTGGGACTGCGTTGCTGCTTCTAGCCTGGGGGAATCTTGAATCTGTGCAGAAATTCAAGAGGTTGTAGTAGGACTACCAAGGAAAGTTGGATTGAAACAAATGGCCTAATGTCAGAAAGCTCACCCTCAGAAGCAAGTCGTGTTCTCCAACATGCTAATGACCCTAAGGAAAACATACAGCTAAAAGAACTTAGGGATGAGGAAACAAAAACAAATAATTGACTCCTTTTAGATGACTGTTCTTGAACCCAGATCCTTATACTATCCGATATCTGAGGAAAGATGTGAAAATGGTGATCATAACCGTCTAAACCTGAGACCGTTTATTCAGGACAACTGGGTAAAACGACCTGCTCGCTCCTACAGTCACTTGTTAGAGAGAGACTAATGGCACCATCTTGCTTTGCATGTCCACATCTTACAAACAAGACCAAATAAAGTCAAATCACAGAGACCAATTAATCTAACACGGAGGTCTTTGAACTGCAAAAGGTTAACTCAGTACCATGAGAAAAGCATTTCAGCTCCACAGAAAGATCCTGGCCAGGACTCGACTCCAGCAGCTCCCTCTTTTGAAGCGTCCATGCTAACCAGTTGGCCACTGTACTGCGCTTCAACAGACTTTGCAGGAATCTTCCTTGTTTTGGTTTTTCAGTCTGAACTTGTGTTGCAGTAACTTGCATTTTAGCTTTTCGAGGCCCAAGGACAGATTACTCTGGATTCAACATTTCTGATGTGGTTTTCTTGCTTAAATGCTGTTGATTGAACTTGTCGATATTTGTTGTTTTCATGCAGTTTTTTTGTAATTCATACTTGACCAAAAGCAATTCCTCGTCTTTAATGTGGTGAGCAAACATTTTTGTGACATTTGTTGCTCTCGTGTACTCAGGAGAAAGCGGCTCGGATCTTATCAGACACTTTCTGATTGAATCATCGGCTAAAGGCGTTCGCATCAGAGGTTCTTCTCAGGAACCATACTTTGGTGAGTAAACCTGCCATTTTTTTCACTCTCCCCGCCCCCTTTTTGAACAATAGTTCAGTGAGTTTAAAATTCAGGTTTTGTAATAACATGAAAGCTGATTCATGTTCAGAGGACTTCAGTTGGCCTTCTTGCAAGAAGTGAGTTTTTGAGGTTTGTTTTCCTAACCACAGAGACATGATCATTTTGTCTTTCTGACATTTTGCTCGTCTTCGACATGTGTGGTTTCCTTGTGTGAGACAGATGCGATGGTACCTCTGGCTGCATAACGAGATGTTGACAGAAACTCTGAACCTCAAACTCTCTGTGGCTTAAAGCAATTAGAATGCCTGTGATATGGAAACCTTTATTTTCTCATGTTAAGCATCTTCATTGCCTGATGCTTGATTTTCTGAAGAACGGGTGAATATAATTATGTATATTTTATACATGAGCATGTTTTAGTCTCTTTTCCATTTTTGCTCAGTTCTTTCCATTGAAAGCGGATGGGGGAAATACCGAATCCTGTTTATGTAGGACTGTAGGTGCCTACTTATTCTTCTTTTTTTAGTGCTAAATCTACTTTTATTTCTTTGGAAACTGAAACTAAGAGCTGAGCAGTGTAAGAAACATTTAAGCTGGTATTTCTGCCTCAAGCCAGTGGCGATGTTTTTGATATGGGCAATGTGGGCAACCACCCAGGGCGATACCTCATCAGGGGTGTTTGCCTGTGGGGTTGTTTTTCCTGGGGGTGTCTAACAGGCTGGGACCACCTCTGCCTCAAACTAAAAGTTATTCTGAGATTTTATGCTAATTTTAAGAATCTTTGCACATGGCAGTTTCAAATCAGATACATGTTTATCTTCTTGCTCTTTTATTTGCAAACAAGAAAAAAAATAGCAAGAGGTTAGAGTATGCTCTGCACCTGCAAGCTTTCTCCTCATAACCGATAATGCTTCAAATATAATATATCTCGTCTAAATAGTCTCTCACATCTTTGAAAAAAGCATATCTCCTTTGCTTTCGCAACTTTTGTGTTGTTTATTTAAGTTATTTTGGGGATAAGATTATACACTGAATTCTTGAAGGATGAGCTGAGCAGCTTGTCTGTGTCCATTTAGTCAGGACAACAAGAAAAAAATGTATTAAAAAATAGGGATGACGCAAACAACTTCAACATTTCTGCTGTTATTTGGACGTGAATAAATAAATAACATGTTTTCCTTGCACCCACTTATTTAGCCACATTTTTGTCTTGGTAAAGTTAGATTGAAAAATGGCAGCAAAACTGTTCTCAGATTCTAAGCCAAAAGATTTTGGTTATTCTTCTTACAGGTAGTCTCTCGGCTTTGGTTTACCAGCACACAATCTCTCCTTACGCGCTACCCTGCAGATTGCTACTAAATTACCAGGGTGAGTAAACCGTCATTGCGAGACATTTTCTGATGTGCTTGTGTGCAACTAATACAGATATTTGTAAAAAAACAACAAAAAAACAAAAAATGGCTCCATTTTTGACAGATATGAACCCAACTGGAGAGAAAGTAAATGAAAAAGCATCAATAGAGAACAAAAGAACAGGTGAGTCAAGGTTACACAATGTTTGTGTCATGTGCATTATATTGAGAATTCATTATTTTTTTATTTTTTACCCGGGCAAGGGAAAAACGTCAAATAAAACAACTACTTCATCACTTAGCATTCCAGAACATATCTTAGGTTGTCACATCTTGCATGCACGGAAATAAAAAAAAGATAAAGAAGCAATAGAAGCTGCTTATGCAAAGCAAGACACATGTGAAGGTGATAAAGTTTGCAATGAGTTAAAAGTAACAACTGGGGTGTAAAAAGTTACGTTCTTCATTGTGCATTTGCAAGTTATCTCTTATTTTGTTTGTAAGTAATGCAAAGAGAACTAAATGGATGCTTGGTCTGTTTTGCAGCCTCCAATTTTATCTATCTGCATGCCGTTCCCACTGAGATGCTGACAGGTCCCTGCGCCGTGCAAAAGGCGGTGTCCTTGACACTTGAGAAGACACCCGGTTCCTTCGCACCCACTATTGTGAACATGAAGGTGTCCCTCAAGGGTGTTACACTCACTGATATCAACAGGAAGTAAGAAAATATATCTCTGCATTATACGGCTGAGATTGTTACCGACAACCTGCTTCGGAGTCGTGCTGCTGGCGAGGCGCGGTTTGTGTGAAACATTTCTCCTAAACCTACCGTTTTTTTTCTGGCAGGCTTTTCTTCAGACGCCACTACCCGGCTCACCTGCTCAGCTACAGCGGTGAAGATCCAGACAATCGCCTGTATGTTTATGCATCACGTTCACGAACTTGATGAATTCGACACATGCATGCGTCTCATCCCCTTCACGTTTCTCTTAGTGCTCATAAAGTTGTTTTCTGTTCTCCTGCAGGTGGTTGAGAGGCACGAGTTTTGGTGCAAGGTAATCTACACTTCCAACCTGCAATACATCTGTTTCTGTTGTTCCTTTTGTACAAGTGCATGTAATCAGTTCTCGTACCTTCTGTTTGCAGGATGTTTGGTTTTGTGGCAAAAGGTGTTGAAGCTGGCATGGAGAACGTTTGCCACGTCTTTGCAGAATGTGACCCCTTGCAACCTTGCAGCAAAGCCATTGAGTATATTCAGTCTTCCATAACCAAGCAGTAGACAATCAAACTCGGATGGCCTCCCGTGACCCGTTTTACACTGTGCTGCCTTTGACTGACATGCAATGCTGGTCGAAATGAATGTCACGACTGCTGATAAGTTGGTCAAGTTACCGTCTCTTCTGGGGCTGAAAGACCAGATGAAGAACCGACTTAAAGCTGAACACTCCAGTATCACATCCTGATCCTTAAAGTCCCACACAGAAATGAATGTATTTTTAGCTCAGGACTATAAAAAAACAGATGGGAGTAACAAATAAAAAAAGATGACGTCTTGTGCTTAAAATTTGTCCAGCTTGTAAAAAATACTACAGAAATGCAATTACCTACCCCAGACAACAGCTTTAATACTATTTTTTTTATGTCTTAATGTTCCAGCAACAGGCATCTTAATTTAATATCAACTTGTTAGTCCTATTTTGTGACGAACTGAGCTTTGCAAAAAATATTTATACCCTTTAAACCTTACCACACTTTGTTATATTACGACAGTAAACTCCGGTATATCTTATTGGGATTTTATTTATAAGGCCAAACGCAAAGTAGTGAGTGGATAATTTTAAATTGAAAAGTGTTTCACAAATAAATATCTGAAACGTAAGGTTTGCATTTGTAAGCAGCCACTTTATATCGAATACCTCCAAATAAAACCCGGTTCGACCAACGGCCCCCGGCTGTATATTAAAAGCTACAAAGCGTCTCATGTAATCTCTGTACAAATGCAGACATGCTGTTGAGGTTTCAGAGGTTTGTCAGCGAATATTAGTGAACAAACAGCATCATGGAGACCAAAGTGCACAGCAGGCCAGTCATGGACGACACTGTGGGGAAATTTAAAGCCTGTGTAGGTTATAAAACGATATCTTGAGTATTCAACATCTCAGGGAGCATTCATCAGTCCATCATATGATTATGGCACAACTGGAAACACGCCAAGACGTCCACCTAAGCTGGCCAGGACAACGCCTGAGGAGCAGCTGGTAATTCTGGAGGAGCTGCAGAGCTCCACGGTTTGGGCAGGACAATTTTGTTGATAGGACTATTAGTTGCACATTTCACAAACCTGACAATCATTTTGAGGCGACCACATGCACACACAGAGAACTCAGCAAGCGTGTGGAAGAATGTGCTCTAGACAAAGCACAAAATGTAACTTTCTGGTTGTGCAAGAGAAATTGGTAAAACTAGAAACACGGTGCTGGCAGCATCCAGCTGGAGGGATGCTTTTGTTCAGCGGGAACAGGGGAGCTGGTCAGAACTGATGGAAATGTGACTACAAAGTCTTTCTGGGATTCTTCTGACTAAGGGAGCTAAATGTGAACAAACATCATACTATCTAGGTCTTATTTGTAAGAATGTTGGAGATTATGTTATATTTCATTCCACATCCATTCTGATAAAATAAGTTTGTGGCTGCATTGCTACACAATGTAACAGAGTAAAAAAAAAAGGCTTATAAATGTACAGAGTGTAAGATTATGATGCTTACGTCCTGCTGATTACTCAAACTGTTACAGAGAGACTTAGACTTGAAACTCTGATGTATCCATTTTCTAAGTAAAAATCTGTGCAGATGCCCTCACTGTATAAATCTGTTTGAATGTATTTATTGTCTGTAAAGATATGGATTTGTATTTTTTTTAACTGCAATAAAAACAAAGATGATCAACAAACACTGTGTGAAAGTGGAAAGATGAGAGCACACATGGCAAAAGTGTGAAAACAGAGACTTGTAAACATAAAGGGAGACATTGTGCTTATTTTGCATTTTGGACACATTTGAAAGAAAAAAACACACTAGTCAGCACATTTTCTCTTTATTTGAAATGATAAATCTCTAGTGTGCTTCTTGAAGCAGAGCAAAAAATCAAGCACAGGACTGCATAGATAAGATAAATTCTGATATTTTAAACAACCTTTGAAGGACCTGGACATACTGCCTATAGGTCCGAATTTTATTTTTCAAACATCTTTGGGGATTAACTCAAAACTCAGCATAAAAACTTAAAAGTCTAAGGAGGCACAGACACAGTATGATGGATTCATTGCAGAGGTAAATCTTAATAAACGCTGTCCTCTATTGGTGAAAATGGGGAAGCGAGATTCTCAGAGAAACACATGGTAAGAGATAAAAGCGGCACTGCTGTTAGGATCACAGTGGTACATTATATCTACATTATCAGTCTGAGAATTACCTGCATTCACAAAGGACCACCAAAGTGCTCCAACTCTGGATATTTTTCAGTGCAGATGTTCTTAAGTGTGGGTTTGAATCGCAACATGTTTCAGGACTGTAAGAAAATTACTGGGTTAGGAAATTTACAGGACTGGAAATATTTCACTCAGAGCCACCGTCATATGATGGGACAAGCTCAAACTCTCCATCTTTTCCCAACCAAACTACCAATCGAATTACTGGAACTAGGAAGATGAATTATAGGAATTAAATCAGCTAATTTGTTTCTGTTTTTTCTCTGTCTACCTCCATTTTGTCTACTTCACTTAGTAAAACAGTTACTTTTAACATTACCTAACTTTTCAAACCAAGCAGGATGATGAATATTCATCCTTAACCTGTTACTCAGTGAAGCAGAAATAACACAAACAAAAATGATCTCCCATATAGGAAAACAGACACGTAGATGTAGATATAAGCAGTAGCTCTCACCATTAGCCTTTGCGGTCAAAACCTAAGAACAAACGTCATATTTTAGAGGCAGGTTTATCAAGGCAGGTAAAAGCATGTTTCCTGTTTGATGTGAGCAGAGAAAATATTGTTTCCTTGACAATAAATACCAGTCAAATGTGTGTGTGGTTGCTTAGCAGCAGATCTCCTCTCTGCCACCAAAAAAAACAACTTTCCATTTGAAATACTTTAATTAGCTGCAACTGTGACTTGTTTTTTTCTCAGTGTCTGAGCCAAATGAATGGCAGAGTATATACAGAGAGTATACCAGAATATTAATGCCACCGATATACAGGTAGTGTTGTTCTACAGAACTGAAGTGATAGAAGAAACTGTAGAGTTAGAAAGGTGTGAGAGACATCTTTGAGATAACATTTTGGGAACTTACATTATGTGAGGTTAGGACGGACTGGGAGTAAAACATGGACTGATTATATGAAGAAACGTTAGACATTAATACTGCAGTGGGCCACATGGTGACATAGTTATTAGCATTGCTGCCTTGTAGCAAGACATTTATGGGCTTGAATATCTGCCTGGGGTCTTTCTGTCCGGGGTTATGTGATGATAAGTAAGACTTTCTGCTGTTTCCATTCACTAATCCAATGTTTTCCATAACCACTGCACTGTATGCTGACAGTGGAAAAAAAGAGGATGCAAATGGCTGCATACTTCAGAGTAAAACTGCTGGTAAGAACTGAAGCACGACATCTACCTGAATGTTGCCAGAACTTTTGTATTTGGATTTTATTCTACCTTTTTTTATTACATTTGACATGAAAACAAATAGAACTATCAAGAGCTATATGTCTGAACTCTGTTTAATAAAGAAAGTATTCAAAATTATAATGCAGTCGCTTTGGTCATTTTCTGGGCTAAGTCACTACAAGAGTCAGATAAAGACAAACGCTGACGGTGCCAAACTACAGAAATTTGACCCTGTTGTGTTTTTAGGTGTGTGCTACTACAACCTCTAAGGGTGGCCTGCTCTTATGTAACAATGCATCATCCCTGAAGAGTGACTGGATGTAATCTTAAATATTTCAGACATTTCTGTTTTAATAACCTTACTATATTTTGAGGTTGTATTTATTTTATTAAACCAAAACTCACTAATTTTTTTCACAATTTTACAACTTACTGTCTAAGTGATTCACCGTTTCCCTTAAATTGAACTGCAGTGAGTAGAGCTGTAAAGATTAGTGATGGAAATCACACAATGACCAAGGACATAGTGACACTGCACTGCAAAAAAATTATAAGTGGATAAAATGAAGTATTACAGTTTCTATTTAAGTTATTCTACAGCTAAAGTCAACTTTCTCTTTCCTGGCTCGTTACATTCTTGCTTGTCTTCACAAATAGCAGCAAACTTTGTTTGGATGGTTTTACGTTATTGATTATTATGACTACTCTTCATTCAAAAATACCAATGACTTGATCAATGACAGAAAGAAGGTAGGTAACATTTTGTTCCTATCTTATGAAGAATAGAAGTGCAGTTGTTCTGCTCTCATTTTAATGTAGACGATAAAACAATTATGTAATCTTGTGAAAATAACCACATAACATCACTATTTAGATTATGACTTTTGAAATAAAATAAATCTGAAAATAAAAAGATTTTAGCTTTGTTTTCTGGTGACAAACAGAATAAAATAAAATAAAATAAAAACACGTGAGAAATTCAGACACTTTTAAAATTTTCATACAGTCCTGTAGTGAAAATCCACCACTTAAATGCACCTTCTGGTAGTTAGTAGCTGCTTGAACAAGTCTGCTTCCATTAGTCTCCTCCTACCTTCACGCAGAGTTTAACTGGGATTAAATGTCAGTGTTAGTCTGTAATACCTCTTATGCAGTAAAGGCTGACAAAGTGAGAGACACTTTCTCTTCGTCTTAGCCGATGACGTAAGTATATGCTTTACATTTTACTGCAGAGAATCTAAATCTCTCCGGCTCTATTGAAACGGTCACCACAAAAGCCTCCTTTTATAACACTTGACCTGCCACAACCAGTATCCGACAGGTAAATTCAGTCATGAGCTGTGATGCTAAGCTTAGTAAATGTTGCATTTGAAAGCGTGACGGCAATGGAAGGCTGCAGCCCAGAGTTCGGGGAAATCACTGCAGTTCCATTTGCATCCTCTCAACATCTCTGGCGTCACCACACACTGCTACAAACGGGCAATGACTGCGTACTCGAAGCGCGAGAGTCACTGCGTGATGGTGGAGATGCTGCGGGACCTTTTCATGATGAGACGAACCTCCACGTCGGGGAGGCTGTCCTGTTTGGTTTGGCCACAGCCCTCGTCGGCTGCAGCCATGTGCAGGTCGAAGCGCAGCGACACAGACTTCTTCCTCAGTTTGGGGTTCCCTCTGAAGAAGGAGCCCTCCCACTGCTTTATCACCTTGTCAATCTTCTCTGTCCTGCGAGCAGATTGTGACAAGAAAAGATCATGCAGTCACTCACTGCACAGGATGTTCAGACAATAAGGGGGAGACAGGAAGCTGTTGTGGGACTTGTGTCTGTTTGAAGTCATTAAACATGGTTTGCAGTTCTTTTCCTGTTCACACATACAGATTAAGCATGAAGAAGTATGAACTGTGTGGCAAAGTATTTTGAATCTTTCATGTTTCATGTCTTATTCTGTCACTTTGGAAAGGAAAATGTTCATTAGTCAACTGACGGAGTGGTAAACAACATTTAGCTTTTCTGCTCAGTTTGGTGGCCTTCATGATGCTGTTTGATCATTAATATCCTGTGACAAACCTCTGAGGTTAACCTGCACACAGATTAATTAGGTGATTTCTGACAGTAAGTGATTGCACAGTAGATTACTTATGGGTGTCAGAGTAAAGGGGCCTGAATAGAAATGTATATTTCACTTTTTATACTTGCAACATATTTTGTAAACAGTGAATACTTGTGAAATGTGGGGAATACATTTCACAAGTATTCCCCACTTTGCAGTGGGGAATTACATAAAATATGAATAAAACACACTGAACTTTATGAGTGTAATAGCACAGTATCTTTATGAGTGTAATAGCACAGTATGTAAAGATGTTCAAAGGGTTTGAATACTTCCCATAAACACTTTATGTTGCAAAAAAGTTTTATAGATTTAAGGATAACTAATTAGAATAATAAATAATGCCACCAGGATTTCCCATGGGCTCAGTAAAAATAATCTGGTCAGGTTGACTTAGAAAAGCGAAAATATCTGCCAAAATCAGACAAAAACAAACACTGAAAAAACCATTTGAAAGACGAGGCTTTTATAAATAGCAAATAACTACTGAGTACTATCCTTTTAAAAGATTAGATCAGATTTCTTAAAGAAAGAATGGCTTGTGAGGGCTGGCTCAGTAAAAGCTGATGTGCTTTAAGCCATGGTCTATCCCTACATCAAGCAACACCATCGTAAAAGACAGTGCCTCTAAGCCTTCTGATGACAACATGAGGCCTCCTAGTTTGCAGTATTATCAACAAACGCTTAAGACACGAGAGGCGTTTATCGTACAGTGAGCAGATGTTTACAGACAGCACCATAGTTAGCTGAAATTACAAGTGAGTCAGCTCCTATGCAGCTAGCCCTTTCAGCCTAAAGCCAGAGTGTCTGAAGGTTTCAGACTTTTTGTGTCTCCTGGACCTGGAGCATACAAAACTATTCCTCCAATGTCTCATCCAACAATAACACTGCACCACACCCTTGAAGGCCTGCACACCAGACATGCATCTCCACATCAAACACAAACCAACACTGCAGCAAAGTTCCCATGATACACCATGACGAGTTACTCATGAGAACCTACGACGCCGATTCACTCTTTTATTGCGTGCGACTCGTTGGCTGTTGCATAGATGGTAAGCCCTTGCCTGCTGGAGCAGATGTTGCTTGGGTGTGAGGGGAATGATGTGCTAATGTGTGAAGCACGCGACCAATTAAAAACTGGTAGCAAACATGTGGTTTGTTTCCACGAGATAAGGAGAGCGACACAGTGTTATTTTGAGGGTATTTGTCTGGATGATGTCGAACAGCCTGTTTCACAGAGATACAATTAGTGCTTACTGCTAAAAAAAAAAAAAAAAAAAGTCCACATTTCAGCCTGAGGCACAGCTGCTGACAGCAGGTCAATGGGGGCGAGAGAAGATCAATGCTTACTCAATGGTGCCGTGACCTTCTGCGCTCTCCCGCACCACGTTGCCCTGAAGAATCTCCTGAGTCTTCACAGTGGACAGTGGCAAGTCTTTATCCTGCTCCGGCTCTACGGAAAGACATCCATGACACACCATAAGTAAGCATGGTTGCGATAAGGTTCTGTGTGTGTGTGTGTGTGTGTGTGTGTGTGTGTGTGTGTGTGTGCGTGTGCGTGGGTGTGTGTGTGTGTGCACTTACAAAACCATCCAACAGGGGATATTGGCGTAATTCTACACTCACCAACAGGGGACCCTCGGACCAAGAGGGGACATTTTTTAGGTCCCCTCTTGGTCATGCTCTAAATCAAGTTAAAAACAACCTGGAAATTTTTTAAAACTCTTTAAACTTATGATTTAGAGCAGGGCCCCTCTTGGACATGCTATAAATAAAGTTAAAAACATGTTAAAAAAACATCTGGAAAATTTTTAAGACTTTTGCCAAGAGGGGACATAAGTGTGTGTGAGTGTGTAGAGTAAGGCTCAACAGCGCCACACCAGGTTGGGGCAGGAATTTCAATGGCCCTTTTACACACGTCGCTTTGTGTTTTACACACACACTCCACTTAACAATACAAAGAAGCCTAGAGAAGCCGTTCAGACTGTGGAGTGGCTAAAAACAGACTACTTTGGGAATAAACCAGGATCTAGAAACACACTTTAGTATTTTTTTAAGCAAAATATAAAAGTTTTATTTAAAGAGGAATTTAAAGGCAGGACTTGGAAAAAGCAATAAAAATAAAATGTAATGTAAAAGGGTAAGAAGTAAATAGTTTTCTTCTTTTGTGTTTTCATGAATACATTTTCTTCAGTTCCAAAACATTCATTAGCCACTTTTAAAATGTATTTTAACCAAATTTAAAATTAACATTTGTCCTACATCTTTATTTAAAGGAATGCATTTTGTGTTACAATTTGTATTACAGAAATCTGTAATACAGTTCTCTGAGGCTACCCAATATAACTAATAAATGATTCCATGTGTGACATATCAGCAAATTTCTACTTTTTAATTGTGTGAATTTTTAATACTTGTTGCTTCAATCTATATTTATAGGATTTTATTTATTGATTTGCAATACAGAAAGGAAGTCCCCACTTGGTTTGTATATAACGACACAAGTCCCCTCTTGGATAGGATGGCGCGACATACACACTCCACTAGATAAATTAAAAAATTACCTTTCATCAAATATCTTTACCTCTGAACTTCTTAATGATGGAGGGACGGACAGACAGACAGACACATTCATAGTAGGATTTGAATCTGGTGGACAATAAGTTTCTCCAATGATGATATTCTTGTTCATTTAGACAGACAGATGGATATGAATTAATAAATGTGTGTATGTTTTTTAATTCCAGACCATGTCAAAGGCATTAAAAGAAAAATTAAGGTCCCACTTTGTCTATAAAGAATGACAGAGGTCCACTGTTGGCTGGTGAAGAACGACACAGGTCCCCTCTTGGATAGGATGGAATGACATACACACTCCAGGATGGGGGAAGAAGAATTAACCGAATTATTTTTTAAGACAAAAATATATGTAAGCTGAATCAGCTTAAAAGTTATTTACACAGCACATTTTTATAGACAAATTAAAAACAGCCCATGTCAAACCTATTAGAAAATAAAAGGTCCCCACTTGGTCTGTATAGAATGACACAAGTCCCCTCTTGGATAGGATGGAGCGACATACACACTCCAGGATAAATAAGAAAATGTCCTATTATCAAACATCTTTACTTCTGAACTTCTTAATGAAGTAGGAATGATCAGACAGAAATAAATAAATATGTGTGTATATTTTTTAATTTCATCCCATGTCAAAGGCATTTCAAGAAAAAAAGGTCCCCCCTCTGTCTGTACAGAACGACACAGGTCCACTGTTGGCTGATGAAGAACGACACAGTTCCCCTCTTGGATGGGATGGAGCGACAGACACACTCCAGAATGGGGGGGAAAAGAAGAAATTAACTGAATTATTTTTAAGACAAAAACATATGTAAGCTGAATTAAAACAACTTAAGGTGAACTATGTCAGTTGACAAACTACAGATCCCAACATTTGTCAGACATGGAGCAACATACACACTCCAGATAAAGAAGAAAATTACCTTTTATCAAATATCTTTACTTCTGAACTTCTTAATATAGTAGGGATGGACAAACAGACAGAAATAAATTAATAAATGAGTGTATATTTTTTTAGTTCCAGAACATGTCAAAGGCATTACAGGAAAAATTAAGGTCGCCACTTTGTACAGAACGACACAGGTCCACTGTTGGCTGGTGAAGAACGACACAGTTCCCCTCTTGGATGGGATGGAGCGACATACACACTCCAGGATGGGGGAAAAAAGAATTAACTGAATTATCTTTAAGTCATAAAAATATGTAAGCTGAATCAACTTTAAAAAGTTATTTACAGAGCACAGTTTTTATAGACAAATTTAAAACAGCCCAGGTCAAACCTATTAGAAAAGAAAAGGTCTGTATAGGACGACGGAAGTCCCCTCTTGGATAGGATGGAATGACATACACACTCCAGGATGGGTGGAAAAAAGAAGAAATTAACTGATTTTTTTCTTTTTTTTAAGACAAAAACATATGCAAGCTGAATCAGCTTAAAAGTTATTTACACAGCACATTTTTATAGACAAATTTAAAACTGCCCATGTCAAACCTATTAGAAAATAAAAGGTCCCCACTTGGTCTGTATAGAATGACACAAGTCCCCTCTTGGATAGGATGGAGCGACATACACACTCCAGGATAAATAAGAAAATGGCCTATTATCAAACATCTTTACTTCTGAACTTCTTAATGAAGTAGGAATGGTCAGACAGAAATAAATAGATAAATATCTATGTGTATATTTTTTAATTCCAGCCCATGTCAATGGCATTTCAAGAAAAAAAGGTCCCCACTTTGTCTGTACAGAACGACACAGATCCACTGTTGGCTGGTGAAGAACGACACAGTTCCCCTCTTGAATGGGATGGAACGACATACACACTCCAGGATGGGGGGATAAAGAAGAAATTAACTGAATTATTTTTAAGTCAAAAAAATATGTAATTGAATCAGCTTTAAAAAGTTATTTACAGAGCACATTTTTTATAGACAAATTTAAAACAGCCCATGTCAAACCTATTAGAAAATAAAAGGTCCCCCTTGGTCTGTATAGAACGACAGAATTCCCTTCTTGGATAGTGACATACACACTCCAGGATAGGTAGATACAGCAGAAATTACCATAACTGATCATTTTAAGGCAGTTTAAAACTGCCTGTAATATAGCAGAAAAAAAATATATGGCGTTATTTAAATCTTGTTCTGACAAGAACTGTGATTAAAAAACATTTTAAAAAACCATAAAGTTGTTTTTGTTTTTCCTTCCGACAAATTATCCATTTCTATATCGGCTATGTAACAATATATGTTTGTTTTTCTTTTCCAAAAGGAGAAAAGATATAAAGCAAAAAGAAAAAGAAGCTTTTACAGCAGTAACTTTAAAAGACTTCTGTTTGTGGATGAGGAATGAACACTACAAAGTATGTGTTCATACTTTCTAGTGTAAACTTACATAATCTACAATAAGGCAAAGATTTCATCGGACATTTGTAAAATTTAATACATTTGGTCTCAAACTCATCTACTATGTTGAAATTGTCAAAAAATTACTTTGATAAATTGTCGAGTTATTAGACCCTTTTGGTTAATTGTAAGTACTTTGAGTAACTAATTGGAAAGAACTCCACCACTTGTCAGAAACTGGATTTATTTATATACAAATCAAACTCCTAACCCTCAGGCATTTTAGAACTTAATAAATCAACTAGGCTCCAGAAAACTAAAAAGATTCCCTTAGAAGTGGTTCAGGAGGATGGCTAATATGTCTTGATATTAACAAGGTTTTGGACAAGCTGCAAACTGACTTTGGAGATATATTTTCTGGTAGCTTTGTCTATCCTTAATGGTATTAATTTTATTTAGAAAGAACAGTACCTATTAAGAATCAAATTGAAGTTCCATGCCAATGAGTTCCTCAAATCTTCAATTAAACTCTTACATTTCAGAAAATTTACTTCATATTGTGAACAGAATTTTTGCCCATCTAAATGGCAAAATCTATTATTAAAACACTCCCCAAGTATCTATCTGCTGATCCCCTAGCACCTATCAACTAGATACTAGAGGAGCAATAGTTTATTGAAATGAATAAACTGAAGTTATTCCTTTCAGAAAATGGAGTAGTGCATTGATAACATTTACATTTTGTTTTGGGCCTACATACCTAAATACAGCCTAAATATAGCCTAAATACAGTCAAATATTAACACAGTCAGGGTCTTCTGAGAGACTGCTCTGCATCCCCACAACTAGAATCAAACGATGAGAAGCAGCTTTCAGCTTCTATGCACTAAACTGCTGAAACTGCTGAAACACTACCTTCCTTTAAATCTAGACTAAAATCCCAGCTGGTTAGAGTTGCTTTTGAAATGAAATCGGTTAATAATTTAACAATGGCACTTGAATTAATATAATGATTTATTATGTAAAGCACTTTGAAATGTCTTGTTGCTGAAATGTGCTGAAATAAAATAAAATTGATTGATTGATCAAATGATATAAGGTGTATACTGAGTTGTAGAGGTCTTGTGTTTGCCCAGTATTGGATTTCGGTGTCGGAGTTACTGTCAACAACCTCCCAGTGAAAAAGTTCAGTGTAGAGCCCTGCGATATTTCTTATATTTGCATAGAAATACTCCATAAAATGGCATTATATGGAGATATGGGTTGATCACGTGAAGTTAGATATCTGCAATATCTAACCATTTTGCAGATGTGGTTTGATTGTGGAATACGTTCGTTAAAATGCCAGATCATAGATTAACAAAGCACATTTCCTTTCGGATTTCACAAATGGGTATTCTTGGGCCAAACATATGGAGAAGATATTTGAGACTTTCCGTACATATAGGATTAAGATAAGATGTAATATTGAATAGCTTAAAGGTTTGTTTGTTATTGCCAGCCCCACCTAAGCCCTCTCAAATCTCACGAACTGACTATTGGCTAGCTCTCCAGTTAATGGGTCGGGAACGTCTCTAGTTACTAGGGCTTTTACTCCATGGATAATCTAGAGAACATTCTATTTAAGCTGGTGGCGGGAGGACTCGTCTAGTCTCTAACTGCCTACAATCCAAAAGTTATCACCCTTTCCAATTATTAGAACAATTAACCCAGTAGCTCACACTGTTACTTAATTCCAATAATCACTTCTGTTAATGGCAGCTCACTCCCTTGTAATAACGAGCACTTGGGTACACGGATCTTGTCCCTTACAGGTGTGCGGAGCCTTTAGCCGCTCTTGGATTCCAGGGTGCTCAATCAATCAATCAATCAATCAATCAATCAATCAATCAATCAATCAAATGTTATTTGTATGGCACATTTCATCAGCAAGGCATTTCAAAGTGCTTTACATAATTAAAATAAAAACAGCATGTGACACTGAATAAACAGTGTCCTCTGCTGTTGATCCTTCTGCATCATGGTAGCTCTACTCCGACATCAGGAACAGAGAACACTTTGCTTCCCCTTCTTTGAATTTGTATATCTTTTGTTTAGATGTGTGTGTATGTGGATGGTATACGTGACAACTCAACCGTCACATGGGTGGTTCTTATGTGACCTCTTAGCTTTTGGAAAACACCTAACCCACTTTCACTTCTCCTGTCTTCATCAGCTCCTCCTCGAACATCTGTTTACTCTTCTTCTTTTAATGTTTTTACTCTGCTTCTCAACAGTCAGCATGTCTCACAAAAAGCCTCTTTTATTTTAACCTAATACTGTTATCTGATTTATATTTCCAATATCAAAAAATTTACATTTGATTACTAAAACCATCCACTTAAATAGACACTGCCTGATTACTCAGACCCATAACATGTCAACCAAAATCAGAACACATGAAATAATTGTCAGACGAAATCAATTACATGTCACATAAATTGGGATATATGATTAAGACTTTCTATATTTAACTGTCTTTACTTCTGATTAACACTACTCCTACAATAAATCATGTTTTCAATCAAGAGAAATCAAAATTACAATATGACTCCTTCCTCTTAGGCTCTTGTTATCTATTCTGCTTTTCCCTAACCTTTCACCTTCCATCTACATCCAACACAACATCAATGAGCTTTAGTTACACATTTTACACCATCTCAAGTTCAAATGTCAAAAATCAGATTTAAACCTTTTAGTTTCTCTCTTTGATTCAACATTCATATATATATTATAACCATAATACCTAAACCCACTCTCGGTTAGTTACTCAGCTACTCAACTAGTTACTCTCATTATAATCTTATGTGAGTTTTTACAGATGATGTTCTAAAAGAAAACAAGAATACTCTGTTATTCTAATTATTTAATACCAAAACTACAGTTACTTGTTTTACTTGCAAGTATTTCCACCAGGGTAAGTTTAAGTGTAAGTATTCTTATGAACGACCCAATATTAATATACGTATTTTACTTTGGGTCTTATCAAATTACTCAAATGTTTAGATTTTATTCTTTAAACCTATAATCCTTTGACACAAGGATTAGTCTGAACTATTCTTATACTTTTGCAGGCTGGAAGTTCACTTCCTCTTTCTTCAGGAAACCTGCCCTTCCTGTTTCATGAAACTCTCTATGATTTTTTATGATCAGATAGAAAAATAAGAATTAAAGCAAAGTTTGCAGGACACAATAACAACACACACAACCAGGTTCATTGTATTATAGTTTGACTACTGTTGGGTCTTGATGTCACCTGTGTAATTAATTTCAGAGATAACTTTATTTATTGTCTCTATTAAACTAAAACCTCCAGCATGGGGAAGTAGAAGGATCTCAACTTTTCTCGACAGGTTTTATTTTGAAGTTTAGTGGGTAGTTGATATCTTGCATAAACAAAAATTACGTACTTATATTTTACTAGAAGATGCCTATATGGTTCTTGAACCATATGCATCACGGAACCTGTCTATAAAAACGACGGTCCATGTGCGCCCAGTTCAGATCTGACACTTTGGCTTTGGAGACCAAAGTACCCAGAGGAAGGCCAAAGATGTTCTTTGTGTGATTTGGGGGAAAGTGGGAGTGAAGTCCACTTTTTGTTTTACCGTTTTTTGTACTTGAGGTTGAGAAATTATTTATTTACTAAAATACTTTATATTAAAGGATGGGGATAAAATGTATATTTAAGTATTTTATGTTTCAGTTAGCACACAATTTATTTTGAAGGCCTGGCACCTTAGAAGCTTTTTGTTTAAAGAAAATGTATGTCTGTCTGTCTGTTTATGTTTTTCTTGTGTCTTGTAAGCCTTTGTGGGTTGAGAACCTGTTAAAGGGTAAATGCCACTTATCTGTCTGTCTACAAATATCAGACACTGTACTTTATCTCACCAAGTACTGTAGGTCATAATAACATTTTCTAATATGTATGCTAATACTTTGCTCTCTTTGTCACTCTTTCTGGTAGTAAGCCGGTTTAGCTTCTTTTCTTGTTTTGTAAGATTGCAAGTGATGCTTTGGTGTGATGATTCAGTATTCTGCCATGTTCTCAGAAAATGTCGTCTAATAACAAATGTTTACATTACGTTAAGATGAAGCTCTTGACATAACATTGCATTGGTCCTCTTTCTATGTTTAAAGGAATACATTGCATTTTTAGTTTACCATGCCAGAAAACAGTCACTCTGTGGTCACATAGACTGTATGCACAATTATTAGGCAAGTTTTAGTTTTGAACCATGTCATTATTTCTATGGATATTTTAAAACTACAAGCTGTATAAACTTTAATCTTTATTTAACGTGAACAAATCAGCTGATGTGTATTTGTTTAATGAGGGAGGAAGTTGCCTATAAAGATCAACACCCAATATGAAGGTGTGCAAAATTATTAGGCAGCTTCTTTTCCTCAGACAAAAGGGGCCAAAATATTTAAGTGACTGTGAAAGGTCCAAAACTGTAAAAGTTATCCAGAGAGATGCAGCACTGTTGAAATTAGTAAAATATTCGAGCGTGATCACAGAACCATCACATGTTTTGCTGCAAATATTGAACATGATCACAAGAACATGTTGAGGAAAATGAAATGTTTCATATGTTAGGGGGAAACTAGAACAAACACGTTTGGTAAAACTCATTGTAACCCTGTACTAATAAAAATAAGTACCGTAACAATAGCACAAGTTTGTTTCTTTAATCAAGTATTGCTTCACATAATCCAACAAGACGAATTTACCACATTTAGAACTAAACAATCTTTCCTGTTGGCATTATCCAGCAAATAAGATGCAAAAGATTTGTAGCTATCAGGTCAGTAAACGGGAGGGACTGTTGCCTCCCTGCTGACCAGAATACTTGTTATTGATTATCAGTTATGTAAATGTGGACATGATGGTGAAGAACCAAGTATTATATTTTCAGATTATAAAAATTTAACAAACAAGGCATTTCACACTAATGTTTAGTTTTCACTGTACTTAATGTTTTATACAAAATAAGCAGTATATTCTTTCAAGTTGTTTTAATTAAGTTTGTATTTGAAAATTATGAAGACAATCATATGTGTAACATTACACAGCTATATTTGTTTTGCAAGATGTTCTGTCTCAGAACTGACTTCCAAAGCCACACAGCCCTCCTGTGAACTAGACAAACCGGTTTTCACTCAGGCCAGGCCATTCAGAGCCAACAAAGGTCTTCACCCAGGCCATTCAGAGGCAACAAAGGTCTTCACCAGGCCATTCAGAGCAACAAGGCTTCACCAGGCCATTCAGAGGCAACAAAGGCCTTCACCCAGGCCTTCCTCCACCACGGACACATCCAGAGGAGCTGAAAGAGCTCCTCAGGATGATCCTTCACCCAGAGGAGGTTCATGAGAACCATTCCTCTTGTACATTGGATCATGTTTAACCCTAACCCTGATTTATGCTTAACCCAATCTAATTATGTCTCAACGTAACAACTTTCATTTTTCTTTCATTTTTACGGTTCATTCTGTCTTGTTATTAGTTTATGGAACAATTTGTAAGTGAATCAAGATGGAAAGAAATGATGACACTGAACAAAAACATATGATTATTAAATAACATTGATCCGACAGTAATGTATTACATGGACCTAACAATTGTTAATATTGTACAGGTCAACAGCTGTGCATTTGGTTGTTTTTTTTTCACTTATTCATTCAATTCTTCAGACACATTTTGACAATATCAGTGATATTTGAAATCAATTCATAAGTCACTTTCAAGTAACATTTCTGTGACCTGGTTAATGAGAAATCTATAGATTTGGAGTTGGAGGGGTAAATCTCTTTCATTAAATTGAGTGAAGAACAAAGGTGGGAAGTTGCTGTATGTTAGTTATTCCTTAAATGTGAAAATTAAATTTATGTCATTTGCTTTAGATGATATGATGGAAAGTGTTACTGTTGAAACTGAGAAGCAGAAATAAGTAGCATTGTAGCTTGTACATATATGCCAGGTTCTGTTAGGAATAGAAGTGAAAATCTCCTGAATGGATGAAATGATAGGAATTTTGTTAATATGTGATGATTTCAATTGATTTATTAAACATAATAATCAATAGACAACACAAATGACTACAGATTTTGCAGATACCTTGTTCAGTTTAAATTATATCCAGTGCTTACTCACAGACAGAATTACTTGTACTAGTGCAACTTGGTCATTTTTCAAACATATTGGAAGGTTATGTGCATTGGGATCATATAAGTGATATAAGTATCATTTGCCTATATGTTGGTTCTCACAGTAAGTAAAAGAAAAGGGTTAGAAGAAGAATATAAACATTAAAGACATAAAAATGGAAGACTCAAACCTGCACTGTAACCCTAATTTAGCCATAAGCAACTCTAACAGGTGGTTTTAAGTTGAGATTTAAAGGCACCAGTGTTTCAGCTGTTTTACAGTTTTCTGGAAGTTTGTTCCAAATCTGTGGTGCATAGAAACTGAATGTGCTTCTCCTCATCTGGTTCTGGTTCTGGGGATGCAGAGCAGACCAGAACCAGAAGATCTGAGGGTCTAGACGGTTGGTACAGTAATAACAGATCTTTAATGTATTGTGGGTGCTAAACCGTTCAGTGATTTATAAACTAACATCAGTATTTTAAGTCTATTCTCTAAGCTACAGGGAGCCAGAGGAGGCTTTAACCTGGTGTTATGTCTCTATCTTCCTGGTTTTAGTGAGAACAGCAGCAGGCAGCTTCTGGATCAGCTGCAGCTGTTTGATTGATTCATTAGTCAGACCTGTGAAGACGCTGTTGCAGTAATCAATGCGGCTAAAGATAAACGCATGGATGAGTTTCTCTAGATCCTGCTGAGACATAAGTTCTCTAATCCTAGAGATGTTCTTCAGGTGATAGAAGGCCGACTTTATGACTGTCTTAATGTGGCTCTGAAGGTTCAGGTCAGAGTTCATCACTACTCCCAGGTTTCGGGCTGATCGCTGGTTTTTAGTTGTAACAACTGAAGCTGTGCATTGATTCTAGTTCGCTCATCTTTAGGTCCAAAGATAATAACTTCAGTTTTGTTTCTGTTCAGCTGGAAAAAGTTTTGGCACATCCACACATTGATCTGTTCTAAGCATCTATTCAGTGATTGGATGGGTTCAGAGTCCCTGGTGACATCGTGATGTAGACCTGTGTATCATCCGCATAATTGTGGTAGCTAATCCTATGTCCTGTTATAACCTTAGCCAGTGGGAGAATATAAATATTGAAAAGAAGGGGTCCTAGGATGAACTTGAAACTTGAAAACTTGTTGCAGGCGGCATTAGATTGAAGCTCAGGTGGCAACGTCATCGGAGGATTTGTGAGCCTGTCAACAGTGGCAAATAAAGCTCGAGCACTGTTAATGTTTTTGTTTATGACATCTGCAAAGAAAGCCTCTCTGGCATGTTTTAGTGTTTGTGTGATAGTTGCGTAGTCTTTCCTTGTAGATGTCATAATAAACGTGCAGTTGACCTTACACTATTTCCGTTCGGTCTTCGGCAGAGTTGTTTTGCAGATTGAACTGTTTGTGCATTTCTCCATGGAGATTCTTCCTACCAGTCAGAACCTTCACTTTAGTGGGGCAATGTAATCAATGATATCTGAAAGTTTGCACTGAAAATCATCCACAACTTATCTACGTCACTATAACTTAAGAGTGAGGAAGAAGAGTAGATTTGATTAAATGTTTCTGCTGTGTTTTTCTGTGAAAGTACGTTTTGTGACAGTAGCTTTTTGTTCAAGTGGGTTAACGGATAAAGAACTATCAAAGATAACAGCAAAATGATCCGACAGGGCAATATCAGTTACAGAAACATTGGAAATATTCACACCCTTACTGATAACCAGGGTCCAGTGTGTGTCCCTGAGTGTGTGTTGCTTGTTTGACATGTGTTAAACCAAAACTCTCTAATATATTACAGAGCTTTTTAGCCCCTCGGTCTTGGGGGTTGTCAACATGAATGTTGAAATCACCGACAACAATTGTTGTCAATTGTTTAGGTCCATGTAATACATTACTGTCTGGATCAATGTTATTTTAATAATCATATGTTTTTTGTTCAGTGTCATCATTTCTTTTCCATCTTGATTCACTTACAAATTGTTCCATAAACTAATTACCAAGACAGAATGAACCGTAAAATGAAAGAAAATGAAAGTTGTTACGTTGAGACATAATTAGATTAGGTTAAGCATAAATCAGGCTTTAATGCAAACATGATCCAATGTTACAAGAGGAATGGTTCTCATGAACCTCCTCTGGGTGAAGGATCATCCTGAGGAGCTCTTTCAGCTCCTCTGGATGTGTCCTGGTGGTGGAGGAAGGGCCTGGCTGAAGGCCTTTGTTGCCTCTGAATGGCCTGGGTGAAGGCCTTTGTTGGCTCTGAATGGCCTGGGTGAAGGCCTTTGTTGGCTCTGAATGGCCTGGGTGAAGGCCTTTGTTGGCTCTGAATGGTCTGGGTGAAGACCTTTGTTGGCTCTGAATGGCCAGGCCTGAGTGAAAACCGGTTTGTCCAGTTCACAGGAGGGCTGTGTGGCTTTTGGAAGTCAGTTCTGAGACAGAACATCTTGCAAAAAAAATATAGCTGTGTAATGTTACACATATGATTGTCTCATAATTTTCAAATACAAACTTAATTAAAACAACTTGAAAGAAAATACTGCTTTATTTTTGTATAAACATTAAGTACAGTGAAAACTAAACATTAGTGTGAAATGCTTGTTTTGTTAAATTGTTTATAATCTGAAAATATAATACTTGGTTCTTCACCATCATGTCCACATTTACATAACTGATAATCAATAACAATATTCTGGTCAGCAGGGAGGCAACAGTCCTCCCGTTTACTGGACCTGATAGCTACAAATCTTTTTGCATCTTATTTGCTGGATAATGCAACAGGAAAGATTGTTTAGTTTCTAAATGTTGGTAAATTCATCTTGTTGGATTATGTGAAGCAATACTTGATTAAAGAAACAAACTTGTTACTTGATTAAAGAAACAAACTTGTGCTATTGTTACGATACTTATTTTTATTTAGTACAGGGTTACAATGAGTTTTACCAAACGTGTTTGTTCTAGTTTTCCCCTAACATATGAAACATTTCAGGCTGGAGCAAAGCTTTTTTTTTTCCTCAACATGTTTTCTTGTGATCATGTTCAATATTTGCAGCAAAACATGTGATGGTTCTGTGATCACGCTCCAATATTTTACTAATTTCAACAGTGCTGCATCTCTCTGGATAACTTTTTACAGTTTTGGACCTTTCTCAGTCACTTAAATATTTTTTGGCCCTTTGCCTGAGGAAAAGAAGCTGCCTAATAATTTTGCACACCTTCATATTGGGTGTTTGATCTTTATAGGCAACTTCCTCCCTCATTAAACAAATACACATCAGCTGATTTGTTCACGTTAAATAAAGATTAAAGTTTATACAGCTTGTAGTTTTAAAAATATCCATAGAAATAATGACATGGTTCAAAACTAAAACTTGCCTAATAATTGTGCATACGGTCTATGTGACCACAGAGTGACTGTTTTCTGGCATGGTAACTAAAAAATGCAATGTATTTCTTTAAACATAGAAAGAGGACCAATGCAATGTTATATCAAGAGCTTCATCTTAACGTATGTAAACATTGTTATTAGACGACATTTTTCTGAGAACATGGCAGAATTACTGAATCATCACAATAAAGCATCACTTGCAATCTTACAAAACAAGAAAAGAAACTAAACCGGCTTTAATCCAGAAAGAGTGACAAAGAGAGCAAAGTATTAGCATACATATTAGAAAATGTATTATGACCTACAGTACTTGGGTGAAATAAAGTACAGTGTCTGATATTTGTAGACAGACAGATAAGTGGCATTTACCCTTTAACAGGTTCTCAGCCCACAAAGGCTTACAAGACACAAGAAAAACATAAACAGACAGACAGACATACATTTTCTTTAACAAAAAGCTTCTAAGGTGCCAGGCCTTCAAAATAAATTGTGTGCTAACTGAAACATAAAATACGTAAATATAAATTTTATCCCCGCCCTTTAATATAAAGTATTTTAGTAAATAAATAATTTCTCAACCTCAAGTACAAAAACGGTAAAACAAAAAGTGGACTTCACTTCCACTTTCCCCCAAATCACACAAAGAACATCTTGGCCTTCCTCTGGGTACTTTGGTCTCCAAAGCCAAAGTGCCAGATCTGAACTGGGCGCACATGGACCGTCGTTTTATAGACAGGTTCCGTGATGCATATGGTTCAAGAACATATAGGCATCTTCTAGTAAAATATAAGTACGTTATTTTATGTTTATGTAAGATATCAACTGCCCACTAAACTTCAAAATAAAACCTGTCGAGAAAAGTTGAGATCCTTCTACTTCCCATGCTGGAGGTTTTAGTTTAATAGAGACAATAAATAAAGTTATCTCTGAAATTAATTACCAGGTGACATCAAGACCCAACAGTAGTCAAACTATAATACAATGAAACCTGGTTGTGTGTGTTGTTATTGTGTCCTGCAAACTTTGCTTTAATCTTATTTTTTCTATCTGATCATAAAAAATCATAGAGAGTTTCATGAAACAGGAAGGGCAGGTTTCCTGAAGAAAGAGGAAGTGAACTTCCAGCCTGCAAAAGTATAAGAATAGTTCAGACTAATCCTTGTGTTCAAAGGATTATAGGTTTAAAGAATAAAATCTAACATTTTGAGTAATTTGATAAGACCAAAGTAAAATACTTATAATTAATATTGGGTCGTTCATAAGAATACTTACACTTAAACTTACTCTGGTGGAAATACTTGCAAGTAAACAGTAACTGTAGTTTTGGTATTAAATAATTAGAATAACAGAGTATTCTTGTTTTCTTTTAGAACATCATCTGTAAAACTCACATTAAGATTATAATGAGAGTAATTAGTTGAGTAGCTGAGTAACTAACCGAGAGTGGGTTTAGGTATTATGGTTATAATATTATATATGAATGTTGAATCAAAGAGAGAAACTAAAAGGTTTTTAAATCTGATTTTTGACATTTGAACTTGAGATGGTGTAAAATGTGTAACTAAAGCTCATTGATGTTGTGTTGGATGTAAATGGAAGGTGAAAGGTTAGGGAAAAGCAGAATAGATAACAAGAGCCTGAGAGGAAGGAGTCATATTGTAATTTTGATTTCTCTTGATTGAAAACATGATTTATTGTAGGAGTAGTGTTAATCAGAAGTAAAGACAGTTAAATATAGAAAGTCTTAATCATATATCCCAATTTATGTGACATGTAATTGATTTTGTCTTACAAGTATTTCATGTGTTCTGATTTTGGTTGACATGTTATGGGTCTGAGTAATCAGGCAGTGTCTATTTAAGTGGAATGGTTTTTAGTAATCAATGTACATTTTTTGATATG